>NC_138825.1:386958-2991958 GCF_965183815.1 Platalea leucorodia | reverse complement strand
TTAGGCTGTGAGTTTACAGCTCTGTGTGAAGTAGCACAGGCAAGGTACATGATGAGATGCAAACAGGGGAAAAAGTGCTTTTACTGACGTTCGCAGAAGCAAGCTAAACACCTGTGAGAAGCTGGTGCTTCAGGGACACCCACGTTTGCAAATTGTTCATGGGTATCTTGGAGATAGCACTTCTGTACTTGTAGAGTGATTAGTTACCTCTTCAGCACTGGCAAAGCTTGTGGATGATGAGCTCTGCCTTCACCTGCAGGTGTTGCCATGGCAAGGGACTCTAGAAGTACATTCAGGCAACAAAAACAAAAAAGGGATAAAGCAAAAATGAGAAATGGGGAAGAAATGGGAGCAGGAGAAGACAATAAGAGCATCACACTGAACTGGTGCTTTCCCGGTGAGAGCTGACATGGTTTGCGGCTGCCTCCCGTCTCGCGTAGCATAGTCAGGTGCTGGCAGGTAGCTTGTGACTGCAGCACTGGGAAGCCTCCTATCAGTCTGCCGGCTTGCACTTGTGCTGCTGTGGTGCAAATGTGGTCCAGCTTGAGGGAATCAGGCCATCCCTGGGGTATCTTTCTGGGACAGATCAGCTTGCAGTCTAAAACCTCGATTCAGCGTATGATTAACTTAAGCATTTGAGGAGTCCCATTCATTTTGGAGTGCTTTAAAAAGGGTCGGAGTCTAACTACGCCGATCTTATTCTGGTCCTGACTTCCAAGTGTTCAAAATGAGAATAGCATTTTTGTTCCTCTCCATCCATGTCTTCCTTTTCATCCTGCTGGAGTAAACCTTTTCTGTGTGTTTGTTTCCCTGTGAGTGTGAATATCTGACTCGAGCATGTGTGCATGTGTATGCATCTGAGCTACTTTGTAAAGAAAAGCTAGATCTAGATGATGTGTTGGCATCTAGTTTTTAATGTAGTTACTCCCTGTTCATTCTTCTGTTTGTCAGAGTGAGTCCCATAGCTGAGGACCTGCTGCTGTGAGATTTTCTTTTCTACTCATCCCTCGTACTAACTTTTCTCCAGAAAAATAAGTAATCTTAGAAGGAAATGTTCTCTCTTGCATCCTAACTATACACTGGGTGAGACCCCATTTCCTTCATACTTCAGTTTTCTCGAGAAGGAAATGCAGGTGTGTGGAAGGAAAGAGCTGCGGTACGCTGCGGCCAGTCTCCCATCCAGGCAGTTTTGGGAGCAGGACTGTGGCACCTCCCCTGGCGGGCTAGGTGTTGTCTCTGCTGGTGAAGGCCGGTCTCATGGACTACGGTTGGCCTCTCCCAGGATAAAGACGTTCATATATGCTAAGTTTAGTGGGGGGAAAGTCAGTACAGAAATAAGAGTGCTCAGAGTGAGCTCCTCAGGGTGTTAACATCTGTGATATATATGCTTGCCCTCGTTCAGTGAGTGCGGCTTCATTCCTAATTAAGAATTGCAGTAATCAGCCAAGAGGCTTATTGTGTGAAGTCGAGGAGCCAAAATTATTTGTGAATTCAGTTCAGATTCAATGGATTTTTTTTTTTCCACCCATCCTAGAAATGTTTCCTTTCTACATTTTGCAACAAAGTGCTTTCATTTTGTAACAAATCTAATTTCCTTCTTAGAGTGTGAAATGGTAATTTTGTTTTGCTGTAAAGACTATTCTTGGGTTGATCCAAGCCACTAGTATTGTTGTGAGGTTTTTTTGAAGTTTGGTTGTCAGCTTGAAAAAATTAACTATTTGCATAGTTGGTTACATGAGACAGATCAACAGCTCTGGAACCATATCTGAGATCGGGGGCTCTGCCAAGAAACAGGATCAACTGATGAGACTGGACAGCCTCCCTGCATCTATTTTGCCATGGGCAAAATGATGTATCCAATATGTTCCTTACAAAGCTTTGTCTTTGCTGGGTATGGGGTAAGAAAGTGTATGTCTGAGGTAATGTTTTGCTGTTTTGTTTAGAACGAGTTTATAATTACTCTTATAACTTTTCTAAGTACTACTTCTATAACTTTTACAGCTACTTCAGTCCCACTTGTATTTTATGGGTCAACAAATTTTCCAAATTCCAGCACAATGGGATTTTTTGTGTCTGGGGCCTCAGAGATGTCTCTGAGCCAGTGCCCCTAAATAACATGTTGCTGGAGGATTAGATGTTGTGTGCAACCTAGAAATGAAAGCAATTGTGGCCTCTTTAAGAGATATTAACCCATCAGGAATCCCATTCCAAACAAATATGATTTATAAAGTGTTGTTACATTCCTGCTACAGCGTCATTCGGCAACTCAATTAGAAATGCAAAAAAATGCCGTTTGAAAGCCCGTTGTGGTCAATGAAAAGACACTGTCGGTGTCAATGGTGCGTTAGAGCAAACTCTGTGGAAATGAGTCCACTATCAAGGGGTGACCTTCTTCACTGAACTGCAGGAAAAACGCCCTTAGATTCAAACCCAGAGGAATGCGATGTGATTCCAGTGAGTGTGTGTTGTTGTATTTACACCAGTGCATTTTGTACTTAAAGGGAAGTCTTCCCTGTAGTTCAGCCATTTGCTTTACACTAGAGTTTGGATTTAACCCTTAACCTTCTGTGGCATCATTCAACTTGATTAAATAAGAGACCTTAGGCTGTTTTCTTCCCTTTCCAATGCCCAAAATGGGCACTGTGGTTTATGCCTAAGGTTTCTGCCCTCCTGCTGTGGGCTATTATGGCATGGTTGTCTTTGTGCAGGAATCCTTTATATGTAGCATTTTCATCTTCATCATCTCAATACGCATGCACGTGTGTGTATATCTCTATATGTATTCCTGGAGGTGCATCGGCTTTTTTTCCTTTTTGCCCAGTAATCTGGAATTACCCTCTCAAGCTTTCTGTAAGGTTGAGTCACTTTGTGCTTCTCATCTGGGCTTGTCAAATTTGTTATAGAAGTAGATAGTACTTGGCCGATCTTACACTCCTTTTAGCTTTGTTTCTACTACTTGCAAGTGCTCTCAAATGCGTGCCCACTAAAAGGTCCTTCCTAGTTTAGATCTCTTTTGATTAGTATCTTGCAATTTCATGATAATTTTTGAAGCCTGGGTGATGCTGTACACAATAGTGTTTATTCTTAAGTTTCCTATGTGCATTCTACAGTCTGCTGACAAGTGCCGACCCAGAGCTACAGCTGCAAAATGGTTTGCAAGTGTAACAATTATAAGTATTTCCTCTTGATTCTTAACATTGTCTGTGCTATGTGAGCCCAGGCAGTAACGGTTTCAGCTACATGAGGGCTCCACAAACATGTAGTAGTAGTAGATGCTAACGTAGAAGGATAATTCTCGGCTCGCTTGTGCATTTTGCATTTTAGGCCCTTTATGCAATTTTGGGTTAAACAATGATACCTACCTACGTAGCAATGTTATCTCTCCCATGGGCTTTTTTTATACTGGCAACTTGGGGGGAGGAGATATTTCCAAAGGTCATCATGCAAGCTAATAAACTATTTTAAATGAGATGACGTTGAACAACTCTCTGTTAAAATCCATTTCTATCCTTATATTTGTTGTGTCTCGAACCAAGTCATTGTACAATATTTCTATTCCTAGATGCCTCCAAACAGATAGCTCCTGTCCTCTTTGCATTTTTGTTTTTCTCTATATGTGCCTGTATATATTTATTTGTACTGTTTTGCCAAAAATAACACATCTGTTCAAGATGGAAGCTTATTTTACCTGCCTGACACCTCACCCTTCGTGCTGGTTATCTATATATCATTCCGCACTTGCCTTCTTCATGTATTGCACACAAATGTGGTCTCTGCCATTTGCTTACCCTTGTATTCTCTCTGCATGCCTTGGTATGCCTTTTAATTAGATGCACTTCTGTTCTTTCATTGCTTGTTAAGCCTTTCTTTTGAGAAGCAGTTTGCCTTAGCCCTGCAAACACCCTCTGTTTTTTCCAAAGTCAAGTCCATTTCCCTCAGTAACCTTGATTTCACCAGCTATCAGTTATACCACAAATAATTCAGCCTCTAATTAGTCCATCTGTTAACTATTCAAGTACACATGACTTATCTTTATTATGTAACATAATGGTCAGTCTTCTTACCTGCAAGTGATATTTTGGTATGAAAAATAGGGTTTTCTACTTATGACATTCCCATGTTGCCAATGTGCCCCCTATGGAATATATTGCAGATTACATGGTTTTATAGTCCGTGCCAAGGAAAGTGATAAGGATTTCACCCTCTCTGATTTTTTTTTTTTTTCTGCAATTGTTGTTGCTTCCAAGAAAGTGCAGAAGCTTTGTAGTTACCCCCTCCTTTGCCAGATTTTCTTCAACTTAGAGAGGTTGATGCTAACAAATTTTTGTGGGGGGAAAAAAATTTACCTCTGATAAAAAAGGCAGAATAATTTTGACCTTAATTTCTTAATGCCAGTTGTATGGGACAAGGTTAGATTTCTGTCACATCATGAGAGTCAGTATAAATCAACCACATGAAATATCTAACCTGTATTTTCTGATATGGCATAGAGTTGAGAACTTTTCATCCATTCAAGATTATCACAGTCTAGAGGACTAAACTTTATTGGCCATTGACAGTGCTGTGACAAGTGTTCAAGTTACTAAATTAATTTTCATAATTTTTTTTTATGTTTTTCTACAATATTTGTCATTTTTTGAAAAAAAAAAAAAAGCGTGTTGTGGAAGGTTGCATTTGAGATTTGGCTTCCTTGGAACACAAGAGTGAGTACAGATAAATGCAAACCATAGCAGCATTAGTAGACTGTAGCTATTGTACGTGTGCTCACAAGGGTTTATAAGAGTGCAGCGTATTTTGACCCAGAAGAACTATCATATGCTTGATAGTTCGTTATTATTACACTCTCCCCACAAAATGGAGAAAACGTATCTAGAGCCAGAAGAAAGTTCTCCTTTTGCATTTCGTTAAAGACTGCAGTCCTGAAAAGATGTCTTGTACAATTTTATTTTCATGGGCTCAGAACCGGGCTGAAACCGCATGTCATTGAAGGTCTCATGTTTTCTCAACTCACGGAGAGATTTCAAGCAACTCGGTTAGCAGTAATAGGTTTCTTAGAAACCGCCCAAGAATCCTTTGAATTTTACTTATATAAAACCTCTATTGCAAACGTAATTTGTTACAAGCCTGTCACCTACCTTACCTAAACTGTAAGATTCTACCCTCCATGCAGAATTTCACACGTCTATTTTTAATGTTGTCCTCTGAGTTGCACGTAGCCTTCTTACAAACTAGCCAACGATCACAGCAACACGTTGTTCAATGTTATCTCTAAATCTCCTTTATTCCTTCCACAATTTAGCGAGTCCCAAAAGTTCTTTGATGGGACAGAGAAGAATTAATGCCAAAGTTGAATGAGTTACAGCCGCTACCACCTAATTAAAATGATTTTGTGCCAGTTGCTTTTGCTGGGTAGGATCCACACATAATATAATTTTAATCCTGTTTATATACACTCCTGGGACAGATTTGAGATCAGCGTTGCCATTTAAGTGAGGTTAATCAAGCATACTGTATGCAGCTTTTGTTTCTCTATTGTGTGTGAAAGGTGACTACAGCTGATGGGATCCTGACTGGCCGTTCGCTGCGAAAACCACTACTTTCTTGTTAACAGAGTGTCTGATCATTAACCTAACCCCAGCCCCGGTGACTCGTTCTGCCTGGTCCTTGGAACTGTACAGCTGTTGTTATTCACAGAGGAGCTTATAGTTATGAACTGGGTCGTACTGGCAGCGGATACGTGACTGTACACAGGGTAGAAAACAAGTGAAAAATAATTACCTCTTCCCTAAAAACAAACACCATTTTTTGTATTCTTGGTGCGTTTTATGTATATATAAAGGACATTATGGCAAAATGAAAAAGACCCTCATAAAAATCCTTCTTGAAAAGTATTGTTGCTGACAGCCGTGACCTCTGTGAGTCTGCATGTTTACCCATAATTCATAATTAACAAAGACATTAGAACTGCCACTAGAGGATTCTGGGCTTTATTTCTTTCTAACTGGGCAGTACTAATGCTGGAAGTGCTCCCAATTCAGTGATTTAACATTTCAGGAAATCTTGGAGAGGCAGCAGAAGCCTCCTTATATAGTTCATACTCTGGGACTGTGGTTATACAGATATGGCTGAGATAATTATTCAGCTCTTGTTATTGCTGTAGTTCTGCACCTGATCCCTGAGCCATTAGAGCACTCTGCAGGTTATTACAACTATCAAACATCAAGGTCTCTTTTCTAGTCTCTCGACTATGTGGTTATCATTTTACTTCTTTTAAATCCTCCATCTGCGGAGAAAGCTTCTCTGCTCTAACTTGGAGATCTGTTAACGCTTTTTTTTTTTAATGACTTCCCAAATGAGGCCCTTTTCTTACCAGCACATTAACATAAAAATATAAACTTAGAGTTTCTCCACTTGTGTTGTTTTTGTTTTCTCCCTCTTGTTGATTTCTTCTTTGAGGCACCGTGCATCTACACTTTCATCCGTGTAGAGAATGAGCGCAGAGAGGTGGGGGTCTTCAGAACCATGAAAACCCACAAAATCTCCCCAGGACGGTATCGTGTCTGCTGGTGGGTTAAGTTAGTGTAGATTTTTAGTCGATACACTTCTTTGCTTTACATACATTTTTACCTCATTGCTGCTTTTCAAGCTGGACAAAAATTGAATGAAAATGGAACGGTACCTTTAAATGAGGCTTTGACTCTCGCTGTACTTAAAGATTCATTACTTTGCGTGCTGTAGGTGGGTAGTCCTCAGTTAGCATTTAAGATGGGGAAGCTTGTTGGAAAAAATCTTTGCTGTATGTGATAATATCAGTCTATCATCACCTGGCTTTCACTGATTACCTAAAAACAAAACCAAAAATATGATCAAAATCTTGTGGGTCTGAATATCCTAGTCCTTCTTTTAGGTATTCGGGGTGCAGGCATTCACTCGGCTGATGATATTTAAGATTATTTTGTAAAGTAAGAGCCTAGAGCAGACCTCTGTGGGCTGTGTCATAAGGGAAAACAAGGAGCTAATGCTGCTTTATGCACTAGGGAGCTCAGCTTTCTGAAATCTGTGTCTTGCATTATATCAACAAAACACCTGCAAAAGGCATTCCATCAGCACCAGGCAAACTGATGAGGGATCTAATCCACCAAGAGTCAGGGGCAGTCGCAAACAGTATGGCAAAAGGAGGAAACATATGGTTGCCTTACTTAATATTGCTGTACTGTCATCCCGCAACATATTCCCCTAAATGGGCATTAGCTTTATTGGTAGATCAGAAGGATGTGGAATGCAGGATAAAATAAAAACATCGTATATGTGGGGGGGTTATTTTTTTTAAACACAATGTGTAATTTAACAGATATATAATTTACGTTAGACAGAGGAATAAATGTACAATGCGTATTATACTATTTTTAAAATCATAGATATTAGCGAGTGTCTCAGGAAAGCTATGGTTTTATGTAATGAAAGCAGAGGGTAATTATGCTTTGACTTGTGCTTCGCTTGTTCTCCCGTTATTCTTATGTATTTTTACTGTCTCCTCTGCATGGCCTTGCATGAGAATTGCACTTTTACACCAACTCTTTGTTAAGGTCTCTCAGCAGCAAAATTTAATATTTTGGCTTAAAAAAACACACCGTTTCCCAATTGTGTGTTATTTTCAATTAGTGTGACACTAAAATAAACAGAATTTACCCATAAGTTGTTGGGGGGGACTTGAATCTTCTCTTATATTGGGATAACTCTCTGAAATATATAGACACACGTAAAGTAAGGATGTATCTGACCAGTGGAACTGGTTAAAAATGGTGAAAATATGTGCGTTTTAAGATTTGAATGACCCATTAATATTTTTTCTACACTTTTGGGAGCTACAAGAACAGGCAACTTCTAAACCTTTTTTTTTTTTTTTTTAAATGAGTCCATTGATTAAGCTTTAAAATTATTGTGACTGATTAATTGTAAAAGCACATTGTTTGCGCACACAACTCCAACCAGCTACGTTGCAGGCCTGAATAGCCTTTCAACTTAAGTAGTTATGTTAAAAAAAAATTGTAAGCATTCTTATATTTCAGGTGGCTAAAGCACTCTCTTGTGTTGATCCTAGGACCTACATGTGCTCATAAAAAATACTTTTCTTTAATTCTCCTGTTGTATATTTACAACACTGTTCGCAGAATTCCCCACTAACATTGTTGATGAAAGCACACAGCTAGGGAAATAAAGATAATTTACTTAGCTGAATATTACTGGCTTTCTTAAAGATAGATTAATTAGGAAGTAGTATCAAAACAATTTAGAGCAGAAAGAAAAGGCGTTGGGAACAGCACTGAGAAGATAAGTGGTGTCACCCTTAATATAGAGTCCTGTTGTTCTACATAGCTTTCTCTTGTTAAAAACCAATGTGTGCTTGCTGCTTTAAAGCTGTAGTCTTACAATTTCATGCTTACGTGCAAAAACTTGTACTTGCATCCTGTTGGATTTAGGACAGATACAAAAATTTACTTTGGCCTTAGGATGAAATAATAAGCACCTGTTTTTCGTTAATCCCTGTCTTTAAATGATAATAACTAGATTTATGATATTTATTAGCTTATAACTTGCTTTGGAATGTGAAACCATATCAATCAGAAAATGGGTCATGAACTAATTTTCAGGTATTTAATATTATAGTATAAGTAGAGCCTTGTTATGATGCTTCTCATAAAAAGCGAATAATGGGAAATTGATATAAATGGTTAATTATGCATTTTTATTGTGTTTCAGGACCACCGCAGTAAAACATACTGGGATGTCAGAGTTATGCTTGTGTTGATCTAACATAAGCCTTCATGCTTCCCTGTGCCATCATCACTTCATCGTGTTTGGAGGCACGTGCGGCTGTGAATGACACCCTGTGGAGCTCCGGTACCTTTGGAACAAAGGTGACTTCACTTTAATGTTTTTTCTTTTCAAGACAGAAATGTATACTGTGTTTGTTCTGTGCCAGGGAGCAGCAGTGGTGGGCCGCTCCAGGCCAGCCAGGAGCTGAGGGTGACAGCAAGGCTGGTAGGGGCAGCAGTCTCACGGATAAAGGGCACGGTCCTGCAGCACCAGAGCAAGCCAAGGTCAGGTCCGGTCTGGTGATAGGAAAAGGTCATGTCCAGTGATGGTAAGCAGGGTTAACACCAGATCACCAAACAAATCCACAGCAAAGTGGCCAGGCTGAGGTCAAGCCAGGAAGGCAAGTTAGTTCAGGATCATCTGAACCACCTGTGGCATAGCTGAGGTGAGGACTGAGGGGAAGATCTGGACCTCCTGATCACAGATGCAGCTCCTATAAATATAGCAAAGAGGAGGAGGCCCTGCCAAGGCTTCTCACAGCTCTTCCTCACGCAGCTCTTTTTACAGCAGTCTGATCCAAGGTTACATAGCTGCAGCATATCTGAGATGGCCTCGAACGTAGGCAGCCAAATCTGGGTGTGCATGAAAGTATGGCATTACATGATTGGTCTTTTGGATAAACGGGACAGTCCAGGAAACCAAGAATTTATTCTTTGTTTGTAGTCCCTAAGCCTAACACGGAACTGCTGAACTTCAGATTAAAGCTAAATTGCATTCCTTAAGTTTCAAAGTGGTTTTGTGGACTTAGCCACACTGGCCCTCTAGAGCCAGTGGGAAATGACCAACTAAATCCTTGTTAATGGCTGAGAAACGTAATGCTTTGGAAAAACTGCTGACTAGCATGTTTTCCAGGACTCATTGCTGCCTAGATAGATACCATACGCTGAAAGGAAAAATACACGTGTACTTTTCACGGGTGTTTGATAGGACTATACCCTGTGTTATTCAGAATTTGCATCAGCTTTCCTGTGAGTTGTACTCTTGATTGCCAGATTAAGCTTGTTTTTTCTCAGTTCAACAAAGTAACAAGTTTTAAAAACCTAGTGGTAAAAGATGTCTACCTGATTACACGGAAACTCTTAAGAGACCCGTCTTGCTAGTACTTTTACCAATCGATGAGTGTGTGAATGCTTGCAAAATCAGAGTGCAGGGGAAATGTCTCAGGCTATCAAGCCAAAGTTAAGAGAATATGCAACAAAGCAATGCTTATATGTATTTATCCTTCCACATATCCCCACTATAGTTCTGGGGTTGGACCCATATTTTCATAGGGGACTGCACTCAGCAATGCTCTGTGTTGTCTTCTGGTACAGAAGAGCTGGCAGCAGGGGTTTCTTCCAAACTGGAATGGATATGGTGGCAAAGGATGGGGCTGGAGGCTGGGAAAGGGATCAGGAGTGGACGGGTGTTTCCTGGGGAGCTGAAACTGCAAACTGGCTACCTATTCTGCCAAAATAATGTTGCCTTGGGATTGAGCATCCTGCTGTGGTGCATTTCTCCTTGGTGACAAAAAGGAGTGTGACTCCTTTAATAAAAGGGTGAGTTGAGCACTCAACAAATTATTAACATGCAAATAACCGGGAAAGAGGTCTAATTTTTAGGAAATGCAAAGCCACCGCTACTACAGGGAAGAGAAATCTCAGCTGACATACACTGGCGTGTATGCCACAAAACCAAAATGAAAAACTTGGCCGCGTCCTTAGCTTGCTCCACTGCAACTGTCATTGCAGCAAATATTTTATGTAAACTAACCCTCTGCTTGGAGACTTCTTGGGTAATTAGGTAGTAGGAGATGGTGCTTCAGTTCTTGTTGATTTCTATTGCGGTTATACCTTAATGTCCATTGCTTTTCTCACCTTTCCGATGGATTAGGAACATCATCTCTTTTTTTTTTTTTTTTTTTTTTGCCCCACAGAAAATATATTTTAAAGTAGTATCTTAAAATGAGGTTAGATTTTACTTTGTATTCTTACATAGTAGTCGTTTGGTAATGTTAAAAGTCTCTATTCCATTCTATGTTTTAATGCATGCATGTCACTAGTGGTTAGGTGTGCAGTGATATATCCTTTTCCATTTCAAAAGCATTGATCTAAGTCTCCTTCACTGAGAGGGATTTCTTTTTTTCTTCTTTTTTTTTCCTTCCTTAAATAAATCTTAGCGAAACAATGTAACATTCCAGGTCAGTCCTGCAGGACCACTCTGGTCTCAGTGTAACTGCTGCTGCAGAGCATGGAAACTTGCTGGCACGGTATTGCAAAGTGACTCTGCAGGGGCTGGATGACTTCCAGCCAGCAATGAACCACAGCCAAGAAATGCCAATATGGATAATGCAAACAAGAGAGATTTGGGGCACATTTCGATTTAACCATCTGATTTAATTGACAGAATAAATGCACCTGTCATCGGGTAATATTCTTGTGATTAGTTTTGGCTGTGCTGATGAAACGATGTTAAAAGAATGTCAGAACAACCTGTCCTGGGACTCCTACAGGCAGTTTCAAGCTAAGGAAGGTCAGTTTTCAGCTAGATAAAAGATTCAGAATTACCTCTTCTTTCTTTCCTCTTTTGTGATTGCATGTGTCTTTTACTGAGACACAGAACAATTTCTCTTGCATATTTTCCCTCCGCAGCCCTTGTTATGGGTCCTCAGGTCTAAACAGGCGCACTTAAGTGAAACGACAGCCTGTTCTTATACAGGCTTTGTTAAGGCCATTCTGTATTTGGAAGGTGATGCATTCACAAGGTCACCGTTTGCCCATTTGTACATTGTCATTCAGAATTGGTGGCCTTCCTGGAAATGGCAGCTCGTTTAAGAGCCAAGCTGTGGCGTGCACCAGAGCCTTTTGCCTCCATAAGTAGCTGGCTATTAAGAAGAAGAGATTGGCATTTGCAGTCCTGGGGCTATACCCACCTCATGTAATCTCCAGTACTAGGAAGGAGGAGTTTGTTCTGAGTAACAAGTGTGCCAGGACCTCCTCTTAGCTAGGACAGGTGCCATTTATTGAGCCGTTTCAGTGGATGTACAGGTAAGAGATGGGTTAATCAAACTTTTGTTTATTGTTACTGCATGCGATGGGGTGCCTGTACGTGCAAACTGTGGATGAGGCCCGTTTTGCTGGTACATGATGGGGAGAAACTCTTGGTCCGAAATGGTAAATTGGCAAGCTGGACAAAGATTTGGAGAAAAGACAGATGAGGATTTCCATTTTATGGGGGAACTGTTCTACTGGAGGGTAAAGGGTCCTAAGGAGGAATTCCACCTCCTCCATGAATAGCGTAATAGGAATTACACCTCCTCCGTACTACCTGCTGCACTGACTTACGTGTCCCTGTTGCATGAAGTGGTTGTGGCCACATGGCTGCACATCCCTTAGTACAGATGGAGCTGCATCTGTCCCTGTTTCAAAGGGGGAAATTGAGGACAAGGCAATTTAATGACTTGCCAGAGGTCACAGCTAAGGTCTGTGACAGCACAGGGAATGAATCTAAATTCTTTCAGGCCCAGGGCCTTATCCACAAGACAACACTTCTGTTAATAAAAAAGAAATAACAGTAATATTTTTTTTCAGCACCACACTTCTAGTGGTGTTTAATCTTCATTTTGGCGTACTTAAAAGCTTCACTTTGATATTTATTGGTTTTAAGCAGGGATGTTAATATACTGAGAAAGGAACCTGAATGACAAACCTTCTTGTTGAAAACCTGAATGTACAGTTAGGCCAGCCTCCTCCATGGGCAGTTAGCACAGGCCACCCCAAACTGCTCCAGTGAAGTCAGATGCTTGGACACCCGCATTTGGGGAAAGGTTAGTTCAAACTCCTGCATCTGCTGCACACTAAGATGGCTGAAGTAGCAGTGCCAGACAGGGATTTTGCCTAGACAAATAAATTCAACATTTGAATATGTTTATGTGCTGAAATATAATTTGGGAAAAAAAAAATTGCTTCTGATTGACAAGTTACACATGTAGGAGGGGAAAATGTAAGCTTTTTCATGAACTGGATTGCAGAAAGTGGAACAAAATGTAAAGTATCTTTGTTTTGACTAAAGTAAAATATTTTTTTTTTAAGTCCACATGAATGAGATTGCAGTATCTCTACACAGGCCAAGTTTCACCACTTTCTCTTCAAAGATTCAGATGCCATGAAATTCCATTTAAATTCCATGTTGCGTGGGGTTCGAGGCTGCACTGGTTTATTGCACAGGTGTAAATTTCATCCTGAGAGCAGAATTGCTGTACAAGTGCTCTTGAAGGTGTTATTTTTTTTCTTTGTCAATTTTCTAAGCGTAAACATACGTTAGCTTCCAGATAGCACTGAAGTACTGCTTAAGTTACACACAGTTAACCGTGAAATTTGGGGTTGCACACAGTTTCACTCTCACCGTTTAAATAAGGTTTTGATTTCAACCCATTTACACACTACATAATGAAACAAGGCAGTTAATGACCAGACACTAGAGTGCTCTGTCTGCTGCTACCAGTGGGAATGCTGTGTGGGGTGCAGGTAGTGTGTGGTACTTGGTGCTGGGTTAGTAATATCACAGACAGAAATTGCTTTTGGTGCTGAGTGTTGTTAAAAATAATTTCTAAATTCCATTTGTAAGCCTCTGTTAAAGGAATCTGTTTTCCGTAGTAAATGTCTACAAATGCTACACTGATGCAACAAATGTTAAAGCAATATGTATTTATATCTTTGAGAAGGTTTAGTCCAAACGGGTACGCAGTGGCTCCTGCGTGTTCCTAGCAAGTCATGCAGCAACAGGCCTGGGCCACGGGGAAGGTCCCAGCTTAGGTTAGACGTGAGCATTTGTGCTGCCCTGCGCAGTTTTGTTCCCATTGGCGGCAACGTGAAAACTCCTTGTATTATGCATCACCAGTGTGAAGATACCATTTTTTCAGGAATCATTTTTATTTTTGGTCAATGCCAGTGCTCCATCAAACATACACAAATTCCTCCTTTTAGGAAGCTTGTTTTAACTCTTCATTTTCCGTGATACTGCCTTCCATTGTATGTCCACTTACAGAGGACTGGAAATATTCAACTTGAGAGAGATTTTCTTCTAATTTACATGAGGAGAATCTTTATCAGGTGTAATTGCATTGATTTCAGGGAGAGTATGTAAGGCAGGGGCTCTTAAGACTTCAAAAAAGCTCAGAAAAATGGGTCTATGCATATTTTAGATTTAAGTTTGTCAGATTAAACACATTAAAATTCTATGAGAGAAGGAACACTAAAATATCACTGCAAAATGAATTCAGCAGATTGTGCCATGGACAAGGCTCACAGGAAGAGAGGGGAGAAACCAAAAACAAGTTTGAAGCTTCCATGTGGTTGGAAGGGTGGCTGTTTAACTCCTTCACCTTGAACTTTGGAAATAAATTTCTAGGTTACCATGAAAAATGAGGAGGCTGAGGAATATAGGGCATCATTTTGAAATATGTTCTAGCTTGTAAACATGGGAAGATTTTTTTCAGTAGTCTTGGAGGGACTTGGCATTAAAGAGAGAAGAATACCTTAATTTGGTTGTGAAAGTAAAACTCTTCAGCAACTAAAATGCAAATGATTTTTCTAGTTCCTCTCTGTCTGGTTTTTGACATTCTACAAATAATAAACTGAAGCTTTCATGAAAAAGTTCTATTCTTGCTACCGTCCCCGGCTTTAAGTTTCAGCTAACTCTTGAGTAGACGTGTGTCCTAGGTAACAGCAGCTTTCCTAAAGCTTTTAAGCACTCTTGAAGCAAGTGTTACAAGCATCATTAGAGCAAAGTGTTTCTGGGTGATGGATGTGGGGCAGGATCACTTCCCTCGATTGGTTTCCTTTGCTTCCCCTAATTCTGCTTCAGCTTGCCTCTTGGTGTGAACAACTCGCTTGCTTTTGCTCCCAAAAGTGCAGTGCCGCTCAGGAGCCGGTGGAGAGGAGGAAATCGGCTCAGTGGGTGTGCGGACGTGGTGCTGAGTTGGTCTGTGAGGGTGAAGCAGTTGTATTGCTACCGGTTCACACGTGGAAGAGCATCACCTTCCCACGGCTGGTGGCAGGGGAAGGCTCTGAGGCAACCTGGGAAGCTGGAAGAACCTTTTGCTTCTGGAGAGAAAAATGGAGCATTTGGAGAAAGAGTTGAAGCAATACGTATTCTATTCAATTTGGTTTCTACATAGGGTATTGGAAAAACAAAGTGACTTTTGATCCCCAAAACCAAAGTATAGCATAGAGTAAATGGGTTCAAATTCTATTAAGTTAATGAGCGATTCTCCTGCTGTCCTGGGGGTGGCTTTGGCACTGAGTCTTAATATTAATTCCCAGTTTCCATACAGCTATCCCACCGCATCATTAAATCTCACAGGAAATGCAAATACAAGTTGCCTGTCATTTATCAATGAAAATATTGTTTAACATTTGCAGTGTATACACAACCCATTATAAAACTCAGTGGTGCATGCTCAGAAGCAAAATGTATTACTGTAGATATCAGTAGATAACTATTTATAATTAATCCTGTAGGAATAGCAGTTCTAACAGTAAGAAACATCTAAACTAAATGGAGGGTGAAAATGCCTTAAGTTATTTCCATGGCTGTTTAGGCTACTGGCTTGGTCATTTCAGGGTCAGCCTTCATTCAGACAGCAATAGAAGTGAGCCAGAATTCATTGCCCAGCAAACAGTAAATACTCAGAGAAGGGATGAGTCTTCTTCCATGATCTAGTTTTTGGTATGCTGAATAAAAAAATGGGTTTTTTAGGTTTGAGTGACTGTACAGATACAGCAGCTTTTGTTGCAGTATACCCTGTGGTCAAAAGAGCCTGGGTGAGTTCCAGTTTTAAAGCTAAACCAGCCCTGCAGAGGTGCCTGTCACAGGTGTTTCAATCAGTTCTTCCAAAGAAAGAATTTTTAATTCTCCTTAATATTCACATCATCAATTGGGGAGAACCCTCATTTCCGTCTATTAGCATGGCTTCCACCTGTAGGACATGAAAAATTATCTGAATTGAGTTCATAAGCGATCTTCCTGAGAAATGACTGCATAATCGATTTTTTAGCTGGAGAAAACCTTACATTAATGACATTACTGGTCATTCTGCCTCTAATACTTACACTGTCACCTCTACTTCTGGCTCTTCCGATGGGCTCTAAGACAGCCCATTTTCTCCCCTTCTCAGCGTACATATGTAAAGACACAGGCCTTTTGCACCTGCTTCCTGATGACTGAGAATTTCCCAGACAGAGTTAAGTGACCTTTCTTAAAAGTATGGGGTGGTTCTTAGAAGTAAAACGTGTCAAATGGAAATTATTACACTCAAAGTACAGTCATATATTACTGCGTCTGAGACTGGGGCAGGATCTGTTCTGGCAGCCTTGGGGCCGGGAGGGTTCTGAGGGGCTGCTGCAGTCATACTGTCTCGAAGCTGGTCTGAGCCCTGGCAGCAAAGCCCCCGAGGGGCAACATGCTCAGGGCTAGATCACATTGTAGATATATAACATACATTTATTATATATATGGTTGGCTTGTTGATTTGGTTTTGGTTTTTTGAAAACGAGTTTTTTCTAGGCTAATTTGCTTCCTGGCCATTTGTTGTTGATTTTTCAGACTTGTATTTTTCTCTGCCACTCTCTCTCTTTTAATGTAAATAATAGTTCTTCAATTTAAACTTGAAACATACAATGGATGTGACCGCTTTTGCTGTCAGTCTCCGGCGTGTTAAGACAAAACTCCAGGCTTAGCCTAAAAGCCTCTCAGCCGTAGAGGAAAAACCACAAATGAGAAGTGAGTTAAGGTCTTAAGCATCTCTATGGATGCATTGGAAAACATTAGAATAACAGTAAACTTACAAAGACGGCAAAATGACTTATGTTTACAGCGTTGTAAAGATCTGTCCTGTTGCTGACCCGTATTGGACAGCTTCAGAAAGGCTGTTTCTCCACGCAGCGTTTCAGAGTCGTGCAGAGGTGGTCGCTGCATGGACTGCGTGTACGGCCTCTGACACTCTGCTCTTCGCTAGCAGAGAGCACTTGCGAGCCAAGCTGAAGTTCAGGCAGTCTTAGACCATTACTAGAAACCCCTCAGTCTCTCAGTCCTTCAAGGTGGACACAGCAAGAATTGGCATTCAAAATTTGCTGCCACTTCTGCGTGCATTGGAGCGTATGAGAAACCCTTAAGTTGTATAATTCTTACACCTTCCTCAAGTACCGTGTGTGTCAACAATATCAGCTGCTGTGTGGCTGGATCTCTGTCTTATCTTTCATCCTTTGCTAGTGAGAATGATTCAGGTGCCTAAACATCTGCAAGGAATGACATGCAGTACAAAACGTGGCCTATGGGTGACCTACCAGTGGCAACTTGTGGCAGACCTGAGCTGCTCGGGAGTCCAAAATGACCCCAGATGTTGTGTTGGGGACCTGAATCCTGTGTGGTATGTTGATTATGTGGAAGTTTTTCTTAAATATGTCCCAACAACTCAAAGCTGTGCTCAAAATTCAATACTGTATTGATGAAGTAGACTTATGTGAGTTAACTGCTTTAGTTAGTTATGTGTTTTAAAAATACAGAATCCTAATAATTATTAATATGCTACCGTAAGCACTCATATTTGAGGCTGAATATAGCAAAGCACAGTAAAATTATGGGCAGAAAAATAGTTTTGCACACATTTGTTAGGACAGCATTGAAGAAAAATGACGCACTGCATCCAGTAGACATTTGTCCTTGATGGAAGCTTACAGTTTGAAAAAAAGATGTGAAGAAATTATTTAAACAAAAAGAAAATAATTGGGGTGAGGAGTGATCCAGTGAAAGATATTGTCTAAGTGGGGTTTTTTTATGATGGTAACAGTTAAAAAAAAAAAAAAGCTAACTGTAGCTCTGCAAAACCAGAATTCGGTCTTTGGCGTACTGCTTTCAGAAAGCAGTAACAGGACAAATTATCACCCTTTAATGTTTCTAAAAATAGCACATATGAAAAATAGCACAAAATCTTTTTTAAATAGCACTTTGGAGTTTTTATCATAAAAAAAACCCAACTGTGGAGGAAAAATCTGAATGTCTACATTGTTTTCAAATCAGGACAGTATGTTTTTCTTATGCTCCTTATTGTTTGTATGCGTCGAGAAGGAAAACGATCGGGCAATATAGGGTTTCTTGTTAACATGAACCACTTACAGCTGTGTGTGGCTCATGATGCTGCTATTTGCAGAGGCAAGATCCAACTCCTGCAGTTGCACAGGTATTTGGGTGAAAGAACTGGTCTGTACGTTAGTGCTTCACCCCTTTCTTCGTTTACTGAAGACTAATGAGACCTCTAGTTTTCCTTCATAAGGGATCTTTCCCTTTCACACATATGTTTAAGACAGATTCATCATTAGGGATGCGGGGCATGGCTAAATGTAAGGCAGAATAGATTTTCTTTTCATAGATGTTTTCAGCCATCTGCCATATTCTTAATGCATGGAAGGTTTAATATTTCAGCAAGTTTATTTCCTTCAAATGTTAATCTAAGACAGCACTGCTGTTACATGTTTTAGGACTTAGTTTTGAATTCAGAAAATCTATTAGCTCAATGAACATACATTTAGATTGGCAGCGTTGTGTATGAAATAGAGCATTACAACAGTTTTATTCTATTGTCCTTTATAACGGGCTTTTTGTTGGACTATTCCTACATAAATAGATGTCCAAGACAATTTTGTGTTGCAGTTACCTATTGTACTATCTCGGATTTTTTATTTATAAAATCCTTTGCACATCTGTGTTACATTTCTGCATGACCACCGTTCTCTCCTTTTGTACAGACTCTGCTGTACAGAGGTTTGACCAAACACCTTTGGTGGGGGAAAGTTGTGGTAATAGTTGTCATCTTGGTGGCACCAAGTCACTGCTCCCCATCAGCACTGATTTTAAATCTTGCTCTGCTACTGCAACAAGAGAACGATGGTAACCTCTAATAATAAATACTACACTTTCCCCCCACTTCTATCTGAGTGCAAGTTGGGCAAACGGTTAATTTAAAAAACAATATATTAACTTCTTACATGTTTGAAATACTTGGAGGTTTGAAGTAAGAAATGACTGGTTATTCAAAGCAGGGAACTGCAAGAAAAGAAACTGTGTTGGAAATCCCTAAAAACTTGCCAGCTGACTTTTGGTGTGCACCAGCCATTCCGACTCTCTAGAGAACCTTGCCAAAACCTTAACATCTGTCCAAATCGCCTACAGCATCCTGGGAAAGATTCCTTCCTGGTTTATTTTTGAACTGGCAAACTTTTCTAGAAAATGCTAAAATTTGAATGCACAAACATAGCCTATATGTCCTCACCCTCATTTAAAGCAGATTGTCCTCCTTCAGAGGCTCCAATAGCTAAATGCAGGAATTTGCGCTGAGAGCGGGGGAAAATACTGTGACACAACATTTTTACTTTGGCAAAAATACAAATAACAATAAAAGTCTTTCCAATTCTTAAAACTGTCTTGAAAGAAAAATATTTCCTAATAATAGAAACAGTTTTACATAAGCTATACCTGATGTAATTTTGGAAAAATATAAGAAGCAGAAGTCATGATTTCCTCCCCCGCCCCGCAACAGCAGTCAACTAACTGATCCCACTCAACAGCCTAAAACACACATTAAACCTATTTGTTTCCACAGCTCAGAAACAGCAACAAGAACAATTTATATGACTGAGTTAATATATATGATCCCATTATAGTTTTGGTGCCCTGAAAGATGGCACACAGGGGCTTTGTATGACCTTTCCTTTAATGTTCGAGTAGTTTTGAAGTGCCATTAAAGAGGTGATCAGTGGTAATTGTCTTAAGGATGCCACCCACCCTTCTAATAAAGATGTTCTGTGAAACCTGACCTCAAGGTCTGATTTGATTTTTTTAAAAAGGTGTTGCCAGGTAAGCAAAGCCTGCGAGTTATCTGCTTTACACAAAAAACAAAACAATAAAAAAACCCACAAACCCCAATCCACCCCCCAAAAAGAAGAGGGGGAAAAAAAAAAAGTGATTAATTCTGTTGTAATTCAGATCTCATGCTATCAAGTGTAATACTAGAAAACAGAATATCTCATTTTGGAATCAGCTTCCATGGTTACAAATGCTCTAAACTGATACTGAGGATAGACCAAACATCTAGTTAATGTTACACCCATCATCATACAATTAACATTTTTTCTGATATTATTAGTATAACTCTTAAATATTTTTTCTCCTGTTTCTGTCATTCATATTATATTATGTTCTCACTTCTCTGCCTTTAGTACCTAGCTTTGTACTCTGAAAACAATTTATGATGCCAGCAGAGCAAAGCTGATGGGTCTGTGTGCGGGACAGACTCTGCAGCATTCATGTCAATTATATTATATTAGGGCTTGCCATTAATTTTGTCTTCCAACTTCATGAAACACTAGAAGGCAGATTCATCTTTCCCCTGATGTAATTGTATTGATTTCAGTGGTGCTATTACCAAGGGAAACAGCAATAACTGACAGGAGATTCTGGCCCCAGAGTTTTGCCAGGCTGAACTTTGTTCCAGAAGAGTTGCTGAACGTGACTGTTATTAAGTTGTTTGTTTACTTATAGACTTTTTCTTCCTGTGATCACAGTGTTCTGTGACTTTCCTACCTGCGATCATTAGGCAAATTGCGTAATCCTGTTTGACGTTAGTTTTCATAATTTAGCATTTGGTTCTAGAATGACAATCTAATTTTGTCAGAAAATCTTTGTTATATTGCACAAGCCATTTATATTCCAAGGTTTTCTCTTATTAGACTACCTCAGATGTGACATGCCTTCCTCTTTCATATAATCCTGTTACGAACACTCTCTACATTTAACCTACTTTCTCGTACAAGTTATTTGGATCCCAAGAAGAAATTTGTTATGAGGGAGATGAGCTCTACTGGCATCTCATTATTCAGTTTCATCCATGATTTGCACTATTTTTAATACAAATAGCAGAATTCTCTGTTATCAATAACTAGTTTATTTGGTTTAGAATAACTGCATAATTATGAATGAGGTGCTCCAATAATACAGTTTTTTTTCCTGTTTGCTGTTGTATTAGTTGAGTTGGTGGCGAAGTATGATTTCTGCTTCAGGTTTTTCTGGTATAGGATGAATGTCTCCAGCTGCAGCTACTCATCTACAGATTGGCTTACTAGTACTGTAAACGGCGCGTAAGGTTGACTTGCAGTATCCATTTTGTCAAGAAATACAATAACAGGTATTGTTATATTGGAAAAAGTGATCTGCAAGTGTGCAGGCGGACTGATCAGTGATTCGAATAAGAAGGAATAATGATTATTTTTATGGGTTTATAGCTCTAGGCACTTTATAAATATAGAAACTAGATGTCTCCTCTAAAGACTGTAGGCTGCTGCCCTCTTGTTTTGACTTTGTGGTCATTCTAGGTAGATAGAATCAGTCCAGCGTTACTGTGCTCTCTCCATCTGCAGGCACGTTTGTGGGTGGGATCTGTAGTAACCCAAGTGCTTGGTGCAGTAGTGTCAAATCCTCTTTTTTTTTTGGGGGGGGGGGGGGGGGGGAGGGCGGACGGGACACACCTGATTTTTTGTTTGCCCACTGCCTTGCAGTGAAATAAGTGACTTTTGTAGCATTGAGAAATCTCCTTGTATTAAAGCACGTGGAAAAATGTTGTGTTGTAAAATACACGCGTCCAGAATTGCTAGTGAAATTACGCACATTGGTTTGCCGCCTCTACAAATTTCCTCTCATTTAAAATACAAGTAATCCTTTGAATATTGAGAGCTGTTAAGAGCATGTTGAGGAACTGTGAGAAGGTGTCAGCACTCAGTAATTGGAAGGTGTGGGCAGGTTCCTGTTTTCTATGCGTGCAGACCACTATAAATTGAGCTATTAAGACACAAACAAACAAACAAAACCCCCAAAACTGGTCAAGTAGATTTCAGGGAATGCTGGCATGGAAAAATGGTGCCAGTATCAAGCATTTCATTGCAAAATGTAGCCTTTGCAGTGCAAAGGGAAAAAAAATAAAACTAACAAAAACCGTGTAACCATCTAATAAAAGTGAAGATGGAAAAAATTGCTTGAACCTAGAGGTCAAAACACCAGGTAAGAGGCAGAAACACAAAGAGACAAAAATGCTACAACTTCCATACCACATCTGAGATGAGATTACAGTGTCAGGACAATGGAATCATACACTGAAAATGGTGTTTAAACTGCATTCTAGAAACATTATTACTACACTGTAATGATATTTAACAGGAAAGTTTTTATTTTATTCTTGCATGTGTCCTAAGAGTGAGGTGAACGTATGTATCAAAAAATGAAGACTGTATCTAAACATATGCTTTAAAAAAGATTACAATGGCACCTATATTAAAAAAAAAAAACACTGGTTCCTATTTTTTGAAAAATTGAATATTTAGTGTATGATAAATGCTAATATGACTTTTCATTTTTGCTAGCCCAGCTATGTACTAACGGAAGAATTCATATAAACAGTTGAGGTGGATGGCCTGTGGATATTGTGGACAAATAAGCTTTCTTAAAATATCTCTTTGCCGCCATCAGTGATGCCTACTTAGAATAAACTGACCTCCAGGCTTCTAGCACTGCAACTGAAATGGATTTTTTTTTTTTAAATTTACTTTTAAGGGGAAAAAAACAAATTTCAGTCTTCAGATCATTGTTATTACATGAGGAATGTTTGCTGCATGAAATACACTCACAGATCTCCCTAAACATAAGCAGCGCTTACTGTGTATATGAGATAAGTCATTATTTAGTTTCTCTCAGTTTTCACATTTAACCTGTTAGGAAAAAAATAAAAGATGCCAGAAAAGAAATCTCTTTCAAGGTTCAGGTGCTACAGCCCAAATGATCCTTTGTGCAGCTGCGACTCTAGTGCTGCTGTCTGACTCCTCAGCTCCCAAGGCTCTGGAAAGAAACGTAGCTGGCTTAATAAAAGCTTTGTGGCAAATTTACAGTTATGCATGATTTTAGAATTTCTTTTATTAGGAAGTTCACTTTATCTTGTCCAGGCCAGTGTGATACCTGACAGAGGTCGGAGACCTCGTGCAGCTCGCGACTCTAGAGATTGATGGCCAGGAAGGCATGGTTCTGCTAATCGCCTTCCCAGCAGTTCTTGTAATTTTATGCCAATCAGACACCCTTAAATAATTACACTAATTTCTTGGAGATACTTATGAAGTACTCTTCAGTACTTCAGTACCAGTCAGGCACAGGTGATTACAGGGAAACGCAGAGCAAGTTCGTCTTTTGTCAGCAATAGTAAATGACTGCATTTTGTCTGGAGTCTCTGTGTTCTGGGGGTAGCTTTCACACACGCACGTAACTTTGTGAATGCTGAAAGTTTACAGAAGTTCACAGAGCAATCCGAAAGAGTGGTGGGAGCTGTTAAGCACAGACATCACCTTTGCCTCAGGAAATTCCTGAGCAGCAAATTCCTGGAGGCTGGGAGAAGACATTGGGAAAATAACCCCATACGTCCGCCTCGTTCTCATGCTCTTCCTGAAGCTAACTCTAGGTAGCAACTGGCTATTTGTGAGACTTGTGTGGATATACAAGCACCGCGTCTGGGAGGACTCAAGAAAGGATAGCAGATGCAGACACGTTATTCTTTGCTTAAACTATAGCCGTAACCATAGCTGGTCCCATTTTCCCCCTAGGCATTAGTCTTCTATTCAGTCTGCATCACGGGAGGTAATGGATGCAGTGATGGAGAACAGAGCTTTTACACAAAAGACACCGACTCATAGTCTTATCTCTGGGCTCTCTTTTCAGGTTTCTTTTGGATTCTGTGAAGTTTATTAGCTATTAATTTTTATTTGACATAATTTTATTTCTTCTTAGAGCTGCTTAAAGGTATAAAGGTGGGAATATTTTTCATTTAGTGCATTAAACTTAAGTTCTGCATAATCACTTCAAAGGAGAAATTGAACAAGGGTGTATTACTAAGCAAGAAATCAAATTTAGATAGACATAAATCTAGAGGGGAAAAAATTAACCAGCAAACATAAATGGATTTGTTCTTTATGTGAGTTTACTAGGAATCAAATGTATAACCCCTTGTGCAAGTTCTGTGAGAAAAGGAGGAGAGGATCAACTCCCAAAACTTTACACGGCCACCTGTGGGTGAGACTCTGCACTAGATCAGTAACAATGAATTAACCAGTTGTGTAGTGACTATTCACCCCGACCTACAGCTAAAACTGGAGCTAATCCTTAATTGGAGCTTTTCAAAAGTAGAAAAAAAAAACTTGTTTGTTTTTAAAACAAAGATTTTCTTAGTTCTGCACTTTCTCGTTTCCAAAGAGGAGAGGAGGTAGGAATGTGAAAAAACAGTAGAAAATACTAACTTTATGGAAATAGATTTTGGATTGCGTTAAAAGTCCTTTTCTTCCTGGATTTTCAGCCCAGATTTGCAGGCACCCAAACGTTTCCAACTCTGTAGATAAATACCTGTGTTTGTGAGAAGTACTTGGTGTTTTCCTGATTAGAATTAACTGCTGAGCTTTCTCCATCGCTATATACCTTGTGTGATATGGATGTCTAAATTTTTGTTACAGCTTTGTTAAATATTCTATTTTTTAAAAGATTTTTGTTTTGCAACTCTCACTTATGGAGTTCGCTCTTCCTCCGCTCCAGGAAACCACTAAAGCACATGCTTAACTGACTACATTTGGCTGGATTAATCTCCTGTTTAAACGTGAAGAATACACGTTGCTCGGTCAGAGCCTTGAGGAGTCTCTGAGGCAACCGGGTGAGCAAGGGCTACAGAGAGTGAAGGGGTATAACACAGGATCTTCAATTTTGGATTTGAAAGTTGAAGGTGCTGGAATTTATATTAATTAAAATGCATTTGTGTACGTCAATACCATACAATACTGGGGGGGAAAAGAGGTGGAGATGGATGATTCAGTTTGCTTTAATTAGAGCGTGTAAGGTTAACTTCTGGCTTTGGGGTAGATGGGACACATGGGGGTGAAAACAAAGCATATGATCTTGCTGAATGCTCATGAAACAACACAGTCTAGCAAGATTTATGTGGATGCTAGAGGAAGCTTTGACCAAAAAGGCTATTCCTGCTTTGATGTGTCATACTAATATTCTTTTACTTTGTGGCTCTTGATGATTTGAGTACGTGGCTCTCAGAACAATCATATTTTCCCTAAGAAAATTAAAATAACATTACAACTTACTGTTGCAAAATGGGAGGCACCAGATCTATAAAAGATGTAGGCACTTGCATTTCCAAAGCCAACACAAGAATGAAATGTTTGTTGGCGTTGTTATGGTATAGAAAATACAACTTAATATTGAATTCTGATCAATCTGTGCAATGCTTAGAACGTCCCAAATTACGTTAAGTCAAATAAAATCTCTCTTTGCTAACATTTTTTCTTACTTCCTTGCACACCGGTTTGCTCTATTGTGCATTCAGGCTGAGGGAAGGTAACCTTTTTACAGACTAAGTGTGCCCTGCTGTTTCAGTTTGCATGATGTAAATCAATGTACGTGTTCAGAACCTTTCCGGCTAAGGGTATGGCTTTCTTTTTGGCGTATCTTTTGCGATACGACTTAGAAAATTCTTTTTCCCTTCACATTTATTGCTTGTATTCTTCTGTAGAGTGATCGTTCTGTTCCACATTTCCAGAGGAATTTGGGTCATTGTTTACTTGTGGCTTCATTAAAGGACGTCCAGTAGCTAAAAATTTCCATCGTCAACCTTTGAATATCAAGCACGCTATTATAATACTCTTTGAAAGCACTGCATGTAGCACAGAAACCTGAGAGACACCAGAGCAGCTCTAGTCAAGTTATAAAAAGAGCACTACCATCGCCGCCTGAACAGAAGGAACGTGTGGGGAGATGGAGGGCATTGCCATGACAATTCCGACCGACGGATCTTTGTTCTCCTTGCGTTCTGACATAGACTTTCTTGTTCCAACATCAGGTGCAAATGATGATTATGAGAAGCCGTGCTTGTTGTGGAGAATACATGGCCAAACACCTCTTCTTCTGTTTGTTGGAGCTACAAAATACGTGGTCAATGGAGTCTAATTTGAATGAAATTTTATGGGCACACAGAGGTTGGTGTGAAGTAAGGAATGCTCTACTTTGACCTCTGTAGCCTCTCTACAGAGAGCTTAATAGAGAAATGTTTTAAATTACAGTATGTTCCAATTATTGTACATTTATGGGACGGTGTGAGCTCCCTCTACGGGCTAATTTAACGTCTGCAAATTCCAATAATTCTTTTTTGTAACAAAGCCTCTGTGTAGCCTAGTGGATAAGGTGCCTGCCTAAGGTTTCTAAGGTTGTGCTCTTTTGAGCGTGTGCAAGATGGCTGCCACAAAAGTGTTTGAAGCTGCCGCGTTTGAAGCTGCCGCGTGTGTTTGAAGCTGCCGCATTTGAAGCTGCCAGGTTTGAAGCTGCCGCGTGTGTTTGAAGCCGGCGCGTTTGATGTTGCTGAGTACGTTTGTAAATTTGAGGCAGACTTTAATATTGTTAGACGGTAGGGGAGTCCTTTTCAACCTTTTTTCATTTTTCACTTGAACTTTTAAAAAGTTTTATTTTAACTTTTTTTTAAACTATTTTAACTACTTATGTCAGCTGAGGAATGCTGTGATTCACAGCCATTATTGTAAGGAGGCCGTTATGTATTTTTAGTGCTGCTGGGACCATAGGAATTTTTGAGTGACTTTGACTGCAGACAACAATGTGGAGAATAATCCTGACTGTGAAAAGTGCTGTTGGGGCTGCAGAAAAGTACAGTATAATTTTGACCAAGGGCAATCATGGCTGCTTTTAGAAGAAATACGAGTATGCCTGGGTGTTGAATTTGTGAGTTGCTGGGGCTGGGAGAAAAAAAAAAAATTGCTGGAAAGAGAAGTTGGAGTTTCGTAGAGTTTTTGACAGTGTGTTCTGTTAGCCGGGGAGCTGAGAGTTTAAAACAAAATCTGATGGGACTACAGAAGAGCCTTCAATGATGCTGGGAGTGAAGAACTGAAGCTGTTTGGGCAGTAGGGGAAAAGTGTAAATGGTGCCATTTGTTGAAAGCTGTGAACTACGGAAAACGTTAGGAAGTAAATGCCGAATGTATTTGTTGAGAGATGTGAGGCATGGTTTGTTTCTTCTGGAGGAGAAATGTTCTGTAATGTTATATTATCTAGGAATGCAATTTTTGAAGTCTAAAAACTGCCCGAGAGTTGATATGGGACTGGAAAGTCATTAGCTGTTGGGTGGGAGAGGGAGGGGTTTTTTGAATTATCTGAACGCTGGGTTTTGCATGAACAAGCAGTATCTTACTATGCATATGAAAGTGAGTATTGGTTGAAAGTTAGAGGTTCATACAATTTAACTAACTGGATGTTCTCCAAATGTAACTAATTAGCTAGCGGAGGGCCACAGGTGAATGACATCTACTATTGTTCATCATTCAACTGTGATTTGGGAGCAAATGTTTTGTAGTTCTGGGTCTCTGGAGGTCTCCTCCCTGTCATTCTCATCCAGGCCTGGAGCATCCCTTACTGACGAGGTTTGTTCACTGTCTTGGAGACCCTCTGGAAATCCAATCAGCTCTGGTAATTTTTTAAGCATTAGAAGGTAGATCTGGTAGCTGCTATATTAACTTGTGTGCTTTTTTACCATATCCATCCATCATTTATCAGATTGAATTCTTGGCACAGGATTGGGATCTGTGAGTCTCTACCTCAGTTAATCTGTGGCAAGATGTTGAGATCACAGGTTTTGTTTATAGTGTTGAATCTGCCTCCGATTGAATCATCACCTTTTAATTTTTCTAGAACTGACTCTTCTGTTCTGGTGATTCTTTGTTCACATCTGCTTTGTTTTATTATCTGAGCTGCTAACACTAAAAAGTATTTTGTATGAAATTACACAAGTGATGAAATGATGGAAAAAATTGTGTGGTACATTACAAAGAGTTGGGTAACTGTTCATGACTTGGCTTCTCCGTGAAGGTTTGCACTTAAGGATTTTTAATTTCTGTACAATAACAGGCGCTGAATGACTGTGATAGTGTTTGTGATAAATTACTAATATTGTACTTCTTTTTTTCTCCGGGCATTTCTCTTTCCTATTTTAGAATATTTGTTATGTTCTTTTGACTTATACTGTTGTTCTTACTTTCTTTAGTTTATCAACAACCTCACGAAATTAACTTCAGTGTTTTCTTTGCTGATTACACAGACTTTTCATTACCTTGAAGCAATTTTTAGCTAAACCAAAGTAGTGTCTGTGCCCTGTCTGGTAAAATTTCAGAGGAACTTGGCTGGATTGCCAGTCCTAGAGCCTGGCTTGTACATGGGTTTGGAGCAATGTTTTGTCCTGACTTAATGCATAAACTTCCTCTCATCACTTCAGTCACATATATGGCGCGTTGTGATGTTAATTACTGTATCAGATATAACGTTTTTTCTTGACCTTGAGTAATCGCCGTTCTTTCATTTTACTGTTAATGAAGTTTTTATTGAGTATCTTCAACCTCAACACCATATGATTTGATGACTTTTAAAATAATTTTGTATTACACTTCAGTGTGGTGGCTGCCCTATTTCTGTTTGTCTTCCAGGTTTGGTAAATCAGGTGGTTGTTTACTTTTTATATAGTCTTGTTAATAGAAAGCTTATTGGCATTCATACTAAACTTCTAATACCTTTCTTGTTAGTGTTTTGGGTTTTTCTTCCATGGGTTTCTTGCTCAGTCCTTTCCAATCTGTAGCATTCCCTTTGTTTTACTCTGGTCCTTGTTAATTTTAAGCAGAATGCACCGTTAACTTGCGTATCAGTGGATCCCACCGTCAAGTTCAGTTTAACGCTCTTGCCCTTAACGCAGCAGAATTATTACTGATGGCGATAGTGCTGGAACATGAGTAGCTTCTTTACCTAAAAGCTTGCTGCTGGTGTAAATTAATCAGAAAGTTATCTAAAGCAAGACAATTGCATAAGCTCTAGGTAAAAGGTCTTGGCTTTTCTAAAACTAAGGTGTGAAAATTTCAGGCAAGTCCTCAACTACTTAATAAAATGAACAACACAAGCCCTGGTAATTTACGTCTCCCCTATTCTGAAAGTTGGTATATGTTTTTTATCCCTTTGCCACTTTATATATGATTAGTTTTTGAGGCATCTAAAGCTATTTGAAACAGGAATGTTTTGGCTTCCTTTTAATTTCATTTGTGATCCTGAAACATGCTTCCGTTAAATGAAGTTGGTGATACTATGCTGGTTTATCAAACAGCATTGATAATCAGTCTTACAAATCTCATTTGATATTAAAATTCTACAATATTTAGTCATTTTGCTGAAAATATTTGTTGAAATAGTTATATAAAAACTTAACACTTCACTGTGCACAATGCTATGCATTTTTTCAAACTATTAGAAATAGTCTGTCTAGTAGCTGTATTTTTTCCATTTTCCTCATGGATTCTTAGCAATTTGTGATATTATCAGTATATAGTTGTACTTAATAGCTAGTATACTACTAGTATACTACTTATACTTAATTATATATAAATATATTCTGCTCTCAGTCACACATGAAAGCTTACCAACAAGTAAGAATATGTGAAGGATTTAGCTTATTGGTTTTTCTACTCTATTGTATGGTTAATGCACAAATGGGATTATAAGGAATGGTGATGTGGTGTTTGCTTCTTACGTATTCTGCCTTACTTTTAGCTGAATTAGTATTTTGCATCTCTTGATCTAATAGTTGTTTGTTTTGAGGTTTTTTTGTTTTGTTTTGTTTTTCAAGAAAATTGTCACTGGGCAGTAGTTGCATGGCTGTAGTTGAAAATTATTTATGTTACTGTTTCTCAATTTCTTGGCTTCCTTTTGTTTTGGAACTTCTGTGGTTGAGCAAACATCATGTTCCCAGTTAGATGGGCTTCCAGCTAGTTAAACACAGTCCAGCTCTGTTTCAAACTGTGATGCCTAAAATTTAGCTGGAAAATCCATACTTAGATGGGAGCGACCTGATTTTAAAAATGCTGAACTTTTTGATGCCCAAGAACTGGCGGGTGATTAGTACTTCTAAGTGACACCGCATGTCTCAAATTTTGAATACAACTTTTTGAGCTGTACTTGAAGCACCTTGTTTTGAAAAGATTAGCCTTCGTCTCTTTCTAAATAAGCACAGACTATGTTTGGCATTGCACATTCCTTTCCCCCAAAGAGCTTATAACCAGAGCAAAACAGTCAAAGTGTAGCTAGGATATAGTGTGACATCTGGGAAACGGAATTAATGGGATATTTATTTTTCTTGTATTTGTTTAGCTGTGGAAATTCATACCAGGCTTATGTCCATTCGTACCTCATTTCTTAATTTTGTGACTATAAAATTTGGATCTCCGAAAAGGGAAATTGAAAGTTTTTTGTTTAGCTGCAGAGCAAATACATGTAGTTGCAGAACAAGATTTCTCTTGATGCATGGTTTATTTATTGGTATGCTTGACCTACTGAGTGAGACAATATTTTGGCCTACTTAGCCTTAGTAACATACCTAAAAAAAGTTGCAAAGAGGTGGGGTTTGGATTATTGCTAACATAAAGGCAATCAGTTACAACGGTAACCACTTTTTTTGCACAATCAGCCCACTTTGGGTTTGGACTGGTGACACAGTAATGAAGTCTTTGCTATCCCATGGTTGATCCATCCATTTTCTCTCACTTGATTTGATCCAAACTAGGGGATGATTTATTTCATTCCCTTGCCAGAGAACACAGAAGTGCTATTTCTGTTGACATGGTAAAAGACGTTGATGAACAGAGTAGACCAAATAATGTGAAAACTCTCCAGTTCTGTTTTGGTTTCTTCATATTCTCTGTTTGGCTACTTCTGCTTTAGAAAGATACATTTCTCTTATGCACACCTGTATGTGTTTGTTAACAAGTTATTTATATTCAAACAAAACATTTTCTACTGCGTGGTCTTTTTTTTTTTTTTTTTTTAATAATTCATTATGCCCTGCTGAGTAATTCCATCCAAGAGAGAAAACAGGGCCACATGATTTTTATGAGTGGTCACATACACTTGAAAACTGACTTTCAGAATTAGACTCGTGTCACACAAGTAGTAGAAAAGGTTTGCTTTATGAAAAGCGCAGGAAAAGAAAGGAAGTGTTAATCAATGGGATGATTTATTTGCAACAAATAATTCTACCTGCTCTTTTGTTACACGGTAAGGACAGAACCGCAATGAGTAGTGCAGATGATGAATAAAGAAGAGTCTTTTGTCAGCTGAAATCCAGGGTCTGTGGAATTCCCCTTGCTCTCTACAATGTTGGCTAAACAGCAGCTTTTTTGGCATCGTACACAGGTGTGTTTTTGCTCTGCCACCTGAAAATCCAGCAAAGAAAAAGCAGCCGAGGAGCAATATACTGGAGGTGTGGGTTTGTAGGTTTATCTTTCCACACTTTTGCTAATCTTAGTCTACTTTAGTATACAAAACTGAAGAAGCTGGCATGTGTGGAATTGCACAGCACGCTAGGGTTGAAGGTGATCCACAAAGGAGCGGCCAGGCTTTTGTTTTCCATGGATTGCAGTGTTCTCCTACCACAGCAAGTTAAAAGCACACATCTAGCAAGAAGTGTTTGTCGTCTGAATTTCCAGAACTAGGATACCTGCATTTTGCTTGTGAGCTTTTCTGAAGTTGCCAGACATTTATCTCTGAGAGGGTAGTATCTTTAACATCTGTATTTTGCAGCTGCAAAAGGATGGGTTCTGTGATTGTGAAGTGTTGGTGTCTTCCACCAAGAAATACCCTGATTCACGTATGAATGCAGCGGAATGAGACTGTACGTAAAATTCCTTCCATTGTTGCAGGACTTAAAGTAGCTTTAATCCCTTAACTGTGCATGGGAAAGCAAGAATAGGTGGTGTTGTTTATGATCTGCGAACAGACACAGGAGTCAGATTGGTACCGGCAACACTTTCCCCCCATGAATAATAAAGTTCTGCACGTGAAAGGAAATCAGAGCATTAATATAGAACCTTTTCTTTACGTTTCAGGACTACATTATGCATCCATATCTTGGGCCCAATAAAATGAATGAATCCTTTTAGTTTTCCTACTGTTACAGCTTTAAAACAGGCGAAGTCTTTTCTTTCTTTCCACTGCAATTTAATCTAATTTTAATATTCCCCAGATAATAGTGAAATAACCAATTCTGTCCAATTCTGCCTTAGATAAAAGCATCAGCATGTTTGGAACATAAACCTTATTTTACCTTTTGTTGAGCTGCCCAATTTAGTAAGAGCAATTCAGTGCTACATCTTAAACGTAGTATGACTTAGAACACTGGAATCTGCCTGGAATGTGAAAAAAGGGAATAATTTATATTTAATTGGTCTAAACCTACCTTTCCTAGGTCAATAAGAAGAGGAAAATCAGCAGCATTAATCAAGATAAAATTATCAGCTGATTAATCAGTGTTCTAATTACTGCATAGTTCTTTCCCTTTTCAGTTTTAATTACTAAACTTCATTGTCTTTTCCATATGGCCATCATGCATTCACGGTACACTTTTTCTCCTGGTGAGATCATTAATATAAAAAATGTACATTCAAGACATTACTGAAGATATAAGAAATTGCTACTGCCTACTGAGAAATTACCAAGGAAGCTGCAAATCAGCCATAGGTTACACAGGAAAAGTCTAATAAATCTACTAACACTTAAGAAAATAGATATAGTAGAAATGCAATTATGATTATCAAATCAACCTTTGTCCTAAAGTGAGTTTTACCAGTCTTATTTCATCAAATCTATCTCTTGGTTGGGTCAGAAACCAATCACAATCTGATTTAAATTGGTAAAATACATGGGAGACCTCTTAAATTCATAGGGCTAACGCAGACACAAATACTCTCTTAGCGTATTCTCTTCAGCAGAATGTTCCTTCTCGCTAAGGCCTAGATCCTCAAAGGTGTTCAGGCACTTCACTACCAATGGAGTAATTGATGTCAGTAGATATTAGATACCTAAATATCTTCTGAGGATTTAAGCCCAAGTGAATAAATCTGCTATGTATTAACAGAAGCATCTTGACTTAGTCTCTGTGGAAGTCATAAGGAGAATGAAGAATTGGTTGTTTTTGAGTAAGGAAGAAGGTTAAAAAAGTCCACAGTAGAACTGAATTTCTAATGAAATCTTAACATCTCATAACCGTGTCGGTCTGTAATCTATCTCATAGATGCCTCTCTGAAAAAGTCGGGAGCTTAAAAGGCAACAAGCAGGATGTCTTCATGCACGCAGGCTAGGATTTATGGCAGAACAAAGTATACCTGGGATATACTAGTTTCTCAGTCGGCACCTAAGTGGAGCGAAGGGAGGAACACGTCACTCTTCCCTGGGTAAGAGCTGGTGCTGCATCAGTGAGAGCATCCAGTTCTGTACATTCGGGAAATACACAACATGGTCTTGCATCATTTTAATGTTTTGATTAATGCTTTAAAGCATTTCCACTGCCTGTGATTTCTCTACCCCTTATCGCTAAACAAGGGAGGGCACACAAAATTGCCTCTATGCAGTGAGCCTCGTGCATGAATTGGTATTGAGTTTTTGAGTGTTGTGTGGCTGGCCCATGTCGTGCAGGAGTGCTAGAGGCTGCCCAAACACCCTCTGCCTCCGTCTTTAGCTCCCGATAGCAACATGTCAAAGATCTGCTTTTCTAGAAACATGGTGACTTGCGCCTAATTGCACCCCTATTTCCTAAATATTTGTTGTATTCCTGATCAGAACGTGTTAAGTGAGCATACGTGCAATGTAATTACGGAGTTTCTCAGTTGTGTTTTACCCTGTGGATAACTCATGAGACTAGACAAGATGAATTGCCCCGGAGAAATACAACTACGTAATTGAGTAGCGTATTGCGAGGGAGGTGTGCGCGTGGGAAGAGCCGTTCCCACCACTCGCTGCTGTGTGTGCCGTCAGCCGGACTGCCGGACAGGACAGACGCAAAGCCTGGTCCAGCGCGACAGCCTTCCCTCCCGCCCGCGCGGCAGGCCCTCTGCCTGCTCTGCAAGGTGTCTGGACTTGGGAGCGTCGCAGCCTTCAAACTGCTCCGCTCTCCCTTTCTTTGCATCCACGACCTAAATGGTGGATTTCCACCATCCAGCTTCTGACAATGTCTTCTAATTTTTAAAGTATTTCGATGTGCTTGTCTGTTTCGTTTAAAAGGCAGTTTTTCCTGCAAAGAAGTAGTCATACCAGTTATTCAGTTAACTGATTAGTAATTGAAGGCCTAGTTTGGAAATTGTACAAGTTTCCTATGAATATTCATAAAAAATAATTAACTTGGCTTCTGATTTAGCACCCAACAACAGTTCACTTCAATTTTTTTTTTTTTTTTTTGATAGATGAGTTAATTATATGCTGAGGTCTGGTTGCTGGGGTTTCTTTCCTAAGTGGTGATTGACTAACTGCTGCTGGTGACAATAATCCTGGTTTGGGGGGCTTTTTTTTGTGTTTTGCTTTGGGTTTGGGTTGTCGGGGGGAGTTTTTCTGTGTGTGTGTGGGTGGGTGCGTGGCTTCCACAATGTTGCTCTGCAGCTGGAAGGTGGCTCATCGCCATCCCCCTGCAAGGAACGTGGGTGCCCTGATGCAAAGTCCCTTCCCCGTTGCACGAGTGGACCTGCTCCAGCTTATTTCCTTCCCCAAAAGCAGGAGGGCCCTTGGAAATGAGGATGGCTCCGGTCCAGGCAAATCCCCGCAGGACTTCAATTAAAATTGGCGCCGTAGTGAAATCCCTGCTGCCCCAAAGAAACTCGCTGCCTTTTACAGGAGGACCAAGGTGGCCGCTCATCTTACCAAAGCCCCGACGGGGCAACTGCCTCTGCTCTTGCCTCCCGTCGGGGAAAAGAGGGGGATGGCAAAGCCAAGTTTCGACTTTCGCGGGACGAAGGGCAGAGAGCCCGGCTGTCCCCGGGTACCCGTGCCCGCAAGGCGGAGGCGGTGCGGGGCCGAGGCGGGGCGCGCTGCCGGCCGGCGGGGCAGGCAGGGCTCCCCCAGCGCCGCCGCAGCCCCGGCCGGCGGAGCAACGCTGCCATCTAGTGCCGCCCGCCCCGCTCGCCTTTTTATTCCTCTCTCTCTTTCTTTCTCTCCTCTTTCATTTTTTTTTTTTTTTTTCTAAAAGGTTTTTATCCCGTCAAGGAAAAACTGGCTCTTGGAAAACAACCAACTCAGTTGGAACTCGGAGATAATAATCAGTTTCTCTGGGCTTGTGAAATTGGCTCATTAAGCGTGCTTTTTAACAGAAAATATTGGAAGCGATTAAGTCTGCTTTACTGAGTGGGCATGAAATGGCTAACCTTCGGCCACCCACAGCTCCTAGGTGCCTGGCGTCGTTTTATGCATGCAGCGTAATGTCTTTACTTGAAGTGCTGTTTATTCATCACCTGCTTATTTATCTCTTTGCATTTGGCAGGCACATCGATCAATGTTAAACTGTCACACAAGGTTATTTTTCTTTTACATAACAGTAGAGGCCTAAGGTAGTGGCATATTAAAAGTAATAACTTTCTAACTTGTAGCTCAAGATGACAGCACCATTTGTACCTGAACATATTACAGCCAGAAATTCAAAAAAAAAAAAAAAGAAAAAAAGAAAAAAAAAAAGGAAAAAAGGAAAGAAAGAAAAAAAAAATTTAAAGAAGTTAAAAAACCAGATGATGTCTGTAAAGAATTAATGTTCTTCCAAGGTCAAAGGCTGGAAGACAACATTCCCTGTGTTGCTATAATTGCGTGCCTGTGTGTTGTGAGTGTGTCTAGCGAATGGCTCTCCACCGCAAAACAAATCCTCCTCTGACCCACTGGAGCTAACTTTAGGCCTTAATGTCCCTGATAAACCCTCAGGGAGACTACTTTACATATGCTGTTGTACACCCAACCTGATTTATCCTGTGGCGATCAGGTAGCTTTGCAGAAATGGATTGATTCATCCTAACGTTGCGATATAAATACAGACGCTGGTGTCCGCATGCTCCTCGCGAGCAGGGCTGCCGTGGTTGTGCAACAGTCACCTGAAGCCAGGCCCTGCACGTGGAGAACTCGTGGCTCGAGCTGAATAAACAGGGAGTGGTATAGCTATCAACAAGCGTGCGCAGCCATCTGAAAAACAGCAAAAAAGTCAATGTAGAAGTAAGTCTTTTCATTCTAGTTTCTCTCACCCTCACACCCCCCTTTTCTTTTTTTGGTTCTAGTATTCTGTTGCTTTCAAACACTGCCCAGCTTTGATAGACTTCCTGTCTTGGCACAGGGCCAGGCAAGCTTTCTCTGTACAAACAGGTTTTCTTTTTATTTTCAGGCCAGCCTAAAAATGCCTACAGATAGAAGAATGTCAGATCTTTTTAGTGTTGAATTTCAAAGCGGTCCTTAGAATTCTTTCCTTCCCTTGATCTCGTCTTTGGATTGCAGCTTGGACTCGCTCTCTATTTCTAAATATAAGCTGTGGACAGTGGCTTTCTAATAAAATGCTTTGATAGTCTTGTGTACATGGGAATTAAGCATCGGGCCGTGGTGGACATTGTGTCAGCAGCACCGTTCCTGCTGACATGAAGCACTGCTTCTCTCCCACCCCTGTATATGTTGTCTGCCAAAGTACCCTTACTAGAAAGTGTGAATGAAGAAATGGAAACGCTTAAGAAAGCAAGGCCATGAAATGCACTTGCACTTCATGCAGATGGCATCTTGCTTTCTGGATTTAACAGAATTTATCGTTGAGGCTGCTCTATCTTTGGATCTGTTAATTCATGTATTCATTCCCGCTCTTGGGCAGACAGTTCTATTTTATCTCGTGAAGTGCAAACCTGGAAGGGAGGGAGGAGGGAAGCTTGTCCATTAAAAAAAGCAGCACCTCCACATGTCTATGTTCTTTGGATCAATATTTGCATCAAAGTGGTTTAAATGTATGTGGCTCTAGGGCTGTCCATTCTTTCAACCTGACCTGCAGCATTGATTAGGGCTAGTATAAGGAAGGGAAAATAGCAAATCCGGTAAGATAAAATTAAAAAAAGCGAGGAATGTCACTGTGACTCCTGAGAAAGAAGCACTTAAAGTGCTCACATCGTTTGTATGAACTCAGCAATCCCCTTAGTTAGAGACTGCCCCTCTTCGCCACCCACATATGGCAGTTGTGGTTCATTTGATCGTATTTCTGAACATAACAAAGAATATTTCAGATTTTATCTAAACAAAGGCGAAACCTCCCTGTTTGGGATATATGAGTTGTCTCGGTTCTGGTTAAACTATTCACACTGAGTTTTTAATTGCTACTTCACTGTCTGCTTGTATATCCTAATTCATGGAAGGCACACAGAAAGTTTATGATGTGGATAAAAATTAACTTCTACGTGTTTTCTTCCTCCATTAAGACTGCAAGCCCTTCTCTGAACTCCATTGGACATTATACATGCAGGGAGCGCAAGGCAATTTACACCCGTAAGAGATTCTTATCTGAAGAGGAGCACAATTAAAGCAAAGCTGCGGGACTGACCCTCGAATTTTCCTGATTACAAGCTTTTGCTAGCATTTCGGATGAAGGAAATGTTTGGTTTCTTTCCCTGTTTTGCTCCTTCTGTTGTTTTTCTAAAGTGTCTTTCCGATTAATTTTGAAGCGACAGAGACTAAAATCGGTGAGAGAAGTCACTTGGTGAAATCATGGCTTTATTTAAATTGACTTTACCAGGTCCAGGATTTCACTTGGACTTTGACTGCCTTTCTGTGGCTGCTGGGATTGGATGGTGTCTTGTGGCAAGAGCAAGGCTTACCTTTTTCCCTTTTATTTTTTTTTTTAAATATGTATATCCTAGTTCACTTAAAATTTCTGTTGCAGTGGATAAATTTGAAAAGGCAAGTTACAGTCTTGGATCTGCATTTCTTTCTCTTTGGTCTCAAGTGGACTTTTGGTATTGAATTCTCTGGATGTAGGATCAGCCTTTAAACTTTGACCTGCATGTGTGATTGCTTAGGCAGCAGCTAATTTTGAAGCAGAAAAGATTTAAGATCAGCTTTTTTGAAATGACTTCAGTTTTTGATAAAGAGAAACAGAAAAATGAAATGACAGAACATAGTATAATACCTAAAACTGAGAGAGGGGGAAAAAATGACAGCTAAGAAATTTATCATGTAAACAAAGAAGTCCAGCCTATCGAATGGAATAAAATTGAATAAATAGAACGATCTCTCCTCCACACTCTGCAACAACTCTGCTGGCAAAGCACTTAGCACCTACTCAGATTAGGCTGCATGAATACAACAGTATTAAGTTAGCCTCACAAAAGAGGACTTCCAGTATTAAGAGTGATCAAAGGATTTTAGCAAGGCAGGCTTGCCCACAACCATAAAGGTCTCCTAATAAAGTAGAACTGAGCAATTAATTTACTTGACAGAATGTCTGTGAGCAGTTTGCAATTTCCTTGTATTTACTCGTTATTCCGTGTTACTTGGCATTTTTGTGAACGTGTTTACCTGCAGAATTGATCGCGAACAGGGCTCTATAAGGATTCGATACCTGATATTTTAATTATTTGAGGTGGGTTGGTTACAGCTAATTGGTCACTTCAGTCAGAGGGAGAAATAGAAAATTAGCATGTCTAAGACATTTGCCCAAATGTTAAACCACCGTTGGCCCCATAAACCTTGCCTGCGGCAGTTGGCATTTATTGTCCGTTCCACTTGTCTCACTTCACGTGTCTCCTGGACATAATTTAGGGCGCGAGCTGCCAGTAGCCCTGTCCTAAAACTAATATACAACTACCCATAAAGCAGTTCTTTTCTGACCTGGCATTGGTACCTCCTATGTTTGTTGTCTTACAGAATTTTATTATCCCAAAGGATAATGGCTCCTGCAAAACGGCTTAGGATTTCATGGCTGTCATGGCAAACACGGACTTGTAGCATGTGCTTTATATATAAGGCAGATGGGCGTACGCACTGTAGTTTGGGGCTAGAGCGGAGAAATTGCAGCCCTAGGCTGTTTAATCCTCCAAACGCTGGACCTGGAGTGTTTCGTCCTTAGCCTTTGGCGGCTGGTGGTTCTAGCTAGGTTTCAGGTGTACCTTGGAGTTAAAAAGTATTTTTTTCTGGTTACGTTATATTATCAGCAGCCTAGAGAGATGCTGAGATTGGGACCACTGGAAATACTGAGGTGTTAATAGCCAACCAGTTCTGTGGTATTTTCATCTGAAACCAAACTTCGTCACTGTGCAGCATTTTTAATTCATGTTATTTGGCCACGCACAGCAGGTGTGAGCACTTCTGTGGAAGAATGCACAGCAAGGAGGCTACAAACATAATAACCTCTATAATTTTATACAGTCTAGTTCACCAAAGTTCTCTTATGAGGCAAAGTACCAGCTTTCCTTAAAGCGGTGGTTAGCTTTTATGAGCTTAGCTTTTAAAGGAAGTCTTGCTAATATTCCCCCATGTCCTTCCTATTTTCCCTCCCTTCTCCTCCCTGAATTCTTTCCTCTCTGACAGCCACATGGCAAGGGTAACGTTGAGTTTTTCCCACCAGGCAAAAAGTTTGGGATTTGCTGCTGTAGTTTGTCCTGTGGAGTAAGTTTTAGGGTAAATGCTTCTGTGTTTGAATGGTGATTATGGAGAGAATGTACGGGTAGAACTATTGCAATGAATTAATGCTTGATTTTTTTCAAGAGGCCGTGTTTTCAGTCACATACCTTATAACACCTCTTACAATTAGGTCACTTATGTAAAAATGGATGTAAGTTTCTGATGTTAGGCAAGTTTTGTAATTTTGGCTCCGGTCCATTCCCATGTAATGGCGAGATTGCTTTGTGCATTGCGTTCTTCAGTGCTGTGTTCTAGTGACTCTGTGCATCTTAAGCAATGGGTCTGTCCCACTTACAGTGCTAATTCAGCTCCCTGCGTGTTGTGTGCCGAAGGATCCCAAAGCTCTCATTTGTATTTCCTTAAAATATGTCTGATCTTTAATTAAACACTAAAAGAGGAAACATTTTTAGCTTCCTAAGAAATCTTGCCCCTACTTTTGGTGTAAGCATATAATAAACTCAATGCTCAGCAATAATGAAGTTTAAGAAATATAATAAGAAAAAGGAAATTACATTATATAGTTTCATTACAGAGAATATCCAATAGAAGTATCAGTTTAGAGGGTCTCTGTTTCTGAGTCAACATGATGTCTGGACCTGTGGACATTCAAAGATCAGATTAGTGTACAGAAACCCCGTATCTATCTTGTGCAGCCACCTGAGATTCTGCTGGGCAACTATGGCAAGGTATATCAACTCAAGTTAAAATAGGCTAAAACTTGCTCTCTTGAAATCTGTAGCATTATGTGGGCCAGACTGATCTTTGGTTTAACACTGAAAATAATACTGGAATAGATTACCAAAGGGACGTGAAGCCTTCTCCACCCCTTTGAGTCCTTAAATCAATACCGAACGCCTTTCTGAAAGCACTGCTCTAGCCGAGCCCCAAACTACACAGTTTAATACAAGACGTTTTGTGCAAAGTCGCTGACTTAAGTTGTAGCAGAGGTTACACTGGACAGTCAGTGGGTCCTTCTGTCTCTACAGCCTGTGGCTCCTGGAGCATGCACAGCAGAAGATGCTGGGAGTAGGCTCCATGCTTTGCATGAGTGGCAGCTGCAAGTGGGGGCCTGCATTTGCAAGAACGCAAGGACTTGCCAAATATTTGTATCCCATGGGGTACAATATGAGCTAAAGGTTGTCAAAGGGTTGACAACCCTTTTTTTTTTTTTTTTTTCATACCGACTAAAGTGGTGAGAAAGACCTTTTCTGACCGTGTGCCATGCTCTGCGCCTCTGCTGGCCCTGCACGTTCAAAGGTACCTAACCTCCCCCTGCCTCTGGAGCCCTGCTGCCTGTGCCAAATCTTCCAAACGCAATTTAACCCTTGATCAGCAAGTTGCCCCTTACTCAAAGAAGATGTTAGCAAGCTGGCTGGCATCCAAGAAAGCCAAATCCTGTCAACAGAATATCCTGCAGCTGTGTGCAGCGCACACCATTACCAATTGGGATAACAGAGCTTTTGCAAAGTTTTTATCTATGTAGACCAGTTGTCCCTGCAATCGGTAATGACCAAATATGAATTCTACTTTGTACTGAATGAATGGATGCACGAACAAGTTAAAATTATCTAACATAATTTTGTGACATAAATGAGAAGGGAAAAATCATCGACTGTTAGGAAAGAACTATCTTCAGACATGTGCCTGTCCTCCCTCCATCGCAAAAGTTACCGATCTCTTTCTTTATTACACAGCTTGCATTTATGTATTTTGAATGCATCTAAATAACTAGGGGATTTGAATATTTTCTTGATGTTGGTAAGGGTTCAACGCTACAGGTAATTTTTCAGCACTCCCAATTAAATCTAAAGCAGCCTTGTTCTGCACTCTTTGTGGAGCCCTAGACACACTGATTTTTCTCATGGGACTCCTTAATCAGCCCTGGAGACGTGGCTAACACCTAGTCTAAGACCTTGCAAAGGGGCAGAATGGCCTGATACTTCCCAACTGAGATTTTAATTTGGTAGCAGGATGAGAAACTCCATATACCTCTTTGCTTTTGGGAAAACTGTTGCCTGTAGATAAGGTGCAGCACTTCTGTCCTTGCACAGTAGCTAAAAGCGTAACTTAAAGGTCAGCTTTTTATCTTTAGTGGATACTTGCTAATGCAGAGCCATGTTAGGCAAAAGCCGTCAAGCACATAAGTAATTCAGGGGTTTTTTTGCTCCTATTTAAACAATTCTTGACTGAAGCCCAGAATAGACAACAGATAAAGAGATGTGTCAGATTCTGAACTGGTTAAAGTGCTCCTTTCACCTCTGATTCCACTAAACTGATACTTCTGTTGGATGTTCTTCATAACGGAGCCGTATAAGGCAATTTCCTTTCTCTTTTTGTATTTGTTAACCATAATTCTTGTTGATTGTGTTTCAGTTATGTACTCGCATCGAAAGTAGGGGCAAGAGTTCTTAAGAAGCAAAAAATAGTCCATATAATGATCTCAATAGGAGGGAGATTATCAAATTGAGGAGGAAAAAAGTATAGGGAATTAAGGCGTCAGCAACTGTAAGGCCATGTTAATAGTCACCCCATGTACTCTGGAAAAGCAAGTGTCCTAAATTCTCTGAAAAAAAACAAAGCCAAAGTGTACCTCAGCAAGGCCTCACTTGGCTGTTCTCTTCTAAATTCCTTACAGTTGAATTCAGCCCTTTTATAACACAGTAAATTTGACTTTAAATAATTTTAGGGAGGAGCATAGAGAAATAATATTTAAAACTGGATTTTTCAAAAGAATTTGTAAGAATTTGGGAACCTTAATTCTTCTGGGAATAAATGCCTATCGTCATCTTCACATGCCTAAATCACGCGCCCTTAGGCTATGAATTTCAAGTACACCTTAATCTTCCAGTAGTCTGCTATACAAATAAAGATGTTTCTATAGCAATTCTAATTTCAGGAAAAGGACAAAATGCTAGCTGAATATGATCAGAGTGTTACAGATATTAAAGTGATGCACATTATCTAAGAGGGTACTAGGACGTAATGGTAGCTGTTTTCTCCCCAGTTTTCCCATTAAAAAATACATGGAGGAAAAAACACAGCCATATAACAAGTCTTCATTGACCTTACCAGTGCTTTTGATGCTATTAGACTTCTAGCTCTGTGAAAACTGTTGGCAATATTTCTGAACTCCTGGATGTCCAGAAAAGTTTGTGAAATTATCCGTCATCTGCACAATGGTGTGCTGGATAGAGGCTGGGGCTGGCACTCTGTTGGATCCATTTGTAACAGCAAAAGGAGTCAAGCAAAGGTATATTTTGGCACAGACTGTTCTTTGGACTGTTCTTTGTAGTAATGATTGATGATGCCACTAGAGACATGATGCCAGGAATATTTATTAAATTTTGAACATCTGGCAAGCTCTTTAACCTGAGCAGATTGAAGGCCTCCACAACACTGAAGGAGAAGGTTATATGTGAACTTCTTTGCGCAGGTGGTTGTGCTTTCGTTGCACACACTATAGAAGACCTCTAGTTCACGACCAACAAATTTGCTGTGGCAGCTAAAGTCTACAGATTTATCGCCAGTCGGAAGAAAAGCAAGGTTATGCACTAGTCCATAGCTGGAAAAGCATGTGCAAGGTATAGCCTCAGAATCAGCGTATTAGTGTGGGTAATGGATTTAATTTATTTTGTAAGAGACTATCAGATGTCTAAGAAATCATATGCTGAATTAAAAATACATGTTTTGCATGTGAGATTGCATCATAAATTGACACCTGCATGGTATCCCACAGAATACCGGAGTTAGTGTTTATTTTGCTGTAGTAATTTCCACATTAGTCTGTGGCTGTGAAACATGGACAAGTCATTGCTGGCACATCAAAGAGCTGGAAAAATGCCATCACCAGCACCTTCAAGCTATTATGCATATCAAATTGTAGGATAAGAATCACAAATAACAAGATTTTGCAAAGAGATTGCACAAACAGTATTGAAGCAATCGTTATAAAAGCATTATTTTACTGGACTGGACATGTCCTCTGTATTTAGGACGTAAAGCTCCCACAGTATATGTTGCATAGCAAACTTACAACAGGCAGCAGATCAGAAGTCAGAGAAAAGGAGAGGCATTTGTCCAGAAAAAATCGCTCCCTTGTTGCTACACAGATGCCATCATTTGGGAAACTCAGCATCAGCTATTAATATAGAGTACTACAGTGTAAAGTGAGACATGGTGGTCAATGGAGCCGAAAAATAATTCACAACTGAAAACTTGTGAATAATTTTGCCCTTGTTGAACATCTGTGATTAAATCACAGTATTTTTATATGCGGTTGTACTAAATTCAGTTTTGAAAGAAACAAATTTATAGCTGAGGAACAATTTAGGCATCGTTCTTTCAGTGTCCAACGGATGAAGAAGTTCTGCTTTAGGAAACCGTCACAGAGAGTAATGTTAGAGACAGCACTAGTTGCTGGTGATGCTACTCTCTGTCCAGCCCATGGGATTGCGTACACTCTAGGTTGCGGGCAGGTGTAGCTCTGCTAATGGTGTGGAAATCGGTCGAGAGTGAATTGGGCTGAAAGAGAAGAAACCCTCACGTGGTGCTAAACAAGCTCTGCGCAGCTGAAAAGAGAAGGCACGAGCTCAGCTTCCTATCTGGAAATGCTGCAGATGATTAAACCTGGCTCCAGGAAAACACATTTTTCTTTCCACGCTTCTCTGAGAAGGCGTTGGTTCATGGGGAATGGAGAGCTGCAGTCGGCGACTCCTGGGATCCCGGAGTGAAGCCCACAGGGGAGTGGGCTGGAGGCTTTGCGACACGCAAGTTCCCTGCGGATCAGGATTTCTTCTCGTTTCCCGTTTCAGGGATCGCTGCAAGAGGCACATTCGCGCACAGGCCTCCTCCCCAGCAAACAAAGGGACAAATGTTCAGGGGTGTTGTTCCCTCCTGCTTCTTTAATATGCAAGCTTATAATAAAAAGGAGATTGGAGGGAAGGAAATAATCAGATCAACTGCTGTCATTTACATTTAATTGCTGTGTTTGCCATTTCAGCACTAAGCATTGAAATGTGCTCAAGATGGTCTGAGAAACGCAGCATTTGGTCCTGCGGTTGTTCTTTAAACAAGAGTAATTCAAATAACAACCTAAGATGGCAGGTGCTCCAGAATAGGTACTGTGCTAAACAGGTCAAAGGAAGAGCACAAAGCACATCTCGGATTTTAGGACCTGTCTGTAATAAATGTAAACAAGGCAATTAGAATATATTGTTTGCTGAACTGAAACTTCAAAACCAGGGATTGTTGTACACAACCTATAGGAAATGAAGTGAAAGCAGTTCAGCGTGTGTAAAATTGATAGGCAGTTTTTATCTTGCTCTCCTTTTTATCTAGAGCATCTGAAATTCAGTAAATATATTCACTTGCCCTACTTTTGAGAGTAATTTTTCATCAGATTTTCAGTAATTGGATATCACGTATTTTATGGTCTTACTCTGTGTTGTTGGAATAGCCAAAAAGGAATAAAATGATAAATTGAATTACTTTAGGTTGGGCAGGTTTTATGGGAAAGTGAGATAGACTGGATGCCTTAGGAGTAATCCTCTAGACCACGTCTGAAAACTTTTAGGCTAGTAAAAAACCCAATCATTGGCATGCAGTATTTCATCTCTGAAACAAGATGTTGTTTACTGAAAGGAAAAAAAAAATCAACAGTGTTCTAGTGTAAAACCTGTCTAGATTTTTAATGAAATATTGGAAGGAGGAAATACTTTTGTCCTGGCAAGACCTCAAGGGTGCTTTTCTTAATTTCTCAGTTCATTTTATTCTCTTATCTAAAGTATGTAAAAGGGATTCTGTATTTCAGTTATGAAAATGTGCATATTTTATACCACAAAAGAGAACCTTTTTTTTTTTCCCTTTTTGGTAAATATTCTTGCAGAAGAAACACAATCGATGTAGTCAGAGCTAACAAGCAGATGGATGTATTTGAATGCCATTATCTTATGTACAATGATATTATCTCTTTCATGAAAAATTCAGCAGTTTGGACTGCTTTAGTCAAGGAGAAGGAGGAAGTAGGAAAGAAAAAATAGTGAGAAAAACATGATCAGACTTGGAATCCCTGAGGGGGTCACATTGCATCATTTAGCAGGAGAATAAGCAATGCAGAAGGAGCAAAGTTGGTGGAGTTGCTGTCTGCTCTCCTTATGGCGTTCTTGGCTCCGAGCTCTCTTCAAGCCCTGCAGCTGTAGGTGGGCAGCTCTTGGGCCTGCTAAAGCATCACACCATGACATTTTTATCATCAGTCTAGGAGAAGAAAATAAATTTGCTAACAGAATATAGTTGGCAGGCTAATACTGCCTTGTCACATTCCAGACATCTCCAGGTCTGGCCTGAGCCAGAGGAAACAAGAACGAGGGCCAAGAAGTTCATGATGGACATGTTATATAAAGAACAGAAAGGCATTAAAAAGGGGGGGAGACTTCTCCATAGTAGAAACCAGGTATTCCTCATCATTTCAGAAATGGGAGTACTTGCGTGTATGAAATACATAGCGCCTGGGAGGTGGAAGGCTCGGTTTCTGTAAAAGCTAACCTTAATTCTCTCTGACTTATGTGAAATACTTTATTTCCTTTTATTGGAAAAACCCCACAACTTAAACTTATACTATCATATGCTTATACCATTATACTTATCCTGCTATATCGAGTAAACTCCAGCAGCTGATCGAAATCATGTAACTTGTATGCAAAAGATTAGGTTTTGCTCTCTCTGGGAATGGTGTGTCAGAATGATTCCCGCTGCTGGTCTTCGGTGCTTGTGGCGTTTTCTGCTACACGAACGCTTATCTGTGTGACTTTCTCCGTGGTGGTTGAACTTGAAGAAGGTATGCCTTTCACTGCACAGTTTTCAGGGGAAAACTGGCTGGAAAAATTTTAAGTTCTCGCCAGACAACTCTAGAGTTGAACCATGTCAAGAACGGACATTTCATACCACGTGTTACAGCAGGAAAGCCTGTGATATCATCACTCAGCTGGGCAGCTGAACTATGTCAAACCTTTGGCAGAACAGGAGAATAAAGGCTGTGATGGGGAATTTCATATGGGCAAATTGATGTGTGACAGAAGAGTTGCTATTCTCTTCAAAGCTGTGCTCAGCAGCTATGCTCCCATAATCTTACGGTATGAGATGATTTCCATCAGAAGGCAAACTGGTAGATTAAATTTATTTTTACTTGCCTATCCAGTAGAGTGCTGCTTGTGTCTGGGTGAAAAGAGGGTGTTCCTGAATCATGGGATCTGTACTCCAGAAGCATCATAGGGCATCCATCCTATTTGACTCAACGACATTTGGAGGGCAGCATTGAATTTAGCTTTGTTTATGCTAAAGAAAAGAAAATTTCAGAGAAATTAATAATCGAAAAAAGACATTCCGCAAACAGTGCAACTTTTGTGAGGTTCTGGATGCCTCACAGAATGATGAATGTTTGTGAAAATAATTTTCATAAGTGACCAGATAAATTGATTGCAGCTTCCCATAGCTCAGGTTGTGGGAAGAGACATGTAAACCCAAATCAGACCTTCAAAAGTCCTTGCCCAATATATGATGTTTGTACCCAGTCGTGCTGCCTTTTTCACTCTGATTTGTCCAGGCTCAGAGCACGTAAAAGTAAGATTTACTTTGGTGTAAGGTCTTGAATGTCATTGAGATGTTCTGCTCAACTAAATGGTTTATCTTTGTTTGAATTTTAGTTAAAACAGTACATCAGGCTTAAGTATAATGGTTTTCTTAGACAACTTTAGAATTATTACCTCTAACCAGGATTTTTTTTTCTCCCCAAAATGATGAGTTACTCAATTCCTGTGTCATGTCCCGCTAGGAAAATAAAACTGTTAGTTAGGAAAATATTCAGGTCATTCCTATAAAAATAACCCCCATATTTTCTTTTTGATGAAATGAAGTTTGTTGAAAGTGCAAGAGGCATTTGGTGGGCTGAAAGGAAAAAGTAGGACTGAAAAAATATTTAATCTAAGTTGTAAAGGAGCTTGGAACCACACCACAAGCATCATAATTAACTTTAATAATTATAAATGTAAATGCAGACAAGCCACAAGGTTTTAATGGTGTGCCACATGCTTCTGCTAATTATTTTAGAGTTTGGACACATTCAGTGCCAGCTAATTATAAACCCTGCTATGGAAATCATCTGTTTATATTAGACTTATTGATCTCTAGTGTTTAAGCAATATGAAAAGGGAAATCTACAATGCTGTACCATCTGCTTTGTATTCCTAATTGCTTTTAAAGAATCAAATATATAAATAGTCAGCTTTTTATATGTTGGGCTTCAAACTCATTCAAGAAACATGTTTTGCAAATCTAAGCGAACAAGAAAAAGATGGAGCACTAATAATTTCTCTCTTTCCCTCCAACTTTTTCCATCTTTGGGTCTTTGCAGTTCACTGACCTCAACATGGGAGAAGAAAGTGCGCATGTCCCAGAAGTCCCGCATATTGGTCAAGCCAGCTGAGAAGTTATGCAGTTTATCATTTACATCTTTTAATTGCACATTTTCTTTTACTCCTTGCCATCAAACACACCTTATGGCCATGAACGTTTCTTGTTATTCCACTTAATGGATACACAAGAAGAGGGGAAGGGAAATTAATGTTCAAACTAACGATCACCTCCTCTGGGAAGTATTTGGCTTTATGGCAGATTAAGCCTATTGGGCTGCATGATGGGCATTTGGTTGGGGGGGGGAAGGATTCAGACTTTCTTTTTTTCTTCCTTTTTTTTTTTGTTAGAAGTACCACTATTATGTATTTCTGCTATTTCACAGTAATTTCGTCATAAAATTGCTGATTTTCATGCTGTATAAAATAACTGTTTTCAGTGCTTTGACTGCTTGCAGTGTCACTTTTACTGGGATAGTCTCTTTTGTTAGATATTTACCATTCTTTGACCCTTCAAAATGGCATTAATAAAAAGATGGTGCATTCGGAGTGCTGCGTGCTGCTTGCAGCGCTCCTGGGAGGTGGGTGTTCCCTAGACCCATTTCACCCGTGGAGGAGACAGGAGCAGAGCTGAAGTGGTTTCTGTGTGAATACCGTAGGTATTCCCGACTCGCCAGCCCTTTCTGATGTCTTGTCCTCTAGACTTTTTGTTCTGCTTTTGCGGCTCTCTTTTTGTGCCGAGAGCATTGGAGAAATTATCTTTTCTTTTTCTAAAGTTAGAATTTCTAACTTAGCCTAATTGTTTTGTTGCCCCAAGAGAAGGTATCTCATTACGGGGTTTGGCACTCGGGGTACATAATGATGTTAGTGCTGGAGGAATCCTGAAGTGGACATAAGAAGGAGAGTAAAGATGCAGAAGTGTGTCTGGTGTGAACTGTCACACCTCTGTAACTTTTGAAGCCCGTGATGTTACGACAATTTGCGTAGGACAGGAGTGTGCCCTAAGAACTGCTGTCTTTTTGACAAATTGAGAAACTGGGCCAGATCCCCAGCTAGTGTCAGTTGTAGTAGCTCTACTGAAATCCGTGGAGCTGTGCCAGGCTGCACCAGCTGGGAGTTTGGCAATAGCCATTTAAAATTAAACAAGTTAATGCACTTGACTGCTGCAGTTAAGAGGTCCTGAACCTCTGCTGCTCTGCCTATTGAGAAGTTGCTTACACCTACTTAGACAACTCACTGCCCTTACATCCCAGATACACAGCCTTGGTTTGAACGAGGTGTAAATGTTTATGGTGGGGCACAGTGGAAGAGAGTTGGTCCTTAAAACCACACCTAAGAGCTGTGTTTACGGGTGTGGATCACACTCTTGCTTTTTTGAAATTATTTTGTTCTGTTCACTGTGTGCGTTAAATTGCTCTGCTTAGCCTGGCCCTTTGGAAGAGAAGTCTGCCACATATGGCTTTCTGCTTATCCTTTTCTAGTGCACATGCACACCCTTATTTTAATCTCCCTACAGGTACATTAGTAGTGCAAGCTCCTATTATTATCTGAGTTTATTATAATTAGGGCTCCTGGTTTTCTGCAATTCAGCAGGGAAAGAAGTGCAGCTTCAGTTTTCTATTACTTTAAAATTCAGGCTGCTTCTGAAAAGTGAGGTACCAAGCAAAGAAACAACACTGGAATAGGCTTTTGAATGACCTTTCTAGTAAATCTCACATTTACAGTGAACAATATAATTTAGAAGCTTTGAGAGAGGTAGCCAAACTCCTGATCTGTTTTTCAGATAATTACCATCTTTTCAATCCATCCGCATAAACAGTAACACTGAGAAGAACCACTGACTGTGTAGCATCATCTATTCTCCTGGTGTTGGGGAGCAAGTAACGAGAGTGTGGAAGGATGGGTTCCTCTTGGTGACACTTGGTACAGGGCATGCTGTGACAATATGGGATTTGGTTTGGCGGCTTGCGGCGGGCCAGAGCCTATGGTGCTATGTAGAGAGAAAAAAATCTATCAGTCATCTAGAAGACTTTCATCTTGGGATGCTATTCCTAGTGCATCTTAGCATCACTGCATCTTCCCTAATGAAAAGCCAGGCCTCCAGAGGAGGCCACAGCAGGGTGGAATAAGCACAAGCGTCTTCCTTTCTGAGGATGGATGTAGGAAGGATTATGGTTTTTTTTTCTACTCACAGTCAACAAATATAATTATTGTGACCCACTCTTGTTCATGTCCCCTCTTGGGGGAGTCAGTGATGATCTGCCTACGTGTACCGTTTAACTTTTCCAGAATGTAAATGTTATACCTCTTCTGCAGTACTTCCAGAGGGCTCTTCTGGTGCCATTAGCATTTTAACAGTTATTAAGAACTGGATTACTCACTTTGTACCTTCTGATGGCTAGGAAAATGAAAGTGAAATGTCAGATGCAATTAGGAGAGATGCCACCTACTGTATTCCCCCGACTCCTTTGTTTGTCGCCTTCCCGTATGACCCCCGTTGGGAGTAAAACCTGCAGTAGTCCTCAATGAAGTTATCATGGGTGAAGCTTATGTTGTGAGCACAGCTCTGGTGTGGTCTAGATTACTTAGGGCTTTTGAAGATCACAGAAAGCACCTAACATTTCACAAAAAAGGGTCTATGAGCGGAAAATAAGAAGCAAATTAATTACATAGTTTTATTGGGCAAGGAAAAACCAATTATATCCTTTCAATAGCATTCAGCTATAGCTCTAGGTACTGTGATGTTAAATAATTTAGTCTTAACTTGCCAGAGGTGGGGATTATTACTATTGCAGAGGCAAAATTTGATGGAAAAAGTTCTCTGGCTACGTTGGAGGTGGAAGTGGTTGGGTTTTGATGCTGCTCTTGTCCGGACAAAAGGAATTTGCTTTACAGATTTAGATGGCAGATGAACACTTTGATGTTTTATAACCTGTAGCTAATGCATCACTAAGATTGAGGCCGTCTACCCCCATTTGTTTTCCACCGCTTTGGCATTACATCCCACCATGTAAAGATTACATGAGTCGTCACCCACGCAGCCAAGACACAGGCGTCCAATGTATAACCTAGAATATAAGATTACTGCCTAAAAGCTCTGCCAGAATCGCAGTGATACCGCAAACCGGGATAGCTTCAACCATGTTGTAACTAGAAGGCTTTGTAACCTCCTAGGGTGAGAATACCGTAGTTTGGTACAATGATATATCAGTCTCGTTGCACCTGAACGTCATATTCTTTTCAGAGCGAGTAGATGGGCTTTTGTGTAGAGACAGTCATAAAAGCAGTAAAAACTCTTTATTTTTGGCAAGTGGAAGGTGTTTAAGAACCAGACTAAACTGCTATAAAACAATAATTTTAAGGAGGAGTGAAACAGCGCTAACCTGCGTGGCAAGTTTCAGCCGATACACTGCGAAATGGCAAAGATATTAAACTCCCCTAAGATAAGGGTTATAATAGGAACTCCAGTGACCCTCCAGTACAGTGGGGCTTCCGTGGTACTATAATTAGGGTTATTACGATGAAGTCGGGCATATAAATGTTAACATTCTGCTCATTAAAATAGTTCTTTTCAGAGAATTAAGGATTCTGCATTTTACATTCATAAAGCGAATAATATAAACTTAACTTGCGGTTTCTTTGATTATGTGTTGGAAAGAGTTAAAATTCTCTATGTAGATCACTGTAGTTTTATTATGTAAGATGACCTTAGGAACTGTCATCCCCCTTGAATTTATACAAAGAATTCAAAGTAAAGGTTTTCTAGGTTACACTTCTTTTTTCAACCCTTTGTCCTGTCAGCTCAGTCCTAGATATCTTCATCTGCCGACATGCCCAGATGCGCAATGAATGTTGATTTGAGCTGGCCCCTCAACCCCTCCCTGCTGGTGTCATTAAAACCGGGGAGGTAGCTGCTCCCCTGGCATCGTTGGCAAGGCTTGGCTTTACACTGCGGACTAAATTATTGATGAAGAGCACTTCTGTCGCAGTGTGTTTTACCCACCTTTAAATGAAACAGTGCGGATAGAGCTGTCATTGCCTCCTCACTCCCTGCAACTTCTACATGACATTTATGATGTGGTTCAGATTGCACTGAAGCAATTAATTTCCAGTAGAGCCTGCACTCAGAATGAAGTTCCCTGACAATTACCAAGGGCTGGTTTTTCAGTGAGCATACCACACAGTCATTGATACAGTATACAAAAGAAAACATCACAATATACCGAAAAGGTTTGTTGGTCTTTTTTTCTGAATCTGATGCTTAGTGTCTGAACATCCTTTTCACACTGATACCTTTTCTTAACAATGTGGATGAAACCTGGTGTTCAGACCCATGCTTTGGGCCTGATCCTGCTGTGCGCTGAATGCCCTCAGATCCTGCTACAATCAGTAGGACCCAAGTTTTGCCATCTGTTAAGAAAAGCCTTACCAAAAATGCTTGTCATTTTTGGTAAGAGACAGCCAATATCTTCACATCAGACATCTGTCTGCACCTGGAAGCGAAGCCTGCTTTTTTAATTCTGCATTCAGCCATTAAAATGGTGCTGGTGCTATAGGAGCTGCTATTTTATAACTCTTCTAGGTGCTGTCTGAACGTGAGGATAGACTTTTCCGTAAAGAAAGCATGCTCCTTGCTTAGGATTTGTGTAGGATAAAGAACGGAATAGATGTTGTTTATATATGTTGTTTCTCTCATACTGAACAGTCTCCCTAAGACCTTGATAGCGAGCTCGCCACGTGAACCATCTGCCAATCTGCCATGAGGAAGATTTTTGTCCAGGCTTGGGATTTATAACCTGTTTTATTGGAGAAGGGAACACTGGCCTGAACGCGGGATTATACCTGCCACTCCTCTTGAAGTGGAGCCACCAGCTTCCACCTGAGTAGCTACCAGAGATGGACAGAAGTAGCCATGCTTTCAGATTTTAGTCGAAGCGCAGTACAGCTCTGTCTTCCCTGATGACAGCGCTGTCAAACTAACACGGGGTGAGAATTTGAACTGGCACCTATGCATCAGGGTGATGGGCACTTTAGGAATGCATAGACAAAAATACAGACAGTATATTGATGGATAAACTAATGTGTGGACTTGTACTTACATGCTGAGGCTCAGAGGTGAATATTCTGACAACTGAAACATTTTGACACAAGTACTTATTAAGAAAATGTGTGAACTGGTTTGGATGAAATCGAATGTGTCTTTACCCAGACCATGAAACAATCTGCTGGAGATCTGGAAAGACTAATGTAACTTGCCTTTCCTACAGTTCTGGTATTCCTCCTGTAACCCATGGGTTGGCAGTATCAGAAGGTGACCCTCTGAAACGTGGTCTGATGTGTTTTGGCCCAGGAGATGCTCTGGTGCGAGTGCTAGGCTCAGCAGAAATGTGTGGATTTAGAAGCCTCTCTTTATGCATTCCCTTTAAAAAAATTGCAGCTGCACTGCAGTTGTCTGATTTTTTCCAAATACATGGGATTTAAATTTCATTTGAGGAATAGGCACTGGAAATAAATCAAATAAAGGGATTTTTTTTTCCATGGCATATTTAGCTAGAATGAAACTATGAGTTCTCAAAAACACCCGTCGCCCCTGTCCCCCAAACCTGATTTAGGTTAGGGTGCAGGGGGTGGCAAAGTGTCTGAGATATTTTGAAGGAAGGGCTAGCCTCCTTCTCCTGACGAGGAAGCTCCTCCCGAGTTGATTCATCTCTGTTTTGTGGTAAGCTAAAATGTGCGTGTGTGTAAATCGCGTGAGGCTCTCGAAGTCATTGATGTGGCTGCGTTACTGCAAGCTTCCTTAAAATGTCTCGTTAGAATCTATCGGCGGTCAGAGGAACTAATGTTGAAATTGTTGTGAACATGAATAAGATACTATGAAAAGGGAGTAAGAAATCTGGCGTGTTCTTCATATTTTAGTGAAGTCTCGCTTTTAATGATTTTACCATCATTCTGCAGTTAAGGTTAAAATGAAAGGCTTATGGGATTCATATGTTGGAGAATAAGGGATCTTTATACAAGGAATTTGTAGCCTAGCAGGCAGCATTTAATGTGTGTTTCAAAACTCCCGTAGATATTTATCAGATCTCTTTGGTGAGACATGAAGAAGGTCTTCTAATTAAACCATTCGCCTTGAAGAATCTTGATGCTTTTGCCCATTTTTGTCCAACATTTCATCTGGTTAGGGGTGGGCATGGTTCTGGTTAAACATGAAGCGTCCTTTCTGCCCTGGACCTGATAGCACAAATGCCCAAGTCTTTGCCATGATGTTTCCAGTTTGGATGTTTCAGTATCAAGATTTGCATCTCTGCCAGGGCAGTGTATGTCACTCGGGATGCCTGGAATGAGCTGTACTGACACGCTGTATTAGCTGGGTCTACCTTACAAATCATTTGCTGATTTATCCTGCAGTTTGTTGGTAAGTGTGTTGGTTTGCCCATTGTGCCTTTCGGAGCAGATACTAAGATAAGATAGTAGATGGAAAATTCGGTTTGGTGTCACTTTCATTTCTATCTTCTCAGTGGACCGGCAACAATAATGTGCTAAATTTAAAAAGGTTTGGAATTTGGTTAACTATTAAAAAAGTGAATTCATCAGTTGTTCCATAAGGCCGATGGGCTGTTGAGCAGCCTTGCTCTGGGCATCGGCATGCCGATGGACAGCCAGGTGAGGTCCATACAGCTGAAGGGCACTGCTCTCCAACGCTCATCTGCCTGCCCGTTCCCGTTGGTAGCTGCCAGCCCCGACTCCAAGCAGCCTTAGATCTCTACACAACCCTTCCTTGAATTGTTTTAAGCAAAAGGAAAGAAGCAATGATCTTGTCTCTGCTCCCATGTTTTGAGCAAAGCAATTTTTCTCCTGTTTCTGTTTTTGGAGGGGGAATAAGGTGACAGACCTGTTCCCTGCTGAGTCCCTCTTTGGAGCGATGTATTTCAGGCTGCCAGGCCATTTCACTTTTTTTCTGCACTAGATTGAGAAAGCCCCGGTCTTGCTACGTGTTCTTTAAAACGCCCTGGGGATGAAATGCCTCAGAGAAGACTTGATTAGTTTAGTCCGTCTCCCCCCCGCCTTTTAAATAGACCAGGAATTTATCATCATGCCTACTTCTGCAAACTAGTGTTGTAATGTAAGCCTGATATATATTTTTCATGTAAAAACACAACCTATCAATCAGCATTTTAAAACTCCAGTGTCTGTATTTAGCAATCTAAATAAAATTGCTTTATTTTCAGAGGTTCAGGAACCTGCGAGGGATAAGGTATAGAAGGAAGGGATCACCAAGTGATTGAAGAAAAAGCGTAGCAGCATGTGGCATAGGTGGAAGTTGAATTTTCCACAGGTGTGGAGTGCCAGGGCAACTGAGGCAGTGGTGACACCGGGAGGCAAGTACAGGCTCGTGCCCAAGAGAAAGGGATACAGGTAGTTTGGTGGGTCACACGTGTGGACAGACACAAGCCAGTGGAGACAGAAGGTTTGTGGTGGTGAGCGGGAGAGAGTTAGGGTAGAGCCTTATGGAGGAGGGTTTGGTATAGGAGGAAAGTGTTAGGAAGATGGTATAGATTTGGAAAAATCCCACGTTTTACCATATTTGAAGTGATCCTTGTGTACAGAGGCACAAATGTGGGGAGCTACTTTCCACTTCAGTGCTGAAATTCAGAGGGGGCAGTGAGGAGAAGGCTGGGTGCTGCTGCCAAGGGAATGCACTGTCTTGAACTAAATGTTGATCTTGTCTGCCGGAGCTGGAGAAGACTAATGAGGAGAGAGAGATTAATTTATATTAAAAAAAAAAAAAAAAAATAGCAAAAGGCCCATCTTTAAAATATCTACAAAAATGCACATGTGTGACTTAGGGCACGTGATTGTTTACTGCTATTACCTGACACAAGATGAGAGTCTGAGCTCCAGATTTCTGAATAGGACAGGTTAAAATTTCTTTTTGAGTGAAAGTTAATATATTTAAATATACGTGAACGAATTCCCTTGTCTCCTGGAGAGTTAGGACATGACTCTCTGCTCTTTTGTAGCACTTTTCTGCTGGTGCTGCAAATATGCTTTGTACAAGTGTTAAAAAATGCTGTTACGAAGCAGAGAATTAGACCTCGGTATGTAAAATAGGGAGATGATGCAGAGTAATTTGAGTAGGAAATCCTGGGACATTAGCGATGCTCCAAGTGCAAATTTTAATATGGATTTAACTGCAGAGCTGCTATTGAGGCCTCCATAATGTTATTTTAAGGTTAATTTGGAAACCTCATTCGGCGTTTTGGCTGCCTAACAGCCACTGTCATTAGAGAGTGTCGCATGGTTGAGTTCCAGCGCTCTGCTCTGAAAATATCCCTCTCTACAGTTGTTTATGTACATAGAAATAAATGAGCAAATACACCATTCTTTGAAAAGACGATTTTGCGTATAATAACGTGTTAATGTTTTAATCCAGTCATCTGTACTCCCACAAGGCAGGCAAAGGAGCTTCAGATCTGAGTTCTGAACCTTTTCTTAATGACAGATTTCTTTGGTCAGAAGCAAGTCAAGCTCTCCCTTTGTCATCCTGGCTTATTTTTCAGTCTTGCTGTCTTTCCACAAGACAGCAGTGAGAGATTGCTATGAAACTAATTAATGTCTGACAGACAGATCGAACCAAATATCCAAAGGATTCAGAGTATAGTTCATTCCCCTTTACAAAACAGAATACTACAAGGCAAGAAACATATAGATGACATTATTATACTAACAAATAGCTGAGGGAATTTTGTTGCTCATTTTATCCAAATTAGACAATTTAAGACAATTATGGTTAAACTCCCCTCCCAGACTGCAGCTCAGTTACCTTGATGTGTTGGTAGTTGTAAGGAGATACATATGAAATATTACCTAAGAGGGAAGCTGTGTGCTTTAGTGGACCTCTATTGTCTCTCAGAGTGCAACCACAAGGGAGAAATAAGGGTCATGTGTCATATATGCATAGCCAAAGTATAGAAGATTTATGACTTAGTGAATATGTAGATATGCTAGTGTTCTTGACCAAGCTGTGGAAGCTGTCCTTGAGTGTGTCTGAGGTTTTACAGTTTAAAAAAAAAAACACTTCAAAGCGAGAAAGAGACAAACAATTATACACACACAGTCTTGGAACACTTGGGCAGTGTTCTCTGCAATCGCAAAAATAATGACTGCTCATCCGAGTCTCTTGGGGGGGAAATTTCCATATTTTTGCTTTCGAGGCACTTTCAAAGCCATTTACTGCCATAATTCATACACCGCTGGATTAAGAACCATATGCCTCTTAAAATCAGCAAGAGGCTATGTAGCGGATTTGCTGATTTAAGGAAAAGGAAAAAATAAAAATAAAATAGGCAGATTGAGACCTACTTTTACTTCAAAGGATATAATAATACCAGTTTGTAAGTCCACTCATTAAGAAATAGTTCTAAATTAATTGGATAGGGTGACAACAGAAAATATCAAACTCCCATATGTTGACCACTGCATTTTATTTCTATACTTACTGTAGTATCTTTTGGTCACCAGTTATCCACAACTGTTGACTGTACGTTCAACACGAGTTGTATCCAGAGGCTTAAGCAGTGCTTGCGGATCAGGAGAGGAACACTTCGTCTGTGAAACGGATATCATTCTGTCAGAAATAAGGGGTGGTCCTGTGACATTACCTGTGAGTGAGCACAGTTTCCTACATTAGGTTACAGCGTGATGCTAATTCACTGTACTTTTCAGCAGAACGTGCACCGATTTCACTGTTTAGCAGCAAAACACCTTTCACTGCTGTTATTACTACCAGTATGTCTTTTGGATTATCTAGTCCGTTGTCTGGAAATTCATGTCTTTTTGGATCTGTGCTGACTTTCTTATAGTGCAGTTCATGAACATCCTCAGAATCCAGTATGTCGCACACATCCGTATATCAATACATACTCACCGCCTCCGTGATCGCAAAGAAAACTTTTCAAACAACAGGCTCTTCGCCTACGAGCCGCATGCAAACGATTGCAAAGCGACTGCCTGAGTCTGCAGACAGCCTGGAAAAATAGCTTCCAATGGGTTATGTAAAGGTCACTGGTGACACTTCAAAGGACAGCCATAATCTTCTCATAGTTAATGGTGGCAGCAGACGTATACCCCATACCGTCATAATTCCAGTACGCGACAAGGTGGGGAGAGGTGCATCGGCATAATTGGCAACTGCGAAAACCAGTAAAACGTTCAGATTTTTCAAACAATTTTGAAATTATTCCTAATATTTTCTGCAAAGGGAGATGGAAAGAAAATGTGTTCCCTCTTCATCATCTTGATTGCTTTTTCTATTTAAAACCAGCTGGCCCAATGATAACACCAATCCCAGCAGATAACATGATATTAAAATAAAATCAGTGTTAATGCAGAGAACAGGGATGCAGATACAGTGTTTGTATCTGCTTGGCTAAATTGTAGTTATTAACTTTTCCTAAATTTGTTGCAGATCTTTCTGTAACAAGTTTTTTTTATTTGCTGCATCAAAGCACTATTAAAGAAAGATTTGTTTCTGCTTAACTTAGACCTCTTTTGCATCAAAATAGACTCTAATGCTTTGACCCACTTCTTACTGGACAAGGTCAGGACATCTAGATACACAGAAATGAAAAGGTGCATTCCTCGTCCCTTTTTGTTGGTTCTGTTGCTGCCGGTGGTAGGAAACGGGGAGCGGGGAATATGAGAACATGACGGGAGTCATGTTGGTGCCGGCTGTGTCACTCTAGTAAGGACGACTGTTCACTCCACTGTTGGTTTTTGGGGCAACGCAGCTACTTGTTTAACACCGTATTTTGTAGAAAGAACCTTGTTTATATCCCTCTTTAGTTTTAGTGCCTGGGTAACAGCTCTTGGGGAACATTTGCAAGAAGTTGCATTGATTTCTCATTTCTCATAAGGTCCCAGCTGGAGCCTTTCATCCTATTTGGGGCAATGTAATTCGGCAAAGATTTGGATCAGTAGGACACAGTTTAGAGGAGGACAAGGAGGATAATCAGAACCCCATAAAATGTGTCCCACAAAGATTAAAAGAAATGGGTTATAGAGCCTGAGGCACTGATGTCTGGAAAGGGAGTATGATTTTTCTTTTCGTATATGTAAAAGTCTGCTCTCCCTGTCTGTGGTGGACAAAGCAATGGGACTGAACTCAAACTAGCACGATTCAGGCTGGATTTTACAGAAGCCTTCCCGGTCAGGGAGGTTATAGCATCACTGGAGTAGGTTGCTGGAGTCTTTTACTGTGTCTTGCTTGGAACTGGGTAGACAAACACCTGGTAGAAAGGGTGTAATTTGCTTTGAAAGGGAAAATGACCTCTATGTCTCAGGGTCCCTTCCCACCATATGATTCTGTATATCTCCATGCAGTTCCTAAAACTGTTGTTGTTACAGTATAGTGGTTTATTCCTGCTAAGAGGTTGTATGAATGAAGGAGAATTTCCTACTTCCCCTCCTCCTGGAAAGATGCTCTCAATAGGTAGAGACCCTCATTACGAAATACTTGGTTTGAGAAAAGGCTATTGGTTTTCCTGGGAATTTTGTAGCGGCCAACAAGTTTAAAAGCATGTAGAAAAGAAAGCTCCCAGGGATCTGGGAGGCAGGACTTGACTGCTGTCAATATATATCAGGCCCCAACACGGATTGATAAGTGTTGTACCTGTCACATGGGGCTGTAAGTATTTACAGAGCAAACTACAGTTCCCTGGAACAAACTGCTCGCTCTTTTTTCTTTTTCTTTCTCCCCCCCCCCCCCCCCCCCCCCTCCCCGGACCGACAGGAGATCATGGCCTAACTGTGTCCTAAATGCTCTGTTTTCTTGTGTTTCAGCCTTTCAGAAAAGAATAGAAGAGGGTCAAAGCGCGTTGCGTTTTCCAGCGTGTTTGAGGCTTGCCTTACAAATGTATTTGCTGGGAGAATTTAGCTTAGAAAATTAAACCTTTTGGTTTTTAATGAGGAAGGATAGCTACTTTTTGTGCTTTGAAGGGGTTTGTAAACCTCTACATCTGCTTCTAAGGGAGAGCTTCTCCTCTGTTAATCTGGGTGAATCCTGAACGGGACTGAAATGGGACTCAGGCCCAATGGTGTTAGTAATTTTTCATCATTTGTTTCTTCTTTTGAGGTCTTAAAAGCTTTCACAGAGAAACCTGATCTAAACGTCCAGTTGCCTCCCTTCCCCTCAACAGACATATAGGAAGTCTGAGGTTATCGATTGAATAAGCCCCCCAAATACATGCCTCGGAATTCACTTTTCACTCCTGTTTGAAAGAGCAAACAATCACATGCCTGCAATAATGTAAATTTTACTTTCATTATGACCGTACTCCCACAAGCTAATTACATTTCAGACACAAAGCCTGTCAACTTTCCTGCTCCGTGGTGATAAAGGAACCTGCTGGGTAAAATAGCCACCACTCATGTGTTATTTCAGGAAATATCTAGCCAACTGCGGGAGAGAGTTCTTGGTTTTGTATTGAAGTAAAGAAGCAAAACAGAAAAACTCTAGTAGATTTATAGTAAATGTAAGTGGCTATAATGATCGATATGATTGGACAACATAGTTTAAAATTAGTCACAGTCTTTGTTTAAGGAACCTGTCTGGTTTTGCCTTGCACGTTCTTTTTCATATTTATTGAGAATACCGACTGAAATTGAGACCCTTTCCACTGGGATTTAAGGTAGCATGTTTTCCCTTGCAGCCAGGGTGGGCTGGAGCTATTCCAGAGGAGTGACGCAAAAGTGGCTTAATTTCCTCCCAACTATTTGTTACTACTGTTGTCCTAGAGGTTATCACCCTAACCAGCTTAACCAGCTGTCTGAGGAGAAAAAAACATTCAATCGGTCCTTCTGCACTTCGGTGCTAGTGTAGCCAACTTAGTTTTGAGATGTGTTTTAACTAAGCCATCTGATCTTTTTTCTCTTTTTTTTTTTTAATTTTTTTTTCAGTTAAGCAAATGAGAGCACTCACAGATTTGGATTTGCCAGCTGAAATGTGAAGGTGGCAACGCGCAGCAGAGGGGTGGTGAACAGCCAAACAAACCAGGGGTGAAGGCAGCATCTTTCACTGCGTGGCCCTTTCCATAATATGCTTCTGGGTGGAACATAAAGGCACTTCCAGAGGTAGGTTTAGAGGCCCAGCTGACAGGTGCTAACTTGTTTAGCTGCTGTGCCTTGATTGCATTTGATTGTGTGCCCGTAACCTGAGCAGATTCCAGAAAGGAGTCATATTCTACTCATGGCAAGTTCCTTATGCAATACATCATGCTTTTGGTGCATAGCTTGGCCTTGGTGCAGTACTCGGGGGAAGGAGTGAACTCAAATGAGTGTGAATGAGGTTTTCAGGGGAGCTGGTGCTTTCTTGCCCGACCTGGGCCGTGTGATGGGACATATTGTTGTTTTGGTTGCTTTTAGTGTTGAGCTGTGATTTGGAGGAGGTGCCCACCCCCCAAGGCATAGCATTGTAGCTTCTGTCTCACTCTACGCCTGGACAGGGGGCCGAGGAGCTACAGAGATGGCTTGGTGTGTTGCCTGAAATGGGTGGAATAGCAGTGCTGTGGGGAAAGGCTGGGAGATGAGAGCGAATGGGAGGAGAGGGACGATGAATTTTCATTTAACTGCCCCCAGTAAATGAACACCAGATACTTAGGAGGATGCCCTTTCTACTCAAGAAGAAGCCGATGTGAATCACCCTTTCTGAACAGCTGTCACATTGCAAGTTACTAAACATCACATCATTCTCATTCAGTTTAGCAGCACTAAGCATGATATAAGACCAGGGAGGTCAAACTCGGCTCTGATTGTTTAATGTTAAACCTTTGGTGATAGTTTCAAATCTTCTCCCGATTTCATCATGCTGCTGATAACCTGATGTCCAATAGCTTCAGCTTCATAAAGGCTCTGTTGGTACACTGAGAGTCCAAATGCACAAGGGCACAGCTCTTCAGTTACCTGGGTATCTCGCTTAGTAAAATCAATAGGAACTGGTACAGTACAGTACCTATATGAATCTGGTTCATAACATGTAGCAATGCACAGTATATGTCCAGCTGTTTAATAGACTCAGTTGAGGTGGATGGTACTTGGGCGGTTGTCTGGAATTACTGCTGGGTGAATTACTACTTTATGCTTTTGGTCTGTCACTAATGAAATTGTGTGATGCGTGCCCCCGTTCAGAGTCCTCAAAGCCGGTGCACAACCTGTATCCCCCCCGTAAGACCTCAGAGTCGCACGACAACGATAGATTGGCTTTCTGCAGGGCTTTTTTCATGGGGAATGGTCACCCTGAAAGGTCTCTATTGCAATGATACGAAGATACTCACAGGCACTTGTCAGTCCCCTCACCTTTACGCTTTGAAATATCCACTGGAAAGTAATAGCGCATGATTTCTAGGACACGGTGATTCAGACCCTCTGCTTTGCTGATTAACATGCCACTACCTTCTTCAGTGGAACAACGTGCATTTATGCTAGTGAGAATCTGTCCCTGAGGACTAAGGAAGTAGGAGTGTAAAATAAAGTTTTACTCTAATGTTATTAAATAGCTCTGTCCTTGGAAAAGAGCACAAATACTCCCTTTGTATATGAAATGAGTCTGAAAGTTTAGGTAAATGTATAATTATCCCATTAAGTAGTGCTTGGTTGAACACTTTTTTAATGAAATAGTTGTTCTTCTGAACATACTTGGTATTTTGAGAGGAAATGGTGGAAGTGGTGAGGACATGGTGGCTTAATAAAGCCCTAATAGTGCCAAGTAATTTTTTCCATACATTTTCATGAGTATTTTTTATTATGCATTGCACACGTCCTAAATACATAATCATGTGCTGTCTTGGCCGATTGAGTAAATAATACTTTTTTTTTTTTTTTTTTTAAAAAAGAATGGCTATTTAACAAATGGAATGCAATGGCTTCAATGTGGGGAACATAATATAGGTTTTAAAAACCTGACTAATTATGCACTTAACCAAGACAGGAGGACAGTTCCTCTAGAGCCATTCTGGCCTGTCAAGTAAATAATACGCATTTTACAAAACCAACTAATTATGGATTTACCCACGGGACTGTAAAAGATCTGAAGATGCAGGTAAGTAATATGCACTTTATAGCTAACCATGCATGGGGAATTTAATTTAATTAAAAATGTGGTAGGTAAAAAAAGAAAGAGTAAATAATGCCTATAATCTCTCAAAAGCCAGGAAATTCAAGTTAAGTTAGCTCCTGTGCCATCTTGAAAAAGTCAATATACCAGTGAGAAATATCCAAGAGCGGGATTCATGTGGGTGGAAGTAGTTTTGTTGAAGGAGATCTCATTGCTTTCCTGGAGCTCTCTGTGATTCAAAGTGTCTCTCTGGCCATCAGGACTGCAGACTCGTGGCTCCTCTTTAAGATTGCGCCGCGGGTTCAGGGGTATGGCGTGCCCAGCGTCTGCCTTTGTGTACACTTGTGCATTTTTCCCCAGAGATTTTTATACTAGACTGGCTACAGGCCTGACTAGGGGGAAAAAAAAAAAAAAAGAATGGCAATCTGGGTTCATATTTGGTTTTATAAATATGCATTTGCCAAGGCGCTGGAGGAATTTTTGGATCTGCTTAGGGGATACGAAGATGACTTGCTGTAAGCTGACATTGTGCTCTTTCTGAACCACTAGAAACGAACCACTAAGGCTTGAACTCTCCATCACGTATCTCTCTTTGAAATATGTTGTATGGAAAAGAAGGCAAAAGGTGGCATCACGACTTTTAACGAATCTTGAGTGAGAAAAACATTCTGAGCTTAATCCTGCAAAGTACCAAGAGCATTGTGCGTATTTTAGCGTGTCGCTAACCCTCTGTATACATGCCTGCACAAAAGTTCGTGCCTGGGGAAGACTGACGTTTGAGCAGACTACCTTATAATTTATCAAACCAAGAAAATCCAGATCTCAGGTGAAAGTATAATTAGGAGTGTTAACCAGGGTAAATGAGTAGTGCAAGTGTTTGTACGTACACACGCTTAGATGTACTAAGCCAGTGATCTCTTCACTGAAGGCTTTAACAGGTGAATCTGAAAGACTGCAGACAGCACATTTCCTTAGGAAACAGTCACTTGACAATAAAGCAGTAAACAGTCAATTAATAGGGACCCGTCCTTTCCACTTCTCCAACAGTATACAAAGCAAATTTTTTTTTTTTTTGAGTCTTCCCCTTTTTTTCTAAAGTCTGAAAAACAATGTTGGGACAGCTAAAATGGACCAGTCCCCTCTCAGATTGCCGGGCGATACACAAATACATTGTCTGACATTTTTCCCCAGTTTTATACACCAAAGTTGTGTTCTGAATATAAATTCCTGCAAGCTATTGAGATCACAAGTATGAAATCTGAAACTGCTGGTTCTATGATGATAAAGGGACATGCTCTTTAAAAGAACCCATTTTTGCTGCAAGCAATGAACATGCTATGTGGAAAGAGACCTAGATTTGAAGTAGAGTTTGAAATGCTGCAGGGATTGCATTACATCCTTCTAACACTCTTCTTCCTTGGTCAGATAGAAGCTTTTTTTCGTTGTTTATGTGTTTACTTTGAGACTGTTAGATTGGAAAACTTCTATTAACCCTCTTCTTGGCTCCCTTTCTTTCCCCGTCTTTCCCCGTCACCTACCTCCCCAGCATTTACTGCATATAGCGGTTCTGTTTGGGATCTAAGAACTGTATTGTTTAGCCACAAAATCTTCTTCTCCAGCTTTTTCTCTCTCCTTAAAAATGCACTATACTTTTTAAAATGCAAAGCGGATTTGCGGTATTCGATTACTTACTGAAACCAGATACAGAAATTTATTATTAGGAAATCAAGCTTCATGCTAGGAGAGATTGGAGCACAGTCAAATTAACAACCTGGCTTGTATTTTAACTGTATTGTGGTCTCACCATTCTGCTTATGTTTCTCACAAAAACCCCAAACCCAATAGCAGTGATCACTGCAAAAAAAAAAAAACCACAATTGATGTTTATTGCTTAGAAATAGCTGCTTTTGTTTCAGATGCTTTGGAAAGCAGAGGAATGAAATGAGCTAGTGGCAAGCTGTGAGGGTTTCAGGACCAAATACTGCAAATGAAACTCACCTGGAGCTTTTGAGGAGTGAAGGATCAAGACTGCAGTGAACAATTTCTTGCCAGCAATTGCCTTGACCGTTGGGTCACCATTGGAAAAATAATATGATAATCTTTACATTAACTTCAGTAGTTTTCTTTGTGCCAATCGCTCCTATTGTTGCTATGTTCAGCTCAGCTGGCATGACGGGAGGTGTGTTACTGGACTACTTAAGAGAAGACTTGCTTGAGTTCTCAAGCAAGGTGAATAGGACTTGGAGAATCTGACAAAAGTGTTTTATCTGAGCTGTTCTCTTAATTAAATTAGTCCCATTCCAATAGCCAGCTGAATAGTGATGTCAAGGAGGAGACAGCCACCTTACGAAACCTCTCCTGTAAAACTTACTGTATTTTTAAATTCTTGGATTCTTTCAGTGCCATCTGTAGTGCGCACATCACATTCTTCACCGTGCCGTTACCTTACAGAAGTAGATGAAGAATAAGAAATTATTTTATCTAGGTCAGAAAGGGAATATGCTGAGAAAACTCCTTTGTGAATGGAGAAATCAAGCCATCGCACAACACTAGGGAACACAAGAAGCATTAATTTAGATATCCTTTTAATATTAACGATTTTTAGTAGCAGCATGTCAGGATCATGTATCAACCGATACTGAAGTTATCGATGGCTTAAAAAAATTCTTGCCTCAGCTTTAGGCAATTTAAGAAACATTTTTGGTTCCTTGCTTCTCTGATGCCTAAGGACCAAATCCTGCTCACTCTGTCTGTTGGGGAGCTCTTCAAGAGTTGGTACCTTTTGCTGCGTGATTAAGACCCACAGGATTTGGCCCTGAGAACCTTAGGATCTGTGTGTGAAGGTTTCCTAGGTCCGAGCAAGGAAATTGTGGTGGTTTTTTTTTTTTCTTTAGCTTTCTTCCTAAGTACACCAAGAATTCCGAGGGAATTAGAATAAAATTTCTGTGGAATTTTCTTGAAGCAGAGGGGAGAGTTGTGCTTGCACAGGGCTTGACAGCTCTTGACAGTGCTGCAGAAAATGCAAACACGCTGCAGAGCAGCCGGGGCTGCGTACCGTAGAGTGTGAGTGCCCTCTGCTGCTCCTGGGCACGCCGTACATGCCGGGAAAGCTCGCTTTTGTTTTACAATTTTTAACAAAGGTAAAACCTTCAAAAAAAGGTGTTTCCCCTTGTGATGCATAGTGAATGAGTACTGGTTGAACCAGGTCTCTTTAAGGAGTGGGCCATATTCTAAGCTCGGTTAGAGTTAGTGGTGTCAGCAGTCAGTGGAATTTACTGAATTGACACCTACTGTAAACATCATAATATTTTTATGAACATTTACAGTGGTGAGTAATTTCCAGAGCTGTAGTAACAAGTTCTGTGAATAATTCCAGTATCTATACATGAATAAAGTGAAATGCTTTGAAGTACTTAAAAGTAAATTTTAATATATTCCCTTAGTGCTCAGGTCATTTATGGTCATAGTTCCTAACTCATTTATTTATAACAGGATTTAAGGGGGGGGGGGGGGGGGGGGGGGATTAAGTTTCCCAGGTGGAGCTTCTACAAAATCCAGCAAATCTATTTTAAACTAAGTATTTTAGCTATTAAGTATTCATATTATTTTGCGCTTCTCCATATAACTTATACTGACAGCAGCTTTTATGGAATACTAATATTCTCTCACACACATTACATATCTAAAGCTACTAATTACAAATCACATTTTACACAAGCTTTGAAAAGGAAGCTCCAACACTTTGTAGAATATCCTTTTAAATAGCCTAGTACAATATTAAATAATCATTAGACAAAGATTATTATAAAATCAGGCTGCCAAATTACTGACTTTGTGTTTTCTGCAGCCCTAATCTTTCATTACTTCCTCAAGCAAAACTCCCACCGATTTGAAGGACGCAAGTTTTAAGTCTATCGCAGCAAAGTGGAACATCCATATGAACTACATTTTAGCTGGATATAGTATTTCAGTATTATCTAGAAATCGGGTGCAGATTGTATATTGTGAACCTGCAATGGGGAAACTTCATGGCTCTTTGCTAAGTGGTTCGAGGACATCAATAAGATCTAAAGTGTCTTCACAGTTATACTTGTGAATGTCAGGTGGGAAAAACTTTAAAGCCAATTCCAGGTTTACAATCAGCAGTGTATTGAAATCTGCTGTAAAAGACAGTTCTCCAGTTCTGGGGCAGCTGCTTCCATGGGAGCCATGGAAAAACGCAGCCTGCGGTACGCTGGACTGAACAGAAGCAGCTTACGTGGTATCTCATGGTGACCTCTTTCGAGTCACTAAGAATGCCTCCATTCCTTTTTTGTCCCAAGTTCAGCACTATTCCGGATGGAGCCTCAAGCAATTTAAAGCGTCACCATGAAATTAATGCTGTGAAAAATCAATACAATTGCAATTTAACACCATGCAAGTTAGCTCAAAGTGAAAGTGCCATAGAATTGACTGGAAGGAGCATCCCACAAGTAGTGCAGGTGGCGTAATACATCTATGCCTCCTGACACCTCAGTTCAAATATGTGTGTGTTTTGTTGGCTCGGATCAGTATTTTTTCATGCTCCCCACAATGATGTAAATCAGAACTAATTTAGTAGTCCCTGCACAAGAAATGTGTCTTGCAAAGGTCTGCAAATCAGGACTGAAGTGCCTTGACAAAGCGTGTGTGGTAAATTCACGCACAGATATATCTTCCCTGTACCTTCTTCTGCTCCATGCTATTGTTCTTTTGCTTCCACAAGGATTGAAACTCACCTCAAATCTTGAAGATAAAGCAAATTCATAACCTTAAGTGGATATGCAATTCCATAGAGAACAAGCCTGACAAAGACAGTGAGGCTAATACAATTGTAAGACAGCCGACTAGCCTAGGGGTTTCCTTTAATGTTACTTCTGCTGCGATCAGACATTGGCACAGATTCAGACCTGGTACAGGCAGGAGCTCTTGAGAACTACAAGAGATCCTGGGCTAACGAGACTCCTTTTAGCACTGCTCGCTAAGTTCATGGGGAATGTCAACGCTTCCTGCCCTGGGAGGTTGCAAAAAAAGATGCAGATCTGTGGCCAGGTTGAAGGCTGGGATGAAACTGGAAGGAATGACGTTCAAGCAAGGTCTGTGCTGAGAACTGGCTGAAAACAGGAAATGCCGTGGTCTTGGATGTCGGCATTTCTGCGTGCTGGTAGGTGAGTAAGTACAAGCATGGAGGAGAAGTAGTGTCTTATCTTAAGACTGCTGTGATTTTTACTTTCTATACCATACCTGCTAACTGAGTCATCTTCATAATGCCAGTGCATTCTGTCTGTCTGGATAGTAGATCCTTAGGCCAGATCTCTTAATCTCGTATCTTACACAGTCAGAATTTTAATAGCAAAACTTAAAATTGAAATTTTTTTTGAGTGTTGGAATTTAGCCTTCCATCTGAAATAGATGTCTGGATCCAGGCACTATTTAATAACCTTGGCCTTCTTATAAACACTATTTGTCTTTTCTGTTTAAAAGCATCTCTACAGAGAGTCATGGGTGATCAGGGCTCCCAAGAGCTCGCATAATACTGTGCCATGAGTCATCTAGTGAACTGGCTGTTGTTTAAACACTTTCCCCTTCAGTTCTGCCATCCCTCCTAGCACCTCATTTTCAGCTATGAAATCTGGGGAGTAGCTCTCACGAGAGCTGCTGAGAATATGGTTCTATGAAATAGCAGAGGTAGTTTTTAAGAGTGCGTCTCACTCAGTATCATGTAGTACTATAAACATCTCATATAGGATCTATCACATAATATGTCTGACATTGAGTTACGAGCTATTAATATATTGTTGTTGTGGAACTGGGGAGACCAAAGCAAATAAGCTAGCTTAAGCTGAGCCTCAAAATGAGAAATCGTTGTTGCCTCTACTGTTACCAACTTTGTTGCCTTTTTGATGCCTCACTCACAAAGCTAAGGAGGTGGCAGACTACTGTTTGCATTTTCCTTAATGTCAGAGTTCTCTTTTATGCATTTCCCTTTAGAAAAATGGGTTTTGAGCAGTCAGAACATATGGTCTTGTAGCTCTACAAAATTGTAGCTTTATTAACTTAGTGCAAGTTGAAGAAGAGTTTATGAAACTTGGAGATCTGTGCAGATAGTGGAAGGAAATCTGTACATCTGCAGAAACATCTACCTGGATCTGAAGAAGTTACCATAGCACAGGGCAAGTGAATGCTTTCAAAAAACAATGTCAAGCCAGAAATGAAGTACAAATTCTGGTTCTTATGCTCTGTACCTTTCCTGTCTTCCACACAAACCCAGGAGCTGCAGCTTTAGTAAGTCCATCTCTAGTACCCTTTTCTGCATTTCTGCCTGTCCCAGTCCCTTGCAAAGACCAAATTCGGAAAACTCATTCCACAACTCCCTGTTGGCTGCCTTGTTTCTCTCCATCAATTAGTTTCAGGTTATGTCCATGTGGGATGGTCCCATCCCAACCCAATCATTATGCATGCTACCTTTTCCTAGATGGAAAGCATGCGTAGTCTTCTGTCTTCCTGACTCTCTTCTAGGGTAAGGAGATTGTTTGACATGTTCTTCTTCTCCATCTCGCCGTTCCTTCTGAAATTGTTAGTCTGGGTCACTCAGCAGGTTTTGTCCTTGTATGTGGATAGCATGGATATTTTAAATAACTACAATAGAGAGGATGCTTCTGCTGTAGAACTAGAAGCAATCTCAGTGACTGTGAAACCCAAGAAGCCAAAAAGGCCTTATTTGGTCCGGTAGCCATATAGAACATTTTTGGCTGTTTTAAGCGCCCCCCTCCCCAACTCTAGGCTAACAATGCAAATTTGTGAGGATAATTGTATATCAATTTCATATCCAGGTCCCTTTATTGAGAGGAAATATCAGAAATTAAACCTTACAAGTATCCAGAAGCAATTATAAAATGAGTAGATTATAGTGGTAATACTGTAAATGGAAATTCACTGAAATGTCAAAGTACTTGCCATAAAATGTAGCAATAATATGATACTAAACACAATACAGAGAGCTTTCAAATATTAATACCTTTATTATTTTCGCTATTAATACTGATAAAGTTCAAACAATCATCACCAAGCTGATCAGGGGAATAATAATATCATTACCGTCATCTGCTGGAGGGAGCTATAATGGTGCTGTCATTCTGTCCTACTGAAAGATCACTTACGAACCGAGTTGGATTCTGACATAAATCCCTGGAGGTAAATGACAGGACATTACAAGGCTCAGAGGATAATTGTAAACTCGTATGCTAATGACTCAGACTTGTAAAGATACCAATCATAACAAAAATGGTAACAAATAGTAAATTAATTTTTCAGCTTGCTTGGCACTCTCTGCTCAGAAAAAAAGTTCATTGTATTTGAAGGCTTAGTGAGCTTTGCGTGCTATATTTATTCTACTATCATTTCCTTTATAGTGATCTGTACATAACGCCACCCCTCATGGCTGGTTTATTTAATGACCTAATCAGCAGGCAATTCCTGGAGTTTTAACAGGATGGATATGCCCTTTCCTACAGAAATGCCTGCTTTGCAGAGGGAGGCTTCTGAGCTACTCAGACCAGGAGACCTCTGACAGATGCAGATCGGTGCATAACGTCAATGTCTTCTAATATCTGTAGTTGCTACTCTATCACATTGGGTCACGTTGAGGCGCTCTCAAAACCTGCGCGTGTGTCTGCTTGTGGCTTTGCCATCACAACCGTGGTAAATAATATCAGCATCTAATGTGGAAATTCCGAGCCAAGTCCTGCCTCTCTTTATGTGTATGGTACCTGATTTTAATCTTCGGTATGTCCGTATGTTTTCATATGGCTGAATTCTGCTCTCGCGTTCACCGGCATGAATCTGTCACATCTTACTGACTGCTGAGAGGACGTAACTTTGTCATCTGCTGAGCACTCTGCTTTCCATCAAAATGTATACCCTGTGCTTCTCTTTAAAACAGTGTGTCACAAGAGACACTGAAAGCGTATGCTTCATATTAAGCATGCATGCGAGTGCTCTCTTGGATTGGGAGCACGGCGCTTACCTTCTTGTGGGAACAGAGCTGTGCAGGTAAAAGCAGAAATTACTCCTCCTGTTTCTTGAGGCCACGCAAAGAACACAATATGTCCTTCTTTGTTATTTATATAAACTACCCGTGTGTCTGTGGGAGATTTTCTTACTACGTTTATCTCCTTTTTCTTACCGTGTTTATGTTCATGTAAGATGGTCATAAAAAAATGTTGAGAACCACTAGTCCTATTTTTTCCCTTTTCAAAATTTTGCATTAAGATACACTAATTTTTTTGGTTTGTATGAGCTATCAAGATCTGCCAAAGTAAGTCACATCAATGACTGATTTTGTTAAAAATAATTATATCAAAATAAGATATTTGCATTAAAGACAGAATGAATATAATAAACCCCATTACATTACTTAAAGATATAGCTACTCCTAAAGGAGCAGATTTCGGGTATCAGGTTTAACATCAGGGGCATTGCTAGCTGCTAAGGATGGGTTGTGGAGTAACAGGGCCTCAGGCAAAGCTGCGGGCCACGTTTGTTGTAAGCGATGGCGTGCATTTCTGTGGCATTGTGGAGGAATCTGTTGCTGATCCTGTACTTCACAGGTATGTTTTAAAAGTTATTTTTGTTTTAGAAACAGCAACAAAAAAAGAATTTGCAGAAGAGCAGCCTGTGCATTTAATTATAATGCTGAATATTAATTAATAAAAAACATCAAAAATAAGTTGCTGGCTGCTGTATAATTAGGTATCTACACCCATCAGATCAAAGTATGTAAATGAACTACATTCTAATAAGCCCCACTGTTTAGCTCAAGAATGATAATGAATCTAATTTGCCTGCCTTAACTTAGCCAAAGCCACTAACTATGTGATTTTCTTTTCTTTGTACATTTTTTTCAGTTGGTACAAACCCGAGATAATCAATAATGGGGGATAGTCTCCTGAGTGATTCCCGCTAATGCTAATGGGAGTTAATTGCTTATATTTAGAGGAGACTGTGCAGTTCTGGCACCCCAGTGAATATAAATTACACAGCGGCGGAGATTGCACAATGGGCTAAATCATCCCCACCCACAGGAGGAGGAAAGTTATTTGGGGAAAAGCGCTTTATTCCTTCTATGGCGTCTTGTCTTGCTGCTCATGGGAGGGTTTGGCTGGCCAGGTGAGAGTGGTCTCACAGGGCACGTCACGAGGCTTCTCGCTGGACCTGGGATCCGTGGGACGTGTCCTTGGTGCCCACAGCCCCTGGGAAGAAGAACCACCTCAGGGGTTGGCAGTGCTGCTGTCCCCTGCCAGCACACTGCTGCTTTGTGTGGCTTTGGAGATGGCAATGCAAGGCTCGCTGTGCCAGGAGGAGCCAGCTCTGGGATTCCTCCTATTTTTCTGGCATCAGATAGATTTGGCTGTCCCAGCTTCAGACTCCACTGTGTTTCTTTCAGCTCTCTGTTGAATAACCACAAAAGAGGGAACAGCATCTTGTCTGTGCTCCCACACCTTCCCTGTCCTCATGTTTCACTTGCATTTTGTCCTCCTCTTCACGTCCTTGCACTAGGTCCAGGGCACAAATGAAAACTCTGCCATAGCCTGTTGGCACCAGAAAGCCCCTGAAATCACTGGCAAAGGGCACAGCAGCTGTGGGGGTTCATTTACCCTTTGTTGTGTTGGCATCTGCTTGCTGTGGTTCGGCATTGAAGGGCTTGGAAAGTACAGCTGGAAGAATAGCTTCAGCTCAAGGCATTTAGAGCTCCTGAGGCTTCACGAGGTGGGGTCAGGTAGCCACGCGGTGCTGCGCTCCTCCATCATCCGGGCCGGATTGCCTGGAGGAGGGTCCCAGCCAGAAGGTCTGGAGGTTAACCTGGCACCTTGGAGGCGTCCCACGGTGAAACCAGCCTCTGCTGGGTGACATCCAAAGAGCAGCCGACTCTGCTGTTTCCCTCCTTGCTGGCACAGGCGTGGTACTAATGAGGGGAAACCGAGTTTTTAATGCTATGAGGAGTTGTCAGACCCCGTTTGGAAGGGCTGTGCAGGGACGCTGGATTGTTAATTCTACTATTAATGTTATGTGGAACTGAAACTCTGCCACTTCGCTTCTTAGTCTCTGAACATCCTATTTAAATTAAATTGGCCCGACATGCCTTTATCCATTTTTAAACAAGAAACAAGACAAAACAAACAAAAGCGATCACAGTTTAGCTGAGTCTGTGAAAAGTGCTGTATTATCTTAGCTACAAAAAACCCCGTAGACTTATTTGAAGATGAAATTTTGCATATTGTTAGTCTATAATTTAGGCACTTCAGTATTTAAAAAATTATATGGCTGAGTTATTTACAGCAGAAGAGAGGGAGTTGTGCGTACAGATTAGCTTCTTGTCATCATGTTTTTAAATCTGTAATGGGCATAATGGAGTCAGCTGTACAATGGTAATTTGCAAAGCCCCATTGATTTCAATGAAAGTGCAATGAGGATGGTTAAAGGTATTGGGAGGGCTGGGGCTTCCAAATGAAGAGAGATTAAAAAGGCCAATATTAGCAAAAGGAACAAATAGAAATGAATGGGATTAGATAGAAGGCTTATGATACAGAAGTCCAGGCGTAGGTTAGCTGATCAGTGTAGCAAAATCTTCTCCCTGCATTTAAACAGAACTGAAAAGTTTTTGTCCTTCCATTTCAGGTATTTGACTTTAAGATATGTGTGTTCATTTCTTACAAGCTGCATTTCAAACTGATGTTCACATCTGCCCACTGCTTTTTACGTTGTTCATTACTCTTGGGTTTTATCAAATGAGCGGGAAAGGGGGAGTGCTGTGAGCACCAGGCCCATGCGGGTGGTGCCTGCCTGAGCTGGGAACAGGAGCAGGGCCAAAGAAGCGAATGTAGAAGTGACCCGTTTTCAGTTGCTCGCAGCTCTGCCAAACCTGAACTGCTTGAGCAGAAGTTGTCTGCTCCAGCTGTCTCCTTTAAACTCGAACTTTTGGAAAGCTTTGGCTGAAGGGATCCAGCTGTTTTCCAAAGATGAGGCTAGGAAGAAATATAGGGTAAACTTTTCATTGGATGCCTCAGGAAGCCACCCATGCGTACTGGTGGGGAGGTGGTTTGTGTGCTGGGGATGCCGCCAAGGAGTTCTGGATTTGTCTGCCCTGACAACCAGCCTTGGCCAAAGGAAATTTTTGAAGCTCAGTGTGAGTCAAGAGTGGATGAAGTTAAAAAGTGTTTTCAAGGACTCTTGATTACTGGCCAGAGAGGAGTGGCAGGACAGCAGATCATGCAGTGAATTAGTGTCCTGCTGCCTGGTTGCTCATGCGATGCCTGATGGGTCCCAGCTCAGCTGTTCGCCCTCTTGCACGCTGCAACGAGGCTGCTTGTGAGCTCCCGGCGGTGTGTGCTTAATAGTAAAGCGTAGCTGACGCGGCCCTCCTTCCCTCATCCAGTCAGCAGTAAAAGCTTGTGCTAGCCTTTCCCTGCCTTCTTAATACGTGTATTTGACTTCTGCGAGCTGCTTTGTTGGTCATAGGCTGAAATTTGCTCAACATGAGCTGAACTGAGAGACTCACCAGCCCCTTTTTCTTTTAAGTTTTTCTTTCTAAACAAACACATCACATGAAGTCACTTCACCGAGTCCTCTCGTTACTACTTACTAAATCCTCTCCCAGAGGAAGGTCCTGTTCCTGGGAAGGGAGGGGTGATGTTTTGCTGTGACATCTTTGTGGCAGTATCTCAAGACCGTTCCAAACAGAAATGGTGTTTTCTTTTACTCTTGTGTGAGGGTCTCCCCCAAATATTACCAACGACAACTCTCAGGAATCAGTTGCTAAGTGTCATCAAGGCATAAGTCAGTGAAAAGATGATGACTTATTTCCAAACAGCAGGTACAGCGTCATCAGAAATAAGAGCATCAGCAGTAAGGACCTGGAGTTGTCAGTTCTGTGATATGTTGCCATTTTGCTGTCTTCGTTGGTATTCAGCGTTTAATTTTTATAAGTGTCCAACATCTTACTACTTCTATTAAAAATGGTTCTCTGAGGTTCAGTGATGTTCTATGCTTACATGAGAATTGTAAGTAGATGAAGACAGTTTCTGTTTTTTTATGGGCTGGTGTACGGAAGGCACTTCATGCTAATTTTATATCATGCCAGAGAAGAGTTCTTCTTAGACATTTACAGGACTATTTTATTATTCTCCTTTAATTAATCTCTTAAAACTCTGTTGTAACAGGGCGTTACGCATAAACTTAGCAGCTAGGCAGCTGGCGTGCAGAGACCTCTGCCCATCAAGCTGCCCACTATCATCACAGCGGATTTTTTCAGCGCTTTCCTGGCTGTCTGTAATCCCATACTGTGCCTTGCCCTACATTTCAGTTACAAGCACTCTTGAAAGTGTTTTGTGTTTGTGTGACACCTGGCATAATGAAGTTTTGACTGAGGCTTGAGGTCCTAGCCAATTGTTACTAGCAAGTGTCGTAAACATGCAGATATGTATAGGTACACACATATATATGTATGTACACGGTGGGGGCGGTGTAGGAAGAGTTTTCAAAACAGTGAGTAAGAGATACTGCAGGGGGTCCTATTTAAAAACTTCCTTTCACCACTTCTGTTTTTCTTTGTAGGGCTATTTCATCCTTTAATGATAATAATAATTACAACTTCTTATTTGTAATGTAAGCATAGCTCTCTTCCATTCACTAAGGAGTCAAAAACCTGCTTTCTTGCTGTAAATCATGAATTTTCTATACGCGTGTTGTGACATTAAGCCAAGTGAACCATCCTGAAGTGCTAGAAACAATTTCTTTCATATCAGCTTGTCATCATTTGTTACTGTTCTCATCAGCGACAGAGGTACAGGAAGTTTTATGTCTGACACCGAACATGAAAAGATAGCAATCCTGCCAAGGAACAAAAAGAAATATCAAGATTCATTTCAAGGTGTTCCATGTCTCTGCGTTTTGAGGACTAAAACCATCGAAGCAGCTAAATAGTTATGTCAGTGCTACTTAAATTGAACCAGTTTTACCTGACTGAGCTATAGGCTTTTTGTATAGAAGGTCTGCATCACCAAACATCTCATTTTTTGCAGCAGTGTTAACAATAAAAATAATACTTCATTATCTTTGTAGATAGTCAAGTGTATCTAGATTGCTTTTAAATTCCAGCTTCACTTTTGTAAATCGTGTTATGAATAAGGCATGCGGCAATGCATCCATTGAAATAATTGTATCCTCTGCTTTTAGGAAGCAGGGAGATATTTGGGGAAATATATTTGTATGTAAATGGCTTCTTTTGAGTTAGGAGGCGTATTTATTTTAAAAAAGATTCCGAACATCCCGTAAAACTGCAGACGTTTTGTGGCCGTCTTCTACATTTGATGCGTAGGGCATGCGGCAAACTCCACGTCTCTGTGCATCGAGACAACTGCCTTGTTTGCCAAGATTGTAACATGAATTTGAAAGGTGCTATATACCTCTGCATATTAGTGAGTGGATATAAAAGGGATAAGAAAAGTGCATTCATTCAGTCGTTCTCTCTTTCTCTGTCTTTATATACATAAACATAGTGGAGCCTCTGGGATGACACTTCTCTTTTATTGTGGTAAATCTATTGACTTAAATGGGGATAACTTGTGTAGAGAACTGACATTCAGATCAGAGAGCGTTAAGAAACTGATTTCTCTGCGGTTGAGCCTGGACATGAGTGCAGTTTTTCAATCCGAAGTGTATTTTATTGTGAACTATGTTCTTATACTTGAAAGTAATGTGAGCTCTTTATCTGACATTGACAGTCCTAGTGTAGGATTTCAGTGGAAGAACATCTCAATCGCATCAGTTAGACTGACGCAAGCGTCCAACCCATGATCTATTCTCACCTTTACACACCTTTCCTTTTTGGTTTGGTTTATCCAGGAAAAACATGCCAGACCTTTACAGGTGAGGCTTAAGGTGCAGCAAATGGGCTTAGTTCCAGAGTACAGAAACTGCTCCTTCGTTTTTGTGTTCCAACTCGTTCTCTCTATTTCCAGCTATAGGCTGAGGCGTAAGGTTTCCTGGCTAAAAGGAAACAAAGAAAGAAAAGCTGTGTAAGAAATGTAAAGTTTAAGGTATTTCCCCAAAACTTCCTCTGATTATTTATTGCAATAATGCCAAAGCCCCAGATATTTTCTGTATCTATGAAGCTACACTGAGTGCAGCTCAGCTGTGTCTCGGGTATAGTTGTTTTGCAGAGAGGGGGCTCTTTTTTTTTTTTTTGTTGCAAAGCCACAGTTCAGCGTAGGGCAGTATTACGGTGTGTTATGTGAAACTCTGGTACACCTACGGCGCTTCAGTTTTCTCAAAATCACACCTTTGCGGCCTGATCCAAAGCCTGACAGTTGATTTCAGGCTCTTCATTGCTATTAGTGAACTTTGGATAGAGACTTCTGGCTCATTCAAAGTCTCGGCAGCATCAGAGAGCTACACCAGTGAGACCAATAGGACAAATTATATTGTAGGTGGGGCGCGTCCATTTTTATCAAGTGGAAAACTAAACAGTGCAGTTAAAATCTTGAAACCTTCCCTGCACTAGAGCTCCCATCACCACCATGGTAAGCTACAGCTAGAAGGTCTGCTCACGTAGCCCCAGAGAGAAGTGCAGTGTTTTTACAGACAGGCCTGCGGTCGGCTAGGTGTCGTATACCTGTTAAGTTCTTCAGAGCATGTGACAAAATGATCTGGGAAAGTGTTTCTTTAGTGAGTCAAATCTTAAGACGGCATTAGGCAACTGGCAGGATGAATGCAAGTGCCACAGCACCGAAACACGGGAAGCTGACAGAATCCTACAGGGAGCTGGTTAAAATCCACTTCACTTGAGTGGCCAGCCTAAGAGTACAAAGAGGTCAATATATCCATAATTATTATTACGATTTTCTGTATAAAATATGCCAAGTTCTTTAGGAAAAAAAAAAAAGTTTCTTTAAAAAAACCTTTTAAATTACAGCTTCAAAGCATTAACTTGTCTAGTAGCTTCCTAATTTCCCCAAGGATCTAAGAAATAGGCATTAGGATTCCTGGAGCAAGACAAAGACTTTTAAAATTCTAGATTTTTAATATAAAAGCATTTTATATATGTTACAGAAATGGAGCAGCTAATTTTGTGTGACTTCTACTAACTAGTTACTGGAGCCCATACAAAAGTACTGGTATGGGAAGTTAGAGGAAGAGTATGCTATATTTTCATCCTGAGACTCCCCTTCAGCATTTGGAAGAAACAAACATATTTCTATTTTGCATGTCTCTCTGGAAAAATGTTTTGCTTGTGGAGAAGAATGACTTCTATTTCTGAATTTGGAAAATTGTACAGGTTGTAAATAATGTCCATCTTATTTTTTCAACATATTTATGAAGTATACTTCATGATGATGACAATGAGAAAAACATTACCGATCCATTATGCAGCACTTCAGATAATTAATTTTAGCATAGCAAGTAAGTAATTCTCCCAACAGTCTTATGAACTTGCTAGATAAGTATTATCTTTCCAAGGGTAAGTCACTGGCAGTATCAGTATTAAAAGAATGGGATGCTGAGTTCTAATTTTCTTCCTTATTTTAGAGCAGGACAAGTTGGGATATGTACGTGATAACTGTTCATAATGTCAGTCCAAGAAGTTTGCTGTGCCAAGTGACACATGGACCTCATCGTACTTGCCCCTAGTTCAAATTCACAAGAAGTAGTAAAATTAGGAGTGGTGCAGTACCTTCCCATCAGGGAACATTCAGTGGCACAAAAGGATCGTATGCCTGTAGGTAAAGGAAACTGGTTTTTGGAAGAACTGTTGTATGTTGAAAGGGCTAAACTAAAGACCTCTCACAAAAGTAGCCTTTCTGACTTCACTGTAATTATTTCTCATTTTTACTGGCAGATCAGAAATTGGGTGCCATGACAACAGACAGGTCCGTTAATTGAACGGAAGCAAGTGCTATCAGGGATGGGTGCAATGAAAGTTGGCCAAGATGATCAGATCCATATGGGTTTATAATCTACCAGTGGGTCACCAGCTCCTTTCACACCTAGCATATGTGAACAAGACGACAGCAAATTCACGAGGAGTTTAGTCTGCGGGAAAGAAGTGAAGAATGCAGTGCCATAAGGAACTGAATCCAACATGGGAAATTCTGTGCCAGACCTCATAATGACAGACAAAATGATCACAGAACTAAAAATTAATGTCGGATTTGGTGTAGGTTATCATAAGTTGACTACAGATGCCACGTGTAAACAAAGTTTCAGCAGTAATATTGTGTTTTAAAAGGGCCACTATTAATGAAGCTGAAAATGATTCTGAGCCAGTCATCCAAGCAGAAGGATTAAAATAGAAAAGGCAATTACAAAGAGTTAAAAACTTTCAGCGGGATCCCTCAAAAGCCACAAAGGCCCAGTGGAGAAGTCTTTCCTATTTATAAAGCAGTCTGGCTTAGACAAGCGAAAGCAGATGCAAACAAAGGAATGGGGAAATCAGTTAGCTAGTGTAAACTGTAGGAATTACAGAAAATGAAAAAGGGAAATGAGAACAGAACGAGGAGCTTGGAGCAATCAGGTGTGAGATTATTAGGAACAGGGAAAATTTAACAGGGGCGCTGATTCATCACAGAATCTAAGTGGAAAAATTCTCAATGTAGAACAAAGCGGCTGCCATTTCCAGTAAGTATTTCTGTTCTGTGTTTAGGTAGGAGAAGAGCCGTGTGGTCAGACCACGTGGTGGTAACGAAATACTTCCCGTTCCAACCATAAGTCAAGAGAATATTAATGAGGAGTTTGTGTGTGTGAAATGGGAGGATATAACGTGCATCTCTGGGTTTGTTGTGGATGATCAGGCAGATGTGAGCTCTGAGGAGACTCCATGGCCAAAAGGGCTAATGAGATTCTTCAATGAATATAAAGGGAAATTTCAAGAGAATGAGAGAGGTTCTGCTACCTCTGTTTTTGGCGCTAGTGTGACTGCTGCTGGCATACTCCTTGTATGCAGTTCTCCTCTCCATAATTCAAGAGGATACTGACAACCTGGAGAGTGTTCAGAGAATAATGACAAGAGTGATTAAAGTATTGGGAATAATGCCTCGGCAAGGAGAGAGACGGTGACTCGAGGAGCTTGTCCTTGTACACGCAGTCTTTCTGCCTCTTCAGAGCACCCTCCTTTCTCGTCTCGTACTCGGCAGTGGAATTACGGGCGCTGATAATGACTCTGTTCCACCGGGGCATTGTCTTGGCTTGGCACTGAGAGGGCAACTCTTGCTGTTTCTCTGCTATAAAGGTCAATGCAAGCCCTGCCCTTCGAGCTTCCCTCCGCATCGCGAGGAAGCATCAAAATGAAGCCGGTAGAGCTGGAGTTAGTCGGGATTAAATCACTCCTGTATTTTCTCTCGAGGCATTTCATTTTCGGAGTTGAATCTACTGAAATACATAGGAAACAATGGTTACTGTCCTTACAATGCGTGATCCGTGTGGCTACAGGGACAGCACCTCAACTTCGCACTGGCCTTCTGTTAATTTGCACCATGTTAGGTTTGTTTCCCGGTGTAAAGGCATTGTTCATTGGACATTTAATTTAAAATGGTTTGTTTGAAAGCACATTGTTTCCAAGGCCAGTGGTTTAGGCCTTTATTTAAATGCTGAATAACTTTTATCAAAGTAAGAAAAAGAAGAAAATAATTATAATCACATTATTATATGTAATTTAAATGTTGGCCTTAATGGAGTACTCTGTAATAGAACTTTTCAAGGTAAAATGTGTCCTGATTAAAAGGCATTATGAACTCTCCATCTGCTTTTTTTTAAGAACACTGTATTAAACCCTACATACAGCATGGTACTTTTGTGATCTTATACCATTTATATGAAAAGCTTCAGTGAAATGCTTATCCTAATAAGAAGCTCAAAATTTTATCTCTAGAGATGCTGCAGCAACTCAAAGAATAGGCTTTACCGATGTCCTTGTTTTGGGGTGGTTTGGGCTATAGTTTGTTCACATTTATTCCTACACAATCAGATACTAAATTCAAAAAAGAAAAGAAAAAAAAAAGTAAGGCTATACAAGTTACTCATTTGAAAGGTTAAAGGCTAATACTATAGTGAAATCTATACAGTTATGCAGAAAATATTTGCTTCATTTTTAAGGTGCTAATTAGAAGTTCATATCTATTAGTTTTCTTTGAAAATAAGGAAACGGTTAAAGAATATTGATATAATAGATATTAATAGTCTGATGTACCTTTTGATACAGCTTATCTTTCCACGACAATGGATTTGAGATCATTTTATTACCTCCTATTTCAAGAAGTATCCTTGGGACCCATAGATTTCAAAACTGTGTGGTAAAGAAACGTGTGTAACATTAATTACTTCAGGAAAAAATTATCAGTTCTTTTCAAGCATTTTGAAAGACTTTGTTATTAAATTAGTTACAAGCTACAAAATACCAGGAGAAAGAATAGAAAAGATGTTATTATTGGTTCAGTGGCTGATGACAGCAATTGAGAATCTGGTGAAATGGATTTGCACAAAACTGTGATTTCTTAACTGCTGTTTCAATAATACGGAACGCTGGATTCTGAGAAAACATGGGAAAAGAGTAGGAAATTGTCACATAAACTAAACAAAATATTCTGTTGAAGTACAGTCTCCTGGAGTAAACAGTCATTACTGTAAGAATGGAGAAGCAATCACATCGGTTAAGTGTTTTGCACTTGTCAGTTCTCCTTGTATTTTCCATCCTCAGCTTTAACCGGGCTGATGGGCTCCTGCTCCGGGAGGGGACATAAGCGATAAAACGCACTGAAGGAAACAGCATGTAGAGGCAAAAGCGTCAGAAAAGACCACAGAAAAATACGCAAGTTCAGCTTCTTACTCTAGGGAAAAGCATCATATTTAGCTATCTTAATAAGAACTATAGCCATATTTCAATTTAGAAACAATTCTTTTCTTTCAAAAATGTTACACAAGTGATGTGCTTTGCCATTTTTAAACCATTCAGTTCATTTATTGGGGGGAAAAAAAAAAAAGAGTTTTGTTTCCTGTATGAAAGCATAGCTCAATATTTAATTTCTGGTTTTGTTGTGGTGCATATTTTAATACTCTGACCATAGATCTGAGAAAAGAAATTGTATTATGTACGCACATAACATGATGAAGTGTTTTGCTCCCTCTGATATACAGGTGGGTCTGGCAAGTTTCCATGGTCTCATACACTCCATTGCAGGTTCCCGTTCCGGAGTCTTGGAAGTTTTAAAGCTGACTTGGTTGCCATCAGTTTGTACGCCTTATTCTAGTACTCTCTAAATGGCAGCTTCTCTTCTGTGTTTCATGTCAGAATAATCCACAGATTCAGAGCTCGCCCCTACCAGACATCAGGATGCCTGGAGCCTGTCACCTCTCTGACGCAAACCTGTTGCACAGCCTCGCCCTTTCCTAGGAATAGCATAAGTCCTGCAGCATCCGTGTTGTTTTTTCTGCTGGTCTCTAAAGCTTAAATATCAACAGCTTTAATGCTATCTGTGGCAGAAAATCTGCAGTGTAGCTCTCTGGTTCTCCTCAGAGGGCACTGAACGCTGCCCAGAGGGAAAAGTCCTAACTCTGCAGGATTTGCATCCTGCATGAGCAGGAATTGGTCTTTGGAGACAGCAGCACAGAGGGTTTGTATGGGAGTCCCTCGTTTCCTTCAGGTGGTTTGCAGGGACTGTCGTTGTCCTGGCCAATATGAAGAAAGCAAATAACCAGGAAAAAAAGATCACGTCTCGTGAGCAGGAATTAAAACGCGTTGTAAATCGGAAGAGGGTGTGAGGGAGGTTAACGTTTTAGCAGCCAGGAGTTTGCTGGGGAGCTCAGCTTCCTCCGGGCTGGGAGGCGGTGGGAAGCTCCTCTGCTGGTTCCAGCAGAGATGGGGGGCAGAGACGTTCCCCTCCCCGCGGCACACCTTGCCTTCGATCCCAGCGGCGAGACGGCAGGGGGCTGTAGGTGTTCCCAGCCTTCTGCTGGCACCGCGGAGGGGCTAGGTGGTGAGAGTGGCAACAGGGGCTATAAAAGAAATTAGACAGATAAATATGAGTTTAAAGTCTCTAAATGAATCTGCAGGCATCCTGAACAGTGCAGTAATCCTGGGTAAGCTTTGCTCTTGGCAAACATTTATTCAATGGCCGTTTAATAGCTCCTGACTGACAGCGAGTCGGTAGTGTAATCTAAGTCATTCCCGCCCCGCGTCCGTCCGTCGCTCTGGAGAGAGTTTCCTCTCCTGCGAACTGCGAGGGAGAAAGGATATAACTGTTCTTTCTGGAAATTCCACTTGAACCAGGGTTCAAGGATAAATATTACCTCCCCTCGGATATGTTAACTATTTTTTAATGATGTGATCTGATATTTTAACAGTGTGCGCAGTGCAGCAGAGCTTTGGGTTTGTTGTTTAAATATCTTTGATGGTATGTCATAACAAATTAGTTTCTAAATGTTGCCAATTTGGCAGACAAAGCTGATTATTTCCTGCAATCACACTGCATATGTGCACAAGATTATAATTAATGACCAGGGATGCCAAGCACACTTTAATAATGATCCTTCAGCATTTAAGGGACTGTTAGAGTTATTGGCATTTGTGCCTTGTGTTGCAGAGGATAGGGGCAATGAATACTGATAGATCTATCAGTGTCATAGAATCCAATAGTTTCCTGATTTTTCTTATAAATTGGAGGATTCACTGGGAGTTATTGACAAAGCAGCTGCAGTGAATATTAACAGTGTTTGTGCTGCTTTCACTGAAGCAGTACGAACTCCTAATTAGATTGGAATTGCTCTTTTGGCAACTTTGCAAGGCAGTTTTCCTTAGCATATTGTCCATTTTGTGTAAGGATTACAAGGAAATCGGTGACGGATTTTTGAAGAGCACCTGAATGTCAAGACAGCGGAGGGCTGGATCAGAATAAAAACTAAAGTGGAAAGGCACAGTGGGTGTTTAAAAAAACAAAAACAGGGGGAAATATGACCCAACAGAAATAGGACGTGGATCCAACTTCAGTGCTCTTTTCAGGATGCTCAGGGAAACGTGTCTTTTGGGATGTTCATGTGCACAGCACAAGAGCTGTTATAACACTAATATTTGGGGCAATGAGAGGGTGGGGGGGAAAAAAAAAAAGCTACTAACTGAACTTAGTTTCAGTGCCTCCCTATCCTGTTTGCCCAAGATATCCTCTCTTGGGCAGAAGAGCAGAGATAGTGCTTCTGGTTTTTATTTCCTTGGCGTGAATCAGTTGATATCGATACTGCCCCGGCACTGAAGGTCGCCCCTTAAGTTGTAGAGGTGCTCACGGCATCTTCAGCAAAGGCAGCACAAAGTATGCCCTGAACTCAAAAAGCATCCTAAGGCATTTCTGCCGCCTTCTCCCTAGGGATGGGGTGGTGCGTTTCGTCACTTTTCCATCGGAAATCTCATGTGGCGTCTTCTTCAGCTTTCCTAAAGAAAAGAGGTAAGGAATGGGATAGGGGATATGATGGAAAGAAATGTGCCACTTGAACCTTTTTGATAAATTCAACTCAAAGCTCGCACAAAGCAGTTACAAATGTTGACGTGAATTATTATATAGTATGATTGGAAAAATCTAAATTGACTCTGGCTATCTGAAGCAGGGGTAGATTTCCTGAAATGTTTCTGTACTTTCTGTGATCTCTCTGTGAAAATCCTGACCTGGGGTCTCTCTTACTGGGATTGTTATCATTAAGGCAGACTTTGATCGTCAGGCCAGAGTATGTCTTCACAGCTTCTGTGTACTGATTATATTTATGCCTGCTGACATTCACCAAGACTCTTGATCCTCTACCTTTTAAATAGACCTTGTTGAAGGTGTTGACAGTAAATGTCTCCTGGTTGAAAATCTATATATTTTTTCAAATTGAAACTTTATGGACAGTCTCTCGGCTATAGATATTTTCATCAATATTTCTGTAGATGTTTGGAACCAGTGGCTTGAAACCCAACTATTTAGTTTATTGAAAACCCAGTTTTTAGTAAAATGGTATAGTTCAAACTCTGGAAAAAAAACCTTTGAAGTTGATCATAAATTATTTTACTTTCTGTTAACTTTGGTTCTGAAATTTTTTTCAGTCAGATTTAATTCTTCACCCCTAAATTTCCAATATGATTTATGAATAGGATTCTGGGATTTTTTTATTATTTATTTAAAGGTGAGCTTATTTTGCTAAGGAACCCTTTAAAGAGGACAGACTCCAGCTCATTATTCTTCAGCAACTTGTCTTTTTAAGTAAGATTTTACAGAGACAGGCTTGCAGATTGATACGTATGCCTTAAATTAAAACTCAGTTACCTCAGATATCTACGAGGGAGCAATTTCCCAAGAAAGGGAAAGCTGTGTTGGTGCTGATACCTCTCATTAAGTCAAAACCACAAAGTTCCAACCAACTGAAACTTAAATTTTACTCTGACTCGTGTAATTGAACGAAATTTAAGCGCGTGATAGTTTTTACAGACCAGGCAAGTACCTGAGAAGGAAGTGGAAGCAAATGTCCTCGTTCAGCGAGAATTAAACACCTTGGCTAGGTTGTGCGAGGCAGCGGTGGGGCTGGCAGGAGGGGCTGGAATTTCTGACTTTCAGTCCCAAGGTCAGGCAGTTTGCTCCTTTTGGTGGACACTCCTGCTGAGTAGATATTTATTTTGTATTTCATTGTGTTGACTTACATATGATGATTTTGCACTTGGTTGTAATCATATCTGATGATCTTTATGCTAGAAGTGCTGCAACAACTGGAGATGGGAGAAACGAAAAGCACAGTTTTGTCACGTCATATCATAAATAAGTTTGTTAAAGGAATTGTGAAAAGAAAAAACAGGGAAGGCTTCTGTCCTGAGGGCTCCCAGCAGTATTGTTAATACTGGTGCATCTTTCGGTGTAACAAGCAGATCGACATAGATGTGAAGAGCTTTGTTTAAAAGTCTTCCAGGATGACTTGGATGCACACAGAGCGCAGGTCCTTTGCTTCTCTCACTATACCGTGAACTGTAGGTCTGAATAGTTTTGGTCAGGTGCTTCTCAAACAGAATACTTGCCAATTTATTTTGTGTGTGTGGTTTTTGGGTTTTTTGGTTTGTGGGGTTTGGTTGGTTGGTTGGGTTTTTTTGTTTGGTTCGGTTTTTTCGTTTGGTTTTTTTGGTGGTGGTGGTGGTGGGGTTTTGTTTGTTTGTTTGTTTGTTCGTTTGTTTTTAAGCAAAAAGTCTCCCCTTGCTGTGAAGCTCTACAGGGACTAGTATTGCCAGAAAACAAAGTCCTCAAGACTCAGGAGGTCCAGGTCTCTGTCAGCTTCTGCCCCTGCCCTTGGCCGTAGGGAGGTCAGTTCATCCTTCCGCAGCTCAGCTTTCCAGTCTGTAAGACAGGTTATAACAACGCAGGGCACTGGGCAGTCAACATTTTGCTGATATGTAAATCTACTGATAACGGCCACTGCCTAAAAACATTATATGGTTATTATTCACTAATAAAAGGGAATTAAAATTTCCCTGGTGATAAAAATTGTAGAATGCAGTTCTATTATGAGACAGTAAGAATCTAATTGAGGTCTGGTATAAACAGAGGTGCCAGCGTATGAGCTGCTCCTGATATTGATCAATAACCATCTTTCACTGTAATTGTTCCAGTTTGTTTACTGCTGTGTATGTGAGTTATTGATCTTCTCTTTCTAGCTTCTTTGTGTTCTTCCAGTTTCTAATTCATTCTTGCTTTTTTCTCTTAGAGAGTTTAAATAAAAGCTTGAAAAGGATTATCAGACTGAGCCTTGAGAAGAGATTGCTTAAAGCCAGCATTTGCCCCCCCGCCCAAAAAAAAAAAAAAAAAAAATATCAATAGTCCTGATGACCATTCCAGTTTATCAGTGAGCTGTCTAGTAAGGGCAACAAATTAGAATAATTTATGTAGTGTGATGAGAGGTCCAGCATGGAGCACAACTGCTCAGCATTGCTCAGGATCAGTTCTCTGTATTCACTGTCTCTCTTCACGACGCGGTGGGGCTGATACTCAGGGCGCTGTGTATTTCAGTGGGGGTTATCTCTTTTCCAGACTTTCATTGAAGATGCAGAATGTCCAAAATGTTCAACCCAGGGCTCTTTCGGAAACCTGAACGCTGGGACACGTGCAGCACTAGTGTTTTTAAGACCCAGGCAGTTCCTTCAGGTGTTTGGTAGTGAGCTGGATTTGGGGGCACTGTTCGTTTTAAGCTAACAGCGAGCAGGGGCACCCCTTAGCTTCTGCCTGAGTCTAACGCCTTCTCTCATTTTTGTGCAGAGAGAGGAAAGCAATGTCCATTCATATGCCTGGGTTTCACTTTAGGTTTTATGAAATAACACGCACAACTGAAATTCTACCCCAAATGCCTTTGGTTGCCACTGCAGATACTGAAGCACTGCGATAACCTGATGTGCTTCTTAAGGGGTGGGAAGACACTCTTTTCTCTAGCTTCAGTTTGCAAATGATCTGGAGGGGGAACCTGGGGATGGTATAGTCCATTGGTCCAGTGTCAAAGTTATTGTGGCATGGCTAATGTAGCATACTCGCATTTAAAAGTAGCAAACATGCTTGGCTTGATCAGCTGCAGTGCTGCCGCCAGAATATCCAGAAATAACTTGGAATCAGGTGACTTACTGAATTTTTGAAACTCTCTGAGTGTATTTTTCTTATTTTTAACAATATTCACATAACCAAAGCTTTACTGCAAGGGAACAGTCATGCTCCATAGGTTCACATCATGATGTAGTTTAATGTCTTTGCATGAAATGAGTTTACTCCTCTCTGAAGAGCTCAGTTTCCACGCTTCTTTTCCCTCAGACCTCATTTCAGTGGAGCACATTCTTCTTACCGAGTTCCCCGCTCACAGCTGCTGCACGGGGTTTGACGTGCCCTTACAGCCTTGGTGCCTTCTCAAGCTTCAGCAACTCCAGCAGCATCTCTTGGTGGATAGACAGCCAGCATCAAGGGCGACACCTGGGGCTACATTTTCTCTTGTCTTAGATCGGGTGCAATCTGTAAATGACGATGATCTTTCTCATAACTAAACGTACAAAATATCTGACAACATTACTTTTTTTGACATGCTATCCGGGAGTATCTTTTTATCACTGAATTTGAATGGAAATGCGATGCCCTATCAGTGATACACAGGCGTTTCCTTTCTCACGCCTCCTGTCTTGCCTCGGCTGCATCCCTCACGTTTATTTTGTGCCCTCCTACCTTGTTTCCCTGCCTCCTTTGCAGGCTGCTGCTTTCGCTGTCCCTTGGCCCCTTTCTTTGGTGTTGTCCAGGACCACCTTCCTTTGAGGCAGGAGAGTAACTCAGGGAAGCACAGTATCCACGTGACTGGTAAGGCTGTATAAAAGTAGATTTAAACTGTGAGATCCCTTGCATATACTGTGTGTCCATGTGTGCTAGCTTCATGATCGGTAAGGGGAAGGAGAGGCATGACACAGGGAGAAAGAGGGCTACCTGATCCCATAACTGATGGTTTCAGGGCAGCTGCATCAACCGAATTTGGGAACAATTTCTTTGACATATACGAGTGACAACGCTCTGAAAAGCAGAACGTATATTTATATACCTGAAAGAGGATTTAGGGGTCTTAAGTTTTTAACAAGCTTGCTGATCAAATGATGAATATCCCCAGCATGAACTTTTTGCATTTATCTTCATAACTTTATCAAGACCTGATAGCAATAGCTTTCAGAGTGCCCCTTCTTCTCCTTTCCCCACTTTCTTCCCTATCAGCAGGTATTAAAATGGCTTGTTTCCAGATAAGAAAAATAGATGTCATATAAAATATCTGTGGTTTTCTAAATGGCTTGCACATCTCATTAGCTTAATATTTTTTCCATTGGTCACTTTGGATTTATTACTTTCAAACCATAATTTTTTTAATTTAATTTTGACCTGGCATTACCCTAAAATTAAATTCTGATCTACCCTCCACCTAAAATGGTCTGGGGAGGAAGCCATTTTGCATTACATTATCATCCTATCAAATTTAACTAATTTAAAGGTGACATGCATAAAATATTCATTAAGAGTACAGTAACCGTTTGTCTGTGATCTTTAGTGATGTCCCCATTAACTTTCAGTTGACTCTCAGTTGAAAATAGCAACCTCTCTTTCTAAGGCTCTCCGAAACAACTTTGATTTACCTGAAGAACGTAGTCTGTCTTCGTGCTCTCTTACTCATTATTTGTTAAACTTCCTTTTTATTACTTGGTTCTGAGTTAAAATATTTCCCTCCATAGTAGTCTGAAGTACTGATGCACTGATGTATTAAAGCAAAGCCATATGATATTGTTGAGCTTCCTTTAACAGCGTAAAGAAGAATATTCCGGGGGGAATTCAGCAGCTGTTTGGGGGATTAAATGTTTTCTATTTAGTTCAACAACTTCGCACTGGCTGCCTCGCGTCATTCTTCCATGCTTCCTCACGCTTGACATTCACCGAGTTTCATTAGATGATTACTGAAAATCATTAATTCATCGGTTCTCCAGACCAAGATGTCTGTTTGCTTACCCTTGAGTTCAAGGGGAGCAGAACTCTGTTAAACCTGAGAAGTTTTTGTGGGTTTTTTTGTTTGGTTGGTTTTTTAGTTCTAAAAAATGATGAGAAGTAGACAGCCTTAAAGTCCATTGTGAAGGTTCTTATTTTGATCTGCGTCTCAGTGACTCTCTTGAGCTTAGGAGCCCCTGCTTGCAGGAGCCGGGTCTGCACTCTGGCCCTGAATTTACCTTCTGTGAAGAACAGAACAACTCCTTTCCACTCAGATTACTTACTGCTGATGAGAAAGCAGTGTCTCATGTTTAAAAAAAAAAAAAGACAATTACCAAAATTTGAGGTGATTTAGCCTAAATTAATGAAAAAACACTACCAAATAAGTTGTGTTTGTTCCTTAGAACAGGAGTGCTACAGAAATGGATTTGTCTGTCACACTTGCAGATTTGTACAAAAAGGTACAAGAAATAATCTTTCAGCTATTCTCAAGGATATTTTCTTGCACTTAAACAGGAGTTCCTACTGTTGTAAAATGAAGATCTACAATCTTTGAAATATAAGCACTTTAAGGAGAGAACATTCAATATTATGGCCAAGTCTTATACATATGTGTAGCTCCATGACTAGTTCTTACATTTGGTTCTGCACTAAGGAATTCAGCCAAGCTGGGATATTTTGCAGCTGTAATCAGAAAAGTACTGCATGCTGGGCTGGATTCTGAGATGTTGAAGTGAGGATAGCGCAGCCTTCGATGGAGCTGTGCTGATTTGTCCTGGGTAAAAATCCAGCACAGCCTTTGTGGTAGAATACAGAAGAGGATATTCTTTTTCAGTTATTTTTTTTAAATTGTAGCTGGAAATATCTCATACATAGGTTTATATTAAATAATAAACAAATAAAAATTCTGTTGGGCATTTTAAACTTGTTCTGTGGCTCATATGAAACACTGGACACTTAGAAATGCTCTATTCTCAAGTTACAGGTGCAGTGTTGTAATGGTGTGCTGGAATCATAAATAACTCTTCTGCACGCTCTGCTTTTGCCTTATTGATTGTGAAATGATGGGATAATTTCAGGGGCTTTTTTCCTTAGAGATTGTCAGATGGAGGATTTTCCTTCTTTCCAAAGTTAATAACCAAAATCAGTTGATGCCACTGGGGTGGGGATGTGGTCCGTATTACAAATACTTGTCATTCTTCTTCCCCTTTAAAGTGTGAGTACTCTGGATTACTTTTAACTGAAATTCAACATTGCTTTCTTTTTCAGAGCTTAGCACCTGAAGCTTTTAAGTTCTATAAAACCTTGAATTATCTTAAAAAGTAATTATAAAAAATCTGTGTATCTGTATATGTAATTTGAACAAAACTAGCAGTAAGTTCATAAAAGCAAAAATGATTCTTCCCAGTCCAGTGTCCGAGCTTGAATTCTTACAACGCTCTAGCTGAAATCAGTGAAACGGATTCTTACCTCTGTTCCCATAAGAGAAACTGGGGTAGTCCCAAGGAAGTCATAATGTTTTCCCTCAGCATAGCTGAGTGTAGAAGCAGGCCCAGCCACCTCCTTAATATGTCTGAACAACGGGTATAGTATTGAATGAAAGACCGTGGCACGATGGCTGATATGTATTATTAGGTGATGGATTTTCATTGCGTTGATGCTTTCAGTGTAGGAATACAAAGATCACCATTTGCACAGTACTAAGAAAGAAACTATGGCCCCATTAGATATTTCGCATGATCCTACGTTCATAGATAAATTGCATGTTTGTTTGCCGGTTCTCCAGTTTCTGCAATAATCAATACCAAAGCAGCCATGCAAAAGTAACAGCTATGTGCTGTTCAGTAAGGCAAATAATGTATTTGACTGCAAAACATGAGCTACTCTTTTAACTAATGGCTACTTTATAAACACATTCATTTCCTCTCATTATGTCTTGCAGCTGAGGCAGTGGACGCGCGTCTGGTCCTGCCAGCGTTACTGGTGGTGGCCACTAGCAGGTAAAAGATGGAGAGATGAGAGCTGCGTGCCCTAGACACAAACCGAGAAGCCTCAGCAACCACAGGTACAGCATTAAGTTTACTTAGTCCTAAAGATTTGTGTCAGAGAAAAGAGGGGGCTGCAATGCTCACCCTCATGCATTATCATGGTATTGCTTAATGCTTTCAGCCAGGCTCAAATGTCATACGCACAAGTCTGTAGTACTTGAGTGTCTTTCTGAGGATGCGCTTTGGTTTGTACATACAGCGCTTACCTTGTCAGTTTGCATAGGAGATAAGGAGAGCATCTCCTATGGCGGGAGTCACAGGGAACATCAGTGGCAGGGGGGCCAAACCTCATGCCCCTAAGAGGCGAATACCAAAGTCTTTGTATTGTTTTTTTATCTTTGTTGAGAGATAGAGGCCTGGGCTTACCAGAATCTTTTACAGATCTACCAGAAGCTTTAAGATCATTTTAGTGGTTTACGCAAGCCTCATCCACAGTCAGAGAGATCTCATATTAAAAACAAAAAACAAAACTGAAAAATCAAACCAAAACCCCCCAAAAAACCCCAATGTCCTGGCATGATTTTAATACCTTTGCAGGTTTGATTCAATTTTTAAGGAGCCCAGTGAGTACACAAAAATAAAAATTAAAGTTAGATCAAATTCCCTCAAGTCAATACAATGTTAATGAATTTAGAAGATACATAGTTTGAAAATTTTCTTAAGGCCAGCCAGGCAAACTCTGCCAATGTATGCCAAAGGGTTAATAAAAGGTACGGTAGCAATTACAGAAGGACTCTGAATAGAGTGAAATTTTTTGTACTAACTTTTGCTTTTTGTATCTTTCTTGAACAAAAATATAAAACCTAGGAAATGAATATTTTTCATGCTACGGCAGCGAGAATTTATGGATCCAATAATTTCTCAGATGCTACTTGAAAAATGTTTCTTTATCCAAAGGTTAACTCCTTTAGGAGTACAAACCTCTAAATTTTCTCACTTGCTCTATTAGTTGGTACAACTAGATTCGCCAGAGTTATAAATCTATCAGTTTTCTAGTCTATAACAGAATAATCCCTGAAATCTCATAGATATAAATGGAATTGCTAATTTTCAATAAATCTGCAGTAACAGGTAATAGTGTCATGGTCCCCAGTTCCAATCATTTTTGCAATAATAAATGAGACTATAGAAGACTCACTTTGGGCCATAAAATTTACTGTTCAGGGCACAGATTTTAACCCCCAAAGTACTTAACCAATTCCCCTCTCTTTGTTGTTGTCACTGTTGCACCGCAGCATCTATTCCTGAGGTAAGATCAGGGCCATTTTGGACCACACGTGTTATTTATAGGCTGATTTGGGGGGGAAATGGAGAGCGTTTTTCCAGTGTATGTTTTCAGCCTGACAGTATTCAGTCCAGAGGGGCAAATTCAAGCTATTTGTAAGAGCCCAGGGATAGACGCAATTCAGCTTCCCCCCCTGCCCAACCCCAAGCCTGAAATCTGCCTTTGAGGTTAGACAAGAGTGCCACGAATGCCACTGTCCCCGCTATGCTAAAGAAAACTGGCTCTGCTGTCCGTGGAGGCTTTGAAAGCTTCTGCTCAGGTGCCTGCTCCTAAGGGCTCATGGGACTCCCTAATTCTCCAAAATGCTCCTAAAATGAGGCACAGCTGGCTCGTTTTACTGGGATTTTTGGCATTCTGGCAAAACCCACTGGCTTTTTTGGGGTGCTACAGGTAGAGGCTGGGTTGACTTCGGGAGCATCAAATTCTGTAGACAAATTAGCCCAATTCAGCACGATCTGAGAGTGCACAGTTCAAACCTGTATCTTACAAAGACCTGGATGCTGGATTTAATAGTAACTTTAAGTCACTGGTCTGCTTGCAGTCACGTAGTTCACTAAATACCTTCATAGTTTATACAATCAAATACATGCATACATCTTCACAGAAACAAGGCCCAAAAGGGAATAGCTGGGAATGGATATAAGGGCCTGGAGAGCTGTAGTTACTTGTCCAAGATGTTAAAAATGGCTCCAAAAGTAGAATACATATCTCTCGAGTCCCAGTTCAGGGATCTGCCGACACAGCTTGGGCTTTCAGTGCCAGCAAAATAACACTGAAAAATATTAAACATGTTAGAAACGTGCTGAAAGAAAAAGTTATATTAACAAAAGATGTCTCTTTGAGCTGTATCGATTTTCAGCTCTGGGTGGAAGAAGCTCTCCAGACAGATATTTAAACATATAATTGTCTCCTATTTACTCAGCAGATATACCTAACACACTTTATGAGATGAGTTCAGGAGGGAAGAAGTCAATTAAAATCTGAATCTCATGCAGTTAGAGAAGATTAAAATAACCCCGTATTTGTTACACTGAGCTCTAATGCTAACACCCAAACCACAAGAGCATCTGAACCCGGCTTTAAATCTTGAACACCATGTGCTTTCCCTGCACATGTTCTGTGAACTGGTTTAAGCTTAACGAAGTATATAAGCAAATTTCTTTTCGTTAAGACATGTTGTGAAGCTTATAGTTGTTCGGCAAGGGCTAAATGATCGATTAGGAGCCAGTTCATGAGCAGATATCGGTTAGAAGAACTCCACTATTTAGGTCAAGATTTATGCTATTTTTCTTAAGGATTTTTCTGTCTGTCAGGGCTGATACATGATGAGTGCGTTCAAGAACAAGTTCTGTGTCAAAGATAAAGCTTTTGCAAGACAAAGTTTGGGGACTTTTCCGAGCTGTGTGACTTTGTGCAAGTCACTTTGTGCCTCAGTTTCCTTATTTGTCAAGTGTAGACATTGGTATTGGCTTCTCTGCGAAGTACTTTGAGATCTGCAGACAAAAACTCCATTAAATGGTACAGAATTCTAAAGGCAATGGCTATTCTATAGAGGACCATAGGTGGCTCTTTTCACAATCACGTATTTTCAGCCTTCTGCCAGCTGGGCTCTTAGGCTTTATTCCAGGACATAGTCTGGCAAAAGAATCAATACCACTAACCTGTATACCATCAAATATGGCCTATCACTTCGTCCTGCCAGTATATTTTCACGAGCAATGGAAATGTGACCTTTTTGCTTCATGAAATGTTCTTTTTATCTACTCTTGCACTTTAAACACAGTTTTCTAATGCCATTGAGCTTTTGCCAGGATGCCTGAGATAATTGTTTGATCTTTCTGAGATGTTTCTCTAAATGTTGATTTCTGTACTTTTACATGCAATAGGCAAAGGATTAAGTATTGGTAGTAAAGCAGATGCAAAAACATGTTTATTCTGGAGGTTAATGAGCAATACAAAGGCCAGACTGCACGCACTGGTACTTGCATCAGTATAGAGTGCTGCTGATTTCACTGTGCCTTTAACTTCCTTTGGCTATCTAGTAGTTTCATGGGCAACCATACATCATCATCAAAGAACACGTACTTAGAAAGCATTTTATTTAACATAATGACATTTAAAAAAAAAAAAAAAGGCACTGGAGATGCATAAAACGGATCTTGTGCTACATTGGTAGCACATATGGGAAATAGCATATAACATATACAAGTGTGGGTACTGAAGCGAAATGTTCAAGAAATGCCATCAGACCAAAATCTGCTCCCTTTCACGTCAGTGGAGTCCCAACTGTCTTAACCCCGGTTTGTCTATGGTGTGACAGGTGTCTGGATGTAAGCATCTTTGTACAAGGAAGAAAATGAGATGTGATTAAGTGGTGGTAAGTCTTCCACTGAAATCCTTACAGGGGATACAGGATTTTTCTACAAGAATTAGAAGAGAAGCAGGAATGCAAGGGAAAAGAAACATTGTTATCTTCACACCTCAAAATGCAGAAAATTATCTGTGCCAAAAACTATCCAGAAAATTAAAAGCCAATCAAATGAAAGCCCAAATGACACTAGCAGTAAAGGGGCTGTAAAATGCAGGCAGGTTGAGAAGGAATTTGAAGATGGAATGGTCAGAAGTAAGTAAAAAGTAAAATGGATATTCTGTTAAGAGTGTTAGAAATAGGAAGTAAATGAGAAAATGGATGAGTTAAAACGAGAAAGGAAAGTGATCAATAGTGAAAAAGGAGAAGTTAAAATTACATTGAAGACAGCAAATGTCTTCGTTTCAGCTCTGGCTCCAGAGCCTAGTGCGAAGCAGTCGCCTCAGGACTGCTGTGCTGGTTAGCAAGGAGGGGTGCTATCCGAGGCGTTGCAGGGGAAGGTGCTGGAGGAAAGTGTTAGAGGAAGCAGCACGACATTGCCAGGCACAGAGGATATTTAGTCAAGAGTCTGGAAGGAATTTGGGAATGCAGTAGCTGAGTCAACATTGCATTTTACAGACTCATTACAACCAGTAAATATTTCAGAAAGCAGAGGATAACATCTGTCTCATATTCTCGCCAGTCACTTTTCAATACTTTGTGCTTTGTTTGAAATAGTAATCCAAGCTGGAATGTAGATGCGCCTTGGGTAGTGCTTTCCAGGAGGAACAAACCAGCCCACCTTCTGGAAACACAGGCTGGTGTCAGTGCTTCCACTAAAGGTCTTTTAAGAAACTGTGTCTCAACTTGCTTTCATAAAACTTTCTTACGGTGTGCTTGTACAGTGCTTGAAGTAAGCATGATAACGGATCTCCTCTTTCACACTCCATGCCGTGTCTGCAGTTTCTGCATACATAATATATGTCATGAGGTTTTGTTTTTTTTTTTTTTTTTTACCTTTTTGTTATTATGTTTTTGGAGTAATAGAATGTGGCTTGTAAGATTTTGGCAATGGTGTACTTTGTTGTTTATTTCTGTTTGTTTCTGAGAGAGGGCAAATCTTTGTGGAAATAGGTAGGATTCCCATTACTTTTCCCATTATTTTGTGGATACACATAAAAAAATTGCTCTGATTAACAGGCTGAAAATTTTAATAGAAGGATTTTCTGTCTAGCAGGCTTCCAAATCCTTCAGAACATCTTCTAGAAGCTGTTCCTCAAGATAATTTCATCATTTAAAAAAAAAAAAAAAGAAAAAAGAAACAGATACAATGTCTTTTCACCTTCTATCCACCTGTTAAATAAACTTGTCATTTCTACAGCCAATTCAGGAAAGGAGTTATCAGATCCTTTCCTTGGAGACCTAAGTGTAACCCTGCAGGTCTCTGGGGTCAACCTCATACCTTCTCAGAGAAGCTCCCTGCACAATTTGATAGTCACGGCAGTCATTATCAACCAGCCTGGCATAGGCCTCTAGGGTTTTCCCATTGAGCAAGGTCTGAACTGTGCTGCCCATGCCTCCTCTCACCAATTATAAGTTCTGTACAGTTTTTTAAAAGACTGCAAAAACATATCAACATCATTCCCTTCCTTGTAATGAGGAAGCAATTTTACCTTATTATAACTGACTAAATATGCATGGGCTGACCCAGTAGGACCCTCATTCACCCTTATTCTTTCCCTCTGGAAATCATATTCCATTTTCATCCTTTCCATTTCAAATTTTTCTTCCTCCCCATCCTTTCTCTGCTCTCTCTCTTGATCCCATTCTTGTTCCATCTTTATCCTTTCCCATGCTGAATTGTCACTCTTCACGCTCTGGCTCTCATTACAACTTCCTTTGTGTTTGATGCTCGCTCGTACCCGTTTGCAATTGCCTTCCTTTTTACCTTCTGCCTTTTTATCATCTGGAGTGGCTTAGCACCTATGCAGCGTATTTGCTGTTCAGACTCCTGTGCATAGCTTCAATTAGTTGATCGGTGTCATTAATGCTGTTTCCTGCCTCCTCCCTGCTGCTTCAAGACGTTAAAACCAAGCCACTGGTGGGAGAAAGCAGAGAGAGATGGGTGTCCCCAAGTGGCTCTGATATATGTCTGACCGTGCCCTTCAGGAAGAGCGCTTGTACTCAGTAGTACCCATTGCCCACTTAGTCCTTCCACCACGCTCTGCTTCCAGGGTCAGCCTGGGCACCTGGTTTATGTACCCCCCAGCTCCCCAAATGTCATTCCCACCCGGGTTCCTCTGAGATCTCCCAATGTGGACCCGAGTTCTTTTTATGGGTTTGTGCATAGCTCTGGCTCTGTCTGGAGACTCCAGTCTGGACTGCGAGGAAATGTATAGCTTTGTGAAAATCGCTTTTTGGCCTTCTTAGTAGCATCTGTTGAGATTGTTTAGCAGAGCGTGTGGAAACTTGCTTTCTCAGTGACAAAGCACTGCACATTCTTCATGCCTATCATGCCTGAGGGCTTGGCATGAGAATGAGGTAGGTGATGCAGAATAAGACAAGGAGACCGTTAAATGCCTCAGAAAATCTATGCCCTGAAAAGCGCCCTAGGCCTTAATGTCAAAGATAAGAGAAAGTCATGGGCCCATCAAACCTGTGAATCCCAGTGACCACTGGAGGTAACTCCCAGCTGGTCTCTCGTTGGTCTTGGATCATACATTTACAGAAATTAAAATAGCTTCGAGAGCTTTATCTGGGATAAACTGAGAGTTAAATCAAGTGAGTATCTGACCCAGATAGCATGGAAGGGAAAGGGATAGATGGCTCCCAAAGCTGGCGAGCGCTCTTAGACCACCAAGCATTCCCGACTGCGTGTGGTGTAAACTCAACACCCACAGGCAATGACAGAAGTGAGGAGTGGGTAGACAGGTTATAAAGCTGTCTATAAAACTGAGGCACTCCTCCTACCCTACGACAGGCTGATTGCATTTAAACCATTCCTGTGAGGTATTTGTCCAATCTGTGTGTTACTTTCCTATGGACAGAAGGTTCTTTGTTTTCGTTGACCAAACTCTCTTTTTCTATATTTTATGCCCCATATGTGTGTCTAAGGGTGCACAGGTATTGCTCTCCTGTTGACATTTGAAAAATACTGCTCTCCTTTTGATGTTTGAAAAATACGACAAGCAGTCATATTTTTACATGTAAGAAAGATCTCTTATGATCTGTGACCTTTCTGCAAAAGGTGAGTAGCCCAACATACCTTGGCTGTAGGTGTGGGAGACAGGAAAACGCAGGCGGAGAGCGAAGGCATCCAGCTACCTCTGTAATGTGACTTCAGCCAAAGGTGGAGTGAGCGCTCCCAGCTGGTGCTGGAGATGCGCCGCGCAGGGAGAACAGCACCACGTTTTCTGCATGGCTTCTTGCGTATAACCTCTGTCTTCAGCCTTCAACAAGGCATTGGACTCTGTGTACGTCTTCCTTGGAGGAGTTCAGGCTGAGAAAGGATCAACCTGGATATTTCCCTTTATTGATCTATACTCAGGTTCACACGTGCAGGGAAATTCTTTCTGTGCAAGCAAGCTGAACTAATAGAGCCAGTGGAGTGAGCATCTCTTAACAGCTTATTATTATCATCTGTCTCTTCTTCAGATGCATTCTGGTGTGCTACACATTTAGCTCTGTCTGCTGGAGAAGTAACAAAGGTCAAATGAAGGTGAGAACACTTCATTCATAATTTTTATGAGTTATTCAGACCCACTGTATCATTACCCCTTGGAAACATATGTTTTCTGATAGCAGTTTAGAAAATATTCAGCACATCTCGACAATCTCTCATAAGTAATACAGATCAGCTGTCACACTTTGTCATGTGGCATCAGGTTGTGTAGAGCAGTGAATTCACCGTAGTGTGATATACTACAGCCATTCCAGATCCCATCCTGATAATTTCTGTGTCTCTAAATGTAATGGTACGTGATGTGTCTTGCTAGAAGTCAGAAGTATTTTAGTATATCCCCATTTGAGTTACAATTTAAAGGTTTTCAGAGAAAATACTTGGTCGCTCCTCTCCTACCAGTTTAAGTGTCTCTGATATGAGTATGTTAAACATAACTTTTGATTAAATAGGTGCCTCAGAAGGCTTAATATTTTACTGGCCCTTGGCTTAGGCTGATAAAGGTGAGTATTCTGAAAAATCCTTTTTGCCCAGTGCTACGGTAGCTGTACCTACCGCAGTCAGGTTGTTTGAAGTTGGGGTTTCTCTTAGGGAATCCCAGGGACTGTGCTACCATAGAAGAAAGGCATCTTCTGTACATACCTCTTCACTGCTTAGTTGTGAGCCAGGGGAGGAGAGGTAAGACCTCACCATCATACTCCGGTCCCTGCAGAAGCATAAAGAAGCGGAGACTGTATTTCCCAGCAGGATTTTACTGGCTTTTCTATAGGAGAGTGGGAACACAGAGCAAGATCTGGGTGTTTCCCCCTGCATTGCCCACCCACCCACAGAGCTAGGTGGCACCTGGCCCTCAGCAGCCCATTGGCCTAGTTTGGGAGTGTTTCTGCTTCGCCTGATGCCTTTTCCTCAGAGGAGGCAGGGACCAGTTACCTGCGTTAGGGAACGCAGCCTTTGCCTGCTTTGCAAAAGGCTGGCAGGTTGCTGCTTAATGTCGCTGCCGTCTCTGCTTAAGGGTGAGGACAGGGGTGGGTGTGTGTGGGAAGAGAAGTGACTTCAAACCTGGGAGCCAGTCCTGACAGCTGATAACTTGAACTGTGGATTCATTTTAGACATCATTCAGAGTAATTATGTTAATTATAACCTTTTTAAGCAATCCTAAGGATCGAAAGCAGAAGAAAACCAGACTGGTTCAGGCTGCCTCCACCTTTGGGAGCGGTTGCCACTCATGTTTGTGGTGCTGCAATGCGAGCAATGAGGATACTGATTTTGCCAAGCAATCCTCTCTGTTTTGTATTCCTTTACCAAAAAAAATTGCCCATAACTACGTTTAAATTTATTCATTTCCCAGAGAAGATTTTCACTGTGGTGTTTTGCAGCAGTTGGACAGGGACAGTAACTAATATGTGAATTGCGGCTTGCAGGTAATCGGTGGGGTGTCTGATTCAGGCAGAGCTCGGTGGAATTACGTTAATTTGCGATACTTGTGTGTGTGGATCGGAGTTGAGCCACTGAAAGAGAAATCTCTTTAAAATTGTGCGTAATCCAGACTATTATGCAAGGTTATCAACATCTCAGCTACCAGTAAAGTTGGATTGGATGGGGCACATAAAGCCCGCATTCACAGCAGCTATCTCGATGAGTACATTGCCACTCAGTTTGTTGGGAGCAAAATCAAGCCTTCATAACCCCAGGTCCTGAATGTAAGGCTCACATATTTTAAGTCTGGTTTCCTAAAACAGATCTACATGTTGAATATGGCCCCAAGACCTCTTGAATGGTTGTGTCTAACAGGTCACAAACAGCCCCGAATATTTCCTCGCAGTCAGGTGTTCACTGTAGCATGGGTGAGCTGAAGGAACCATTCGTTAATATTTTTGCCCCCACTGTGTGTACGTTGGAGGACTATGGTTACAGGTGAAGTTTTCCAGACTTCCAGGAAAATCCACCTTTATCCCAGCAATCGCCGTGATTTAGAAAAATGAAATTGTGAGAGTTTACTGCCTCATTTAAAAACATCTGTTTGGCAAGCAGAGTTTTATTAAGGTTGCACAAGCTGACAAAAGCTTAAAGGCCAGGGCTTTGCAGCTTCCTCGTGCTGTGCTCCACGCTGAGTGCACCACTCATCTGCTCTGCTTGCAGACTGAACAGGTGGGAGAGTGGCAATACCACATTTTTGTGGAATGGCCCAATGGCTTTTCTTGCATTTCTTGCTAATTGCACCCTCTCAAATGCTGCAAAACTAGAAGAGTAGAGGCTCTTCCCTCTCTTGCCCCATAAGGCTGGCCTTAAACATAATTCTTTTCGCATCTCTGTGCCGTGCTGTGCCAACTCTGTGGGGCCCCACACATGCAAAGGTGCTTTGCTTTATGATGAACAGATTTCTGAACCTCAGCAACCTCTTGGTTTCCCAGTCTCCTGCTGAATGTTATGAGATTTGCAGAGCACTGAGCCAACATATAAGGTGCCATTACAGATTCTGAAGCGAGAAGAAAATCTTTCTGAGCCATCCATTCAAATGCTTAACTGCATCTGCTTTTCTACTACCACCTCATCAGTAGCAATTTGGAAACTGTAACCACAAAACAACTAGCAGGCCAAGTATGTAACCAGCATCTCCAAATGATCTCAACCCCCTGGTTTCTATAGATTCTAATAGCCTAATAAATGGATTTTTGGTACTGAGCTAAGTACAGTCATATATAATTGCAGTTATTCTCACATTAAGCTGCAGGGAAGTGGCAAGCCCAATTAGATTAAATCCTACCACGTCTCCTTGGGATTTGCGGTAGACATTTAAGCAGAGAGACATGTCACTTCCACAGACCAATTTGCTTGTACCTGTCTGCTTAGATTTATCGTGATTTGTCCTTGTTTTTGTGTATGTTTATTTGCAGAAGCCAGCTCCAGATGCAAAAGACATCAGTGTAGCTTTGGAACATTATTTTTAATTAGCTGGGTTCAGTTTCTAGTAACATGCTTGAATTGCCTCTGGGCTACTAATGGACCGTGGAAAATAAATATTGTTGCTCTCAGATTTTTTTTTTTTTTTTTTTTCTCCTGGTTATGGTGCTAAGGAAAGAGGAAAACTTCCCATGCTTTGGCATGGAGGCTTTATTTGCCATGAGCCTCACAACACGAGGCGAACAGTCAAGAGAGAAAGTTGCAACTGAGTTTTCCTAATAAGCCCGTTGTTCTCCTTTGTAAAGCCCACATAGGAATCATAATTATACCGGAAACTATTACAGTAACTGCAGGGAAAGATTAATTTATATTTGCTTCTTTCTGAATTTGAACTGATTTGGACAAAGCTTACCTGAATGGGCACCTGGCAGAAGCAGGGCACGATGCAGATAACAAAATGTGGGTCCTAACCCCAAGGGAAGAGGATTTGCTTCTCTCTGCCGGGTGTAGTTTCTGTATTCTCCTACACATTTGTATGAGGAAACAGCAAAATCTTTTCTTCTCCTTTGTATTCTGTGCTTGTGTAAGTGACTGTACAAGGAGAAACACTGTGATGAGCTGAGGACAGGAAAGGCAGACAATTGCTTATTTATTTTGCAGGAAAACATCACTCAAAAAGTATTACCAGACTAAGACATATCATACAGGACATAATTTCTTCTTTCAAAGGAAGAAAACAATGCAGATTGACAACAAAGACCAGAGTTCAAAGTTTCTACAAGGCAAGGGCTGCCTACTACCGACAAATCATATAGTTAAATTCAAAGTGAGTGAGCCTAAAGCCCTGCAGTACTGAAAGCACTGGGTTTAGGATAACTCTTGTTGTAAATACCCTTTTCTTCTGGGAGCGTAAACTGTCCTCTGCCCACCCTTTCTTCAGCCGAGGAAGCAGGTGTGGCAGGGACTGCACGTCCATCCATGAGGCGTTTACATTCAGGCTTTCGTAGTGAGCAGTGAGTTTCCAAAACTCAGGTACTGTCACGGGCACTACGCGAGGGAGGAGGGTGCAAAGCTCCAGTCAGAGCACGGCAGGCTTCACTGGGCAGACTGAGTTTGCCTGGCAATTACCTGCAGTGATGGGTAATACCAAAAACCCAGGAGAGGTGGGAAAGAGCAGGATTTGCTCGTGCTGCGGGGCTGAAGCGTGAGAAAGCGCTGCCTGCAAAGGCAGCCTGAGCTCGGCGGAGAGGAGATGAGGAATGGCAGTAGGGCTGCCATCTGCTGCTCGCAGCTTGAATAGCTGGGAATGAGGCTTGAGGAATATTTCCTTCCGAGTTTTTGTTGGGTTTGCGTGGCTTTTGTACGTGCGTGTATATACATGGACAATCACATTGTATACGATGCATTTGGGGTAGCACGTAGCACAAAAGAGCCAGAGGCACGAAATGGGTAAAGGCAGAAAGGAAGTTGCGGGACAAGAGAGCCGCAAATGGAAATTCAATGTCTCGTCACCCTATTTGCTCATCCCAAACGTACTGAAAATGTTCGATTTCTAATGCATCCCTTAAGTATTTTCCTGATTCCTCTACTGGCCGTACTGGAGGCCACAGAGTGGGGAATGTACCTGTCATGCTTACACCCATGTGTGCTTTGCTGGTGCAATAAGAGCCCAGGGCTGTGTCACTGCATTTTGCAGTCCTGTGGCAGAAGCAGCTCATCCCTGAAACTGTGGCCTATATCATCTGTTTTGTGAGGAGGTTTTACTTTTGTTCTTACCAGTACTTATGCTCCAGGCAGGCTAAGGCTGGTGCCAGCTGCTCATGGCCATCTTTGCTATCAGGAGACCAAAGAAAAGGATGTGTCGTTTGAAGGACTTCCTCTGAGGATGGGTGACAGCTTTGCTCCATGTCATTTTGCACATTTCTGAAGGATTCAAAATTAGTCCAGCCACAGGAAGCAAGTTCTGGTTTTACTGGAGATGAACGTGAACAGTTTTGCCTCAGGGGAAGGACACCCTCACCTAATTCAAAGCACAAACTGGTGAGTGCTTTAAATAAGAATCCACAGGGCCGCATGCACTCATAGGGCAGCAGGCATTGAAGGGGCCAGGAGCACTCATGGGCGAGATCTGGCAGGCTCACGGCACAAGAGCATGGTCCCGGCCAGCCTTGCCAAGACTTTGGCCTGGTGAGCTGCCCTATGGCGCTCACGGCAGCAAGAAGGGGCTCCCATGAAGCTCGTGGGAGCCAGGCACTGCTGAGGTATAGACACATACCCAGGAATAACTTCCCGCACAACTGTCAAAGATTGTCCCGGCAGGCATGTTAGTAGAAATTGGCTACGGATGATATCTGGTCACAGCAAGAATATGTTATTTTATAAATTTGTTTATTTTTAGTTGTGCATTAGTTGTAGATGCGTGATACAAAACCCACATCAGAACCGGAAAGGCTTTCTATTGACTTCAGTAGGACTGGACAAGAGCAATACATTTTTAAGATTAGAAGGGACCATGAGGCTATTCCCACAGGAACCAAACCAAAGCCGGTAATCTGAATCAGATCCATAAGAGATTTGCAATGCCCTATAATTAACATGTGCTTGGATTCCTAACATCTGTCATCTCTAGTACTAGTTTGTAAATGCATATTTTAAATATTTTCAGTCCTTGGCCCTGGAAGCTGTGGTGAACTTCAAACAAAAAAGCCGTGCTATGAACACAAGCGATACGGGCAGTAGCCCTGGCAGTTACAGCCCTGTGTAGAGGTTATAGTGACAATTATCTGCAAGATTTGACAAACTACCCTTCCTGCTCTTTTTGTCTGGTCACGTCAGTGGTTATTTAGATACCAATAACAGCAAGACTCTGGGAATACAATTGCATTGTTATTTATATCTGTTGTGCGAACTGCTGGGACCAATACGATGGCTTGGGAGACAAGTCAGAAGGTATTTATTCAATAGTCTGTTCTATTGATTAGTATCAAACAACAACTCATAACTTTGCACAGTAAGAATTTTATGACTGCAGTGATCTGGAGCATGTCTTTGTGCTTAGAAACCAAGCTGCTTATTTAATTAAGTACTTCTGGCTCTTTGGATTTAATAATTCTAATTAAATTGTTATGATTATGACTTGTGTTTGGATAATGCCCACAGTCTCAATTAACACTATGAGAGGACCCAATGAGCACATGGAAGGACACATTGCCTTCCTCAAAGTGATTAGGAATGTGGGATTGGGAAGGACCTGTGGGATCATCAAGTCCGGTGTCCTGGATACTTCAGGGACCATGCTGGTTTGTTTTTTTCCAAACGTAGCTGAGCACAAGCACCTTCTGTTGCCTTGTGGCAGCTTAGTAAATGTGCAAAGATGTGTGGCTGCCTCAGTGAAGAGCGAAGCAGTCAGTTTTAGACACTTGCATTCCAAAATTGCTCTATGATTGTAAGCATTATCTTTATATTATGGAAACTTTTGCTAACTCTGGTTTGAGAATCACCATGACTGAGAAACTGCTGTCTTTTAGTGACAATTATCAGCTGCTATCCCGCTCTGGCCAGGCAGGTGTTAGCTTTTAAACCCATATAAATCTGTTCTTCACACTAAAATAATCACCTGTTGTTTTTATGGTAATAGCCTTGCCTCCAGGAGGCTAGCTGGGCAGCTTCTCCAGAGACTGAGAGACATCTCACCCCTTCTGCCTCTCCTGAAAGCAGAGGCAGACTGAACTTGTGGGAGATAGGAACTGAATGTTCAAGAGGGAAAAGCAGGTGAGACAAAGGTTATTGTCTGAATTGCTGGAGGAGACAAAAAAAACTTTTCTGCACTTTTCTGTACTTGCAGTATTAGGCAGGTGATTACACAACTAGGACCTGAAGTTGTAGACACTTCGGATGGCAAATAACCACATCTGGATGGCACAAATAGCAATTGGATATCATGGAGCACTGAGTGTATTTGTTTTTTCATAGCTATCAGTGAGTAAAATGCACTTGACATTTCCAGTCACACCACTTCAGAGTGTCGCAACTAGAAATCCATTATTTTCCTTACTCTGAGAGGGCCATATGCTTTATCTGAGATCCTATTGTCCTTCTTGACACCACTCAGAAGACGGGAATGTGTGCTAATGGTTAGAAGGAGTGGTGTGAGTTGTCTGTAAGAAACCAGCAGGAGAACTGAACATCATAAACTGTCTCCTGTCATTAGAAATGTGGGTAGAAATGTGACTGTCAGTCTGGTGTGGAGATCTGACTAGTTCAAAACAGATAACTCATCAAATCTAGTTTCTTTGCACAAACTTGTTCTTTAATGGAATACAAGAACAATTTATTTTTCTAGGCCCTTGCTTCGGCCAGTCACTTGAAAAATAGCAACGTTTGTGCAGTGGAGAGGAGGTCAAGAGCTGTGTTTGATCAATGCACTGTTACGTATTGTTGTGTATCGATCCATCCTCAAGCACCTTACCTTGTCAAATGCCTTTTGAAGAGCAAGGAGACAAAAGAGATCCCCGTGCCTGGCTCCGTGGGAAGGACCTCAGGTGGTATGCCATTGCCCACCAGGCTCTTTATGGGGTTTCCCGGCTCAGGAAAACCCCTTTTCCACCCTAGTCTAGTGCCCAGTCACAGGACTTACCATTGGTGCCGCCGTGTGCCTCGCCGACTGTGTGACTCCTCACACTCTTCCTCCCCTGTCCAGCTGAGGAGGGGGAGTGATAGAGTGGCTTTGGTGGGCACTTGGTGTCCAGCCAGGGTCAGCCCACCACGTTGCTCTAGGTGGCCCTGCTTGAGCAGGAGGGTTGGAGAAGGCGACCTCCAGAAGTCCCTTCCAACCTCAATCATTCTGGGATTCTGTCATCTCCATCATCGCCACTGGACTTACAGTCCATAAAAAGCATCTCTTGCTCTTTCAATGAAGTCCTAATAGACGGGTCAATAAAGAGTTTAACCTCTGCCCCCTGCTTTGATACTCTTGCCTAAAAAGCAGGAGGTATCCTCTGCAAAGCTGCACTGAAAACTGTGCCTTATCATTGCAAAAAAATAATTCTCTTATTGAGTCCGAAGGACTAATCACAGTTCAGACTACTGTGGTCCCTTTGGGAGTTCTTGGTGATGATGGTGAATTTTGTACTTCCAAATGCAAACTCCTTTCCCATTTAGAAGGAAAAGGAGTCTGTGTTTGGCACTCCGGTGGTCACACCTAATGCAGAAACAGTCAGAGACAGCTGCCCTTATGAAACTTAATTTGCATTTCTGCATTTGTTAGATGGCGGGTTAATCTTTTTCCTAGTATTTTTTTGTCCTAGGTTATTGTACATCTTTGCCTGTTTGACACTGCCATCTTAAATTACCTCCCAAGTTGTATCTCTGCGGCTCGTTTGGTTTGCAGTTCTGCATTGATTCAGACACGGCAGCTTTCAGTGTTCTGGAGTCTTTTTGCACATGTCAAAATATGAAAGAAAATACTGGTTTGAGCACTCTGCACTAATCCATTACCCTGTTTCAGGCTGACAGCATGTTCAAAGGAAATAATTTCCCCCACTGTATGAAAGATGGGATCTTTTCAAACTTTATTTTATGTCTGTCGTTAAGTTCAGCAATACTTTTTTGATAGGTGTATGAACTACAAGTGGTAAAGCTGATAAAAGCCAGCGCTGAGAAGAAAAATCAGATGTAGGGGTAGAGATTTGAAGATGCCATCTAGAAATATAGCCAGGCGATGTGTGACCCTTGAATTTTTGCATATGGAACTTATCTTTTTATGCTCTAACTCTGCAGAGGTATGCCGGAGAGAGAGGGAAGCTGATGGTCATGACAGATGACCCCTATAGCTCTGACTGATGAGGTTCTTTAAAGGGAGAACAGATTTTTCCAAGTGCTTTCCTGAGATAAGCCTTTAATGACAGTGCTGGGAACCGTCTGGTACGAAGACCACACAAATCTTTCTTAGAAACTGCTGTTTGCCAGATTTTTATAGCTGGTTATGTACCTTTGCCAAAGGATTGCTTAAGATCTGGGAGTGTATAAAGCAGATGTCAGGATATACATTATATAATTTAGGAATGCTGTGTTGCCATTTGCATATTTATTGATACCGCTAAGAAATTTTAACATCTACAGAGAATGAGTTGATTATTTTACAAAACTTCATTTTATGAATTTATTGCAATCGTGAGATATTATTCAGGATTCCTACAAGGTGAATGCAGGAATATTCATTTTATACTTTTTGTATATAAAGGAGAAATCTTGGTTTGGATACACACAGCTGCAAAGCTGGCACCAACACATAGGTACCTGTTTCACCTATCGACTGTGCCAAATTATTTACATTATTTTTTTGTGAAGACCTATAATCTTCTCTTGTCAACTTGGCGTGGGCAGCAAGCAGGTCTCCCTGCCAGCACACCTGTACCCTGTGTCTTGTTTACTCTCCCTAGTATCCCATTTTTTTCCTCACTCTCCTGGTGTGTTTTCAGTAGCTCCTTCAATACGTGCTTTGGCAAAGCTTCCTCATCCTCCCCTTGGTTTCCTCGGGAAGTTTACATAAACTGTTTTTTTTCACTTGTTTCCCTCCTCAGCTTCTTCCATGTCTCTGATCCTGCTCTGGAAAGTCTTTTCCGAAGTCTGAGCTGATATATCTCACTTACAGCCTTCAGTTGCCATCCACGCATCTAAAATACATTTGTTTCTTACAATTTCATATCTCCAGTTCTGCAGTACTCTTCCCTCTGACCCAAACACATGAAATTTCTCCCAGCTGATATTAATCCTGACCTGCAAAGTTTGTCTCCAAGCCTGTAACTTGGACCATTTCATTCTATTTTACATACTCCCTCTGCGAGCTTATTTTCTCACGTCAAACATAAAGCCCTTGTCTCAAGTACCATCACTCTCCTTTGAATCTGTCCTTCATTACTAAAAGACTGACTGCCACTGCCCATATGCTGTGCCACCCAGTTAAATTTTCAAATCTTCGTGCTTTTTTTCATCCTGTTACTTATTCCAAAGAGAATACATATATATTGTACTTGTTATATCAGCACAGTTCACTATATGTTTATGAAGTTCATAGCATATGTATATAATATGTACATGTTATATCAGCACAGTTCACATATGGTACAATAGCATCACATACATGGTTAAGAAATGCTTTCTCCATAGGAGCTGCCTAAGATCTTTTTAACATACACGTAATGACTGGCACCATTTGAAAATTTTTCTGCAGATTAAGTGTAGAAAACTCTGGAGGCTGCCACGGACATCCATGGGGGCAATCTCCCCTGATTATTATTAGCTTTGGACTAAGATTTGTTTCTGGTGAGGTCATGTTTGAGATCATTCACTTTCTTCCCTAAATTGTTGACTGCTTTTAATATTATGGCAATCGGAGACCACTAGAGGACTCTGTTTTCCATCATATTAAGTAATACTCTGTAATCAGTTGTTGCTGTTCTGTATTTTTTAGGCATATATTTTTACAAAGCATACAAATATACTCATTTACAGAGTAACCGAGTAGGCACTGGTCATTCAGCAATCAGCAGTGCAGTCCGAATGATGATGAAGTCCCTATGGAAAATGTGGTCTGAGGTCTGCTTCCTTTTACACAAAAATAATGTATGGGCAAATCTGTCCATCTCTCTGTATGAATATTTGATGGAATATTAAGATCCTGCACAATTACTTGTTTGGTTGTGGGCTTTCAAAATACCCAACTGATGTAAACAAGAAAGTCTGAGAAGCTTTCAAGGTTTAATGATTTTTAAAACCTTTCCCCTGTCTTTTCCCATTGGACTCTTACAGAAAACTTTCCCATCTTGAAAGGTGCATTTGATTTGGATCCTTTCCAAAGAGATCCTAATCGCTTTTTAAGATAAGGAGATCCTTGCTGTAATTTTGAAGGAATGGAGCAAAAATAAAGCAGATTATATCTTTGTGTTGTCTTTGAGCATACAATAGAAATAATTGTAATTCAGAGCCATTAGTTGTTTTTTTCCAAAATGTTTTTTACAAGAATAATAGAGATTCTTATGTCAATCACCGTTACTGTGTACCCAGCAGCTGGTTGGCCACTGCCCACCCAGCAATCAAAAATGTCTGTCTAATTGCAGTCAAGTGAAAACTGCCGGAGGATATCTGGCCCTCTGCTTGCTTTTCCGTTGCAACGCAGCCCATCAGAGACAGCCGAAGCAACTTAGGCGTTCACGTAGGATTTGCAGTTCATCAGTGCAAAAGAATGAAGATAACTGGATGGAAAGGAACCAAAGTGCCCCACGGGTTCATGGGTCTAACAGGGAGTGCTTGGAATTTGCTCAAATGAGCACGAGGAAGAAGCCCACAGAAAACCTCCTGCTAATGGGTGCTTTTATTTTATAATCAGATGACACGTTGGAATGTAGTACTCTCATGAACTTTTTTTTTTTTTTTTTAAAAAGCAGATACTTTGCATTTTAAGAACATTTCAGCGTTGTCTACTTCATGCAAGTAGAGGTCATCTTCAAACAAAAAAATGAGAATAGGATGGCAATAGCCGCTGCTCTGAGGAGGAACAAATGAAGCGTGTAGAGAAACTGTTCTTTAGTGGCTTTGATTATAGGTGATGCACTACTGTTTGCTTGCTTGCTTGAGGTTTGCTTAGTCTTTTACTTATAGCCTACAATTTTGGAAAGCAATTTAAAAATTATTTCGGTAGGAACAATTTGGATAGCTATTGATGCAGTGTTGTGATGTCTTTCATGAAATCAGTCAGTTCTGAAGTCTGTGAAAAAAAGGAAAAGTTGCGAACGTCTGAAACATTTTTCTTAGATATTTATAGTTAGTAATTTTTGCAAGCTTTTCCTGAACTTACTGGAATTCTGTGATTAGGCGTGGTTTTGTACAGAAGAATGGCACAGGAAAAACAAACAAAAAAACCACCCAAGATTCCATTTTGAGTATTGAAAGCACTGAATTTGATGCTTTCTTTGGTTTTAGAGATAGAGTACAGGTATTATAGCCTATGCTACGTCATTTTCTATTGATGTTTCTTGATGATAAGTTGTGCTTATCCAATTTCTTCTATTTGAGAATGTATTTTTATATTTTTCTGGACACACGGCATCTCCTGCCTTTGAAGCCTATAGCGAAATAGAAAATAATCTTTTCTTTTCTTACATTTCTGATTCCTGCTCTATTTAGCACAATATAAAGAACGCATAAAGGAACCCAGCGTAAGTATTTATGTACAGCTTGCAGAGATGTGCCAGCTAAGTTAAGAATCACAGCTCCAGGGAAGTGCTGAAAAGCCCCTTAGCTGGGGCTTTGCGACCATAAGCGGTGACCGATTTACGCACCACCTGCTATCAGAAAGGTGTCTGGGGAAGAGTCGAAATAAAGAATGTGACTGTGGCTAAACCCTGACACCACCACAAGTGACTTCACTTGGTGTGGGTGCAGAGCACAGGCAAAGGCTGTCGCTCACTGATGAATTTGCACTTTGAAAAAATAAATTTTGGAGAATGCATTTTGCTTATGTGAAATCAAAGGCACGATGTGGGTTGGAAGGATCATATTCATTGTGTAGTTATCAGCCTTCTCCGCTAAAGTTAGGTTTGTTTGTGACTGCTGTGAATACATAGTGAGAGATGAACATAGGATAAAATATATACAGCCGTGTAAAAATTTATGTATGGAGGAGTTGAGTTAATTAAAGCAATGCCCCAGTGAGGAGTCCTTGATGCCAGTTGTGGAGTATTTGAAGATCTCTGATGGAGGCCAGAGCTGCTGTGGGAGAACAGCTTTTCATCTCAAAGTATCTCTCCCTGTACCAAATCCACCTTAGCAACAGTAGGTTTTGGAAGTTCTCCTCTTGTTGCAAAAAACGTGAAAGGCTTGTCCTGTATTGGGAATATATTTAGAAAGTTTAGACATGATTTTGCTGCCAGTAGGCCTGACCATAGAGAATTACTCAAGTAGATTCGCATGGTGTGAATTATACATCAAAACTGTCGGTGTTCCTAACATGAGTTTACGGTAAGAATTGTAGCAGCTGCTGCTGATGAGCACCATCACCATTTCCTCAGTGTGTAACGTATCTCCAAATACCTATATCTACATTTGTATGTCTCTCTCTTTATAGAGTAGTGCTATCTCATGCTATTTTGCTGGGGTGGTCACACTTTCACTGGGATTCAAAGAGGGTGGGAAGTTCTTTCAAGAAAGAAATTACAGCACTTAACATTTCCAGAAACTTCCAAGGAAAAAAAAAAATTAATTCATAAATTTCAGGGATTTCATGCTGAGCTTTAAAAATGAAAATTTCTTGACACGGGTGGTGCAACTTTATGTCAAAGCAGCCAGCATAATTTTAAAAAGATCTACTCATCTAAAAACCTAAACACTGGTTTCTACATGTCTGTGCTCTTGTACCAAGTATAGAATTTAAATTGGAACGGTGTCTGTCTTAATATTCTAGTTAAAAGTTCTTTTTTCTCTATTCTCCATTTGAACTATAGGACTGTAATTTGGCATAAACCATCTGTAAATATAGCATTTGTAGCTCACATTTGGACTGCATGTCTCTGGCGACGTTGGCATGGCCAGAGCATGCCAAGGCAGCTTTCCGATCAGAATCAGTCCGAAGGGATGCGGACATATGTGAGAAGTTTACATTATTATGTATATCATGTGAAGTAAAGGCCCTCAAATCAGGAAAACAATTGACCATGTGCTTAGATGTAAGAACATTTTGAAACCAGCTGAGAGCAGGATTCCTGGGGCAAGGCCAACGTGTCTAATGCTTTGAAACCAATGTAGGCACCTTAGTCCTGTGCAAGAAAAAAGTGCAATGACTGCTATTAAATCTGTGGATTCCTGACATGCTATTTCTATATAGTCCCCTGTAAGGGGGAAATTAGATCATCTGGCTGACAAACGCGTTTTGCAGTCTTTTTTCTCCTGCCTCGGCAGCCCCTGGTAACTACCCGTCGTGCTTCTCCAACCGGCTGTTTGCGCCTCCCCGATGGAGTTCAGCTCTGTGATGCTGACTTCAAAAGAACACATTTAAGTGCATTCCTGAATCAGAGTCAATATTTGTGAGCAGATCAGCGTAATAAGGATTTATGGAAGATGTGAAAACGACTCAGTGATCCATGACACTTGGCTGCCTGACTTTGATATCATAGTTGGCAGGAGAAAGAACAATTCCGTTTTGCAACAACTTCCATGATTTCCAGATTTATTTTTATTTCAGACTAAAATAAAAACAAGGCTATTCTTTTGTAAATAGTGATGTGAAACTATCTGGGTCTCTTTGAATCAAAAATATCAAGTGTACTGTATCTAGAAGGGAGTTTGGCCTGAACCCATCAAAATGTTAACATCTATAGTCCCTGTAAAAGCTCTCAGCTTTCATAAAACAGTGTTTCACTGAAACACACTGATAAAGTGATTCCAGTCATCCCATGCTGATAAAGGTTTTTTCATACACTTTACTGGGGTTTAATATTACGCTAAAGTGAAGCATGTGGTTAATTATGGTCTCAACAGGCTTATTTTATAAAAGGCCACTTCTTGACATCCTCCGAGTCTCGGTCTGCTGCCCATCATTTTGCCTGTCTCTCTGCTTGTTTTCTAACTTCCCTGGGGAATGGAACTTATTTGTTTAGTGGTTTATCATGTGCACACTACAGCGCGGTAAAACCTTCGTGAAAGCTCCTCTCACATGCTGAAAACGTGACTGACAGCATATTACTTGATTGCCTAATAAATTGGCCAGTGCTACAGCAGAAGGGCTCATTTTAATTTACACACATCACTCCTTCAGGTGGGAAATTCAAAAATGCTCTGTGTTGTATGTGGGAACGATGCTCTGTGTGTTTGCTCCTTATGGCTGCTTATATTACTGGAGATTACAACAAGCGCTGGCTCAGGTTTAAATGGGAAGATTCGTGATTCGTGGCTACCGTCAGATGCTCATTTCACAAGCCACCGTGTCGGTACACAGACAACCGTAACTGCTTATGCAGCCATGGATGGGTGCCATTCCAGCACTGCAAAAAGCGCTCTTTGCTGAAACCCGTTTGAGCCATGGTACTTGCACAGAGATGGAGCAGTAGTTGACTTTACTGGGATTGTATTTTTGCACAGGAGGAAAAGTTGTCCAGCCCTTGCTGGCCCCTAATGATACAGTGGGATATCTAGGGAATAATTTCTGAGACAATTTCATAAAAAGATGGGGGAAATGAGGCGCAGAGCTGCTGTGGGATTGTATCGGGGGAACCTGAGAGGCATAACTTGGCACCCATCAGTTACGGACTGCGCTATGAGCTCACTCTTTGCCCTAAATGAAGCAGTTCTGAGGTGCCTGCGAGCAGCTGCCTTGTGTTATCACTTGAAATCAGCTGCAGCACTGGTTGCAGAGAAAATGTTTTCTGCATCATTATGTCATCCCCATCTTGTAGTATTATGTTAACAGGCAGGAAAAATGGCTTTAGGAGTCTGCTGTCAAAGTGAGTGTGAGGAGGAACTTGGCCAAAGACGAGTGCAGATTTTAACAGGAGTCACGCAGTTAATCCAAGCTGACCACCTTCACAAATTTACACTCGATGTCTAAACATTAAATATTTCCTTATGCATTACAGCAGATATGGTGTCTTTCTCATTTTCAGACAGGGTTGGAAAGTGCTTTACAATACTGAATGTTTTGTTCTTTGAGCATTAGTATGATTTCAGTGGGGTTCATCAGCTTGGACACAGCATCGTGCTTCAATGTGTGGGCTTGTGTGTGTCAGTGCTGTGCTCCTCTGCTGTGGTTCTGCGGCTACTGTAAGAGGAGAAGAGGACTCTTTGTGCCTGACTTCATCCACTGATAGAGACATTACTATTATTAATCTCCCTTCACCTTGTGTAGGGATGGAAAGAGCTGCTTGGGTTATCGACTTTCATCCCCTGCCTTTGCAGGCACCGCATGGTAGGAGTCATTCATGCATCCTTCGGACTCCACTCCTCTTCCAGTTTTACTTTCCTGACCATTATTTATCTCATATTTCACTTTTCTTCCTAGCCCCAGTACAGCACTCAGCCTTTTGATCACTCCCCCAGTGCCGCTAGTTTGAGATGCACACATTTGGTTGGAGGCATTTCCAGAATCAGAAGACAGCTGTTTTCTTAAAAATTACAGTATCTGTGGCCTTGCCACCAGTAATGACTGAAACGGAGCTACTCCTACCCCACTGAATCAAGCTGACACTAAGATAATTATATTTGCATTATACTTTCAGTGTCTCTATATGTCAATGTTGTAGAATGAAATGAAACAAAAAAATCATGGGGCAGTTCAAAGCAATTAAAGTGTAAGGGCCCTGGCTCAGCTTTGAAAACATACCTATATGTTTATCTTCCCTCCAGCATAAATCAGCTCTGGCTTGCAGAGCTGCACGAGATGAAGAATGCCTCTTAACAGAGACTCTTGCAGTCCTGGCGTGTTTATTTAATGTGGCAAAAGAAATCTCTAACTCCTTGTATTTTTATGTGTAAGAATCTCATGATTCATATGGCTTCCCTATCTTGGCTCAGCAATTCATAAACATTAATAGAGATTTCTCCCCACTGCACTACTGCGATATAAAGAATACTCTGCCTTGAGAGGGCAAGCGAACGGATTAAGAAACTTGCCCACGTTACACAGGATATCTGTATTTGTGTACAATTCAACAGTGTGCTGCCTCGTACCTGTTCCCCACAGGGATAACCATGAGATTAGGAGGAACCCTTTCCGCTTTCTGGGCAGCTGTGGGCACATGAAGTTTACTTTCTCTTGCCTTTTCATATTCAACCATCTATTAATCATTGAGCGCAACGCTGCTGCTTCTCTCACACGTACCCTTTCCAGCAGCATAGGAGGCAATGGTGGGAAAGAAGGTGAGCTTTATAGCATTTTAAGAAAAAAGATCTGTAAGATCTATTCTTTTTCAATATACCAGTAAGTCAGTTTACTCCCCAAGAAATAATCAGACTTGGCACTCCAGGGAAATCCACAATCCAGAGTTTCAGCCTACATAGTTAAAGGCTGCCGCCGCTGCCTGCTTTCAATAAATAAAATACTTTTAGATTTCAAGCTATTTTAAACAACTTGCATGAGGGAGCCTTTCAGTTTGTTGAGCTCACTTTTTTGCTTTCAGGAGAAGTGAGGCTTGAAAGTGCGTTTGTTGTAGCTGAAAAAGTACTTAAGGGGAGGCTTACAGCAGGTGTGGGTGCCCAGAGATGTCACTGTATGGAAAAGGTCCTGGGAAAGGCTCTGGAAAAGATAATAGGAAAGTCAGTAGATTCAAGTTGCAGGAACTGGAAAAAATAGAGGGGTTTGGACACTAGGAGAGCTTAAAAGCTACAAGCACAATTCAACCATGAACTGTTGCTTTTAACTCTATGTAGCTAAGCCTCGCGCTCTGTGCTCTGAGGCACTCTCCTCGTGTACCATGGCCAGGGTGCATCAAGCCATGGCAGTTTACGGACGCGGTCCCAAAGCAGACTTAAGTTGACCAAGGATGAGAAATGGGAAGGTCTTGGGTGGAGGATACGATAATGTGGGCAGAACAAGGGAATTGCTTGTTTACATGGAGGTTGGCAAGGGCAGATTGAATATGTGTTGGATTTCTAAACATTGCAAAAAGGGAGGCTAAATGAGAATACCATGGGCTGGGATGGTAAAATTTGCAGCTGATGTAAAGGGGTGGGTGAGTGTGTCCAGGTTCCTTCTCAAAATGTTATCCAGTCAGCGATTTTCCACTTTTCCTGGAGTGTAGGGCAATTTAACAACAGCTTTGTATATCATTTCTTTGAAAACTGTGGGAAAAAGCTAGTTCATTTTAGACAAGAGCCCCAGAAGACATTTCAATGAATGTTGGAAAATTCTGAAAGCTTTTTAATAAATTCAGAAATGGGCACAATTCTGTCTCATACACAAACGGTTAATCAAAAATTCCAGTGTATTTATTCCTTATTTGTTCCCTTTGAGGCTTGATCTTTATCGGGCTTTTCAGGACTAATACAGGCAAGAAAATAGTTACGGACAAATGAACTAATACCTTTTGTTTAGTATTTTGGGCAAGTTCAGTATGTCAGTGTCAGTATGTAACTGCCTACCTTTCCCTATAGACATTCCAGGTAGCTGAAGGATACAGAAGGGGGCAGTGATGTTTCATTTTTTGGAACTAGCATCACCAGCTAACAAAAGCTTCTGTTCTACCTAATGCAGAAATAGAAGTGCCCAAGATTTGCTCTTGCAGTCTTGCTTCCTCATGTTACAATCGTACTTCCTACTTGTTACTTTATTTTCTTCAAGAAAAAAAGGTCCATCTTGGAGGAAGCGTTAACGGCAGTGGATTGCACAGAGCGCTTCTGCCACCTGCCCGGGACCTCTCTGGCTCAAAGGGCAAATTCACAGTAATATTTCAAACTATACATAAAAATGCCAACTACCTGTTATCTGTTAGTTTCACCGTGCAGTTTGTTTGGCCTCAGACCTTCTGACATTACAGCTTGTCAATGACAGTTTGTGACTCCCATTCATAATGGTCTGCCTTCCTGCTGCAGTTCGGGGAAGATGAAATAAAATGAGGGATCGTTACAAAAAATGAGCATATGTACATACCAGACAGGCTTCTATTCTTAGAACATCTTGCATCATCAAGACATCAAATACCAGATTTGATGGATTGTGTGATTTTAAGCTAGCTCACACATGTGAATGAATGACAAAACAGTTTCATTATAAAATTGCGTGCCATACTGCATTATTGTATGGCTCTTGCTGCACACAGTACATGAGATAGTGCTACTGAGCGGTTTCCCTATAAGAAATTTCTCTTCATTTTTTGCTCTACCTGACTTAAACTGATAACAGCAAATAGGTGTAGCATTGAGAGGTGATAATCAGGAAAGCGATGGCAGCATCTCATGTCCACACTATGTCTTTTTTCCTCTGGCCTTACCCATCCGCAAAGCTGCTTCCAGACCTGCATCCCTAACTCATCAACCTGAGCACATTCCCCGTTCTGCATCTCTTCCCTGACTTCTCTTTAGCCCGCACATCAACAAAGGCTTTCTCACACTGGTTCAAGAGCTGTTTCAGCTCCTAGAGAGGAGCATTTCTTACCACCGATGCCCTGCTGAGACCCCAAGATGAAACATGTTCTGTAGGAGCTAGGTAGTTCATTTTGATCATTATTTCATAGTGAGGTTGTCTCTTGCTTTCCTGTTGCTGATGGTGTCGTCTTTATCCCTCACTTCCAGACTTCCCCAATGCTTTTTCATATGTAAGCAACTATAGTAAGCCCCCGCCAACCGTACCATATTGTATACTTTAGACTGTTCTTTTTCTTTGATTCCCATTGAAAAATTGGTAGTAGTTAAATGCCTTGTGATACAGATACTCAGTTTCCTTGTGTGCTTATATGTGTCAATCTGTATCTGTCATTTTTGTTTTATCCTGTCAGTTGTTCTTTGTACCTAATGCAAGCAGTACATGGCCCCTGAGGAAAGTTCTGAAATATTTCTCTTATTAAAAAACAATGAAGTAGCCCCTGGAAACTGGGCCTTCATGCTTGCTTCATATCTTGCTGAATAGCTCTGCATTTTGGGCAGACCTCTGTCCTGTTGTGTTCAGTCTCTGCTATTGGAGAAGTATAAATATCTGTTAAAAGCCTTATGATTAATTAACCAAGTCAATTTTAATAAAATGCAAGTAAGGTAATTTCTGTGATAAGTTTATTTCTAAACAATTATTAAAATCTTCAATTCCAAAGTCAGTTAGATTGCATACACACAGTCCTCAACACATTACTGAGGTGAAAATGCTTATTGATAAAGAAATAATTTATTGTGCATACAGTCAATTTCCAAAGGAATTATCGGGAAAAATTTTCTTTAGAATATTTCTCAAATTACAAAAGGACATATACTCTTCTATTTGCTACTAAAACACACTGGGAAGAAAAACAATCTCATCCTTAATTTATTTTGAAATTCAGTGCCAGAATCACTAAAAACCTATGTCCTTTTCCATATTGAAATATCTTACGTGGTCTCATTTACCTTTTCTACAGCTATATCAGCGCTTCAGCTCCAGTACTCAGATGGCATAAAAGGTATAGCTGTGTCATAATCTGGAATTTCTTGTGCTATTTTTTAAAAGATTAGATATACTTTTTTGTGAAAAATAATATTATTTGGTATTTCCTTCTTTCGTTTTGCTTTATTTGTTGGTACATTTTTCAGTTGCCCCTTTTCAGGCTGTATTTGAGTAGTCAGGACATTGTCACCTTTCTGCCGTTACATTACAGACATGTGATCTCGACACAGAAATTAGAAGGCTCCGATTAGCAGGAGAGACTGCATCATTACGTATGGACTAATAACATAATGATGTAAAGACCTAGAAACACCCACCAGCCTATCACAGTGCCAATCTGTGTGGTGGAATTAGCCATAGGTGCACCACACACCGGAGCTGAAAGCTCTGTGTTCACCTTCCTCTATGATGGAAACAAACTATTTACCAAGGCATTTGAGTGCATCAAACACTGAAGCCTGGCTTCAGATGAAGACACAGATTCAAATTCTTCTTCTGCCTCATTAAGGCCAAGTTAGCGAATCCAGGTTTTTCAGGTCAGAAGCCTTTCAGTCACTCGTGAAACATTATTCTGCAGCTTCAGGAAGAGAGCACTTTTATAAAATGCACGTGTTCTGCCTCAATCCAGAAGTAAGAAAGGTGAGCAGAGCTTTGAGCTACGCGAGGCAGGAGAAGTCCCTTCTGATGACCAGCAGACTACTTACAGGTGGCAGCTATAACAACTGTCCCTTTTTGGGAAGCAAACTCTGTTATCCACCCCCAAGCCCAGAAGAAACCAATCATCTGCAGTTGGGTCAACTCCTTCCTCTCCATTGCCCCATTAAAGCAGTTTCAGATAGGGCAGACTCATTGGTCTAGAAAGCTTTTCCCAGCTTCTTGATTTCTGCTTGCTTAACCTCTTTCTCCAATCAGACCTTGGCCCTTCAGTTAAGTTCCTGGAGTTAAGAAAATAGGCCAGACCGTCCTCTGCCAAGGAGCAGCGAGAAGGGTGAGTGGTCCGCATCTGGCGGTAGTTTTGAAGTTTACTGTAAAAAAAAAAAAATAATCAATAGCTACTCAAATGTCCCATGAGTTAGAAATGCTTCTCTGAACACCAGAAATTTTTAAGGGAGGCATCAAAGCACTTGAGATTAAATACAAAATGCTTTTTATGTGTTTAAACTTAACAGTATTAAGTCTGTAGACCCCAGCTGGGAAAGAATAATAAATATAAACCTTTCAATTCATAATAGTTAAGAAATGGTAGTGGAAGCTGTTACAGATTTTAGGTGGTATTGTTGGAAGATGATGTTAATGAAGTTGATATATGCTTTTGATAGACCAAGCAGTCACTTTATTTCCCTTATTCAGGGATCAGCAGGGCAGCATTAACTATTTGTGGATGTTCTGCTCTCCCAAGGTCATTTTAATTAACCAAAATAACAGCAGGTGATAGAATATTTGATCTAAAATATAGATAGCAGTGATGATAAATGAGGAATAATTCTAAATGCATGTGCCGGCGGTATTGGAAATGGATAAGTAGTATCAGGCTTTATTTTATACAGAGGTATGTGGAAAGCTGACTGCCTTTAAAAAAAATTCATCTATTTAGGCAATCAGCCACTGCTGAACAGTTAGTGTCCTGCAGAAGGCCAAATTGTAATTTGTTGACGGTAGCTTTTTAAATGCTTTTACCCTATGTCGTCTGTTTTCTGTTTTTTAAGCTTGATTACCTTGGTCAAATTGATGCTCGCTGGATGGGTAAAACAGGCAATGTAGCACCAAAGAAAAGATACTCGTGATCGAGTGCCAGCAAAGGTTTTGTGAAAATGGTAGCATGTCCTTTCTGTCACAAAATCTTGTCTACGCTTTCAGAAGTGCATTGATGTTTTTGCATATTTAAGAAAAAAAAAAAAAAAAGTCTTGATGGATATAAGCCTGTTAAACAATCCCCCTCCCTTCCCTTCTCCCCCGGCCCCCGGGGTTCTCATTAATAAAACACTGCGTTTTGAATCACTGCAGCACGTGCAAAGTTCAGATACCCTGACATGAAAGCATTTGGTTTTTTGAATGTGTTAAACAGGGTCACATTTGATAATGGTTTTTACATGTTAATTTTATGAAGACAGTTGAACTCTCTGTAAACTCTAAACAAAGAATGATTTCAGGTTTTACAAGAGCCCTTCTTATCAGTAGGCAGATTAATAAGAATAGTATCTGAAGAAGCCCTGCAACTGAACCAAACCATATCAGGGAAAAACTGAATGCATCTGAGAGACTCATAATTCCACTAAATGTCTGTTCTAGCACTAAATGCATAAGCATGGTCTTCCCCATGTGGATTTGACTGGTTTTGGCAATGCACGCTCTACTTCTGCTTCCTCACTTTTGATGCCAAATGCTTAGAAAATATTCTTTTAATTATCTAACTTCAGCTCTTTGGCCTGCTTTATTTGGAAAGACCTGAACTGTAGCCTTACTTAGACTCATGTGACCCTTGGGCTTGCTGGGGAATACAGATTTAACCAAGAGCAGAGCTTCACCTGGTGTTCTTTAACATCGTATTCCTACGCAGACACCTGAGTAATAGCTGTGCTTCTGCAGAACATAGCAGCTCTGGAAGCTACAGCATATTAAACAGACTCACTGCAGCTCTCTCTGGGACTAATCCTTCCTTTGCTCCTGCGAACCACTGGATTTGGTGCAGATATTTATTTTTCCCACTGTGTTTTAAAACAAAGGTAAAACTTACAGAAATTTCTGAGCTAAACAGAGGCACATGTGGGGGGAAAGAGAACAGTAGGGAAGGTGCTGTGGGGAGCAGCATTCCCCTGTCTTACATGAGCATTATTCGTGATTGTACCGCAGCAAATACTGACTAGTTGGATAGGAGAAATTACAATGAATGTTTTAGTCCACTTGCCAGAATGATATGTGCTTAATTACTCCTAATTGTGTAAGCATATCTCAACATTTCCCATAATGTAGTAGGCTTTTTGTTTAGTACTCATAGAGCATGTGTTACAATCTAGTTCTCCCACTGTTAGACTATTCCTGTCTTATTAGAAATGGCTGGGTTAAAGTGCCCACCTCTTCTGGTTGTATCTGCACAGCCTCTTGCCGTATTTAGGACTGAATATGTCACTAGGATAACAATTCTTCTTGCATCCCTTCTTCACGTGTTTTCTGAACTACTTATAAGTGGAAGTGGTACGTCTATAGGGAAAGGTCACGTAATGCTGGGAAGAGGCAGGAGGCTTCTGTCAGTTATTTTGGTTTTGATGCATCGCTAATTAATGAATTGTGCCTGCTCAAAAAAGCAACAGTAAATGTTTTCATAATCTGTCAGTGTAACATGTCATTACATAACCTGACAATGTAAAAAATAATGTTGGAAATTTTCTAAAGCATTTTGGGCTAGAACGGTTTATTTAGCGTTTATCTTTCTGTAAGACTTGAAGGGATAAGTGACCTGGAGGGCTCCATGGGCACATCCACACTGTTCCAGAAGTGCAGGGCTAGAAGACAGATAGATCTCAGCTCATGCAAAGCTGCATCAGTTGGATTTTGTCCTATTCCTCTCCTAAAGCCGCCCCTGCTTGTGGCCTGGAGAGGCTGGAGGAGAGTTGGTTACATGCACAGTCCCTTGGGCAGTCACTTGGTGCACGATGGCTGAACGCTGCAGCGTTCCCTGGTCCCCGTTGTTATATATTAGAAGTCAGTTGTTGTAGTTGTGAGCCTAGAATAGGCAAAGCAGGTTATTATCTGCAGAGCCAAAAGGGCAGCGCTCCCATTGCCACCCCCTTGGCGACAGCAGCGAGCTTCTCTTACCTATAGTGAGAAGTTTTGCTTACAGTGAGAAGTCTGAAGTGATGCTATTGTGGCCAAAAATACCATCCGAATGCAATTTGCTGCTTAGCAGTTGGGTTTTTATAGGTGTTGAAAGGTTATACGTAGAATACAAACAGACAGGACTTGCTTTTAACATTTAGAGATGTTTGAAGTTGATTTCTGCGGGTGATTGATTAGATCTGTGGGTGAACACGCTCCTCTCTTTCTTCATCATTAGCACACAGAAGAAATTACTTTCTTGCTGAAACCAAGTACCAAACAATTCCTTGGAGCTTGACCTCAGAACTTAACATTGCGGTGGTTTTAAAGAGCAGGAGGATTTAACAAATCGTTACTTTTAAGAGACCATATTTGTTGCTAAACAATCCCCTGACTTTCCCTGGGGGTATTGTCAGGGGAAAGGGTTCAGTTGCCAATACCAAGTCTCTGCATTAGCAGAAGAAAATTCACAGCAGCATGAAGTGCTCAGGCCAAGCTCTTTGCCAGAATGCCCGCTCTTGACTTCAGACGCTCCTCTGGAGTCCTCCTCTTTATGGAGATGTGACTAATGAGACAGCGATGCTTTCAATCGGCAGTGCTCAGGGTGTGCCTTAATAAAATTGTTGCTGATCCCTACCAAGAGCAGTAGCGCTGATTAAAAATGCCTACGCTTACTCCAAGGCGTTCACTTTCTCTCTTTCCCTTTAGCTTACCCAGAAAATGGCCACTTATTTTCTTTGTGTTTTAAAACCATCATTGCAGTGTGCCCATGCTGCATTTTTGCACATTGTGCTTATAAAATAGCAGATAATTTAAAGTTGTTTTTAATTTAGGAATCTTATTTGCCCCTGGTATGTTTAGACCGATTTTCAGCCTTGCCTTATGGGTGTTTGTGCTGATCCCTTATTACCATGCCACCAACTAGTAGCTATGATGCTTTGAAAAATCTAAGCTTCAGGAGCAAGTCAGATTCTTCATGCTATTAATCTATTTTTCACCACTTTAACCATAGCTTTTAAACTGCAATGCAGTTTAAAATGCAAATGCAGTGGTGGATTTTGAAGGCATTTGATTCCTTTTTTTATTATTTAGCACACTAGTGCTTCTGAGGCTCAGTTGTAGTGGTTTGGGTCCATATGCCAGACATCACATAAGCACAGGACATAAAGATGTTTGTTTTACACTTCAGCACAGCTCCCTTGCCTCTCCCCAGTACATATCCAAGGTTTTGATTCCTGGATGAAATGTTGCATTTCCTTTGAATCTGCTTGATAGATTTTTCTGGATTAATATCAGAGTCACTAGCCATGGGTTTGCTGTACTGTGAATTGTGTGTAAAAGGCTACAGAAAGGCACTTTCATTGCATTACTGTTAAAGGATGAAATAGCTTTTGATATTAGGCTATTGTATCATTTGGATTTTCTGAATGCCTCTGCAAGAACTAGAGGTTTACCAGTATTTCAGTGGTTACTTCAGTAATAAAGTTGGATGAGGAGCTTGCCTTTTTTTATTGTTGTCTGTGGTTCTGGTTTATAAGAGAGAGGTGATTTTTATGGCCAGAGGGAGTTTTAAATTTGTTTTAAGTAGAACTGAAATTTTGCCTCTACTGTTCCTCATGTCAGCCCTAACACATGGGCGTGCAAAGGGTACGTGGCTCGATTTTATCCCCTTGTTCCCTTACAGCAAAGGGGCAAATGATAGTTCTGCATCAATGTGCAACAAGTTAGGTAACAAAGTATGTGTTAAGAGAAACATTAATCAGCTTCACATACAGCGTCATATTTTGCATATTTGTGATTGGTATCTGGATGAGTGCTTTAACTAAGTGTGTGGGTAAGTTGATGATGACTGTAAAATTCAGCAAAAAATACAGAATATGGCTGTAGACAAGGCAACAAACTTTGTTTAAATCTGTTACAGAGAATAAGGTGAAAGTCCACATGCAGCAGACTGAATTCGCGGCAGGATCTTAGTCTGTAAGGCTGCTGAAGGACCTCATTAGGCCACTGCAGAAGAGAGAGGATAGGACATGCCACTGAACAGAATGACAGAGAAAAAATCCAGGGGGGAATTTCTGATTTTTCAGCACTAGTTGCAGGAACTTTTCCTAAGGCATTTGGAAAACCTTTTTTCATTCCGTGCCTACATCTTTGATGAAGATTACCTGAATCGTATCTGAGGTAACTTTTTTAACATCCTGTCTGTTAAAATATAATCATTCCATAGGCTCGTGTTAACTGCAGAAAAAGTTTCTTACATAGAACAGTTTCCTAGAAGGGAAGAAATTCTCTGTGGCATCATTTGAAAATGTAAGTAAAACAAAATCATTCTGTAGATCTTTCAAATAGCTTTGGCTTATGCTTCTTCAGGTCCTCCAGTTTTCCGTTTGTGACTATAAATAAATAATACTAATAAATATTCTGGCAAGCATTTTGATGGCAAAGGAAATCAAGCAAATATCGGTCTATTGATATAAAACAAATATTGAATTGCAATCATGAGTAGTCACACAAGATGTGACTCTCCTACTGCTTCTTCTCTGATTGGAGGACTGGAAAAAAATGGATTTTTTTTTTTTTTTTTTTTTTTTCAAAATCAGTTTTAACAAATATGTCTTCAAAGCAGCATTTTGGGATCCATTACTTTCATCAAACTATACACAAATAACTTATGCAGAGCTCCTAAGACAGATGCCACTAGTACGTGAAAGAAACTCTGAAAGTTTCCTTTCTACCCCTTTGCCTTTGCAAAACCACAGTCGAAGGAATTTGCTGGGAAGCAGGTGCGAGTACACGTGTAAACGGTGCGAGAGGACTGTAGCAAAGGGTACAACAAGCTTTGGCTGAATGGAAGTGGTGGGAGCAGAAGAAGAGTGCAAGAGGCTTAGATGTTTTTTCACTTAGTCTCAACAAAAAAGCAGGGCAACTTTTGTGTTAGGAAAGGAGATTTACGTGAAAAGGAGGTAATTGCGTCTTTGACCTATGGGCTGGATTTCTTAATGGTTGTGAATTGCAAAGGTTGAATTCCTTTTGAAACCTAGTTAGGAAATCTCTCTTGAGGACAAAACAGTATAAAATAGAGTTCTGGTTTTATTAGAGAAGCTGCTGTAAGGGTGATTTTGTTTCATGTAATTGCTTGGGGATCTCCACCTGATCTCTTCACTTGAAGCTAATACTACAGGCTTTAATTGAGTAAGACTCCTCTTGAAGTGGTAATTGTTATTTACATCAAGCACTTCACTGCTAGAGCTGAACATCTAGGCTTTTGTCTCAGAGAGAAATGAATTTTACACCCCTGCGTACAGAACTGCTGACAGCGGCACTTACTGGTGCCTCTCTAGCCCGGAGTCTCGGCACTTCCAGAATGAGCTCCCCTTTCCAGATGGTTCAAATGCAGCAACAAGCACTTTGTTCCTTTCTAAGATACACCATGTCAAAGGGTGCGGACAGCCCAGACTTCAAATCCAAGGTAATAGGATTGGCAGCCTTTAAAAAAAGCAGAATAAACCAGAACTTCCCTTGTTTTCTCTCTTTCCTAGTTTGGGTTGTTTTATGAGCATATTATTAATTTTTTAAACTCAGGATTATCACAGAATGTCTGAAATCCTCTTGGAGCATGGATAAAAACCAATGATAATTCGTTGCTTGAAGTAATGTTTCAACATATAGATGGCAGTTCCAGGTGTGACAGACTTTTAGGGAAGAGAGAAATCTCAAGTGTTTGGGGTTGATTTTTAAAAAACATGGAGGGTAAACAAGAAAATACACGTGGGAAGAGAGCAGGCAGAATAAAGGGCAGACAAGGCAAAATATTGCCTACAAATAGCAACTTGTCTTGTACACAACGTCTTGAAGGCTAGCCTAGTGTATGAGATCAGGGCAGCATGGGAAAGTGCAGGTTACTTATCCATAAATGTTATCAGGAAAGAAATACTTGAGTGATCCTGTGCTGAAAAGGAGTCTTGACATGGATGAAATAATTTGTGTTGGTTTAGTAACTGAGAGCCTTTTTGGTCTCTAGTGTCAATCTTCTTTAAGAAGGTGCTGTAAAACCCTGCTGTTGCCAGTTTCGATCTCTGTTGATGCTAAATGTAGCCATCTTGATGATTTGCTGTTGCTAGTAAAAACACTTTTTGCTGAAAGAAAAACCTTTGTATTTATTGATGAGACAACAGGGTTTTTTTATTTTTAAATTCCTTGAACCTTTCTGTAGCTGGGAAAACACAGAACAGTTTGGTTGCAGATGGCAGTGATCCTCTCCATCCTCAGACTCTGAAGCAGGTTCAGTCATGATTCTGTTCAGCACTCAAAAGTGGGGGTAAGGAAACACAAAAGGTGTTCCTGCAGGAGGAGGAACCCAGTGAGAATGCTTATTTATTTATCTATTTATCTGCCTCCTGTTGCGAGAGGGAAGTAGTTGGTGCTGGTGATAGAGCTTTTCTTAGGGACTGCTTCAGGAAAGTGCACCAAAGCCTTGTAGTTTTGGAGAGTCATCTTGGATCTTCCACTCCCATCCTGCTTCATGCTTTTTCATCCTGGCTGTTAATACAAACACACAGCCTGATTTTCAATAGAAATGATAAAGAACAAACTGAATATGAAGGGCATGGGGTTTGGGTTGGGTTTTGTTTTGCTTTGGGTTTTTTTCCTTTCATTTGACTTGCTTCCCTTTCCATGCTCATGTTAAACTTCTGGAAGTTTGTCTAGATAAGCAATTAATAAAACTGTCTTAGAAAATTTGTTCTCGATATTAGGTAAAATTTGAAACTTCTTAAAAATGTTTCCATCCTATGTTAGATTAGCCAGCCTTGTAGTAGCCTATCAGGATGGAGTCGAAGGAGGCAACTGTTTTTCTTGGAAGGCAATGCAGGTAGTGATGGAGCGGTGTTTGCGGCTTCACAGGCATTTCTCTGCCTTTGCTATGTTTTTGGCCTCTTAATGACGTCTGTGGGGACTGTAAGCATCGCATCAAGCTTTGTATATTAATTCAGATCTCCAGTACTATAGCAACTTCATAGCACAAGGAGGAGTGTGCTTAGAAAGGCAGAAAAGCAGAGTCAACAGGCTTTGATGCTTGCCATCTTTCTCTGCTGTTCTATGTTAAGCAGCAGAACAAGACAGTCAAAATCCTTGCTGACTTGTGGCCAAATCCTAGAAATCTTCTCTAGCGACAATGTTTTGGTTTTGGCAGCTTTCATGGAACGGGTAAGCTGTCAAGATAAGGCTAAGGTCTTTGTACATTTATCAAGGAGAGCCACGCTGCCATTCATCACGTAGTTGCTACAAGTTTTGGTGATGTCATGAGCCTGAGTGTTCAGCCAGATTTCTTTAGTGACCTACCTTGGATTTGATCTGAAAGGATTTTGTCTGCGAGGCATTTATGTTCCCTCGGGATTTGTCAGGATAATGACAAAGTATTATTGCAATTCTTTTAATGATATCTGCAGTAACAAGCTAGACAAATACAGACGCTCTGCAAATTTAGATGAAATCCTGTCTGAGAGTTATACATTGCCTCCTGAGAAAAAATATTTCAGTGGAAAGAACATACAATGAGTCTTTTAGCTGAGCCCTTTGATCACGTTGACATTCAAGATATGCAGTGTTTCTCCTCCTCTTCGAGAATGTGGTACACTGTTTCCTATACCACAGTACAGAAAGTATAGAAGAGTATAGAAGAGGCTGCTCTGAGTGCCTGGCGCATGCAGGTGTGTTTTTGTCAAGGCAGGCCTGATTAAAAGTCATTAATAATTAATATATGATTTACACATTCAGTGTTCGTTGTTGGGGGCTGAAATCTCTCCTATTTGACTTCAGCCTGATGGCATGTTCTGAGAAATGTTAAACAAAATTAATTCAGTCCTTTCTCCAGTGAAAGGATTTAAAGCAAGAAAGGTTTTCTGGCTGCTGAAAAATGGAGACCACCTACCTTTGGTCAGGTTTATTTAGACTAACTGTGTTTTAGAAGGGGAGGCTGGGGGTGTAAAAAGTGAAAATTATTAAGCCCCAATTTAAAGAAAAATAAGTAACTTTCAAAATAATAATAAAGTTTTCTCCCTGTTTCTCCTTCATATGTAATAATTTGTAGCAAACAGATTAATAATTTGTAGTGAACAGATTAATAATTTGAAACTTAATCACACAACACAGCATCGCTTTTTAAACCTGAAGAAAGAATCATGATCAGGGGGCGGAGCTCTTGATTGCATTCAGAAAGCTGAATAAAATTCTCCATACCATCTCTCATAAACTTTCAGATTTCGTACAGGCATCTTGCAGCTTTGGCGAACGCTTTGACCCGATTCTCTATTCCACTGCCCAAAATCACGGTCCTGAGCAGTCAGGGGAAGAAGGTGCACCCACAGCGGTGCAAAAGTGGCAAAATAGCAGCCTTGCTTTTGTTCACAAAACAAGCAAAAATCAAATCAAGTCTGCTTGTATTTGATTGTAACTGTTAGCTCATATCAGTATGTCTTTTGGCCCTAAGTTTTCTATGTCGATTTCAAGTCTTGATTACATGGCATTAAAAAAAAAAAAAAAAAAAAAAATCAATATCGGTCCGTATAACATCTCTCTCCTTGTACATGGTTTGTATGTTTTATGTGTCACCCATCCAACAGGGAAAAGGAAAACCATATGGCAGTTTAATTGTGTGTGATTTCCTAAAATTGCTTCCTGTGCTATTCTCCCCTAGTTTCTGATGAGACTCCCTCTGTAACATGCTGTTTGCAGAATCAGTGCTTCACCGAACGGCTACAGATGTAAAATTTACCCTGTCCAGTTTGACTCTTTCGGCAATGTAGGTGTTGCACGGATATTTATGATGTATGGGATAGGTCAGGCCACCCACAGCAGGTTCAAAAGAAGTTGTGGTGTTCTGAGCTTAAGCCCGTGTAGTTAGTACCCAGGCTTCCCAGGTCCATCCTGGCTACGTGTTGCAGGACGGATTGGAGAAGGTGAAGGGGAATGTCCCCTCTACGTGGCAATTTAGGTATTCTGGTGACAGTATAGGAAACAGAACTGTAAGAGATAGAAACTGCTGGTAGGGCTGCTTTTGTCTCAGGCTGGACTTTTAAGTCTGGAGTACTGACTTGCTTTCTGCAGCATCCTTGGGCTGTGTCCATCCAAATAAAAGGGCGGAGGCGGGGAAACATTTGTAAATTAATCCTAGCAAATTTAGAAATTATATTACAGTATGCATTTGAAATATTTAATTTCAATTGCTACGTTTCTTTTCCTCAATGCACCCTTTTTTCTTTTCCCCTTTTAAACTATTGATGAATACTGTTCATCCAAAAATATCTCTCCAGTGATGATTTCTTTCAGGATCTCTTCTGTTTGCAGCCTATATAAATAATTTTATCTTCTTGCTGTTGTGGCAGTGACAGATGATATTTTCTTTTTCTTTTTATTTAGACACCTTATATTACCCAGCTCACTGAGGTAAAAAAGACCCTTCTTCACATATTGAAGCTTCAAAGCCCTTGATGTGCTCAGAAAAGATACTACATTTATTGTCATTTTCCCCTCATTTTTTATCATTACAACTATAATCACTTTTTGCATAAGGTTATTTCTGAAAGCTATAAAAGGAAGAAAAAGCGGTCTGTTTTGGTTGAGACCAGAGAGGCTGTTTGCTAATAAATGTTTGTATTGAAACTACTGTGCTTGGATTGCTTCTGCATTAAGAGACAGCTGAGCTCTATGTATAATATATCAGAAAGGATAAGCAATGCACGTTTCAAATGATATCCTGATAGTGCTGAAGAAGATGTGACTGTCTTATCAGAAGGACTTGTAGAACATAAGCCAAAGAGCTTGTCAATACGGTAGCAAGGGGGTTGAGTTTTTTTTCTCTTCCCCTCCCTCCCCTTGTTTAAAATTGCCCAAATTCCTTACATATCTGAATTTGTCGTTTACTGAATTTTGGCTCTGCCGCTTTCTAAGCTGCATTCCTCAGTCATGTTGCCTTGTTTTGGAAAGGATGGACTTCAAGGTGAGTGGGCTCTGGTCCCCGCTGCTGTGAGGATGACAAAAACAGACAAGCTATCTTGTCTCCCCAAACCGTATCGACTAGTTAGGTTTTGCTGTCAAATGTCAAAAATGTGTTTTCCCTATAAAACAGTACCTATTATAAATTGCTGGCTTTTCTTCAGCTTCACTGAATAAAACACAAAAAATTTCTCTTTTTATATCAACTTGAATACTTTCATTTTTTGTGGCTATCAGAAGGCCTCCACAAGTCTTTCTAGTCCCATGGAATTTCATCTAACGTAATTGGCTTGATTTTAATGGTTTTAACCTTCTTGAAATCTTTTCATAAATATTGTTAATAGGAAAGAGGGCCCCTGGCATGAGGCTGACCAAAACAAAGAAGTTGTAACTTGGAGAATCTCATACGTACCTATACTTTTTCTTTAAAAATACCTGGGTTTTGGCTTGCAGGCATTATTTGACAATGCAGAATGGGAAAGGAGGGAAAAAATCAACCAAACAAAAAAGTAATTGTATCTATCTCCAGTACTGTAAATATTATTTAAAGAAGAGACTCCCATTTTTCACTCTGGCTTCAAAGTCAGTCCCTCACTGCCTGTCTTTTGGGCAGTTAAATAGTAAATCAGCTGCAGCGGGATTTTTTTAGGCTTTTGCGAGTTTAGTCGGAAGATAAGCTGCACTGCCAGAAGTTGTGTGTGCTGGCAGGGGCCGGGCTCAGTTTATTTAGCCTGCGTTTTCACTTTATTTCTATACATCTCACCAGTGACCTTATCAGCAGGAGAAGCAGATGGGAACTGAGAAATGGCAGAAAGGGGCTACAGGGAAAGCCTTGACTGAAACAGGTCTTTCCCTCCCAGTCCTTTGTTTCAGTGTAGTAATTTTTTCTGCAGTTTAAAGATGTTATTTACATATATTGATTTATATGTATATAAAAACACACACAGTGTGGCTCAGGCCTGAGCTCTCGGTAGCTACTGGAAGCTTCAACTGTGCTGCCGGGAATGGTGCTCCCATTGGAGCGGTAGCACACACTATATAAACGGATATATATTTTAAAAGCTATATAATACTCCTCTGCTACCACAAAGTAAGACAATATGTGTTTACTGATTTGAAGAAGGACAGATTTTCCTTACTGCTGGGTGGCGTTTCACCCATTCTGGTGAGGCTGAGGCTGTGCCCTGGGCTGAGGCGGCTGGAACCCGCCAGAACCGGCCGGAACCGGCTGGAACCGGCCGAGCCCGCCAGGGGGCAGCTCCCGCCTCTCCTCACAGCGCAGCCGACGCCTGGGCGCCCACACCAGATACAGTTACCTGTCGCTTGCCAAAACACTTGTGACAGTTTGCACTGCAAATATTTTAGGAATTAAGCTTGGTCCTCAGTCCATGAGGCTGCTTCCACAGCTTTCTGGGGGCTGTGGTGCCGGGACTACATTTGATTCCCTCAGAGTTGCAAGGAAAGCTTCTTGCTGCAAATCTGCCAGTGGGCGATGGTAAACATCTCTCAGACTGTTGTGTCAGGTGAGTTTGGTCTATTTATAGCCTTTTCCCTGTCAAAGTGACATGGATATTTGATAGCATGTGTTAGTTTTTGTTGTCCTAATAGTTAACATGTCAATATTTATTTGTTTTTAATCACATGAGCACACCTAGTGGATAGGCTGAGAGCGTGCATACACGCCTCTGAGGAGTTTTGTGAAAAACAAACAAACCAACGCCACAGACAAACAAACAAACAAACCAACCAACGCCACAGACAGACAAACAAACAAACCAACCAACGCCACAGACAGACAAACAAACAAACCAACCAACGCCACAGACAAACAAACAAACCAACCAACCACAGACAGACAAACAAACCAACCAACGCCACAGACAGACAAACAAACCAACCAACGCCACAGACAGACAAACAAACAAACCAACGCCACAGACAAACAAACAAACAAACCAACGCCACAGACAAACAAACAAACAAACCAACGCCACAGACAAACAAACAAACAAACCAACCACAGACAAACAAACAAACCAACCCAAACCCCACCAATGGCTGCCTTGTCCTGAAGTGTGATCACCCACAACATCCACAAACAAAAGGAATGTTTTATGAAGTTGACTATGTAACACTTTAAAAATCCAGTTTCTTGGCTACAGTTGTAAAGAAGGTAAATCCATAGGAAATGGGAGGTGGTTAGTTCAGCTTTGGGGAGAACAGCATGGATGATGGAGACTGCTAAAGACAACCCAGGAAGCGAAAATAATATGTGATAGTCATTACAAGGTGCATAACATTTTGGACAAATGAAGATAATTAAGTTCACTGTGGGAAATAATTTCTAGGCTTTGGGGATCTTAAAAGTGGTTTTCTCTTAATTCATAGATTAGACTAATTTTTGCAGGATTTGCGCAAACAAAATCTGACTTCTTTAATATGGCACACTTACCTGTTGGTAACAGTTTTTTGGTGATATGTGAAGCAGATGCATAATGCAATTACATTGCACGTTGTGTTATGGAGTAAGGCTGGAGCTGGTTTTGCTGGTTTCTGACGGTGGACTGGTGGAGTTGCAGCTCATAATCTGAACGTCTCTCCTATGCTGTGGGTGTGACTTGCATACTTAGAGGAGCACTAGTACCTATAGAATAATTTTAGACAAATTTGTCTTCAGCAAATCTAGAAGTATCGTATAGAAAAGCTAATGTGTTTTTCATATCCTTTTCCTTAACTCAAATCTCAACTTATTTTTCCATCACCGTCCTTTTATAACTTCGTTCTCCTATCCCCCCCACCCTGGCTTTTTTTCCTTCAGTTATTGTTCATTATCCCCCAAATCACAATGTTCATACAGTCCTTTGGCATATGGTTGCGTAGATTGTGCTGACGAGCGCTTACATATGTGAACTTTCCATATCAACATTTTTGGTAAAGATTCTCCAGGGAAGAACAGCACTTTTGCAAGGCGGCTGAGGCTCCCAGACCCTCAGCTCTGCAGCCCCAGCAGAGTTTCCCATAGCAATTTTGCGTCCTGGTCAGGACCCCCGTCCTTGCACACTCCTGTTTGCTGCTGGGTTTTATCCATTCCTGCTGCAGGTGGCCCCTTGCTGGAAGCTGTTCAGTCCCACGCTGAGTCGGGCTGCTGTTATGTTCTGTGTCTCTGGCTGGGCTTGAGCTGAGCTTTCTGAAATTCATGCTCTTTGAGAGTATGTGAGGCAGCACAGAGCTGAGGAAGCTCGTTTGGGTGCCAGGAGCAGTACGGCCATGTTAGCACATGGCTATAATTGAGCCAGCTCAGAAGCTGTAGGCAGTGTAGCTGCATTTTATCCTCCTGAGCAGGCTGAATTAGTCTGCAGGGAACTATCTGGCTGCCTTTGGTTGAGGGAATGATGCAGACTGATGCTGCATTATAGTATTTATTTCACTGGTGCATCTCTGACCTGTATCAGTGAGTGAGCATGAAATCATTAACTTTTCTAGGCAGAACTGTTCTGTTGATCCATTCCCAAAGCTTTCCTCTTTTCCTGGGTCTGCGGGCATACATATCACCTCTGATACCTGGTTGTTTTCGTTCTCCTGGCTGCTACAAAGCAGCGAGGGGTTAATGGCATTAGTGTTCTAGATACTGTGACTCTATTTAAACTTGTCATGCTTTGTGGCTAATGTTAGTGCTATTTCTAAACAGCTATATAACTTTCAATCTGAATGAACCTTTTTTTTTATTTAAAAAAAAAAAAAAAATCGGTGTATTTTAGTTTCCCCTACATGTTTGGGAGAGAAAAATTAATCGCTGTGTCCCTGATCATTACAGAACTGCCTGAAGGTATTGCTACTACTGCTTTCTACTTTTACCCACTGAAGTTTGTTCTTTCACACATATTCTGGGTAAAGCACCAGATTTTAGGGGGAATAGGATTCTTTTCCTACATGTTTTATTTTCACGTTACCGTGTGGCATAGTGGTATTGATAAAACCTTGGTTTTTTTTTTTTACAATGCTCTTGACTCAAGGTAACCTTGACATTCACATCTGGGACTTGATTCATTTTCTAAAGTTAAATGGCTATGTTAATTAACCAACAATTTAGGCTTCTTTACTAAATCCAGTAAAATTGCCCTTTTGCTGTTGGAAGATCTAAAATGAGAGTGACCCAATTGCTGTTTCCCTGAACTGATTTAGAAAGGGAACTTGAAGTGCCGTAGGGCAAACTTTGGTTTATTGCAGTATTTTATGTATTCCGCTAACTTCTTCAGTTGTCTTAGCAATGCAGAGGCAAAGCGATGGCTAGCCTTGGATTAATGTTCAAGTTTTAAACAAGGTAAATGAAATCTTTAAAAAGATAAGTATGGTTGATACTTAGCACAAGCCTAACTCTGATAGGCTTCAGGGATTCCTTTGAATTTCTGTTCCTGAAAATGAAAGAACCACTCTGTGTGGCAGATGCAGAGGGAATTTCCTGTGTGGAAAGAAAAAAAAACAACCCACCGTAATTAAACTTCCTGCTGAAAAGAAATCTGCAGGGAGTCAGAGGAGCTTCTCTGCAATTGCCAGCTGTGGAATTTGAATTTTGGGCACTTATTCATAGAAATCATTGGGTTTTTGTGGAGTTCTTGTGTCTTCTTTTTTCCCCTCTTTAATTAGTGTCATAAATATGATCCTCAGTGGTTTTAAATTGGTGTAATTCCACCCTGAATTAAGTACCACAGTGGCTTCCCACCTGCACGTGTTGTTCAAGAGTGCCATAACGGACCGGGACAGAAAATGAGTAGTTGGAGGTTTAGCGTCAGTCAGTAAAATAACAAGCCTGGAGTTAGATTTGGCAGGGGGCGGCGAGAGGAAGTATCTAAAAATCAGGTGAGGGAGGTCTATGAGATAGTATCATTAACCTTTTTGCCTTTTATTGTAGGAATTATTGAAAGTTAATCCCCTGCTCTGTGTAGTAGTTATTGGCACAGGCAGGCATTTAATGACAAACAGTCAAATTAAACTATTTTCCCCCATCCAAGAATTCCCTTAAAAAGAAAAATGATGCTTGCTTTCCTCCCTCCCTCCCTCTTTCCATTTCTCTCTCACCCCTTTGCCTCAGCCATACGTACTGCAGCTACTTATTTTGTGTCTGCTCCACAGGTGTTATATTCAGACAAGCTCTGTCAAACTACTTAACCTCCTTTCCCTAAAAGCCCTTTGAAAATAAGTAACATATGGGTAACATTTTGGGTGCAGTTCACAGAGTTTAGATACAAGTGTGATTATTGTGGCTCAGATGCTCGTGCTTGGTTTTGTGCATAGCGGTCTAATTTCATTAAGGCAGTGCTCCCAGAATTTCCATCTGCAATTCAGGTTGTGGTGTTTATGAATTCATCTGTCTGTATAATGCACACGTGGACATGACAAACCTATTATTTTCACCCCTGATAAAGTGCTAAGTGTTGTCAATCTTTATTCATAAGCAGCATTACATCCACTTAGTTACTGGTGCATGGATTGGTGCTGTGAAGGTGGCCAGTTGTGTAACAAAATGGTCCAGCCATTGATGACATGCAGTGAATTCCTCCTGTTGCTTCCTTGTTTCTTTGGTCCCTTTCTGGTTTTATTTCTCTGCTACAAATCATTTTTCCAAATTATACTTTTGAAGTGCACTCCAGGCAGCTTTTTATGTTTCCCATAGTTTTCAATTTAGTAATTTACCAAGTCTGAAACCTCATGCTGAAATTTGTCCTTTCAGCCTGAAGCCCCTAATATTCTATAACTGTTTGGTTGAACTCAGTAATTACAGAAAATAACCTCTGTAATTTTACAATATCTTCCTCTCCCAGTGATTTCCTAGTGTACTTGTCATATATGCAGTTTTACTATGAAGTTGCTATGTAAGTAAACCTAAAGGGACATTTGTCCAATTTATAGTTACTATTGCCTGGTGCTAGCAAAAAAAAGGAATAATTAGCTTGTGTCGGACAGATGAGGACTGATTCAAATTTGCTAAGCTGGTGGAGATATGAAGTGGAATTCTGGTTACCCAAAGCCAACAGTAAATCTCTTATTAATCTTAAAGCAATGTTTGACCCAAATTTATTAAATAATTTTTTCAAACCCATGGAAGTAAATGAGATTTGGGGATCAGCCTGTACTGGTGATTATTTGATTTCATGGGAAATAAAAATCCTGAGACTTAGCAAATGTTTGGATTTTTTTTTTTTTTTTTTTTTTTTCCAGTGGAATAATGAATGTTAAGTCAGGAAATGTGAATTTGTGTGTAATTCCCTGCTGAAAAGTTTCAGACATGTAACCACAGGATAGAAGGAAATGCATCATGTGTTAATCAGGCAGAACAAGGAATAACAAAATAGAAGACTCAATGCAAACATTTTATTAATCTCAGCTATGTGGTAAGTGCTTGTGAATATTGCATACATTTGTAGCTAATTAGCTGCCTCCTGAATTACTATGAATTGTATTATCGTAGCCACTGGGAGACCAGGACTAGAGTTTGAAGGTGCTGCCAGGGAACACAAAAGAAGATTTCTTGGAGGAGGCTGGCAAATTAAACAAGACCAAAAACCCCAAGGCTTTTCTCTAAGCCTGACTGAAGAGGCAGGAGTGACAAACAGATGATGAGAGAGTGGACAGTGCTGGTCAGTGTCCAGCGTTTACATCAGCTGAGTAAATGCTGGACAGCGGCTTTTGCACTCCAGCAGCATCAGCTGCATTAATTCTTGAAGGTATTGTCATAGAGTGCTAAGGTGGTATTTGAAGGGAAAATCAATACAGTATTTATTTAAGACTATGAACCCTTCCCTCTCCCCAGGAAAAAAAAAATCATTGTTAATATAAGGAGAAGGGGGAACAATCCCAGAAGTCTTTGTGGATCAATATAATGTTGAGGTAAAGGAAATAAGAGGTTTGTTGATGTTCCCAGGGGTACGAGTTGTATAAACTGATGTGCAAAGAAAGAATTTACTCTGCAAGGAACACTTTAAGCACTGCCATGCCTTCACAGCTGCATTTACAGTTAAGTTACAGATCAGGCAAAGCATCTTCTAACTAGTGTCCTTTGCTTTATGGTTTTCCAAAGAACTCTGTGACAAGGTTGGCATCGGGGAAGGGTTATAGTTTCTCTCCTTAGTTTTGGATGCTGTTGCATTTTTATTACTGAAGGGCAGTTCCTTGAAGTGTGTTACTTGAAGGGTGTTGTGCAGGCATCGATATGCCACCACCAGTGACAGAAAGATTAGGAGGGATGTTTTAAATCATCCCCTGAGGGTTTTCAGCATGTGCGCTTTCTAAACTTGGTCAGATAAGTAGAAGGTAATGCTAGGTAAAATGTCAGTCCTGTACCTAAACTAGTTTAGCCCTGGTTGTGCTGGCTGGTGGACTGCCTTGTTAGAAGTGCCTCATCTGGGATGAAGCTTGTGTACCTCTATTCATCCTGATGCGTGGCAGGGAATAGTGGGTGTGGATACTCAGTGCATACAGGGAAATCTTGATTCGAAGTGACTTCAGTTCCATAACCTTCTATGAAAAAGCAGAGGAAAAATAAGTTTAAACCCCCCAAAACACGAATGATGATGACTAAGAAAATGTCTCTGGATGAATAAAGTGCTATTGTAAAATGTAACCTGACAACAGAAGTCTACAGTTAAAATTACTTAAAATTGCACAGCTGTAGTAAAGTTCCAAGTGTCAAATTAACATTTCTGGTTTATTTCCTGTTTCAATTCCTGTACTGCATGAAAGTGCTATTAAGAAGAGCAGAGCCCAGATGTTGCTGATGATTGTTATTGTTTATTGTTGTGCAGAAGGAAAATAATATCTAATTTCTGTTAGAAAACACTGTGGAGATAAATGCAAGCATCAGAATTGGATTTAAATGATGTTGCTACAAGTATGATGCATTTTTCCTTTCCCTAACCCCCCTATTCCTTAAACACCCCTATAAGGCTTCTAGTACAATATTCTACAGTCTCTGTACAATACAACTTTCCTAAAGTCTGAGAGTTATTTATAGTTATGTACTTTTATCACTCGGTGCAACTTTAAAACAATCTACCAGCAAGAAAACAAAGATTGCTCAGCCTCAAAGAAAAGCAAATAGAGTCTGAGCACAGTTTCAGGTAGATTCTCAGATACTGCAGATTCCCGGAGATGCCCCTCTGTTTTGGGCCATGTTGGCTCTTAGAATCACAGAATACTTTAAATGTGAAAGATCTCTGGGGGCCTCTAGTCCAACCCTTTGCTTAAATCAGGGCCAGCTTTAAGTTCAGTCAGATTGCTCAGGCCCTTGTCCAGCAGAACTTAAGGAGATCCCATGGCTTATCTGGGCCCCTGTCCGTGTTTGACCAGCCTCGTGGTGAAAAAGCTTTCTCTCTCTAATCAGAATTTCCTGTGCGTTAACTTGCTAATAAATAGTATCTTGCCTATACAGGCAAGAAAAAAAATTATTCTTCCCCCTCTTTGGTGACTCACTGACGTATTTAGGCACAAGGTATTGTACACTCATCTCTATTTATACATTAGCAGACATGTATGATGCAAATGCCTCTGGGATAAATGTAGGTAATTACTGGGTCTTGATGGAGACCAGATATGATGGTAATCAATTTGGAGTGACTGATTTCCATTTTGTTTGTCCTAGGCGTATCCTAACAGTCAGTTATGCTGAATCCATTAATATGCTCTTCATTGTAATGCATTTTCAAATAGTTTAAAAAGTGACCTTACTGTAAGAATTATTATTTGCTGTTAATATAAAACATCTCTAAAGACAATTTGCTGTTACTGTGTGGTTATCACAGGTAACGTCCTGTCTTCTGACAAGGAGAACCTCTAGCACAATGGAGCTTTCCCATGTATATAAATGTCTGCTTTATATTACTGACCCTGGCACTGTTAATTATAGTGATTAATTCTGCTTGGCTAAGAGTGTGCACCTGTAGGCTCTGAAGCTCATGGTACACCCACTTTTCTGATATCCCCTTAGAAAAGAATCCTCCTGAAAAGACTTAAATCCTTTTTCCTCATTTTTGCTGATTGAAATTGGCATTCCAAACATGCAAATCTGTGTGCAGCATTTAAAGGCTGTTGATGTGAGTGCGAGGACATGGCCTTCATCTTGACACGCATGGCTTGCTCTGTGTAGCCATGAGATAAGAGTCACTCTGGGTTTGTGAGTCATTGACTGGCTGTAATTAATGCACACATGCATATTCAAAACATAACGCGGAGAATGTCAGAGGGACAAGATGACACTCTTGTGTGGCTCTGGCAGCATTCCCCATGAAATTGTTGGTGGCAACATGGTCTCTGTGAGTTACTTCTGCTATCAGAAAAGTGACAAAACAGCCAGTAACAAATCAGTATTCTTTGTCTCTAACTGCCACTCGATAGCATCTCACTAAACTCTGCTTGGCAGGATGCCCAGAATACCTAGGGATAACGTGGTGAGAGAAAAAACAGAAATAAAAAATTCAGTGTGTCCCAAACCTGCGCACTGATTGCACTGGGCAATGCATATCACCCCGACAGGGAAACCAGGAGGTTTTACTCTTAAACCAACCAAGTGCTTCAATTAAGTTCAGTACTAAATTACACTTTCTGCGTAGCTCCCGGGTTCATGTGAAGTGTTGGTCAGTTCCTTCTTTTCTCCCATTATTTTGGATACCTGAAGATGATATATCGTTTTACACAGCGCAGGCTTCCTTCGCACAATGTGGGAGCATGGGATGTCATGGGAGATACAGGACTGTGAAGGCACTTTGAGATATGTTTGAGCTTGCAGCTTGTCCCAATGGATTTGCCTTAAAAATATATTTAAAAAAGAAAAGGGTTTTCCCATTCCATGAACCATGTGAGACTTGTATTTGTTTCTGTTTTGCTTTGGGTCAAAAGTTATATTTGCTTTGGGTTTTTTCCTAGAAAAAAAACTAAAGAAAGAGCCTGCACTAAGCAATGGTGTTATGGTGAAAGAGGAAGGATCTAGCTTCAAGTCTCTAGTATAACAACTTCAATCTGGGTCTTGAAGTGATCTTGACTTTAATGATTAATGGTCACTGGGCTACTTTGGGGTGCAAATCCTTGTGTTTTCATCTTGAAATTCCATTCCATACCTAAATGCTGAATTAAAGCAAGTAGCAGTATGCTGCTAGAAAAAGCTCTGGCTATAAGTAACTGCTTTGCTTTTTTTTTTTTTTTTTTTTTTTTTTTTTAAATAAAAATAGCAGAGGAGTTGGTGGGGGGAAAAAAACCCTAATAGGTATAATATCTCACTGGGGAAAATAAGGGCTACAAGTCCCCACATTAACTTCCAAGAGAAGGTATATCCAAGACAGGAGAAATAGCATTTAAATTACTTTGAAAAGTCAATTCACTTTATGGCAAAATTGTTAAGTGCATTTTGTTCTACAGAATCTATGAATATTTCAATTTTTCATCTTGATTTGGGATGAAAATAGATACTGAATTATCAAAATTTGCCACTGGGCAGCAAATCTGAATTTCAATCAATTCTGCTAAGTACCCAGCAATGAAAGGTTTCTTACAGGCTTTATTCAATATTTCTCATTGCGCATGTGCAAGAAAACATGATCTTGAGGCTTAGAGATTGTCAAGTAATTAGTTTGTTTTTTTCTCCATGAAAACTTCAGAGGAAAATATACTGAGAAGCCCAAAATGTTATGGAAAACAGATTTTTATTGGGGAAAAAAAATAGAAATCTAAACACAGAAAAACTCTTATTAGGTTTTCCATGAGGATCCTGACTATTCTTCGTTAAAATTAATCTTTGTTTTTTACAAAGAGTTCAATTTAAAGCTAGAGAAAATCTCACTGAAAATCAGCTTTGAAAATTCTTCTATTTGAATGGTACAGGTGGTCGTATACTTAGTGGCGCTCCTCCTGAGTTACAGCAGGAATCTTTAAAAGTCGCGATGATTTTTCTCTAGTAACTTCCTTATAATAACAAAAATAATAACAGGCAGATTACCTGTGCTCTCTTCCATTCTCTTGCAATGGATTTGCTTTGTGGTAAAGCTCTTTAGCTGCTCCATGTTTCAGATTATCTGGCTGTGAAAATGGACTGTATTTACCTGCGTTGTGACTGTGTTACAGAACAACTGCATGCAAACTGAAATCTAAAGCTGCTATCGCAAATCTTCACTAGCTGAGAAATATTTTGACATTTGAAGAGAAATCTTTTGTTCCCCCACGGGCTCTGTTTTTGTTCAGACCACAGAATGAAGCTGGTTTTGTTAGATCTCTTCTTTTCCAGTGAAGCTGCGAATAGGTAACCCCATTTGGATATCGGACATAGGAAATCCTGGAGTCAAACCTTCCTGACTAAATTTTCACGTGAGGATCAGCTTTGATTTGAAATATATATTCTTTATGCAACCCATACCTGCTTTTTTTATTAGTTCATTTCACTTCGGTATGCCATGTACTGTAGAAATCAACATAACTGCACATTCCCGTCGCATCAAATGACTTTCTGGTGGTCTTCCTGCTCCCCAGCCCCCGATAAGTTTCATTTTGCAGATCTGTGATGGTGTGTATGTCCCCGACACTTCCTCTCACCCACACCATCTTGTAAGGGAGACTTTGGACCAGCTGTTGACGTTTTGGTGATGTAGACAAGATCGATATAACTGAACTTACACCCAAGCTTACATTCATTAGCCAGGAGATGCGTCAAGCTGGCAGAGCTCAATGCTCAAGTCTCTGAAGCATCATAGCTATGTTATCTCTGCTCAGTGCCTGAATTTTATAGGAATAAATCTTGACTTTGTGTTTTCAAAAATTAGTGGTTAATTCCTGTGTTTTATTTGTGGAGAATTGTGACATTTTGGATAGAAAAGAAATTGAGAACAGAGATGGAGTTTGGATGTCTCCAGTTATCAAGCCCTACAGCACACCATGGTTTTCCTCCCTTGTGAGCTGCCACGATGCAGTTCTGGAGAAGAGTCCAGGGAGAGAGTGCCGGCTGTGTGGTGAAGCGAGACAATGAACAGCTTCCACAAAGAAATGCAGCAACTCCTACAGAAACAAATCCTCCCTCTTTCTCCAAAGAAGCGGTGTCCTCTTAAATGGAAATCAGACACTTTTCTCAGAGAAATGTTAAATTGAAATCCTAATTTTTCCCTTACTGGAACTTTCTCCATCCTGTCTGTGGGACAGTGGGAGCAGGGATGAACCACCTTCTTCCCACACTGATATGTGAGAGCTCTGAAATGTTACTCTTGGGGAGATAAGAGAGGAGGATTAAAGGCAGCATCTTATCCAAGTTCTTCTGAACTATGGAGTCACAGTGTAAATAAGTGTCTGGTTTCAAACTCTGATTTTTATCAGCCTAAAAAAATTTCCATCTCTCATTCATTCTTTGTTCTTGTATAAGTGTGTTTGTAGTTCATGTAGAGGTTCCTATTTAGGCATGGCTTGGTCGACTAGGAGCTGTTGTTGTGTTGCTGTGGTAAAATGTCAGTTAGAAAAGTTATCTTTAAATGCCTCCTCTTTGGCTGGTCCCTGTGCCCTGCTGTGTTAACTATATGCTGTGCCATGTTTTGATGTCTCCACAATGCCTTCAAACCAACACCTGGTTGGCTGCTTTTATTTCTAATTCTCTGTTGTCTTGCAGCATCTCTGATTTTTTTTTCTTTTACTTTCTTGAACTTATTAGAGTCTTTAAGTATTTATGTTGCTGCTTTTTTTATTCTGCAGTTTACAGGTGGTGTATTATGCAACTGGTGAAAAGCAGTAATATTTTCAAATACATTGTGGTGGTGGGGTTTTTTTGGTGTTTTTGGTTTTGTTTTGTTTTTGTTGTTTTTTTAACATGCTGCAATATTGTATGCAGCTAACAGGGCTTTCCAACTGTAGTTACTCTGAGTGAAGTGTGGCGGGGAATGGGAAGCTTCCATTGAATCCTAGCAGAGATGGGAACAAGTGTCCAATTTCCAGAAAAAAATTACGACCTAGAAGAAATCATTCTAGATTCCCAGAGTAACCATCTAAAGTCACGTTGTGGATGTCTTTAACATGCTCTGTCAAGTCCCCAAAAATCTATCTGCAACCATGAAAAGGCAATGGATATCAAAAATGTAGAGGAGAAAAATGGGGCCAGGGAGATGGGACACCAAAAAAAAAAAACCAGCAGAAAGTGTAAAAACTAAACAAGTGCATTGGAAGCGATTATGAAAACGTTGTTCTTCACACTCAGTCCTATATATAATTATTGTCTAGCACTTAGGTCCAACTATGTGAGTGCCTTAGAAATACCCAAAATAAACAGAGGTGAAAAGAGATGACACAATTGCTACTTTGATAAAGTAGATTTACTTGTACTCACTGAAAATTCGCTATTTAAAATGTCTTAACATCTCAGCCAGATTTATAGTGTGGTGTCCTATACATGCCTCCTGGTGTTCTGCCAAAAGATTGTCTTGAGTACTGACACATCAAATCCTGGTATTACTGCTCTTATTATTAGAAAAGAACATCGTCTTAAACTTGGTTGTTAAAACAGCTATTTTCCAAGACACTGATACTAGTATAGAGCATATTTGTTTTAAATAAAAGATATTTGGAAAAATGCATGAACTGCTTCACATATTGAATGAAAGACAAAGCAATATATGTAGCTCTCCCTCTATCTAGATGTGTAGATATAAAGCAAGAAGGATGTAAACGGAAATGAATTTGTACACACACACATACATTCCATTTTATCTTTCAGAAGGTAAAACGTTGTGTGTACTTTTCTAAATACCTTTCCATATGCACATCTTTATATGTGTCCATGTTAATAAGTACTTGGCTCATTAAAATCAGAAGATGATGCATGCTAAAAATGAGTTGAAGTGGTTTTGTCTTGTTTGAGACATCGAAAATCATTGCGGTCAGGGAGCTAATCCCAGTGATGGGCTGCCTCCTCCATCAGAGGAGAATTTTTCAACTGAGCCATCCTTTTGGGCACATTTAGCAAGCCCTTTCCTTGCATGTTTCTGGCTTGCCAGGAAGATGCCAAGTGCTTGGCAGCTCTTTGCATTATGGTTTGCTTCAGAGATCAGTTGAGGGAGGTTACCAAGGACACCTACTGAAAACTCAGCACTCTGACTTTGGAGTTGCAGGGCAGGCACATGCCCTCCTCATGCTCCAGACCTTCCTGTCTGTGCTCTACTCCAGGAAAGAGAAAATGCTTTTACTGCCTGCTATCATTGTGTATTTTGGTTGTTGCTAACATTTACTAGGAACTCAGAAGGGATTCCCTCCCCTCTGTCTGTGTTACCCATACCAAGGCCTACACAGTTTCGTACTCTGGACAGCCTTGTATTCTGTAAGATTTAGCCTAAATGATGGGGACATCTCAGTGGCTGTGAGAGAGACAGTTTTTATGCAGATATCCTAACCAGTAAATCTAAGCACACCTTTGCTGGGACTGAGGGAAGCAGCAAAGGAAAGAATTTCTGAAAGGAAAGAAAAACAATACAGGGCAGAGCAAACGCTTTAGGAAAAAAAAAGGAGAATAGTGTGGTGGATGTCTTCCGGACACTTCTTTCATTATTTTTGTACAGTGCTGCTGACAACGTAACTGTCTTTTCGCACGTTTTCAGTATGTTACCATAGATTTTGAGCCAAAGAGCATCATCTGTCAGTATACTCCAGATGTAACTTTCCAGGTCAGAATTTTTCCCGAGTAGCAATGTGAGACCGTATCATAGTGTAAGATGCTAATCTTCTAGTCTTGTCTTATATCCAGGCAAAATCTGCCTGAAAGCAGAGGCGACGCACCACCCAGACAGGGCTGACTTTCAACTGTTAGTATTCTGCAGAACAGCCTCAAACATTATCAGGAGTTGTATCTTTTTGGGGTAGCATCTGTTGGAGTAAGCGTTGTACTCACTAAGGAACTTGCAGTTTTAGCAGGTAGGAACGTTTTTATAGCAGAGGGTATGTGTATGGCAATAAAACTAAACTGTTACTGTCATCAGCTCTGCTATTAGGGTTGCTATTGATAGATGCGGAATGGAAAAGAAAAATAAATGAGGGATTAATTGCAGCTTTTTTCCTTCCAGATGGAAAACCAGATAATGAAGTATACACAAAAAAGGCTTTGAGTTTTCTTCATTTTATTTGAACATTCAATATCACTTTGGTAGAAATTCCTCATTGTTGTTTTTTAAAATTTATTTAGTATAGTCACAAGTTGTATACAATAACCGCTTTTGTAGATCCATATAGTCTTTTCTCAGGAAGTGAAGCATTAAAAGCAAAAGTTGTTACTGGGAGGTGAAATTAGTGTATTTGTGCTGTTGTTATCCTTTCATGTTTTTGCCTTTTTTCATCCTTTAATATTTTTCTATCTTTAATCCCCTTCTCCTTAATTTACTCTTTGAGGCAGTGGGAATGACTTATAAAAGGATGATCAAAGCATGAAGGGAATAATTGTCTCTTTTGTTTTCAAAGTCTCACCTCAGTATTGCAAATGGGCTATGAACCATTTTTGGTTAAGACCTAAGTGCCTCTGTATGATTTCTTGGTTTGGCAGTGGTGTGTGAGATTGTGCAAGTCAGGCCACCTGCACTCCCATAAGCCCTATTATGCTCTGTTATGCTTCCCTGACATCCACTCCACAGACATTAAATTGAGTTTAAATAGATATAACTTACTGGAAGAATATTGGACTCCAAATTTACACCTTCCCCTTGGTATCTTCCGTGAATTCCTATCAAAGACTATGAGATGAGTACAGTGAGAAGTCTACCCACACCCTGCAGCCTCTGTTACTCATGAGCTGTCTAATATATCCGCTTTCTTAGACCACCCTATTTAACTCAGTGATGAAAAGACCAAAAGAAAATTTCAAAAACATGAAAAACATTGTTTTCTCAAAAAATCATCCGATAAATCTACCATTCACTGTATCCAGCTGTCCCGGGACAAGGGGAATGCAGAGGTTGTTTGCTATGACTATGGAGCAAGGAAGGAATAAGCAGAAGTTGTATTTATGGATGTACCAAGGGAACAGTGAAATACTTGTAAATTCTGTGTGTTGGCGGGAGGGATACCACAACCTGCCTGTTTCCAGAATTTATGACCAGCGTCTGAAGCTTGAGAAAGTGTTGTCCGCAGCGGCTATCTGACAGTGAAGTGGCTGAAAGTAGCACAGGAGAAGGTGGGGATTCCAGAGGTTTTCTTTCATAGCATCAATCAAAGGCTTTTAAGGGATAAGTATCATAGAGATGTGAAGTGAGATATGAAAGAGTACTATTTATAAAAACCTACCAAATGATACTTATCAACTATATTTGGATTAGCCTCTATTTGGATTAGTCTGACACCATCAAGGATTACTTTCCTAAGGCAGAAACTCAGAAGAAAAAGCTCCTGCAATTATACTGAAAGATTTGGGGGTTTACCCCCATATTTAAATGATATTTTTGTCGTCCTCTCAGAGACTGGGAGAAATGGTCAACTTGGCTATGCTGGTGACGAGCTGTTGACGGGTGTTGCTCCTTTAATTTGTGATGCCATGTTGGCATGAAGAAGGGATTAAGGCCAATTTAGTAATTTATTTTATGAATATAAAATCCATGTCACTACAGTGCTAGGTAACAGCAACCATGGATAAGCACTCGCAGCAGTGCTGCTGTTTGGGTGTGATATATAATCAATTTGCTTGTGATACAAACTGAATAAACCTGTCAAATGCACCTTCTGCTATCCCCAAGGTAATTTTGTGGCCCACATTTCCTATGGACTTCAAGGAAGTGGACTGTCAGGTATTCCCAGGTGTGTGTGTTGTCTAGCTGTAACACAAGCACGCAGTAGATGAATGTTTCCTGTTCAGGACAGTATTTTCCAAGGGCACAGCTTGTCCTCTTGTCCTGTAGGAATCTTTGCTGAGAACCAGAGTCAGGCCTCAGCGCGTTGTCCTGATGCTGGAAGTTATGCTGCTCTGTTATATTCGTGCCTTAAGTCAATGTTTTGTGGTGCTGTTTAATGTTCAAGTAACCATGACTGGTTTGCAGTCTCACTTCATATCATCCTGCATCCCCGACGTGAGTAAGTGCTCAATTCACAGCAGGATCTTGCCTCCTCCTTGGAGTCCTAGAGGATTTGCTTTTTTGCTGGGTTATCAAACATCCTCAGTAGTTTTTGTGTCTCAACTGTTGCCCCAGTGATTGCTGCTATGTTTGGTGAAGGAAACCTCCATCCCACGAGAGGGAACAGTTCAGTCTCTGGGATTTTCATTTCTGAGATCATGTCACTGGTGCAAAATCCGTAACATCCAAACTGATGTCTCACCTCTGCAAGCAGCAGCTGCGTGCAGCACTGATCTGGGAATATGATTAATTCCTCTTCCTTCTACTTCCAGAAAAAACTGTTAGCTTTTGCATGCTTACATTTAAAATTGTTGCTGCTCTCAGACTGAAGTTCGAATCTTGTAAGTAGAAATGAATAACTGGCTATTACCATGCTTCTCATCAGCAGATCTCTGACCACTTTAATAAAGAAGATTATAATATTATTCCCACTTTGCACTTCTGACAATAGAGGCAAAGCAAGATGATGAGGCTTGCGTCATCTTACAAACCTAGCCAATGGAAAAATGTTTTGGTGGGCTTGGTAAAACACTGAACAGGGGCCCAGAGCAGCTTTGAAATCTGCATCCTTGGATGTATTAAAAACTCAGCTGGACCAGCCCTCAGCAACCTGCTCTAACTTTGAAGGTAGCCCTGCTTTTGGCCCACGGTTGGACCAGAGAAGCTGCAACCAGTATCATGCGGTGCTTTTAATTTCAGAGACAGGAATGACATTCAGGTTTCCAGAATCCCAGTGCTTTGTTTGGTCCCTACTACCTCATGCAAGGTAACTGTATATTTACCATTAGAGAGGGAAAAATTAATCTTTTTTGGTGCATTTTATTTTACCTGGAACAATATGGGAGGGGACTTGAGAACAAAGTCACAATTGCAGCCAGGTCCGTGTCAATCCATTTCTTGATAGTCAGTGCAAAGCTGGTGTAATAGGTGAAGTCGGTATGAAAGCAGTGTGACCGCTGAGCAGAGCAGAAGAGTATTTATTGAAGAGTCTACACGCAGACAGAGCAAACACAAACTGCATCCTGCGTCTGTGAAATCCAATTGCATCACATTTTATAGACACACAGCTAACATAATTGAGTAATTCTGTTTATACAGAAATCATTCCTGCAGCTAGTTTGCTCAATCAGGGATCTAATGTCACTGGTAACCATGGCACCATGCTCTTTGCATTTATCAGGCTCCTCACACTTTATTTTGTGCTGGCCTATAAAAATAAAAACAAAATCAGATCCTTATTTTCATCTTTCTGAAGGTTGTGGGGTACGTGTAGGAATCTGGATTTTTGTTTTTGCACCAAGGCGTATTTGTGATAGAGACAGAGGCCGTTTCATGATCAGTTCAAGTGCTGTCCGACACAGAAGTACCTGCTGTGCCTGCGTGCTCTTTTCTGGTATTTTGGGTTTCCTTGGGGCACTGAGCGGCTGCTGAACGCTGGGGGAGCTCCCGCGGGCCCTGTGTGCGTGCTGTACCATCTGGCAGGAAACACTGAGTTTTCAGTGCCATCTCTGGGGACTAGTTTAGTTTATCCAGCGATGGCCTTCTATAAGACACATAAATTCTCCTCCTAGGAGAATGGCCTAATCACTAGGTTAGTGAGTTTTACACACATACACTCTGCTCTTCATACATTTTGAGGATGGTTTGTTTTGGTTTTGTTTTTACAGGGCGGAGTGGATTTCTCAGCTCTGAGTATCCTCTTCCCCCTTTCCTCACCCAGATGCCATCCAGGCATCTTCCTAGGGGTGAAAAAATAGAGTTGAAACCTTTTAAACTGGGTAGGGAGTTGCAAAATCTTTCATTTCTTCATGGTAGCTTCATAGTAGCTTTACTACAGAGCTGTCATGTAAAAAGGGAGGTGCTGGTAGCTAGGTTTTGAAACAAATGCTTAGTTTCAAAAAAGGAAAAAAAAAAAAAAAAGCAGGGGGAGGCTTTGACAGACCCAGCTGTAATAGTGTGGACGAGAACACAGCTCTGCCCAGTCCCAAGGAAGGTGCTAACTGCTAAATAGCGACAGTGTCTCAGACACTTCCTTGGTTTTGCCTGTGCAGGTTAGTTCACAGGGCCCCTGCTCTGCTTGGCCTCGGGCGACAACCTGTGCATCGCATGGATCATCTCAGAGCCATCCTGGCACAGTGTAAAATTCTCCTTTTGCTTTTTTGGGTGATGCTCGTGCCTAGGTGAGAGCTATGGGTTTTGCTGTGCTGTCCACACACTTGAAAATAGAGTATGGCATGAAAACGAGTGCAACTTCACTATTAATGAAAGAAAGTAAGTTTTGGGGGAAAAAAAAGTGGGAGTAACCAATTATAGGTTCAGATGCAAGTTTTTTTCTGGATTTCTCAGTGAAGAGTTTTAATGAAGATTAGTTGTAAATGTTGCTCTTCTGGTAGAGACATTCTCTTCCCCAGGTAAAATTAAACTAAGTTGTTTGTCAGGAGAAAACATTGCCCACATTTTTCATAGGTGACTGAAGAAGGCCTTGTTTAAGGCTGAAGCTCGGTAGCTTTTTGCCAAAAACTTGAGCAGCTTTCAAGTGAGCAGAGGCCAGTGGGTTTAGCAAAACCAAAGAGAATGTCTAGCACATAGGAGAGGCCCTTTGAGGAACTGTATTGAAACAAGAAGGTATTCTATCCTATTCTCTGTTTTTACCCAAGTTTAGTTCATGCCTCGATTCACTGCCTGGATACATCTCTACTTGCATTTTTTGACCAACATAGATTGCTAGAGCAAAATAAAGTATAAAGTTACAGTCTAACGCTTGCAAAACGCCCTATTTTTTTTTTAAAGAGCAGCTATTTTCTATGAGCCTGTGTGCCTGCCATTGGCTGACAGAAATCAGATCTTCCCTGAGAATTTCCTTAATTAAGTTGACAATTTCATTTAACAAGAGAGAAATAACTATATTGGTGGATGGTATTATACTGAAAAAAATGAGCTCTTACTCATTTAATAATAAAAATAATATTTCCTTAGGCTTTGCCTTAAACTCAAACCAGATATGTATAGATTAATTAGAAGGCTCTGGAAGACAGATATTCGTATGTAATGGGGCACATCTTTGGAAGCCTTTAGCCATGTTATCCTGAATGCTGAAGTGCAGTGCATTTCTGATGGAATTACACACGTTGCTCCTGTATAAATACCAAGTGTCTTTATGGTGATTACTGCCTTTCAGTGAATGAGAAGTGTATTAATACTGATTAAACTGCGTTACAGAAATAGAACATTTTCACAGGATTGGAAGCTGCTTTGCCAACAACGCTGTACTGGGTACTGGGAACTGTTTCAAGCTACTTAGCATTAATGAATGAGAATTATTAAGTATAAACATCTTTTTTTGTAAAGAGGATGGTTCTGCCAGACTTGCTGACGTTGAGCTATAACAAGATATGTATTAGCAATTTTTATGTTAATTATATAACATCACATTTGCCACTTGGTCTCTGTTTCTCCCCTTTTTTTTTTTTTTTTTTTTAAAAAAAAAAAACCTCACAAAACATTTAACCCACCTTTAAGCTAATGAGTTGTGGAATTCCTCAGTGATTGATGTCTGTTTAGGCTCGTAGTTTGGCATGTCTGCCACGTGAGATCACTTGGTATGAGGCAAAGGAGAATTGTGCTTGTTCTTAGATGGTACGAAGAATGCAGAAAGGTTTATGTAACGTTTTCCAGTGACGGTAATAAATAAATTCCATATCTCTGTTTATATATAACATTTTCTTGGCTTGCACTGTAAAACCTGGCTATCAAAAGCATTTACTCATGGACTTTACCTACAAACTGATATGACAGAGGTAACTTCATTTTTTTAAACATAACTAAGACCTACAATAAGGAGTTACCACTAAAATATTTATTGCTGTTATACTAGAAAAGTATTCTGCGTTTTACTCGCTGCACGTGGTTATGAGAGCCTAGCAGTAAGGAGATTTTCTAGAAGAGCCCTGAAATAGAAGAATATAGACACCCAGACTGTGTTTGTTCTCTTTTAAATACCCTGCATTTTAAAGACATCCATGTAGCACTGAGAAAACTAGAAAGAACAATATCCTTTCAGGACTAACATGTAATACTAACGATTATATCAACTGAAAATAGCCCCAGACAAGCCAGAGAACCTGGAAATAATCAGAAGGGAAGTCCGAACATGTAGATTGAGTGAGTTAGACGTGCTGGCAAAGGGGACATCATTGTGGCAATAAGGCTTGAGTCACAGAGGAACATTTGCAGAGATTAGAAAGCCAGCATGAATCAGACAGCGCAGTTGGGCAGTTCCCTGCTTGCGTCAGCCCTGGGCATGCCAGCAGCAATCTCTGGGAGCAAAAGCACGGGGCTGGAGCCATTATCTCCAAAATAGCCTGCAAGCCTGAGAAAGGGCTGTGGGAAGTTCACTCTGTTCCACAACTGAGACATGGATCAATAAAATAAGTTACACTTACAATATCAGCAGATGCTTCCTTAGCAGAGGTGGAAGACTTAAATCAGATTAAACGACTAATATCATTAATATCTGATTTTCCAGTGGCAAACTATTCTAGTATCCCAAATAGCAGGTAGCTTCTGAACTTTGTTTTCCCCAAACTGTCAGAAGTGAAAGGAATCACACTTACTCTGGGACTTTGCAATTTCCTGGAGGCTGACACCCGAACGCGTTATTCAAACTTGTTTCTTCACATTCTTGTTCCCACATTACAGAGCTTTCATCGGACAACGGCTTGTGTCCATCAATTTCTGTGCCTGCTGTAACCATCTTCATATTTTCTATCAGTTAATTTTGAGTAAGAAAAATGAAACTTCGCACAAAACCTCATAGTTCATTCAGTTGATCTGAAGTCATTCAGTGGTTTGAAAACGAGCTTTAGGTTAAAACAAATATATTTTCTGTTGACAGCCTGGATTGGCAGCAAGAACATTAAGCTGCTAGGAGAAAACTGGCAGGATGTAAAATTTCCCAAACTCTCATGGTTCCCAGGGCATTTTCAGACCAACTTCACAAAACAAAAATTTCCAGGTGATGTGGTTTGATGTGTTTGCTTGAGGGTGTGTGGGCAGCCTGAACTTGATCTCTTGTGTTGCCTGCGAGGGCTACCGTCAGTAACAGCCTTGTCATTCTCACCGGTACTCCAATGTTTTCATTTTCCTTTCTGTACCGCGGTACCCTTCCCTAGGAGCGCACCAACATTGACTAGCAAATTTCCATCTTGATTTGTGTGCAGTATTTCTGGTCTTCATTGCCCAAAAGAAACCGTGTCAAATTTACTTTTAACTCTCACAGGAAGGAAAAAGTGGAACAAGGTAAATAACAGAGATGGATTTCTCCCTCCTTTTTCTCTGTTCAGTCTTGTCTGTGATTACCATGTACCACCTCTTGCTATCCTGTAGCAACATATAGAATGAAATCTTCTCCTTTTGATTAAATGCCAACAAATCCACAGGATGGCAGAGTACAAAAATAGCAGCTGACAGTCCTTTTATATTCCTATACATACACACAAACAGGGAGGCATGAGTCTTCATGAGAATGGTTGCAAGATTTTCAGAAGATAAATCATTTGAGAACAGAACCAAACCCATGCTACTGAGGCTTAATTAATTATATTAAAAATAATCATTTAATTATCAACTAAAATTAATGAGTGGAACAACCTACTGCCACCTGCTGCGTGAAATTATTTTCAGGAAAGCTTAGGCAATTTTAAAATGCTGATAAAGAGTTTGAGCATGGTATTTTCTGTGCATTATGAGCCCCCAGTGTTGCATTGCTGACTTATAGCCTAACTCGAGGAAAGGACTGAAAGCTGCATAGTTTGCAGTTTGGTACTGAACATTGTTGGCTGCACAGAAGCCACCACACTCTGTGAGTGAAGATCCTCAGTTACTGCTGAGCTCTCATTTTTGCAATGGTGAGGCTCTGTATTCTGCTGGCTCTTTGGGTCTGTTTTCTCATTACTCGGTTTTCTTTGGTGTTGAGGTTGGTAAAAGCAGTAGCGGAAGGGATGTTAGGCTTTTGTTGTGTGCAGTCACGGCTAGAGAGGAGTGATCGCTTGGTGTGCCAGATTTGTGTTTGTTCCTCCTGCTAATTAATTAGTTCATCTGCACCGATGAAAATCAAAATGCAGATGTTTTGGTAAAATTGGCATCAGATTGGAAAATCACATTATTCCAATTTGGCTATAAAGGCACTTTCTAAACATCGTGATGCTTTCAAATAACTCCACTGATTCCCTAAACCCACTGTCGTGTTTAGGGAGAGTTGTCATTTGAATTTCTGTATGGATGTTGGGAAGTGAAAAAGAAATCACACAGGATGTAAAGAAACATCAAGTAGGAAAAAAAGAAATGAAATGAACAAGGCGCAAGAAGAAAATGAAAACGTTGCATACAGAGCAAACGCCTGCATTTGGGATGGCATTTAATATACAGGGAACAGCCCTGCTGGTTCCTTTTCTAAGGGACTGCTTGTGTCCTATGGAGAAGATCCAGCACTGTCACCACTAGAGGGTATCCTCGCATTTAACATAAAGACCGTTGTGTTACATTACTTCCATCACAGCCAGTTTGAAACAAGTGCTATCTACTGGGAGGCCAGAGAGAGGCATTTTCAAGAGAGACTGAAAACACTCAAGGCGTATTTTAAAAGTGGGTTAGTACTTAGACGAAGCTATTTATTAAGGACAATTTCAAAACCTCTTGGTGCCTCAAATAAATGAAATCTCCCCCATCCTAATCCAGGTAGTTGGTTTTGTTTTGTTTTATTTTATTCTCAAAATAGTGATCAATAGCTGAAATGTTTCTTGTTTTCTCGGGGTTTACACAATTAAGATGTTCGGAAATCATTCTGGATCTAGTTACAGTTGCTTTAAGGATACTGAATAAAATTCAGGGAGGTTTTTAAAACATTCAGCATTGGCCTGATTCTGCAGCAGCTGAAGTCATCTTCTGGAGGAGCATAGTTGGGCATCACTAATTGCAAAATCATCCTCTTTCTCGCTCCTCCCCTGGTGCTGAAGCAAGAGCGATTCCAAGTCAGTGCTAGCATTTATGCAAAATTAAAATAGACTGAATGTTAATGCATGGTTACAGGGTATATATTACTATAGCCTATAATTTGTAGGAAGGAAAATGTAAAGGTTTACAGAGTGCACCAGGCAGCAATAAATATGACTCAATCAGATCTTGCCTGCGTGACAAAATATTAGTCAAAGAGAGGAATAAAAGTTCTTGAGTTAGGAAAGATGGGGGTGTAGCGGAAACGAGGTGAGGAAGACACAAGTGCACAGCTCGGGGGGGAGGCTCAAGTGCCACGGTAAAAGGACTTGGTGGGACTTGTCAGTGGGTCTGCAGCTCCTAAAGGCCAGAGCTATTAACAGATCGGAGAGAGAGTCTTAACAGAAAGGTTAGCTGAAATATGGTAGGAATTGCCAAAGTGAGAAATTAAGTGTTCTGTGAAGGAGTTCAGGGGATAATTGGATGCTGTCAAGTGAACAAAGGGACTGGCAAATTATGTCTGTGTAAATATACAGCTTGGTGAAATAACAGTTTATAAAAACTAACTCTCCAAAATGTTTATTCCTGAGAAATAAAAATTTGCAGGACAAATTTGTATAAAAGCTATCATATCAAGGATGATATTGCTTATGGTCACTACTCAGGTCCCCTTATGATATTGAATACGAGAAATACCATTGCCTTGATGGATTGTATGGCAGATTTCCAGTGGACTACACTGGGATAGGGATCTTGCTGTATATTTTTAAGGAAAAGAACAACGTAGTGCATGTTTGTGGCTAATGAGATGGCATGTCTGAAGAAAGGATAAAGTCTTGAATCAGAGGTTGCCTCTGGAGAAGAAATCCAGTCTTCCCCTTGATAGTTAATCACCTTGCACAGACACACTCCCTCTTCTATTTTGGGGTATTGGGATTAACTATCTGAATCTAAAGACTCTAGTTCTTAGAACAAGTAGATACAGATGTTTTGGGGGTGGGAGGAAAACCAACAACAAAAAATTTAGGGCAGCGTATATCAGCGTTTAAACAGATCAGACTGTAGCATAAACTTTTAAATAAATAAAAATATGGTAAATTAAGTACTCTGTCTTCCAAGCTTGAGGAGCATTGGTGAGAAGTTACCAACATGTTGTGGGTTTTAACTCATGATGGCTTACATAAAGTATCCATGCAGATTTTTGGATAGGTGCATCACGTATAGGATAGATCTTTTAACATATCATTTGTTTTTAGACATAAGTGAAACATACATTGTGTCAGTTCTTTGCGGATTACCTGCACCTACTATAATTTGGGTATTGGCTGTTCAGAATAGTTGATAACTCATCCGCTAGTAAGTGAAGAGTTCTGCTTGTTTCTTACAATATTTTGACTGTTTTGTCTTAATTGCTTTGCCTGGGGGGAAAACAAAAACAAAACAAAACAAAAACCACAAACAAACAAAAAAACCCCACCAAAACCCAGTTTTAATTTAGACAACAGTCAAGAAAATGTGTTACACCCTGTACAGGCTGCTTTTTCTTAACTAAGTGGAAATCTCCATCTGTAGGTGCCTTTAGAAGCAAAGTTGATGAGCTGCAACTCTCCTTTCACTCACTAAGGATGCTAAGGATGTCAAAGTTTAGTACAGAGCCACAATTTCCCTTCTGCCTGTCCTTACCTTCTGCCTTTTTGTGCCTTAACCTGCTAGTTTGAAACCCTCGTGTGTTTTTCCAGCAAGCACAATGATGCGTGTGCATTCAGGATCCTGCCCCTGTCTGTTTAGATTAACTGCAAAATAGCATGTATCGTCTTTAATGTCAGGCACTAACCTCTCTTAAGCATACCTTCGTTGGGATGAGAAAACCCTTAAGATCATTATTTCTTTGGAAAAATGTTTTTCTTCGTGTCCGTCTTGAAGTCCCAGAAGCTGTCTCTGACCCCTATAGCTCCAGATAAAACCATATTATTGATTCTAAAATTTTAGAGATTCGAGATTTTTGTCACTCAATGTGTATTCTGGTCCAATTTTCTGCTGATATTTGATATTTTTACCCCAGGAAAACAGAGCATGGTGGTCCTTGCCTAGTTCTGTCTCTGCTCTTAGTTTGAAGTTGCTGAGGAGGACTGTCTGGCCCTCAAGACAGTTGCAAAACCAGTCTCTGTAGTGTCTTGTACTATGTAGAGGTTTGTTGCTCATTATAGTACATACACGTCCCTGCTTCCCCCCAGCCCGTAACCTCTGGAGGCATGTTCCTTGGTAGTTCACTTGCAGAGAACCTGGTAGTGACTGATCAGTTCTGGCAGGCCTTCTTGCCTTTTGGCTCTCTCTTAATTTTGGTTACAAAGGTTATGTCCATGAAGCACAATTCAGATCCACGTCAAGCTATATGAGCTGCTTTAAAGTAGACCTGATGGCATTCCTCTTACAGAAATACAGGAAATACCAAGTTGTCCAGGTAGAGGCTAACTGAAAAACCCCCAACATTTTTCTTAGGATCTCAGAGTCTTTAGGTATTTTTACATGACAGTGTATTGCATTGCGTCAGCGTACCAAGTGCAGTGCAGTGTTGTATTTCTTGTTGTACGGATTGTCACATTCCCAGATCCCTGAGTGACTGAGCTTTCTTCAGGTGAAAAATTGTGAAACACACATTTTTGCAGACCGACTATCTGTCACTGAGAAAACCCATGAATAATTCTGAGTGAGAAACAGACCTGAGGACTTTGCAGTCTGCTCACAAGCAGAAGTTGTTTCTCTGAATAAATAATTGGTTGGGAATCAGCCAGTCCACTCAACTTGTTACCAAATCCTTCTCAAAAGAAAAGTTTGGTCTTGTGGAAAACTACTCACAGGTACAAGTTTTTGGAACACACCATGGATAGAATATTTAAATTTAAAGTCAATGAAACCAAAATATTATGTATTGAGCAGTGAACAAGCGAAAGAACAAAATGCAGACATTTAGTGACAGACCGTTAAAACGTACTGTTGTGCTATCAAAGCAGGGATGTTAACAGAGGAAAGACTGAATGCAAATATACCTCTGGTGGCACTATTATTTCTTTGCACTGTTTCAGAGGTATAAAGAAACTGCTACTGGCAGGAGTGCCTGGCATTGCTCTATTGGCTGCTGTCCCACCACTGTGTCTAGGCTATGGCATGTCCAGGAAGCAAAATAGTGGGCTTTTGAAGTACCTTTGCACTGCAGAAATTTATGGCCGATGGATCAATCTCAGCTTTCTTCCAGCTTATAAAAAGAGCAAAGCCATTCCCCAGGGCTGCCCCAACGGAAGTAGAAGAGAGCAGCAGAAAAGTGGCACGATGTCACTTTTGCCTTGTATCCTGAGTTTCACCAGCTCTTTTTGTGTTGGGCAAACAAGAATACCACAAGATACAGAAGGGCCCAGGTGTGTTTTGTCCCTGATGTGGAGGGGTTGGTCCCTTGCTGCTGCTCAGAGCCCTCGTAAACAGATGGGAGATTTTATCCTGGCCTCCAACAGCAGCATGCTCAAAGGGAAAAAGCATGACATATTGGGCACAGAGAAATGGGGCCATGCCGTGGTCCTGCACCACAAGACATCTCAGGAGCAAAACTGAACGGGGATTCTTTAAAATACGATAAGGTGAAGGAAGCAATGTTGCATACATTAAACTCATCACTGAGTCCCGAACATGAGCAAGACAGCAGTGATCTTCCCAGGAATGCTCGTGAGGAAGCTGTCTGCTCTGTGTGGGACCAGGCTCAAATAGAGCACAGGAGGTACTACCAAAAGCCACACAAATGAACAGAAAGGATAAAATAGACATTTTTGCAGCTTCTGCTTAGGTGAACGCTCTCTAACTGTTCCCCTGGAAAAGGCACTCTTGGGTGAAGAGTGTGGCCTCTGGGGTTGCTCAGGCCCCAACATTTAAATAATTCACCAGGAATACATTTCCCAAGTGGAAACTTGTCATGCAGAGGCTAAGACATGGGACTGCCCCTCTGCAGTTGGTGTGAGTGGGCTGCTTTGCCAGCAGCAGACTTAGAGCAAGGGACAACACAGAGCCTGAATTTCTTTTTGGAAAAGCCCTTCTCCCTCTGCAGACAGCTGGGCACGCTCTTCTGGTGGAGGATGTCCAAGGAGACTAGTCTCCTCAGGCCTGAGTTCGACTTTGTGGCTATCCAGCATAGTCTAAGATGCTTCCTTTTTGTTGCTATCAATGGTATAACAGCCAGAAATATCACAGCTTTGCTCTCAGGTGTCAGACTGAGTTTGCAGAGCTGACTGTTAGAGAAGTCACCTCTTCTTTCCAAGGCACAGACAGAAAAATACTTTTGTCGTTTGTATTACTTTTCAGAGAAAAAAATTGTGCTACAAAAGCCCCGCTCTCAATGGTGAAAACTGGGATAAGTTCTCTGCCACCTGTGAAATCTCACAAGCTGACACCAGCTTGAGCTGTGGCACAGTGTCACTGTCAAGCACCTTTGTCTGGTGAGATCACCCCATTTACAACCTTGGGCGCTTCCCGTTTCCATGGCAGATGGAGGAACTGAGGACAAATAGGGAAAGCAACATCAGGTCCCAATACGAGTTTCTTTTGCTTTGCGGCTATCTTATTTCAGATACTACTGAAGGAGTTTTGGTAGATGCATGTAAACGTGTTGGACTTCCACATGGTATTCTGAGCTGCAGTGCTTTGGCAGGGACGTGGTGCCACAAATTTTTTGAGTTTTAACTTCAGCCCCGTTTTTTTTTGTTCCAGGCATTCCTGGAGAGAAAACAAAGTAAAATGCTGAGTGCACCCTGTAGTAGCTTTGTGCATGTGGATAAACCCTGCACACCTTTGTTGCCTACAACATTGGCTCAGCTGAGCAGTCGGAGTGCTGACAAGCAGCCTGCAGTGCTCCCAGCCAGGTGTGCTTAGATCATTCTTTTCATTTTAAATCTGCCTTCATGAGCAGGTCTGACCACAGGCTAATGGCTCTACCTTTGCCTACCAAATTACGTTCTATTAATCTTCATTTCTAAAAGTAAAGGTGCTGCCTGCAGCCCAGGAAGCCTGGACATCATCCACAAGTCCAGTACAAATCATAAGTAGTGTTTCATGCAAGATTTCTGCAACTCAAGTTTCTCTACTGATCTAAAAAACAGGTCTAAAAAAAAAAAAAAAAAGTTTTATTACACTAAGAAAGCAGATAGTAAAATGATTTATGCTTCCTGTTAGCTGCTCAATGATATGATCAGTTAAATAGGTTTCAGTATTTAATTATTACCAAGAACTCATTCATTTGGATCGCATGTCTTGAAAGACACCCGAGAGATAAGAAAAGAAAACAACATACCATAAATAGTCTTTAGGTCCTTTCATCTGCTGTTGGACACAGCTCCTCAACAGTTTCTGCCCAGAGTTTAACCCAATTTTCTGTCCCTGCTTATGCCTCCTTCCCTGCACCAGGCTCTGCTTGCTGCAGGTGCAGTCACCTGCCTGCTCCCAGATGGGGCCAAGGAGGTAATTCAGCAAGCTGAAAGCAAGCTCCACTCTGCAGTTGCATTTTACGTGTGAGGAGAGCTTGTCAAGCAGCACCAGCTGGAACAATATGCAGTAACTGTATCTCCTGTGTCGGAGTGATGAATACGGACTGCCAAAGATTTCCAAAACATAAATAATTCAGCTCAGTCCTCTCTAGGTGAAGGGGAATGAATCGCTGAAGGCCCAGCTCTTGAAAGAAAGTTCAGGGCGTTAACCCAGCTGCACATGGTCTCTCCCTGTGAAATTATGGCAGAAGTTGCTCCTCAGATGGCTTTATATTTGCATTTTTATTAAATATTTATTGTTGTTCCTCCTGCAAGGAACCATTATGTGGTAGATGTCCTATATATTTTTATATTCCCATTTTCTCCTAGTTTACATGTACTACTGCCCAAAATAAACATATTCAATCATAAAAAAATCATAATTTTCAAGGTTATTTGAGCATTTTCTTTCCTGAGGTTTCATTCCATTAGCATTTGTTTTCCTAAAATATGATAATTTCCCTGAAAATGGAGGAAAAGTAAAGAGAGGTAAGAAGCAGGGCAGATATTTATGAGCTAGTGCAAAAACATGCTATTAATAGTAATGCTGTGCACTTAGGGTTCCTTTCCTCTGCGTACCTTAAAATGCAGGACATAAATTAATTATCAATGCACCTTCCTCAGTCTCTCTGAAGTAGGTACTGCTAATTGAACTTCATAGATAAAGCAACTGAATGGCAAAGGTAAATATTTCAAAACCCATCTTCCCTAGTAAGTCCTCTAATGCATTTATTAGCTGTATCAGCAAGCACAATTTAATACAAAAATTTTCAAGTGCAGTCTTAAGAGGGGGCCCATTGGTGCCCCTCTTGAAGGGATCTGAAAGAAGACAGCTTGTTCACAGAAATGTTTGTGGTCAATCCTGAACATGATTTTTCAAGCTGTTCCACAGAGAAAACAAGCCCTGAGTCACCACTTGTCTCCCGCATAGCCCTGAAGCGTGAGCATGCCGCTGGGTGACTGCAGTGGCAGCACATTTCTATGCTTCATGGAAGGAGCCACAAGAAAAATGTCTTTCGTATCAGTTAAAACCAGGAGTGCAAAATCAAGCCTGTCCCCACTGAGGACTCTCACCTTAAACAGCACAATCTCAAATGCTCTCTCCGACGAAGCGAAGCAATCACGGATCGTTCTTGGGAGAGTCACCGAGGAGTCTTCCAGCACAAGAGGCCATTAGGTGCTTAAAGCCCAACTGCTGCTCACACTGAGTTGCAGTCAGTGGAGCTACGAACAGAACAGGATCCAATCCACGTAGGAGAAGTGGCAGCAACTGGCTCTAAATGAATAACAGCAGCCAGCCCCAAGACCCAGTGTGTTGCAGTTTAACTATGAAGAGGTTTGTCTGACACTGCTACATCATCTTTTTGTGCTGCTCCATCTATTCTCTTTCCCTGAGTGATTGAGGCTGCGTGCAGTTTAGACAGAAGTACCTTTTTCTTTTTTTTTCTTTTCTTTTTTTTTTTTTTTTTTGTCTGCACAGATAAGGAAGAATTTTGTCACTGCTCTTGTTTGCTCAATTCTGTTGCAGAGAAGAGGGCAGGCTATGCTGTAGCCCTGTATGGAGGGCAGCTGCAGGATTAGGCCCAGAAGTAGCCTCCAGGATCAAAAAACGGCGACTGAAGAGAGAGCTCAAAGCATGAACAAAAGCCAGGAATTGACACACAGCAATGATTACTGCAGATGGGTTAAGAAGGAAGAAGGGGGAGGGGGGAAAAAAAAAAAAAAGGAGGGAGGTGTAGAAACACTGGCAGGTTTTGCATGGTTGGATTGATGATTAAAGCACATCCTCAATGGGGCAACTACTCTAAATGAATTTGGCGAGCGAGAGGCAGTATCCTGGCTGTTAAAAGCGTATGAGCTTCTAGGGGCTTATTTTCAGTAAATGTCCACAATGAGTACAAGTTGATGAAGCGCTGGTGGGTTTTCTGCTTTTGCATTTGCTAATGCACATTGAAAAACAGGGTTTTGAGGTTCAGCTGGGTTGCAACTTTTATTGGAAATTTAATCACAAATGTAAACTAAGCAAGTATATCTCCTAGGATAATGAACTCTAAACCAGGCACTGCATTCTCTTGCTGGAATATTTCTTGCCCAGATTTCTCCCATGTACTCATTAAACTGCTGTAAGTGTTCTTTTAGAACCCATAGATTTTTTTACTGCCCTATTAAATCTAAATTAAATGCTTTTTTGAGGCATTTATAGAGCTACCATTTGCTCCAGCAGGGAATATGCAAAAGAACTGCTTTAAAAGAAATCAGGGCATATTCTCAGGAACACTTTAATAAAGGCAGGGAAAAGCCAGTACCGCGCTGGGCATCACTGCAGGTGTTCCTGGGCTTTGCTTTTTGATTCTGGTTTTGCTGATTAAAAAACCTTGCTAAATTTGGATGGGAGCCATGAGCAGTTCCATCTTTACAGTGGTGCTGACAAACAGAGTTCAGACTGTGGCTGTTTGGGGTATGCCAGGCATGGATCATCTCCCAGACCCGCTCTTTGTCAGGTCACTGGTGTCACTGGGGAAGCTGCAAAATGACTCTGCGCCTTTCCCTCTTGCCAGCCTGAGCTGCTGTCCCCAGTGGGACCGCTTGGATGTTGGTGTTAGCTGTTGCTGCCAATTCGGACCTTTCTGCAGTTTAAGGAAGTACCGGAGTTATAAGACTGTTGTGGGAAATTGTGTGAATAATAGCAGCTTACTCACGTATCTGGGGCCTCTCTTCTGCATCTTCTCTGGTAGGACATGGTCATGTTGAAAGAGGGTAGAGGATGTCATGTCTAATAAATGCCTAATGCTGCTGTCACTATATAATTGGGGTTATAGTGCTGTTAAGACTGCAGTGATGAAGTGAGAAGATGCAGTCAGTTAGCTAATGTGCTAAATGCACAGATTTTGCTATAAAAAGGGATTGCATGGATGGAGAGAAATTTTGCTGTTCATCTTCACCCATGCTGTTATTACCAGGTGATTTTGAAAGGTTCCTTATTGGATCTCCTACAATGAATTTAGGATGTTCTCACCTTTGGGATTATAACTGTGGCATGAATGCCCCTCCTACATTCAGGATGGATGTACAGGAAGTTTGCACTGTAGATGACTTTTTCAGTGTACTTCTGACTTCATCCTGCTCAGAAACTCTCAAAAGATGTAACCTGTGGGCCAAATCCTGTCCCTACCAAAATCACTGTGAGATGGACCATTGACATCAGTGGGGCTAGGATGTCAGAGGTGATGTCCTCTGCCTTTTGGTCTCTCTGACATAACCGCCTGAATTGTTTACAAAAAGAAAAAAAAAAAAAAAAAGAAAAAGGCAGCAGCACTGAATGTCACAACCTGCCTGTTTTATTGGCAACTGGTGCTGAATTGGTCCTTGGACGTATTTGCTTTTATGACACAGTAGCAAATACCTTGCCTCTGCCCTTGCTATTTCAGTGCTGATGTTTCAATTTCAAACCACTTTTTTTTTTTGAGTGGATGCAAGCCTACTAACGGCATCAGGGTTACTATGGTTACAGCTTTTCATTGTTGGGGTTTAGAGTGTGAAAAAGAGAAAAATTAGTCCCAAACTCACTGTTAAACGTTATTAATAAAAACAGACAGCGATGGATATATAGATTAGCTCCCTTATATATCTTACACCACTGTCTGAGATGAATCTCTATTCCTTTAGTCATATGCCTTTTGTTCATCTATCAATATCTAACCTACTTCACACAGTCAGGAATCAGAAACGTGTGGTGTATTTGAGATTTCTCTTGACTTAAAGCAGAACTCATGGTGTTGCTGCCATTATGATTAATGTGTTAAATTCTTCAATGCCTTTTTGCCTTTTCCCTGTCTCTCTTCTGGAGTACATGGAAGATTGAGGTACAGGGAATGTTGAGTATCTTTGAGTTGGCTGCTTTCTGCTAAGCTGCTAAATTCAGGGTAGTGTGAATTCCTGAAACCACAGTATCAGGGTTAGGGTTTGGGGTTTTTTTCAGGTATTTAATATTTTTCTGGAAATGAAGGCATTTTTTGCAAGGTGTCTTCTACCATGCCATTTAAAAAAATGCACAAAACCTCCAAATAAACATCTGTATCTCACTGATTTCCAGTGATAGAATGATTCTTCTTGTGCCTTCAAGATATTTGATGAAATAGCTATAATTCCTTATGAAAGTTCAGAGCATGTGGTTACATTCATAGATTTTAGCAGGTATTATATATTCTTATTTTGCTGGATAAGTGCAGAGGCAGGTTCTTGTGCAAATATTGGTGATTTCAGGTTTGAGAAGAATGTGCCAGCCAGTAAAACATAGACGCTGCGATAGTGAACACAATTACAGCAAAGTGGCTTAAAGTTCAAACAATGTGTTGTCACAGCTGATTTTGTGCGGTGTTGGCCAAGGTCTCACCGTACCTATGAATTATTCACTAGATAATAAATTACACAATCTGAACAAGGGAAATAGGATAATTTGGAAGGAGAGGGTGTTACTTCTACCATCCTAATTAACAAGGTCTGTAATTTTATACTTTGGAAGGGTTTTTCAATATTTTCAATTTTTAATAGGGGAACCTTTCAAGTTATTTGAGAGCTTAAATTGCTTGTGAATTCCTGGCCTTTAACACTCAGATACTAATAAGCTGATTTAAAAAAAAAAATATATTTATAGTGATCTCAGAAACAATTTAATTTATATTAAAAATATTCAGAAAATGTTTTAGCATTTAAAGATGTTTCTTGTAATTTTTAATGTGATACCCTTAGGAGAAAAATGATGTGGTGAGATTGTCTGCGATAGCAGCACACTGAACCCGTGAGCCCAGGAGATTCCTTTCAATTTTGCATTACAGTGTTTGATTCCAGAAGAAATTCTTAATTCCCTCAGAAAGAAAGATCATGTGTACGGAGTCTGTGTAATGCCTGGCAGTCAGTGCTCGATGTTGAATGGGACACGGTATCCTTGTTAGGTGAATCAGAGGCACGTGTGCCCCTTAAAACATAGGGGCTGAAACCCCTTCACCGAACTGTATCGACAGCAAATTAATTTAAGGTCTGTACATATTCGTCTACTAGGTGTAAACAGGATTATTCTTGAACAGCATTTGAGAATAGCCCTAGCTGGCTTTTAACTGTACCTTCAGTGAACTTTCAGAAGGAATAATAGTTATTTTGCCAAGTATCTTGAAGGGCACAAGAAGAAAACAAGGACTGTCATCTGGTTAATGTTTGATTGGTTTATCCAGTGTACCGGTTCTTTCCCACAGGGCTCATTGGTTGTGCTTGGTAAATTCAGTGTTACTTCAGTTTTAGTGGCTTTTCTTGGAAAATAATTTTTCTTAGAGGTCTGCGTTAACTTGTCATTCTAGTGGATGCTCTAATTCTTTGCGCAAAGCCTGTTCTATTCATACATGTACAAGTGGTTAAGTTTTAAGGCAGAGACTAAGCGAGACAGTGCAATTTTGGAGAAGAAAATGTGTTCTTTTTAGAAGAAAAAAATCTGGAAGATAGACTTTCTGGGGCCACACAGATGGGAAAAGAATGACTATGTTTTGCTTTCAGAGCTGCGTTTCTGCATCAGCATGGTCCTGAAAGCTCTGCTTGTCCAAAGTTGATGTAGAAAGATTACTTTTTAACCACAGTGTCTGAGACATTGCTGGTCTCCTATACTTTCTATAGCTATACAACTCATCTGTATGTGCAGCTTTGAATATTGGTATAAGCCAAAGAAGAGACATTTGCTCTATAAATATGTCACAGGGGGGTAACGTTGCCTTCAACAGTGTTGGAAAATCATTAACTGTTTTTAAAAAACGAGCATTTGGAGGAATTTAAATTGGCGCACTCCTTTGCACAGCAGCTATGTTGAAATAGCACGTTGTAGCTCAACACATCTGCCTCTTTAGCATGTGCAAAAGGAGCTCTGCCTGCTTGCGTTGTGGAGGTAATTATTGCTCTTATTTCTTTTGGTACTGCAGGTGTTACACAATGCATCTGTGCTAATACCGTGCTACTGATGATATGGCACAAGAGGCAAGTTGTGCGCTCCTCTCCACCCCCTACCCCCCACCCATCAATTTAGAATAAGTAATAAAAGGCAAAAACCTTAGTTTTGGTCTTAAAATTCAGACTAGTTTTGCAGGGAAGTTTTAGGATATATCTGATGTGGAAGTGATAGGAATTTCCACTGAAGAGCGTATGGGTAGAATTGTACAATAATGCAGTTAAGAACTGCATTTGGTACTGGAGCACTTGTACTTACATTCCTGAGATGTTTTTAAAACCTGCCCTTTGAATGTACCTTATTTTGTGAAAGAAATTGGAGTATCTCTCCATTAGGAAAACTTCTGGTTTGTAGCCTTGATAATAGCTTTGAATGTTTTGGAGTTGTTCAATCAGTTGAGAAGAGGATGTTAGTGACCACTTCTTGTATCTGTGTCGTGTTAAGTTTGAAGTACATACTGTATCATGCAGGTAATGTTTACCAGAGTGATAAGAGTATATCTGTGATATACACAGCTCTGTAGATGTAAAAATGTCTTAATTTAATATGTCCATCAAAGCAAGATTACTCATAGGCAAGCAGCTTTTCATGAATACACTTTTGTATCTTTATTACTTTAAAACTTAATGTGTAACTTTCTTGGGGAAATAGCATAAGCAAACGGCTAATGAATTGTCAAATATAAGGAAAAATGCAAAACATCAAAGATTCGGTGTAAGGTGATCAGCAGCTGCAAACATTAAATTTTAATGACTTTGAGAAAGGCAACCACCTCATCTTTGATTAATAAAGCATTGCATTCAAAATGATCATCTATCTGGCATATATAATAACATAAGAAAGGAAAAACACAATTATTTTGTTTCCAGTAGGTTTATCATGTTTGTGCATTAATTGAGTCATGCAAGAGTGTGTTTGCTTTATAATAGAAAGGGGAGGACATCTGTTCAGATAGAAACACTTTAACATGTACTCAGGAGACATTTTTTCCACTTAGCTTTCATTCCTCGAGTTTCTGGCAAAGGCAGTACTTTTAGCAGTGTATTACAAGAAAAACTATGGCTACAAGGATTTGTTTGTCCTTTTGAGTACTTTCAGATCTGGTCTTAAGGGCTGGAATTTTGCACCTACTGTAAGGATTAATTGCATGCTTTTGTTTTTTATTTTTTTATTTATGGATTTGTTTGACTTTGGGGGGGGAGAAGTTTATTGGGTTTTTTTGGTTGTTTTTCCTTCTCCTTAGAAGCGGACACTTCTATTGGCCTGTTGTAGCTGGCCTTTAGAAAGCAGTGAGAGGTTTACTCACCTGGGGACAGAAAAAAGATGGATAAATAGTCTGTAACCACGGATTTAGAGCAAAGTCCTAGAGCCTTTGCTCTCAGAACAATTTTTATCTAATGTTTTCAGAAGTGGCTGCATGAACATACTACTAGGGAGCAAAGATCAGAACCACTGCATCCCTCTGCTCCCTGTTGGGTATTTGTGCCCTGTAGAGTTATATGCTCTCTATAGGCTGTAGAGCTGTGTTCTCTTTTGTGCATGCTCCTTGTGGAGACATAAATCTCATATTCCTTCTTGCACGTTGGCCAAGCTTCATCGTGAGAGGTGGGAGATCCCTTAACCTATGGGGCAGATCCTGCTAGTCTCCTGAGCGGCAGAGATACAGGGTCTAAATCTCCATAGGATCAAAGAGCATAAAAGTGCACAGTTTTCCTAAACCTTGCTCTGACATTTTCATTTTAAAAAGAAAATGCTGCCTTTTGTGAGGGTCCTGTAAGGAACATGATTCTAACTTCAGGCTTACTGGGAGGCCAAGGTGAAGCAACACCCAATTCCTGAATCCTCGTGCGATCTCCCTGAAAGAAAGTGTGACTACTCAGGCAATTCTGTAAGCACCAGCAAACACAGAAGAGTAAGTGCTTGACAAGAAGCTGTACTGTTTCAGAAACAGGCACTGGTACATGACTTTTGACTGTTTCATTTACTTAAGCAGTGCTGCCTGTGGTCGTGTATTCTCATTCCAAGTAGCTGTTGAACACCTACCTGTCTGCACTTGACTGACTGCGCAGGAGAGAATTGCATTGCATTTCATGATGTTGTAATAAGCGCTGCAACCATTTCAATATTATGATGTATTATTTACATATCCAGCCTGGACCGATATAGCTATAAACAAAGAAAACTAGTTACTAAATTCACTATTCCTCAAGTGTCAAGCGCTACATGAGAAATGTATACAGCAGACTGACAGCAGAAGAAACAAGATAATTTAATCTCTTATATGTGCTTCTATAAGAAGACTTTTATTTTCATTTTGGTTTTGTTTGTTTGCTTTGCTGAAGCTGTTCATTGTGGCTGATGCCAGGACCTTTTTAGTTCCCCGGTCTTAGTTGCTTTTTCTACCACCTTTCTGCTCCTCCACAGATTCAGTTCTGCAGCAGGAGAGTTGGTGGGATCTGGTGAGATCATTTCTGCTGTGCAGCCTAGCAAAGCACGTGCAAACAGAAAGGGTCAGGTGCCCCTCAAAAAGGAACAGTCTCCAGTTTTGCTTCTACATGTTATTCGCCTTCATTGCCAAAAATCAGCCATGGCTAATTTCTCCAAAGTCTTCTCTTGAGCGTGCTTTGCTGACTTGGGCACTTGTCTTCTTTCTTCTGTTCTTTTCTCCCGACACCTCCAGTTGCCACCTTCTGCTTTGAAATCTGTGCTTCTCAGCTGTTTGGCCTTGTCAAGCTTTCCCAACAGCACCCTGTCAGTCAAGAGCCCTGACACAGCGTACAGAAAGCTGTCTAATTCAGTTTTACTGGAGATGGCAATTTCAAGCTTGGTGTCTTAGGGAATGAAGGTCTGCACAACTGATTTTTCTGTTCTTGGTTCTTGCCCCCTCACCTTTTCTGCAGACGTTTTGGGCTGATGCACTCTTTCAGTGTGGGTGTGGGGTGTGACAGTGGGGTAAAATACTCCAGATAAGAAGTCCCTAATTTTGGGGTTAAAAGATTTATGAATCTTAACCACAGCAGCTGTGAGTGTCTCTTTCAATCTTTTTTTTTTTTTCTTTTTTTTTTTGTAGCACTCCTGGACTCTCACATCTCTTCATCTCCTTATTCATTTTACTGTACTTCATGCTCCGTAACCGCTCAATTAACCACTCCAACATTACAATGCAGTTGTAATGGGATTAGAAAGAAGCAGAGGGATGAATGGATACCACGGGTGTTTTCGCTGTGTATTTAAAATCTTTAGAAGAAGGAGCAGTTAACGTGGTATATTTAACTACAGCTGACACACAACTATATGGGTCCAAGATTCACTTGTAAGGTTGTGGGGACAGATCCTCAGGTAGTACAGGTGTCACAGCTCTGTCAATGTTGAGTGAATTCCTTTATGGCAGGGAAAGTCCCAAGAGGAATGGGTTCTGGTCTTTGTAGTTGCCTGGAAAATGATTCCTTTGTGCTTAGATTTTGTGCCTTATAAATTTAATTAAGTAGTATAAATTTGCATTATTTTATATTTTAAAAAAAGGGGTTGAAAGCTTTGAGATTTTTTTGCTTATAGCCTCTCAGCTGTTGATAGAAAATTCTGATGCACACAGTTTTTATAAGGCATTTTGCAAAGGAAATCCCAAACATTTTTGCTGCGATAGGATTATAATAGTAGATTGTGCTGTCTTTTAGATATTTTACAATAGGATATACATGTAGCTAATGGGCATTGCTTAGTAAAGAACATTGTTACAAACTGAGAAGCTAAAGAAAAAGCAGAAGGAAGCCACTGAACAATTCCATTGTATCTTATAAATAACTCCTGGGATTTAAAAATGTCGAAATAATTTCAGAACTCCAATGGAGCAGAAAGAATTTAGAGTATTCTTTGTGATGATAAAACAACCGTCATAATTCCTGTAATTTAACCCTAGGATATATTAATATTAAAGTGCTGAAATGTATGAAGCTGTTAGCAAAAGTCAAATAACTGCAAATGTGCCTCGAATATCACTTCATCATTTATACTTGAAAGACACGAGGGAATCTGGCAGCTGGAACCAAAATCAAGCAGAGGACAAAGTAAGGGTAACAACTGATAAAAGGGACATGAATAATTTATGTTAACTCAAAACTCAGCTCAACACAGCACCTGACAGGGAGGCAACCCCCCCCTTAGCAGAGCTCTCCTGGGCACTATGCACTGTGTACAAGAAGCCTCGGTAATCAGCTCCCTGCAGTGCTATTTCTACACCCCAGGGAGACCGTGGCCACTTAAACAATTTGCATTCTATCACATCAGTTGAATTAGGTGCTTTTCATAATGGGATATGACAAATTTCATATCTTGCTTCCAAAAGGGAAGAGTGTCAGACATTTGGCACTTCCACATATATTTCCCAGAGCTTCAAACCTCACCCATAATCTCCAAGGTACAGTGAGGGAGAGATCAAACTCCTTATGGTTATTCTCCCTAGTTTAATTCTCTGCATCTACATCCTCTACCTCATCTTATTTTTCATTCTTCTTAAAGAAAAAAGGGCATTATCTGCAGCACAGGTACAGTTCCTTTGCCTGCAGTAAGAGTAGAAATGAGACTCACATAGGTAAGGTGTGATGGAGCGGTATTAGACTAGCCTGTAAGCAGATGAGAGATATGATTTGGATTAGTGGATGATATCAAGGATAATGAATGATCGCATCTTCTGAGTTCTAAAATTCCAGATTTCCAACAGTAAACTTAATACAGTGCCTAAAGATAAACAAATTGCTAAAATGAGAAGCAGAGCCGTGTACAGAAGAGAGATGGTATAGTTTAGCCCCAAGGGATAAGAGCTGAAAAAAATGAATGGACAACAAAAACTCTGTTTACCTTGCCTTATTTACAGAAACTTCTTAGTCAGCTCACAGAGTTGGGGCTGTACCATGGAGATACATTTTTGCATTTAGAAATAGAAAATGCAAATTGAAATTTTGAGTTTTTCAAACTTTTGCAAAGGAGAGGTGATAAGGCTTTGCTATAAGCTGTTGCCCTCTCTTCTTACAATACAGAAGTGAGGGAGAAGGAAAATTATATCTTTGGCTTTTCCTTTTTTCTTGGGCTGTAGTTACAAATTGCACTTTTACTTGCGTATGTTTGTAAAGGTCAGTTTGCAAAGACATGAATACCTTCAATGAGGAGTAGGGTTAGGGTGACAGTTTTGCTTACAGCCATATATATTACTTTTTCCTCTGCTGTAAAATGTGTCACTGCTTTACAACGTCACCTGGCTCTACCAGTGTGGCTTCACTTTGAAGTCTTGCAGCCTAGGCAATTCAAAATAGGGTGGAAGCTGCCCAAATTGGAAGTGTAGTAAGTCCAAAGTGGCATCTTGCACAACCTCACTGGGTATAAGAAGCAGGGGATCTCTTGCCCGCCTTTCCTGGCTTTGCAGAACTTCAGAGAGACACTGGACTCCGGAGGCCACCTTCTGCCTTTTTTAAAAACATCATCTCTTTGAGTACAAAAGGTGAATCTCTTTCATGTAAATCCTGTGATACTTCTGCTCAGACAGCTCAAAGAGCATATGGCTGCAAAGCACCGCTCATCTGGGAGCTTCTGCAGTGTTGTACTCATCATCATTGCTCTTTTCCATGTTTTATGACTTAAAGTCACAGTATGTACTGATAGCACGCAGCCCAATAGGCATTAATCCCAGAATCCCATTTAGGCAAGTGACATGTTTCAACACGTTTAAACTTGAATAGAGATGCCTTCCCCAATTGAGGCTTTAAGAAAAACACCAAACACCACCCACCTCCCCTCCCAGTGCTTAGCTTTTAGGATATCTTGCCTGGGGAAATAAATAGTGAAAGTGCTCCTGGTTTGTTCCAGAGAGGACTTCCTCAGCAAGAGCAACAGACCCAAGTTTACTGGCATGTTCTGGAAAAGATTGTCCCCACACCTTCACCTGGTGGATTTATCCAAGCCTGTCTTTGCTTCATCCATGCTATAAGATCTGGGAGAAGCTGGACTGGGTGTTTCATCGTTCTCTGATCTTTGTGTGGTACAATCAGTTGTTTACCAGAGGTAACAAGAACCTAGCAAAAGCCAATACTAATTGCTTTTTCAGATTCTTGGGACCTTTATGATAATATTTCAGCCATCAAAAAGTGAAACAAGAGAGAGAGATTTATTTTACACAAGGCAATTATTAGATGCAACTGAAACAGCTTTTGAGATGAAAATCTATCAACATTGCCATTTAAGCAGAACATACCCTTTTAAGATACTGGTTAATTTGTTTTCGTTGTTTTTAATTTGGCAGCCAGACTGACTGTATTCACACTAACTCCTGGTTCTTCTGCACCAGCTGCTGCTCTTCCCTAATTCATTATTCAGAAGATCATTAGTGCTGTTTGTGGGAATTGACCTCAGAATGGCTCACCCTTCTCATACCCATCTTGTTTTGGGTATGTCTTTCAAATGGCATCTTAATTATCCTTTGGCCTTAAATACCCAGGCAGAAGGCTTTAATGGGAGTGCAGGGTGGTGTTGCTCGCCCAATTAACAGATGGCTATAAAACTGTGCGGATAAAGATACTTGTCACCCGAGGGAAAGAGCAGGAGGCAGGACATGGTCTGACACATGGATTAGCGCTGTGCTGGCAGGTGCTGCGGTGACAGCAAGGGCTGATATGCCAAGTCCAGGATTCCTCCTTTTTTGTGATCCTACCCATTCCTCTTTCTTTTCCTGCTCCTTCAGTCACCAAAAGCCCAAGGACCCCTGGAAGAAACCCAGAATGTCTTTCCTTAGTAAGACTAAGACAGAAAAGGGTGAGTTTTCACTGAGGGGCATTAAAAATAAAAAGAATGTTTTGAAAATTTAGCTTCTTAATGACTCACAAGCTTATTTGGATTCCTTTAAAAGTATTATTCCCTTTGTTCATACTTGAAGAAGCAACCCTCTACTGTATTATGACTCTTGGTGGTGTTTAAACATCTATAACACTGCTTTTTATGCTTTTCTCTGAAGAGAAGCAGTGTCACACAGAATTTTTGTCTGACAGTTGCCTTCTTTTTGTCACCTGTTTTGCAGACGATCACTTTACCTTTTACAGTAGCAGCTGAAGATGTTAGTACATTGAGATCAGCCAGGCTCCCAGTGCTGCTGGCACTGGGAGGGCGGTTCAGAGAGAGCCATGCTCTTGGTGCACAGGGAATAGTTCTTGTTCTCCTGGGTCTGACTGGCCTGAACCGTGCATAGACTATCAAATAATTCTGCTGAGCCTTCAGCTCTTTATTTCTCTGGAGGCAGTCAGCTTCATGATGTCATTCAGATTTGTAGTCAACATGACAACATAAAACAGAGTAGATGATTGGCAGATGTTTTGAAAAGTGTTTAGGGCAGTGATTTTTGAGGTTTTGTTTGGTTTTGTTTTCTCTCTCTAGTATTGCCTGTTGAGCAAATCACAAATAGGAAATGGCTACAAAGGAAACAGCAACTACCTATAATGTCTTTTCCTTTTCCCAAGTATGTGAATACCTGGTTTATCCAGTTTCTTCTCAGCAAGCTATTGTTTCTCAAGGCATTATAGATACAGTCTAAAAAACAATAATAAATTTTGACTATATATATGTATATACACACATGCACACATCATATACATGTCTGCAGACATTTTTATGTATATGATTTTACTTATAGCTATCTAATGCCTGTGGGTTTGTTTTTTTTTTTTTTCCTAGCTGAATCCTCTTGTTGGCATTCGGGCTGTATCTGTGATACTACGGCCCAGATTAGGCTGCAGGCGCACATAGTAAAATGGAGGGGCAAAAAGCCACTCCTGTGATGGTCTCTGGCATAAAATTCACCCCAGAAGCCTCAGACCTTCTCTTTTTCTTTCTCCATGAGCTGCTTTATCAAGTGCCTTGCAGCAACTCAGAGGCCCAGTGTGAAGAACTCATGCCTCGTAAGAGTAAAGGAATTGGAAGCAGAAACTCCCCTAGTACTTCCCCTGGGTGCAATAGAGCCTGTATTTTTAAAAGAAAAATCTTTCCGTGGAAGTCTTCCAAGGATAATTATCTGTGCTTGTGTATTTTTCCCATTTTACATATAATTGTATAGATGACATTTTGTAAGCGACGTTAAATCATTTCAGGTTTTGGAAGGCCAATTCTGGCAACATGCTCCGTGTAGCATGAGATGTGAAAGGGTAGGATCAAGGGAGGGAAAGCACAAATGGAGAGGCAGCGTTAGGTCTTGGTGAATTCCTCCAGTGAGAAGAACTGTGCTGGGCGCTGCTGTTAACAAGCAGTCAGGCAAGAAAACAGACGTGGGAATCAAAGATCAAAAATCTGAACCAAAGTGCAAGATCAAAAGACTGCAAGTACAGCTGAGCTGCACACAGCCATCATCCTGCTTCTATTTCCACCTAACCAGGGGACAAAAAGAGAATTTCAAAATATGTATTCCACCAGTGACTATCAAACTGAAGAGTTTGACAGCAGCGTGTTTTTAAATGCAAAAACAGCTAGGGGCAAAAGCATCTTTCAAATAGCATTGCCAGGATTCCTATTAAATATCAATTACATATATCTCTTATTAATAGGAAGTGACCTGTAGGGTAAATGGTCTTGATAAGCAGTGTTCACAGTTGATTCAGCTCTGATGAAAGGTGTTTTTTAAAATAAATTATTCTAGTTAAATTATTTTTTCCTGTCAATGAATATTAATAATTTGCACTGCTCTTGTGTAATAGCACGTGTCAAAAGGCAGGCAGAGATCTGCATTTGGATTTGGGCTTCAGATATGTAGAGACGCCTGCGGAAGTCCGACTGCTTTCTTGAGACCAGCCTCACTGCAGCCGGGGTCAAGGCCATAGCTGAATGATAAATGAAGCAGCAATGCAAAAGCATGCATTTTGTATTAATCCGTGGATTAATATGGGCTGTGAAAACCTATACGCAAGCCTTGCTAGAGAAGAGAGTAACTGTTGGGAGGTAGTTTCTGCGGGCAAGGCCATTTTACTCTGCAGGGCTGTTGTAGTGTAGTCAAATAGAGTAAAGTAACTGGTTCTATATGCTGTTACTTGCATTTCAAAGGCATAATGAATAAAGGATAGCATAGTTTGGGGAGCAAGAATTCTGTCCTCTATTCTTTGCAAATATATATAAGTTACAGTGATAAGTACCAGAGGACATTTCTTAGATGTATTTGTTGCTACCAGTACCAAAGTTTATTAAGCAGTAAGTAGTAAACAGGGCTGGAAGGTCAGTTTTGCTGGGAATGTCTATATTTACCTAGTTTTTGGAAGACATGCTTGGCTATCTGGAATGATTCTGACAGTCAGCTGTTGAAGGTGGTAGCTACCACCTGAATGCACAATGTGACCATTTAGCATTCAGCCCACTACTTCTTGTTAGTGCCATAAGGATTGTACCTTGAATACAGCATATTACAGCCCATTTGCATGTAAAGTGAAACCACTGACTTTTTATCAGTGCCTCATTAATTCAAATGTTCTATAAAACTCCCTTTTATGTTCTATAAAACTCCCTTTTATTGATTGAGTTTAAGGCATTTTGGTTGGGAATTTTGCTGAGGCAGGTGAGGCTTTCACTTAGCAATAGAGGGATGATTATCAGCAAAGAATGGAAAAATTAGGAAAGCGAAGAAATGAAGTTACACTGGAAATGAGAAAAGATATTTAAATCTGTTAAAGAAATCTATAAAGATGTCTATAAGACCAACATCATAAGTTTCTCTTCTGTGTTTTTTGACTGATCATAACAGGCAATCATAAGACGACTTGCCTTGCGCTTCAGCCATAAAAAAATATATTTTCTCTGTGTGTGTGTTCTTTATAGGGTTAAATGCAAATTACTTGCTGAGTTGTGTAAAATCAGAATGGAGCATATTTTCATGTTAAACTGGGGGGCTTTAGTACAGCTCAGGTGCCCCCGGGGACAGGTGGAAGATGCAGAAGCCCCAGCCGAGATACCTATATGATACTTTACATACAGGGTCTTCACTGGTTCTATCGGGGCTTATAGATAGGATTTGAGCCTACCTTGGTTTTCAAAGATAGTATTGTAAGGTTTTGTATTTGATAGATTTACAATTTCCCTATCAAGTAAATTTAGTTTGCAGATTTAAAAAAATAAAAAATGTTATGTTAATGATGATCTCGACAGCAGCGAACTACATAACAACTTTGAACCCTCTTTGTCCCCGTGTAACTAGGCAGTGTTGATTGCTAATACCAAATTGCTCAGAAATACAGATTTTGTCCAGTAGCTTGCCTCCCAGTTGTTCTGCCTTTCACAGCCATGTTAGCATGTGCAACCCCATTCCTTTTAGAGCTGGGGTTGCAGTGGAGCTCCTATGAGCTTCTAAGCAAATTGTTTTCATATCTAGGGGGAGCCAGGACAGCATTGTTACGGCAAAGAAGTTTAACCTGACTGTGTTAGTGGAGGATGAATGGGAATGTCTCCTGGCCTTCAATGTGCCCATTTTGGGACTCTGCAGTTAGAAAAAGGGAAAAACTGGATGGGTTTCCCCCTCACAGAACTCATGAAAAGGCAATCCAGGGACATAAGAGTGTCATCAAAACAAGGGATGGGATTCCAGCAGCATCTGAATGACTTTTCATGACTGATTTACATAGATATTGAAAAATTGCATGTCATTCCAGCCCCCTTTCTCTGTAAGACTTCTAGTTAAGTGTGCTTTTTCTAAATGATATTGGAATTGTCTTTATTCTCTTGGTTGAAAGTTAGGCTTAGATGGTAACGATACTAATTTTTTCAATTGCAAGCACAGTTCAGTGGAATGATAAATAATAAAATATAGTTAATTGGCATAATGATGTCTCATCAAATCATTAGGGTAAATGTGCAATCCAATTTTCTTATGTACCACAGCATGCTTATCATGTACAGCAATGTATTTATAATGTGTAATGATGTTATTAAGTTGTTGTGCACACTGAGTTAAAAATGAATAGGTGTTCACCTCCTAAATGCATCTACATTTAAAAGTTTAACATACTGACTGCTTTTAGTTAAAATGTGTAAACGTAAGTAATTAAAAACCTGCATATCAGTAACCACCACTGTAAGTGACAACACTTAGTTCGCACACTACCTTCATAGTGATCCATCGTCATCACTTGGATACGATCATTTTGACCTCTATGAATCAGGAATAAAATACCGCCATTCTGGTGTGATGAAGGTTTAAGTTAACCAATGTTAGCTTATATATTCAGGGACGCATTTCTTCATGTCGCAAATAATGCTAGTTGTTTATCTGCCCACTTGGGCAGCCAGGGAGGACAAGGGTGAAACAATTGTCAGTGGGTCTGACTGATACCAGATTATCTGGAAATAAAAATAAGAGAGAAATGGGGTGTGACGCAAAGTATTTAATAGATTTCTGATCTGTAAAACAGCCAAAAATGTTAGAAATCCAGCTTTTTTTCTGAAATCATATCCATTTGCCTATTTGTATAAAGCATGCATTTCCCTATCAGTGGAGACCTTTAAATTATGCAGTTGTTTTTTTTTCTTATTGATTTTTCTCTTTCAGTGTAATACACATTTATTTCATGAACCCAATTTTTTATGAAGTTAGTGGCAAATACTTCTCCATGAAAACATATGAAGAAACCATTAGCCTGAAGACCTAAAGAGCCATTAGTTAAAGTACATAGAACTGCACTAATAAATGGATACCAGATCAATCTTTAGTGTAAATCACAAGAACATTCATAATGTAGGCTCAGTTTCAAAATTAATGGGTCTTGCATTGCTTTGTAAAAAAGCAATTAATGACCTGACTTTGATCAGCTTTACCATAGACATAAAATGAACTGGCACTGAGAAGATGGAGTAGTAAAATCAGAACTTTTGTTGGTAAGGTCTAAATTTTTTAAAGATTAAAAATGACCCAAATGTGAAATCATGGTCACACTGAAATTAATGGCACAACTGGCTTTGCATTCAGGGAAGCAGAGTTTAACAATATTGTGGTGTTGGTAAACACATCATTCCATAAAGCTCTATTATGAAGATTATACGACAACCTTTTTCAATGAAATCAAACACATAAAAACTAGATTTGTATGTATGCAGAGAGAAATGATTGTTTTGCAATATCCATACTGTTTAAGTCTACTCAGACAGAGCTATTCAATTTTTAGCCCTTAGTTCTGTGCAATGTAAGATGCTGGTGCTTTTGCTAACCTTGTCTAAACCTCTTGTGCCTACAAATCCAGACTAGAAATTATCAGCAGCTAACCTGTTCATGTGGCATTCCCAAACTTTGTGCTTCTGTGCAGGTCGTACACAGCGTGCAAACAGCTGGGGTGGCGGTTCATTATTTGCAATATCGCTGAGATAGGAACTGTAAAGTCCTGACCACAGCAGCTCTGCTTGGCCCTCTTGAAACATAAGAGCAAATGTAAGAGCAAGCGGAAGGGAGCAGGGAATGAAGTCCACAGTGTTCATTTTTATTTTGGGAGGCTTAGTTTTTCCAAAGTGTATGCCAGCCATGCTGTAATTAATCTTTTCTCTCCCTGACTCTCTGTAAAACCAGTAGTTGCACACAGGCAATAAAAAATATTTATTTGAGCACAACCAGCAGACAGTTATTTCTTGGAAAAAGATACTCGTAGACAGATTTAGTCATTCCTTCAAGAAACACTTTCAGGGAGCAAGCCAGCTGAGCCCTTGATTGACAGTGGTCTGTTTTCTCTCATCCTGATGAGCCTGGGTCAGTGGGTAGTCTGACCGTCAGGTCAAATATGTATTAAGGGTGAAAATTGACAAAGAATATGCTAGAAAAAGTGATTTACCAGCTGTGCGCAGTCATTTTAAGCACCCTGGGTTGATTGTTATTTGTGTGTGTAATGGAATAGCTGTGGACAGCAGGGCTGGGAAAACTGAGGGTCAGATTCACTGTGGTGGTAAAACACTGAAACTGTATTGAACAGGAGGAGTTGCCTCTTTTGGTTATTGTAGTGTTTTGTTTGATTTCATTTTATTTTTGGCCAGACAAATATCTAGTGCTATCTAACAACTTCTGAGTCTGAATCAGTTCTTTATCTTCCTTCCCCCCGTTCATGATTCTTGAAATCCCCATGGAGATTACATCCACAGCCTTAACACAGCATCTCCTTAATAGCAGAGGCTGTGAACCAATGGCTTAAAATCAGTTTATAGTAATAGGGTTTCTTTTCATTCACTACCATTTGCTATTTCTTTTTGAACGATTTTGGTACAACAGAAAGACATGATAAATGAGTAACTTTAATGTACTTCAGGATATGTTTCCTGGGCCATTGCAACCCTTCCTGTGAGGCACAGCTAAGGGATTCTGACTTCATGTCTAATAAAGTATCCAACATATGTCTTTATATTTAAACAGATGGCCCCATTCTGATATCCCTTGTGAATCCTAATGTTTGTGAAGCATAAAGCAGTCTTCTGCAGAAATGGCTCACTAAGTCTAAGTTTACTTTAGCCTTGCCAGCTTCATAGAGGAGGGCCTGGCCTGACATCAGAGTTTTCTTTGAAACTGAACATTGATGTTGAGAGGTTTTAAAGTACGTGCATAACTCTGTGCAGCTTCACTTTCTCTCTTAACTCCAGTCTTACATTTCTATCAGAGGCTTTACAACAGACCAGTATCGGTAGTACTCTGCGTAAACCACCATGCCTTTGATGGCATGCACAGAATCAAAGATGGAGGGGATTACAGATTTCTTTGAAGACAAAGTGTACCACTACTTAGACAAACAGTGCGATTTCAGAGAAAACAACACAATGTTTCATTTTCATTCATCCCAAATAACACTGCTAGTTCTTGAAGTATTCCAGAAATCTCTTTCGCTATACGATAAACCTTAGAAAGTTTTTATACGTGCCGCCAGCCAGCCTTAGCTTTTTTTTGACAATTTGCAGATACCTGATTTTCTTTTGTTTTGGTTTGGTTCTTTAACATTCCTAACTCCCTTTGAGGGATGAAGTGGGACACTTTGTATAGCTATTATGCAAGAAAAAGTCTCTCTAGTGGTCTAATTTAGTATTACTTGATATTAGTTATAAAGAAAGACTAACGTTAGCGAGAAGAGTAGTGACTGACACAAAGTCACAAGAGCTTCTCGATGTTAGCTGTATGGGATATTTACTTCTTGCAAAAGAGTAGCTGGAATCTATTAGTAACTGGGAGCACATGAGATATACTCAGGTAACATGCACCTTGAATACTATTATCCTGTTTAAAGTAGAAATGTGTTTTCAAATAGCCTGTGCAGAGTAAGGGGATAGAGGCAAGAGCAATTGGATTAAAAGAAAGCTGTTGAGAGAAATAAAGTAAAAAGGCCGTGTCTGAGATAGGAGACAGAGTATGAGCAGCACTGTGTTTTGATGGAGAAAAACAAGGGGTAAATATCGGCATATTACTTGCGTAGACATATGACTTTGGCTGAAGTGAGCTGGTCTGAGTTGCTTTCATAGGCAATTCATATGCTGCACAAGTGGAAAATACAGTAGTGTACTTAGCAACTGCAAAGTAAATGTCTGCCTTACACACAGCAAAAGTATTAAATCTAGTTCATTGCTAAATACCCAGAAGTAAAATATTTCTGCTTCTCATGGCCCATAGTGTACGGACCCAGCAGGGAAGTAGCAGTGCTTTAAATTCATAGAAAGAGAAAAGTATCAGGTCATTTTCCTACAGCTGCTTCAGACTCAAAAGCATTGCTTGTCCTGGACTTGAAAGTACTTAATGCCACAGGTTTAATTTTTAGATACAGGCATCTTAACAGGATGTCAAATGAGACACTCGGATGCTTCGTCTGACAACAATCCACGTAATTGTCACTTTGCCTGCTGAAGTGCTCTTTTGTGTGACCAAAAGAGACATTTGGACAGCCTGTTAATGATCTCAGGTGAGTTGTTTTTCAATTAAATGACTCTACAGAAGAAAATGGATGAGTCTTTAGTTACGAAATAATTTGAGTCATGCAATTCAAGTTGCATATTTTTTACTCAATATATTTTTCCTGTGAAAAAGAAAACAGCCTCATTCTGTACCCATGTTCCGTCCCCCTTCTCATCATATTTCCTGTTGAACGAACACCACGAGAAAAAAAGAGACGTTTACGTCACATCCTTTAACTGATTGTATATACTGCTTCACCTTAAGTCCGCTTTACCTTTGCCATCACAATGGACTTTTTATTAATATAGGATGTGTAACCCATGACAAACCTGTAAAATTACAGTACAGTTACCTCCAAAAAAGTAAGTTTAAAATAGTACCATAGGATGTTTCTGCAAATTATAATCTCCAATACATCAGTGTAAGAAAAGCTGGAATCTGGCCCAGGATACTGAACTTTGAGTATTGTGTTATATATCTGGTTATAAATTCCAGGTAAGCAAAGTTAGAGGCTGAACAATTGTCATATAGGAACTTCTGCCATGGCTGTGAAAGAAATGTACTACTTCTGAAGTAAGACCATTTATTTCTTCACATACTGGCACACGCACACACATATGTATTAAAAAAACAAAAAACAAAACAAAACAAAAAACAAAAACAAAACAAAAAAAAACCAAAAAAAACCCCCAAAAAAACCAAAAGCAAAACCCAACAACAACAACATCAAAAAACCACAACCAAAAAAACACCAAGTATTGGCCTATATACACATATATGTTTTCATATATGTTCCTCTGGAATATGATTGATGATTTTCTATGTGACTCAGAATAGTCCAAACAATCTTTGTCATGAGTTTAGAATCACAGTTTTAGATAAACACAGACAATTCAGCAGGAGATACGGTTGCAAGCAGTTCAAACTGAAAGCTGGAGGTGCATCAAGTCACTCTTTCACTATCAGCACTCCTCTGACTTTCAGAGAAGTTTAAGAAACTGAGAAAACTGGGATAAATTCAAGTTTTAGAGCTGGGCTTCTTTTGCACATTAGGTCAGAAGCCAAAATTAAGGAAACACACACCACACCCCCCAAACTTTTCTGAACCTCTCTTGGGTTGACTTCTAAGCTTTGCCCTGACTTACATGACATATCTCAGTTCATCGACTATATCAGGGATCATAGAAACAAATCACTCTCTAGCTTTCCTACAAAAGGTCAGTGTTGCTAAGCAAAGGAAAAAAAACACAAACCAGAAGACATCGAATAAGAAAATATGTCCATAACAGCTTTCATATGGGTTTTAGTCTGTTCTTTTTTATTGAAGAGATGGATTTTGTTTCAGGCTTGTTGTTTTGACACAGCTTTATCTATAGCTCTGGGGTACTTTTTAGGACTTTTTCCCCTAGGTTATAATTTTGATTTTTCCTATGTGTCGTTCGCTCCTTGTAAATGATACAAGGTCCTGTCAGAGATGGTGCTTGGCTCTCATTCTGAGGTCCAGCCAGGTACTGACTTGCTCTACATTGCTTTATGCTCACAGCAGAGCAAAAGAGGGAATCTTTCAAATATGCCTTCGTAGCAGCAGAGTCATAGTTAAATCAAAACAGTTTTATTTATTTTATGCAAGTGCAGTCATGTTGTTTGTGGCCTTCATACCAGATGAAAAAAACCCATTGTATTTGTACAGTTTTACATCTCTGTGGGCAATATTCTCCCTGGGGACTTGCAGAGAAAAACTAAAACATGATTTTAATGATGGCTGATTTCAGCTGCAATGCAGAAATACGGCCGCTTCTGGTGACCCTGCACATGACCTTTGTGTACATATTGGCTTTCTTTAGACTTCTGAAAACTCCTGAACTTTTTGGCTACTAGGTAAGAAACAAACCTAGGAGGCTTAAGAATAAGAAAGAACAATCACTTTTTTTAGAGGAGAGGATATTTCATCACCTGCTCAGGAGTTAGTGATGTGAGAAAAATACCTTCCTCCCAGAGATGACTGATACTTGTGTGCCAATGCAACTACCTTATGTCACATCAAGCAAACAGTGATCATGCAGGATATATTGTAGGTACACCTTCTCCCCCCTGTTTTCAGAATTGTATAGGCAGTTTAGGAGTGAGGAAAACATTTCCCAAGTGTGAAATCTGATAATGCACGAGACTATATCCTCATCACAGACCTCTGCAATGGAGGTCAGCCTGCAACAACCTTGGGCAGGTATGGACCAGCACACACACCCAGAGAGGTGTTTCTGGACTCCAGTACTAGGGTTGTGCTCTCTGGCTTCAGTGGGAGTTGGGTGCTTGATACTTGTGAAAATTTCCTTTTCCTCTGTTGGCAGCTTTAAGCGATTAGCACCTTTTAGAAGTCTGGTTCTCTGACACTTGCTGAGCCAGTTTATCTGGCAGGGTACTTTGAATGGTTGTTTTCTGTGTGAGCCATGTCTGCAGTTGGAGTGAGAAGCAGCGCCTGGACTGTGCAAGTGGAAAATTCGAAAGGAAAAGAACCCCCATATTTCAGCTTGGCACAGTTCATCCCCGAGGTTGTCGGAGCTGTTATTCACACCGTCTCCTGCATGAGAGGAAATGAATGAGTGACTTGTCTTTCTTCTGTCACGGGGGAGTGCCTCACCAAGAGGCCTCTAAGGGCATTTCTGCAGCTACACAAATATACTCGATACCAGTGGCTGTGCTGTCGTACTGCTTAACGAAAAACTGGATGTGTTCTTTTGCCCTGTACTTTACTGCTAAATGCCGCCTTCTTTCCTCACTCACGTACGGTAATTAGAATATAGCTGTCCCTTGGAAACAGGGCAATGGTGACAGAGCTTGCGGGGGAGATAATTTGATAACTTGTTAGGGTAGAGGCTAAAAGAGAGCTACTTCTTTCCTGCTTATACATTTCCAATCTTTTTTTTTTTATTTTTATTTTTAAATGAGACCGTATATTCACTATTTGAATCTATCAAACCCTGCTGTCAGTCAACACTCTAGTTCCTTTTCTTATTTATTAAGTTGAACACTTTAAAAACACAGAGAATGAGATCAGACAACTCTTTAAGTGATAGCCAGAATCTGTAATGAATGAAAAAAAGAGTGTAGTTCATCTGTCATTGAAGTTAATAGGACATTGATTCAAGGACTTCAGTGGGAGTGTGACAAGACCAGATACGTGAGGACAAAGGCGCTAAGGTGAGGCTGATGTAGGATGTGTTGACTTTGCATGGATTACATAGGGCTGTTTTCCTATTTTATGCTCCCTTAAGTTCTGATTCTACAGATGTGTACTTAAACCTGAACTGAGGCATGTGACCAGTCTCCTGGATTTCAGTGGATAGATTTCTGTGAAGAAAGTCAAGTGCATACATTTTGGTAGGATCCAGAGCCTTATTTAGGATTCTGTTTGAAAAACAAACAAACAAGCAAGCAAGCAAACTGTTACTAAGTCATCTGGTGCAATATTTCTAGCAAAGTTTATTTGGGTACAGATACAGTAAATATTTTGTTCACAGTACCATCCAGGCTCAGATGTGTAAACACAGCCATCTTGTTGAGTTAGGCTTTCAGGGGTGTAGACATAAATAACAACAATTCAGCAAAGGTTTCAAAGCTCTTTACAAAGGCAGGAAAGAATTATCTTCATTTAGAGATGGAAAGAACTTTAGATGAGGTGCCCGAGGTCACAAAACAACTGTATTAGATTTGAAACCTGAGCTTACTGTCAACCAAAATTGAAATGTAATTGTCCCTGCTCAATTGTAACTTGATTTTCATCTCCAGATTAATGTTCGGATTTAATGGGTAAGAAGGTAAAATCTAATGGAAACATTTTTAGTCAAATTCACCTTCTTTATCTAAGACTCATTTTTAATCACTAACAATCTATAGCTCCACTAGTTGTGACTAATTGTGCCGCTGTGTTCTTAAGGTAACTTAATTTCTTTACAGATTTTTGATGTTCATGGTTTATAGCTTTACTGCTCTTAATTAAAGCACTGCTAATGTTTGGACAAAAGCAACGGTGTGGTAGTGGTCTGAAATATTCCCCTCCACTAGGAAGCTTCTGGGATCTCAGGGGTGGTGTTTCTAGGCTACAGGGCCCAGGCCAGAGTAACACGTCGTACTGTATAATGCTGTGTAGTACTTTATAATGCTGCTTCAAGTATCATTTTTAAATTGTCACCTTTTGTTCTCTCACCATTTCTTGCTTTCTTAGAGAACCACGTACTCATTTAGAACAATAGGAAACACGACATTGACTCCAAACCAAACGTGGGGCTGGAAGGGAAATAATTTCATCTGATTACATTAATATTTTATTGGAAGCAGTATGACAAATTGGAGACTGATTGCAAACAGCAGACAATCACTGACTATAGAGAATCCTGGCACTCCACTGGCACTTGAGATCCTTTAAGGAGCCGTTCCAAATCTGCAGGAAAATAGTTCAAACATTTTAATTTTGTAATTTAAATTGCATCACTCACTTAACCAGCTATTTAGCTGATTGTAATTGTGAAAACACTGTGATATACTTAGTAAAGCCTTAGAAGACCTATGATAGTGTATACTATTAATAGACTTGTATGTTTTCCTTATCATTTTCACCACTAGTAATTTATATCAAACCAATGAGAATATAACAATTTCTCTCCAAATGCAAAAAATTGTTCGCTTGTCTCAATCAGATTCTTTGCCCAGAATCGCATGCAGTAAGAGATTATTAATGGCTTTTTCTTTATTATGTATTCCTCTGAAATGGTTACCTTAATTATGGCATCTTGATTTAATATATGTAAATGCATTTTGTAACAGAAATCTTCACTATTTATAGAATGACTTTCACTGTTTTCTGAGATGCTGCAGTCAGTTCTTATTAGCAAAAGTACAGCCTAATCCTCCAAGCATCTATCCACAGCTGTTCCCTGATTTAGCAAGTCAAAAATGCCGGCAAATCAGGGTCCGGCAAATGCTTACAAAATTTTGAAGGGATTGTTTTGGGTCAGTGTTACACCTTTGACATTTTCAAGTGAATTGCCATTTTTATTGAAATGTGACTGATGCAATCAGAGCTTTCCTTTGACTTAGCAATGGAATTTTGAAACTTGACTTGGATCAGAGGAAGAACTGTGTGTCACTGTGCTGTGGAAATTTAGTTCAACGTCTAAGTAAAACCAGCCAATGAACCAAGAACCCCCAGCCCAACATTCCTGCATAGGTAGAGAGTCACTAATATCAACCAGAGTTTATAAGCTATGTAAGTTTATAAGCTAGAGGTATATATTTCAGCTCTTGTAGACCCCAAGGTGGCCAGATGGCTTCTGCCAGGAGTGCAGCGTGTATGCGACATCCTCAAGCTAGAACAGTGCTTCAGCCCACAGCTTCTGCAGTATGACTGTCCTCTTCTGTCTTTTCCTAGAGATCAAAGATGCCTCAAGATTAAGTCAGAAGCCGTGTGCCCAAAGAATGTCTGAGCAGACACTTACAGTCCTAAAAATAAATTATTTTGACTTTCATAAGTAAATACTTAAACAAATGTGCTGCTCTTGCCTGAATCTGGGATAGTTTAAAAATTCTTATTATAGTGAAATTGCACTTTCTACGGCTCATAGGCTCTACAAGAGGGAAATTTGTATTGTTTCACCATAGTGGGTGGTAAAAATAAAAGGTTGGTCCCAGACAGAATATGTATTTTCACACGTTTATTCTTGCAAGGTAAATACTAGTAACTTTGTGCTTCCCTTGGTAGGGTTGCTAATAATTTTTAGTATGTCATTTTGGTGAAATTCTCCGTCGCTGTCTATCCTCTGTTGCCTAAAACAGCAAGTTTGGGGGTTGTTGTTTATACCCCCTTAAGGAAGTTTCAAGACTGTTGGAGTGTTTGCTGTGTTCTCTGTATCAGATCCTTAAAGAATTTACTGGCAGGCCAGACTTTCTACTTGATTGAATTCTTGGGCATTTCAAAAGACATTCTGGCTACATTTATATGAAAAATAAAGATAACCATTGAAAATGGGGTAGGTAATAACTTTACACAAAAGATGAAAAAATGTTTTCTTTTTGAAATGCAAAGGTAAGATCAGACAGATTTTCTTTGCAATACAGGGATAGATAATCAAAACTCTAGCAGGAAATAAGCGGAAAATTTCTATGCTCATAAAGGGCCTAAAAGATATAAAGGGATAAGGAAGAGTAAAATTGCTTTGGATCAGATTTTAGATTTGACTCATTCGCTAATGTGTCAAGAACCTAATCAGCTGTGGAATCAGCTGTGGAGTAAATGCTTTACTGTCGTACTACTATGAATACGTCCCCCTCCACAAATCTGAAATTTGTTACTTAATAAGTTTTTCTGAATTCACTTTATTGTGCTACACTAGTTCAAAAGCCCTCTACTAACAACAAAAGGAAAATAACAGACACCAAACAGCATAAGGACCAACTGAGTAGCTAGGAATGATGTATACCAGATACACTGTCACTCTTATGTCTGTGGAAACCAGTGCTATGTGTTGCAAAGTTTAGTAGTACTAAACCTAAATCTAAATATTACCCACAGGAAATCTGCAATCATCTTAATCATTTGCTTGAATTATGCATATGGGACTATGGTATCTGCTAGCTCAACATAGATTATTGCTTAGGGGCTAGTATAGATGTAACTGTATTATTAGGATGGATAAATTATACCCAGCAGTGCCATTACATGCATTCCAGTTTGCCAGGTTCAGTCTTATCTTCAAATGGTAGGCTTAGGGTTTATGGAGACTGTACGTTGCAGTTACAGTTGTTCAAAGTCCCCACGTATCCTTGAAGTCTATTTAATAATAGATCTGAACAATAAGTGTCAGTGTAAAGCATGGTCTTTCATTATTCTTTCATGAACTGCCCTGATTTCTTTTCTACATAAGTATTTATTCTCATTCAGCAAGAGACAAAAGCATTACATCCGCACACGGAGACATACGTGGGATACACACGGGGAATGTATTTCACTAAGTATTCCTTCTGACTGCAAGAGCTCTGTGGGACAAAACGTGATGAGTGATGGCATAAGAGGCACAACTTTAATTATGAGATTCCACCAAACTGATTTCACCCCTCTCTATATATGCTCAGTTCTTTCCTCCCTTATCATTAATATGTCACCACTTCCTGCAAAGCAATAGCAGTGCTAGGTTTATCTGCCTAATGTGTCTAAAACATCAAAAACACTATCCCAGCTCTTGAAAAGCAACTTCACTAACGCAGGAACTGCCTAAGCTTCACAACATTACTGTGTTGGTGTGCTTATTATTTCTTATTTGTCTGACATTAAGATTTGGAAGAGTCTCACAAAGAGCACAGACCATCAGGTACAAGACTGCACCCAGTACTAGACAAGGCTCCCGCCTTCCTTTACCATTTCGTTGCCTTTTTAGTATGAATCATCTTTTCACTAAGTCGGGGCAGAGGAGCATAGCAGACACAGTGAATGAACGTGGAAATACCTTGACAGCCAAGCCGTGGGATTCATAAACAGTGGGGTCTAAGAGGAGCAATGTTTGCTCCAGCAAGTATTCATAATAGCAACCAACCACGAGCTTAGGCAGGACCAACAGGACATGGGCTTTTAAATTATTGTAGATGAGCTACTAATAGTTTGTCACCTACATAGGATCAACTGGTTGACTGTTTCAGTCCTTTTTGGGTTGTACTTGACCTCTGGTATTTGATTTTTTGGCTTTTTACTGTTTTAAGTTTTCCTACTTCTCGTAGATTAAAAACTGTCTGGCATTAAACACGTCTGGCAGTTTTGTGTTGAAGTCATGCGAGTTTGGCAGTGTTGAAAAAAACCAAAACAAAAAGCAAACAAAAATCATTTCAGGGTGAAATCAGATTGGACTGCCTGCTGTTCTCGCTGGGCTAGCTCTTAGCTGTGGGTTGCTCTCGATGGCAATGGCTAATCAAGCTCTGAGATGAGGAACCTGCACAGGAGACCAGAGAGAATTGTTTTCAGGGAAACTCAGTTTAATATTCTGTCAGTTTTGTTTATTATTTTAATGGAGTAGAACTTACTCTGTAGCCACAAACTTCACATTATATTTGCAATTTTAATATTATTTGAAAGTGGTGCTCCAAAAACTTGCCATTCAGGAAGTTAATGGGAGTTGTTCCAGCCACCCCTTGGCAGAACACAGGAAAACTGCTGTTGCCCCCCACTTCCAACGAGGTCCTCAGCCTTGCTCTTCTTCTAGTCTAAAACCATCCCCACCATAAAGTAGGGCAATATATCTTCAAAACAGGTAGATTCTATAGGTCATATGGTGCTAACCCAAAAACTGATCAGCAACAAATCCAAATGGAGAGAGGTAGAGACATGCATTTAAAAATTCCTCAGTGTCCCCTTTTATTTACCCTGACAGAATGTAACATTATTCTGTTAAGTTGCTCCTGTTATTTTAATAGATTTGAAGCTACCCCATATCTTGGAGCCCTTTCTCATGCCAGCGATTTCATATCATTTAAAAGGAGTTGTCTGAAAAGCTGTTATCATTCTCCGGGTCTGCTGTTGTACAGATGGGAAAGCATGTTTGCACCAAGAATGTGTGAACACATAAGCAAAAATGCACTGAGATAAGGATTCTCACTGCGACTGATGGTTGGTAGCTGTGTCACAAGTGATGTGACACTTCTTGTGCACTTTGTCAGGGTTTTTTTTGGGCGAGTCTTCGATCAGGAAATAAAGTTCATACTATATAATTTATGTGATTGTTTACACTGTGAGACAGCAGTAGCAGTGTATAATTTGCCAGTGGTCTATAGACAGAAATGTTGTTGCATGAATTAGTGGTCGAATAAGTAGGATTTGTTCAAATCAGCTCATGAAGAATTAACAAATTAAAACAAAGAGGCCAAACAAATCCATTAAATGCCCCATTGCAAGCAGTTCCCCCTACTCTAGTATTTATGATTTCAGCCTTCTGTTGTTGGTATCCTATCATATGGAAAGCCATAATACTTTTTGTGAAATCCGTGGTCTTATTTCTGGGAAACTAATCTGCCTTACTAGGCATATACATGTCTGGAGTTATTTGACTACGTTTCTCTTGGCAGAAGGCAGCTCTTTGTTTTGTTTTTTTTTTGGGGGGGGGGAGGAGGGAGGAGCAGGCAATGCTGGGAATGCAACTTACTTTCAACATAGGGTTGATAAAAATCATTAGTTATGGCATGTTAATGCAACATAATTGCATTATAGCATCCTGTACTGCTCTAACTTATTTATCGAGCCACACCAAATTAGATAACGTGAAAACATTTCAGCCTGGTGGAAATGTTACCACGTTGCCTAATGCTGTGCAAGGCGACGGAACCTCTGTTCTGCTGCGGCCTCGGGTGTTAGGGCAAGGAGATGACTGATGTGAGCGCTCTCCTCCTCTTTGCTATCTCCGTGTGGGTACACGTGATGCAATTGTGCTTAACCTCTTCTAGGCAGAGAGCTGCTAGGTGTTATGTGATTTTCTAGGGCTAATGCCGTTCTAGAAACCGTAAGAGATGTTAATAATCCGTTCTGTGAAACGTATGTTATGTTTGTACTTCATTTTCAACAGAAACCAAGTGCATCCCATTAAACTCAATGAAAACTGTAACCAGATGCCTTGACAGGACGTTAGAAATACAGCTTATTTTTCCCCTCCATCCCTCCTTGAATACATGTAAGGTTTATAGATAATATTTTCTGTTAGCCTAAAGCATCATTTTAGAAACAAGTGGCTCTCTTGTGGCCCTTTATCAGTGTCATGTCAAGCTGAAATGTGTGCAGAGCAGACCAGGAGTGCTTTCTAACTCACATTGTATAGGTTTAAGTGTGTACATTATGCAGGGCAATAGGGGATCAGACTCAGTGGAGTAACTTCAGAAATAATTGAAAGTAGGACTTGTTCCTGGTACTTCATAAGTAGCAGCAATAACTCTTCACGTTTCACACGCTATTTGAGCTTTTCATATTCTGCTGTGCTGTTCTGTGGCCAGGACTGAAAAGCAAAATCCTTTCAGATCTCTTGTAACTTAGCAGAAAGCTTTAAGAGGTAAATCAGAGATAAAGCGGAATAATTAACTTCCTCAGAAGTCGCTTTCAGCCAGGAGAATTTAAGTCTTGCTTTTGATCTTTCAAATTGACCGTAAACCTTGCATTCATTTTATTGTGTATATTATAATTATATAAAATTATGTGTTATAGTATATAAGTAAGTAGTCCTGCACTATAGAAAAAATCACAGCATCGTTTAGGTTGGAAAAGACCTTTAAGATCATCAAGTCCAACCGTTAACCTAGCACTGCCAAAATGAAGTGTGGAAAGTGTTTTGGAGGAGATACAAGCAAATAAACATGAAGCATATGAAATCTAATCAATAAGATAACAATTTCAAAATAAAAACATTAGCTGCTAGAGAATCATGATAAATCACATCAGTTGTGTGGAGCAGTACTACTGGATTAAATTATATAGTGGTGAGAAGCAGAACACATCAAACACAGATAATTAATTCTCTCTCTTTCAAACAATTAGTGTGGATTATAAGTGTAGCTGTAGGAACTAGTTTCCCCCACCAAGATTGAGAAAAGGAGGAAAGGAGCGTCTGCAGGAGGGAAACTGGACATACACCCCAGGAACCAGGCACCCTGCCTAACCTGCACAGGGTCTGTCCACGTGCACTCAGTTAACTGAATATTGCACAGGAAGCATAGTAGGGAGGTGACATTTCATGCACCTGTGGGATGCAGCAAAGATGTCAGCCTTTCCCCAGTCCTCGTGAGAGAGAAAAAAGGTGAGGTATAGGGAACAGAGATGAGGAAGATTTGCTTTTGTTTACAATTAACTCCTAGCCCTTTTCCCTGCATCCCTGACCTCAGCTGAGATTGTCAGGCTACCTCTGCTCTGTGTTGTGTTTGAGACCTCCATGGTTAAAGCCAAGTTTGTGGTTCTGTTGGCGATGGTGTAGCTACTGGCCATATCAGACTTAGACTGGTGGGGGAACTCTCCTACTCTCGCTATTTGGCTTTTTTTCTGCTCCTTCTCCCTGCCCCATATCCCACAGGCTCTTTTATAATCATTTTAGGCCCTTAAATATTTGCCCTGTTTAATAAATATGTTCCCAATGTCAATGATCAAGTGCATTAGCAGCTGACAGAGCCCTGGCCTTAGCAATTGCAATGCAAAACGATCAGAGCCGTGTCACGGACTTATAAAATGTCACACATCTGCCATTGCAAATGAGCCACTATCACACCTTTAAAACAGCACTTTTGATCTATTCTAATGCACAAGTTATGGTTGTTGTCACATCTTATTACTGTTATCTTGTGAAAGATTGAAATGTTTTGTTCTCCGATAGCAAATTCCTAATAATTTACCTGCCAGAGACACAAAGAAAGAATTTGGGTAGAATGCTAGTTTTTTTTCTGGAGTTGTTCAATATTCCTTCAATGGTATTTAATACACTTTGCTACAGCAATGCATTTTGAAAGATTAAATGTATATATTTCCAGGGCAAACTATATGGCGTAGTTTTCATCTAAAGTCCTTGTGGCACAAGGAACAGTGAGCAACCTGATGCAAGGGACGGACAATACAGTTTTTTGTCATTTAGCTAAGCACAGATCAATGGGATGGCTGTCATGTTTTCAGTGGGGTGGGTAAGGGCTGTGCTGTGTGGAAAATGAGGTGTTAGATGTGATCTTGCTTAGCCAGTAGTAAAGGTGTCATGACAAAAATGGCAGCGAGTCCTGGCTGGTGGCAGTGGTGTGGTGTCCCTGGAGGACAGAGCAGCCCGCAGGGTGAATGATGTGCTATGCTAGCAAAATGCTTTTTGCAATGTTTTAAAACAAGAAATACAAATCCCTTGGTTGTTTCCATCCTCCAGTCTGTCAAAGAAAAAAAAATAATCCATAACGTGGAGCTGAAGCTCGGTCAGCAGGGTGGCAACTTTTACGTTGCTCAAAAGCAGGATCTTTATGCCTACACCAGCTGCGAGCAGTCTGTCTCGGATTATCCGAACAAAAAGGCCTTGGAGGAGGCTGCTTGGTCACCCCTTCCGTATATTTGGAGGAAAATGCTTCATAAATGACATGTTTGCTTGGACCCCTCCAGCAGCTGCAGGCAGGGCACGGACTTGTAACGGTGTGCAGAGGGCTTTGCATCTCCAGGGGAAAAAGTCCATTCAAGGGCAGGGAGCGGAAGGAAAACTACTGTAGTGCTGGGAACAGCGCAAAATATCAGTCAGTGAGGATTTTTGTCTAGGCAACTATTTCTAGAGAGAATCTGAATATAAATTACACCATCCAAAATTAATAGACTCCTCAACCACTTTAGTTTATTAACGTTCCTGGCGGTTCCCCAGAAGTTGAAGTAAGTTTGCTGAATTGCATCGTGCTTATTAACTGGAGAGAATACCTCCTAAGCATCTTTATTGTCCTTTTAATGTCTGAACCTGAGAATATTATGGTTGTAAAATGAATTATAATGATGTGCTAAACTGGAGTAATCTCAGTCATTTTATTGAGCACTTTGTGAATGAAATGGAGATTGCTGGTGCTGTATTTTCTTTGAATATACTCCCTGTGCCTCTGCAGAACACATGTGCAGCTCCTCAAGAAATGAGGATGCAAACCATATGGTATAGCCTGGGATGCCAGAGTGGATTTATAACCTCTTAGTGATGATGTAGACATGTTACAGCTGTGTCTCCCAAAACACTGAGAAAATCTTCTATAGTTTTATTTTATGTTATTTCTCATATTGAAATGCTCTGTCGGTAACTCTAGTGATTAAGTTATTATTGCCAAAGAATGGCAGTCTTACTCTGCCATCTTTATTCCCTGTCCACATATTCTTTTCTTGCATGTCCATGTATTCCTTCCTGTGGCTCCCAAAAGAAAGACTATTTCCTTTGAAGTGAAGTTCGATACTTTGATTAAGCTTATGTGATTTTACTTCTGTATATTTGTCTCTGTAATTAACTGTGGGACAGTTAGTTTTAGCAAGCTACAGCAACATACAGAAATGTTAATATCTAAATGTGGGGAAGAGCAGTTTTTCTCTTTGAAATTCGGTTGAGGCTTTTCAGTTTTATTTTTCACAGTGTACCAAGAAGCCATGTTTTTAGGAATATGTACTCCTATGGTTCTACCGGATCTATTATTTTTATTATTCATTAACTGAATTACAGGTTCTTGGGGAGAAGATGCATACTTTGAGCAGTTATTTACTGAGTTTGGGTCACAAGGCACATCTTAAGGTGTTGGGACACAGAGAGTGGAGCAGATGGAGTAACAGGTATTAAACTGAGACCAGGACGTGGAGAACCACCATTTCCTCTGCCGTGGCAAAGGAAGGAAATTTGATGGCAGCTTTGCTCCATAGTTTCTCCACGTAACACTGTGCATTTGATAACAACCTGAAAATGTACTAGCTCAGGCCCAATGTTTATTGATTCCCTTTAATGCAGTAACTTGCTAATGCTCAATATTAAGGACATCTCTGGCAAACAGGTACTTGGAATTTAATGCAAAATCTTGTATTAATACTGAATTCTCAAATGCAGTGGTTAGTACTGCTTCCTTTTTTTTTTTTTTTTTCTTACAGGCATTTGAATACTGCTTTCTGTTTTCTCCTTAGTTTTGAATCTGATTGTTACCGCAGGGATAAATGCACGTTTTGCATTACAGGCCAGTGTACCACAGGCTGACACCAGGATAATTAACACAGCACAAGGGATAACGTACAGATCTTTTCAGTTACCTTTGAATCTGTGAAAAGCTGGTTTTCTTCCATTGTTTTTCACAGTTTCATAGACATGATTCAATCAGTTATAATTGTACGTAAAATCAAAGTGGAAACCACGGAATCAATACCTTAGAAACAAAAGGCATCTACATATCACTGAGCCTGGAAGATCCTGAAGAGAAGTAAAAGACACTTCTACATATTCATGAGGCTTTACAGAAATGAATATCAGAGTGATGAAAAGTATATTTGAGTGTAAAATGCCCATGTTCATTAATCTCTTTTCAAAAATTTACAGGGCAACACGTCAGCATATCAGCTTTTTGGGAACGTGGTTAAAGGGAAAAGATGTTCTGTCTCCAAGGCCATCCATGGTTGCTCTTTGGTGGATGCGAAACAGATGCTGCTCAGGTAGGATTCATCAGACAATCATATTTAGAGCTCTGTCAAGTCCATGATAACTAGGAAAAATTGAGAGGGTTTGGGTTTTTTCTTCTCTCTCTTTCTGAGGGATGTATGTTCTGGTTTATTTCTTGATTAAAAAAATTCCCACCCAAACTATTGTCACTATGAAGAGTTTAACTTCACCATAGACTTTGGACCATATTGGAGGTTCCAGGACTGGAAGGTCATCTGGGTTTCAAAAAAATAAAAAATAAAATAAAAAAAAAAGGCAATTCCCAGCAATCTGCTGAAATTTATTAGAGTTCTTGTGATAACAAGGCCGTCAGCTGCTGCTCTGGGTGCCATGGAAACAGGCATTGCTGCAAACAGGGGAGGCTGCTTTCCACTCATTCCTATTTCAGAAAGAGAAAAAAAAGAAAAGAAAATGGGCTTTTGTGGGATGACTTGTTTAAAGGACTTTGCCCCTGTCTTTTAGCAGTGCATGTGGCCATCGCCCTGGCAGAGGGACTGAGAGGTGTCACAGGACTGATCGGCATCTGCAAGAGGTGGAATGCTGGCAGTACTCTTCTCAGGGATTTTTGAGATTCTGGGCTCTTAATTTATGAGAGAGTTAAGTATCAAGTACTAAAGGGTATTTTTAAATTAAGTGCTAATCTCGTCAGAGAATGCTCTCATGGTTGAAGCATGCACTGGAGTTTTGGAAATCTGACTTAAATGCCGCATTTGGCAGAGAGCTATGCCAAGGCTGCTCAGCCTGGCTTTTCACCCACCACAGCTCCCCCGAGCTGCTGGTGCCATGGCATGTCTGCGGCTCACACGGCACGTTGCTCCGGTGGCAAGTGACCCGCGTCGTGCAGAGGTTACTGCTTTGAGCCTTCAGACTTCCTCCGTGGCCACTCCTCCGGGGTTGCTTACGGCATGCGCGAACAGGGGTATTTAAAATCTGTTTCCAAGTGATACTGTAAATACTGACAGACACCTCTGAAGTGCTTTCAGACTTATGAAAGAAAAACATAACAGCTATACAACGGCACCATTATTACTAATGATAAATAAATGGGCAAATATGAAATCAAACACACTTAGAGAGGGGTTTAGCACCTATTTATGCTTCTCTACTAGTGGCAGACATTTGTGTATTCTCTTCCCGTTCACACTGTATGAACAAACTGAGCAGGTTAATGCATCTTGTGGCATCTTTGGTCCTATTTCATAGCCTGTTTCACAATGCTGGCACATGCAAAACTATACCTATTAGTGGTTGGGAATAATGCAGATATTATGAGTGGTTCATACATCCTTCGTCTTCTCCATTGAAATTTTCAGTTGTGGGGAACCTTGTTAAATGATATGGCTGTTTATGCAGCCCAGCTAGTACAGAGTGAAAGGCAAGGGAGGTTTCTTTTCTCTAATTCTACCTTGGTGCTTTTTCCATGATGCAGCTTGAACTGCAGTTTGGGCTTCCTTGGGCCAAAACAGTCAATTCCTAAAGATCATCTATAGGAGATAAGGAGGAGGCAGGAGAGCATTTCAATAAGCACCGATTAGTTGTGTTCCTGCAGATCTGATCATTTTAACAATGTTAAGATGTAACAACACTGAGCACAGGATCAGTAGTGCGCCAGATCTGAATGGAAGTTGCTTGTGCTTGTTGTTGTTGTTGTTGTTGTTATTTCTTAATTTGAAAACAGGTAAAATGGACTGAGAAACTTCCAGAGAATGAATTCTTCTGAGTCCTACTTGTTTGTGCTCTAGCTGATTTCTTGGCTGATGTAGCCAGGCATATCCAGAAGGGCAGGAAGATGCCGATCACCTTAAAGGGGGAGGGATAGAAAAACACTGATATCACCATGAACTCTTGCATTTGTTTCTGTACTCAGATATCCCAAATTTTAGATCTTCTTATGTGTTTCAGTGCTAGCCCCCTCTGCCTATTCTTAGTAAAACATCATAACGAGTCATTTCTCACTCCAAAAATAATTGACGGGAATCAGCGTAATGGTTTTATCATTTGAAGCATGGTAAATGCGTTGTGCAGCACCAGCGTTCTGAGAGCATTTCTTAGAATTGTTGTCATAGAGATCCTATGATTGCTGCAATAAATGTATAGGAATCCATGAAAAAATTTAAGTGGTAATCTTTGTACTGCAAATATAACAGCTGGAGATTGCCATTTTAAGGTTCCTCAGCTTTCTTGGCTGGCTAGGAGGCGGGGGTTTTCCCTCAAAACTCAGAGGGTGAAATTAGAGATTATTGTGAGATTTTTGTAAGACCTTACATGATAACAGTCATCTTAAAATACTGTGGAGTTGATAATGATCACATATTTATGTAAGATCTATGAGAAATTCCAGATTTCTCTCTGAACTGCGTATGTATTTTTTATTCTTCATGTTATTCAGTAATATCATAATTTGTTTTGCTTAAGCTGATGTTCTTCCACTTTCTTTACATTCGACTCATATTGTTTCTGTGCTTATGTGAAGATGAAGCCAAGGAGACAGATAGTCTGGAGCAACACATCCTTGCACTCCATGCTTTATCCATTTATTTCTATTTTCTGTGATTTTCAAGGTATATTGGAAAATAATTTAAATAAATTGGCACATAAAGCTGTATTACAAACCTTGAAGAAAACCTAAATAACATTGGCAGGTAATAGAAAAAGTATTTTTAAAACTATTATATGTCTGTCAAGATGCACACCTCAGCCTCGGCCCTGCCTCAGCCCCGCCTCGGCCGAATCAGTCTTCAGCTGATTAGCAGCTTTCTGGCCCAGGGGAAATCAATTGCACAGAAAACCTTGAAAGCAAATAATTGGAGGTAATGTGGAAAACCTTATCTTTTTTAGAATATGGAAAAAGTTTCTGGAGCACAATGGTATTTATTTACTCATAACTGCCAAGGTTGGTTGCTTAATTACGTATTAGCCCTGCCAAGTCTAGATGATTGCGGGAATAAAGATGTGGGTAAACTGTGTTGTAATGGGAGACTGACTCTGTCTTCTTTGGTTTTCTATCAAATGCAATGCTTCCTTATCCAAACAATTAAGGTAGGAAGCAACATGCCGTACTTTGCTTAAACATGTACTTGGTACCTAACAAATGGAGCGCTAAAATACCTCTGGAGTAGAAGGAAAAGCTGTGATCACTTTTTTCTGGCTGCAAAGGTGAAAAAGGAAAAAAAGAAGTCCCTGCAGTGAGTAAGCTGCTTGCTGTAACATCCAGTTGACATGGTATCTTTCAGCTGAGGCAGAAGTTAGGCATTTATTATATGCTCTGTCAACTACACACATAGCACAGATGGACAGACAAATAGAGATAGGCTGTTGTCAGCCTTAACTGGAAGGTAACACAGTCCACCACAAGACTTCTTTGTCCCATCATAGGAATCCTAAACCTGATTGCCAGAACGAAGTCTGTCCCAGCACTTCTGTAAGTTTGGAGTAGCCTGTTCGTGGATGCAGTGCTGCAGGTGGGAACTGAAGCTGGTGCACAGTACGTGTGGGCCTTTCCTGCTTAGTGGACCACTGAGAAAAAAAAAAAATCACAAGCTCTTGCTGTAACTTGCAGAGCTCTCTGCTGTCTGACACAAACAGTTTGTATCAATTTTAAATTTAAGATTGCAAGTGGCAATTCAGGCAATAAATGAGGGGAGGCTCATAAAGCCAAGGACGCTTGTTTCTTGTAAACACGTGATTACCAAACCCAGTGGGCTAAATCATGCTTATCTGAGGCAGGAAAGAGCATGGATGGAGGACAGGGAACCTGTGGAAACTAGTTTGTTCCTAGCTCTTGAACAGCATCTGGTGGCATGGTGTGAATATCGTGATGCAGCCGCAGCCACGCAGCTCATTACTGCGCATCCCTTCGTGTTAGAAAGGGGCAACATCTTCACTTGGGTGTAACTAAAAATTGAGTTTCATCTACTCTATTATGTGAATATGAAATAAAGTCCTGGTTTTGTGGTTGAGGGATGTATTTTGTTGCAAGGAGTTTGAGGGAATTATTTCCTTTGCTCTTTCTTGTTTCTGTCTTTTCACTAGCAGGGACCGAGGTCGTGGTAATGGGATGGCCAGGAGGGAGGAGCACTGAGTCATCAGTTTATTTCCATAGAAAACAAGAATTCCCCTATAAAGGTGTGGCAGGAAAAACTGCTTTTCTCCTAGTTCTTAGTGAGAGGATTGCAAGTAGGTGTGCCAGAACGACAGCAACAGGGGGAAATGATACAGGGTTTTCCTGCTGCGTATTACAATGCTATCGTCCAAGAGATGCAGTCAAGCTCTGCCTTGGGGATTTATGCTGTCACGTGAAGTGTTTGCAAGATCTGTTTCAATTTACCCATTGTGCCAGGAGCCATGTTACTCTACTGCGGTCTCTAAGACAAAGCACAAGAAATACTAACTTCAGCACGTGCACCGACGGCAAACTCTTGAAGGAAGACCAGAGGCAACTGCAGCTCAGCCCTTACCCGAGTGGTGCAGTTTAATGGGTTCTGGGTTAGTGCAGCTCCCCTGTATCGATATGCTTTCTTATAAGATGCTGTTCAACTGCAGAATATTTTAGGAGACTGACCAAATGACATGATAAAAGCAGAAACTGGGATATCTGCACACACACCTGGTCATAAATTTAATCACACTAGATGAAAGCTTGGGGTTTTTTTTTTTAGATTTATGGATAGTTGCCTTTTTTCTTCTCTTTTTTCTTTCTTTTTGGCTTTTCTCGCATCAGAAAGTCTTTTTTTGGAAGTGATTTGTTTATCTTAGCACAAAGGCTCTTTGGATACTTGATATCTTGGCACTTTTATGACATTCTGGAACTCCATTAAATTGTTTCATTTTATTCCTGCAAACCCAAGTGTGCAGTTGCACAAAGAAGCAAAATACTTGCCTTTCTCATTTGAGATATTTTTCACCTAACTCACATCACAGCATGTTAACCTTCCAATAATCTCATTAAAGTTTGACATAACTTCTCAAGGTAGCATGTCGTCATCTCCTTCGAAAAAGTTAGCCACGTTAAATGACTTGGTGACCCAGTTGAATTGCTTCATTATATTTTTCAGTTGAAATTTACAGTGTCTCAGTTACAAACTGTGGTATAACAAGACCGTTCAGATAAGTGCAAGTTTTCAAAAACGGTGTCATCAGCAAGATTCAAAAAAATCCTTATCATGGGTATTGTTCTTGTTTCCTTCCTTGGTTCCCTTAGGATTTGGCCAAATCCTAACAAAAAGATCTGAAAGGAAAATTCAGTTCCTTCAAAACTCTTAAGGTTTGATATATACGTTAACAAATTCCTGAAATAGTTCCATTTCATCTGACCTTTGCTTTAAGGTACATGTCCAAGGAAAGGAGACTTTGGATCCAGTCACACCCGTGCTACCTTTTTGTGAGGAGCACACCTGACCAGCAGGTTGCTGACCAGTGCCATCCTGCCCATCTCCTCTGATGCTGGGCTCCCACACGGCAAAGACGGCAACAAGCCGAGGGCTGGCAAAGGAGTGAGATGGAGCCTGATCCTACAGCCCACATGGGTGGACAGCAGCTGGGACAGAAGGGCTTGGGTTTTGTTCCCCATTCCCACAGCTATTTTGTTTTTTCTCCTCTGCTGACTGGTTAATACAAAATGCATAACTAGGCTCCACATCTGCCAATTATTTACAAATAAAATAGCAATTAAAAGGGGATAAAAAAAAAAAAAGGCATGAGAAACCTTTGACATGTTATCATTCTTTACTGCTGGGAGACAATTCACCAAAGTGAACGGGAGCTGTGGGAAGCCAACTAGCCATCTTTCAAAATGGCAATCATTGTCACAAATTGCAGATGCCATTCCTTTCTTCAGCTGGGATGTTTCATTTATTTCAATTAATGGACTCAGTTGAGCTGAGGAAGTGTTTGCGTGTTTCTTTGTTTTTACATTTCTGCTGTATTTTTAGTTGCTGATACTTGGCCTCATCATTAATATTTCTTACCACAATGTGTCTTCTATGACAAAGAAGGTCATTCCCTATCGGCTTACACAAATAGCGATGCATCATCTGTCTTTCTAGGACAGTGTGAGGTACTCAGCCATACCTGTCTGTCTTACTGCTGTTTGTCTTGCCATCTGTCTTGTTCCTGTGTGTAACATCTAATTAACACCTGTGGTAATTAATAATGCAGTGGGGTCTCTTCTATTATCTATTATTGGTTTCAGTAGGGATAAATCAGCACATTGAACACTAAGGGAATTGTAGTATTTAATGATGAAGAACATAAAAAATGCACTTACAGTTTTTAAATATGCATAAAATAGAAGGCAGGAACCATAATTTTTAATAGAAGACTTTGTATGGTTAATAAAACTGATATTTTAGTGCCTCTTTGAGTACTAACAGGCCACTGTGTAGCTGGGGACCCCCACACATACAGGAGAAAGCTAAGTGATCAGTTCATGGTAACTGCCTTGAAGAAATAGTTGAATTTTTTTTTTTTTTTTTTTTAAGTTTAATACTTTGCAGGTTTTGACAGTGGTGTTTGGCCTTTTGAAATTGTCAATTTGAAATGTATCGGTCTGTACAAACTTGCAGGTTAAAGGTTGAACACAGTTATTCTCCATGGAGAGCAAAACATTTGGTCACCTAAGTCATAGAGTACGGTTTCTGCAACAAACTCTTTGCTTTTAGGTCCCCAAAGGGGGAGGAAGGGGGATAAAATTAAAAAAAAAAAAAAAAGTAGTGCCACACTCACACCAAAATCCATGCCTTGTGTATGTGATACTCACAGAAGCTGGACTATTGATATCAGCTGCTAAGAGATGTGCCCCAGAATTAGTAAAGAAATATACCCAGTGTTTGAAAGAGGAAATTCTCCTCCACAGATGTTTCTTTGTGATCAGTAACATTCAAAGACATGTTGTTTCTTTTGTTATTCCAGACACATTTCAGCTAGAAGCAATAAGCACTTTAATCGGTCAAATCTAAGAAAGAACACAATACGGGAATAGGTTAGCTGCTTAAATTCTATTGTTTCATCTAGGATGCTTTAACAAAACTTCAGGAAAACCTTGCCCTTCACTAGTGTGGTTAAACTTTCCATGAGAATACTGCAGAAGGATTCCCAATTTTCAGTCCTCAAAAAGCTGAAAATATTGTACTAATTTAGTTCCTATACTACTTAAATTTTCATGAAGGATCAGGTTTCCCATTGTAGAGAGGTATTTCTTTTGAGTTTAGGTCTTTTTTTTTTAATAGAAGAAAGGGCTTTCTCGTGGTGGGAGCTGTTTTATAAAAGAAAAATTACCTTTTCCCCATCAACTCTTCCAACTCTTTTGCAAAAGATGAATTAAATCTGAATCCGTCTCAATTACTTGGGGACTGTATTTCATTTTAACTAATCGCATTTCATTACAGTTTTGTAGATTAAGCATAGGGACTGGCAGTATGACTTCAGACTTCACTGACAGTTATACCTGCAGCTAAGGGTTTCTGAAATAAAATTGTCTTGAGTGAAAAAGCAGAAGAGATTTTTCCTTTCCTGCCCTGTGTTGCTCTGAATGCAAAATCTTGACAGGGCAAGAGGCAATGGACATAAATTGATTTTCAGGGAATTCCACTTAAAGGATTGTTGTGTTTGGTTTTTGGTTTGGTTTTTTGTTGTTTGTTTTGGGGGTTTTTTGTTTGTTTGTTTGTTTGTTTTACTTTGAGGATGATGAAACACTAGAACAGGTTGCCTAGAGAAGTTTTGGAGTCTCTGTTCTTGGAGATATTCAAAACCCAGCTGGATGCAGTCCTGAGCAACCTGCTTTAATTGACTGTGCTCTGAGTGGCGGTTGGAGTATATGATCGCCAAAGATGCCTTCCTACCTCGACTTCTCTATGCGTCTATGAAAATATCATCAGGAAGAAGGTATGGGACTGTGAATGTCCAAACCGTGTGTTTACCACGTGTCATCTGCATCCTGAGCTGATTAGCCAAAAAAATTATGCAAAACAAGGGAAGAAGTTGAGAAAATCTTCCAAAAATTTCCATATGCTTTCTGCCCTGACGGAGTTCAGTGTTATTTAAATGTCACAAAAAATAATGTGTAGAATATGATAAATATGAGAGGTGCCCCATTTTAATGAACTTACACACCTAAAAGCAAATACTGCTGTCCATTCATTTCTTAAATGTGATTTGAAAGAACTGTATTGCTCTTCCTCTTCCTCCTTTACAATAAAGTAAGTGCAGAAAAAGTAGATGATCCAAAAAGGGGATGGTTGGGAAACAGTATGACATTTAATTTTCAAATTTTATGCCTGACTGTTATGTTTTTATTCCGTCCTCCTTTGCCATCATTTAATGTTTGAGACAATTTTAAACCTGGCTGCAGCTTACTGGTATTTCCCCCCCTAGTTCTTTTTCTTTAACGTGTTACACACATTCCTTCTCCCCACCTTTTCCGTACCCTGTTGAAGCCTCTTACTGCAGCCTGAGCGGAAGGATTAGAGGTTATACAAACTTCCCTCTAAGAAACTCAATTGTAGGCAAGAAGCAGAGTGCTACTAGAGGCAAAATGAAGGTCCAGCCCGTTGCAATGGGCAGCTAAGTGTATTGGCGTGGGTTTTAAGCAGGGCTGAACTGGAGGCTGAAGGTTGCAGCACTAGGAGTGAAGCCCAGTGCCATGCTATGCTGACAATTCTGGGGGAAATGTCTGTGAGGGACCCCTTGCAGAAACTGCTCTTTAGAGTCTTCCTCAGCAATTTTTCCTGGAGGAAAATCACGATAGCCTGGCCTGGGGCTTCCTTCCCGTGGCACTTGTACTCGAAGGCAGGAGCAGCATGCTGGAGGCATCCAGGCATTCTCCTTTTATTAATAGCTGTCTCTCCTGTTTTGTTCATTACCAGAATGATGAGCCCTGTTAAAGCACCAAGTATAAATCCTTAAAGAAAATGTTCCTTGCACAAAAATAGCTACAGCAGAAAAGATTGCTTAAGCTTTATCATTGGCAGTTTAAATATGGCATTAGCTCTCCCTTCTTGGTGTGCAGAGGCTGAGCAGAGCTGGGATTGCAGAAGGTGGGAGATGCATTATCAGCTTTGGAGTTGGCTTGGACAGTAAGAGCTCAATGAGTGATTGTGCTGGGCCTCACCGCTGACTTGATAGGGGTGGGGATAATGAAAATGCCTGATGATTTTCTGTACACAGTGTGTAACTTGTTGGGGTGTATGCATGGGTGCAAGGGGCAAAGTTGTTAATAATTCTGCTCAGCTGTCCAAACCATTCTTTTCCTCATGTCTTTCCAAACCTTCTTGGCTGGTCTGTTGCTATAAACCCAGAGAAAGGGAAAATTCATGGTTCAGGGAAAAATTCAATTGTTATGTATACTGGTGGGTTACCTGACCTAGAAATACTTCAATAACTAGCAGTGACTTATTTATTTTTAAAAGAAAAATGATCTCTTGTTTTGTTTAAGTCACATATGAAAGAAAAAGGAAAGATAAAATAAAAAGAGAAGGCAGCACTTCTTTTTGCTGATGATGTGTTTGATGGATGGCTCTCCGAGGATCTGATTGAACTCAGTGTTATACCCACCAAATGAAAATAAATCGTTGGTGAAGGGTTTTTGGAGTACATGCCCAAAATCAATTATGCTCACATGGAGATCTATTAATCTATTTCTTCCTGTTCAGTCTACCCAGCTTCTTTTAATGGCTTTTTACAATTCCAAACACAGGTTATCTTTTTTAAGTAGTGGTACAGTTCCTGGTGATTTGCATCAAAATCAGGGTTGCCTCTCATACATGAGGAGTCCTTTTGCCCCTTCCGTATGCTCAGTCCAGTTACCTTAACTCAGTTTCATATCATTTCTCCCAACACAATCTCTAAGAGTCAACAGCAATAAACGGTAATATGAATATTGACCCCTTTTTGCAGTGGTTCGGTGGTAGTTGTCACCTTTTCTTCTTGGTAACACAGCAGCCTGATGAAGGCTCCTGTATGGGGGGGGGGGGGAAGTGTCATGCGTGTATAAGGCTGTACAGTTGAAAAAACTGCAATGAAAAAGTGATATTCGGGAAACTGTCTCTTTCTATTGAACCATTTTCAGGGAAATCCGGTGGAATTCAGAGCCAGACTGTATTAGATGCTCTCCCTGTTCCCAGGGAAAGATAGTCCATTCATGGCCAATGCCTAACCAAAGAAGGTGAGGGAGGCAGAGCAAGTGTTGAAGGGAGGGTAAGTCACAGCTGAGAATTGAGTCCACACCTTCTAAAATTTTAAATTATGAGGTCACCTTACGTTTCTAAACCAGAAACATTTTCATGGTGAGCAGCTAACTCCACTCCACCTTTTTCCATTTAATATTTCATCATGTTAACAGCGTAAAAGGTTGTCCGCTGATTACGAACGTTATAAGTCAATCAAGCAGGTAGGCAAGGCATTCTGAATGAATACCAAATCCTAGCACAGACAAAAGTTCATTTTCATTACGTCAGTGAATGACTGGCATTAGAATGACCAACTAGTTCTGCCTCCAGAGTGAAATATTGTCAGTTAATGTATACAAATCCTGCCAGTGGACTCCAACGCGAAATGGAAGCATACATCGGTTGGACTCGATGATCTTAAGGGTCTTTTCCAACCTAAATCATTCTATGAAATAGGTGGCAAACTGGGATGCTATATTTATGGGGCTAAAAACATTACCATGACTTGGCACAGTGAATGGTAGTACCAACACCTACTCTGATAACATAAAAAGCAGTCTGTCTTCAGACGATGTACTCCGAAGTTCAAGGAGGGGTGTATTAAAGCCTCTGAATCCCACACGAACGCAATTCCTGGGAGAATCCCCCGAAGGACAGGAGGCACTGAGGCATTAGTATCTTTGCACCCAACTTTCCGTATTTTCCTCCAGGGTTGGATTTCCAGCATGTATTTGGAAGAACAGCTCTTCAGAGGCTGAACTCTGCAGTCTTTAAAGACAGTGGCTATGTTAAGCAGCCCCTAAGGATGGAGAGAAATCACCTTAATTTTAAAAGGTGATGCTTTATAGCTTTCACCCAAAGGTGCGCTTTCACTCAAACATGCTCACAGGCATCTGTCTGACCAAGGCTTCTCTGGTTGCCCTATAAGTGCTTGACATGCTGGTTTTTTCTTTCACTAGTTGTATAGAGAATATCAAAAAGAGCTAGGTGGAAGCAGCTGTGATCTTTCTCCCTGTAGAGACTGCGTCCAGCCCCATGGCACACAGAGCTGCTGGCCCTTAGGAATTCTGCTGATGCATATCATGTAGTTGCATTCGTAAAATGAGGGAGCCTCACAGACCCCTCTAATCTCTCGAAGTGAACTAGCACCCTCATTCACAGACCTTTACCAATTGTTTCAGCCCTGGGCTTGAGCACAGAGTTCTTGTCAATAAAGCTTGATACACAAATGCAATACTTTGAGTCTTTAAGAACAAGGCATCAGTTTCGTGGCTGTGAATTTCATCGACTTTCTAAGCAGAATTGAACTTTTGTCGGTAATTCATTCAAAGCAAGTAGCCAGTGTATAAATCCTTAGTTCTGTGGTAATGCCCATGCATACAAAATTGAACTGGATAAAATCTATAAGCCTATGGGTGTTTTGGGTAAGTTTCCAGCTTTTATACTCAGCCTTTCTTCTGATGGTATTAATAAATGTTTGGGATTGTTGCAGCTGCAGTCAACTTCTGTAACGTATTGTTTAGTAGTATATTGACAAAAATTGGTCTCTTTGTTAATAAGAAACAACACAGTGATTAATAGGTTACATAAATTATACTGAGTGTACAGCTAGATATTTCAAGAATAAGTGAGACATCCCACATGATCAATAAGGATGGAAATCAGAGCAGAATTCTCCAGCTCAGTCTTGTTTATCTAGCAGAAAGTGACCCTAGTGTTTTAGGGAAGCACTAACTTGTTTTCTTTCAGTTGTTTTTGTTGTTATTATTATAATTATTATTATTGCATGAATTTGCTGAGTGGATTTTCTAGCCTGTAAGCATCAGGGCAACAAAAATGGTTTTCTCAGATTGTACCATCAAGAATTTCTGATTCCAGATAAATCTAGTTTGGCAGAGCAAGCATTGAAATTGCCCCCAGCTCTCTAATATGATTCAAGTCAAATCCCTGTTTGACATGACTTCTGCATGACATAGGAGAAGGAAATCTGTTTTAAATATAGGAAAATGACTTCAGAACACATTCCATAAGGTAAACTTTATTTAGTATGAGATATAAGGAGGTTTTTTTTACATGAGTTAACACGGGAAAGGGATGTTAAGTGAGGCTATTTTCATGCCTTTTTCAGTCTGTCAGATAATACCACAAAGTTTGTTTTGGTTAGATTTCCAGTTTGTTTTCTCAATTTGCAGATGTCATTCAGATAAAGAAACTGTTTACAAATGTAGGAATTGAGCCTAACTGTTAAACTTGCCCAGCTCCACTCATCTCTCTTTACTTTCCTTAACATAGGAAGAAAGAGGCAGTATCAACAGAAAGGAGTTAGAGCTCATGCCAGAGAAAGAGAAATAAAGGAATACCTTTTTTAGCTGAAACCTGGCTTCGGTGAAGCATTTGCTTTCTTAGCACTGGCTAGGACTGAAAAGATCTATTCATAATAAATTCCAGCCCAGGAAAACTATTTTTTAACTCATTTGGCTTCTAAGGCCTGTTTTTCATTTTCATTTTGTTCTGTGGCAACATATGTATTCAACCCTTTGCACAGAAGTTTCTCCTGTTCACGATACCATCCCTGTTTACGGGTAAGGCACTGAATGGACTTCTTTCCCCCAAGACAGAATGAAAAAAGACAATACAGAGTTCAGCAATGATGCTTGGCATTGCATTTCCAAAACCCTGTACCATTTTTGCTTTCACTGAGCCACATCTTCATGTGGTTTTCCCCCTGAATCACTGAGAATGCAGCAGCCACAATATTACACATGAGTAAGGGCAGAGAAAACTCATCTGAGACGGCTCAGTGAAGACAAGTTTATTTCTTCTGAGCCATACTGAAGGACTGAAAAAAACTCCCACTGACTTAAGCAGAGCAGATCAAGGTCTAAGGTTTGTGCCGTGTTCAGGAGCTGGTCAGTGAAATATTTTCAAACTAAGGACAGGAAATATTAGCTGTACACTGAGTGAGCTTTCTGTATTGAAGGATGAAAGGAGAACAATGACTTGCACAGAGAATGGGTTTGCAACAACAGAAACCACCAAAGCCTGTAGATTTTATTTTGTGTGGTTTTCTACTAGAAATAACAGAAAATGCAGAGAAGGCATAACCCACCCGCCCCCAAATTCAGATGGTTGTATGGTTATTTGGCACATGTGGCTCTATGTGAATTTAATAAACCTATGCTCAGGTGTCTCACTTGGCCACAGTCCTGCTCAGTCCATTTGGGATATATACATGAGGGACTCCATAAAATCCTTGCAGTGCTTCATTGATCTTTTTTCCCATTTCTGTTGTATCACTGCTGTTAATTTACATGATGACAATCCGGACAATTGCTCCCTGCCTGCCATTAGTCATTGCAAGAGTATTTGAATGTCGGATCAGCCTTGTGCATATGGCTAAGAGGATAGAGCAGCCTTTGGGGCATTCTCGTCTTTCTAGACTCACAGCTTTTCGTAGATACCTTCGTCAGCCTGCATTTCACCTGCAGATGAGAGATTTTGTCCTGTATTTGCTGAAGTCAGCTGGTAAATCTTTTGTCTACAGTGATGTGAAAGACAAATAACACTTGAAAAAGCTCTGTTGGGTCTAAGAGGATGCAGCACTGCGTGCATTGTTAGAGCTAATTTTAGTCCAGGCCAAGCTGAATCGAAATGGAAATGGGGAATAAAGCAATCCGTCATTCCTGCTCACTAATACTGTGCAACTCCTCTGACATTTGGTACAAGGATCATGCTATAGAAAAGAGCATATTATCTCCCTCATGTGCATAGGAAACATTCAGCATAACAGGACTTTCAACATAACTAGGACTTCCTCACATAGTCTGGATTAGACCCAACATATGGAAGATGGTACAAAGACTTTATAAAATTATGGTATAAAAACAGCTGAACAAAACGAAGGGACTGATGTTTTTTCTGAGTGCCATCCAGCATCTCCAATCAAATAAATAACCTCAGCTGTAGTGTAACCCAGGAAGAGCACTGCTAAGGCATCCCCTGGGGAGCCACACACCTGTGCATCACCTGGGTGTGCTGATGAGGTCGTTATCACCTGCAGCTGGGGGCCTGCCCCACCTCTGCCTTGCCCTCGCCTGGCTGCACTCACCCTTCAGCAGCCAAAGAGAGCTTTTCTCCTGCTCTGCCTATGGGATACTTGTGTTCTTGGCCTGCACAAGCTCTGCTCTTTCACAGCTACAGGATGGCAGTTGCTTCTCGGTCAGGGCAGGAGCCAGGTAAGAACCTGTGGGCTGAGGCAGCCTTCGTGTGTGTGGCTGGGTTTGGGGCGAGGGCAGGAAAATGGTGCTGCATCTTTGACTTAGACGTGAGAAAAGTTATGTTGACTGCATATGGTTATGCTTTATGAGGTTTAATTTAACATGCTGTGCATCTGAATGTGCTGGGGGTTATACCTGTGCTATCAGGCTTGTAACTGTTTGATCTGTTAAAATACTGAAATCTCTCTAGAGCAGCTACAAAAGACTGCTTTCACCTGAGCTGCAGTGGTGGGGTCTTAAACCCAAATCAGGATGCCCCACTTGTGTGGAAAAAGTTGCTTTCTCTTGGAGTACCCCTGAGAAGGGTGGCTTTTTGGCATGTATTTGGGTGGGGGGTGTCTGTTTGTTGGGTTTTTCCCCCCAAATGTTGATAATGGAGGGCTGAGGGGAAGAGATGTGTTTGCAATGTGAGTTAGCTGTGGTTTGGACAGAAAGGTCTCTTGTCTAATTGAATGAGTATGGAAGCACTACGGCTCAAAACCCAGTTGTCAGTCATTCTTACTATTCTTGGGTTCCATCTGAAGGTTTTTTCATGCATAGTAACCATAAACAGAATTTAAAGTGGCTTAACTCACTATCAAAACAAAATATGAAGAGTTTGCATCTATCTATTGTCTGTATACTCTGCTTCGCAAAAGTACTAGGCAGTTGCAATTACAGTCTAACGAGCTGAGCTAGGTATGATGGTGGATGGGTCTCTAGAGGAAGTTATTGAATTGTGTTCATGGCATTCTTGGCAAAATTTTAAAAATATTCCTAAAATATTTATCATATGTTGTTTGTAAATAAATAGTGAGTAAATATATGCAAGCACTTGTTAACATTTTCTTCCTCTGTATGCATTGCTCATGAAATGGACCATCACTGGTTTCTGTTTGCGTTCATTTTTAAGATGAAAATCATTTCACTAGTCTGAAAATTAATAATACCTTTAGTGAAGCTGTTTGAATGAACAGAATATGTGTTTAATGGCTTGCGGGGATCCAAGTCAGAACAGCTAAAGCTTTGGAAAGGAACCAGTGCTAGTATGGATTCGTATTAAAAGCTTGTTTCAAGACACCTATCAAAAATAATATGCTATAAAAGGGAATTGGTAGGTGCATGGTTAGGTAACATTTGAGTCTTAAACTTTAGCATTTAACCTATAAAATGTTGGGTTTTGTTGTTTGGGGTTTTTGTTTGGTTTTGGTTTTGTTTTTTAATAATAAGCTGAGGTTTCTTTATAACAGAGATCTCTTATTATAATAAAAATATTCCTTGTTAGCACTTTAACCTCCTCCTCCTCCTCTTATGCTGCACAAATCACAAATCTAAGCTACTTCTGTTTTGAAAAATAAACTACAAAAATAAACAAAGGTCAGACTTAAAATATACTCCTAGCACCTTGTGCCGGTTCAAGATCTGTGGTTCCATTCTTTCCTATTCTCTCCTCTCTGTTGAGAATTATTGTAGAGCTTCCTTTTTGTCATTTTTTCTTAACATATCTACCACCTTTTTTTTTTTCCCCCCAGAGGAAAAGCCAAATGCCAAGCTGCTACATAATTACAAATATGCCTTGCAGTATTCCATTAAGACTATATTTCATAAAAAAATTATCTCAAAATCCCAAAGTTATCACAGCTAATGATGTTTGACGCCTGCTGATTGAAATTATGACTAACAGAATAATAGCTGTTATATGTACTTATTTAGGTTGTCATCTCACGTAATCAAGTGTAAGATAAGCGTTTAACTTTGACCACGGCAATTCAGTTTCTTGGTGATCAACTGTGTATGTTAAAGTCTCATGATATTTTGGGAAAAACATTTGTAACAACAGTCTCTTAATCTTAATTGCCCCATATCTAACCATTGATTCCTAGCTTTTTTTCTTAGCACTCAGATTGAAGAGAAACATAATGGAAACAGTAAGGAAAAGAAATTAATGTACATATAAGCAAAATAAGTAAAAACTAGTGCTATTTTTCACTTTCTTATCACGTAAGAACCAATGTTAAGTTTCTCTGAACAGGAGTGTGTCAAAGAAGTTCCCCGCTGTCCCTCACAGGCTCAGGGACTTCTCTCTGGCCCCTCTCAAACTCGACAGTATCCTTCTAATACCTTATAATTCTTTTACTGTTGAGCCTCACTTAAACCAAAAATAGAGAGAAAAAGCTGAGAGCATGGGCAGATGGTGACTGTTTGAGCAGTACACTGTGGGGGAGGCAAGGTGAGCTTGTGTGGCACACAGCTGTAGATATTTGCAGGACTTTCAAGAGATGCAGTAAGGTGCAGGGTCAGGAACTGAGATGTCCTCAACACTTAGTGATGCTGGAAATCCCTGCGATGCCATTTTAGACATTGGTGCTCAAATTCTGCTTAAAACTTAGTGATGTGTGTTCTACCTCCCTTCTGCTGCATTATGTTGTAAGTGCCTTTTTGTGTTTTGGGGGCTTGATGAAGCTTTAGTTGTGTTTGTTTGTTTATTTCTCTGGTAGAATTGGGCTTTAGAGTGCTTACCAAAGCACAGAAGAATGCACCTAGATGCTGACAGCTGTGGTATGAATCATCATAGTTTTGTTATCTCATTACCAGAGCACCAAATGTTTTGGCTTCTGCCCTAAAATTTTTAATCCTTGTTCACACTTTGCTTTGGATGTCAGTAACGTGCCAGCATGTTAATATAGCCAACTCGCTCTGGCAAGGCTCGATGAAGGCTCCAGGACATACCTGGTAAGCGGTGCCAGCCCTGCCTCCAGCAGCAGCCAGCCTGGTTGCACCAGGAGGTATTTGTTTTAGGGAACCTGCCTGTGGTTCAGCGTTTGTATGTGCAGAGAAGGCATACGTGGGACTAAGCAGGGATCGTCTGGATCACTGATCTCGGGCCCTAAAAATTAGACAGCCATGCAGCTGATGTCTGTGATATAGATAGAAGGGCAAATTAATGCTGTGCTTTTTCCTTGCTTTTACATAATTGCTCACAAAAATAGTTTCATCTTTGTCTTGATGACCTCTTATGACAGTGAAATGGGGTTAACTTACAAGATCCCACCACTGCACAGGCACCACTTAAAAAAGGATAAAAGAACATTGTAATGGATAGTAGAAATAGCTGAAACAGGGGGTTGCTGGAGAATAATTTCAAAGGCGGAATTTATTCTGTTTGGCAGGAAACAAGAAACAGTCAAAATGGACAATGCAAAACAATGGAGGTCAGAGGAGAGCATTTTGATGTATCAGCATCCTTTGATGATTTAATGAGCACTTTTTGATTATTCATCCAATTATATAATACCTTAAACTGATTTTACTTGCAAATATAGTGCCCATTCCTGAGTCAAATGTGCCAGAGGACTCTGCAGTTCTTCATTTCCACAATATTTTATGACTCTTACTAAAGTCATTACAATAGTGGCCTTTAGTTTTACAATAAATCCCAGGCATCAATTATATACTTACAAATGTAATTTGTGAATATGGAGATGATAATATAGACCTTTTTTTTTTCCCAAAGAAGAACTTTGTGTGCAGGTATGAGTAGTGGTTTTCAGGGACTGAGTTAATGCAGTACTTGAATTTGTACTGGATCGGGATCTGGTCTGATGTTGCCCATTACTCACACAAGAGATTTAAGGTGTACAAGAGGCTCGCTTTTCTTCAGTACCCCTGACGTTGCTGGTAGCTAAGCCCAGCATTACCCAAAGGGGAGCTTGGTTCTCAGCTCACCTTAATTTCCACTGCTACCCCTCCACACCGGGCTTGAGGACCTAACTGCTTCACCCAATGTAAAATGCTGTTCTGCAGGAGCTTGGCTCAGCCTTGGGTTTGAAGCTCCACCTCAGCAATTAAAGAGCAATTGGCACTTGGATCTCAGGAATATGCCTGTCTTAAGGGAGGATAAAATGTGCTTCTCTCTGGTGTTGATGGCACTCTGTTTTAACTAAATCTGGCAGCTGAAGTTTAGCCATCGCTAGGCTCTTTCTCACAAATTCTGGGCTGTTGTCCTCACTGGTATTTTTTTCTTTCTCTCATTTTTTAAAATCCAGACAAATTACCTTCGTTAACGTTCTTTTCCAGCTTAGGAAAATCTTAACTAGCCTGATTATCTAGTTGTGTTAATTGTGGGCAGTCTCCTTTGTGCACAGCCAGTAAGAGGGTTGTACCAAAGCTCTTTACCTGCAACCCAAACCAAGTCAGTGATTAAGAGCCGGTATCCCTGAAGTCAGCCTTTCTGCTCCCTGGAATTGCAGTTTCCATGTTATATGCTGAGATGCAGGAGGCTGGGCCCCTTCAGCATCAATCACGCCAGCGATTCGAGACATGGGCTTGCTAGTGATCTACATAATCTTTCTTTCTGAAATCATTACTGCTATGTTAGCTGTCTTTGATGGAAGGCCAATATTTCTGCTTTCCCTCAGAAATTATTATCAGATGGAAGGAGTAAATCACAAGAGAAATTTTTGCATCAAAGCTGATGAAGCCAGCTGTTATGAGGAATTCAGAGAATATCTTCTTCCGTGGCATGGCAGCGAAAGCTGTTTGATCCAAATGTGATGGCAGTTTGGAAAGATAATTACAGAATCATTAGCTCAGATTTTCGGCTGTTTGATTTATTTTCTAGTTGGCAGTTAGTGGATTAATGAAGTAGCAAGTAGCTTGTAAATCCCTGGCCTTTTGGAACTTATCTCTGATTCACATAACCGTGACTGTAACTTAGAGGAACTACACTTTGATTAGTGGTTTTCACACCTGGATCATCTTTGCCCAGTCTCACAGTTTATTCCTTGATTTTGTTACCTTGTTTGAATCTGAGAGTTTGAGTAGCTAGGTTTAGATCTTAATACTTCATATTCTGTAAAACTATTTGAGTTTGGTTGCTTTGTTGCGAAATAATTGAATATAGGTTAGTATCAACTTTGTCGCAATAATAGTAATGTTTCCTCTTGGATCCATAATTATACTGTGGGACCTTGTAGGTTTATTTCCTCAAAGCTTTCAGTTAGATCAGAAGAGTTCTGTGCAAAGCATTGCTGTCCAGGTTTTGCCACTACGGCAAGCTGCTTCAGTCTCTCCAGGAATGCAAAAGGGCTGTGAAGTCACTTTAATCATGCTCCTGAGGATTTCTAAAGCGCAGTTACAACGAGGTCTATTCCGTTCTCTCTGGGGAGGGAATTGTTACCAGCTCTGGCTGAGCTGAAGCGTTGGTGTTTTATAGCTCTGGGATCAGGGAGGACTGGGGCTCTGGCTGGCTGAACAGGGCCTTGCAATCCTGGAGGGAGGAGGAATAGGCCTTCTGACTGGAAGCCTTTCTCCCCCAAAATGATGGTACATCCACTGAAAAAGGTGGAGACAAGTATGCGGTATGTGGCATCACCCTTTTCCTCCTGCATCACAGGGACAGTGGATTGATTTAGCCTTTATTTTTCCATGTATAGCAATTCTTTTCAGGTGAAATCATTTTAGGATCCTCAAGGTATTAACTCCTAGACTGCAGTCTGCAGTATCTCTTATCCAAGGAGCAAGAATTACGTATGCCGTGCCAATTACCTTTATAAATGAAAGAGCCAATTTGAGTTTATCCTTGGGATTTAATAGATGTCCCCAAAACAAAGTAGATGTCTTGGGCCTTGCACAGAATCGTGCCATTGTAAATAACAGTACTCTTAGGCTCTCTAGAGACCTTCTTGTAACCGTACAGAGCAAAACTGATACTGCGACTCCTTTGTATGGATTGCTGGCTTTCAGCGTGCTCCAAGGTTGCAGCCAACAGGTTTCAAGATTGCACCCTGCTGACATTTTTCCAATTACATGTGGTACAAATACAGACTTCCAGAAGTAGTAGTATAGGAGGAGGTATTAAGAAACCTGTCAGATTCCTGAAATCTCCAAAGTAAAGGAGTTAAATATTTCAGAACAAGGACAAAGAATGTTTTTCTTGATTAAAGTGTATCCATTGTTCTTCTGTGGTGTAAATCATATTCCTGCATGTCAGTGTGTTTAGTGTCAGTGTGTTTGCATGCTACTGATGTTTACTTCTATCCCATTTCCCATCGAGTAAGAGCAGCTACAATCTGAAATCTGGAAATATCCTCCCTGTCATCTTTAGCACACTTTGCAGTATAGGAAGTTTCTTGGTTATGAGCTTAAAATCAATTATTTGGGTGAGTAGTATTAACCTGAGGATTGCATTCAAGGTAAAAGTGTGTGTAAAATAGTGTTTTTGGAGATAAAGCTGTTGGTACATGGCTTCAAGTAATTCACTTTAAAATGATACATGAGTGTTTTTGTGGATTCTGTTGAGTGTTTTGTGTCATATTTGGAGATCTATATTCTCAGAAGAGTTGTACTGTGTGGTTTATGTAGAATCAAATTATATCCACTTTTATGGTGGAAACTACCAGCAATGAGAGTGACCCCTTTCCTGCAGCTGATATTAAAAATGTTCTTTGATATGATGGGGATTACGCAAATACTGTGATTTTTATAAAAGCTTGAAAGTAGGTGAGATGTTCTGCTGCTGTGGCTGAGAAAATATATTATTTAACATAAGAAACTATGCCTGGCACCATTAAGAGGGTTGGTTGGCTTGAACGCATTTGAATTCTTTATCGTGACAGTTTGTGCTGCTAATGAGGTGCTATTGGGAGTGAGAGCCATTTTGAAGACTTGCTTCATCAGCCATTTTGCATGGTAATGAATCCCCTTAAAGCTTGGGGCCATAGGATTTGCCTTTCCCTCTCTTTTTCATTGAATGAGACCCCTCACTCCAGCAGAAGCTGCAATTACAGAGCTTTGCTTGAAGGGGCTCTGCTATACTGCACGCTTATCTTGCGGCTGTGGAGTGGGAAGAAAGCCACTTCTGGGAGGAAAATGCATACACTCTTTCATTCTAAAGTTGCTCAGAAGAGGGTTTTTCAACCACTTTAAAGCAAATGCAGGAGAAAATACTTTTAAGTAATATGAGTATTATATAAATCATGCAGCGTCATCCATGCCATGCCATCTTTTCTCCCGAACCCGTACTTCTCCTAGCTTGTATTCTAATATGACAGATGTAGCACGTGTGGGTTCATATCCAAACAAGCGGGGTTCCCTTCCCTTCTGAGTAATGCCTTCCTTTCTCAGCTGTTTCTTTGAGGGGGGTTGCACAATACAATGTGGCAGAATGTGGTCCTAAAAGAAAAGCATTTTCCCTACGCCTCCAGTCAGAACACCACGCAAAGAACAGCTAGACATTTAATCATTTGTCAAGCTTGTCTGATAGGTTGTCATGTTTAAATCTTAATTCAAAATGGGTTTTGTTTTTAGTGTTGGGTTTTTTCCTTTTTTTTGCCCCTGACGCTAACACATCTCAGGTTTTGCAAGGCACGGGATATGTGACAACTCTGCATAGCACTAACACTAGCAAGAGCAGCTCTCATGAATCTGAACGGAAAAGATCTTTGGCATTGGATTACAGCAGCACCATCACAGAGATCTGTATTGCTTGTTATCTGTTTTAATATTCCCTCTGAATGCACCAGACATGATAACTGAATAGCAAAATGAGCACAAAGCAGCATCTTGCCTGACAACAGCACTATACTGTGCCCCCAAGCACCAGTCTGAGCCTGCAAGCTGTTATCTTTCCCTCCTGAGATGTTAACACGAACCGCAATGAGCGGACAGGACACAGTTTTCAGTGCATTTTTGTCAAAGAGTGGGGCATCTACTTGTTGAGCTCACCTTGTGATGTGATTTGCAGGCTGATTCACTGCTATTTCTGCATAAAAGATGTGAATGAACTACCTGGTATAATTAAGGCTTGGAGCATGGATGTCCAGACTAAGGAGGCCTTCAGGGTTATTGCAGCTGAGCATTCAGAGGGTGATGTGCTGTGTCAGCACCTGAGATTTTATCGTCAGCTGGTATCATTTTATTCAGCTACATTTATTTCACCAGGACTCTACAGATGGCTGCAAACCAATACCCGGTATTAGATGTTAAACAAACAAATATCTGTCTTCTGATCAAGATATGCTGCTGAAGTATCTATTTCTTTACCTCCCATTTCCAGTTTAAAAGTTTGTTTTTTTTTTTTCTCACAAAATCTCATCATAAATTCTCTCTCTACCCGTCTGCCTTTCCGTGGAGAGCAGGAGCTTTATTTATTCTTTATTTTTAAAGGCAGCTATCACATTGCCTATATAGAAATGAATTAATTAAAGAATGTTTTTAAAAGAATCACTGTTTTCCTCTAAAGAGGAAGCAGATTAAGGAACGTGCAAGTATTCTTCATTAAAAAATCATTCAACTTAAGTTAATGAATGTGTGCATAGAGGTGGGGGGAAAAAATCAATCGGCCATGTACGGTAAATGATACACAAAGGCATCATGCCAGGAACTTGCAACAACTTTCAACTCAGATGGCTGGAAAAAGTCAAGCCATAATTTAGCCCCCAAATCTTATTAGATGTTGGTAGAGATAAAAGTTGAACCAAACACTTCTATATAATCTGTGCTTAAATGAGTAAGGTTTACAGCTGAAAATACAGTTTTGAGGTGGGTTGCAGGGAGGCTCCTAAAAAAAACCCCAAGCCTTCAGCTTTTCTGTAGAAACCTTGTCAATGCAAAACCAGTATCTCTTGAGCTGGAAACCTGAAACTTCTAAGGGCTGGTTGGTTGTTTTTTTCTAGCTAGAAATATCTTCTAATGTTCCTTAAATCGTGGAAAAATTTAATGCAATTTTCCATGGAGTGGAAGGGATTGTGATTAACTCTAGCAGAGACCTGCTTGCCCCTAACCCAAAAGCATTTGGCTTTTGTTTTTTGTTTTCCAAACAGTTGCTCTAAAATGAAATGCCAGGTTTGGATTGGTTTTGTGGTGGTAAAAACTACTTTGATTTGCTTTGTGAATTGATTTTGAATTCCTGCTGTTCACATTTTGTTGACATAGTACTAGATTTGAATGAGTATGTGTCCCTTGATAACAACGATAAAGGAAATTTTTATTCCTGGCTGCAAGTCCCTTCGTTCAGAAGTGCTTTTTAATTGTGAGGGGCTTCCACTGAATGGAAGAGAGCTGGTATTAATTTCTATGTGGAACAGCTAATCATGTTTAATGTTCAACCTTGCCTACCATTGAACTGCCAGAACCATCAGGGAGAAACATGAAGTCTGGCTGGAGCAGCTGAGCTCATCCTGGCAACCATTAGGAAACTAAAAAAAAAAAAAAAAAAAAAAAAAAAAAAAAAAAATTTAAAAATCCCAAAAGTTAGGGGGGCCAAGAGCATTGCCATCTCCCCAGCCTCTTCCTCAAAAGCGTGGATGAAATTTTTGTCTGTGGTACAAGAACAACAATGCAGGGAGCAATCAAACATTGTGACGCGATGGCTGATTTTCTTCCTGATTGAGGAACAGCAGGACTACAGCAATTTTTCCTAGTCCTGCTTGCCTCAGGCTGGAGGGGTAGAGTGGCTACCTGTTTCCATGGAGATGCTTTTTTAGCAGGAGGACTTGGCCTCATAAGTCTCTGAAACAGCAAAGAGGCCGATTTCCTTCACTGCTTTTGGAAGGACATAGTGGGTGAAGGGGTAGCTCTCATCCTAAAGCTTGGGGGGACTTGGGGTGTTAAAAAGAAGCCATTATCAGATTGGGATTTTACAGTTTAACTCACAGAATTCATAAACACCCCTTCACATTTGGAGCTGTAAAAAATCTAAGCGTGAATCTTCGTAACAATCCTGTGACTTCATAAATGAGGGGAAATGCAGCAGATGGGAAAAGCCTTACTTGGAAGTATGTAATGAAAGCCACTGGTTGGCTTGGGGTTTCTGGGACTATGTCATCTTGAACGCAAGGCCCTTTGCAGAAGAGAAGGAGATGGCAGTGTGAAGGGTGGGTAGATTGTAGCAGCTTTCATTAAAAGCATTGTTGATCTTAAAACTTCCGGTCCTTGCACCTTACGAAACTAACAGGGCAATCTTGGCTTGTTAAAATGCGTTGAAACAGAAGGAAAAAGATTTCCCTTGTGTTCAGTATGAAATACCTGTGGCTGCGATCTTTTTACAGTAAACTATTTTAAATGAAAGACTATTCTGGATGTGAGATGAGAGTATCGATGAAACTTGAGAGTATGCTCCCATGGAAATGAATGAAGTCTTACTGTTCCATTAGTAAGATCAGACTAATGAAGCTAATAATTTGCCCTTATATTTGCAAAATAAGAAAAAGAAAATCAAAGGCAAGATTTGAATGGATTTTTCAAGGGAATAGCATTCTGGATATCCACTGATCCTCCATGCTAAATTTGGAGCTCTTTCCCCAAAATAGGTATAAGAGAAGTAAGAAAAAATTCAAGTTTATTTTGGGAGAGAAGCTGGGGCAGGGGTTGGAAGCAGCTTATAGTGACTGAGCTCTTTCATTGGCAACAGCTGCTTCCCCCTTGCCTAAATATTTCTAACTGATTGAGCTTGAGGCAGAAACTCCACATGAGAATTTTCAGCCCAAATGGCTTAAATGAGGAGAATAGCAAACGTAGACAAATCTGATGCAGCACTTCATCATGCCCGACAGCATTAATAACCAGCAGAGATATCTAGGCAGGGTTCTGCCTAAATATAGCAGCTCTTTAGTGCATGGTATTCAGGTTTTCCATGTCAGGATAAAACCAAACAAAAACAGCCCCCGAAGAAATCAGTTCAATTTCTAAATGCTTATTTTCCATCTTGTGCTAATTTATGTGGCCACATTTGTGCTGCCTTAAACAAAAGTTCAATTTCAGCCATCTTTCAGCTTCTAAGTAACTTTCAAAATCCTTAGGTAGCATCTTTTTAAGGACATTGTAGCAAGAATGAGTACTTTATGATGCTTCAGGCTCCATCCAGTGTCATCTTTTCTCAAGTAATTAGGCAGGCATGCTGTCAAGGACTACACTTCCAAATCTTCCATTTTTTAAAAGTAATTACCAACAGAGAAACTATATCAGAGACACATTCTTTATCTTTAATTATTTAGGAGAGAGACTACCACCAGCAGGAGCCTAAGCACTGACCTAACAAATCACATAGCAATTGCTAGGTCCTGTATCTACTGTGGTTTGTTCGCAGTAACCAAGGCTTGAACAGCATCAATTACAGATGTGTCTGCAGGGTGTTCAGGACAGCTTTTAATAGGATGTGACCCCTTCTGCCTAGGCAATGAGGTTGTTTCCGTTGGCAGTAAGAGAAAAGCAACTCTTGGAATAAGGTGTAATTTCAATTTTTCAGACCCAAGAAGAGTTTATTCTTGGTAGCTCCCTTGCCTTCTCCTTAGCTTCTTGCTAAACAACTTATCTTCTTTGCAAACTATCCCATCCTGAGTCTCTGATCCCAATGAGGTCATGACTTTGCAGCTGTGATTTATGTAGCTATAGAGCTGCAGTCAGTTCAAGAGATGCTTACTCATAGCCTCTGTGGGGACTAAAGACTCCAGGAAAAGGAAGGGGTTTTTAGACATATCGTGGCAGAATTTGTATTTGGAAAACAGGTCAGAAATTTGTGATACACCTGTAAATACAAACTATCAGCCCTAATCTGAAGGCGGGGAGCAGGTCTAAATTTTGTGGTACAAACTAGTATCTAGTTGCTGCAGGGTTAATAGTGTCAAGATGATATTTGCATTAGCTCGCTAATTATTTAATTCATCTACATGTTAAATGTCTGACTTTTATGTAAATTGGGCATATTTCTGGCAAGGAAAGAATAACATCTGACAGTGACATTTAGTGTCATTTGAATCTGGCTAACGTTGAAGTAATAATTTCCATTCTTGTACTAGGACAGGCTGAAAATAGAAGTATTCGGACTCTTTGTAGTTTGGTAGGGATTCACCCTTCTTCATCCAGGTCCCACAACTGCAGAGCAGAGACAAGCAGAACCCACTGTGCTTTGTCAGGCAGCCCCCACCACTGCTATCCTTTTGTTCTCTTCTAAATGCTGAAAATATAAGGATACACTCTTTCTTCTCAGCTTTCCCCTGCCCTTCATTTTGCACCCTCTTGTCAGCTAGAAGGGAAGGATTAAAAAAAAAAACCAAAAACAAACAAACAAACAAAAACCAAAAAACAGAAAAACCACCAAAAAACCCCAACATACCACCCCCCCCTGTGTAATTTGCCAAAACCCATAACTTAATCATTGTGTTTTGGTAGGGTTACTAGACTTGGGTTTTACATCACATTATTTTAAAGCAATTGCTCAGCATTTGCTAAAATGTTAAACTTGGTGGAGATCTCAGGAAATAGAGCTCCCTCATTTTAGTTAAATGGCAACAAACCAAACAAAACTATTGCTTTTGCTGCCGCTTTCATAAGAAGAAAATAGCACAAGGTGGCTAGCACGTAGGTTGGTTTGTTTGCAAGACATGAGCTGCAGAGAAAGATTAGTTGATCTGGAAGCCTGAGACACACAAATGATGGATGATTTTCATCTCTGATGCTTTGGTTCAGCAAGGCACTTACACACGTGACTAACCTTAAACACCTTGGACAAAATCATTACTCCGCAGAAGTCAATATAATTGAGCTGTGGTTCCTTCAGCACAGGCAGTATATAATCCGTTGCATGCCCTAGTGTTCCCCGCCAAACAGCAGCCTAAATGTATCGCATTGGAAGAAGTGTACTTTGTGCTGTAAATTGGCGTGTATATGGAGAGATTTATCTACAGTCTGAACTATTGGGAGGGAAGAGAATTTTTGTAGTTTATGATATCTTAGAAGGTTATGAATATTCATTCAGCAAACAGTGGGTAAGAGCCTTTGGTGCTGTAAATGAGCTTTGTTTCATTGATTTTGATGAGTCTGTGCCAGTTTGCTGAAGGACAAGATAATCTGTTGAATTTTCCCTTGCCCCTTTGCATCTTACTCTTCCCAAAAGTACCTAGAGCAACCAATGGGAACAGCAGAAGCTGAGCTATGCCTCTGGCATGGACAGCAGCCCGTGAGCACAGCCCCCAGCCCCGGGGCTGAGTAGGAAGGGGGTGGTGGTGTCCAAGAACCAAGCAGGGTCTTGGGAGATCTGCAGTCCACTTCTTTCTGTATCAACCAATGCCACTGACTCAGCCCTTGGTATCTTGGTCACAATACCAAGTTGGGCACCTATATTTCCTGACTTGGAAAAGTTGGTTTTGGTGGCAATAAGACTCACAAATGTCTTTGAAATCCAGAGGCAGGAGGTGTGTCCTGAGCATGCAGGATGATGCAAATACCAGCATTCTTTCATTAAGCAAAAGAAAGTACTCCAGAAAGAGGACATGTGAAGTCTTACCTCTCTCCCAGGTAGAAGTACTTACCTACAGCTTGACTTAGATGTGTTGGAGAATTACAGTCGAGAGCTATTGCTTCTTAACACCTCATTTGTCTTTCTGGTTATGGGCAATTGGATTACTCTCTCTTAAAGCAGACAATGGCATTGTCTCCTTTTACATAATGATGTAAAGGATGCACTGAGAAAGTGGGAGACTTGAAGCTCTCTCTCTTTTTTCATCTCCAGAAGTGTGACTTACAGGCACCATAATAAATCGCCTCTTGCCACCACGCTGCAAGGAGTACAAGAGTAAAGAGGATAAATGAGAGAGCTGGACTAAGAATACAGGAATATAACTCTATATTCCAATGGCAAAGGTACTTGCCAGGAGGGAAGCAGTCCTGGGTTCTGGACTAGAACAGATGCCAACAGCTAGCTAGCCAACAGCTAGCATTGGCCTAAGTGTGCTTACAGAGAAACCTGTGTTAAAACTGGAATGACAGGAGTGCAGGTAAAGTTACGTCGATGCTAGCAACTCTGGAAAACCCACCCAAAAGGGTGGGTTTTTGCATTACATACAAAATATGTACAGTTTGAGACAGTGGTTTAGACAACTAAGAGCTTCATTTTTGAGCTAGCATTTACTGATGAGGTATTGACTGTATCTATACTTCACTGAATAGAGCTCCAGCTAGAATAATTTGTTTGCTATTGACAATTACTGAGGTTGAAGTAAATTAATTTAGTCAAGCTCATTGATTTTTTTCACCACTTATGAAGAAGAGAGGTAACATTATCTAGATACTGCAATCACAAGCCTTCTCTTGAAGGGTCATATTCTACTTTCCCTGAAGTAATTCAAGAGAGAAAGCTGTAAGTGTATTTGCTGAATTTTCCCAAAGAGGAGCCAGTTCTGACACTGCACTTCAATTAAGGGTGACTTTTTCCAGAGGCTTAAACCTTTTTGAAAATCAGTGAGATGTAGTCATGGAAGTCATAGATTACACAATCTCAACAGAACGAACAGTAAGTCTGTGAGTAAAATGCCAGGAGCAGGTATTTTACAGCTTCAAAGGGTATTTGTGTTCTGTCTCTTGCCTAGAAATATGGTGTAATCAGAACTACAGGATGGAATTAATCTCAACATGTCTAAGAGAAACACTGCTCATAAATTACGACTTGCAAGCCTACAATACCATTCTAGTTAGGACATGCCTCGGGGCTGTAGGAGGATAGATAAGGTGCCCTTGGGTAGACAGGGGTCCAGCAGAGAAGGGAAATGGCTGGTGCTTCACTGAGTGCTTCTTCCTACGGGGCACTTAGCCTTAATTTTAAGGAGGTCATGTTCCCATCGCTGTCTTCTGTTGAATGATGCCACTAGATTGATCCTCCTCCTGCAGTTCATTTTGATATGCCAGAATAAGTGTCTTTCTGCTGTGATGGTGAAATGCAGTATTTTGTGTAAGGGCAGTCGAATTCTCTGAGCAGAGTTCAGTAAATTGGTTTCCCCCTTTATTTATACCCCAGTGCTTCGTAGCTGTTGCTCTCAAAAAGGCAGCCTCTTTTCTTGCTTCTACCCTGAAATCCCCTCTCGTCAGCCAATCATGCTATTGTACTGATAAAATAGATCCATTATTTAGCTATAGATACCTTAATTATTGTTATTCTTGATTGGTCTAGTTCTTTTCGTTATTGCTTTTCTGAGGGGGATTAAAACTAGGCAGATATTGATGGTCTCCATCAATAAAGATGGAGATATATTTACGTACAGAATAAACACAGCTTTGCCCAAATAATCAATCAGTCAGTACATGCGAGCTAAGCATGTGCAAGTGGTTAATGCCAAGGACTTAGGGAGCCATTAGGACTATGAGTGCTAACCCGAGGTGACTTTCTGATTGGCATTCACTAATCATAAACAGTCAGTTTAATTTCCACACAATTTATTCAAGCTGATTGGAAAAAATGATGTAAAGCATTTATCTTGTTTGTGTGGAACTTACTTAAGAAAAATTGAAGAACCATAATGCAGATTGTATAAAGTATACAGGAAATGGTCTTGTTAATTACTTCATTTTATATTTGAAAAATTACCAAAATGTATGTTGCATCTGGAGTTATGAGAAAGGCAGTCTCTGTTCTGCATCAGCCCCAGTAGTACACAAGTGTTTAGTACTTTATTTGCGTTACTTTGCAAGCATTCTCATAGTGCTGTATGGTTTCATATTTTTAATGACTGCCTATGCCATAGATTTTTGGCACACTCTTTAGTAGTCCTCATCTGTCAATACAATGGCTAATCTAGGCAGCATGGTCATACTTTAATCAAGGTTATTAATTACTCAAAAAAAACCCTTTTGTGATAAGGGCGACGTAACTGCAGTTACCTCAATTAAGTGTAGAAAAGATGTGGTAACTACTCATTCATGTAGCTAAAGAGCTTAACATGTAGCTGAGAATTATTATAGTGTATGGTGTAATTGCTATGTAGTTAAGATGCATGGATTTCTAATAGGAAAAGTACTTCATATATCAAGTGGCAATAATAGATGAGTCAGTCATATTAGCTTTCCAATTTCATTATTCATACTGTATCAAACCCCAGAGTTTCCAACGTTGTCACTGCTCAGTGCATAATGTACAGCTTCGCTGTGTGCTCACCTGCCTGAACACAGAACTCCTGTAGAACAAACAAATGTACAAGGACACAGGGTGCATTAACAGTTTTGGTAATATTTAGACATTTGAAGTGATTTGGGTGCCTCTGATGAAATGGTAATGTATGAGTTTAGGAGTAAAAATCACAGCTTCTTTTTTGAAGGTATCTACCAAAGAATATGTACATTGTAAATGTAATTGCTTTGCAGTTGCTTTCGTCTTATGATAAGTGTGATCATCTAGAGTAAAAAAAAAAAAAAAAAAGGCCAATCGGCCCCCAGATTTCTTCAAGAATGTTGTATTTGTGTATATAAAGACACAACTTCTACCTGTAGCTTTTATGAGAAATACTAAGAAATGGTTTCCACTATAGGTGGGTTGAAAACGTTGTATAAGTTTAACCTTTGCAGCTAGCAAAACCGCTCTTTTTTCATGAGCAAAACCAATTTTCTGCAAGTGTGAAGGAAAAAGAATCCTGTCCTCCTTTGGTGCCGAGTGCTGAGGCTGGAAAGGAAATGAAAACGTTCTCCCTTTGCACAAGACAGTAAGCGCTGGGTTATTGCCTGGTCTCGTTACTGGTGGGGAATCTTCTCTCAGCTGTCTTTGCAGGCTGCCAGTATTGCTGCTGCAGTAGAGAGACATGGCCAAATTCATCCTGAAGGCAATTTGCTTGGGTTGAACTCAACTCTAAGTCGAACGGTATCGAAGGTTTCATCCTGGAAGCCTGCGGGCTTAGGTCATGTGCGAATTAAGGCAGAGTTGCAAAGCTTGGGCAGGGGGGTGACTGCAAGGGAGCACACCAATAACTTCCAGCTTTCCCTGAGTTGTAACTGTCTAGGAAGATATCCCTTACTATGTGTAGCAATGTAGAAGCACCCTCCAACCACTCTTTCTTCAGGGTTTTGGAGGCATTTTATAAACAAGTGGTATCAGCTTGGCTGCCAGCAGTTGTCTTTGGAGTGGTACAAAAATAATCAGTTTTTGCCAAGTTGAGTTTGAACGTGTCGAATTTAGAGTACAAGGGCTCCAAGTAATCAAGCAAATTAGAACAAAGACTGATTAGAAAACAGACACATGCAATCAGATCCAAATGCTCCCTGCTCAATGAGCAAAGAGATGAGATCAATAATATTGTGCTGCAGAAAAAAAGGAGTTTGAATCATAAAGCAACTGAAAACTTGCCAGGCTAATCTTTCTTCACCACTTTTTGTCTGCCTCTGTAGTGACCAGGAACAGCATAGAGCTCCCATACCACAAACACCCATGTGCAGAGACAGACTCAGGGGTGCTCTGGATGGAAACATAGACAGAAGGGGCGTTACCGAAGTATGGGTATCTCCCAGACTGGCATCTAAATTGTGTCTGCCAGAAGCTGTGTGTTGTAGAGAGAATTCATATGGTGTCAGGAATAAGGTCTCTACCGTTTTATTTAGAAAATAGCATGAACTGCTCTGTTTTCACATTTGTCTTTGAATATACAAAAGCAGTAATCTTAGTCTGCTCCAGAGATTTTTGTGAAGCTTACTCGTGCTGTTAGCTTTCTGGACAAGACCGCCACATTCCTTCCATATCTGAGGCATATAAATCTTGAAGATCTATTAGCGGACCAGCGTACTAACGCACTAGTTGCTGAAAGAAAGATGGAATGCAAATAGTATAGCTCCTCGCTACTCTAACCAGACATGAGCAGATACATTCCTTTCCCTTGAAATCCCCATTAATTTCTTGATTTGTTTGGGTACAACGGTGTCTTTAGTCTCCAAACATCAGAAGCACTGACCTTTATATACAAAATAGGCACTTCAGTAATTTTTCCCCCTATTTTTCATGGCATGTTGTCATTTGTTGTTCAAAGACCTTTAAAGTTATCTTATTATTTGAAAACTTTAGAGCCTTCTTCAATGAAAGAAATTGTTAAGAAAATGTTTGAGACCATAGTCGTCGTGTTTGGAGCTGGAATGTAAGAGGTGAGAGGTCAGGTCTTAGTTAAGGATTCCTTGATAGATTTTTGTTGTTGTTTGGTTGTGTGGGGGTTTTTTTGTTTGTTTGTTTAAAAAGGTGGGGTGTGGCTAACATAGACTTTTGATTCCTTTCAATTAAAATACTCCAGTACCTTTCTTTTCAAAGGTGTGTTACAAGCTTTGTGTTCTGGGGACTATTGAAGGAATTTTTTGCAGCTTGTTCATGAGAGTCCTGTGACCATAAAACTGTAACAAATTGTCAGCACAGCCCAGGGCCGGTGTAGTACTGAGTCTCTTTTTTTTTTTTTTTTTTTTTTACTGGCTAAATTTTAGATTGGTGTCATCTTGTTTAGTTGTCTGATTACTAGATGAACCCAATTTTAAAAAGGGTCTGATTTTATAGGCTAATCATCCAAATGGAGATCACATTTTTTTAGAATAAACTTAGCATTGTAGAATATTGTCATTTGAGTTGTTATCTGCTGTTACGCTTGGAATGGAAACAAAAGCCATCTGCTTTTTAGCTCTTCAGAAGATATCCATCATCTCACTGGCAATTTTGTTCGCTATGCTCCCAGCTGATGTGTTTCATCTCACTAAATTCTCTGGAAAAACACAAAATGAGTATGTTTTCTTGTCTGAGAAATAGCAATGAGAAGCACAACATAATAAAGCAAAATAAATAAATTTAAGGCAATTAAGATGGAAAAACAAAGGAAAAAGCCCCCAAAGGATCTAGTCAAATTAATATGGCAACTTGAAAAAGCATAACAGTGCAATTCAGAGCTATATACAGCCAACAGTAAGATATTTGAAAACTAAGATTCATTAGGTAGTAGGATTTGGGATTTTCTTACTGGAAATCCTGCAGAATAACAAGGAGAATCTCTTCCTATACATATGTCCTCAGAACTGCTGAAGGCACTTTCTGCTCTGCCTATCTTGCTCTGGGGTCTAAGTGCCAACATCTTGCCAGGTTTGTAATAACACCTTATTACTAGGAAGTGTTTCTTTGCCTTTTATTTCAGCTGTTCAGTTATCATTGTTTTCAGTGACCATTTTTGGAGGTGGCAGCATCAGTGTTCACTTAGATGCAGTTTAATAGATTTCAAAATAAGTGAGATTTGGCTTTAAAGGGTGCTGTTATAATCACCCCCCTACATCTTTTCCCCTCCTGCATGGTTGGAGGCGACCATGTAAGGCAGCAGGTAGTGGGTTTTAAATGTCTTGATACTTGTATGAATTTTTACACCTTATGTGATATTTTAATATAGCAATAATTTCAGGCTAATGTATTTTCATGAATGCCTTGTAGCAATAATCAAAGTCGCAAAATGGTTTCTATTAAACTTTCCTGTTTTCAAACACTCAAAATTTTCACTGTCAGCATAGAATTTTCTGGTTTTGATCTATGCCGAAAGCAGATTTCTTGGGTTTTAGTTTTATAATTTTTTTTTTTTTTTAAAAAAAAGCACCTTGGTGTTTTTTGAGTTATGACCATCATAAAAATTGCACTTTGTATTACACTTCATAAGATAAAATTGCATATTTCTTCCTCTCAGCTCTCACAGAGAGACCAGTTAACTTTGAACCTCCAGATCTGACGTGGAGCTGTGTACTGTCTCTATTTTCATATGTTGTAAGCCAACACATGTGCTGGCAGATGTCCTGAGAGCTGTGGACTGTATCCTCCATATCTACACTTGTTACTGATACTCCTCAGCAGTGGGTAAGGCTCCCACGGTATTTGTCTTCTCACAGGATTTATCATCCCACTCTACAGAAAGATGGGAGTTTGCTTCTGGAAAACTTTGTGGGGGATGATTTGCTTTTCACCACATTTCTTGTCTATATATTTACTGTTGTTAACTTCCTGTGGAAAGGCAGCTTCATGTTAGTGAGGAGCCTGCCAGTAGGATGAGGATTTGAAGGTCTTGCTGCATATTTCAGACTCTCTCATATAGCAATTCTCTATTTTAACAGCTAGGAAGAATGATATGGTCTTGCATATTCCACGTTTTGAGAGCTGATCCAATGTTTTTGGACAAATAAAAGTGGCCACTTGTCTTTTTTTAAACCAAATCAGATGGGATGCCTTTTTGAATATGCTGAAATTAATTGTAGTTGGGTTATGCTTTTCTTTACAGTGGCTGAAGAGCTGATTTCTCTTGTAGCTGTTTCTGGCAGGTTTGTTCCACTTAATGTTGTTAAGATCTGTTGCATGAGAATGAAAAGAAAAAAAAAATCTTAAATGGCATCTTTGAACTAGAGAGACAATAAAATTAAACTTCTAAATGGTTGATAGGAGGCTTGAAATGTCCTTTGAATAGAAGACTAGAGACAGTCACATCCTTTATGGAAGAAGCTTTTCTTGTAGGTTGGCTTTTCTACTTTATTTGCTTAAATTTCCATGTAGTGATTTTTATTGTCTAATTGCTGCCAGTAAAAGTTATTTCTTTTGTCTAACAGCTATTTCTCCAAGTTCTGTGCCCTTCTTTACCACAAAAAACCTCTTTCCTTTATTTCGTTACTTATATTTTAAGTACGTATATTTTAAGCAGCCTTAGTGTCTAATCTTTGTTTCCTTTACCCCTTAATTTTCATAATAAATAGTGCCTTAAAGTTTAGATCTAATTACTTAAATCACTTCGGAATGTCCAACATACCTAAAGGTGATCGAAACGGCAGTGCTCAGTCTAATGCACAGAGAAAACAGTATGTGGGATGGAGGTATCTTGAGAGTCCATATAGCGAGATGCAAAGACTGAATAGTGAAGATGATGATGTGTGCATATACTGCAGGGCTCCTCGAGCACTTAGTTCTGGCAAAAGCATTCTCCAGCGTTTACAGTGACCCAAAATAATTTCATGGCTGTCGTTCTCTTCATAGTCGCTGCCTTCCTGTCTCATTGCCCTGGGATTCCCCCGAGCTGACATGCTGAGTGTTTTCCTGCTACACGGCACGCTGGGAAGCCCATCAACTGGGCAGAGTGCCAAATTGGCAAAAATTTGGAGGCAGGTGTCTGTCTTTGTGTTCTCTTCACCATTAAACATGACATCACCTGACTCACAAAATCAGCAAATGCCTGAATATTAGGTCTGTTGCTTTGCCAGCAACCATGTAGTGAGCTGGGGGAGAGTCTGGGAGTACAATCTGGAAAGCTGTCTTGCAGTAGAATTGCTTTTATTGTCCCTCCTCACAACGTTTCCAGCATCTGTGTAGGGTATAAATGTAACTTAGCTCAGGGGCAGTTACCTGTACTTGGGTCAGTATTTTAGCAATAGGTCTGACAAGTAAGTTGTTCCTCTTAAGACACTAATTCTTGTCTATAGTCTGAGCTCTAGTTAATGCACATCTTTATTTTTTTGTTTGAGAATGATTATCCACTTTCTGATCAATTTTTCCATGCTTTGTGGTTTGGGATCATCTGTATGTTTCATCAACATAAGATTTGATTTATCCTCCAGTTCACTATGAAAGATATTACATTGTATCAGTCAACATGACAACAATGTTGTATCTATTCTTCCCACTTAAACTTTATACCTTTTTTTTCCCTTTTCAATTAAAAATTTCCAAATGTTTTTCTGCAACATACTAATGCATTGATCAGGTATTGTCTTGCCAGATTTGTTACCTTAAAATGTTGTGGTTACAAGCAGCTGCTTAAATTTTAGTCAAATTAAGAGCATCTTTCTCCTTCTCCCACTTTCCCCTCTACCCTATCAAGCAATTCCCCCCCCCCTTTTTTTTTTGGTGTCGTCCCCCCCCCCCCCCCAATAAAGCAATTTGGGTTGTTGCCACAGTTGCTTCTCTTTGAACTTATGTTGCTCAGGATTGAGTATTGCAAAATACTTCCACAAATATCTCCTGCTATTGATTTATTTTTATAAAAATGTTCAGCTTCTGCCAAACACAAGAGGGACTTTAACTGGAACACAGGTTCACAGAAGAAGTGTTAGAGGTAGAAGTATCCATGGAAACAAACTTTGCTGCACATGTTTGGATGTTCTTCAGTCATCCCAACCAGAGGCAGACAACAGTATTGGCTAACATCTCTTTGAAGACTCACAGCTACGCAGCACAGCCCTAGCTCTATCTAATGCCGATCTTTAAGGAAACTATTGGCAGAACCAACAGGTTCCTTTTACAGGACAAATACTGTTGAATAATTGTGGTAACATAATGGATCCAATACCCTGATATTGTCTTTGTAGAAAAAAGACTAAACTTTTTCTAAAGGTTTTATTGTCTCAAGTTGCATCGTTAGTTCTATTTCCTCCATTTTGCTCTTTTTTGAAAGCAGCTGTGTTAAATCCTTTCATTAACCTTCAGTATTTCCCCCCCTCTTGCATCTGAGCTAATCTATAGCAATGACTGCAGCCAAACCCTGCTCGCCTGATTGAGTCAAGCAGTTGCACTTCACAGCAATGCACAGTTAGGAATATCATAGATGGGATTAGATGGACAAATATATGGGAAGGAAGCAGGATTCAACTGCTCAACACACTTCTCATAATCCAGTCCTCAAGTGAATTCTCCCTGAATTTCTAAAAGAGTTATCCAAAAGATGTTGTATGATTTTTTTTTTTACAATTTTTTTTTCTCTCTAGTTTTATTCAGGTACTTAGCATCTAAGCCAATTTGTAAAGATCTAACTGCTTACCAGGTGCCTCCCAATGCACACTCTCCTGCAGTGAGCTTGCCAGCACACAATTTCAAGCTTGAGTTTGCAAATCCAAGTCTGCCGTCCCTCTTGAATCTGGCCCTGAGTACAGGGTCTCACTGGTTTTATGCTGTCATTTTTAGGCAATTTATGATTCCTAGGAGGACACAATTTTTTTTTAATCTGGTCAAAAACTGAACTCTTAATCTAATTTTTGGTTATTTTCTCTGTTGCTTTTGAAGGTAAACCTAAGCTGGAGATCAGGTAGAGACTTTGTAAGTTGCTAAAAGTTGGAAAAGGGAAATGTGAGCTGACAGCAGAATTGTTGGCCTTGTGTCCACCCCTTCATCCTATTCTCTGGTTCATTCCTCTGGTTTTGTTGCCAAAATAACTATTTATGAAGTAAATTCTTATTCTAATAAGCATTAACCAGGCAACATATAACTACAGGAGCATATTCTGTATTGAGGAATGTCAGCGTAACTCACGGATCTTAAAACTGCAGTTACTTTTTTTTATGAAGACATCAAATATGCTAAAGGCTTCTCAGATGATTAATGTTTTTTTCCCAATTCCCACCTTGTTTGCATCCCTTCTTAGTTCGGTTTTGTGCACAAGTCTAGATGATACGCATTTGTTATGCGGAACTTTTCATAAGCTGCGCGAAGGATTCGCCGATGAGACTCCCATAGTGTCGCCAGTGATTGGTTTCAGACCTCCTTAATTGCATATGGGTTGAGTCCCAAGAGCCACATGAGACTCCGTTGCTTTCCAGCCATGCGTTCTTCCAGAATATAACAAGAGGGATTCTTTCCAGTTATAGTTGTTCTCTGTAAATGGGACCGTGAAAATTAATGGAATTTGCCTGACAACAGGTCAAAGATCTTTTTAACTTCGTTCATTCTGTTTAGCCTATTGGCTTGATAATGCTGGAAATAAATTCTTTAGAGGTGTTCTGCGTTGTGTCTTTATCTACGGCAATTAGATCACATGCTCTGAGATAACTATGGAGACATGAAGCTTTATTTGTTGTTTACTGAGTAAATATTCATGGTGTCGTACTACAGAGACGCTTTCGGCACCAATCTGAGGAAACTGAATTCGGTACTCACAATTTAATCCTTTGCATGATGTTTAAAAACAAAACAAATTTAAAAAAAAAAGGAAGAGAGAAAAGAGTCCAGATCTTGTTAATATGAATTTAAGTGTTTTTTCCACTCAAAAAAGAGTTTTTTAAAATGTAACCACAGGCTCTTTATGCCAAAACGAAACAATTATTTTTCTATCAAAGAAGTCTGTCACCCCATCAAAATTATATTCATTTCACTTGGGAAGTAAAATTGGTTCGGAGATGATCAGTTACGACTCTTTAATATTATTCTGAGACTACAGTAATCTTGTAATTGTCTTCAGTAATCGTGTCCCTGTAGGCCCTGATCATTCAACTGGCACAACAAATGTGCTCATTTTGACGTTAGGCATGAAATACATTCCTGGGACTTCAGTGAGATTAAAAATATGTCAACTGTGAGCAACCAGGGAGTTCTGCACCTTCCTAACCACTTAGAGTTGAAAACAAGCGGTATTCCCTCTAGGCATGAACCAGACTGGTGTGAGTGTTACGGATTTACATTAGAGCATATAGCGGATTGGCACTTGGTGGAACCCCATACATCGGGGAGGGGGAAGTGGTTGCAGAACATTACAAATGCATGATAAATGTAATGAATAATTAGATACATCCCTCAAGGACTGATTTAGACAGCTATAGAAATTGTTCCTAGATAATTCACAACAATGCTAGTTTTGTTGGTTTTCCCATAATCTGGTGGGATTGTGAGCAAGCAATTTACATTATAAAGGACTGAGAAATGTAGTCACTAGAGTCAGCATAATTATTAGTAATTACTATGGTAATTAATAATGGTAATATTTTGTACTAATGGATCCCACCCCTTTAATTAGCTGGGCATGAAATGAGGGTCTCTTGGCAGAAAAGGAGGAAGAAAAAGTGCTCTTTGGTTTAGTTTGCTCATAACCAGCCCTAGAGAGGATGGGGAATCACAGCAGAAAGGCAGCCTGTGACAGGCCAGTGACTGCTATTGGTGATTTGTAACTGCTGCTGTTGTTACTGTCTGATTTTTTTAGTAGCAGTTGTATAATTTGTTGACATCATTAGCTAGCAGTAACTGTCTCTAACCTGCATTTTGCTTGAGGTTTGCTGTTGCTTTATCAGACAGAAGAGAGACTTGTGTGCCAAAAAGCTGTATTTGCTAGTCTAATAGGGCCTCACCCTCTGCCTGCAAGCATGTTGTTCATAACAGGGGAAAATTGATTAAAGAGATTTGTTCATGGGAAAAATCCATTCTGCTCCTTTGGAAAGCAAGTACAAAGATGCATGTTTAATTTGCCTGAGCTAACACCTGAGGCCAAAGCAAAGGACAGCCAAATCTGATATCAGTCACTTAGACCTGGGAGGGTAGTGCCTGAAGTGACCTTAGTTTTATGGAAAATAATGCTCAAACCCCTTAAAAAGATAGGGGGATGTTGCAGACAGTAACTGCTAAGGTGGGCACAAAGAAGTGCCTGCGAATGCCTTTATAAAACTTACGTATTGCACAGTCGTCAGCCTCATGTACTAGTGTTTTCATGGCTTTTCTAGTGTCAGTAAAAAATTGTCATGGCCTGCAAGGGGTTTCTCGTGGGCACATGCTTAACACCAACTACACACGCTATCTGTCTTGCACAACACCCACCTTGAGACCACCGCTTGCATGCTCCGTGGTGTGCTTTCTTAATCATTATCTTACCGACTTAGCTACTACTTCAGGAGCACATCTACTCTTTTAGATAACTCAAAAAAAATATGAATTCATTTCATTGATCTTGACATCTTACTTTTATATTCATCCTACCAAAAAAGAGCCTCTTCTCAGTGAATCCGTGTGAACTGTGATGGCACATGTACAGAATGTGTTTTCTGAAGAGCTTTACTGTGCGGCAGGTAGGAGGATGCTGACTTCTGAATCATTTATCAGAGCATTAATCAACCATGCAATAGTTTCCTATTGCAAGCTCAGCCTTTGTCATCCTGAAATATTGAAACTGGGGAGATTTAAATACTCTGCAAATATATGCCCGGTCATGGGGAAAAATGGAAAAATGCCAACCTCTGATTAATGACGTTGAAGGCGTTTTGACACTGATGCACTCACCCTGAACTTCATGTGTTTCGGTTGTGCTTCCTGGGAATGAGCTGGGAGCTGTTAGCAATATGCTGCATTCGAAGGACGTGGTGGATCAGCACATTCCATGTCCTGCTGCTGCAGCCAGCATCCCATTTAAATGGATGCTTTTTAAAAGCAGTTAATGGGAGGAGGTTGGGGGCGGGGGGGGGGGCAGGGGCGGGGATTGGGTTGGTTGGGTTTTTTTCTTCTTTTTTTTTTCTTCCCCCTTTTTTCCTTCTTTCTCCCTATATAGTCTCCTCCCAGGAGGCCATTTTACAATCTGTAATGGTGATCAGGAGCATTCACTCTTGGTAAGTTTTGTAGCTCTCATACTTTAGTTTATGGAGCTGTTTTCCCTCCTTGGGGCTTACCTCAGTCACGCTTACAGCAGCAATCCCATTCACTTTTTATTTTGGCTAATCAAGCCAAAGTCTTTCAGTTCCCAATTTCCTTCTGTTCCCCAATTATCCTGGTAGTCCTTTTCAAACCAGCTTTAGTTTCTGACTTTTATACAGCTCTGGTAGCCTTTATTCAGCATTTCAAATGAGGTAATTAGGCCCTTCTACAGCAGCTTGAATGTTGAAAATAATTCTCATGGATTCAATTTTTCCTTTTTTGTCACTGCATGGCAGCTTAAAGTCAGTCTGAGATCACCTTGGTTGTTTTTCAACTAGTTTTCCGTTTGACAAGCTTACATCAGAAAACTTTGCTACTACCTGAGCCTGAGTTTGCATCTCGTACTGCTGAGTTGTACCCCATTCTGGTTTCCTCTGTCATTCATACGCCTGGGTTTGCATAAAGAAAATTGACAGTTGACAAATATTGCTAATAAAAGCATGTTGAGAGCAGCTCAGAAAGGAGCACTCTTTCAATAATTCAGGGTAACAAAAATAGATAAAGCAGATAAATCTGAGAGTAGATTTTTAAATTTTGTTTTGAAATACATTTTCTGTCATTATTTTACACTTATTTTCTAGTATAAAGTTGCAGGGGGGAGCAAAAAAAAAAACCCAAGCTCCTGGACTACATTAACCATATAGAAAAAGCTACCTTTGCAAACTGATTTAGGAATAATAACACTTTGTCTGCTATCCTGCAAATCAACTAAACTTTAAACATGGTAAAGGTCCCAGCAGTTTCTCTAATAGTGAAGACAATTACTTGGCATACAGCTATTTATTGCCTTGAATAGATTCTTTAGGACCAACTATTTGCTTAAACGTTCTGAGAGGTATAAAAGGAATTATTTTAGGTAGGACTGCATAAGGTGTGTAACAAGAGGGGAGAGTTGCTGGGGTGTTTTGGGTGGGTTGTGGATTTGTGGGGTTTTTTTATTCCTTTGTTTGGGGTGGTGGTGTTTTTGTGTGGGTGTGTTTTGGTTTGGTTTCTTGGGGTTTGTTTGGTTTTGTGGTGGGTTGTTTTGGGTGTTTTTTTGTTGTTTTGTTTTGGTGGGTTGGGTTGGTCAAAATAAATCCGAAATGTTTTCTCACACTTCAGCACTCTGGTTGAAATTTGGTATTAGACTTTAATCATAGTTAAATCCCATAGGCATTATTTTAAAATGTCAGTGATAACCCTGAATTCTGTAACTACACTTAATCAAGTAATACTTTTGAGATTTGTCTCACAAGCTTGGAGTTTTTTCGTGTTCGGGGTTTGGCTTGCCCCTGCCAGCTTTACCTGAGCTCCCTCTGGAATTCACTCTGAGGCAGAATTCATCCCAAAACATTGAAATGTTTTGCAGATCGAAATCCAAAATTCAGTAGTTACTGCTACAATTCAGACAAGGTCCCCAAAGCAAAATACTCAAACTCGGGTGCTGCTGAGAAAACGTCAGATGCTTTTACTGTGGCATATATCAGGAAAACTACATGTCATTGCTTTTAATAAAGCCCACTTTTTTTTTTTTTTTAAGTAAATAATCTCTGAACTTGATTCCTTGTCAGAAAGATATGAGAGTGAGTAGAGTATGTTCAGAAGAAAATCCTGGTTATTTATAAGCTACTTAAGCAATATACAAATTGTGATGTGTCTGCTGAGACCTTGATTCTTCTTGCATGTCAGCCAAATAAAATTAATATTGGAAGAAATAATTCTGCTGAGAAAAGTGGGTGAATTTAATAGGGGCAGGTGAACTTATACTCACCACATTATCCAGCAGTTGAGGTTCTGTTTACATAAATTAGCTTTAGATAAAATAGCAGTAAACCATATACTCCTGTTTTGTCTTCTGCGCTGCATAGATATCACAGGAGATAACTTCAAATTTAATTTCCAGATGTGCTGTACAGCCAACAGAGTGCGAAAGGAATAACAAGAACTTTGCACTTGAGCAAAATCCTTTTGGATTATCTGATTTAATAATACAAAAGAGAAAATAAAATTTCCTCCTAGGTTCTGGGTTGGTATAAATAGACATAACTTTGACTTTGGTAGGCTAGTCTTACTTAGAGTAGCTGAGACAATGTCTCAAAGATATTTTTTCTGGCGAACTTTATTTCTGTTACAGGTACTTTTTAATTGAAAGTGTGGCTCCATTTAAAGGGAAACGGGGGGGGAAAAAAGGCAAGGGGGGGATATTTCCATTGTGCAGGGCAGGGGGGGGGGAACAAACAAACAAACAAAAACCAAAAACAAAACAGAAAAAACAACCAAACAGCAAACCCTTTCTCTTCCAAAAGTCCATCTACTCATATTAGAGGTAACTTACTTTATTTTTTAAGGAAAAAATATTTGTTGAAAAACTTCAGCATTTAAAATTTGATCTTAACTTTCTCTGGGGAAGGGTGGGGAAATACTATTACAGATATCCCCTAACACTGCCTCCTGGCCTCATCCCGAAAGTCTCCCACAGGATACATCTGATGTAATATCATTGTCTTTTCCTCCTCGGTAATCTATTGTTCTGTTCTTCACCTCTCCATTTCTCATCTCCCTTCCACCCCAGGCGTTCACCAGTACACGGCTCCTGACACGAGCAATGGCAGAATTAGAAAACATGGCTCTGAGGTTGCTGATAAAAGCTCAGAGCTAAGGAGGAGCCACCTGCCCATCAGAGATGGGCTCTAGCCATGCTTTCCCACAGCACGATAAAAATTACAATTACAGTTCTGAATAAAATTGGTTGTGTGTGATGCCTCAAGTCACCTTAAGAAAGGTCCTCGAAGATGATGGTGCTGCAAAGACTTATTACTTAGCTGGTTACAAATGACGTGTCTGGATCACAAAGCCCAGTAGAATTTAAGACCTGCCATTATCATCAGTGGTTATTAATTTGGGGCGGCTTTAGACCAGGTTCTCAATGAGCATTCGGTGTGTTAATTGCAGTGGGACTTTCTGGGTGCAAAAGTCCTCTTTGCATCCATGAGTATGTATTAAGTCTAAGCTATAGCTTTTTAAACAAGAAATACCAAAAATAGGAGCCAGGTCCTCAACTGGGTTTGGAAAAAATAGTCATTTCAGAGCAATTTTTGTGAGCCAGATTTTTTTGATCAATTTTTTTTATGGCCAAAGATATTTCCTGACATGTGAAAAGTCGGTTTTCAAGAGGTCTGCATAACGCATTTCACTGTAATGATTAATTAATATCTTTGTGCTAGTCTTAAAGTATAATTCAGCTTCATTAATACAGCCAATTTACCGTGCATCCCACTTCCATCATGCTCAAGCACATAAATGGTGCCCCTGATATTCTGTAACGACTGCTTGTTTCCTGGCAGAGGAAGACGTGTTGCGTTAGCATGAAGAAACGAATCCTTTCTAGTTATTTATTTATTTTTGCCGTATTCAGTATAGGCGGGATAATTAACATGCAGCAGGGTATGGTCTAGATGACCAATTAACTTCACATAAACGTGTTCTGGTAATTACTTCCCATACAGCAATGCAAATATTAGATTAACTTTTAGGAGTGAATTTTATGGATCTTTGAGTTTGAGTAATTTAAGATTAAATAAATTGACTGGACTTTACCTGAGGTGTTTTTGTAAAGCCTCCAGACTGTTTTCTCTCCCTTCTGCCCGAACATGGAACTGCATGCATCGGTGCTGCCTGTACGTAATCTGAAATTCCCAGACAGTACCTTTTGCTATTGAATTGCATGCAAACCAGGATGGATGTTCAAACAGATCCGTGTGCCTTTCTGAAGACAGTAGGTTAAGTTTGCTTTGTATTATTTTCACGTTGCATATATATTCACATACTTCCGAAAATCATTCAAGGCCATTGAATTAATACCAGAATCAAACAACCTTTAAATTAATAGCGAGTAATTGGATGCATTGCAGACACTAATTAAATCTTTAAACAAAGCTGCACACACCTGCCTGCTGGTATCTGTCACCCAGAGACCGCTTTCCATATGCGTATGGCTGACTTGCTGACAGCACTGTCTCCGAGACCAAAATTTTGTATGAGGCATCCTCGTTTTTCCAGACATCCCTCTGAACATCTCGTGGCATTTTCTTCTTGAGAACCACCTTTGCCCATGCAAACCAATTAGCTAGACTATAAGATTTCTGCCTATACGTCATCAGTTTATACATGAGAAGAGAATGTTGATACATCTTATGATCCACTCTGAGGAATAATATAATAATAGTAAAAGCAATTGTGACTGTACATTCTCAAAGCTCTTTACAATCATGATCTGCAAAAGTGTCAGCTCTGTGGCTCAGGAAATATATAACCATTTTCCAACTGGTCAGATTAATATGAAAGAGGAAAGAATAGTTAATTATACCCTTGCAGAGAGACCAAGTTCCCAAACTGCTGTCATGACAGACTGTACAACTGCACTAGAGAGAAAGAGATCTGGAAACCCTATTTAACAGGGCCCCTAATTCATGTAGTTCAGCCGTATGTTTACATTTCTAAGTAACCCCTCTTTAGCTCTGTATCCACACAATTATTTCCATGGGAATTAATTTTTGCATTTGTGGGAACTTAATTTGGGGAGCTGCAAGAAGAGAAGCACCTGAGCTCTGCCTGTGAGCGGATGATGACCCCGCATTCCAGCCCCTCGCAGTAGGCACGTTAGTTAATAAGCATTAGTTGAGTCGAGTACAGTTTTTCCACAGCGAGTGATCCAACTGTCCAAAGGTGCTTAATCTCAATTACAGAAATTCATCTCCATCCTATGAAGCACACTTAGGCTAATGCAAGCTGCCGTTGCAATGAGCTTTTTTAATGGCCATAAAATTGAAAACTAAGTGTGTTTCCAAGTGCTGTTTAACAAATGATTTGCCTAAATATCAAATTTGATTTAAATATTTTCAGTCAAGATAGAGACATGCATGGGAAATTCCAGATGAATGGATTTAACCCAAATGACATTACATAAGGATGTTGCAAAAACTAGGCTTCATAAAGGAGGTTGGTTGTAAATTAGTTTGGCGTTGAAGACTCGTCTGCTTCTCCCCTGTATGCTAGAAACTGCTTCATTTCTGAAAGAAAACAGTGGTTTTACAGACCTGGCAAAGGTCACTCAGCATAGGAGTATGTCTGTGCTACACCAGTCTTGATACCAGGCCTTCAGAGCCTGCTAAATATCAGTGAAAACTTTTTTTTTTTTAAATTCATTTTTCACAAATTAAAACCTCTTCAAAATACAATATCCTATCTCTTGAAAATACCAAAGGACATGCTGGGTTGCCAGAATGTAGCAAGCTTCTTCCAGAGGTACCAGCTCTCACTTTTATGCAGATTTAATGGGATTAAAAACTGTGCTGCAAAAACTCTTTGATCAAAGAAGCATTTGAAAATTTTAGAGTCTTGTATTTCTAAGTTGCTGTGTCCAGTTCATTGGAGCCTGGCATCACGCTCTGCTTCTGACACCATTCTGCCATTCTGGTGTGCATCCAGCATGCTGATCTGAAGCCCAAAAAACAAGTTCCCCACAAACCAGCTACACTCCTGAAACCTTGGGAAAACTATGGTACTTAAAGGTTTTTTCCTACCTGGGATGTATCACAACTATTAAAGAGGAAAAAAAAAATATTAGACTACTGCAGAGTAGAATTTTTCTTTCAAACTTTGCAAAGGTTATTTGTTATATGTGAGGGTATGAGGGAAAGATTACTGTAATGAGTGTCACGTGCCTTTGATTTACCTGCTTGGTTTTAGTCTTTTACTATTGAATTACACAAAAAAAAAGTCTGTTCAGCACAGCAAGCAGGAAATGAAGCAGCAACTAGTGATAAAAGAGGCTTTGGGGGAAAAATATATCAAGGACCCTTCAAGAAACAGTGAGATGTTCTTGCTTAAGCAATGTTAGTCTGCCTGGTTCCACTGAGGTTAACAGTCTTGTTTTTGTTTGGCTGCTTGTTTGTTTTATTTCCCAGCCCCCTACAAGGCTGGAGCCCGGAGCTGTACTACCTGTCCTACCTGTGCTAAGCTAGCAGCTCAAGCGCAGCCAGGTTTGACAGATGAACATTGATAGGTGATGCACATTTAGACAAACCTATGTTAGAAAACTTTGTGGCCCTAATCCATTATTGGTTTGCAGAGCGTTTTTAACTGACGGCATAAGCTGTCATTTTGCAAAGTGCTATTTTGAATCACTTGAAGTGAATATAACAAGCAAAGATATGCAAAATGTAAATATTCCTAGGTGGGCTTTAGGTTCAGTTTGCCAGTGGCATGGAAATGAGTACATGAAAATTAATTGCATGAGAAACCTACAGGTTTGGCAGAGGAGTTGTGACAGTTACTAATGTTTTGGTTGCTTTCAGTTCATGCTGCATCTGAAGCGCAGCATGGATGGGCACCTTTCAAAAATGTTGAACATTAAGATCCTCAGTGGATGGTTTTAGAGGGCTGCTCTATCTGTTAAATCAGACCTTTATCTGCAGTGGTCCAAGTCTAAACCTCCTCACGGCACAAAGGTGCCAGCAGCATATGTGAAAGCAGGATTTGGCCCTGTATTTTAAGAAAACACTGTTGCATTCCTTATTCGCAGTCAGCCCCAAAATCTGCTGCTTTACGTCTGGACAATCTCCACGAACCACAAAGGACTTCAGAGGTGGTCCTCGTAGTTGAGAGCCAGTTCTGCTCTTTAGGATGTACTTCTGGCAAGAATGTGACTTATCAGCGCAGGCCACTGAAATCAAAGGAGCAAGAGTAGCACCCACCAGCTGAGGATGTGTCCCACAGGGCTAAATTTACATGGTGTCGGTGTTATATATGTTGCAATGATAACTCTGCTGCAGCAGTTGATGGTTCTCTCCCAAAGGTAAATTAGGTTTCTCTTCGCACTGCAAAAGTAAATCTGAAGGAGAAAGGATGACATCCAGGAGCGTTTCTTTGCTCAGTAACAAGTGAGGGGGGGAAATGCCAGTTATATTAGCAGTTTTGAAGTCTGTGAATCTGACACTTGATCGATGGCCTGTGTGAGCACTGTCTGAGTTTCCCCTTCTCCGGTCAAAGATGCACTGACTTTCCTGTGGCATTCCCTTAAATCAGAGCAACCACTCTAAATAACAGGCTGGGTGTTTGCATGCAAAGTAAATGCTCTGAAGCAGATCAGAGGGGCTACAAAAGGGCAAAGTAGCATATTTCAAAGAGAACTGGAACAGTAAAATTTTATTCAGTTGGAGCATCTGACTAGCAGATGGTAAGGAATAAATTGAAGAACATAAAAACCATGTGGATGTGTCAGGGGAGCTAGTTACCAGCAGGTGAAGTGTGGGACTTCTGTAGCATAAACCATAATCCAGTCTTTAAAATAGCAACGGTCGTGACGCTACGATAAACGTGACAGTAGTTATGATCTCTGCTGGCACGTGGCCGCAGGAGCCCTCAGGACCTCGCGCAGCTCCAGCAGCTCTCAGGTTTCCAGGGCTGGAAGGGCGGCAGCAGGAAATAATCAGGACTTTTCCTATCGATGCTCCTGATATATATTCATTTTGACAGACTCAGGAAAATGGTAGAGAAGGCCCGAGAGAAAGGTGCAAACGCGTACTTGCTGTAGCTTTTTCAACCAGTCAACAAGCTAGAACTACACTGAGCTGCAGAAACGGCAGGGATACTGCACCGATGTGATCATCCACACCAGGGCTGGAGCATCCTTCTCCAAAGTGGTACTGCCCTTTCAAAGGGGTTTTGAAAAGTAACTGGGAGTGTAGAGGGTCATTGAGTTTTTAGGTGGGAGAAGAACATGCTCTTTCTTTCCTTCAGTTCCTGTAGCTCAGTGTTTTGGTGTCTTGCTGAATAGCTCAGCTGACCTATTTTGACTTCATTCAAATTTGATGGAACCATGACACTTTAAATGGACTTAAACTGAAAGAATTTATTATTTTGATTCTTGGAAACACTCTGTAGTATTTGGGCTTAGAACAGCAGTAGTGGTGACAACTTCTTGGCAAGTATATACTTTTTTTTAAAAATCTGATAAATACACTTTTCATGTCTTATTCATCATCTCTTGTTTATCCCAGAGAAGGTGGAACATAGGGAAATTTGCTGATTTTAGGTCTTATTTCTTTAATGGACTTCACAGGAATGAGAACAGAGAGAGTGGCTGTAATGTTTAGTTTGTGAGCAGGGCATACATTAGCCTCAGGAACTGTGCTTTTAATTATTAGTCACAAACTGTACTTTCAAGACCATTAAGAATTAGTGGAAAATTACACGTGCACAAAGCTGACTACTCCGCTTGCAGAGAGAGGAGGTTGTGTAACTGGGCTGAGATGACAAAAAGCTGTTGTTTAAAATCAAATTTCTGTGTCTGTGGGGAATTATATTTTCCAGTAAAAGATGTAAAGATATATCCCTCCATTACAGATGTATGTATGGTGGAGGACTTGTTTTCACCTACTGCAGCCTCCTCAAGAGTTTTATATGTCTCTGTTTTACAGACTGGGTGAATAACTCGCAGTGAATAATCTTTCTGTTTCTAATCCGCCTGTGCGTAACTGTTCAGCACACCTGCGTCTAGGTGGTCAGCACTGAATGCTGCTGAAATCCAGTTTAAGCCATACCTTGAAGCGTTTAGGGGCTGCTGGAGTTGCTAGAGCCATTCTGCCTTGGGACATCTTGGGAGTTAACCATGGGATCTGGGTGACTTTTAATTTCTACTAGAATGAGTTAAGATGAATTGGACTGTAATCGGTGACTTGACCATCTGTGTAATATCACTGTGGTAAGAGCGTTAGGCTCAAACATAACACATTCAGCTCACAAGAGGAGGGATGCAACTCTTCATATCGTTAACCAAACGTCACTTTATTTCCTACCGCTTTTTTTCCATCTTCCCCCACAAACGTAACAATCATTCCAATTTTCAAAAGTCTTTCCAGAACAAGGGATACACTTGTAATAACTTTGGCGCGGGCTTGGCATGTGCAGTCACACAGCATTCACAGCCACGCAATATTCAAAGCTTTCTCCCTTTATCATTTTCTGCTCTTCACGTGCCACCTGGTGCAACTCGCTGAGCCTCCCCAGCCCACCAGCACCTATGCTGACAGCTCGCACAGATATTTGGCACACATCCGTGTGCAAGGAGGGGGTTAACAAGTCACTTCTGTGAGTGTAGATGGGAGGTTTCAGGGTCTTTCTGGCTTTTGGCAGAGGGAAAAAAGGCAAGTTTTTAGACATAAGAAAACTTCTGGAAAAATAAATGCCCGCTGTGCTGTTATAAAGAAGCGCTCCTGAGAATGCGTAAGGCAAGCCCTGGAAGAGAGAGGGCTAAAATAACAACAGCTGGAAAATTGTAGATAATTGTAATAGGAAAAGTAGTAAAAGAGATTAAAGCCAATTCCAGGAAAAAACTTTACTCTTGTGTTTTAAAGCATGCCTATTATAAGGTAGATCCTTAGTTGCACTGGTTTTCATGAGACATAATCACATACTTGAAGCTTTTATAGAGAGTTCATTCTTTGAAGTACTTTTCCATATCAGGGTTTTAAAAAAACCAAAACCACTCATATTGCTAGATTTATTTTTTTTTTTTCCTTCCAGCATCGCAGCATATTACTGTCCCATCATCCTTAGGCTTTTTACTTATATCTGTGACGTTTTGCCAGGATTTCACTGAAGTCAATTAAATTAATCTGGATTTACACCCACACTGAGAGACTGCAGAACAAGAACTGCTATGTCTTTATTTTCCAAACACGGGCCTTGCCTATAAAGGGGTGGGGGTATTTTTCAGGAGGAGGGTGTAGGACCAGGTGACTACTGAGGTCCTCTCCCATCTGAACTTTTCAGTGGATCCGTGTTTCTTCCTTAGTGTATGGACTTGCCATCGGGGCATTGCTGCTTGTAAAAGTCAGAGTGCATTTCCCAAAGGAGCAAGTGGGAGGGGAAGCATGTCCCGGCACAGCCAGCATCACTAGTCCAACAGCCTTTCCCATCTTTTAGTCTTTTCTAGCTGAGTAATGGCAGCTTGTCTGTCTGGCATTGACTCAATGATTAGTGTGAAATAAATTCATTTCCAGTGTCCTCCAGTAGTGGTCCATCTCAAAGCAATGTCTTTGCTTACTACTGCAAACACTGCACAAACAGCACCTGGCTGGGTTATGAGCAGAAACCCTTCTTTTGCACCTCATATGTAGAAGCCTTGTATTTTTCTCGGTCATCTTTTGGGGAAATCATCAGAGGGATACCCAAAGCTGCTTTTCTTATTGCCATCCAAAAGGGTATTAGGTGTGGGCCTACCAAAAGGGATATGGGGTTTGTGGTTAAATATAGAGTAGTATGTGTTCAAGGCTAGTATTGTTGGCTGGGAGAGGACACGAGTCAACTTCATAGTTCCGGGAACTCAGGAGGTAGGATAAGAGCTGAGGACCTTTGAGGTGATGTTCAGGAGTGCATGTCTGACATGGTATAGGAAAGGTGAAACACAGGATAGCTAAAAATATTTTCTTACAGATAAATGTGGAACAGACATCTTGTTAATTATGCATAATTTTAAGGTTGGTTTGCAAATTGACTTAATAGTATATAATCATGATTTATTTAAAGACAAATTAGCATTTGACTTTGAATTTTGACTTGGATAAGTCATCTGCATTTCTGGTGTGTTGTTACCATGGAGCTCGTATTTGGTACTTAATGGTTTTTAGGTCACTGATGTGAGAATGTTGGACAGCTTCCTCCCCTCCGCCCCGTCTTTTGTAAGACAACCTAAATCATGGCATTAAGTAACATGGCTTTCATACTGGTAAGAATGTCTTACTAGTTATTAAAAATATACGTGGCACTTTCCTCTTTCCTTCACGTACAGCCAGTCTGTTGTTGCTGAGTTTCTGGATTTGTGCCCACAGGGTCTGTATTACGGATCACAGGTATTTCCCTATGTTGCTCAAGATAGTATGTGTTTGTGGCACAAGTAACGGACCTCAGCACTTTAGTACAAGACAAACTGGGGGTGTGGTGGGTGATGGTGGTGGAAATCTAACGTTTTGAAATGTGTCCTGTTTTTAAAAAAAAAAAAAAAAAAAAATTGTCTTTGAAAAGCTGAAACAAGTCTTAACTATCTGCTTCCACTGTGATCCGCATTCATTTATTTCTCTGTTTGCTTTCATGCAAAGTCTTTGCTTGTTATATCTGTCAGACCTTTTTGTTAATCAAGCAGTCTCAAAAGATAAGGGCCTTTCAGGCTGCCTGGTGAAACTTAGTATGCTAATATTTTTAGCTTTTACATGTTGCCAGTGCCATTTATTCTTAGAAGATAAATTATTATGAGAAGTACGTAGAACATCAGAATAGGACAGTACTATTTTTTTAAAAAAATAAAGCATTTAGAAATTATATTTAATTCTGCGGGTAACTCCTCACTGTTCTTGAGGTGGATCTGTCTGTGATGCTTTTGTAGACTATATACACACATATGGAAGTCAAACTGTGCTCTAGTCCAGAAAAGATCCCTTGTGATTAGCATTTCCCTGGAAACAGCAGCTATAAGGCAGGAGGGTTATCTAGGCTATATCTAGCCTTAGTTATGGTTCCTTTTACATCTTTATAAACCCAGAGTGACTTTTGAATTACTGGTATAGCTGCTGCCAGATTTTTGGTTTACTTATTGTGAACACCCATGGTTTATTCCTGCAAAATCCTACAATCTGCAGCAGTGAGCTCATGGTACACAGGGCTCTCCTGGTGGAAATGCTTTGTCAAAATCGTACTCAGTAAGTATAGATAGTAACCTGAGAAACATATCCCGTTCTCATCTTTCTGCTCTTATTGTTGTCTTGTGACAAGTCAAAGCAATGGTACTGGGTCTCCTCATTTTTACCCAAAACACAATAAGGAGTGAAAATAAAAGCCTAACTGAGTCTTCAGTGAGTGCTACAGACCATGCAAATCCAAAGTACTTCCTTTTAAGCAGAACTTGGTAAACAAGTAAGCATGGGGAAAACTGACTTTTCAGATCTACCCTTCACTACTGTAAATTGTTTGCAAGTGGCTAACCACTGCTATAATGTTTTGTTGTTCAGAATTATTCACCAAAGACAGACAAGAATAGTCTAGAAGGGGCATGTCACTCCAAAGTAGTTCAGTCAAGAATTCTAACAGTCCATCTGGTTTCTCTGAATACAGAGGTTACTTGATAGGTTTCCTACACAAACCACACAAATATAAGTCTTCAAAATTGCCTGTCTGGTGCCAGGACATGTTACAACCATGCAAAATGCAGTTTTTCTAAATCTGTTCCAATATCTACTTAACGGCCTTGCATACCTGACAATAAAGCTCCTCTGTCAGAACGCTCATAAGGAGTGAACACGAAAAGGAGACGAGAGCTGCAGTGTGGCCATTTGAGAATCGAAATGACCCGGTTGCGCAGGAAAAGCACATTCTGGGTGGTTTTATGCTTTATTGTTTGCATGCTGCTACTGCTCTAAGTCCGCAAAGCTCCTGGGATTCTGTATACTTTATAGTATATGACTCATTGGTCTTTTGACACTAAGCTATTTGACACATAAAGATTTTGATTTATACTTCCCTGGAGAAATGTATGTACAGATAAAGCTTACCGAGGGACGCAAGTGGCCCTCAAATTGTATTACCTTTAAAAAGTGAGAGAAAGTCTCTTCTCCCTTAAAATGTCGAATAGGATAGCAATAATGCCAGTTACAGAAGTCTTCAGAGCATGCTGCTCTGCAGTTTGTTTACATACATCCAGAACGAAGGGAGTGAAGGTACATTTTACAAGCTATTTACTTTCTCCATAAACAAAATGTTAGTGAAACAACTCATATTTGAAAGTGCTTTGTTTATGGTATCTTATTGTAAAATGTGACTCCTGCTTCTCTTCAGTTTGGCTTAGCAAGCAGGTAGGAATATTAAGCAGGGGGGTGTGACCAAACTGCAATGTTCTTCCTTTTTTCCTTCCCTTTTCCAAATATTATTGTGGCGTCAATGGCTTTCAGATTCTTTGGCCACTACCTTTTAAGAAGGGTTTGGTATCCATTATTAGTCTCCACAGCAACATTTTATGGGAAGTGCCCCAAATGTATTCACAAAGAAATACCTGGAGCTCGGCAGCAAACTCTCCCCAAACTTTACTTAACCATTCTGTAGGTTCAACACTGGGAGAGACAAGGGAGAAAATGCTGAGGATAACGTATAGGGGGCTGTGCCCAGGTAACTTCTCCTGAGAGCTGCTGTGAGGCAGGGAACGATGTTCTCTCCCCACCGCCCTCAGAAAGCCGATGGCATTTCTGCTCTTTGTTTCGTTAGAGGAGCATGATGAGAGCCGCAGAGCTGGGCTGCGCACAGGTTGTACAATGGCCATCCTTTTCCTTTAAAGAAATGCATTCAACTGTGCATGATTAATTTTTTCCTCTGCTGCGTCACTTATAGCCACTGAGAGCGTTTTCCCCAGAAACACAATACCTAATTTCTTAACTGCAAAAATCGCTGGGTATTTAAACTTCACGGAGCCTGAGTAGCCTGCAGAACTTCAATAGCCCAAAAGCAGTCACTTGGTATGAAGTCTTTGCTTGCGCTCTTTCTAATACCATGCCCTTTGTATTACTGTACATCAATAGTTTATCTCAAAGAAATGGCAAGAAAGACTGTGCTATTCCATCTCTAGAAGAGCTCTGCTGATAGACAGCGAACAGGTTTTCCACTTATCTCCGGGTGTTTCAGAATTTCAAAATTGCTATGGAAAAGCATATAATTGTTTGGGCCAGAGTTAGTTGAAATTCTGTCAAAATGAGATAATTTTAATGAGTATGGAGGGATGGCTGCAGTGCAGCCTATACGAGTCAGTCATGCTAACCTGCTAACAACCTCCAATGATTTTAAATAGCTTTTTGATAAATATAAGTGATAGCTTCTCTCGGTTTTATGTTGTTATTCTCTATTTGACAACAAAGAAGATCCTGTATTTTGAGTTCTAAAGCCATCATTCTATAGTCATCAATTTTTATGGGGAAATGGGGTAGAGGAGAAAGGGAAAAGCTTACTGTTGATTCCTGTGGTTGCAAGGTAAGGTTCCATCCATATGTGATACTGAATATAAGGTCTGACCCTGTAGCCCTCAGAGTCAATAACATCATCTTTACCAATCTCAGAGGCATGTGATTCAATCTATAATGCTCAATCTAAAAGCAGAGCATCTGGTCCTGCAAGCAAACCCTTCGCAGCAGAGTCACCAGTGTTGCAGCGAGAGCTGTCAGACCACTGTACACGGGCTGGCATTGGAAACGCTTGATCCTGCTCCGGGTGCTGAGCAGTGGATGATCCCAGCCACAGGTCTTTCTGGAAATTTAGTACCTTGTATGTGCCCCGACTTTAAATCACACTGTGATCTGAATTTTTAAGTCAGAGTGGTATGTCTTTCTGTGAGCAGGAAAGGAGGGTTGTTTAACATCTAGCTCTTGCAGGGCGGCACTAGGGGAATTTTCAGCAGTGTGATGGTCATCTCTGTTTTAAGATTTATTGCGTGATGTCCCAGGTGAGAATTAATTTACGAGTCAGCAGAAATATTTTAAGAGAACGTACATAAACAGATTACTATGTTGCAGGAATTGGGAGAAAAGCATCAGGATATTTGCATGTGCGTTCCTAAAAATTTGCTTCCCACATGGTAGCAGCAGCGTCTTCCGTGTTTTGGTCAGCCTGGCTGACACCTCATCTTCCTCAGTTGCTGAGATTGCCTTGGACACGGACAATTCAGCCACTCTGCCCTGGGTGCCGGTGTCATTCAGTATGGTGCCTTGTTCCCCTGGTGTTCTCCTTCAGAAGGAGCCCCTGCTCAGTGTGTCTCCCCTCCTTGAATTCTTGGATAGGAAGCACCACTGCCTCAAACTCCTGCAAAGCTTAAATACCTGATGTTGGGGTTGCAGTTTGCAGTGCACATTTGCCTCTGTATTTTAATTCCCACTGAGGAACCCTTGTCCAGTGGTAGAAGATCTAAAAGGATGGCTGGTTTTAGAGGGCAAGAGCTTAGGGAGCTAATTTTCTAAGTCTTTAAAAAAATATAAATTAGCCTGTCGCATTCCTGCACATTTTGTGAGCCTAGATTTTGCAAAGTTGTCAATAAAATAGCCATGTTTTGAAACGTGTCATAGGTATGAATTCTCTGGTATTTTCTAATGGTCAGGGTATGGCCCAGAGCATTTGGGCCTTCAGACTTCTATTGCAAATCCTAGTATTTCATGCACTCCAAGTTTTGGTCAGGCAAATCTTCCTGATGGGAGCAATGCCATGGGATACGTATCTTACACTAGCAGAGGTTTAAAGTCAAGTGTTTCCTCAATAAAGTGGAAAACAATTCATTACACCCTCTTCAGATGCTTAGAGATTCAGAGGAAGCAAGCTAGCAGGGCACTGGGGCCAGAAGATTGATAATCTGTACTTTGTTGTGTTCCATTGCTACATTTTGGGTAGGTCAAGTCACCTCTCCAGGCCTCAGTTTCCCCTTTCAGCACGACTCTGTTGTCGCTATAAAAAGGAAGCTCTGGGAAGCGTGAGTGCCTTTAGCCTGTCACTCTGGGATGCGAAATGCAGAGGCAGTGGTATAACAGAAATAACAACCTATGTGTGACGTGGGACTTTTCATTTCATTAAATTTTCCATTCTCTGAGGAAAACCCTTTTTAGAGGTTGGGAAAGGGAGGCGGTAAAACGTGCCTAATTATATTTGACTCTAGTGGATGTACTTCAGTATGGGCCTCTCATGTTAGTCTGGAAAGGTTGAAAAGGAGCCCGTGGTTATTTTAAAATTAATTATCATTCTCCTGAAGTCACGTTGAAAAAAGAACAGCTAGGCAAAAACAGGCAATAAAATTACTCGCAGACGAGGCAAAATATACCATATGTCAGCTACACCTTAAATCTAATGGGGTGCCGCCTTTATTTTTCTCAATGTGGTATTTTTGCTGAGGTGTTACAGGCCACCTTGCGCTTCCAATGGCAAAGCCCTGGCATTTGCTGGGTGTCTGACACAGCAGTAACAATACTGTACTGCCTTTTTTGTTTTAGCATTAATTTCTTATTTTACAATTACATGCTCAGGCCCTTGGAGAGCTTGCAATTGCAGGGTAAATATTTGAATTTTTATTTTTCATAATTGATCGCCTGACTTTAACATCTGCTGAGTACAGGAGATGCAGGAGCTGATGGAAAAAAAAAAATATGTATGGCTGTTCTCAGCAGGGCATTAGCTCGGTTTTCGTCAAATATTTTCTCCTGATGTGTTCAGTGCTGAACATACAGGCGCTTACTCCCTGGCGGCATCAAGCCCATGGCTGCTGAGTGCTTCAGTATGCTCCAAGTCATTTACACCATCTAGAAAATAGGCAGCAAAGCTTGGTGAGAGGCCCCTGAGCCATTCTCTTGGCAGAGAATGGACGTGGCTCCAGCAGGCACAGGGCAAGTGGAAGTTTCCCTTGGGACACCCCGGGGAAAAAGGGGAGACTCAAAATCGGGCCTGGTACACACTGTTGTAAATGTGATTGCCAGTGTGGGATGGCTGGAGGTAACACTGTCCTCAACCATAATACACTTAACCAAGAACAAATTACATGAACCGGTAGGGAGAAAAAGTTAATTAAAGTGATTTTTGCCTTTGAGAGAGGAAAAGAATTCTGCCTAAAATCCCTAGGAGTAGGGTGATTTGTCATTTTAAAAGCTCTATTTCTGTTCGCTATTTATGTGACACCATCCCAACCATTACGTAGGCTGTTAAATTAAATGCAACATCTCGGGAGTTGCATTCTCCAAGAAGTTGTGTCGTAAAAAGGTACAGGAAAACACTGCAACTCAGCCTAAAACGCAGTAACGTAGCTGCTCTAGTAGTGACGGGGATATTTTTCTTTTTTTCTTCTTTATCTTCTTTGCCCACATGGGTAGTAAACATAGAGAAAGCGACCTGTTGCCTCCTCATGCAAATATATGGCTTCTAGAAACAACAAAACCACTTTAGTGTTACTATGGAGTACTAATAAAATACTTGTTAGCGGGGTTTGCTATTTATGTACGTGATGTTGGAGTTGGGGTTTCCCTGTTGATCGGTGTTACAAAGAACTGATTGCACCATGGATGAGGAGCTAAAATTGTATTTTATAGTCTGGATCAGCAAATCTTTTCAAGTTCATTGATTAAAGCTTGGCCAAAAGTTATTTTCGGATGGCAAGCTAGGCAGTTCCGACCTCTCCCTGACTTTGCGGAGAAAACTTAAAGAAACCCAAAGCTTTTGCATGACACAGCACCTGATTTTGTAACAAATGGCAAATGAGGATGGTGTTTTGCCTCCCAGGTAAGGCTGGGATGGCGAGCCAGGAGGAGACTGGGTGAAACACATCTGTTGCAAGTACTGGGCGACTATTTCTGGAGCACAGACGGGTGTGCCTTGGGGTTGTCTGCAGGCACAACAGGCTCCCGGCACCTCACAGGAGGAGGCAACACCTCAGCCAGCGCAGGCAGTGCTGAACAGAGGTTCTTTGCCACTCACAGCATGTACTGTCCAGGTGTCTCCTTCCCATACCCTTCTCCCTTGTCCTCCCTCTCCTCTTGAGGGTGATTTCTCATGACTGGGCACGCATCTCAACAATAACAAGCCAATTCACGCCAGGCTGCAGTTTGCAGGGGGGCTGGCAGATCTTCGATGCCCTTTTCCTCCTTGTCTTTGCTACAGCTCCCATGTTCTTCCTGAACAGTTGTTGAGACTGACCTTCCCATAACGAAATATCGGGAGAAATGGGAAGGGAAGTCTGTGCAGGCACAGTAGATCTCCCTTTTGCTCTACGTCTTTTCAAAGCCTCTGGGTAAAGAAAAGGTGAGGAAAAAATGTGATTTAATATATTAGGCTCTATTAGACTTCATGGACAGTGTGGTTGCTGTGGTATAAGAGAAATCGGAGAGCTCTTGTAGAAAGGCAGAATCTGTCTGAAATTCGCAGGTGTTAAAAGCTGGTGCCAGCTGCCACAAAAGTTAGATGCATTGTACCAAATTCAGCAAAAGTTGAGAATAATGTTTCAAATAGGAGCTAGGAGAGACAACATTTAAACTAAACATAAATCTCTGACACTGATTCTGTCTATAAGCTGGAGGGGCAGACAAGGAGAGGGACAAAAAAGGGTGAAAGCAGTTTATGAAGACTGGAAATTCCTTTGTAGAGTGAAGCTGCTCTATTGTTCATTTCTTGCTTTGCGTAGGGACTCTAGACAACGTCTATCGCAGACCCTCTCTTTATGACTGTCTCAGTCCACCTAGGATTTATAGTTGCTCTTGAAGCATTTGTCTTCTGGCTTCAACTGAGAGAAAATATTCTGTGTGATTTAGGAGATCAACACAATTCATTCAATTCACGTCGCAGAAAGAAAAATCATGAAACGTCACCTGCGATTAAATCAATCTGGGGACATTATGTTCTGCTCACAGGCATTCTGCAATCAGAAAAAAAGCTCACATCTTCAAATAGGTTCTTTGCTGTACAAGCGACTTGTTTTTTTTTCACCATGAGGTAAATCGATGTGCTAAAAGTGAAACTACACATCAAAGCCTTAAAGTCAGTATCATTAAAGAAAAAGCCACAAAAACCCCAAAACATGCTCCTCCCGCCTCCAAGCCCCAAAATCCCACTAGAAAAACCCAGAAGTAAGGGTAAATGTACTCTTACTGGTGTCCTTGGAGAACTCCCTCCTCTAAATGATACGAGGTGGTGGTACAGACAGGTTTTTACCATGAGCATCTTCTAAGAATGATTATTTGTCCTCATTTATTGCCTGATAGGAGTCCCTTTCCTTCCAGGTCAGTCCAGGAGCACGATGCACAACTCCCTTGGATCAACCAGGGAACTTGCTTTTCATTGTCTTAGTTCCAGGCCCATTAGTTTCTGTAAAAAAGATGGGGACATTTAATAAGATCAGTTACCCTTGAAGGTATTTTAAGTTCTTCTTTCTGTAGCTAATGAGCAAGTAGACAGGAATCTAAAGATGAAGCTAGTTATCCCAGTGCTGTTGAAAGCTACATAAAAATGACTGAATGTCTAACACTAAAAGTGACTACATTGTATATAATTAACAGAAAATTCTCAACAGTTGGTATTAATGTGCATAGGAAGATGATTTGGCTATTTATTTGCTTATTTGACTTTAGTCAAATTTTACACGGCTGAAGCAGAATCACATCTGATGAAATAACACAACTTGAAGTCACTGATTTCTGCCTAACAAGTTGCCTTAGCATCACTAGTGCATGGAGCATATGCACAGCCTGTGTGTAACACAGTATTTGTGATTAATGGGAACAAGAAAATTCACTATGTGGGTGCTTTTGAGTTGAAAAGAAATGCAAAGCTTTCATCCCAGACTGCCATTTATATATGTTGTTAAGTACAGTACCCTAAATCATGAGACTATTTTTTTCCAATATGCAGAACTAGTAGCTAACTTCCCGTCTTTACCTGTTGGAGAAGATGCCTCCTCAGGTGTTTGCTGTGCTGTATTAAACTTGGTAAATATTTTTATATTTGGTATCACTAATTTTAGAGGTTTAGAGCCATTTCAGTAATTTTTCATCATTTCCATCATGTGGACGATGGAACTTGCTTGTGACAGAGATCACCCTAAGGATGATGATTGTATTTTATATCAGCTTGATCATGGATTTGGGTTACTGAGCTGCCTCAACATTGAGCTTCTGGGTAAAATGCTCCTTTGGCTGTGCCCACTGATTTTTTTTTTTTGAGATGCTTTTATTGCAGTGGATTAGCTGGTAAATCTCTGTTTACTCAGCCCCTCGTCTTTACATTAACAGTCCTGCCATCTACAAACAAGCTCACTGGAGACTTCATTTCTGAGATGAACTATCCTGCACCGATAAACGTCTCTGATAAAACCCTGATATTCGCCATGTGATCCTGGAGAAGAGGAGACACGATGATCCATCAGAACCCGTCCCTCACTGACCACTGAAGGGCTGTTTCCCAGAAGATGGAGCTCTTTCCCCGAGACTGGTGATGGAGACCTTGTAAGTTCAGTATCATATAAAATTTGGGAATTCTTATGGATGTCAGTGAATTATTATTATTATTATTAGCTGAGAGAAAGAAGAGGAAATGAACATGTTGACCATAGATGTTTTATAATAAAAGTCTTACTTTTTTTTTTCCTCAGTAAATGATACTTCTTAACTATAATAATAGTATGTGAAAGTAAAATCAGTTATTTAAGAGTCCAGATACCAAACTTTTTTTTTTTTTCTTTGAAGCAACGTATGACTCCTTGGCAGACTTGGGTATACAAAGCTTTGCAATTTTCTTGAGTTTATTGCTTGATGAGAAAGATGGTGATTGGTCTTATTGACAGCAGTCACTCCCTTTTTGCTGGAAGCAAATCCATTAACTCCTCTCTGGAGTAGAGACGGGTATTTATTTCTGGTGTGCTTTGGTTTCCACCTGTGAATGATAAGGCTGAGAGGGATTTTAAATTTCCACATTGAAAACCAAGTGAAAAAGTAATGAGCATAGACAGTTAAAGAAAAATATGGATGTTGATTTTTGCTAAAGTAAGGATGGTTTGTGGGAACCCTTGTGCTGGGACTGGAACAGCAGAGCCCTCCTGGTATCAGGTGCTGAAGGAAATAAGTAGTACATGAAAATTTGAATATATTTATAATATGCTTATGTGTATTTAGTGTCTGATCTTCTTCCCTTAAAAGCAGTGTTAACCCTCTCCCTCCTTCCCTTCCCTGCTCCCCCCCCCCACATTTGGGCTAAGGCTGTTGGTCTCTCTTAAGCCTGGACACGTTGAGGACCCCCTACAGAAACTGGTCAAAACTATTGTTGTTAATGACATCAAACAATTGTCGGTGTCTCAGCTTGCACTATTTTGGATGTTATGAACCTTTTACTTTTCATTTTATTGCTGTAAATCAGATATTCATTTTTTACAGCTCGCATGTGTGTTATCTAAACTGCAAAAAAGATTATGAAGAAGGGAAGTTTTATAAGCGCTGACGTGGTTGTCATGACTACCTAAGCCACTTTGCTGGTACTGTACAAGTCTTTCACTTTATCTGTCTAGCTTTTACACAAACAACATTTTTTTTGCATGAGAGTCTGAAGAAACAGGGCTCAAGAAACATCTATAAGCCTAAATATGTGTGTGTGGTGTGAGTGTGTAGCATCCAGGTGAAGCTAATGGTTCCCCCCCCAATCAAATAGCATGTGTGCGTTATATGCCTTGGACTGAGAGAGGCAGGTCAAAGCTATTCTCTACTTCTGACTGAACTGACAAGATCTGAAGTCCTGGCAATCAGGGCTACGAATGGTCAAGTGAAGTAGGCTGCTCTGACTTATCGTGAGGGGCAAGTATCCTCCGTGAAGCTGTCAGCATTATAAAGTTTGATATCCCCCCCCCCCCCCCCCGCCCATTTTTCCTTTGCACTAATTGCAATAATTCCAAAGCCTCCCCATCTCTTCAGCATCTGATTTTCTCACTGGATGCAAAGCAGGTGGATCAGCCTTTCTCTTTGCCCAGACAGAAAAAAGGAGGTGAAGGAACCGGAAGGACAGAGAGATCTCTGTGACAGGATGCTGTAAAAGTTTCCATGCACATCACTAAAATCAAAGAGAAATTGTGAGCCAGTATCAAGCCGTACATATGCTATATTCACTGAAGTCTGCTGGAACCAGACTCCCCTAAATAATGATTTCCATGTCTTTGTACCTTTTAAGTGTTTAACTTACTGTCAGAAGGACTATTAACCTGACCAGAAGAGAGTTTTAGCTGCGTTGGTCCTTCATATGCAACTCAGGCAGGGGCTGTGAGTGTGTGTACAGGGCTTTTTGTGAGTCCCATGGTCTAGAGGAGCATGCCCAGAGCAGCTTTCGGCGGCTGCTGTTTCCTTGTGCAGTGGTTGTCAGGCTCTCCTTTGAGTGTTTCTCTCCCCCTTGGTCACTTGGTCATTGGAAGCATGAGAGGATGCAAGTTCCCAAGGAGCGAAGGAACCCTTGTCCTGAGGAAACCAGTACTCCAGGTATGGCAGTTTACAAGCCTCTTCCCATGGGTTTGTAAGGTTGGGACAGCTGGGACGTGTGAACGCTCTCTGTGAGGCATTCAGAAAAGTGCAATTGAGCCTCCAAAGCCATTTTTTGCTTTTATTTGTTTGTTTGTTTTAATTCTGTAATGGAAGGGTTTGCTAAGTGACAGACTTGTGGATCATTTGCAAGGGAACAACCAGAAGTAGGAGTAGCGCGAGTCTAAATGTTAGCATATTCCTGGTGCTTTACTTCAGGCAAGGTGATGAACGTAAACCTGATAGGTAATCAAAATGAGAACAAGGAAAAGTACTAAGTGTGTTTGAGGAAAAGAAGAGATGTAACGTGCTCTGGGCACAGGGTCTCCAAAACAAGGGTCAGTTTAAGATAAAGTTTTGTTGCTAGGAGACTGTAACCATGAAATAGAAATGCTGATTAGTTGACATACTTGAGAGATGATGAAAAAAGACATCTCAGTGTCTGTGTTATGTCAAAAACATAAAACAACATAGTTATTTTGGAAAAGCTAAATACAACAATACAAATCCAAACAGCAGTAAATCCAACCCAAGTGCAAATGGTCACAGGCTCTGATTTAAAGTTTGATTACAAGAATATAGCTGGAGTTAACATTTAGATGACCCAGCAGTTAAATCATTTGAGGAGAGGGAGGAAGAAGATAAGAAAAGTGAGGTTAAATGTATGCAGCTCTATCATTCTTTTAGCACTGAATCAACTCCAACCTGTTGGAGAGTGGAGAGCTCAGCTGAGAGGAGTTTATGTATGTACACAGCTTTGTGCTTTCCTAAGGACCCAGAAACTTCTGAAGAGAGTCATTACAGTATAAAAAGCATTTTAAGTTCCAGGTGGGCATCAAAGAGAAAAGTTTAGAAAGAAATCTGAAAGATTTCAGAAAAACCTGAAAAAAATCAAAGGAAATAAGGATAGAATTTCAGAAGATACAGGTCTGGTCATCAAGTTCTTTTAATGGTAACAGGAAAATAATAACTTGGGAAAAGGAATCCCTCTGTTAAAAATCTCCTCTTTCATGTTCCTCTGGAAAGGCTGTCGTGGTCAGAGAAAAATAAAATAAAATTGTCCGCTGTGATGAGGTAGGTTTGCATTCCTCTTTGTCATTTTGTTCCTGACAAAACTGACGAATACCTGTGTAAAAGAAAACGTCTGCAAAATGCTTCTGTAGCTAGTGGGGATACGAAGGAAGTTTCAAGTAAAACTATTTTCATATGTTCATCTGCTTTTAAATCAGAGAATCTGGAGTTGTGAAAGCTTTTGGAACTCCTAAAAAATTGTAGGCTATTCAATAATGATATTGATAATAAAATCAATAATTTATGCTAAGCATACTTAAAAATTGCAAAATGTAATTTAATTATTTTGCCAGTGGGGAAATGGTGAAGGAATGAGTTGTGCTTGCTTAACTTAATTTTTGTTTCTTAGCACAAGGTTTATAATTACTTTAAGTAAGCAAGTTATTTGTTTTCATTAGCAGTAATTGGCCAGTAAACATGATAGTAACGTATTTTCTCTTGGAAAACTCTACCAGTAAGTCTCTGTAGTTAAGAGCTCTGACCAAAAACACCACGCGGAGTGGATCTCAAATGTATCATCCCTGAGACTAGCTACCCTTACCATAATGCATCCATTACTAATTATAAACTGCAGGTCCATGTGGGTCGGTGTCTTAATGCTCTAGGTTGCAGAGATCCAAGTGTTAGCTCAGAACTGCGCTCCCCAAGCTGTGCTTGGACATCTTTATAACACCCCAGCAGCTGGAGACGGTTCATTTATGTAAGTCGTGCTCTAAATTTGAAAAAAAAAAGTAGCGTAGATCATCCTGCTTGCAAATATCTTTCACCTGTGCCTCTTGAGTCAAATGCCTAGAGGAAATATTTCTGCTGATAATACCATGAGTCCAGGCACTAAATGCTTAGAGACACAAATATGTCCAGAGCAGAGATATACAGTCAGCTGCTGTAATGTCCTTTTAAAAAAACAAAAAAAAAATCTGCAGCTTTACTCTTTCTTTACATGTAGTTTTGAGAGCTGGCAGCCTACATAGTTCAGCAGTAAAGGCAGATGCTTAGCATACCCCAAATTACTCATTAGACCTCAAATCCTTATCCCTGCTTAGACATAGTGTGAGAGGCAGGCAGCCCCCTGTCTCCTGCCGGTACAGGCGTAATATACAGGTACACACTCGGAAGTAACACCCCTTAAATCCTGACTGAGAGCAGGCAATGTTATCAAGGAAACGAATTTTTATTGGTATTTCTCATCTAATCTGTTTTTATTGCGACTTTGGCTGCTCTGCAAGAAACATAAAATTGGGTCTGCATCTCTGTTTTCTACATCTGGGATAGCTGGAAATTGGAGTGTGTTACTCAAGATACCAAGTGGCTGCACACAGGGCTTTCCTTCTCGGAGACTGCTGGTGGCTTTGCCCACAGCATTGTGATTCCCGTCATATGCTGGCATGCACAGCAGGGGTATCAGACAGTGTCTACGAGCAGAAGACTTCTGATTCTTGACCAAGCATCTTAGCTATTAGGTCCCTCTGACTCTCCAAATTTTGTTCCCCAGAGTTTTTCAGTAATGCGTGTGATTAGCTGCTCTTGCTGTTGTATTGACTGATACCAGGTTAGAGATGACCTGTCAGGCTTGGCTTCCTTGAAGAATGTATGTTAGAGGCTGGATGCTACCAGGAACTATTTGTCACTGGGTATTTGCTCATGTAAAAGACTGTTGATACCTACCTCTTATTCAACTCCTGTAAATGCTAAATAAAGCTGCCATTTCACCTGGCTTGGAAGAACATACCGCTTCCTCTGAGCCCTAGAGGAATCACTGGGATTGCTTTTACAACTGGGAAAATCCATCCTGTTGCAGAGTCAGTAGGGAGTGCCCAATCCTCTGCAGATCATGAGCAATATAATCGGTTCTGGAGCTACTCAAAGCTGACAAATACTTGCTCAAAGTCATCAAGCAATTTTAAAAACCAAGGGTTCGTAAGAATTAAAGTTTTTTCATAGCCAAATATCAAACAGTGCATCTTAGAGAACATGCTCTGAGTAGCTCATGCCCAGGTAGCTAGGTAGTGAGAAATGACAGAAAAAGCAAATTGGGGAGACATGCAGAAATCATCAGGGAATCATAGTTGACTGTTTTCTTTACTCTCAATTCAATTGTTTTTTGCCACGAGGAGACTACAGGAAAATAAACAAAATTATCACCCGGGAAAGGACAATGCCAATTGATTAGGACATTGTGTTGCAGCAATGTCTTCATTGCACTGGTAGATGACAAAAATCATTCGTAATGAGACTTTTCAGAGAAACAGCATTGCTTGGAAACTGAGACATTACTGATCATTCACACGGTCAACAGATTAGTAATGTTCACGGAGCAGTCAACTATCTGCAACAAATAAGTACATTTTCTCAGGATAAAAAGGCAAGCTGAGGATTACAAGGACCCACGCTCTTTATCTCCAGACAATCCTCGTTTCAGGTTTCTTACCTCTTCTTAAAGGCTTGGAATAAATAACATATTGATTTCCCTTAAAACTTAAGAATGTGTTCACTGTTAAAGTATTCACACTGCTTATAAAAGAGTAGGGATTATTTTACTTTTAAGCCTTCTCGTATCAATATGAAAAGATATATATTCTGCCAAATTTGTCCATGATCTTAAACATCTCAGGCAGGAATTATATACATACATATATATATATATAAAAATTATTTTTTATATTTTTTATATATATATATTTACTTAACCTGTTTCTACAGGGATTACTTCTCAGCTACTAACTGGAAGTGAAAACATATTTGGAAACCACTTGTTCATATCGCTATATGTCAATGCATATATGTGGATGCGGAGGAAGGCCCTGAAGTTGGGGTCAGTATAGGGGTTTGCCGGAGCTCTTTTTCCTGCATTTTGAGCTGTCTTTTCTGTTAGTGATACCTCTGAGACCAAAGGATATACCTGTGTGTGAAGGCATATTGTATATAGTCTTTCTCTATATAGATTATATTATTATGTAGCGTGTGGTTTCTTAGTGCTGAACTCCCAACCTGTCCATAACATCTTTCTGCATTTAGACGGCTGGCACACAAACTCTCTTTTAAGTGCTCTGTTTCAGCAGAGTCATGAAAGGTATTCTCAGGAGCTGACCCACAGCAAAATGTATCCTGAGAGAACAAAACCGATATGGATCACCTGCTGGGGATTAATTGACCGAGAATACCTGCTTTACTGGAAGAGGTAATGGAAGCACTTGCCACTTAGGCTTTGCTTGACTTCTGAGTTGTCTTTCTCTTAAAGCCATGTTGTTGATGATCTGCCCCAAACCAGATTTACCTCACCCAGACCAAAATAGGATGCACTCAGTGGGGAAAAAAGTAAACATCGGAAGGCATCACTAACAGTATTTATCGTGTAAGTGAGATACTTTGTCCTCAAATAGAGATAAGCATAATACATGCTAATACCTTGCTAGTTCTAGCATTTTGATTTTCAAAAATCCTCTGTAGTTGGAACACTGCTGCCACATCTAGAGCTCAATTGTTGCTTGTAAGCTGCTTAAATATTAAATGGTTATTGATTTCTTATCCTGGGGAACTCAATAGTTGAAGCCAACTGAAACCTCTGTATAAAAGACTCAGTCCTTGACAAAACTGAAAGTGATGGGGTTTGAAGAAAGAAAATTGTAGAACAGTTGGGGGGGGAACGACGACATACACACACATTACTGCAGCCAAGGTGTTACTTAATGCTAAGCAAAATAGCCTGAAAATCATGGCTTGAATTAGTTCTTGTGGGACCAAATGCTGGTCTCGCTGGCTGCAGCAGTACAGGAGTTTGCTTTTAGCGGATAGTCATGCTAAAAGAATTTGCTCTACAGATAATGATGGATTTAAAAATAAGGTAGTTCCTAGGTCAGAAACTGGAGATAAAGGATGTTACCTTCTCCTGTGATTCAGGTTGTGTCTCTCAGTGATTCTTGTACCAGCTACAAAGAGTTTCCAGGAAAGGTTATTCACTATTCAGTGCTTAGCCCTTGGAGATCTTCAGAGAAGAAACCAAGGAAGTAAAGTACGTATTTCTGCAAATAATGGAGTATTATTCCATCCAGCCACGGCCCTTTGCTCTGAAATGTGTAACATGTCAAGTGTATTTACAAGTCAACTGGTTTGTCACTTGTCTATATGTACAGCAGGTCACAGTCTAACTCACATACGTTCGTTAAAGGAATTTTCCTCTGTATTTTTCTCTGTAACATGCTTATTCCATAGCAGTATATCTAAGCTCAAAGTTAAGTGTTGAATAAAGCAGACCCCAGTTTGCAAAGTGGATTTAAACTTCTTCAGAGAAAGTTCTGTTTTGAATTAATTAATTTCTCTTCACTCTCTGTTTCAGGTTACAAAATCTATGCTATATACTTTTATTTTCTCACATGACTTCAGCTAGGGTCTGGGTTAGATAATGCTCTCCAGGCTATATTTTCCCTTTATTTTAAATTTGTCAAACATTTTAAAATGAGCAAGCTCCTGATTAATAATTAATTTGCTTTAGCAAACAGATCTTGCTGCGTAGTTACCTTGAGCCAATTCTTATTAGTAGTATTACACACGCAGGAAGTGTTCTCCCTCTTTGGAGGCTGATGTTACATCTCTTTAGCCACTTATAAAATAAAGCTAAGTGAATTAGTATTGATTTTCTTACTTGGAATAACAGGAATGCAACCTAATCGCCTCTCCAAATCACCAGGGCATTCCTGACTGAGGATGGAATGTAAAAAATGTATGAAGAAACCAGGAATTTTGTGTTGCTGAGGGTGCCGTATGTGGCAGGCACCTAGCCAGGCAGGCCTTGCTCCCCACCTGGTGCACGAGAAATATTTTTAACGTTATAGTTGCTAGATACAAAAATTAGTTTTTCCCTCCATGTTGTATGGTTTCTTGAATTATGTTTCTTTGTTTTATTGATGACAAAGATTAATTAATATTTTACAAGTTTCACTCAGAAGTTCAGCCTCTCATAGCATTTTCCCCCTGTTTTGTTAAGCATGTCTTACTCACACTCTCGCTCTCTTGGAAAGTGTTACTTCTCTTTCCCCATTCAGCTGAGCAGGTCAGGAAATTTAATCGCTGTTGTTATGAGCTAAAGGCACTTAAATGCAGATATAGTTGAAGAGAAAGGAAAGATATAAAATTGTTTCTGAGCAACTTCTTTCTTTACCTACCGGAATAGTAATTCCCTCCCTCGGTCTTAAATAGGCTAAACCCTCCTTTCTTCCTGCAAACCAATCTTGAAACACTAAAGCAATAACAATATGTTATACTGGACAATTTACAGAAGTTACTCTGTGCATACTTAAAATCCTCTTGCAAGGGCCTAAATACCTGTGCTGCTGTTCTCCCCCCCCACCCCCAAGTATGCTAGAGTAGGATTTTTTTTTTTTCATTAAGGAATGCTGACCAGCTTTTCTTATCAACCTACTTTGTATACAGTATTTGACTAGCTACAGGAAGCTATTCTTAAGTATACTTTTCCTAGTAAAGGTCACACAAATATTCAAAAAATGTCACGCACAGATTCTGCAGTGCGTTTAAGACCTCATCAAATTGCACCAAGGAAATGAACTACTTAAAAAGTAGACGAAATTAGTTTTGGAAATGTTTAGCTTAAAACACTGATGTTTACACGCGGAGCTGAATTTTGAGAGAGATTTTTTTTTTCTTCATTGAACTTTTCTAAGTACGCTTCTTTTGTACTTCATTGCCTCAGTTTTGCAAAACTGCAGAATTGCATCTTTGATGTGGGTCCAGTCTAATATCACCTGCTATCTCCAGCATTTATAAATCATGTGTCCCTCTGACCAGTACGTTAGGCTGTGTGATGCATCAGGTGTATTTTCCATAAAACTAGGCCTCGGGTGTTGCAGTTAAAATAATAAGGGAACCATACAGTTCACAGATTAGTGTCATTTACAGATTTACTAAGTCTCTTCCAAAAAACCTTCTATCAAATAATCTTTCTAGTTGCTGTTTGTATGCAATGGGTAGAGACAAAAAAATTAGAATCAAATGCACAAGAAATTTGTGAGTAAGCAATGCCGAAGGGGGACCATTCTTTTTCACTAAGCACTAAGAAAGATGTATTTCAGAGAACAGGAAAAAAACAGCTTTTATTAAAAAAATCCTTGCATATCTTGAAAATGTAATGCACAAATTTGTGAAAACATTAAATTAAACTGATAAGAATACAATATCCTTTTTCTCATCCATGGTTGTATGTAATCAAATATCTGTTATGTTTTTCAATGTGGTATTCCCCACCTGCTGTAGATGAGCCCCAAATGTTTGTTGCTTTTATTCCAGAGTGCTTCAAAACACAAGTCAAAACAAACTTATTCAATATTCTTTTTGTTGTTGTTGTTGATTTTGCGATGCCAACAAACTCTACAGCAAATTACAATAACTGTAATGGTAGGTGAACGAATTTTAATTAAAAATAGAGGCAAAAAATGCAAACTAAAAGTAATGGTCAGGATATATCTTGCTGACATAGGAAATACATATCTAAAAATTAATTGAAACAATCTCAGAGTATATAATCAGAGAGTGGATTCAGAGATAACCTAACCTCGATATGGGAGCACCTTCCTGAGTGGGACATAACTCGTACGTTCATTTGTCTAACAAGCAAAGGCCTGCCTAGAAGTTGAAGTCAGCAAACCTATTTCCAGGGTGAAACTGTACGTTGTGTAGTAAGCGTATAGCTAGCTGGCTGTTGGAAAAGTTTATCATGGGAATACCACAGCTGTAATTTGAGACAGAGGCATGATCACTGGCAGCTGAGGGTTTAATTTAACCATCCATATTTGAAGTAGATGTCAGAATTCTACAGTCTCTCCAATCTGAAATTTCACTGTTGCCAGTGAAATTACCGGAGTTAGTATGTATGTCACACATGCAGTTACACATAAAATAACTTCTCATTTCTATTTTCTTTCCTCATTGTGATTATATGACATGAAAGAAATTAGTTTTGGTCTTGAGAAGTATGGTAAAATGTATTTCACCATGTACAAGAGCAGTGAAGTCCTTTGGGGTGTCTTTATTGAGCATGAGTTACTTCTAGGTTGTCTCAGAGGTTAAAAGAAAAGAAAATAACATCAGTTTGAAAACCTCAAGTCTTGAAAAGACCCTTCTCAGCCATTTTTCACTTCAACTTTTGTTCCATTCCTTTTTCTGTCACTCTGTCATTCATATTTGTTTAACACTCCTAAGCCACAAATAACTTGTTAAGTTAAAATGTTCATATCATAGGATGAATACAGTTACTCAATTAATTGCTGCCATTGCACAATCATAATCACCAACAGGAACTGTGGTACTCTTTAACCTGCGAGAATCAGGAGAGATTCCCCTTACAGCAGGGAAACTATGAATGTGAAGGTTGGTTTCTCAAAATTAAAGGCCAGTTTGACATGCAATGGTTCTGGTGATTCATACAAGCAAAAAATAAGAAATATTCCTCTGAAAATAGGAACCTAATAAGTTTTTCACTTATTTTTAGCCTGAACCTCATTCTCCTCTGAGAGCCTTTTTAAAATTTGCATACAGACATCTCTCTCTGTCTTTTTCCCATCTGGAAATAATTATTTTCAAACAGGAAAGTTATTTTCCTGCTTAATGTTTCCCTCCATTTTAAAGGATTTTTTTTTCTTCCCCCTAGAGGTAACAAATTTGTTCACTTCTGAATATTAGCATAATCTCCTAAATGAAATTAAAGCCATTGAACTGGATTCAGGTAAAACCATACTGAGATCAATACATCAACACTTCATTCAGGAAAGGCTTTGATTAGCTAATGTTTAAAGTTACTGCAAGGCAGCATTGAAGACACTGGCAAATCACCTGAAGAGTTAGCTGTTATCGTTTGACAGTATAAATGTGTTAAATATTCCAGGGGCATGTTATTTTAAAGTGAGGTTTCCAGCTCCGTAAAGTGGAGATGTTTGACTATTAGTAGAGAGTGACGTTGCCTGAACTTGCTCACCTTTGACATTATTAATAAACCACGGTGTATCTCACCACAAGTAAAATGACCTTTTATCTTTCTATTTTGTACAGTTGCTAATACTTATATGCAGTAGAAGCTATCAGCAGTCTCTGTGGGCTTAATTACTGGGGGTGGGGAACGAAACCTCGCATATTAAACTGAATAATTTTTAATATTAAAAAACTGCTTGAAACTCTTGTGCTACAGCATGAAAAGCTTTCTAGTCTCTTGTTTTGCTCCTTAATGAAGGATCAAACAGTGTTTACTTGGTCCATTAACAAATGCAAGCAATGGCAGCAAAAATGTCCTTTACATAATTTTAATTATTAAAAAAAAAATCACAATTTTATTCTTAATATTTTAAATATATCCACTGAATACATAATTCACTGCAAGCAGTAATCTAGCTTGTTGTTGTTTATGGGACTAGCTCTTCAGCTGGCATGAATAGGTGTAGTTTTATTGTCATCTGAATTACCTCAGCTGTAAGTGGTTCCAGAAGTGGTGTTTAAAATATCGGAGTACCCAGAAAATTATCAGCATACCCAGAAAATGCTAGAGCTTTGAGCACATTTATTCTCTGATGGGAAAAATACCATGAAATCTTGGGCCTGCTGAATCCAGAAATTAATCTCTTGCATGCTCGCTAGTATTAGATTGGCACTTTTTTTTTCGATTCAAATCACAGAATTCAGCAGCAACAGGTATCTTGTGCTGCCCTGAGATCCCTTGGGTGGGCCGTAGTGCACCAGGCCCCCAGGGCTCGGTGGCGGGGATGTCCCGTCTCCACCACCCGTTTGTCTGTCCGGCCCTTACCTGGCAGGGCAGCCGGCGCTTCGGTTGTGTTCCGATGTGCCCCAGCTCTGCCTGGGGGAGCACTCCTTTCATCGGGATGTGGAGACATTTCCATTCATGCTGTATTGTACAGTCTTCGCCTATCCGAATCTGGGATGTGAGACACTTGCAGCAAGGCTATAGAAGAACACTGTGGCTAAAAATAATGAGCATCTCTCTCCATCACAGCATCTTTTCAGTTTTTCATTAGACCAGATAAGCTGTCAGTAGTGATTTAACTGCAGTTAAAAGATTGACCATTTTAACATCAGTATAATTGACTCATTCAGATTTTTTCCCCCTTTTTCTGTGATATTAGATTTCATTTTCTTTCTTTTTCTTTTTTTTTTTTTGGAGGGGGGAGGGGGCGTGGTTTGGTTTTATTTTTTGTTAGAGTGAATCATTCCAGAAACTCCTCTGCACTTCTGTAATTCTTCTCTTTTCACAGTTAGACAAACAATAAGATCGCCTTCTTTCCCTAGAGCAGTTTTAGCACTTGCCATGTGTGCTAGTCCTACTGATCCACACAACTTTTTTTATTATTATTTTTTATTTATAGAGAAGGAAACGCTAGCACATTTCATCTTCTTATAAATCATTGATCCAGGTTGTTAACCGAGTACAGGAACATCAAGAGGCAAACAGGGATATTTTACACAGTGCTAATAGACATTGGCTTTCAGGGGAGTTTCTGTATCAATGGATTCTTTCCCAACTCCCAGTTAAATGGTTTTTCTTGTAAAATCTGCCCACAGTACTTGAAACTAAGTTCAAGGCACTGTTTTCATTTGCTAATGCAGAAGCACATACTGCCTTTCAGTAAGCGAGCAGTTAGCGGTTAGGTAGCCAGCCCAGAGTTAGGAAGGCGGTGTTGCTGAGTGTGTGTAGCTTGTGCTACGGGATGCAAGAGGAGGCTTTCCTTGCAGTTTACCACTAATTGTATCTGCAAGAGGCGGGGACACTGGGCTAATTGCAAATGATGGATTATATGTAAAATTAGCTTTCCTTTGGAAAAATGCATCCTCCGTGATGAGTAATACGAATAATACTTTTCTGGTCAAGTTGACTGTGTTGATGATTAATATAAAATTAAGATAAATCATTTGTGAAAAGTGCACTAAATATACTCTAAAATCAATGAAGCGTACATCACATCCTGTTAGTCACTGGGCTTCTCTTCGGTCAGCCTGTGTGGTGGTGTGTCGACTGTGATTTCATCCTTCTGAGCCACAGTCACCAGCCAGAGCCGCTTCCGTGCTCGCACCTGAAGTGTCTTGCAACCACGCAGCTCCTCAGCACCTCCTCCTCTCTCAAAGGCTTTTTGTTCCGCTCAGTACCCATTTATGTCTTAGCAAATTAATCCTTATGTATTAAATAGCATGGAACTCATACAAGGATATTCTGTACTGGAGGTGACAAGATACTCATGGGTATTTAAAGCTGATTTGTATTGTTGTATAATCTTCCGTATTCTGTCCCAAACATAAGCATGTTCATTAATGAGCCATTTACTTTCCATTCACATTTTTGTTCATGGCACACAGGTATGAAGGAAATGAGGGAAAGAAAAGTAACCATACCAGACTGCTTGTTTCAATCCTCTTCCAAACCACCTGCTGAGGCGAAGAGGTGTAAGACTTTACACTGGACTTGTTCGTGTTCCGTAGAACGGAGGAAGCGGCAGGTTCTGCAGGCAGCCTACGTACCGCCAGTGTTAATTGTCAAGGTCTTGGCGTCTCTCACAAGACGTTATTACCCATTCATTCTCTGTCCCAAATATCCTTATGAACTTGTAAATCGGGCTCTATAGAGCCTACTTTCCAGCTGGATGGCAGCACCGTCCTTCAGGGAGGCTAGGGTGTGGGCTGCCAGCCCTGAAGCTGAAGCAGTGGGCGCATGGGACATCTGGTGTCTCCTGGTCTTCCCGTCACCTGCTCCAGCTCTGAGCTCCCTGGGCTGCTCTGCCCCAGACGGGTGAAGCCTAATACCAGAAAAGGACCGGGGGAGGCTGTGTGTGTTTCTTGTGAACTGTCTCTTTGGTGCGTGTCTGTGGAGAGAGAAGAAAATTTACCGAATTTCCACCAACTTATTTGTGAGGAGAACTCTGTCTTTTCTTCCTTTTTTCTAGTGTAAGTAGTCTGTAATGCCCAAATCAGAAGTGCATGCCTTTGTGCAGCATGATTTTCACAGTTTGGGCTCTTGCTTTTTTTGGTGCCAAGTCTGACGAGCTGGTGTTGCTCATTTTGGATGAGTGACAGTAACCTGGAGATATGGCCCTCTCCGCTGCATACATGCTGTCAGGTCGGGTTATTCACATCCCGTGGTAGTGTTGAATTGCCCTTCTGATGTAGGCAGAGATCCTGTTTGTCTTTGTAGCTGGAGAACTGGCAGACTCGCTGAAGTTTAACCAGAAGGCCCTCTCAAGTCCCTACGGCTGATTTTGTTATGGCTTTTTTCTTTTTCATTATGTTTGACATTTTGAAGGCTGAGCCTCGTTATGGACAGGCAGTCTCCAGCACCAGGCTGGGGAAATGAGTTCTGTGAGATGGAGAACATGTGAAAAAGAGTGACCACAAAATTAAAATGAGATTTGAGGCACGTTTTTGTCCTGTGATGTAGTCTTGTGCAATATCTGTTCAAAACAAGAAACTAGAAACCAGAGACCCTAAAAATGAGAGGAAAAGCAATCCCTCTTTACTGGGCATTTGAGACCCACAGAAGCGTTCGGTTCACTGTGGTGGTTTTTATGCTCACTGTATAAATACCCTTGCTAATGTAGCAACATCAATATTTGCAAGGTCAATTCTGCTTTTGTGATTTTTATTTTTTTAAATCCAGCTCTCCTGCTATTTCACTATACTATACAATTGCTGTTTCATGCTGCTACGAATCAGCTACTACAGCAACAAACTCCTGTAGCACAGGCCAAGGGAAGACTAAAGCAAAACATGGTTCACATGCATTAAAAAGCTATACTTCTTCGAAGTCATAGAGCAAGCAGGCAGATGACACAATTTAAGTATTTGCTACTATATTAACATATCAGTGACAAATTAAATTCTATTTGCAGGCTTGGTTTCTGCCTTTCTCTGCCTCTTAATGAAGGTGATGTATCTTCTGAGAATGTCAAACTGTGGTTCCAAAGTAGAGTAAATTCTTAGTAATGTAATCAGATAGTTAAACATTAGCACTTGTGACAATTTTGGCCTTAAGTGTTCTCATTAAAGTCAGTTTCTCCCTTGTTTATGCCAAGTAGGGTTAGAAATGGTGAGGCAGCAAGATCTGAGTCTCATTCTTCAAAACCACCCTCTTCCCCAGGTCCATATTTAAATGATGTGGCAACGCTGTAAGGACTTGAAACCAATGGGATGGGAGATGCCACATCTTGTCTTAATTCAGTTTGAGCTGAAGTAGTGCTCCAAAGGCTCTATCAAAGTTCAGGGCTTGTTTGTACCAGGAGCGAACTCTCAACTGGCACAATAAGAGGTACCTGTGTCTAGAAAAAAATGCATCTTAAATGGCTTAGACTATTTTGGGTAGATGGAAGAGAAAATAGTGTTTCTAGGCATGGAAAGCTGAGGCACGGTGACTTTTGCCTACACCAATGGAGATCTCTGGAAAAGCTGTCTTAATTTCTGCAGCCTGGGGAGTTTTTTCACAAGATTGTGTTGCTACCCTGAAGCTTTTCTGAAAATCAGTTATAAGTAGGTTGCTCTAACTGATCTCCTTTACGTAAGACTTTGTTTATGACTAGCTTTATAGTTTGTGGGTTTATATTACAACTCTATATATCAAGTGAAAATGTGAGGAGAGAGATCTTTTGCCTTAGTCAGTTGAGAAAGATGCCAGAGAAGATCAATAGCGGTACGCAACGCTGCTGTGAAGGCAGAGGCAAATCCTGGGATGTGGATTTTGGGATTAGATGATTGATTATAGTATTTCCTTCTGCTAAAAACTCTTTGCTCTTTGGTGTGAAAAACGCATCTTGTTCTTCGATGTGAAATACGCTGGGCCTTCAATCTGTGACTAGGGCTCCACACAATCATAATTATGGTAATGCAAAGATAATAGATGTAAAGGAAGAGAACTAGCTCATAATCAGTTTAAAGACTTTGTCTTTATTACTGAAGAATTAGAAGTTATTTAGTTTTCATGTAGTGAGCACACGGAGAGAATTAGGATTTGTATCTGGAAATGTACAAGCATTTGACTATTTTTCTCCATTCCAGTAGGAAAAAAAAAATAACCTTTTTTTCCCTCAAATAGGATTATTTTTGAAAGGTTACAATGTTAAAGAAATAAGGATATTGAAGGCACGTTATGAAAAACTAAGCAAAAATATTTTTTTAAAAGGAGTCAAATATCTTCTCACAGTTTAAAGTCCGCTGCTAGACTATATCAAAGAAACCAGAGGCAGTGCACAACTGTGCCATGGCACGCCAGAGTGACCAACGCTGTGTCAAGGAGGTCTGGCAAATTAAAATGGAGTGAGTCTATTGAACCCTACTATTTTTTTTTTTTTTCCTCTCTTAGACAGAAATATTTAGAGGAAATTAAAACTGCTCATGGGAAATTGACGGAACTATAACTTTCCTCCAAAACATTTCAATGAAAAGTCCTCAAAGGAAGAACATTACTTAACTTCTGTGGTTATGAACATAATTGGGTCTTCCAATATATTGCATTAATAGTTACTTCTCCTGTAAAAATCTCTCCTGAAATGTATCCTGCAAGTAGGATGTAGAAGTAATTTTAAATGGACAGTATGTAATATTTTGGCTTAATCAAGAGGATAATTTTAGATGACTCATAAAACTATCGGCCAGACTGTAATAAACATAGCTTGGAAAAAAGAAAAAATATTTCCTTGGTTTCCTCTCCCCAGTGGTTCAAGGAATAAATTCTTCAAAACGAAACATCCTTTAGAAATGCAACTGAAATCAAAAGATGCCCTCTATTGAAGTCTCAGAATGGGGTGAAATAATAGAAGCAGCAGAGGGATGTGATCTCTGAAAGCTTCAGCCTTGTAGGGAAAAAAGAATCCTATGAGCATCTGATATTTTTACTTTGGAGCTAGGAAGTTGTCCCAAATACTGTTGAAAATCTAACTGTTTAAAGTAGATTTTGTTAAAACTGTGTGCAGAAAACGGAGTACCTGAGCGGCACTGGGACTTTGCAGAAAGATGTAGTTAGTTTTTTTGTGTTTGCTGGTGTCGGCAGTCCAGTCTCCCTGCCTTGGAGTCTGAAATCCTAAAACTGAGAGAGTGTGAGATAAGACGCCCTCAGCTGCTCTATCCAGCCCTGGCTCTTGGCCGTGTTTGAGGTAGCCATCGCCAGCCCTTCAACTCCGCCACCCTCACGGCCGTATGGTGACATTCCTGAAGAGCCGCCGAGCTGCGGCGGAGCCTGCCTCTCCCCAGAATCACTCCCCAAGAGGAGCAGACAGGCACACGTGCATTTTGGTTTTGCTTCCCTTTGATTTTTCTCCCGTTGCATAGAGCCGTGTCGATCTTTCTTGCTAGATCTGCTTTTATCCGTTTCTTTTTGTTGACTTTTTTAGGAGTGGGGTTCCTGACTTCCCCAGCATCAGTTTTAATCTGACAGATGGGCAGCTCTCACAGCTGTGGATCAGAGCTTCCCTGTCAGGACAAAAGGAGTCTGCACACACAGGAATCTTAGCTCAAAGGTGCAAAAGAGAAAGAAGAGAAGGAAGGAAAAGTAGAGAGAGAAAGGAAGTATTCTCTTCAAAGCAAACTGGAAGAAGACAAACTCGTCTTAAAATCAGGCTATACACCAAAATGTACTTGTGAGTGTGAAGGCGAATAAAAGCCCATTTTGGAAACTGGGAAACCTATTTTAGCCCCTTCAGGATAATTTCAATGGAGTAAAAAAAAAAAAAAAGAGCTATGCTAGGAGTGGGTTGGATACTGTAGCAGCCCAGCTTCAGATTACCTTCAGTAATTGCAAACCAGTAGATTTTTTTAATGAGCACTGGCTCTGGAGAGAAAAGTATTTTCAAGCAGCAATTAAACATTTAATTTGCTGTGAAGACCAAAATAAAGGCTGCAAAGTATTTTTAAAACTGGTAGGCTACCTCTTAGAAAAAAAATTCCTAGGTGAGTGCCATGAGTTTCTCTACATACACTGCATTCCTCTCTCCTTTAATTTAAAGTGAGTTTTAATAGATTTCAAATAAACACAATATACATTAAAGGATTCATGTATACATGATGGTTTCTCATAACTTCATATATTATAAACCCTAGGAATACCTGCAAGACCTTAAGAGGATTTGGTTTCCTGTGGCTATTTTCAAACAGTTTATCTATATAAAGGTTGAAAATGAAGACCCAAAGGATACCAATTATCGCAGCATTTCTGCTGCTGGCCCTGGATGGATCTAGAAAGCAAAATACAAGAACAAAATGAGAGGAATTTTTGAGAGCTCTGTGTTGGCTATCTCTGCTGCAACTGAAGTAGGTGGCAGCCAAAACCAGCAAGCCCGGAGAGTTCTGAAAATGTTAACCAAATACACAAACACGTATGGATATCATACTATTTGAGAGCACATATCTGTCTCCGTTGCAAAAGCCGAGCAGTTTCTCTGCAATGCTTAATTCAGCCAAACTGATCTGTCTAACCTACAAACTTATTGCATTCTTAGAAATCAACTGCCCACTAAATAGGGAAATGCGCCAGGAATTCAATAAGATGTTGATACCCATTTTTAATTTATTAATTGAACTTACTTCTCTTTAAAGTATTCAGTTGGCAAACAGATCTTTTTGTAGCTCTGATAATTACTGAATAGGGGTAATCTGGCTGTTCCTGCTATTCCCTACTAGGAATATACACTGAATCATCTGATTCACCAGATTTTGGTCAGATGCCAGGATGAGTTAGTGTATAGTTGAATAACTTGCAGATTAATAAAAAGCGTACACATCCTGCTGCCATGTGCAAAATACTTGCAGTGAAAATGTGTGTGAGGAAAGTAAAGTATTGGAAAAATAAAGCCATCTGGTGCGTGAACAGCAAAGCTTGTTGAAAAATTGTGTCTGCTCTGAAATGGGCATAAAACAAACAAACAAACCCCCTCCCTATGATACTAATTTCTTTCAGTTGCTTTAGTTCAATTAATATATTCCATTTTTTTCCCCCTCTCCCACTGATATGTAGTTTACAAGCTTTAGAAGGAAGAGCCGCTTTCAAATGAATAATTGAACCATTTAATTTTCATTCCTGTAATACAGAAAGAGGATTTTTTTTCCTAAACAAAACACTTGAGTGTAAGTTTTGTCACTTGCAAGAGTTCGTCAAAAAATGCATAAATCTGGGGAAAGTTTAGATTTAGAGACAGGGACATTTTTTTAGTGAAAAACATTAAGTTGGAAAACATTAAATCCGGAAAGTTTCAGCCAGCTCTAGTGAAAAGGGTCCAAAGGCAACTTCAGTCACTGTATTACTGAAGAAAAGCCATAAATGGTATAACATAATCCTCAAGTAAAATTTAAATGACAGCCCTAAGGCACAAGACAAGATTGAGTTCCAGTTATAAAATGAGGCTGTCAATATTTTGATCCTCCAACAATGCAAGTTTACTGAAGAAAATTTCAGTCAGTCTCCAATTTCACACATCATTGGAAACAATAACAAACATATAGCAGATAAGAAACACTTGATGTACGAATGCACTAAAACGTAAGCTGAAAGGAGCAATGAGACAATTGTCCAAAGTCAACTGAAATTGAGATCCTATTAATGTGCACGTCTGCCTAATTTTCTTAGCTGTTGATAGTGGGCAATAGTCGTCATACATTTCTATTACCGTTAGGACTTTAAAATTTAAATATAATGGAGTTTTTCAAGAGGGACTCACTCTCAAAACAGTCTTTGTTCCTTTTTTTCACTGTTTTGTTTATATTGTTTTATACCTGTGTAACATCATTAACATCCCTCGACTTCTTCATGTTCTGTAGGACTGAGAAAAGGATCTGTAAATCTATTTAGATGAAAATGTCTTGAATGTGAGTGCTACATTCAGTAAAATAGCCAGGGTCACAGGTCAAGAAATATTCATTCTTCTCACAGGTCAGAGTAGCGCAAGCTGACCTGTGCTGGCCCATCAATTGATGTCAGCTTTGGCTTCAAGAAATTTGCAAAATAATGCAGACGTATATGTATGTATGTATGTGTATGTATATCTCTGCTGTCTTAGTTCAGCCTCAAGGGCCGTCACATTGCTGAGGCTGCCAACAAAGAAGTCAGTACTGATGTGGGTATCCATTTGCTGCCTCATTTCTCTCTGCCTACCACACTTAAGCAACGCTTTGAAGGATTTTTCATCATTGCTAACCTTAACAGAATTCGTACATAAAAGGAGAAAACTCAGTATCCTGCTACTGTTTAGCTCTGTTCCGAATTCTGTGCGTTCAGTGTTGACTCACAAAAGTTATTGAATTAAAGAGCACAAGATTTCCAAAGTCAAACAAAAACTTGACGTCCTTTTCCTTTCCAGCTATTGCTATCGTTTGGCGTACTCTAAATATTCTTGATTTATTAATGGCGAATCTGAGGGAAGGAAGACTAGAAGCACGGCAATAGCTGGCCAAAAACTGCCTAGTTTTAGAAATGTAACTTCAGTTCGAATTCGCCGGTTGGAGTGTAGTATGTTTTTGTGAAATACACATTGACAATATAAACAAATATTTCTCCTCCTCTAAAAAGCCATTATTACAATATCCATTCTCATCTTCAGATATTCAATGCCACATTTTCTGAATATTCATCTTGAGAGAATTTCAGATTTTATACGTAATGTAAGATTTGTTCTCTCTTTTCCTGAAGCATCTTCCTTGACCTGTCTTTATCAAATTGAATTTCTTTTGTCTTAGGAAAGGAATGTTTTTACATCTTATATTACTTTTATTGATAAAAGCTGAGTTTGGTGCTATCTTGCAGTCTTTCAACCTATCACACTGTCACGTTTTGGAGTAGATTGTCGTGGTATCTCTGGGAGAGCTCTATAAGGCAACTTAATGAAAAATATGGCAATGAGCAATGCTCAGCTGGCTTCCCAGCTGCTGAGCCTCTGCCATAGAGACTTTGATCAGATTTAAAAGGGATTTAGTACCCTATGGACAGGCACAAAGACTGTTACATTCCTAAAACCTGATTTAAGGGGGTTTGAGCACTTCCTACCCACTTGAAATGCTGTTGGCCTGCTGTTGTCCCTGATGAATGGGACCTCACTAGAGTAACGGTGAAATAAGAAGGAGGTTTTGAATCAGGTTGAATATTTCAGAGGGGTTACTTGTATGGGACACCTGTTTAGCTGTAGTGAGTTAAAACTCTGCATCCCCTACTGTCCATGCTGCCATGAATCATAACAAAGTAGTTCCTATAGGTGCTGTAATTGGATGGCAGAAGCAGCTGTGTGCCTATACATCAGCAGTTTCCCTTATGTATATATTACCTTAAACCAATGATCGATGCCAGTTTGCACCGAGTCCCTTGGTTTTTAATTGGAGTGGAGAAAGTGGACAGATGGGGGCAGTAACTTTTTCAGTTAATGCTGTAACTTTCTAATGACCTAAGAAAACTAATTCAGAGACTCATTAAAGCTAATATGATACCTGTCTTTAGTCAGGAAGGCAATTAACCAGTTTAGAGATCAACATGTCCCTAAATGTTCTTCCAAATCCGAGTATACAAATCATAGAGATTAGTAATCATCACTCTGGATTAGGTGATGGATTATAAATTAGAAAAAAAGGTACTTGGTCAGTAGGGTTATGTCAAGAAAAGGAAATTACGCTATTTGATTGATGCACCCAATTAAAACTGTCTGAAAGCTCAAATTTAATCATAGATACAGTGAAGTGCTCACAAATGCTCCAAAGACCAATAATTGTTCCTACAGATTATTTAGAAGAAATTTTGTAGAACAAATGTGCTGGAGAAAATCTAAACTGTTCACAGTTAGGTCTGGAGTAGAAACTGCCAAAACTCATTAAATCATTCACTAACCACCATTTGTTCGGCTCAGCGTATTACAAAAGTTATTGATTAGGTAGTTTATAGTAGTTGGATGTATTTACGGAAATGTGTTTCTCTTCCCTCCTGTTATTTTGTAGTACGTTGGGGTTTTTGGGTTTTTGGGTTTTTTTTGGGTTTTTTGTTTTGTTTTTTTTTTTTTTTTTTTTTTTTTTCAAAAAACACAGAGGGATTAAGTTATGCATTATTTATAATATATGCTTAGCACTCAGTAAGCTAATGGGGACGGTACAGTTAGAAGAAGTTTCTAACCTTTTCAATATTGCATTTCACTTTTCCAAAATGAACAGCCTTTGCCTGAATAATATATTGTAGCTAATGAAAGACAAGCCAAGCAAAATACCAAGTCATAATATATATGAAAGACTAAAAGCTTTCTGGGGGATATCTATCAAACTATTTTTTATTTGAAAAGCATGTGGGTTTTTTTTCTTTTTCCTCTCTTGAGGAAACAGCACAGCAGAGATTTCCCCAAGTGGAATTCAATAGCTTATTGCCCTACGGTAGCACAAATTCTTGACTTCTGAGGCTGGGGAATATTGCATATAGTACGTCATAAATACTTGAAAGTCAGTTTGGTGTCTGCAGAAGGATACAACTGGTCATTAGTGTGTTAATCTCTATAGCAGGTGATTAGAAGATACTTTCCACAGTTAACTGACAGGCAAAAAGTGTATCATATCAGCTTGAACTTTTAACTGTGAACTTCAAGTGTCTGGGAGGAAATTTCCTCCAGGACGGGGTTGACGTACAGCCCCCTTTAATCCCCGGGCTGAGCTGTTGTGTGACGTTGAAGGAAGAACGCGGTGGGGTGGCTGCACTGCCACGGTGGCAGCACTGGCATTGCTTTTGAAGAGCCGCACTGGGTTTTGCCACAGGGATGGGAGATCCGCTTCCAGCGACATAGAAGGCAAAATGTAAATCCAGATTTCAAAATGTACAAAGGTGCAGAATTCCTGCAGCGCTTGCCGAGATCAAGGAGGGGACTGAAGTGTGGCAAAAAATCTCATCCAGCTTGCTTGCAGGTTAGCCTTTTCTAAAAGCAGAGAGAAAAATATGACAAAAAGTATTCAACCTTTAATCACTCTGACTTGAAATATATTTTTAAATCTCTTGGAAGGAATAGGAGAGTTTAAGACTAGAAGAGATTACTGTAATAGTTTACTGTTACCTGTATTTTATAAATGCAGGCCTAATATTTATGTGCTGTCTTACTGTGTCCCAAATCTCCAAAGTCTCCCTAATTTTATCATAATCTTATTTCTGGATTTGGCCCATATGTGAAATCAAAAGTAGAAAAATTCCTTTAGAGTGTGGATGAAAGCTCCGACTGTGGGTGTGGATATATAATAACCTTAGCTATGACTGTGATATAAAATACCCACCAGTCAAGCATTTGTGCGGCTGCAGATCTTCGAGCGAGATGTGCAAATGTAGGTGCTAGACTGTACTGTTCCTGACAAACTGTGACTGTCTGCTCGGCAAACGTATATTGTCACGACAATAATCTGCAAAATAATTGAGGCTAATTTCAGTACAACTCTGGGAGTTTCCGTGTCATCAGCCACATATGTTTGATGCCTAATGCTAACATATGCTAACATAAAAATGCCTAATGCTTTGATCCTAAAAGGCCTTTAAAAGCTCCTAAAAGCTTTAAAGTTTTTCTTTTCTTGTCTTTTCTATACCTACTGCAGGCTGACGAGACACACTGTGGCAGCAAGAGGAGAGCGTTAGGCACTGGTCTGAGGAGACGAAGAGGGGCTGGAGAAAGGTAAATGACTAGAAACTAGGAAATTCACGGCCCTTTCTAGGGCTAAGGTTTCACGTCCGTTTTCTGCTTACTTTGTGAGGGCTATTAAGTTGTAATGCCAAACCCTTTTTCATCAGTGGCCTAAAAGCAACAAAGGGTTGAGTATTGCAGTTTATTTAGACAATTGCTTCCTAGCTCATAACTGCTCAAGCACCAGCTGCAAGGAAAATGCAAAGTTATGCTCACCCAGCTGGATATATATCTTGCGACTGGGGCACCTGATCAACAAGGTTTATGTTTTTAGCGTCATGGTTTTTTGAATTGCTTTCAAAGTAGTTGCAGGAATTAAGCAGAAGTGATTTTTAATGAGGAACTGCAATTGGTTCCTTGCTCCCTGGCATACTGAAAAAGACACAAAATCGATCAAAACTCAGTGTAAATTATTCATCTGACTTTAGTATGAGTTTAGCAAAAAATCCAACCTGGCAGTGATAAAAGGCCCTTTGTTCTGAGGGGCAGCAGAGCCCAGCTCAGGAGCCCAAAAAACAAAGGGGGCTGTAGAAAGCACCGCTGAGCAGCCTCCTCCAGTTTGTGTCTCAAGTACCTTTTGCTCTAGCCACATCCCTGCTAGCCAGACGTTTGCCATTTTCCAGGCTCTGCAGGGAACACGGCGGTGCGTTTAAACGCGGGAAAAAGAGCTGGTGCAGGTAACGCCAACGTTTCACACCCAGCCTTAAAATCCAGGGTACCATTTTGGATTAAGAGAATAATGAATCTTTCAGATGAACAAATGTTCAGATCCTGGAGCAATACACTAGATGAGACGGAGGTTTAATGAGCTCTTTAGAGGTGGTTTTTCAGCTGGTGTAAATTGGCACAGCTTCAATGGAGCCCACAAAAAAACTAGCCCTGGCTTTATATAAATATACAGTAATGATCTCTCCCTCTTCTGTTGGGCAGCTTTTATCCTCAAAAGCTATGTTCCATGCGGATTATCTTGGTCATTTTCCCCCCGTTTTAAGATACAGGCTCTGGCCTCTATATTTAACTGTAGCATTTTCTATCAGAAAATCAGGCAGTACTTTGTAAGGGTAGCTCATGCACTGAACTCAGCTGTCAAAGATACTCGTGCTGCCTTGGGCAATTGGCTACTCACAAATCTTTATCTAAGGTATAAAGGTAAATAACTATTAAAAACCCTAACCTAAACTGAAGCAGTAAATTATCCCACAAATTCCTTTTACTGCTCTGTTTTGCTTGGATTTACTCAGCCTATAAATCAGAGCTGAACAAGAAGTTTGCAGAGTGATGGCCACAAGGATCTTTATGAGGTCTATAGCCATAAATTTCAAAGCTGAAGAGGCTGAACCAGTAACCGTCAGCTCTCCTCGCCACACAGTTCGCACGCTCGCTTGCTCGCTTCTGCCGGCTTCCTCAGTGTTACGTGAAAGGGATTCTGCCTTGCTTTTTAAAAACTTGTATAATTGTTTTGGGTTTAGTTTTTTAAATGTGGGACGGTGGGAAGAGTTGATGGGTGCCGAGTTTTTTCTGCAGCGAACAGTAGAGCAACCACTCAAACCACAGGAAGGCAGGATTTGGCTTCCTCTTGAGCCCGTATGGTTTGGACTCACATGCCCAGAAAAGTGCTGGGAAGCAGGGCTGTTAAAGAAATCCAAGTTTCGTGGGCCAGGAAGAGCAAAGGAAATAATGGCTGAAAGAAGAATTGTGGGGAGGTTTCAAGAAATAATCCTGGGATCAGGGACTGAAAGTCAGGACGAGGCCTTGCTGGACTCCTAACGAGGCCTCCTGTCTCCTAATGAACATTTACAGGGATCATCCTGTCCCCCAAACTGTTAAACCTAGGGGAAGCAAACATTTAGGTTTTAAATAATTTGACACAGCTAAGTTAGTGGTTCTGACTCTGAAAGTTGCTGTTTTACTTTACCACTCAGTAAGCGTGGTCCTCACCCATTATGAACCTGATTAAAACCCATCTCCTGGAGTCTGACAAACCAAGTGATAAAATCCTGGGGCAATAGGGGTTGCCTTGTAAAGTTAACTCTAGCTGATGGGTGCTGTTTCAACCTGCAAGGCAGAGGAAATCCATGAAATAAAGGTTTGCTTGTCTCTCTCTGGGTTCCTGTCCTTACTGCCGCTGGCTAAAGGTGTTGGTCTCCTCATGGAGCCATGCTGCGCAAGTAACGTCATGGGCTATGTTATTTATTCGCCTCTGGGTCCAGTTCTCAAATCTGCAACAGTCCTATAAATGTGTGGCGTGGCTTTTGTCTGAATAAAATGTATTGATTTCTTTATCTGACTACCGTAGAAATGTACAATACAACGCTGCCAAGATTTACGGCACCTAGCTCAATAGCTGGGTTGAGGATAGTTGCAGGTAGACATTAAGTCCTTGTTGGAATATTCCTGCATTTTTTAAATGCTGCATTGTGCCTGCTTTCTCTGTTAATGGAAGTGTAGGTCAAGGAGGTTTTTTTCTGGCATTTTACCCTCTGTATCTATCTGTTCTGTCTTTGCAGTCAAACTCTTCTCTAAAGTACACTCCAATTAAAAATTCAGGTCTTTTGTTCTTATACTACACCAACATTTGGGAAACAGGGGTTTGGGATTAAGTCCTGAATATGTATTTCAATAATGTCACCTGAAGACAAGCTTCAGAAAACCTGTTTTTCTGGACCTGGAGTGCTTTTGTCTTTAGTGCTGCTCTTCTGTAAATGCTGGTTTTCTAATTGTGTCTTGCAGTTAAACAAAACCTTACCATTTGTGTACTAGTAATAGCAAATTCTTAGACAAATTCACCTAATTTAGCTAACAAACGTTTTGTAATACCCACAGAGAGGATAAAATAACTGGATTTTCCCATTTATATACTAGGGTTGGATTTTGTCTCCCAGGATTCTGAATATATTTTCCTCAGAGGGAGACTGTATTCTAGATTTCAGTGAAATTATGACACTGGCTCTTTCAAACCTGCTTGACACCAGTTTATAGTCTTTCTTGTTGCTAACTTGCAATAGTCTAGACCATGGTTCCTGATCTTGGTCACGGCCTCCAAATTCTTCTGTAAGTAAGAGCGTCTGTCTGTTCATATCTTTCCCATCCCATATATATGCTGTATAATGTATAGCATTGTATTACCACTAAGCAGAAATGATGTGAGTTACTACAGCCAAAGCATGCCAAGGAGTACCTGGTATTTAACTTCCTCACGTTCCTCTATCCTAAATGTAGAAAAGCTAAAACCTTTTATACACCATCTTTCCTTGTCTGTCAAGTAATGTTGGCTTAGGTTCTGCATTTTCCCTTTTTGTTTGGGCGTTGAATCCCCTTCCCCACCAAGCCTGTTCAATCTGTGTGAGCTGTAATTTCCGCTAGCTGTACTCCCTAATGTAGATTGCTCAGAAATTCTTGAGCAATCCCCGGTATAAAGCTGATGCCTGACAACACCTGAGACACGTTGCCCTTCTTTCTCGAGTTATAAATACTTTTTAAAGCTATTTTGCCATTTATTTTCCCTGTATGCTTGTTTCACTACAGATCTGCTATTCGTCCTCTTTCCAAGTCACTTCAGGTGGAGCTTTTGCTCTTGCAGCTCAAATATCAGCAAAGCAATCATAGGCTGTGGTCCCAGTCTCCAGCTCTGTTACAAATTCCTCTACGAACTTGGCCAAATCGCTTCATCTTTCAGTGTCCCATTTGTAAGCTGTGAAATGGCATCTGACGAATGGAAGACTCCTTTTTATCATTGTGCTTTTTACCTTTTCAAAACAGTGTGCGTTGCCTTTGCTGAATTATAAGCTAGAGTTTATCGGTTTAAAAACAGTAATCATGGCCTGAAATTGCTTGTGACCTTCAAATTCTCCTGTAATACAAGTGCAGTGGGACAGGTCAAAACTGTTCAATGGTTTTGTAGAATTTCCTGTAAATTTAAGTCTCGCGTTCACTTCCTTGGGTTATTTTGATTTTCTTTTCTTTGTTTTTCATGAATGACAGAACGAATGCGAATCATACGAGAGCGTTCTGTGGGTCAGTATTGCTGCCACCACCACCATGCTGCAGCTTCGCTGGCCGGTGCCGTACGTCTCTACTCCCCACCGGTCACTTCCGAGTGCTCCCGGGCGTGCTGAACAGACTGCGACGCTGTCAGAAAGAAAGGTGAGTCACGACCAGCTATCTGCCCCGTGGTTCCCATCTGCAGAGCGAGTGGAAAATTGGTTCTTCCCCACTATTCTTTAATATTTTTATTTTAATGTTTAATATTTTAATATTTTTATTCTTTAATATTTTTAGTATTGCAGATGTTTGGGGGGGGGGTTGGTTTGGTCTTTTTTTTTTTTTTTTTTTTTTTTTGCTTCCAACAGGTTCACTGACCTTAAAAGAGGCTTGTGCCCATACAGGACTGTTGGAGAAGGACTCCCTTACTCTGTCCTAACGTAGTCTCTGCACAATGGGTTGTTGAAAATTCCTCGTTGCTTTATGCCCTATCTAAAACTAATTGTATTTATTTTTTAATTTAGCCCCTTTATGGTAGCAGCTGGTGTTATTTGTGGGCGTGCATTACCTTTTTAGCTCCCTCTCTCCTGGATTTAAATTGACTTTCCTTTTTTTGGCACGTGCAGTTTTTTCAGCAAGCCCTATTTTCCTGTCACCCCAGAGCACGCGCTGGAATGGGCCAATTTCAGCCCCCTGACGAGGGGAGCCGCCATTTGATGGGCACGGTAAGCGGTACATGGCCTTGGGAGCTCTTAAGGGAGACTTCAGTGTTTACATCAAAGAGAGTCTATCTAGCCTCACCTTCCTCAAAAGAATTAATTTAACGTTTTCTAGGTAGAAGGAAATTTTGAGCAGCTTTTAAAGGCTGCTGAGGGTGGGGTGATAGACCTTTTTGTTTCTGTAGAAGTATCAGGAATGCTGTTACATCCTTTTCCCTGCAAACACGTACTGAGCATTGGATGCTGATTCGTGACTCTTGACCCCGCAGCCTCCGCTGAGTTGTTGAAGGGAATGCCCATGTGGACACATCCAGTATAGAGGAGAAAACGTACTCTGGCTCCTCAGACTGAGGTGGAGGCTGGCTCACAAGTAACCATGGCAACCGCGCTGTCACTGTGAGCATCAAGGCATTTACATACCAAAAAATAAAAAAGCCCAAGTACGCTCCAACATACATTAACGCTCCAGCTCATGTGGAGATCTGGCCCTCGGTTTTGGTCCTTATGGATGTTGGCAGCTGTGGCTATCCCATGTAGGCAGGAATAATTTTCCCTGCTCTGTCCGCTGCATCAGCAGCAAAAATAGTTCCTGGTGGTAAACGTAATGGCTTCCAATTAAAAGGGGATATTTGAATTTCAAGTTGGAGAAACACTGAAGACAATTTTGTATTCACCTTAAAAAGTTTCATCTATCACACACTCCCCAAAACAGTGGGCTCCCATCAGTATTTGTAACATTCAGCTCTGTGTTTCCACAAAAGAGCCATTAATACAACATATCAAGTCTGGTGACAAGTTACATTTTATTGCTGTCAACAAACAGAGATCTTCCGTCTTTCTCTGCAGACTCCTCTTTTTTCTTTTTTTAACCGACCCTCAGGTTTGAGTTTTGAAGGATACATGTGGATGTGCTTTCCAATATTTTCTAGAAGGCTACTAGAGAGATGGCAGGGTGAGCTCATAGAAGCTTATGGAAGACATTGGTTAATATTTTCCTATGAGGTTAAATAAAGGTTTTGGGGTAAGTGCTTTGCTTGGGATGGAATTAATCCAATTTCTAAAGAGGACCAGGAAACCAGTACCCCCAGTCAGGAGGGGAAAGCCTCTGAAATAAATATTTAGTTTTGAAAACACCTCAGAATATTGATCTCTGCACCGTTGTTCTGATCTAAACGAATTTGTACTTTTTACTGGTATAAAGGGGACAGGGAACAGATCTAAGTGACAGCGCTTATTGATCTCCTGTCACCATATCACGTTATGTGATTTGGGCACTTCATACTTTCAGTCATCACCGTCTTGCTCAGGTGGGTGTCCTCGATGAGCGTCGCCTCGTGAGAGCAGGTCGGCTCTGCTGCGGCACCTCTCGCCTCTCTTCACCTCTCGCCTCCGCAACTTGAGGCAAGATCTTATAGGAGTCCTCTGCCAAAAACACTGGCAGCACCTCACTGACTTCAGAGCTTGGATCCACTGTATGAACTGCTTATTTTTCTTCCCGTGCTAATTAGTCTCCTGAGAAGGTTATCAGTGTGTATAGAAGTAAGAAATTTGATAAAAGTGGTTCTACAAAATCAGTTTAAAAAAAAGTTACTTGTGCGGGTTGGAATAAGTAGGCTTCAATCATTGTAGTTAGATTTAAGCAGCAGTCGGGAAAAAATAGAAGTATAAGAATATCTGTACTAGAAACTGTCAGCTCTCCAGCTAGTTAATTGAACTTATAACTGTATAATGATCACCTGCTAATATTCAATTTTTAAACCCACTTAAAATCCAATAAACTAGCTCTGTTCCACAAAACGATCCACTTCAGTCGACTATGCCTTACTGTTACAGAATTCACTTTTGCAATCCTCGCGTAGCTCTCCAGCTGCCAGCATCATTACAGCGGGTCAAATGGCCTGCGCGCACCTGCCGCTAGTCGCTGACACTTACTCAGCGGCTCGGTGGGACCGTGGGAGGTACGCTGCCAGGACAGACTGTGCCACCGCCTTCAGTTACATTTTATTTTTTCAGCCAACAGTATTTATTTCTGCATGCAAAGCAAAGGGACGGTTCGTTTGCTTCATCACTTGTGTTGCCAAAATGATTGTGCTGGTTTCTTCCAGGTTTGTCTCTCGCGACCCCGGATGGGACAGCAGAATTTGAGCTACGCTGTATAATTTCACTTCTTGGTTGATACATTTTTGAACCCGGGAGGGATGGCGGGGGAAAAAAAATCCTCTGGTTTTTTTTTTTTTTTGCAGCTCTACCTGTGTGTGTGTGTGCTGGTTTCGGAGGTGTCTGTGCTCCTCACGCGCAGGCATGCCTTTTGTCTGGCTGCACACTGTGCCAGCATGAGCCTGGTTTTAAGCTCGCCCTTTACCTGAGTGCTCTCACTAGCCTTCAATCGTTATTATCAGATGTAAAATCTATTTTCCCCAGCGGATCCTTCGCTCCCCAGCAGCTCATCAGGAAAAAGTACTTTCCTTGTATCTGTTTTGTCCCGTTCCAGTGAAACCAGGGGGATTGTTGCCATTGGCTCTAGTGAAGTCCAGATCAGACTTGTGCTGTTAAGGACACAGGTAAGTACCTCGGTATCTTTTGGCTTTAAAGTGCAAAGAAGAGGAGGCCACAAATGCAACCAGGTTCTGTCAGCCCCTGCTCCCATGGCCGTTCGTTTTGTGTCCTCTGTCTCGCTGTACTTAAGCTTTTGAGTAAATTTAGAGTACCTTTCAGGCTGGGTATCCTGGGAATATTTCTGAGCCTCTGTTCAGTTTTTGAGTTGATTACACACCCATTTCTCTAAAGGAAGAGTGTCGTCTTTGGTGTTTTGCCAGATTCTGTTTAATTGTTCTTTATTAAGATCAGCCCCAGCCACAAGATAACCCTCCAAGAGGCTATGACCCATCTCGACCAAGGCACATCACGTGGCTTGGCAGAACCTGCTGTAAAGTTCAGTCAGGTAAAACTCTCTCCAGGTTTGGAAGAACCTGCCTACAGTTCAGTTTCGACCAACATCATGAGGTGCAGGATAGGATGTTTGTTAAAATTCATCAGAAGGTTTGGGTTTGCTCAGATCCAAGGTATTTATTTGGACATGTCTCGAGTTTTACAGGGAGATCAGATAGCCAAGATTTTCTAGACTTAGATTTTCCAAAGAAAGGGGGGGGTGGGAGGGGGAGAGGGGGAGGAGCAGGGGAGGATTTCATCTATTCAAAACACTGCAAGTTGCAGTTAAGATCAATGCGAGGTGGTCTCCTTCTTGTGGTAAAACAGCTCGTGCTTTTCATTTTCTATTAATTTAATTTCCTCCATTATTCTGTCACGTGGTGCATTTCTCGTATCATTTGGAAACAAGTGGAGAAATGGAAACACACCTAGAGATCAACAAAACCATTCTGACAGCTACACCGAAGGGAAGAAGAATGACTCTTAGCCGTGCTAGCTCATTTGGCCATCTCGTTCGAAGGTCATCGCTTTGAGTCTCTCTGCAAATTATGCCTAGAGCTATGACCAAACTAGGGGCAAAAAAAATCAGGAATAAGATTTAAATCTGGAACTCTTTTCATAACACTTACCAAACCCCAAGATTCAAAAGCTGTCCATAGACCAACTATGGAGAAGTTGTAATTTGTGTAGCCTGGAGACCCAGCCAAAGCACGAGCTGTCATCCACTGTAATCCAACTCCGGCTGACTTTTAAGTAGGGAGCTGGTGGTCTCCCTAAAACGCAGCTGAAATCTGAGCTTTACTGAGGTCAATAATAAAGACTCCCACTGACTCTGAAGGGACTGGCATCGCACAGCCAGTGCCCTGTATGTTGAGACTCGTGAATCAAGAAAACAGCAAGGGGAATTGCTTCAAAGTTTTTCCTTGCATACTTGCAGTTTTACAGAGCGCGCGCGGGTGAGGAATGTTGTATTTACACATTTCAACTAGATCTGCCATTGAATATTTTAGCTATCGGTGTGGAAAAAAGAAATTTGAGGTAACCTACCGACAAAGTAATTTTGAAGATTTTTTTTATGTCTTCCTTAAAAATAAGAGTGGCTCAAGCTTTGATTCAGGCAGCAAATGTGCTTCCGTATCCTGAACGGCAATGCCGTAGTGGCAATCAGACCACGAAGGGCAACACTAGGTGTAAGGTATATGCGGGTGGAGAAAAATACGCAGTTTGCAATAAACATGTAGCATCATAAATGAATCTGCTTTCCTTGGCAACTTCTCGTGTGCGGTCTGTGTTTCACTGAGAACTTTACTTGTAAGCAAGCGGACAGCAGGTACGCGTTTGAGATCAAAGTGCTTCTGAGTGAGAGCAGTGAGAAACTTTTGATCAAATCTCTTTTACGTGGTGTATTATTTTTTTTGTTCTTCCCATTGAACTCTTTCTGTGCCATTGTTTTCACTGGCATGAGGTGGGTATTGCACAGGTAAGTGTAATGGATGCATTTGGTGCTGCTGTTAAAGGAAATCATAACCATTTTATACGATCACAAGGTGCTGCTCGCTGTGCCCTTGGCAGCAGCTCTGTTTCATGCTCTGAGCTTGCTGGTTTGGGGAGAACAGCAGGACCCACGGCTGAGCGACTGCGCCGGTGCGTGGGACGCGCGGGAAGGGAAGGTGCTGCCGCCCCTACGGCCAGAATACAGCGTTCATTTGCCTTGTCTCCTGTGCGGTCATTTTTTTTCCCTTGGGAAACTCCTGTACATGGAATGATTGTTAAATTATGGTAGTTGAATAGTTACAGCAGAAGAGGTTTTGGTTAAAAATATCTCCCCACCCCAATATAGACCAAAACCAGTTTAAAAAAGCAGGTAGAAAAATACCTTCCTTCAGCATTTTGGATATAGCAACCCATAGAACTAGGCTCTGGGCTGATGTCTTCATCAATCCCTCTACTTCCAAGCATTAAATCATCATGACTGAAGCATCAGAAAGGTTTTAAAAAATAATAACTGTTGGGATGTTTAGCTTTTCTCATTCATCATTTCAATCTTTGCTTGATATCTTCGAAGATTTTCTTTTTAATAAAAATGGAATTGCTGTGCAGTCCCATGATGTGCAATCCCATGAGTGGTGCTTTTGGTAAGAAAGTAAAATTGCGAGACATTAAAAATCACAAGGAATGACAACAACGAAGTCGAGTTAGAGACTTAATTGGCTTTAATTGGCAAATCATCTGCTGGAAAAGAACAAATGTAGCTAAACATACTGCAGGTCACATGGAGAGCGGGTAGCGGTTGTAATGAGGTCAGGGCACCACCACAGGGGTGTTTAACCTAACGAGTACAAACGGGTGTGAAGTGGAACATGGATGCTTTTTACATTTCCGCGGGTATAAATAAAATTTTCCCTTGTAAAAACCTTTTCAGATTTCTCAATGCTCAGAATGTGTTTAGAACTTCTCCAGGCTTTGGGGAGCGCTACCATGTTTTTCTTCAGGGAAGGGTGATGTTTTTATGCAAAAAGTATCTGATCATGTTTGACTCAGCATAAACGCCTGCAGGCGGTTGGAGGTTGTAACAGCCACTGCTCTCGGGGCAGGAGGCAGGGCAATCAGCAGCGACGTGTCGAGGACCACCCCCCCGGACGTTTTTGCTTTCTTGTTTTGTTTTGGATTTGGGGGCTCATTCTTACTTTTTCAAATAACAGCACGGCAAAAAGGCAGAACTGGGAGGAAGGTTGGTACTGGGAGAAAAAAAAACCTCAACAAAACATACAGTGACTCCTATATAAAATACCACTATTGGAATAAAAGTATTTTAAAACATTCTTTAATGCTAGCACTTTCCTTGCCTTTTCTCTCTGTGGTACTTGAAACAAAAATGGAGATAATTGTGTTTCATGTTTGGACATGCTGCTTCACATTTTGATTTGACCCATTCACAGAAATTGTCTAACTGTAAAATGTAAAGCAGATAGAAATGAGCTAACCGAAGTCCAAGGTTTAATTAGATTAAGAGTTTTGGATTTCAGCACTCTCTATTTAAAGAGGAGGGAGACTGGGGAGAAACTGTGCTGGGGTGGAAAAAGTTGGTTCACCTTTTAGTATTGAATAAACCGTAGCCTGAGTCGGTACTGCCATTTGCCAGGAGACAAATCTATCTGTTTTATCTGCTTGAACACCTATTTAGAGGAAACCGCCACAAAACTGTTGCTAGAGGAGTTTTTTGGATCAGCACCTCGGCATACTGGCAGGGGGGCTAATGCCCCCTCTAACGCAATGCGGCACGCTCCGCGCTTCGGCAGGTCGGCTGGTTTCTGACAACCGCAACCTTGGCCCGCGGTTTCAGAAGCACTTTTCTGTTGCGTTTGTTGACAGGTAGCAAAATCTCTGCAAGAAGTGGGTGTGATTAAAATCACAGTAAATTGTGATTATAGAGAACTATGGATCTGGACTTACAAGTACAGTGCATCTTTGATATAACCAAATGCAAACGAGCAAACGTTAAACGAAGGAGCTTGTGAGGGAAAGGGGGGAGTTTTTTAATTTCTCCAAGGTACTAATACCAGATCTAATGCCAGCTGCTCATTTTAATAATATGAATATTTCATGGTGTGTTAACTCTTAGACTAACCCACTAAAATAGCTAGTTACTTTTATACTGTAATTTATATATGACCTTCGTGATCAGAGTATCTGAGAACACACGGAGGTTAATGAATTCTGTCTTTTCTCACCAGTGTGAAGTACCGAAGTAATAATCTCTTGTTACAGGAGGGAAAAGAGGGCACACGTCATGTCCAATATTTTAGCCTGTGGCTGAGCTGTGAACTAAACCCAGCTCTCCAGAGCCGGGTTCCGCGCTGAAGCAACGAGGGCACTCTTGCTCTCGCTAGGCCATCCATCGGGTGAATTACAATGTGCATTTCAAAAGCATATTCGGGTTGTTTGGGCCAGGATCCAGGTTTTCCTTTGCAAACTCTGACACCAGCTCTCGGGGGTGGCTTTGACCTCTTATAATGATTGCCAAAGTTGTGGGTTTTGTTCGGGGAAAGTAATGCTTGTGGCACAGACGACAAATATTTTTTCTGGCTTATTCTCTCCTGAAACCATTTTTGTGTCACGCTATACAAGAAATGCTTCTCCTATGACAGATAGAGTACTGAAACTACTCGCACTTTGCACAACCTTCCCATTAACACTGGGGCTTTGTTAAGTTGTGAGAATATTTGTGAATACAGCGCTGAAAAGTTCAGATGACTCATCTTGCCTACTCGTAGCTCAGCGAACACGCTCCTCTTAGGTCATTTGGAAGTATCGCACCAAGAAGAGCAGCGTCTTCCGTGCTGTCGTCAGACTGGAGTGGTGCAGGACCTACAGGGCTGACGAACCCGCTGAACAACAGGTATTCATCTTCCCTTCTTCCGTTTTTCTTCTCCTATTTCTATTTTTCCTTCCTTCCCTGCTTCCCACCATCCTTTTGTCTGTCCTTCCATCCTTCCTTCCTTCCTTCCTTATGTCAGTTCTTCTGTCCTTCCATCCTTCCTTCCTACGCTCCATTCTTCCATCCTTTGGTCCCATCTGTTTGTCCTTCCTTGTGTTCCTCTGTCTCTCCTTCCATCATTCCATTCATCCTTCAATCCATCTTTCCATCCATCCATTCTGCCTTTCATCCATCTTTCTGTCCCTACTTATGTCCTTCTGTCTGTTCTTCCCTTCTTCTGTCTTTCTATCCTTCCATCCTTCCATTCTTCCTTCTGTCCTTCCTTCCTCCTTCCATCCCTCTGCCCATGTTTCCATCCCTTTGTCCATCCTCACATTCCTCCACCTTTCCATCCCTCTATTCTACTATTCTTACTTTCATCCTTCTGTCTGTCCCTCAGTCATTCCTTCTGTTCCTCCATCCTTCCATCTTTTCATCCTTCCGTCCTTCCTTCCACCCTTCCTTCCATCCATCTGGCCTTGCCATTGTTCTTCCCTTCTCTCCTTTCCGTCCTTCCTTCCTGCCAAACCTTCCATTCTTCCTTCCTTCCTCTATCCTGCTCTCCATCCTTCCTTATATCCATTGATACTCTGTGCGTCCTTCTGTCCTTCCTTCAAGCCTTCCATCCATCTTTCCATCCATCCTTCCATACATCTGTCCTTTCTTCCTTCCACTCAGCCTTCCTTTCATCTGTCCTTCTTTCTATCGGTTCTTCTGTCCATCCTTCCCTCATTTCATTCATCCAGAAGGATGAATCCCTACTTCCTTACATCCATTCTACCTTTCTTGCATCCTTTTGCCCTTCCTACCATCCGTCCTTCTGTTCATCCATCCTTCCTTCCGTTCTTCCTTCCATCCTTCATTCATTCCCTTACTCCATCCTTCTGTCCTTTCTTCCAGCCTTCCGTCTCTCTCCTTCCTTCCATCCATCCACCCTTCTGTCCTTATTTCCACCTGTCCTTTCTTCCCTCCTTCTGTCTGTCCATCCCTACTTCCTTTCTTCTGTCCTTTGTTCCTTGCACCTGTACTTATGTCCTTCCATCCTGACTTCTGTCCCTCTCTCTGTCCTTCTGTCTGTCCTTCCTTTTGTCCATCCATCCTTCCATTTATTTTCCATCCTTCCTTCTTACCACCCTTCATTCCATCCAGCCTTCTGTACTTCCTTCCATCCATCCTTCCGTACATCCATCCATCCTTCTGCCCCCCTACCATTTGTGCTTCCATTCACCTGTTGTGCCTTTGTTCTGTCCATCCGTATGTCCTTTCTGTCTGTTCTTCTGCCCGCAATTCCTTCTGGCCTTCTTTCCATCCATCCTTCCCTCCTTTCTTCCATCTTTCTATCTGTCCATCCTTCCATCCCTCCATCTGTCCTTCCTTCCCTCCTGCCATCTTTCCATGTGTCCTTCCTTCCGTCTGTCATTCTTTTCATCCATCAGGCATTCTTTCCTTCCTTCCATCTGGCCTGCCTTCATTCTGTCCTTCTGTACATCCATCCTTCCAACCTTCCACCCATATCTTTATGTCCCTTTTTCCAATCCATCCATCCCTTCTTCCATCCTCTCTTCCATCTGTCCCTCCTTCCTTCCTATCTGTCCCTTCGCCCTTCCTACCACCCATCCTTCCTTCCGTTCTTTCAGTCTGTCATTCCTTCCATCCTTCCCTCCGTACTTCCATTCATCCTTTCCTTCCTACCATCGGTCATCCTTCTTTCCGTCTATCCTTCCCTTCTCTCATCTGTCTGTCTGTCTTTTCTTTCATCCTTCCTTCCTACGTCTGGCCTTCTGTGCATCTTTCCTTCTGTCTGTCCTTCTTGTTCTTCCTTTTGTCCCTCTTAACTTCCTTCTCTCCTGCCTTCCTTTCACCCATCTTCCTTGCTTCTGTCCCTATGTCTGTACTTACTTTCTTTCTATCTGTCCTTCCTTCTATCCATCCTTTCCTACGTGCATCCTTCCTTACAGCAGTCTATCTGTCCTTCCCTAAGTGCTTACCTTCCATCTGTCTGGAATTCCTTCTGTCCATCCTTCCATCCATCCTTCTGTAGATCTGTTCTTCTGTACTTACTGCCATCTGCCCTTCGTCCGTCCTTTCCACCCATACTTCCCCAAGGCGGGACAGAGGGACAGAACAGAAGGACAGACCTAGGAACAGATGGACAAAAGGAAGGAAGGAACAAAGGAAGGACAGACAGAAGGATGGATAGAAATAAGGACAGCTGGACACTGAAGGGCAGACAGAGGAAGGGTGGGGGGAAGGGTGGAGGAAGAGAAGCAAGGAATGATGGAAGGAAGGCGAGAGGTATGAAATGATGCAAAGATGGATACAAGGAACAAAGGAGGGAAGAGAGGAAGGGAGGATGGATGGAAGACTGGAAGGAGGGAAGGAAGGACATAGGGTGGGACAGAAGGAAGGGTGGAAGTCAGGACAGACAGAAGGAAGATGGGATGTAAGGAAGGAATGATGGATGGAAGGACAGAAAGAAGGATGGCAGGGTAGACAGGAACAATGGACAGACGGGAGGAAGATGGACAGAAAAACAGAAGAGCAGAAGCAAGGACAGATGGACAGAAGGAAGGAGAGAGACATGGAATGATGGAAGGACAGATGCAAGGAAAGAAGAATGGACAGAAGGAAGGAAAGAGAAAAAAGGAAGGAAGATGGAAGGAAGGATGCACAGAAGGCTGGATGGACAGAAGGACAGATGGAAGAACAGGACAGAAGGAAGGAGTGTGGACAGAAGGCAGGCAGGATGGATGGAAGGAGGAACAGAAAGAAGGGTGGATGAAAAGAAGGGAATGCTTCTGTCCATCTTCCTTCTTTTTGTCCATCCTTGCTTCCATCCCTCTGTCTGTCCTTCCATCTTTCTGTCTCCCCTTTCCGCCATCCTACCTTCCATCTGTCCATCCTGCCTTCCTTCCGTCCTTCAAACCTTCTTTCATTCCGTCCTATCCATCTGTTCTACTGTCCAGCTTACCTTCCTTCCATCCGTCTGTCCGTCCTTTCTTCCTTCCATCCGCCCTTATATATATACACAAAGGTTATATATAAAAAAACCCATATGTTTATAATATATAAAAATGAAGTTTTCCCGGTGAAAGCTGACAGCACGGGCCATCAGCAGAACGTTACGCTGCTCACGCCGTTTGGGTCTCCATTTGGGGGATATTTAGTAGAGACATTTTGATATCTGGGCAATTAAGTAGCCTTTTTCCACACGCTATCAATAACATTAGCCACGCTGAATGAATAATACCCCTCGGTGCTGTGCACATTACCAACATACAACGTGCAAATGGAACGAGAAGGATTTTATTTTCATGCAGAGACAGAAGTTTTGTGCTACAATGAGATGGCCTTTTGCTCATTTCCCATTTAATTTCATATGCAACTCACTAATAGCATCCCAATGGCCCTCCCCACATTTCTCTTCTTCTAGTCTCTCTAATGCACCTTAAATGATGAGAGCACTACATCAATAGTCTCAATTTAGGCAATGTGTGCTTTTGGCAAAAAAACAGCAAGTACTGCTAGCATAAATCTCCCATTACTGTAATGACACATTAAAACGGCACAGGGGCTTACAATCTGTGTTGAGAATTACCCATCCACCTGCTCGCTGTAATCACGTTAGAGATGTTTATCCTTCCCTTCGCCCATCCTTGTGCTAGCCTGGCTCACCCAGAAGGAAAAAAAACCCAGGCGTTTATCAACAGAGCACCCTTTTGTGCAGGATTCCAGCGATTCTGAATGGATCTGTTTGGATCAGATACCCAACATTGTTCGTGCGAGATAAACAAAGAGAAAGGAACGCGGGTGACTGATCAGTAACGGTTAACTGCAACACGCGCCCCCTCCCGCCTTTCCCCAGCCATAAATTGCAAATGACACTGGCGGGAGGAATAGGGCTGTAATCTAGATGAAACATTTTTGAATGCCTTTTCTGAATTACAGGACGTACATTGATCCGGCTGTCATTCCGTTCCATTTGGAATGATAGAGCTGCAGAAAAACACTTTTGTTTAATTGAGATAATATTGTATTTTTCCTGAGTCCTTTAGGAGAGAACCGTTCTTCCCGAAATGAAAAGACGCTGGCATATGAAGTCCTAGCAGCAAAGGCCAAATTCAGAGATTGCTTAATACCGGTGACTAAACAAGACATTGCATTCGTCTCCGCAAGCTGGTTCCCCCTGAGAGGCCCTGGCAGACCGAGAGTACTACTTTGTCCCAAAATAGAAGTATTTAGGTGAGCTGGGCACCTATCGCATACTCGGAGGTGACGCAGCGCCCAGTATAACTTACCTGACAGCTGAAGCCGGCTGAGCGCTTCGACAGAACGACACAAAATCACCTTGCACCCCCAAAAGGGGGGAAGCACCCCACAGACGCCCCAAGAGATGACACACCAGGACCAGAAAGGACCATTTTTATTTTGCAGGTATTGTTGGTGCCAACGCCTCGGTTTTGTTCTCTCTTGGGCTGAAAAGGAATTTTTTGATGTCTGCTCTCAGGCCCAGCGCCTTGATTTGGTAAGAAAGAGCTTTGCGAAGTTTTTTGTTACTGACCTGGACTGCGTTCACAGCGTGAAGGTGCTACGAAGCTTGTGCTGAATGCATCGCAGAGCACTGGTGACGCACGGGCCTTGCCACGCTCGCTTTCCTTACCTGCTTCTGCAGATAGAAGTTACTCGTACTCTAAAATAAAAAAAAAAAAAAAATTAAAAGCACTGAAATCTGCTTCCTTTTGAACTGTAGCCTGTTTGTTCAGGAAATCTGCCCAAACCCATTGCTTAGATGCTGTAGGATTTCTTCAGCAATAATTGTGTCCTTTAAACTGGCTTTTATCAAGGAGCTTTTCTACAAGCACACATAATTAATATGCACAGGAAAATGAGGTTTTCTTGGAGAAAACTGAAGTGGTAAAGCACTACACATGTATTTTATTAATTTTATTGATTTATTATAATATAAATTATTAAAAGGGAAGGGGGAACATCCTAAAAAAAAGATTTAATCCCTTGTTTTATTTGTGTACGCATTTCTTGTTGTAGCCGAGTATATGTGTGCAAACTATGGCTTCAGACAGGAACCCTAACAGGAACCGGCTTTGCTTTCTGAGGAAAGCATGGTGTAACTGTGGGTGATGTAGGTTCTTTTTTTTCTTCTGTTAAACGAACCAGTTTAGTAGAAGGAGAAACAAATGTATGAGGAAACACTGTATTCCGGGGACTGAGATCTGTACTTTCTGAGACAGCCCATGGATCAATACATTAACCCTGTTTTCAAGAGCCTCCCGGGAGTCCCCGTTTCCGTGGGCGAAAGGACTCTTCAGGGGGTTACGCGTTGCCCTGAGGGGCCGTGTGCTGTGGCGCGTACCTGAGTGCGTTGCCTTTTCTGAGAAAACACTTTTGGGAAGACGTGCGTTCGTCTCGGAATTTTTCTTTTTTTTTTTGTCTCAGCCTGGCTGTTGCACTTCTTCCAGGATGGCAGGCAACGTAATCCTGTTCTGAGTATCATTAGAGATATTTACGCTGAGCAGTGGATTTCTCTAGAAAAACAGTATTCCGGCACATTTCTTACTGTATAATTATTTGGTTTCCCATGTGGCTCTACAGAGGCTTTACACTGCACTTGCTTTTATTCAGGGTTTGCACCAGCATGAAGCAGACCCCTAATCGTGTTCAGTCACAGTTAAATCCCAAGGTCTCAAAACCAGAGTGTTTTGTTCAGCTGTACCTGATACCTTGCACACATCCAGAGGTCAGCTGCTGCCATCCCTTCGCCACTGCCCCAGGGCACAGCTGACTTCTCAGGCTGATAAAGTAGAAGAATCGGGAAGCAGTAACCTAAAAAAAAAAAACAAACAAAAAACCCCAGTGAGTTTTCAGTTAATAACAGAGGCAGCGAATGACTGAGTTGCTGCATTGCCCTGATTTACCGTCAGGAAGGTTTCTAGCAGCGCCACTTGGTACTGATTAGAGCCCTCGGTGGCACGGGGAGGCCTGCAATCGTTTGGTCTGGTCGTGTTGTAGCGTAGTTTAGCGCAGAGTCCCTCCAGGAGACAACCCAGTGGATTCATCCCTGTATCAAGGTATGGGGAAAACCAGTCGGTAAGCACTCGCTCCGCGCGCTCATTTGAGAGCAGGAGGGACCAGATCCACCCTGGCAACTCAGCCTGCGGCAAACGTTGTCTTTGCTGAAAGCGTGAGAGGGGATGTTTGGAGAATTGGCCCTAGCCAGCAAGGGATCGTGGGTAAAAAAGCATTACAGCATGCAGCTCCTTCAGTTTAAAGCCTGAGAGAAAGCAAGCAAGCGGCACAAGGGAACAAGTCCGAGAGCAGAGAGGACAAACCTGCTGCCTCTCGCCGGTTTTGCATAAGCACCTCTCCAGTTTTAGTGTCCGGTTGCACCAACGCAGGCTTTTGAGCCGTCTCCCACCCACAACTCTATTTCACACCCAAGGGACAGATGCACAGTCTGAACAGGCACTCTCTGAGGGGTAAACTGAAGACCAGGGGTAAGGTTGGGGGTTGTTTGCTTCCTCCCTTGTTTTTTTCCCCTCATATGAGGAAACCAGGAAAAAATATTCTTTTGCTGTGCTGATGCAGTGCTTAATGCAAAGGAGCTAGGACTGACCTCTGGCAGAGGCCTCTCGGAGCTACAGCAACAGAAATGAGAAACAGCAATAATGAGGAGATTTTCTGTGATTTTTCCAGCAGCGTACTGAGCCTTCTTCAAGCAGCAGCTAATAGGAGTGGGAGCTTTAATCTATATAACTTTTTTATGTAATGCTCTTTTTTCAGAGTCTGTTTTTGTTTTGAGGCAAAAATTTCCTACTTTACTTGTTCTTCGGCTATGTTGAAGAGATGAGGAAAAGAGAACTATCGCTTCTTTTTATGTACTGTCACCTCATCCCGTAACCACAAGTTTTAATGGTCAGCACAGGAGGCGCGCCGCTAACGAATGACATGGGATCCGCGTTACTGTTAGCCACCGCATTACCGGGGAGATATTTTGACTTAAAGAAATCAATTGGACTGAAGGGGGAAAGTCAATAAGAGTTATAGCTTTCTGGAAAGAAAACATATCTGGAATGTTTTGGTTTGTAACTTGCTTGTAAAATAAACAAACAAGGATAAAAAGTGGTATCCAAAATTAGAGCAGGAATTTGGCTAGGAAGCGGGGGGTGCCCGCATTCTGTCCCATGCATCCCCATACGCATGACCGGCTATTTCTGCCACGTATTATTAAATCACGAGATATCCAGCACAATAAACCAACAATGCAAAAAAATCATTACAGCAAGGTACAGCAAAAGAAATATTACCGCATCAGTTCCCTGGTGACCTTGTCATTCAGATAATAATCCAGTTCGCCCAGTGAATTGTGCCTGGGCCGGAGCACAGCGCGGGTTTGCCCTCCTTCTCAGCAATTTAGACTTGGGTTTCCTATATCTGGTTTTCAGAGCCAGGTCTTTTTGTTTTTTTTTTTTCCCCAGCATGCAGCAGTAACAACAAACACCTGCCTTGTGCAAGGCAGCGGGGTGTATTTTATAAACAGATAGATGAGATAGATATAAATATTATAGCTAGCTAGCTAAATATATATATCATATGTAACAGCCCAAGCTGCTGCTGAGGAGCAGAACTTCTGCTCCGCTGTCAGCACTTTCGGTCTCTTGACCACGCTGCTGTAACCTATGGCTGGGGGTTGTATAAAATGCTCTATACTGTACCGTGTCTTAGACGAGACAACCGGTCAATGAAGATGCTGGAGAACGTGGTGACAGCCCTCCAGCCCCTTCCTCCCTATCCCTCCCCCTCAAAAGAGAGGCTAAAGAAAGCAAGAAAATATTTTGAGTCCATACCCTCCAATTCTGTTTCAAACACAGTACATTGCTTCTAGTGGAATAATGATTTCTTGATGGATTCTCATAAATGGACTGTTTCCCACATTATCTGAAATAATTGGTTCCTAGCGACCACAAAACGAACAGCAGGTAGGAAATGAGTTTGCAGTTGCCAAAACATAATGGATCATTTAGTCATTCTCTGAAGGTTTTAACACTTTTTTGGGTATCAGAAGGCCTTCACCTAATTGCACTAGTCTTGTTATAAATCTGGCTGTTGGAATTACATCACTGCCATATCAGAATAAGGCCCACAGAATATAAACATTAAAAACTAGACATATTCAAAATGCTCTTACAACTCGCAGTCACTACACCCTCTGATTTAACTGATGAACGTTACAGTCAGGAATGTTTTTTTTCTCCTATTTTTAGCCCTGTTTGATAACGTTACAGCACAGGCTCATACAAACAGAAAACACGGATACTTAGTGCAACTGTGACAGCGCGCGCTTGCTTCCATAAAGCCCGAGAGGAGCACAACCAATCCATCAGTGGAAATGAGTGAGGATTTCAGAATAACACATCGCGTGACAACTCTCACTTCTTTACCACCATTTTTATACATATTTGGAGGTAAAACACTACCGAGGAAGAAATTTCCACCGCTCCAAAATTTCATCTTCCAGACTTAATTTTTCTGTTTATGGTCTTAACACAAAAGCTGGGCTGTCCTTTAATGAACAAGACAAGTAAAACACACAGGTGTGCGCACATTCCCACCCACAGCCCTCTGGCCCCTTCTGACCCATCTTTTCCTATAAAGACCTTTTTTACCTTTTGCTTTTCTTTCTTTTTTTTTTTTCCATATCTTGGATCTCTCCTAATGTCTCCTTTCTTTTTTTATTTTTCCTCAAAGTAATATCCAGCCCTCCTTCCCCCAGCTACCAATACTGACAACAACCAGTCATATAAGCACTTAATATCCCAAAGCCTTTCATCTTTTGGCCATTAAAACCCTTGCATGAAGTGCCGGCTCCATACACGTCCGGGGCAAAGCCTGTTTGGGCAGAACCAGGAGGAGATCTGTGGCTTTCCATAGATAAGCTCATGTCTGCCTTGTCAGTCTGTCTTTAGTATTTATTCTGGAATTTCTTGGATCCTTTTTTCTCTTCTTTAAATAAAATAATCTCTTTTCTTGGGTGAGCTGCTTTATGAAAAGGAGCTGGTCAAGCCATGTAAATTATATGTATTTTTTAATTGTGTCCTGTAGTAGGAATTGTATTTGAATGATATTCTTTGGTCTAGAGCTTTCAAAGACATATTGTCGCTTAAGTTTGAAAACAGTCTAATTTTTTTGTGAGCGTTTTAGTGTACTCGTACAAGAAGACATAATTAAGACTTAGAGAAAATAAATGTATTTCACTTAGGTAAGTAAGCGGACCAGGCCTTAACCTTAAATTGTCGTTTCCATTAACTCAGGAAAATGGAATGGTTCTAAAAACTGTCATTGCCCTGTGTCGCTAGGCTCACCCATCCCCCCGCGCCCTCCGCACGGGCTTGGTCAGGGCCGCGCCACCTCCTCGCGCCCGCACCCAGACGGAGCCTCCTGCGGTCACAGAGGACCTTCTCGAAATTCAAGTCTCGGCACACAAAAGGCTTTGGTGCATTGTCAGTCTGCCTTTTTTTTTTTTTTGTCTCAAAAGACTCTGTGCTGCTGCTCAGTTTCCTGCACAAAGTCCCAGCCTGGCAAGCTGCATCCGTGGATGCCATTCAAGATGTTTTTCGTTGTGACTCCATAATGAAAAAGGTTAGGAGGAACAGAAGAAGCTATTTAGAAAGCATTTGGACGGATTTGTATATATAGCTACTATTCTTGTGAATGCAGCCTGGATAATTATGTCCCCAAATAGCCAAACTATTTGTGTAGAGCTTCCTCCACAATTGTAATTACACTTGCATTTTGCACATCCAATTAAGGTTGCATTGAAATGCTGTAAAAATTGTCTGCAACTTTTTACAATATAATGAAAATCCAGATCCTTTAAAGAAACTAGGGCCACTCCTCCTAAAGTGGGCTCCACAGAGTGCAACAGAATATAATAAAATATAATTACGAGAAGCTGGACTCTGCCCACCGGAATAAGGGGGCTATAAAGAGGGAAGACTGCACTGACGGCGACTCATGGGCGACAACTGAATCCCATCGCAAGTCATAGGAGAAAATTCTCCTCTTCAGCAAGGCAGTCATTACAATCGGGGAGCTTCATCAGTTTAACGGGCATCATTTAGAAGAAGGGTAACAGGAAAGGGAGCGGAAAATAGCCTGAGTTCAAAATTAGATGCAGGGCTTTCTAAGGAAAAACCCAAACGAGTATTTTTAGAATTCTGTTGGGTTGAGGCAGAGTTGACAATTTGTATTTCATATAAATAAATAAATAAATCTAGATAGATATGAATTTCCAAAGTGCTGCAGAAACAACAGACAGCTGATATTTGGGTTCAGTTAACTTTGCCTTCACTTACCTTGCTTTTACGTTACTGTCCCTCATCCCTGGGTAAAGGCAATGAGAAGGGACACACTTGTCCTGTTCAAATTTGTATTTCCGAGATCAGGAAACGGTGAGTCTGTTCTCTGTCACAGTTTGCTAAACAAATGTGTTTTCCTTTCCTGTGATAATAAAAATCGCCTGCACCACAACCCAAAGCAGGACCCCAGAGTAGGTGGGAAATGGCACCAAGACTCTCCTCGAGAGTGTCACCAGCTCAAACGAGGCTGAGATAATACCGGATATGTTGGAAGCACAACGGTCTTCTAATTTTTAGACTGAGAAAATCAGGATGGAAGTAACCAAAGCGTTTGATGTTAGAATGCATCTAAAAGATTATTAGTTTAATTTTTTTAATGATCTCTGCCTGGGAGTTATGAATTCACGACCACCACCCGGCTATTTTAAAAAAGAGAGAAAACCCACTGGATTCATTGCCCTGATTTCTGTCACTCAGGCACAGTGTGCCGAGTTTGCGTTGCAGAAAAAGTTACTTGTGCATTTTAATGTTTCTAATATTTACTAAACCCTCCCACCTTGACTCTTCAGTTCATTCACTTCAGGTAGATCAATCACAGCAAATGGGAAAATCTGCAATTTTTAAGATGGTTAATGTGTTTTTCTGGGCTTACCTCATTTTGTGCAATGTTGTTATTCTGCAAGTAAGGAACCAATGCAATGGTTTGGGCAGCACCAACAATTTTCCAAAAGATACGCAAATAGAAATGCTGAAAAATTAGATGGGTTTATAAATACCCTAGGAAATTTTTCCTGCCAAGAATCTCATGTGCCTTCAGTTCCGTCCTCCCAACACTGAGAACACCAAAGGATATAATTCTGCTAACTCCACCCAACACACACTTTGGAGGGTTGCTTAGTAAAAATTTTTGGTGAAAACTTGCAATATTTTTTTCCCAAATCCCAGATATTTTGATTAGGAAATGCTCTTACAGTGTTTCATACTTGTTTGGCTGCTTCCTGCCCCTGTCCTGGCTAAACTCCTGGTAAAATGAGAATGATGTACTGGAGTCTCCCTTCCTTTCCTAACCTTGGTGAGGGTTTTAGGTTTTTTCCTACCTAGGTAAAGCTTTTCACTCCACACGTGCCTGTGGTGGGATGCTGCTCGCTGGAGTACATCGTTCAACTCAGAATTGGTACTGTGAGGCCTTCCTACACGGGAGAAAGGGAACCATTCAGTCAGTTCACTCCATTTTAAAAGAATATCTCAAAGTATAATCCTATAAAAATAAATTACTCTATCAAAGTACATGCGTTCCAGGAAGAAAAAGTCAATATTTATATTCTAGCTCCCAACTTGCTGTTAAACCACAGCACTAGCTGTAAAGCTGAAGATGAACTATAGAAAACACACTTTATAGTCGCCATAATTTGGATTTGGATCTCAACTTGAGGCCCAGATGGGGGGTGAGGAGGGGGTCAGGGGAAAAAATTAATCTCACCAGAAGCCACTTGCCAGAAGACTCCCGCCAGCACCTTCCGCTGAAGAGTCACTGGTGGATGGTAATAATTTTGTCTTCCCCATCACTGCTGTTGCTGCTGCCGCAGCAGATGTCAGCAAGGAAGTAAATCTGGTCCTTCCCAAGGCTGTATGTCAAGTGAGATGAAGTTATGCAGAAGCTGTAAAATAAAACAAATCACAAGGGAAACTGGTGACTAAATTTTAACATTATTGTTTGCTATTACCACTTATGGTCTTAATGCTCTGTATGATGATCCACTTTGGTTGCTAAATTAGACTTTTCAAGGGAGAATTAATTTGTGGAAACCAAAACAGAACACCAGCTTAACAGGTCTTAAGGGCTTAAACATTTTAATGATACAAAAATAAGCTGGAGTTATCATAGCTTGATATGCATAGCTCACAGATCTTCCAAAATAACTTGCAACAACCGGCAGCCACTATCTTGGATCAAAGGAGGCTTCTAGACTGATAGGAAATTGCATAACTCTTTCTATTAAATATTTAGATCATAAATAGGAACGCATCCTGGAGGTATGTGCATACAGGCATACATACACACAAACACACACATACAGGGATATCTATACCGACGCATGCACATCACTCCAAGATATCTATAGCTCTATCTGTACATAACTATATGTACACACAAACCTGCATGTAAGTTTGTACACACACAAACTTAAAAGTCATATCAATTTGGGATCAAATTCTACTCAGTAACCAATTAGATATTTTTCTCCTGAGCAGTACTGTAAATATTAATGTGGTTTCTTTTTCCTAAAAGTTAAGACTGTCAACCACTTCTAAAAAGCGCTAGCTAACTCAAAGGAAAAGAAATGTGCTTTTTGGGGCGTCTGTTGCTTTCATTCCCATGGTTGTCAACAGATAGGTATTGTCTAACACACTTATTTCCAAGTCATCAGCCACAATTTTCAGCATACGTATGTTAATGTCAAGTTTGTGAGATCAGAATACCAACGGCAGCACAGCCGCGCAGTCAGCGACTTACAAGAAATGACAAAGTTTCATCGCGGATAGATTACATTTCAGACACTTTATCACAGTGAAATATCCACCAGAAATCATTACAAATAGCCATGTAAATCAAATCAAAATGGGTCTTAAATGAAGGTTTATATGCAACAGATATGAAAGGAGAACTTTCTGATTATTCCAAATCCTGTTTTAATTAACACTTACTCCTAGCCTAGCTTTATTTTTTCTTTTCATCTTCTGTCTATCATTTATTTGACATCTCTGGTGTGATGGAAGTGATATTTAAAAAAAATGGGAAACACAGAAAAAGAAACCATTTCCAATACTCTGTCTGGTTAAAAAGATTCTGCTGATTCATATTAGCATCTTTATCATGTAACTGGTCAAAATGCTTGTCAGGGTGTTAGCCAAAGAACAGATGGGTCATTAGTTTTAAATACGAGACAGGTTCAAAGCATCTAATTCATCTTTAAATTTGGTTCTCACTGCTTTAATTGTATGTGTGGAAAGCTGTGGTCAACAGCACTTGACACAAATTCGTAAATTAATTTACTTCTGCTCCCCCTGGGCAGCACACTCCCACCAGCCGACCCTGACCTTGCGGTTACAGTTGGCCTCGGTCAGTTCTCATTGACCTCCGCAGGGACGGGACCGCACCAGTATTCCTGCAAAATCTGCTTTCTGGGATCACCACCTTATACGAACCTTGCCATTAACCATAAGAAGCGGTACCAGCAGCAACATTTTCAGCACCAAACTGTTTACATAAGAAAAAAAGGGAAACGAGACGTACCAGAAAGGATGATGATTTGTCGTGGGTGTATTTTTTTTAAATTCCAAATCAGGTAACCTTAAATGAAGCAGAAAAAAAAAATTATGTTCCCTTCCAGATTTGTTAATCTTACCAAAAGATGATTGTTAACCCATTTCTTTTCACTTTGTCTCAGACTAATATTATGATTCTAACAGAAATCATAACTTAGGGCAGCATTTCAAGAGAAACAGTCAGCTTTTCTTCCCATCATATTTTCCTATCAAACAGAGTTCCTTGGCTGCTAAATGCCTCCAAAATCAGCCTGATGCTGAGGCTTTAAAATTATGATGAAACAGAAAAGTAGGGCAGACAGGGAGAGGAAATTTTTCAAACGCAGTTGTGATTGCCGTAAGTCCTGATCCCACTGCAGTGAGTATTAAAATGTGTGTTGCTTCCAGAGACGGGCTGCCATCTTAAAGACCTGCTTGGTTTCGAGTCTCATACCAGTGCAGAATGGGTCAGCTTGTGCAATGTGAAAAGTTATTACAGTCTTCTAAATAAAACACGCTAACAGTAGATGTGGTTACATTCATTTTCTTCTTGTTTTTCTCACTTGGAGATTATTTTTTATTACGTAAAGCATATTGTTAAATGCTGAATTATAGGGGATGTAACCTTCGCTCACTCAGTACCATGGGCTTACTTTGGGACTACATTACAAGGGATAGAATAAATTTGGCTCCAAGGCTTCTAGCTGGCCAAGCATACTCTACGGAATAAAAACGTCAGCTTCTGCTGCAAAATGGTAGATTTTAAATTTTGATTGAAATACAGAAGCAGATTGTTAGAACTCTTTTCTCTGGATTTACTTGCCTTTTTTTTCTTTCAATGTGCTTTATGTCAGTAGACAATTACATTGTCAAATCTGTATGCAAATAGACACAAACTACACAAAACCTGGATAATATAACAGCTGCTATAAGTTTGCAGTCAAACTGTGCTAGTCAGACCTGGCATTTGGAATTACTTTTCCCCTGTTATTCAGAGGAGGTAAAAAATAGAATTTGCATTGTTCCTATTGCTATTCCAGATTCCTTTATAGTTAGACCTGCACAGACTTGAGAGAGCAGGAAAAATCAAAGCCAGACTGATAAGCCCCAGTCACTTAGCTCATACAGCTCATATTGTTTCTTTCAGCGTGTTAAGATTAAGATCTTCCAGCTGAAGAGGGTATAGGCCTTCCTGTAAAGAGAGTGAAAGACTGCCGCCGTGCTGGTTTTGGCTGGGATAGAGTTAATTTTCTTCATGGTAGCTAGTATGGGGCTATGGTTTGGAGTGATGGCGTTTGTCTTCCCAAGTAACCGTTACCGTGATAGAGCCCTGCTTTCCTGGGGATGGCTGAGCACCTGCCTGCCGGTGGGAAGGAGTGAATGAATTCCTTGCTTTGCTTTGCTTGTGTGCACGGTTTTTGCTTTACCTATTAAACTGGCTTTATCTCAGCCCACGAGTTTTCTCACTTTTACCCTTCGGATTCTCTCCCCCATCCCACCGGGGGGGAGCAAGCGAGCGGCTGGGTGCTGCTTGGTTGGCAGCTGGGGTTGAACCACAACAGCTGCTGGCCTCCAGAACTTATGATTTTCCGGATTTTTGTCACTGGATTGTGCTCTAGGAGACAGGTCCCAAACTCTTGAACAGGCAGCTCATAACTTTCAAGAAGGATCTCCAGCAAATGCTCTCTCTGCCACAACAGCTTCCCCAAAGATAATACAATGCCAGGGACAGGCTAGGAGTGAATCCCAGCTGCTTTAACACCCTAGATAAGAAGGAGGCCAAGCACCTTCTCAAAAACAACAGTCATTTCTGATAAAAATGTCTGTAATTTCGGGAACAGTTGACATTCTCAAATATGTGCTGACTGTCAGGTTGCACGTGAGGCAGTGAACACCAGCAGCTATTCCGTTACGCCACCAGTCTATCTTATTACGGCATTGATTTTTGCTACGCCTGACATCCCCAAACTTGCTCCTACGAAAGGCACAGTCTTCCTATTTTTAGATACACTGTCAATAATTTTTTTCCAATATAATTTCTGCCTGGTTTGATCCTAATTAAGCATCTAGGGTGCACTTTCCAGGTTATGTCAAGAGGAAAATTCCCTTTGATCAATATTTTTTCTCTGCCTATTTTTTTCTTGTCTTCAACTGCCAGGTTTACTCTGAAATTCAAACAAGCCTCCAGCAACATACCACAACTTGGCATAGTTAGTGCACAGCTACATCCTTTGTGGTCTTCAAGAAAGAGAATACTGTCATGAATTAGGACTTACCTGGTTGTGGCACCGACAGCTGGCGTCTCCGCTTTTATGAATTATTTAGGTTGTTGCATTTACAAAAGAACTGCAAGGATCTACATAATGGCAAACGAAAAAGCATATTTGACCTTTTAACATGTAATAAGTTAAAGTACATCTGCAGGGATGAAAGACACATAAACTATCTCATGCTGTTAGAAGAAGCTATACTGTTTACAGTAAGCGATGCTCACTCTTGCAGTGTTCACCAGTCCTCGTATTTAACGGTGCTGGAGCTTTCATTCTTCTTTACAGAAACCAAGGATTTTCCTGGGATCATTTAAATAACAGCCAACAGCTTATCTTGCTTTAAATAATGCTTTTTTCATACATGCATTACACACCTAAAACAGTTTAAAGCATTTTACTCTATAATTTAGATGCTAACCTCACTGTCTTTATCACACGCTTTAGTCAAAGGAAAGACTACCAAAATTCAGAGAGGCAGCCACTCCAGTCTGCCAGGGAGTGCTCTGTAGGCATCAGCACTCGTCAGCCCAGAGGCCGAAGCGTAACAGACTGAAACTGCAGAAAAGAAAACTCAAGGGAGATATTAGGAAAAAACTTTCTAATTGTAAGAACAGTGAATCACCGAGACAGAGAGCTGTAAAGTCTTTATGTGTCTTTAACAGGTCAGAAAGATGTCTGTCAGGATGACACAAGTAAAACAAATGCTTCCCTGGGGCTTGGCATCATCCTGAGGTCTGTTCGCACTGGCCGGTCCCATGACTTTTGTCATAAATATCAAGCTTATTCAAACTACATCCATGTAGGAATTCAGACAGGAATTTTGCATCCATTTGGTTCATTCCTGGTTGTAGATAAATTCTTTAATGACCCTGAAGAGCAAGTTCCTGGGTCCCTTTGGTGTTTAGTAAAGCCTCAGCTATGAGATAAGTGCCTTCCTATTTGCACTGGCACTTTGCTTCGTGCGTTTGGTTCAGTTGCAGGGTAGGCAAGCCTCTTCACTTGGAGCAATCCACTGACTAACAAAATCTGAAGGAGGTAAAATTTGCCTGAGAAACGGAGCTGTTCTGCAGTTCACCTTCATTGTTACCTGACATCCAGGTTGATGTTTGCTTTAATAGGCAGGTTACCATTTGTAGAGCAGGTCTCTGGTGAAGAGCTTGAAGTGCCTTCCTCTCCGCTCCCTTCCTTGCCCCCCATCAGAATAATGAGGAGGGCTGCCTGGTGTGGCTTTATACTATTTATATTTGCCTAAGCACATAGACACAATGTACTGGAATTTACTCCAATATTTCATGAGCACCAAACGAAACCTTTTGCTTTACGTTTCTCCCCTACTGCTTACATTTTCTAACACTCTCCTCTACATACCAGTATCTCCAGGCTCTTTTCAGTTGATGATGGGAATGAAAAAGAACTTGGACTCTCAAGTATTCATAAATATTCCTCAGTCTTTCAGCTCCCATCCTGGCTGCCTCTGGCCACGCCATCTCTGAAAAACACAAACAGCTTCCTGGGTTCCTCTCCAGACAACCTGGCGGCTTTATAGATACAAGCATGAAACAGCAAAAGGTCAAGTGCCATATTTCAGCTGCAGTCAGGTGTGGGAACACAAAGCATGCAAGAAACACACCAAGACAGCTCCATTTGGGCTGTTGAAGTGTGTAAGGGTTTAATTGTGGGGCGACTGGGGCTTTATTTAATCAGAACTTTTTTTTTTGCCCTTCTGAAGGGGAAGTTGTGGAGAGACTATTGACATTTCTGTGAATGATCTGAGCATTAGTAACAAGATTGCTGAATCATTACCACAGCCAGTATAATTCAGGCTCAGATGTCAAAGCTACCATTTTTTCAAACTAAAGAATGGGAAAGGCTTGTATCCATACAGGGCTATGGAGACTAAAGGGGAAACAGCGCTTTTACCTTTCACTTGGTGATCTCGCACCCAGGGAAAAAGAAGATGAACCGGCCATCGAAGAGATGAACAAAAAAACCTTCTCGGAGCAGGGAGCTGTCATCTTCATCCCAGGGCTGAACTTTCCAAACCCCTGTGAAGGAAGGAAAGACCTTGAAGGATTTTGCAAATGAGTATAACACTGAGGTAACAGACCTCAGACCTTTCTTAAGACTAATCAAATTTGTTCCTGGCATAACACTATGTAAGTCACCCCAGGGAAGAGTTTGGACTGTTGGCTGACCAAGGTTTTAATATAAAATGACATTTTTGCCTTTGAATTTGCCATTTGAGACACCACAATGAAGGGAAAAGGCTAAAAAAATGCCAAGACAACAATTCTTAATAAATGTCTTGCTTTCCCTACCCCAAGTTCTGTCAAAAATAAAACTACTATAACTAAGTTTTGAAAATGTGTTATCTATACCAGTGGGGGTTTTTTGCAGTTTTACTGCCAGGTATTGCAGTTTCACAGCCTAATAGGTCTTCCCCTCCCTGAACCACTGCAAACCACGGTGAACCTCTGGCCTTGAACTGGAGCATCACTAACTGGTGCTCAGCACCGTTTAAGCCCCCTTGTCCTCCCTGGGGGAAAGGGCATGTGCCCTCAATTGTGATTTTTAAGGATCGGGGCAATTCTGGCCCTAAACTAAGGGTGGCTTAGATGCATGCGTTATTAAACCAAATGGTTTGAAAGAAAAAAATACCCTAATGAATTTCAGTTGCTTCTTCACCCAACTTAGTTGTGGGTATTCGTACTAAATTACGGTAGACATTCCAATGAAAATAAAATTTAAAAACATGCCATATTATCACATGTGAACAATGCTGCAGTAGTCTTAATCATGGCACCCATTCTTATTTCCCTTTGTTTTTTAACTAGTTCCAGGTAACTTTTCTTCTGTTGCTTGTGTTATACTTTCCAATTTGTATTTTAGTCAGCATGATGCACATTAAATTTGCTGACAGGAAATAGGAAATCACTGGACTATGATGACATGGTGGGTTAATAATACAGCTTCCATGTGCCTAAATTCATTCCTAATCCGTACTCAGAGGAAAAAGAGCCTTCTGAGTGGTGGCACTGTTCAGTAACTTACTGTGCCAAAGACACATGACCGTCTGATACAGCTATGAAGCAAACAATCTTTTCTTGATGGCTACTTTGTGTGGCTCCTGTGATATCTGGTAGTTTTGTAATGAAAGAAATAATTATAAAAACGATAATGTAAGACAAGTAGCAAAAACATTGAAAGCATGTGTGTCCATGTGGAGATATATATAGCAGGAGGAGATCATCCACCAGATCTGGCACTGCAGACTGTTTCTCATCACGTAGTCCAATATAATAAGCATTTGAGAGCCCCTATTGCGAGCAAGTATTTAAAGATTAACATTAAAGGAAGAATAAACCTTTCCAATCAATTGTGAAAGTAAAATCGGCAGTGAAGCAACAACAGAAATTGAAGCACAGCTAGAAGAAAATTAGAAACAGCTACCCCAGAATACCTGTTTTAATTAAGCGTTAGCTGGGAATATGTGAATTAAAATAGGAATGACATTTGAATTAATAAAAGAGCAGCAAAATGATTCAGGATTTTTTTTCTTTGTATGATGGTATAATTGACTGAGATTCAAGGTATGTTTGCTGTCTAGACAGGCCAGCTTTGCATGGACACTTTGCGAGAACAGCTCTGTCTGTAGCTATGGTTAATGCAGCACGGTCTGTGAGCTGACTGACTTCATCGATCAGAGTGTCTAACCAAACTACCAGCCACCTGTATGGTTTGGGTTGTAAAAGGAGAACGCACAGAAATTTTTTTTGGCTGTAAACAAATGCACAAAATGAATTGCAAGAATGTCTGGGTACCTGAAAAGCCAAAAGAAGAAGCTGAGTCTGTATGGTAGTCAGGAGAGAAAGAGAACCTCAAAATGTGTCCAAAACATTTCTGCGCTGGGGAATTTTCCCAATGCTTCCTTTGGTTCCAAGCGTATGTACAAATTGAACACCACCACAAAGCCCCACAAAACAGCAAGATACAGTGAGATTAAATATAATGTAAGAGCTATTTAAAGCGATTAGAAAAACTAAAATTAAAGATATGGCCTTAAAATCATAGAATCAAGTTTATGTCAACCATATCTTTCCAGATTTTTAAGGCCTTTTTTCTATGAGCTAAACATTTCACTAGTGAAGTGTCGTAACATACTAAACAAGTACTATATCTCATATATGCTGTTGTTGGACTGAATTCGTTTGTATTGGCATAGCACCTCAGATCTTTGGCTGCAAGGTGATAAACACAGACTTAATATTTTTAATAAATACAGGCTTAATATTTTTGTCCATGTATTTGTTAATGCATAGTTAAGTGCCATTCACTGATATGTCATTTAAGAATAATGTAGCCCTACTGGAACCACGTATCAGTTAATAGTTCTACCTTTGCCCTCAAGGTCCCTTCACAAAGCCTCTTAAACTACAGGCCCCTCTGAGAAGGAGGCTCCAGCACACACACAGCGCTCAGTTTTGAACGCCTAATTTTCCTGTGCTGTATCATTGCCTAGCTCCTTCAGTCTGTTTTCTGAATACACAGCAGGGTTTTTAAGTACCAGTTTTCCCTTTCTTCCATACTTTGCTCCACTGGTACCACAAACTCATTTTTCTAAATGGATGTATTGGCTCCTGAGTGCCCCCCTGGGCAAGACCATGTTTAGCAGCACTGCAAGAGAAGAAATGCAGCCTGGTACTCATTAAAAGTCTGTGGATGGTCTCAGACTCTGCTGGTATTGAAGATTCATCAGTTTCTTTTTCCATGAGAATGTATTTGAATGCAGTATTTTGAAAGTAGAGCACTAGGTACCAATTATATCCTCGTAAAATCTGTGCCTGCATACAAAATTTCTGTTGTGGTGGGATGGTATTACATTTACTGGTATATTGCCAGAATTTGCAGATATTAACTATAAATTCTGACACAGTGACAAAACCATGGTTTTGCGGTGTGTTGGAGCCTCAGAGGAGGATGTTTGCACACTCCCTTCTCCTTCACCATGTACAAGGAAAGCACACTCTGCTCCGCAGAGCTGCGCTGGTGCAGGAGAGCTCAGGAGCCAGCATTTAAAAAAAAACAAAACAAACAAACCAAACATAAAATATCAAGGGATTTATTTTTAGGGCTGGCAACCACCATTGCAATGTGTCACACCAAAAAAAGCCAGCCAGTGTGGACACTCTATGCTTTTTCTGTTTAGGTGGTTGGAGCTGCAGCTTTGTCTCCGCTTCCTCAGTTTCTATGCTGATGAGGTGAAAAAGTGCTAATGGTAAAATCAGGGAACATTCTCAGGCTTACATCATCTCCTTCAAATGTGGATCATAAGCCTCTGGTCTTGTCTAATTTTTAAGAATAACAAAGTACAAGCAAAAAAAGCATATAAAATATATAAACAGTTGAAAGTCAGGGACTTGAACCTTCCAAATACTTTCAAACAGACACGAGCTGGTATATTAAGTCACACAGGCACTTTTAAAAAGCTTATTAGTCATCTTGTTCGTGTACAAAGATGCCCTTGGTGTTCTGCTGCCTTAACATCAACAACCAATATCCTATTGCTTTCCACGAGGCATGGTTTCCCCCGTGCTTGCAGCTCAGCCACCACCTGAGAGGAGTGCTGTAAAACACCAAGGAGAAAGCTCACAGAGGTAATAAACCGCTAAGAGAAAATACCCGGGGTGAGTGTGCAATACACCAAAACACGTCTATCAAAATAATAACAGGACACAAGTCAATAAATAAGCGCTGATCTATAATACAGTTCCCAACTTCCAAATGTAAAGATGTGTGAAATGAATTGCCTGGAGGAGCAGGTTATGGGGAGTGGAGAAAATGGCGATTCATACCATATAACAAGAGAGAACCTTCATTTATTCACTATACAAGGCAGCTGGAGCCTGCAGCCAGCAGATTTGAACTCAAAAAGGAGGATATGAAATGCAGAAAACAGCAGTGTAATGGAGGGTGTTGGATGAAACAAAATTACTCTGTTAAAGAATAACTAAAGAAAAAAATAATTCAGGATCCATATTAAATGAAGGCTAGAGAAGTGGGAAAGGGTAAATTCAGCCAAAAAAGCTTGTAAGGACAGGGCAGTACGTGGTCTGGTGGAAAGCGAGGAGAACAAGTCTATGCTGGCGCTGTTTCTATGTTCTTCATACAGGAAGAAAACTGAAAGCAAGGCTGAAGCAAAGCAAGGAAAATACTATATACAAGAAACAAAGCAAAAAACTCCACATTTAGCTCATTTCAGCATCACAGAGAATTTGCCTTAAAGACCAAAACACCTCTGCCTGTTAAAGCAACACCAGAGGATAAAGCAAGTAGCAACAGTAGGAAACAAAACGATAACCGTACTAAAGCAACAGCAGAGGCAGCTCATCCTCAGCCAAAGGAGAAGGAGAGCCACTTTCCTTACGTTACCATCTCTGCAGCTCCACGGGTTCAAGTGGATTATTTTCACTTTAGAGCGGCGCTGATGAGGGCGGGTTTGCAAGGACAGCAGGGCTGGACAACAAGGAAGACATTACAGCAGAGAAGGAGGCCACTTGGTTTTCCCCTCTGACCACTGTGGTCTTGGGTGCTCTCTCAGGCACACATCTTCCACACGCTAAATATTGTGTGTCCATCCCTTTCAGTGTCTGTCACTCATTTTAGGTCATTAACTTTGTGTAATGGGAACTTCTTCATAAATCGTAGCAGTCCCATCTGCCATCCACGAGCTGGGGAACCTGCCCCTAGCTATTTTTCTAGGCAACTTCTGGGAGAAGGTCATAATTGGAGAACCAAGTACACTGCCCCCCCCCCCCCCCCCAAAAAAAAAAACGAGGTTAGTTATGGCATTTCAAAGAGAAATATTCAAAGCTCCTGCATATGAAAAATTAATAAGCTGACCAAACATTTGAAAGCTGAATAAATAACATTTCCCTAGCAAAAATAAAGCTGAATGATCCAAAACAAAATACGGGCATCCATCCAGCAAGGAGAATGAAAAGATAAGCTGTTTTCCCCTCTAAACTTCCCCAGCTTTCATTAGAGGTCACACAGTTCAAAGAGGATTGAGTTCAAAAAGGACTTCAGCATTTGAGTCCAACCTTGATCACAGCGCATTTTCTTGGGAAACAGAAAGTAGGAAATCATCAGTTACTTTCCAAGATAAGGTGACCCATTAGAAAGCACAGGCCTCATCCTGCACCCTGGTGCACGCGCTTTATATTATTTCCTTGCACCCTCCAGACAGCACCGCTCTCCACCCGCTGCAGCTGTGCAGGCAGCTCGTCCTTTCCAGCCACCTCCATAATACTCTAAGTGGCAACAAATATATCCATTATTCCCACCTGTCAATGGGAAATTTCACGTATCCCTTAGGAAACCGGCACCTCGCAGCAATCTCCCATTTTCTTGCTCGCTCTTGAGCAAGTCCTGTAACTCTCCAAGGGAAGGAGGCCTCCCCGTCCTGCCATAAGGTCCCGCCTGACCTCTGCTTTAACGCAGAGCAAACCAACCAAACCGATACTCTCTGTCACAGTTATGTTAACTATCAAGTGGTTTTCCACATAGGAAGGAAGTAAAATGCTCAGAGGAGATGGAAAGACACATCCCACGTAGAGAGATTCCGGCAGCTGCAAGTCCTGCCTTAGTGCTTGATCGAGCGGCAACTTTGGAGTTATTTATTCAAATTATTCTTTTGATTTAAATTACAACTGAACCTTTCAACCTGCGTTTTTAAGGCTTGAACGTTCATACTGAGTCAGGCCTGTCTATAAAAGTGGTGAATTGAATATTCTTATTAGGTTCTTGGGATGCTTTTTTCCTCCTGAGTTCAAACAGTGGCAACTCATTATGCGGCAGCTTCTCTCCTGAGCTGCTGGAAGAACGAGCCTTTTGTCAGTACACGGTACCACCGGCATGCTCATTTTCCCCACAAAACTCCCTCGTTTCAAAATATCAGCTTGACTCACAACTGCATGCTAGATCTGGAAACTGCTTGTATAGCGAGGGTAATGAATATACAATATATGCACAATAACAAACAGCTGATGAGTCATTCCCAAATTTGTCATACATTAACTCCACAGCCAGTCTCCGCTGGGGAACAGAAAGGTGGTGCTTTAAAAGAGCTTTAGAAAAACTCAGGGGACACACTGAACTTTCAGCTTGTTCACCAAAAGCTATAATTTGGCAATAGCAACAATGTTCAGAAAACGTCAGGTTAACGCATTTGATTTCTCAAGGTTTTCTTTGCCATAGTCGGAAAATATACAGTCCTACCCAGCCTTGCAAATAAAATAGTAGCTCAGATACGCTTATATAAAGCTGCCTGCAAAATTACCACAAAACTTGAATAAGCCTACAGAAGATACCTTCTCAGCTTTACTATGACGTCTGATAGTAATAGCACAAACTAATTTTCTTATTCTTCCATTTAAAAAAACCTCTTCAGCCTTAGCAAGCTGGCAAGTTGAAACCACTAAGACCAAAATACAGCCTGACAGACTGAATTCCCACACAAGCACTGGGCTTTGATAAAAATCAGAATATCCCCATAATTCTGGGTGACAGTATTTTGGTTTAATCCTCACTTCCTCCATTGCCTGTGTGTCTGAGTATGCACGCTCACAAGGGATTATGACAGTGTATTACCATTGCTTCATTTTTAGCCTCTTAACCCAAAGAAATAACGTTAATATAAATACATTGCATAGAAAACTGACCCATTTATTTTCCTCACCAAATTTCAAGCTCAGTGCTCAGCTTCAACAAAAATCTGTCCTAACAGTAGCAGTCTTCAAGGTACCGGTTGTCAGACGTGTGGCAACAGGGAGCCGGCTTCTCTGTGGGGCTGCAGGCAGCTCATAAATACACTGGAAATCAGAAATCCTGTTATTTACACGACCATTTATCAGGTTAGTTTGTTTGGGGATGTTTGCAACTATTTCTGCTTTGCACTAACAAGATTTTTTAACAAAGTAACAGCAGTATTTGGCCCGTGTTTCCAGGGTGTAAATACAAAACCTGAAAGGAAAGCTTTCCCTTGCCCCAAACACAGAGAGCTGATAATGACAATTAGTTAAAATTAGAGTTAATATGTTTATTGGTGCTGCGATTTTTGCATGGAAACTCGCCCATTGCAACTGGGCCTGATGTTTACCTATGGGCACGCAGGCCATCAGTGCGTTCAAACCCACAAAAACATCCTAGCGATGCTCCTGTGACTGAGCTCGTGGAGGGTATCTCACCGATGGCCTGGCAAAAACCACGCTCATCCCTTCTAGCACGGTCTTTTCACCTTGCAAGTTGGTGTCGGACAATATGATACAGGCTGTTCTTCCCCAAATCTTATTCATGCCATGTGGCTTCTACCAGTGCAAAGGCTGTTGCTCCCCACTGCGTGAGGAGGCGGGCCAGGCGCTGCCTCCTGGACCGTGCTTTGAGGCACGAGAACAGGTCTCAGTCCTTCTTCTGCAGGTCCATTTTCACCCAGTGGAGCTGCTGCTATCGCTCCCTCGCAGACTTTGTTTAGTTTGTGCCCTAGGATTAAAATAGCTTGATAGATATAAAGGCTTTTCTTTTGGAACAATGCAAATTAAGATCTATGTTGGAGCATGTAATTATCCTACATGTGCCTGAAATCAAGGAGAGTCAGTCAGATGCCTATCTGTAACGGTACATTATTTTCACAGCATATAGTTTTCAGATCGCACAGATCAATATTATAATTGGGTTATAGAAGCGGAGGGTATCTTTATTTACGTACATTTCTTTTAACTCAGAGAAGTGCTATAATTTCACTTCTCCCTAGTAAATATTTTTCTCTCAAAACCTGCATCACATTATAATGCATTTTGTGTTTGAGATGGACAGCCCATGGCTGTGAAAGCCCTGCTTGCTACAGAGGTGATTTCATTTGGTAAATTAATTCTAATTGCAAGCGTATTTCCTGCGAAGTTGGAAAGCTTTCTGTTGGACAGAAAGCTTGGTTGATTGAAATAATCTTGCGATTTTAATCAGAAAACATTCCAAACCTAAACATTCACAATTCCCAGAAATCTAATGAGATTACCTACTTTAAAAAAAAAAAAAAAAAAAAAAAAAAAAGAGAGAGAGAGAAAAAAGAAAAAAAACCCACACATGATTTGCAAAACAGTAATACATACTGTTTTCAGGACCACATTGTTTGAAGACCCAATAAAGTTTTGTTTCACATTGATTTGTATCCTGTGGTAGATTGTCAGAGATATCAGTGGAGCCTTTTCCCCAGCGACACTGATCAACCTTGCCAGAATAGGATTTTTGGTGTCTAGTAAAAATCCTTACTCGAGTCTTGTATTTGAGTTGGACCTTTCTAGCGGGTTGTTTACTTCCATCTGCTTAGTTTCCTGAAATTTGTATCAACATAATAATTTGTGAGACTTCTGCTCTTCTTCCTTGTAAACTTTGGTTGGAATTGGCCAATGAGTTTTAAAGTTATAAACCCATGGAGGAGCAGGAGAGAGGCAAAACGAGTTTTCTTTAGGGAAGAAGTGACTAAGATAAATGCACACTATGACTTCTTTATCCTCCAGTTACACAGCTATGAGAAAGTACTTGCATCATGTTATCAATTTGTTTTCAACATGAAGACGTGTTATTTTTTTTTCTTGTAAAAAACGCCCTCTTAGACTCAAAAGCCTCTGGAGCACTAGTTCAAGGAAAACACACAAGAAGCTACAAAATGTTTGAGCTCATTATTAACACTAAAATAAGTGTCATACTGGTAGCAGTTGTGCATACCTAATATAGTAGGCACAAGCTTGCTCGGCTAGGAGGTAAGTTTTATTTCTGGTTTTGTTCCTGTCTTAGTGCTACGGAGTCTGAGACTGTTAGTGTCAGCTGAAAGCACGTTCAGTTTTGCTATGATGAAGAGTCATTTATTGGGTACTGGTTTAAAACAAAAACTGCCCAAGAAAGCAAAATACTACAAAAAAGGACAAAAAGTAAAGATGAGCAGGGCATGATTTCTTTTGTTCTTGGCAAACCAGCTATACTGAGATTTCTGTGTGATTAACTTTAAATATAGAGGGGTTTATGGGCTTGTCTTCATGTTTTCATTCCAGCACCTATGAAAACCACATGCGCAAAGGAAAATATAATAAATATGAAGTTGGGATTTCTTTTACCGAGTACCAGAATGATGCATTAGTCGCAATTCCAGATGAATCCATTATGGAAGATTTCCTCGCTATTTTTTGGTTTTTCAACTGTTCTACTGATACTTTCATTGAAGTTTGCCCCTGACTTTTCTGCAATATGTTCCTTGCCTAAGGAGCTTTCAGCTCACAGAGTTTTCTAGATCGACCTTACTGCTGTCCTTGCCATAACGTGCATCTCTCACAGAGGAGCCCGTTGCTCTGATAATGCCCTTCAGCAGATCTCTGGGCTCAGTAAATGCATGTCTCTTTCGCAGTGGGGCAACTCCATGGAAACTTTGCCTAAACAAAGTCTTCCAGATTCAACCTATGCAAAGCATCTATCCATTCACAAATGCAACTGCTTCCTTTCAAGAAATAAGGACTACTAATGATAAAGTGAATCAGTGATCTCTGCTGGACTTTGGGCAACATTATCTTCAAGAAACAACATATTTTGGCAAGTTGTCTGGTTTGTGAAGAATACAGGTACTTGAAATCATGTCACAGAAGTGTGCCTATAGAGCCAAGTCCCATGCCCATGATGAAAATAAGAGCAAAAAACCTCATTTAAGTACTCTAAACACCTCCACTAATGTTCTTAAATACTTGGATTTGTCTTTCAATTTCCTGTGGCTTTTCACTTAGAAATGTCCATTTTCTTTTATTTTTAAAAAATATTCTTGCAATCCAACCGAGACCTTCCATTTTAGTTTGACTTGAAGCTATTTTTGAAAATTTTTGAAATTATTGTTATGACATTCATAACTGCCAGTGAGCTGAAAAATAAGTTTCCAAACAGTTCTGATTCACTTATTGCTATTCTGCAAGTCTGGCTCTTACAGATGTTTCAGAATTTTCCATTGGGAGTCTCTGATCACCAGAATGAAATGATCAGTTGCTCTAATTTAACTTTTAAACGGAACTGAATCAGATTGTCTATGATGTCCTTGTTCATGGGTTTTCAAAACCCAGCCTCTTAGAAGAGCAGGGGGAAGGTACTCTTAACAAGAGGTGGCTGCAACACAGCAGGCCAATTTCCTGCCATTTAACATCACAATAGTGGAGTTACTGCTAATAACAAATTCAATTTATAAATCCATTAAAACAACAAAACAGCCCGATTTGCTATATAAAAAGTAATGAGTTTGTCCTAGAAGAAAAGATGTTTGTTTCAACAAGGCAGGGAAGAGCTGCTCTTGTGATTACTGTCCTTTTTGCCCCCTCTGCTATGCAATACACAAGTAAATCTTCTTACTTCCAGCAGCTTTCCAGGGCCAGTTTCTGCCCTCAGCTGTTCTCATGAAAACCTGCTTAGAACAAGAACTGAACCAACATCTAATTGAGGGCAGAAGCTGACCCAGATGTGTTCAAGCAAAAAGACTCAGGGGCTCGGCAGGAATTCAAGCAAAAAAGGGAATGAGAAGTAGCTAAGGAGGGACCCCGCGTTGCCATGGGCTTTGCGCTCCCCGCTTGCCTTGCCCAAACCCGGAGGGGTTTTGCCCCAGCTGAGCTGCCAATGCCACAGGCTGCAACAAGTGCTGGATGCACACAGCTCCTGCAGGTATCTCATCAGCAGATTTTATTTATGGTGCGTAACATAGTAGTCCCCACAGGTAGGGCATGTAAATGTTTCTGTAACACTGATAGTGGTACTAATAGTACAAGTGTTCAGAGTCAACTATGGTTATAGATTTTGACTGCAGAGATTCTGTATTCAAAACATTGCAGTAAAGATTTTGAAGGCAAATACAAAAAAAATTAGATCATTTTACATGTCTTTCCGCAGAAATCTTTGAGCCTTAGAAACCTAATTACAGGAATGAATGATGCAGACATTCGACAGGGTAATTATTCTTAATTAGATTTTGACACAATCTTTGGGAGACAGGCATTTGAGTCACATGAGGAGATGTTCTCATATAAAAATTCACAAAAATGACAAAGTTACTGTGTTGAAAAGCCAGATACAGCCACGTAGTGCTAAGAGAGATGACTCCACGCAAGCAAGAGGTAAGAAGTCCTGAAGCCGCCTCAGCTCTTTCCATCCCCAGGAAGCCCCTTCTGGCCCCCAAGGGGTGGGTGTCCAGTGCAGCAGCAGTGCTGCCTTGCAGATTCCTCCTTCCATCCCCTCTGCTAAATGCCCTATGAATATTTCAGAGTCACATTCCCGTTTTTCTCACAATTCTGTTTCCTGCTCTATACCCTCCTCATCACAGTTTTTGTGTCAGTCTGTACCTTACCCCACCTTAAAAATGGCCTATTTCCTGACACCTGCAATAAACCAACCCAAGTACTCAATAACAAGCGTGAAAAGAAGAAATGAGCTCCCTAGTTATTCCAGGTGGGGGCCATGTCTCATGCTGCCTGTCCCAGACTCTAAACTGTCTGCAAGAAGGGCCACTTCCACCTTTCCTTATAAACAGCAGAGAAAACACCGTCAGCGTATAACAAAAAGCCAGCAGGTACTCATTTCTTGGACCTGGACTGGATAAACAGAGACGGGGAAAAACAGAGGAGGAAAAGGTAGATTTTAGTCACAAAATAAGAAATAAGAGAGAAAGGTTTGAGCTTTCCTTCATCCCTGCCTGATGGCGAGGAGGAATTTACCACTTTTTCTTCCATTAAACAGAACCATAATTTTATGGAAACTAAAAATAGATTTGATCTGTTATTTGCTCTTTATGACTGCATATTCTAATTTCCAATTTCCTTTCTTTATGCCTTTTGCTTGAATAAATTGCACAGAGTGGTTGGTTTAATGGGTAGTATAGAGATGTTTGCCCTTCTTCATGAAGATCCCTCCCCAGGGAATACAGCCTCCTCATCTATTGCTTTTTTGGCGTTGAATAGCGGAGAGCCACATTAGCATCCCCTTGACTGGAGCGTGGACTGGGGCGTTGCTCTGCCGCTTCTCACTTTCTTTCATCTGCCTCCTGAAGCGCCTTCGGTAATCCTTCTATTTGAAACTTCCTTTTCAAGTGGTTGAATTTCCCTTTAACCCATTTACACTATCTGAGGAAGATTAACACTTAGGAATCAGCCACGTTTGCTCTTTCTCTCTCTCTTCTCCTGTCTCCCTTTAGCACTCCTGAGTCTTAAATACGTCACTGTTTTTTTACGTCTGAGTATCCCAACGGTGCCCATCAGCTTCCTCCCACTTTCTGCACTAAGAAGCCTCATAAAACAGCACTTGTGCCATATTTTTTATTCCAATAAATGTTCTTTGACCAGACCAGAAGCACCAAATTGTAACTCCACAGTAAAGGCAGCTCTAATTGAAAGATCTGAAAGCAATACAGCTGTATGTTCGGAAGCCAGTTAAGTCAATAATGTGTGATTACTTAGTCCTTCATTTAATGAGCATATATCTCTATATGTGTGTATACATATGCATACATGTATTTGTTACCTAACAATTCTCTAGTGACTCCTGTGAGAGGCAAGGGCACCAAACACACAGAAATAGGAAAGAGAAAAGCAGGTCCCTTTGCTCTGCACTTGGTACGTAACAGAGCCGGCAAAACTGAAATATTTGGAAAGCTAGACCTTCACCAAACCAGCCCTGCCAAGGCCTCCTCTTGTTTCAAACCGGAGATGGCTGCTTTCCTGAACCACCTTCAGGCCTCTACCATGCAGCAGGTGCAAATATCCTGCTTGTAGGAAGCAACTGGAAAATAAAATATAAGCTATGCACATACACTTAAACCTTGAAATAAACCAGCCAGTAATCTTTCCGTGTCCTGCAGTGAAATAGGAGAAATTTTATCTCCTGTGATTAAATTAGGCCTGCAAAAAAAATTGTAGTGCATGATTTCCCCAGATTACTTCTGTGTAAAACACTTTTCTTATTTTCTCTCGAATTCCTCAGTTGCAACTAGACTCCCATTTTGGGAGATGACCATTTACCCTCACACATTTCGCTCTGCAGATTACATCATCTCCAAGACTTTTTAATTCGTTGCAGCTCTCGCTTGTATTTTTGTTTTCTAATACGTTTTGCTGCTGCTACCCTAGCATATTAGGAACCAAATGATCAAAGGTAAGTAGCAATAAGGACAGATTCAGGTGTGTGCATTTGCTCAGATTTCCTCATTTCACAGTAGGAGGTCCAGTAGATACACACATACATTTTTCAAGAGATCAATAATCCTATTTTTGTTTGCTTGCATCCTCAGTGCAGTATTTCCATCTTATTCCCATAGCATACGAAAGGCTATATTATTATTTAGGTACCACCGAGCAACAGGTGAATGTTTACGCACAGGCTTCAAAGTGGTTTAAAATAAGACAAAACAAACTCTTCTCTGACAGTAAACATGGAAGAGATAAACTGTCTTAACACAGACCAGTGGTCATGGCCAGTGGAAAATAATGAGCATCCCTGTCTGGTTTTGAGGGATTCCCTAAGGATGCTATGTAACCAGCAAACGCTTTTTTGTCTAACCAGGAAAAATCAAGCTGCAGCCCTGTCAGCCTTTCTTGTAGAATAAATGAGACAGAAATACTGAAATAGCAATTATCAATAGACCCATGAATTATTTAAAAAGCTGAACGTTGGTGGGTCCCCCATTCACTGAAGTGGGCTGTTTTGAATGCACTAACTACCATAACCGCTCCTGCATGTAACATGTAAGATGAGCATCTCAATAGAGTCAGCCTAAGCTGCAGCCTACACGGCTGCAAATGCAACCTGTCCCCTGAATTAAACATACCCACTAGCTGTAGCTGAAAATCCAGCCTGTCGTATTTCATGGGATTACACATCTGTGACTGAGAAGTCTCCTTGCTATGTCCCAGTGCTAGTCAGGAAAAATGACAGATTCAATGGAGAGCTAGAAAAATTAAGACTAATTATTGGGTCTGATCTTTGAAACTCCAAAATGAAATTGCCCAGTTTAGCACCAGACTGTCAGAAAGGGGCATAATTTAGCCCCTTCTGACCCATGCATAAATCTGCTGAAGTCATGGCAAGTTCATTAAAAGAGAATAGCTTGAGAGCAGAGCAATATCTTGAGCGAATGGAGCTTGGAAGGAGCTTCATGCTCCTCATTTACGAAGACTGTTACAGAGCCAGTCCCTTTAGCTGAGAGCACCACTGAAGCAGGGGCAATGAGAGCCTCAACAGGAGGCCTGCCAGCACCAGTCTGCCTCAGAAACAACCCACTCTTCTTACAAAGCTTAGTCACTGCTTTATTCTAATGAGTTGCAGATGCAAATAATAATAAAAAAAAAAACAACCACACAAAAAAAACCACCAAACCCACAATGTTTTCCACCTTTGTCATCACAAAAAAGGAGATTCCAGGTGCAACGGATTCAGAGTTAATAAATTGGTATAGGACTTTGAACACGATGTAGGGTAAGCGTGGCTGCAACGATGCATTTAGGCACGAGGTTTGCCTCATGTCTACATCCCAAAACTTAGTGCTGTGTCTTCCTGACTGTGCTGGCAAAACCCCGGCATGGCACACGATGCCAGCGGCTGCTTTTTGCTGCATGATTGGCAGTTCAAAGGTATAAAGCGCTATTTCTGCACCAACCTGATTTGGGGCTGGGATGAATTATGTAACGTCTGCAGATAGATATTCATCAGCGCAGGCTGACAACATTTGATCTTGCACAATTCTATAGCATAAACTAATGAGAAATGGAAGAAAGAAGATAAAAAAGAAGGTGAGGAGATAAAAGAGAGAAATGTATTGTTTAAAACAAACAAACAAACAATAAGCAGAAGAACTAGAAAGTAGAAGAGCGAGCATTTTTCTGAAACCTTTCAGCTCTTTTGTTCCCGAGGTGTATGTGCTGGTGTTTGTCTCCCCTGAGTTTTCTTACCATTCTCACTAACTCTGCATTATCAATGCCCGTAACTGCAAAGAGCAAAAAAACAGAGTACACTGAATCTGATTTCTCTTTTTAGTCCATTTTCCCAGTATACCTTTGCAGACTGTATTATTTACCACTAAACAATTTTATATTCAACACTTCAGGAGACATTTTCTTCAGTAACAGTTTTGTTTGTCACCCTAAGATGCAGCTGCTGACTTTAAAGCAGAGGGGGTTTTAACAGCAGTCAGCAGAAATGTCACTAGGTATAAGTAACTCTTCCATAATAAATACAGAAAAGTCTATTTAATTGGCATAGCTCTGGTAGAATGGGAGAGGTGGCAGCTAAGGGCTGTCCTCTCCATGTAATACAGGGACAGGGGAACACGTAGCAGCCGGTGGGAAGTGAAGGGAGGCTGTAAAGTCCATGTCACGTTGTTAATCTGTTATCCTATTGCACCCGTTACAGAGATGGGGAGCAAAGGGCTTTATTGAGTTACTTTTCTTATATGTCCTGAAACTGTTGTTGCCCAGGGAAGAGACAGAGGCCATGAAGTCTTTCAGGTACATTTCTTATGGTTAAAAGCTCAAGTTAATGATGTCAAATAATAATACATCAATAACTTCTGCAAATACATCTCGAACACTCTTGGCTGAACCTGTTTTGCCTTTATTAACCTTCTCTCAGGCTGACTTTGAGATGCCAAATGCTGCGCAGTTTTGGGTTCCAGAGGACCAGAATGATAACAGTATCGTAGAAAGGAGAGCGGGAAGAGATCCTGCAAGGTCGGTTACTCCCTTGCCTTCCCCAAGGCAGGATCAGCTCTGCTAAATCAATCCTGCCATTATTTGTCTAAAGTGTTCTGAAAAAGCAAACAGCAGACCTTAAATTTGCAATGCCAGAGTCTGATCTGTAATACCTCTCCCATGAACAACTCTTTTCCCCTACCACTCGCTGTGTGCAGCCTTAGCATTAGCTGAGCAGGACAGCAGTGGACCCCCCTGCAGCAGTAATTTTCAGGTGTTTGAGACTTCAAAGCAGGATAGCCACATGGTTCCTCTAAATACAGGCTCCCAAACGAGGCTAGACATTTAGGACTTACAATTTGCATTCTGTGATTTTCTTTCCATACTCTCACAATGACTTTATCATTTCTCTGCCAAACATGGAATTGCTTAATCCTTTTGTTAACCTTCTTTTGATATTCCAGGATTCTCATTTATTTTGGTCCCTCACAGCTTAAAAGCAACAGTGAATAAAGCCTCATGGAATACTCTTAATGAAAGGCTAATGAATTTAAACCAGCCTCCATCCTAAAAATGCAATATAAACCATAGGATTCATGTAAAATACCACCAGGCATATTCATACCAACAAATGGTTTTGCTTCGTGCAACACTTTCACACTACAACAAAATGTGTTCACATTGCAAAGCTGAAGGCAGGGGCTGACGCGCTGGAGCTGGAGAGCGAGAAGAGTGTGTGCCAGCCTCTCCCCCTTCCCACTTCTTGGTTTTCCTATCACAGCAACGAACTTGATTTGGAAAGAACTGAAAACCTCATTTTCCCACCACACCAGAGCAATGGCTCCTACCAGTGGCTGCACACATGGAAGGTTTTCAGAGATCCTTAAATCCCAAGAAGACTTAAAGTGATAGTAAAAACAGAGAGAAGGGTTCAACTAAAGTTGTATTTTACCATTGCTGTGTTATGGCAGTAATAACTATGTCTTCAAGGCTGCTAAAATAACAGCACTGCTTTTTCTTGAAAAAGAGTGGTGCTGAAATTTCATTTAACATCGCCCAAAACACACTCAGTTAGAGGTGATAAGAAGGTTAAAAAGTTAAAGCAATAAGAAAAAAGCTGATGAAAAATGGAAAATGCAACCAGCTGTTGATAAAACAAATCAGTCATGGTATATCCATGGACCGAGGAGAAATCTTGTGTACTTTTGAGAGAAATCATAATGTTCAAACATTCATGGACCATTTCGATGCTTTCCATTGCCCCTTTTCAAAGTGACTTTGAATCGATGCTTGTCACAGAACAGGGTCAAATACGTTCCTTTGGTCAACAGGAGGAAAAAGCAAGTACCAAAACAGATTTTTGCTCCCAAGTGCTTACGCATTAAGCTCTTCAATCACTTGGACATTCACGAATATGTTATCCTGCTCTTCTGTAACAATATCTGTTAAATTATCCTGCCTGTCCCTGTAAGGGAGCAAGCTTGGACAGAGGCCAGCCACCAGCTGAGAGCTCTCCTGGCCAAGTCTGTCAAGTAAATTGATTTTGCTCCAAGACCTTTGGGCCCCTTTGAGCAAAAAGAAGCCACATTTCATCTCCTTTTTGCTCAAAGGTCTTGGAGCAAAAAACTCAAATCTGCACTAGAGGACACAAAGTGCCACCCAGGGACCACTGGTCACCTACAAAACTTTTGGATGTGGCCTAAGTTTGGGCCGTCTTGACAGCACAAGCCACTCACCCAGACAGTTGTACTGTCCTCTGCAGCTGCGCTGGGCTGTGCTAAGTTGTCCGGTCACTCAGGGGACCAGAGATATCAATCAAAGTCCAGAAAACCTCCCGTTCCTCAAAGATATAGTCAAAATCCGAAGTCTGGCATATTGCAGGGCAGCAAGTCAGGAGCGAGCCAAGTCCCCATGTATATGTCTCCTCATGCTGAAGATGAGCTTTGCTATGCAGCCCCCATGTCTGTTGTCCCAGCTGCTACCAAGCCCACCATAAGCAGCATTTTGGGAATGTCTAGGGCACATCTTTGCTCCTGGAGCTGAAAGCTTGTGTAGACAGCAATGCTGTCCAGTACCAGTGGCAGCCGATGAAGGATCGGCTGTGAAGGATCTCACTCACTTCTGAGATACAAATGCATCCATCGGTCTGCTTGTTCAGTGCAGATATTTTTAAGGTACCATGCTTGCGATTTTTTTTATGTTCCTTTCCATCATACAGCTGTTCCTCAGTTCATAAACAGTTCTGGAAATCCATAAAAATTAGTAGACTTGTAAAAAAGTAAATTGAAGATATTTGTTGCACCAGGGTAAGCTATAACATATCACTCTGGTGCATCGTTGCCTCAAGTGAAAATAACTAGGGAAGATTTATTGTGTACCCTCAAGAGGAGTGGAGGAAATAAAATCTGAAGCCAAAGGTTTTCCACTGAAAATACCCACATTTCTGCCTTTGTACAGGCAGCTCTTATGACTTCTCCTGAGTTTTGCAAGAAGGGAAGCATAATAAAGACAACAGCTTTCATAACGCTAGAGATGTCACTTCTCTGGTTTAAGGACATATTACACACCAACACTTCCATACAAGCTCTGGGGAGCTAATTAACCTAATTTCTTTCATGCAATGGCCGGTAGTCCCATGTTTGCAATCACTCCTTGCCCTGGCCAGGGAGCAACTCCGTTCCCCAAGTCTTGATCAAAATCCTCACCCCCGCACAGCCCTTTGCTCAGCAGCACCAAAGGGGTAAAAAAGCAAACAAGAAGCAGCCTTGTAGCAATCCCATTATTTTTACCATTTCAAAAGGCGTTGTGTGCCTCGTCCTGGCACTGCTCAAACTTTGGAATAACCTTTTTAGTTCCAATATTTCACATGCAGCTCTTCTCAGCAATTGATTGCTGTGAAAAAAAAAGCTTCCTATAGTCTTAATGTCTTTTTAATGGAAGTCAATGCTAAACACATAACGTTCTAGCAGAAATATATCTGCCATGTAAGAAAGCAATAAAACTAACCTCTGCAAACTGTGGTCGAACTCTAAATGGTTTTGTTTAAAACCTAAATGGTTTTGTTTTAATTACAATTATTGTTGCCAATTTCATTAGGACAATCCCTCTGCCTTTCCCAACTTCCATCTAGATTTCCAGAAATGGAAGAAATAAATATATATTGCAGGGAACCACAGCATTTCTGTGGAGCTTTCTTCACTTTATGCTGAGCTCCGAGTCTGAGAACTTCACTTTACCTCATTTACACCAGACAGGAGAATAAGCTATGACATAATTTACTGCACTTTGAACACCGCCAAGCTTTGGATCCAAGATTTTGGTTTAGTCTATGCTAAAAACCAGCTGTGAAATCTAGGTTTGCATCTAGGCTTAAATGTAAATCATCTATAGGGAGAGGGAGGGGAAGGTCATTTCATCTCAGTGTTTTATCTTGGATTTCCTAACCCCTCAGCTGGAACAGCAACCTGCTAGGTGTGATCAAAATCTTATTTGGAAGCACTCAGATAAGAAGAACCCATCACTGTTTATATTACAGACTTAAAATATGATAAAGTATATCATTCCTTAACTCTCTGTGGCTTAATATAAGCTCTAATATTTCCCTTACTGATTGTAAATCCAGTCCCTCTGATTTTGCCTTGCCAGGGACAGTTCAGAGTGCTCCAGGTCAAACAGTGTAATCAACCTCAGTAACACGGTTGCTCCTGAACTCCAGCAAGTCCCTCAAAAGTGGCATTGGCAATGGTCGGGGAGGATTAGGGACCCTTGCCTGGCCTCTGCCCTTGCACGAGTACTGGGGAGAGCCAGTCATGCTTTGCCCATGTATAATTTAGTGCATCAGCTCCCCAGGATACACCCACTAAATACAGTCTCATACAGACACAATATTTTCAGCTTTTCTATATAAGAGCCAGGCTGATTCTTTACCGCTTCAAATTTACATGTCTGTCCATGGTGGGCACTGGGGAGAGGAGTAATTGGGAACGGTGAGGAACGAAGATCTTTTTCTCAACCACAGAAGGGAAAAATTCCAGCATAAAGGATGGACAAAATGCTTCTCACAGCCAGTGAGCAAAAGGGCTTGCAAATAGCCCTGCTCGTCCTTTCTGTACAGGCACACTGCTCCACCCAGAAACTCACCCCTGGCCTTGGACGGGGAATGAATCAAACTTCTCTGAAACCCTGTTCTCCTTCCTGGCCCAGGACAGACCCTGTCAGCAAGCGGAAGAGCTTGCACACAGCACCGCTGAATCCATCCTCTGGAATTTTGTAATTTTATTGTTTTACCTCTTCTGTTTTCAAAAGCTTTCATCAGAAAGACTTGTTAGCATTAATATGAAAACACAAAGACAAAGGCAAGCAGATTGTTGGTGCAGAGTAACACTGCTGGAGATGAATTTGTGGTGCTCAATCACTGCATAGAGGCTAAGCTTAATCACCAAAGTGCACAACCACGTAAACGAAACCACATGCGATCACTTGGTGGACAAAGCGACTCCAAGCCTTCCTCCCACACTTGTACGCTGCTGCCACTGTTCCCAGTCATCTGCAGACCCCCAGATCAAAGTAACGACAGTCTAAATCTATTGTAACCATTCAGCTATTAATGAGATGCTTCCCTATGGCATGGTAACAAAGAGTGGGATACTACCAATACAGCGCAACATCTCCAATCTTTCTCCTTGGAGAAAAGGCTGCCAATAAAAGCAGCAAAGTGCCATGAATTTTGTCTGCCTGAGAGCAAGAGGCACTACAAGTGTAGTGCATCCAGGAGGGATGAGAAGACAAAAAAACTTAGCAAAAATGGTCAAAAATCCATGGGCCAGATCTGCAGTTAGCAGACGTGGACAAGTTTGTTTCCACCTGTGTATTTCAATGCACTATTACAACCTTGACAAGAGCTGGGATGCACATGAGGTTGTCTCCATTTCAGGAAACTAGTTGTGGACATAAAGAAAAACCAGCACAGATGGAGCTCGGCCACGACCAAGTTCTGCAAAAGTGCCTTTGGGTAGGATTCATTGTGGCTTTCTGCAAACCAAAGGGGCAGGAATTGCATGTGGGGGTTGTGGCTGTTGGCCCCGTGTGATGAGCTGGCCACCTATATGATGAGCTGGCCTGTGTGCCTCCCATCAAGGCAGCCCTGCAGCGCAGCGGTGCAGGTCTCACATCACACTCCAGCCTCCTGGTTTGCATCTTTCGGCAGTGATAGGTTAACGGTTGGACTCGACGATCTCAAGGGTCTTTTCCAACCTTAACGATTCTATGATTCTGGCACGAGTCTGCTCTGCTGCTGAATCCAGCCAGAGCGCTGCCTCTAACGCGTGTGTTGCCAAGTGCGCAGAGATCAAATAGCTTTTGTTATATGCTCTGTAAAATTAGGCTACATTGTCGGGTGCATTTGATCATCTCTCACTTGAAAACAGCCATAGCTTTCAGACTGTGGTCTATTCCCCAGCCTGGGAATCACTGGCCTTCCGTGCTCTTCTCAAGTAGAAAGCACTATTTCCATAACCACAGGAGTGACAAAGCAGCAGGAAAAGCAGAGCACTTACACCTAAAATACAATCATCTGCAGGAAGAACAAGTATCAATGGGTGTATTGAGTGATTTCAGCCATAAAGGTGATGCTCTTTGCTCCCTGGCGTGGCCCTTCCCTCATAGCAGCAAGTGTCTAGTCCCCTCCAAGACCATCACTTCAAAGCCACACATCTTGTGCAAGCACCACATCACTTCCTAAAACCACCACACTGCCTGCCAACAGCTCCGGAGGGTTAAAAGCCATTTATAAAATGTGCTTTTTTGTGTGTAGCGCCCTGAAGCACTTATTAGGTCAGATACTCTCCTGGTTTGTATGTGGGGGGAGTCAACCCCCCCCACCTGAAGACTGGAAAAATCCCCAAATCACCTCTAATCTTATTTTCCTATTGCATTGGTTGTATCTACCTGAGCACATACATTCATTTAAATGCAAGGCTGATAGCATTGGTTTGCCTTAAAAAAAAAGAGAAGTGCTATAACAAGCCATAAAAAACGACCATCTGAACTGTGAGAAAAAATTGGCAGAGATGTGGAAAGCTTGGCAGAGCAGATTTGCACTCCTCACAGCTGGAAACTGGGTATGCTGCTAGCCCCAAATCCATGGGGAGTGCAGGTCAGAGCACTGCAAATAGATTTCCTTGAGACATCCTCTTTTCACTTGCAAAGGGAGAACATTTCTGCTGAGAAACAGGAGTGACATAATCCAACCGGTCAGGAATAAGCAGCATCCTTCTCCCACTGCCCCTCGCAGACACAGATCCAAGCAGAAAGTTGATATTCACTTTCATCAGAGATCAATTCCTTAACATAGCAGCGCAAGCACAGTATATGACCCTGGTACAGAGATCCCCCTTCCGTACACATTGCCCTGATATCTGCTGTTTGCAGTGCCCCAATCCTGCAAGCGCGCTGTTGACAGCAAGAGTCACAGCAGGGCAAATGGTGAGAAAGCAGGAGCAGTGGATGATCCAAAGCCACAGAAACCTGCGGGCAAATCTCTGCTTCCTTCAGTGCACGTTGGGTACTTCAAAGCGGGGTGTGCAGGAAAACACCTCCGTGTAATTCAACCAGTCCCTCCACAGCACCTTCGCTCTAGCAATGCAACTTCTAATTGACAAAGATGTGTCTGACATTTTAACAAGCAATCTATAATAACAGGAAGGACTGAGGCAAACAGACCTACTTTATGCTTGCATTCGAATAAACACGCACAATTTTAAAAGCATCCACTTGCTGTCCTTTAGTGCCAATGTTATTTAGCCATTTGGTGGAATATTATACAAACTTTCTTTGCTCTTCATCTTAAGAAGCACCCTATAGTATACAAAGAAGAAGGTAAAATATTTACAAATCACCATTGATTTAACACTATCCAACAGGGAATCCATGTTTGATTTGACACAGTTTATGGTTTGCCTCATGCTTATTAAATATGAGTACAAATAAACATTCTTTATTTTCTGCTAGATAACAGCCTCTCCGGAGATAATCTTCATAAATCGAGGTGCAGTTTACCATACCTGACACTTCAGTAAGGAATGAGATTTCATGGCTGTTCAAGCCAATAGCTGTGTGTTTGCTGTCAGGAACAAACTCGGACCCGCTCCCACCAGCCAACACCACACCACTGACAATCACAGCAGACCCAAGTCTGCCTGGCGCTGGTTTACAAAGCAAAGCAAACTCCACCTAAGTTTGCCAGCATGAAACACCAACTCATGGAGAATTCCAACCAGCCAAAAGAAAACTTTTCTTTCATTGCAGAACCTCAGTGACCTCTGAAAATCAACTCCACAAGATGGCAGAGGTCAGCAGCTGGTAGAAACAAGAAGTCATTTCATCTGATAGCAGCATCACACGTGGACGAAAGCTGCTGCCCTACAGCATGGCATTTCTCCCCTGCAGATCAATAATGCACGTATTTAACAACCAGCCTCACAGCCTGGGGTTCAAAGTGCCTGCTTGCTGCCATCCAGAGAGGCTGCGAGCAGCGCTTTCACGGCCCTTTGGAGCCAAAAGGCATATGAGGGAATCAGGCATGGAGGCGCAGAGTGGGGTACGATTGTCTATGTTGTTTGCCTGGCTGCTATGAATCTGTACATTGGCCTCAGGTCTCGTACAGGCACCTCCAGCTCAACATCTTTTTTGCCTTTTGGGAATTATGCCGTCCCGTTAGGCAATACGAGGTACAGTACAGAAAAGAATTAAACCCCAGAGCCAGGCAGCTGCTACCTGTTTGCACAGATGGCTTTTCTCACGCCAGCAAGTTGCAACATGAGTGTGTACAGCCAAGTTTTACAGAGCTTTCTCTGAAGCACCAGGTATGGCTGGTTCTGGATGGACGCACCAGTCTGGGATCTGAGGAGGAGGAGGAGGAGCAGCAAGTGGGAAGCATCCCAGAGCGGCTGCCATCAGGATCGCAGCCCCTTCTTCTCATCCAGACTTGGAAACCAGCCCATCCTTTAGGTCACCCATTTGCCTGGGAAAGGCATCCCAGCTACAAGAAACATTGCTTACAATACGCATTATGCAATGGAGAACACAGAGGGCAGTTGTCCAAACCCAAGTGCTCTCTGTCCAGCCCCTGTTAACAGAAGGACATTCAGGTTGGGGTAAAATAAGGCAATTCCTGTGCCTCCCAGCTAATGACAAAATTCACATGTAAAATTCACCTGTAAAAATAGGAGGGGAATGGAATTGCTGACAGAAGTATGGAGCCCAGGCACTGCAGATTTGATGTTGGGGGGGGGAATATCACTGTACAGTATTTTTCTTTTTTGCCTCTCAAAAATGTCAAGACCTTTTTTCCCCAAAGTATTCTCCAAGAGCTTTTTGTTTCCAAAAAAGAAAAAAAGATTTCCAGACAATTCTGTAGAAAGCTCATCACTGTCTCACCAGCAGAACTGATTGCATATGTAATTAGTATTTTTTCCCTTCTTTAGTGATTGCAAAGGACTGACTTTCTTACAAGCCTCATGCCATACCAATGTCTGTGCTGCAGGAAAGGCTTTGCTGAAGGCCACAATCAACTATGAGGTATAAATCCATGAGCAATCAATCAGGCTTCGTTACTTCCCGGCTCATGTAACCGCTCCTCATTTAGCTGCCTTTGCAAGGCGGAGCTGAGCCCAATGCAGTTGAAGCTGTCTTTTGAACGTCCCAAAGCCTCACTGATCTGCCATCCTGACAGCCCGCCGTATTGTTCCCACTGTGGTGCTCAACAGTGTAGTTTCCACCATAGGCTGTCAGCATAAGCGAAAAAGTCAGAAACTCAACAGATTTTTAAGAGGTATATATTTAGCTCAAAATTATTGTTTTATTAATGCATTTAATTTTGCATATCTGTGTGTGCCTAATGCATGTGACCTTTTGCTTTGAACAGTGAGAAAATAAAGAGCATAATATCCTGAGCTTTGAGAATGCACTAAAAAAAATGTCAACTGTCAAAACTCTACTCTTAGAGAAAGGTTTATTTTCATAGTCTGTCACTATAATCAGATCAGCACCTTCACCTCACTGCACTATCCCTACATTTCGCCTTGACAGTAGACAGTAACAGTAGTCATAATAACAATGCGAGTCAGAAGGACATCAAAGACAACTCAGCGGTACAGCATGGAGTCCGTCCCCAGCGTACGGCTGTGCCCATCTGCCACAACTTCAAACAAACTTCCCCGGGAACTCCCTGCGGAGGAGCGGCTGCGCTATCAAGGCACACAGATGTATTTTAAAAATCCAAGCTTCATCCTGAAGTCCAAAATCCCTGGCTTTTGCGGGCTTAGACCACTGGTGTTATCTTAATGCTTGTGGGAACCTTCTGAGAGTGTGGTGCAATTGATTTAATCTCCTTCAGGTGGGCTGTGCCCTGTCTATTCACCTTCTCTTTGGAATATATTGGCTTTCAATGGTTGCTAATATGCCGGTTGCTGCCAGGCCTACAGTACCACAATGCAAGAAAACTACCAAAAATAAAGCCAACACACTGCTTAGTGTTCCCATTAACGGCATTTCAGCGAGGACTGCAAGGGAAGGCAACGCAAGAGGACGGGGCAGTGATTCCAGCTAAGGCACAAGGGTGTATCGAAGCAGGCCCCAAAGTGACAGCTGAGGGCAGATTTCAGATTTCCTCACAACACGCCTCCGAGAGCTGCAATCCCTACCGACAAGTCTGGAGTGAAGCCGGGAGTCCAGCCCAGAGAAAGAGTGCATTCCCCCAGCACACAATCACCATGCCTGCCAGCTGTAGGAGCCCACGTATTTCAGCAAGGTCTAGCCTTATTTTTCAAAGTGCAATAGAAGAATTAGGCCTATTGTTCACAATTTATTGCTATTTTTTAGCGCTCTGTGAGATATGCCTTCCTCTAGAAAGCATCTTCTTTTAACAAAGACTATTCTTTAGCAGAGCTTCCCTCCGATTCATCATTTTCACCACCGCTTGTGGGTTTATAAAACTCATACCACCCTTTAAACAATCCTTTTGCCACCAGATCCTGAGAGTCTCAATCAATATTCCTTCTCAGTCCCTCACACAGCTCTGTTTTGTTTTGGGTTTTGTTTTTGGTTTTTTTTGTGTGGTGTTTTTTTTTTGTTGTTGTTGTTGTTTTTTAAAAGTGTAGACCTCCAGAAAAGATATTAGCTTAATGCTAGAATGGCTTGAACTTTCCTCCAGCCTGCCTGGAGCCAGCTGATTTCCAGTGGCAGCTGGAGGAAGCCGGGGAGATCAGCTATCCCTGCACTGAAATGAAGCTAACAGAGGCAGAGGTGCAACTGTCATTTAACCCAGCCTCCTGTCATCAGGGGTATTAAGGATTCATCTTCAAGCACTTATGCTATTTTATTTAATCTTCCCTTATCTCCCAAGTGGTCCTAGAGCAGCTTCTTTGAATTAATATGGCTCAGTGCTAATAAGCTCGGGAATAGCTCTGGAGCACACTGTTTTGGAAAGGCCATGCAAGAGGCGCCTCAGCCCTCTCCCAAAGCACCTAATGCAATTGCTTCCCTTCGCAATGCAATATCCACAGGCTCATCTCCTGCACACTCAGCAATCACGCTCAGATAATCAGTTGAAAGCAGAGGACAAACCAGCTTTCAGAGGGTGCAAGGCAGGGGACACCCGTCCCACGGCTGGCCACTGCGCCGGATGGGAGCGAGGGCAGCACAGTCCAGTGCCACAGGCTTGCAGAGAGAGAAGCGGCTGGGTGATCACCCAAAAGCTGGTGCCTTAAATTACATAGTTACTGGAGATCTTTGGCTGATGCTTTTACTGCCTTCTGTTGAGGGGTGGAGGTGGGGCTGATTTTTTTTTTTTTTTTTTTTTAGCTCTATGCTTTAGTAAGGCTGCAAAGTTTCTCTGCACTTGCGCCGGGGCTCAGAAGGAGATTTCCTGGAGACAAAGCTCTAGTCAAACCAGTAAATCTCTTGTGCTGGTTTCTTGCCCTCTATTAGTACAAGCTGCCTCTCTTACAGCTCGAGCGGGAGATCCTTTTGGTATTACTAAAGCAATAAAGAGTTGGAAGAGAAAGACGAGAAAGGACAATGCGGATTTCTGCAAGGAGAGAGAGCAGGAAGGCAGTGCTGCCCTGGCAGTGCAATGAGACATGGGAGTGTCAGAAGAGCCAGAGAGGCACATTTCGGGTATGTCCTCACTGTGCAGTCAGCCCAGGCTGTGAGCCAGGTGTTATCCCAGTCCTCCCGTCCACCTGGATACTCCTTACTGTCGTTTTGGAAGTGCCTCGTTAATGTACAAGGATTAGAGCTGAGTCTGAAACTCTCCTTTTGCTCAGGAAGGGGCAACTCATCTTTTTTTGCAAGTTAATGCAGTTGGGCTGGGGAGGGTCCTGGATCCTTCCCCAGTGAGACAGCATCGTACCCTCCACCAATGCAATCGATGGAAAAAGATCGTAGATCACAAACAATCACGCTATATACCCCAAAAACTCTCAGGCAGCTGCAGAAATAGCAAGGACATGATAATTTAGGAAAGGTGTTAGTACATCTACACTCACACCCAGGCTACCTTCAGCAGTTGATCAGAGTGCATCACAGAGAACTGTAAGGGAGCCCTACCAACATGCAGTAAAATATATTTATTCTTGGTTTATGTTTCTACAAAACCTAGCACAAGAGAGTTGTGTTTCATGGCGAGGGCTATTCTGTACTATTGCAAAAGAAATACTTCAAAATAGATTTAAAACTCACTACCTACAAATCAAAGGCACGTCAAAGGTGTGCAGAGCTGAGATTCCCAAGCAACGTGGCCTTGTGCTCTTAGAGAGCCTTGTTCTTCCCCTGAATGTAAATGATAAAGACATCATATAACATGGAAAGGAATGAAAAAAATCCCTTCACAACACAAAAAAAACTTCCAGTGACTCACTGGCAGGCTCAAGAGATAAGAAACAGAAGATAAGTGAAGGCAAGCACCACAATAGTGTTTCCAAGTGTCAGATGCTACACCCAGACTACAAGAAGAAAATCTATTACTCTTCTTAGGAAAAAGAGTCACAGGCTCTCTATTCCCTCCAAGCATGAAAACAATGAACAATATCTCAAGACAGAGTTCATACTGCTTAGGAGACAGATGTGAGAGAGGTTTTGTCTTTTTTTTGTTGAACTTTTCTCAGCAAAAATCACTATTTTACCAATAACTCACTTTTTTCCTAGCATTTGTGCTCTGACCTAATATAGAAAAACGATTTGTAGAAAAATGCGAGAACACAGAGAGTCCTTTCAAAAGTAATCATGCATCATTTGACTGGGCATTGCATCTCTGCAAAGATTGCAGTACTAATAAAAACATACCCGATGCTTTCTTCGGTGCCTTCCAAATATGTTCCTATACATATTCATGCTACGTGAATGTCCCATTTAAGACAAGGTATAACTGTTTTAGTAAGTCAAGGTGCTAGGTAGTTGCGAAGGGTGTCTGAATTCACTGCTAGCCTGAACCATGCAGAAGCAGGGCTGTTCACAAGCCAGTTCCACAGGAAAAGGACAGAAACAGGCATCCAACTCTTCATTTCTAGACAAAAGCAGTAAGTCAGGTGGCAGAAATCCACAGGCTAGGATGGAGTGGTCTCTGAACATGCAAAAAAAAAATCTAACTAAACCAAACCTTCTCCAGAAACATGTTCTATTCCATGTCATATTGATTTTCTTAAGCAGAAACGGAAATAAACAGTTGACTAACCCCAGATTTTGTACAGCTTTAGTGAGGCTTCTCAGCCAAATTCCAAGATAGAGGATGCTGAATCAAATGCCAGAAAAAGCAACGGAAAAATTCCTGTTACATTCAAAGGGCTTTAGATGTGGACCAGCTACTGTGCTCTCTTGGCAGAGCTACTCATATTTACACCAGTTAAAATACCCACAATTTGGGAAATACCCTTTTTGTGCCTGTCATGCAATTACCTCATGCCAGATACACTCTAGAAATACCCCCTATTGACCACAAAGCATGTCACTGAAATTGTAGTCATTTAGGCAAGTTATGCCATCAATAGGGCATCTGGAGTCCAGAATATCTTCCTTTATCAGCTCTTCATCTACTCAGTGAAGCAATTCACTCTCCAGCAAGTACATCATCACCTGCATTTCCACATACACTCCTGGGGCATTTGAATAGAAACCAATGTCATTCTGTAATTCACTCATCTACAGTACAGCTCATAAATCGGTTGTTGATTTTACAAGTATTCAAAACATAAGCACTTAACATTTACTAACAAGGATATTATAGCCAACAAAAAATAAGCCCTGCTATCTCCACACAAAAACCCTGAAAGCTGGCTCCTTCAGTTGTTTCCATAATTTTTGATGACCTGATTTTATTACCAAGCAGTTGAAATCATCATCCTCACTGGTATTTATCTCCAAAGTGGAGTCCCCAGTTCACGCCATGGCCAGCTCGTACACCTGGGACTGTACCTGGGGCTAGGAGCAAAGGCTGGTGTCACACTGGTAAATATAAGCAAGGTCTTGAGGTTTGGGAAAAGATATTTTCAAATCTGATTAGACTGAGATACTTCCAGACAAGAGTGAAGCAACGTCAAAAATACATGATGGTTGCGAAGTAGGAATTCAAGCAGAGGGTTACAAAGAACTTCATTTTCAATCTACAAAAGGGAATTTATTTCACAAGCTGGTTGCTAGTTATGGCCAAATCAGAACTTCAAACACTGAAGAGATGTCAGGAGGGGAGACGGAGCAACAAGCACATTTGATTTTTATGACACTTTACCCTCATTATTTGTTAGGCTTCAAAATATTTATGAAAATGTCTATACATTTAATTTTAAGTATAGAAGTAGCCCAATACAATTCAGTCTCGTGTACAGTTAAGCACATACATGCAGGATCAGTTTATCTTTATTTCGGGATAAAGTAATTTTCCATTTTTCAACCCAACATTAGATCTTCTAGGAAGATGTTTTCCTTAATGCTCACCACTAGAAAGCATAATATATAACTTTTTTTTTCCTTTTCCCTTTTCCCTGAAGAGATTAAATGCAATTATTGCTGGAATTTGTTCTACTTCTCTACTGAACTGTTACAGGAGACAAATAACATTTTTACTAGACTTAATTAAAACTCATGTTAATAAGCTAAAGTATAGTGAACCAAATATAGCAAATATTTTACTATGAGAAAAGATATGTTATATATTTTACTGTAGTGTCTATATTTATTAGATATTCTCTATATATTTTTTATTTAATATAAATAAGAATGTGTGGTTATTAAATATAAATATTAGGTGTATATATACATATAATATATATATATTTAAATGTAAGCAAATTCAACTAACAGCAATACTTTCTAAGTTACTTTGCTTTCCCTTATGGTAGGAAAAGAAATTACTTACTGATTTATCATATGGCTAAAAGCAATGCGTTGAGGCTCTGAGCTTGTAAATAGGTATTTCTGAAGTCCCTGGGCCATCACTGGGCACCCAGTGCTGCCTGTGCTGCGCTCTGTCCAACCACTGATTATTTCTTGCAGCACTTTGAATGCAATTAAATCAGATTTATTTGAACTCCCTGAAATGTAAGGCAGTATAGAAGTACCACAAATTATTAGAAATACAGATTACTACTAAAAGCACAGCAAATTATTCTTGCTGAGTACATACCTGGTTTGGTCAGGAGATGTATAGGCTCATTCCCTTCTCGTAATTTGGCCCAGTTTTCACCATGTGTACAACAAACATATTGACAGCTGGCAAAACTCTGCCTGGGTTGCAAACATGTTTGCTTTTGAAGTCAGTACCTCATGCAGATACCATCTGCTCTGCAGCGAGGAGTAAGCAGCACACAATAAACAGGTCTGGGATAACCAGCCAAGCTCCTTCCCCGTGCCTATTAGCTGCGGCTTGAATTACTCCTAGAAGCAATATTGTCCCTGGCTTTAAAACCTGGTTTTTGGAGTCAGTGTGGTGTCAGAAGGCGCAAACACTCCTCGGTCTGGTTTGTCATCTCACCCTCCTCTTCTCACCCAGGCAGAGAACTGCACATGACTTTTCTTTTTTTGCATTTGTTTGCATTTTTCCTCCTTGTGTTTCTCCAGTTTCACTCTTTCTGCAATATCAAGATGCAGTTTCCCCCGCAGTAAAGAAAAACAGGTACAAAACTTCATTTGCAGCATAGATCTATTTTTCTGGTCAAGCACAACCCACAGAAAGTCAGGTCTGGTTTAGGCCTCGGTCCAATTAAACACCATAGGAAAACGTGGATTACATGATCTTTTTACTATTTTGCTGATCTGGCATCACTATCCATCAAGTTTTTAAAGCTCATTCCTGCTCCTGCCCATCACATGGACCAGTAAAACCAACTAAAGTGAACACAGCCCCGTGGTATTATGGTTTGAGGGAATAGATTTGAGGTATACGTTAGATGATGACAGAGCTGTATTGTCAAGAACATCTATATTGTTTTACTGGACATAAAGGAGAAAATGTGCTGTAATAAATTGTAAAAGTTACGCCGTTTAGCATCTAGATGGCCACTTTAGAAATTTAAGACCTCACCTTTACAAAGTGAAACAACTAAGCTGTAATTCACATTTATTTCACTCCTCCACTTCCCCATCAAAGATTTTCACTGGACGTACACTATTTTTCAAAAAGCTGTCAAGAACGTAAGAAACTTTGCCTTGAAGAAAAACACAGAACCATTTCTTAGTGTCCTAAGATACAACAGCATATATTTCAATGCAGACAGGGTTGCAGCAATCACATTTATGCAGATTATATTTCATGAGACTTCATCAAGGCAGGGAATGATTGTTTTAGAAGAGAAAGGCTAACGCTCCAGAAAGGATTCTGGAAGCTAAATATCCCAGGAAGGACCCAAAGAGCCAACCAACACTGTAGGCTCACCTCCTCCATGAGGCTGAAGCAGCCTCAGGGCTAAGCTTATCCGCTTCAGCCTTTCCAAAAGCATAATTTCATGGTTACAGAGTGCAAACACGTAGTATCTTGTTCAACTAATTTCTGAGCACGTTGCGCTTTGGTGCAACGTTGCGGTTATTTTGTCATTTCTACCCTTACATTTTTGGTTCTCCAGGCAGAGGAGCACCTGAATCATGGACGCCTCGAACAAACAAAGTCACATCTCTCTTGGACCATCCCCAGCACTTTCCATTGCTGCAACAGCCCACTTTTATTGCCGGTTGCGTGAAAAGTGTTTTCTCACAACTCTGAGTACTCCCATTTCTCTACAGAGCTTATACACAAATTTTTACCACTGCAAAGCAAAACAAAGGTAAGAGTGCAGTGCACTATTCCTTTTCCTGGGAAAGCAGAACAACTTTGCAGCTCATTCACCACGGATGAGGCAATGAATGTTTTTCCTGCTTCACCCAGTTTAACCCCTGCAGAAGTTTACTGGTTCATTCCAGTGAGCCTGCAAACTCCCGTGAAACGCTGAGTGGTACTTATTTCTCCTGACTTCAGATTAATCCAGGGTCATGCATATCTTTATAAGGCAATTAAAGCTTTTTAGGACCCCAGCCCTTTGGGTCCAGTTTTGCCTTGGGTAATGGAAACTGCCAAAGAGAAGATGGGCTTATGCAGTATTTTATGCTTCCTTCACCAATCAATACACTATAAAATACATGCTGAGGTATATGCTGAGAGCCAAAGTTTACAAAAAGTTACACTCGCACAACCCCAATCAGCCTCACAGCATCGAAGCAGAGGCTTTCAGCAGTGCTTCAGCTTCCTTCGTGCCTTTTGCCTGCAGAGTCGGTTCCTGTCGTGCCCTCAGCTGGAGGACAAAGCTAAGTCATTGCAGAGAGTTGCAAACAAGCGGCTGATTACGGTGCACAATTAAGAGGCAGCGTGCAGGTCCCTGCAGATTGGTGCACCGTGTAACTTTCCATGCTCAAAAAGCCAAAGAAAGTGAATGAGTTGAGAAGTTGGATTCCTGTCACTTGGGAAGCTCACTGCAAGCAGATTCTTGTCTTTTGGGGAATGCACGTATATGCACTTAGATTTAATTGCAAATGGCAAACCAGTATGCCAACGAGATGACAGCAAGCTAGTCTACTGCAAGCATGTGAGCTTCAGTCACCAGCCCAACCCAGGAAAAAAACAAACAAACAAAACCAACCTTATGAGCCTGGGAAGGTGATAAACTTTTCTACAAGGGTATAAGGTTGTTCCTTAGCTGCAAGTGTGACTTGCATATATTCGTTGCCTTTGAGACATCTATCTCATAAACACAGCCTTTACACCACGAGTCTGACGTGGTTTTCACTTACACTACATTTGCAACAATTTTCTGCTGAGTTTAATGACATTCTAGTTTGGAGAAGCAAACCTCCGCGTGAGTTTCCAGATCTATGCAATTTAGGCATGACCTTCCATATTTTAGATTACTACCTGAAAAAGAGGCTTACCAGATTACAGCCCTATGTGAGCAAACACAACCAAAGAAAATAAAAGCGAAATGATGAACACAGAGTTCTCCCTAACACAAGCCCAAGCGTATTTTCATTCTACTCGCACACCCCTAGTTCCAGCTGTTACCATAAGAATGAAAACTGAGGCTGATGCTACAAACCTCAGAGGTTAAGTTTTGTCTCTGTAAATAAAACCAGTGGTATTGTTTCTCTCAACAACCTTTAGCAGCTTGATGCTGCCTCCAGGAATGATATTTCCTTTCCAGAAACCAGTCTGAAGGATAATTCACGCAGAGCCATTAAATGCCAAGGAAAACCATCGGAGAGAGCAGACCCTCTTGCGCCCAGTCTGCCCCAGGAGGTGAGCGTCACTCACTCGGATCTGCAAATCCTTTGGCTACTGGTGAGATCCAGTGTAACCTAACATTTTTGCTCCATTTCTGCAAACTTCTTATGCCAGGATCTGACCTTTGCTAGATTCATTGTATGTTCATGTAGACTATTCAATGAATAAAGTTATATACAATTTCTATTCTTCCCTGTGTCTTCAAGGGGTGATTTTCCTGGGCTTGATGGAGTCTGTGCTGATATTTGGGCCATCTGTTGCCAGATGCTTAAAACTGCAGACTAACTCACAAATCAAACTAGAAGTGGTGGGTTTGCACAGTCTGACCAGAGAAAGAAAGAGTGATGCTCTTAAAAATATTTCTGCTCACACTTTCTTTTCTGTCTCAGAGGAATAAAGCATTTTTCAGTGAGGCTGAATTTCCCTTTTCACGATGCCTTCGCTGGAGAGGGAGCACTGTCTGAGGCTCCAGAGACAAAAGATTAAAAAAATCTTTCATGTCTAATTTCAGTTTAACTTCTGTTATGACTCCCTCTCTCTGGCTCTATACCAGGATTTCCTTTGCCTTCTGAAGCAAGAGTAAACTCAAGTATTAAACAAAAACTCTTCTTTAAAAAGAAAACAATTGAACTTTTCATGTGTAAATGTACACATTTGTTCCAGAAACTTAATTTATCGTCTCTAACATCTCTATCAAAAAATCATGCTGAATAAAACTGGGGGGTTTCCCCCTTTTGTTGTCCTTACAATGAATAAATTCAAAACAAGAGACCACCACTATGCACACACAATATAACAGAGTTATAGCAACTGAAGAGTTAATAGTGAAAAGCTGGTTTTCTATTCATTTTCTGGGCCCGAGTTCTTCTCTCATGCTTAAATATCTATATTGCAGTATTATTTCACAGAGACCAGACAAGCATTGCAAACACCAATCCCTATGTGGCAGGTAGGCAGGTCCTGTACGAGCATGACATGCTGAGACACCCTCTGGCCCAAACCGTACAAAGACAGTTATAAAGTCAACCTTCAGATCTAACAACGAGAAAATAGGGACCCAAAATAAAAATGAGAAGATTTAGAGTGAAAAGATAAGCTGAGGACACAGCACAGCCTTGATCTAGAGCTGATCTCATGCCCTCAACACTGCTGGAAGCTCTGACTGGAGCACAGCAGACGTACACATACCAGTCCCAATTTCATTTACTTTGTCTCCACTGGTAGCAGAGGCTTAATACAGAGCAACAAAGTTAGGAGTATATTAAAGCCAGCTGAGGCACCCCAGGGTGATGGAGATGTCCCCTTACATACGCTGAGATGTGGAGACTGAGCTGCTTCCAGCCATGCTGAGAGCACTCCATGCCCATGGCAGGGATTTGGGCGTAAAAATAGCAGATTATAGAGGAACAGATCTGTTGAAGTGGCCAGTGAGATATGCAATCACCATCAGTTACTGTAGCTGCATTGCTGCTAGGTTTGTTTAAAGGAGATAAAAAATCATGCCCCAAGAATTAATTTTTTTTCTGGAAGTTGCAAATATTGCCATGTGTGTTATGTAAAAATCACAACAATACACTCCTGACATGCATTTTAAAAAAAAAAAAAAAAAAAAAAAATCAATCTTTTCTACTACCTAGGACCAGAAGTATATAGAAAGAAGTTTAAAATGCAGAAGCAGATGACCGGTGAAACCTGTCCTATTTGTTCTTGCCAGAACGATGCTCCAAATTCCCCAAGAAATAAATTTCCCTATAAAGCACAAGTGTTATTTTCAAATGAGCTTCAAATCCCACCGGGGCTCAACAGACACACATATGCTCACAGACACAAAGCCACATAGCGTCAGGGGAAACTCCAGAAAGATTTGCGGTATATTTTTGCTCACAGCATTGTATGCAAAGCCCACAGCCCATTTCCAATGGCACTTGTACAAGTGTTGAGCCCCATTCTCGCATCCTTATCCACACTGTGGCAAGTCTGACTTTAATGGGGTATTTAAGTTACTGAGGAAGCAAAAGCCCAATACCCCTAACACGTTTCCTTCCAGGGTAGAAATCTGGTGTTATTCCATAAACCACCTTATTCGTTTAGGTAATAAAGGTCCAGAGCCAGGCCCCAAGCACTGCACAGCCCCAAGAGCAAGGGCGCTTCAGCTACTGAATACTGGGATATGGCATAAAAAAGTAGTAATTTCTGGCTGTGTAATTGCAAGCTGCATCATTATGCATGTGCACGACAGAAGGAGAGGACAAACTGAGGTCACCCAGGAAACTTTGATGCTGGCGTTTCTTTACCTCCAAGTGTCTGACTTTGCAGCTTTAATAATATTCTTGTCATGAAGGGGTTTTGTTTAATTTATATATAGATTATGGGTTGCTGTCTATTGGCAGACACCCGCAGTATTGGCTGAATGCAGTTTAAAACAGCAAACCTCCCCTCTGTTGAAAACACCTGCTTTAGCTAGAAGACCATTTCATTGCAATGTTAGTCTGAATGAAATAGGAGCCGAATTTTGATTCTGTAATATGCCTAGGGATGACAGCATCATTTAATGTACCCATCAAAAGTTACTAACTTGATCGTAATTGAATGGGGAACGGTGCATCTGACCTTTTTTTAAATTACCATCACAGACTTTTAATGGGTTTCTCAAAAGTTATTGTTATTAACATGAATATTACAGGAATGAAATCAGGCTGTTAAAGCCAGTAATCACAATGCTTAAACAAAACTGACACCTGCAAATAATCTGCTGAGTTATCACGAACCGTATTGTCCCTAAAGAAAGACTGGATTGAGACAAATATATTGACTGGGACAGATAATGATAACGATATTAACAGAGTTAATCAATTGTTTTACTGAAAGTAATAGAGATAGTGAATTAAATGGGACAGAATTTAAGTGGGGATATGAAGTTACTTTACAGTGTGTCCTGTGGTTAATAGGCATAAGCTGATCTTTTGCATCTTCCACACTTGGTTTGTTCGTGATGGATATTAGCTGTACGGTGCAGGGTATTGACCTCTTACACATGCTGTGAACCTGCAGCTATTATCATGTGAGATCCTGCAGCCACGTATTATTATTAATGTCAGATTTGCAGGCAAGGTTAGTGAGCAACATAAGGGAACAAATCCTAAGCCACTGTTAACCTCAATGGTAACTGAATCTTTTTGAAGATGCTCCCTTTTTATTCTTATTTCTGAATTAGGAGTGAATAAACTGTTCAGTCATTCAGGAGGAAGGAAAAAACCTCAGTCATATCTAACACTCTGGTATTTTGCTATTAATCTTTCTTTAGTACTCCCAGCCGCTAGGATCAGTGCTCCAATGGGTCTCAGCATCTGCTGCGTATGTATCACTTTTTTTTCTCACCGGAGGAAAAACTACAGTAGTGGGTCTGGAAGATGCTTACTTATTGATGGAAGAGGTGCAATACACACAGCGGTGATAAATACTTCCCTAGCAATCTCCTCTATAAGCATGTCTCTGTCCCAGGCTGAAGGGACCATCTCTAGGTTCAAGACAAGTGCTTGTGCTTTGGCCTTTCCTGCTAAGGAAGAGGATAGTTTTTATGGTGTGCAGATTTTTTTATTATAGCCTCTCATTTCTCATGGTCCTCGTAAAAAGTTATCAGATCACTGCTAGTAGTACCTAAGCAAGAACAGAGCCCTGACTGCCCTGTGTGGTCCAACAGCCCTTTGTCCAATATTCCTCTTTACTTGATTTAATATGCTAAATGCCATCTTGTGAGCTAAAGTACCATTTACAGAAATCGATGTATAACTAAGTTACTAAGCATGTGAAATTGGCTACAAATAGCAAAGGCATTCTTCCAGTGAGGATTCAAATTTTTTCTACCATGCCATAGTTTCCAGCTATTATTGCCATTTCTTAAGTATAATTATATATAGTTGGTGCTCAACTGAGTTTGCAACCTTCTGTAATTCCCTGTTCTCGTTTATTTTTCTGCCCCAACAAGTCTAACTGCCAATAACAGGAAATATCCACCCCATTTACAAAGAGAAAACCATTATACTTAACTCCACAGATATATCAACTTAAATACCATAAATTTTGATACCGGGCATTGGAAAAGACACTTAGCTATGTGCTGCACTGTCTACACTGACTCAGGATATGCGATGGCTATGTAATACAAGTCACTAAAGACACCAAGAGCTATTGGAAATGGAGCATATCTGGACCTGTGAAGCACCGTGCCAATAGCTATGTATTACCCGCCTTAGCATCCAGCCTTTTCCCTGGCGTTTGGCCAAACCTAATAAAACTAATTACCATGAGATGTTTTTTTACAAATGGAAACACTGCAGTTAGCTACAATCTGAGTGCTCCACACTGAGCGCCATGCATCAGGCGAACAAATGACTGCCAACTTTTTTTTTTTCCTGTGGAGAAAGCAGCTATTTGCTCCTGCTCACTCCAACAGAGAAAGTCATAGCTGTGTTCTCTGGATCTGCTGTTCCTGGGAGACAGCAGCAGAGAGGATTTGCCTTTTAGCATTACGAAAAAGAAGATTCTCGCAGTGGTCTTGATTGAAACACTTACCTGCAGATCCCCTTTCATTATATGCAATTTCTAGTTGCTTTTTGCAGATCACATTTTCACACATCCTTAATAATGTTACCGCTGCCGAGTTTCATCTAGTCAGGTCCAACACGCAGACACAAAATTTCCTGTTATAGAGAATCCCACAGACTCCTTCAACCCAGCATTTATAGAAAAGCTTTCTGATAATCGCCTATCCTCTGCAAGAGCTATCGGATTTCACATCATAGCTGATCATCCGGCTTACAGTCTCGCTGCAACTTGCTTTCGGCACGTGGCAGGGGCCCGCTAGCATGACGCAGCGTTCCTGGCAGGGGGAGCAGAGGCACAAGCAAAGCTGCTAAGCAGCTCCAGAGTCTCCAGCCCTCGCCCAGGATGGCCTGCAGCCATCACCGCAGCTCATCCCACTCTCACAGCCAGGACTGTGTTGGCACCAAGAAGCACTGTTGATATTTGCCCTGACCCTCTGAAAAATTAGTGGCAAAGGAAATGAAATACCAACAAGGAATAAGAGTCTCTGTTTACTCAGGATGACAAAACCAGGAAGGTTATTTGATCAGGAGAGTGAACCTGTCTCCTTTGCAGCTGGTGATATTTTAGATGACTGAGAAGCCATTTTCACTATACATGCTCTTTTTGGTCTGTGACTACAAACACCACCTTCAGGGCTATCAGATACAGCTATCCCATCTCAAGTTCCTACACAACTCCTTGACACTACCAAAACTATGTATGACAGCAATAGGGCTGCATCAACTCTAGTCTGCTGCATCACCCAGTGCCTGAATCTGGCCCACGTGCTTCACAGCCTCCTGGGTTTGGACTGGGGTTGCCCACTGCTGTTATTTGAAAATATTTACTGGAAGGTGCCAACATGAGGAATTTCAGTTTTTCGCTTATTTTCCTTAGTCATTGCCCACATCCTAAGGATCTTGCACCACGCCCTTCTGGGAATCCATCAGAGATGTGTCCTCTCCTGCCAAAACTAACCCAGGAAAAAGTGGCTGGTAAAAGGCAAAAGCCATCACACAAAGTAAATGGCAAATTAACAGCAGTGTTTAGCATAAAAAACCCACCAAAAGTCCTCCTCCTTGAATGAGAGCATCTGCATCTGAGAACGTGTATCTGGCTGTACAGAGAGAAAAAATATTATGATATAAGGAAGGACACACAGAAAGGCTCTCAGGAATGGTTTTGCCGGAGAAGGAATCTTTTCCTGGGAGTCTACAAAAAGCACTTTTTGCCTCGCCTGCTGCCCCATTTACTGTGCTGCTGTACAGGTCAAGAGAAGTCAGCTCAGAATGTTCAGGTACAATTGAACACATTTTTCAATCACCAGTCTCCAAAGGAGTGCAGGCACCATGCTGCCATCGACACCTTCGGACCCGGGGGCTCGGACCAGGATCTGTCGCTTCTGCAAGGTTTCAAGGGCGTTCCCTTCCTCTCTCTGCATGGTGCAAACAAGGCTGCCTGAGCAGATGACTGCACCATTTTGGAGCACTTTTTCCACTGCTGCGGGCATCTCTGCAGGCTGCGAGTACTTGGTCCAGAGTTTTCACCAAAGTCATATGAATTTTGAAACACAGTGACTCTGCAGCCTTGGCCAAGGATTTCAACTGCATTCCCCAAGCGTTATGCTCGCTGTGCTAAAAAACACCTGCAAAGCATTTCTTTGTGATATTTACTTTATAAAATTAAAGCACAGGGAGAAAAAAAAAATCAGTTTCTTTCTGCTGTTCCTTAGTTTGCGTAAGCAGTCGATTGTAAATGTCAAACGCCAGCGGTGCATTAGAAAAGGATCACACCAAAAAATTCTCTCTTGAAGGCCAGAGCCCAAACTCCTCGCCAGCCCCAAGACTGCTCTAATTTCACATACATCATCCTACATTAGGACCATGTACAGTAATGCCTAATTTAGCCATCACAACTCCAGTAGCGTGGGAGTTAAAGAGACTCCAACAGCATGTGTGCAGAGGGTTCACCTATGCTAAATTTTAGGCAGTGCCCCTCTGCTTCAGATAGCTCTGTCCAGGTTCGAAGGGGTGAACGGGGAATATTGCGAGATCTGAGCTCATTAGAGGAGCAGGTGGGGATGTCTGCAGCTGAATAAGCAGGTTGCTTTGGGAATAACATGAAACAGATGTCCTGCCTTCGCACTCCCTGAACATTTTCTTCAAATAAATTGCAAGTGCAGGGTTTAAGGCCGAGTCTGTCATTTATCTCTTTAGCAACTCCTCTTCTGTTTTCTTCTGCCTCTTTTCTTTCAGGATAGCAAACCTTTTTCTGTAAAGGGATGACTTTAGAACCTAGAGAGCAAAAAATGCTTTTTGATTGAGCAAGGGAAATGAAGTGCTCCCTGCCAAATGAGCTTACTGAAGTTTCAGGTAGAGAATACCGGGAGGTGCTCTGCACATGTTACAAAATAGGCACGTACTCAAACAACGTCAAAGCTCATTGGAGAAAACCACATACTAGGCTTTACTAAGGGGATTTCCCTTCAAGATATCTTCCCAGCAATATTTATTGTTTAGGTTGGGGAGGGAGTCGGGTTTTTACATATGCTAAGTATAGCTTGTGGTTTGTTATTTCGGCACAGCAATGCCCTTATTCATATCAAATGTCTGAAATACATGAAGGGACACTGGTTCTAATTACATGCCCAAGTCCTGGGAAATACACAGGCAGGTCTAGAACCATTCATAGAGAGTTACCAAAAACGTGCTCACCGATGTGCTCACCAAAAACATGCTTTAAGTAAGAGATTACTTAAAGCACATACAAAAGCAAAGGAGACTCGATTCTTCTTCATGCATGAAGATTTTACTTTGGAAGACCAACGCACCCAGCCTTCTACAAAAAGAAAATGTTTTGGGATGTCTTCTTTTTGGAGACACCACCCCAGCCTCTACCAGAAGGCATCTATTGATCATCAGAAAGTCCCTACCACTCACCACCTAGAAGTGTCTCAGTGAGGTTCCTTCGGGTTAGGCAACCAGCCCCTTTTGTCAAGGTCCAGGATTTATATTTAAAAACACATTGCACAGGTAACGTACAACGGACTAAAACAGGCAACAAACTTCGAAGATGTATTAGTGGAAAAAACGGGATTTACAGGTCCACTGTCTTTGCTTATGATTGACAGCTTAACCCACAGTGATGTGGGAATGCTATTTACTGTCTACTCTACTGCCTGTGCTGCTGGGATAACCTTTCCGATGTGCAATGCTCTTGATAATGTGCATAACGCAGAATCGTGCAAAAGAAACTTCCAAAAATCTGCACAGAGAATTAGTTCAAGTCTCAAGACAAAGAGGCAATAATTCACCAACTCCATGAGCACTGCCAGAAGTTAATGCAAAATAAATTCCATGGGAGTTTGCAAAAATGTCAGATGACAATAATACCTTAGTGAGGCAGAGCATATTTTATGCATCCTGCTCATTAACTGTAAAGCCTGTCTGCATGACTGTTTTTTCTCATTTGAATTAATCACACTGTATATTATGAAGAGACCCGCTGAGCCCTTTAGCACATAAAGCATTTAAAAGATGTTATTAAAAAAGTTATTTTGGAAATTTGCAATTACATATCTATTTGTACACTTGCCTTTATAGCTTCTCTTACTGTCAGTCTGCATCAAGCTAAAGACACAGGAGCCTGTTTACACAGATGGACATTTAGGGCCATTATAGCCATGCTTACAAGAAAGTAACAGTATTATTCTTCTGAAAGGCTATACATTTTAAAACCCAAATTACGGAGCTGCTGTTTGGCATAAGTAGATTTGTCAAACTATTTCATATTAAGTTTATACAGCATCTCAACTTTGATATGCATTCCAGTTCCAAAACCAGGAACCCAGAAAATCCACGTTCAATCTTGGGCACGAATGGTGCCAACAACCTCGAAACGACGCTGTGTACTGAAGCTCCTCTACGTGCAGTATCTCGGTTAGTCCGGAGCCTTAAACATTTAAGGCACAGAAAAAGCCCTTTGCAAGTCAATGAACCCGACCGTCTGTCGACTGATGTACATCCCCCCACAGGAACTGTCAATCTTAAAAAGAAATTCAACTTTTTGCTTCAGCCTTTATAGGAATACACTTTTGCTAGCTTGAAGCCCTCTTCCAATTGATGCAATAAATGCAGCCACTGCTAGTTTGTCCCCATTTGCTCCTGCACCAGACAGCTCTTCTCCCTCTCTGGTGTTCACCCTCAACCTATTTCTAGACAACAGCATAAAATGTCCAGCCAGCCCTAAAAGCGAGACCTGGGCACTGATTTTTGGGCTACAGCTTCAGTTTTGTGTACAAGGCAGATGAGAATAATTTCTGCACGCAGGGGTCTTCACTCTGCTAAGCTTATTAAAAGCAGGAGAAAAACAGAGTATGAATTTCACAGCCCTAACAATCTTATGAAATTTGTGAAATACAGCAGACAAACAGGTTTTGCTCAGGCACCCACGACTACGATGGTAAAGGTTGACGCAAGGGCATCGGACCCAAGCACTAAATGGATAAAATGGCATCCCCAGCAGTTTTTTTCCTCATTCATTATCAGTGCATTTTTAGAGTCACCACATAACCCTGCCCACCCTTCCCCACAGGGATATCGGTATCGAGTCATTCGTCAGCAGAATATTGTCACATTTTACAATATCACCCCTAAATACAGGAGCCCTCAACAGGACAGTGCTGGAGGTTATTGATTTTGAACCACTGACGTAGCAGGCAGCATCCCCCCAGCAGGAGAGATGCCCAAGGTCAAACGCCTTCTTAAAATACACATTTGGCTACCAGGAGTTTCATTAAGTTCCGTAAACCATCAGGTATTGACTAGCGGCACTATTTATAAATAATCAGCCTGTACAATGCTGACCCCTTTTTTATTTAATCAAATTTGTTTTCTCTTCTCAGTGTCAGGTATTTTGAGTTAGCGAAACGCTGTGACCTCTCCCACGCTAAAAATGAAACTGCGTATACAGACTGTCATAAAAGCCCAGCAGTAGCAACAGCTCCCGGAAATAGCACGTATCTATTTAGGTAATACAAACAAGATGTCAAGTCTTTAAAAGCCTAAGCTGTTAAACCAAGCGCCAAACCATCCATAAACGTTTGCATACCACAGAGCGAGAGCGCGCGCACTCTCCTTCATTCAGCCTCCGTAAAATAAATAATATATTATGCATGAGCAAAATTTGTGTTATTGCAGCAGTGACAAGTCATCCTGAATTAAGACATTCAAGAATTAAAGCTCTCCGTCTTTGTGCACTACCTAAAGGGAAAGAATTTCTTAAAGGCACTATTTCTTGCACAGGAGCTGCGATGTCCCGGAGCACTGCGGGCCAAGCCGGAGGGCGCTCACCGGGGCCGAGCTTCTGCAGAGCCACCCAGCTCTGAGGTCCCAGTGCGGGGCCAAAGTCCTGCTGCGCTCAAGCCCCCACGCTTTCTTAGCTCAGCATTGCTTTCTCGTCCTTATCCCAGAATTGGCAGGAGCTTTGTCTACCATAAGCTAGCAAAAACTCATTTTGAATTAATGGTCCTTTATTTCCTCATGGACTTTCCTTATTTCTATTCTTTATGCTGTGGTGGCAGAGGTAGGGATCCCTCTTCCTCCTGAGCTAGCTTTCTCACCTGACCTTTAAATTCTCCTGCACCATCCATAAGGGGAGGGAGGGGAATCACAACAAAAAAAAAAATCTGGGAAACATAAGCTTATAACTTCAGGCCATACTATATTTAGCAGTTCCCTGGTGTGCTGCTATGTTTTGAATTGATGTTGTCAGAATATATGCGGGAGAGATAGCTGCTGTTTTACGAAATAAGAACCCTTCATATCCAGGTGTTAAGGGCGTGACTGTCATCCGACCAGGTAACGGAAGCACAAGCTGTCAGGGTCAAACACAGCACCTAGACCCTCTTATTTGCCCAAGGCACCGCGCTGCTATACTTGCCGTGCAAGTTGGTTGGTTTTGTTTCTGTGCACGTGCACACCTATTCACACAGAAAGGGGTGCATTTTTGATGTGTGTATACATATTTATACATACTATATTGCATCACGATATTTTGATTTGCAAGCGAGCAGCGTTCAATGATGCGACATTTGTAATGTATATGGGGGATGGATAGATACAGTTATTACAAGACAAGATTAAAACTCTTCGGTTGATCTGTATTGATTTTATTTTTGCAGTACTCTCTGCCTGATCATACATCTTCCCATTTCCACCCCGCTGCTGGGCGGGAGGGGGTGGACGCTTCGGCCGAGACTGCAGAGCATGGCATATATCTGCGTAGCAGAGAAAAAGCCGCCGGCATCCTTCAGTGGTTACAAATTACAGACCTCTCACTAGGGGACCAGACTGGAGCCAGGATCCAGCTTTTAGTGTGCCAAAGCCAAATACAGCTAAATTACACTCTCAGCTGCCTTACCAAACAGCCGCTGTGGCAGATGCAGCCTCCAGCAGGTCCTTGCCCCGTGGCTGGGGCCACCTTGCGCAGCCATCCGCACTGCCACGTGCGCAAAGCGTGGAGGGGCCGTGCTGCAGGGGCAGACCCTGTTCACGGTCTGTCATGCTGAGATCAAGTGTAGCCCTTGTACCAGCGCATGCACACGTGTAACAGCCAAAATCATCTCGGGAAGCAAAAGACAAGTGTTGCACAACCAAGTGCCGAGTGAGAGCACCGGCACCTCCGTATTCAGCAGCCGCAGCTGCTGCAGTGGTGCCTTTGCCACTGCACCAGCACAGAAGCCCCTCCCTTTCTTTGCAACCCAATAAAACTGATCCAGCAGCATCTCTTGCATGACCAACCAGTTCCCACCCCTCCTTACTGACTGAAAAGCAGCAGATTATTTGAAAGCAGGAAGCCAACACACCCACACTGCCTTTTCAACCTCGTTAGCATTTGCCAAGCATCATTTCAACCCTAACATTATAGATGTTTAACAGGTCCATACTGAACATCTTTGAACCTTGCAATCAATGCGACTGAGCCACTGCACAAAATTTACCATCGATCCATGTTTCACTTCATTAAATGTTAGTTTTACAAGGTTCAAAATGGGTCTGCTTAAGATTGTTTAACAACCTGCAGTTGCATCATCAGCTGTAAATGGCCACGCAAGGCTGACTGCAGACAAGCCTGCTAGTTATTTATTTCTTGCCCTACAACAATATCAATTTGGCAAACTCACTTTTAAAAGTTTGTAACATGTTCAGCAATATTCACTTTAAGCTCGTCTGCTGACAATACCACTTAACGATAATCCTTTGGGATTGAGACAAGGCAACATCACATCCAGCTGTCCCCAATGCACACTCATCTGTAGGTACTGCAAAAGCGATGCTGCATATACAGATTAATTACACCCCTGAGAAGCTGCTGTCACACCAACTGTGTTTCAGCTGTCTCCTCTGTATTACGGAATGAAAAGTCAGTACAAAAATGGGAACAGGTTGGTACCAGGGTACGTCCTCAGCTCGTGCACCGCACAGGGGCGGGACTGTCCATCTGATGCAGAAAACAGTCGCATGATTTGTGTGTGCGCGTTGTAACTCACCGCGGGTGATGCAAGCTTCAAGGCAGTGGCACACAGAGAGACAGCATAAACGATACAACTGAAACGGTGGGCCCACCTTCTTGCTTGAACACCATTGCTCCCTGAGCTCTGCCGCTGCCGAGCTGCCCACCCTGTGGGCCCCAAGGAGGCACTCTCTTTAAAATTCTTCAAACTTTAAATATAGGTTTTTTTAAAAGCCTATCAGCTCCTCTGAAGCGGGCAGGCACAAGTGCCGTGCACGTGCCATTAGTCCCTTAAAGACCATATGATCCTGAAGTGGGCTGAGCCATACAGATTTGCAGCAGTATTAACGTGCACACTCGGCAAATTAACAATCAATTGTGCTTTTTGGCAGAGTTTTGTGTGAAACACAAAATCTTAATTTATTCCTGCTACACCAGGACAGCTGAGAGCATCTATCAAGCCCTTAGTCTGCAGGCAACACGCTGCACGGGATAAACTATGAGGGCTGATAGCAAACCATCACTCTCCTACCGCCACTAACAAACACCGTTATTTATCTTCTGGACAAGTTAAATATTTTAGTGCAAATGGTTTTATGTACTAGTATTTCCTCATTTCTATGGCCTTGGGTCACCAGCCTCTATATTTCCACTTCCACAGCCAACAGCTAGTAATGGAGAAAAATATTGTACATTCATTACAGAGGAAAAAAAAAAAGTTCCACATCAACATGTTTCCTTTGTGCTCTGGTTAAAGGTTAGACTTCCCTCTTTATTCTTGTCTCCTGTAATTTATTAAACCCTCTGCAACGATAAAATTAATAGCGAGTCTTGGAGTAGGTAAAAATCTATTTATGCAAACAATTAATATATTGCATAAACTGTCGGGTAAGAATCAGCATTCTTTAAAATTAAAATATATGTATTTTTTAAGTACATCAGTTGCTGAGGATCTTTGCTGCCCAGCACTTGCAGATGCGCCGGGGCAGTCAGCCCCAGGCGGGGGCCTCCTTCCAGCCCCCCCAGCTGGGAGCTGCTTTTGCAAGTGGAAATCTGCTCAAGTGTTTTGGAAATTGCTACTCACTTTTGCTTGTGCTGAGAGCCGAGGTGACAGTCCAGCAAACCGGAGCCGCGACAACACCTGGGTGTATTGCTCCTCTCGGCGCAGCACTGGGGCCTTCAGAGGAAGCATTCCTGTTTAAGAATGGGGTGTCAGAGAATTAGGCCAGGTTTACAATCCAGAAATGCAGCTCTCCTGTTCACAAGGCAAGTAATTAGACACTGCAAAACCCATAGAAAAGTGTCGTTTTTACATTGGTACTCCATATTACAGAGCTGTGAACTGCCCAATACTAAAATCTCCCAGATGCCGTTTCTGAGGTGTTACACTTCAGTCGTTATTCATTCCCCCTGTCAATAAATGGGCGATGCTAAGTTTTGAGGGAAAACTCTTTTGGTTGCTACAAGCTCCATGGCCAGGAGGGGGACATACGCAGATACGTTCAGATTCAGAGGGTTGCACTGCACACAGTGATCAAAACCACCTTCGGTCAGAAGCACTGAAATCAGCTCTCATCTGCAAAGTTGTATTCCTCTGAGCATCAACAAAATGCAGATGGTCTTTCCCCTGAGTGAAGACCATTTGCACCTGGAAAACTCAAGTCAGGAAGACAGACCAGAAGGCAAAGGGGAGAAATCTGTTTGTACAAGCACTTTGCTTTGCAAACTGAGCCATACCCCTCTAATCAGCAGCAAATGTGTCTGTGCACAGCAGTACTATCTGCAAACCAAATAAGTCTCTCAGATGAAGGCATTTCTTCATGTAAAAAAATATTTTGCATTGACTTAAAAAAACCCCAACAGGTGCCTGTTGGAATTTTTAAAATAGAGGAAAAAGGTGTTAATAATAATGGTGTTAATAAGGCTGTTTGGGATCTGCCTTCCTTTTCTGAAAATATTTTGAAGGCGCAGGGATGAAGTCAGAGGTGGATTGGAGGGATCTTTCCCCAGGAGCGGAGTTCAAAAAGCAGTATTTTTCTGAGCAGTGTTCCCAAGGAAAGGCCATCACGCACTCGCACAAATCTCTCAGTAGTACCATAGAAAATGATGCCACATCACATAGATAAACACTAAACTAAGACCAAATAAACTAAGCGTGTGTTTTAGCACCAGGCTCCACAAACCCGGAGTAAACCTCATACAGACTTACCTGTCTCTACCAACAGTTTACAAAGCCCCGTCACTGAGCATGTTCACGGGGTTGTCCTTCAAGGCACGAACACATCCCATCTGACAGATTCCCCTCTAACGAGAAGCTTCAGCAAAGCATCCAGTGAATCACAGACCAACACGACATGAACCTAAGTTCTCATGAGCAGAGGAACACCTTGTCCAGGCTGGTGCCTTATTCATGTAAAACTATCCCTGTCACATCTCCGCTCCCTCATCAAGCTGTTCTGAGCTGCATAAATTAGTTACACAGGAGCTAATGGGACTGGGAGATATCTGATAGATCCTGTAAATTCCCTGAAGCCCTTTGAAAATCTAAACTTCAAAATGAGGAAAACATCTCTTAGAACTCCTTTAAGCTGATTTTTAATTGCAAAGTATAGATCACTGCACTTCACCCAGTAGATTTTTTTTTTTGTTACAACATGGCTCTATTTTGTTGTAATTCAGCTAGAATTGTAGTTTGTCAAGTACCATAGCCATATCCTTTTGATAAATATCTAATTGTTCCACTAGAGCTCTACTATAGTTATTTACGAGAGCAAGAGCGCCTGCAAAGTACAACCATTTTTGATCACAACAATTTGATTTCTACTGTTTATGGACCAAATTTTCCTAGGTGGTACAGAGGGGGAAAATCCACTTACAGCTGAGGTATATCAAATGGCATTAGTTCAGGAGCTTACCTAGGGTATTGATCTTTTATTGGAATAGCTTTGTCACTTCCTTTCAACACGCATTATCATTTTTACCAGTTACAGGTTTACAATCACTGGTTCCCTTCCTGGGCCTGGTCATTCCCGGCAGCCGCTAACGATGGCGATTTACCAATATCACAAATGATGGACATGTCGTTTCCACCAATTGTGGTAACCATTGCTTCAAGATAAAAACTGTTAAAGGTGTTTTCACCCCAAGAAAGGACTTGCAAGGTTAAATTAAATTTTAAATCTTTTTAATTACTAAATTTGATAATTTCCATGTAATCTAGCTACTTCTCAGGAAATCGCAACAGACACACCAAAACGAGAATAGAAAATGAATCATTTTGAGATAATTTTCCAGTCATTTATAGCCATGAAATCCCAGTTAACAGGAATGTGTCCGTAAAACAGCAATAGAAACATGAAGGGAATCATGTCCTTTAAGTGAATGTCTGTCCAGCTAAACTGGTGCTACCTTTCCTGATGGGTTTAAATATTGTACAGATTGCTCACATAATTGAAAAGAGAATAAAACCTTGGGTTTTTTGCGCAGTTAGAGTTCAGCTAAGACTCCAGCATTGCAATCATATTTTTCTGTAAAGAATGAAAACTTACAGGACACATCAACAGAGACCAAGCCAGAGTGCCATTGTGAATTGGTTATACAGCTCTCTTCTAATACCATCCCTTAATTTATATAATTTTAGTTCCTCCTGTTCAGGCCACCAGAATTCAGAGCCTAATAATGTGTGAAATAGGAATTACAAATGTGGTTAATAGGCAGTTTAGTCAGAAACCTTTTAGGGAACATATTTAATCACCCCTAGAAAAAAAACAGTCTGCCTAATATTTCCTCCCCATCCAAACGAACAGCATGCGATAATTAGACCAAATATCTTTCCTGCTTGCAATCACTCTGATTTATGGACTTTGCTGTTTACATCGTTTCTATGATGACAGAAAACTAAAATGCAGCAAATATGACTTAGAACACATTTTTTTATAACGTGCATTCAAAAAGTTTTCCTCAATCTTTGATACCGATGGCAGCTGAGCATGCATAGTTAACCATGGGCAGCAAGCAGAGGAACAAATTATTTATGTAGATGCCATTCTGCCCAAGGAAATAGTCTTTTCCTTCTATGACAAAAAATGGCTGGAAATCTCCAAATTCAAACCAATTTTTTCCCCTTCAGCCTTCATGCCCTCGCATGCACAGAGTTACAGAGGTCTCAGCACTTCCCAAATCTTAACACCACCTTGGAGAAATACTCGCAACGGGGCACAGTTTGGGGAGGGAGGAGCTGGCTCTGCCCACAACACAGGCCGGGTGCTGCAGGGCCGGGCGCCATGTTGTCCGTGCCCGCCTTCGAGGGGACGGGGATGTAGTTCAGCCCGCCCGGAAAATGGGAGAGCTTGTTGTGAGACTCCATCTACCCCTTAGCGTGAAAATTCAGGTGCGATTTTTTTATATGTATCACAAGTACCTGCAGCGGGTGTGGGCGCCCGGGCGTCGGCTGCGCTGTGAGGAGAGGCGGGAGCTGCCCCCTGGCGGGCACGGCCGGTTCCAGCCGGTTCCGGCCGGTTCTGGCCGCCTCAGCCCAGGGCACAGCCCCGCCCCTCAGCCCCGCCACAGGCGCCTCGGGGGAAGCGCAGAACAGACAAAATGGCGCCCAGCAGTGAGGCGCGAGGAAAAAAACGTGAGAAACAGCCCCCCGAGAGCTGAGGGGAGAGGACCGCCCCGCCAGCCTCGCTGTCCTCCCCAGTTCTGACGTAAAGAGAGAAAACCCAGCGTGGCCAGATCGGAGCTGGCACGGCAGGGTGTGACCCGTGGCGACAGGCGATACGACACAGTTACCAGCTGCGTCGACAACCTGACATGATCAAGCTGGTCCCAAAACCACAAAACCTCCCACCCTGGGAAGCGAAAGTCTTCAGGCTCTGCTAACGACTCCCTGGGACGGAGACGTGGGCAAGGACAAGCCCCCTGGTCCCTTCGTCAACGGCACAAAAACAAAACAGACGAGGAAATTTTCAACTGACATGTGAGCATCGCTGAAGGATGCTGAGCGTCAATTATTTCATCAGGATCAAAGATAAAATCTTATCTGCGCCAGTCTCGGCACCGCTCGCTAGCAGACCTGATCGCTGTCTGAATGTTATCAAAAGCCATCTTCTCTCTATTGTTCCTTTTTCCTGCTAAGGCAGGGATATTAGCAGGGAAAAAGTCAAGTATATGGTCACGTGGAGCTTTCATCCGAGAAAAGGAAGAGCTTCAAAGGGCTGAGGGAAGCTATTCAGATAGTCTGAAGTAGTCACCTTTTTTTTTTTTTTTTTTTCATTGAGTCAACCGCTCTATCTTTTTTTAATCTGAAAATTTCTCCAAAATTACTTTAGAGCAGCATGTTTATTGCACACTGCTGGCACATACCTGCCTGTACATCAATCTTAATTTTCCATTAGTGCTTGCAGAAACATTTTGCTGGACACAGTAAAGTTATTCCTTAACCTAAGTACATAAGGATTATGGGTGCTATATATGAAAATTCCTGTAGTTTCCATTCTGTCAGGGTACCAACACAGCCTTTGTCGCCATGGTATTATAGCGCTTATAAAATAGGGTTGAGGGAGGTGATCCTTTGCTTCTTCTTAGCATCTGGAGTGCTGGGTCCAATTTTGGGCTCCCCAGCTGGACACGGACATACTGGAACGAGTCCATGGAGGCCACCAGGATGGCCGGGGGCTGGAGCACAAGGCCTGTGCCTCTCCCCAGAGGTGCCCAGCGAAAGGATGAGAGACAAATGGAAACGCAGGACATTCTGCGCGGATATAAGGAAAACTTTTTCACCATGAGGATGATCCAACAGGATCAAACGCAGAGCAACGCTGCGGGTGGTAAGAGGTGACCAACGCACAGGGATGAACCCTGCACATCTGGTACGGTCTAGCCCAAGAGTCTGGTCCACACAGCTCCGCGCCGGCGCTCAGCCGCTGGCACGTGCCACAGCCAACGGCAACGGCTTCCCCTGCAGATGATTGCAGCCCACTCCTATCCTGTTATACTTGTTATGAATTGTCTCAGCATGTTTTCCAAAGCCTGATTAAATTGTGGTAACAGTTCGTCTGCTCACAAGCGGCTTGTCAAGGTCCGCAGGTGCCTGACCCCTTTCCTCCGCTGTCACGCGCAGTCAGGCCCCGATGTGTAATCACCGGGCAGACCCGCTCTGGCGGACAGCTTAATTACAGCCACATGCTATTGGGGTCAAGGCAGAATTTAGAGACTGAACTCCAGGTAACATACGGCATAATTTATGATTACACAAATATACTGGTGCCTTCCTGCCTTTCTCCCTGTCTGCCCAGTTATGAACAGTGCACCAAGCCCAAACAGCCCTTTCCAAGCAGGCAAAGGACGGCGGCAGCTCTGCTTTGCCACATCAAGCCCTCGCTCTGGGGACAAGCTGGCCAGGCTCTCCCCACGGGACGCAGCAAGGGTGCATCTGAACTATGGGGGCTGCTGGCCCTTCTTGCTGGTCTGTGGCACCTCTGGATACAGAGTGGATATTTTCCTGTACAGAAACAAACAGTAATGTGCTAATTACGTAGCTTTGCTCTTCTCGTGAAGCCATCTCGGAGTATACCGCCTTCAACATCTATTTCATTTTTCCCCTAATGTTATTTAATAGGATTTACGGAGACAAGCTTTAATCATTCACCATTATTTTACCTTTTCCCCCCTTTTAAAGTTATTAGCAAAACAATTAAGATAAATATTTTAACAAAAATTTCTAGCTATAATTAATCTCTGGAAGGCAAAATCTTTTGTTTTGCTTAACATGTACATTAATTTATTTACTGTGATTAAATGAAGACGCTTTGGAGTCCTCTTAGCTACAGGTTACCTCATCTGGATGTGAGGTGCTGTACCTGTCTGCAGGGAGCAGACCATCCCAAAGGAGCATGTTTTACTTTGAAATCACTCATTCAGATGCCACCGAATGCCAAGATACAAATAAGCAGTTTGGCTACAAACCTTTGTGCTTTTGATTTTACTTTGGGTTCTCCTTTTAACTGTTTGGTACCAGTACCCTGATCGGGAAAGCTGAGAAACTGTGCTGGGAGCCATACCAAGAGAAATACGCTGCCTTTTGGGCATTATAGCAGCGAACAGACTTTGTTCGGAAGGGCGCGACATCCCATCTGCCACACCCTCTAACTGCACTACGCACCCGACCGTACGCTAACCCAAGTCCCGTTTGTTTCAGTGACCTTCAGATAAAGCCCGGTCTGCGCATACGCGTCCCTGCACGCAGACCCACAGAGCGTGTGTGAGCACCTGAGCAAAAGGGAGGCTGTACCCTGGTACGTATTGATCCTGACAACTAGGAAACTAATACTCTATACTATTCTCTTACTATACTGGGCGTAAGTTCAGTAGTAGCTCTTAATTCACGCATCATTATGAAAGGCTCAATGGCTATGATGTGCCTTTTTCTTTTTTTTTTTAAAGTGTTTTCAGCATTAAAAGGCATCTAACATATGCTCTCCTTCCAGCCCTAGAGACCCGTTGGCCATTTAAGGCTGCCGGCAGTCCTGCCAGCGAGGCGCGGTGCCCTGGCGCAGAAGGGCGACGCCGTGCGCACCAACGGACTAACGTTTCTGCAGGGAGCTGACGGATGGCGGTGCCAGGAGGCAGCTAAGCAAGGGCGGAGGGGATTGTGGTTCAGCGAGACAGAAACTGAACCACAAAGCCGGAGATTTAGAGGTCCTCATGCTATTTGTGACATCTTGTTCCCTTGGAGAGAAGATTTCTTCCCATGCTGTGGAAGATTTCTCTTTCTAGATGGCACCACCCAGAGCAGAAGGCCTCCAAGGAAAAAGAATGTCTTGCTTTAACAGCAGTGTAAGGCGAGAACATAAAAGAATGCTTGCGAAGAAGGCTTTAAAATGAGTTTCGTAATCTGCTGTGATTGAAGGAAAGGCCTTATTCGAGACATCGTTCATCTTGCACTTAATTGTAAGCACATGTTGGGGTTCCAGCCTGAAGCAAGGGGTTAATTCTCCAATTATTTCACAGGATTAGAACTACTTTTTTTTCCCCAGGAAATGTAGTGTTATTGTGAAACCCATCCAGACGTGCTATTTCATAATTAATACTAAATAAAAAGTGAACTCTCTCCTTTGTCTAAATAGTTTGCTTTGGCTCAGCTAGGAGCGGCAATTAGCAAGACAGCTTCCCTGAACGTATTTGATCTGCTACAGAGTTTCCTGCTGCGCATCAGAAGAACAAATCTGATTTCACGCAATCCATGGGGTTTATATTGGCTGGATGTGCTATAATTAAAATGATCTCTTTTTTTGCCCCAAGTGCTTTGCTTATGTGCTTGTGTTTTTTTTGTGGAGAGGCCCGCATGTACCTAATTTAGCAGTTTTGTTGATTTACACTTCTGCTCTTTACTGGTTCGCTTTGTAGCATTTGCTATTTGTAGCTTGGTGCAGAAATTGGGACCTGTTATCATTTGTGTTATAGGTCCGTTTTATTAGCAGGAGTAGAGGAACAGTTCCCATGGAAACGTTTCCGCGTTTCATGGTGTGCTTTTCCTGGGATTTTCAAGGTTGTGTAGGGTGGGCTCTGGGGCTTTCTAAATGGGCGCATGCAGCAGTCTGTGAACACCTCCCCTTCAGCAGGGGGAGAAAAAGAACCCATTTTTAGATTGTGTCATTCCTCTCCTACAAAGTCTAACGCTTGTGAAAACAGAGCAGCTCGACAGCCCCACGCCACAGACTGATGCTCAGGCCAATTCCCACCACTCCGACAACAAACCGGATCCTATTTTGAAAGGCCGCCTCAAAACTCCAGCGCTTTCCTTTCACTCTCTGACCTTTACGCTTAAGCCATGAGCGATGCTACGGTTTAGCAGGGCTCAGCGCGCTCGCCCGAGCCAAGATGCCCTCGTGTCACCAGGGACTTTCACAGCTTCTTGAAAAAACATGCCATCAGCTGCCACCTGCTCGCCAGCTGAGGTGTTCAGGCCCGGGGAACGCTACCGCTCGCGGGCCAACCCTGTCCCCTGGCATTTATCAAGACCAATACAATAAAAATAAAAATTCTGTAAGAATTATTCCATGTGAAAACCTTAAGCCACCTTGTTTCTCACACAGCCTTTCTCTCAGTCCTTCGTGATTGCCATACGCACAGGTGTGCTGCGTAGCAAATGGGTGGTACCACTAGTCAGGCAACCACCGCAGGCTATTCACCTGCAGCCTGGATCCCGGCAGGACGGGTCCCCAGCCCTCTTCCCTTTGTCCTCTTTCCTTCCAGAGTCCAGGGATGGGTTCGCAATGTTATTTTTTCTTTTCCTTTTTCATCTGAAGACTTATAAATAATCTTAAAAATTTACTTCAACCTATTCACAGTAGTGCGGAAAACCCACTAAAGAAACTTCAAACTTCAGGGCCATGGCCGCTGCACTGAAGAGATAATTATAACAAATTCTTATTCAAGTGGAGAGTAATTATCATGTTCTAACAAACATATTAAATAATTCATTATTATTATTTTGGCATTTCTTTGTGAAGCAGGTGTTTAGGAAGCTGTTTCAGATGGAAGCACATAACGGCTCCAGCACAGCCAGCAAAGACCTTGTATCAACATCAGAAGATGCTATGGTTTTATTTATTTTTCATCATTCCCCATGAATATTTCTCAGTTTTCTAATTACTCCCATGGAAATGTTTGAGCTTTCTCAGTTAAAAAAGATTCAGGTAAGGTTTATGTCTCTGGTCCATGTTCTCTCTTAAGCTTTTAAAACATGGTAATATTGTTATTTATGTTAGACTATTAAAAACTTTATTTTCATTCACACTATCATTTTTGGGGTTGTCTGACCCCCCACAAAAGTCAGCAGGAGTGCCCAGGAGCATCCCTGGCATTCCAGTCTCATGCTCCTTCAGCAATTACTCAGCCTTCCCCTCCTCTCTGATCTTTTTGTGAAGTGGCCCCAGTATTTGGCTTTTCATAACAACTAAAGTTTCTCTTCCACATATTGAAAATCTCAGCCACACCACGCTATCTCTGGGATTAAAAAAAAAACCATGAAGAGTCTGGAGTCACCAAGGAAGAGGGGAGAGAGATTTGTTTGGTTTGTTTTGTTGTTTTTTTTAAAAAAAGGGGGGGAGAAAAGTAATTGCTAGTAAGAAGACTATTTGCTCTTTCCTCCTTTTGCAGTTTCTCCTGCCCCTTGCTCCCAATACTGCATATATCAGATGTGAGTCGCCAGCTCTGGCAATCACTTTTGGGCCTGACTGCACGTGCTAGAAAGCACCACAACCATGAGGCAGCCCAGCAAATGCCGGTTCACTGGCTGATTAAATAATGCAGAACCTCTGTTTATTAAATCCAGGCAGAGCTGCTATCGAGTCAGCTGTTCTTACCTTCAGGTTTTTGGGCGACCAGAGTTGCAGAGCTAGTTGCTGGCTTGAGGACATTTGTGGCAGCTGAGGTCCCTCTGGATGGGGTTCACCTGAGCCTAGAAAACACAAGCACAGAGATATAAGGAGGTCTTGGCATTATATACCTGGCAGCTGCATTTTGCTGCTCTGTGCTGCAGGAATTCACAATAAAGGACAGTCTCATCAAGATTTTTTCCCCTGCTGGAAGTGGGGGAACTTCTGTATCAGACTGGTGAGATCAGTATAAAGAACTCACGCCGCCCTGGGGCTTACTTCAAAAACGTACAAAGAATTAAATGAACCAGTGCCCTGGCAAGAGTGGTATTTGTTGGGGAGGTACCGGGCAGCAACGCAGAACGCCCGGGGGGCATTTGGTGTTTGAGAGGCTCAGCAGCACAAAGGAGCGCGGGGCCGGGTGCCGTCCCCGTGCCGCAGAGGCTGTTTGGGCTGGCTGTGCTCAAAACATTAAAAAGGGCACACTGGCTTTGTGCTGTGTTCATAAACATGTCCATCAGCTGCAACCTTTGGGGAACGGGCTCTACTGAAACCATTCACTTGCTGAAAAACAAACTGCCATTCTTTCCCTTCCCACCCTTCAGCAAAGCGGCTATTCTCCACTCCAGAATGTAAAATCACTCACTACATCTGCTGTGTGAGTGCTATTTAAAATTCACTCGCATAGTGAATTTTATAGCTCATTCATGCTCAGCTCAGAAGCTGGGAATGGCCCCGTAACAACACGTGCAAATTTTCAACCAAAGCAGAATTATTCTAAAAACAACTGAATGAGGAGTCCATGAGGCTTGGCGTGACTACATTTTACTGAAAAACGCCGAAGTGTGTGGGCAGAGAGCAAGACAGATGAGATGAAGGTTCGTAACTAGTACAGCAATTTTTATTCATTAGCGCAGAGACATATCAGCAGGCTACAGGACCTCTCAAGAGCACTGACCCTCTTCTCCACGCACTGCACACTTTCTCCTCTTAGTAAGCTGTATTTTTAGGAGCCCCCACAGGACTTATTAGCTTCAACATATTGATTGCACTAAGTACTTTTTTTTCCCAGAAAATTTAGCACAAGTTTTCTGCTCGCTGGCACACGCAGTAACAGGCAGCCCTTTTGCCGGCGCTTTCCCCCAAAACGCGCAGCCCACGGCGGGACGAGGGAGCCCGGTCCCGGGGCAGAGCTGCGGGGGGGCACAGGAGGCCACCGACACGCAGCGGGGCGCAACCAGCCTCCCCCGGTACCACGAACACGCCTGCATCTCTTACCTGAGCGAAACGGCTCCGGGAGCTCCACGTTGCCCTGTCCTCGCCTCAAAGCCTGTGCAAGAAGTGTGGGTGCCCTGGAGCTGCCCTCGCAGCAGGGCTGAGGACTTAATGCGTCGCACCTGGGGCACGCAGCTGGCGGCAACCTGGAGCTGCCACCTGGCCCCCTGCTGCCTGTATATAATAGAGTAGCTACCTCCTTTAGCATAAAAGATATAAGCAAGTCCACATATCTGGGAGTTTTTAAGATACCTGGAGAGAAAGTGAACAAAAAAATCCACAACATGCAGCTAATTTCTCAACCAAGCAGGAAACATTTCGAACGGCTCCTTCAAAGCAAACTGCATGTGAGCCCAAGCACCTCGCGGCTTTGGTCATTAAAGGAGAGCAAACAATGGTGAGATTCTATAATTTATTACCGTTGCTAAGATGAACACAGATACTTGATACCCAATCGTATGCAGAACTGTAAAAAAATAGTTTTAATACAGTATCAAAATTTACACAAGTGTAGTGTCAAAAGACCAGTGTCCCTCAAATTAGCCCCTGCACATACGTACTGCAGGCACAAGTACATGTTTTACATTTTTTCATACATATATATAGATATATAGGAATACAACAATTGAAGTTTAACTATGCAAACAATATGTATGGGAGAAAACAACATGTAAAGATAACAGACCACTGTTTGGGCTGGGTAATATATAGGGAATTATGGAAGAGTGCAATGTTTCAAAATGGAAGGCCGGATTCTGCATTTCCAACTCAAGGAGACGGAGCGAACAGGAGTTTTGCCCGAGAAAGCAATGCTGGATCAGAGGCCTTACGTCAAATGGTACCAAGCAAAAATAACAACAGAAACCAATATAATTACTGCTGCAAATTAACACGCTTTTTCTGAAGACAGTTAGCAGATTTACATCATACTCCTATATAACAAAAGATTGTACAGCAACCGAGCTACATTCCACTGCAAACAGCCCACGAATACAGCACGTTGCAAGCTCAGAGAAAACAGAGGTTCTGACTTTGGCTCAAATCTTCGTAACCAAGAACAAACCAGAAACCCAGGAATTGTTGCATTCCTATTTTTTTTTTAAACTTTTATTAGCCTTTTTGATGCTCAGCTATGGTAAAAAGTTAAGCAACAGCATTCAGTCACAAGCCTGTTGCACATTCATACATGAAACTATCATTGCTTTTAGATATACACAAAATACCTATCATTGCAATTCAATACACACAACTAGTATCATACACATAGATAAAAATAAACTAAGCATATCTAGGGCGCCGTCTGGCCAAATCTCAGGCAATCTGAACAAGAGCTTTCTGCCTCATAATAATGAAAGACATGCTCTGAGTATAATAAAACCTTTTTCTCTGAAAGAATGCTACAGTGGCAAGAAAAGCTTTTTTATAATGCAGTGCAATCTTTTAGATCCTTACAGACACTTGTTAAATAAATCAGCATGTCTCTAAATTAAACAGCAGAAATTAGCATCCTGACAACTGGAAAATACTTTCCAAAGAAAAATCTGATGGAAATTCTGATTTGAGACCTGTAATCGTGATACCTAAGTATTCTGTTCATTAAAGGGCTGCGAACATCGTACACGTCTTCAGAAGATGTGCATCAAAGTGAATCGAAAAGAAAGCTATCTTTACTTTCATTTAGAAAGAAATTGTGTTTCACTACAAGTACTGTAGTTATGCTACACTACTGGCTGGTTAGGAGACTTTATGGTCTTTTAGCACCTCCAGAGACAGGTATTCTACCAAAGCAAAAAAAAAAAAATCATCTGGAAATTGCCTAAGCACCATTAACCAATATTTTATGGACTGAAGTGTGAGTTACTAAGTGACTTTCTCAAAACTGTGGAGACCAAAGGCACAGTTTATCAATGTCTCTCCAGTCTGGTGAAAAACCTCTGTTAAATCCAGTGGAAAATTCATTCAGACTTACTAGAGATTCACTGTAACTAACCAAAATAAAACATATTTCGTGTAACTCCTGCAGGATCCCAATTATCTTTTAGTTAGGATGGAAATACCTCAGTGCTTCTAAACGCGGTGTGTTGAAGTGACGATGCGGTGGCGGCGTTTCTCTAGCGGGACTCGGGGGACACTGACAACACGGCTGCTCTGAAAGACCTCCGTGCAGAATCTCTACTAGCTTCCAACGGAGTCTCTTGCAGTGCCTACAGACACCCTGTTGTCAGCTGGGAAGCCGCTGTGGACACAGTCAGTTCTTTCTCTCTTATCGGTAGTTCAAACTCTTTCTCTTCAGAGAGAGGATTTGCTCAGGGCCTTTTACATAGGTCCTTTATACTGATTTCCTGACAAATGTTGTCTAATTCCAGGGCACGACCCTGCAGCATCTCCAAGTTTCCTCCACACAACCTAAAGGGAGGGATGGAAAGAGATCTCATTACAACCAGTCAAGATGTACTGGCATTGACATAGCCATGCATCTGGAAACGCCACACGTTCGTTAAGCAGACCATGCAGCACAGGTAAGGACAGAGGGGAGGGACACACAAAAGGAGAAGAGAATATTTCTCAAGGGATACAACATTCCTTCTGAACACAGAAAGCACATGCTTCTAGGTAAAAACGATTAAAAACAGGGACACATGAACTAGCACGTGCATCACCGTTTTGTGCTTCAGATACAAGACTGAGGACATTTACAGGCCTCAACTGAAACTTTGCTCAACTGCTTCCCAAACCACGTCTCTTGCAGAACGCAATTCGGAAGCACGAAGCTCAGTCCAGAGGATTCTGAACATTTCTCGTTCAAAAAGCACAGAGCAGTTCGCCCCTTTTTTCAAAGCATTTACTTGTTCTCTTAAAATCAAACAAGGCAGTAAAAATGTGTGGGTTTTTTTCATTTGTTCTTCCTGGACATCAGAGGAGTTGTGCATGTAGTCACTGTTCTATACGTGCTTGTGTGTTCTGTTGAACCAGAGCGAAATCTACAATTTAGTAAAGTTAGCAATTTTTTAACTGTAGGTTATATCGGTTTCCTTGCTCGTACTCACATCTACTCCCATTCATGATTGCATAACATCCATGTTACAATTATGGAATTAAAAATGCAGAGAAGTTATACCAAAAAAAATGTTAGGAAAGCATTTTATAATGATTTATAAAAAGATTGACCAATTATAAGCAGGAGAATCAGTAGCTTGTGTCGTATCACCAGGCATCTCTTGCAGGGGCCACCAGAAACAAGAGTGGTGATTACCACCATACTGTGTGTTGCAATTTAAGATTATTTCTCTTTAATAATGATCAACTAGCAATCAACTAGAGTATAACTGCTACTAAACCACTCATTCATTTCTGGAGCAAGAGCAATATGACTGTTGAGAAAGGCAAAAACTGTTTCCCATTGTCATTATTTATTATTTGTATTTTAACAGTGCCTAAAGCCCAGGAGTGAAGAGAGACTGCGTTAGCTGGAACTGAATAAACACAAAGCAGCTGGATCCTGGGAAGTCGACACCCTGAAAAGCCACCACCAGCCCCGGTTCCTACAGCTGATGAGCAAAGGCAGAACAACCCCAAGGTCCTACTGTTATTCTGTGCAAGAGATGGGAAAATAATCCAGTTCCTCTGAGCCTCTGCTGAAGAAAACCTGAGTATAAGCATGAAAACCAGAAATACTCCAAGATTGGAGGCAATCAGACTACAGTCTTACTTCACGGGGCCAAACAAATTAATGTCCTTTAAAGGGAACTGTCTTTAATACTAACGGGTGGGCATAACCCAAACTCTGCAAACTTTCTGCATGACCAGAATCTTGCAGCCTGAAATCAGAAGGAAAACGGGTAGAATCTTGTTATCATCATAAAAACATGCATGTGCTTTAGCTATGTTTGCTGTAGCGTGAAACACTGTGCCATGGTGAAAGCATGAAAAATGGGTTTTCAGGGAAACCTCCCAAATCAGCCATCTATGGCTGAGCCATTGCAAAGGGCAGAGGGCTGGACTTGATGAGACGGGTGCTTCTTTCCAACGTTTGGTTGCTGATGTTCCTAACTTCATATTATCAAGAAGTAAGACCTGTTGGGTAGCTTTTCTGAGATGGCACATTGTACCTACAATTTCAACAATCTTTCTGGTCAATAAACATTGGACAATATTTACTAAGCAGCTAATGCTGACACAATAATAAACTAAAAGGTGACGCTTCCCAAAGTCCTTTATTTCCAGGTGAATAAATGACCCCTGATTGCTAGGAAGGGACAAACGCATACAAGACAGCCCTGAAAAGCCACCATCCTATGCAGAATTGACCAGGTGGGGTCAAAAGGAATACTCATGCCATATTTATGGGTGGGAAGAGGAGAAATCTTTATCAGCAACCACTTTTGCTTGTGCATACAGTGCAACAGATCCCCGGGTCTCAAAGGCATCACAGTAATTTTATTTGCCTCCTTTTCAGAAACGTGGGATGACATAGGCTACATTTCCACAGATTGATCACCAAACTCTCCTTTTGTGCTGGCAGTTCTTTGCACAGTCATGATAGCTGTGCATATCGCTGTGTTCGTATTTGTTTGGCCCTCCGCATTGTATGTGCATTGTGGATTTGCATATAGGGTTGTTTTCTTCTCAGTTCATTAGTTCAACACTAACTTGTCATAAGCAGCACTAATGGAATTACTTTGCATTTACAAGCACTCAAGAGAAAATGTAATACTTATGCATTCCTGAACGTGTTTTAAATAGTTACGACAGAGTAGAAAGCCCAGTATCAAAAACTTCACTCAAAATCTCAGCAGAAACCTTGACTGAATAAAGGACAGCTATGAGGCTCATGGTACAGTCGTGGCGATTCAGTTCTAGCTTACTTCCAACATGCCGGAGCGAAAGGACGGAGAATCCTCTCCCTGGGAGCCAGGCAGAAACCTGCACCCTAACTGCAGATGACAGCAGCCACGTCCCCTGCTGGCTGCCGTAGCGTTCAAAGCCCGTGGTGTTTCATGTGCAGCGTGAAATACCCATGGAGATCTCTGGGCTCCCTGACCCCTCTTGCCCAGCCACCCCACCAATCCCACATGGCAGGTCCCATCTTCCCTTTGGCTCCCAGCCCAAGAGAGCGTGCGGCAGCCCTGGGAGCAAAACTTACCGGTAACCTGAGGAAAATCATGAAGTACAAACCTCCAGACTTAATCCAAACATTCCTGTGCTTCGAAATTACCTCCACACTCACTAATGCATGATAAACTACCTCTAACCCCACTGCTACATATTGCTACGTTCTCCTAAGACAATGCAAGCATACAAATACAAAGCAAAAAACATTCCCAAATACGTTGTTGATGAGGTGGTACCAACACCATATGCGCATCCTGAGGAGAGAATTCGCGCATCCGTTATCTTGATAAAATATCAACCTGATCGTACAACGCCATAAAGTTCATACAACGTGAGCTATACGTCCAAATTGCATTTCAGTACCAATTAAGACTGTGCACCAAAATTATAGTGCCCAAAATGAAGCTTGTCATCATTCCACTGTTTTCCAAGGCAAAACGATGCCGTGGCAAATGTTTCATGTAAAACACCCACAGCGCATAAAGCTGCAGCAAAACAGCGAGCTACAAACTGGAAGGAACTGCAATGAGAATGCAAAAGAAAAGAAAGGTTATAATTAGTTCATCACACATCCACTGTACTTTTAACATGGACTAGATGAATATAAGAAAAAGTAAAACCGAAAAGGAAATAACCGACTATTTTCAAAGTATAATAATACATCAATAGTCAAATCAGACACAGATCACAAAAGTCAGAAGAAAAGGTAGCATTTCAATGCCAGCGGCAGAGCTTTGAATGGCTGGGGAACAAAGGGACAAGGCAGAATACATTTGGGATTTATAAAAATGAATTGATAATGTCAAATTTAGTATATTAGCATTCTAGAAGTAGCATTACTTACATCATGAGAACTTTTACGGATTACTATTAAACTTGTATTAGTTAGAAACCACTTTTTTATCCATAAATTGCAAACCAATAGCATAGGCAAGGAAACACAGGGGTGCCATTGTCCCAATGGGGAAACTGAGGCTGCCAGACTTCTTCATACTTGCCAAATTTTATTCTTATGAAGGATAAATTCAGGTCTGCTGAGTCATACAGTACGTTATCCCAGATATGTTATCACGCATAGATTTTTCTGATCAATACTGACTAATGTGTTAAAATTACAGTGTTCCTAATAAACAGTAATTGCATTATAGAAACAGTAATCGGCTCAATTTCCGTATAAAATCTTCAAGGGCATATTGTCAGCATTTAAACAAAAAATACTTTGCATCTTCAGGTGTTTCCAGGCTCAATATGGGGTCAATAAAATTAAACACTTTAAACTTACACTGCACATTTCTCCAGCCACAGCTTTTTCTGTCTCACTAAGACAGTAGTAAGAGTCTTTAACAGCCTGCTGATTTGTATTTTCCTGAGCTTCCATGACAAGGATATGTTTAAAAAAGTGGAAATTTTATTTTACAAATTTGTTTTGCAGCCACAAAGAAGAGCAGTAGTATATTTAAGTTTTCATGGGTCCTTCCTGAGTATGGGCATACATCTATAACTGACCAATTGCATTTAAAGATAATTAGACTGATTACAGTGCTCTGGATTTAAAGGCAGGAGGGATCATTAAATCTTCTTGCTGGACCTCCTGGGTACCACAGAACACTTACTTTTCTGCAGCAACTCCTATACTTAGCCCCAGACCTTGTTTTCGATTAAAGCATACCTCGCTTTAATTTGTAGATGGCATAGTGGAGCTTCCAGTAGGTGACCCTGACCTCAGGACAGGAAAACCTGATGCAAGTTTCGCAGGGAAGCCTGTGCCCTCGGTTATTCAGGCAGGCAGACTAGATAAGGGACATCATTCTGTAATTATAACCCCTGGTCTGCAGAGCAAACCTCTGTGGAATATGCACATCTCCATGCACCAGCACGCAGTTTGGTCACATACAACTTGCAGAAAGAAAGAAACACATCCTGCCATATGAAATAACGACTTATGTATCCCTAGTGATACCACTTGCACATAGGGAATAATCCCATAAGTACCGGCAGGGTGGGGAAGATCGCCAGCTCCCAGGCATGGGGACACACACACACGGCAGTCTCTTCTTTCAGCCACCCTGCGTGATGGATCGGGTCACGGAAGAGCCTTTATCAGACCCGCTGCACGGCAAAGCTCCTCTCTCCTTCACCACTGTCTCCACCAGTGGAAGATTCACAGGTAATTCCCCCCCCCCCCCCCCCCCCAAACTCTCCTCATTACTCAGGAAAAAAACAGCACTATTTTTAGCAATGACCTCCCTCTCTGTTTTCTTAGGGATCTGTCGCTTTAAAATACATTCGTGCTCCTTAGATTTCTTGCTATGCAGAAGGGGATTGCACTAACGATGAGGTTTTGTAACAAAGACTACTACTTTTTTGCAGGAATTCCAAATTGCCAAATTTGTAAAGAAAAGCAGGCTCTTCACTTTGGCTTCTTCTTCCTCCTGCATCTGATTCTGCTAAGTGATGCAAGCGGGAGCTCTGCATTCCCCAGAAAGGCAGGATCAAACCCATATGCTTCACTCTGGGAAACAGCAGGGTCTCCTCCCCGGCTGGGGCTGGGGAAGGTTGGGCAGTCTGTTTAGCTGACAGCTCACTTTCCATTTCGAATATAACAGTATCATTTATGTCTATTTCTGCCTGCCGCAATACCTGCTAGCAAACTAAAAGCTGAGCTTTCACATCATATTGAACTCAATTCTGTGTATTTCTTACCAACCCATTTCAGCAACCAAGGTATCAGCCATTGTTCAAATATTTCACTTACACCAACCAGCTATTACAGGTTGTCAAAAGCATGTTGTTAAATGTTCCATTCAGGGAAGTGTCTTTGCCAATGGGTATTTTAAGAGAACTACAAGAGGCTTTTTTTGATAATTACGCATGATCTCTTGACAAAATTACTTGGCATAGCTTTATTTTCTAGGCAACAGCAGGTGACGTATCTGGAAGGTGCACCCAGGACCCCGAGCGCTGCTGAACCGGGCACTCCTCAGGAGCCGGGAAGGGTGGTTCATCGTACCTCTCCTGTACGAGGGCGAGACCAGCGCGCTCACGGGCAGAGTGCTGCTGCAGGGGACGTGGCTGGGGTGGCCATCAGAGAGGGGACCTGCAACTGTGTGCACGTGGAGAGAGGGATCGAGCACTCTGCCGCTGCTTCCCCCATTCGGAAGCCAGAAAAACAGGCGAGGTGGCTGTGCTGAAGCCCTGCGCCTGGGTTTTATGTTACAGAAAGGGATCCAATTGCTGTAATTTCTGCACAGTTCACTTGCATAAACCTATTTCCTCAGGCTTCCTGGAGGAGAAGTCAATGACACCCAGCCATGTGGAAGATAATCACCCTGCACATAAACTCAGATGTCCAGGCAAGTCAACAGCACTACTGAGCTCTTACTGTGCACTGTGCATCTCCACGAAGCTCAAAAACAGAGCAAATGTCTACAAAAGTCCCCTCCAGTTCTCCCCTGAAGGGGCGCAAACCTACTCCCTCCAAGTAACCAGTATGTCCCTGCAACATCTGTGTAGGTGGGGAATAACACCCACTTAACTGAATTAATATTAAAGCAGTATAGCTAATGAGTGAAGCACAGAAGAGAAGACGTGTATAAAGCACCAGAAAATAATCATGTTGAGCCAGCGTTAGAAGACAGGAATACAGCGTCCCTGCTCTCTGCTCAGCTCACCATCAGTTTTTAATCCTCTCCAGAGGAGCATGGACACAGCTGATGCCCACACTGCAGTGGGACAGGGAACTCACCCACGTGGTGATTCAGATCACCCGTAAACCACTGCATCTTGTAACAGCTTCCTAAGTTTCATTAACTGCGACAGTTTCACTGCTGACATAGGTGAGAACTGGTAAATTCGCCCCTCTGATTGCTTGTGTCAATTGTTGTTTATCCATGCAACGCAGGTCTCAGCAATCCAACCCTGCCTTCAGAGTAAATCACATCTGCTCTCAAAGAAGTTTCAACACTGACCTTGGGATCATGATGCAGAGTCTTCAGCCCAAAGTTCTGCTATTTTTATTATGAATATACCATGCGCATTGGCTTTATCTTTGCATTAAAGTATTTCTCTCTGCATGAGTTACAGGAATCCATTATATTCCACTGGAGAACAAATATGCATCCTAGATGAAGTAGAAAGACTTCCTTATTCAGAAAAACACTGCTTTCAGCTTCAAAGAAAAACTGTACAAGTGTAAGTAATGTGGAGAGCAGCTACGGCTGGCATCACCCCCACTGTAAGGGCCGGATCCCTGCCCCGAGAAACACACAGGCCACAGATGCAATGAGTGACAAACAGAAAAACAACCCCGCTCATGACAGCAACATCCCAGTGGTGTCCACAGGAATGTTGCTAGGACAATACGACACGTGTTGAGTAACAGACATGACGTTTTGCATGGACTGTACCGGAGGAGCGTTACCTTCAGAGCATTTACCACTGAGTCAGACTGCGGAGAGGCTGAGCCATGTCCACTGACGCTAGCTGGCTCGTTTGCAGAGCAGTAACTCCCCTCCGCCCCTCCTGGCATCCTAATGGCATCCTTCACAAAAAATTAAAAACTATTTAATAAAGAAAAGGGTTGGTAACTAATTAAAACAGATGTCAATTTTTAATTTTTTTTTTTTTTAAAAGCTGAGAAGCACTGAAGGCATGTTTCACTCCAAAGTCCCCCTCTTTCTGTGCCACAGTAACCAAGATCCACGCGAGGTAGCTCAAGTGCTACTGTTGAGTGTCACCCAAACACTCTGGCCCTCGAGGGTGTCTATCTGGAAAATCAGGACATAGTAATAAAATTTCTGATGTACGTGCATAGTACATAGTCACAGAAGTGCTGCGAGGTCCAGACAGATGATTTCAACTCCAGAGGAAGGTTTTGAGAATATCGAATTTTATCCCAATAATTCTGGAGGTTGTTCCTTCAACAAAACTCACATTTTTAAAAGTTGCTGCAAGGTTTGCAACAGAAGCTGAGCCGCAGCCGACCAGGGAAGCAGCCGGGAGCTCTGGGCTGCCAGCTCACTCCTTCCCTGCCCCTGGCTGCTCCGGTGCAAGGGCATGTCCCCCTGCTCGCCTGCAAGGGGCCAATTTATACCCAACAGTGACAACCTCAGGGGCTTCTTCCTCCCAGTGAACACCTGGAAGGGTTCTTCAGGACACTGCCAAACAAATGCAAGCTACCTAAACTCTTGCAGCTCAGTCACCTCAAACTTTGCAGGATGTAAAGCATCTCCTGGAGCGACTGCAGTGCCGAGGTAACCTGAGCAAGCAGCCTGCTTCGGAGGAGTGCTAAAAATACCCCTGCTGCATTCGTGGACAGCAATGTGATAGCTGCAGCAAGAGACGGCCTGAGCAGACGCTTCTGAGGTGCCTTCAACCTGACCTGCTCTTCACTGTCATTCTTCAGGCAGAATTTTGTTTAAAAAAAAAAGAGAAATATAAAGAAGAAAAACATTTCAAAGATTTAGAGATTAAAACTTCCTTTCTTACAGAGTAAGAAACACTGCAGGAAACATTAAGAAATAATACAGCAGTAATTCCTGCTAGATTGTGTGGGAAATGCATTTCTGAAGGAAAAATAATGACAGTGGAAAGAGCCTCTGATCAGAATCAGTGCCCCGATGTGCAGTAATTTCCCCCGCTGAGCAAGCACATAGCACGTTGCAGTCTTTTTGGGGGTGTCTATAATCTAAACAATAGGAAAGATGAAGGTGGGTGTGGGAGAAAAAGGGCACAGAGAGATGACATGAGGCTGAACTTCACAGAGCCAGTCTGCCTGAAAACGTTTAAATCGAACAGTACCCCAGCCCAAAGCAAGTTTATACACCGTGCGTGACTTTGTCAGGGTATGCCCCGGCCTTCGCAACCAACGCTGCGTGGCTCACAGCAGTGCCAAAGGGGCACATCGCAGAGAGAAGCCTTCCAACTACCGAACGTGTTACACTCCCTCCCAGCAATCGTCTGCAGGACTGAACCTCACATATCCAAAAAAACCCTAAAAATTAAAAAAGAAAAATCAAATTAGAATGCTGCATATGCTAAGCCCACGGAAAAGGTACCTCGAGTCTGAATATGAAACTCCATTTGGTACACAAACTCGTCTTCCAGTGCCGCCCTCCTGCCAAGCAATGGATGCAGCGTAAACCGCAATAGCGGGCACTAATGGGTCTCATAACCAGGCTGACAACGCCGGCGCGCGCTTAGGGCAGCGTGCAGGGTATCGCCCTACAATTCTCCGCAGCAATGACTATTATCAATTTGCTGTGATGTACGGAGGGAGGTTTAGGACTTATTTTTCTTTGGGAAGGATTTATAGATCTCTTAGTAACTGGGCAGACTTAATGCTATACTTTGGGAAAGGGAAGAAAAGAGGAGGGAAAAGGGGTAATAAAGCAGGTTGGAGCGATTCTGGTTTAGGATAAACTCCCTCAGTCAGCTTTGGTTTTTTTGTAAGTCAGAGTATTCTGTTTCTCTACTGACTCCAGGGCCAACAGAGATTTTTGTCGGTTCTGAGTGGTAAAATACAAATATTGCTATTAAAAGGCTGGGAAAATTAGCACAGATTGTACATCTAAAGCCTCCTGAATATGAGAAAATCCCAAAGTCCTGTGAATTGTGCTGCTGTCAGAGTTCAGGCCTCCCTCCAGGCAGCTGTCCTCCACAGCCTCTTTGTGCCATATGCAGCACGTTTTTGTCTCCCTTCAGGAGAACGAGAATCTTGTTGTGAACACACTGCTTTAAGCAGACTGCGTTCTCAACACGCGTTGGTAAGAGATTGAAAATTAGTATTTCCCCTGTGGGCATCCTTCTCCCTCCTCCCTCTGTCCTGGATAAGAGACATACACTTTTCTTAGAAAATAAGACAGGTTTTGCAGCCCCCAAGCCCCATCCTACAGCTCAGGGACTTCTCATCTCAGGTGAGGCCACTCCACAAGGGCAGTAGGGCTTCTGCCTTCTTTGGAGGAAGCTTATTCCAGCAGATGATGGGGATGGGACCAGCCTGAACGTGGGTCTCCTGTTGCCTGGCAAGTCCTGTGAGCCTGAAGACACTTCAGCACTACCAACTGCATTAGGAGTTTCTGAGGCAGTCAAGCAAAACAAGAAGAAAAGGCACTTTGCCAAAGTGGCAGCGTCTGAAAACAAGCTGCCTTAGGAGACTTAGAAAAGTGCGCTTTTCAGGCCTATCATCACAGCTGCTGCTTGCCAGTTTGGAGCACAGCAATGTTTAACCTTCGATCAAAACTTGACCTGAGTTTCCTTGCACCGAGTCCTTTCTCTGCCACTGCCCAACCCAGATTACAACAGGATTCTGAGCAGGACCTTGAGGATGGGAGGAGAAATCCCATTCCCTTCCTCCTCTTCCCTAGCCCCCCCCCCACAGCACTTGCATTCAGCCACTCAAAGTAGGCTTCCCATGTGTCCACTTGTTTTGGACAGATCTTTTCGTTTATTATCCAGTAACAAAGTTGTGGAAGTGGAACCATATCAGACAGAAGGGATGAAGCTGTGGCTCCATAGTGCTGAAATCTGTATTGACTTTAAATATCTTCAGGCTTGAGAGGTGGGCCTGTGCGAACCTCATGAAGTTCAACAAGGCCAAGTGCAAGGTCCTGCACCTGGGTCGAGGCAATCCCAAGCACAAATACAGGCTGGGCAGAAAATGGATTGAGAGCAGCCCTTAGGAGAAGGACTTGAGGGTATTGGTTGATGAGAAGCTCAACATGACCTGGCAATGAGTGCCTGCAGCCCAGGCAGCCAAGCATATCCTGGGCTGCATCAAAGGAAGTGTGACCAGCAGGGCGAGGGAGGTGATTCTCCCCCTCTATTCCGCTCTTGTGAGACCCCACCTGGAGCACTGCGTTCAGCTCTGGGGCCCCCAACATAAGAAAGACATGGACCTGCTGGGGCGAGTCCAGAGGAGGCCACGAAGATGATCAGAGTGCTGGAGCACCTCTCCTATGAAGACAGGTTGAGAGAGTTGGGGTTGTTCAGCCTGGAGAAGAGAAGGCTCTGGGGAGACCTTATTGCAGCCTTCCAGTCCCTGAAAGAAGCCTACAAGAAAGCTGGAGAGGGACTTTTTACAATGGAGCATAGTGATAGGACAAGGGGTAACGGCTTTAAACTGAAAGAGGGTACATTTAGATTAGATACAAGGCAAAAATTCTTCACTATGAGGGTGGTGAGGCACTGGAACAGGTTGCCCAGAGGCAACCAGAGTGCATGCCCCATCCCTGGAAGTGTTCAAGGTCAGGTCTGATGGGGCTTTGAGCAACCCGGTCTAGTGGAAGGTGTCCCTGCCCATGGCAGGGGGGTTGGAACCATTCTATGATTCTATGATCTTGAGTCATTTTGAATAAACAGTGCTGCACAACGTCAATGCCTGGGAAAGAATTGGGTTCTTTGCTCCTCCTGTACTGCTAACCTTCCCTACTGCCCCCGTCCAGCCCTTGTGCCCAAGCTAGAGCATGGTTTGCATGTTGCCTCCTCCGAGTCTAATGTGGACTGTGTGCAGATTCTACCGCTACAGAAAGCACATTATCTGAAGCAGGTAAAAACCACATAATATCTCTTGTACACTTTGCCACAAAGATAATAAAGGGGAACTGCAATCATTAAACGTGCAGATCCATTTTCTGTTGCAAGTAAACCTACAAAATATCTAATGCCAACATGCGACTCCAGTGAATAGAAAGCACAGGAAATCTGACTCAACCCCATAATATCATGTAACGAAAAAATTAGATGAATGGAAATTTAGCATCTCCCTCACATTGACTGCAAAATGTTAAGGATACTTGGGCCATTCTCCCATAGCGCCAGAGGCAACCCCTGCACTGTACCCTGGTCACGGGCAGAATAAAGACCCCTGTGTAGAACAGGATACTCTTTGATGGAGAGAACTAATCGTGAGCCTCTCTGCTTGAGCCAGTAGAAAACATCATTTTTTGAATCCATACTGTTGATGAGGACAGTCATGAATGGAAACCACTGTAGTGCAAAGCACACTACATAGCTCAAGCCAGCGGCGGTTCATCTGCCAGCCCCTCCGGAGGAAGCATGCCGCTTGCTGCCTGACTCGCAACCTCCCCACGGCACGCAGGGATAGCCAAGGGAAAAATACAGTCCATCTCTGCCCCGAGGACACTTACAGGCACCTCACCAAGCTTCTGAGAGAAGACGATTTTCCTGTCCGCTGGGCACTGCTCTGTTCACTTACCATCGGAGACCTACCTCAGCAAATGCTCAAGACCTCGTTCTCCAGCTGCCTTTTATCCCCGAGGCAAGTGGTTTGCTGGGAAGTGTATCCTTCCTGCTGGGTAACTGCCACACCAGTTCAATCACTACCTGATTTTCAAAGCTTTTTTCTGATTTCCCCAGCCCTCAATTTCCCCGTTAGCTCAAAGAAAACACAGGCTGTGTTTGTCAGCTTGTTTCAAACAGGCAGGAGAAAGGAAAACCAGAAAGCAATAAGCTGCAGTATGTTGCTCTGCTGGATTAATAACGCACTAAATAAAACGGCAACCATTTTTTTAGGGAACATTCCTGTCAATTAAAACACACAATTTTAAAATGCTGCAGTCATTCACCATAATTCCTGTTCTCAAAGACCTCAGTAGAAACATCTACTTCTGCATATTGCTGCTGAAATCCACATACCCTCATAGCATATTTGAAGCCTACTCAGATTTCTGAGTGGCCAAAACCATTGCTGGCTACACACCTTCAGAAACAACCATTTTCAGCAGGCCCTTCATAAACCTCTTTTGCTAATGAACCTGTAAGAGAAAAAGGCTCTGGGCTGTAGCACCTTCAAATCTTGGAGGCCACACATATAAAGACCACCACTGTTTAAGATCTGGCAGATTCAGTGGACTCTACTAGAAAATCCCGAGTACAAAGTAGCTCCAGACTTTCGGAAACTACTCTGGAAAAATAATAATAATCTGTTCTTCTCTCTGAACTGCAACTCTTTTTGTACACCAGGTTTTTCTTGAATTTGTGTCTTTGTAACATCAAGCCCATAAGCTCCTGCCGTTCAGCCTGCCCATGCCAACCCAGGTGGAAGCGCTATGCTTAGGACACCCCGAGACAAAGGCTCTGGTCAGAACCTCAGCTGTTGTAGACTAAAGTCGCTCCATTAATGACCTGTTAATTTAAACTGAGGATGAGAGCACATGAAAGAACAGGGTGGGTGGATGCTGTTGATTTACTTTCAGCAAAGATTTGATGGCATGATTAGGTAACATGGGTTTGTTCAATCGGTTTTAATTACATTTCAGTTGAAGGATTCCCTATTCTTCTACACGCTATGGAAGGGAGGAGACAAACATTATTGGACTGTGAGTGACACAGATTTTACAGAAAAAAAAAAAAATAATACTAACCAAACACTTCCCATCTTCTTATTAGATTTATAACTAAAACCATGCCATGCAGAGGGAAAATAAAAAACACAAATCTCAGCAAAAAGGTTTTTGAAAGATTTGGAAATGGGTTGAAATAAAATGTGATTATCTAATGGAAGGGGGAAGAAAGAGGGAAATGGCAAGTGCTGGAAGTTCTTAAAAATAAAGTAGTGTGCGCCTAAGGGTCGCGCCTGCCATTTCACACTTAAACATACCAGGACTGGAAAAGGCTAGCAAGGATGCAAAACCCAAAAAAACGTGGCTGAAGCAAGAGCAGAAGTGAAAGAGAAACAAGAAGAAGAGATGGAAAAGGACCAAAAGCCTTGTAAAAGCCTTGTGAAGGAAAGAACGCGAAAAGGGAGGCAGAAGGGCTGCGGTTCAGCCCTGCACCACACCTCCCTCACGGCTTTGGTGCTGCGCGCTGAGCAAGTCGGGAGCTCAGCTCCCGGCATCCAGCCTCCGGCCCCGCTGACCCATGCGGTTCGTTCGCTCAGAAGGCAGCACCCTGGCAATACCTCCTTTCAACTTCATTAAAAGGCAAAGCTAAATCACAAGGACAAAGAGTTAGAAGGGGGAAACATCTGACAATTCTCCAGCTCTGCCTCTTGCTCCCTCCTCCCATGAAATAAATAAAAACTGAAGCAATTTAAATTGGGTGGCTTGCCAAGTGTATCTTTTGCAAATGCATTCACTGTCGTTATATGACAGATGTCCACATTTCCATAACGTTTCAGCTGAGCTTATCAGCCCTGAAATACTACCCCTACGAAAATCCAGGGATATCTTCAGTTAATTGACATATGGATGCCAGATTCTGAGCTTGCTTCCCCCAGCGTAAGGCACGGAGAGCAGTTCCGCACCACATCAAGCCTGGGAGGACACTCCTGTTTTCAGTTAGCTGAAGTTACTCACTGACACAACAGATCTGCCACAGCCCAGGAAGCTGTAACTGGGATCTGAATCCATTGCTTAGTCTCTACATATTTTCTTAATTATTGCTGAGTATCTTCATTACAACATGCACAGACACTATGTTCTGGCTAGAGCACTGGCCATAATACTATGTTTTTTTTTTTTTTAATGTTAGCGGCAAAACTCAATCTACAGTGATGCTGTAGTTTCATGTGCATTTGGAGGCAGCAGAAGGCAGCGGCACTGCCAGAACCCGTGCGCTGCAGGGAGCTTTCCTGTCCCAGCCCCGCTGGGGAACGCCTCTGGCCTGAAATCCATCCAGCAGAACAGAAATGTTCTCGCTCAAATCCTTTTGCCTCTGCGCACTGCTGTCACGCACCCTTACCTACATGAGCATTTGAGAAGCCCCAGTGCAAGCTGCACGCCCCTTGTCTCGGGCGCAGCCGGCACAGTTTGGCATTCTCGACAGAAGACCCAGCTGCATACCATAAATCTTGGAAAGTATCTGCTTTCTTGCACAACAATCCTGTTTGTGGCCAGAAACTGAAAGGGTCTGGATCATATCTTGTTACATGCTATCTGAGAGAAGGAAAATAGAATGACAACAACAAAAAAAGAACAGCTAATTACAGCTCTCACCAACACAGCAAACCTACAACCCATCTATGGCTTCTCATAGCTCTTAAACCCACTACTATGCTATAAACCGCCACCAGAACAACTGTGCAGCACAGGAAGAGACATTAACAGGCTCAAGTGAATATACGCATTTTTATACCTTTTCTATTACCTGATCAAACTAAAATATTGACTTCGTGGTACTGCATTTCCCCTGACAAAGAAGGCCTTCAGTACAGCAGAGTGAACTAAAACTCAGATTCCATTTGAACAGTGATGGCAGCACTTAAAACCATTTTCTCTGGAAATGTTCTTGCCACTAAATATTAATAAAACCTTTACATTAGAGATCTGTGGGGTTTTGAAAAGAGAACTAATATGTATGGAGGGAGACAAGCAAAGTAAAAGAAATTGGAAAAGAACCACAGCTAAGTGGTAGATGAAAGGAGTGATTTATCCGAAGAGGATGTCCACAAATGTGCCGGTGCATTTTCATGAGTGACACATAAGCAGAAAAGGGGGAGAAGAAAGGATATTGAAAGCAGAGAGGAAAAAGCAGACAAGCATGGCAGGAGGAGAGAAAAAAGCCTCAGAAAGCAAGGCAAGGACTCTTCAGTAAAGACCTAGCAGAGGCGTCACGCTCACGAGTGCGAGTCGTCACCTCTCGTGCTAAGTGCAGTCCTGCAGCTTCCAAACCCGCCCGGTGCTCCGGTATGCCATCAACGAGGCGCTAGGCAAAAAGCAAAAGGCACTCTCTTACTGAAGCAATGCTGAAATTTTAAGGCACGTCACTGTAACCGAGTAAGAGCTGTTCCAAAAACCTTCATCAGTTGTGGAGCTCATCGTATATTTTCAAGCCAATTTGTCAAAAGCACTCGGTTTGGCTTAACACCCAACAAACTCCCATTCCTCCCATTAAATGGAATCGAACCAGTGCCAGGAGCTTACGCGTTTCCATCCCATGTCCTTGTCTTTGTGACGGGGCCTGAGCACCGCTGATAGCACGTTCAGGGTGTTACTCACAGGAACAACAAACCCCCGAAACGAACTCATGCACATGTAACGCCGAGGTAATCGAATGCAAAGTCGGAAGAAGCGTGGTGTCTACGTTTCCTTCCTCTCCCCAAAGCAATGACTTTCTTCAGGAGGGAAGGTGAGTAAGATGTGCCAGGAAACATGAGCCCTTGCCAGTCATTATTTCTTATAATAAAGTATCCAGAGATATTAGGAGATTTTTCAGAGCTCTACTACAGATCCTTGTGCCAACAAAATCAAACATAAGGCAAACGCTGACCCGCGTATTTAAAAACAAAAAGCAGTTTGCAGGCTTGCTCACCCAGTTCTTCCCCGTCAAAATCCCACAATCAGCATATTTTGTTGCAATTACTTTTGCAACAGCTACGGGCTTAGGTGCTATTTTCACAAGCACTATTTTCTGGTCTTGGCACCCCATCCAAGGTATTTTTAATGAATTCAATGCCCACAATGTGGGTGTTCCAGTCTTTGGCAAGATCTGGTAATGCATTTCATGGGTCTCCACCTGAGCACCTCAAACCCAATATAAATAAAACATATGGCCACTCCTCAAGATTTTGCCCACAAAGAATGTTCTGCACAATTTATCCCCCAGTGTTGTTCCAGACCCAAGACAAACCACAACTGTATTTTTCAGGCAGGTTTGTTAACATTTGCCCTGAACACCATTCTTGACAAGAACATAATATTCTTTATCGCTGAAGATCAACCTTTGTCTTTCCTATTGAAGACTGTATACACATGAATGGACAGACATTTAACCATTCCTGCTGTCCTCCTTTTCCAGATCAACAAATTAGGGTACAGAGAAGTTACATGAATTGCTCAAGGTCACCTAGCAAGTCAAGAGCTAAACAAGAGCTATAGAGGCCCTTCCAACTGTCGTATTGTAGGTGAGGAAAAAAACCACCACACTTTACTTAACATCTGCCTTAAGAAAGGAAATTGTTAACCTGGGCCAGAGATCTTCTAGCTAATCTTGGCTTATAGAAACGACTAAATTGGAGCCAGTGGATTTTGCTTCTTACTACATTTCACCGCTATCTTGGATTTTACATTCAAATAACAGTACTATGTTCAATAAAAAGCACTTTTCTTCTTCAGACCAATGGCTTCCTTTAAACTAGTATTTGATTTAAACAATATGCGACTTCTTTTTTCTTCCAGTGGGCAACTTCATTTGGAGACTTTATGGATTTTTCCTAAGGATTACTTAACAAAATATAATAGAAATATGCACTGGTTTGTATGTGTATACATAAAAAAATGCAAGGGTCTTTGACTCATTCTTAATGAATTTTTCATTCTTAAAAACATATTGGGAAAACCTTCAACTTCATATGTGCTTATTTATTCAATTTAATTTCAGTCTTGCATTTACATATCTAATATATTCCTCAAAATATTAAAATAATATAACCCAATTATTATTACTTAAAACATTTGCATTTTTAAAGCAAAATATTTTGGTTGACTATAAAAAGTACTTGATATTTTAATAGCAAGAAGCTCTTGGAATAAAACCAGAATGTAAAGGGTCAGTTCACTGTGATTTTCAACCCTTAAATTAATTAACTATAAGTAGCAGCTTCCAGTGAATTTTTCTTAGCAAGGTATCAACACCTGCAAAGGAGAAAAATTAATGAAAGCATTGTCATAATCTTAAATAAATACCCCACTCAATCACGAGCAAGATGAACAAACAGATGAGAGTGCCTTTGATTATCCAAATGAGCAGCCTGAGTGTTCAAATGCAGTAACGTCAAATGTCAAGTAATACTGGTTTTATCTCAAGCACGAACACTGGAGCGTTGCTGTCTAGCTGCTGGCTACTGTTCCCACCAACAGAAGTCACCCACCTGGGGCAGCATGCGATTTTCCTCCTCCAGCTGTCTTACTCTTGCCTCCAGCTGCCTAACATAGGACAAGGTTGATTCTAAAAATCAAAAAGAAAAAAACTCATATTATCCACAGAGATCTGCTTGTGTATACTAGTGTCAGAGCCTGTGCCACATTCTGACTTGTACTCACAGCAGACTGCCTCTCTCAAATGTCCATTAAACATTCAGCTCTGCTACTCTCAAGGGCAGTGCAAATAATGCTGATACTAGAATTAATCCAATTCCTTGTTGCTTGTGATCCTAAACTGCTGCGATTTAAGGCGGTCCCTTCTCAGACACAAGGTATCTTAGAGAAAGGCAACCCAGACTTTGAGTTCCTCCAACCCATCCCCCAAGTTCTGTGAGCTTGTACTGTATTTTGGAAATACTCCACGAGAGTAATGCGTTATCCCACCAAGTCACCACTGAAAGCCCAGAAAGAGAAGAGAGTCTTCTGCAGGAAGACGCAGGAGAGGCCCCTCCACCGTGGAGGTCCGGTGGTGCCCACACAGCCTCCCCCCGCAAGCCGTGACCTCGCCGGCAGGGAATACAGCAGCTTGCCGGCACGGAGGCTCAAGCCTCAGCCTCTGCTAGGAATCAGGCGCGTTGTCACGGCTTGAGCCTGTGCTAGGAACCAGATGTGTGCCCCCAGGGCCCTGAGAGGGTTTGGAGCCTGGCTGACAGCACGACAGCCCGGGGCACAGCGCTGTGAGCAGCGAGCGCTCCTCACCCCGCGCACGCCAGGGCAGCACCACGCTAGGACACGCTCTCACAGCCCCGCTTTGCTATGCGGGCTTGGTTGAAGAGCAAAATCCTGCCTGTTCTATTCACAAGTAACCTCACTGACCTTCATAAGATAATTTGGTTGATTATGGAGACTATGAGTCATTCCTAGTCTGCTCTGCTCCCTAGAACTTTATGTAAGAAGAGTAGATTCATGAGCCATCCCCAAAAGCATCCGAGAGCTTTCTTATCACACGTTTCTTGGGTCGCACAGAATTTCTGCTATTAAAGTCCTGCGTCTAAGAGAAATACATGCCTGGGAAAGCAGCACTTGACTGTAAGAGAAAAGATATCTTCTCAGTCCAGAAACGCTGCTGTGACTCCTGTACCTCCTTGTACGTAGATGGAAGTCCTCCATGTACTCACTCCTGACTCAACGATCCACTCGGCTTTCTCCGAGATGTCAATTCCAGTAACATATTTGTACTCATACTGCCATGTAATATAATAGTACAATTACCTCTCTGATGATTAATGGTACGGAATCCATGGGTATCGGGGCAGTACTGTCAGTTGATACACCCCTGCAAAGCTGCATTGACAACAGAGCTGCTCACTGGTTTAAATTGACAGATGAATTTGTGCACCAGTTTCCTCTGATACCTAATCACCGTGCCAGCCTGCCCATAAAATAAAGGTGATGGGAAATGAGGTGTCACTGCTCTTACGAGACTGCAATAGGCTAAAATATGCACGCACAGATAGTGCATGGGAATTTACACAACATGAAGTAATTTGTCAGAAATGATTAATACACAGCAAGGCACCGGATTAAAAATAGCATTTTACAATAAAAGGGAAAGGGGTAATCTGAGGTTCTGCACGCTCTGCTGCATAAGGATTTTCATAGCTAGTGATGGGTGCATCTCTGGAGAGCCGCTAAGCCTAGCTCAAATGGGCACTTAGAAGATGAACAGCTTATTCAATTAACTATATCCGACAGGGTCCCTCCCCTCAAATCAGCTTCCTTCCCAGCAGCAGCACTTCTGGGAGGAGCCGCAGAAGCTCCCTCGCCATCACGGCCATTACCACAGGCAATAGCTCCCAGCACCTCTCATCTCTTCTCTTTGTTGTTTTCTACATAAGACGCTTTACGTGGAGCCACCTTTTTGGAGGGACTGAAGCAGGCGCTTTCTTTGGCACTAGTCATCTCTAAATCGACTGGTTACAAGTCCGCTGCCATGTTAGCTCGGGCTCAGACTTCATGCTCAAGTCTGACTTCCCGGCTGTGCCCACCAGCCCACTTCATGCGAGCTCCCTTCTGGCTTCTCTTCAACTCTGGGTCTCTTGTAATCTCCTGGTTTACCATTTATTAGCTCCTCATGCATTAGCTCCTCAGGCAAAGTTTGCCTCTCAGTTCTATTTCTTCTCTTGCATGTTGGGAGTCGAGAGCTGAGATCTCTGCTGCTTCGAATCACACAACTCTGCTGTCAGTTCACAACTTCCCAATGCCAGTTCATACCAGCTGAGGATTTGGTCCGAAATCTCCACGCCTGTTAACCCTTCTAAAGCGTGAAACATTTATTTAAATCTCCTTTTGTAATCTGATTAAAATGGAAAATTAGGTCATCTACCAAAGGCTTGATCTAGCAAATCCTTATTTATGTGAGTCTTTTTGACACATAGACTAGATGCATATATATTTCAGTATCTGTTAATATATTTATGCTGTGACGCTATGAGCTTAGAGGAAAAAAAAAATGAGCGGAAAAGCCAGTCAAGGACATAAGAGACGGAAGAATTGAAAATACACAAAGTGAAACACTGTCACCAGCGACACCAATAGCAAACCTTAAAAAAAAAAAGTTGCATCTTAAAAGTATTTATGAGAAGGACCATATGAGCCATCTAGTCTTAATCAGCCTGGAGACCAGTAAAGAGCTGCAAATAAAGAGCAAATCTTAAAATTACCACCCCAAAACCAGGTACCTGATACCACCCCATTGCCATTCCAAGCAAATTTTCACAAGACAATTAAGCAATTTAAAACTGAAGGAGAATAAACTTATGAAAATACTGCTTCAGCATCTGAGCTGAAAACAAATGTCTCCCAAAGGGAAAGCCATACAGAAACTTTGCATCGCTTCCATAACATTACTGTTGTCTTATAATAAAGCATTTAATAAGGTGCTACAGTGTCAGGCAACCACTGCTCTGAAACATAACCTGCGCAAACAAGACGATCCTCAGCTGATGCCATTAGTCATAAACCCCTTTTGTGTTTTATCCTTCCCCAAACAGATTTATCTAACATTGCTCATTTTCACAGAGCTGCAAGTACACAGAAAAGCCCTCCCTTATTTGCAGAATCTTAAACTTGAGTTGTAGACTGCTTACAGATAAACTTCCAAACACAAATCTGCCGAGCTTCCTCTGCTCAGAACACAACCAGGGAAAAACAGCATCTGTATTAACGCCATAAAAGCTCAGCTACTACGTTCTGGGTAATAGCTCAGGAACTGTCAACTACGTTGAGATCAAACGCATGCTCAAATAAAAACAAACAATCAATTCAGGCCCGCATCTAAAGAAGATCTGACCACAGAGACGTGACACTGTGGTAGCCAAACTACCAGTTTCATCACCTGGGGGCTTCTTGGTTACATTATTTCTGCTCCTTCCCGTCTTCCTTCGCTAGGCACTTCTATGGGAGCAACGATTTTGAACAATTCCCATTTTCAGGAATGGATTCCTACCAAATGAGCTTCCCTACTTGAGCTTCCCGTGCTCTTAGCACCATTGAAAGTATGATCACCGTGTGGTGCTTCATTCCAGGGCTGAAACTAAAATTCTTTCCAAATTATTAGAGAGACATTAATGTCTTGCTTTTAGGGAAACTCAGTGACAATCCACCCTTTCTCCACATCTGTCACTCTAACATGTTATTGGAGAACATCAATATTTAGGTAGCTGATCTCTTTTTATTTTGACATCCACACTCTTGAAGCTAGTCGATATTTTGGGGTTATGTCAAACTTCATCAGGCGCTTATGTTGCTGCCAAAGGCATATTTGTGCCTTGGCTTTATCCATTTTTGTGTCACTGCGCCTGATCTCAGTCTACCAAGTAATTCATAATGTTCTTTAAGCTACATTATCCTCTGCTATTTTAGAATGGTTGAGGATGCCATGTTAAATTCTGATACTTTCCTTTTTTTTCTGGGTTTGTTTTTTGGCAGAGACTGGAGGGTTACAACTGACAGGCCACTGTGGGATCACACTGGAGAACTTCTTAAAGACTGAGGTCCTCTACCCACCTACTAGCTCCCTGCAAAGCAAACAGATCAGAACCCCACAGAAAGCAAAAACTCAAAGGTTCAACCTACACTTCTACTTGCTCAAATGAGCTTGAGTAACAAGCACAAATATGGCAGGTGGAAGGGATTTTATCTAATGACCAGAGGAGTATTTCAGGTAAAGAAAGAGTAGGAGATGCAACACAGAGTACTGATATAAACTCAGAAAGTAATGCACAAGAAGTGCTTTAACTCAATGACTAAAATTCCATTTGTCTGCATTTAAAAAAAACAAAACACTGATTCCAAATTATAATAGTTGTCTGCAAAAACTAAGCACGGGGATTCCACAGACCTCCTTTTGACTAACTTTAAAGGATGAACCCATCAATGCAAAAGATGCTACTTGCTTCATGGAAGTTAAAAAAATTGTATAGAATCTTTTAACCTGGGAGAAAACTGGTAATACAGTGGATGAGCAAAGCAGACATCTCAGAGGAAGCAGAGCAAAACCCTCCAAGCTGAAAATACTTAGAAGGCTGGAGGTATTAGGAGAAGAGAGTAACACTGTTTGCCTTGATCCCTAGCCATTAACTTACGGCCAGCACGAAGAGAAGATGCTATGCTGGACAGAAGGCTGCTCTGAAGCAGCAGCAGCCGGTCCTTACACCCTCGCGGCCAGAAAACGGAAAAACACAATTTCATCATAATAAAACATCACCTCGGTTCTGTTAACATCAACATTTTTTGCTTCCACTGGCTCAGCTCTATTTGGTATTCATGTTCCTAAAGGAGGTCACCAGAATCTGGAGAGCTGTCACATCCCAATACTCATATTTTAAACACTTATGGTATAAATGAGAGAAACTGCCAACAACCTACATCAGCAAAGAATTTAGCACGTTATGTGTAGTGATACTTTGATGTATGGCACTGAAGGTTCGGTTAAGGTATATTCAACTTCAACGGGGAAAGTCATTTGTTATGGTGCTCCTCCTGCACCGTGTTGGCAGGTATATAATAATTGCATATCAAATCGGATTTGGGTCATTCAAATCCACACCCAGCATCCCACGATGAAAACTAAATAATCTTTCAATAAACGGAAGATGAAAAACAAGGCTGTGCAAGGGCTGCTTTAAAGCCTCCTGTAATTAACTGACAGCTCCATACGTTTATGAAAGGGTTTCTGTGCTAACTGGGGAGCAGATTCAATGACACGCAAAGTATCTCCCTGTCCTATAATCCCCAGTCATCTGATTTAATTACTTCAATACTAATATTCATGACTAAAACATGTTATTACCATCCCCTTTCAGCTACCTTGTTTGAATATAAGGGAAAAAAAAAAAAATAAAATCACACTGTTGGATTTACGCTAACACAACTTTATACCACCTGCATCTCTACACTGGCAAAGCTGCTCAGTGTTTACCCTGGCAGCGTCCAGCCCCCCCGCGGCAGGATTAGACGACCTCCGAAGGTCATTTTTAGCCCTGTCTTCTATAATTTTCTATTATGGTTGCACATCTTACATAACGCTCCTATTGAGTAAGTGCTGGAGAACTTCTTATTAGAGTGCAGCCAAATTCCCCTGTAACACGGCGACATAGGATTAGTGCTATCATGCAGACAGAAAGATGTTTGCCTAAGGCAAAACTGTATTAAGCTCACCAGAATGTTTAGGAGCTGTTTACCACTAAGGCACATATTCTCGGAAAGTTTTGGGACAGCGAACACCGTAGCATTAGCATGAAGACAGGGTTTGCATTTCTCAATATTGCTGTTGTCTGAAATTCTCCCACCCCAAGCTGAGATTTCTTGTGATTACAGATTCAGCACTTCTTGACTTCTCCTTGTAATTAAAAATATAATTAACTAAGCTTAGCTAGTTCACTGAGTATCTCAAAACTGAATCCTAGCAAAGGGAAAAACTTACATATGCTAATTCAAACATCCAGAACGCAACGTTACCCTGCCTCTTAATTGCTCAGGCAATATGTGCCACGCTGCCCCTTTTCAGCACACGTTCCACACAGACATGTGCTAATTACGTTATCTCTGTAATCAGACATTTTTACATAGATTTCATATAAAAATAGTATTTTCTCAGTTGCAGCAGCTTTTAATCACAAATTATCTATTTATTACAAGAAAAAATACTTCTCATTGTCTTGAGGCAGCCCTAGCCATGCCTTTAATGATTCAGCGATGCTGTCTGACTCAGATTGCCGATGTGTTTGCATTTGTCTGGATTTAAGTGCCACTTTGACGCTGCGGATTATGCAGCTGTAGTGAGCGGGTCTGGGCTGCCCAGGCTGCCGCGCACACGCTTCCCGGTGGCGGGGCGCAGGCATCGCTCTGCCGCGGCAGCACCGGGGGGTTTCGCTCCTGCTGAGGTCACCCAAGGAACGCCCGAGGTCACCCAAACGCTGCCTGTGACACAACCCACTAAAAATATAGGGTTGCCTTCCGCTTAAGAACTTTATTGATTTAGGTTGGCGTTTGTTGGAGGTTTTGTTGCATGTTTAGCTTTAGGGTGCAATAAAATTTCCAGTTGAATTAATCTACAAAAAAGCTTAAAAAAAAGTTTAAAAAACTCTCATAGAGAAAGAGGATTCGACTACAGGAGTACCTAAAAATGGTACCAGATGTCAGACGAGGTAAGCTTTTGTTTCCTACTTCTCTGAAGCTATCCATAGCACTCTTCCTAGCAGCTGGATAACACCGTCACGCTAATGGTCTGCTGTAACGCTAACCTTGGTTTGTTTGGGTTTTTTTGGTGCTAGAGGTGACAACAGCAAAGCTTTTCTTGCTGGCCTGCTTGATACCCTGTTAGCTCTTTTCAGCCTGTGCTAAATGCATTTGCCACGTTATTGATGAAAACTGAGAAAATCAAATCCATTATGCTATTGCTAAAACCTTTCCCACTGGCTGTTAGCTTGTTCTGGTATTGATTTTGTGTGTTTCAAGATTGGTAAAATCCTTACTGGCTCCACTTACTGAACTGCTTGGGTTTGTCCCTGTGCCACTGTGCTCTCATTTGCTCATTAGGAGTGTCCCCCAGCTGCAGGCACATCCCCCAGACTGAAGCGCAGCAGCAGGAGACGAGGAGTGTTCAGTAGGCTCCTGTGCAAAATCAAATGAAAGACTGGAAAAGACAAGGCTGAGAACAGCTTTTGACCTTCCGTCCCCAGGCAAAGCAGTATTAGGGCAAAAAGCAGAGGACCAGAGGGTCAAACTGACTGGGGTGCCAAATACATGCACTAAAAGTCCCTTAGCATCCCCGCAACTCCCCACAGATGCTCACGGCCACCTTTCATATTATGTAGAATTACATTCTTCAGGCTCAAATCATCAGATGTTGAAGAAACATAATGTAGAAAGGTTAGTTTGGTTGAGAATTTTAGTATTGGTACAGCAGGCTCTAGTTAATAATTATATTGGCTTCCACTTGGAAGTCTGCAATGTAGGCCAAAACTGAGAACTACATCTCCAGGAATTCTGCATCAGATCAAACCTATGAATCATTTTTATGCTCATCTACTGCCTCGTTCAGGGGCAGTTAGCCAATCTGTAAACTCCCTTTTCATGGGTCACTATTTGTGTGACTCAAAACCAAATTCAAATGATGCTCCTGAGAGAGCAGCAATAGAAGCTTTCACATTACTTAAGCCGCTGAACAACAGGACACACGTTTTTTCTTGCTACAACTACAATGTAGATGCCAACACTCAGAACCAAGATTGATAGCCACGTGAATATGTGGAGGAACAACGGACCCGCACTCTTCCTCCTTGGTAAGGCATCTCCTTGTTTGAGTGAAACCAACAGTTCAAATTCTGGGTTTATGTGGGGCAAGTCTGGATGGAGAGGAAAAGGCTGGAAAGGATCCCGTAGCTGCGTACACCATTAAATAAACTGGTCACCACGGACTGCAAGTATGCAGCAGCAGACTGCATCCTACTGTCTATAGGCTGCAGACCACAGCACACAGCAAGTTGTGTCAGGGAGTCCTCTCCTGACCCCCTACCCCTCTCGCTGCTCAGAGAGGCCTCCAGTGAGGTAGTCCCACCTGGGAGAACCTGGACAACCATCCGATCGCAGCTTCAAGAGACATTTGGGCAGCAGGCAGTGCCACAAAAGCACGAGGGGCAGTAAGGCCACGCTCTCAGGCTCTGTTTCTAGCTCCTTGGCTCACTTCGATCCTGCCGCCGCTCCGTTTCCTGCAATAGAAGCATCCCGCAGTGAACTGCAGTGTGCAGACAGCGGCACGAAGCCTTGTGCAAGCCCTGCCAGAGAGCCGGCGCAGCGACAGCTTCTCCCATGTGCAGAACAATACTGGCACGCCAGGTCTTCAGGGGAAAAGTATCGCGTAATAATAACCCAAGAAAATAGTAGGATTTAATACAGCCATCATCTGTGAGACTCTGCTGTCTCAGGGGTACAGAAGAAGCTGCTGAGTGGGTCAGGAGTCTCTTACGTTCACTCTTAAACTTAGACGTGCAAATCGACACCTGTCACATCAAAGATCAGGAAAAAGGCGGCCAACCACTTACAACCCTGTTTGGGAAACGTCTTCTTAACTGCATTATACAGCCCTAATACAACCACTTCTTCAAACTTTTTGTGGTTTCCCTTACTTGTAAGTGTTCTAAACCATTCCCACGATACAGAAATTCGGATGGCAGAAAGGCTTTCAGCATGCTGGACAAAAGGCGTAGCATTTACATTTAGCAAACACAGGAAGGATAATAACTGTCTCAACCAAATGAAGAAATCAATTCCTTAACCAATGTCAGAGAGGAGAAGGAAGAAGGAGAAGGAAAAAGCAAGCCAAAAGCCAAGATGCTAAATTTAGATCAGCTCTTATTCCTGCTCCGCAAGTATCCGCAGACAAAGAACCTTCACACTGAGTCGCCCCTGCAGCTCACGCAACCTAAAACTCAGAATTAAAGCACACATCCCAAATACGAAGTAAAGGTACAGCGGCAATCAGTTCTGCACAAACACACCAAAATACGTCAAGCTACAGGAATTAACCAGATAAATTAAGAGACTAATATCCCAGATGTTCTTACTTCCTACGTCGTCTCCCAACTAAACGCGAAAGTAAAAATATAAGAAATTTTAAATGGTTCTGCCATTTGATCTCAATCAGCGCTCAAGCACCACAAGTTCTCCTACATCCAGCCATCTCACTCACACACGTCTTGCAGACATCCACGAGAAACATCATGATCCTTCATTGAGAAAACCAAGTCAGTACACGGCCTGTATGCCATGCAGGAGAGAAGAAATTTACCGTATTTATAGGAAGTTTTCACTTTATTTGTAACAGAAGACCTCAGAGTCTTTTCACAATATTGTGGTTATGAAATATCCCAGTATTTTATGAATGATGAGGAGTCGATAAGGGACATCATTATTCAAATGCACATACAAGATAAACGTATTTGATAAATAGTGATGAACTGCAGAGATTTTTCTCTGTGATGCTTTAAATCCTTACTTCAATTCTCAACCATAGAATGGAAAAGAAAAAGGGAAAAAAATTATTTGGGTTTATTGCCAGAGCTGTAAACATTTCCAAGAATGTCTTACTAGCTGTGTTAAAAGCCCTGCCAATATACAATTTCTTATTGGAATAATGAGTCATGCTTTCTAATGAGCACAAGACCTAATTTTGAAGTTCAGACCTGTCCATCGGCCTCCCGCCAGCTACACACCCCTGCCTCGGGCACGAGACATGCCAGGTAGCCCTCGAAGGGAAGGCATCACGGAGCCTGCGGCGACACACGGCTCCTGCCGCCGGGCGGGCTGGACCGCATCGCCGAGTGGAAAGAGAGGGCACGGGGGACACCCACGCCTCTCGCCTCTGGAAACAAAGGTATCAAAACACCCAGCGTTTCCACATGGCCGCAGGCATCCTCTGGCCCGGGGCAGGCTGCCTGCATGGCCGCGACATCCGCCCGAGCGGCCGGTCCCGGCAGCAAGGAGCACTGGGCAGCAGCACGGCATCTGCTGCCAGAGGCAGAGCATCTGCAAGGCACCACCGGGACACTTCGCCCACCCAAAAAAAAAGTGGGAGAATGTGCTTCCCAAAATCCTGAGTGTATTATTACAGGATGGATATTTACTGGGAAACACAATAGGGAAAACTATGAAAACAGCAGGACTCAGAAGGAAAGAGAAGCGAGATTTATACAATTATCCATCTCTACGGATGACCCGTGAGGAGCATTCCCGTCACCAGGCGAGAGCAGAAGCTGGGGCACTGCCAGAGGAAGACAGGCTAATGTGGGCAAACACAGTGCAGATTCAAAATTATCAGGACGCAAGCGGTTTTAGGATTAACTTCTCTACACAGAGCGATTAAGACGCAGGACAAGCTATTAAATATAGTAAAAGATGTTGCAAGATTAAATATGTCCTCTAGACTGAAACCACCCTCTTGCTTCCCACAGCCCATTAAAGAGCCATCATGTAACGCCGCCCTCCCGTCCCTACTGAGCCTGGGCACGTTTGAAGCAGGAAAGATGACCGTTTTGTAAAATTACTCCACCGGCAATCTCAGCACAGAACCTAATTCTGAGGAAAAATTAACTATCCATTTCATGCTGGCAGCTACACGACAGCAGAGAAGGCTGTATAGCCTCCGTCTCTTCTCGAAGACTTTTTTTGGGCTGAGTGTAGAAGGGAGTAATAAAAAGAAGTTTTCAAATGACGTGGCTTTTAAGCCAAAATCTGCCAGTGCGAGTATGTCCCTGTCAGTAGGTACCCCATCTCCAATAGTCTGTCTGTCTGTCAGGCCATGTAACACGACAGCCTGGGCTCCTTCCTCCTCAGCCAGAGCATCCATGTCTCCAGACAAAAGCCCTGGGAGGGGAAAGCCCCAAGAGGGATCTCAGGGATCAGAAATCAGTCTAAATATCCAGCTCCAGCTGAAATCAGCACCTTACTAAACTACTTCAGCACTTTGGAAAAGTCTGCAGATGTCTCCTGCATCTTCTCGATACCTCAAACCTGACCTCGGGGACACAGAGATGCCTGTACCAGAGCAGAGCAGACACCCACCTAATGCAGGATCCTGCCCCAGCTTCACCTCTTTATTTCCTAAATTTCTGGAGATCTGACCCACTGTCTCTGGGGTCCTGATATGATGCTGAGATTATGTGATTACTCCAGTGACACTTTCAGCAGCCATTGCTGCTTCTGCACCACAGCCGGAGCAGTGACTGCCAGGCAGAGGGGACTCGGGTGCTGCATGCTGAACCCTGCCACATTGCATTTTTAGGCACCCAAGCTCCTATACTGCTGCTGATGCTGGGCCTTAGAACTAATCAAAGATTGCGTTTTATTTTGTGAAAGTATGCAGATGCAAACCCACATCATTAAGTGATTCAGAGCAATAACACTTGTGAGAGGCATAAAACACGGGAACCTATGTTTTATCAGGGCTTCAGAGGAAACGAAGCACACCACACAAACACAGTTTTCTAGTCCCTTTTCGCAGTTATTTCCCTGCAATCATAAATTGCTGCTATTATATTAACAGGATGCTCCTTAAGACAACAATAATTTAAAAGTAATCTCAAAGACAGGTAACAAAGCACAGCACATATCATTACTGATAGGCTGCGCTATACACATTTATCTGCTTTCGAGGTACCAACTTGACGACTGTATAGCGATATACCTCCCAGACCCAGCAAATGATGGCTGGGCCCCTTGTGCTCACCTTCCCTTTCTGCTAGCCGTCTATCCGCAACGTCTTTGTAGCAAAACCAGCCGAGATTTCCTAAGTCAGCATGTTCAATAACCAGCTGCCCACTTACTAGTCAGCATAACCGATTCCTCCAGTGATCCCATACAGGTTGCGTAGGTCCCAGGACAGCAGATGTGGCAGTTCCCTTAGGATGCTCCTGCCTGTCCTGGTGGCAGCCCCTCCACTGGTGTGGCTTTTTACCAGTATTAGTAAAGCTAACCTGTGGGCTTTAATATGATGTGATCATCTCCCAAATCGAAGAGGTTAATGAAGTGCTTTCACTTTACTACACTTCCAAAGCATTTAGGAGAAAGATGCAAATATATCTCCAGGCAGTCCTAAACAAAGGACAGTAAGTCTTCCGCAGCACTGCCCGTACACCCTTGTTGCCAACATTGCCATCAACCACCCAGCAAAGCCATTTCTGAATCTGCACTTCTCACTCTGAGCTGTCTTAAACACGTGAAAGGATGCCACGCTGCTGTTGGCTGCCCCTGCACCTTCTCCTTTTTATGTTTCAAACACCATTTAATTCAGCAGGCATGAAATCAGTCAAATATAGGAAGTACTCTAGAACCTGAAAATGGTAAAAAAACAGTTGCAATAATTCTGCAAGCTTTTAAATCATCTGCAGGGATATAGTACTTTGTTCAGTTGCACAAGGGGCTTCGATATCCAGACAAAGCTTAGAATGATTCATGGAGCAGTCAAACTTGGGAGCTCTCACAGCTGCTTATCTACATCATCGGAACAAAACAAATATTTTAAACAAGGTCTCCTCTGTTTGTTTCCTGGTTACTTCACTAATGGGAAAGCAATTTACGTATTTCCTCTCCCTAAACATATAAATAATTGAGAAAGGCTTTTGGTTACAAAGGCTGTTGGAAACCAGCATGTCGTTTATGCTGAGATTTATACAGAGCGGTTCATTGCTAGTCCTGCCCTGGCAGAAGGAGAGGGGCTGCGTGACCTCCCCAGGCCCCCTTCTTGCCCCACGCAGCATCAGGTCCCTCTTTCGCTACGCGGTGCACGCAGAATAACGAGACAGACCTCAAAAATCAACACTGCACGTGTTGGTGTGCCCACGTCCGTGTGAGATGAGAGTCTGTTTCTTCACTACCTGCCTTAGAGTTATTAGGATTTCATTCTGGCCATGTTCCGAAAGCTTTTTTTATAGGATTACAAGAACTAAAAAACTTTGCTTCTTCAGCAGGCAAAAGGACAGAAGAGAGATTTTTGCTCCTTAGCTGAGCATTTCCTGAGCAGCTGGTATGGCACGGTCACAGTTACCATGTCTATCTGATTAATACCAATACTAAAACTGAAATATAATAATGTTGTGAAATATAATAAGTTATAGAAAAATAAAAAATACCAACATTTTACTCTCCCAGCAGCTGCAAACTAGGACTGTATCTCCTGAGACTTTCTAGAATGAAGACAAAAAGACATAATTATTCCCAGAGTTCTGGGCAATAAAAGACATACGTGACTATAACTACAAACTGAAGGAAAACTACAACTAAAACAGTCGGGGGGGAATTACAAATCAGGTTATATTACATATATATGACCACTGCAATTCATGTTAAAAAGACAACAAAACCAGACTACCTACTATTTTATTACACAGGGATGAGCTCAGATACTATAGTGCTGAGGGCAAGGAAGGTAGAATAAGTGTATAAATAAATGGGTCAGGGTAGCTGCTGTAACAAAATGCAGACAGCATCCTGAAATTTCTGAAGAAAATTGAGAAATATAGGCAGCCTCAGAGGTTTAAGGCTAGAAAAATGCTATTAAAACAATGCAGCCTGGCTTCCTGCCCTGCGGAGACAAAGGAATTTTGAGAATAATTCCAGGAATGCCTGGTTTCCTTTTTGCTGCTAGAAATGGATATGGTCGAAAGAAGTCTGTGGGCTTCTTTCTCTATAGAAGATTTTGGCAAAAAAGGGAAAACAATTCGACCAAAATTTTTATGAATGTTTTTCCTGTGACTTAGGACATAACCATAAGATCTGTAGTAATAACTTATGGCGGGAGGGTTATATTTTCCATTGCTGTGGTTTTTGTGAAGCCTGAAAACCGGTTCCAATCCATCTGCATTCCTTCCTGCCATTCATAGGGACAACCCTGCTTTCACGTTCCCCTACGGAAACAGCAGGAGAAAACCGGTATCACTCACCCTCCGTCGCTTCATTTACATCACATTGCACCCGAGAAGGAAACCCGTCCACCCCAGCTAGCAAACCACCCGCCGGAGGACATCCCGCGATGCTTCCTCCATCCACCCGCTTCTGCAGGGGTACCAGCACAGGTACCGTAGCACCAAGATCTGGATTTGTCACGCTACAGTTAAGTGTTACCCAAGTCTCTAAATACAGTGAGAAATCTTACCCAGAAGATGACCCTCAGCGACCCGCTGGTATTTCCTAGATGGTAACTACTATCTGGCCTCCACCGGCGTTCACCAGAGAGCTGTCCTTAGCTCCTCTCTGGCAGAAACGGGGGCTCACAGTTCAGGAGCAGGCTTTGTGCAGGGCTTGTGCCACTGGCCGTGGAGAAGGCAATGTTTTGCAACAGACCGCCGCTCGCAAGCTCAACAGAAACTACCAGCCTTACCAAAGACTAAAAGAAAAATCTCAAAGGATGGGACTGGAGAGTATAAGGAATCTCCTTTCCTCCCATTCTTCGAATAGCAGCAATTACAACCTACTGACTCCAGAAACAGTTGACACACAAAACAACTTCTTCCTGGAAATGTGCCAGAAGCTCAGGAAAATTATAAGCTTGCCTTTCCTGTAGCATAAACACATTTCAATGAGGCTCCGCAACAACAACAGCAGCAGCAGAATTATCAGGCAGAGCAGCCGCTAAGGGCTCCACGCCTCTCTGCTGACAGCCGCCAGCACCGCCGGGCCAGCCTGCACTTTCCAAGGAAAATGGCATTTTCTCAGACAGCTGAGATAACCTTTTCTTGAGCACTCAGGATCCAACGCTGGCGGGAACTGAGCTCTTGCAGCGAAGTGGCAAGTCCCATCATTTCCTCATCAGACAAACAGAATTCGGTAGACCAAAGCGCTTGGGCTGCAAACGGAGCTAGAAGGGTAGTAATGGGAACTGCCTGCTTTGTTGCTGGGTTTTGGGTTGGGTTTTTTTTGTCCCACTGTTACAAACAAGCAGAATTTAAAAAAGGCACTTATCTCTAAACCACTTCATAGGCTGGAAAGTGCTAGTGAGTTGACATTTTTTCCACCTCCATCTCCTCCTGTTCCCACACCTGCTTGTTACAAGCAGGTCTGTGGATAAAGTCATTCCACTTCAATGACTCACAATATTCCTAGGCTTCATTTTCACTCTTTGTTAAGGGAACGCTTGCAGGGGCAGCCGACATAGTTGGCTGAGTTTTGCTGAGAGTATTTGTTATATCATGACCAGAGGCCTGGCTCCACAGACAGCACGCAGGAACAATTTACACTGTATAGGACAGCAGAAAAAGTGCTACGGTCGCAGAATACGTGTGGTGACTAGAGGGGGTTATTAACAGGCCATGGGCCTTTTCTGGTTTGAATGAAGTACTGCCTTTAGTAAGTGATACAAGGATGCTATGAAGGGTTAACTTTAGTGAACAGAGCGCCAAGCTGGCATTTGATACTGGAGGTGGGCAGAACGATTTGCTTTCTGTATTCCCCACAAAGGGAATTGTTACCTGCTCTTAGGACGGGCAGATGGTGCTCTTGATATCACTGCCTTGGTCTGGTTTTCTATAAACTAACTCAAATTGGTCTAAGAGGCAAACTCTGGATTTCTCAGTAATACCCACACTCCCAGGGGCTGCTTCCCATGATCAGAGAAAAAGGAAAAGCCCAAGGTTCAACAAGAGCGTTATACCAGGCTCACCCGGCTGTACGGCTTTGGTAACCACGGTGGAGTCCGTAAGTGAAAAAGAATTAGAGCCTGGCCAACATTTTAATGAAACATTTATCACTGTCACCTAAACATCGAGAGTGTTATCTAGAAGTCACCTAAACATGACTGAGCGCAGTTGCAGTTGAGGGCACCGCTTTCAGCTGAACGGAGAAGAGGCACAACATGCAGCAACACTGATCTGATCAAGACTGATCTGTCCCTGAGCTTTGACTGGTTTCGACCTCACACAAAAAATGTCCACTGTGGACACCAAATACAGCGATGATCTTGTGACCAGGGCACTGCTCCAAGGCAATAAATGATCCAACACCACCCTTTTATTTCGGACTGGTCACTGCACAGACACCAGCTTTCCTTATGAGAAATACCCATAACGAAAAGAGCCTTTTGTCAACTTCCAGATTTGCGTGTTGATTACCATCCTCACTAAGGATGTTTTATATTTGGATGAAAATGCTTATACTTGCATTAAGCACGAACATCCAAGTCATTGCTCTGTCTTAGAAGAATACAGGATTAAAGGGTCAGGGCTCAGAAGGATTGGATCTTTTGGTTAGAAAAAGATTACAGGATAGACTCACACTTGGATTTGAAGCTTTCAGAACGGAAAAGAGAAAGAGAGGGAGGCCGAGTGGGAGAAAGGAAACTTGACCTCCATTTGAACTAACAAGTGAGACAAATCTCTTATTGTGGAAGTCAGAGGAATGCAGACCTCTTTGGAGAAGTAAAATCCAAGGAAGTAAGTAATAATCAGTAAACTTATTTTCAGAAAATCACCTTATCTTTACTGCCTTATTCTTAACAGGAACACAATGCTTCTTATATCACGGTAAAGAATTCCCTGTAAACTTGAAGAGAAGTGATTTTTTTTTTTTTTCTGGACAGTTTTCTTCAAGCCATCCGTTACCTCCAAAGAAAGTCTACAATCCCTCGAGCAGCATCAAAGCATTTGCCAGTGAACACGTTAGATGTTGGCAATAGCCAATTTTGTTTCAGAAACGCTTACTATGCAACATCAAGTCCTACTTTTCTCTACTAGCTCTTAGCAAAGCTCAAATAATATCCACTGCCAGTGCCACCTAACCAGTTTCTTTCCTCAGCTGGCAACTAAGTACATTTCAGAACTGTAAAATAAATACTCTTTTTAAAGTTTAAAGTGTTTTTTGTTGAAGGGTCTTATGACTGTGCATTTGTTAAGTACCATACTTACTGCAACAATAGTTGTAGTACTGCCAAAAGTGACATTTTACTCTGTTTTATTAAAATATTTGTGTTAGCACATAAGATATTTAACAACTCTAGTCAAGTGTCAAAAACAGTAGTCGGCAACTCTTCTATCGTAACTGAGTTCTCCAGATAACACATAGAAAGCTGGAAAAAAAAAGTATATGCTCTGCAACTGCACAATGTGTTTATAGTAAGCATTAGCCAGGTCTAACCTCTGGCATTTTGATCAATACAGAAATTTCATCTGCAAACCATTTTTCCCCACTTCTATATAAATATTTACACATATAAGTAAAACTACCAGCAGAACTCACTGTTCTAACTGAAAACAAACTCTCTTTCTCTCCAAAGCACATCAGCAAATGTCCCTGCTCAACTCTATAGCAGTACAGTAACTATGGCAGGGGAACGTGCCCTAAGGCTACCTGGAGTGACTGTGCCTAGAGCTGGCATTTGGACATAGAGAAATGTCCACTTCTATGAATTTTGTAACGGTGCCTCAGTCCGTAATCCCCAGGTGTTCAGATCCCACCTATCTCACAGGGATTTCCTAGGAAAGGGACAACCCGTCACAGACACGTACTGCTTTAAGATCCAAATCAGTTTTCCTAATCTTTAATCAGAGACACATTGCCGTTTGAAAGTTTAACACGCTGACCTAGGGCTAATGCAGGGCAGTGCGATTCCACTTTCAATTTTAAAACTACTCATGAAGTCATAAGATGCTTCTCCCACAAAGGCAAGACTAAAATTCAGCCCATGCTTAACCTATTTACATAGTCTTTTATCTTTATCTTGTAAGAGCATTCAATCAAATCTGCTGATTCAGATAGACGTCTTTACGGGGAAAAAGGATATTCGTCCTTTGGGTTCAGGTTTGGAAAATATCATGGAAAACACAAGTTTTCACAAATCATGTAGTAAGTGCTGATATTCTGGGGAAATGTCTTTGCAAGTTGTTTACTGCTTGGGCATCATACTTGAAGAAATTTCACAGGTCACAGAAAAGCTTTCCTATACTGTAAAAAAAAAAAATTCCCATACTGTATATTGCAACCTTCTCAAATAAAATTCCTTTCCCCGTTGAAATAACGGATCAAACCCATCCAGCCTACAGTTCATTTAGTGCATTGAGTAGATCACATATCAAGCCAAAGTCACTTTGATTCTTAAAAAAAGACTTGACTCAGCAGTGTCATACACTAGATTAAATTTGCCGCTAATCCAATCAGATACACCACTTTGTCCTACACATTAAACACGCACACGCCCAATCTATTAAAGACCATGTATTTCATTAAATAGTGCTGGTTCACAATTCACAGTTCATGTCTCAGCACAAATTAAAAGGGAGTTTAAATTCCACTTCCCCTTGCTGATGTGTATCTTTGTGATCGGCTGCGTTGCCACCCCTGGCAGGGTGTATTGCCACTAATCGCTTCCCTTTTCACAGTGCAGTAAAATGGGTCATATAACTGTGGAGATGACTGATATCGGAGCAGGCACGAAGTAGGACGCGGCGTAACCGGGCACAAATCACGAGTCTGGCCAGGCCCACTGCTCAGCGGGGCGCGGATGATGCCAAGGCAGAAAGGAAGGAGCAACCCTGTGTTGCAACACACAACCCTGTGAACGCAGCACAACTGGCAAAGGGGTGCAATCTGCTCAAAGTGTAGTTGTACTCCTGGGCAGAGATACACGGGTAAGTAGTATATTTACATACTTTTGATATTTTTATCATTTGTGTATATTGATACATCTGCTTCAGGCGGGCTGTTGCACCGCCTCTCTGCAACTTGGCAGAAGCTCAGTTGCACGCTCGCTGCTCTCTGTGGCAATGCTGCCCATAACTTGATGGGTCGCACAAGACGCAGGGGAGGCACGACTCTTCATTTGCAGAATTTGCATGTTAGCCAATTCATATACCCAAAGCGGGGACGAAAACCAAGGACAGATTTGGACTCCCCCTCACCCCCTGCCCAGTTGTAAAAAAAGGTTCACGACCTAAGTCGCAGCTTCAGAGCAGGGCTGGGGTCAGCTCTCCCAGGACAGGCTCTTTTCCTTCGCCAGCAACCTGGAATCAATATTATTGGATTGGTATATGTTTTCATCATGCTGACAGCCATTTCCCAAACACCAGTCGTTACCTGCTAATTGTTAAGTTTACATTTTCATGAGCAGGGTTTCACCCGCTGCTCTTGCTGCTACAGACTTCAAGAGACCTTAAACACATCTTACCAAGAACTCAGTCTAACAGAGCATGGTGAGTCGCTTCACACTATAATTAAGTCTTCCTGGCCCTGTGAACTACAATATAAAAGTTAATCAAGCGTAAAAGAAATTAGGGATGTTGTTACTCAAAACACCCGAATTTTACGAGTCATATTTCTTAACTGTAAGATTATTTCACGTCTGTCATTCATTTGTTCTAACTTGTCTGTGAAAAGACTGCAGAAAAATTATGTTTATTTGAAATGTCACCTTTAGCAATCTTCGTACCAAGTTTAAGCTCAATAAGCTCATACCACATTAAATGGAAAATCTGTTGAATGAAAGATGAGTTTGACTGAACCGCAGTTTTCATAATGTAATAGCACATAATCAAAGGTAAGATTGCTATCCCCAGCAGAACTCCCTCTAGTAAAAAATCTGTTTCATGGTAACAGGATAGGTTAATTACTGTTTCCCCCCAATAAAATTACTTTTATATAGTTTTTGCTTATTACATTAGAACAAATGATGTATGCACATTTTAAAATATGATTTCTCTTTTCATTAAGGCAATCATAATTAGCAAACTCCTAAGTCCTTTCTCAGTTTTTGTTCTCTGTTTACTTGAAGAAACTCTCACTAAGGATTCACAACAAAGTCTTCAGATTTTATCCCATTCTCACTGCTGTCATTGTCTGACAATTTCTGGGACTGAGAATTAGTAAATAAGTGTTTTCCTTACACTGCAACTTCCTTACATCTTCATATCATCCGTCAACATAACTATTAGGTTGAACACTTAGAGAAACGCCAACAAAAATACCTGAAAGCGCATGCAAAAGCAGTAAGAGTGGACATATGCCTCCACGTCCTCAAAATTTTGCTTCCTATCTTCTTGTCAAAACACATCTCCTATATTTGACATGTTTATCAGCTGGATAAATATGCACATTGTCAAATTTCACACTCAGAAGCATCATTTTGACCCTGGGGCAGAGATTCACATTGTGTATTTTTGCAGCTGGAGAACCCGTAGCAGACAAATATGCTTTGAAAAAGGCAGCAAGATCAAGGCCATATGAACGAAGATTTAAGATTAAGAGTTATTTAACCAAAACAATTTTTTAAAATAATAAAAAAAACCCAAAATAACATTCAAATGAAGTCAGATCCTGTTGCAAAAGAAAAGTCAGAGGACAGGTTTCAAGAGAGTGAAAAAAGTCCATTTTCAAGTGTGCCACTTAGGGCCTTTTTCAAAGTGCTAGCATACACACAGCAACTTTTTGAATGCTTACATAGCTATATTTAACCTCTAAAAACTATGTACCATTTAATATTAGTATGCTGCAGATCTTGCATTTGCTGTGAGAATAGCTCTACTGCCAACTCCCATGAATTAATTCAGCATTTGACAAAAGTATTGGAGGATGAAATATTTGACACTGAATACAAACAGAGATTGCAGCAGAGCATTCGGAAGATCTGCACAAGATGTTCTTTTATGCCAACCTCAGTCCCCCAGTACGCAGCTTACCAAGGGGGGCAGTGGGTACGAGAGCACTACGGAGAAGTAACACCCACCTGCACACCAGTGTTTCCATCCCAGTGTTTTCACAGCACTTTCATTTTCAACCAACAGTTTTCTCTCACATGTAGAACTTGCCACAGAGCTGTAAATTTAGGACGTTCAAGGGTGGAGGAATGATTTTAGTAAAACTAACATAATCTGAGCCAAGATCGATTTAAAGATCTCCTTTGCACGCCTTCTCATTCTGAAGGCTTCATTTTGCTGCTACTTTTTTCAGATTAATACTGGCATAAGAAGTGGTTTGTCACTTCTTTTACCCGTCTGACCTGTCTTTTGTACTTTTGCCATTTTGACTGTTTCTCTGCATCCCCCTTTCCAGCCAGCCACGGACCCAAAGTCGCTTCTCAGAGACTGAAGTTCTGCCCAACTCAGAAGTTTTGGCTCGAAAACTGCGTCACTGAGCATCGGGCACGTGCGCCATTCAAACACCAAAGTCCGTGAGCTTTGCAGGGGTATTTTCAGTGATTGCCCTCATACGTAGCTACTCCTACCATGCCTGTTTTGTTACAGGAGCGAGGAATAACCCTTCTATATGGGAGTCACAAGAACTCATTGCACTTCATGTTATATAGTGTGGAAGGAGTAGAAGGAGAATAAAGTCATGAAGGGCCTCCTTTACTGCAGTTTGAGGAGCTGGTAACACCTGCCCAGCCCCACCGCACGTCCCTCTGTCCCACACACACCATGTAGGCTGGCTGAGCTGTAGGCACGCGGACCAGAACAGATCCTCTCCTTCAAATGCTCCTTTCAAAACAGGAATTGCCCATATTTATTCCTGGGGCCTCTTCCCACCTCCAGAGAGAAAATGTCTAGCTCCTCAGCTCATTTCAAAGATTATTCACTCACTGACTTACCTCTGTGGGAGGAAAGTACTCATGGCATCTTCTTTTAAAGGCTTCTAATTCTGAAAGTATCATAAATGTAATGAACATTATGATACATATGTCCATGACATATATTTCCTGTAATAAAACAGTTCAAACAAATAATGACTCCATCATAAAGAGCCACAATGGGAAGCTGTATGGGTAAGATTATTAATGTGCTGGGGCAGAGTGAAAATTTGGTCCTGATTTGTTGACTTGAATTACTCGATGCAAGCAGATGTGAAGAGAAGCAATTTTCCCTAAAAATACAGGACAAGCTCTGTATTCTTTATTGTCTCTCTGGCTTCTGTGTCAGAAAATCATAAAAGTTTCCTAGCTTCCCTTTTAGAAAAAAAAAAAACAAAAAAGCTTCTTTAAATTACAGTAGATGTGAAGTCAGTGACTGAAATGATGGGAGATTGTCCGCAAAGCCGTCCTAGAGGACGTGCTGTCAGTTAAGGTTTTGGTTGCAGCTGCGCCAAAGTTGTCACCAGTCTGAAAACACGTCTTGCCCACAGCCACTGGGCCTCCGACAGCCGGGAACGGAGCGGATCCGCAGCTCTTCCCGAGGGTCTGGACCTGACACGTTCGCCCTTGAAGCGCCAAGTGATGCTTTGTAAGAGAGACGTACGTACGCCTACCACAGGATGCCTCTGCCACCTACGTGTGCCTATGGTTTCAAGTTAGATTTAAAATAGATTTAGACACCTATAGCAGCATTCAGGTGGAACTCAGACTACTATAGCCAAAACTGTACCCTTTTCTTTAAACGCGCTGACTTGGGCTCCCAGCCACTTCAGTAAAAGGGACCGCCTCGTACGATGTGTTTGCATACTGCCTGTCCCAGCAGAGCTGCCATGCTGTCTGGTCTGAGACACAGCCACTGAGCAAACCACAGGCCATCGAGACAAATTCCCGACGGAAGAGCCCGCTGCTACGAGCCCAAACTGGACAGCCGGGCCTCGGCTGGCAGCCAGGCAGTGTCCCAGCTGAAGCTAACAGTAACTCTGCCGCTTCCGTAACGATTCATCTAATGGGGATATTTATAGCGTAAATGCTGTATATACTCCCTGCAAATGCTGACATCCCCTGTAAAGCCACTGTAAATGCTGACAGTGATTTGTTGTTTAATAAATTATGGGTCCGATTTTCAAAGGCAGCCAAGCACCAGCTCTGTTCCCCTTGAAGCCACTAGGAAAAAATCTCTCTCGATTTCAGTAGAGTCAGATGACAACTCAAGACTTTCAAAAATTCTTAATTATCTGGAGATGTAAAAGCTCACTTAAGCAAAATTAGTATATAAAAATGTAAAATGCTATAAACAATTTTTAAATTTACATCAGACTAAATTTTGCAGTTTGCAGATACTTCACATCAAAGCCATAACAGATGTGAAAGCCAAGAGGAGCAAGAGAGAGAGAGAGAGAGAGAGAGACAGAGAATTAATTGAGATTCATGACTCTTCTGTTTCTTAAATCCAGCTATAACACATAATGACTGAGTCTTAACCCTGCCCTGAAGTATAATACATGACAGTACAATGTTTCTTACAGAAAAGGTAACTATATCTTGTGACAGTAACATGTAAAATTTAAATGGCATGAATAATTAAGAAGAGATTAATAGATACCTTAAATAAATAATAAGTTTCATGAAAATAGCATCACATACATGTTTTAAAACCCTTAACTGAAAGTGTAGTAAACAGTAAAGCACTTGGAGGAAATAATTTTTACTTTCACAAAACAGTCTATCAGTTTATAATGCACTTACAGCAGTAGCTACCATGTATCCAGAGTTTCAATATAGGGTTTTCTTAAGGGCACCTTAAAGTAGCTGCTTTTTATTAAATGTAAGGATCAGATCTGCTATCTTCACTCATGCCGAGCTCATTTTCCTCAGGACCCGATCCTGGACATACGTTCAAAGCTGGCATTAAGAGTGCAAAGGTTTAGCCATGTGTCACAGCTCCCAGGACAAAGCCCATTTCCTCAAGAAATCCCAATTTATTTCTGGAGTATCTCCCATCTAATCGCTAGCACACATAATCCTCGGTACCTAGATACATCCAAGAAGCTAGATCCCATAACATCTGGGTTAATGAAACAGGCACTTCCAAAAGCAGTGCCGGTGAGAAGAGGAGCCTCTGTCAGGCTCCGGAACCCTTCCAGCCCTTAAAAGAGAGCAGAAATCAGCAGCTGCAATTCACACAGAACTAACGGGACTTCCTTGCCCTCGAGGCGAAGGTAACAGTTAGAAGAATCTAGTAATTAATTATTACTAAAATAACTTCTTGCATGAGGTTCTACAAAGGTATTAGGTAAATGAGGGGCACTTAAAATGCAGTGAAACACTTGCTCATTCAGAGTTATTCAGGTGCAATAGTTCTCAGCGACTGCTGTAAATCACGACAAGAGGGTACAGCACAAAATACAGTGTGGAAGGGGTGACATCAGAAACCGGCCACGGCTTTCAAGTGCACAAGGTGGACAGGCATCGCTGCATTTTGGCAGGCGTTCTTCAGACTGAACACCGAGCCCCCAGCAGTCAGGGCATTTCCCACCTGTAACTGCGTTCCCAGCTGAGATCTTCGCGGTGAAAAGCCTGAAAAGCAACGGTATTGCCGGTACGCCGTTCAGTCGCCCTCCCCTACTGGTGTCCCACCCAAAGATGAATTCAGGAAAGCCGCTGCCGAGCAGCTCATGCAACCCGAAGAGCAGTTAATGAACAGCGAAGCTTCCCTGCCAGGGCACCGGAGACCTCACGCAGCAGATTTCACCCGAGAGTAAGTGTTTCAGTGTTTGAGTTACAAACCTCTAGAAACAGCACTTCAAGATTATAATTTTCACGTTCCCTTGGCTGAGGTGTTACTCTAAAAAGAAACTGCTAAAGAGAGATCTATTACCTGAGGTAAGATTAAAAATAAGTTTTCAGGGCAAGTAAGTTCAACGCAGAAGGTATATGTATTTAAGAGACCCATTTATTCCATGTAGTTATATTTCTCCCTGATCTTCCTTTTCTTTTCATGCAATTATACTTAGAATTAATAGGATTTAGGATTATATTTAGAATTACATAGTCAAAACTGTAGATCTGTGTCCCTCTTTTTAAGACGCTTTCTAAACCAATTTTCTCAATGATTTCTCAGCTGTCTGAACTAGATATGGATTTTTTTTTCCCATTTTGCAATTTTACAGATATTTGCATTTAAAAAAAATAACGCTTAAACAAAACTAAGCTTAAAAAAAAGTACCTGCTAATAACAACCATTTGCTTAATGGTAGTTGTACAGACACTGCAGTAAGAAATTGCTTACATCTGCAAACAGAAACCATTTATAAAAATTAGTCTTATAAACCACCACACATAAATCTATGGGAAATCAATGCCCATGGTTTCTATTAGGAAGTAGTAATGAATTATTACTTATCCAAGAAGTAAAATAAGCTCTTTTTTCCCCCCTCCTGTAAAATTCTGAAGGCCAGATCCAAAGCCCTTAGCAGCTGGCGAAGCTCCTCACTGACTTCGGCGGGCTTTGGATGACACCCTTCGCCCGTCTTTAATCCTATCAACAAATTCTGTCATATCCTTCAGAGAAAAATCCTGTAGTTGTTTTAAGTACGTCTAATCCACAAGGACAAAGCTTTAATGAGTTTCTAAATTTATATCTTAAGGAGTAAAATAAACTAAAATAAACCCCCCCTGTGACCTAGAATCTATTCCTAAGCACTGCTCATCTTTTCACGGGCTCCGTGCGCTCTCCTGCAGTCCAGTCTCTAGATCAGATTTAGCTCACGTACATGAGCTAATAGGCGGAAAACAGGAAAGAACTCTTGTGCTACACAGAAATATGGTTTTCACCATATCCCTCAAAAGACAGCGCAGGGGCCATGCTCTGCACGCCCACTGTCACCCCAGAGAAGCTACCACCTCATCTTCCCGGAGGTGTACGTCGGTGAAAAGCTACACGCGTTAATCACCGTTATACGACTTGACATACAACCTGCTAACAGCACGTGCACGTGTGTGTTTACGTAAATGCGTGTGTTAACAGAGAGATATAGAAAATGTATACGTATTTAAAGAAGACAGAATGTAAAATGTATATGCAAAAAAAATCTTCGCTACGATCACTTTCCAGCACAGGGGCAAAGGCAGATTTAACCTTTCAATGAATAAACAATTTCTTACTCATTTAGGCAAGCGGAGGAACGGTTTAGCATTTGCCAGAGCTTCATAAGGGTAACCGCAAAGCAACGGTATTGACGGCCTGCGGAGACCGTGAACTTCGTCACTGGGGCTTTGAAGAAAGTCAGAGAAACATTTGTCAGGGAGGGTTGAGATGGAGCTGGCTCTGCCTTGGGCAGGCAGGTGAGTTAGCTGGCCCCGCAGATGAGTTTTCTGTGAGTGTGTGTGTCTGACAGCATGACATCATTTCCAGATGAGAGATACTAGTTTTAGTAAAAATGAGAAGTCAAATAAATGAGGGATGGAGTAGGCCCCTGGGAACAGTAACAGACTTCTCCTCGATTCTCACTGTCCATCCCTTAGGTGGTTTAATAAAGGGCAGGATATTGTGCATCGTAAAATGAAAGAGATAAAATTCATAAGAACTTCTTGTGTTCCACTGAGTTTGTTTATAATTTGGCAGTTCTGTAATTTAAAAGAATTGAACAGTACTCTCCATGCAGACTTTATCAACCTGAGAACAATAACATCCTAGTCCGTTACCTAGGGTTTATTACACTGCTAGCAAAATGACAAATGGAAGCAAACACCAACCTTTCACTGGTTTCTATTCAAGAATTTAAATTCCTTCAAATGGCCCAATTCTGTACCCTACAGGAAACTGCAAGTCAAAATCATTTACTTAGTCCCTTTTTATTTAATTTTTCATTTCAATTTATTAGCTTTAAGGTAAATAAAATAAAGCAAAGCTAGTAAGCAGCTAGGGGAGTAGAAGATGAGTGGGTGAATTCATGGGAAAAGGAAGGGAATTTACTCTGTTTAGTCATGCATGCAGAACGTACGGAAAATATATGAACATATATAAACAATAAACAATGTATTTATCACCACACCGATCACTGTAGCTGCCTGGTGTAGCGCTCTTTGCATCCCTTTCTTCTTTTATTGTTTTTTCTAGTGTATATAGTCTTTGTGGGAAGGACAACATTCCTTTGTGTTTTCACATTGCTAGGCACATTTGGGATGCTGCTGCCACGTAGCCCACACGAACCTACACGGCTAAGGGAAGATTCACCAGGGAGGGCCAAGAGAGAAAGCACCAGAAGGGCAGCAACCAATATCTGCTGCAGCAGACGAAAGGACAAACCAACTTAGTCTTCTCTGATCTTGAACAGATTTGGATATTGCTCTTAAGGCTAATTGCCCGGAATAAGTCATGACTACATCAGAAAAAGAGGGCCAGGATAGCAGAGGGCACAGGTCAAGAAGATGTAACTTAAGTTATCGCTCCTTTTGACTCCTAATGGTGATAAAATAGTCCCTATTGATGTTTTGACCTTCTCCCACCTGATGCTAGGCAGAATCCTAGAAAAAGACCTGCCTTTTGTAAAAACAGGTGGGGTTGTAGACAAGCTATAGAGGGGAGCTGCCAGGCACACGGCAACGCAGCGTGCTCCCCATCACCTCGCTGGTGTACAGAACTGAGGGGAGGGAGCAGGTAAAACCCCAAGCCAAACACCTCTTGTACTGTGCACCTCTTTCCTTTTTGGTCCTGAGGCTTCTTCCCTGCTTGATCCTGCCGAATATGTAATGAGTAATGCCTTTTCTCTCATTTGCAGATACTGTTGGAGGGCTTCTCCCTTTTGTTTCGTGTTTATAGCTATTCAACCTCTTTCCTAACTATTCAGCCACATTTTCATACAGAAGTTTGTGTATAGCTTTAGAATTCAATCCGTATGGTGTTATTTCTAACATATAGCCTAAACAAAGTTTCTACTTGCAAATTCCCTTAATTATAACCATCCTCTCGTACTAAAATAAGCTACAGCATTTAATGCTCACAGACTTCAAACTCACAGCATCCTCAGGATGATCTCACTTTGAGTGCAAGCCAAACAACGCATACTAGCTCCATCTAGACTGCAAATACAGGCAGACTCTTCACGGAAGGATCCCCACCAAACAAGCACGTCTCTGTGCATTGACGCGATCTATTAAAATAAATAAGTAATGCAAACTTATTGATAGAATAGGACTTAAGTATGAAATGAAGCTGCAGCGTGAAAGGGTAAATACAGCCTTTCAGTGGACAAACCAACTTGCTGTTTCAGCCACGCAGGAACGACCACGCTGATCTGAAGTCAGACTGGGCTCTCAGTGATGAGGTTAGGATGCTGCAGAGCAGCAGGCAAACACCCCACCAGGGGCCGAGGCAGGTTAATTTGTCCCTCTTGGTCAGGAACACACCCTGCTCTTTAGCAGACAGGAGTAAACAGAATCTTGAAACGTAATTACTGTGGAACATAGTTTGTTCCAGTCAATTATGATGACCCTGATCATTCCCAATATCCACATTTTGGCCTTTTTTCAATTATAAATGCCTTTTTAAGTATCAACCACCTCTTTTGGTTGTAAATTTTATTTATATATTTAAACAATATGTTAATTTCTTTCACTGATTTTGAATTTCCTGTTATTTTATTTTATAGAGTATCTGCTATGTTTTCTAGAAGGAAAATAAAGGTTCAATGTCTTCCGCAGTTACTCATTATTTATATATTTTCAATTTTTTTCTCCTCCCCTTCTCCTCAGAGAGTAAAGTCTTTTCCAAGTGCCCTTTACCAATTAACTCCTTTTTGTCCTCAAGACAGAGATGATCAGAACTTCACTTATTATTTACAATAAAGCTTATACAAAATATACATGCAATACCACGTTCTCTGTAGCGTTCACAACACCACGTAACCTCGCATCATCTTTGCTTTTTCTAACCAATGCTGCACATGCACAGGACCTCCTTTCAGCTGTAACGCCCGGGTTCGATACCAGTATTTATAATGCCATCACTTTAGCACTGGGAAAAGTGCCTTGGTTATTTCACATCCCCATTAAAGTTACCCTAGCTGGAGAGTACAGCAGCCACACTGGGGCCGCAGATGGTGGCCGGTGTGCTCTTTAGCCTCATGAATCCAACCAACAAGAAACGACTCACACCACCAAGGAAAGAATGACATAAAAATGGAAGAGGGTTGCTAGCACTAGCAAGACAGATAACAAGACAGAGTATCTTTTTTTTAAGCGTTTAGGTTGATACAATATGATGACTTTACATCAAATTCTAGTGGAACTTGACAAATTCATGATAGTCAAGTAAGCTGATCTTGAATAAGTTTGTTTTACTATGGAACACATCCTGAGTAAGTTTGTTTTTCCAGGCATGACTCACATATTAAGCAAACACTATCCACAATGTGTTTTTACTCCCAAAGACATTTGAATCTTTTTCTAAAAAAGTGACAGAAGGACAAATATTTGAGACCTCCTCTGGGGAAAATCTTTGTTCGATTGCTGCTTTAACTGGGATTTTCTTCCTGTGCTCACTCACACCTTGGTTGTGAATTCTGCAGATGCTCCCTTTGTTCTCTTTCAAATGTCACTCCCTTCATGTCCCAACCATTTATTTAAAGGCACTTTTTCTTAGTTGGTAAAAGGGCATTTGAAGGCATAGCAGTAGTCTAACATTTTCAGTTCCAATCCTACACTGTGTCAATTTAATCTCATCACTTGCCTGAAAGTCCTTTTATTCTTCTTGTTTAAGAACCTACAGACATATGGCAGTAGTCACCTAGAGGCAGAAAGAAGTGACATGTGGCATGTGCTTAGAGCAAGCTAAGAAAAATTAACAAGCAAAAGGTAAGGTTTTTCACTAGAGGTAACAGTGTTAAATATAGTACTAAAGTGTCCCAAATACAATAGCAGCACTTTCTGCATGGGCGCATACACTATAAATACCTGATTTTCAGGTGGCAGACTTCGGCCGAGTCTAGGCGAGGAGTAGGATTTCTCCTCAGTTGAAATGCCAGTGCTTTCTGTAGTTTCACGGTCCAGTTCACAAAAGGCAACTGATCACTAGGAGCATGCGCCAGCAAGAAATCAAGCAGCTCCCATTCACCTGCAAGGTCAATACTTTGTCGATAACAAAAAGCATTTTCGGTGTGAATTTGTAGGTATTTACTTCCCTGGTTGCTCCTGCACTGGTATAGCAAAAGCCAGTGACCCCAAGGAACATACACAGGTGCCAGCTGGGAGACCTGCTCTTGCAGTTCAGACCGGCCTTATGCTAGTGGATAACAAAATGTAGAATGAGAAATTAAAGGAAAGAAGATTTAGACTATATAGATAGGAAGGTATTTGCCTTCTTTTCTTTAACCTAACATATTCCAAGATAAGAGTAAGGACCCTCCCACCAGCAAGGGTATATAAAAGTTCAAGTAGGCATACTTTCAGGCGCAAATCAAATGCAGAGTAATACAGATGCTGCTTTAAGCAAGAGATGGGTCCTGCTGTTTAACCCCACTACAGCATCTCCATCACGCCCTCACCTGTTTTGAAGTTAACAGATAACTGGTCTTCCCATCCAGACCCCTAGGAAGTCCGAGCTGCTTCTGAGAGAGAGGCTCTAATGCAAGCAACACGCCTAGCCCACTAGCTGCAAAATGCTGCATATTGTATTTTAAAGAGTACTGATGCTACTTCACTGGATTCTTCCTTTATCATTCCCAGGCAATACTGAAAAATCTGTCATCTTTTAGGAAGCTTTAGTTTTAAACCTTTAAGGAACAGAACTGAAAATTAATGTTGTTAACGTATAAGCTCAATAAAAATAGCAGCTGACAAAAATCCCTGTAAAAATGAAATACAGCTTATTCTTCTTGCAACTTTACATGCAGCTTGCATTTCTTCCTAAAGCTTTAGAAAAGGCCAGGAGACAGATTATTTATCAGAAAACCATCAAGCTAGAATTCCAAGTCAGGCTAAAAAGATCCCAGCTGAGCTGCTCATTTATAAATAAAAGAACCCCTGAAGTATGGTATGGAGCTTGATTTCCTTAGCTTTGAACCCCGGAGCAGAGTGGTCAAACCCTGAAAACTCTATCCACAGTTTAATTCATCTTATTTTTAAAGTTCTGCTGCAGCATCAATCACCTTTGGATTTGCTATCAGGCCTTCCTTGTGCATCAGACCAAAATACAGACATGGCCCTGCTTAAGCTGTCAGCTCATTAAAGACAGCGCATTCAAAGCTACTACCGAGACACACACAAAACTACTTTTTGCATAGGCTTGTATAGAGCAGGCAGAAAAGCAAGAGTTTGGGGCCAAGTATGCGCACCAGGTGCCATGGTAATGGAATGAAGTGGTTAAAAAAAAAAAAAAAAGGCATTTGAAATTTAGCAAGATCCATGTTAGGTACCTGGGATTCCTGAAAAAGAGTTCAGCACTGGTCTGCTTTCAGATGGAGGGTAAGGCAGTTTTGCTTCCGACTACAGTGACAGAAGAGTTATGGATACATAATGCCTCACCTTGCAACCCGATCTACTGTGTATTACCCAGCTATAGTGAAGTCTGTATCATGAATTACATAAAATATACTGGCTGAGCTTACCAGTTAAAACTGACTTTTTTATTTTATTAAACAGTAAGTCAGGGTATGGAAGGAAGATGTACAAGAAAAACTTATGCATCACTGGGATGGCCACTATCCAAATCTTTGCAGCTTTTATAAGAGCTGTCATTATTTGATGTAATGTATGAAATGGCTTGAAGATCTGAAAATCTAAGCCAAATTCTCAATCAATCCGAAGTCTGTTGCACTATGCCACTTCACATTAGCCAAGGATTTGGCATCTCATCCTTTAAAATTTTAAACTTTTATTTGGCGATTTGGATCGCCAACACAAACTGGTACCCATGCCCTCTGGCTGCAGGGGGCTGGTTGGATGGAGTCACGTTCACAAGGTCCTTCTCTTCTAAGGGAAATGAGAGATTTAATTTTCATAGTGCTCTAGTCGGGAATCGTCTTCTTCCCTCCCCGCTACAATGTCTTTCCATTTGTTAAAACTCTTTTGGGGAAAAAAAGAGGAAGAGAGTGAAAACAGCAAGATGTATTAAGATGTATAAATAAGTAAACAAAAAAATCTGTTTTCCAGCTACTACTAAATTAGATTAAACTAGCTCCTGTAACCAGACCCACCTCTTATTCTGAGAAAGGAGAAGCGAAGAAATGGCTGTGAGGTAAGAATTGGCCTCAAAAAAATAGCATCATCATTATTCCTTTTCCACTCCAAAACCTTAAACATATTCAGTCTTACTTGATTTCATCAAGATACTGCCCAGGCAAGTGAAAAGATTCCAAAAATAGCATCAGCAGCAAGACTACTTGCACCGCAACACGTTCCCGGACACTTTCCTTCTGATCTATCCCTTCCGACATGACATCCAGAACATCACTAAAGCTCAGTATCAGACTGTGGCATTCAGCGTCTGACGTTGCAGCAATTACCGAGTTACTGTGACTGAACGTCTCTCCCTGAGTAATCCCCACAGCCTGGTACTCCGCATGAGAATTTGACTTTTGAAGAGAACACTGATCTTCCACACTCTGACACAGGACGTGTTTCCCGGTCCTGCACATACAGCATAACTCAAAGCAGTCCTGATACGAATTTCAACTAGCAGATTAAAGTTCTGGTGTTTTACAACCTCTATTTACCTTCGAAACAGCTATTTATCCTATTTATGCCTTCTATCTAGACAAAAATCATCCTCAGCATATCCCAGTGCTTCCTAGCATTCTCCCCTTTTGGTGGCTCTAGCACAGTATCTTCAAAACTTGACACCAAATCTGCTCGTTGTTTTTACCACTCATTGCATTACGTGTAAGGAAGATTGCCTATAATTGACATCTTTTACTTCTTCACTGTCCTTCTGCCCTTCAGAGGCTTTTATGATTCCTGCTGACACTGCCTACCTGGGAAACCTCAGCTCTGGGAAAGGATTTTGTTTTGGTTTCTTGAAGGAAAAGAATACGCAAGGAAAAAAACCCAACTCCATCAAATCAATCGCCTTACTTGTTAGTCGGGCGAACGTTTTGGGGCTGTTCATGTACAAGAGCTCTATTTCTGTTCCCTGCAGATTAAGAACCAAAATTTCCACTGCGGCGTGTGTCAGCCCCAGCGGGTGCAGAGGTAGCATGACTTCACGCACACTAATGGAGTTGTTCCAAACCTGGCTTGGATTTCCAATACAAGACAGACACTCATTCCTTCTTTACTACATTTTTGCCATTCCTTTGTCATTCAACTGGGAAAAGCTAAATTGAAGCATATAGTGCAAAGTGGATACGTGATACAAAGTGGAATACATCCTCAGGTAGGCATCAAATCCAAATTCTGCCCTGGGATGCAAGCACAAATCTTCTGCAAGTATCTAAGAGAGAGAGAACTTTGTCAAGATTTAATCAAGATCACAAAGTAGAAGTGTAATGCTCAAGTTGTCTGAATTGCCAGAACCCGAAGCTGGAACGATGCCTGTGCCTTTTGGAAATACAACACTTCCATGGGATCCAATGCACGGCTCCAGTCAGCCTCCCTTCCGGCTCTCACAGGCACCGACAGACCGGGCTACTAGTCCTCCAATGTCTTCGGTTTCAAAGTTTTACCCTGTTTTAAGATCGTCTCTCATTCCCTGCTGTCTGACAACACTTTTCACTTTTTAGAAGTTTTAATTCTACTAATTATTTATATTCCCCAAAGTACCATTTTTGATTCATATGCTGTTCTTGGCCAAAGGCTTTTTTTACCCCTTTTTCTACCCACGTGGCCTGCGGAACCATTTCTGGTTTGCTAAAATGTCCAAAGAAGGGGCACTTTTACCAGCACTGAAATATACAGCATCTTTCTTGTCTTATATAAAAAGGAAGCCCCAGCTGCCATCTGTTCAATCTGTCACATCTCACACCTCCTGCACAAGAGAGCTAGTTTGATCATCACCCATCTAGACTTTGATAGAGTGATCATAGGATCCTGTCTAAAGGTAGTAACAAATTTTAGTGTCTCTTCTGTTAGCAACCCTAAGGTATTTTAAACCTATGATGAGATTCAGAATTATGCAAAATTTCCCCCATTATTCATAATAATAATAAATAATAAAATATTATTTCTAATATATATTTATCATTATTAGTTATGTTGTAAAGAAAGTGAGGAGTACACCATGGAGACAGCAGAGAAACTGAAGTAGTATTTGCAAAACAAAACAGTAAAACATATTCTACCACTGAGAGCAGAGCCAAGGCCGAGTGGTTCTGAAGAGTTCATTCCATGCTTTGCGCACCCCGAACGCCAAGGCAGAACAGCTATAGGAGATGTGGGGAGTCTGTACTGGGGGAACAGCAAACAGAGCGCAGATTTGGCCACGTTTGTTCTGCTTTGTCCAGACGGTACCATACGGTAACGGCACAGCCAAGTTAGGATCATTTCTGAGAGACAGTAAAGAGCCCACAGAGGTTTGGCTGCTGAGGAAGACAAACAAAACTATTTTTGACCGAAGATACATTTCTCTAATATAAAAAGATTTTTCCATAACAGAAGTTTGATGACTTCACATTCCCGAAGTCAATAATTTGAAATCATTGTTTTACGACTACACTGAGCAGAAAGCTTAGTCCTTGAAAACAAAGCCATGTCTACTGCAACATCAACATTCATTCACTTTTTACAGTTTTTCCAAGGGTGAAGACTGAGCCGCCAACAGCCCTTTAAGGAAACCGTCTCTTTCGTATCTACAGACAGTCAAGCCAGATGTAAGGACGAAAGTCCAAACACTGATCATTCTGATAAATCCAAGATGACAGATAACAAACCAGGGAGATGCAGGAAGAATATCCATGATTGATTTTCACCCAACAGAATATTCACTGGTCTGTTGGACTGCAGGGCTTGCTATCTGTAACGTACAGCGATCGGTTGTGAGCAGCTCCGAGTCAGAGGGCACCACAGCTGTTCTCACGTACTCCGAGTATGGGGGATTGCAGAGCCACCCGATCGTTATTTACTGTACCAGCCATGAAAGGCAGAAATCTGGCTTACATGTTTTAAAATGGAAACAGCATTTCCAAGAGAGAAAAGAGGTCAGAGAAGGGAGTTTTTGCCCAGAATGGGAATGATCTCTTCTTGACATAGTCCTGGACCATTTCCATTCTCAGCAGGCATTTTTGCTTAGAATTAAATCTATTTTATCTTCCAAAAATATAACACTGAAGAGTGGCAGAAAAAAGGGGCAAAGGGACAACGTAAGACAAAAGATGATTGTGATAAAGAGAATAAATAGGTGCTGTGGTAAGAGAAGAGAAAGCGAACCTGCTTCAGGACTCGAAGCAGATGGCTGTACAGGGCTGTGTTTGCTTAGAAGCACATCGCAGCATCGTACAGCAGTTTCTGATGAGAAGTGAATGATAATACATTCCACCACCGATGTTTGCAGAAAGCTTTGGAAAAACTTTAAAGCTCTTGGTCTTTGGGACTTCAAATAACAAGTAGAAAGAATCTCAGCTTAATATTTCAACCTTTAGCCTCACAGTATTTGTAACTGACTCAAAAGATAATGGTTTTTCCATCCCTGTCTAACACACCTAGGTTCTTTCCAGAGGTTAAAAATCCAGGTAACAACCCAGACTGACCCTGCTCAGCTTACAAATGCTGAGAAGAGCCTTGCTTGCAAAAGTACAGCTTCTTTTCTTTTAAATGAATAAAGAATTAAATAAAACACTGAGTCTTTGCTTTTGTTAGCCAAGACTGCTGAGCTTTTCTGCCACTCTGGAACTACCCAAGAGCCTACATATAAAGGAGGATTATGAAACAACCTCTGAAGAAAGCAAAGTCATTGGCTCACCTGATCTCTGCAGGGTAAGGACCGAAACCACTAAGCACCTGCAAAATTTCACCTAAGTCCAATATTTAGGTGTTACTGAGACTGTCAGAGTGGATATCCTGTGTTGCCCAACTCCACGGATTTACGAAGTGCAGTCGACACCGATGCTTCCACCAGGAGACACGTACAACCCTGAGGCCTGATGCCGCTGAGCTGTTCAGCAGCTGAGCTGCTCTTTGCTCCAGCAAGACTCTCGGATATGCACTGCTCACCTGCAGGACCCAATGCACATCATCAGCTCATTTTATATATTCCAGATTACCAAGATGAGAGTTCCAGTCCAGGCTAGCTGTACACATTTATGCAGCTCCGAGTTTAAGGAACCCACTCAGGAAGCAGCATGGGTATTTTCAGATCCCCACAGTGCCAGAGTCAAACCCAAGTCTCGTTTGCACCAGGAGAAACCCCTAAACTCTGTACCATTGGATGTTTGTCCTCCAGAGAGTTAATATCCGTACCACAGCGGATCATTTTCTTCCAGAGAGGATGCCTCTAACATGCCTCTCCCCTCTGCATCCTCTGCTGGATGGATTCTCCTCTCAGTTTTCTAGTTTTTGCTAATCCCGTGCCTAAACAGGTTATTCTCCCCAGAGGTTAAAGGGTCAACCCAGGTACATAACTTAGAGCTGAAATTTCCCCAGCTGAGTAAGCCCTGACGTGGGCATTTCAGGATGACTGGTCTCCCGCTGCCTGGGGTTTCAAACGGAGGCCTGTCAGCTGAGATCAGCCCAGAAACGGCTGTGGGCAACCCAGGGCCGTGCGGAGAGCAACGCTCTATACACTCAAGCTTAAGTCCATCCCCTGAGAGCTTTAAAGAATAAGATCAGTAATTTGATAAGGAACCAGAAGAAAGTGAACTATAAACATCTTTTGCAGCATAACTGCTGCTAGACTAGGTTTGTAAAACATCTCATGGGAAAAGGGGGGTATTGTTGTGAAAAGCACAATTTTAAAATCTCTCATATTTCATTTTTGAGTTTGTTGTTTTAAAATGATGCTTATCATATAAGATTCCAGGGGGTACAAACAAGCGATAACATGAATAATCCACTGAAAATTAATTCTGCATGTTGGTTCTACAGTTTTAAAGGTACTAAATCATCAATCACCAGCACAGGATCACAGCATCTATTTCATGCATGAAGCAGCACTTCATCATGGTAAATTTAGCTGTGTCTTATTAAACTGACTGCAGTCTCTGGCCAGCTAGTAGAACCTGAATAGGTTTTCACATTATATTCCTCAGAGCTCAAAATAAATCAAAAAGTCTCAGCTTCATGTATCTACGTGATCTTTAGAAAATGACTTAACCATTTCAACTGCTGAACTACTCGGCAAGTGTGCGGTTAGTCTGAGGACTAAAAGTTCAAGGAAAATCACTCCTCAGCCCCCATGGCTCTGGCATAACAACCATATTAAAACATTAAAAAGTTAATTTAGTCTCCATGCAGTCAAGTAGGTTTAGTTTATTCACTTTTTGGTTTGGGTTGCGGTATTGTTTGAGTGGCAGTGAATTAGTCTATACCAATAGAAAAGCATGGAATCACAGGCAAGCAATGTGGCTATACCCTGTTCCTCTAGCAATCGATGGCAATATTTCTACGAGAGGATCAAACCCTGTATGATCAGTTTCTCATTCAAATTCATTGCTGCTTCCCACCAAACATGAAATGAAAGCAACTGAAGCATTTTCCAAATCCCCCTGTCCCTTCTCCCCATGGTTTACTAGCCATTCTTTTCTGGAGGAACTTTCCTCCTCCGTTTATGTTCTAAAGGATGTATCATGTGTGGCCGACTGTGCTAAGGTTTTATTCCAACCCACCTGTTTCCTTCACTATATACATATTGATTTTTCATACTTTAACCACTGCGGGAAGCAAAAATTTAGGGAGAGAGTTGACTATCAAGTATGAAACATATGTTCCCGTGAAAATAAAATCAAAAGAGAATTCTTGCGTGACCAGTTCTTTGCGGCAAGATAAATTTCCTCTCTCCTTCTGACACTGCATTTTTCTTAAAAATCAAAATGGGGTTGAACAGGCTGGAAACAGTGCTTTAGAACTACCCATGCCATCTGCTAACCTACAGCACCCCAAGTGTTGCGAGGTCAATTGTTGCTCCCGGCAATCATAATTCTTGTTCCTGCTTCAAGGACTTTGGCAAGAAAACAAGCCCAACAATCCTGGTTCAGTATTTTCTTGACCCTACTTTGAATCTTTCTCCTGTGTGCGTACAATAAATAACATAGGATATACTTATGTACGGCTTTCTCTTCTTTTTTACATCTTTAGCAAAGGGGGTGACTGAAAAAGCATATTCTGCTCTTTTTGTTCAAGATCCTTAGGGACCAGAACATCCAATATTAAGATACATTCAATGAATTCACAGAGTTCCACCCATTTCCCCTCAAGATTCTGGGTGTATCGCTTCAACACGTCTGTTACTGTGATGAACACGGGTCACAGCACTGGGATCTGAAACGCTCATCACATTGACAGTCAGAAGCTACCAAAGCATACCCAAGGCAACTCTCTTGGCTTTTTTTAATCTGAGATATTAAGAAAAACAAAGTTTTCAAAAGAAAAGTCTCTGATAAATTTAGAAACACCTTTTTCATCTATATGGAGTTACAAAGCTTTGCACCTACCACAAACTTCTGTTCGCCTGTCCTTTTACTCCGCACTGCTAGGTAAGTCCCGTGCATATGGCGTTCTTCCTATGCCTATTCACGGGCCAACTGCTCAGAAACAGGAGCCAACACGAGTGTTTCCACTGACTTTAACCTCACCTAAAGCGATGACAGCAATAACTGCAGCACAGCAGAACCTCATCTAAAGGCTGCGCAATCCTGTACTTCTCTCCGCGCCTTCAACAGCAACCATCACCATCACATTTCCCCATCTAGTTCTATTTTCCTGAAAAGCAGTGAAATACTTCATGCAATTCCCTGACTTAAAAGGAAAAAGCTCTAAACCACAGAGCCAAAATCACATTCACAGTAATTGTGACTTTTAGTATATCAGTGACTAAAATCTGCATTTCCTCAAGGAGAAGTCATCTCATCAGTCTACCATTACCTATTCAGCAAGCAAACACTGCTGGCCCTTAGCTGTCACCAAAGCAATGTCAAAAGGAAACAGGCAAAAAATTATTCCGATCTCCAGAAATGTAATCACAGTTCACGACATAACAGCTTGAGTGCTACTCAAATATAGTTCTTCTTTTGAAGCATTAGATATAGCCTGGCGCACAGCAAGGATCTCATAGACTTTCATAATATTAATTTATTGCAGAGAGCAGGTCTAATTTCCTGCCGTCAGTACAGTAATAGATCGGCAACACTCCTGTATTAATTCTACTTTCTCTCTTATTGTTGAATCTCAGACAGCCTGTATATTTGCATATTGCACTTATTTGTATAGCTACAATATAACCTATACGTTACCACACTGTACCTTCTTGCGCTTGACCTATCCTTTTGAAACAAATTTAGGATTTTCCACAAACAGGTTCCTGCCCCACCTGGAGTTTTGTACAAAAGCATATATACTGCATGGAAGGGTAGTGTGTGTGTGAATGCAGCTTACGTCTATATATTTTCCCAAGAAGCACGTATTACCTTACAATGAAACTGGAAATATAAAAATGCTCTCTGATAAACATTTTAACTTCTCACCAAATACCCTGGCAGTGGGGTGGCAGTCCCCAGGCACCCGCACTGGATTACTCTCTGCTCTCCCTGCCTCAGAGAGAGGTTACACTTCTTTGAAACAGAAAGGCAATTTCATGTTAGCCTGTGCAATTAAAAAAAAAAAAAAAAAAAAAAAAAATCTATTTCTCGGTGACCTTCCAGGATAGTTTTCAATCCCACAGTACCTCTGGTTCATGCTAAATTTATCAGAATTACCATTTAGACAAACTGAGAGATTAAAGGTACTTAAAGCTATAGTTAGAAATAGTCATAAGGCTAAAACTAAGCATTACAAATTCTTCAAGGAAGCTTTCAAACCTACTACCTTTGTAAGGCTATTTAGCTAAGTTTCTTGATAATCTTGAAAACAAAACAAAAAAACCTCATAATGATTGACCAAAAATTTGTAGTTTAACATGCTAGTTATACGGTGCCTTGTATCTTTGTAACATATAATTAAATGATTATCAAGCAATGCATGGCAGCCTTTGTAACTGAAGTTAATTCATTGCTTTTACTTTAATTAATCTGATATTATACTAGGTATACAGATGGGTAGTCCTATTTGTGCAGTCGAGTGAACAGTTTCTATTTGATTTAAAATGAGACAAGTGGCCCCTAAATTAATAAATGCTACCATGTATGGACACACATAAGATGAATCGTCAGATTCTTGCCCCATTCAGTTAATCTGAGATTTTTTTCCAAGTGCTAAAGCACAGGCACCTATACGAACATCGTATTGCCATAAACTTCATGCCGCCGTATTGAACAGACGGCACTCTGTCATTTAAACATCTGCTAGACAAGGACTAACAACAGGAACCAGGAGGAATTCCTATATCCCTGTCTCACTCTGAATAATACATCATCCACTCTCAAAAATAAATCAAGGAAAACCAAACGTTTTAGAAGAGTCTTATCCTTTTAGCCGCTGGCAGATTGGCAGTGATACATCTCGGCGCTGCTAGGGGTGAAAGCCAGCCTTCCCGGGAACGGCACAGTGCTGTTGAAACTACAAAAGTCACGTCAGGTCTGGCTAGGATCCCAAGTTTACCTGACAAACTATTGTACAGAGGTAGAAAACACATGCACGAATCTTTTACCAATAAGCAAAAGAAATTAAGCTTATTTCTTACTACACCGCACCCGATGTATAAAAGGCAACAAAATATAACCCAAACAGAAAACATTAATTAAGTGCCGCATTAAAGCAGCACTCGGAGGACGACGCTGTGCTGTACCAGGACAGATAGTACTCTCACACCCAACTCGGCTGGGTTTGTGTCGTGTAAGAAAACAAGGGCAGACCATTCTGCTTTTCAAGGTCTCTGGTCAACAATATCTGTAACTTTGATCTACGTAACGTTTCTTTTGCAATGCCCAAAGCATAGTTTCCAAACCCAGACTTAATTAAAGTTTACTTCTCAACATGGTCTGAACTTTAAGCGTGCATCAGACTCCCTGAAACACGTGATTTCTTGTACTGCCGAGTTTAATGAAGAATACTTTGCCCTTTAAAAGACCAAGTCCTCAAATCAGCAAACGCTGGTTTTGTACTTAAAATGAGGAACACACAGAAACGCTTACAGAAGACAATAGCATCCCTTTAGCACATTAGCTTAGGGCTGGTTGTACATGACCACAATTCAGGGCCAAAGATATAAGGCTATACACATTGAAACTGCAACTTCAGTGCATTAAGATGACTGCAACCAAACCTATCTACCAAGCAACTTTTCTATTTCAGAGTAACGTGCATTGTCCCTGGCCGATGGATCATTGCGATTATGCTTACGTGCACATCACGAAGCTTTTAAGCGGCTCTGCAATGCTGAAAGAGCAATGTAGCGAAAGCCATCGGGATCTTCCACCGCAAATCTTTATTAGATCCCCCCGTACTGCTGGACTCAACCTCTTCCGCCACTTCTGCCACAGTGCTGAATCTGTCCAGTTGTGCCGCTGAATCTCCAGTCAAGTCCCACCAGATTAAAGCAGCTGCAATGGATTTTGCACTTCAAAGAGAGATGGCTGACAAATTAATTTTCAAGAATATATATTGTCGCAGCAACAAATGATAAAAAGAGAAGAACTTAGCTATTTAAGAGCAAAACTGAGAATCCAAACAATTGGATTACCTCCATTCTTGTCTGCAAATAGCCTAAACTGTGTTTATAAAAGGCAGCAAGAGACCGTCTCTGCCCCACAGAGCTGACAGAGAAACTGGCACTGTAAAGTTTTTACTCTCACGTTAAACTTTTAGTTGGTCTTCCAATGTAATTGCTTTTTCAACGGCAATAATCATCAAAGGACTCATAGTAATGACTTCCACAAAGTGTTAAGATTAATTTACTAAAAAGTGGATAGAAAACATATTTTGCTTTCTCCTTTTTAAATAGGAAAGCTCAGATTTAGTAGCAGAACTCATCAACTAACACAAACTTTTCACTGATGCCATGGCAGCAGTTGTTTGAAAAATGAAATATTTAATAATGAAAGACTTCTGCCTTCCAATACACCGGGGAAGAGTCCTGCTTTACAGAAAGCTCTGGTAGAAGAGTAGAGAGTATATAAAAAGAAATTTACATTTCTACACTATTAACTGTTGGGATTGCTAAAGTGGCTGCAGTCGTACTGCTCCACTCTCAACCACAAGAGAAGACCTGCAGTAGGCACCTTCCAGCGCTCACGACACCAACAGCTATGGGGAGCTCAGAGGTGCTATGGAAGTAAAAATCCCGAGAGCTCAGCGTGAGTCGGGCAGGGTCAGCACTACCACGATGGCAGCTACACCGCGGCTGGCAGTTACTGTAATAAATGTCCTGTTTTTCATCTGATAGCAGAACGAGGGGAGAAGGGTATCAAACCGATATCTGCGACTGACTAAAAAAACTGCATAGTCATTAACAAAACCCTTCAATTATTATATTTATCACTGACAAAAAAGTGATATATAAGTGGTCATTACCCACATCATTTCCCACCATTTCAAGTTTGGAAATGCTGCGGCTCTGGTTGCCCCTATAACCTAATTCTGCTCTTCTGCACCTCTGTTTTCTGGAAGCAGGGATACTGTTAAAAAACAGCGCAAATTCACCATAACCCAACTTTGGGTAACTGGAGTCCTTCACTTTGCAACCTATGCACTCCTTAATATAACTCTGAATCTGTTGAACCTCATCTAGTTTCTTTTTCTCAAAAAAACCTCAGAAATACAAATTCTCTTCCAAGCAACTTTATCACCTGTATTCATTAGGGCGCGACTCAAACCGTCAGCATCAAACACAGCCTGCTCCCCTTACAGCTACAACGCTGCCTTCACGTGAGTGACATTTCCCTAGAGAGGGCAATCAGCAGCTGAACCCAGTTTCAGGAGTGAGGAGAAAGGAGATCCTGTTCAGTTTGTCCTTCTCTTTCCTTTCCGCTTCCAGCAATTGTGCGCTTGCTACTCCATCTGCAACCCCTCTGGGGAGCAGAGCTCTGCCTCCGTGCTCCAGCTCCCCGAGCATGACTGCTGGAGCTGCTCGCTTGCTCTCCTCTCCTGGAGACTGAAGATGCTTCATCCCTCGTAGTGTTTTACAGGGTATATGGGTTGTCAAGAGCTTTGTACTTGGGTCAGTGTTTCCAATGAAGCACGGAGGGAGCCTGACATGCTTCCCCTGCTACTAAAAGCTGCAGAGGCAGCTCCTACCGCGTCTTCAGTGAGGGCAAGAGCCCAGCCCTGGGGTGATCCATGAAGGCAGCACCCCAGGGAGAGAAAGGCCATAGCAATTTTTTGACTGTCTTCAAACCTGGACTGAGAGTCTCCATGTCAAATATCAATCTTATTGAAAGCAGACAGTGGAAGAATAGAACTTATTGGAAGAACAGTTGCAGGATTTCCTTCAGATCAGAACATTATGGGCAAAAAGAGATTGCTGCCTGCTTCCCCTGGGATAAATTTCTAAGTCCCAGCTCGTATTTCCATGACACCACTTTAAAAAAAAAAACAAACAAACAAACAAACAAAAAAAAAAACAACAAAACAAAGTACTTCTAAAAGCCTATGAACTTGGTGGGAACGTGTAAGTGTATAAAGTCAGCCACCTGCATAAACAAAAGCAGTATCAAACGCTAAATTATTTCATTAGCTAGATCAGTAGCTCCAAAATGACAATATTTTGTTTTCAGAAGCAGCAAGATTAGAGCACACATACCCGCATTTCTATAGCACAGTACACTAGAGTCTAAAACAGGCAACCAGTCATTTACTCTTAAGTAGCAAGAGGTGCTTCAGGTGTTGGTTTAATACAACCTGCCCATACTCCTAGAAGACATGCTAGGTCATTTTCTGGCAGCTTGTCTTTCAAAGCCTGCCCGGTTCCATCCTTAGGTGCTCTCAAGCTGCTGGCTCCTGGGTAACGCAGCTGCTGGGAGGCAACAGGGCAGCGCAAGACCCCGTCATCAGTCTGGTGCCAGGCCGACACCTCAGAGCGGCTCCTAGAGCGGCAGGTAATACGGGTGACGCTTGTCACATACCCATATCTTGGCAACTTACTTCCCTTCAGGAGGACCACATGAATCAGAATCCTTGCTTTCCCACTGCTATGTAAGAAGAGTAGTTGTAGATCTGCATCATTCCCCGAGAGAAAGATTTTTGCTCATGTCTAAAGAAGTTTATTTAACAGGCCAATTAGCCTCCTATTAATCATCTCTCAGGCCGGATAACAGTCTAGCAGCGTACAAAAGTATTCTGGTTATTCTACTCCTCTAACTTTTCCAGCTATGCCAGAGTCTTCAGTCTCGGAAACATTTTCATTGTGTATCGATGAATGCGTTGCTATTTTACATTTTTAACGCATGTTCATGGCTCAAGCGTCACGTGGCTCAGGCAGAAGGAACGCCATCACTTGGAAAGCGTGTTCGCTAGACTGAACACCAAATGTGAGCCGGGACCAGTTACCACGCGAGTACTCTGGACGCTGTATTAGAGGATTCCGCATCTACTGACTGTCAGTGATATCCCAAGCGTTGAGCTTAAAAATAAAATTACTATTTTGACCCTTTCAAGATATCTGGGAAATGTTTTGATAAACTATTTTATTTTTCATGCAATTATCACTATTACATTTCTTACTAGTCTCTATGAATTTCTAACCACTTACTGTTCATTTTTCTTATTCGGGGTTCACAGTTTAATTTCTTGACTTACATCCAGTAAAAGTTTACAATGACAAAAACATGACAATCCCATGTTGTAGTTATAAAACTGGTTAAATAGATTAGGGATGTTTTTACAGAAGAAAATTATATGGCTCTGCAGCAAATTTTACAAGCAAAGATATTTAGACAAGTGCTACATCAGAAGTAGCACCATATGTTCCCATACTTCAGCATGAAAGACAAAATGCCTGCAAAGTGAAAAGCAATAAATTTTTTCCAAAAGCTACTGCCCTGAGAACTTAAAAATATGCACTTATTTCAAGTACCAAATAATCAGACCAATCTAATTAGGAAAGAGATAATTAAAAGACTAACAGGTTGCTAAGTCATGCTCAGGACACACAACCTGGTGTTTGCTCTAGTTTATAAGTAAGATTAAAATAGTACCAGCACCGATGTCTCTTTAATCTCTGTGCAGGTTTGAAACATTACATTGCGCTCAGACCACATTTCATCCTAAGAAGTGCCATTAAAAACTCGCTGCTCAGCGTGGCAGGAAGCTGCTGTAATTGCAGTAACTTTCTACTCATGACAAGGATTGTTACTGTAGTCCTGTCATCACATATCACTGACTGGAAATGTTTAGGCTGTCGGTTTTGAATGTCAAAGCCTGATTCCCTGCTGAGCGTACATTATTATGAAGCTTTCAAATCCTGGATTGAATTCTGATCGGTGCCATTCATAAACATTTTTAGAAATGACTCTGCTACAGTTACTTTGTACAGGAAACCTCCATCTTTTGGCAGACAGTGAGAACCTTTACCCAGTCTTCCCTCAAACGCAGCCGCTGCTTCACACGACTTTCAGCAAACATTTCAGGCTGCAGTACTTGACAGATAGCAGCAGCAACCACCTACCTGCTAGAAACGAGTCTACCGGCATTCAGCCAAAAAACCTTAAAATACACTCGTTCACCAAGTTCCTATCTTCCACATCTGCCAAGTCACACAGATGTTCAGCCTGAGACTCCCGGAGATTTATATCTGCTAAGTACCACTTCCCCTGTTCCCTGGCAGAGTCACAAGATGCCACGCTATTGACCGATGCGAAGGGCCAAATGACCATCTTGCCAAAAAATCGTGTTCTCATTTTTTTAGCACGCAAGAGCTTTCATTTTCAGATTTTATTCTGACGAAAGATGAATACTCCTTTTGATTGTACCGGTTAGCAACGTGAAATCCCCAGCTGAGAGCTGACCGTGCCTGCGATTCGTATCAGCACCTCGTTTTCCCAAATGAACACAGCTACAGGTACACAATTATACTGCAACATTAGAAACAGGCCACGAGAAACAAGACAGAAAAATATAGCTTCATCTAGTAAAGCTATTACAGCACTTCATTTTTACTCAAAGTTTGGATCCATTGTAAATCACTTTCTCTATGTGCAAAGACACTTTTAAGCATCCCTGTAAATGCAAAAGGCACGTTAACAACTTCTAATACGCCTGCTGCACACACACGCAAAATATAATTAAAAATAGCTTTGTTCCCCACCGGCTTGGTTAGCGTAATTCCGGAAACTGAGGAAGGAAGGGAACATTGCCTTAAAAGCTGATTCTGAAAGGAAACACATTGAAAATGTTTGTATCAAGCTAATTGTTCATAAAGGTGCTTTCTAGGCACGTGAGTAACCTCAGCCCCAATTTTACACCACACTCGAAACAGACTCATCTAAGAAAAGTGGTATGATGCAATGGAATAACCAGTAGCTAAGGCCCAGGAAACCTGGATTTAAGGTTTAGTTTGTGGCTGATTAATCCTGTCTTGTCATTTGTTTAGCCCGTTGTTCTTCATGTACAAGATGACGATCACAATATTTGCTTCCTTGGTAAGCTGGTTTGAGGACTACTGATAAAAAGTTCTAAGTAATAACCAGGCACTACTAACAGGTGTAAGAGTTTACTCAGGTTAACAGCACATTCATAGCTCACTATGCACATCAAGGTCTCAACTGCACAAAGCTGTTTTTTCTGACTTTATGCAACTGATATCTTGGCTGCATTCACACACGTAAATCAATGCACGTCCCACACATTGATGCCATCCTGGTCAACACGAGACATCTCCAGGGCTAGAAATGCCATGAGTTAATCCATCTCCAGCTGAAAAGCCAAGGCTTTCTAGTCAGAGCTGCTTTATCTCCTAGCAGTCAAGCAAGGCTTCTCCACACGCCTCCGCAGGCTCAAGCTCCGCAGTTAGAAGCTGGAGCAAGGAGAGGACTTTCTGATGGCTTTTCACAGCAACCAAGTGAGCAAAGAAAAACAGCAATATCCGCCCCACCTCTAGCTCCCCTGGCTGATACCACAGTCCCCATCTCTGAGATCACACACTTGCTTTGGACCTTTCAGAAGCTCACAGGACTCTCTGAAATACAGAAGCAAGCTTACACAGCACGAACCAGAGCAAAAGGTTTTGGCCCAACAGATAGGGCCTGAAAAGACCGGACATGCTGCAATGGCAGTTTCCAGAAGATGCATAAATGTCATTAGTCTGATGACCAACATGCTAGACATTTTCAGTCTTTCCCTCTGCCAGATGTTCACAAATGCAGCAAAATTTAAACATGCCACAGACACACAAAACAGATATCACTGAACATTTATTTTGGTGGCTTTCAAATCTGGGATATGCTTGGGTTTGGGTTTTTCAGAGGTCAGCTTTGTGTTTTTGAGGGTTAAGTTTTCCGCACAATACACAATTAAAAACATGTGTTCACAAAACCAGAGCGAGATAACAGGATACAAGACCTGATGACCCCACTGCAGCGATGCCATACCAGAAGGTGAAGGAAGCCGTCTGAGCAATGAGGAGCGCACCTTGGCTTTGAGGATGCTCAGGTCTCTCTGAGAGTACTCCCCTCCCTACGGGAACAGGCATAAGCAAACTTGCATGCAATGAAATTGATACCGAGCCTTATCTGACTAGCTGTCGCTAAAATCTCACGCCTCCACGCAGCCAGCCTCTAGCCCAGCTGACTGGTTTGCAGCGACCAGGCCACATCTTGCATGGCGTGGAGGTTAAGCACCGATGGAGCTGAAAGCAGACAGGCGCACAGATGACAGCTTAGTCAGCATCATGCCAAGCCAAGATCTATAAGCTCATCCATCCCTGGACCTCCACAGATTTGCAGCTGGCTTGAGCCCTGAATTAACAACACATTTGGATTGCTAAAGGGACAGTGTTCACATGCAGAAGAGAACTGGGCCTGCAATCCATAGGTCAAAGATCTACTTCCAATTTACACCATTAAAATACAGAAATCTATGTTTGTTGAAATATGTTTCTTTACGTATGTAACAAATGTTTCTGGATGCAGCTAAAATTGAGAATGTTCTCACCTTTATCCTCTCCAGATTCCTGATCTGACTTCTGGAGCAGTGAAGAAACTGTCTCTCAAAGAACCTTTCCCACTGTGTTTCACCAGATATAATGGGACACAATTTAGTACTCAGTAAGTACCGTACCAACAGTTGTGCTAGCTAGGTGAGTAAACTAACTGGCTCTTTTATTCATCATCTAACTAGCATGACTATTTGCACTCCTGAGGCACCTGACTACTACACTGATGGGTAAAAACCCAGACACAGTGAGGCTCAGTGTTTGGAATGAAGATGCTCCTGGTTCCCTGGGAAACAGCATTTCCTAATCATCAGAATACAAACATTATCTGGATTTTTCTCACTCTGGGCAGTGAAAATCTACTAATCACTTGCATCTTCCATTACAGACCCTTTCCCATGAGCTTCAAGAGCCTCTTGCTTCCTATGCATCACGATGTATTTCAGCGCAGCACTGCAAGAACAAATCAACTAAAATCTAAAAAAATTTTAGGGGCATTAAAAGCACTTAATTAAAAATACTAAATTTGAGAGCAAGTGTCACTTGACTGCATCTTCGCAGTCAACACGCTGTTTCTCCTGTAACAAGGACAATGAATATCCAAAAATCTCATGTTAGATTTAGTTGACGTGTAGGTTTGATATCTAACATCAATTAACTGAAAAATACATCTGCTAAGTGCACCTCTACCAAACACGAAGCAGAAAGAGCCACGGTTTGCTACATTTAAAGTACCGATCTTTTCATATTGACAAATTCAACAGATATTTTGCTCTCAACAGAAACAGAAATTATTTCTCAAACATTCTTCACTAATCCTTCAAACATCCATTTTCCAAACCGATAGCAGAATCAACTCTGTCAATTTTGTTAGTTAAAAAAAAATAAATAAAAACACCAGCAAGCAACAGAGGCAGAACAGAATATGTTGCCCGGGAAACTGACTCTTAGCTTCGGTGCCTGAAGTCCACATTTGCAGGTGGCAGCTGATAAGCCTTGACTTGTCATTTCGGTACAATACACTTTGTTTAACTTGGACTGTTGCAGAGTTATCATGAAAGAGGGTCAAGCAAGTCCTTTTGTGCTACCTCTCTTTTTGGACTTCTCCCAGTATCTTTTTAGTATTCCATGGGTCTACAACTGGATGTAATTGCAGTAGTGTGATCAATACCAGGAGTTAGCACCATCCAACTCATTCTTGACAAAACCAGGAGTGACTTCAGAGGATAAAACTCGGAGATCCAAGCTTCCAAGGTAGTCTGATCAGTCACTTCCATGCTGTCAGGCAATCCAGCAATTCATTTTTATCAGCCTCAATACAACTTTTCAGTACACTCTAAAAGCGTAAGAAATCTTTCCATTTTATTACTTTTATAGAGAAGGCAAAATATGCAAATACCAATGCCTTAATGCTGAAATTAGGATTTCTTCTAATATGCTCAGGACACTTTTTGTCCTCCTAGTCCTCTAAAATATTTGCACGTGCTATGGTTGCAAGCAGTCAAAATGTAGCATTCAGCTTTATTGATTGGGGTGTAGATCAGGTGCCAAGTTCCAACAGCAAGGAATAAATCAAAAAGGTCTTAGCACCTGTACCTGCAGGAGAGACAGATTCTGGTATCTTCTGCTGTTTAGTTAAGACTGCAGAACCTTTGGTCTTGGTGGTTGGAAAGCTGGTTAGGAGAAAAACCCATTGTTGGAAGGCTTTGCTTTCATGTTTTCTTTATGGACCTAATGATATTGCAAAAACTTAAAATTCAAAATTTAACTTCAGGTTTCAAAAAATCCTAAAGCGGACACAAGCAAGCAAGATGAATGACAATAACAGACAAACGACTTCATTCAGAGCACTGCAAGAGCATGGATATTTAAGCATCTTGCTTCTGTCCAGGCATCCAATTTCAGCGCAAGTCAGGTGCCAATGAGGAGTGAAGTGCTCGCCTACTTTGAAGGATCTAAGCCAATTTTCAGATTCTACCTCAGAGCATTCATATGCTTGTGCTTGATGTATTCAGCTGCCTTCAGTGAAATGTTCTTTTTCTCTCTCATAATCAAACAATATTTTTAGAGACTCATCTTAATGTCATCGGTAGTGTTTTCAGACCACAAAAATCATAAGATGGATTTTTAACATCATTAAGATTTGTTTGTAAAACAAAAATAGACTCAGAAATCAAGAAGGGATGTGGATCATCAATCAATGCTTTTCTCCAGGCTTATAGGAACTTCACATAAATGTGAGCTACCAAGGGATGAATCGGCCCTGTAACCTTTGGAAGAAGCATATCTATTTTTTTCTTTGAATCCCAGATACAAGTATATGTTCAAAAAGCCTACAGCAAACATTGATCAAGGCAATTTTTACAACTCACAGGAACTTAAAGACATGGAGTGAAAGAAATCTAGTGAGTTTTGAGGCCAAACATTTGAAGGAGGTGTCTCACTATTGATCAAATTAGAGACGTTCAATATTACAGGCATAAAAGCTCTAGAATAATTTGGGTAACCTTGAGGAAGTACCAAAATGGAGACCTTCAGAAGACATTCAACATTGTTGCTGACCTGTGCTGGTTTTTGCTGGGATAGAGTCAATTTTTCTTCATAGCCCTGCTTTCCTGGGGATGGCTGAACACCTGCCTGCCGGTGGGAAGGACTGAATGAATGCCTTGGTTTGCTTTGCTTGTGTGCACGGTTTTTGCTTTACCTATTAAACTGTCCTTATCTCAACCCACGAGTTTTCTTGCTTTTACTCTTTACTTTACTCTTTACTCCCCCCATCCCACCCGGGGGGAGTGAGCGAGCGGCTGGGTGGGCCTTGGTTGCCGGCTGGGGTTAAACCACAACGTGACCACATGGCTCACTGTGCTCTTTCAGCTACAACACATCTCTTACTCTTGACAGTGCTTGAACAGTATTGTGTTTGATTAGTCTAAATAACCGCTTAAATTATTATATGGACTTTCACAGATCAGTATTACAAACCTTCTCACCCTCTGTAACCTGACATAATATTTGTAATCATTCAGTACAAAGTTCACACAAAGCATGCAAATAAGAAATAAAGGGTTGAAGAAACAGGTACTTGCTGAAGTATACAGGTGCAAAACTGCTGGAAGGTTCCTTCCTCGCCCCAAGAATGTACAGAAACAATGCCAATCTGCCAGAAGTTTTATAGCAGCACTGTCAAGTTGAACTAAGACTACTTGTTATTCACAGCCCTCACATAACTGTCCATCTTTTAAGACAGCCTAGCTCACGGTAGCAGCTTTCCCATTCACAATCAATAAATTTGCAAACATTTTCATGCTGTGTACCAAATGCTCACAGACAGATCTCAAATCACGATCCTGACTCCTTTTTGTGTATCTTGCAGAATTAAAAGTACTAAAAAAAAAAAAAAAAAAAAAATTACAAAAACACTACATGTGCATCATTAGTGTATTTATTTTTTTTAAAGACGCCTTTAGTAGATATCCTTCCCCCGCTATGTTATACTTGTGTAATTAATTTCCTCCCAAACAGATTATTGCTGTTACTAGTGTATCTCACTGTCTTTCAGTCCCACTGTCCAAGGCCTCTTCCAGGCTAATCCTTCCTTTTTCTCATTTCGTTTGGTATCTTTCTGTTAGGATACTGTCTGAAAATCCCATCGGAAGTGATCAGATTTCAAAAGAAGAAATAGCACAAAGAGGGGAAAGAGAGAAGGGTGGATTTTTTTCCTTGTTTATTTAAATACGCTTTTCAATGTCTTGATTGTGAATGCATGAAAGATTATAGAAGATTCTTAATTCATGTATATAAAAGGAACCAAAGAACATTACTAAAAGCCTTCACAGTACTTCAAGTTTGCACTAACGGTGAAGACCATATTATTAAGTCCTTGAGGAATATTACAAGCCACAGCTGGAGAATGAGCATGGGGACAAATTGCATCCACATGCAAAGGAACAACAACCAAAAGAACCACCTTACAGAAATCAGAAATTGCCACGCTGGATCAGACCAATGCAATTAGTATTTCACTGTTCCCCCCCCACCAAAAGGGACCGGGACTAGCTGGTTTAGACAGAGGCACACAAAAACTTTTGCCATTAACAGCGATGGAACAACACACCAGAGTGAAATTCACCCTCAGTTTCCATTACTTTGAAGCTGATGTTCACCGTAGACCAAATGAATCAGATCTCTTCTCCCAAACACCAAGGATTCCCATATTCTCTTTCATTTTGTATTATCCAAAGGAATGTATGATACTTCTCAGGACTTCAGCCGTTGTTGGGCTCTGTGCCATTTCGTGGCAATGAGGGTCTGGCTAAATCTGCTAGTGTCGCTTAAGAGTTTAGTTACAGCTGAGCATCCTATTAAAATACTTCTCCAGATGCCACGGTACAGCGCTCTATCCCTTTTTTGTTACTAAGGCTTAATGCCGCAGTTATCTTCAGACAGACAAGAGCGCTGATGGTTACACAGTGGACTCTTCTACAGACTGAAGTATAAGGTTTTGGTAAAACCGATCATACCACGAGCGCTGGATAATTTGGTTTTAATCTTTTCACAAGTATGGATGTGCTATATTAAGATGTACTTCTTTCTGCATTAAGTGAAATTCAAAGCTCGGTGTTTGACTCCTAGCTGATTCTCTTAACAGAGCCCACCTTTAACTATCCAAGAAGCACATGCAGACAAGATTGATATCAAGACCATGACTTGAAGATAATTCTCAGTGCCCTCTCAGTAACTATATATCTGTGTATATGACAATAAGACCTAAGATAAGCTGTGCTTCATTTTACTAATTAAGACATGACTTACTAGCTCAGGAGCCAATGAATTTTCATTGCTAGAGCCATTTTCTTATGTACACAAAACTTTATTACACCTCATTAAACACCCTGCAATTTGGAATGCCTCACAGTCCTTGATACCCGTCAACATCTATGCACTTTGTGTGTGAGTGGTAGTACAAAATTTTAACCTCACGCTATACTGACTGCTATGCTCTTCCCTAATTGTTAACCCATTCATCTCCAATCCCTGCACAACCTGCAGCAACTCTCCATTATTAAATTCCTAACCAAAAAAAAATTCCATTAATAGATAGAACAGAAAAGACAGGACACCCTTTGATTAACACACATAATATACCCTACAAGGCTGAAGTTCTTAAGCAAGCAGCACTTACCAAGAATTATTATAATATTCTAACTCTCCATTATAACTGCCAGAGTTCAGAGAATTTGACAATTTAATCACTGTAATATTTCTAAGAACATATTTTACTATTATAAAATCATAACACTGTAACTCAGAAAGCTGTGCAAAGGACTATGTTACACAAGGTCCTGCCCTCAGGTTAAGGGTATTCTCCCCAAGGCAAGGACTCAGACAAGGCTTTAATGTAAGGGCTCTCCATTCCGGCAGTGAAAAAATAAAATAAAATAAAAATCTGCCCACATATTTGAGGCAGACAACACTAACAGCCGTGCAAGCTCCTGATGAGCTCTCGGCAGTAAAGGCAAATGTCTTGCATCTTGACCCAATCACCGTGAAAAATAAATAAGCTTTTCTATCGTCTTCAGTACATACTGAAACAAACTCCCACTCGCTACTCAGAAAACACATTATTTTTAAAAACATACAATGAAATAAACAAAACAAAACAAAAAATGAGCGTGTCAGATCCATCCCAGGTGTAACACTAGGAAAGTTGGGGGATGCGCGCAGGCGCTGGCTTGCAGAGTGTTTGTCAAGACACAGTCAATAACAGCACTGTGATTTATTGTTAGCCTTTCACTTCTGGAGGGCTGTGGTCAAATGTCAGCGAAGTTCCCACAGACACTCGAAACAAGAGATACGGCCACACATCTCAAATTAATCAGCCAGCCAGCATAGCTGCTAACCTCCACTTCGTACTGGTTAAGTGCTTGGAAGCTAAGGGCACTATTCACAGGCCCGAAGGGAGAGTTACCGAATGGGCTACATCAGCGCTCCTGTGTAACGGCGGTAGGCCACCCGAACCGAACCGGCGGAAACGAGTCACTGACTCATCGCCAGAGGCTGTACAGTCATCACCAATTCCCTCCCACCTTATTAACGCGCACACCCCCATCACAGACTAACACAGACCTTGTTCTAAAAGATCCGTGCTATGCTGGGGATGGTTTAAAGACAACATAGCTATACTCCCTACTCTGATTCTTGCAGTGAAAGTGCCATCGCTTCCATCAAAGAAAGACTGAATTAGCACCAAGTCCTTACTGCAAAACAAAGTCACTTGTGTAGCAGGACACGCAAATGAATGGAAGAAGGAAAAAGTATAAAACTTGAAAGTAGCGACTTCACAGAAAGTGCTGTGTATCGCACGTGGCTGTGGTGTACTCACAGTCCTGCAGCAAGAGAGGTCGTTCAGCTGAATCCTTCTTATACTTCCCGCCGTGACGCATAGTGCCGCTGCCCATCTAGCATCAAACTGTCAGGGACAGAAGCAAACCTCTGCGGTCAGCACCAGTCTGTCTGCCACTTTGAACTTTTCAGTAACCGGAGTGCTGGAACATCCATATAACTGAAACCAGACAAGTTTCTTTACAAGGAGAGGCATCAGTCTTCCATTAACACATCAGTAGTTTTGCTGGAAGGATGATCCCCCTTACACTAAAACATTCAAACCAAAGCCTGGTTTTGTCAGTGAAGTTAAGGATATGCAAGCGTAACCTTCTCCCGAAAGCCCTACAACATGAGTTTCTAGTAGGTTCGTTGTTTTGATATTACAAACCACATTTTCAACTTGATAAATTACTCCACAAAAACGAGTCTGGTAATAAATGCAGTACGCTCTAGTCACATACCTATTCACATATCATGCCCCAGTTCTCTTACAGTGTGTAACACCTAAAACTAATTTACAAGTTTGACATAAAACCTATGGAATTCAATTGAAAGACTCGCATCGACATAAAGTTTCAGAGCTCTACACTTAAAATAATAAACTTCTGAAATAAATAGTAGATTACTTCATACTGGCAAGCAAAAAATTCTATCCTGTAGCCTTTATGTAGACAACAGGCTACTCTCAAGAGTAAGTAATGCTGTATCAGGCTCCCAGCAGCAGATGTACAGCGGTGGGTGCCATCAGGAAAGCTCAAGTCACGCACAAAGTATTGTACGCTGCTATTAATGACAGGGAAATTATTTCCATTTCAACTTTAAGAAGCATAACACGTAAGCAAACCTACATCAAAACATGACATCATTTCACGATTTGGCCAGCAGGATGTGAGCTATTTCCACAGAGAGGATATCAGTTAACTCAGTAACGTTATTATACGTTTTTTCTCTCTGAAGTCATACAGCAGTTTCCCCATTTTACTCAGTGCAGTATTTTCTGATTTTATTTTCCTTATAAGAAGCACATTTTTAGCAGAAACCGTTCAAAACTTAAGCTGAGTCTCCATTTAGCCTACAAACACCTCTCCTCAAGAAGAGGCGCTGTTGCATTTGTTCTGCAAGAATCGTCACACCTCCAGCAGTCCATACAGTGCAAGTCAGCAGTTTTACTTCATTAATAACCTCAGCAGGAAGCGAAAAGCACACGTGAAAGCCTTCTGATACCTTCCTTTCACACAAAAGTCAAAGCCCAGAGTAAAACAAAGGACTTCTTAAAATAGAAAGTTTACAATAAATTGCTTAGAATAAAAAACACCACTTAGACTGCAAATGCTGAAAGCATATTAATTTATAGAGAGGCACTTATACCCCACGTATTTGTGTCAGAGTTAAACTGTCATGTATTATTCTATTTACCGCTGGTATTTTCTCTTTTAATTTCAGCAATCTTTCTAACCCAAATACCTCTGTCCTCATTACCCAGACTGTTTAGGTGTGATCACAGCAAAAGATTGTTACCATGTTTTATTTGGTTAGAGCCTTTAAAATGCAATACGTATGTTTTCAATTAACAAACATCTAGCCAAATTTAGCTCTCGCATCCCATTTTCTGTCACTCCAAAGGCTGAGGATACCCATTTCAGAAAAATATGTAGGAGAACCCTGAACTTTTTTTTTTTAAAGCTTTATAAATCTTATAAATGAAAGCTGACATGTCATACAAGAAAAAAAACCAAGATCAAACCTTTGAGCATAGAAAGTGAGAAGAATTATGAAAGGAAACGTTATCACCTCATCCTTTATTCCTTCAGCTGTGCCTATGGACCAAAGACAGCTTCAGACTGAAGTAACTCCCCACATACCTCACAACAGCTTAAAACATGCACGAACCCAAATGATTAATGCATTTGCCATACCCTGTAAAGCAGACTACAGCTACACGTCATATTTCCGATAGCACTGCAATATTAGATATGCAATATTAGATATGCAATAACAACAATATTGTTAATTTAGCTTAAGAGTTTGTCAGAAACCTGCAAATACTCCAACTCCATTCCCCACATCTTTGCACACAGTCCAAGTTCTGGTATAGATAACTGTACACTACTGACCACGTTGCTTCCCTGTGGTCACGCAAGTGCTGACAAGACCAGAAACCCGGGTAAATGGGAGCTGTTAGCAGCGTACGGAAGCTCTCATTTCAACAGGAATAGCTGGGCTGTTTGCAAACATGCTTTCCAATTAGGAACAGCAATTTCAGGGAGACAGTATAGTACTTTTTAGAATGAGGTTTGGCATGCAGAGGAATACCTCCTCCTCTCAGACCAGATCCAGAGTCAAGACCAAGGAAGATGGGACAGGCCTGTACTGAGTCTGGTAAGTTCTGATTACATAGTTAAAATACACTGTTTTATTCCTTTATTCACACAGGAGTTAAAAGATGGTAGTCTCTGCTATCTGTCATTTAGGATCACAAACGCTTCACTCTTGCTGCTCAAATGACAGTCCACGAGTACTGCAATAAGATTAGAAGTGCCCTGCAAAATAATCGCACAGATGTGCAATCAAATATCTACTAGCTAGATATACTCCAAATTTTAAAACAAACTAGGTTCCACCAGCATGATACAGTATATTTACTACATGATTGTGGGACAAGAATTGAAAATAGCATCCTTTTCTATTGCTCACCAGAGTTGAGGGCCAGGTTTCCATGCCACTTTAACTCATGTTTGCACAATGTCACCATTCCTTACAAGAGATGCAAAAGAGCAGGATTTTCCTTACAGCTCAATGCACAGTTCCCCGTCTGCTCTGGATTGGCAGGTTCATGTATACACAGAACATGCAAATTAAGATTTACACATTACTTTCACAACAGTAACAAGTGGTAACGGTCAGCACTTTTACCACTTCCATAGTAACTGTTCTTCTCCGCAACTTTACAGCGGCTGACAAAATCAAAACACAAAAAACCCAAAACGATTCAGCCTTGCTGTGAAGACCAAGTATTTTCCTGAAATTTAAGGCCTCTTCCTCACAGCAAAGCTGTCAAGAGTTTTACCGCTGACCAGAATTAAACCTCATGCTTGGATCAAATTATATAAATATGAAAGAAGAGGTTTGACAACTTACTGGTGAGAGAAGTCCTCTGCAAAAATGATTATATAAAGTGTAGGGCAGGCAAAGCTCTGATTAAAGTCAATAAACAGACTCCCAAATCACCAGCTGCCCTCTCCAGCATCTTGTGGCCTGAGTCCAAACTGTAGATGGTTGAAAGACTCTGCACAAAGGACGCCAGTCGGCTGAGGTTTAAAGTAACAACTGCTTCCATTGCACTGTTAATAACACGGCCGAGCTCTTAACAAGACTATTTGGACAAAAAAAAAATATCAGAAAGCCCACCATGTTGGGAGAAGAAAAAACAGATCTCTGTCTGTGCGTGAGTTTTAAAACTATATACTTAAAACCTTAGATCCCCTTTCTACATAACCAGTGACTGGATTGATGAACATCATGAGTGCAAGTAAGAAGCCACTTTTAGGAAGTCTGGTTCCGTGCTTCACGCTACTTACAGCCAGGTCAATTTTAAACAGAAAGAACTGAATGGAGAAAGAAATACAGTATTTAATGGAAGTTTTGTAAGACCAACTCTTATAACCTATGTATTACACATCTTTGCACAGTTGTCATACACCCATCTTATTAATCATTTAAAAATCATTAAAAAGAAAAGTCTCTACACTTACCACTTCGGGGTTCGTCAGCCCTGTCAAGTATACACATTTCACTGAAAGTAATCTGGATTTACCCCTACAGAGCAGGTTATCTTAATGGAAGGCATTCTTTAAGTTAATCACGATAGGCAAATGGACCGATGTGAGAGCGCGATGTGATAAATGACGAGGACAGCACCCGGCACAGAGCTCCCTGTCTCCTCCACCTCACAAGCAGATCCAACAACAAGTGGTCAGTTCCACCGATGTCAACACCACTTCTCACAGCTGCTTATAAAATGGAAACACATGAACTCCATCCAAGACAATTTACTAAAGCAAAATCCTCACTTTCTTCAGGGCTTGACTTCAAATCTAAGTGTAAAGGTCTGAGAAACAGGTTTTCAACTAGGACACCAATCTCCTTCATGAAAACATCTCAAAGCACATAGAAGAAACAAAATGGAGCAGACTATAGAAATTCTGCTAAGTCTATAAAAAGTTATTTCCACAGCATAGTAGGATGTTTGAATTTTCTTTTTCATCATTACATTTGCTGTATTTCATCAATTTCAATACTGTTGCAACCGCTTGTCTTTCAAAATAACAAGATACTTAAATTGTGACTATCTTAAAAAAAGTAATTAATTTCAATCAGTGAGGATACACAGCTCTTAAAAGCTAGGCATGTTTACTGGGTATCCCTCTAAAATGCAGCAATAACAACACAAAAATAACTCCCTTAATTTTTAATTTATTATAATTAAACACATGCAACCTCAAGGCTTTGAAAAGCTTTAGGAGCTATCAGATTCACTTATATTGAGCCTAGCTCTTTGTCTGGCATCTTTTCCAAAGTTTATGGAAAAGGGTATAAGAAGCCTTCCATCAATACACAGAAAATTTTAAAATCTTTAAAGCTACAGACAGGGCAGGTTAGGAACACGGCAATGAAATTGGAGGCATTCACCTGCATTCTGCTGACTCAAATGTAGGCAGGACAAGAGACGTGCAATTCCTCCCCGAGGTAAACAGAAATCTACCTAGGGACAAACAGTTGACATCTACCAACCGCAGAGCAGGATCAAGGCCAAGAGCTGCTTCTGATACCTTAAACCAACACTCAAGATGCCCTTTTCCTCTACTTTTTTAATCCACCCAACGCCTGCTGGATGGACAAACAGGTATATTCCGGTTAATTCACTTGCTAAAGGAACAACGCTTACACCAGACTTGTTACCTTTCATTTCACATAAAACATTGCTCCTTTTCCAGAAATAGCTGAAATAGCACTGAAACTACCTTGGTAATTTTCAAAGTGAGTTTTCACTAAATGTATTGACCCACCGTTCATTCCATTGTATATACTCCTGTGGTGAGGTGACAGGTCATCTGTTACTTGTCTCCTGAGGGTACCTTCTCTGCTGCCTCCACCGAGATGTTTGAGATGCTCTGGGCTCCCTCCATAGTGTTGTTTGAGATGCTCAGGGCTCGTACCCCTCACTTTGTGGAGGTGTTCTGTACTTCCACTCGACGTGTGCTTTTGAGGATGATCTGGGCTGCCACTGCTGTGCTTTTGATGCTCAGGGCTACTACCAGGCCTCTGCTTTTGAAAGTGTTCAGGGCTACTACTCAAAACGTGCTTTGGGATAGTTTCTGGACTGCTGCTGCTGTGCTTTTGTTGTTCAGGTGCTTTGACAATGGTTTTGTGATGTTCCGGACTTGGTCCTTTCAGGTGATGATCAGGACTGCCAGAACTCCTGGGCTTCTGGAGGTGCTCTGGGCTGATACTCCTGTGTTTCTGATGCTCAGGGCTTCCTTCACCCCGGGTTTTATGAAGATGCTCTGGACTAGTACTTGGATGATGTTTATGATGGTCTGGACTGTCTGTACTTCCCGTGCTAGAAGTGCTGCTCCCGTCACCCACATCTCTTATGTAGGTACTTGTTGCGGTTAACTGGCACAGGCTGATTTGGCTGTCGATAGAGCTCCGGCTGCCTGCTCCACCGCTTTTCTCCTCATCCAGCAACACACACAATTCTTTCAGCTCCAGGTTTTCCTTAACCACTTCTTCTTGTCTCACCTCCAGTTCTTTCAGCTTCTGTAAGTATAAGGCAACCTCTTTGTGCATGACACTAGCACTGTATCTGCCCAGTCTCTGCCACTCACGGGACACCTTCTTGCCTTTCTGCCTGTCATCATCCAGAAAGCAGCAAAGGTCTCTCAGTTCTTGGTTATCTTCTTGCAGCTTCTGGTTGATATCCTTTAAAAGAAAGACAATCATGACAGAGCAGTGTCTAAAAGAATTAACATTACACCGTTACCGTTATACCAGCCAGTGAACAGCACTGCTATATACCCATCATCTAAGGACTCAGGCGAGGCATAAATAATTGCACGTGTAGATCTGGCGTATTACAACAGCACCGTGCTTCAAACGAAGCAAGCTGCTGTCCAGTAAAAAGTGACTGTAATGTGGAGCCAATCTTGAAGGGTTCAAAGACTAACTTCTGATACAGCATAAGCTTCAGGTGCTTGATTAATTTCCATGCTAAATATCAGAATAATTTAGCTCCCAAACTGGGCAAAGATCATAAATGCTCTCAGGATGATCTCACTCCCTTGAGAAATATTCACCTGCGAGTTATTGCTGAATAAAACTGCAAGGTACATCAGACATTGTAATCTCACTTAAATAATTAATTATTAACATTTATACTCTATATTCCCTAAAGAATATTCACATATAAAGATGAACTTTTTAGACATTTAAAATATTTGGGGTTTGTTTGATTTTGTTTCAGATTTGCATAAAAGAACCTTGTCAGTCATCACTTAATCAGAATTGCTTCAACCGCTCTGAAATGAAATAATCTGCTTTAATAGATTTGTCACTCCTAACACAGTGAAGTACGATTCCCTACCCTTCTTTAAGTAAGGAACAGTCTGAAGCAAAGATGTTCAAGCTATTACTTCAGCAGAATAATATGCCAGAGAATACATCTTCAGTATTTTATCCTGCCAGTTTTACTAAACTGTCTTGCGACCATATTTACCTTTCTCCCATCTAAATATTCATTCCTTCTTGTGCATGATATTAGAAGTAGAGATTAGCCACAATTGTTAAAAATTTAGCTTTATGGAAAGAACCATTTTAGCACTGTTTCTTAAGAAAAGGAAGCTTTTGTAACTCCACTGGGTTTGTGTGCATGCACGCATGCGTTTGTCTGATCTTTGCCTCAAAGTAACTTTGACCTTGACCAGTTTCAACCCATATTTGACAAAGGAGAAGTCTCAATGAGGCTACCAGGTATCCTTAAAAATCTGTGCTCGTGAGTGATATTTCAAATGACCCCATGGTGCAATAAACAAGTTGGAGTAGAAGCCCACAATTCAACAGTCCGAAGCAGGAGGCGCCCATCCACCAAAACCAGGCGCAGCTGGTCACTTGTACTCGTGGGCCAGTTATTTCACACGGGACAGAGGAGGAAGATGTCCAGACACCAACACAGGGCTCAAAACCTCGTTCTCCCAAATCCCTTTTAAAAGTTCCGGTTGAGGCCTCTGAACAAAAGGTGGAAGTTAAACATCAGTTCGGGAGTTCAGAATCGAGAGAGGAATTTGTCACCCCTTCCTACACATCTTGGTGTGTTTTGTTACTTATCTGGATGATGCATAAATCCGTACGATGCCACAACACCTTTGCACATAACTGGGAGAAAGATACTATTGTTGTAATTTAGCCTACATTTAAAACGCAAGCTTTATTTTTACTGAAGTACTATCATTGAGGGGTCTTTTTTACCCCCAGATGCCACGTATTGTCAACAAGAGGAAGGGGGACACACACAGAGGAAACAAGAACAGGAAAACTTGGGAGACAGGAACAGTCTTCCCCCACATGCTATTTATTTTATGCCACACTATTATCAAAGACACTTGCTCAATAGTTTAGTTGTTTAAAGCCATTCCACAAGTCAAGAAGTCTCTTCTAATGTACTCTCACGTAATAATTCAAAAGCCCACACTGCATCTCTGTCTCTCCTCTCCTTCCTTCCAACCTCACCTCACTGAAGGAATTTCCTAAAAACAACGTCCTTTCTCAAAGCAACAACACATAAACCGTTTTGTAGTCATGCCTACTTTAAGATAACTTTCCAGGTCTGTAATACACGTGCACATGCTACGTCAGGGTAATTAACTGTAAATAGCCACACTATCTTCCCAGCCCTCGGAACTGGGAAGGAAATGTTAGGGACTATGCTTCTCATCCAACAAAAGAGTTAAATTAAGAAGGGATAAGTCATTACAGCCTTATGTCTTACAGACTTACAGATCAGAGATGCATTACCAGAGGTCTTTTTCAGACAATAAACTAGGGATCGGTTCTGATCATCCCGAAACCGAGCCCAAGGGTTTGCCGTCACCTGCCGCACGCTGCCCTGCATCCTGGAAATGACCAGCTCTCTCCAGCAGTCTACCAGACTGCCTGAGGGATGAGTAAGTCATCTTAAAATAGTGGCACAAAACAGCATAAGCTACACAAAACCTTTTGAGTACCTACAGCTCTGCCCACTATTCTTTCACGTGCACTTCAGAGAGGATCGTTTAACCTTACTAAAAACCAATGAAGCCTAACCCAAAAGCGACAAGACGTGAGTGTTTTCATCAACCCAAAGCACAGTGGGGCAGAGCATACAACAGCCGTGCTCCACAGCCTGCCGAACCGCCGGTCATCTCTTAACCAGACACCCGATTTTGAAGCAGGATCAAACGCTATCCGCTCCAGTCCTTGTTCGCTTTTCATGCGGTTCTCGGTAGCGGCTCCTCCCAGACCATCCACCTGATGAGATCGCTGCCGGCGGGACGGGCGGGGGACGCGGAGACACCGCAGAAACTTCAGGGGTCCCACCCTGCCCACCCCGCTACCTTCAAGCCGCGGATCTCGCCGAGGTGGAGCTGGAGGCGGCGGTTCACCTCGCGGATGAGGTTGCTGTGGTCCAGCATCGCGCTCATCTTCTCGGCCTCGGCGCGGCGGAGGCTGCGGATGAGCTCCTCCTTGCTCCACTTCAGCAGCTCCTCGTCCGACACCTTGGACAAGTCCTCGGCCAGCGCCGCCCCGCAACTTTCCGCCGCCACTTTCGACATGGTGGCGGCCCGGGGGCACCCCGCCGCCGAGGGGCTGCAGCCCTGCCGGGGCCGCCCCGCCGCCGGGGAAAGGGCAAGCCCGGGGCCCGCGGGCAGCTCCTGCGGAGGGCGGGGGGGGGCCCAGCTCCAGCGCTCCCGGCGGCTGGGCCGGGCTGGGGTCGGGGCTGGCGGTTGCGAGGGAAATCACTTCTGGCCCCAGGCAGCGGATCCTGGAAAAACGGAGGAAGAGGAGGAGGAAAGGGTGTGGAGGAAGCCGGGCCACAGTCTGGGGAGCAAACTTCCCCCGTCGAGAAAAAAAAAAAAAAAAAAAAAAAAAGACGACGACCAAGACAAAGGACACCCCGACAAGCCCGGCTCTTTCAACAGGTCAGCGGCAGCGGCGTGCGCCTCGTCCTCCCTGCTGCGCCGGGGCCGCCCGGCCCTGGAAGCGGCGCCGCTCACGGTAACCGCCGCCCCGGGGCTGCGGGACGCCGGCGCGCCCGGCGGGGAGGATGCGAAGTCCCGAGCCAGCGCACCATGGCGGAGGGAGGGAGGGAGGGCCGGGCCGGGCAGGGCGGCGGGCGGCCCGGCCCCGCCGCAGCGGTGCGGGCGGAGCGGTGCGGTGCGGTGCGGGCGGGCGCTGCCGGCGCCAGTGGCGGGCGCGGGGCGGCTCGCGGCTTTTCACCGGGGCGCGCGCCACGTGCGGGCGGGGAGGAGGGCGGGGGGGGGGGGGGGGCGGCGTCGTCCCCGCACGGCTCGCGGGCGCCACCTGCCGCGCGCTGCCCGCGCCGCCGGCCGCCATCCCGGCGGGGCTGCGCTCCGCGGCGGGGACGGGACGGGACGGGACGAGGGGAGGGGGCCCGGGCCGGGCCCGCCGGGCCCTCCCGCCCGCAGCGGGGCCGGCGTTCACGCCCCCTCGGCGGCTCCTGCGGGCGGGCGGGAGGCAGGGCTGGCGCTGCCCCTCAGGCGCAGCCGGGGAGAGCCCCCCGGCCGGCCCCGGCCCCGGCCCCGGCCCCCCGCCAGGGAGCGGCCTCACGCATGGAGAGCCGAGGTGCCAACACGGCCACCCCCGTCCCGAACCGGTGCCTCCGCCGGGGCGGCCCGTGAGAGGGCGCATGACATCACCAGAAGCCGGCACCGCGTCAGCTCTCACCTCATCTCTCCTTGACAGGGAGAATACTCCAGCCTTTTGGGGCCGTTACCAGGCAGAACCAGACACCCGTCCTCATTGCGACTCTTGACTCAAGCCGAAGGTCGCATGCCATGAAATGAGCCACCCGCGGGAATCAAGGCTGGGATATTCATATTTCTTCCTTGAGAACATTCAGTCGCGGTGTTGCGAGAGGCTTACGTTTCCCCCTTTGCTTAGAGATACAAAGACTCTGCATCAATCTGCCTTGCAGATGATTTGAGAAGGAAACTTGATAATCCATTCATGCTGCTTAAAGACAGATGATAGGATATATCTCAGTGGCAGAAGGGAATGAGCTGAAACTATTAGGTGAATAATGGGTTGAATTCCCCTTTTTAAATCACCCGGCTCCCCCTGAACAATCCCCTGCAGGCAGGGGAGGGTGCCTCACTTCATAGCCCCCTACCACCTCCAATTTTGCAATTTTATAATTACCATTAAAGGAGATTTCTGAATCTTGAGGGGAAAATCTAAAGCAGTCACTACCCGCGCTGGCGGACCCCGAGGTTGTAGCCCCGGGAGCAGGGGGAGGACGCGTGCCCTGCCCGCCCCACGGGCGCTGCCCCACCGGGCTCCGCTGCCCCAGGCAACTCTGGGCTCTGCCTGCTGGAAGATCAGCCAACGCCACAGGGCCAGACCAGCCAAGGGTTGTTTTCTGCTCTGGTCCTATTTAAAAGTTGCCGCACGAATGGTTAAATCGAACGCTGCTCCTTCGTTCTCATTCCTACTCTTCTCCTTGAACTATCAGCTGTCGCCTGATCGCAATAAAACTTCTCCTGCTCCTGTCCATCTTGGGCTACGCCTTGTGTTTTCACCATGCCAAGAAGTCCCACGTTTTCCCTTCCCAAGCGCCATCCGGAGATGTTCTTTCACCTGATCCGCTTTTCCCGTACCTCCACTTTCCCAGCGAGATGTCAGACCCTCTGGTTCCACCCAGCCGGGTCCCAGGGAGACCCGGCCAGGGCAGCCCCAGAAGCCCACACCAGCTCCCTCCCGTCACAGTCACTTCCCAAAGTCCCGGCGTGGGAATCGCGTTCGAGCTGCTACCATAGGTACAGGCTGCTACCCAGGACGCAGGAGAACCGCCCACCGCCCCGGCTGCGAGCGGGACCCGCGCCGCCGAGCGAAGCGCGAAAGGACGGGCACGTTGGCTGGGCTGCAATACGAACCCTCAAGTCCATCGCTGTCAACAAGAGTTTCAACAAAGCGTGGAGCTTTGCCATCATGAAATCCCATCTCCTGATCAGCACTAAGCGTTGTGTGAAAATTTTATTTTCTCTGAAAACTCTATTGCTCTCTTAAATCCGCGGAAATTTTTTCCACTGTGAAGAACAAAGCTTTAGATAAAAGCATCTGACCAGCCACAGCAAAAATACAGTAAAAGGCCGTGAAAAGGAGCTGTCATCTTTTATGCCCAAATATATTCCGTTTTAATGCAACTAAAAAAGAACAGCTTGGGGAGAAGGCAGCAATAAATAAAGGCTTTTCTTATTCTTCTAATTCAGCAGTATATTAGTTGAAAGGTCGTATGATATGAGATTTTTAAAAGTTCAAATGTATTTCTTTCCATGAAATAAACAGTTGACTGGAAAACGTCTGAAAATTTTTAATCCAAAAGCTTCAGGAAAGAATGTCCACTTGCCTCAACTCAACGTTAACGGCATTTCTCAGGAGCAGAATCTCATAGCTTTTGATGATGGGGTGCCATGGAAAGCACGGATCTGAGATGAAGAGCTTCAGGGAACACCGCGTTCCCCACCAATATGAAACACCTCCACAGTTGTGTCTTCAGGAGGCACAGCTTTATTGTATAGACGCAAACGTGAAAGGAGAATTCATAAAGTACGGCCATTAGAAATAGTTTAATAAAGTCAAACTTCAAAAGTTTGGGACAAATGTAGCTCTAATAATGGAACCAAAAACGTATCAAGTGAAACTAATCTGGAACGTTTCTATAAGGAGAGGATCTAATTTCACATTCACTCACGCTTGTGTAACGAGATCAAAACGAGAGTGGGAAGTGCGACATAATTATTCCCATCTCCTGGCAATTTTAAAACTTTACTTTCTGATAGTCCACCTTATTGCTCCAATGCCGAGTACTTCCCTGTGCCTGGGCTGTTATCATCAGTGGTGATGACAACGGCCCCAAAACCCTTTCTTTTTCACATTAAAGTTGATTTTTTGCAATCCTGTGTTACTCCCCTGAATAATTCTCATTCACAGGCTGAAGTGGAGAGAGGAGGCAAACGAGCTCGGGGACTGCAGGGCTGGGCTCGCCGCAGCCTTTGTCCAGCGGCCAGGGGGATGGCAGTCCCCCTTCCTTCCAATTCCTTCGCGCCGCGCGCCAAACGCTAGCAGCAACGTGGACCCGCATCCGATTCAATCTCCATAGCTGACCACGGTTTGCCAACTCGGTAACATTTTCACCGCTGTGTCCTGCTCACCCCTGGCTACGCAGACACACAGCCACTGCTGCTGGCAAATCCTCTTGCTAGCCCTTGAGGGCTAGCGCTGGCTTTTCATTGCCGCTTGCCGACTGCCTAGTGCTTTAAGTCCCCGATTGCTGGGTGGAGTGTCTAAGCGTTATTATAACCAATAATAATTATACAATGGTTTTAAAAACACTTTTGGACATTTCCAATGAGGCCCTAAAGCTGTTCAGTAGCTGCCTGCCAAAAATGTGTCACAGCAAGTGAATACTTTCATAGCAGTCATTTTACACAAAGATGGCTAAACTGTTTTTGTTACGACTTTCCAAAAATACTTTTGAGAAGAGTTCAGGCTTGAAAAATGTCATTCCCAAATTGGAAGGAAGTGGAAAGAGCTTTAAAAATGAAAAGTTCAAGTAATTTTAGTTCTAGTTGCTTCTAGATGTTCTACCCATCATTCATGTGTCTGTGGCTGACACCCAACGCGGCATCACCCCCGCTGGTGCTCTCGAGTCCTAGCCCGTTAGTTCTCTGCTGGCTCATCACCCGTCCCCGGGCAGAGCTCCGCGCCTTCCCACTGCTAACAAAAAAGACGACTCCCTGTCCTCACCTTCCTCAAGAGCCTCTATCCATCCGTGGCAGCACCCCAGTCACGTGAGCGATCCCACCACGCCTCCGTGGTCCCAATGGGATCATAGCCCTGCGACTGCACACAGACCTCTAATTCCTCCTGCGTGTTCCCCGCGCTGTCTGCCTTGGCATACAGGCATTTCAAAGAGGCAGCCAGGTGTGCTGACTTCCCAGGAAAAGCGGTAGAGCTTCCCCTGCAATGCTGTCTGATTTGGTCAGGTGGATCCCATCTCTTCCTAACAGTCCTGGACACTCAAAGAGGGTCCCATGGTCATAAAAGCCAAATCCCTGTTGTCAACACCAGCTGTGCAAGCACTCCCTGACCACAGGATCCTGCCACTCCTCCTCAAGCCCTTTCATTTTCCAACCTGTCTTCATTTTCCAACCTGACAGGCACAGACCCTGGCTGCCCTCCTTTATTCACTATACCAGTGTAAGTTAGATAAATGCATTCACATACGCATACTTTACCATACAATATAGAACAACTTTTCCTAACGGAGTCTCGTACAGTGTTCACAGAGTGTTAGTGCATATAAAAATTAATAAACTGATACTAGGCAGTCCACATAATATTTTCTACTTCGTTGCATTCCCATTTCCATCACACAAGGGACATAACGGATAACGCCATCTAGCTAAAGCTGGCCAGAAGCAAAATCCTACATTACAGACACCTTGGTATTCAAAACATTTCCAGACGGAATCCTCATCTTCTGCTCCTGACTTTACAATAGGCAAAAGTAAACAGCCAACTTTGAACAAACCCAAACTTCATTATGTTCACAACCCAGCATGAACTATACTCACATTCTCTGCCTTAAACCCATTGCTTAGGCGTGGTTTATTTATACTGTATCTCTTACTAAATCTGTAACAGGTATAGCACTTTTCACTTTAAATGACATTAAAGACAGTATGTTATGTGAAAGGGAAAGTGACTCAAAATATCAGTTGGTTTTCCAAAGCCCTTGTGCCCACGTGCCCCCGGCATTTCAGAATGCCTCGCACCGTTCTCTGCTTTGGCAGGGTTTCACTTGTGAACTCCCTCCCAGGCAACACTGGCCACCGACCACAGCAAAGCCAACGCGCAGAAACAGCTACAGAGAGGGACAAATGAGTGGCAACAGCAGAGACCGCAGAGCCCTAGGACGCGGCTGGCTGCAGGAGGACCCACTGTGCGATTCTCAAACCCTCTTGCTGATGTTCCAGCTTTATTGCAACCTAGATGACAAACAATTCCACAAATATAATTTCCAGTGCAACCATGAGCATTTTTTTTTTAAACTAGGCAACGTGCAGTTTTCTCATCCCAGAAATATTTTTCAGAGAGCAAAAGGTTCATGTATTCCCAACTACAAGAAAACACAGAAGAAATCTAGAAAAAAAGCTTTCAAATTAACAATCTGGAGGGGGGAAAAAAGCTCAGCTTGAGTTAGTCATTGGGCTTTTTAAAACTTGAGAAAGTTTCAACTTTAAACCCTTTAATTAATTACCTATGATAAACAGCTTCTATATATTCTGTAAGGAAAAAAACAACCACTTTTTTCATCTTGAAATTGTTGAAAAGTTTATCTCCTTTTTTCAAAATTAAGAATTTCTTATGAAACAAAGTTTGCTATGAACTTCCTCCTACTACCACCTCCACATTTGTCATGATCTAGCTATCATGCAACCGTGTGGTGAGCTGGATCAGCTTCATGAGTCAATGAAAAAAGAATTTTTTTTTTTTTTTAAATCAACCACTTAAAAATAATGACTGGTTTTCCAGTGGATGACTGCACTGATCTGGCTCACAGTACCTGTATCAGATGCAAAGGAGGTGGAGGGAACACACAGCCCCAGGGATGGAGGTGGAGCAAGACCATCCCTGTGGATGGCAGCCTGCATTTAGAGCAGATTAAACACACCGTGACAGCGAGCCTTCAGGAGAGCCACAAAAGATGCCCCAGACGAGAGGAGTAGAGAGCAATTAGCACGTCCTGCTCAAGTTTATGTGGTGACTGTGGCTCAGCCAGACTTGCAGATTTGACTTAGAATCTATAACAGAATGAAGAATCCCAAAAGGTCTTATGGGGGCACTTTGCTTTTTATTTCAGTGAGAAAACTGATTGGAGACTTTCATTGCCCTCCTCCAGGACAAACCTGGGAGCCCCCGGTCACGGATTACGCACAGGAGGTGCCAGGAAAGGATACTACCACTCAAACTGACTCGGAAATTGCTTTCGCAGGTCTTGGCCAATACTCCTAAACCATCTGTTCATTTCTGTGAGGTTACATGTACATGAACGTGCTTTGTAACTGCTGAAGGTTAAACAAGTGGTTAGATGACTGATCCTTAGGAACAAAATGAAATATAGAAACAGGCACCTTTCCAACTCAGCAGAAAACATACCTGAAACATTAACTTAAAGGCATCCAAAGATGTTAGAATGAAATTGTTAATTATAACATTTTTATGGGGTTGATCTTATCGTGAAGAGCTTGGCAACTTTTCTGCACAGCTAACAGTTAGTTCTGGCTGGGATCCAACATAGATGCACAACCAGAGCATCTGTGGGTTTGTTTTAATTGTACTCCTGTTCATCGTTTGGGTAACACTAGACTTCATTTTGTGTTCATATTTGATTAGTGAGTTAATAAGGGGCCAGATGCTTCTTTCCGCTATTGCTGATGGAAGTGAAGTAGATGACTATGCGGTGGGAAGCGAGAAAAGGTGCATGCCCTACAGCATAATCCTTTGCTTTCCCCAGCTTTGTAAAAAGTGGCAAATACTGGCACTGTATCCACAGGGACGAAGCTGGAGATCTTCTGTCCTCCTCTAGCACACCAACATAACTGTAGTAAAGCATAACTTTAAGCATTTACAACATACTTAGTAAGCACGAGCTTTGGAATGAGATTAAGGTAGGATAAAACCTTGGGGAAAAAAAGAAAAAAAGTTTTGGAAATTAAGCAATGCCATGCCAGGAAGACAGGCACCACTGTCTGGAAGGAGGAACATGGAAAAATCCCTTGCCCTGACGGACACTGAATACTTCACATGAGCTTGTTTTCCCCTCCCTTCTTCCTTTCTGTGTTTTCTTTTCAAGTTTCAGCTCTGGTATCATGACTGAAAATTGACACAAATTGACTGGAATAGCGGGTTCCTTGATAACTCTACAAAAAACAATACTCATAGACTTCACGTCCATTCACATAAGCCATCGCACCAAATAAGCCGCACTTCTTAAGTTCTAAGAACCGTCATCCAAACCAGCTATCTAATGAAGTGAAGAGGAAAGCTTCCATAGTCTATTATCATTTCCCTGAATCTGCAACACAAAAGACTGTATTTTCAAGCTAAAAGCTTCTTTTTTAATCTCCCTCTTTAGTGGCATTATTGTTACTTGTTAAGAAACCCTTTTTATGAAAAAGGGATTATTCATTGTATTTTTATACAGCTATGTATGCTTAAATAAAACTAATCTACAACAAGAGTATATGGGACAGATCTCCAGTGGTTTGTAACACAGCACTTTTCATTTAGAATCATCTTCATTTATCCCAAAATATTTAAATCAGCCACCCACCCAACCATTCTGGCTGCTGCATGGTTGCACGAAGGCTTTTTATACCCATTTCCTTCCTTGGTAGGACAGTGTTTTGTAACCAGGCTCTGTGGTTTCAACAAATCTCCCCAAAATTCAATTGTTCTCTGCAATAAGGTGGGCTTCTGTGAAATCATCGGTTATTTATCCATCACTTACCCTTTGCCAAAGGGACGCTAGCAGCCTGTCACTGAAGGTGATTTCGCCCTGTATCTTGCTGCTTCACAGTGACAGCTTACACAGTGGAGCTCAGCAGGAAACAATTCCAGGGATTTCCAACTTATCTCAACTTCCCATTCTGAGGTGTTCACATCTTTACTAGGATTACCTGTTTACAGAGAAAGCAAAATGGGATTCTTTTGAATACTTCCCTAGACTCACTTTAAATACTAGACTAGCTTAAAAATACAAACGAACCCATTCTTTCCAGCCAAGCATCAGTTCTTGAGTACAAAATTGGAAACCAAGTAACGAAGTAAAGCATAAAACCAAGGATCCCGCACTGAAGACATTCGCACATCAGTCCATATCAGTCTCATGTCCTCACTGCAACTCTGAGTTCATCTACAGCACGTCTCAAAGCCAATGGCCAGGCCGCAGCACCTAGAGTGCTGTTTTTCACAGCGGGCCCTCTCAGAGGCCTGGTTTGGGTTCAAGAGCCAAGACAGCAACTCAGGAGCAGTTCATTTCCTAAGCGGTATTTTTCAGAGTTAACCTGCATTGTTGCGTTGCCAGCCCCAAACCCATGCTTCATCTGAGGGGTGCTTTGTTCTGTATAGCTCTTTCTGCAAGACAGAGTTCCAAGACAAAAACCCTTCAACTTTTATCTAATAAAAAGCAGCAGGAGTAACACTACCTCTCTAGCAGATGTGACTGATAATATACACATACATTCCTTTATACCAACTGCAGCTCTGATAATTCCCATTTCCTTCTCTTTATTTTTTTAGAGCTGTGCTTTTCTCATTCCCTTTTAATTAAAAAAAAAAAACAAAACACACAAACACAATACAACTTTCAATGTTTGGGCTCCTATGAAGCAAAGCATTCAGAGCTTATCTAACAGAAAGCGATACTTCCTATTGAATGCAGTCCCTGTGTTGCTACAGCAGCGTAAAAACTCTTGCAATGTTTTTTAGAGTATATATCACACATCTGACCCAACCCTCAGTCTCCAGTTCACTGGTAATTCCTCCCAATGATCTGGTGCAACATGCTAATAATACGGATGAAGAAGCCAGCATTCAGAGCTCTTTGGGCTTACTCAAAACACTGACTGGTTCTCATTTTGTCCAGTGAAAGCAACACAGGAGAGCAGACACCTTTTGTCATTTTTAATTGTTATTCACAGGTTATTTTTAATGAGAAAAAACAAGAAAAAAATATTGGAGAAGAAAGAAGAGTTAATGATATGCCAGTGAAACTATCACAATGCCTGGTGAAGTTGCAAGCTTAAGCTGGAACTAAAGCAGTTTGATACAGTCATTGCCTTCACATCAGAAATTACACGAATGTAGAAGGAAGCTGCCTGCTAACAGAGCCTTATGCAGATACCACTGGCTCTAGCAGTTAATTATCGGTTCCGACAATGCCATTCAGGACGGAATAAAGACTGTAGTCACCTTGAGCATTATTTATTTATTTGTACTGCAATAGCATCGGAGACCTCTAGCCATGGAGTATGATCCCTTTGAGTTGGAGCTATAGAACAACAAAATGAGAAGACTGTCCTTAATATAGTACATAAAAAGACAGTGCTCCTAGGATTTACAAGCTACGCCTTAGAGCTCTGGTTCCTGCAAAGTGCAGGAATCCCATGCTTGCAGGCACCTAATCTGCCCCCGCATCACTGCTAACCTCATGTTCGCTCCATGTTCTGTTCTGACTCTTTGAACGTGTTCAAATGATGTATTGGCTTCAAAATATATTGTCAGTTCAGTAAAGAGTAATCAACTTAATATTTACCATCATGTCACGCAATAATACTGTGAAATTCTTTACTGGTTTGTGGCCGCTGAAATATGTATATACTTATTAATGCATGCAATACCACACTTGGCAGAAAGGTATACAGTAATTGGAAAGGCAACTCACGAGGTTGTTGAATAAACAGTGATCCCCACAGATCACCTTCCTCTGCAACCTTCATCTCCAGGAATACACTTTTTAGTTATTCTGCTGATTCCTCTCAGCAGGACAAATCCATTAAATATTTAATTAAGCTGTGTTCAATATATTAGGTAAGCGAACTATTCTATCTACTGCTAGCTAACATTACATGCTGTATCATGATGTTCTGCACAACACAGTGTTGCAAGGATATGCACATTATTGGAGATTTTGTTCTATTTGCTTATGAACAGTAAAAGCAAAAAGAAAATGAACACCCAAATCAGGATTTCTAATCTAAGCATACTCCTTTTCACTATTATTATTTCATCAATTCAAGAGGAGATGCACGAACTTTAGGAACTGCTGGTGCGCTAATAGGTGGCATTGAAGTGCGGGGGTTTTTTCACTTGTTTGGGTTTTTAAGCAGAGCAGAAATTCATTGGTAGAGAAAATCCCTGTGCATGGCTTGCATAGCCACAGGCATGCCAGACCATAGCAGAAATTTTAAACTGAATGAAACAGAGGTAAAATGGAGAGGGGGACAATTTGGAGATTCCGAGAAATAACATTTAACCTAGAGTACAGCACAAACCATTGCTTCAGAACTGACAGCAAAATCTTGCCAACCTCAGCCAATTCCCAGCAATTAGGAATGACGTACACCATAACGTTTGGAATATACAGGGAGGGAAAAAGGAAAGGGAAAAAGGAAAGGGAAAAAGGAAAGGGAAAAAGGAAAGGGAAAAAGGAAAGGGAAAAAGGAAAGGGAAAAAGGAAAGGGAAAAAGGAAAGGGAAAAAGGAAAGGGAAAAAGGAAAGGGAAAAAGGAAAGGGAAAAAGGAAAGGGAAAAAGGAAAGGGAAAAAGGAAAGGGAAAAAGGAAAGGGAAAAAGGAAAGGGAAAAAGGAAAGGGAAAAAGGAAAGGGAAAAAGGAAAGGGAAAAAGGAAAGGGAAAAAGGAAAGGGAAAAAGGAAAGGGAAAAAGGAAAGGGAATCAAATTGCTGTACATTTCGTCACAGCTGGCATATGACAATTGCCAAGGACAAGTGTTTCTGAAGATAAACTGATAGGCTGCAGTTGAAACAATTGCTGCCGACGAGGAAATATTGGAGGCCAAAAAAAAAAGAACCCTGATCTTCAGGGGATGAGTATTTGCTCTGTTTGTAACGCTAGAGAACGTGCACAACGCAAGGTCACTGCATAGGGAATTCTTGCAACTGCAGCACCATGTGAAATAAAAGAGGATCTAATCCAGAAACTTGATTTCCTAGGCTGACATAGCAAACATTCAAAGGTTAAATAAAAGATTTTAAATTCCTAATACCTGAAGATAGGGACAATTGGGTTCAGTCCTACGAAGCCTGAAGAACTGGGGCTAAGATGCCACTACATAAGACCCCAGAACTGACTAACAGAAAGCTATGATTAAAAAAGGGGACACACCTCAATATTATTTTTTTTTTTAATCAGGACCACAGTGCTATGGAAACAGACAGCTGTTAGACCTTTTAGAATTTGTCCCAAAACTCACTGGCTTCAATAGGTGACTTTCCATTATTTGCAAGGAGTACTGGATTGGTACCCTGCTCAATTACTTACTGATCAGCCTTATTCCTCATCTCTTATTAGAAGCAGGCTGATATTTGCACAAAGAAAATGACAAAAAAAAGTAGAAGAGGGAAATGGCCAATAAAAAAATAGTTAAGGAAAAAAATAAAAATCACATCACCTACTTTTTCTCTTGTCAACTCGGATCCCCTTACAGTTCCAGTAATCCAAGTGGTAAGTACTTCCTTATAGTGCCAAAAATGCAAAGATGTTAAAGAGAATTTTTCAAGTCAGCCATGTATCAGAAAATCCCAGCCGATTTAACTTTGATAAATGTCTTTCATAGTAAGAGCAAATGTATTCCTTTTTCTACTGTAACACTTTTTTTTTTTTTTTTTTTTTGGTGGGATTTTTAAGCAAGGGGTCCTGTAAGCAGTAAAACCAAAACATCTTGAAAAATGCAGAGCACAGCCTTGTTGCAAGCAGACGTGGGAAGATTTGCCAGCTGCCCAATTACAGCTTTGGAAATAGAGCCGGTTCTGGAACTAGACCATCTACAACTTTACACAAACCCAGAAAGTCCCTGATCTTGCAGGGGGGAAGCAGTTTGGACCAGTCTGAAAGGAAAACCTCCCAAAGGTTTTCTTCCAAGAGGATCAGATATTGATGCTTCCCTCAAAAGCAGTTATTTCTAAATAAATAAATAAATGAGGCTGAATAGAAACAGTTATTTTCCATACATCCTTCTGAACCACAGGCAAGACTGAAGGACAAGGTCAGCAGGTTTCGTCATTATTACAGACATGGAAAGAAAAAAGAAAAACTACAACCAGATATTGTTAAAGATACTATTGGTTTAAAGCTAAGTCCCCTTCTTCAAAGGGTGACAGAAATGTGCTGGCCCCACGGGGAAACTGAGAATCTTCTCATCTTTGTGCTATAATCTTGTTTCTAGTCTTCCAGGGCCATAAATCACTGCTTAGCACTGTGGCACAGCCTTCTGTAGAAATACCATCACTAGGCTGGGCTGAACGTGTCCTAGCCTAGTCTTAGACAAGGATAATTTTAGGGGGGACGAAAGCCATCAGATGCACACGTTCATGTTGGACAAATATGAAAAGATTTCTATATCAATCCGCATAAACAAGGTAGTCTTCTTATTTGTACGTATGGGCACTGCAGCTGCTCACTACATCAGGACTCTGAGGATAGTATTTGGTCTGAAATCATATTCTCCAAGTCTACATCTCAATAATCCAATTAAAATGTACAAGAACTAATTAAACCTAGTGGATAATGATAGTAACAATAGTACATAGTAATTTATAGCATTTTCTATCTTCAGTGCACTTTACAGGCATTAACTAATTAATGGATAACATGAGTTTAAAAATCAATGCATGAGCATAGCATATGATTAGAATTAAGATTTCAATTACTCTCCTTCTCTAACCACTACATTTGCAAAATGCCTCTATTTCCTTGTATGTACGTGCAATAATTAAAAAGGGTTCTGTACAACTTGTTACAAAGTAATTCTAGAGTTTCTGAACCATCCTATACACTCAATGAGAAATCATACCTCATCTCCTATTCTCCTCGAAGTTCTGCCTTTTTAGTTGACTTCCACAGGCCCCTATTAATGTAATCTCTTTTTCTTAAACTTTGCTCATGCACAGGGGATCCTGTGCAGTAACTTCAGTCCTACAGCAGCTAGGCCACACCAGGAACACGGGGAAGCTCCTCAGGAAAAGCCATTGGAGCTGCCGTTACCCTGGGACTGAAGCACTCACCTGCAGACACAAAAACTGGATTTGGGAAGTTCCAGGACCAAATCCCCATCGCTTCTTCCCAGGTAGCCAATACTCTCACCCAGTGATTGCAGCCTTCAGTGATCACCACTTCGGGTGCCACAAGTGCTAAAGCCAGAGCAGTACAGAGCTTGCCAGAGGCTGGGACTGCTCTGGAACTGCTTCACAGGCCTTTTCATTTAGCCTGAGCCTTCTGATTGCACCAGAGCAGTTTAAATGTAACACAAGTCTATCTGTGCAGGGGCCAAACGGGGAAGTCTTCCATTAGGAGGAATTGAGGCTTTCAGAAACAGCAAAACAAAGACAGATTTTGGCAACTCATCTTCCCCTGCTGCCAATTTAAATCTTACAGTTTAAAATTACTTCCTTTCAACATCTGTTGTTTTTGTGGCTAACGGATTGACCTTTCTGAGAAGGGAAAAGTTCCTTCTGGGGTTTTTTGCAGGCCGCTGGTCTGCAGGGATGTCAGGCTGAGTGCCTGGATAACTCACTGTTGTTAGATTTTTCCAATAGTTTTCAAGGGTTCTCAGGTACTAAAACCAAAACCAAAATCCCCAAAGCCATAAGCGCCCATATACACTAGCTGTCATACACAGCCTACAATAAAAAGAAACCTCCCTCAGCTGACGGGGTAAATGCATTTGCCTTTTCTCCACAACGAGAATTTGCAGCACAGGGTCTCCCTGCTGATGCCTTCCTACCACTGCCCTCTCCATCTGCAGAGTTTCAGTTTGTCCTCCTGCTGTTTCACACGCCTTTTTAATGAAAATTAATTCATATTGCAGCATTTTCCCTGCTAGATGTGTAGGCTGAGACTCTCTTCGCTCTGCTGTTCTCCGTCTTTCTTTACAGACCAATACAAATTGCCCAGCTAGAGTTTCCTGTAAAAACCTCTTTTTTTCACGTCCCCACGTAATTGTCAGGCATTACATTTGAACTTGTAAGTGTAGAGAGACAAAAGCATTTAACTAGCCCGATACAGCTACCTCTTTCAAACGACTTTTCTGCTCGTGTCTTAACTCTTTAGCAGGCTGTAGAAGCCTCTGAGCAGCTGGTATCCATTCTAGCTTCTCTTTTTTGGTGCTAGTTACATGTTCCCAATCAATGAAATCAATAGCACACTTCTCATGTTTTCCCTACTACATAAATAAATATAGATCTAACATCTCCAGCATACAGGTCGAGGTGACGAAGAAAGGAGAACACGATAGGGAAAACCAACCGAAATCACTCAAGCCCTGCTGAATAAAATTCTTACTAATAATTCAATTATCAGATTTTTTTTCACATAAATTAATAAAATACCCACAAACTCCTAATAGGAAAGGCCAGCACTGATTTTAATCTTGCTCATTATATCATTTGCTTCTGACTAATAGGGCTGCAAATATTCATTCTTGTGCTAGTTAATTATTTTTATTATTCTTTAAAACAGAATATTTCTTTAATTTAGAGAGAAGCTAGCTGGTGAGATCTATGTAGCAATATTTCAAGCTCACTGCATTGTACTTTTAGTCGTGGGGGGAAAAAAAAAAAAATCTGTATAACTATGAAGACAAGTTTCAATCAAAATGCAATGGACCACTTCAGAAAAGCATTTCTGTACACACTGTGGAAGAAAGAACCGTGCTTATTCAGTGTTAATAAAGTTTTCTGGACTCTGAATGGAAATTCTCATTGGTAAGTGTCACTAGCAGGATGGTCCTAAACCCTTACTAGTATCCGTGAGGAAGATGTTGTAATAGCAATACTGAGGCAAAGGGGCTGAAATAGGAAAAAAAATCCATGACCATTACTGCCACACTGAGACAGAACTCTGCAAGCTGAAACATTTGGCTGCTACAACGTAGGAATCGGATTTAATGACAGACTTTTCCAAGTCAAACATAAGGCGAAAGGATTCCTGGTACGCTGACGTAGAGCCCATCCCAGGAATCCACCTGAATCCATCCACGTGTGCAGCGACTACTGCTGCTACTATCGCTCTGTGACCTCTGAGGAAGATTATGAGGGAAAACCATCCAATTCCTAAAGCACAGGAAAACATTTTTAGAAGAGCAAGCAAGTTTGTCCCATCTCAGTAGGCTTAGGAGAGCTGCTGGAGAATAAATGAGCACCAGAGAGGAATAACGCTCTGAGCCTAAGAGATGATTTTTTAGACAAGATTCAGGCGCTGGCCCAGAGCATGAGGAAATTTCCATTGCTGTTAGTACTGTACATCATCTGGATAAAGGCTTCCTTAAGCCATCCCCTTCCCATTGCCTTTCAGAAGTACTGCACTTATAAAAAGCAGTAAAAACCTGAAGACTGCAGGAAATGCAAAGTGTTTCTCTTTTTTATAAAAATGTTCTAAAGGAAAGAGGTATCATATGGAGAAATATTTCATAAGAAATTACAGCCTCATAGCTATCCCATTTTGCTTTGCCATTTATCATTTCTACCCACCTGCTCTCCCACCCACACACCCCCAGCATTATTAGTGCTTATGAAAGAGCATAAAGTTTTCATAATAAAGAATGTTTTTGTCCATTATCTAGAGAATAATATAGTTCATTCAATATGTTCCCTTGGAGAAAAAAACATTTTGGTCTGCTGTAACTAGATGCTCTTTCTCGGGACAATACATCGCACTGAACTACCTGATTTTCCTTTGGATTTCTAAGGGTACAGAACAGTTCTGCCTGGAGACAGTGATTTGCACGGTGGTGATGCTCACCCAGAGATGATGTCAGGTGTGCTGTTCCTTACATATCATCATCCTATAACACGTGTTATCTGCAGAACAAGGAAATATATTTTTGATCCTAAAAGCTGATTCTATTCTGTTTATCTCACTACTGAGATGACAGACGTACTAAAGCTCAGGTTTTTGTACCCAAAACCTACTCCAAGGAGATGCTTTGCTGCCATTTATTGTTTGCTTTGGAAAGTTCTTTATTAGCCAGAAATCTGGTGATGTCACTAAATCATATACTCGCAAAACAACCTAAATAAGCGTTTGCTTATGCCAAGGTTAAGGCTAGACTACAAATTTGGGAGTCAGTTGTGGAGCCAGGGATTTCATCTGACAGTGCTTCTACCCTAGTATCTACCAGCTTAATGTAAAGATAAAAAAAGCAGAAGCATCTCAGGTAGGCAAGAATGTTTTAGCAGAGGAGGGGAGAAGCAGTCCTTGAGGTAGTCAGCATTCAGGCAGTTCAGTGCTCTCTAAATGGAAACCAAAGTTTCGATGTGCCCATGGCAGCGAAATGACAGCCAGTGCTGAACGTGGAAGCATTGGTATAGAGTGCTATAAAATTGGTGGCCATCTTCAGCATTCCCTAAAGGTACTCAGCAGCCTTCAAGGGTAAACAGTCCCCTGTTATTCCGCTTTATGGTAATCTAGTCTAGAAGGAGCCAGGCAGGGGTAACTATAGCAAGCTTTCTGCATCAGAAAGAAAAGTTTGCCAAACCCTGGCCCACCGAAGCTGGATGTACCTACACTGAAGTTAAGGCTGCCATCCAGCAATTCAGGGCTGTTAACATAACAAAACAAGACTGTAGAATATTGCAACCTCTTCAACAACAGGAGCCGACATGATTCCCCACAGTGCCTCCAGTCCTTTTCATTCCTACAGGCCTAATCTCCAAACTGAACTCATATCATCATGGTTTCCTAGGGGTCTTACTAACACAGGGAAACGAAGGAACTTCAGCTTGCATGTTGCAAGGAGCACGGCTGAAAGCTAGGTGCCTGCTGGATAGGATATGGCACTGTCCTTCCCCAAACCCTCACACGCACTGAGCCAGGACGGCAGCCTAACGATTTATTGGGAGACAACTCGCTTGTGAGAGTCCTCAGCGAGTATTTAGCAAGGAGAGAACAGTCCCCTAAATATCACTCCCCTAAAATCAAAGAAACAATTGCATAGCAGCCTCATCTGTCCATGGGAGGAACTGCACGAGAAGTAGAGAAATACTCAGCAGTGCAGGGACTTCAGCCAGCTTAGTGAATTTCACGAACATTTATTAAAACAAACAAACAAACAAAACCAACACACACCCCCCCCAAATGGATTATCCATTGAAATTTTCAAAAATAACTCTAATATGAATTAGCACTGAAACTACAGAAATTAAAAACAAGATAACAAATAAAATATGATTGCACTGATGAGCCAAGAGCTACATTCCTCTCTGGCTTTTATCTACTTAAGCCAAATACAGCCTAAATGAACTTTCCCTATGCCTGCCTTTGATCAGAAATGCTGACCCAGACTTATCTTCCTTAGTTTTTGCCACCTACCTGAACGGGCTCGCATGGAGCCGGTCACCCTGCGTGCTCCATGGGGAGAGAGACGCTCGGAGAGACGACGGCTCAGCTCTGCAGACACGTCCCCAGCACACAGAGCCCTAGGGACAGCGAGCCAAGGGGCTACCTGGCCCAGGCCACGCTGTGCCCACAGGGCTAGGGCTGCCCACAAGTTAGGTGGGGCAAATCCAGAGCTTTCTTCCAGCTTAGGAAAAGTACAGCCCCATCTGAGAGTTCAAATAGCGTGTGACTTCCAGCACCACAGACCAGAGGCAAACACCGCGAGGGCTGAAAGTCCAGCCCTACGTGGGGATAACAGTGAATCTGCTAATGGAAAGCAGGTTTCCTTAAATGAAATTACTGTTGGCATTAACTCAATTAGAGACAGTGGAAGGTGACTGGGCATCACACCTGAGAGAGATTCTTCACAGAAAGCAGAGAGGACAGCCTCATACAGCTAAAATTTTCATCTCGGGCTGAAAGCTTGGCTCTCCCTTTGAGAAACTTAAAATATAAGGCGGGACAAACGTGCGTGACACATAAACACAGCATGGGTCACATCACCCAAATTCCAAAATACCTTCAGGCTGCCCCAGCCGCTGGCAGCTCGCCTGTGCGCCTCCCTCAACCGAATCTCCTCACGACCCGCGCCCGGGTATAGGCCGCAAAGCGCTGTCGGGGGGCGCGGGCAGCTGCGAGCGCCGTGAAGGAGCAGAGGCCTGCCGCGGGCCGGGGCCTGGGGGCGCCGGGGCCCGGGGGCGCCGGGGCCCGGGGGCGCCGGGGCCGCCTCCCGCCTCACCCCGGGCCGAGGCCGGGCGGGAAAACCGGGCGGCGGCCGCTGCGCCGGGGGGAAGGCGGCGGCGCGGCCGGCAGGTGGCGCCCGCACACAGCCGTGAGGCGGCCGGGACGCCCGGTGCCATGAGGCGCGCTGGGGAGGAACGGCCCGCAACGCTCGGCCGGCCGATGTATAACATCTATACGTACACACATACATACATACACGTATCAGCAGCCTCCCCGGCCGCCTGAGACCTTCCTCCTCCCCTTCCATCTCCACAGAACAAAGGGGCTCCACCTCAGGCCGCGCTTCTTACCCGAAGGGCGCGAAGCGGCGCGGCGGCCTTCGGGCCTGCCTCCAGTTTCCTCTGCCAAGGCCTGGCGCCGTGTGGTGACGCTGGCGAGGGGAAACTGCACCACAGAGAGCGATTCCCACTGGAGCCCGTAGGCCCTGGTCTTGTGCCCCTCCTGCTCTGGAGAAAGGCCTGCCCTTTCTGTGAAACCAGCGACCCGGCACGGAAGAGACGCTCCCATCGGTACCAGGCATGCTTACCAAGAATCAACCGCCACTTTACAGGGTTTGCTCTTCGTAGCCCCTGTTTCACTGTATCTGTATGCTGATCTTGCTAACGGCATTTTACACGTCTGACGAGTTTGAGGATATACACAGCCTGCAGTTTAAGGATCGCTGAAGTGATTCTTAAATGTACAAATTGCGGCTTACGATATCGTCTGACGGAGGGAGGAACCTCAGACATCGCTTAAAGGCAGAGAACTGAAGCAAACATCTGTAAATCTGAACAGAATAGGACCCCTGTTCTGACTCCTTGCTTTAGCTACACGACGTCGTTCCCCCCTCAGCACCACCATGGGTCAATGTTATGAGACTTATTTTTCAGAGAGAAATCCCTGTGAACGTGGGCTTGGAAAGGATAAGTGCGTTGCCTCAAGCAACGGCCCTGGCTGAGGCAGGGGAAGGACAGAAATCCCCATGCCCGACTGCTGCTCGAACCATTGGGACCATCACTGTAAAAACTTCCACCCCATCTTCCTCTCTCGCACACAAGTCAGGGAAGTCTGTTCAAATACAATCAAATCGAAATAAAAAAAACATCAAACCGAGCAGTTTGCTTTTACTGCCCAGTGAAGTGCCCTATGAAGATTACTGGGCAGTAACTCAAAGTTATGGCTCTCAAGCCGTGCTAAGAAAAACTTAGGGACGTTTCCTGAAAGGGCCACAGTGCATCCGGCTACAGCTCATAAGCCTGAGAGCAGCTGACAAAATAAGCACCGAGAAAGCCAGAATTTCTGTGTGCTATAGCTACCTCAGCCTCTCCAAAAGCATCTGTGCCTAGAAATGCGTTTGAGAAACATCCTTCTCCCTCCCTGCATTGCCTTCCTTACAGGAAGGTAGGAAGAAAGTATGCCCCTTTAAGTACTGTCTTTTACCAAGTACAGTAGCTAGATTTCTGTAGAATTGGACAATTCACTCTATTGAATGATCCTGCCTCACACTATCTGCACAGGGATCTCTGCCAAGGAGCGCTGGCAAAGGTACCTGACAGGCTCCTTCATGCCTGTGGGGCTGAATAAGTTCATTAGGCTTACAAGGAAGAACAAGCTCAAATAAAACTGCACACATCAATGTGCCGCGCCTTAATTAAAACGTACGACCATCACACAGCTGACACCCAAAACACTGCTGACACAAAGGAACTACACATGTCCCTCAGTTAACAGTGCTTTATTTTCTGTCAAAACTTTTCAGGCAGGGTTTGGTTTTTTCTTTTTTTTTGGGGGGGGAAGCAGCATCTCTATTCATTGGGCATAAGAAGCTGCACCATGTGGAACCAGGGCTCGTAAGTTTCTGGATGTGTTTCAGAAAGCACTTGAAAAGTCAAGGTTGTCAAGATAATAGTCGGAAAAGATGTGTATCTTTCAGTGATGATGTGATTTTTTTGTGATCAAGATCTCGTGAAATATCGTGCAAGTATTGACCATTTTTTCCTCCATTTCCCATTTTTGTAGCTGATGGCTACGCTCATACAAAAGCAAAAGATTTTGTGGAGTCTGGGGAAAACCAGAAAATGCCAGATCATGCCACTAGAGTTTTCCAGTTGGATTTTCCCCTGCCTATAGAGCCTCTCCATCTACATCAGGATACATAGGGAACAACCATTCCCATAGTACCGAACCCACCGGCTTAAAATGTTCCTCAGCATCCAGGCGCCCTGCCCTCTGCCCAGCAGCTGTAGCACCAACACCAGCAGTGACACCCCTTAACCTCCTTCCCCAGCCCACCGGGGGACACAGCGGAGTCTGGTCAGCCTTTGAAGGGTGGTCATAAAGCCAAGGGAGTGTTGGTATGTGGTTGAGAGAAGATACATGCATATACACTTATCTATCTCAACATGATCAAGACAGAAGAGCAAAGGCAGAACGTACTATACCAACGCCAGCAAGACGGCAGGCATTGCCTCTTTCATCTTCCACCCGTTCTCTGAAAGGTCTCTCCTCACAGCGCTCAGTTCGGGCTCGATCCCGCAGAGTAGCCTCCAAGGGGTTCTGCATTGAGACATGGAAATTTAGAGCGCGGATGGTTTGCGAGATGAGCCGTTTGGGACAAGTGCTCTGTGTTTGGTGTCGGACACACCTGTGGCACTGAGAACGCTTTAGGGAACAGGAACTGCAAAGCTAGTCCAATGGTTGCTGTGCGTAAGAATTACAGGAGACAGTTTTAAATTGCAATGCTACATTTATGCTTCAGAATGAAATATAAGCATGACTAATTATATAGGTTTCTCTCCAGAAGGGAGGGGGGGGGGAAATGTCAGTCCAGTGCTGCACTTTTAATGTTGCCAGACCTCAAGTAATGAATGTTTGCCATGGGTGTTTCAACACCGCGCTGTCCGCTAAGTGTTTGTGAATATATGATATGCACTTTCTTCTGACAGCTAACTAATTGATTCTCAGAGAGAATCAGTTTTCCAAAGGTGAGCAAAAATGATTTATGCAAAGAAGCATTTTTGTCACAGCAAGCATAGCTTTAAAGGAAATAAAAATTTTCCTTGGAATATGATAGAAAAAGCGTTTCAGCAAGCAGAATTGTGAAGAAGAAAAATATAGTTGCATTTTTTCCTCTGTTGTATTACTTGTGATATAGAGAATTTAGATTTAAAGTTATTTCTCCTGTGCCCGCTTTTATCAACATGATATCTTTCTAATGATCGTGTTCATTGCGGCTGCAGAAACTGTGGCATATAATGTTGTGCCATTTGCAACCCATTACAGCATGTTGTTCCAATGATTTGCAATAGAGTGCAATATAAAGCTGTTTATAAGGCAGTTACTTGTGTATATAGTTTAGCGTAACTAAAAGATATTGAAAAGAAAGGCTCCCCGAGCCATCATTTTTTTATTTGCTCATAAAACTATTTTGGAACTTTAATATCCAAGTGTAAATTTAAGCCAAATTAAAGCGCTGAAATGTTTACTGAGAGTCATATTTTAGGAACAAGTAACTTCAAAAGTATTAAGAAAACAAAAAATAGGATCTGAAGGCATACCTCTGCACAGAACAGCAAAATTCAAACAGGATGGTTTAGCCAGAAAACAGTGCGTTCAGTGAAAGTGAGAAAGCAATGAATAACCCTCTTATAAAGGTGCTTCATATTGACAAATCCCACCAAACACAAGAGGCTGAGAGAGACGTTCAAGTCCCTTGGAACATCAGGTGAAAAATCTAAATCCAATGTACATAGACCCTTCCTTAAAAGAGGCAGGTCTCTGGAAGGTAAAAATAGTTGAACTTTGCTACTTTCAGTACAGGACTTGAAAGTCTTTTGCAAACGATCTGGACTTAGCGATGTTCCAGGGAAGCCAGGGTGTTAGTATGCCCATTTTATAGAGAACGTGCATTAAGCAGATTTTTGCAGCAGGTTTTTGCTGTCATATTTTAACACATCATCCATGAGGCAGAAACAATTTTGAAGCACAGCTGTCCTCAGTGGGGTTTTAGGTTGGCTACGCTGACCGCGGCTGCCGGAATGGTGAACTATTCGTTTGATTCAGTACAATAATATCCGTGTTCCCAAAACTGAGGCAAAAGAGGCTAAAGGCCATGACAAAGAGTACAAAGGCCGGGGAGCAAATTCTGCTATATTGCACTGTGAGTAAACACTGCCTGCTTACTAATAACCCTGATCCAAAGGGAAGACCCTCTTGTGACGGACATGCGTACGAGCAAACCAGAAGCAGATGCTGAGAGGGCCGGCACAGAGCACAGAGCAGCAGCACACGATCCCGAAGTTCTCCCAGGCAATGCTGGCCTGGTGCTAGGAGAACACCTGCCCTGGCTGGGGCAGCCCTTTGGGGCAGTATCAGAGACCAGACCTCCCGGGAGGGGCCAGCGATCCCCCCCGAGGCGCTCCATGGTGGCGTCTGGCAATTTTGCTGCTTTCCACATCTTTTGCTGTTTTGCATTACTGAAAAAAGGCAGCGCACAGTGGAAAAAGCACATGTTTTCAAAGAGCAGAGAGGCTGTTTCTGACAGTTTATATAGTATGCCATACAAGATGGCCCAACTATTTTTCTTTTCCAAAGAAAAGATTCCCCTGAGCAAGCCTTAACTCACAGTTCCAAACTGACTGGCAACCAGGAGTAGACGAGCGCTCCAGATCACGCTCCATCACAATACGGTTACAACTATTTAAAACCCAATTAATTCTCTTTCTAACTTTCCCATCAAGCTGTAAAGTTCCAGTTGGCAAGGCTTTTTACTTTGATTTTGAATTCCTGCTTGGACGATTAACTGAAAATGGATTTGGCTTGAACAGCTGCACTGAACATACTTTGTTTTATTTTGTTGCCATCTCAAATAACAATACTTAGCACTCTTCATCTTCAAAGCATTATACAAACATTGAGTCACATCCCCTCACAACAATCTCGTGACATCACCTCCTGTAAATAAAATCATTCTCATTGCAAAGAGGTGGAGAACGAGCAAGAGATCGGCAATTTGTGCAGGGTCACAGGAAGCAGGCAGAGCCCTTGGCAGAGGCAGATGCCGAAGCCAGGGGCTCACAGGCCCTTTCTGGTCCTCACTTTATTAATCTCCACTTCTGCAGGCACATGTGGGTTGTTTTGGGGTGGGGTTTTCTTTCTTTCTTTCTTTTTTTTTGTTTTTTAGCTCAGTTCATCCTAAGGTAATATCCTTGTTAGCTAGTATACGCAGGTATTAGCTTGCAGGCACTTTCTGCTGCTACGTGCCCTGCCACCTGACGTCAAGCATGCATGGCTGGGTCTGCGGTAGGGAGTTCCCTTTTCCCTCGGTGACCAAAAGGTGTCTCGGGCACGGTTGTATCCAAGTGGGTCTTTGCCCTCAAGTCACAGAGGCACATATATCTGGCTACGTCCAGCCAGGGAAGATCATCCTCTTCTTCAGACACACACAGCTCTGACAAAGTAGTGATCTCCCGAGTTCACTGCCTGTGTGGAGAAAGCAGTGCCAAGGCAAGGAGCACTTCTTTGAGCCCTCAGTTGGAAGAAAAAGTGGCCTTGACAGCTCCCTAACGTCTCCTGTGCAGAGGAACCCTACCAGCGCTGCTCTGCAGGTGGGCCAGGAGAGCCAGGAGCGTCTGAAGGTGTCTGCGCCAGGCCACAGCCACTGGACGGGACCGAGGCACCCTGGGTCTGAGCTGGGCAGCCTCTACTCTGTTCTTCAACTCGATACGGGCACGGCCTCCCCTGTGCGCAGCCTCTGCCTTCCCACCGTCAAGGAGGCGAGGTGAGGAGGTGTACCTCGGCCGCAAGGTCCCCTGTGGAACGGGGCACCTCCAGCTGGGACCTGCATCCCTCTCCCCAGCAACAGCTCTGTCTTCTCCCAGTTCCCCCAGTGCACTCCCAGCAATTTACTCTCAGTGAGGAGGCTCCGCTCCTGTGATAGTAGGTGAAAGACAGTCTCCTGACCTGCAGGCTGACTAGAAGGTCCCCTGCCCCAAGAGAGCTACAATCTTGCAACGTTTGGCAAAGCCCCCTGCCTCCTTACTCAGTGAATATGGGTTTACAGCAAGGTCTCCGCTAGGAAGCCTCTGCCCTGCTCAATGAATGAGAATTGCCCAGGGCCCAACGCTTAATCAGCGTATTGTTTACACAAGGCTAATACGCTGAGCACGCGACTTAGGTGCCTAAATTAGGAGCCTCAGGTAGCTCTGAAGTCAGTGGAGAAAGGTACGTCCTTTCAGGGGGTAATTCAGAGACATTAATTTAGGCTCCGCTGACTACAGAGAGAGCCTGTGCTCCTAAATTAGACATCTAAATCAGTAGTCTGTGTGAGGCAGAAGTTGTGTGTATACATCCCTATAAATATATATTCTCTGCAGTGCCAACTCCCATAAAGTGAATTAACGTCAAACGTGTAGAGCATATAGTTGTCATGGCTTCTTTTCCTGAAGAAAACTGACAAAGAAAATATGCTATTTGTGTTCCTTTGCACATCTTCTTTCGTTTCCCCCCTTTTTGGCTTCTTCCTAACTAGCTAAAGAGATCTTTCAGACTGAAAGAATTGGATTATTCCCTATAAAACTACAGCATTACCTAGAGAGCCCCTTCCCAAGGCATTCCAAGGCACGAGCGAGGGAACGGCTTCTCCTAAGGCATGACAGGTATGTGGCAAGAGAATCTAGAAGGTTTTGTTGCATTTATGTCTCCGTGTGCAGTCTAGCACCCTCGTTTCTAGACCAGAAGGCACCGGGGAAGAAACGGCATCACAAAGAGGCCGAATCATTCAGCAGTTAAGACACTGGCCTAGGGTAATTCCCAGGCCCATTACTGCGGCAGCGCAGCTTTAAACAAGTTATTTCGCATCTGTTCCTGTTAGCCTTGATCTCGGGAGACACCGTCGGGTTCTTCCTGTATTAAGTCCCAGTGCCAGTTTTGGAGTTCAAGTGAAAATCGTCTATAGAGTTCCCACCAGCGATGCCCAGGCGGTGGAGCGGGGCTGCGCTGGTGAGGCAGCGTGAGCGGGCTTGCACCGACGCTGCTGCGCTCTGCCTTCTCTCTGGCACAATGTCAAGGCAGACCTCCCTTAAGCACAAACGGCAACGGCTCTGTCAAAGTCTTGCACAAGCTTCTGGCCCGTTTCAAAGCAGTGAAATATTGGTAAGAAGTCTAGCTTACATAAAATGGCGTGGGGGCATTAAAGAAAAGAAAACCACAAGCCAACGTGGCCATTTTAATGTGTATTTTATGTTCTGGTTCTGCAAGCAAACTGTACGATTAGAACCTGTCCAATTTAGCCCTCCATCTCTGCAGTGACAGCTCCTCTGTCACGACCGCAACAATCTGAGGCATGCAGATCCGCATTGTCAACAACAAACTTTGGCCCTTGAAAATAAATCTTACTGCCTCGACTGCAGGAAATTCCTGCCAGGAAAAGGGTCCTTCCACTAGGAAAGCTGGAGCCAGTGAACCTGTATGCAGAAGGACTATCAAAACTGTCCAAAATCTCACCTAGAGGCTAGGTCACCCTTGCCACTCTTCTCACCATAGATAATGTATTTCTGATATCTCAAACTAAAATGAAAAAATTACAAATAAACGTGCCATTGATAGGCAGCATTTCAGTTAGCAAGTCCGACTCCCAAAGGCTAACACAGACCCAGCCGATGTCTTCAGCAGCACTTTCTGGCATTTTAAGTCTCCCACAGAGAGCCATTGATGGCCTTTCTATCATTGGCATAGTAGGAACCCATAAAGACACCAAGAGCATATAAAAAACCCACAAGAATACGAAGAGGATGTAGCTGAAAGAATTTTTGAGAACCTCTTTCTCTCAGTATCAAGTACCAATTGCTGGCTTTTGCTTTATTCTGGATCACCTTCGTTCCTTCTGAGACTGGACTACCGATTTCACATCCAGGGACTGAAATAAACCCATCACCCAGACTATACTGTAGCAAGTGTGTAAAATAATTCACATTTCCATATTTACCATCCATCTCCACACATTCTAGTTGCAGAACGGTAAAATATTGCATGATAAACTCTGTGATGGAAGCTGCAGGAACAAAATCTTGTACCGTTCCTCTCAGACACACTTACGTGCAGTGAATTAGGAGGTGCAGAAGCATGAGTTTAAAATTGCTATTTCTCATTTTGCAATAATGCTACTAAAGTTAACAGAGTACCAACACTGAAAGCTGAATCAGATTCAGATTCCCACTGACATTTCGACGTATGACATTTTAGATCTTCCATTAACCGCTATTGAAGTTTCAGGTACTATTTCATACCAGAACAGTATTTTATATAACCTTCACAGGAGCATCACTGTTTTTCAACTATAATGAAGTGATGAGCTGTGGAATAAAAAGGAAGAAAATGGTCAAGGTAACCAAAAGACTGTATGTATTTATTACTTCAAAGTGAAAACACAGCGCAGGCAGGAAGGGGAAAAGGTTCAGTAAAAGCAGTTTCAGCAGAGGAATTTAAAATTATTCACATATTCCTTGGAAAGAATCCATAGCACTTTCATCTGGGAATAGTAGTACTGTGTTAGGAAACAGCACTTAAAACTTCTGGATTAAATAGCTATCTTGTGAAAATCAGGTGGAGGCTATTAGTTCTAGTCATCTATAACCAGAATTAAACCCCTGCAATGATAGGCAGCAAAGGGCACATGTTAGGAGGAATAAAAAGTATTACTGATACAAAACAGAAACGTGGCTGTCATTAGTTGTCTCCTCCAAGGGTAAGCTTGGACTGGCTGATGGCAACACCCGATGTCATACGAAAGAACAGCTTCATCGCGCCGGCTGCTTCATATGCAGCGGGTGTTTACAGACGACAGCTGATACTAGTAAATGGCCAGAAGTGGAAGAGTCCTTCCTTAGATCCACACTTAACCTTTGGAAGTTCAGCAGTTTGGCCGTGCTCCTTCACACTTCTACAGAATCTCTCAACGCCACGTAAAGGTAACGATGAATTTGCACGGGGGGATGTCGTGTGCATTTTATCCCTAGGCAGCCTGCAGCACAGAGGTCAAGATCCTCACCCGAGGCCGAGAGGAAAGCAGTGACGACGAGGAACAAGAACGCGCGCAGACAGATCCTCAGTTTATCTACAATTCATTGAAATTAGGAGACTTTCACAGTTTAAGACGGCTGCCTTCCTCCAGCGCAAAGAAGCGATACCGTCCGGAAAAAAGAAGCAGTACAAGCACAACTATATCTGGGTGCAGATTTCAACAGGAACAGTTCAGGAGGCAATGTTAGGTGCCAGCTCACACACAAGCTTTTAACAGGTTAAAAAAAAAAAATAAATCTAGCTAAGACTTGATTTTGAATCAGCTGACCTGTCCTGGGGAGCAAACAAAGCAGCATGGGAAGAACAGGAGAGAGAGCCCAGTCCAGGCTGAGAGGAAGTTCTGTGGGCTGTAATAGCACAGATCCCCTCCCCTAAGTAATAGCTGTTATTCCAAAGAGCTCCTGAAAAGCACTTTCACCGAAATTCCATTGCTAAAAAAATAAACAAGCAAGGAAAACGACCACCATAAATACACAAATAAGGAGTAAAAATACACAAGTGTATGTAACACATATCTATAAATATAAACAGAGACAGAGAATGAAATGTTCTCAGTTAAATCTGAGACACCACACAAAGAGAATTTGGTGTTCTTGCCAACCCTACGGACAGAAAAAGCCCAGCAATTGTGGCCACCAAAGATTTATAGAAGATTTCTGTAAAAAGCAAGAGGCAGAACCCCAGAAGTCACCAAAGCCCACTGCATTAGACAGACCAACTTAATTAATTTGTTCAGTGTGCTTCTCTTCTATGCATGGGTGTAAATGCAGGTTCAAAGGCAGGAGGCTAGAGGTGATGGGAATGAAGCTCATTAGGAAGCAATAAAGAAGGAAGAGACGCCAGAAAATGAATGCTAGTTCATTGGGAGAATTTTAAAAAATGCCATTTGTCTTCATGACACAGAGGGAGAAGAGTCAGCGAGCCCATGCATATGGTTAGTTTGCAGGGACCTTTAACTTCTGCTGGCCTTTGACCTCAGCGTTTCAATCAAGACAACACTAAGTCGTGCACGGTGCCACCTTTTAGCACCTAGTAACTACAGTTCTGAAAGATTACAAGTCAAACCCAGAATAAAAAAACCACAGATGCCTAACATAGGATTTCAGCAGAACACAGATTATCAGCGCCAGTGCTGAAAATCTGAGAATCCAAGATCATTTGCACGCTAGCCTCTGACAAGCCTAGCCTGCTATACGCTAACATTTCAGACCGTCTGGTCCCCTTTGAGCCCAAAGTCCTTATCTGCACATTTCCAAACTAACAGGCACAAACTGGCCCGGGCTGCTGACAAAATGACAGTCCTGGTAGTCCCTTTTCTGTAGACCATGGCCGGAGGCGGCACCACTCTATGAACAGCCTGCTGGTTAAGGATTTGCCTAGCACATCAGAGACATTGCTACACGCACCTCTCCTTTTTGCCCTCTGTCAAATGGGTATCTGCCAGAAACTAGCGCTATGCCCCTGGGCAGGGAAAAGAACTCAAATGCAGGAGCAAAACCCTAATACCAGGGAGCTACAGCACTTCCCCGGAGACCAGAAGGCTCGGTCCTTCTCGGGATCATTTAAGCGTTGCTTGTGACCAGGGAGAACCTCACCTACCCAAGAGAAAAGCGCTGCTGTCTTTCCAGCCCAACAGCAAAGCTCTCCCTGCAGAGAATGCACTGTTCAGCAAAGAATCAAGTCCTCCTGCCCTCCGCACGGGTTAGAGAGGGAGAACGAAGGAGCTGCAGATCCTGCGTACTGCCCCGCGCAGGGCTTCCTCCTGCTCCATGCCCGTGTGCCGTGCCTCAGTATTAACTGCCTGCAGATGCATCCCACGCTTCCGTACTAGCTTGTCTTGAACTAGGACCATTTCCCCTGGCACGTAGCTGTATCCCGGGCTCTGGCTGACAGAGGCACCCAGCACGTAACACCTCTTTTAAACCCAGCCTCTGCGGACAAAGGCTGGTCCAGCATGTCCAGGAGCCATGCTGACTGCTGACATACTCTCCTACGATCCTCACGCTACAACCCCTGCACTTAAATGGAACGGCACATACCAAATTATGCCACAAACATTCGCCGCTGTCCTAGGTGGTTTCTCATTGCTTTCCCCTTGACTGCTCAAAACCTTCCTGAAGAAGGTGTTTGCCCTTTTAGGCTCTTTGAGAAGAGCAGCTGTGGTCATTTCTGCAGCGGGAGAGGGCAGCTGTGCGCTTAACCTGGCCAGGGATTGCTGGCAGCCATCAGTCACCTCTTCTTCCTCGAGCTGGGCACTGAGCCAGCAGTCTTCTCGAGGAACCTCTACGAGCTGAGACAGGCTTATCCCATAAATAAGTCAGGCTCAATTCTTTTCTATCAAAACAATATCTTAGCTTTTAATGAGTGCAACTGCCAATACAGAGAGTCACGCATTATGAATCACTATTTTCTCCTTCCTAGCACTTTCTAATTTCCTGCTAAGGAGACAAGCTGAATGGGGTCATTAATCTGAATTAGAAATACCGTGACCTGCTCTGCACTTTATCTGCTAACGTTTTCTGGCATAGCAATATAGAATGGGATTTTGTATTTCAGACAACGGTAGGATGTGAGAAATGTAGGTCCTCATTTGAAATAAGCTCAGGAAGAACTGTATTTATACTAGCAAACTCTTAAATTTAAATGCAGTGCAGGGTGCTCTGTCTTGCAGCATCACAGAAAATACGTTGACCAGACAGCAGGTGACATGTTCTTTAAACAAGCTGGCACGGGGACTTTTCTCCTTTACCTTCCACTTAAATATTGGAATATTTTTGAAAATACATAGATGAATGAGATCACAAAACAACTACGAATAGAAATACAAGGTATTAAAATACAAAAAGCATATGAATAATAACAACAACATTCAGAAAATTAATGAAAAACGCTGTACCTCATCTTATTTTCCATTTACAATGCAACTTTCCTCACTTGGGAGCCCAAAGGCCCTGATAAAAGATAGGTCATGCTGGGTCTACGCTTTTCAAGCGGAATTGCACTCTGATCTCTACAGAGAGTTGTTCAAAGACGCAAACATGATATAGCCCAAGGGGTCCAATATCTGAAAACACTTATGCACTCAAGCTTTGCTTTCTTTTTTTATTATTACTTTTTATTAGAGTAAAATGGAAAGTGCAAGCTCTAGTCATGGAGTACATTCCCACTGTGCGAGGCACAGGACAAATTCGGACCAACAAAAATATACGGCCAGAACTGAGACCTAAGTGTTGCCCAGACTTCTTGCCAGCCGTTTTACAAAGGAATGCACCTCCCTCAAAATAACTTTCCGCAAATGGATAATCCCTGCAAAGTCAGTGGGAGTTTTCCACAGGATTTAAGCTGCTCATGGAAACAAGAATTTCCAGCATCCAGCCCAAGGCCCTGATGAGCTCGTACGCGAGGTTGCCCGAGTTTCCAGAGCTCCTCTCGCAGGACTGGGCCCAATTCAGAGAGCAGCATTTACGAACGGCCGTGCTGGAGCGATGAACAGCAGTCACCCGGGACTCAGCATCCTGAACAGCAGCAGCACGAAGGCAAGTTTTGGCTGAAGGTACTGAAGCAAATGCCGCACATATATCTAACGCGACAGAACACAGCCAATTCTCACTACAAATTATTCCATAATTATTCTCCGTTCCCTATATATATTTGAGAAGCCAAGAAGATTAAAAGCCAGTAGTAAAACTTTTTTTTTCCCCTTATTTCTTTGGTAAAGTCCTAATTTTCTCCTGCCTACAGCAGTTTTACTATGCCAAAATCCCTTCAGCATTTAGTTCCACTTAGAACTAAGTCATTTTTCCTCTGACCCAGACCTCTGCCTCCCAGGGTGTTACATTTATTATCAGGTTTTGATATCACGTTAGACAGTTCTGTTTCACAGTGTGAACATTTTTCAGCTCTGCAAACCTTGTTGTTAAACATGTATTAAGACAGACTACAAATTAGAGCCAAGTAAGTTAATTAAGGCAGAAGAGACAGTTTTTCAGTGGTTCAGATTTCTCTGTGTTTCAGTCACTGCTTGGCTGTGGCTCTGTCCTTCTCAAGAAGGTTACAAGTAACTCCTATTTCAGCAGCGGCTCAGGCTGCTGAGATGACAGAGGAGAGGGAGAAAAGTTAATGCTGCACTCCTGAAGTTTACAGATATCAAGAAATAGATTTTAAAATTGCAGGTTAAGACCACTCCAATTTTTGTAGAACAGGTTCTTCTACGAATGAGCACTGCTGTCACGTCCTCCTCCCTCGTCCTTGCATACTATACGGCAGGAGAACGTGAAATAAAATGTTAGACCTTGAAAGAAGATGAGCATTGATGGGTGAGCTGATTTCTTCCCTTATTTGACATAAAGAAGTTTTACATGAACGTCAGAATTTTCTCTTCAATGCATACAGATTTCAAATAATGCAATGTCCAGGGCTACAGAACCTTTTTTTTTTTCCCCTATTTCTACTAACGTGTGACACAACAGACAGGATGGAGCTGGAGAAAATGAAAAATGCCTATATAGCTTCCCACCACTTGCTTTCTTCTTAAGTTTACCCTCCCCACATCTCCCTTTCTTGTAACCGGAACATAGAAATTCCCATATATGATTGAACTACTTCCTCTGACTCAAAAAGACATTTTGTGCTGAAAAAAGATTAGAGAGGGCAAAGAGATGGAAGCTCCTGTCTTTTTTTTTTTAATAATAAACATATACACTGGCCTACAAGCTAAAAAGAGCAAGGTAGCCTTTGAAAGCCTGGCTGTACTTAGAGGTAACCTATCTGTTGTTTAATCAATTCTGACTTCCTTTTATTTAAGGGAAAGAATTGCAAACTGCAGCGCTGATGACCTGTGGTTTGACAACTGGTTTAGTATCAGGAAACAACTTGCTCTGCACTGGGCCAGCGCTGTTTTGTTTTATTTTTTCCTATTTTCAGCCTTTGACTATAAAAAAAAAATTATTACATTTTGGCACCCAGTTAAGAGTGCAGGAATTGGTGGTCAGCAGTCTTGCTCTTTCACCATCCGGACTTTGCCAGCGGCTTTCAGGAAAGCCATCTTTTCTTCGGTCCAGCTTTACAGGTTACCGTTGTCACCAGGGCCCATACAAACACTCACTCATGGCTGTGCCCCCTTGGCTAAGCACATCAAATAGTCTTTCCTCAACTTTGAAGATGATCCAAACAGTCATCTCGTCAGCCTCCTTTACTGCACACTACTAACCTTTGTGGAATTTCATTGTTTCCTCAAGGAAAACCTCATGATTTTCCACTGACACGTTTCCATTGCTGAGCAGTGCTTCTGTCCTCACGGTGGGTCACAGCACGTTAAGAATAATAAAGTCTATCCCCAGGTGAATTCTGTGTCCAGTTTGAGTTGTGACACTAATCGGTACATCCTAAACTCTCTACTATAAATCCCAGTAGAGCTCTAACACATTCTAACACTTTTTTTCTTCTTCTTACGCTGCCATCCAGTTTTTCCAAAGGAAACACAGCAGCTCTTTTCATGAGCTTATTGAGAATTTCGGAGGCTGACACTCAGCCATGCAGTAATTCCTAGAAAAAGTAAAGCAGAACAACTGAACATTTGAACTCCCACAAATAACCTCCACGATGATTTTCCACATGACCCAGATGAATTATTTTTAGAACCAGAAAAGTAGCTTTATTCTCTATTTCCATTTAGTCCTTGTGATGTTGGATAGGACATTCAGTAAGGATGAGTATTATTATTTCTCCGTGATGTGTATTCGTTTGGAAAAACTATAATTCCTAGAAGTACCAGCATGATGAAGACACGCTGTTCTAAGCGCTGTGTAAGAGACAGCTTCTGCCTCCTGACAAATTACAATCAAAACAGATGAAACAAATTACAATCAAAACAGATGAAACAGAAAACAAGAGGATGAGAAGTCTCTTTTGCAGGCAGGGGATCTTCCCTAGTTTCCAGTTTTGCCACGCGGTTTTGAGATAGGACAAGCCATCAGTCCTTCTAGACCTTAGACTCTACTCCCTGTTCAATCACAAGTGACTTCTGCCTTGACTGTCTTGCTATGAACTAAGAGTTTTTGGCAAAGGCACTCAACTGCAGCTTTTCCGAGGGCCACCTAAGATCCAACAGGCAACCTCCCTCTGCCCCTGATTTTTGTTGTCCTTTTTGCACTCTCCAGCACTTGGGGGTATTAGGTGCCACTGAGTGGTCACGGAAGAGGCTCAGTGGTGCAAATCAGACCGTCACATTTCCAGTTTTGACACCCCCACGACTTCAGAGCCCACCAAAATTGATGTGATTTCCATAGCATCTCTGTTCTCTTCACTTCTCGGCCAATACACGTTGCTCAAAAGCACAGCAAATAAAAACCGCTTAGGACCACCTTGCAGGACCCCACCAGTTCTTGTATCAAACCTTCAATTATTGTCATGCTAAGGGGAGATCTATAACGTGCTATCCTGCACGATACAGTAATACTTCCCACACAAATTTACTTATTTGCTAATCTCTTATTATTTCTACAGCCTGAGGACAATCAACAGCCAATGACAAATGCTGTGTAAGCAGCTTTTTCTGTATGAAACTACACAGAACTTTAATTTGCATGCCGCAGTCAATGAAGCCATAAATTCTATTTACTGTAAAAGCCCATTACTATACATCATATTACAGACTAACACAAATTCTGGTGCATGCAACTAAAATGCATTGCAGCAAATGGTTGTGGAGGAGCTATGGAAGTGTGGACAGTGTGATATATTAAGTCCCAAGAAAATGCTGCTGCTGTCCACAGATGGGTGATTTTCTTAGCAATTTTTTTTTTTTTTGGCAAGACAGAATAAGGTTTGTGCATTGAAAACTTCTGAGATCAAATATAAAAATATAATGAATATAATTCCGAGATCAAATATAAAGGCTCCTGCAAATACCTCACCAACTATTTTAATACCTATTTTAGTAGCTAATAGCGCATGCAATCCAAACCTATTTATAAGCCACTCGTTTATTTCGGAAAAGCTTTCTAGAATTGGTACACGAGCATTCGTTTACCCCCATTGCTTTTCTCCCTGTTATCTACTAGAGCAATCATGCCAACAGCAAGCTGCAAGGAACCTATTTCCATTTTTAAACAGTTTCCATTTTTACTGCCTTTTTCCTGAAGTCTTAGCTTTCCAAAGGCCGCTTCCTTAGGACCTATGAGCTCCATTTGAAGTCCGTGAAAACCAAGGGGACGCATCAGTTGGTTAAAATAGGTTTGGGATTTGTGCCTAGGTTCCCAGCACAGGTGAACCAGGACCCGGTTCATCTCTGGGCTCTTCCTTAATATTAAAAGTACATCAAAACCTCCCATAGCATTTATATTCCTATTTCACGGAATAAACTAGTCTACACAGACCTTTTTGTGTTGTGAAACATTGCAGATGAAATACCTTGGCTCAGCAAATGGTTCTCTTCAAAGCTTTCACGTCTGCAGTTTCCCTCTTGTGATATCCAGTTGACACATCAACAGCAACACTGACACCAGGTCAGTATCCACATTTAATACGCATTTGTTTCATGTCAGATTTATTACAGATCTACAGAACCTAATTATATGCACTCAGTTTGGTACTGACTTTTAAGTCTTGCTTTGTTAATCGTGTTGTTTATTGGCTTTCGTGGTGGGTTTTTTTTCTGTTTAAAAAGGTGGCTGAACATTTGAGTGGTTTTTAAGCTAAATAAAGATTCCACGAGAGTAATCACTTTTAAGAAACCACTGAAAAGCTTCTGTGAGAACAACACAATCTACAGTGAATCAAAAGAAAAAATTCCAATTACAGAATTTTTAATTTAGGAATTTTGTACCGTGGATTTTACTTTGTGGTCTCATCCAAAATAGTGCAGAACACTTCAGAAACTTGTGAAATTTCATATGTCATCTGTCCGTTATACATAGGCACGTGACACACCACGCTACTTAATCAAGTTATATTAATTTGCATGTTACAAAAGGTTATCTTGCTTTTATCCTCATTTTATGGGTAGAAACAGTTAAATGGTAGACTGTAGGAATGTCACAGGAGAGATCTGCGTCTCCCTCACTAACGTGCAGGGCGCAGCTCAAGATCTAGGCCTACGCAAAAATTCATTTACCGTGAAAACACACGCAGGAATATTCCCAGAACATTTGACAGACAAGACAAAACCACCTTATCGGTCCTTCTTCCTTTGCCCCTTTCCACGAGCCCTTCTCTGCCCTGTTCTGGAGAAAATTAGATTACTTTTAATACAATGTGTCGCAACGTTACTGTTGTGTTATCCCGGCAGGGAGCAGGCTGCTGGTGAAAGCCGGCGCTCAGCAGGGACCAAGCGGTGCTGCAGCTGCACTCTGTGCATTGTCCCACCAGGTGCTGCGCCGCTCTCGGAGGGAAAACTCACTTGTTTTTTTTTCCTCTGATCCCCTTCCACCGCTCACGGTTAGAAAGAATTTGGGGAGAAGTTAAGAGTCCAAGGGGAGTGGGAAGGCAAAATAAATTTTAGGCGGAACTCTGGCACCTGGTAGGCGGCACAGCGCAAAGCGGCTGAGCGTGTCCCAGCCCGGCAGGAGGGTGCTGCGCCCGCAGCGCAGGGCTCTGCGCGGCCCCAGCGAGCAGCAGCAAGCGGCCAGGGGTTGGTACCTGTACCTCCTCAGCCAGGCACTGGCGTCCAGCCCAACGCCGCTGAACTCAGGAGGGCTCTCCCCACTGCATCCGCAGCGATTAGACCCCTGCACGGGGAGAATTCTGCACTAGGCATGAAGTTTTTATTCTTTTTGGGGGGACAGTCTGTGAATCTCCTCCTTCCAATGAGAACCCACATAAGGACGAATTTGCATTTTGCTGCTCTTTCAGTTTGCAAATCTAACAAAACAATTCAATCTGCATTTTATTAATAGCAAAAATCATTATCATCATCAACAAGTCAGAATTTAGAGAGGCTTTTTTTTTTTTAGCTTTTAGTTCCTTTTTGTACCTCAATGAATGAAAACTCTGATTCTGGAGAGCCCAAGAGAAATTCAGCCATAATTCAAGCAATCATATCCACACCTCCAGGAGTGCGCAGGGTCAACATGCCGGATTCTGTTTGCTTAGGAGGCTCTCATCGTTATCTGATTTCTTTCTCTCCATGGTTAATGGCTGTACCCAGAAGCACGTTCCATTTATACAAATAGCATTTTAGTTCTTTAATTAAAATGCAGCATAATCAGGAGCAATTGAACAGACATCACCGAGGCACAAGACAGAGCAGCTTGTAACACACAAGCCACAGCATTAAGGCTGTGGACGATTTTCATTTGTTTCCTTATTAAGGAACATAAATGAAGCCTTATATTACTTGAGGATGCTTAGAGAACATAGGTATGAGCACTTGGTGGCTTAATCACTTCCAGACCGAAGACTATTGGCAATTTCTTTAATTACAGTACAACTAATCAAACACAGAAAACTCAAAAGAATTGGCCGGTTCCTATGGATTAGACTGCAGGGGTCCCGTCTAATTTCAGCGACTTAACCCACGATTTCAAGTAATGTATTTCAACTCGAACTCCAGAACAAAACCCAAAGCTGTACAGCAGATGGTGAGGTTACTATACCATTTTCTGTATTTTTATTTAGTACAGCTACAGCTGAGGTTCGGTGGGAAGAGAATATTAACAACAAAGTAAACTTATCGAATGAAGTCTCTTTCTATGGAGCTAGTATAATCAGTTTAAACTTGCTGCAAAAACATAAATTCATAAACTCTTAAAAGCCACCTAGTTTCAACCTTTGTTCAAAAGAGCAAATACAATTGTCAAAGCAAATGCAATTGTATGAACTGCTTCTTTTGTCTGTTTTAAGGCATTAGTGTTTAAGACTGGAATTTCTTTTCTTTATATCGCTACTTAATTACATTTATTTAGGAGTTTTTTAATGTATAAAATAAGGTACTGTCACTAGCTTAATATTTTCCTGAATTGTAATCTAATTAATTTTCTAATTACTTTTTTAATATGCATTTTTTTATATTTTTAAAAGCCTTTTATAAAAACAAGAGGTTTATACTTGGCTAATTCTGACATAAAAAAAGAATGAGATCGGTGAATCGGGGATCAACTCTTGCTAGAGAAGACCTAAAGAATCTTAAATGTATTCACAGTGACACGTGGAATAATAATTACTTTTACACGGCGCTATAATGGAGGAGGTAATAGAGCATATTACAATGCATGAAAATAATACCACCTTTAATCCGACATATGGTTTTCATGAAAGATGAATTTAAATTACAGAGCAACCAGGGGAAGAAAAAAAGGAAGGCTAGCAAGTGAACACAGGGACAGACAATTTACTACCTTAATATTAATACAGAAGGAAAAATATCTTTCTGGCAAAGCCTATTCACACAAGGATGAAAAGTTAAATTTCAGGGAAATTCCCTTCATCAAATACAGCAGTTGGAAAGAATGTAAGCGCAACCCTTTGCGCTCTCATCTTAAAACAGAAAGGAATTGCCCAAAGACTTTCAGATACCTCTAGATTTTCGTGGCTAGTTTGTAATATGTATTGCTGCATCTCGATTCTCCAGAGAACTTGGTATCCTCCTGCTAAATCTCATTTATAGTCCAGCCAATTCTCACCTTGAATTTTCTAGGAGCCTTCTGACCTCAGGTGCACACAGTTGATTCTTCTTAGTAATTTATCTTATCCTTCTTTTCAGCTAATTCAATTACTTCTTGATTAGTGATACAAGAAAAGAAGAAAATAAGACTAGTATATCATTAATGAACAGAGTCAGGAAATTCGCCCGAAGGTTTCCACGAGAGGTCTCTTCAGCGGGCCCCAATGATGTCAGAAGTGAACGGGGGATCTCAGTGCCATCCTCCGGAGTGGCCCTGATGCAACAGGACTGGTTATACGCCGCCGATGTTCACTTGAGCTGGTCTGGCTCAGCTTAGAGCCAGCGCTATGGGATTCCCTCATCCTCCAAGGTCTCTGCAGTAGGACACCCTACCCAGGCCAACGCACATCTGCTACCTCTGCTTCTTGAGGCAGCACTTGGAGTACAATTTACTTCAGCGCCTCACCTCAGCACGCTCACTGCCACATAATATTTGGGGTTTAAGTCTCTGGCCGTCACTCCTCTGCCCTTATTCTGGTCTCTGGTGCCACCACATAGCTCCCTCTCCCACACTCCGTTGTCGCAGAGCGCTGCCATTGCCCAGATACCAACCAAATGACGCTTGCGTACAGACAAGACTGCCTTTCGTGTCCGCTGATAGTCTTTCACCACTACATATCCATTAAACGTGGATTAGAGAAGCAATCAGAGCATTTAAGGAATAATTACTGAGTACTGATTTCTGCAAAGGAACGAGACAAATTAGTTATGAGGTAATTATGGGGAGATCTTTTCAGGACTTTTGTAGAAGGAACAGCAACAACTGTAAGGATTGATTTTTAACGAGAGTTTCCAGTCCACCCTGACTCTGGCTAAAATTTTCAAGAAAACAACACAACATCTTCAGACAAATACCAAGTTAGAATAAACTAGTTTAGCCTCTGGTAAGCACAAGAAAGTATATTTCCTAATATAAAAAGAGTTTTAAAGCCTTCTTGGAGCAAATGAAATGAGGAAGACGACTGGTTTGTGACTGCAGAAGATCTAGACCGGGAAATAAACACCTCTTCCCCTTTGGAGAGTTGTGCAATTTCCCTGAATCCCAGTTCCCCAGTTTAAAACTAGGAAGAACGACACTTCATTATCTTATGCAGATACTATAAAAATAAAGACACTAGTGTCTCAGAGAAGGCTAGGAACTGTGTAAGTCACAGACAGAGAGCTGAAGACAGAGCTGACAGTTAACTCAGACATTTGCTTATTCCAGAAATGTTGGGTTTGAGTTATCCAAGTTAAGATGTAGTACTGCATGCGAATGCAGTGAGGCAGACTGTTCTCCGAGACTGTGAAGCCCGGAGGTAATGAATGATTTGCTGCACGTGCGTTCATGATGAGCTTTGCCGACTACTGAAAGGTTTAATCAAATACACAGAGGGTTCGCAAAATGTTTGAGCAGATACTTAGGCAGCCCATTCCTTCTCCTGTCTGCACACTTAACAACATATGCTCCTTGTACTCTTAAAGCAGTCCGCTTTGCTTTAGCTCCAGCCAAAGAGGATATGAGAGGAAAGTGGAAGGCAAATTCTGCTGGTCCCAGAGCTCCAGGGAGTCCTCCTACTAGTTTTTTCAGTCGCACCGTTAAAAGACCTCCTCACCTGCAACTTCAGAGCTGCTCAGCAAGTCTGTGCATACAGGAAAAGAGTTTGCTCCTACCAGCCTCCTCCAGTTGGAAAAGGATTGCTCTTCTAGCAAATACCACCAAATGCTAAAGCTGCACACTGCTGCGCTACTGCAATGTGCGAGGCGTAACATTTAATCTTGTAAGTGAAAACTATAATAAAATGCATATGTTCACGAAGGTTAAGAAGTTGATATGTAGCTATACTAAGCTAAATGTAATTTTGGTGCACAAAATAGAGATTATGAAGAATATAAAAAGGCATCATTTTCCACCTTTTAAAATTGCTACAGACACATGCGCAAAGGCAGATTACCTGAGAGATTTTAGCATTCATCTATCTGTCCTTTAATATCATAAATAGAATATTGTTATCTCCAGCGCAACTAAAGGATGCTACAAAAGGGGATTTCAGATAAAGAGTGATGGAGAAAGCTGATGAACCTGACAAAAATAAACATTCTGTAAAGATGAAAATGTTTCTGCTATCACAGATAGAATATAGTAAATACTACTTACAGCCAGAACAGTGTATAATCAAAATTATTTTACAGAGTTCGCCACGTGGTACCACAGCAGCCTTAAATATTTCAGCAATCAAAAAAGGTCTCACCTGGTGTCGTGCTCAGACTCATGTAAGTTCTCTTCTGGTTATTAGCTCAAGAACCAGGGAAATGTCATAGTCTGGGGAGACTTGAGCTCCAGAGCACATCTCAAATGAAAAAATTTACACCCTGCCTCAAGAAACTGTATTTTTCTCAAGCAGCAATTCAAGATACCCCAAGTTCTCCAGTACCACTGCAGCTCCACTCTCTTTATATTCTCTAGTGCTACCATATGCTTGGCTTAAAAACAGGGACCGCTTTAATCAAGGCTTATTTGGCCATTGTACTTTCGGAATTAGGAGATCACCAAAGGACCCAGCTTAGTATAAGGATAGTGAATAGGAACGACTTTGGTTTAACAGGGAAGTATAAATTCTGACTAACGAGGATACATCCACCTTGTGCCCACTGGTTAAGCGGTGCTTACGCAGATGTTCAATACATACAAACGTCTCAAATCCAATCTCTTAATTAAAAAATTATCACAAAAATGAAGATGCTCAGCTAAAGATGACTGCTTCATCCAATGTCACAGACATCATTTTATTATTTCATTCAAGTCTTTGAAGCGTAACTTTGAGCAGTGTCTTCTTCAGCCACACCACTAGAGGGGACCCTATAGTATTTATACAGTGTCACATATTGGTTATTGGATGAAGTAATACGGTCCGGCCAGCGTTAAGCTGTCATTGCCACGTCTTTGTTATGTGTAGCGGTAGAGTACCCTGCGCTGCTAGAGGCGAAACCACAACCAAACGAACTGCTCCATGTAAAGCAAGGAAAAATTATTTGTTTTCCTTTGATCCACAGGAACAGGAAACTTTTCCAGGGAGGAATGAGCCCATAGCCAGCAGCAGACTGTTCACTCCCTCCCTCCCTGTGCCTGCTCGCTGCTGGCCAGCGCGGTGGGTCAGAAAGGAGAGGGAGCACGGGGCTTCTCCTGGCACAGAAGAGGATTTGGGAGAGCCCTGATGTCCACGCTCCTCCTGCACTGTATCTGCTGGGCAAGTATCTCCCACCCAGCTATAAGCCACGTCCTATTCATGCCATACGGTGCTACGCAGCTATTTTGGATGCACTGCAGTCATTCTGTACGTAGATGTGTATATCCTGTAGGCATAAACTTAGCGACCACTGCTAGGAAATTTGTTGAAGGAGCAGCATTTCCTAGCAAACGCACATTCGTAACTCTCCCTGAAACAAGGGTTCCAGTATAACTGTGGTCAGACTCTGGTCCAAAGGAAGCTATGCATATTTATATTCTGGAGACAGATTTGAGCCCTTAGTATCTTGTTTTCCATATTAACTTTAACAAAGCATGCCTTTTCCAAGGCTTGCTAATGAGCCTAGCATACTTAGGGAAAAAATGTAAAATATACAAACAAACTCACTGTCAGATGGGTTTTTCCAAGGCCTGGACTGAAACTCAGAGAAATAAGAAATAAATGTTATGTCCCTCCAAATATCTTACAAACTCTGACGAAGGAAAAAAAACCAACCTTGATTTTCTGGCCAAATCTCCCAGCTGCTTTTGCAATTCATAATGGCTCTGGCTGAAGAGTTGATTCATTTTTATAAATCCAGTTCCTTTTCACAAAAATGTTACTTTAATAACATCCAAATCCTGATTATTTTGTACTTAAAACCAAACTTTGTTAAAAGACAGTGCCTTTTCCTGCAATGCACTTTCCCCCAGCATATACGAAAACACCTCTGAGTTTCTTTTGGAAAGAGCGTGCCCCTTCCAGAACTAGCGTTGTTACTTAGAGATTGGGATGAGTGCATTTGAGAAGAAAAATAATAAATCAAGACAGAAAGACAGCATCTAAAATCCTGGTGAGCAGTAAAACTGTCAAAACATGCACGACACTGAAGCTTCAGAAACCACATACGTTCAAAATTCAACTAATTGGTGACCGATCAATGCAAGTTCCAAACTGACAATATCACTCCAAATGCCAGACTACACAAATGCCAGGCTTTGAAGAATATATTTTATTGTATTTCAATGCTAATCAGCACTGGATTCTCAAGGATTCTTCTACCTTTTTGCAGGTGTAACATTTTCAAAGACAAGACTCACTAGCTAACTTTTCTGGTTTTCTTATAAGTTCAGGAGTAGCATGTATTTTGTACCTAAACTGCTGTAAGCAGAAATCAGAAAACATTTTTGTTATATACGCACACAGTTATTCATGCAATTGTATAACTTTTGTGCGCAAATACACGCATTGCAAATACACGTGTGTTGTAATCTGACTCACCTGAGCATGTTCTCCGCAACGTTAATTTTTTCCTGTCAAATTACACAAAAATAACCGTATAGGAACCGAATGTGTTTCTCAGAAATGCATATGCTAAGGCTTGCCACAAAGCCTTTTTCCACTTCCAAGCTCCATTGCTCAAAATAGCTGTAGCTCTGAAGTATTTCCAAAAGGCTGGCAAGACACAAAGCAGCTTTCACATGCGACTTGCAGCCACTTGTTTCTCACCTACGAAGTGATGTGAAGGGGTCTGGGGAGGTCTTGACCAGATGAAACCTTTTCTCCACCATATGCACCAGAAGTCTGTACATAGCTACTTCTCATAATGTGCTTGTCTGCAGCACAAACACCATACTTACAGAAGTAAATACTGTAACTTCTGACATCTTACAAACTTTTTCTGAAGGACAACACAACAGATCTTAGCCAGGGTATCTCTAATGCCACTGCATAAAAGAAACAGCCACTTTCAGCCCTCAAATAAAAAGTCCACAGAATTTTGCTTGATGAAAATTTAGGAAACAAGTTTAAATGTATCACATTAAATCACGCCAGCATTTGCAGACTGTTCTTCAAAGAAGCTGCCTACCAAGGGCAAAAAGCAGTCACCTGAAAGGGGATTATCACCAGACAGAGATTTAGATGGAAATTTAGCTTCCTCGGTTCTCCAGCTAGTCTTTGTTAGGAGGACCGCGCTTCTTGCCATGCTTCCTGAGCACGTCCTCACTTTCTACTCTATAGCACAAGCCACAAGCACCTCCCTGTTCACTTGTGTTAACATCAGACCAGAGGCCAGCTCAGCAAACCAGATCTTCAGAAGCTGAAGGGAGAGCAACGACAGCACAGAGTCTGTCATACAGCCAACCTTACAAAGTCTCCCCAAGTGCCGTACCACGGTATGGTTTGAACCGAGTGCCATCGAGCACACGCAGGCAGCCATCACCAAAAGAGTGAAACAGCAACAGCCTGGAGCTCAAAAGCTCACGTCTCCTCTCCTCAAAAGTCAGTCCTGTGGTATTTCAGGGAGCAGGGCTCCAAGCCGAGCACCAGCAGACCTACGGGATGATGAGGACTTTGAGAATTCCAGAGTTTGCTGCTCCAAAAATACACTGTTTGACCAGCCTGCTGTCAGAGCCGATTCCTACTAAAACAAACATTTAACATGTGCAAATACTAAAAGATGAATTTCCTGTTTGAACAGTCAGCACAACAGAATATTGCCAAAAGAATCATTGCAACATCTGTCAACGTAACCGACCAACTACCAGCCAGCAAACAGGACAACCGTGCTCTGTCATCAAGAGACAGGAAGAACGTCCCAGCAAAGCCTTCCTATGTCGAATTCCACCACGGAGACAAATGCCTAGCAGGACAGGGCGCAAGCGAGACAGTTGCTGCGATCTCCTACCCAAATAAGCCAATAATCAGCTTGGGAGCAAAAGCACCTTCGGCACTTAGCTCCAGGGATACATGAAAGCAGCAAAGGAACCACCCTCCGGGCAGGGACAAGTTTGAGACCCGTTCTGCTCTCCCCCAAAATGCACTGAGTTGCTTACGACCACGGTGCCGCTTCCCTCAGACATCTCAGTTAACAGAGCTTACGAGCCTGGCCAAATGTCCACAGCAGATATGTAAAGACATTGTAATGATGGCAATGACAAGTCATTAGTATCAACAAGAGACCATGCTTCAATTTTTTTTTTTTTAATAAATATTTTCAAGGTCTTTGCTCATTTTCTAAGCATTCACATATTCATCATCACTCACTTTGAATCAACTGATAACAAAAAGGTTTCATTTAAGTTCTGAGGGGAAATAGTTATTGCTGGCAGCTCTGTGCACACTTCTGCTCAACAGAAGGAGGCGTGTGCTGGTACCTGCCGGCCTGTGTCAGTCCTCAACACGTCCTTCTTGCAGGACAGCATGGACTCACTCTGAAAAGCTGTCTGTGTGTGCAGCGGGACACTCTCACGCCACGAGCGATGTCACTTTATCAGTAGAAATGATGCTGATGCGGCTGTGGGGTTTTTTAACCTATTTCAGGAATGAAAAATTCCTCTATAGCCCGAGTACCTGAAAAGTTATTACAGTTGTGTGCAGTGAAAGGGTAAATGTTATCAATTTTGCTGTAAAAATGATGGAAAAAAAATCAGAGGTAGCCAAATTAAATCTAGGCTAAGTTGACCAGCTGATTAAAGAATGCCCCAGTGCCAAGGAGGAGGCTTCTGGGCACAAATGGCCAGGGGAAAATTTCCTTTGTGAACTTGCTGCCAGTGGAAACCTGGTGAAGAATTTTCTGAGCCAGTTCTTACTATTGTGGCGTATGGAAAATGCCAGGGGAAAAAGAAAAGAAAGAAAAAAAAACAAGGAAAGAAAAAAAAAAGAGCGTAGCAGAGGGGTTTATAATAACTCAGCTAGAATATGCTAGAGGAAGACTAGCAGTAGCAAGACAGCTCATTTCCAAACGCTCTCCCCCGGCTACCTGCACCGAGCCTGCAGGGAGGAACAGAGCTCGCTGCCATTTCAGCCACAGCTTGCGTGCCTGGGATTTGTAAATGTGAACGGGGCCCTTAACTTCCAAAACCCTTTTTCCTGTTTCTATTTTAAACTAAAAGGAGCCACTCAGAACTTGTAGAAGGCGGCATGTCCATAAATCTCTCCAGGCTCAGGGCATCTAAACCGCCAGCAAAAAATGTTGCATTTGCAATTTGTTGCAAGTTTGCTGACTGCTATTTGTAACATTATAAAATCACAGGAAGTAAAAACGGAAGGGGAGAAAACCCCCAAGCAATCGCCACCATTCAGGACTGACACCTGCATTAGTATATCTAACATTTCCAGTGTTTTACAGCTTACTTTCACACATTGCTGATGGTAGTTTCCCATGTTTCCTTTGGGAAGCCACCCCCAGAAATAATGCACCTCGTTATTAAGAAGCTCTTCTCAATATCCAAACTCAGTATTCTTTTTTCCTTAATTTTATCTTACCAGTCTTAATCGTGCTTCTTCCCCTCGTTCGAAATTACTCCCTTATTACTTTGATATTTAATGTTCTCCCTCTCGCTGATAATCAGTGGAACAGTTACATTCAGAAAAACCCAAGATGAACACAATTAATTAATGGGAAAATTTTGTAAATTACTTTCTGCATAAATAAAGACCTCACTTGATAATTAGCCGCTTACCATTCCTGCACAATAGCAAAACCTATCCCGAGAGTTTGGATTCAATGATTTGACACGCAGTTTGGAGGATAAAGACCCAAACGCATCTTTAAACACAGCGTGGCTATTGAGCAGTTCCTTGAAGACAGGACACGCAGTTTGAAGCAGTTAAATCCAGCTGGCTGAATGATCCATACAGCTGTGGCTTCCCTCAGCTCTTAAATAAAATATTAGGGTGTGTTTCTATTGTTTGTTAGCTGTCATCAGCCCATCTTTCAGCTGACGGAGGTTAAAGGCTATGTAGATTCCTGGGACAGCTGTTTGGTAATTGTCACAGCCAGTTACTTGGTAACCCACGAACGGCAATCTCAGGAGGTAGATTCTTGGTTGCTAAGCGATAAATTCAGGTAAAATAACCTTTTCCTGGATTTTATTGCAACTACAGGCTCCAACTGTATAGTCCAAAGCTCCTTTTTTTTTTTTCTTCCCAGGGATAGGATTTAAAATTATTGCTGAATAACTTTTCTGGGATCTTATGCAGCATTCAGCATGGGTGATATGAAGTGGCACTATATTCCACTCCTATTTAAACGGATAAATCTCCAACAGACTTCCTACAGCATGGTGCAGTGGGTGTAGTTAATTTGCTGGGTATAAGAGAGTGATTTACACAATAACAGGCTGAGGAAAACAGAAAAAGAGGCAGGCCCCCCTGCAAAACGGACTTTGTGTTCCTATTTCCTTCCCTTTCTTGGTTTGGGATTTTTTTTTTATTTTTAAGAAAATGCAACATACAGGTTTGAGCTGAGCCAGGTGCTTTTGTGACTAACGCTTGCTAAGCAAACCACCGAAGACCTCGCTGCCCTTGGCAGCGTTATAGGGGTCAAACTTCCACATGTACGTGTGGTTCTTTAGCAATTTTTCCCACGTGTGTCACAAGCAGGAGCTCTCAAACATGATCTCAGCTTCAGTGCCAGCTCTTGGTGTTCCTTTATTTCTTCACCTATGAAATGGAGATACTGGCAAGCCTTATTTTTCTACATCGCAACCTTATTTATGAAGGCCTTTGAGGGTGAAAGCCTGCTCTTGCCCAACAGACCCATAATTTTCTGCTGTTTCGTTAGCAGAGATACAGCTGTGCACAGTGGGGATGGCAAGTCACTGGCGATGGGCGAGAGAGAGACGGGGTGAGCTTGGCCCCGGCTGTCAGCAGCTCGTCCTAGCTGCGGATGCGGTATTTGTGTGTGACCCCGTGCGGAGCAGCGTGGGCTGGCTCCTGGGGTGGGCTGAGGGCTTTCCATCACGGGGAAAAGGGCAGCTGCTCTGCCCTCTCTGCTCAGGGAGTGGTTAATGTCCCTGGCTGCTTCAGCTCTATCTTACACAAACACGCTTTGCAGTTCCGCCTGGTCTTTCCATTTGTATTTGCAACAAAGATATTATTGTTGGTTGCTACAGAAAAAATCCTTTCTACCCCTTGTCAGCGTTATTTATTAATTCTCATGTCCATCTTCAAGGAAATTAATAAATCAACATCACTTTCATCCAAAAGAGGAGAAAAAAAAAAGCAGTTGGCTGAACTGGCTGCACTAACCCCATCTTGCTGTTACAAAGCAGGACAGGAAAGGGTTACGGTTAGGGTTTGGCTGCTGGGGGCACAACAAAGGTTCAGCATGGGCTTCGGCTTAGGAGCATGGTGTAGCTGTCTGCCAGATGAGTGCAGCCACCTTCCATGTGTCTATCAGCACGCATAAGCGGCCACCAAAGGCAGCGGTAGTAGCCCAAGGAGTAGCTGACTCCCCTTTCTAGGGGTCTCTGACCAGCGTGAAGAAAATCCCGTCGCACTTCTCATAACCGCCCACCTTCTCGCAGAGCGGTGGGCACGGCCTCTCCCATAATCTCTGAAGGAGGATGACGTGGTGGTCCATGCTCTGGGACCACGCTGTCTATATTCCACTTTCTTTCTGGAAACAGCCGGCAATGTTGAGACGACTTCCCAGACACGCTGGAAGGACTGTTACAGGGCTCTCGAGTGACTTACGTTCCTTTCAGGGGGAAGAAATCTAACGTGTTGCCTTGTCCAGATGCTCACACAATAACCTATGATATGGGAACATGAAGCTTTCAAGAGCTATCAATCTGGCATCATGCAGAGGAACTTTCAGGAATGATTTGTGCAGCCAGTTCTGCTACAAAAACCCAGTGAATAAGGCCAATTCTTGCCTCCCTGTCAGCGACTTTAGCATGTTCAGACTTGCCTTATTCCCTTGACCAGTAAGAAGTGAATTCCTCGCACCACACTAAAAACCTGCCTCAGCCAGCACCCGAGCGGGTACTGCGGGGACTGGCGAGCGTGATGCATGGGTGCTGGTTACACTGAGCAGTGCATCCAGCCTTCTACAGAAAAGACTGACAAAAAACACAACGCAGCATCTCAAAGGAAAAGAAAACCACAAAGAATGGTGATGGTGAGGAGCATGTACATAAAGTATTTCTGTGTTGTACGTGTGCTGCGTCTGCCAAGCTTTCAACCGAAACACCCAGAGCTGTGATGCAAATACGCTTTGCTGGAAGAGGACAGACTACAGCAAAACTAGTTTAACATGGATAAGCCAATTGCCTTGTGAATGCCCAAACTTCAAGCTAGGTGGCTCCAAGGAAACAGATATAAGGGAACCATGCCCCTGTAGAAGATGAGTCCCAAAAGCTTGGGAAATGGCGACAAATTCTGAAAGCATTTCTGTCCTGATACTCTACAAGAAACTGATGAAACGCACTTGGCAATATTCAAATTTAGACTAGTATTTCTTCAGTGTCTTGTCTTTGTGTTATGACCACTGAACTACTGGTGCTGTGCTGATGAAGGATACCTCAGCTAGCCAAATAACCCTCCTTTTTTACTAATAAAGGTTGAAGGAGTGAACTGAAACCAGCGAATTGGTTTGAATGAGTAATACACAGACACGTAACGAACCCTGTTGTACGCAGTCATTGTCACAAAGATTACAAAAGTGTTCTCATTTCAATTACTACAAAAATTACTACTGAATATAATGAAGACCTGGCCTGTACGTATACAGAAACAGCAGAAAAGTTATGGTTTGCAGTGAGGCAAAAGGCACATTTTTCAGTGACACTACATTTCTGGTGGAGCAAGAAGCTCATTTCATGATGGCAATGTCCTGCCCTTTTTCCTAAACAAAAATTGTATGAATTATTTTGAATCCAAAATTCATGTTTCCCCTGCTTTTACTTTTTTTTTTAAAGTCACCTATTCAAAACAGTTGCAACATACATTTGGAGGAAGAAAGTGCATTAGTAAGGAAGCAATTGCCCCCGCCAGCCATGGGGAGGTGACGCAAGGTTGTGGTCAGTGCAGGCTGTTCCCTGCAGGAGCAGAGCCGGCTCTGGGAAGGGCTGGTTGAACGGTCCAGCCCTCGTTCCCAACTAGAGAGCCAGTGGCACGCTACGTTTTCAGCTCCAGTATGTGCCATATAGCAAGTGAAGGTGTCTGGCTGGGATTTCTTCCTGATAATTTTAGCTTTATGCTCAATTTCTACAGCCCCAGAAGTGCAAAAGCTCGAAAGCTGTATTACTCTTTAAGGTATTTGATTCGCATGCAAACAGCAGATAGAAAATATCACCTGCTTTGGATGTGCAATTGGCAGAAGTCAGGTAAAATGACTGAAATGGAGTCCACACAGCATTTAGTGCAAGACGGCAGTCTAAAGGGAGCGTAGGTCAAGGGAAGAATGGGCAGCGGCTTTCAAATGCAAAAGCACACAGAAGCCAAATACCGTAATTGGGAATGGCACGGGGTAGGCATGGGTCAGACTTTGCATTACAGGCATTAAAGAAAATACACACGCATTTGCTTACATCTCATTTGAAAGTGTTAACAGATGTGATCAGATTGAGTATAATAATATTCTGCATCCATCTGTAAACCACCCATCCTAACCCATTTCACCTCTTCTTCAAAATGGGGGAAAGTGATGGGATCCAAAAAGAGGAAAATATTGGCTTCTGTGTAATCTGAAGCTGATCCAGCACCTACGGAGTCAATGAAAACATTCCTCTTGACTCCAGTACGTTTTGGATCAGGCTCTTAGTAAGAGAGAGTCTTATACCAGGGAATTCTCTATTACTGAAGGAGAACATCTCATAATCTGTCTCACAACCCAGTCTTCCTATTCCTCCAAACCACTTTTTTGAGGAAACAAGGTACCTTCTTTTGTGATACATTTTCAGGCAGCTTTGAATGCTGAGAAAAATTAACTCGATGCAGCAGTCAGACTGCTAAAGGGTTAGCAAATATATTTCAAAATGCTACGAAGACCTACCTCAAGAATTAAGCACAATATTATATCTCTGTGTTATGCAGAAAAGAAACAAATGCCCATTTGTCTACAGCAGATTATCATCTTGTGCCTAAGATTCATGTCTTCCCTTAAAATGGCATTATTTGCATATTATTCTTTATCTTTTTGTTAATGTTTCAGAAGATAATTGAACTTCTAATAATTAAGCAATGCCTTCCTCAGAACGGCCAGGCCCTGTTTCTGTTTGCTTATTCTCCTGCTGCTTAGCCAGTAAGCCTACCTAAAGCAGCAGTGATTAAACAAGCCACGACTTTTTGGGACGCAGGCAAATGTAGAGTAGAACAGAGAAGGTGAAGATTTTTAAGTCACACAAACCTTAAAATAGCACCCTGCTCGCTTGTCATTTTTGTACCTTGACAAGATCTCCGGCAAAAAAATTTTGCATTTTCAGTCTCACAAAAACCATGGGTTCTCCAGCAATGAGGCAACGGAAAAAATCAATACTTGCCATGTACCATGTAACCAATAGAATAAGGGCAATGATTTATGTATGGATGGATGCAGACTGAATCAGCTGGGGCCTCAAACAGAGGGAGAGAGAGAGAAGGAGAGAGAGAGAAAGAGAGGTGTGGGGGTGAGCTGGACTGCAGTGATTATTCCTACACTATGGCCAGATTTTTTTTTCTGCAGCAATAATCCCCCTCTCTAGCACTGCAGGACGTAGAGGAAAGACTAGCAATGTCTGGAATATCTGATGGACCAGCTTTTCTCTTTTTGCCTCAGAATAATGATGCTATGTTGAATATTAAGGTACAGTAAAAAAGGAAGAATGATGTGTGGTCTGCAGTCCTTCAGTCTTCCAGCTACCTCCACCCTAATACAGCCCAATCCAGTGGGTCAACAGGAAATAGTTTAAAGAGAGTCAAATTATCAACAGGATAAAAATGTACCATCACTGCTTCATGACAAGAAAAAGCAGGAAGGGCTTACTGAAGAGAACTACTGTACACCCCAGGAGTTTCTGCTGAGAATATAGTTTTGTAAATTGGATTACCAGGGATACAGCACTATAAGGTATTTAATGACTGTGGTAACTTTTAGGATATCTAATACTGCTGTTGATTTAAAAACAGAACCATCAAGATAGAATTTACTTATCTGTTTGTGTGATGTAGGCTACCAATAAACACTTATCCAAACTATATTCAATGCTTTATTGCTGTACTATTAATAAATATCTAGTAGATGACTTTAAAGTGACAGTAATTTGCTAGAGAAATGTCATACTATTTTATTAAAAATACCTCCTCTGTAGTTTGTGCAAATTGCTAAAATAAGCCGTAAACATTCTTGCAATGCCTCGGATATTCAGACTGTATTTACATTTTTGAGAATCAGATGTTCATTCCGTACTTTCAATATTGTAGTTTGTCATGAAGTAATCTTGTTATAATTAATATTTCTGCCGCAATTACCACTGATGACTGAATCAATTCTCTTTTCTCCCTTTAACATTTATACAACATTTAAACCTTGGTATTGTCAGGCTTTCTCTTGAAAGGCATAATATTTTTAGATAATGCTATAGAACAATAGGAGGCCACGAGTTAAATACACCAGTTATGCAATGTTAGATCAATTAAAGCTTTAAGAATCGTGGTATGTTTAAAAGCCTTGCATTTTATAGATGTCTCTGAATTTATCTGGTCAGAATAACACAGAAATAATTTCATTTCTGACTTCCCACAACATATGTATGATAATATGCTAGCGAGATTAATCAGTAGCTACCAAACTACATTTGTGTGTTTTAGGGTGAAAATATCAATGAGCACATGAACAAAATTTAAGTATAAACAGGTTTTTGTTTTCTAAAGAATGTGACTGCATGTGACCAGACTTTGCACTTGAATTAAAAACATTTCTGACTATTTTGCTTCGATATTACCTGCCTAGTTCTTTTATATAAGTTATACTATGCTTAGCATAACCTTACATACACCTGTATGGACGTATCAAAATAACAGTGATGCGGTAAAATAATACCCTATAAATAGAGGTTGTATTTCGTTTCCCATTCAGTTGACAATGGCAGACAACAGTCTATTTCAGAGAATGAAAGTATGAAACAGGTTATAAACCAGAACAAGTATATACAGCAGCTCACTACTAATTCAGTCAGAAAATTCTTCTTGTGGCAAACACTCAACAGTAATAACTAAGGGTTCCTAGATCCCTCAGTCCTCTGTCTTTATTAATCCCACAAATTAAAATCGTGACAAAGTAAAACATTCCTAAGGCCTTAGAATTATGTTAGGCTCAAGTGGAAAAAGATGTAGCCTATGTACCAATTAAAGCATGACAGAACACAATCCACAAGTGAAGACACCTTAACGACAACTTCTAACGTAGAAATAATATGGTGTGCATAATTTAAGGGGATTTCTCAAACTCCTCAAAGTGCTGAGAACAGGGCAGGTTATCAATAGGCTTACCTTTGAGCAACAATTGTAATTCTTCTCCTCCTGCTCTCTCTCTCCAATAAACAGAGCAACAGAAACTCCACGGATGATGATGGACTCTTTTGACTTTTGTTCTGAGCTTCAGCCAGAATGCCATGGACCTACAGCATTTGGAAATGGAGAGGGAATAACGTGAAAACCTTGGCACCAGCCCAAGGGAAAAAGTGAAACAGCCAACGAAACAGGTAATAGTTCTCCACAGCACCACGACCAGGTGAGTTATACGAGCAAACAATGATTTGGAGCCAGTGACACGGAAATTGTTGTTGAAAATTAATGAAAACATACTGCCTTCGTCCTGGACCTACGTGGTTTTGATAACTTGAAATGCAAGCTTATGTACTTAACAAAATCTGACCAAAGCCATTGTAAGTGCTCACACAGTTGTAAATGAATATAGCAGCAGACGGTTCATTTTAAAGCAACAGACGAGTTTACTATCTATAAACAAAAGGCAGGGTGCACTATCACTCCTGTAATTCTGCATCCAGACATAATGCACTTCTCGCTCAAAAATTTCACGTGGCAAACAAACTTTAAAAACTGAATGATATTGTTACAATTAGGAAAAGATTAAGAAAATTATCATATTTGCAATACAGGAAATTATTTTGGTGTCTCACACGGAAGTCTCTTGCATGCACAGATGAATGTTTGTTTCTATCCAGCATACTATGTTCTCTTTTCAAATTACCATTTGAAAATATACTTAAGTTGAAGAGTCCTCTCATGGTGAAAATCCACAGCTGTATTAATAGAAGCCGACACATAAAAATACTGGAGAAAAACAATATTATTCACCATTTTAAAAGAAGGAAAAGATTTTAATATGATGTTTACTGCAACTCACTTCCTTAGCATGCTTTCAGCTTTTATTAGAAGAAATATACAGTTAGGGCGCAGACTTGCTCCCATTTACACCAACGGTGAGATTAGCAGTAATAGTAATGACACTATTTCAGTTGATGTCTTCTGAGCATTTTAAATATTTGTGCTTTGGGAACGAGACCAAAAAAAAGGAAGCTGGTGTATGACCTTGTGCATCTTCAAAGATGTGTTGTAGCAAATGTGTTAATTTAAATTCATTTTGAATATGAGAAAATATGTGCATACAACTGTGTATTAATATGTCTTAAACCAAACCTGCTAAAATTTCTTATTTCTGTTAAAAGCGATACGGTAGTTTAAAATTATTTAGGTACACGCATATAGAAACACACATTCAAAACTTTTTCCTACATTAATTATTGTTATTTGTCACAGAATTTACTTGATTGAAATCCTTTATCATGCTCTAGAAACTGGAACACTGTAGATCAGCAACACGTAGATTTTTTTATGTCTTCACAATTTTTTGTCTTTGGTCGAAGAACCATGGATATTTGTTAGAAACTACTAAACTACTTCTGAAAATGTGCAGCGCTGTCAGCTCCAGCTGAAACTACCAGTTACTGGGGGTAATGAACAGCACAAGATTCAGCCTAACACAAACCGAAGTCGACCAGTGAATTTAACAGAAATGTAATATGGATTGCAAGGTGTCACATTTCATAAACAGTAAAAAGAGAAAAAAAAAAATTAAACCAAAAGCATTCTAGTACCTGATTTTGAAAATGCCAGATACACAAAAGCAGCACAGTCTGCAAATAACCTGGTGTTCTCCAGGCAAGGCCTTAGTATTGTGAAAAAATATGGAAAGACAAATGACCCTTGTTATTTGCCATACAACAAAACCAAAATATTTGTGTATCAATACCCTTCCTGACCAGTTGGATAGCTGGCGGTTATCATTTGCAGGTACTGTAATTGCATTTATTCTTTGCTATCATTTCCCATACGTAGTGTGCAACATCTAACCGATTCTTTTATCTCATGCAAACCACCCCAGCTCTGTCAACAGCTCTTGAATTTTTAAAGAGGTACCCTCTCCCTCCCTCTTTTATTCCTCCTGAAATTTTCTGACCCCAGATCTTCAGATAGAGCAACTTCCATGGATTAAACAGTTCTATAGGAGTCACCTAATAAAACACTATTAATTGTAATAGATTTTTGTTTCTTCTTCCAATGATATTTCCATGGCAACATTTTCACGTTCTATTGTGGAGGGTGTTCTTCATTCCCAGAGCGGGTTAACCACAGGGCAGGAAGGGCAGGCTGTTGGTCAGCCTTTATTTTCTCTGGTCCTTCAACAAAGGTTAGTTGAGGTCACCAGAAGCCAAAGGGTAATTACATTTCCTCAACAGGGTTAAAGTCACACAGATTGCTATTGAGACAACTGTATGGACGACCTTCAGTTTTTTATGTTCAATCTTCTTTTCTCTTAGCAGAGCAAATGTTAATAAGGAGAGCAGATAGGGTAAAAGCCCAGCGAGCTGCACACCGCGTACATCTCCACGCTTTTCAGTTGTGCTCCTATTAGTGCAATTTTTAACAAGAAAGCAATTAGGTGAGCCCAAACCACGAAAGGCTGCATAGTGATTAAACGTGAAAGCTATCAATAGCCAAAAAGGACCTATTCTGCGATTTCTCTATTCAACGAATCTTAACAATATTCGACCTCAAATAAGAAACGTTTAGGAGAGCCAGCGCCCCCATATTCTCTGCTTCACTAGCCTCAAATTCATCACTAACGTCACCCGCTTCACTCAAAAGAATGCATCGAGATTACAGGTTTTAACTAGGGAAAATGCTAGTGCTCGGTGTATCAGGCCTGGCTCCTTCCTCGAGCTTCCCGTGGAATAGCCATCGGATCGGGAGCATGGTGGGGTGAAGGAAAGAAAGCCTGACCTAAACTGCAGAGAAAGCCAGGGAGACGACTGGGGTAAATAGCGATTTTGCATGGATCTGGGGGAAGGAAAACAGGCAGTGTCTCTAGCATACTATGTTTAGCTCTCACCCTACTTAAAGAGTGGAAATGCACTCAAATTGTAGAACAGCTTACAAGAGATCTAGTCCATAAAAAAATCACAACGTCTACGAGTAGGTGAAACCTCAGCTGTGGTTAGCTGTTTCAAGGCAGCGCAGGCAGGAGGAAAACGGAAAGATGCCCTGCTGCCTTTGGCCCGGGTGGCACTATCCACCTGGCCCCGATCCGGTCTTTTCCTCCGGCAGTGGCATGCTCGCCTGTCCCAGGGACGCCCATCAGTAGCGGTGGGCAGTAGTGCATCTCCACTACGGACTCAAATCACCAGGCATCAGGACCGGAGGCGCACAGGCTGGGTCTCAGGGTGTCTGGTGGGTCTCCAGGTACAAGTGCCCCCCGGACCACTGGAAGTCGGCGTGCCCCGGCTCGCAGCCCCTGCACCAGCGCCCACGGCCAAGCAGAATGCCCTGCTCTTCTCTCTGCTAGAAACCGAACGTCCCCAGTGGCTTCCCAGGCACCACTGATCTCATTACTAAAATTAACGGCATTGTTTTCCCTTTTTGTGGTACACTTTTAAGTAAATATTACAATAGTAAAAGTCAATAATGCAAAGCAAGGGGGGGGGGAAAGGGGGGTGTCATCTTTCTCAGCCTTAGCTTTAGCCTCATATCTTCTGGCTACTCTTTTCAAGCTCCATGTTGACAAAATTAAATAAATAAACAATCAAAGGATCAAGTACTGATCATTAAAATATCCATTATAAATCAGGGAAGTGCAACTCAGCTTCTTGATTGATGCATCACTTTGTAAACTCAGCAAAAGTTATAAATAATCGCAATGCTGATAAATGATAAATGGACGATTTGGTAATCAATCAATTCAAATGGGGCTAAATGGAAGAATAATGCATCATTTATATTTGGCTATATTGTACAGTATGTAAATTATTGAATACTTGCTATACCACTTTCACATCAAAGAGGTGGTAGACAAACAGACGATCATAAACCAGAATTATCAGGCTCTAGCCTTGTAACGCTGTTTAACCATCTGCGCGACACACAGCACGCTGGTGGTAAGCCAAAGGACCTCAGAAACCTTCCCTCCAGTTTTATCAAGGGCAGATCTTTCTTTGCTCAGAGGTTACACTTCCCCAGGTACAGCCACTGCTACCTTCAAAGGTTGAAATATTAATTCCTAAATAGAAATCATGTTAAACAGGATTAGGGACAATATCATTAAATTAAGGATAAATGCGTTATAGGGACTATCCACCATGAAAGAGCTTCAAACACAGGAATCTAAGAGTTAAACTTTCATACGTAACTTACATCTGTAACATATACGTATAAGAGAACCGAGCATACTATGTTATGAAAAGCCGTTTGTTAAAGGCACTCAATCTTAATTCCATTACGAAACGACTCTATATAGCAACCACATAGTTACAATTTGTTCTTAACTCTGTTTGTAATCTTACACTTCACTAAATTAATTAAGATGCTAAAGTTGTTTTCGAAAGGGAATTTCCATTTCGCTTTTTCTGATTGTGACACTAGGAAGCGTGTCCGTCCCCGACAGCAAAAAGGCACAGGCTACCAATGGCCAGGTTTCACTAGCACCAGATGTCCACCACCTAAATTCTACAGTCTGGGAAGGAGCAGCGGGTCTTTTCTCTGTGAGGAACTCAGGGATTTCCAACTATTAATGATCCACGCGTTCTGAATTTCCCAAATTTTCACTCTCGCTCAAGTTAAGACAAGTGTTCATGATCCCCTTCCCTTCCACCCTGCTGGGAGGCATCAGCACACAAGAGTTGAGACGGAGCAGGGCAGCCACGGGAGCTGAGGGAATTCTCTGCAAACGTCTGTAGTAGTGGAAGCCCTTCTGTCCCATCTGTTTTGAAAAATGTGGGCTTTCGGGAGAACACATAAACATCCAGGGCTAGATTAAAAAACCCAGGGATGTCCCAAACAAATTCAGACAGCTGTCCTAGATTAACCTGCTTCCTTAGGACACATCAACAACAACTGGGCCACAAAGTGCTGACACGGGCAGGCCAGAGAGCCAAGGAACATTTATTCACTACTTTTTCATCATTAATTTACGATACATCGTATCCAATTTTATTCACTTAACATTCTTATGGCCAAATGCAGGCTTTCTTACTTAGTATTGAATCATTAAAAGCCACAGTGATATGATATACCTACAAGCATTTTTATAGATTTAAAAGACAGAAATGGCAAAAACCACTTCTAGAATATAAATTGCAGCTGCCTTTTCCTTTAGTAAATCTGCGGTACGGTACCACGATCACTAATGATTTGTAAATGGTTATTTGGATACAGTTTGCATCTACAAATAATGACTGAAAATGGCACAGACTTGGAGAAGACTGACTGCATGAACGTTTTTGTACTTTGAAATCTTCCTCTTGGGTCTCTATTGTTGTTTTATCATGAGCAGAGACTGAAAAACAGCATCTCTGAAAATCACCCAGTCTTCAAAAATGTGCACTCCTCTCCAAAGTACAGCCTGCCTTTGTTACTCTGTGTTTGTGCTCACGTAGCTCCAAAATTACGTAGGTTTTAGGTGAAAAGAACAACTGGAAAACCCAAAATGTTGAAGCTGTTTCCTGATGTTTCACGCACTTCTCCAACTATTCCTAGAATGCCTGCTCTCAACCTCTGAGCGCAAATATTTCCCAGGGTGGGACACCTTAAGTTTAAAGCTCTTCAAGTCTTCAGACCGCAGAGACTTCTGCAGCTAAAAAGGCTTTGCAAAAGTTTGAAAAATATTTTCCACAACGCTGAAGGGAAAAAAAAAAATTCTATAACATAGGGAGGAAAGACAGATGTCCCACTGGGCCACTAACCAAAGCGTGTGCATGCATGAGCCCCGGTTCCCGCACAGCGTACCCTTCCCGTGCTGCAGATGCAGGCTGGTAAATATGACCTACGCTGGCCGCTCCCCGCATCTCGGGAAGACTGCGGATCACCAGCTGAAAGCTTCTGGTGATAATGGGAGCCACGAGTGCCGCTGGTCCTTAGCTTTGTGATCTTCAGGAGCCTCCCTGGTCATTGTAATTGCCATGACTATTCTTAAACTCTTTCCGACTTCTCTATCAAAAATTCTATAATCAACTAATGTTATTAGGAATAATGCCTTATTTTGAATAGTGTAGAACAGGCTTTCTGAAAACTAAAAAGCTTTAAACTGCTTCTCCAAATTTGGACCCAAAATGTCACCTGGCCATATACAGGCAGAAGCCTGAAGTGAACCACTGTAACTTTTATATTAGAGACAGCTGTCTTTCTGATCACCTTCCATACCATGCACTCCATAGCAATACACTTCTAAAGTATTAAATATATTTTATATAAAAAGTACTGTCGTTTTAGTCATACGAAGATAAGTATATTCCAACCGTAGTGTAGAGCTGATGCATTTAACCTGGGCTTTCAAAAAGCATGACTAATGATGCTCAAAGCAAAAGACACATGTTGTATCTTGCAGCTCTTAATCAAAAATACACAGATCCATCTGCATACACATTTGGAGATGGTCACTGCTAGCACAGTGGAAAAAAAACAGCTAGGAAACCCATCTTGGAGCTGAAAGAAAAACTGTGGCACCCGAAGTATCATAAAGAAAAGGTAAATAGGTTCCCCAAATGGTAAAAATGGAAAACATGCAAATAAAACAAGCTGACACATTCACATTATTTCAGAAATATCCAATCTTCACTAATAATTCCCATTTCATAGTAAGACTAGTAAATACTTATAACCTGCCTTGGGACTGACTACTGCAATCTCTGACTGTCACAAGCTTGTGCTTAATTGAAAGGATGTTTGTTCCTGAGCCTTCTCGGGACTGACTCGGGCTTTCCCTGGCCTGTACTTGGCCAGAGCGCAGCTCACAGAGGTCTGGGATGCCCACCTGACACGCCGGGAGCAGCCGGACACACTGCTCCTCCGTCACTCCCACTTCACGCTTTCAAGGTCTAACCCATAAACACCACGAGAGCTGTCATGTCACAGACTGGATAACTCTCTCGTACAACAGGTGAAGGAGAAAGACATCAACGTTAGTCTAATAAGCTATCTTTTCTGCTTAACCCCTGATGCCATAAAGGCAGATAGCAAGCGGACTGTGGCATCCGTCTGTTTATTTGAATGTCACCAGGAAAAGCACCCACAGGAAAACCACATACCCTGGCATGGCATTTATCAGTTCACCCCTGACAAGTACTTTCTCCCACACTGTGACCCTCAGCATCTTGATTTTCTGTCAGCTTTTAAATCCCAGCTAATTAGAAGATTCACTACTCCTTATGATTCCTGACTTTCACAGTTTCTAATTAGTCGTTGTAGCAGTCTATTACCTAAATGAATTGTGATATTCCACTCAGTATGGTAAATGAAAACAACCAACATTACCATTTCTCCTTCACCGTATTTACCTCATAGTAAAGTAATTTTGTTCTCAGGATAGCACATTTTAACTTTACAATTAAACTGGAAGTCATTCAAATGAAGAAAGGTGAAAGGAAACAAAACCAGGTTGAATATTAACTCCCATTTTATTTTCCAAAATTATTCCTCAGATTAGGAATCTTAATTGGGAAGATCTGTTCCTAACATTATACTTACAGATACCGCTGAAGGTCTGCACACGAGATAGGCACATAACAACTGCCTGCACACTTTGGCACAGTCCTCACTCGCATGGCAGTGTTTACGAGGACAAGTCTTCGCTCCGCTCCGCGCTGCAGATCTCTGCTCTCTGTTCTGCACTGCAGCAGCTACGGAGTCATTCAAGCAGAACTCACCAAGAGGTAAGAGATGGATGAAGATTATCCCTAAATTTAGAAGAAGTTACATCCAGAGGGAAATTAAATTACGAAGTGTAGGATGACGCGGGTTGGTTTCCATTGCAGGAGGAGAGGAGTGAATGTGTTATTTCTTCCGAGTAATGTAGGTTTCTGAAAGTCATGGACCCACCAGGTCCACAGCTCTTCAGTATCACAATAGGTGTCCAGCAGAAACTCTGATATCTAACATCTGGAGCTAGTCAGTAAGCAACGCTGAAAAACTGACAGCAGCCTTGAGTGTTATCTGGTTTGGAAAAAAAGTTGGTTTTGCCTATTTTTCTGAGCTCAGCCTGAAGACCCGAGATTGATATACCACTAATCTTTCTGGAAAAGAGAGCACGAACACCTTGTACAGGGTGATTTTCCTGAGCAACAATAATTTGAGCAACAAGTCATAAATATTGTTTACCTCCATCTTCATCCAGTGCAGCAGAAATGCTGTGCTTCATTTTAGATTTCCAATTTTAAGATCAACAAACAAAATTTTAATCTCTTTGTACACTTTATTGCATTATAAAACCTTCTTTCAATCTCGTGCAAGTTGCATCATCTGATGCAACCCAGGCACGGTACAACTGCTATCAGTAGTAGTTACCAGACTGTGCAGTCTTACAGCTCCTGCACCTCATTTCAGGTTACAACAGTAGGAAGCCTTTGCTGGCCATTGCCCAACACCCGTAGCCTCTCCTAGGGACTGCAACACATAAGCACAGCCCAACCAGTTAGACTAAACCTGGAGTCCTGTCTCTGGCAGTGGCCCATAGCAGATGCCACCAGGAAAGGATAATGATATGGCAAAGACATAGTGCAGCCTCCAGCAATTTGTGGTTCGAGCACTTTCTGTGCCAGAGTTTCTTCCTATAAGGTAGCCCTTGTGGATTAAACAATTCATACCATCCTTTTTTGCACCCAGCACTCGGGGACCTTTTCCATGACCACTTTGACAGCAGACATTATATTAAGGACCCTGTCGCTGGCTCTGCATCATCTTACACCAGTGAACCGGGTAACAGCAATGAAGGCAAAGCAAGTCCTAACGCACCAGAGAAAACAAGAATGGCAGAAGTTTGGATGAACAGGAGTAGCACTAGACTCTGGGGCTAATTTTGTCTGCCCAACATCACAGCAGGGCACCCTTAGGTATCCATTGCACAAACCGCGTGATTAACCTGGACAGCTAGGCAAAGTGAAAACGTGTATTTTTTTGCAGCATTTGAGTCTCTGCGATGCATACTGAGCCCCTGGTTCTGGCCGACTCTCTCTTTCCCCAAGTCTTTTTGTCTCTGTGCTAATTATGCCTTGCAGCACTTTTTAAAGGTTTAGTGTCTTTTTCTTGTCTTCTTACTCTAATTGCCCTTCTTTTCCCGCCCTCTCTGTCTCACCTTCTACCACCAGCTCATCACTACTTGCTGCTCGTCTCTTACCCATTTCTGCAACACCTCTCACTACCATACAGCTGAGCTGGGTCAGGCAACCTGGGTCTAATAATAAATCTGAGTGGAAAATACGTCTTTAAAAATATAAAATTCTCTGTAGAAGCAGACAGTCAGTGGTCCACATCGATGATCCAAAAGGCACTAAGTATTATATTAGATTTTCTTCTTGCCGCTATTGTCATTAGAATATTTTGCTGAAATGGGTAAGTTTAGGCAAGACCTAATGACTAGCTAAATTCATAACAGAGTACCTGAAGCATCTCCCTGAATTTGCTTAAGGCAGTTCACACTACTAAGATTCACAGGACTAAATCAATCTCACCTCTGCGTGCAATGTTTAGTGCATGTAGGTGTCTCTATTTCTGCAACAAAAGGCATTTCTGCATGCAAAACGAGCAGGTTATCTGAACAGTTCAATATCACATGCCTATCCAAAATATCCTTTCCAGGTGCAATTATGCATTCAAAAACTTGCTTAAACAGCACTAAAATGTTAATGGTCTTTTGCGAAAATCTATTGTAGTGTATATTTGTAATGGAGCAGATTTCTCCCCATAGCCACTACCACTCATTTGTCAAATAATTATTTTAGGAAAGCAACCTAGCAAGATGCAAAAGCACTACTTTTTCTCGACCAAAACAAATTTCAGAAAAGGATAAAAAGACTTTTAAACTTTTTGCCTGTCACTTTTTATTCATTACTACCTATGCATTACTTTCCGATGGTTGCTGTCCTTGCCCACAGAAATGGAGGATTCAGAAAATTAGTTATGATCTTCATCCTGTAGATCCCAAAGAGTTCTTATCCCTCCAGAATACGTAATTTGCAGAAACATTCTACAGAGCTGAAAACAAACTTGCCTATTTTAGTGTCCACCAGACTTTTATCAGCATTCAGCATTTGCCAGGAAAGATTTTCAAAACACTGTTTTTCTAAGTGCCGGACTAAAGGATTATGTGGAATGTTTAATAACTGCTTTAACAAAAGCTTCCCCTGCTCCTTTCGTTTTGTTGTCGGCTAGTACTCTGGCAGCAGACAAAGAGTTAACGTCAAAATACATCTTCTGATACCCCGATTGCCTTTCCTCATCCATTGTTTTCAAACTTCTTTTGAATGGTCAGAAATTTTCTGCCTGAATAAACTCTCAGCAGAAAAGAGAACCGGAGCAAACAGAAAAACGAGTAAAATAAAAACAAACTGTGTTGGCAATATAGAAAGGAGACCTGGTTATAAAATCACAAATCTTTAGCACCAGCATTTATTGTGAAAGTAATGTAATTTAAAAATGCAAATTTTGCCCTCTTGAAGCAAAATTATTTAAAGATAGCAACATTCTGTACAATACCATAAAACTGGCAAATTTAGCTTTGGATGACTTGATACTCGGAACGGAAAAGAAATTAGCCCAACTCTTTGGAAAGCTTTTATAAAAATGCTTTTAAAAATAACAAATCGCTGTTTTCATAATGCTATTCATGTCTCAGCTTTCCTTTAGACTGAAATTTGATGCTAGAAGTAGTATTTCTCAATAATACATAAGAGCTTCTAATGTTGACCTCCTGTTTTGATCACTCTTAGCATTCTCATATTACTATTGGTAGCAAAAATATATTCCTCTAAAAAACAGGAGTAGTGCATTTCAGTTATGGTTATCTATTGATTCAGTTACACTTGAATTGATCTCAAATTGTTTCAAGCAACTGTTCTGCACCCAAAACACCACAGGAACCACAGAAACCAGATCAATAGATTTCAAGTGAAATAATTGTTTTCCTTTGTAAGACCTCATTACTTCTTGAATGAAGAACTGTTTGATTGACCTCCAGGAAAGCAGCAGATGTGAATAAGCCAAGCACCTCAGGCCTTATCATTTAAAGTGAGGCCTTGAAAATTACAGGAAAGTACACTGAACATGTGCTGGGTTAGCTGTGGGAAATGCACAGCTGGAGGAGCCGCAAAACCGCATTTTCCTCTGATAACATGAGAGCAGTGGTACATACATGGCAAAAATAGACTTTTAGAGTCAGTCACTCGTGAACACACAAAGTATTTTACTAGTCAAGAAAATAATTCAAGGATTCTTGAGTGACTGGTTTTATTTTCCAGTATCGGTACTAGTGAGTTTTTTGTCTTGTTTCGTGAAATTTCACACAGCTGTGCCACTGAGCTCACTTTTTTCACAGTGTCTTAATACATGATTTTAATGCTTTTTGAGCATTTACAGATTGCCATACTCAGACGCACAAGGTAGGACGCATAAACCAGTGCAGCAGCTGAGGAAATCAGGGTGACCTCATTAATTCTACTGGCAGGATGCAGATTTATACCAAGATTTATCGGGGTGCCTAAAGTGAGATCATAAGCGGTGCTGCCAAACAGAGTGAGATGGGCTCTTCTAGGGGCTGAGTATGGGTTGAGACAGGGGCTGCGCTGACCTCCGTGCAACGCAGACGGCCCTAGGAGATGAAAGGATAATAGTATCCCCAGGCTGCCAGATCTGCAGCACCGCACGGAGAGTCCTCTAGCTGTAGCCCTGCCTCTGTGCGGTCAGTGCTGCTCCCTCCACCATCATGCATTTGCAGCCTGGGTTAAAGCCTTCCAACTGCCTTCCCTACCTGGAACGAGCCCTTTTGCACAGAAGGAGGAGTCCAGGAGCATCATCTCTGTCCACAGCCGGGGGTAGGAACAAGGTGCCTGCAGAGAACTGAGCGAGAGGGTAACTGGGAGGTGTTGGAGATGTGTGGTATCTGAGGACGTGGGGTGGGGGTACAGGACAGAGCAGCTGGACAGAGGGTTAGGACACCCTGTGACGGTGATTATAGGAAGGCACTGCCAGAAGTAACAAACTTGACAGGCTTGACCTGTCAATCTCAGCCCAATATACCCTGCTCTCTCTATTATACAGACTTAAATGGCACACAGCAATAGCAAAATTACTGCTTAGGTAGTGCAAACATGGGTGTTCCCCCAGCAGGCATCAACAGCAAATGACAAGAAACATATGTGCACCTACTTATAAGTTGCAGTTTTAATATGCAATTCTATTTTTAGATAATTTCTACCCGCAGTTGACACTTCCCCCCACAAAAGAGGTAGGAACTGAGAATACAGCGGTGTTATTTTTGTGGTCTTAGGACGAGTTGCTGTCCCTAGTACCAGTCCTCCTGGAATGGGAAATTTTTATTGCTGTTAATTATATTGCAAATAAATGAAATACATTATAGCTTAGAATGTTTTTGTAAGGAAGTCTTGGTTGGCTCCTTGCACATATTAGACCTGATCAGGGCTTTACTCTTTTACGAGCGCAATTAATTGCAAACACCTTGTCATAAACATTTTAAAAGGTCAAAGAGATTGCAACAATTTTGCTAAAGAGATAAATGGTCAAATAAAACATTGAATTGTTAATTCCCAGGTGACAAAAAGCTGCATGAGTCAGATCAATAAGAAGACATACAGAACGAATTCTGGGATAAAGGGCGGGTCAACCTTGAAGTGTTAATAACTTGCTCCTATTATTTTGCTCGGGCACATCTTGTGTTCTAGCAGGTAACGTTGCTGTTAATAGCAAATTAATGTCCACAGATTCACAGAAGGAAAACTGGGCATCAGAGGTTACTGAAACAAAATTTTTTTAAAGGATTTAGCTCTATTAACACAAGAAAAAACAGTGAGTTTATAAAAGACAGATAAGAGCAGTCTTACTACTATTTCTAATGTAATGTGTTAGTCAATCGCTGGATAGGGTCGCTCTGCAGATTTTCTCTTTTCAACCTCGTTCTTAATGCCTGGGCTTTTATTAAACAGTGACTGTCACAACCATACAGCCTTATTTGAGTTAAAAGAATTGCAAGAAATCAGCACATTAGATGAAAACTGAGTATGTTGAAGCAGATATTCAGCTGGTGTGTACGGCCAAAGCTGTTGTTACGGCACTGGGGCGATTTGTATGAGCCTAAAGCCTGCCCCACAGAATGCAGGCGCGTGTGTGGAAGGTCAGCTAGAGAAATTAGCATCCTTGCCAGATACGTGCTTGTCTAAGAGCGGGGAGATCCCTTTTTCGTCTTTCTGAAGTAGATAATGGAGTGACCATTATGTTCAGCATTTCTGTCTGCTGAAAAGAGCATTTTGTAACTATAGCGACTTCAGAAATGAGTCCTCCTTTTACTAGGAGAATCATGCCTTGCTGTCCATACTGACCATTCAACTCAATAAACTGCAAGTTTGGAATTAAAAATGTACAAGTGACACTCAAGATTGACTGAATTTGAATAAAAGGTTCATCAGGTCAAAATAGGGGATATGGAAGAGGGACTTACAGAACCATTAGAAGACACTATTTTCTCTAGTCCACCCCATTCAATACGCTATTAGTTGGACTACAACAAAAGTCAGATGAAACACACTTTGTTATGGAAACTACACTCATCCAATTTCATGACTACCTTTAGATGAGATGACTAATATCTTTTTCAAATTGTTAATATTTCCTTTCCGTCTTATTCATAAAATTCCAACAGGGAGCATGTAAGTGCCAAGCATGTAACTTGAAAGTGTGTATTGAATGACTGTGGTCCAGAAACTGGCTCTTATTCACCAGTGAAGTAGAATAGGCTCCTATTTTCAGTTTATTTTTAGAAAAATATTAAGGAGAATTTCAGGCTGTTGGAAGGAGACCACCTGAAGAAGTCTCTTCTCAAAACTATTCAATTTTTTAGACCTTTCCGGAGAAGATTACAAGATTAAAAGTTATATACAAAGAAAATTATCTCATCATTATTTAATTAAGGACGATTTAGAGTAAAAGAGAGACTTTTCCTAAAGCGGACTAAGCAACTCATGGAAGACACAGCACAAAAACCTGTAAAAGCCTACCAGAAATAAGTAACTCCTGATATGCAGTGAAAAATATCTACCAGGATCCATGGGAAGGAACTGAGGAACTCAGACTATTCCAAAGTGTTATGCAGCAGTATAAAACACACACAGCAATGTCTATATTGATCCCACTGGACACTTGAAGGCAAATGAACGTTGGAAAGGTCAGTAATTTCACTTCTGCCAAATTGGATGCTAGTAATTTGCATAAGACTGAAAGTCAAATATCAGTGTAAATTCCCCCAGTCATATGTAAATTTAATCACCCCATACCTCTAACAGCAATCTTATGTCATCTGGCACGAAAAATGGAGAGGAAGTGCACAATCCCATAAAGCACGCAGGACTAAGTGATACACGTAACACAGGAAGATACTACATGACAAACATTTATTTTATGTGCTTTATAAATGCCATGAAAACATATTTTACTCTGACAGCAAATTTTAAGGTTCTGTTAACTACTCATTAAATGATTTTACAAATGAAGATAAACTCTCCTTTTCTAGTGCACTTCAGAAATATCTGTTGGGATTTATGCGGATTGCAATCTAAAATGATTTTTTAAATTCGTTTTAATATTTAAACAAAAATTGACTCAACCAGTTTCCAAGTCAACTTTGAGGTGTGATTTAAGCTTTAAAAAGAGAAAGACACATTAGTGTATTTTTTCAGAAAAGATATTTTCACTTTGTGTCTTCTGAAAACATCACTTGTTATATATAGCATGAGGCCTCAAGGCTCACTCAATCAATGGCAGTTATGCCACTAAAATTAATGGCTATGGGATCAGGACTTATTTAGGTTTTCTTAGAGTATTTAAAATTTAAAGAGAAGCCGAAGAGACTTCCACAATTCTAATATAATAGTAATAAATAATAACCACTAAATGGGTCAGTCCAACATGGGGAAGGAGATCTGGCAACAGTAACATAATCCAAACTAATGTTAAAGCAGTATTTCTCATGAAATCAACTGACGTCCTCTGAAGACACGTGAAGAGCACAAAGTGACATGAAGTGACATCCTACCCCTCAGCAGCTCCTCAGGGTTTTATAAGCATTTCAGCCAAAATCCTGGTGCTTTCCAGCCCTGTTCCTCTACAGCTCAGGTACCAGGAAGCTGCCCTGATCCACAGTTTTTCCATTGCCATCATCTCCTTCACCATCCTTTTTTGTGAAGGCGGGAAAAAAAGATTGATGCAAAACAATACACTGGCACCGACTGGAATCTGTGCCACAAACTGCACTGTCTTTCAAGGAAACACGACGCATACAGCGACTGTCGCGTGGACCTTCCTCAGTCCACAACCCCTAAAAAATGAAAAGGCTCAACACTGGCAGCCTAGGGGTTAGCAGGATATGAGAGCGTCCCAGTAACACTCCCCTCCACTGCAAAATTACAGCCATGCTTCACTGCCTTTTGCACCCCAGGGCAGAGGAGAGAATGTAAAGTCCAAAACTACCTTTGCTTTTGTGTTGCTGTTAGTGTAAAGACACCCACGTCATGGTTTGTGGGTTTCTGGCCAGCATGAAGATCATACACAGTCAGGCCTACAAAGAAAGAGAGGTTTCTTTAGGTTGCCTTAAATGGCAAGGCAATTTAAGAACAGGCCACTGCTGAAGAAAGACTCCATTAGGGTGATAGTCTATAGGGCTACTTTCATACCCCTGGTTACAATACAGATCTGTTTAGCTGTTATTAAGGGTTCTATTTCATCTGTCTCCCTTCTAATTTTGATCGCTTGATTACATTTTATGACACTGAAAACATATAAATGGTGTGCTTCTACCCCATAACCATCCTAGCACCTCTCTAAAGTACTACCATTTTGATGCAGTTGCTTGCTTTGCTTTGCTATGAATTTATATTTCTCAAGTAGTCCAGACTTTCACTAGAAATTATGTGCTTTAACCTTATATTTGTAGGCTGACTCACTATATTAAACCAAAACTGACTGTGTCAAACCAATCATTTGAGCCAATGAGTTTGTAAGATGTTATGGAGCAACAGCAGTACAGAAAGTTTTCTCATATAACAAAGGAGAGAATAAGCTGGTTTTAAAGTCGCATCTATTTACCAAGTTTTAGTTAGTTCAGATACAATGTCAGATGCAATAGTATTTGTATCACCTGAGATACAACATGGAATAAAAATATTCTGTGTTTTGCGTGTCATCCTTTTTACCAACACACGCCACCATTTTAAATAACTATTTTAAATTAAAGTCTCTTTGGTCTGCCAAGAGAGGAAAATGAACAGCACTTCATACACGCCTTCTAGTAATCCTGATGCAATATAAATGTTAGCTTATTAAAGTAAATGCCACTTACTAAATATCCACAAAATACTAGATACCCCAGAGTGACTGCTACCCTGGTTTAAATGCTTCAAAATGCTAACACATATTTTTACAAATTGAATAATGAGATACTTACAAAGTATAGTAACTTAACTAGAAAAGCTCTCCTTTCTCACAAATCCAGTCTGGCATGCTGGAGTGTAACTAATTCTCATGCAGTTTTATTAATTACATCAAAAGCATGTGATTTGACCTCATAACTGTGGTCATTTTAAGAAGAGAGAGACAACTGCTGTGAAAGTGCACGTCTTATGCACTCCCAGCTTTTCTTGTTCCATTAAAAAGCTCCTGTATCTCCCCTGGGACCCCACTGGCAGCAGCTACAAACGGCACAAACCAGCAGGAGTATGCAAAGAACAGGTGCTCCGGCTTATTGCAGCTGCGGTGCACGGGGAGGGGGAAAAAAGCTATTGCTTTTGCTCGCCATCTCTGAAATAGCTATCTACCTGAAGATGTCTCATTTCTCTCTCACAATACATCTTTAAAAGCGGATCTTGTCAGATGTTATACTCTCTCACAGTTAAGGCTCTTTCTGGAAGAGACACGGCCTAAAGCACTTTTGTGATTAGACATACAGTCCAGCACATAGTACATTTAATCAAAGATGTTCATAGCAAAAGGAAATACATAAACGTAAATGTTGCTTAGCAAGCGACTGAAGAGAAGCAGCAGCCATAGAATCATACTCTAATCATAGTATCGCTATGCTAACGCAGCAGTGTAACTTGATGGGAAAACACACGCTTCACGCTCTATCACTTGCAAAAAATACAGATGAATGGTGAGATAACGACATATATAATTAACAACATCGGCTTTGACTAGACATTTTTGGTCACACGTTGTTCCCTGTATTGTGTTCGCTCTCCTTCCTTTCCCTTCCTTGTCCATGTGCCCTGCCTGCTCAGGCTGAAGCCCCCCAGGAAAGGGGCTTTCTGCCCATCAGTGTTCGCCCAGCACCAGGGACAAAGGGATTCAGCTCTGGTTTGTCCTTGTGCATCACCACAGCAAACACGCGCAAGGAGAATGATAAGAACTGCGGGAAGGAATCTGTAAAAATGCGTACTTTACATACAACCCCGATAGCCTCCTAAAATTAGGCGAGTCATGACATCACCACGTGCTATTCAAATCATACGTAAGAGTTGGTGTCCAAAGACAACAACGTCTACAGGTACAACTGCCCAGACATAAGCCCTGAAAGTCACTTCTTTACGTAAGCGGCCTCTGACACACACCACAATGGTGTTTTGTAGACTACCTGCTTGCGCCCGAAGGGTACGTTTTAACGACCCTTGTTGCAAGAAGAGACGAAGCGAACATCCCAGTCCTGAATCTTGCTGATCGCCTCCCCGTCTGTGTCGCTGGCCCGAGTGCTTGCCAGCGTATTAAGCAAAACTGCATGAGTATAAAACTGCAATGAGACCAGAATCTAACGCTCATTAAAATCACTCTGTTGACCTTTTAAAATGGCAATATAGAATTGCTGTGACTAAAGAAGCTGTAAGGGGATGGTAAAATTGCATTAGAACTTTTTCAATCTATGCTTACAGTTAGCCACGCTAAACAAACACAAATGGAAATAATGTGATGCCAGTCAGTAGAGGTAGAACAACGTAATACAGCAAAAGGAGACCTAGGCAGGCTGTTTAAGATATTTAAGAGCTTCTGCCTTCTAAAATTCAGACCTTGAACAAAACTTCATGCACAATTATGCACCCACTTTCTATGGTCGATTATAACCATTTCACGTGAAAACTGAGCGCTGCCGGCACAAATGTCTCGCTGGAGTCGCAGAGCCAGCTTCTTGGACGCAAAACATCTCCTTCAGTTTATCAAGTAGTAGGAGAAAAGAGAAGGAAGCCACTAATGTCCCCATTAGGAATGGCTGTGACATACAGGGTTGTGTCACTGGTACGGAGCTAATATAGCTGACACTGCCGTGACTGATACGAAACGACCTCAGTCCCACGGCTACTCTAAAAGACACAGGCTGGTAGACAACCAGCTTAAAAATCAACGACACGAAACAATTTAAAATAGCAATCAGTGCAGGTAGGCGGGGTGGATACCTGGCTGCACCACGCAGCCGTGGCGACCGCGCTTGCCGAGCCATACAGGTAACTGCAGATACATCTTCTCACACGGCCCTCAGCACTGGAAAATCAGGACATTTCTTGTGTTATATTCTTATTTCCATGTGTGCATCTATGTCTGTAATAACCCACAAACCCCTCTGTTTTGATGAATCGTTAGTAACATGTTAAAGAGAACTATTCATTTGTGCTTTTAAAGTTCCAGCAAATTTTGACCAAGTTCAGAACAGGTGCCCATTTAGGGCTGAATATAAACTAATGAGACATAAAAATGTCCCCTTGGTAATTCTTTTACAATGCAGCAGGGGGCCATTTCTCCTCTGCCAGCTCCTCTTATTAAATGCCCATCAATGGGAAATTTGGTGTATCCTTTAAGAGTGTTTCTTTAGGAAAACGGCTGAAACCTCTGAACTGTGCAACAGTTCAAAACTCTTGCTAATACCACAGTTCATATAACTTAGTTCTTCAAAATCATCTTTTCAGTTTTGGGTTTCAGATTTTTTCCCCAATTCCTGAGGCATGCTATACACTTGTTTTCAAAATCCTTAGGAGCACAGAGTAATTTGTTCTCCTGCCCAGTGCCTACCAAGTTTTTTTGGGAACAGCAGGATTTCTTTAATGCTTCTTATTGAATTTCCCTACTTTCTCATTTAAGTGTAGAAAAGCAACTTCTATTCCGCACCCCTCTTAGCAGATTGTAGTAAAAGAGGAGAGAGGGGGGAAAAAAAAAACGACTAAAGCTCTGACAGATGGTACCCAGCGTTTGACTCATGCTGGGCTCAGCAGGACCTATAGTTTAGAAGGTTAGGACTGTCAAAAAGACTCTGCTTATCAAGTGAATAACAAAGTGTGGACTGCCAGGCTGTTTCCTATAGAAAACTTGTATTTTACTTGTAATTCTCAGCTATCTTTCTGGTGCTTCCGAAACTTTTGAGGAGCAGATGCATGCTTTTCTATTTAAGAAGCAAGTTGGAAGCTGACATCCCGGGAGCAGCCGGCGGCACAGTAGGCCAGGCTCTAGGACGTTGTGTCCCCGTGTTAGTGTCAGCGCCGCGGTTTGGGGACCTCAGAGGGGATTTGAGAGCAAGGAGAGAACTCTTCCTCTCCATTCGCCTTCTTTTGCAGTCGGTGAAAAATTAATCTTCTCTTAGATTACCGCCCCAGTCTGAGGATCGCTTTAGCAAAGTAACTGTGGTAAACTGTGAGTAAAGGCAGACAGGTCTGAGCATAAAGCAGCATTTACCAGGCTTTTCTTTTTAAGTCGTTTCCAAGCTCACATCAGTCAGCATCTATCCCGGTACAGAAGTATCTAAAGTGACTACAAATGGTAGTGAGGAGACCTGAAAACAATATTGAAGTCTGGAGAAATACAAAGAAATGGTTAACAGCTTGTACCCATCTTTACTGGTAAGTCTGGACTTCTAAATTCGGGGGTGGGGGGAGCTTGCTGGTAAATGTAGTGCTATGGTGGATATGTGGCAGGCACTGTTATTAATCATCGTTATAGCACTGTAAATATTCTTAATGCCTTCTTCCCGAAAATAATGTCAATTCATTTGTTAAGCAAGAACATCGCTTTAGTCATAAAGTAAACCGGTACCAACAGTTAGCAGCTGCTCTTCAACAGTTAGAATTAATGAGAGAGTAATTATACAGCAAAACACAACCTTCTTATTGCCAAAACTCAAGCCTCTGTCATTGCCTTGTTTGCTTTTTAGTCAGAACTATGAAAAATGAAACAACTTAACTGAGTTTGGAAGTGTACAGAATATAATTAATTCAATGTGGATTCATTGCTACGTCTGGATTCAAAGTTGTTTTATAAAAGACTTAAAAAGAGTTTGGTACTAAACGGGGAAAGGGGAGGAATCGATCCTGGTTTACAGTGAAACACAATCACAGCCATGCAGAGCAGTGTGACTACACACAGATTATTAATTTTGGTTACTCTGCTGCCAGATAGCCTGCAGCAGAACAAGTGTGTGGTCAAAAATTCTCTCATTACAATTACTTATTAATTAATATCACATTGATCTTAAGGTTAAGCCATAACCAATGCGATGCTCCTGAAGAATATAGCTCAGGGCATTTTGTATGAGGCAGTCTGTGTTTCAGAATGTTTTTACCTGGTTCGTGTATTAAAAACTTGCTTTGAGTAAGGCAATGAACAATGAGGATAATTCTTTCATTCTTCTTTCAGTCTTCAATGTAAAGCAAAAATGCTGCTCTGAAATGTGGCTAATTTATTTAAGGGCTAATTTATTTAAGCCCCCCCCTTCAAAATAGGGAGAGGGGAATAGGCTGAGTGTACAACCTGTTGCTTTTCTCCCTACTTTATCTTGCCTCAGATTAGATTCTGTTCCCCAATTCAAATGTCTGCTAATATATTATGTAGAGACCATAACAGGAAACGTATCTGTCCAAAAATTCAGTTCGATTTAGTTTTCATGCAGTTCAGTGAAGGAAATCATTAAGCAATATATTTCTGGAACATAAAAAAATGAACAGTGTTCTCACCCATCACTGCAGGGCACATCTAATGTATCCTTGCAGAAGCTGTGATTCCCATCCCCTTATTCAGCACAAGCCCAAGGACCTACGCAGCCATCTCAAGGAACAGGCAATTTTCCTTCTGTCACCTGGGCTCAATACAGCCAGGTATTCAGCTTGCGGCATCTCCCGACAAACTCTCCTCCAGGAGCTGCCTGAAAATCCCTTAGGCTGTGTCCAGTTGCTTTGTGCTCAGCACGGCCCAAGGAGCCCTGGCCCAGGAGCTGTTTTCCTGCCCTTTCCCCTGTTCCAAGGCAGGTCCCAGAGAGGGATGTCGACAAGAGTTAGGGCTCAGGGCAGGGACACGTTGGCCAGCCCTGCGGTCACTTACCAGATTTACCATGGAGTTTAATCCTGTGGACGTACACGAGTTAGTGATGAGTGCTTCTCGCTGTCATGAGATGTTCCCCAAAAAGACTGAGCAACCTATATACCAACTAGTATCTGTAGCAAAGATGTGATGTGGAACAGAGAGAAGACAAGTAGAGACACGGTCGTGCACAGACACAGGAGGGAACCTGGATTAAGTCTACAAATAAAACAAGAGTAGCATTGGCTACTTCATCTATGCATCAATGCCCAAATTTCTCTGGAAACATCCATCACCAACTCAAAATTCAGTGTTTTAACCAAGAGCCACAAACACTGCCAGTCTTAGAAAAGGCATAGTCGTATTCACACTTGCATTTCAGTAAATGAAGTACTGTTTTCAGCCAGGTATTAATAGGATTTATTTGCCTTCTTCTGATGACATGATTCAGTCACCAGTAGCCTCTAATTCTTCACTGCCATGTATCTGTTGTAAACCTTTGGGAACCGTTCAGCTGTGAGCAGCGGAAACTTTGTCCTCACTCTCTCCGCATCTGCCTGGGGTAGAGGGAAGGCGCACAGCCCAGGGGTATCTAAGCTACAAGTTAGGTATGTGTTTTCGAACAAAGGGAGCAGATGGGCTGGCCTAGGGACACCTACCACTTCGTACCTTTCAGAAAACTGTATCTATAAAATGTGGCATTAAATAAATTCCACGAATGAAGTCTGATACCAAAAAATAAAACAAAAAATTAATTATTAACCGTGATCCTGGGGACTCGAACCTGCCTACTGGGTCGAGAGTTAATTTCATTAAAATCAGGACAGTTTCTTGTATGAGCTTGGGCAGCTCTGTTTCGTGCCTAGTTTAGAGCACACTGTACAAAACAGGTCGTCTGCTATTACGCGGTACCTTTTGCAAAACAGACTTCACACTGCCTACACACCAGAATAATTTCAGAATGTCTCAAAAAAAAAGACAGAGTCAGACGTAACCCCCGCTCACTCTTTTCAAAGAGATGAATGCCTTTTATTACGAGCTTCACAGTGTGTCATTTAAACATTATTTTTATTTATACCTTAATCAAAGTAAACATGCAAATAGCTTCTATAAATTTTACCAAACAGACAGGAGAGGGAGCTCTCTCTTCATCCCACCAGATTATGAATGGATTTTGCTGAATTTATTAAAATCTAACCACATCTTTATTCTATGTCACATGTTACTTCGTGTCATTCTTTTGTCCTGGGACTGTCTCCTCTTAGCAAACAACTCTGTAGCACGAAACATTCCTCTGTCCCACAGAACATTTTTTTGGATGAATGCAGTAAGTACGTTTTTAAGGCACTTTTAATTTTGGTATAGGAAAAAAGGAAGATGTAATTTCTGTTTACGAAATTCTGCTTCCCTACTTACTGATATGCATACAAACACATACACTGCATGTATGCGTGCTTCATAAGTATACTTTTATACTTACCAACTTAAAATACCAAGCAAGTGATTTTTCCATTGTCACCATCCTTTACATGTTCACAGATAATTTTGCATTTATCCTGAGATCTATCAGATCAGCCTAAGAATTCTGGGAGATCCAAGTGCATTTTTAAGATAAATCACAGAAATATCAAATTCAAAAGCAATACATACAGGCAAATAAACCACAGCTAAAATAAACCCAAGACAAAAGAAAGTCACAGTAATCTTAATGTCTGCATGTTCTCACTGTGTTTATTTGAAATCTTATTGGAATACGGTCTTAGTTCATATTCCAAAACCAAAATTTTGTCAGCAGAAATGCTTGTATCAGCATCTGGATATAATGCTAAAAATCAAACGGTGAGTTACATCTGTCTCGTAAAGGCTATATAATAAGATTTACTTAATCCATTTGAAAGGAAAAAAAATGTTTTTGTGCCCCAATTTGTTGCAACATCTGAAAGTTCATGAGGTTATGACCCCTCTTTAAGAAAGCATCTTCTACCACCTGCAAATACCCTAGGAAAGCAGTTTGAAACAATAAAACACGTGCTAGTTAACCGTTACCAGGGCAACAGTTATGCTTCAGCAATGGGAGGTTTCAGCCCCACGGTGGCTTTGTCTAAAGAAGACATGGCCCAGCTGTTACCGAATAACCATTGTTGTAGATCATCGGGAAATAACAGTCAGCGCACCAGCTAAGCCCTGTGGAAGTTTCTATTTTCCTCGCTGCCAGAGGTACATCCGAGGAAAATGACAGAAGAACAGGCATTTTACAACATAAACCGAAATATAATAATAGTAAAGGTACTAAAACCAACCCATCGATAGCGACTCGTCATTAAATGCATACAAATCTATCTTTCGCACTTTTAGGATGATGATTTTTCTAACGCAATAACCTCAAGTCACTAGGTGGCAAATACTAACGTTATTAATTAACTACAACACCAGAAAGTTTCAGAGCCTGAAGATGAAGCGTTCTTTGTGCTTACGAGTGAACCAGCATACAAAGCCAATTCTTTTTCTTACATCAAAGGGATACAAAGGGATGCAGCAACAGATTCGTCTCCCGGCTCGTTATCATCTTTTTCAGAGATGCACAATAGTTAATTTCATTGTCTTGAAACACGGCATCACAGTTTTCAGTCCAAATTTTCATTTCCCTTTAAAATGGAATTTGGCTGACTATACTCATTAGTTTGTAGAAGAGACTGAATAATTTAACAGGGGTGTTTTGCAGGTTTTGTCTGATTGATTGTTTTAAACAGGGAGAGTCAAACCCTAGCTCCCAGGCAGTCAGCTCAGAGCTCTCAGTAACGGCAATAGAAGCAAGGCTTCGTTCTGGTATTTAGGAGAGTTTTTCCCTCTTACACATTTATTCATTCGCTCACTCTACAAAAATTATGACTGGCTGTATTAAAAGTTGCTGTGCTGAAAGGCAGCACGGCACAGGTACGATGCATCTCCATTAACTGGGCAAAGCCTCCCCAGCAGCTGGCAGAAGGGGCAGCACCGGTGCAGGGACAGAACAAGCGAACTAAGAGGCTGAACGCAAAGAATAAGCACGTAAAAGTCACAAAGGGAGATGTTCCACAACCTCAATTTCTTTTTACAAAATACAAGCCGATTTCTCTGATACTGAAGGGTGTGGTGAGGGGAAAATGTGGCGCTCTGTGTTCATTTCCACTTTCCTAGGGCTCCACTAGCGTTACAAAAAATCATGAGAATGAGTTGTTCTCTAGAAGGAACCTTTTCAACCTCTCCTGATAATCTGCTTAGCAAGGACACAAGCTGTTTTCCATTTGTTTTTACTGTAAAAGCAGTCACTGTGAGTCTCACCTTATGGAGACCTTTTTGCATGGATTTTTCAAGAATTTGGTACAAAACATCCTTTCACTTCCAAAAGACAAAGGGAAATAAGTAGTGGTCTTTAGCCTCCTTCTAAAACACAGTAAAGATTTTTCACAGCAAAAGACACCACAGATCTGTTCCTCATCCTTCAAATTCTTTGGATCACTTAGCATTGGCAAAAACAAATCTCTTAAAATGAAAGCTCCGCACCAGAACTGAGTAAATTAATCTGAGGTTTTTATAGCCTCCTTTGCTGCTCACAAAAAGAGTCTTAAAGTAGGATAAAGTAGGGATTTTTTTTCTTTTTTATTTCTTGTGCTTACTGTTTGGAATTAGCATACGTGTTAGAAGCTATACAGTCCACGATTAATCTCCTCTCATTTGTTTGTGTTTTTTTCATTTTTTTAAACACCCGCACAGTACAAGTCTATTCATAATCTGTGCCTGAAAGAATGCACAATTTAAATGTAAAAATGCACAACAAGACATGACAAGTGGGCGAGTCATAAACGAGGGGAGAATTCCATCGACTGAAGGGGAGAGAAGGTTAGTACCAAAGAACCTCCGTGGGGCTGCAGCAGTCGAAGAGGGGGTGAGGATGACTGCAGGAGAATCTAAAAATTTTCTCTCCCTTCTTTCCCCACACCAACAACTAGACAAAAAAAGGACGGAGAGAAAAGTTTACAGAAAAGAAATCACTGCCATTTGATTGCAACCAGAATGTATGTTGAGAAGGAAAGGGGAAAATTACAGTTGCTCTAGTAGAGACCAAAAAAAAAGTAGCAGAGTCAGGGGCAAGAAGTACCCGTTCACAGAAGTTTAGAGGAAAGGTGGTGTCCTCAGTTTCAGCCAGATCAAGTCCCAGGTGATTGTGAGGCATCCAAAATGCAACCTTTGGAAGACAGGGATCCACACAGGCTGTGAATGTAGAGTATGTCGGAACCAAACAATAGTTTAACTATTATCAATATACTTATCTAGCCTTCTTGAAAACTTCTAAGGAGTTACATCTGGACAGAACCTTCTTCAACATCTTACCTGAAATTCAGTTTAAAATATTACATGGACTAGTAGAAAGAGAATATTTCTCTCTCTTCTTCAACCTGGATAAAAGTCGCAGACTGGGAAATCTCTGCAGGCAAATGTGATGTCTTTATAGCAATCTCACAATTAGCTGTAGAGATTCTACAATCTGGCATCTTCATACACGGTAATTATAAAGTATACAGTTCTTCATCTTCTGCGCCTCTGCTGAGTTGAGCTGAATTCAATCCAAATCGCCTAAATAGCAGGTAGCTGACTGTAAGCTTTTTTCCTTAATAATTTTCGTGAGCCAAAAGTTGAAAACAAAAGCATAAAAACTGCATAAATTAACCCACTGGACACTGGAAAACTACTGTTAACATCTGTATACTAAGGGACAAAGTTATTATAGGTTATATTTCAACTATGAGGGCTTAATATTCCCTGAACCTGAATCACAGCTGGGTTTTCATGGGTGATTAGTTCATGCAATACTGGATGAGTTCAGCTTTTTTTAAATGATGATGCTTTGAACAGCTATTTGGTTGATGAATGTTCTAAAATCAAGCTTTGGACACAGCGGCAGCAAGAATAAGTCACTTTGAAAGAAACATCTTTTGTAGATAAGAAAATACCTAGCAATGCGGGCCTTCATGAATGGAAAAAAAAAAAAGTAACTTTTTTTCTCACTTAAAATATTCCTAGAATTATCTGATATTTGGGAAGTTTTAGCTCATCTTACTTGAATGACATCAAACAGATTGATAGTTGGACAAATATTTATTGGGGCTCAGGAAGGCAGCAACTCTTGAATGTTCTTGAAACCTCAAGGCATGGATCCTGCTCAGATGATGCAAATAAAGCTCGTGAAAAGCTGACTGCACACATATCCTCTGAGGGCTTCAGAGTTAACATAGCATTACACTGAACGGGCCCAGTTCACTTCCCAGTGACTGCGTACCAGAATTTATGCCTACATACTCCGGAAGACAGACCTCTGGAAAATTCATTCCACCTGAACAAAACTTACAGAAAAGCTGGATAGGAGGACAACTCGGTACAAAAGGACATCAATGGTGATGCTGAGCTGTTCATGCAAGAAGGCCGAGGCAAGCAGGATCACGACTTTTAGCTGGGTTGCAAGTTAGATAAAGACCTTGATCTTCTCAGTTAATGCTATGCTAGAGGACTCTTATACAACACTTGTCTCTTTGAAGACCCATCATACCCACTTTCAATCCTGCCGAGAAGTCAAATATCTACCTGGGCTGTAAGGATGTCCCTTAGGTTTCACCTCAGCTACTGTGGGCATCAGGGAAGCCAAACTGCCTCTTTCTCTCATCTTGCTGCTTTGCTACTAGATCCATGGGAAGGGAGCAGTGGAGCAGATGTTGGTGTTTTCAAGTGCAGGGGTGCTATTCCAGGAGGAGGGCACATAAAGCAAACACTACTTAGGTGGAAGAACAGGCAAGAGCACGACATCGAGGCAGGGAAAAGGAATGGTTCGAGCTCTCATTGCAAAACTCCACAAAATCCAGCAGCTGTGCTCCACCCCTTACTGAAAAGGATCAGTTGGATGGTTTTTAATTCCAAAGGGACTCCTACACTTTTTTATTACTTCCTCATTTTACATCTCCTCTGTTCTCCCTATTTACAAGAGATATATACTTAGTCTGCACAACAGCCTTGCTATGGGACTTTCCAGTTCCCAGCACTTCCCAGCAAACCACTATTCTTCCAGTAGAGGTACCACCTTTATTCTAGATTTGAATTTACATAAAGACTGAAATAAAGGTAAGAGTTTAATCTATTCTTCTCAAACAAGTGTTAATTGACAAATGATGAGGGCAAGCATCTGCAGCTACCAAGATTATGGCTGATAATTGTGCATGCAGGTACAATTGGCATGTCAGCATCTGCAAATAAAAATTGTGGTGATATCCTAGAATAACTCAAAACAATGGCAAAGCCCCATTCATTTCACTATCATGATTGTTTCAACACAAGCCTTAAATATTACTTTGGGACTGGAGGCAGAATTGCAATTGGAACCAACACATTTTCCCTAATCAGACCCTTATAAATTATCCTTATTTTTATTAAAGCCAACTTGTTCTTGTCTACTGTGTCTTCACAGGCACTGTGAGCCATAAAACGCGCTGTGCAATAAAAACATCAGTTACCTTGTATGATTTTTAAAAAATTTACCTGACTATTCCACTCTAATATTTTAAATCCATCTTCAATTACTCAGTCAGCCCAAGCCCTGCAGAGAAATTAATATGGTGCCATACATTTCCAAAAATGCTGTTGATGAATAATATGCAATCTGCCCGTCCATTTAGATTCATAAAGAAATGCATCAAAGAGAAGCTATGCTGGCAAAGCCAGCCCTGAGAAAGAAATCAAAGCTTCATTCCAAGAACTGACTCAAATCGATGCTAGAATCACTCTAGGCTAATCTAAAATTGTACTCCCTTGATTATTTTCATATGAATTTTTTAGTTACTCTTCTGATTAAGAGGCTCTTTCGGTTCATCTTGTATGTTTTAAGTTGCTGACATCATTCTAAATATTTCTTATCTTGTCATACTGCCAGAATTACCTACGCTTTCGCACCTCTATCTTCAGAATGCTGCCATTGTATTAACTAAAATATCATGCGTGAAAGAGAAAAGCAAATTTTTCTGCAACTTTCAAGATCTTATCACAAAACTGGAGTAAATGCAGCAATGCCAATGATGTGCACTTATTATTTTTTGGATAAAATCTGGGCCCCAGTGAAATCAATACAAGTTTTTGCATTATTCTCTGTGGGATTCCTCCAGAAGCCTTTCATCCTTACTCTAATGACCTATTTCCATCCACCCATTTATTAGCAAGTATTTTTAAACAAGACATAAAAAATTGTCACCCAGCCCTAAAGCTAGGGAGCTAGTTTGAACCCATCATAGTGGAATAGTGGAAAAATAAATAGCACATATTAAAAAATCCTTTTGTACAAAAAAAGAAAGAAAGTTCTTAAGCACTTGCCACCAGTGAGGGTAACTTGCAAATGGGTAACAGCTCTTCTGCAGCTGCACCAAGTCAACATTGTGATGGCTCCCACCAACTGCTAGAGATCACTTTTGCCCAGCTTTCAAATACTGACCTAAGACTATCTATCATTTATCGAATTTGTTTTAAAAAATCTGATTCTTTACTCTTTGCCACATGTAGAACTGAAGCCCCACCTGCTATTCATCCAGCTCTGAATGTAAGCAAAACCTTCACTGTGTCTGAACTTTCCATTAGACATTTTCACTACAAATTACAGTATGAAAAATATTGAGGCTTGATTGTTTGATCTTTGAGCTGGAAGTTCTAAACTCTTTTTTAATCAGTGTTACACTCATTTCATAATCTTATTACATCCACGTAAGAAAAAAAAAAAAAAAGAAAAAGCTATGTCTAAAGATCATGAAGCTTTAAGTGTCAAGCGATGAAAAATTAGAAAGTGCCAGAATTAAGGTTGCCTGTGTGTGATTATTCTGTCCCCTCTGTGCCTTTGCAGTCCGAGATAGATTTTAAATTACAGGATTACATGTGTTAGAGCAAGATTAACATTCTTTTATCATAAGGTTTTCATGCACCGTAAAAAAAGTGAAAGGTAGTCCCAATCTTTCAGAAACTTGGAACATCTTCTCACTCATAGAGAAGCTAGGAGGGAGAAAACAGAAAATGCATGTTTACCCTATGAAATACATCTAACCTATGCAGGTACCTTCTGTGCGTAGTATTAATCTAGATCTATTTACACCATGTTGTAGTAATGCTTGCCTAAATTCCTATCTAGAAATGGCCTCCTCCTGCCCCTTCGGAGCCTTTCCTTCCACAGAAATTCTACAAACATACATTCGGATGCCTAAATGGCTCAAATTAAAACAGTCGCAATCTAACAGCCATCCGCCATCCACCGCTGTTCGACTACGATTTCAGTGCCCTGTCAAAACTGCATTTGCACGATAGCCAGCACTGCATACAGGGATGGCAGCAGGAAAAAGGCGCGGGCCAAAAATGACAGAGCAAGAGTTACAAGAATTTACCCACATGGTTTTAACTCTTTTGTCACCAATGGGAAACAGTTTAAGTACTACAAAAGAAACACAAAGAAATCCAAATTCTCAGCAGTGTTGTGTTTAGTAGCCTCCCATAGAAGGATCAAGAGAAGAGAGATGCTGCCTGGCCCTTGTACCTTCTCCTTTAGCCACAAGTTTTCCTCCACTTTCACAGATATGCAACAGATGAGAAAGTCTGGTCATGCCCGTATTCGTCTGGAGCTTTGTTTGGGACTCTCTGTATCACCTGATGCCTTCTTTTGTCCAGCAAATACTGTTGAACTGGCTGAGCAAACATAATCAGACCACCTGCCAAGCCTGCCTCTGGTTTGTTCCAGTAGAAGGCTGGTTTTTCTGAGGATTTTCTGAGTCGCTCCCCTGCCAGTATGCTCCAAGGCTGCACCAAGCACAGGATTTCTCCCAGAGAAAAATCAACAGCTTTCCATCAGTGACGGTACAGGCTGCATTCTGTGGGCCTCACGGTTTTAATATGCAAGGTAAGGAAAGCGGCCCAACCTTGCAAGAACATCTGATCCAAACAAACACCGGAGGGCTCGCGCAGGGTAAAGATTTCACCAGGAATTTCACCAGGAATTGCCTGCGGCCCCGCAGTCTGCCCCTCTGTCAGCCAGAGGCTTCCTGCCTCTCCATCGCGCCACAGAGGAGCGGCCCCAGAGAACCCCATGCAGCGGACACGGGGCGCAGACATGGTGTCAGCGCTGCGGCTGTTACACCGGTCTGCAGCCCTCCTAATGCAGAGTGCAAGGCAGCCCGCGGTGATGTGCTGGGTTAGGGCGATGCTCGTTTTCTTTTAAGGTACTATGAGCAGAATATTGCCCATAGAACCTGCAAGGAAAAAAGCAGTTGGTTCGCCTTGCTCCAGTGTTCTGCTCTTGCAGCAAATGACGATGAAACATAAAGTGAATGATCTTGCTTACCATCTCCTGTAGGTAAACAGCTCTATGAAACAAGCTTATCTTTTACTTTACCCTTCATAAAACTGTGTTACAGCTTTTTTTCAGAACAACCTCTCAATATCTACATTTCTTCTTATAATTTCATCAAATGTTTCCATTACATCCAACTTCTTCTTTGGTTCTTGTCTGTTCTTGTGTGTAGTTCTGGCATTTTATTCCTAAACAGATGAAATGTACTGACAGAGCTCCATAATGACCAAACACAAAAGCAGGATTTGGTTATAGTTCTCTGCTCAGATGTGCTACCCTGCTTTGAAAGCACTGATCAGCAGAGTTACAGGAGCATGAAAGGAGGTAAGTGTAAGGAGCTGAAGAAACACGCACATCATTTTTAGATGCTTTACATAAATGGCTTTTGTTCAGCAGTTAGAGAGTTCCCTTGAATTTGTATTTTATTGTATTCCCTATTATACAAGAGAAGCCAAAAAAGCAGAGGCTGAACCAGAAAGAACAAGTCTGCTGTATCAGTTTAGATGCAGATTGGGGCATGCCAAAGATCACGGAATAAACTAGGTCTCAGTTCAACAAATGGAGTTGCTTAATAATACTTCTCTCAGAGAAGATGCACAGAGACTCTAAATGTTTTAATGACAGATCTTCACAGTCCCAGGTGTTGTCTGTGGAATTATGCCATTTTTTCCTGTGTAGGACATTCAGGGAAGAAACTTAGCTGACATGAATCCACTTGCAGGCCTAACCTGGATGGCTGTGAATTGGCTTAATCTCAGCTGGCAACTGTGAGCAGTTCATAACTCTCTCACAGTGGTATCTGGGATTATGCTAAACACAGCAATTTCTTTGCTCTAACGGATTAGTAGACCTGCATGGCACCTAAATTACAGAACCAAGCGATACTGTAGCACTACACAACATCCAAACACACCATGCACACAAGATGAACCCCGTGGCTTATTCAAACCATTAAGTACACTGAACTCCAGACCTTGCCTTCCTTACCCCTGCCCTTCCCAGCTTTACTGTTGCAACACCCTGCAGCAGCAGAATAATCTCTGTGTTAACTGCGTTAACAAATTTTTCTGACATCACATCTCATTTCAACCCCACTGAAAATGTTACTTGTAAAAATACCTTCTGAAAACATCAGTCTAGCACTGAACTGGAGGGCAGACGATGGTTTTTCTGCGTTTAAGCCTTCACATCCGAGTTTTTTAAGGTAAACAAAGTTCTATGCCCAGACTTTTCACTTCATCCCTGTCTTGTCACAAGTTCAAAGATCAGTGTTCCACCATAACCACCATCTACGCTAAATTTTCCATTACCCAAAACAATTGCCATCAATTTTTCATGCATTTATGACTTTGGTAATGTCCCAACTCAAACCAGTCAGGATTCTTGTAACTTTTTTAAAGTTGAAGTTCACATGCTGAAGAGGAACAAATGATTACCTGCCATTTCAAGAAACACAGCTATCCTATCTATGTCCATATTTATGATACCAAGCATTAGTGCAATGTTTGGAAAATGAGGTGTACAATCTACCTTTATGTAGTTCTCATTTAGCTCTTACTTACCTTTAAAATGCAATTAGAGATACCATTATAAATAAGCAAATTAAAGCAACATCTTCTGTCTCTAATTCAACTCCATTAATTTAAGAAATCATCACGGTGTCACGATCTGACATCACTGACTCTGGCTGGATATCAAAGTTAGCTAGCTACCAAGTAATCAAACACAAATCCTGTTATGCTGAAGCATATATTCACTGCTACGGAAAGCAGAGACCCTCCTTGCTACCAAATGCCACTCACATATAATTTTCCTAAGCTGTCAAACAAATATGCCAGCTCCTTAGCCACAATTATAATATTCTTATTCGCATTTGCAGTGCTTGCAACTTTGTTACTTACAGCCCAATCCAAAGATGCAGAAATCAATGCAAGATTCCCATTAACATTAGATGGCTTTAGTCAGCCTATGGATACCCAGCAGAAAGGAATATTATGTATAGCCAGTGCACATAATATAGTTATATTCATTTCACTACAGTTTTATGGCTGAAAGCTCCAGATGGCCAATCCTCAGAGATATCTCCCTAAGTTTTATCTACATGTGAAATTCCAGGGAGCAGCTGTAGTCTGCCAAAAACTATTCACGTCCCACTAGGGATCAAAGGAACCTGATAAAAGATGGCTCACTCTGATGTACAGAAGTTGGTGCTCAGCAAAAAAAGGTATGACACAAGTTCTTTTTAGTCCTGCAAAATTTTAGAAGAAAATGATTCTGAGATAAAAGTGCACTACCTGAAACAGCCCTGGTGAAGTGATGCTACTTCTGCCTCAGCAACTGCTAACAAAAGTACCTCTGATGTAAAAGTAGTTTGTTCATGATGTTTATATGGACTTAGTTACCACTCTCATTAGTCACCAGATGTCACCCGACATCGTTTGTTTTCCCCTGGAAATTGTTCTTTAAATTCCCCTATTCACTGTAAGCATTTTTCTTCCACACCCAAAGTTCAAGTTAATGAAAATATCTACATCACAATCTGGGACACAGATTGCAGAGTAGTTTAACAGACAGACCTAGTGGACTGCATGGCATTTGTGCCATGGAAGCAGCAACAAAATGAGTTACCAGCTTGCATATGGCTTGCAAAAAACGTTGTAGAATTTCTAAAGATCAGCGTGTGCTCCAGTCATACACCTGCAGCTAGAGCTACGGACTGACACTCTTAACAGCTGACAAGAACAGACTGTAATCTGAAGATTCATTTCAGGTTAATTTTGCTGATTCTTACAAATAATGTATTTGGAGGTATTAGAACTAAATAACAAAACATTCACTGGCTAAACACGGGTTTTGGTCAAATGTTTGAATACTGTTCAATCAGGCCTAATTTTCAGCCTTGAAACTCAGGAGACACTGATTTTAATTTAAAAAAAAATTAAATACATCTTAGAACTGATCTATGGCGTGACTAAGCATGAGACCCACTCTGAACTGGACAGAGTGGGAACAGTTGGCAGCTTGGAGGCACAGGGACAATGTTGATGCATCAGCCTCTGTTGTGGCACATGACAGGGAGCTCTAACCTGAACCTCCACATCAGAGCCTAACAGTTGAAGCAGCGTTCTGCCCAGGCCACGCACAGCTTTTCCTCCTCCAGCTCACCATGGCAATGTGAGCGGGCGCTGAACCTCAGTCTGCTGGTTAGACATAGCCAGGGCACCTCTGTGGAGGAGAGCGACTTAATTAAATCAGTTACAGTCAGACACATTCCAGATTATTTCTTTTTAGGCCTGTACCAGAAATACAAAATCCAACTATCTCCAAACTCATTGACTGCATTCTTGCAAACAGAAGCGGGTGAAAGCAGAAACCTTGATGTCTGAGGGCTGTGATGACCCTAATCTATGTTGTGTGTGTTATTTGCTCTCAGTACAGCAAGATCTACAGCAAATGGACAGACATAGCTGGCACATACTCATCCAGTGGAAACAGAGAGGCTAGCTATCAAGACTTAGGTCTGAAACCGGATTATTCCTTTCAAATGTAGTGGTTTTTCTAGATCCAGAAAATGTGTGAGAAATAGCATTGGGTCTGTAGTTCTCCTTGCCAAATGCTGCATACAGAAAGCCCATACACGCTGGCATAAGGTTATAGTTTCTCATGAATTTCACAACTCAAACACTTACTGAATTTGCAGACTCGCCCTGCTGCAGGCCTACATCATTTCCTGCGTTTCTGAGAAGCAGAACACACTTGCTGACTAACTTGTGTTAAACTATTCGACCAACAAACAGCAGTTTTGAATAAAGTAAAACTTGTATAAGATGTATAATGCTCTCTAGCAGTACCACCTAGAGTGATTCTTGGTAATATTTATTCTTAGTAATTCTTAGATAAAAGAAAGGTATACGTTTCCTAAAAAACGGAGTGGTGCAATTAAGCGGTTTTCTTTTCTTCCTAGTACGCTGGCCTTGTTAAACCTCAGCATCTGAAGTGTAAAATTTTTAAAAAAGACATTAAATGGGGACACTGCAACTGAGAAAATCAGGACGTAACCAAAACCACTGCAGAGTTTTTGATGTCGCAGATACTGCATCAGGAACTGATTGGATAATGATCAGTCACCATCAGTTCCTAATGCATTGCCTTCAGCATCTAAACAAGCATCTCTAAGTGTCTAACATGAATAGCTGCAATACTGTAATGATGCCACATGTGCTGCATGTCCACCTACCAAAAACTTGACAGCTCTCTCGCAAAAACACAGTATTACCCTTAGAGGGAAATGTAAAGGTATTAGTGCTGTTCAGTGGGACACCTCCCTCCCTCCCAGGTTAGGGCAGTGCAATTAGAACCGGATTGGGAGAAAAAAATTGAAGGAAAGGAAGACTGTTTTTGCCTGAGGTGGTTACCTCAACAATGTATTTCTCTTCATAAAAGATTTACCAGACATACCTAAAATATAAAGAGAGTGATAATGACAATAGTCACTTATATTGTACCTTATTTCAAAGTACTGCAAAATTATTTCCAATATGTTTTGTATTATTATATGCGCAGAAGATATGCATACTGATTTATTTGTTCGTATCTATGAGACCAAATGAAAAAGTAGAGAGAGAGGAACCTTTTCTTCACTGATGAAGCAGAAGCCACACTGAACTGGAACACAGCAAAGGACAACATATAACGTTAATACACAACAATTCACTCAGGAGCCGAATGAAGCATATCCAATTTTAATCACATATGACATCTGGGTAAGTAGAAGGCCACTTATAAAATATTAATTTGACAGATCTTTCCAGCTCTTTGCATTCTTGCATCTCCGAAAGTAATCTGAGCCTTGATTTAGACCTTACCTGAAGAACACAGCCCTCACCAACACAATTTCTATTAATACCACAATTTCTCAGCTGAGCATTGCCTCAGAGCAAAGCATCTGGACTCTCCAGTACACCCGTGGATGTGCTGGAGGTCTCATACCTCTATTCTGAGCATCTCTCATCCCACGTAAATTTGTGATCACCAATCTACACAGAAATCTGGATAAACTGAAACAGGAAGATATGCAGCAGGATTTCAAAACTATCAGTGAACTTACTTCTATTAATTGCTCAGAAAGATAACCTGGCAAATCTTACCTGCACTCTGACAGAAAGAACATCACCTCCACAGTTCTCTGAGGGAAAAGTGAATGCCTAAGAACTTAATTATGATATAACAGAGTCAACTGACATTGTTTTATTCATTATTCTTATTCAGACCTGAAGCTCAGAAACATTAAATACAACCTTCTGGCTGTCTCCTCATGAGTTTTACCTGTTTCTTCTACCTAGAGATTACTCTGGCCACAAACTTTGAATAAGAACGGGGATCTGGAACTCATCTCTATGCCACAAATTGTAGGCACTTTTTTAACCAAGGGTGTGTTTCATTATGTTAAGTCGGTAAGAAGAAAAATCTATATTCAAATCCTCAATCCAGAATCCTTGTATTCAGAGATGAGAAGTGCTGGCACAGGTCCACAGGTTAAATCCTCAGAGTGAACCATTCCACTGAGAAAGAAATTTGCATAGCGCAAAAGCAGTCTAAAGGCGCCGCCGTACATGCAGAGACATGGAGCACCTTCTAAAAGGCAGGAAACATGGCTTGTGGCAAGAGTAATTTTAGGAGTGAGACGAGAAGCCTGAGTAAGCAGATGTTGTCTGCAAGGTCAGAAAGGTAAGTGCCAGTTTCACAACACTGCAGTTTGTGCAGTGACACAGAACTTATTCCAGCCCCTCTGGGGAATCAACACCACCTGTGTTGGTTTGGATCTGTGATCAGATGAAACTGTGACCTACAATCTCCTCCCTTCATGCAGATCCCAGATTCCTGCACACGGACATCCATGCTGTCTCCAGCTGGCAGTAAGGTTCTGAGGGAACAGTCTGAAGGAAACCAAAGTAGTATTTAGCCCTTTTTTTTCCCCTTCCTGGGAAAATATTTCAAGCCTATCAAGACTTAGAAACACTGGCCTTTCATTTATTTTTTCCCTATTGGCTATGTTTTTTAGAACCCTTGTATTCAAGGGGTAATACACCACATATTTTTATTTATTACTTTATTTATTTTGACCTTTTCTAGCGCCAAAAATGTATTCAGCACATCATGCATGAGTGAATGGCATAGTTCCACAGGCCAAACATACACAAAATGTGAGGAATAACTGCTGCAGAAAGGAGCTAGCAATAAAAGAATTAAATAATTAGTAGTAATAATTAATAGTTATATATGTATTAAGTATTTTGGAGAGGAGAGGAGAGGGGAGGGGAGGGGAGAGGGGAGAGGGGAGAGATGGGTCCCTTCGTTACACTCACTGATTCCACAAGCTCATACCTATTGCTGCAGGAGATACACTAACCTGGGCAGCTGGCAATGTGTGGACAAGGGAGCAGAAGTGATCCTACACCACACATATCTGCAGAATTACATGACAGATACTGGTCTAGGTGCTGTGGCAACTTTAGCCAGCTGCCCCCGTGTCCCTACACCAAAGAGCACAGATTTGGGAAGTTAAAAAGAATTGAGCGCTCTGCAATTAGCACTGCCTGGTGCCACTCGCGCTCTGATCTCATGGCATGCAGTTACCATCTTTTCTTCTCAAAGCCCAAGACTCATTTAGACAGAGGCCGTGCCAGCCCTAACCAGTAAGAGTACATCCTTCCCAGAAATTATTACAGCCATAAAGCACACAGCTAGCTTTCTTTGTTCTATAGGAGCCATTTTACTTTTACTTCTCTTTGGTCAATCTTTAACAAAACTTTTTTTTAAACAAGCCTTAACCTTAAGTTCTACTAAATGTGAATGCACTCTGTGAACTTAACAACTTTGTGGTCTTACAGCCACAAAGAAGGGAATGAGGGGAAGAGAGAGAGAGAGACCTCTTACAACAAAAGCTGCAAAACTTATTACTCCTTTTAGGTTTTATTCTAATTTACTAGACTTCAAGGTGATCGTATCCCTTACGGTAGTTCTGAAGTGCTCTGAAACCTAATGCTTTTTGGCCTGTTAGATATAGCAAGCTGCCTGTGCAGTGCAACACGCAGTTATCTATACTCTAGACTTCCCAGTACTGGGGAGCGGGACTGGCAGATCTGGGCCTTTGCTTTGGACCCAATTAACCACCAAGGAATTAGCATGGTATTATAGGTGTCCTCAGATCCGGATCAGCCTGAACAGAAATGCTGTGGGAGAGCAAATGGGTGGGAAGACTGAAGGGAGCTGATGTCATTGAGCTCACACTGTAATCTAATTCTAGATTGTTTAGGCCTCCCATCTCTCATCCTCTTCTTCTCTTCCTGTTTCTAGGAAAGAAAATAGCCTCCACCCTGCTAATGATCCCCCAGGGGAGGCAGCATCAAGAGGCAACACTTGCTGCAGCAGAGAAAAGCCACGGCTGCTGCTGCTGTTGAGGCACACAGCATCAGGCTAAGAGTATCCGCAGCCTAAAGACGTCAGCTCATCTCAGTGGGTGAGGAAGGAGGCCTCCCCCCATGGGAACTCAGCTGATTCAGGGAGGGAGGGGAACAGCTTCTCAGTGAAAACAAACCACTGAGCTTCCCAGAACCCCAATAATGTCTGTGCATTCTCCAGAGAGAATTTGCAGAAAGACAGGAACAAACATACTCAAACAGAAAGATGCATAGTTGGAAACATCGTTTGAACTTGACATTTCACAGTGAAAACATAGGGCAGAGGGCTCAAGCAGCTCTCGCCCCGCATCCCCACCACCAGGCAGCAATGGGTTCCTCTCGCTTTGCTTTTTCACAACTTCTTTGCCTCCCTCCTCCCTGCTGAATGCTTATGGCCAGCTCCTGAGCTCCCTCGCTGAAGCCGCTGGAAACAGGTAAGGAGGTAAAAAGGGACCACTTACTCTTCTTCCATGATTTTTTTTCCCTCCCCTTTCACACTTCTATCCCAGTTCAGCTACTGTCTAATCAGCCTGCAGTGACAACCACAAAAAAATGGCATTAACTCTATTTCTCCTCACTTACCTTTTTCCCACTGCTAAGAGAGTATCCAGTAATTCTTGCCCTGGAAAACCTTTGTCATCTCAGAGGGAAAGCAACCTTTCCATTACTTGCTCCCACTCCCTGACTCAGCCTCTGCCAGAGGACTGTGCAAATGCGATGTTCCCCCAGGTTTGTTAACCACGGAGCACCACATTCATTTATGACAGGTATGACCTGGGCGAAAAATGAAGGGGGAAGAAGAAGGAAGCATTTGATAAGCAAGTAATTAAATACTAACATATTGAATCTCCCACTCTGCTCTCACTGCTTTTGAAGGCAATAAAATCCACACTGGTATTTCCTAGGAATCTCTATACATACAAAAAATTATCTGAGGCAGGCATTCCCTACAATAAAAATTATCGTAATGGTGTCAGACCAAAGAGCCATCTAATTCACCTGGCAGTAACTAAAACAAGGCGCAAGAACAAGGTAAACACAGGGGGACTTTCCCAAATGCTATTCCAGGCTCCAACAATTTGTGGCTCATGAACTCCCCGAGACATAGGTTCCCATGCATTTAGTATCTCTAACAAATTTACTTTTCGTGAACCTATCCTGTATCTCCTCGAGGCCACATATGCTGCAGCACCCATAAAACCTGAGGCAAGGAGCTCCACGGTTTAACGACACATAGCAATGAAGAATCACTTCTTTTTGTACCTCTGCTCAGTAGAGCTTTCTTCAAGCTTTACCTTGTTTGAAAATCTGGCAGCTGAGTGTGCATATGAAAAACAGTGCTTGTTCCTAAAAATTTGTGTAAATTTTACCACACTATTCCACAATTCCTGCTGGAAATGGGGGAAAGAATGAAGAAACTAAAAAACACTGGGGCAGTGGGGCGGAAGCCTAGGCAATGAGGAAAGAAAAGAAGGTGACTGTCTGTGGTGAAACAGGTCATTGTATCAAGAAAAAGAATCTGTAATTCCTACTTTAAGGACACAAAGAAGTCTTCCAGAGAAGTTTACACATCTTTTGAATTTCTGCCCAAGTATCTCAGCAAGTAGAAAGATGTTTTAAATGACAGGCCCCCCTCTCTCCTGACTGCATACTTGGCGATGTTTAGATGCCATATTTATTCCATCAGGCTCATGAAGTAAGTTACACCCAAGAAATGTGCTCCAGAGATGCCCAGTTCAGACAGTAGGGTATGAGTAACTAGCACGGAGGTCTACGGTCTCCCCAGTTTTGGTTAATCCACCTCCCACTTGGACCATATCTCAGCACAGGCAGGGAAGGCGCACAAAGCTGTCCACCCTTTTAGATGACTCCACGGTCCTGACGGAGCAACAGCTTGGGGCACGCGCTGCAGTTAGCCACCCACACACATAGGTTAATGCACTTTTTGATGATTCATAAACCCAGATCTAACAGCAGAATCAAGCCTTTTGTTCATTATTTTGGAATGAAACATCAGCTAACATTTTTTACAGATGACTGTCAAGGCAAAATCCTGGACTGAAGAGTCCTGCTTATCTAAAACGATTTTCAGCTACACCCTTTAAGGCAAAGCCATGTCTATTAAAAGAAATAAAGAAAATCCCAGAATCATAATCCTGGAACATTCAGCTGTGTACTGTACTCTGTGCAGTCCATTATGCCTAGATTTTGCAGGGATCCTCTGTAAAGCAAATGCTCTTACTGTGCTACATAATCCCTACTCACTGTGGACTAGTTAAGGATGGATTTGTATAGTCTTAACTGCAAATTCTTCTGCTTTTGGGTGTTCTTGCTGAGTCTTTAATAACATAGCTTTGAAGTTTAATTACTCTCTTAACAGTTGCAACCATTATACTTGAGATATATAAAAGATGAGTAATAAGCTTGTAAAGTAGGAGTTAACTTTAATCAACAAGGGAAAACATGAAGAAAGTTTTATTCATCAATAGCTTTGACAAAATTAACTTTAGTAGCATGCACATCAAGTCCAATTTTCAACTCACTGGAGATCTGCCCTCTCGCTCCTTCCAGCAAATTCTATTCAATCACTAATTATGAAAGAGAGGAAGAGTTGCCAATCAAAGCGGCCGGGGCGGCGGGCAAGAAGATTCACAACTGCCAGTTAACTTTACTACTAATATAATGGAAAAAACATGTGCAGAGCAGCCACCCAGAAGATGACTGCCCACCACATTTTGAAGAGAGAGTTACATCAGAAGACAAGATGGCCACAGAAGATTACATTGGCACACAGCTCAACTAATCTAACGCACAGAGCTAGGACGAGAGAGACTACGGACACAGAAAAACTGCTCTGACATAAAGATATATCGCCACATTCCCTTTTTTAGAGAAAGGGGAAAATTAACAACCCATGTGTCAGCTAACAGAGGACAGATCTTTATGAGGGAAGCATTTCCAGAATATTTGATATGATCGATCATGTTCTTTGACCTCCCCACAATGCCGCGATACCCTCGGAGCTATACTGCTCGTATTCGCAATAACAACACAAAGGAAGACACTGGAAATGCAGATCCAATTAGCAATCTCCTTTTCTATCTTTACTGTTGTTTGCCTGATGACATAGACACAATTTTAGGTAATAATGTACATAGAAAAATGTGTGTATACGGAAGAACGTAACGCCAATAGCCCCTTTGCACAGTTGGCAACGCGAAATGTAAACACAGTGTGGCATACCCTTCATGCAGTCAACAATAAATACAAAACTATACATTTAGACTCCCGTTCTGCAACTGCATTTTCTCAGGCACCCACCTATATTCAGAAAGCATCATTTGCACAGTAAGCACATATTTGCAAACAGGATTTATTTTCTCGACAACATCTAGTAAAATGAAGGAAATAAATTTTTATAACATAGGACACGAATTTTTCTTGGGCACAGCAGGTGCTGACAGATGGAGAGAGACACACATCACAGCATTTTGTTTTGTTTTAAGTAGCGGGCTCAGGAGTGTTATACCATGTCACAGAAGGGATGGTTACCGGCTCAAAAGCCTTGGCCTCTAGGGTTTTTTCAGATGTAAATAATATCCCATTTTGATCAATTTTTCTTTCCATCTATAAACTTTTTTCTCCTGCCATTTTCCAATCTATTCTGGCAGCCATATTATTGCTATATATATAACATATTCTACTGGTTCACATTGATTTATATTCTATATGAACACTTATCTACATAACTACACACAAAGAACACAATGTTCAAAGAATGTTAAAGTTGTGAAGTCCAGACTCCAGTGTCATGAAGTGGCAAGATTCAACCTGCACATTTTTACACACTTACAAAAAAAGATGTTTCTACCTCTTAATAGTGTCTATGGAATATGAAGGGAAAAGATGTCAAGATTATGTAGGATCCTTTCATCCAAACTGTCACTGTAATACAATATATGCTGTCCATAAAAAAAGTTCAGCGTCGTTATATTTCTTTTGCTAGAGATTCTTCCAATGTCAGATATGATAAGAAAGCTGGAGCGTTAGCTCTTTCTAAATGCAATACTACAATTGCTAGGGAACTTCTAAATTCTGTGAGGCAAAACATTAGAGTAAGACATGTTTTTACCCAATTTACCCTAACTTTATAAAACTAAAAATCCCCCTCTTTGCCACCTAGATACAGCATGTCTGGTCTCTTACCAGGAAAACTTTCTTACAACATCTAGAAACTTTTGTCATCTAAATCTTTCTGTAGAAAACTCAGAGAATTCATATTCTCATTCATTTATAACTTGACTTTTGTATTTCCAATCTTTCTTCTCATCAAGACATTATAGAGAGGCTTCCAAACTTGCCAGCTGAGAGGCAGAATTTATTAGCTCCACGACTCATTAATTTTAGGCTCCAGTAAAAGTACAAGGTCATTTAATGATGCGATAGATTATATCCCATCCCTGAAGTCTGAGGAGCACGAGAGTAGCGTCTCCCCTGTGACATCAGGAGGAGGGACAGTCTCAAAAACTTTCTGCCCAGAGACCACCAGCTTTACGAGCTCTGCTGAGAAACCATCAGCACTGCAAATTCTCCAGGTCTTGCTTATGCACTGTGCTGGCTGAGATTGTAACCACCAAAGACTCCAGCTGCTTGTGCCAAAGTCCTTTACGCAGATGCACAATTGGAACTTGTAAATTACGTGTAGAAACAGCTAAGGCTCATGAAACTCCAAAACATTTCTAGTTTGACCAGTGTGGCCAGCAGGGTTGTAATTTCTGTGAATCCAGTATCTGGGCTTCTTGGAATTTACCAGCCCTGCTGGCAAAGCAGTCACATCTTGTAACTTCCATGCGGGCAGGAATGAGGTTCAAGGAACTTACAAGCTCCCCAGGGCAGCTGGAGGAACTTGCAAATTCAGTTAGACAGATACCTAGTGTTCGTGGAACTTTGCCAAGCCTTTTCAGAAAACAAATCTCAGCTCATGACGCTCACAGTTTTTTCACTGTTGGAACTAACAGTAAGGTCCACTGCAGAGGTTATGCTCCCCACTGAATGCCTGAGCGAGAATGTGTCTTTGCTGGGAATCTGAGTTATATTCTTGGCTGTGTATCTGCAGGACAATATGAACTTCCCCAGAGATTCAACAGCTGCATCTTCTACCATATGCCTGAAGGATACTGTAAATGTTGTTCTCATGCAAATTAACCTCCACAGGTAGTCTGGTGAAGATATAATCTGTATCAAGTGTCTCACACAAAATAAAACAGGCATGAGAGGAGCCAGCAACTACTTCAGGTTCCAGCCTCAGAGCACTTCTGAAAGGCTTGATGAAAGGTGAAGATGTTCCTAAGCACAAAGCAGTTGTTTGCTCCTCTGGTGACTGTTTTCTTTTGTTTGAGATATCCCAAACTATCTTCTTAACTATCATCAATGAGAAGCACCGAAACGCAATAACAGAGGGGGAACGCTGATTCCTGGGGAGGCAAGTGGGTATGGGTGACGGGAAAAGCAAGAAAAACAACACCTACTCCAGCATATGTTGCACTGTGAGACGGGAAACAAAACATCCCACATGAAGGGACAGATGGAACAAAGTATTATCAAATTATTATTTCGCTGTTGCTTCAAACGAAGCATACGTACTAGCTTCAGCTGTCATGTGCTTGAGCCTAACCTTCCAAGCACAGAAGTCTGATAAGTTTTAAAGACTCAGGCTGTTATTATAAGAATATTACATGTACATCAGTATAGTGCATATGAATTAAAAGATATTCTACTCTCTGATCATTACCAGAGTCTAACTGGACTTAGTTATCCCTGGAAGCTTCCACCCCATGTCTGCCTCCAAGTCTCTATGGAATCACTAAGCACCTTCTGTGGAGCATCTGCATTGCCCCACATGAAAAATCAGTGTTAGATACTACAATCGGCCTCTTCATTCAACCAGATTCAGGACAGGCCAAAGAATGCTCTGACCAATGGAACTGAGCCGAGCTGTCCATGCTTACATTAAAAGCAAGAGAGCAGCCCTTGGAGGGGAACAGTCACCGAGGTCAGTCAATATCAGCCCACCGAGGAAGAGAAGAGTTTGCCTCATTTGCAGCAATTTAGAGAAGGCCAGGATTTTCTGGAGAGAGGTCTTCGACTGTGGCCTCCAGCACCGCCCTCTGACTTCCCCGTTATGCAGCTACATTAGACCCACGTTAAAAGGGACTCCCCTTCTAGCTCCTAATCCCAGAGATAACCTGGAGCACCATTATCTTTTGTAATTCTCATTCACAACATGTGGGAAGAGGTAGCCCCACTGAGCTACCTATTCTTTCAGCTTCCTCTAAACCTGCTTTGCGCAGCTTAGCACAGAGGAGCCGCTACAGAACCCATACAGACAAATACAGCAGATGCTACCAGAAAGGCCCTTACACAGCTGCATGTGCTGTATGTGTGTCCATGCCCGTATGCATGTGCTTTTCAGAAGGTGTACCTGTGGGTTCATAGGTCTGTCCATACTTCCAGGACTTCTGCACCCGGAGAAACTGATTTTTGCCTTCTAAGAAGCATTGCATTCATTAAGAGGAAAACAAAAGAGGCTGTAGGAAACATGAATAGGAGGGAGATGTACCCGATAAGTGTGGATAAAGGAAAACCTGATTCATCAACACTCCTTAGACTCTGCTTATTCCCCGAGGAGAAGTCGTCTCTCTCATTTTAATCTTTTGGAGATTCTGCACAGGCAGTAAACAGCGATTAAAACTGCTTGCAATCAATATTACCTTCACATCTCCTTTTATCCACACTGATATTAATACACACAAAGAAACTTCTCAACAAGAGCCTTTCATACCCTTCTCCTCTGGGTCTCACTCTTCCCCCGCACACATATCTGTTGTCACCTCAAAAAATACATTGGAGTAATGCAGCCGCTCCCCAATTCCCTTGCGGTGTACTCTTTGTGAATCTGAAACAGTCTGTTAATCCCAGAACCTCAATCTTAAGACAAACCATTGCATTTAGGATTCCTAGTCTTGCCAGGTTCAGATTTTTTCCCTGAATTCATCTTATCCAGCTTTCTGTTTAACCAAATTGAAACAGAAACCACATTTTGCACAGAAGATGAAGATACAGCAGCAGCTTCAGAAAACACCATACCAGGACAGAAAAGTTTAACCCTCACTAAGCAGTCTCGCTCTTCCTTACGTCACATGGAAAGACACCTTTGAGGTCATTACAGAAACTCACATGCTTTCCCAAGTAACTGTATCACAGAAACTTAGTTAACTGCTTTGACAAGGCAACAAATGAAGCCTCACAAAGGACATCGTGTTTGTATGTAACAGCTTGCTACATCACTCATGTAACTTACTCTGGTTCTTTCCTCTCTAGTGCAATTCTAAAGAAGTAAATTGACTTTAGGGGGGCTGGGGAGTAGTTATTACCACAGTTTAAACAAGAGGAAAATTAGTTTAATTGCATATATTATGTTAGAATATGCTGGCCCTCTCCATAAAGACATTATCTTGCTTTTTAAGGTGAGTCTGTTCAGAGAATTCATAATTTTGGCTCATTTCATCCATGAAGGTTCCTTTCTTCGTGAACCAGAGCAGAAGACTATGCAAACTAGAAGTGAAGGCGATTAATGTAGCATTCAGGAAAGAGTTCTTCCATCGAGCAGAGAATACCCTTGGACAAAGCCATCTGTTTCCACAGTTCAGACTAGGGCAAGTTCAGCTATGAAGCTACATCCCAGTTTCATAGATGATCTCTCTTCCCAAAATGAGCTGAAGCAAATGTCCAAATTCAAACTTCTTTAATACATTGAGAATTTTTGGTACAAGCTCTGGTTATAAAGTCTGTGGCGCTCTTCTGTACATGGTATGAGAATTGTGAAAGACAGCCTCCCCAGAGGGCACTACGCCTGTGCTCTAGGTCTAATATTCCATCTTCTCCACTGCTGGTCTGACATTTGAACTGTAACTATAGAACCCCTTCAAAAATATTTGCACATTTTTGTTTGCCTTGCAGTAAACATTCTGCTTTTCAACCACAGCGAGCACTGAAGAGGACAGACGCACCTCATACTGACATTTTGCCACTAGAGGGCAGCTCTATATTTCTAGATCTTTTTCATTATCTCAAAGAGGAATTAATTTCATTGCATTCCTACACAACGGATCCACAACATATAACTTCGGCTCAAGAATCTTATAAAAGCCTTCTTTGTTTTAAAGCAAAACACAGTGGTTACCATTTAATTCAATGGTCTATCGTGCATTTATCTTTGAGCGATGTGCAGTATCCCTGTACGCAGATTTCAGAAGGAACTATGCAGAGTTGACTTTTTAATGGAGAGCACCATTGAGGAAACATCTCTTTATTTTGCCAGGGTGCTGTGTGTTTCCATGGTGCATTCCCAATCTCATAGGCTTTTGGTATTTTCTGCTGCTTGTAAGTCCATATGCTTTAAACAGCAACAATAGCAATTTATCAAAAACCATGTTTTTAAAGGTCAGCATTCTTTTAATATGCACGTTTACGTAAAACCACAAATCTATGTTAAGCAATTTTCACCAGAAAAGAACTGGCTGGCTCAAGTTTTCTCTTCTTTTTCTTTTTTTTCCCCTGCTAGCAAGTACCCTATCATCTGGACAAACCTCCACCAATGTTAGACCATGCCCTCAAATCAACATTTGCATTTAGATTTGCGTGTATGTACCTTCTCCCCTTTAAGGCTCACCCATCAGCCAACAAATGATTGCTGTCAATCAGATCACAGGAGCTCTGCCACACGGGGCAGTCCCACTTACCCCACGCTCAGCTGCATTCCTTATCCAAGTTTTGGGGGACAGCAGGTTCCACAGCAACTCTGCACGTAGCGTGAAGTGAAGTCCAGTTTCCACAGGGCTCCAGCCACAGATCTGCATGGACATAAACCGAAAGCATCCTTCAAATAAGCCCCACAGAGGTTTTGCCATCCCATCCTTTTCTTTTTAAGTGACTAATAGACAATGCATCATGTTACCACATCTCTCATTCCCTTTAACTGAGAAGTTCCCCGAATTTTTGTCCCTTATTTCTCAGAAAACTCAGCCAGGAGCTGCAAGGATTACTGGGGCTTCGAAGCCAGTTGTTAGTATTATGCCACCATAATCAAGCAAAGCACAGATTGAATTTCCAGTCTCATTCAGGGATCTAGTCCCTCTTCTGACCTCATCCATGACACACTTCACACTGCCGCATGGCACTTGGTGCAATGGAAAAGGGAAATTTTTCTGGGACTACCATATTAAATTACTATGAGAACACCCCGCTAATAATAATAATATGTTGTACACGTTTCTTTTCCTATTAGAAGCCCTACAAGTCAAGCCCTACAACTGAATACTTGTACTGGATATCTTCCAACCATGAATGGAAAAACACACTGACACAAAAGTTTATTTTAAAAGACACCGGAGGGGTCACTTCCAGATTAGGCCAGATTGAGTTTTCCTCACATTTAGTGAAACTCTTCAGGAGATTTGTTGTGGCATTCCAGAGTTCTCCAGGCAAAAAAGCAAAACATACTGTACAGAGCTTGCAGATGCAAGAGTTGCACACTTCTTGTTAGAAAACACCAACCTACAATAACAAATCTTTTTGCTATTCACAAGAGAATCATTGAGTATTGCAAAACTTGATAATTACTGATTCATGACAGATTTAGGAAAAACATCAGCTTAAGTAATCAGGTCAGGGCACTGCTGTTGACCACAGTGTTGGCAAAAGAAACAGTTTCTTTCCTCATATCTTTCATCAAAGTTTAACATTTCACAGTATTTAGCTTTTAGCACTTCATTGGTCCAGAGCAGTAAACAACTGATAGCTTGAGAACTAGAAGTTAAATTGTGAGCAAACATCTCTATTTAGTATTATCTTGTAATTCACTTACACTGTTCACATACTTTTCAATTCAAGTCAGTAAAATTACTGAGGATCCCTAATAGTTGTAAAATAATTTATTACTGCCGTTAATAAAGTCACAAGATGATTAATCCCTTACACAGCCTGTCACAAAAGGTATACTCTGTCACATATTGCCAACTGGGAATAAAGATTTCATTCAGATCTCAAAGTGGACAAAACCCAAACCTACTTTTTTGTGAAGGAAATGTATGTTTGATCTTCATTTCCTCCTAGAAAATGAAGGAGGAAAATTTAAGAGCATTTCTCTAATAAAGATTACTGCAGATAAATCCATTCCACTTTCTTCCATGCCTCCATGATATTCTTTGCCTGACACTGGGGAAGCATTCTGAAAAGGCAGCCGTGCAGTGAAAGAAGGTCTTCTGACTCCAAATGAAGTTGTAATAGCTCCTATTTACCTTCCTAAGATGCACACTTAAAAAATCTCCTAAAGCTGAGAAACTGTTCACCCACCCCAAGTAAATATTTGTTCTGCTGTAAAGATACTATCCTTACTACTTCACCTAACTATGCTAACTGTGCTGTACACAACAAAGTGTGGTCTAGCAATTTAAACCCAGCCCACAGGGGCTGACTTTTAAACATCACAACTTGCTACGCTTCAGGCCTACATCACAGATACATGGAAATGCATTATAGAAGGCTTTTACTGAATAATGACAGCCATGGTGGAGGTGAAAACTGAAGTTAATTGGATGAAGTGTGTCAAGAACCTGGAGTTAATTCCATCCAAAGTAATGCCTTGTGCCATAGCCATAAGCTATGATTTTCTACCTAGATGTATTTTTTATACACTTGTTCTAAAAGGAATGTTATGTGACTGCTACTTTGAATCATTATTGGCTCTAAAGGAATGTTGTAAAACCACTCAACCCTCTACCTTCAGAGAAACAAAATTATATATCCTCTTATAAAACTTCCTGCTAATTAAAGCAGCACAGAAAATCTTTGGTGGAAGGTAGGACGCTATAGGAAGAATAGCTGGTAAGTCTGTTTTAGGGTCTTCTCCTTAGAACTGTCATTAGAAAATTTTCACCCATTCACAGGATTATTTTGTGTTTTTTTAAGAAAACTTCTCATTTTCATACAGTTCCACTCATAAAATTTAGGCGCTGTCATCACAAAACCACCATTAAAACAGACAGAATTAAACGTTGCCTTTGCAGACTTTTCTAAGTGAAAAGACTGCATTAAGCACAAAGAACTCCCTTATAAGACCCGTCCCTGTAGATAGGATGGGGACACAGCGGCAGAGCAGACTTGAGTACGTGGACGATGACTGTCAGAGTTTAGAGCATATTGCCTGTTACTCTGAACCTCCCTCCCCCAAGTTTTCCCGATCTTGTGCTATACATGCACGTTAATACACACGCACACTCACACACACGAGTTACACTCTATTTCCACGCAGGGTGAGAGCCAATTCTGAATCAACGCTAAGTTCAGTAATTATTACAGTTTCCTGAAAACAGTCTTAAGCAATGACCCCACTGAATGACATCACGGTTTTTCTCTTTTTGCTTTTGGCTGATCTTCTTTTGAATCAGCATAATGAAGGGGACTGAAGAAAAGCATGGGAGAAATCAGGAAAAGTCCTTCTTAATAACTGCAGTGTCACAGTCTTAAGCCCAAAGTCACCTCCATCGGTTTTGTGCCCTCCCCTTTAAAGCAGCGAGGAATTTACCAGCTAACAGCAACTACAAGACCTGTCCCCAAAAGCCGTTACGCAGTTACTCACGAAAATGTAACAGGCGCCTAACCCACTGCAGTCGGACCACATGAGTTTCAATGCATCTGCAGCGCAAGGGAGAGAAAGAATCTGGCCCTTGGTCCTAAAGCAGCAAGTGCCAAAAAAGCTATTTTACACGCAAGCAATCAAACAATCTACTTCAACAGCCTTTACTCATTCATCTTCACGATGACATGTTTCTCGGTGTCCGCAGCTTACTTAGCGATACCAGTCAGGAGCTCCAGTAACATTCAGAGATTTGTATATTAAATGCCTTCCTGAAAGATTTATAATTCCAGGTACTTAATAACTGAGACAGATAATTAATAACTCAGCCACAATTTGCTGACAAAATGTTGAAGCAAGAGCTCTCCTTCAATTTGAGAAAAGCACAGGCAAGCTCAATCAATTATGCTTTTCCTGCTCTAGTGTCTTCTCGTAAAGCTTGAATTTATACGATAAAAGTCTGTTCTCTCTTAGAGATACACATTTGAAAAATGATTGATGAACATGAGCATAAATGACCAAGGCCTAAAATTCTGACACATTCTAATTACTGCTTCTAGAAGCGAAAACTCCTGCAACCACAGTTCACTGTTTAAAGTGCTGTCAAACATTACAGTGAGAAAGACACATTTTTTCAAGAGTAAGGGAGCTGGAAAGCAAAAACTTTTTCTACATAAAACGGGATAAAAGGTAATAAATAAGGAGTCTGGAAGGAAGTACTAGTAAGACAGTGAGTAGGATCCAGGTAAATACATTCCCCTCTTTTGCACTGATGCAAGTGATTTTTTCCACATGCCCCCTTCTCTTTTTATTACTATTTTATAAATCCTTGGAAAGACAGGAGGACGGATTGCTGCTCCAGCTGCAACTTGGTCTGCACAAAGCGTCCAGTGCTTTTCGCAAAGCACATATCTATCCTTTACCTTACGTACACGGAATTCACGTTCCACAAACCACTTTAACCAACTTTAAGGAGCCTTCTGCGGGAAACGGAAGCACGGCATACCGCACGCTCCCTGGCTAACGCAGGGAATGGTGGAAACGTCATTTCTGAGAAGAACTAATGCCCACGCGGGAACCTCTTCGAGTGTGCTCCATACAGTCACCTGACAGCCCTGGGAGCTACCAGGCTGCCTCGGAGGCAGGGGGCAATACCTCAGGCGTTGTTCTGCAGCCTCCAAAGAGGGACGCTTTAATATCTTAAGCTCCAGAACTGTATTTACGACCTGCAGCTGTGGTGCCAAAGAGGCCCACAGCCCCATACACACTGAGCCTATTGTTGGCAAAACAGAGCTCTGAGGTTTCTTGAGTGACATAAGCAAGTTAACTCAACTACACTAGGCTGCTTTGGATGGGGGTGGAGAGGGGTATTTGGTTTTCTTTGTATCGATCAGTTTATTTGGGGCCTTTATCACTTCTGGCGTTAGCCAAAGTCTTGTAAATTTTAATAGCCCTTAAAGCACGGTAAGGCGTGAATGAGCAGGAATTAATTTGTCACGGCTTCGGGCTTGCAGGGAACGAGAGCTTGAACTGGTTAATAAAAAAAAGAATTCCCATGTTACACATAATTTAAAATTAGTATATATTGTAAGTTATGCGTTAGCTTATTACACAGACGAAATGTTTGGTATTGTCCTGCAGCCCCTTAAAAGGGATACCTCAATGACTTAGAGCAGTGGTGTTCCCTCTGTCTCGCTCCCAGAACTGAGTTTTTCCCTGATGTGGTTAAACTCCTACAGAGCGTATTTTGGGAGCACACAGGGATATGGACTTTTCTGTGCCAGCTTTCAGTTGTATCATCTTCCAGCCTCTTCCAGAATTTTGATGCCTTTCAACCGCGTGTATCTGCAAGGAGGGGCGAGAGGATAACCCCTTTAATCTCACAAAAAGGAAAATCCCCGCTGTTATTTTTCTTCTGCTTTCTGTATGACGGCGTACAGGCTAGCACTAAGTAAGTTTAACATTCTAGGGAATTAAAATGCTCTGACATATATCCTTTAGTATTAACATGCAGATATTCACCAGAAAGGTTGTGTCTCCGGACAATAATTAACAGGTTAATTGGACAAGTTCTTTGCCAAGTTCACCCACACACAGTATAAATAAGAAATGCTGCTGCTTTTTGGTATTAATAACTTTTTCTCAAAAGGGGAAGAAAAGAAAAGCAAACTCAGAGAGTTTAGAAGATACTTATGAAACCAAATTATTGTTTAACATATCTGATGTTAAACAGATGATCAGATCATGATCACTGATGATATGATAAGATATGATCACTGATCCTGATGTTTATCAGTTCTAAAAAGCAGAGCAGTCACTAGCAAGAGCTCTGCCCCACAGATCTGTTCTTCTAAGGTCCTCTTCCACTGCAGCGTTTCCGAGAGGTCTCATTTTTGTTGTGCTGAAAGATCACAACACTGCCTCACCCCATTCGAGGTCCCTGAGGTTCTGCAGAAAGCATTTTCAAACATGGATATCTGCCCTGAAGGTGTTTAGCACTTTCTGAAAACCAGGAATGCTCTACATCCTCTTGACAGAGAACAAAAAAGGTTGAATTATTCAAAAGAACTAAAAAAATCTGGAGCTAAATACAATACGGGAAAACAGCAAAAATTAAAAATAGGGCATATTAACAGCTTGAATAGCCTGCTGAAGTTGACCTGCCAATTAAAAACCCATGCTCGTCATACATACGTACTCTATTCCAATCGGCTCCCGTTTACCTTTCTCGGAAATGAAAAAGACTATAGGTCAAAAAAGAGATGCCTACTGCTCAGAGGAAGGGGCAATGGATTTCCTACACGGAGGGAAGATATATTTCTCTCTGAAACATTAATTTTTCTCTCTGAAACATGAACGTTGCAGTAGATGAAGTTCTGCCTGATTCTACTTTCAGTTAAGTCAATGGCAAGGTACCCAGGGCAGGCCCTGTCACTGAGCCTGGAGTCAGCCTCACAGATAAGCATCCAAATTCCACTGACTTTGAAAGGGATGCGGGTAGCTAAGACAATTAACTGTCTTTGGAAATCCTAGATACATAAGGGAATGCATTCGCCCCACTTCCCTGTGCAAGCATCACGTATTTTCTTCATTTCACAGACAGAGAGTGTATCAAGAAATAGAAGATTTGCACAAAGCTTCACAAGAAGCCAAAACTAGAGATGAAAACCGTCTCCAACACATTCTGGGTAATACTGGATCTGAATTCTGGCGTTTCTATTTTGCCTCTGAGCCAGAGCAAGGAACTGCACTGATACAGTTTAATCTGAGGAAAACTATACATTCCAGCTAGTATTTTGAATATCAGGAAGACTGTCTCTTCCTCAGGTGGGTTACAGTTCTGTGAAAAGGTTCTAGACAGTTCTCATCTTAACCAAACTGGTTGAAACCTAGGACAGCATTAGACTTAAACTCCTATATGCAGCAATGCTGGTTTTCCAGAAAAAGGAAAGAAGGAATGATGACTCCAGTGTTACAAAAGCCACATGTCTACACTGATGCATGTTTCCCGGTCTGCTGTTTCTCTTACCCGGTATGAGAAAAAGAGAAGGAAAATCACTGATAGAGAGCACAATGGAAAAGAGTTGCTACACGAATAAAATGAGTGAATGAGTTAGAAATACCCATACAAGCAAAAGACAGGAAGACTGTTCAAATTCCAGGTACAATTGCTTAGCAAAATAAAATCTTCACAGCAATACTGTGCAATTTAAGTTAAGGCCCGAATTTATCATACCTGAAATTCTTACCACATTAAATAGTCTTTACCTGTATGGTTAATCCATAAAAAGAGACATTCTGAGATTGCGAGTAAACTTTTGTTAAGCTGGGCCTCAAAGTTATGCCCTCATAAACACTGAGAAAGCACCTGTAAGCCATACTCTCTCATTTTTCAAAGGGAAGCCTGAAATTAACAGCACACAGAAGCATCAACAGGAGCGGTGTACGGTCATGAAAAATACTAATGACATAAGGCACAAGAGGTGGGGAACCACACATGGAAAGTAAAATGGACTCATCCTTCCCCCACGCCGTCGCATCCTCATTTCATGTGTTGTTTTCAGCTGTATAAGAGAACTACTCACGCTTCTGAAGCCCTTCAATTTTCTAATTTATTATGGCTGTACAACCGCACCAATGAAAAAGACAGCCAGCCTCTGGGGAGACACCCCTCTCATTCACTCACTCTCTCTCACTCTCATTTTCCTTTACTGTCAAAGGACTCTGGTGAGAATACAATTACCGCATTCTCTGGGCATTCAAATTTCTGCTGGAGCTTACAGAAACATACAAAACATAAGATCACTTCCCTATAAATTGCAGAAGAAAACCAAATTGCATGCTTGATAAATTGCATGCAAACCACATGCTCGGTCTTTAGTAAATACCAAAATAAAAAATGGCAACACCATTATACTTCAATATCCTCAGACCATTGTTAGACATTTAGAAATGAAATCACAGGTTAGCTTAAGTTAGCCAAAGGCCTCAGCACAACAAGACTCATGCAAGATGTCTCATACAGGAGACAGATTTAGCAAAATAAAGGCTGAAATTCTAGGTTACTAGATTTTCTAATCCAGCTCTCATGCTTTTTTCCTCACCAAATTGCAGGAATTATGGGGCAGGAGTTTTCTCTAATTACGCATTTGTATCATCTGTCACCTATGAACTCCACTGTAATACAAAGCAGCAAACAAGTAATAACAACAAACATAACTTTAACTTTAATGAGAGGCTTAAAAAGAAGGAGAGAATATGTTCTCTGTCCTTTGCTACTAGCATTTTGGTCCGCATTAACTTCTTGTAATTTCAACATCTATGATCAGAAACCGATATGACACATTTTTACCTCTCCCTGTTAGCTTTCTACGAAAAGGGAAAATAATTTGCTAACACAGTTCTTCTTTCAAATTAAGTTTACAGTAAAGGAACACCTCACGCCACATACAATATGCTTACAATACCTCCCTTGAAGATAAATAAACTTGTAAAATCTTACCTCAAATAAAAGTTCAACATTTGTCATATTTAATCAGCAATAAAGTCAGACATATAATTCTTCACAATTTATCCTTCACCAACACTATGTCATTTCCAAGTTGAAACGTGGAAAAAATTTTGACATTTGCAGGCAGTGTGGCAGAAAGGCAGCCTGCCATGTTATCAAAATAATTTATGTTCTAAAATTCCTGTGAGTCCAACATGAAAATAACATCTCCACCATTCCAGCTCTTACTTTAGACAAATCCAGTGTTACTTGATATGACATGCTCGGGAAAAGAAATCATCTTAAATTGACACTGATAGTCCCCTGAGCTGACAAATACAAGTTGCTTAAATTCGCTGTGGGCTTGATTTTCTGCGCTAGTGAGCTATGTTTGAAACAGGAAAAGGGGGTCAAGATCTGGGAGTAGAAGAGATTAAACTGCAATTTTGTTTTCCTCATTTTTGGGCTAGCCTCTAGGATCAAGCTCAGCCTGCTCTAAATTGTGTCCAGCTGTCTATTGCCCCCAGGGACAATTCTAGCAGCCAGAATTAGCTGGAGTGCAGTGACATGTTGACCACACACAGCCTTCCTTCAGCCTACCTATCCTTGGGTTTTTGAGGACAATGGGGGGTGGCAACAAGTCCTGCCAGGAAGAGAAAGCATCAATGTTTAAGTCGTAAACACATTCAAATTAAAGAATGTATGAAAACCGGGGTTTTTAAAGGAAGCAAAAACCGAGATGTGACAAAGAGTTCGCTAAAGCAGTAGGGAATAGAGCGCACCAAAGGAACCAAAAGCAAATAATTAGGGGCCAGCCTCGCAGGGTTGCTTCAATAGGAAGCGCTGTCAATGACTGTTGTAAGGCGTCGGCCTCAGCAATGCCATGTTGTATGGTCAGCAACAAAGAACGGAGGGTCTGACCGCTTCCTACGTGACATCTTCAGACATGTCAGATATGTAAATACGTTGTTCTACGGCTGAGCGGCTCAGTCGCATACCTCATACGTTTCTCAGTGTTTCCAAGAGTCTAAATCCTGCTGTCCTGCATCAGGCAAATTTCCAGTTGCCGCAGTAAGGAATATCTGAACGACAAAATCATGAACTAAGCCTACTACCTCCATTTAAAGGATCAAGAACCATCGCTGGCAGAATATGGTATTTCAGCAAATGTGTAACGCTGTCTGAAGCCAAGTATAGGATCTATGCTCGGCCGGCATTCAGACATCCTCCAAAATGATGTTTCTGCCGTTCTCTGCTTTGCTTTTTCTAGAGTGAAAACAACCAATTACAGTTCTGTGATGCAAGTAATGTTTCCCTAGGTGGTAGACTAAGACAAAACTTTTTGAAATTTTGACTCAATCCAGAATCCGACAAGCTACGGTTCTCTTTGCATGGCAGATATGACAAAGCATTCAAAACTCACTAGGTGTTGTTGCCAGCAGATATAAGTAATCAATGTTACTATTTTGCATTCATTAGATTATCAGAAACGTCTGTACTGCTTTCCGTAAGCATGAAACAGTAAAATTTCAAAATATATCAGAGGGCACGTCACAAATATTAATCTAGTTTATGCTAATAGGAGTCAGTAACTTAGAGCCAATCCAACACTTTGAAGTTGTGTTTCTAAAAAATGATATATGGGCTTTAAGGGCATCTTTTTTGGAGCGAGGGAGTAGGTGTCAAAAGACAGCTTGTTAAACAGGCCGGCATATGAAAGTATGTGCAAAATATCCTAAAAATGTAGTCAACCTAAATTTTCTCTATTACACCACATTGTTGCTTCTGTACTTTAATTACCAGTGAGGTGTGTGGACTCTAAGTCCTGCAATTTTAGGAGTCCCACCTACCTGTAAGCACAGAAACTGCAGTGAGAGAAGAAAAATCCTGTCTTGTCTCGTAGCTACCTAAAAAAAAAAAAGGACAAGCAACATACTATTACAGCTAGAAGTACTCTGAAACTACCCAACTTAGCTCTTTATAAAACAAGTAAAAAAAGAAGCAATTTGGTGCAGAGACAAAATTAATGTGCAATGTATAGCCATCCAAAAAAGGACTGATGTTGTACATAAGATCAAATATAATCCAATGTTAAGAATTTAAGGGATTATGTAGGCAAGCTATTCTCTAGGCCAGCAGTGCCAGAGGTCTGCAACCTAGTATGACATTTTTTCAGATCTCAAGTTCTCCAGGCCCTTCGTGGTCAACGTTAAGGAGGCAAAAACTTTTTTTTAAAATTAAGGACCTCGTGTTCAACTAAAGTAGAGGAATAGAGTAGAACTGCACTGCTGTGACACAGTACCCCCAGAAGTAAAAACTGGGATCTAAATAAAGATCCAGCTTATCCCTCTGTAGAGAGTTCCTTGGCATGCTGCTCCTCACCATAACCGTGCCACCTACCAGAGCTTCTAAATCTCTGTAACGCCTGCTCATCCTCCCTTCAGTTCAGTAAGTTTCCCACTGGGTAGGAAATAATAGCATTTCATATGCAGAAAAAACTTTTAAAAGAAACGATTGCTAAACTTACACGGTGTCTAAAGGAACAGGCATTTACCTATGAAGGATTCCTCGCGGTTTTTATTGAGCAAATTCAAAACGGGCAAGAAAACATTATCAGTCTTGCTATTTTAAATTTCAAATAGCTTGCCTAGCTACATAAACACTCCATGCTACTGCTTGTGAAGTCACTATTCAGCTTAAACTTAAAAAAAAAAATGTATTTATGCACGGGATTTCAAAAACCTGCTCCAGGGAGCAAGCCCAGCTTCTAACACGAGCAGTTCATCAAAAGCGCAGGTAAGAAGATGGCGAAGCTCATTCCTCATGGAGCAAGACAGCCACCACACCTCAGCGCTCCTGGGGTCACGGCCCGACTTCACACAAGAGGGCAAACCACGCCATAGAGTAGGGTTACTACAGGCCTACTATAATCCATACGAGGTAAATTGGTAAGTAGCACGTAATTTCCCTCCTTCCCACCTCTGCCTCACGGGGCTCCTTCGTTAGTTGCCAAGGCTCAAAGCCTGAGGCGCGCGACCCGTGACGGTCCCCAAAACGATGGCCACCGCGCGCTTTCACGGAGATACCGACTGCGACAGTGCCGGTCGCCCTCGCTGGGGCACCCAACGGCGTGCGGCAACGCGCCGCAGCCGTGCCCGGCGTGAGGGAGCGGCTCTTGCGGGTACGGCAGCCCTCCGCTCGCCGCTGCCCCGGGCGGGGACGGCCCCGCGTCCCTTCCCCGCGTCCCTTCCCCGCAAGACGCCGCTGGCGGCTGCGGCCGCGGCTCCCCTCAGGACGCCGCCGGGGGCCCGCCACCCCCGTCCCTCACAGACCCAACATGGCGGCGGCGCCCCGCACCTGCCCCGCCTCGGGGCGCCCCGGCCGGCGGCGGGCGGGCGCGGGGAGCGGCGAAGGGCCGTGCCCCGCCCCGCCGAAGGGCTCCGGCCGCCGCGGGGTCGGTAGGGGGCGTCCGGGGGCTCCGGTAGGAGCCGGGACCGTTTCTATTTAGCCGAAGGCCCGCGGCGAGGGGGGGGGAGAAGGAGAGCGAGCGGGCGCAGGCACCGCAGCGGAGCTAGCGGACGGACGGGGCCGAGCCGCCGCGGTAAGGCGCCGCCGGGAGCAGCGGCCCCGCCGCAGGTAGGAGCGGGCAGCGGGGGGCCGCTCCCCGGGGCAGGGCAGGGCGGCCCCGGGCCGAGCCCAGCAGGTGCCCGGCGGGAGCCGCTGGCGCACCTCGGCCCGGCGGTGGCTTCTCCCCGCGGGGAGGTGGGTCCCGGCGCGCCGCGGGCGGCGAGCTTTTGCTTTCCCCGAAGCACCGCTTCGCCACCCCGCAGCGTGCGATGGCAGGGCGGCCGCGCTGCCCGCTCCGCGCCCGGCGCCGCTCCGGGCTGCACCGCTTCCCGTCCCGCACTCAGTTATTTTAAACTCCGTTCGCTTATTATTATTTCCTCCCCCCCCCCCCCCCCCCCCAGCCGGATAAAACACAAGGGAGCGGAAGCCAAACCTCCCCCTCTTCTTGCGGGAGAAAAGGGGCAGCGCCCCGGCCGCTTCGCCCAGGTAGGGGCCGGGCCGCCGGGGCAGCAGCCGGGCCCCAGGGGCGGCGGCGGCGGCGTCCTCCGGCGAAGGGCAGCGCTGAACACATTCCCCTTCCTATTTGTTTTTCTTTCTTTCCAGGTTCACGATGTTGACAGCTATGTTCTTGGCTGCTCTCATTCTTATTACAGTACATTCGCAGGAAACTGAGGAAACCATAACGTACACGGTAAGGTTTAATAGAGTTCGAGATAATTACTGCTTTGCAGGGATTCTTTGCTAAACGACCCTTAAGAAAAACCAAATTTCTTGCCAATGTATAGCATGCAATACAAAGTTCTTTGAGTTCGAACGTTAACCATAAAATAAGCTGTTCCTGTACTGAAACTGCTTTAAAGTTGAAGCTGACAAGATTGAGCAAAATAGGCTACAACTGCCTGTTCTGAACAGCTGATCTATGTACCGAGCTGGATGAGCTGAACAAAACTGCAAGGCTTCAGCATTTTTTTAATCCATTTTCATAAAGATGGGGTCCCTAGGACCGTTATTTGAAATCTGTGGCTTTTGACAGATAATTAGGTCACACGCTCTTTTGTGTTTTCTTTTGGATATTTCAAGCTGTTTTTCACAAAATGCAAGTACTTCAAAATTCAGCGCTCTTAATGAAGCATCTAAGTTCTGGAGCGATCATAGGACTGTTAGTTTCTGAGCTGGTTTTGAGCAGTGGTTTTGCATGGCTTAATAAAATTGTACAAGAATACTGGAAAGAGGTTCTGCTTGTAACCAGTGATGGGGTAAGAGATTTAAAGGCCTTTTTTTTGTAAGGCTTTTTTTTTTTTTTTTTTTTTTTTAAATCTGCTTGTGTTCAGTCTTCGGCTTGCATAATGCATGTCATCGAAGGAGTGGCAATTACATCGGCTTGGGCTGGGGAAAAACCCGCATTTTCACATCTGATTACAGTTGTAATCCCTGCAACTTGCTTCATATGGGTGGACCTCTGAATATGCGTACAGACATGAGCGCAATGCCACACAAGCAGAAAATTCTGCACACATGCAAAAAGTTAGAGAACCACAGCCAAAGACTGAGATTGTGTCTTATACAAGTAATCCCACTGAAGTCAGTGGGATGGCTCAAGCAAGTAAATGTTGCAGAGACCTTATCATGGAAGACGGGGCTCAAAGAAGCCTCAAGTGAGCATCAGGCAGTCAGTCATAAAGTACTTTAACACTGGGCTTTAGAAGCAATAGATTTTTGAAGATTGGGAGTACTTCTATTTAGAGGCTTTTATGATTTTTAAGTCCCTATACGTAAGTGGAAACTGAAGATCTAAGTACCTTTTGAAAACCTAGACTAACATAGGGATCCCACCCCCTTCCTTTTCCGCATTTAATTATGTGTTCTTTTTAAAAAATTAAGCAGCATTTTCTGATAAGCTGACATAGTTCTGTTCATACCAATGGAAAATTTCTAGCATCCCTATATGACTTGGGTTCCTATACTCCATTTTCAAAGAGGTCTTAGCATTTATATGCTTCAATAATTATTAGACTCTAATCATGTAAAACTACTAAACAAAAAAACTTAGCTTTTGGAAATTTTACTCCTAGGATGCTACTGTTTCTCAGGTGTACGTTGTATTCGTTTAGGGCCAAATCTCTTTCTATTGTAAAAGTCCCTTCAGCTGCAGTACTAGATGGACTTGGCTCCTTACAGTTAAACAGACAGTACTTCTGTTGTGCATTAGCAGGAATCGGGCGATTCAGTAAATGCATGAATTAGCTGTTTTCCTTTGGGTTTGCGTTTTCATAGCTACAGTAACTTTGGTGGTGTCAACTCAGCATATAGTCATTCCTTCAGAGACTGAGAATTGTAATACAATTTGCTGTCCACTTACCCCTTTGGAAGAAAAAGCCTCCACAGTTACAACTCGCTGCTACATTTGGCAGGTTGCTGGTATCACCTGCAAATAAAGAAAATATTTTCAATCCTAATGCTGAGTCAGTGTCCGTTAGTAACGCGTTCCTCAGAATAACTCGAGGATAGTACGTGGAACAAGTAGATCTCAGCATCGGAAGGTCAAATTTGCCACTTGTATAGTTCCTCTGCAGCAGAGGAGTTGCAACAAGATTTAGCTTGCTTGACTGTGACTAATTACATTAGCCGACTCGATTCTTCTTTTCTATAGGGCCATTAAAGTAATATCCTAAGCAGCATAGCATCCACATGGACCCACACAGTACAGCTCCGTTGATTCATTGATATTTTAAATGTGTCTGCTGCAGTTGGTAGCATTGTGATACTTTGCTAATCAGTTTCTGTACTTGTCACCTGCGATAAAAGGTACTGCACTGTAGACAATTTAATGCTTTTGGGGAGAGGAATGATGAAGATGCCTACCTAGCTGCAGGGCGGAATATTTAAAATTCTTCCTGAAGTTACTAGTCTGCATTGATATGAATAGTTGCTGAGTATAGTCTTGTTTGAATTTTGCAAAGTCTTATTTATATAAGTAGTCCCTCTGTTGTAAACTCTAACCACTCATTGTATGTCCCCCAATATAAATTGTTCTTCCTAGACTGCAGTTCCTGGAGTCATGTGATTAAAAAGCATATGAATGAATTTCCAGCTGTCATGGGACCCTTTCCCATTGCTAGAGTGCTAATGGGAGGGAGGATGAAGTACAGGGGATAGCGGCCCACCAGCCCTCCTGGGAAACCGGCCCCAGGAGTGAAGGATGTTCACCTGGTAGAAGGCAGCGAACAAGATCAGAATTCAGAAAAACTTCCTCCTTTTTCATAAGAAGAATTTCGTACTGGTCAGCTAGGTCAGTCCAGAGGTTCATTTATGCCAGGATTCAGCCAATGACAGATGCTTTAAAACAGCATATAAGAACAAGGCAAAGAGGAAGCGATGCTTTTCACACTTTGTTCCTCAGCCCCAATAAAACCTACGCACTCACAACAAACAATATCTTAGGAACTTCCTGAGATAGAGGCTCTCTCTGTATATACTTCTTGTTGCTCCTGCACAGCAATGCTGTACCAATAGCCATTTCTCTGGCTTACCAAGGTATACAAGCATTGCATTTCCCTTAGTGTCAAACTTGGAGTTCATTGAAATATGCTCGACTATTTTTCCAAAATAAAGAATCGCAAGTAGCCTAATCTTTAATTTTTTTTTTCTCTATAGCAATGCACAGATGGCTATGAATGGGATCCTGTTAGGCAACGGTGCAAAGGTACAGTAAATAATTTTCAAAGACAGACTTGCCATTGGTATTCTTTAAGTATTATCATTGCACACCCCTGTTTTGGACAGGGAGGTGTGCTTGCATGTCTCATTGTGTTATTTGTATTAATAGCTGTTGCAGAAGGTTCGACTGTTAAAAGCATGACTTGTGTTGTTGCTAACCACAGATATTGATGAATGTGAAATAGTCCCAGATGCATGTAAAGGTGGGATGAAATGTGTTAACCACTATGGAGGATACCTCTGTCTACCTAGAACAGCACAAATTATTGTAAATGAGCGAGAGGAAGCAGCAGCTGCTGAATCCACTAGTGGTCGAAACAACGTCATTCGACGGACTCCAGCGGATCCCCACCGTGCCCCTCCAAACCCAACTCATCAAATTCAGTGTGCAGCTGGGTATGAGCAAAGCGATCACAATGTGTGCCAAGGTAAGCAAGCTGCCGTATGTTTTACTTTCCGTATAATTGGAGTGCATGTGATAACAAATGTAATGCCTGGAAAATGACAGCCTAGAACTCTTGCATTTAACAGCATATATTGTTGCACCATTAAAGTGGACACGTACACGCTTCCTTAAGATACATAAATAAAATACATATATGTTGTTATTGTTCAAGGTAACAGAACTTGCAGTTTGTTGCAGCCTTACAGTCTGTTCCACCTATTTCAGGCTAACAAGTAGAATTAATTCTGTTGTCTGTAGATCCTCAAAAAAAACCCAAAACCCTCAATGCAAGTAAGCAACTTTAGTCAAACGTTTTGTATTGTATTAAGTATATCCAGGAGAGGCAGTGCTTTGGAAAAAGTAGGCAACATAGCAAGTCGTATTATAGGTGATCTCTAAATATTTGTAAAACTACGTGTTTTTCAGTAAGTGAATAATGAATGGAACAAAAATTAACCACCATATGAACTTTTGCTTAGACTGGATTGTAACGCAGAAGAATACAGTGGGTTTAGTACGTATGATGAAGCGGTAGGAACCAAACATCCGAACAGCTTGTGCTCTTCTGATCTCTATGGAAGTAGTTCTACGCAGACCCTGCCAGCTTACTTCCAGTCGTAGTCTAGCCAGTCTCTGAAACTATGGCAATGAAGAGCTTTCATCTGAGTGTACGTACACCACACACGGTGCCAAAATTCTCAGGGTATTAGCAATGTTAATTGTATGCATTCAGGAACCAGACTCACAAGCACTACTGTAAACTAAGGCTGTTTCATTTATTATTTTATATAAATAGTTTACTCTTATACTTGCTGAAGTAACAAATGTTTCATCCACTGTTTTGTTTTCTTTCATAAAAATATATTCTACTCCTTGTTCAGAAACTTGGTTTGCAAGCACGTTTTGGGATACCCATGCAAACAGAGGGCAAAACTTGACCCCACGGTTCATCTTTTCCACTCTGTGGCCTGTAACAGTATAATCATATAAAATAGTACTTGAGTGGCTATAATCAGGGCAAGCTGTAATATACAGTGGTACTTCCTTTCTCTCTGGTATTCATGTATACAGAACGTTATTTATCACTAGTAAGTAAATTCCCTGTCATTCTGAAGCATAGTAATCATCATGGAGGCTGGATAAGTTATTTTTGTAGGCAAAGCCTTGAGTTGCATTTCTGGCTTATCTGCTAATGTTCAACATTTCTGTCACTCTAAGTCAAGAACATCAAGTAAAGAACCTACAGCAGGAGGTCAGTACCATGATCCCCTTAACCCTGAGCGTACACTTAGGGTTAGCAAAGAAAAATCAATGCTGTGGATGGCAAATGATTTTTTCCTTAGCTTAACTTGGCAAATTAGCAGCAGAACCAGGAACAGAATACCCGACTCCCGTGTTTGATCTGGCACTCCCTCCTTCAGGTGATGCTGCGTTACTGTGGCTGGTCCTCACCTTTGCTGGTGAATTGCAATAAAATGCTTCAACTTTTAGTGTGTAACAACATTTTTGTTCGATTAAAAAAGGCAAGCGATGCTAGAAAATTTCCAAACATGAACATCACATTTGCTACAGTGGCTTTAGATGTATAAATTGGGGATAGCATAGGAAAGTTTAACAGCATGTAGTACCAATCCCTTGTATTCCAAATAAAGGTTGAGAGTTAGGGTTAACTGAGAGACCGACAACTGGTTGAGGTTTTTGTTTTGTTGAGAAGATTGGTGGTGATACATTACTATTATTTCACTCCATGCTCTGGCTTTCCTGAAACTTGCAACTGAATATTTATATTCAATTCACAAATCTTTGGTTAATTTATAACAACAACTAACTGTTGTTATAGTACCAGAACTTTTTAACTAGCAGACACACAAACTATGGTGAAATCTTGGGCTTGACTGAATCAGAGTTTTGCTACTAATTTCTTCATGCCAAAACTTCAATCTAAATGCAGAAAGCATGGAAATATTACTGTTTAAAAGTTGAAATGCATTGTACTGAATGAATTCCAGCTGGAAAAAGGGTAGTGGACAGTGTGCTTGAAAGAAAGGATAAAAGACTTCTGGAGCACTTAAAGCATGCGTTCAACTTCATGATCTTCATGCTTTTCACTGCTGAAAATATCTTATAAAAGATAATCTTGATCAGCAATGGTCCCACTGTGGATTTATTTAATTATGGTTAAAAGACTTTGCTATGATAACTGCTTGAGGCTCCTAGGGAGTGTAACTTACACATATAGTCACACTTAAGCTTGTTTTATTGTTTAGTAAATCAAATATGAAGTCCAGCTCCTTCTAATTGTTTGCAGATGTATGACATTTTCCTTCCAGTCCAGCAGCACTAAGTATTTTATAACCAATGTGAAAGTGTGGAGACCTCTGTTTAAAACAATAACATGCTCTGAGGAGCTGTATTACTGACATCATACTGGAGTATGAGGGGCCTTCTGTTTTAATACAAACGTCCACTCCCTTTTTAAACATTGAATAGCGAAGGTACGATAGGCCGAACACACTCGTGTTGGTTTCTGTGTTTGGAATAAACACGCATAAATGACACTAGTCCTGCTGGATGTTAAGAGGCTTCAGTGATATGCTGAGCCTCATCGTTAGGTAAAGCATGATGCAGCGTGGCCAGATCCTGTTTCTGTTGACAGGAATGAGAAACATTGAGAGGCACATGATTCTCTGCACTTCTTAATCTACCAAAACATAGCCATATGCCTGAGTTACAAAAGATACTTAATACCTTCTTAACTTCTGACCTGAAGAAACCAAGTGACAACTACGATATTTAGCAGTGTTGAGAGTTTTGTCTGCAATGCATGCTGTTATTTATCAGAGACCATGTAGCACCTGAATAGCACAGGTGGCAGGTTGATAGCAAGCCACACTGCCTTGCAGAAGACAACTCCGCAGAAATGACTGCAGTTTCCCATGATATACATCATTTTTGTAACTACAAGTGATCAGAAACATGTTCTTGTATAACTGTGTTGATGTTAGAAGTGTGGGTTGCAAAAATTTCCTGGGAAATTCTTAAGATACTGTACACAAGCACTAAGTGCCAGGAATCCCCAAAACTGATGAAAAGATGCGGGGAAGTTATTCTGGAGGAAGAGCTCTTCTGTAGCAAATGTACAGAGCACTGCGTTTGGTGCTTCAACTTAAAACAGTTTAACTGTACCTTAAATTCTGGGTTTATGACCTTAACTAATCCCCCCTCCCCATCTCTGTAGAGTCAGTTCCCACTTCACTGTCACTTCTAAATTTGCCCTTAACTCAAAGGGCTGCTGAATTGGTCCCGAAGGTAGAGTCCCACATGGGGCACCTGCCAGCACTTTCAGGAAGCTGCTCAGATGTTGACCTGTCATTGTGGGAGCATCACGCAAATTGGGAAAAGCAAAAAACAGAGTGAGAAATCTTTTTTAAGCAAATTACTGAGTTAGCTAATACTCATAGACACTTTTTGCCTGATTAAAAAAGCATAAATAGCTGTGCTCTGTTGCCTGCATACAAGACTGAATTGTATTTCTACTGTGGTGTTAGGCTCTCCGTGATTTGCGTCTGCTCCTATTGAAGTCAAAAGAAAATCACCCAATTAATTCAATTTTGTCAAATCTAGTCTTCAAGAAACTACTAGCTTTTCCTAGAACGTTAATGACACTTGGATGAAAAAAAGACCAAAGGTACCAAATAACCTATAAACTTGAGAAGGGAAAAGAATTTCTTTATTGCCTTCCAATCATGTTGGCAATACAAGCAACAAAGTAAGCAAACTTTTTTGCTCTTCAGCTAGATTAGCTTCCTATATTTCTCTAGTCTCCTTATAACCCTATGTGCTCTTGTGACTGTAAAATACAGGGAGGAGAGAGGTTGTAATGAAAGATATCAATGCTTTCTTACACGGAAGAGAGACATTTTCCCAGTAGTTCTGCCTAGACTTGGTAGATGTTGATTGCTTTTTCCTTCTCTGTGGGGGGAGGAAAGGAATTAACTTGTTTTCTGTGCTGTGGTTATTTTTCCCCTGCAAAAACATTTTAGGATCTCTTCATTGGCAGGGGTTAGGTTTTTGTTTGGTTGTTTTATTTAATTTTCCAGTACTTTTCAAAGTAACTTACCATACTCAATCTAGGCTTTTACCTCAAGAAGTTAACAAAGTGTAAATAAGTTAAATAAGCCTAAATTCCTTTTTTTTTTTTTTTTTTTTTTTTAAGGAGAGAAGGACAAGGGGGAGCAGTTCATGACGTTTTGTTTTCCATACAGAAATCACTTTATATTATATACATATGTATATACATCAGGGATGTGGAACTAGCATATGAAGGACACAAATTAGAAATTGGGTAAGTGCAGGTGCACTGAGCCTGGCCCTTTGCAGAACTGGTTCAGATTGGAGAGTGTGGGCATGCCTCTGGCAGGGTGCTCCCCGTTGACATTTTGGCTGGGGTACAGGCTGCACTTCTGAAATGCCCCTCCTAATGAGCCTCGATTTGCCTCACCAAGCGGTCTTGGAACATGCAAACCAGATCCCGTTCAGATGAAACTAAACCTGAAGTGCACTGCAGGAGTGCCACTAATACACCACAGCCACTAACAAGCCTTCAGGCTCCAGGGCCAGACTAGATCAAGCCCAGAGACCCTCAGAAATGCATGTACTGGGACAGGAGCACCTCTGCACCAACTTCTAATCTGCTCCTATGGGTCCACGCTATTTGCCAATATAGACATAACCTAAAATACACCTATACTAGCTTCTTAGGCTGGCTCCCAAAAAATTTTAGGGAGCCTTTTGTAGAATATTGCCTGTAGTTTAGAAGAGTGCAGCATTCCAAGTTTTCCCACTTCTTGCATTTAAGGAGTAACACTTTCAGGAATACTTGTAAGAGAGCCTGAGTTTTGACAAGTTTAGTTTCAGAGTTGTTCCTCTCAACAGCACAAGACCTGTTTAGTTTGAGGAAAGGATGAAGAAAGAGGCTGTGGTAGGAAAAATAACGTCTGGTTATCTGTTTTAGGAGACCATTAGTTCAAAGTGCTTACTTAGGCACAGTTCATATGCACATATGTTTGCCGCAGTGCTTCAGCAAGCAGGGAATACTTGTTGCCAGCAGTAGCCACCCTAAGAGACTGACCTGGTTACACATGCCATTTAAATACTAATTACTTGGAAAAGCTGTAGGAATTTTGCAGGTCTGAGAGAATCCACAGAAGGATACAAGCTGACATTTTCGCAGCTCTTTGTACTGAGTGTTCATAGATGCCAATTAATTTCTTGTACATTTGGGTACGTCATGCAGAGATCATCTTTCATCAGCCCATCCTGAACCAATTGTTCAAGCTGTTAATCTGTGAAACCACTGCCTTTTGCTGCAAAGAGCCCTTTCTGGAGCATCTCTTTAATAGCCTTGAGGGACCAGAGGGGAGGTCACAAAAAACCATCTTGTTTTGAGGGCCTGAGGGCCTGTTTTTGGGCATTTTCAGAATTTGGCCACTCTGAATCATCTTCCCATCTGTGCTATTTGCACAGCTGTGAGTGTCATGTCAAGACCTTGGATAGATATTCTCTGTTCTGTCTGACCATTTTACTGTGAACATCCATCACAAGCATAAATACTAGCAGCTGCTTTACTTCCTTTAGTTACTTACTGCTTTTCCATTATTCTGACCCCTGCAGGAATATGCTCAGTACGTTGCAGCTAAAGATTCGTACCATATGCTAATCACACGAAGTGCCCTAGATGCAGGCAGGCTTCCGAAAGTTGTATTTACCTTAGCTTCCTGAAGTGCAATTACGCAGGCGAGCACTGAACTTCAAGTTTAAGTAAACTCATTAGCAGTTCTCATGGTTTCTTATTCAAGAAAAATGGGATCATACAGTAGTCACATTGACTGTCATACTTGTGGGTTTGATTTGTTGATTGTAAAGCCTGTTTGCTTAGCAGCTCTGAGGAGGCTAATGTTTTGACAGACAAAACATAGCAAATGTATTCAGAAGGCACATGGCCTGAAGAAAGTCCAAACCTCCAGCCATCTGTCCTCCTTCACAATTTCACTCTCCAAGGTGGAGGCCTTTTTCGTAATGCCATCGGGAATAACACCAGATAGCAAAGGGGCAGAATGCACTTATGTCTGATCCTGACTGGGCATCCCAGTATACTTGGCACCCCATTAAGAGGCACAGGGTATTTATAATCTCTCTGTATCTGTTGCAGACACTCAGACACAAGCATGCTAAAAGTCCGTAAACCCCACAAGGAATGACAGCTATCATCTGTTGCGTTCAGTAGCATCAGATAGCATAAAACACCATTTGTGGGAGCGCGGGCTGGCTTGTGTTCCCTGTGGCAATACCTGCTGTCAGTGAATTGCAGTCTACGGAGCTCCAGTGATACAGAAAGTTTCGCTAGCAGTATCAGCAGTGTGAGGGCATCCTGGCAGCTACTTTTAGCACCCTTCTTGGATAATTTTATAGTGATACCATTGCCACTTTGTGGATAGATTCTTCCTCCCATACTTCCATGAAAGAATTATAGCAACATGCTCCATGTGTGTGCTTTGAGCAGGTCTGTGGTTATTTCATCTCAGCCTACTGCGTTCTTTAGCCTTTAGTTTTTTAGCGTGCTGAGAAAGGTTGTGTGTTCTTCCAATTGTTTGTTCAAGGTAATTTTCTCTCAACCACCACTTTTTTTCTCTGTTTTCCAACCTGACTCCTGTTTCAGATTACTTAGTATATACTGGAAATGCTCTTGCCTGTGTTCTGTTTTCATTTTTGAAGTTTGGGTTACTGAGTCCCGTTTTCTAACCCTACAACGTATCTAAAGGATCTCAGCATTACTGACACACGGGACTTTTTAAAGGTCCAAGACATTTCTTGAGCATCTCTAATGATAGGATGCTAATTTAGCAAGCTGGAAAACTAGTTCAAGAGCTGAAGTGCAGAACTGTTATTTTCCTTATTTTATTCTCTTTCCAAGTGATTTTCTTCATTTCTTTTTCCTGCTGGCAAAGGAAGATGATAGCTGCTGTTTGTATTTACCTTTCTGTGTGTGCCAAAACAGTCCTAAAGGAAGAACAAAGCTTCCCGCAGATACAGAAGTGGTCTGTTTGATTCTTCGCTGTACCACCTAGTGATGCCTACGTTCCTTTGCATATCCTTTACTAAAGGAAAATATCTACTGCACGATAGCCAAGCAAACCAGTCTCCACCATTACTTGAATTAATTCGGCATGTTGTTTAGGCTTGCTATTTTGCCAGTTTCCTATCGTCGAGGACAATAAGAATATAGTGTTATAGGACCATGCTAGTGAGGTATTTTTGGTCTGGTGGGAATCACAATGAGAGAGTAATTTTTGAGTTTCACCTTACACGTTGCATCTTAAACATTCTGGATATTTTGTGGTATAGTCAGCTGTTCTTGTACAGCACTCTGTCACGGCGTCCCCTTTGTCCTGTGTGCGTGTGTTAACTAAGAGCTTCTACTTTTTGGTCATGGGTTTCATATAAGATGAGTTTGGCCATCTCCTTTCATTATACTTCAAGAATATTTATTCTCATTTCCCCTCTGTGATGCTTTTTGAGCTATTTTTTCTGGACTGTCACTATTTATGCCTGTTCTATAATACTTCATACAAGATTTAAGCATCCTTTCGACTGAAGGGTTCTTATAAAAGGGAAATTTGCCACATACCTGTCGTAAAGTTTAGTTGCTTCTATCCACAAGATGGAACGATCTGAACTTGGCTAGTAAGATCTCTTCTCTCTGTGTGTGACAAGAATATATAGAACAGGTAATCAGCCATGTAAGGTTCATGGATAAAAAGCATGATACTTCACAAAGATTATATCTTTTTTCATCTTTAATTTGCTATGTTTTGTTTTCATTGCAGCCAGAAAGCAATAGTTTCGGAGAAAAAGCTATTTGCCATAATGCAATATACAGCAAAATTTAACCTGAAAGAACATATTAAATGCACAAGAATCCTGCTTGTACCTTCTTTCATTTACATTTTAACTTTACTAAAAATACAGGAGGTATTTGCAAATTACAAAGCTATGAAGTAGTTTAGTATACTATATATATGTAGTTATTATAAAATACCTCTTATGCTCACTCACATTGTGTTTTATTTGTTGATCTGAAATCACGTTAAAAGTTGGTTCTATTGTAAGTATAGTGGAGAAATTATTAATTTTTGTTATGTATAATTACACGATAAAACCTGTAGCTCTGAAGCTGGAAAAAGTTACTAAGAAAACAACATATGTTACACACGCTTTTGTAAGCTACAGTGCTAAAAGTTCTTGAGGCCTAGAAATTAATGATACCTTTTCTGGCATAATGTCTCCCAATCTCTTAATTAGGCATTTTTAGAACTAGATATTCAGTAGACCCTTATCTGTTGCTGTTACTGAATACCTTAAGTCACTTCACCTAACTGAAAAACGCCCCATAGCTATTCTGCAGTGAGAAGGTGGGGTTTGGTTTTTTGGTTTGGGGTTTTTTTTTTGGTTGGTTGTTTTTTGGGGTTGATTTTTTTTTTTGTTTGGTTTTTGTTTGTTTGTTTTTAACACAGCTTTGATAGTAAGAAATGAAAAATAACAAAACGCTAGTTTTCAGGAGGTGGGAAAAATAGTATTTGTTTGGTCAGGGATAGTGGTGATGACCATTAGATGGCTAACCACGGAAATAAGTACAATTCTTAAATAGGATGATAAAGGATTCAGTGTATGAAGGTGTATCTCCTGGGAAGAGATGTTTACTTTGGGAAGCTCTGAATCTGTCTTTATTAACTCCTGATTACAAAAAGTCATGCCTTTGAGTGGACATAGCCAGGCGTCATTTAAGCCTATTTAAAACAGATCTGAAAAGACGACGTGGCTGAGCTTTCTTTTACAAGCTGAATTTAATCTGGAGTAAGCTTCTATTCTAATGCATGACCCGGTACGATATGATATAAGCAAATCTGACATTGCACTTGAGCATGTTTAGTCCGTGCCTGAACAGATGTTCATCTATGTAGTTTCCTGAGTACAAAGAGAACTTGTTCAAGGATTTTGATACGCATATGCCTGCATGGGTGGGATTTCTGTTAACAGGTAACTGCTCATAACGTGTGCTATCAAACCTCAATAGATAGCAAAAGCAACAGGGAGCATGGCGATTTTAAAGTTTGAAGCCCGAATGGCTTCAGGACTGTTTTTTGTCCATCAACACCAGTAAAATATTCAGCCTGAGTTTTCAGAGTAATTGGTCACTGTCTACCCATTAATCTTTTCTTTCAAAAAGATGGTCTTTATAAAGGTGAACTGGCCTTCTGCTGGCCTCTGAGTAAATAATCATCTCATCTACTTTGATACTATTGACACCTAAATTCCACTAACAGCTGTAACTTGCACCAAAAGCAAAACTTTGGTAAGTCAGATTACTGTGTAAAACTGATGTTCATATGAAGATTCAGAAGTTTGTTTTTCAATAATTGAAATTCACAAGAGTTTAAGAAATCCAGGGGAAAAAGATAAGACATCTTATGGGATGAAAAAATACCATGGTGCCAGAAAAACAGTAATATGGACAATCAATTACTGCCTATTTCTTAGCATTAACAATTTAAAAAGAAATCCTTATCAATACTGTAAGAGCTGCCTGTTCTAATAGAAGTAGTTAGAATTGAAAAATGCAAGGACTTTTGACAGGTAATAATTTTCTGTATGGTTTTAAAGATATTGCCAATAAGGTAACATTTAATAACAGACTTGCAGAGAGGAAAGGAATAAAACGTGGCAAAGTGGGCAGAAATTTAAGTGTGATTTCAGCTGACTTGACCTAGCTTATCAGAAAAATGGAAAAGCAACCTCTGTCTAGATGTACTCAGTGGAGAATTTTGGATATCTGGGCTGCATTAGAAAAGAGCTGGAATTAACTACACATCTAGAAGCAACAAATACAGTTCACTATTTGGAGAAGGTTCATCTAAGTTGATAAACATAGTATCATTTCAAGGAATAGATATCTTTGCCAAGTGCCTTAAAAAATAGTTACCAAGTTCCACATCAATTTCGAAACCATTTTGTTTTGCACCTGTGTTACCAGGTCTTACTTGTATTTTTATATCTTGTAGTATTTAAAGCACTTGCTCAGTAGATGAATTTGTTTTCAAGGGTCTTTCTTATCAGGAACAAGTTCTCCACATAGCTTTTAGATGATAACGGTGAACCGGATAATGGATTGCCTGTCACAGCTAGGGCTAGTTAAAAGCAGTAATATTTCAATAGGCAGCGTTGTAGTTAGTGCATAGTCACATCAGAAATAAGCAGTGCTTTGGAACACCCACACATCTGCCCCCGTCGGCTGTGGAAGATACCCGACTTTATTCCTCCCAGCAGTTGTTGGAAACTAAATCAGGAAAGCGTGCAGAATCCAAAAGTCATTCCCATTTCCCAGGGGTAAAGAAAAAACACATTCTTATCTGAAGTCATTCTGCTTGCATTTACTCTGCATCTAGATCTTCCTCAGTCTTGTCTGTCTTAAGACAGATTTTCTTTCCAGCTTGCTCTTTGTATATTGCTTGAGTAGAAAAGAAGTACAGGATGGTTACAAGACCCTAAGTAAAGACATTGCCAACACTTCTAGGCCCAGTATTTTTTACCCAGTGCAGAGGACGCTGCGCAAGCAGATAAAAACAAGTCCGAAGTCAGCAGCGTTGTGCTGGTTGAGCACCTCTTGGGCTGCTGGGCTTGCAGAAGCAGGAGAGCATTGCAGCTCAACTGAGCCTGAGCTGGAAGAGAGTTATAACTATCCTCCGATATGGCTTGCGCACTGCCAAAGTTGGGTACAGGAGAAAACCACCAGTTTTTCCCCATCATAAACACTGTTTGACTATTATTTAAACAATCCAGAAAATGTATTTATAAATTCTAACCTGTTATTCAGCATGTGGCAAATGATTATTTTGGGGAGGGGGCTGCTATTTTTTTGTGTTCCAAGATAAAGTATTCCTCTATCAGAAGGCTCTATATGCCTATAAAAGGAAAAATTCTCCGTTTCTTTATTAAAATATAATCTTTATTAAAAGGTTGCTTTGTTATGTGTTCAAATCAAAATGTTCTCTCCATTATGATCACACTCAAATTTCAGTATTCACCGTTCAGAGAATCTCTTCCTTACTATGTATGCAGATTTATAAGGCTCCAGGCACCTTTGAAATAAATTGAAAGCACAGCCATGTAATAAAGCCAAAACCAGAAACTAGCCAAGGAGATCCACCCAGCAACACCCTCGAACACCCTCAGCCTCTTCCCCTAAGCACAGCTTTAGAGCACTAGTCCTGATCTTGTCTCCGCTTTCTCCACCCTCGTGAAAGCTTCCTGGGGGATTCCCCGGCGAGCAGAGAAGCCGGAGCTATGCGAGTGGCTGTTCGTGATGCAGAAACAGTTCACTTGCTTGATTTTCTTACCTATCAAACAGCTCATAAGGAGTGCGGCTGTTTGCAATACTGCTCAGCCCATTTCAAGAGGAGTATTGCAAAATAAGAGCAGCTCACAGCCGGAGAAAGCAACAGTTAGGGGATGAGGAGAGATTTTAACAACTGAGAAAGAGATAAGCATGGCAAAACCATACAGAAAAAATGAAGGGGTTGGAGAAAGCAGACTTGCGACTGCTGTTTTGCACTTTGAAACGCAGCAATTCAAAACTTAATTTATGATGCTGAAAGGTGGTATGGTCAGAGGACCCCAGAAAAGGAAACGCTTCCTGAACTCCCTGCTCATAGGAGACGAGCGAGGCCAACAATTTAAGAACTTAATTAAACAAAGGTCCGGACATTTTATACAGTGAGACCAGAAGTTTAAAAAGAACAACTTGTGAAAGGGATAACAAACCAAATTTCTATGTTTAAGGCAATCTTTAATTATTAAAGAATATCAGGATTAGGTTAATTGTTGGAAAGTAGATTGGCAATACCTATACCCTTCCGAGGTACCTCATGCCCAATTTGAGAAAACATAGCGTGTTAAGTTTTCCATCTTTCTGCATTTGGTGGCTGCTACCTGTGGCTTGAGCATGAAGCCCATTCCCCAGAGCTTTGATTAATCGGTCTGGTGGACGTCGGTGTTCGATATCATAATGGAACCACTCCCTGCCCTACAAGCTGCAGAAGGTTGAGACTTTTTTAAGAGAGCAAACCAGTGTAATTCTGTTGAAAATTAAAACCATTGGGAAACTTAGACAAAAATTTCTGTAATTCTGACAGAATTGTGATGTATAAACTGAGTGTTAGCTGTCATATGCAATTTAGAACATTTCTAAATCAAAAAGAAATCAGGTATTAATATCAGAACATTTTCATTGTAGGAATCTCAGTTTGTTATTGTGAGGAAAAGCATGCAATACTGAAATTCAGTGACATCATTTTGTACTGCCACAGCGTGCAGGGGCCTTACTTGGGCTCCGTTCTTCTGGACACCATATGCATGTAGAAGGAAGTCTGTCCTGCTCCGAACAGCTTAGCGGTGCATGCGCTTGCATACCTTAACAAGCGCACGCTACACAACACTATTGCTGTGTTTAGTGTTGTATTTGGGACAAAAGCAGCAGCGGCTTATATCATTCTTTGCATCTGTCATGTCCAACCTAGCCAAAAACTGGCCTCAGCAAATTCTGGCTCGTAGATGCTGTGGGAGCCCCGGGGGCTCCATACACATGCCTCATCTGTGACCAAACAGGGGCTAAGGAGCCATTTCACAGCGCCTTGTCCTCAGGGTGGAGTCACACTCCTACGACAGCTATGATCATTAGGCTGAAAGCAAAATATTGAAGAGACCAAAGGGACCAATTGGGATTTTCACAGACTGAATGGCCACTCAGGGGGTTCAGCCAGAAAGAACGATCCTAAGTGTCTAAAAATATGAAAAATAGCAAAAAGGCGACACAAAAATGTTTGTTAATTTGGCTGTAACGTTCCAAGCGGGACAGCCATGGGATCTGCCTGGATCAGCACAAGACCGTCTTTGCAGAACACCGCAGAAGCTCACGCAAGGCACCAGCTGACACGCACTCCAGCTTGACGGCATAAACTTACAGAACCGTCTCTGTCACACAAATTCAGATTCAAGACAGCATTACTGTCCCATTGGGATGCAATTGGGATGGGCTGGGTAGACAACAGCCCTTAAAAACTGGAATGATAATATGCAGGTTTTTCCATTCCTATCATTTGTCCTTAATTTGAAAAATTAAATGCTTATGTCCCATTGTTAACTATTCTTAGCACTAATTTCACAATTTAGCCCAGTGATGACCAAATGGCTTCCTTACAGTTTTTTTTCTCCTCTCAGTTCACAGCTGTCCTGAATTTATTTAGTTCAGTGCTTAGGTTGCATAAAAAAAAAGTTCTGTGACTCAGCCTCCATAAATGTTTTCATGAGAAACCTCACTTGACTCAACTCCTGCCTGAAGAACATTATCTGTAAAAAGTCAGAGGAAAGAAAGGTAGTACAGTTCCCCATTCTAGTTAATAGCTTAGAATATATTTACAGCATCATAGAATGATTTAGGTGAGAAGGGACCTCAGGAGGTCTCTAGTCAACATCCTGCTCAAAGCAGGGTCAGCTCCGAGATCAGACCAGGTTCATCAGACCCTTAGACCAGGGAGGTTTATCCAGTCAGGTCTTGAAAACTCCTGTGGATGGAGAGTGCACAGCCTTTCTGGGCAACCTGTTCCACTTCTTGACTGCCCTAATGGTGAAAGAGGTTTGTCCTTATATCCCATCAGAACCCCTCCGTTCAATTCACCCAAGATTAATAGAGACAGACGAGAGATGTGCTAAAGATGCAGGCTTTCTCTCTGCCTCCCCCCCTTCATTTTTCAAGCTCATTTGCATTGGTCCCTCAGTTCTACTTATCAAACTATTTTGCATTATTTATTATTTCATTTGGCTGTAGCACAGAGAGGGTACCAGTCACCAGTGGCAGTTTCCTTCTGGAAGGCACTGTGTGCACAGATGCAGCAAAGCACTTGCCTGAGAAAGCCTTCCATCTTCATACTTTTAAACATTTGGCTTGCATTCCTTCTTTACTCCATTTTCTCCAACAATTAAAAAAAACACCTTCTTGGGTTTTATCTACCAGTAAGACTATTTCCTACTGTACTTTCAGAACTGAAAGTTTTACAAAACTGTGCCATAGTTATGGGAAAGACTGGTTTGTTTTCTTACCAAGGGTGAAGGTGAGGAAGTGCTTTCTGTAAGGGAAAGTAACACAATTCTGGGACAGCCCTGAGCAGCACAAACATTTTCACGGAAAGCAGACTAGCTAGTGAGAAGCTGAATGTTGTTCCCAGCTTCCCATGGCCCAGCTCTTGCTACAAGTGAATCTCTGCAGCTTTTTCAGTTTCAGATTGAAAAAAAAAAAAGAAAAAAGGAATATCAATGTGTACCCACAAAAACCAGGAAAAAAAATGTGCAGTTTCACTGATCAGTGTCCATGCTATTAGCATGCAAAGCTGTGAATAAATGCAAGGATTTATTCATAGCTAGTGCCCACCAAACTTCTTAAAGTACTGAGAGTATATAAAGACTGACTTTAATAAACAAAACCACTACTTATACTTGGAGGTGTCATATTAAGACACATTTAGTTGTGTTGCAGCATTTGAAACACATGCTTGGATCCCAGCAATTTCAGTGACATCTTTGCACATGCCTAAATTTACACAATTACTTAATGCTGTCCTGAATGAGTCCTTCACCTTGTTGCTAGGATCTTTTATTTTAAAAATCCTAACTAAAAAAACTTGCCAGAGCAAGCCTGCAACACCAAGCACAGACCAATCCTATTCATGGGTGGGTAGGAAATGCTTGAAAGTATAGGAGGGAGTAACCTTGGATCTGGAGGAACGGTGCTGTTTACTCAGCTTGCAGTTACATTGCTGGGGCATAGTTTTCAGATAATTCTGCTGAGTATCCCAGCTTGTCTCGCATCTAGCAGTGCTGTCCCTTTTAGATACTCTCCACGTCATTTTTGTATCTATTTAATTCTTTATTCTCTCTTCCTCTTTACTCAAACTGGCAACAAGTGCCAAAAACCGACTGGAAACAGCAATTCACACTGTGATCCTGGATAAATTACTATACAATTAGCAACATCGCAACGTAAGTTTCAAAATGTTAATGAAATAAAGCTGCTCCTTTAGGAAACTAGATACTTTACAGTTTATGATTTATGGTGACTCTAAATAGGATTGTGAACAGTATACAGTGCCAGATGAAAAAGTATTGTCACTTTTACTAACTAGATACTTCATGCCACTTCTGTAGGAAGCGATGCCTGGCTTGACCTAAAATAATCATCTCCTCAGTATCCTCTCTGTAAAATCTTATCTAGAAATTGAATTGCAAAATTGTTATGATCTGAAAATCAGATATGTTTTCTTCATTATGAGCAGCAGAGCGATGCAGCGGACACGACTGGTTTGGGACAGAATGACACGTAGCTGTATGGTCACAGAGTTCTTTCCGTGAACTCGCATTCAGTTTCTGGCTTGAGAGGTTTTGCTCTCCACAACTGGACATTTCAGGCAAGCACACGTACATGTAATAAGTATGAGCCCTTATGGGGTAAATAAAAATTACTGCAGAAATAAGAGTCATAATAAATCAAGCTTAAGAGTTTTAGGTCAATATGCAGAATTCACTTATTTACTGAAATGTTCTGTAGATAAGAGATCATTGTTCTTTGCTTTGAAAAGATTTCTGCTTTTAATACGTATTCAGCCGTTACTTATCTATTATGCTTTGCTTCCTTTTTATTTTCCTTTCATTGAAAATGAGACCCAACTCCTTAAAAATCATTTGGACTTGATCCTAAAACACACTGAACACTTCCCAGGCCTTTTGAAAAATAATAAGATACAAGAGCTTTTATGCCTTAGATTTCATTTCTCTGAGGTGTTTTTGAAACTTTGAAAATCAGTTCAGAAGATCCTATCCTGTTATTATCTGAGACATTGTATTTCTTTTCTTTCATATTGATCTTTTTGCCTGTCCATGAAATCTCCAAAGCATACGAATAGTCTGTTAGATCCTAAATAAGTTTAGATACAGATCTAGCTACAGAGCATGTTCAGCTAACTGCTAGAAACCAATCTTGTCATTGGTCTTCCACTAGGTGTTTTGCATATGTATTGGTAGCATCTGATTAATTAAAACCAGCCTCTAAATCAATGGAGATGGTTAGGGGCTATATACAAGAGTTCTCCAGCTACTTAAGCCTACATGTTTACAGTCCATTAACAAACTTCCCCTCCTCTTCAGTAGTCCCTATCCGGAAATCTTGTGTTCTGCAAAAGCTTTTAAAAATCTTTACAGGCCACAAATATCATTACCTACTAGACTGGTTCTCACTATCCTTTGAAATCCTCCACTCTCTCCTCTCTTAGACTGGAGGTTGTTTGAAAGTGGCACTGTCTTTTGGTTCAGAGTTTGCATATCAGCAGAACAGTGGGATTTTATCCATGACAAAGGCTTCTGTAAGCTAACAGCACAGAGAAATACAAGTACTGTGTTAGACCTCTTAAGCTTACACAATAAATTTGCCGTTGATTAGCCTGGGAGAAGGCTTAATGTTGCAAACAGCGGTTTGGGTTATTCAAGCTAACAAAAATCATAGCAGCATAAATAATAATAGGATTGGTAAAATTATCAAAAAACTTATTTTAAAACACTTCAGAATTTTAAGCAATTCTCCCCCTTAGTCTATTGGTAAGAATGTAATGTGCTTGTAGATGTTTACTTTTCCTCCACTATAAATAGACCATCTCACTAATACTTAGGTCCGTATCTCCTTGCTTTACCTTTTAGTTCTATTCTCTGCTCTTGGCATTAATTACTTTGATGTAATTAGTCTCCCCTAGATTCATCTTCTGTCAGTTCATCTCTTGTCTCATCAGCTATTGGAAGATAGCACTTCATGAAGAAAGAGCCACTAGTCCTTTTTTTTTTTTTTGCCATCCAGCAGATGAATGAGCATGGCATGGACTTTCCCCTTGAAGTGCACAGCTGCAAAGCTGAGTGGACAATCAATCATACTGGAATTAAATCCATCTGGAAGGCATTTGAGGCAGCAAGACATCTGTGAAAACCTTGAGTATGATTGACAGCTTTTTCCAATAGCTTTGATGGAAGTCTAAATTGAGAAATCTCTTCTCCCATCCTGCAAGAATTTATGAGCAAAATTTATTTTGACCAACCAATATTGGCCTGTATTCAACAGCATATGAGGCCCTTATGTTCCCCTGTAGGCTTGTGCTCATTAGTTAACCTCTGCAGTGGTCATGGAAAGGATAGATTAGATTTTAATCAAGCATTTATAACTGTCTACTTAGAGCTAGAGACAACTGGGCAATGAAACAGTTATGCTGAGCAATGTACTGATAACATTCTGGGCATCTCAGAAATGCTGAGATGCAGACAGGTTACATATCCTTGGCAATTAGCTCATACACTCAATTTGCAAGGCAATCAAAATCTGGGACCTCGTGCCTTTTAAGGAGAGAACGGAATAGACTGAAAACCAAGCAAAACACCTTCTGCAAAAAAGATGAAGAGAAGGAAGGGCCTCAATGGTACCTTTTCAGGAAGGATGGCTAAAGCTTCCCACTCATCTTTCTTCCTGGAGCCAGGAGCAAGAGAAACGTCTCATGCCTCAAAGTAGTAAAAAATTTGTCCAGTGAATCCTTCAGGGCCTGTTCCTTCCCTTCCCCCTGTTAGCTACAAAGCCAATTCCTACTTATTCCTGCAGGTCTCCGGAGGCAGAAAGCCTGGCTTGGCTAGGCATCTGTACTAACAATTGTGCCACAGTTGATCTCCTTCGACACGCGTACTAGGCTCCGTGCTGCTGGTGCTTTCCAATGCCTGCCAGTGACCCAGAGCCAAGAGACTTGCTAATACCAGCGTACCCCTTTGAGGACGGAAATGGTTAATTCCTCAAGGTCCTTGGCTACGCTGCCTACTTAACATCAACATGTTCTGGGGAGCGCCCACACTTTGTCACAACCACAAATAGTTTCAAAAACAACAATTTTCTTTCGTTCAGTTGTAAACTGCTCTTTCAGGAATTTCATCAGCTTGCATGGAGTAGAAGGGATTGTCAGAGGAGCTTCTTGTCCTTTCATGACCATCTTGAAAAAGCTGATTTTCTCACGAAACTGTGTTTTGACAAAGTGTGGTTTCTCTCCCAGTGCTCACGTACCTGTCTTCTGTACGTTTTAAGATCATCTCGAGACTTGCACAGTGCTGTATCTATTTTACATTGTTTTTATTGGCAACTAATGTATACTACCATGCACCCACGTGAACAAAATTACAGAGCCCAGACAACTTTTGTACAGCGTTCCTTTGGCCACAGCTTCTCTGTGGGTTTCATTTGGCAGAAGTGATATCAAGCAGAAGTCTTTCCCTCAGCTTCTGATGTAAACTAAAATACACCTTATAAATAGAAGACACAGGCACTGAGAGCAGTGCCTTTGGGCAAACAGCCACCTCTGGGCTATGGGAAAAATTCAGTTAGATATGATTCATAAATATAATGAATAGGGTGCCATAAACTCGCTTTGCTCTTCACGAACAAAGGCACATTCTCTGCCTTGAAAAATTAGAAGGGCAGAGCCCAGAGGAACAGGGAAAGAAAAACAGGAGGAAAATAAAAGTGGGAGATTGAAGGAGGAGGGAAAAAAAAGTGTGAGCTTGAGTTGTCAGAGTGGAAAGTATAATTTTGATGACCATCGAACAATGCATGGAGTAAAACAAGGGGCTTTGTTAGGCACTGAATCCCCCTGCATCTCACCTCTGATGAGCTCCAGGTTTAATTTGCAAAACTTGAAGTGTAATACATTTCAAAAGGAAGTTAGTTTCTTCTTTAAGCTCTAGTTTAGTTGAAGGCTCCTATTGATTACAGCTGGAGCTGGATCAAGCTTGTGCTGTGTTCTCCTGGCAGACTCTCATTTGTAAATACCTTTCATCTCATCCAGCAGTGATAATGATGTGCTTAGATGATGTGGCAGCAATTATTTAGCTGCTGCGTTAGGTTTTCTACTTTATGCTAGCCAAGTACCCTAAAGTCAGACCATAGAAAGGGATGCTTACATTTCATGCAATCTTATGATTTCTTCTGAAGAAATTGTAACAGCTCTATTGTAGTTCAAGTAGTCATTCCTTTCTTTGCTCTCACTGACAAATTTGGAAGCAAAGGGCCCTATTCCACCATATTTAGCAAGTTTAAACATGTTACAAATAACCTTGTTATCTGATAGCACACCCCAAAGGAAAACCCCTCAAAACTTCCATTTTCCCAGGTTTCTGAGCATCCAGTCTACTAACCAAAGACGAAGGAGGAAAAAAAGGGGGCGGTGTAGGCCTTGGTTACTCTCTGAATGGATTTACATACTTGCTTAATACCATGTAAATACTGGAAAATAAAGCATGGATCTTATCAAACTTAAGAACTTAGCAAATAAGGAGCATTAGAAACAGCACTAATAGCAAATAGAGCTGAAGTATCTACTGCCAAGTCAGTGAGAGATCCCACGTCCTGCCTGGCAATCAGTCTAAATACATCCTTTCTCCCACTTCGTGTGACCTTTTCAGGCCAGCAATGTTGTGTGTTAGTTTAATATTTTAAAACTGGAACTTTACTGGTATTTGGCCTACTTTTTTCTATTTATTTTCTAAACAAATGATAGCTACTCCCTTCTCTAACCTTTTAAGCTTCGCCAGAATTCTGGGAAGATCACAAGGTATAATAAAAAAAAATATCACATGCTCAGGCAAACAAAAGCAGGTTGCTCCATTTCACCATCCCAACAGCCCTGCAAGCAGACTGCAGGAGTACTCCACTTACTCTAGGAAACACTGCCGAAATCTCATTTTCAGTGAAAAGTGCCAGGATTATGGTAGCACAGCATCTATTTGAGGCAAACCCATGTAACTTCCCAGCCAAAGACTGGGGAGGGGGGGAAGAGAAAAGCTGTCCCAATTGCTACTTCTGCTTGATTGCTTAAAGGCAGCTGGGAAGTCAGATCCTTCGCCTGAGAGCAGAGTAGATCACAATTTTCAGGCAAAGTAATTTTGGAAGAAAAAATAGCGCTCTCTTCCCAAGGAAACTTCTGGTTTTTACAATGTTAGTTTTTATTTATTACTGGCTCATTGAAAGAACAAAGTATTTTTTGGTGTCTTTTTTCTTTTTTGTTCCCAAACACAGAAAAAAAAATGTGGCTAAACCCCAGAAAAACCTTAGTTTGGGGCCAAAAATAATAATAATTTTCAGTTTTCAGATTTTTTTTGTCAGGTTTTTGAAAGAACAACAAATGCTTCCCAAGCACCGCTCCAACTTACAATCTTCAGTAGACTGCACACCCTCAACTTCAGTGACTCTTCTTGTCCACCCCCCCTTGCCCACAGCCCCCCACAGCCTGCCCCGGGCTCGTGTCTTGCTGTCACCGTGGCCCAGGCACGGGCAGCCACAGCAGCACATGTTCTCCCATGCTACACCACCTCGGCACTTGCTGTTGAGGCATTTAACAGCTCCGATTATACTTTGAATCCGAAAAACAGCAGCAAAATACAGACATGGGCAGGTACTTACCAGCTCTCCGTCAAAAAGAGAGCATGGAAAACACCTTGGTGATCTAAGCAGATCACGCTGCTAGTCTTGAATTATAACGAAGTGTTTAATAAACACTATTTCTGTAAGCGCAAAGCAGCTACATTAGTAGAGTTCTTACATATGTACCTTGCTTTTTTCCGCCCCATTCTTTTCTTTAGCCTCCTCTTAGTCACCTCTATCATGATAGATCTTTTGAACTTTGATGTTCATTTTTCTTCCTTCATAAATATTCATACTGCCCTTTTTTTTTTTTCTTTTTACCTTCAAAGAATAGATTTCCTTTTCCCTGGTGCCTCTGCCTCTTTTGATCCTGCCTGGCTTTGCCTCTTGTATCTATTCTCTTCCAAACAAAGACTTTTTGAAACATCATTTTAAGCCCTCTTCATGTTAACAATTACATGGAAAATTGGATTTTCCACTTAAGTTCCAATGGAGAGCCAGCTAATGTGAACTCTTAAGGCAAGACAGACAAACAAAAATTTACGAGATGCTGTTCCTGACAGTTCTGTTAGATCGGTACCATATAACACTGCTTGTTTGTAGCACGGTCAAACTGATATTGCCACAGGAATCTTAACTTTTGCACGTCCATTTCACTTCACTTTACTTGAACTGTGGAACCTGAACATTGTGTTTTTCTATCCCAGTTCTTCCAATCCCCTCCCATCCCTAGAGTATATTTTGGACCAAATCAACTGATGTGCCTTTTTTAAGTACTTATTTCCATAATTTGCTTTTATTGTTCTATCATTGAAAGGTTGCAGAAGGCGTGAAAGTTAGTTTCTTTTAACCATTTCAGGGTGGTTTGTTTTGGGTTTGGTTTTTTTTTTTTTCTCCTTCACAAGAAGGTAAAATACAGACCAATACCCACCAATTACACTTTGAAAGTAAATAAGTTTTAGATACATTTCTTCAAAACAGGGCATCTATGGGTACATACAGCAACACGCTAAAAGTATCACATAACCACATAGAAAAAATTCATAACTAAATAATGCCTTCAAAGGCATTTCTGCAGCTGGAACGGCATCAGGAATCTGCTTATTTACGTAGGGAGCCGTGGAGATTGCAGCATGTTGGTACTGCCAACAGATAGGATGATTAGTGCTAAAAACAATATCATCGTTTAGATAAGCCTTCTCCTTTTGATAGTTGCTATTGAACTCGACTTGAACTTAAATGTTCTCAGCTTGGGAACTACACTTAATTCCTAAAACAGCTCATTCAGCCTGCAAAGGCTGAAGGAGAATAAGATTTTATTGATAAAATTGGTCCCTTATATCAAATACTTTAAGTCCCTTGTCTTATATCTTAAGTCCCTTACACCTTAAGGTCCCTTGTTTCTTAAGTTCGCAAAGTGTGCACTGATGAGCTACGCATTCACTACCAAAAAAAAAACCACCAGGCAGTTGTATTTCAGGCTAGGGTTGGATGTCACATAGTTCATGCTCAGTGCATCGGTTTGCTTGCCGTGTTAATTTTGTTCGGTAGATAACTAGTGCCTTTGCTGTCAGAAGGACACACAGACCATGGCAGCGCCACACAGACAGACCTGGTTTCCAACAGACTGCATCCCCCATTGCAGTACCTTTGCCAGCAACTCCCACGTGGAGACGCCTCCCTCACCGTAAGGAGACACCGTGGTTCCTCACAGGAGGAACGGTCTGATTAGGACTAAAAGAGTTGAAGACATGCCAACATGCAAGAAAAGCAAGATTTTTTTGGTAGGAACTGTTTTCTGCGTTGTCTCAGAATAAAACTTGATTTTTAAAGTGTGCTCTGAAGCATACTTTTTAGGTAGAAGTTTGTGTTTTCCTTTGCAGGGACCTAGCAGCTACCAGTGTAAGTGCTGTGAAAAGGCTTGCAAAGATTTAATGAGTGACTCTTCAACTTCCTAATTAAAAACCACAATGAGCTTTCAGGCCTTTATTTCCCTAATATTACAGGTTGTAGCAGTAATATTTTGTTCAGTCAAGCCTAGCTAAAGGAAAATGCTTATGAGGTTTCCAAGGAGAGAAATAAACAAAATGGAAATGAATAGGGAACTTGGAACTTTTAAGTGTACGTAATTAAGAAAAAAAAAATACATCCTTCAGATAATTCTGGAAACTATTAGGAGATATTCATAATTCATAACCAGTTGTTTGGTTTTCTTTCAAGCAAGGGGGCAGCTTAACATCAAACACTGACTTTTCCATTAACTTAAATAAACAAAACAGTATGCTTCAAGTTAAGTGAACATCTTTTTCTTTTTTTTTTTCTTTTTTTAATAACTGGGTGAATTAGAAATCAGAACAAGACACTTACTTTCAAATAGGAAATTAGTTTGCATGCTATTTCTTCATGTTAAAAATACTTTGGAACACTCACAAAAACAATGTTAAGCTGAATTTATGGAAATGTTCCATATCAGTTTTGAAGATGATATGCCAGATGTCGGGGAGAACTCTTTCATCTGCAATAATGGAATAGTTTAATCCACCCTTGTTGTTTTTGAGTATAGTCCAAGTGTATTGGTCATCATGGGTGGGTGATCCTCACTTAGGCAGGCATGAACCAAAAAGCACAAGTTGTTAGACCTCTAGCATAAAGTCACAAGAAAGCAACAGCAGGAAATACTCTACTGAAAGTAAAAATAAGCTATTGCAATGTAAATCAAGAAGTTTACCGTTAGGACAACTCACATTTTGAAGCACTCTGAGACTTGCAGATACATTGCACCGAATTAATGGATTGTAACTTGAAAGCAAGTATGGCTCCATTTATGACCCCAGCAGAAATAAAGCCAAAAATACAAGTTTTAAATATATATCAAAAACACGGAATACTTTTTCTTTTTTTGATGAGCAGGAAGACTAATAGTTAACATTGTGATCTTCTGTTGGGGAAAAAAGTACTCTTCCCTTTGAGAAGCTTTAAGCACAAAGACATATATATTGATACCCGTGCTCTTGTTTTAAGAATACATGTTGAAGTAACATTGGATAGAAAATACTATTGTTAAATGTCTTTTGGGAATAGTTTTGTGGCCTTGTATCAGACTAACATTATATTAGCCATACCACTTTTATTTGTAATAATCGTTTTAATTACTGTATTACTTGAACAGTGGTTTATGTGTCACATTCATTTAATTCACTATGGCTGTGATTCGATAATAAATATATCTTTTGATCAGAGCACAAACCATGGCTCACACTGGTGGGGGCCTGGAAAAGTCCAGAGCACAGCATAGAAAAAGCTGTAATACAGCATTAGGTTTTTTAACTTGCCCTACCATTTCCAGCATGGACAGCTACTGTGCAGAAGGCATAGGAGCAGAATACCTGTTTGGGCACCGATTCAGGTTAAGCATCCTTAGCTTGTCACCACTGAAATGCTGCCCTGAATATAATGCTTATAAATACTGTCTTATGTTAAGATACGGGGTAGAAAAAGCATGTTCAGTTGCATACAGCATCTCAGTCTTCAAAGTCAAAAAGATCTCAGAATGAAGAGGCATTTACCTTCTGCAGTGTAATTTACAGACTGCACAGCATGCGCTAGAGGAGGAAGGTAGCATCGCAGATGGAGGCAAAGTAGGAGAAAGGAAGTAATGCATCAATTCAAAGCTTCATTCATTTTTATTCTTTTTTTTTTTTTCTCCTTTTCAGCTGCCTGCCACTCCCAAACAGACATGTGGGAGATGTTCTAGTGCTGAAAGCTATGGCTCACTCCTTTATTTAGCTATTCTAGTGATAAGTCAATTCAGTTTGGACATACCAAAGACAATACATAATTGTGACAAAGTACTGCAGTCCAGACTTGATTATTACAGCTTGATCCCTTGTTAACTCTGTTGAGTAAATAGAAGGAGGACGCTTTTCCTGTACCTTCACATTCATGAAGTCACTGTGGTTGGGTAACTTTCCCAAATTCATGGTAGTTGCTAATGCTTTTGCGGTCCAAATACAGAAATCACACAAGGAACTAGAAGTTGCACTGCATTTGATTTTTTTTTTTTTTAACATTTTCTACATTAATACTTTGCATTACTTCTATTTTGTTTTGCCGTGACGTCCAGGAATATTAAAAGACAAATCTCCTAGGAGCTTGCTTTGCTGCACTCTCAAGTTTGAGAGGGGAAATGTTTCGGCACACCAGAAGAAGTCATGCTGTATTTCATGAAAATCTCATTAATTTAAACATTCTACCTCACACATTTGCTTAAACGTAGGTCTCTGCTCTTACATATATTTTTCCTGTGCAAACAAGTATTCGTGCAGGTTACCTTCGCTCAACTGTGAAAACTTGTTACCAGGGCAATCAGTCCAATATACTTAACATGAAAAGGCCAAAGGAAAATTTAAAAGGGAAAGAGAAAAAACCAGCAATAAAGAGGGAGTTTATGGGCTGCTACAGAATTGTACAGAATTATAGACGCTACCTCATGACACTACTGGATAGTGACTGCACTGTTAGAGTGCAGGTCTCCTTATTAGCAGGCTTTGCCACTCCAGAAGTGAGAAATTTCTCCAAGTATTTTGTCTTTTGGTACCTACTGACCTGATGTTACGTAACAGATTTTCTACTGGTTATTTACCACCACAAATCGCAGCCTCCCAACACCAATGAGTTAAAAGTTGTCTGGGCATCCAGCCCAGATGAATAACATCCCAAACGTTGAAGGAAGTAGCAAGGGAAATAGAAAAGCCTTTGACAGAAATTGTTGATAGCTTGCTAAGGCTGGGGAGGGAACCAGGGAATTTGGAGGTTGCTAATGTTGTTCCTATGTGTGAGAAAGGATCAGGGAGGATCCAGGAAACAACATAGCAGTGAGCTTGGCTTCAGTTGCAAGAACAATATAAGAAACATAAATAAGAGACAGAAGACTGAATTTGGTAAAATCAAGTAAGCCCATACTCATGGAAGAACTATAGAGGTCTAATTTCTTCAAGTATTTTACCTTCAGCTGGTTATTTCTGAAAAATACTAGTATAAAATGTCTTACAGGCAGAAGGAAAGCTAATGAAGTGGACAGAAGGTGAAAGGTTTTACAGAATCCTGAAGTAAATTGTGCACGATACCTGCAGCACCGTGCAGATCATCATATGCCTGGTATCAGACTCACTGGTGCCATTGCTTATGTGGGAGGCAGTGTTTTCAGTTCAGATGAATCTATTAGAAAAATAGACCGAGTCATTTTCTGGTCTCACTCACACTGAGAACTCAAAAAATTTAAACTGATTAACTAAAATATTTACTGTTTACATTCAAAACAAATGGAGAACAGCTTCACTGGAGTCAATGACAAGTGCAGCACTGACATCGGTGGAATCATTCTGGGTTTAGATATGTAGAAACCGTTCAGAAGCTGGTCCATTGGCACTGCTCAGTGGGGGCAGAAATAAGAGTTTGAATCCCAGAAGGTCAGAATCTAAGAGCCCTCTTTTTGAGCTGGTGGAATATTCTGCTTACAAGTTTGCTACAGACCAGAATAGAGAAAGCAACCTAACAAGTATTTTGTGACTTGTTTGAACAGATGAATATATACACAAACAAGGAGAGCATGACCACGCTGTAGTAAATTGCAATATGTTGCAAGCCAGCGAGCAGCGAGAAGCTGAGCACTTCAATCCCAGGAGTAAGACATACTTGAGTTAGTTAAGAACACAGTTCTCCAGCTCTGAGCACAACACACAGGTAGGAGATAGAGGAGGGAGGTTTAAGTGGCTGAAATAAGATGAAGGATAGATGTGGCTTGCATTTTTTGCTACAAAAGTTTGAACGACTGGTGAAATGCACCTCTCAAATTTGTGTACTTCTCATAATGATACAAAGAAAATTACAGAGATTAAGATGTTGCATAAGTGAGCAAGCAGCATGAGTCAGGGGGTTTGGGAAAAATGAGTCACAGCATGAAGGGAACAGAGCCAGGTTTGTAGCTCAGAAAGAGACTAGGAAAGAATTTTATGGATGTAGATAAGAGCCTGACAGAATGGATTGCAGCAGAAAAGCAGAAAAACTAACTAGCTCTAAAAGAGGGAACCATACACTAGATTTAGAGAAAGCTATGGCTAAAAAGCAGGTCAGGCAAAATTTTTGTACACAACTGGTGGTTGAAATATAGAGCAGGCTGCCAAAGTCAGCAATGGAAGGACATAATTGTGTAAATCACTTCAAGAGGGAGCACGGGTACATTTTTGGAAAATGAGGGAATCACTGGGTATAGCTATTAGTGAGGCTTGTGGAATTAAAACTATGAAATGCAAGTTGATTTATATTTTGAAGGAATACAGGAGCGAGCTCTGCTGCCCTCCATGGTTCTCACGTTATTTCTGTAGCACCCTGCAAACTTCAGACAGCAGCCCATGCAAATCAGAGCATTATCTTAACCTGCAGAGAGTTATCAATATGGAAGGCTTCTAAAATGAACTTTCTAGAACAGCCCTGGAGATCACTGCAAAAGGTGGTATTTATATTAGGATGAGTCATTGGGGTCTGATGGCCATATTTACCATAGTACAGTTGAGGACCTCCATAAACATTTCTGGAAGAGCAGTGTGGTTTACATGTAATTTAATTCAGAGACCAGTGTCCTTAGTTTTTCCTCCCCCCACTTCTCTATTAACTCGGACTCTTTACATCAATTTAAAATTTTTATATAGCAGTAATCATTGCAACTTGATAGATGACCACACCACCTAACCCATTTTGGGAATGGTAAGGTTTGACCAAGTCCAAGGCTGTGCAAAAAACAGAATATGAGATTCATATAATTAAAGACCATGTCATGATGCTTAAATGGATCTGAATTCAGACTGTTCAGAGCACCTGAATTCTGTGTTTTGCAATCCCCCAAGTCCTTGACTTTGAAACTGTCTCATTCTTTCAGTGTAGCATCCTGGATGCAACACCTATAAACAACATATGGGAATTAAAGTACTCAATCCAAGCACATTTTACAAATTTTGTTTAATTTTTATAACTAAAGTACAAACAAATCACATCATAAATTTGCTTCTGAGTGGCCTATTGAAAGACTACATAATTATCCGAGTTCAATTACTACAATGATCAAGTCACTTAAGGTAACCCAGCTCCATTTTCAAGTAAGATAGATCTGCAAAAGGATGGTTAGGGACACCCAGGCTATTTCAAAGGATATTTTCCAACTACACAAGCCATAACTGTCCAGAGAATAACTGGGAATAAAAATCTGAGCAACACCTTAGATCAGACTGAGATACAATGACTAAGAATTAATCTATATTTCACAGGTTGGATGCCTCAATAATCAAATACCATTCAGGTTGCTTAATTTAATACAAACTTCCAGCTCTTGTTTATCTGTAGCGAACAGCACCACCTTTTAAAACATTAGCTGAGATTAGAAAATAGAAGGAAATAGAGAAAGCGTAATGTTAAAGGAGAAGATAATTTTCATTACGGGTTACCAGTGTAATTTAAATTGCCCACCTGGGTGAGCAAATGTATGTGTAACATACAGAAATGAAATTTAAACAAAAGTTGGTGAGGAATGAGTTGAGGGTGTTTTCAGGTACAGCTTACAAGTTACTTGCTTAAGGCCGAAGCTTCAGCTGTGGCATCAGTTGTGGAAACACGGAAACCAAGTTTATCATGATGACACTAACTGTAGTAAAGAGGATGCAGAGGAAAGATGCTCAAGAATGAGCTTGTAAAAGCCCATTATTTTCTTTCTAGATCTGTTTCTTATACTGCACTCATCACTGTGGTATCTTGAGTGCTTTCCAGTAGTGCATTAAGCAACACGACAAACATCTGTCACATGTTTGTTGTTTCACCCTCTCCCCAGAGATACAAGTGTGTGCAGTGGACTGTCTTGTTTTAATTTTTTTAATTATTATAAATACACATGCACATAACACACATTATTAAGCCTTTGTGCTAGAGAGGAAGGATCAGACAAATTTATCTTGCTCTTTGGATTAAAGCTGGTGAGCAATGCGATGTTCCTGTAGGAGTTTCTATCACACCCTTGCCCCAGATTGCTCTGTCTTCACAGATACCAAGTCAGCCTGGTCATGGGTGTCTGCAGTAGGCAGAAACCAAAAGTATGGATTCCCAATACCCTCATTTACTGTTCACGCTTAAGTCCAGGGAGTTTGTCAAGAAAGATCAAATGGAATGAGATAGTAGGATTTAAGGAAAAACACGTGCTTTGTATAACTGCAATCTCATCCCAGTATTACTGCGATTGATACAGACTAAAAGCAGGAATTGATGCAGCTTCCAGATCACTGTCACAGAATCAGAGGACACTGTGCAAGTTACGATAAAAGAGCTAGGAATCTAATGGATTGGAAAAGCCTGATTTAAACTGGAAAAAGAAGTTCTCAGAATAATGGAATGAACACCTGGGAGTTACTGATTTCCATACAGAGGGGACGTAACTGGGAAAACAATCTGGAAGCTTCAGATCAGTCAGACCCTGAACAATTGCAGATAGACAGTCTACCCATTCAAGAGCCATGAACACATACGTGGGAATCCCAGATCAATCTTGGCCCCACCAGCGTAAGATGATGCTGTTTCACATGGGGAGAGAAGCGTGTGCATGTACATTGGTAGAGAACTACCTGTGCCACCTCAGAGAAAAACAGAGCTGATCTGCCTCATCCCAAGGAGACCTCCAGCATCGCTGTGCTTCCTTCCTGTGACTTCCACTCCTCTGTTGTTCCAATAACTCTCAGGACAGTCAGAAAAAAAGACTGTTTCTCTAACGGAGGATGATTCAGGTCACATCAAGTGCCAAGAAGCTGAAGACTTGTCTTTAGGCCTCACTCACCAAAGGCAGAGATGCAGAGATCTGTGCAGCAACGTCACATTACAAAATCCACCAGTGCTTCTTTCCATACTCCACAAGGGCTGGGCTGCTTCTGGTATCACACCAATGCAATTCACATTTGGCACCGCTTTCAGCACTGAAATCTTCCACTCACTTCCTCACCCTTGTATCAGTCACAACAGTAGACATATCTGTAATTATTGCAGTACTAGAGATTTCAGAACTGAATGTTCCAGCACTGAAACCTTTCTAGCTGCCTGTTGTTCTCCTCCCACAATATTTTCCTTGAAGCACTTAAGAAACATGATCTTCAGGCCATGAGCCTTCCTCTAACATTACAGATTTCTTTACACAGAGGTGAGAGCTGCTCCAAGCATGGCAACCTACTGCCCTTCCCCAGTGAAGGCTACAGGCTGCTCTCCTGTGCACCTTAGACAGTTCAGTAAAGTCCACAAAAAAAAAAAAAAAGAGGATTGGAGCTTTCAAAGAACTCCCACCAATACTTCATTCCATGTATCCGTTTCCCTAGCTTGCCTAGGGACTCACATCTCAACAAAAGCCATCCAGCAAGAACAGCCAAAAGAGCAAAAAGTACCATGACAGTGCAGAGTAACAACACTGATAAAGCTCTTCGGAAGTCCACCAAGAACATGCCAGATACCAATATGCGTTTTCACGGCACGTAGAAGACAGAGCAGACGTACAGTCACAGCTAACATGCAGTCCAGTTCAGGATCCTAACTTGAGTAAGAAGCTTAGGAAAGCTCTAAAGGATTTCTTGAAACAAGTCTCAAGAAAAGATTGTTCTTATAAACTCAGATCTTTGTGGCCATAACATGGAATCCTCCAAGAGTTTCCAAGTGAGGAGGCAGCTAGCAGTCAAACAGTACTTTTGAATAATTGTTTTTCTTTCAAACTGAACTTACCATTGGGAAAATCAAAGACCCTGAGTGCATAAGTCAATCTAGTTTGCTTCATTTTAGCTGGTGTAGCTTATTATGCTGTAGAAATTAAGCTACACAGAAATCAAGCCATGGATGCAAATGGCAACATAAGGACGTAATGCACTTTAGCTAATCCATCTTAAAAGGTAGCTCATGTTAAGCTTAGTGATACATGAAGTTCCTAAAGATCAAATAAACTTTCTTTGTTCCAGTACACTCTGCAACAAAAAGAACTGGAACTGTGCGAGTACTATAGCCATTTTATTTTCAACTTTTGTAGAAACTAGGAGCACAGGCAAAGCCCAGCAAAGTCTCTGCAAAGGCTTGCATTGAACTCCACCGTGCTTTGGCTCAAGCATTTAATGATGTGTCGGGTTGGTATGAGGCAGCCAGCTATAGTCCCTGAAAGTCTTCACACCTGAGAATGTGCTTTTCAGCTGTCAGTACAGAACAATGCAGTCAGCAAGTCCTGCATCAACACAGCAGCGTTAGGACTGATATTATGCAGAAATGCAAAGAGCGGGCTTAACGTAAAAGGACTTTATTTTTCCTGTCAGATAAAGAGACAATATATGTAAAATATTTGGACATTTGGGGAAAGGGCAAACATGGAGAATTAATTCAAACTGTTGATGGTTTATTTTTTATTGAATCTTGTGGTCAAAATTGTTTTCATTTGCTATGAGAAAGAATCCATCATTTTTTCCAAAGCACCACCCAGAATCTGCCACTGGTGATGTTCTAACGTCCCCAGTGCCTATACAAATAGAGAGGTCAGCTGAGATTTGTAAACTAGAGATCATAAGTTTTAAGGAATTTGTTTATTCAGCCTAGAGTCTCCAAATTGTGTACAATGCCAAAATTTAAAAGTCCTTTCACTGTACTGTGTCAGGTTACAACAAAAAGCTCTCCAAACATTTGGGACGTTCAGATGAGAAAGCAAGTTGTAATTCCATTTTAAGCAACCTATTTGTCAGCACATGCAGTTTAATTATAATTAAGTACCTCCAGGAGTTATAATGAATAGGCAAAATCAAAATGATGTTTTTATACTTGTATAAACCTGCATTTAGCACGAACTAAAAGCTGCCTGAATTACACTGAAAAGTGTCAGTCTAGTATTTGCATTTGTAGCTGTACTGTTCAAATACAAACATACATAAACTGTTTCCAAAGACTTTAACATATTGACTGAATTAGGGAATTTTCATGGGAATGACAAGAGACAGATCTCTTCCTGATGAGAAGGCCACCACGTACCGAGTTCCAAGTCCCTGTCCAAAGTATGGAGCACGGGAACCGTGCAAAAGAGATCACCAGAGTCTTTTTAGTATTAGCAAAAGAACATATTTCTAACTCATCTCATTCTTGAGAAAGGGCTGAACTACATTTGCTGACATTTCCCAGAGTAATTGAGCATGCAACAAACAACCAGCATGGGAAAAAAAAAAAAACAAAACAAAAAAGTCAAATGATTGAAAGATGATAAAGTTATGGTAAAGTTGCAAGAAGTTTACAGGAAGTTTTATAGTTATAAATACAAAATATTAATGGTATTGACAAATAAAAGTATCTGATTCTTTAAGATAACCGTATCTGAAAATATTTCCAAATGGACTATATCAGAATTACAAGCTATTAGAAAACTGGTAACATTTTATGTCCTGCAAATGGAATAAGCGTTAAGATGACATGTTTGGAGTATATTTGAACTTCGCTGCCTTCGCTTATAGGTAGCTTGAAGACGGGCAAAGCATTTCAACAGGCTAAATATTTTGAGTAAGCTTTGTAATTAATATTGCATTTGATTTTTGTATAAAGATATAGATGAATGTGCAACTGGAACCCATAATTGTAGAGCTGACCAAGTATGTGTCAATTTAAGAGGGTCCTTCAGCTGCCAGTGTCCTCCAGGCTATCAGAAACGAGGGGACCAATGCGTTGGTAAGTGTTGCTCTAAACTATTTTCTTTTGTTATTAACAGTTGCAAACTTTATATTGATTATAAAGCATACAGGTATATGTACTGTAAAATAGCTATATAATTTTGAAATGCAATGGAATAATCACTTTATCACCAATAATCACTGAAACATGGAACTAGAAACTATTTTAAGTATCATCAACAGTTAAAGATTAATTTGCCTAATAGTTGCCATTGTGTTTATTGTTTGTATTGGGGTATTGCCTATGTCCCAGATACAGTCATAAGTCTACTAGAGCAGCAAACTAAAGCCCGTCTTCCCACTGACCTCAGCGAGACTTGACTCCAGCTCTGTAGGACAAAGCACTACCTTCACACAGCCCTAATCCCTGCTCTGCAGAGCCCCCTTGCACCGTCTGTTTCAGTACTCCGTTTTATGAGTATAAATGAAAGAGATGGAAACTCTGAATGCAGGTATATGATATTTGCAACTTATAAACCACTATGCTTTATTCTTTGTGCCAAAATAAACTATCAGCACCCTTGGGACCTATACAAGTATAGCATTAAGTTAAATCCAAGTGCAGTGTAAACACTGCATCTTTCCTATTCCATCCTCATTTGGGGACATTATGCAAAAGTGCCATTACTCCGTTCCTGCAGTCCTCCTTCAGCCTTTATTTAACACCTCTTTAATCGTGATTTCAATGGATGAATTGCTTTTATAGGCACTCCAGCCTTAAGCCTTAGGTTTGTCAGAGATAATAAAAACAACTATGAAATAAGGGAATCAAATATATACATCACGAGGTGATATAAGAGGTGGTCTTGAATAAGACACAAGACTGGTTTTATGCAGCCTAGGAGAAAAGCAGGAGGTTTAGATTTTTTTTTTTTTTGTCTTCAGCAGAACAGGAACAACAGAACTTCAGGTTTTCCTTTTTTTTCTTTGTGTTAGGAATCCTGCATTTGAAAGCATTTAAGGATTTCTTTATTTTGGTTTTTAATCTCTTTCAAAAAGCCTTGCAAAGGCTCTAGGTAGTCACTGCCTAACAAGAGCTGCAGGAAGGAAGCTGGGGAGATGTTGGGTCCCATCTAGACTAACTTAAATGGCTGGGCATGGCTCGCTCTTCAGGGTTCTGAGCCAAGGGCTGTAGAGCTGTAGAAATCAACCCAAAAATTCATATCTCTTTCCCAAAAGATGTGGATCAGGTCCTGAACTGACAAATTGATATAAACACAGATGTATCTGACTTTTCTCAGTTCTCTGTGCAAGACTAGGATGAATAGTTTGGAATGTAGGTAGAGGAATAGTTTTGACAGGTCAATTTTTTTTTTTTAATATCTGGGTTTTATCTAGATTTTTCAGAGCAGGTAAAGTACATTTCTGCTATGCAATAGCACTTTTAATGTCAAGACCTATGGTACTACCCAAAAGTCTCACGGGACACATTACAGCACTCCAAAGAAAAGCAGTAGAATGATACACCCTTATATCTACATGTGAATATATTTATGCATCTAAATCTATACATGAAGATGTCTGGAAAGTGAAATTTCCCTTCTCCTATTTAGGTCAAAACCAAGAATAACACCTGTGTTACATATTACACACTGACCTAAATTATAAGTACATCCCTACACTTAGTACTGTCAGCATTTCAGAATAAAGCCTGTCTTTGGGGATTTTATAACAACTTAGCCAGAAAATGTTCTTGGGGCCAGATCTTGATAGAGGTTCTCCATATGGGAGGAAATGTTTCTCAAATTTGAAAGAAATTTTTCCAGACTATTTTGGCTTCAAGGTAGAGTCAGAAAAGGACTCATTTCTAACAATTGATTGATTTTAATCTAAATTCACTAATCATTTCTGTCTCTCTTGGAGATTTTTTTTAATTTGCTTTTTTACATACTGCAAAATTAGTCTTTTCTGAAACACAGGACTGCAGATTGAAGTAATGCTGGAAAACAATTCATTCTAATAGAAGATTTGGCCAAATTGACTAGATAATGCTTAGCCCTTAGATCTGCATGGAGCTGATGTGCCTAATCCCGCAAGGAAAACTCCCACTGAATTAGAGTCAGATCCTGGAAGCATAAATGCAGTGCCTAAGCAGCAGAGCATTGCTCACATGTCTATATTGTATAATCAGGTCTTTAAACAGCAATTTGCAAGAGCTTAGTCCTGTAAAAGTCAAGGATGGAAGAGATCTACTGTGCTTCCTAATTTATTCCTTTTCTATTTCCAAATTTCTCTCTGCAACAAGCGCATTACAGCGACAATCGCTACTGTACGGATAGCCAGGAATTTTCCAGCATAAGCCTTTTCATTCAGAACCATCCAAAACACTCCACTGCTAAGTTTAGCCCCAAACAGCAACTGCAAATTTGACAAAGAAAGGGTTAACTTCTAAAGATTATTTTTTCACTTGATATTAAAACAAACATTTTCCTCATTATAAAAAAAAAGTCTTGGCCTCTTTTTAAACACATCTATGGTGGAAACAGCTGGAGGTAGGAAACTCAAGATCTGGCATGGGTATGGGAAGTGCCTTTCTTTGTTCCAGTGAAAACTGGTCTTATTTGTCTGAGCGTTGAGCCTTTGAAATCTCGCATTGTGTACATGTACAGAACACGGCACGGATTTCTTCACCAAGCTCAAGCAGGCCGCAACTAAAGACGGCTGCTGCACATACATGCACGATCAGTGTTGTGGCGTAATAAAAGTTTTTCCAGACAAAAAGAGGCAGTATCTCCTCCAGAAAATGCAAGGAAACCTTTTACACTGCAGAGAGGTAAAAGAATGGGCTGTTGCACATTTTGTATGGTTTGCAGGTGAAAAGCCTGCTTCAATGCACATTAGGAATGCTGGAACTTGGAAAGGCAGCCTGCTCCACCTCAAAACCAGGGTTAACCTGCAAGGAGAGCCTGTGGGAAGTTAATACTGCCTGAGATAGCACCAGCTTCAGCCAGTCTGATCCCCTTCCCTGGCACCAGGGAGCACAGCCAGAAGGTGCTGCTGGATGGAAAGGTAGGCAGGAGAGGCAGAGAATGGGAGCAATGGGAGCCCCTTGGGGGAGCAAGCCTGTTTCTGGGGGATCCCTGCGGAAGCACAACCACCCGTTTCCTTTTCAGGCCCATTAATCTTCTGTCCTCACCATTCCCCTGTACTTGCACAGAAAATTTGGACTCTCCCTAATGGAGCTGAAAAGATTTAGTACTTGTTAAGAGTGCTGGGTGCGAATTTTTGGAAAAACAAGAGCTACAGGCCACATTCACTGTGTTGGTCAGCATTATGTCAGATCATGAGAAATCTTGGTTGAAAAGCAGAACAAAACATTCTGGGTTTTACCTGTACAAAATAAACAAGACTAAGCAGTACTGTGGAACTGAAAAAATAAAGTTGGAATGCATATGGATCTCAGTGGCTGCAAAGACAATCAGCATGAAACAGATTTTTTACAAAAGTTACTTAGAAGTATAATAGTATTCCCATTAATATCCATAGAAGCAGTACCTAGCTCACATAAGCTTTTTTCTCCAGCTTTTAATCAAGTGCAAATAACTTTACAGTTTCTTTGGACACAAGACAGCAACAGTGAACTGCCATGATTCCATTTGAACTAATTTCTCTTTTTTTGATAACTCAGACATCGACGAATGCACCCTGCCTCCATATTGCCACCATCGATGCGTGAACACTCCTGGTTCCTATTATTGCCAGTGCAATGCTGGTTTCCAGTTAGCATCTAACAACCACACCTGTGTAGGTAAGAACTTCTCTGCCTGAGCTCACTTAGTACAGATACAAATACTGACCCATGACTTGCCACCATTGAAATTTAAGTATCTTCATCCCAACTTAAAGAAAATAAATACCAACCAGTAAGAGACACCAGGTGCTGTACTGAGAGGCTCTCCTGCGAGTGATCCAAGAAGTACAGGAGGGTGAGAAATAAAATTGGAGCCTTACTAAAAACCTGTTATTTTGTTGGCATAGCAGGTTTCTGAGTAGCATCTAGTTTGGCAACTGGAACCCTGGAGGTTTACAGTCATTATTTAATCTGAGATTTAATTATTCTTTCATTTCTGGTGGGTCGCTTTGCATTATCATTGGCTTTCATGTTATTATTCCCAGTTCATGCAACACAAAGGCTGAAACTGGAAACCAGGGAAAGCAATACTATACCTCTGCAGTTAAGTGTAATTATCCTCAGCCCATAATAAACGTAATAAGGAAAAAAGCATCTGTGTCACATTTGAATATCTAGAAAATAACACTAAAAATTAAAATGAGGGGCACTAAGGAAGAGTGACCCTTTAGAAATGATCCTCCCTTTAGAAGTACAACACTAAGGGAAGCCTTGCAGTAGAACTGTAAGGCTGCTGTTAAGTTGGAAATCATAAGTTCTGTTTTCTAGAAGAATTAGATACAGTGACAATAAAAAGGTCTGCTGAAGTGCAGAGAGAATGACCATAAAAAAAAAAATCAAGACTTGTCATGGAGATGGTCAGAAGTTCTCTATGGCTATAGTTTATACGCAGATATATAAAATCTGTATTATGTACGTATTTATAGAGAGACAAAAATCAATCTGGCTTTTCCAGCTTCTACCATTACTTCCAAGCGTTGCCATATCTTATCAAGTACCCTGGAACACTTCATAGCACTGAAGTAAGAGGAATTTCTTGTTTTTCACCAAATGATAGGATAAAAAATTGCACATGGACACAACAAAACCATCTGACAAGTTGTTACTTATTTGGCCCTTTCCGTGGCTCAGATGCACAGTGTATTCTTTCAGTGACACTCACAAACCCGCGACAGCTCCAAGTTTGCTAGGTGCTTCACCAAAACACCCCTTCTCTGACTTGCTGGCCTCCCAGCCTAATAAGGCGTACTCCCACCAGGAAAGGTGAAGTAAATCTTCAGGAGAAAATTTGTAAATGAATGGTTGCTGCATCAGGACAGACTTTCACATCTGCAACAGTCATCTGGCAGAAGTGATACTTGACAGCTGTACCGATTACATTTGTGTTACAACTTTTGCATATATTGAAAGTGGGTCAATATTTCTTGGAAGGAAAACAAACAGAATTGTGGCTCTGGCTAGCTTGCTTATTTTTTCTGGTAGCATTGTCATGATGTACATTCTTTGCACTGTTGCCAGAAATTAACTAAAAGGAAGAAGAAATACCATCATAGTCAGTTTTCCCCCATTACCATTAATTTTCGGGACTAGAAGGTTCATCATATAGAGGATTAATATCCTCTTCATTGGTTTAGTTTTTGTGAATGCCTAATCTTAGTCATCTTGTCAGTTTTTAGGTGTATCTGTAAGTGACTGAGTGTTGCTGACATTTGTAAGCATTTGCAAAAGCCATGAGCTCAAGATATTTTTTTTTTTTCCAAATGCAGCTCTCTACTAATGGTTATATCTGATAAACACAAATATGAATGGAAAACATGCAGGGGAGGAATACAAGGGAAAACACACTAAAGTCTACAGAGTGAATGACAGAAGAGCAGCAGTTAGTCAACAGCCTATAAAAAACAAGGGTTAGATTCCAGAGGTGGTTACAGTTACATAAACTTCCCATTAAAAATTGCTTCTCTTCTCATACCATAGCGTTCTCACATATGTTCCTGGGATGGACACATCGTGGAAAAACATCTAGCACAGAAACATACCTTCGCCCAATATGGTCTAGGCCTTAGAGCATTGCAAAACTCTACTGGCCTCAAAGGCTCGTGTTATAATTGTAATGGAATTTAAAAGAACAAATTTTAAGAGTAATAAATAGCTCAAATAAATCTTAACCACTGCATGCTGAGAGGTCTTATCAGTATGTGTTCCTTATATCAATTATTTATAGAGACTTGGCATTTCGTACCTGAAAAAAGACGCTGGAATGTGGAGTTTAATAGCCACACTAAACATTTTTGGAAGAATTCATCACACATTAGAATAACTCTCATTCCTGGAAAAATACTCTTTTTCTACATGGAATGTAAAGCATAGATCTAACATTGTTCCAGTGACTGCAGATCTATATTGATACAGGCAACTGAGCTTCTGCTAAGCAATAGACCCAGACTAAGGACTAATCCACTTAATCAGCCTAATTACCAGCTACACAAGATAAAGATCTGTAATTTTTCCTTTCAGACATAAACGAATGCGATGCCAATAACCCGTGTGCACAACAGTGTTACAATATACTGGGTTCTTTCATCTGTCAGTGTAATCCAGGATTTGAGTTAAGCAGTGACAGAATCAACTGTGAAGGTAAGCAATTTTTTTTGTCTTGGAAGAGCGATTTTTTTTTTTAATTATTTTCCCAGAAGTCTTTCTGTGAACTAAGGGATATAATTCAAGTGGAGCCACACTGTGGGTACAGTTTGTAGCCAAAACCCTTAAGATTTATTTTTTCATGTTGCAAACGTGGTTGCTAATACACACCTTAGTAGCTGCAGCTGCATTCGGGTACATGTAGATATGGGTATCTCTCTTTTATAGTAAGTGCAAAACAGGACAGACATTACTACATGTCAGATCACAGCTGGGAAGAATAAGGCTTCTGAATACTTACTTCACAAACTCACTTGAGTTGTGTGTGGTCTAATGCTGATGACTATTAAATGAATCAGAAAGGAATGCAAACCAAAAACAAGTGCAATTTTGTGTGTTGTTAGGCTCCTCTGAAAATAAAACCTCAAATTTTTGATTTTAAGGAAGCGACAATTGTGCTTTTGAGGTGCTTTCAAGCCTGCGTATACAAACAGCATGCCTCCTGATGATTATACAATCAACACTTTATTTCCTCTGCCAGAGTCTCCACAGGGCTCCTCTAATCTCCTTTTGGACACATGATGATCTCACCCTTAGAGCCCATATCCTTTCTACCAGTCTTTGAGCCAAAGAGGTCTTTTTGGTTTACCACTGCCCTCCTAAACAAGCCAGCAGAGCTATTACAGATACTCCCTCTCCAAGCTTCTTAAACTAATCCCACTTGCAAGTGAACAGAACAGGGAGCAGCAAGTATGCAGCCTCCAAGGACATCCCTGACAAAAACCAAGAACTGGGCTCAAGCCTCAGAGGTGGTAGGCAGGAGGTTATGCTGTTTTCCAAGCCATTCCCTAGTTTTGATAGGTTTCACTTAATTTCCAGTTAATGGCATATACTGTTACATTCCATTTCACACTACACTTCTCTAGCAAGGGACTGACGGTTACACAAGAACAAAAAAGCAAGAGAATGGTATACACTGAATATTACTGGAAGACAAAAAAATAGGCCTTACCCTTTTTCCCAAAGAGCTACTCCATTAGGGTAGGGCACAAATACAAAGGGAGTATTTTTGCCTCACTAACTAATCTCACATCTGTGGTTTTTGTGAAAGTAATCACATTTTGGAATACTAAAAGTATAAATTCTTTCAGGAGTTATTTTCCCAAACCTGTTCTGAAGTCTAATTTAGCTTTTGCTTCCTCAAATCCAAATTTCTCATTTTGGCTGATTACTGATAAAACAGAAGTAGAACTAGCTCTTCTGTTTGCAACTTTGAGGCATTAAGCAGTACATTTCAGTTTTTTGACAACTTATTCTTTTTAGACAGAATTCATTTTTTTCATGTTAGAACCAGCATTTAGCTATTCTATTTAGTTCTGTAATGAAGCAGACGTTAAAAAAATAACTGTGAGCTCTTTTGCTGTCTGCAGACACTGATGAATGCAGAACCTCAAGTTATATATGCCAGTACCAGTGTGTCAACGAACCAGGAAAATTCTCGTGTGTCTGCCCTGAAGGATACCAGGTAGTAGGAGGCAGAACATGTCAAGGTAAGTGCCCTCAGCTTAGCAGTCTCAATACTGCATTAGTAACACCAGCATTTCAGGCCCAACTAAGAATGCTTGCTATCTAAGTGTTTATATTTCATGACAGGATTACTATTATGTTAGCAAAAGATACATTGATAAAGCATTTGATGATTAATTGCATCTCTTGTCTTAATTCATATTTGAATCCTTCAGCTCAAACTCTAAGTTCTTCAGATTCCTAGGACAAAATTCTAGTTTTTGCAGCCCTCAGGTAAAACTTGTCTTACATGTCTAGGTAGTGAGTCTAAGTTTCAGATATAAATATCTCCAAAAAATAATCAGGCCATTTTTTGCAGACACTAAACATGGCACTATATCATGTTTCATTTTATAGAGGTTCCTAAATCCAGCCACAGTAGAAATGAAATACATGTTTCTTCTGATAACAGGAGAAAAAAAAATGCAAGACTTGAGCAGCTTCAATAATTTGTGTTTAGAAAATAAGTGTTCTGGTCAGATGCCACCGAATGCCAGAGTTTTAAAGTTTGTGTTTTTTCCTCAGCAGCGCTAAGTGTCTCTGCATCTTATTAGAGAATATTGCAGAACATCATATTAAGTGCACAAACCATTGCTTATGTAATCCAGAAACCAATTTAACAGTCATTTTTAGAATTAAATAGGTGTGCTAATTATTGGCAAAAGGTATGAGGAAATAACTCAAATTTTTAATTAATGTTTTTTATAAAACTCAGATTAGTTTCTTTCCCTTCTTAAGAACAGCAGCTGATACTGAACATTGCAGAGCAGTTAGCTTGACCATCTAAAAATCTGTTTGTGCATTCCGAGAGATTAGATTTGATTAAACCCTTTCTGTGACTGTATTAATTTCAGGAGACCATATAAGTAGACAGCAGTGGGGCTCTGGCACTGACAGGATAATAGAGCATTAATACAGCACAAGTCTGACAGCCCCCACCTCCATCCAGGGTTGTATTTCCAGGCAAAAAAGGAAGCTCTACTTTGCACAATAAGCAAGTTCTCATTATTCCTTTCAAAGCTATTTTAGTTAAAATGTAGCCTTTAACTAAGCATTTTAGTTAGACCATGAAACTCAGGCAATTAAAAATGAGAACCTGCAAAAGGCAGGAAATCACAATTCTTCCTCAAAACCTTTTTCTTCTGTCTACAAGATACCCTCTGGTATAAAATCATTCTTTGCTAATTAGAAACGTCACAGTATTTCTATGGTTGCATTACACCTGATTAGTATGTTTCTTTAGTCCACTAAAAAAAATCTTCAGACTTAATTAACACTCAAAACAAATTTATTCCATTTCTGCATAGAGAAATCCTTTATAGCCAGGCCCCAGAAAAGCAGGTAAAGAACACTGAAACATGTCGGGTTTCAACAGACAAGCAGGTGGCTTTTTTTGGGTTGTTGTTTTGAGGACATTGTGTTTGGTTTTGTAGCAAACTCATTTCCATCTGCTTTGACACAGTCCCTTTTCCTTCCTCTTAGATATAAATGAGTGTGAGACTACTAATGAATGCAGAGAGGATGAAATTTGCTGGAATTACCATGGAGGATTTCGTTGTTACCCAAGAAATCCTTGTCAAGAGCCTTACGTCCTTACATCTGAGAAGTAAGAGAAAAATTAGTCCTTTTTTTTTTTTAGGATCATCCTCAAGAGGCAACATGATCAAATACAACAGAAAGCAAGTACCATTTGTTTGCAACTGTCACAGTTTCATCCGTTTCTGTTTTTCAGCCGCTGCGTCTGCCCTGTTTCCAACGCCATTTGCCGAGAGCTGCCTTACTCTGTTGTGTACAAATACATGAGCATCCGTTCAGACAGAACAGTGCCCTCTGATATCTTCCAGATTCAGGCAACCACTATTTACCCTAATACTATTAACACATTCCGGATCAAGTCTGGAAATGAAAATGGAGAATTTTACCTGAGAGTGAGTATTGGTGGGAGCTGGGGCCTGAGCAGGCTATAAAGACCACTGGTGCTATCCAGGTGTTATAGTGCCTTGCCATTTTGACAAATCTATCAGCTCTTCCTGTAAGAGTATCACAGCATCCTAAAGTTTATCAACTTTTTAATACTTCCTTATTAAATGTGCTTGGCTTCCAAGTTTTAAAGTGCCTTTTACTTCTCTACCTGAAAACTCTGATACTCAGACTGTTCCTTTCAAATGAATACAAAGCTTGTAGCGATCGTGAATATTTAGCAATCCTGACACCCGTGTCATACAAATGAGATGCCTCCATGCTTTTCACAGTCAGTACCAACACCCCATATATATGTATTTAGGAGAGGATTATAGAAGGATTCCTTGTACTATCGCTTTTATTAGATTTCTCATTTTTGTGAAAAAGTAACCAATATTAGCTTGGGATGGGACACCAACTTCTAGAGGGCGAAGTTCAGGCCAACTTGCAAGGGTTTTGTGTTGAGACATACTTAAACCTTTATTTTCCCCGAAGTGCTGCAACTATTTCAGAAAACCATGAAAGTTCAAATGACTTACAATAGCAGTATTTCCTGTGGCATAATGCATTCAAGTAGATACACATGAATGAAAGTGTCTATAACATCTGCTTTTTAAGATTTTTTTGGAAGAAATCTGATTTTCTTGGAAGCTTGTAATATTTACGAATTCCTGGGAAATCCTTTTTGCTTCATATGTGGCTTTACACTCAGTAAAACAGAATCAGCACCAAAAAAATTCAAATCCAAAATATATTTAATTGGAAGGTTTTCACTTTTGTTTATTTTTCTTGGCATCTGGAGATTAGGGGGGGGGTTGATAATGCATCCAAAAAGCACACCAAGATATGGCATTGCCTGTTTACACCATGTTTCCCCAAGACGGGAACAAGGAACTACTCATCTGTATCTCACTTGTTCTGGTATAACCTATAAGCCAGTGCTTTTCCCTGGCTTTATTACACATTGAAACCCCGTATCTACCCCCAAAATACAAACAGTTATTTGCTTAAAAACAGAACAAGATCACTCCAACTGTAGTTTGGGTTAGACCCCAATCTAGCCTTCGGACTTTCTTTTGGCTAACAATTCAGTCTTCTGTTGCCACCCGACAAGGAATCGCAGGCCTTAAACAAGGAAGCATGTGTTTATTCCTGCCAAGGGACCGCAGTAAACAAAGGCTTACTTAGAAGTTAGTCCTATTGTTTTAGTAAAAGTCTGAGCCAGGTCTCAGATACAGCAGATGGATTGGATTCATCTGTATACAATACTCATTTGACACAGTGAGAAAATATCTGTAGTAGATGAAGGGACAGATGGAGTTTACCCTTTTATCATCATCTGTCAATTACAGAGCTGTTTAACAAACGAGCAGCGTGCCACAGACAAGGCCCATCAATGTTCCCCAGCAGCATGATCCCAGACTGGGAAAAGAGCTTGGGAGCAGTACAAGATGGGGATGGCAATAGGCACACCAGTTGCAAAAATTCCCAGTGTTTACAAGGGGAGCACGACTTCTTCCAGAGCATGAGCCATGAATTAGACGTAGAGTTTCCCTCCGCTGAACAAGCTGTAGCACTGTTAAAGACATTAGGTCTCTCTTGTTTGACTTATTCTCCATATATTTTAAAAGCTGATAGATGGGGATAAAAACAAAGACCATCCTGGGATAGATTACCACTTTTCACATCCTTCAGAAGAGTCAGCATAACCAGGAACAGATTTTGCAGTGCAGTTTATTCCTCTGAACCCTACTCAGGTAAAGTTTTCCCTGCAGCAAAGCCAGGTGTGAGATTAGTCATGGCCATTTAAAAGTGTTACAAGAATACTTGCATTCTGTATCTCTGTGCTGAGACAGAGCATTTTTACGGTGTAGTAACACACACACACTTTCTTGACACAACTAGGGAATCGTTTTAGATTTGACTGAATTAAACTTTGTTGGTTTTCTTTCAGCAAACAAGCGCCGTAAGTGCAATGCTCGTGCTGGTGAAATCACTATCAGGACCAAGAGAACACATTGTGGATCTGGAGATGCTAACAGTCAACAGTTTGAATTATCGTACAAGCTCGGTGTTAAGATTAACAATAATAGTGGGACCTTACGCATTTTAGTGGTTTTCAATAACCTTTCACTGGCACTTAAAGCAGCCAAAGAATATTATCTTAAAGAAAGCACTTACTATTTTATTTATAGATTTTGCTCTCTTTTTTTTAAGATTTGTTTAGTAAATTGATATCTTTAATCCACACATTACACCTGTAATTCAAAATTAGTAGATGTGTTCCATAGTATAACATGGGCATTGTCACTTTCTGTATAAAGATTTAAATCTTTTTTATTACCTTTCTTGGACTAGATACATACTATGCTTTTGTATGAGAACTGTATGTTCATACTATCCTGTAAAACTTCACACACCCTTCCTAGCCAAATAGGTCATGCAACTAAAAGGTGATCTTCTGTGTTGTTTTTATTTTAAATTCTAATGCAGCTACACTGACAATCTCAAAGAAAAAATTATATAGTATGAATGATACACAAAGTAACGGTTATCTGATAAGCTAAAAATATATTTCTTCTTTTTAACTACTTTGTAACAAAAGATAACAGTCAATAAAAATCTATTTCTGTAGACATTTATGTGCTATCAGTTGGTTTTTCTAATCTGGGTTGGAGGTAAAGCTACCTTGTGAGAAATGTTTTGCATTGGGTTTCTATGTGCAGATTGCTTTAACCGTACCACAGAACAACATTCTGCTCTCTGCAAGAAAAATAGACCATAGGAAGAAAATTTCTCCAACAATGAAAGAAACTCCAAATGGAAAAATCACCATGCGGGGTACATGCATCCGTGCTTTCTCCCGAGAACACTGTTGGTAGTTACTGGTTAGAGGGATACAGCATTTTCAGACAGAAGTTAACATGCTATTATTCCAGAAATATTATATTGTATACTAAGAATTGAGTGCATTTGCTTATTAAGTTATATCATTTTGAGGCACTCGGTCCTATTCCTCCTCTTACAACTCAGATGTATCATGTACAGTGTTCATAAAATTTATTTCTAATTCAAGAACTAATAACATCTTTTGTAATATGTAAAATCTTGTTTCTTGTTCAAGATGTAGTAGCTAATCCTTTGATGTACAAAATTTTTAATAAAGATCTCTTACCATATTGTATTTAGTCTTTTTTTGAGGTAGTTTATTAGCCACGTTAGAGGGCTGAATTGTCAGCTACTGTGGGAGTCAGCAAAGTCCCATCGAGTTCTACAGAGTCAGAATGACCCAGATCTCAGTCCATACAGCATTAGTTCATGGAAGACTAAAACCACAATTCCTATGTAGAAGGACAAACATATTACCTACTGAGTTTTAGTTTTACTGACCTTAAAAAAAGGAAAAATACACCAACATATACACCTTGCTAGTTAGTTGCTGATTTACAGGAAGGAGCCTCTTTTCTACTTAAAATTCATTTTCTATAGAAAATATTTGTGATTAGTGCATACATTATACACAAAAAAACCCCTCTTGTGGTGCAGACCCACAGATTCATAATTATTGAGTATGTCAGTCACCCTCAGTGATTGCTTTCAGGGGATGTGCCCAAAGAAGCAACGAGCGTGGCTGCAGAACTTGGCATCCAGAGGTCCTGCACGGCAAGACAACAAAAATTGGCTCCAGAATGTAACTTAGAACAGGCCATAACCACTCTGGTTTAGGGTGACACATCCCCCACGCTCAGACAAATTGCAGAGCAGGACCTCATTATCCAATGATCATTCCTTCAGGCAGTCATTTGTGGCTTTAAACAAATACTTCATCTGCCAAAAGGGTCAGAGCACATGGCTGTGGCACAGGCCAAAAAAACAGTTCTCTCATTGGGTCGCATTTTCTTTGCCTGGGGCCCCAGAGCTGTGGGGCGAGACCCCAGGTAGCCTTCAGCCCTCTCTGCAGAGACAAGCTCACCAATACAAACCCAGTTGCTCTGTACAGGGATTTAATTGGTGTTTTTCATGGTGAAAACTTTGATATAGAGAGTTTGGCTTGTAGGATGCTCCTCCTCCTCCCCAGAGGGATTCCTCCCCATTCATCATCACTACAAATCCACTTGGTTTGAAAGGCAACTCCTCATACTGCACACGTACTGAGCAAAATGCCTCCGACCTCCTCCTCCTCCCTGCAATTCTTGTGGCAAGCAGCACATACTCACCTCCATACTTTAGAGAGAAAACAGTAGTTGACGCACTATGTAGTCTGTCCTCACAAACAAGCTGTGCTGGCCCTCAAGCATCCTCCTCTACCCCCAGGATCAGCACTGTTCTTTTACACCAACTTTTAACTTGCCAAACTGTGTAATTCAGCATTGCCCATTCCAAGAAACAATTTTGTTGTTGTTTCTAGGCTTAAAGTGAACAGTTTTCTCTTGATAGGTGCCCAGAGGAGGCTGCAGTGGCTTTGCCTCCTTCAGTCCTGGGACTTGCAGGGCACCAGGCTGGTCCCTGCAGTAAATTAAGCAGCCGCAAATCATCCCCCAAGCTGCCAGGCTCTGCCCCAAAGATTGACTCTACCTTCATGCTCTGCCAGTATTTACACCAGCTTCATCACCAGCACTTTTACATCTTCCTTTTAAACCTGCTTATCTGACAATGACCCAAAACTGATCATTATATATAGAGGAAAAACAACATGTATGTACTTATCAAATGGCATGAACAGCAGAGGCAGTTGTAGCTTGTACACATGCCCAAGCAATATTCAGCCCGCTTGATCCTCCACATCTCATTGTGCTCACAGACTTGGCTTAAGCCATTTTATTTTCACACAAACTGTCCTGCCAACCACTCCGCTCCCCGTCTGTTTGCAATATCCACGTCTATATAAGACCACTTACGGCGCAAACTGGCCAAGTCAGAGGTTATCCCACAGCTCAGGAGCACAGATCCAGCTCCTTGCCATGATATTGCTATAGGTTGGTTGAGACCTAAACGCAGTTGCTGGGTGTGGGCACCGCTCTCCACGCGGAACATTAATCACAGAGCTTTTATGGAAACGGGGAGCTGAAATAACAGCAGCCCCTCCAAACCAAAACACAAGCAGGCAGGCAGAGCAAGCCAGGGACTACAGCAGGGCTGCGCAGAAATTGGAAGGGGGGGGTTGGTATTGTTTTGGATAGGGGTGCGGTACATGATCGAGCGTGAGAGTGTCCGAAAGAAGCCCATAATCAAAATGAAAAGATGGTTCAGAGCCTGAGCAAGGAGAGCTTTTGTACCTCACACCGCACCAGAAACCCTGCGTGCTGTTAGGAGGGAAACCCACAGGTTCACCCGATTCTCCAGGAAAGCAGGACTTCATATGTTCCTTGCAAAGGATACAGAGCTGCAGCAAACATGCAACAAGAGTTTGAATAGCTACTTGTGTTAAAATGGACACTGAAATCTCAAGAAATTATGAGAGCAAAGTGTTTGCTCAGTCTTTGCTATATCCTACTGGCATGACCGTTATCAATAACATGCTCCGGGAAAGATTCTCATATAAATCTGTCACTGCTGGAGAAGAATCTAAATCAGGCTCACATGCAAAGTTTAATATCTTCTAAGAAACAGAAAACAGGGAGAAAAAAGTAAAAAAAAAAAAAAAAAGGACTTTGAGTAAACAGAACTTAAGGAAATAGAAATGCAAGTTCATTCACTTCCCCAAGACCACCTGAACACAGTGCAGTGGGATTATTTTGTTTGGAAGGCTCACAAATGCAAGTTTATTGTTGAATCCTGTTTCCATGACTGCAAAGAGTTGCTTATGTTTTGAATGATCATCCATGTTTCTAACTTTATAACTCTCCTATTAAAATATAGAACAGCTGCTGCCCCAGTCAGCTGTTCGGCATATGGAGCCCACCAGGGACAAAGCCCACTGTTAACACGGAGAATTATTTTTAACGCCCTCACATTTCTAAACCTCACCATCATCTCAGCAAAATGGCACGTTTCCACACTTCCCAGCTGGGGGAACACCTGCGTAATGCAAAACTGAACTGTGCTGCATCTGGTACAAAAACCAATTTATTTCATCTGGCCAGCAGAAAAAGTTATCAGCCCCAGTGAACAGAAACAGGGCAAAAAGTTAACTGTGTTTTATATCTGGGGAAAAGCAGATGTCTAGTTAAGATGTTTATACTGCAAACATTTCTGTATATATTAGGAGGAAAGAGAGCTGTTTAATAAAACAGAGTTGGTTTATAGTTGCCAAAGCAAATTTGAAGGACAGTGCAACAGCTTTTGTCATTTTTGCAAGGGAAAAAATACAGTCCGATTTTATATTGATATAGATTATGTACATTGAAGTAATTTTTTTTTTTTTTTTTAAAGTAAGCAATCCCAAAGTTAACTCTTTTTAAAGCCGCCCATTTCTGGTGTATATTCGCTCAGCCGAAAAAGCTGCAAACATTGTGTCACAACAACATAACAAAGTCATATTAAAGGCTTCCTCTTATTTATTCTCCGGTATCTCAGAAGACACCTTGAGCCTGGATTAGGGGCTGTGCAGCCAAGACACCCAGCAATGCTTCCTGCAGATCAAAACACTGGGCAAAGGTGAGCTCCAGGCTTTGTTTGTAAACACAGTCACACTGTCAGTCCCATGCTGCTTCTGCTCTCACTTGGGAGAGAAAATTATTTCACTTTCTGATCCAGAATACCAACAGTCCCAGAAGGGACATCAGCACTCTGCATCTCTGCTCCCACCCAGAAATATATCTGGATAATTAATGTTTTTAAATATTAATATTTTTGTAATTTCTACATAGCCACACAGTACATATATATTCAAATAGGGGAAACATTCCCACTAACATGCTTCGATCAGACCTTTGAAAGTGAAGGGTGCAGCCCTCAGCTAAGCACTTCAGCAGCTCCTGCTCTGCGAACACCCATTCTGGTGCACTTTATTGCACAGCTTTAGTGAAACTTTCTTTTTTCTCCCCCTCCTCCCCCCAAAGATACCCCCTAAAGCCTCTGCAGTTCTGATCTACAAAAACTCCCCATGCAAAGGCGTGCACCATCCCCATCCGTACACCCGAACAAGCATACAGAAAGGCTTTCAAATGTAGCAGCCTGCCAGCTGGGTTGACAGAAGTAACATATTTATGCTGTTAAACTCTGAAACCATGATCACGACAGTTACACAGACACCTCAAGGTCTAAATCCTGCCAATGCCACTCCAGAAACATCTGAACCTGTGACCACCTCCTCTTGAGGGTCACATTTTCTTCTTGCACTTTGAGTGTTTCTGGAGTATCCGTGTGCAACATATAGGAATGTTTCCTATACAGAATATATACAACAAACACCCAAGTGGGAAGTCAAAAGAGCAAAATTCTTGCAGGCGGCATGGAAACTAGGAAAACAAACAGATTTTGGAAGCTCAGAGTAAGGGCTGCAGAGGGGAAGCCAACATACCAAAACAGCAGGGTAAAAGGCATTATTAAAATCAATAAGTCATCCTCTGAGAAGCTGAGGTTGTATACGAACAAGGAAAACAGAAATATTCCCGAGATCTGGAAGGTCACACATAAAAACAAGGCAGGCCAAAGGAGCAACTTGCAAACGCCCGGAATAGCAAATCAAGCCTCTTCCAGTTACAGCAGAAGCAACCTCCCAAGAGGCTGCTGGGGCCAAGGCATGACCCACACATTAGGGGAACGAGCAAAAAAAAAGATAATGCCACAGCAGAAAAATGAAGCTAAACTCTGTCATGTTCCTGGAGGAGGAATTTGGCAGTACCACCGTGCCAGAGTGTTCTTACAGGCAACGTATCAAAGGACTTGTCTCGAAGTAAGAAGTGGATAGAAGAGGGGGAAGAGCAAATTTGGCTAACGATATCCAGTTGTTCAGGTAAAGATGAGCATCCTCTGGAGAACAGCCTTTACAGTGCTCCAAATATTGAGCAAAAAATGCTAAATAAAACCAAAGGGGAGAAATATGAAGTGATGCACATGGGGGAAAGTTATCCCAGCTTTATTTGAACAGCAAAGGCCTCTGAACTGACCACCGCCTCTCAGGAGGCTAGTGTCACAGTTATGACAGACCATTCAGAGGAAACCACAGCTTCAGAGAGCAAATCCGGCATCAGGAATAACTGGGGACAGAGGCAGGGAACAAAGCTGAACATTTACACGGTTGTATAAATCCGCTACATCTTGAACACAGCAGGCAGTTTGGGTCCCATCCCGTCCCGTCCCCCCAACCCCTTCTTATGGCAGGATGTTGGGAATGTTAAAGCTCAGATCAGTCTGAAAAATAACTGCACAAGTTTACAGAAAAGCCTCCCAAGACCCATTAAATACGTGGCTGTCCTGGACAGGAGCTCTTCCCCTGGCACCTGCGGGCACAGGGGAAGCATTTGCAGTTTGTTATTAGCAGCTCCAAAGCTGTTACACACCCTTGCCAGAAGCTCCACCATCAGCACAATCTGTTACGATGCCAAATGCCTAAAAACTGAAAATCACACCAAAAAGAAAAAAGGGAGGTAGCCTGTACAAAGTACTTTGATGCTACATCCATCGTTTGCATTAGTAAGGTTTTTTGCGTGGTTGCTGCAGTCAGTTCATGGTGAACTGCCACACCAGGTTTGGTGATCAGCCGTCACACCCAGCTCAGCAGTAGCCACAAAAGCATTAAAGCAAACTCCACGAGCAGCAAACGCTTGCAAAAAAAAAAATCAGCTTCAAGGGAGAAAAATTTAACTTCTGCCCAATTTAAAGGCACTGCCTGGGGGAAGGCAGCAGGAGCCAGATCACTGGAAATAATGGTGTTTCTAGGAAAGCCATTTCTGGACACACTTACTGGACATGAATTGACCCTTGAAGTGATTCAAAGCCTGAATTTGCGTTTCCTGCTTTCTCTTCCCATAATGAACCAGGTTCCAGACAATTTTGCAACCCAGGGTCGGTCTAAAGACTGCCCCCCAATATTTTCTAGGTCTGTTTTGTTTCACAAGAGGTTTAAAAACTGGCAAAGGTAGGTAGGCAGTGGAAAACATGAAGCAACACGCCAAGCACTCACTGCGAGGCCGGTGATTTTGTACTAAAACCCAAATCACGAGGATCAAAATAGTAACATGAAACTTTAATGGGGTCAGAAGATTTCTGCCTTTGCTCTGGTATGCTGAAGAGGGAAGACCTAAATTATACAGTGAACATCTCCAATAAAGCGCTAAAATTTCATGGACAATCAAGCAGTAGTTTCTTCTAATAGATCACAAAAGGCCACAGTTTCTTCTGTTTTCTGCAAACACAGAGCAGATCAAGCTGACATATGCTTATGTCTTACTGCAAGCCAGACTCGTGCATCATTTTCCCCACTAGTGCTGGGAAACATCCGACTGAAACCACAGTGAAACCTTTGCAAGGGGATCACATTTTGAGAGCCCGCTCCATCTCTAAGCAAACTGGCTAGGGTTCAGCTTCCCGTTTTTATCAGGAAGCTGCCCCTTCAACAGCCCTTTTTTCCCCCCTGCTATACAGTAGAGGCATTGCTGGCTGTTACAGTTTCCATCATACCAAGTTGAAAGCTACCCAGTTCCATCACAAGTAAACATTTTTCAGGAATATGTTTCCTTGCTCAGTTCAGGAATTCCCCCCCCCCCCCCCCATTTCTGGAGTTGGCAGAAATTAAGAGGCCACGGTGACATTCTTGTGAAGCTTCAACTTGCACTTTGCACAAAGGCTGCGTGCATACAAGTGTAAAGGAAAGCTAGAGAGGCACCACATTCACATCCCAGTAATCAAAGACAAAAGTAAAGCTCTCCTGAAAGGTTATGCACACATACACATTACAGATGCACGATACATACGTGCAGCACTGATACGTGAAGAAATGAGGATCCAGCCAGTACCAACATCCCACTCAAATCTAACTGCCTGCAAGGTACCAAGATAATTAAAACACGTCTCTAAGCTGGCAGCTCGTTGGCACAGCCTTCTTCTATCATAAAGTTAGCAGTTAAGTCACTACTCATCTTGACATAATTTGATGCTTGTTCCTAGGCCAAAATCCCTAAACCAGGCTGTTTTCAAATGTTAAGTCCAGTAGCTCGGTATGTCTTTCTCTTCCCTGTACTGTGGGAGATGGCATAAGCTCTAACCAGCTTGGGAAAAAAAAACAAAACCCATTTGTAAAACTTCTAGATTCTAGCTTTAAGCATCTACTACTGAGTTTCCAAGATATTCAGTCTGAGCACCGAGTGCTCAAGGCACATTTTGGAAGGGGGTGAAGCACCCCCAGCCCACTCTCGCCCATCTTTAACCTGCCTCTTCAATGGGCTTTGGGCAGCCTTTTGTTATCTGAATTCAACCCTTCCACTGCTGTGACATTGCTGCAGGGAAATTTTCCATCTCTAGAAGGTAGACTATTTCTTTGCCTTCGGGCTTACCCAAATTTGCACACACTCAGGCACTTGGGATCAAGGCTTTTGCTCTAATTGCTCTTGACCACTATCACCCAAGCTGAAAACATTGTGCTTCAGGGGGAAAAAAAAAATACTATCTAGATGTTTAGAAAGATCAACCAGGCTCTGAAAATTAGACGGTGCTTGCAAGCACTGTAGGATATTTGGTGACAAGGGGGTGCTTTCTCACACCACAGGCCCAAAAATCCCCCAATCAGCTATGCAACATGGGGTATTTCAACAGCTGTCCTCAGCAGACGCTTCCTGAGGTTGCCTGAAGTCTCAAAAAGGATGTAAAATATTTGTAGTAATTCCCTGAACAAACCCAAGAGGCTTCCTCGAAGCAGAGTCCTCAGCTCTGTTGACTTGCATTTTTAAAAGGTAATATAAATTCCACTTACACTGGTTTGTTTTGATGTTGAAAATTGGTCTCCATAGACATGGTTGAAATCATGCCCTGAAGCGCCGAGGCTGGAGCCAACAACCACACAGCCCTTCGCCAGTACAGAGCTGAGGAGGTTTTAAAGGTGTAAATGCCATCCCGCCCGCTGCAGCGGGACTGGGAGAGTGCAGGGGAGACCAGGCAGGGACAGGGTGCCCCATCGCAGAGGGAAAAGCCATAGCTGTGGCCACCCAGGCACTGGGAGAAGTCTGTGGGGTTCCCCCCCATATCACCCCCAACCCAAAGCCCCATCCCGCTGCTCACACATTTCCTTCACCAGGCATCGACAAGGAGGCAAAAAGCCCTAGAGAGCCCATAGGAAGCCTGAAAAATTACTTTTTTATTTTTAAAATCTGCATTGCCCTGCAGAAGCTCCCTCAAAAGCTGACACGCAGCTAGGACCGCGGTGGTGTTTGCCAAGCAGAAACAGCAATAAAAAGAAGTAAGGGTGAGACAAACAGGGGGAATATATGGAGAAACGACAAGTAGAGTTTTTTATATGGAAATTTATATCGAGGATAACATTCCTGTCTAACACAAGTGTTTTAATACTTCCGGATGCAAGCCTCAAGCCAAAATCCAGTGAGGTCTGATGTTACGATAGTGTTTAAGTTTGGGGATGCTGAACGTTTTGCAAGAGCTACAGGTTTTCTCAGCGCCAAAAACCATCCAGAAGAACAACAAAAAAGCTTTTAATTCTCCCCCAAATAACCCCACCACAATGTCCCAGCATGAAGCAATCACGAAGCAGAAATGAGTCCTGAGGCACCAAACCGCCCAAGTTGATTTGAACGCTGGGATGCGCAGACCACTGCGAAACCGGCCCGCCCCATCCCGACTGGGAGGGGGGAGAAGAGACAAAAAAGCAGAGAATGACCTATATTTGAGAAAGCATTTTCATTAAACTGTTTTCTTCCCCCTTCCAGCTCTAAGACTGCTTCTGCCACCTGCCTCCACCACCCCAGAGGTGGTGCCACAGCCCTCCCTACCACCACAAAGCCCAAGCAGAAAGCAGCCATCGAGGATTTCCCTGAAAGGCCAGCTCAGTTTCGAATAAAGCACAGGTTTGCTCTGCCGAGGGCGATATCAGGCTGAGATCAAACCAGGAGACACATTCCCCAGGTCAGCAACGCAGCAAGCGTGAGCTCACACGAGCGATAAACTGTTCAGAACAACTTGTCCCGGAGACGCTGCTGCTCCTCCACTGCTGCCAAGGCCCATTTCTGCTTGGTTTATGCACTATGCCAATTCTTCCCGTATAAGATTAAGCTGCCTTGAGGCAATTTGAACTTACACATCTGATATTTTGAGCATTTGCTATGCTCTGCAGCTCAGGAGCCGGCACAGCCCATGTACTGCCACTTCCCCTTTTCACCTCGTGTCACCCTTGCAAAGGCATTCATTCCCATTTAAGTGCTCGTACACCTTTTCTGGGACTTTGAAGCATCAAAGGCGTAATTCAAGGAAATAATATTTCACTAAAAAGCACAACTGAGCCATCAGTGCCATATAGCCCGACTCTGCAGGGGCACCAACCTGATAGCAAAGCGTATAGAACCTGTTTGCTTAGATATGTCCCTCATACTGAAGAATAGCTTCCCCCCTTTTGAGACTGTTCTGGGTTTATTAAATCCCATTAGTTTATTATGAGTACCAATAACATATGTTAGAAACAAATAAATGAGCTTTTAAGCCTAAAAGCTTAGTTTCAAGACCACCCTGGGCAGCTTCAACTTAAAAAGGCAGATACCAAATGAAAAAAAATTCAATAATCTAAGAAGTCTCCAAATTCCTTATTTGTTTACTTATCCAACTACACATGAATAATTTCAGTCTAGCACAGGCCTGTTTGGGTGCCAGATCTTGTTTGCAAGTCTGCTCTGTGAAAGGCAAATGTACAGTTGAACTTGGATGCTATGCAAGTATCAGCCAGCTATTAGCGTTAATTGCTAAACAATTTTTCCAAAAATTAGATTAAATATAAAGCTCAATGCCTGCGGTTGTTGCTGGTTACTGCTGCGAGGAAAACAGTTACTAATACACAACTGGTTGGGCTCAAATTATACATGCAATTAAAATGCTGCATTTACCTAGCCAGAACAGTAACTCTGTTTTATGGAGATGTGTTTTCCTGCATTAAATCCAATTGCTGTACGTTTCCGTATGCACCACCAAGATGGACAGATCTAAAGGGACACGTGTGCACAGTAACCGTAATCATTGTGATTCAGCTCAAACCACCAAAAAATTTTGCAGGTGAATCTTCAAAGCCATTGGTTAAACCATTCAGATGAAACAATTGTGTAACAAAGTAAGTTATAAACAAGACTATGGAAAAGCAGGGGAGGAAAGAAACTTCCCGAGGGTTTGGCATTATTCTTATTAGTGATGGCTGAATTCATTTTGCCTCATTTCCAATGTAGTCAGATATTTAAATAAAACTTGAATACCATCTGTTTGCCACAATCCAGAGACAACAAAGTTTGGAGACCAGAAATCATGAAGATGCCAACAGTTATACACAGATTTTGCCTATACAATCAGTTTGTATCAGACCAGGTCTGGGATCTGTGAGAAAGGCTGTTGTCTACCCGTAACACGGAAAAAGTTTCCTCTAAATGCAAAAAACGTTTAAAACTGAATCAGCACTGGATTGGTGGAAAGAATATATTTACAAGGAAAAAATTTTACAAGAAAATTTTGCAACTGTAATCAATTCCTCCATGAAAAGAGTCTATGCTCAGGTCTCTGGACCAGGAAGGCAGAAAGCACTGGCTTTACAGCAACTGGTGAGGAATAGTTTGCAAAACATTTGCCTGTCAACCTGTACTATAATTACACAGATCATGCATTTACTCACTAACATCTCCAGTGTCTTTATCATGAAATAAAGAGAGTGCTGTTCCTTGCATTTGTGAAGCTCTCAGAAATCAAGACACCTGCTGAAGTTTTTTTAGAAGGTTAGCAAAACCAGGAACATTAAAACTCCATATTCATAAACTCCCCTTAATTAAATCAACTGAATAAAATATCCAATGAAAGCACAAAAATCTAAAACAAACTTAACTGTGACGACTGAGTTTAACGATGTTATACGGTGAAGCTCATCACAACAAATCACAACTGAAACTTTCCTCCACAGTATTACTTAGGGCAGGTTTCACTCCACCTGTCTCAGCACAATAGGAACGAAATGCATGTTTTCATTTTGTACAGGAAAATCTGTGGGGAACAGGAGGGCTGAGGAGGAGTATCCGTAATTAACTCAATTTGGAGGCACAGTTATGGGGCAAGCATGAGCACTAATGCTTCATTTCCCCCTCTCACAAACATTTGTGCTCCTAATTTTGTAACCAAGATTTGCACATTTCCCTGAACAAGAACAAATCTGTGCAAGCCTTTGCTCTGACATTTGTTCAGCATCGAGACCGAACTCTACCCCAGCCAAAACCAGCACAACCGGGCACACAGGGTGCCCCGTCCCATCCTTCCTCCATCAGCAACACAAGTTGGGGACACACAGGTGGGCTCCCCACCAGCCCCCAGCCCCCCTCAGGCACTTCAGGATGGCAGCACATGTCCTGCCAAGCTACAAGGGTCAGGCTAGGAGGTGCCATCGCCAGCTGCCTGGTCACAGAAGAGAAATCCCCTCCAGGAAGCATTACTTAACACCCTCCCAGTAAAAGGCAGGTGCTGAACAGAGACCCCAAATTGTCACAAATGCACCCTTAACAGCATTCTGCTCCAATCCTCAAAAGAATATTCCCTCCTGCATGTAAGCAAGGCACAGGAGCCACTGGTGTTCGGGGCCAGCCCTGGCCAGGGATCCCACCGCAGAGGCCAACAATCCCCAAACGTCGCAGAATCAGCCAAGAAATTCAGTTTTATTCCAGCTCAGCCGCTCAGGCTGAGAGGCTCACAACCTCATGGAGGCTTTAAATCCTTCCCAAGGTCAAAAAAACAGCCCTAGCCTCAAAATTTTGTGGCATGGCAAGTCAAACTCCTATTCAGAGCACAAAGCAGAGGGAGAAGAAGATTGTCTTTGCATCATTTTATCTGCACAGCCTCCTCAGAGGCTGTGTTTGCTGGTGCCCACCCACATCTTGCGCTGTACCACTGTTATACATAGAAATTGCTGTGCAAGTACAGCTGACCATGCAGTACTGCCAGGCAGGCGTCATAGCCTCAGCACAGTCTGCAGAAAGTAAAACAGCTCAAAAAAAAAAAAGAGAAACTCACACAACTAAGGTTTTAGAAAGTGCCGATTATAGCACATTTGAGAAACATTTTGAAGCCATGCAATTAAAGCCTCTAACACAACATCTACCCACAAAGGCAAGATTGCAGAGGTAACCTTGATTTTTTATGTTTCCTTTTGCACACTTGGCCACAAAACCTGAAGCTCCCATCGTTACTCCTGCAGAGAAGCTCACATGCGTGCATGGGTGATGCAAGCGGGTTACGGTAACAGCCAGGCTATAAACTACACAACCAGGAGATGGGTCTACATGGCATGAGCTTTTGATAAAGAAGGATAAAGTTTTTATTAGCATACTTTTACAACTACTTCTCTCAAAAGTGAAAGTATCAGACAAAAGCAGGTTCAGGAAGAAAATATGAGATATTTCCAGATGACAGCTTGTTTGTCGATCATGGCAGAGGCAGAATTACATCTGTTTGAGGATTTTGCAAGTAGAAACTACCCGACAACTGTTCGAAATTGGAAAAAATAGGTGCAATCCTAAAGAAAAAAAAAATCACTGAGAGAAGATTAAGTAAACAAGAGTACATAGCTAACATGAATCACTGGATATTGCTACTCTGAGTTTGTGTGTTTATACATGCCTGTACACCCACAATCATTTTAGTATCTTGCAAACAGCAGTAACAATTAAAAATCATTTAATAATAGGGTTTTTTTTTCCAGAACTGAGGTGTAACCTCCAAAGCCAAAGGCAGAGGGATAGAGTATCACCTGTCCTGGGAATAATATGCTGAGAGCTGTTGATAAATATCAGGCCAGTGATGCAGAGTTAAAAAACTCAGAGTGTACCATGGAGAAACTCCTGGTTTTCCTTTAGATGCTTTTTACACCCACTCTACAGAGAGTTATGAATAACTTATAAAGGTTAAATTTGGGAGGTTGGGATGTTCTTAGGACAGGGCAACACCTGAAAAAAGCTAAAGGCCAAACACGCAGTACGAAGTTAATGAGATAAACCAGAGGTTGAAGTTGAATCACTGAACTGTTATCAGCTCTGGAGCAAATGCCTGCCACCCTGAGCTGAAGTATTCCCCCTTCCTCTACTTTCTACTACTTTGACTTTTGCAGCTGCTGTTAACCTATTAAAAATTGTATATGTTCTTCTACACATTTCAGGTCCCAAAACACTGGTGACTATACTTAGTTTTAGATGGCAGATACCCTTATGACTATTAACATATATCACTATTCTCTTACTACTTTTACTAACAATGCTGGCATTTTTCAAGCTAGTTGCAACTTGTGTAAGTAACCCTATGAATTAAACGCCACATACCTAATTCCTTTGCTAACCTTTCTTTCAACAATGCAGCAACATGCTAGTATAACTATAGTAAGTGTTGATGGGATTTATAACTGGGTCCTGACTATAAATCATATTTTTATCAGCCTTAGAAACTTTTTATTGCTTTTTTGTCATCCTTCATTTTATAGGAATATGTGCTATCTCCTCTGATCAGGAGGACCTATATCAAGGTGTAGCTCTTATGTCCCCCAAAAGAAAACAGGTTTTGTTCTTTTCTCCTAAGCAAAAAAAAAAACCCCAAATATTTAATGTAAACATTTATGGATTCCAAGGAGTCATTTTGAAGAAATAAGTTTATTTTGAGTCTATCGTATTTGTGTTCATGGTAAAATTTAAAAGCTCCATACAAAGGCCTTGACCCAGCCCTGCTGAAATCAAAGACATCTGTCACAGCGAGAGGATGGAGCCAACACACTGGAAACAGATGAAGGACACCGCACAGGTTGACAAACTGCTTGATCATTAGCTCTTAGTTTAAGCTTAGACCTCCTTTATAAGGTAAGTGGGCAAGAACAGCAAACAAACCCATATCAATCACCACATCCACACAGTTCCCAACTCCTATTTATAGTTTTACTTTGAAATTGAAGAGAAAAATGCAAATCACTGTGCCAAGGGGGAAAGAGAGGGAAGGGATACAATCCATAGGACTGTGAGCTTTAAGGCTGCTGCTTTATTTCAAGTGTGCCATCTACCTCACAGCACTGCTGCAAGTTCAGATTTTGTCAACATCCAACTTTTGATGAAGTTTTGAAGACTTTTTCCTTGAATTTCATAGACAGCAAAAACTAAAAGGATTCAGTGGCTAAGCTGATTTAATTATTGGCAAATTGTAGGCAAGCGATCATCTCCTGTCTTTCCCCCCCCAACCCCCCGATTTTTACATTGCCCTTCTCAGAGACTACCGGGGCCTTGCTGCGTGGCACCACCAGCAGCTTCAAGGCTTCCAGAGCTTTGCTCTTGGTTAGAGAGGCCCCCATTAATCACTGTCTTGTCTTTTTATCCTCTTACTTGAAAATGCTTTTTAAAATTAAAACACCCAGTTAAAAGAAATCATGTCTAACATGAAAGCCGAAGTAATCATTAAATAGCTATTTCAAAATGTCACATCCACAGCTAAAAAAAATCACGACTAGCTTTCCAACAAAGGATTTGAAGAGTTCCAAATTTACCTTTTTGATTGTTTTTGTGCCATCACCAGACACAACAGAGATCAATCACACTTCGCCTTCAAATCACTCATCTTCACCCCCTGCTCCATTGCCAACTTGAGCTATATCATCAATCCTTATTGCTGCCTTCCACCATCTCATCATCTTGTTTAATTACCACCTCTGACTCATCCATTTGGTGCACTAATCCCCAACACTAAGCCTTTCACCATTGTCTTGCTCCACAACAGGCAACAGTCCTGCAAGGTGCTGCAGCACAGGGGCAGACCCCAAACCCGCAGCCACACCCTCAAGTGGAGCAGTGGCCAAAGGGATTTTAATCAGGCAAATGCATCCTCACACAACAGCAAGAGACAGCTCGTGTTTCTCCCTAACAGAAATAGGAAAGCAGCAAAGGAAATATATCAGGCCTTAAAGTTATAATTCCTTTAAAATTTGTCAAATATTGAAGGCAATAGTGAGTGCAGTCCCACTAGCTTATGGGTTACCACACAGGAAAATCCCAGACAATAACTGGTTTTGTTTTTTAAACTGCATAAAAAAATATATTTATCTTATTTTACATACATTTTCTTTGCATTACATGCTGGATCAGAAAGGTACTTACCCAAACAAGGGTCTTTGCCTTGTTTTAGGAACCACCTTCCCAAAAGGACGCCCACCCTCCATCTGCAACTGCCATTTGCTCAGTTTTCATCCCTGGGTAAGTAATTCAGGCCCTCAGGTCATTTCAGACCTATTTGTATTCCTTGGTATTTAAATATGATTACAACAGGAGTGATGATAAAATTAGACAGCCAAAGGTCTGCATGGCCTCATAGGTTGGTACAGAGAGGAGCCCTGAGCAGTGCTCAGCCCTCAGATGGGGTTTTTGGGGAGAGGTTGCCAGAGTACAAACCATTTTAGCCTGGGCACCCAAAAACTGAATTGACAGTAAATGAGCACACACATCTGGAAGCTTTGTGCATTACACATGATGTTCACTTAGGCTTCTTTTTCATAGAATCGTTGAGGTTGGAAAAGACCCTTAAGATCATCGAGTCCAACCGTTAACCTATCACTGCCAAGTCCATCACTATACCGTGTCCTTGAGAAACTTAAACTAACCGAAGATACAGGTCACAAGAGTCATTCGTAGTGTTAGAAGTGGTGCTAATTCAGTTTTGAACACAGGTATCCAAAAATTATCCCATGCAGGCAGAGTGCTTTTGCATTTATTTTTGTTGAACTCTAGCTGTTTTGTTAAGAATACAGCACGGAATGCTCAGCGTTCATGTAAATGCCTGAAAAGGCTTAAAATCACAGCTCTACGTCCTCCTTTTTAAGCCATGGACTTAGCGGCTCTTCAACCACTCTTCACTCATTACACACACACAAAGGGGAGAGCACTCTTGTAAAATTTACCATTTGTGTAGATTTTCCCCCCCTCACTTCAAATAAAAAAATTATTTTCTGTGCCACTCATTCATCCTTGCAAGTTTTATATTGGCCATATTTTGTTTGATCACACTGAAGAGGTAAGGTGGGGATTTATCTCAAGGATTCGAGAGCTATGAAGTAATATGTAACGAAAAACAAACTGTTTTCTATTATTCCACAAATATTCAGTCTATCTTCTGAAGTTTCCCAGCAAGCTGTGGAGGAGTTGCGTGGGCAGAAGCTGCGCTCTGCGGGCATCGCTGTAAAACAGCTGGAACCCAGCTTGGACTGCAACAGGAGAAGCATCTCCCTTGGCCAGCTAACCAGCGCCATCGTATGGCAGAAGGTTAAGGAAAGATGCACGAAACAACTCGTTTTAGGGTCTCCCTCTCTCCAGGGAGCTCGCTGCAAACGTGGGCAGAGTAGCCTCAATTTCTTCACTACGGAAAGGTCAGGGCATGATGAGACCCCTCAAGGGTCTTCCAAAAAGACTCCACCAAAGACGCGCAGCACAAAGGATCGTCTCCAAGGTGAAAATGTGATGTTTCACACTGCTCTGCGGGAAACATTGTTATCCAGTAAAAGGCTTAAAAACAGTAACTCTCACTGTAGAGATGTAGAAATCCCTCTGGTTTTCTAGAGAGGCCAAAGACGATTAAGCGACACATCTTAAGGAAAGAGAAACTTTATTGCCAGAAGAGGTAACTTTTAAAGCCTTTTACTGAGCTCTGCAAGGCATCCTCTCAGCCAGGATTTGGGATAACAAAAGAAGGAGACTTCCAAACATGAACAATGGCACTGCCAGAGATCTACAAGGCCATGGCTGCACTGCTTTGGGAGATGCTCTCTGTTCCTGCTTGCAGGGAGTTCGTTAATAAGAAACTCTTTCCCTCAATATTGTTTCTCCAACCTCACCAGCCACTGCCTCAGTTAAGGGGACCACTCTCCCACACTTACACCTAGTGGTACTCACCCTGCTTTTACACATTGCTACATTTACAAGTTCCCCCCCCCTTTATGACATTCCTCCTTTTTCTAACCCAAGTGCCCTCATTTATGACAATACAACAAACGAGGAACAAGCATTTCAGGTCCATCTACTCATTCGTTTCCTCTGTGAAACCCCATGAGCATCCCCCAGCTCCCCAGCACAAGCCTCAGCCCCAGCTCAATACCCACCTCCAAACCTTATTTACCATTTTAAAAAGGGCATTTACATCAAAGATACTATATGAACACTTAAAAGAAATATTTGCAGGATCTCAAACGCTACACCAAATGGGCCTATGTATGTACTCAGTAAGTAAACACACATGCAGTGATTACATTTTACCCACCACTTTAAGGTTAAGCACAAATAGTTTCTACATCTCTTCTGTACATCTAGGTTTTGCTATTCAACTACAGCAAACTCTGTTCAATTCTTATTAATCCCTCCTGAACCATACTCAAAATAGCCATCTCCAGACTCATCCTGCTCATGCAGAGGTGACCCACCTTCCTCCACACCAAGCCACAGGCTGCAGGTGACCAGCAGAGCACAGGAGTGGTACCCCGTGCAGTACTAAGCCTTAGAGGACTGTAGAAAGAAGACAGGACCCCTATACAGTACCACCGCCTGCCCCGAACACTGACGGGAAACACTTCTCTTTCCAGGGGAGCTGGGGAAAGAGAAAGGAGCTCAACAGAAAGTGGCATAAAACATGACGGTTACTCCTTTGAGAGGACAGACTTTGTTACAGGGAATAATCTTCCTTTAAGCAGGGGATGCATTAACGCAATCTTGCAACATGTGATTTTAGAAGAACCTGGACTTAAAGCATCAGATTAAATGAATTGAGGTGGCTTCAGCTGCCAAAGGACCCAAATCCGCAACTCCCAGAAACAGTTACAGCACTGCTTCAGTAATTGGCCTAGGCCATTAAAGTTCCTGGGAAGAAGAATTACAAACCAAGTAATTTCCAAGTAATACAGAGGCTTTTCTATCAGCATAGATAACAATTTCTATTAGCAGCACACAGGTACTCCCCGTCATCCTACAGAACTGCTCCTGTGAGTTCACATTAACATGTTCTAGTCAAAGCCTATGCACAGCTACAAAGTCCCTGCACCTAAATACACGAGCTTTCACTAGAGACCCTCAGTTTTAAAGACTGCTCCCACCCTATGCACCTGCCCAGCCCATTTTTAACCTGCCAGAAAATTGCAAGAGACCCAGTTGTCCAAGTTTTTTCACATAAAGCATATCTTAAAGCTGTCTCATTGGAAACACATCACATCCCATACACCAGCAGGATACCTTGGTTGAAAACAGGTTGCTGAACATAAGACCATTTTATTCTCAACTTAATACAATAGATAGGACAAAGGAAAACCCAGGTAAACATGAAGGAGTTGCACTCCACTCATTCAAGCAAGAAGCCTGTCCTTTTCTTTGTTGTTTTGTCTGTTTTGTTTTCTACCACAACTGGAAGACAATAGCAACTGTTTTGCTAAAGTCTCTCACTAATTTTACATTTCACAGTAACAAAAATGATAACTCAAATGTCTTAGAAGTTTATTACCCAAAAGGATAAAAAAAGTATGACAGACTATACATGTCTATTACACTGTGGGTATGATAGACTATATGCAAACATACAGGGTATATACACACACAGAGTTTGATTACTCCCATATACAAATAGCTTTCCTAGAGAAAAAATGAAAAAAATATATTTTCTCTGATAATTGTTCAATCCTCTGCCTTGCTTACGTTTGATAGGGTCCTCGGGACTCAATAAAAAACAAATATGCCCAGCTTCTTCAGAAATCACAGCACTGGTTTACAAAAAGAGGAGTTGCAAGTACAACCATTTCTTACAGGTTCAAACACTCACCTAACAGAGATACTTGGTTGTAGACATCTCCAACTTACTCAGCAGGCCAGCAACACTCAGGAGGATGACAGGCTTGAATTTAGCTACCTACAGCCTCTGTTTAAACCCATCCTCTGTTCCCATGAACAAGGCACACACAGTGCTGCTCCATCACACCTCCTTCCTGCTCAGGGAGCAGAGCAGCACACAGCCCACTAGTACCCAGAACAGGAAAGAAGGAAGACTGGTGCTGCCCTAAAATAGGGTGAGACACAGGTGCCCCACCAGGGTAATACAAGCCAGGAGTCAGATGGGTGTGGCTGGGTAGTTTGTTTAATGCAATCAGCCCACCTTCCTATTTCTGCTCCAAAATCCCTCATTCAAATAAAAGATTACATCCACCTGCCACAGGAGGTTTGATTACTAAGTTCATCCAAATGAGTTTTCTGGAGAAAACAGGGAAATTTACTCAAGTAATCACTATAGCTAGTGCAAGCTAAGGAAATCTAGCAGCATCTGAAAGCTATTACAAGAGATACAGCAGGAAATTAACGTAGAGCTAAACATGACAAGAATAGGGGGAGAAGATCAAGTAAAAGAGAAAAGAAGTTGCTTTAAAATCTCTATTTCAATATATACTCCTAAGGCTTCTTTAGAAAGTTAGGATGAGAGCTATCTATCTTGCTAAAACAAGTTTACTAGTTCAAAAAAAGTTACTTGCTCAGATGTAGCATATGAACAGGCTCCTAGGGCTATTTAACGCTGGTCCTAGTCAAGTTCAATAATTGGTCTTTATAGCTTGTAATGAAATCAGCAGGTTGAGGTGTCTTACCTGGGCATGGTGGTATGGCTGGAGCGCTACTGGGAAACTTTACTGGAACAGTAACAGGCACAATTTCTTTATCAGCGTTGTCCTTATCTGTAATAAGGGCAAAAAAGGAGGAAAATAAATCACTGTTGGGGTATTTTTTTTTATTTTTAAGGTAAGTGCTATTTTTGTCATTCACTATGAGTTGCTTTCATAGAGCCAGGTTTGCGCAATGGGTTCCACTTAAAAAATTAAAACAAATGAAATAATAAGTGCATATAACTTCATGCTAAAACTATTTAAGGAGCTCAATTTAATCTTATAACATGAAGTAGTATATAAATTTAAGCTCAGGAGAAAGCAGAGCTATAAGAAGCCATCTAGTAGAAGAGCGTATGCAAAATGGTACCTGCCTCTTGCTATGGAGTTTGGTTGTATGCTTACCATTCACTTAAAATATGCACGCAACGCTTTTTTCAAGTGTCTGTGGCTTTTGTTTTGTTTTGTTTAAATGCTTTTCTCTCTACTAGGGAGGCAGCACTTTAAATGAGATATTTATTTAGCTGTAGGATGAGGAGCAGGCTATGGATAGAATTGGGTGATCAACTACAGATGTATCCTGGCCAAAATAAATAAGTGGCTTAAGTCTAAATGGATTGTAACTAATTCCCCCATGGAACTTGGGAAACTTTAACGTAGATGAGTTTTCTGCTGCTAGCCCACAAGTTGCACCAGCAAACCTGGTGAGCTGGAGAGGATGGCGCATAGATGTACGGGCCAAAAGGGAGCTGCTTAAGCTGCTGCTGAAAGAAATGCTTACTTTTAATAACTACCATGGGATAAATATCGGTAAGACTCATATAGCATAAGAAGATGGAATAATGTCATTACAGATATTAAACATCTTTATTTCAGTGTGGCAGAGGCTGCTAGAAAAGGCTCAAAAACTACTGCCAGCCTCCTGTAAGCTTGACTAATGATCCAAAGCATATTAAAACTATTGAAGCCAAGTCGATATATTTACTCGGTGATTTCCACAGACACTTACACGTACGCATCCAAACTGTTTGGGTGTTTCAAAGAGCAGAAAGCTCTGGCGAATTCAGCATTTTTCTTAATGGAGCTCCTCTGAGTAAATGTCTCCCAGGAGAAACTCGCAGGCTTTGTATGACTTGGGAGACTTTGAAACAGTTATAGCAGAGCTTTCTGAAGAAGTAATGTAATATTCTTTAAGAAATTTGCATTTGTACATTATTGTGGAGGTTAAAGTTTCAAATACAACAAAGAAATCTCTACTCTGAAATCCCACTTTACAAAAAAGAGGTACTAAGGATGGACTCTAGAAATTCTTGGCAGGCTCAAGCTTTTTATGCTAAATAGCTGCAGGTATCCACACTGGTCTTGATTTTTTTGTTGTTATTGTTTGTTTTGGGGTTGTTTTGGGGTTGTTTTGTTCATTTCCAATTGATTCATCTTACTTTCAAATGGAATAACTTTCCCAGGTAAGCACAAAGCCATAGCCTGCAGAAGCAGAACGTGTACTGTGGGTGCCCTTCTGAATGGGGCAAGAAATGGGGTAAATGGTGGCAGTCGCAGCTACTGAGACTGAAACGTAGGAAAAGGGTCTGGTGGTGGTCAGGGGAGCTGTTCTGGGGGGGACATGCCTCATATTGCGGCACTATAGGAACAACCTCCACCACAGAAAGAGATTTTGACCTCCAGGCTCCCTCTCTGTGGGGTTTGCTAGGAGGGTAGCGTGGCTAACCCACCCTCAAGGCTACTGGGAGAGAAAAGCCTGCTTGGGTGATCTCTGATTTCTGGGTGGAGAAAGATTTTGGGAGGGGCTTTAGTCCTAGACATTGTTCCAAGGAGAATGCGTACAAATTTTAATTAGCATTTTCAGCGTGCCCTTAGGACTTTGGATGGATATATTTTCAACAAAATAGCAAAGAGAAATCTATCTCCGCATGTGCTGTCACCAGAGCTGAGATTAGCCCTTATTTATGATTGCTGAACATCTGTGGGTAGGGCGTTCACAGCAGAGGGCCCTTGGCTCTGAGCTTGTTTTTTCTCTTGATGAGGAGTCCGAATGTGTTGGTCTTCAGAGCATGGTGCATGGACCATTGATTTGCCAAGACTGGTCTTCTTTTAGGAAGACAATAATGGGAAATACAGTCAGTAAAGTGTGATCTCCCTAGGTGAGACCTGAATAAAAGTATTTGTGGAGGTTAATTGTAGAAAGCAATCTCGTCAGCATGTGCGGAGTGTGGTGTTGTATAGTACGAAAAGATGAAGCATCTGTGCTAAACAGGACTGTAAAAACACTTTTTCAGTATTTTTTGCCTCCTGAAATGTTGGTGGGTGGTTCATGAGCCATAGCTTTGAAGTTCCACTGCAAAACACGTTTATTCCCAGTTTACTGGCATCAGCTGCGCATAAGCAGAAGTTTGGAAGGAAAACATGTCTCTTATCCTAATTCCAAACTAGAAGGGGGAAATGTGAATGGAGAAATTAGTGACGTGTGTTCTGGGGTGGTGGTTACTATTATTATTATTATATATCATTAAACTGAATATGGGTCTGCGTGGAAAAAAATACCAGAGAAAAAATTTAGCAAAGAGAGAGATAAAGTGCAAATCTTGCTGAACAAATGAATAATATTTTTGCTTTTTCATGAGGTTAAACATGAATTTGGTTTGCTGCCTAGTGTCTTGAACTAAATCTGAGTTCTTGTATCCTTTTTCTCTTACAGGGGTATGGCCATAACATGTTAGCCCGTGACGGTTATGAAGCGCATACGCTTAAGGCTTCTCATTTTGGTGAGTGTGGAAAAAGCTATCTAATAATTTTGGTTTAAGTCAAAAGATCTATTTTCAATGCTCTCTGCCGTTTGTGAACTGTTTAACTCTTCTAATGCATGTTCAAATGGAAAAAATAACAAGGTTATTCATTATTTTTAAAAGAATCATCTGAAAAACATTTTTTTTTATGTTTATTCTGGACTTTTTTTTACAACCATACATAATCTCAGCTATAGAATTCATTCTTCGGTACAAGTTATGTGGATGAATGGCTTTTTTAAAGTTGAAGCATATATTTTGCATGGCTGCTTCTCAAGAGTTTAAAAGTTATGCCATTTCTCTAAGATGTCAGAACAATGTCAGAATACAAGTTATGACTGTGTGCTATTGCCGAGGACAGAATGTCACGGTTTCTTTTATATCAAAATTATTGAGACAAATTGTCAGATACTTGGAGCTAATGCAAAAGTGTTTATTGCGTGCTGGTTACTGCCGATAGCAAAAGCGTTCAAGAAAAACACTTTTCACACTAATTCTGTGTCTTGTTGTCCTTTGTGGTGAATGAACAGTGCCTGTTAGAATGATCTTTACTTCTAGATCACTTTTAAGTCATCCTTACATATTCCTCTAAACCTTTGTTATGCTGCAACATCAGTCTGTTCAACCTCAACACACATATATCACTTTGTGTTCGTTCTCCATGAAATGCTACCCTGCTGTCTCTTCTCTGCTTGTCACTTGTATCATGTAATTCTCTGCTTTAAGTGTGTTGGTTGGCTTCCCCAATTGAATTTAAGCTTTAAAAGCCCTAAGTAACCACCTTCTGTGCTTAACAGAAGACAAGATTTGTGTTGCTCTTGTCTCTTGTATTACATGAATGCTTCCAACCACTCCTTTAAGAAATCAAATACACTTTTCTAACAGTATAAAGCTGTGAACAGTTATTTGCCATGAGCTAGAGAACAGTAATGAGTAATAATGACATAAAAATCTTTCCAAACAATCATCTGTTTGTCAGCAGCAAAGCAAATGTGAATTCAGGCAAACATGGTGAACGTTCTTGCTTTGCCACCTAATATATTTTTGTACCAAATAAAACTGCACCAATGAATTCTGAATCTGGATAAAGTTAACGGTCCTTTTGCCTAGGCCAAATCCTAAGTTTCTGGATCATTTGTCTTATTTCTGTCTTCTGTGTCTTGCCAAAAAGATAAGAAACATGTTGGCACAGAAGAAAAATTATTACTTGGACTGTTCTTGCAGCCAATGAATCTGTTTTCTATAAATGCAGCTTTAACAGAAAAATCCAGTTAAGTAAACAGAAAAGATTAGTAAACAACAAGCAATATCAAAATAGCACTGGAATCAAACTAGTAATAAATGGCATTAATTTTTTTTATTAAATAACCCCTAAATTTAAATTGTTAACTCCAGATGACAGATGAGTTTAAGATGAATTGTGACAGTTTGTATTAATTTAATCCTGCATGGATCTCAGTGTTGGGGTGATCAGATCTCCGTGATCATGTTACTGTTCATTCATGCTCACAGACATAAATAATAATTACTAATCACTTTTGCATTATACAACAGAGCAATAATCTGTCTGAGGAATAATTAATGTATGAACAAAACCACTGTCCTGTAAACACAACTTTCTGTTGCACTCTGACCATGTAACAGCACAACAAATATTTTAACTGGCAAGCCTTTGTAATAAGCAATAACAACTGTTGTAACTCTCCTCTTGCACTTTGAAAAATATTTTGACATTGCTAGCTTAAGAGTGCTAAGGATCACTGTTCTTGCCTTAACTGAGGAGAGAAGCGCGGAATGGCGTGGTGGAGTGATCCCTTCAGTTACTTGAGATGAGCGTGACCTTGAAGTTTGGTGCGAGTCTCTCAACACTGTTGCCATGCTCCAGTTGCCAGACCCTGCTACAGGATCTATGGTTAATACAGATGTAAGATTAATTACTAAAATGATTCAGGGGGCTTAATGACAATTCTTCATTTTGAAATGGGAGTGGGTGGGTGTTGTGGGTGTATTATAGTTTTGAAAACAAGAGGCACAGAACAAGGTCTTTTGGGCAAAAGAATTCCAAATATATGTATTTTTCCTTTCAAGTGTGAGTTTAAGCCAGCACTGACTCATTCAGCCATGCTTCTAAAGGAAGGGCCCTGAATTTTTGACTGACTGCGTAACATGTAATAACTTTTCCACACCAGGCCTTGCAGCTGCTGTCGCTCAGCAGCGATACCGGGCCGAAGGGGGTGGCTGCTGAGCCGGGGGCAGCCAGACGAGGCCTCCCGGGCGCCAAGCTGCCACAAACTCCCCTGAGGCACCAACGGCGGGAAGGAGGCAGCAGCCCTGGTGCAGCAGTCCTCTCCCTCACTCTGGGCTCCTGTTTGGGCTGATGGCCCCCAAATTTTAGTCTGAGCCGGTTCTGAAGCCGTCTCGTACCCGGGGGCCGCCACGGAGCTTTTTCTGCCACTTTTTACCTCAGAATTCTCGGCAGAGCTCCGCCGGGGGCCCGGAGCCGCCGCGTTCGCGCGCTCTCCGCCGCCTGACCCTTCTCGGCTGCCGTGGCCGGCGGGGCTCCGCCAGGGGGCGCAGGCACGCGCTCGCGCTGCCGAATCGAAACCAAACCGCCGGTACGAGAGCCAATCCGCTTCGAGCTTACTGCGCGGCAGCCCGCCCCCGCACCGCCTCCGGCAGCCAATCGGGTGGCGGCTGCCGCTGGGGGTTGCCCCTTCCTGCCCACCGGCGCGATGGCCGCCACCACGAGCTGTCGCCGCGTCGCGCTCGGCGGTTTGGCCGTTGGCGGCGGGGCCGCGGCGCGATGGCGGCGGCTGCTGCTACCGGACGGCTGCGTGCTGCGGCTGGCGCCTGCCCGCGGCGCCGCAGCGGAGCCCGGGCCCTGCCGGACGGTGACGGTGGAGGTGGGGGGCAGGTGAGGGGCTCTCCGCGCCCTGAGGGAGCGGCGGGGAGGCGTTCCGGGTGTTCCCCGCTCCCTGAGCCTGGGCTGAGGAGTGGCTTTCGGAACCGGCGCTGGGCAGGGGGCCGGCAGACCCCACGGCCCCGGAGTCGGTGGAGAGCGCTGTCCGGGGCGGTGGGTTAAGCAAACGTGAGGAGAAACTGCCGCTGACATCCCTGCGTGGCGTTCCTTCTTCACAGGGGGTGAAGGGCAGGTGTCTTTCCTTCCCTTTCCCGCACGGAAAAGGGAATATTCTGCAGCTGTGGTGGGAAACGGTGTTTCGTGGGTGTGCAGGCAGCTCCCCTTTTCTCGTCAGGGTACAGCAGGGCTCTGCCTGTGTTTTCTAGTGGCAGGGCTGTAAAACCCAGCTTGAACGGGTGGGTGGTTCATCTTCCAGTGCCAGCAAAGCATTTTGTGTCAAAGCCGTAGATGTGCCTTTAGGTGACATCTGATGTGACTGTGAGCCTTTGCTTCTAGGTGAAAGAAGCAGGATATCTGAGGCAAAAGGGGCAAAGAAGCTGGGGCAGGGTCTGGAGCGCAGGTCTTATGAGGAGCAGCTGAGGGAGCTGGGGGGGCTCAGCCTGGAGAAGAGGAGGCTGAGGGGAGCCCTCATCGCTCTCTACAACTGCCTGAAAGGAGGCTGGAGCCAGGGGGGGTCGGCCTCTTCTCCCCAGGAACAAGCAATGGGACGAGAGGGAATGGCCTCAAGTTGCACCAGGGCAGGTTTAGATTGGATATTAGGAAAGATTTCTTCACCGAAAGGGTTGTCAAGCGCTGGCACAGGCTGCCCAGGGAGGTGGTTGAGTCCCCATCCCTGGAGGTATTTAAAAGCTGGGGAGATGTGGTGCTGAGGGACATGGTTTAGCGGTGGGCTTGGCAGTGCTGGGTTAACGGTTGGACTTGATCATCTTTAAAGGTCTTTTCCAACCTAAACAATTCTATGATTCTAATAAAAGCACATTAAAGTAAAGGGACTTGGTCATTTTTTGTCGGAGAGTTTAAATTTCCATATCTAGTGAGGATTTTTATGTCTAATATGAAGTGTAGCCAACATTCTGTACAGTAGATGCTGTAGATGAATGCAGACATTGCTGGAAAATTTATTTGAATTCACTGTGATAACATATTTCTTTCTAATAGAAAGATGGAACTGTCTTCTGGAAAACTTGCTAGGTTTGCTGATGGATCTGCTGTTGTTCAGGTAAAAAAAAAAAGTTAAAATTTGTTCAACTTCAAAATTTCTGGATCTGAACAGTCATTGTTAGGACATCAGAGCGTATTCAAAAGATATTGAGCCTCAACTGGCAATTTAATCCCTAATGAATGTACAGCTGTGTTTTGTAGGGGAAAAAAATTGTTTGAAAAGCAAAAATAATGGTGTGAAGCATGGATTTACGTGGTTGTTTTCTGCAAAGAATATTCTGGAATTTTAGTTTGCAAATAAGTTTAGGACTTCAGACAATATTTTGGTTGCAGGTAATTTCAATTTTTTTTTTTTTTTTTCCTTAATCCAGCTAGGTGACACAGCAGTAATGGTCACAGCAGTCAGTAAAACTAAGCCTTCTGCATCTCAGTTTATGCCATTAGTGGTAAGTACTAACGACAAAATTAGTTTTGTGATAACCAGCCTTAGCAGTAGTAATCAATAATTAGTGGAGTTCAGGGTGCTGGGAGGAATGAGGAATGCAAGTAGCAGGCTACAGACCTTGGACTTCAGAGTAGCAGTCTGATAAAATGACTAGACCTATGGATGAGGGATGAGCAGGGGATGTTGTCTACCTTGCCTTTAGCAAGGCTTTCCGCAGAAGCCTTGTGAACTTTGTCTGCCACAACATCCGTGTTAAGACATTATGTTTTAGATCTGTGGAAAACTTTGGATTATGAGGCTCGAAGCATTGTGGTTATTAAGGGTTAATGATTCATGTTCTACCTTGAGGCTGAATAATAGTGAGTTCTGCAGGGGGTCTATCCTGGGTCGCAGCCTGTCTCATACTTGTATGGGTGACCTGGAATTCCTGCTCATCCCGTTCGCAGATGATGCCAGACTAGGGGGGTGCAGATGATACACTCAGAAGCAGGGCTGCCATCCGGAGGGGAGGGACCAGGGGCTGGAGGAATGGGCCGACAGGAACCCTATGAAATTCTACAAGGGCAAACACAAAGTCCTGAACTTGGGGTGTGCTGGTGCCCTGCAGCAGTTCTGGCTGGGGGCTGACTGGCTGGGCAGTCCGTGTATGATCTGGAATGGGGGGGGGGTCCATTTGGGCGTCAGGACAGAGCCTTGAGTAATGTGATCTGAAGTCAGAGCTGACCTTGCTCTGAGCAGGAAATTGGGCTATGGACCTTCTGAGGCGTCCCTTCCAACCTGACTGATTCTGCGGCTCTGAAACCAGTGATCTGTTGTCTTTAGGAATCCCTGTTTTGTTTTTAAAAGGTCGACTATCGTCAGAAAGCTGCTGCAGCAGGAAGAATTCCTACAAACTATCTAAGAAGAGAACTTGGTTCCACTGATAAAGAAATTCTTACAAGCAGAGTAATAGGTAGGCTGAAACATTTTATTTAAAATGTATTTTAAATATTTTGTAATATTCTCATGAATGTTTGAAAAGATGGTAACTTATAACTGCTGTTTGCAGAGTTGATTGTTTCTGCAGTAATGTCAGAAGAAAACAAACTTGTAGTTTCTTGTTTATCAGTACTGATTTTTAAAACAGTATACAAGTGGGGCTGTGCGCATATTCCTTTATATATAAGCCTGGATCTTGAGAAATCTTGTTGTCACCTTTATTATTGTATCTAAGATCTCGTCCTAATTGCAGAGATGTTAGCTCTGCAGTCGCACATCTCTCTGGAGAGGTGGAAGAGACAACCAAGCTAAACTCTGAAATACAGAGGCGGGCTTACTGATTGGTATATACTCATTGTTTCCCTCTTGATCCTGCTTGAAAAGTCATCTCCATCATGGTTATCTCCATGCATGAATAAGATAATACCTTGAAATTCAACACTTATATAAAACTAATGTCAAATACATCAGCATCTTAAGACAGCATGAAAAGAATGAGGAGAGGGAACAGCCTATAAGGCCTGGGCTGTTACACAGTCCTATACACTTGAGACTGAAATAAAATTAATAGGAAATCTACGCATCATGGAAATAATGCAGCATTTTAAACATGCATGCTTTTATTGCTTTTCTTTGTTTGAGGACTATGTCCCTTCATTGAAGGTATTTCTGGTGAAATGCTATTTAATAGATGATTTGCATCCTAAAGCACAGAAGACTTTTTTCCATGTTTTTTCCATGTGTTACCTGACGGTGGGTATGCTTGCCCAAATACCTCTTGTTTTACTCTGAGTGCTATTGAATTTTTAGAGTTGATTGTGTGTCATGCTAAATTTCCTTCTGGGTTCTCTGCCTTTTCTCCTTGTTTTTTGTTTGTTTGGGTCTTTCACTTGAACTGTTCTGTCAGTTTCTCGTAGGGTTGTTACATGACAAACCAAATACTAACTACTGAAACCCAAATACTACTTAGACTTTGAATATTTCTTTTGCAGATCGGTCAATCAGACCACTCTTTCCAGTAGGCTACTTTTATGATACACAGGTAGGTCACGCTCGCTGTCCTTAACTATAGCTGCCTTCAGAATGGAAAACTTGGGTGTGTCCCATGAAAATTTCACATGATATAGGCGCTGTTTTAAGAAAAGCAGTTTTCATTAGCATCCAGGAGAGGTTTACACTTTGAAAAACAGTCTAATAGTGTAATGCTGCTTTTTAGTTTGTCATCCCCTGGTCTTAAATTATTTCTATTACATGCTAGTTTCCAAATTTTGTTGTAGAGATACAGGAACAAAGTTCAAATATCCTCTGTACAACAGAGGAAAGAAAGGCTAACAGTATATGTTATATGATACGATATTATCCATTAGTGGGATTTTTTGTGAGCTTTCTAGTTTAAATAGCTGAACAATTTTAATTTGCAGTATAGGCTTGTATAAATATGTGGAATGTTTTGTTTCATTGTCCTTAGCTTTGTATTGACAGCTAATAAAAATGTATAGGTCAAAATTATTTATTGTCTTTTATCTTATGCCAGATCCTTTGTAATCTTTTAGCAGTAGATGGTGTGAATGATCCTGATGTTCTGGCAATTAATGGAGGTAAGAGGACTGTTAAAAATTACTGCTTGAGTGTGATTTAATGTGATCCGTTTTTTTCTAATACAGATTTTTCTCTCTTCATTCTAGCTTCTGCAGCACTTGCATTATCTGATATCCCATGGAATGGTCCTATTGGTAAGTAAATATCTTGAAATGATGAATGTTTTGAACATAATGGAAGACTTAAACCAGAGTTCATGCTTTCTTTTTTAACAAGAATCTGAATCTAAAGTCCGTTATCTCTTGTTTCAAGTATTGAAAATAATTTTACAATGGACAGGCTTATTGCACTTCAAAGCATTATTTTTCCTGGACTAAGTATACTTTCTGATGGACTTATAATCCAGAAATAGTATAGTATAGAGATGAATAACTTGTTTTTTTTTCTTTAGAGAAACCTAGTCTTGAAAAGCATTGTTTAGAAAATAGCTGGATAAGAATACTTTTTCTCCAGGAACTCAAGAAGAGCTTTATTTCCTTGTGAATATTTTTTGGGAAGAGAAATGATCTAGCCCAGAACAAATATTTAGCTGTATTTTCCTTTCACCTGCGTTTTTTCTGGAAAACGTGCTCAAATGACTAAAAAAACCCAATAGACTTACAGCCCTGTGTATAATGCTACTTGGCATTATATGCCCTACCCAGTAATACTAGCCAAAAGAAATTCAAGAATAGAGAATTTTGCCTTACAGATTTGTTCTTAATATATAGCTAACATGCTAATATTTTAAAATTAATCCATAGCTTTAATTATTGTTTTTAGATGTATAATTTTCCAAGTAAAATGATGCCTTAAAGAACTTACTTTCTTCTTATAATAATTTCTGGAGTTTCTTTGTAGGTGCAGTAAGGGTAGGACTTGTTGATGGAGAAACTATTATCAATCCAACTCGAAAACAGATGTCTTCTAGTGCTTTAAATTTAATTGTTGCTGGAGGTCCTCAAAATCAAGTTGGTAAGTAGGTTAATTATTAATATCTGCTGTGTGTTTGAAAATAAGTAGGTGCCTCTTTGCAGGTATTTTCCTAATCTTTGAAATTTGTATTTTTACACAATAGTAGGAATAAACAACAGTGATAGGTAACTTCTGGTTCGGTAAAGTAAATTCGATTGTATTTATGCGGTTTTAATGTTAATCTGTATTTCCTCAGTTGAGTTAGATTGCTATTGAACAATAAAATAGTAATTTACTAAATTTTTAACTTTCCATCGATAGTTATGTTGGAAGCAACTGCTGAGAATATATTGCAACAAGACTTCTGTCACGCCATCAAAGTCGGGGTGAAGCACACCCAGCAAATAATTCAGGGAATTCAACAACTAGTGAAAGAACGAGGCGTTGTCAAGAGAACTGTTCAGAAGCTGTTTGTTGCTCCTGAAGAGATTGTGGAATGTGCAAAGAAGTAAGTTCAGAGCAAATAATTTTGATATCTAGATTCTAAGTGACTCAAAATGCTTATTTGACGATGATTTAATTTGATGAGCTCCGATCAGATTGGGGTTTTTGTTTAACAAAATAGCATGTTTTGAAGGTTCAGAATTACCTGCTGCGTTTTCCATAGAAACTTACAAACACGGCCTTTAGCTTTCTTGTTTTGTACTTAGTAAGAAGGACAGGGCAAAGCAAATATCCTGAAAACCCAGTGGAAGTATTGTAAGTTAATCTGCCAGTTGTGTGGAATGGTGACAAAAGGAGGCAGGATATGTTGGCTTGTATGAGCGTTGCTGTGGAAGTGATAACTGATTTCCCAGAGGTGGCAGGAGAGCAGGCAGGAAGGACAGCTGGAGCTCGTAATGTTTATAAATGTCAGTCCGGGGCTTTCATACTGCTAAAGAAAACAAACATTTAGTCCTCAAAAGAAAGTAATTATGTAAGTGTTTTTTAAGCTGTGTTTTCAAAAATTCTTTCTTTTCTTCCGAAAGACTTGCTTTTAACAAGATCTATGCGGTGTTCACAGATTCTAGCCATGATAAAGTAAGTAATCAACTCAAACATGCTATAATTATTTTTAATTAATACCGTAATGAAACTGTAGTAAGATTTAGTTTCTTTAAGGTTAATAAAAACTCTTCTCCTCCTCTGCATATATTTGCAATAGTAATAATAAATTGTTCTGTAAATTCTTACCTACCAGGATATTTGTTTGCAGTACATTATTGATCTTTGAATTTGTGTGACAATCCTATTCCTTATTCCTTGAGTTTTACAGAATTTTAAACCAAACAAAAACCCAACAACCCAAACCTCTTTTTGTTATTCTGCCCCGTAGAGTTAACTGGTTGCAAATCCTGTGTTCTAGATTTCTAGAGATGAAGCAATTAACAAAATAAGGCTTGAAACAGAAGAACAGCTGAAAGGTATTATTTTCTGCTTGCTTAATATTTAGAGAATGCTTAAATGGAGCTAGCACTACTTAGAGTTACAGTGTGCTCTTTTTGGCCAAGCTATTTTACTAAAAGTTCTCTAAAATTCATTTTCCAACTTTGGATGCAATTTCTTTTTTTATCCCCAGAAAAATTTCCAGAGGCTGAGCCTTACGAAATCATGGAATCTTTCAATGTGGTTTCAAAGGATATTTTTAGAAATCTCGTTCTAAATGAATATAGAAGGTAAGTGTATCAAACTCCTAGTGAATAATATTTCTGTCAACTTTGTATCCAAGACTATAGTTCCATTGATCTCATAATTTCTGCTTGCAACTTAGGTGTGACGGGAGAGATTTGACTGCCCTCAGAGATATTAAATGTGAAGTGAACATGTTTAAAATGCTTCATGGATCAGCCTTATTTCAAAGAGGTCAAACACAGGTAGTATCTTTAAACATCAGAAATCGTAAATTTAACTTATCAAAAGCTGAAAGATTTGTATCTTTCATTTAAATGCAAAGTTTCCTTTTTCATCACATTCAAATAGTAATAACTAGAAAACAGTTTAGATTTAATTAAAATGTGTGAGTCCATTAAGACAGTGGACAAAGCTTGGCTCCTTGCTGCATGAACAGTACAGACGTTAGGATAATGTTCTAAGCATATATGTGCCCAGAAGGAGTCTGGGAAGCATTATTGCGTCTTCAGACTTTCCGAAGAATGTCCAGTAACCAAAGTTAGAAGCTGTAAGGATTCTCCTTGTTCAGTTAAGGTTGGCGGATTTGGGGCATTTTTGGTGGGGTGGGTTTTGTCTTGGAGGGAGGTGGTTTGAGAAGAAAGCTTTCCAGTTCAGGATGGCTTAAAGTAAAATTGCTTGTTAATAAGTCCAAAATCATATCTTTTTCATCCCTCTATGTAGACTTTTATGTTAAAGATATTTGTTGAAACAAGAGCTTTTCGTGTAAAATGTAATCCTGTTCATTTTTGGAAAAAAAGGTGACTCAGTTAATGGGTCATTGGTATGTAGGGCAGTGCTAAATTGTGCAGCTCATGAGAAATCTTTTAAAAGGAACTTCATATGTAGCCTGGACTAAATAGGGAAATTGTACAAAAAAATAACATTAGTGAGATTTTTTTTTTTTTTTTCCTCTTCTTTGCCAGAAGTGTCAGATGTTGGCTGGATTGAATTAAGATTGTACTCATGATTTGGTCTCCTGTGTTTTTATAGCTCGTTTTCCTAGAAGACTGTCAGCCATTGATCTGACATATTACAGGGTACATGGGTAGTTGCAAACAGTGGTTTACTCCTCAGTGTTAAATTAGTATTTTTAAACATGATTGCTTGTAAGATTGTATAATCTTTACAGATAATAAGTTTGTGCGATGAAGGAAAAAAAGTTTGCAGAAGTGGTAGGGGATGGCATCGTATCTGTTGCTGAAATCATTCTTTTTGATTCTTCATAACCAGTAGAAGTTGTGAAACATGGAAGTGTTTAAGAGCAGTTTATTTACCCTCTGTTTTTTTTATTCTAGGTTCTCTGTACAGTTACATTTGACTCTATAGAATCAAGCGTAAAATCAGATCTTATCTCAACAGCAGTGAGGTATGTATATCTTCTGGTGTTTTGTCAGTGCTAATAGAAGAGAGTGAACATTTAAGCACATTTGATAAAAGTTCCTTGAGCTTTGACATATATATATATATATATATGTATGTATTTTAGGACTGGAAAATGTGTAAAATCAGACTTTGAAGTGGCCTATTTTCAAGAGATCTCAGCAGTTGTTTTTTTAAGATGACGTTAATTCCATAGGCACGCATTTGAAATTGGGGAGTATTACAAGTAACATCCAGTCTGGTTTTGAGAGAAAGAAAATAGCTAATTACTCTTGAGTCTGTAAAACTGCGTCCATCTATCAAGTCTCTAAATAAAACGATTGATGAAAGTTGATTCTCTCTTTGTTCTAAGTATTCATCGTCACACTTGGAACTTGATGTGTATTCTACTCATTTAACGTATTTCTCACAGTTTTTGAAGTTTTGCTTGATAAGTTGGATGCATGTAGCCCATGAAGTGCTGTTCTGCTTGTCAAGTTTGGTTCAAATAGAAAAAAAAAATCAAAAAGCAGATAACTGGGGGTTGGGGATTCCCTCAACTGAATCAGCCTATCTAAATGTTCTTGTTTTGTCTCAAAATAAAAATGTTCAGAGGGTGAAAACATTTGTGTTCTTTTTTAATGGAGTAAGGAAAATTTAACTTACGATGCAGCAAGCAAGCCCTTGTGCCGTTAACATTTTATTGCTGAGGGCTGTCTTGTTGGGAAGGGGAAACTCCTTCCCGTTAAAGCTGCAGTTCAGTGATCTCATCCCACCAGCGTGGGAGCTTTTACGTTTTAGTGTCAGCTTTGCTTTAGTTAAATTTTTTGGCCTAGAGGTGTTTGTCTATATTCTGTAATTTTGGTATTCTTGGAAATTAGTTTGTGTTAAATAGTGGGGTTTAATTAGCTGTCATTAGGTGGCTTCACGAATGAGAGATTGCCTCTATATGAAACTACAGGCAAGTCTTGACTTGAAGCAACTTTCTTTATAGATTAGCTTTTTTGTATTTATTGCTAAGGGTCAAGTCTTGTGGTGCTTTGGTAACTTTTTTGAGCACAGATTTATGGGGTTTTTTTATTTATTTTATTTTATTTTTTATTTTTATTTAATCAAGAGCTATTTTGTGGTTACAGAGATTTTCAGTTTTCCTTCTGAGCGCTTACATTTCCAAGTCCTCACTGCAATGTGTACAGTAAAATGCTGATGTTCTTGAAGTTTGAAATTTGTTTTTCTTCCTCCAGACGCACCGAAACCAGCATAAGGAACTGATAGGGCCTATTCTATTCTAAACAGCTAGGGAAACTATTTTAATGATGATGATTAACACATGAGGTTTTTTCTTTGTAGGCTATGCTTTTTAATTTGTTGACTACATAGAAAACTTTCGGAAAAATGTGGGTGATCGGCAAACCTATTGATTGTTTTTGCTGAGTCTGTTTGTAAGCATGACTGAATAATAATCTTATGTGTTACCTGTTGGATGTAAGACATGTTTGGTTGCTCTGTTTTGACATGGTCTTTTTTTTTAATTAATAGTGGAATAAAAGATAAAAACTTCATGCTGCATTATGAGGTGAGAGTTTTACTGTGTCCCTCCTTTCTGCATGATTCACAGAAGGGCTTCATGTCTTGTTTTTAAAGGTGAAATTGATCACTTCCAAGGATATAAATTATCTCTAGCTTTGCTAAAATTTATTAATTCTAATTCATATGTGAATTTATACTGCGATTTATGAAAAAAGTGCTGGTTTCCTAAAAAAGCACTAGATAATTTGTAAATTGCCTTGTTAATATCTTAACATTAGGTTACTTCCTTAAGAATGGGCTATTACTGAAAGCAGGATTAACCTGCTCTAGTATTTTTAGTAAACTCTTATTAATATGTTCAGTTGACATACTACACTGATAGTAAATAGGTGCTTTTACATCTTGGATCTCTCAGCCTTTGGAACTTGCCCAAAGTATTTCGTACTGGTAACAGGTGTATCTTGTTCCATTATCTGTATGACAGAAACAAGATCTCTGATATGTTGTTTGACAAGTTCAATTGGAGTAAGCTTGTGTTGTTTTTTAACTACCTTGCAACTGCTTTATTCTCTCCTGTTCTGTGGAAGTAAAATGTTTACTAAACACTATCTAAACTGGTCCTGGTTTGCAAACTAAGTGACTAATAGAAGTCATGTGGTAGTTAGATTATTTTTTTGAATTGTTTTACCTTGAGATGCATGAAAACGTCAAAGAATTTTTTTCTAAGTGTATGTTTTAACATGGAGAAAAAATATTAGTTAATTTCTATATACACATTCTTTTACTTCATAGTTTCCTCCTTATGCAACTAATGAGATTGGCAAAGTTACTGGTATGAACAGAAGAGAACTTGGACATGGTAAGTTCTGACTAGAGAAGGCCCTGCTGTAAGTTTTAATATTTTGTCTGATTGTTTTTATTTATGGGTTGCTTGGTGTTTTGTGTTTTTTTCCAAACAGGCGCACTGGCAGAAAGAGCTTTGAAACCAATTATTCCCCAGGATTTCCCATTCACAATACGAATTACTTCTGAAGTCTTAGAGTCAAATGGTATTACAACTTTCTTATTTTTAACCTAGTGCTAGAGACTAAATTTGGTCCTTAAAAAAGCTCGCGTTTGACAAACTTGAGTTGTAGGCATTTTAGGTAATAGATTTCATCTTTAACCTTCTTAATCTTGATAGCTCTATTACCTGAAGTACTTCAAATAAAAAGGATGTGTATGGTCACAAACAGTGGACCTTTGTTTCAATTTGTATTAACAGCACAGTATCAGTATGACATGTAAACATAAGTTCTGAGTTTAATAAAATGGTATTTGGGGGCATTTTTATGCTACAGAGTGAGGAAAATAAATCAGCATGCATTAAACATGATTCTTCGCTGTTTAATTGCAGCTGGTACCATCACTGACTCTAGAGGTAACTTCTGGCTGTCTGTATTCGTTCTTTCCCATCTCCCCAGTTTGGGAGAGGGCTATCTGTTTCACCTTTCTGCAGATTCCCCTGTGTGGCCGGAAGCTCCCTGAGGCCACCTCGTATTTCCTAGCACTGCAGTTTGATGAGCTGGCTGGGAGAAGGAGTTGGTGGAGAAAGGGAAGGAGTCCCATTTGCAGCTTCCTGCGAAACCCACAGATTCCTTGTCTAGAATATTTAATATTAATCATGATGCTTGTTGAGCTTTTTTGGTATTGGTATCATGAAAGATTCAAACTATATTACCCATTGCTTGTTAAAAATATTCTGCTACAGAAGATTTCTAATTGCAATTATTTAGTGTAGTATGTGCATTGCCACACAGTATTTTCTAGCTAGCAGCGAGTTAAGTTTCAGACTGTCATTGAAGCATATCACTAGCAAGTTTTGTTTCAGGTACTTCTGGCCAGTGTTTAATACTTTCTTTTTCCCTGTATTCCAACTCTGCAGGGTCCTCTTCAATGGCTTCTGCATGTGGTGGAAGTTTGGCGTTAATGGATGCAGGTACAAAATACGGCACTTATACGGATAAACGACATATAATAATGTGTTATAAGATTTGGAAATGACCAAAGGTTATAAAAATGTATTTTTATTTACCATGATTAGGCGTTCCAGTATCAAGTGCAGTGGCAGGTGTAGCAATAGGTCTCATTACCAAATGCAGTCAGGAAAGAGGAGATATTGAGGACTATCGTCTGCTGACAGACATCCTGGTGAGTGTTTCTAGCGCTGGTGTTTTTATTGCCACTTCATTCTGTAAAATATCCTCTGTGGCCTTCTTTTGTGATGTTTTGCCCAGTTAATTCTGGAATATATGCTACTGGAAGTATTGAATAGTTTTATCTTCTCTGTTTTGTCTGTCAAACTTATTTAAAAACAAACAAACAAACCCCACTCTGAAATGTCCAGTCACGCTTCTTATTTTTTTGTAATTAGTCAGTTATTTCTTTTAAGCTCTCATAAGCTCTCTCTTTCCAATGATTTTTGTCTTTTCTCTTGGGAGAAACAGATTATTAATTCTTGAATACTTTATTGAAAAGCACAATATATTGGATGGAGAATGAGTGCTTGGCGAAGTTGCTGGGGGGGGGAAAAATGCACATTATCATGCAGCTGCTACTTTTTCCTGTGGCAGCCACTGACAGCACAAAATCAACCGTGGATCTGTTGTTCAGAAACTAGTCCACGACAGCTCTTTAATTTATAACGAGGGAAAGGAACAGTGTTAATCCTGAACAGCAAAATATGGCTGAAGAAAAACACGTGGGTCAGAAGTAATTCCAAGTCTGCAGAACTACTTTGCGGCTTATTGAAACATAGAATGTACTTTTAGTATAACGAGACTTGATGCTGGGATAAAGTTACTCCAATTTGCTTTCTTTCTGTCTATGCTGGTAGGGAATTGAAGATTACTATGGTGATATGGATTTCAAGATGGCAGGTACTAATAAAGGAATAACTGCCTTGCAGGTATTGTAACATTAAATCTCCCTAAAATGGGACTCTCGGAATGTATCTAAAAAAGCCTTCCTTACATATTGGTGCAACTTAACTCTTTTCATATTAGGTTGATCTAAAACTGCCAGGAATACCAATAAAAATTGTAATGGAAGCTATTCAGCAAGCTACAGGTAGGTCCGTATTTGCACTCATTTTATGCTATTAAATGATAAACTGTATTAAATTCTAAGTTTTATGGAACTAAATAATAAATTATTCATTTTTTTTCTCATTGTGGAAAAAAGCTGCTGTCTTCAAAAAACTGGTCTGGTTTGGCTGTTGTCTATTATATTTCAATATAGGCACTCCATACAAAATAAATAGCTTTTAATTTGTCAGAGGGGAGCATTCAGTCTCCAAAAAGCCAGGCCCTTCCCACCGGACTTAAGTTTCCTATTATTGTGCATAGTGTCAGTGAAAGTGTCTGCTGCTCCTGGAGGTTACTTTTTATTAAAAAGAGAACAAAAATGGTGTGATACTAACTTTAGTGCAATGGGTAACTTGTTTTGAAAAATTGCAGTAAAATCGGTGGCATAGCAAAGTGAGGAGGGAGGGAACGTATACAAAAGAGCAACATCAGGGCAGAGGAATATATTATGAAATATTTACACGCGGTATTTTGGGTTTGACTGATGCAAGTACAGTATTACTAAGCCGTATCAGTTTATAAAATTCTTGTCATACTGTATTAAAACCTGCATGTAATGTTCTAGGCTGCGTAAAATGAATAAACGTGCTGAAGGCATAGGTCTTGTATGCACAGAGCAGAACGTTGTGCTGCAACAAACACGCACTCCCTGAAACGTGTTATGTTGCCATGATAAATTCTCAAGCTAGGCAGGAGGCAGATTTTACGAACAGGTGTTTTTCTACTTTATAACAAAAACCACATAGATTTATTTTAGTCTTATACAAAACTCTCTATTTTTTCCTTCCTCCTGCTTTCCGCCCTGCTAATCCCCACAGCTGCAAAGAGGGAGATTTTACAAATTATGAACCAAACGCTGGCGAAACCCAGACCTAACAGAAAAGAAAGTGGACCAGTTGTAGGTAATGTTAGTTATATGTTGATAAGAATGCATGTCTTTTGTAATTGTCTTTTCAACAATAAGCTGCTGCTCAAAACAGCTTTTTTAATGAATGTTTGTTGTATGTTTCTGCCCCTGCCTCTTGGGGTTATTTTTTCTTTGGGTTTTTTTGAGATGAATTTGTGATTTTTATTGCCCTCTGGGGCAGCACTGTACTATTTCACTGTACACCAGAAAGCAGAATTAAACTGGAGTTATGTGAAACTGTCACAAAATCAGAATGGGTGTAGATGTCAGTATTGGTATGGCTTAAGGTAATTTACACTCATCGAAGTATTTGTATTCTATGTTTTCATTTATTTCGATTCTTAAATGTAATTACCTCAATGTTCAGCAAACAATACGAGTGGCTATGGAAGACCAAAACCTAAATGAATGTCTTCATGATAGCTTTCAAGATTGTATTTAGCATTTCAAAGTGGTTTAAAATGTTCTTTCAGAAACTATCCACGTTCCATTATCAAAAAGGTTAAGATTCGTTGGTCCTGGGGCCTATAACTTGAAAAAACTTCAAGCACAGACCGGTAAGACATTCTTGCTTCCTGTGATAATTTATCCTAATGTGTTATTAGCGTCTCTTCTCTATATGAAAATTACGAGTGTGGAGTTTTAATTAGCGGATCTTGGTAGCACAGGTATTACTAGCACAGCTATTGCTGAATCTTAATGCTATCTTTATGCCCTTTCAGAAACTATAACTCGCTAAACTTAAACTTCCCAAACTGTTCTGTAGATCACCTCCATAAAACTGACATTTGTGCTTCAGCAGCAACAACCTAATAAGTAGACAGGAAGAACTGTTAAGAGAAAAGGGTACTTCTAAATTTGTGCTTTATGCTGCAGACTGCAGAACAGTATTTGCCTTTGTTTTCAGGCTTGTGTGTTTAGCTGCTCCAATGCTGAGTACCAACTCAGTCTGTACTAGATCTTGGCAAGAGATACACGGGTGTCGAAGAGCTAGGTGAAGCTCCTCAGCTACACTTAGTTGTGTAGATTCTCTCTGTAAAAGCGCTTGCAGTTTGTCTTGCAGCAGGAATTCCCAGAAGTTTGGTGCGTGTGTGATGGTGTTTTTCAGGGCTTACAGAAGAGGCAATTAAACGTTCATATAGGGACAGTATTGCAGATAGTGTTGAATGAAAGATGTGAAGTCAAGCGAGTCTGATGGTGAATATGCTGAAGTGTAGATCAAAGCTATGTAGCTTCTCTTCCTAGCAACTAAAGCTTTTTTGCTGTGGTTAAGAGGGGAGATTGAGCTCTTTGCTACAGTGCTCGTCAACTGTTTTCCTAGGATTCTGTAAAGAGCTGTATACACCGTTAACATGCTGGCACGTGTTAGAAATCCAACTCACTATCCCATTGTAGGAGTGACCTGTACTGGGGCTTAAACTGGTAGCAAGTAGCGTGACAAAAGTTTCCTGACTTTGTTATATTTCTTGGAATAAATTCGTTTTATTTGTTTACACAGTGGTTTGTCCTGCCTGGCCTTAAGTGCCAAATTCAAAGTTGATGCCTTTTTCACTACCGTTTCCTAAAGAGGGCAATTGATGCTTTGGTTGAGATAAATGCAGACTGACAGGTCACTTAGAATTAGGCCTATAGCTTGAGGTTGTGGTTGCCCTCAGAAGTGAATGAATGGAATTTGCGAAGTGTTAAGTATCTCTGAGAGGCTACACTGTTAAAAACCTCTGTCCAAATGACTCAAAGGAGTGAAACTAGATATAGTGTACCCTTGCCATCTCTCCAACACGATGAAGGTAATAGTCAACCAATAGCCAGCCGTGATAGCAAGGTGAGTTTCTGCTGTGATATTATTAAATACATCAGATTTCTTTTATGAGCACTTCTTTCCTTTCCGCGAATTCTTTCCTTTATTGCTTAATACAGTAAAACTTGCTCACTATTAGAAAGCTAACATTTAAAAAAGGCTGATGTCTATAGCGTATCAAGTAGATGTTCTGCCTCAGCTGCTTCGGACTTGAAACTCTTTTAATGCTCTAGCTAGCTTGATTAGCGCTTCAAAGGGGCTTGGGGTGGAGAAAAAGGAGGAAAAAAATCATACTTCCCGTTGGTTGCAAGCCTATGCAGCCTGTTGGCTAGAAAACTAGTCTAGAGGGGCAAAGAATTTTATCATGAAATCTTACTGTGTTCTGGCTCTGAAACACTTTAGTTTCCATCAGCTATTAATCAAGGCTATAGTTTTATTAAAAATCTCTTACAAAATTCATTCGTAGAAGCTGAGATTTATTCATAAAAACAAAATTACTTCAAGAATGTTTTTCCTGTCATAAAAGGATTATAATAATAATTTTGCAAATGTGAGCAGTCTGATACGGAGCACAAGTTTGTCCAGGTATTTGGCAAGCATACCTGTAACGTGGTTTCCATTCGGTTGCATGTAAAGCTGTCCAGTGCCTAATCTGAAGAAGAATATTTGAAATGATTAGGACTCTCAGATCTTAATGAGTCTGTGCAAAATAATTTTGCCCTATGCAAGTCTTTACTGAATGTAGGTTTTTCTGCTTGCTGAAACAGTAGCAATGTTCACCTAAATCCTCCCATGAAATTCTATTTCCAAGGCGTAACTGTAAGTCAGCTGGATGAAGAGACGTATTCTGTGTTTGCCCCCACACCTAGTGCTATGCATGAAGCAAGAGAATTTATCCGTGAAATCTGCAAAGATGATGTAAGGACAAACTTTCGTTGTTAGCTTTTTCAGTTTGCGTTTTGTGAATGCGTGTCTTACTGTTTTCTTTTTCCCCCCCTACAGCAGGAAGTTAATTTAGAATTTGGTGCAGTTTACACAGCCACGATAACTGAAATAAGGTATGAAAAGTGCTCTGGAGTTGAAGTAGAAATTAGTTTTAGCTAGCTATATTCCTGATACCTAAATATGATGTAAAATAATTGATTTTTAAAGCATGCCAAACTTATGCTGGTGACATTGGCACCTGCATCGTTCCTGATATTTTATGTTGAAAATATTATTCTGTTTCTTAATAAGGCTGTTTATTTTTGCTGCTTGATTAGTTATTAGAATGTATTTATAAACTCTAAAACTTAAGGCCTTTTTTCATCTTTGTATCTGGGAGAGATGGTAGGAATTTGCTTTTTACTTTTTTGCAAGACAAATACTGGATTGAAATTACATGCACTTTTTGAATGTACTTATTACTGAAATATACTGTCCTGAAATAAGTAATTTCCATCCGCTTTCAATTAAGGAAAAATGACTGGACATGTTATGGTTGGTATAAGATTTTTAAAAAGGGAGGAGTAAAATCTTGTTTATGGAAAGTTTACTAATGCTTGCTCTGAGGTCAATATGCAGAGTAAGATACAAACAGATTTCTGTCCATGTATCTTGAAATAACCGTGCTGTTTTCTGTCGCAGAGATTCTGGAGTGATGATAAAATTGTATCCAAACATGACACCAGTGTTACTTCATAATTCACAACTTGATCAAAGAAAGGTAATGCATGCTTCAACAAGTATGAACTATAGAAGCTTATGTTTGTTTTTAATTGATTCTCCCTAAACATAGTCTGCATTAGCTGTAACACACTTGTTCTAGAGTCCGTTTTCATGTTAAAAGCTGTGTTAGATTAGCAGCACCTTTTTGTTTAACCTCTGCTTCCCTGTAATTAAAGCTGCAAACAATCTAACTGTATGCCTGCTACAATCCTACTGTTCATGCTTTTTGATGTAACATTTAGAAACCTGTTGTTCCTAAGGTAGTGTTGAGCCACTAAGATTGATTGTCTGAAGTGTAGCATGAAGAATCCCTAAAAGAAGGAACTTTTGTAAAGAACCTTAAAAATTAATCACGCTGAAATAATTTTTTTCTGAAAAACACTGTGTTCTAGATTAAACATCCTAGTGCCCTGGGATTAGAAGTTGGACAAGAAATTCAGGTAATTTTTTTTAGTTTAAAATGCTAACAAACTGCTGTTCATATTTTAGAATTTGAGTGAATTTTTTATTTTGTGTTTATGAAGAAAATATTTTGCCATATCAGATTCCCTTTCTCTACTGGATAAAGGCCTGATCATTTCAAATTAGATTTATTTAGTGCCATACTCTTGCTGTCTAGGCACCACATTAATTTGACAGAGTAATATAGGCTAAACAGTGCCTATTGTTTATGGCTTTTCTAGCATCAAATAGGAGGGGAAAAAAAGAAACAAACAAAAAAAAACAAACAAAAAAACCCAAAACCCCACCACCTTTTAAGGAAAATGCTATTTTCAGCTCTCTAAGTTGGTCAGTGTTGAAGTGGTCTGTTTTCTTAACAGGTCAAATACTTTGGACGTGATCCAACTGATGGTAGAATGAGGCTTTCACGTAAAATCCTACAGTCACCAGCCACAGCTGTGCTTAAAACCCTAACTGACAAAAACAGTATTGTCCTGGGAGGTACCGTTCCACAGTCATCTACTTCATCCCAGTGACAGGTAAGGCCACAGGAGCAACTTAAGATGACTCAGTGCTGCGCTTTCTTTACAACTATTGTAAAGAATTTTATCAATCTGGTTTTTATATTGTACAGTTACCCTTCAGTGGTGTGCAAATACTGCTTGCCAGCTATGTTGCCGCATGTCGTTAAGTTAGCAACTGCCCTTTCACGTGCTGCACTCGTGAAGAGCTTGATATTGTCGAATTGGTTCAAATGCCCTGACAGTTTCAGGCATCCTAGACAGCCCACTTTCTCCAAAACAAACTTATTTGTTAATCTACATCATCTCTGTAAGCATTCCCTCTTCCCTACCTTGCCACTGTTTTTTTTTTTTAAAGGGTTTTTTTAAAGGGAAAAAAAAAAAAAGGCAGGATAGGGGAAGAGAAGAAAAAATAAGCTGCTTTCTTGAAAGTTTTGTGTCAATTAGTGGAGACTTCTCAGTCAATTAACGGAATGCCCAAAGCTCTTCCCTAGAACTAGTTTCCCAGCATGTATTTGACTGTCAATAGACTTATGCCTGAACTTTTCCCAAAACTGTTGTGCATGTTTTTTTTTCCTCGGGAAGCTGCTAGACCAGGAAGGTGTCCGATCGTAAAATCAAGAGCAGTTACACAATGAGATTGGCCAATGGAAATGCAGTGCACCAAAGATAACTTACGGCAATCTGTGGCAATCTTCTAGGAATGATTCACAACACTAGAAGTGAATTAAAATTCACTGAAGAATTTTTTTTTTAAGAAATGTTTTTGAATGTTTCATGCCTTGATACAATTAGTTGGTTATGGAGTATTTTCTGTCTCTTTCAGGAGAAAAGGCGTGATAGTTTGTGGAAATACAAGCGACCTTTGCTAGAGTCTGTAGATGTCTTCATGAGAATCTGCAGGTGGATGGTAGAGAATCATATTTTTAAAATAGACACTATCTATGTTTAAAGGTGATGTAGAACTTCAAAGTCTTCAAATTGATTAAAAACTCTTTTAAAATAAAAACAGAAACAACCAATGCTCTTAACTCGTGTAGCAAGGGTGAGATGAGAATCTAAGAACATGGAGTTGTACAGACTGAGGAGCAGATTACATTTCAGTGCTTAAGATTCTTCTCGCTATCATCTCAAAATAAAAATGTAAAGATGAGAAGCAGGTATTTAAGTTATTTCCTGGGAGAAGGAGTTACCCTGTATACTGGGTTGAGAGGCACACTTGGCCAAAGTTTTACTGGCTTTTCAGTGTACAAGATTGAAATGTTGAGCAAAACGTAAAGACTTAGAAGTATCACCTTTAACATGATTGACACTGTTTCGCATAAATACATCAATAACTCTCATAGGGTTCAGACTGGCTAAAATACCTGAGCAGAAGGGGCACAAAACAAAGAACCTGGCTGAAGCCATCATCGTTTATTATCTGGGTTCGTTAACACTGAATTTTAAAATACATAATTAAAACAGTAAGATTAAAATAATTCTTTTGGAGTAAACAATTGCTGTGATGAATCTTCCCCCTAAAACATCCTCATTAAGAGTGTCAGAATTCCTCTACTGATTGTTCCATCAGGGGGTTCACTGGTCTCTTTTAGACTTCAAAACGTTTCCCAGGGGCTCACAAGAACGACTGGTTTTTCTGCTGTGAGGTACAGATTTTGAAAATCAGAGGTGTCCCTTCTGATATTCACCAATTTGTGTGTAGACCTAGAAAGAAAATCAGCTTCCCACCTGATGGCGGGCGGGCTCTGAACCTCCTGAAAGAAAAAGCACCGGGGAGAGGAGGAATGTACAGTAAAAATTGCTCTTTTTTTTTTTTTTCTATTCTAAGTTAAAATATTAAAGGAGAAAGAAATGACTGGCCCACTTCCTTGTAGTTGTCTGTCTGTCTTTCATCATGTAAGATTGAAAAAGGTTTCCTTAGCAATCTTTTCCTCTTCTTTGAGGACTGTATTCTGTTATTTCTTACTAAGAATTCTAATGTCCTTGCTTACTATGACTTGATTGACTGATATCTGGTTTGTTACCTATCCTGGATAGTGTTAATGAAATAAGGTAGGCAAATGTTAAAGTCCCTAAACAGAAGTGCAAACGTTTACATTTCTCATAACCGTTGTCAGAAATTGACCTCCTCAATCTAAGTGGTTTTCCAAGGTTGAGTTTCTCTTACTGTAGAATAATTTCTGTAAGGCTCCTTTTTGTAGTAGAACAGATGGATGCTCTAGTTACTAAAATACTATGTAAAATACTAACTTTAGAAGTTGTTGTGGGGGTTTTTTGGGTTGGTTTTTTTTTTTTTTTTTTTTAGTTAGCACGTTACCAGTAGGATGCTTGCATTTGAATCTATGAGAATCGATGATTTAGGAGCCAAAAGAATCCCATTCTTTCCTGTAAAGGTAGTTTCTTGCCTGCAGTAACAGGAGTATTAATGATTTGTGTGATAGGTGGTGGTCTCAGTAAATCAACTGTTGGAGTGCTGGGGGACTTTCTGTTTGTTAGCTGATAGAATAGGGAAAAGAGTTTTTTATGTTCCCGTGGCAGAACCTGTACAGTCAGCCTGGCTTTCTGCACTCGTAACAAGTTTTAGGCCCTATGGGAAGGGGTGGGAAAAAAATACGCTTGGGAACTGTCTGGGAGGAGCACAAACCAGGTGCTCTTACCTGAGGAGAGAAGCTCGATGGGAGCCAAGAATTGAGTAAGCGTGTGCTAGTCTGAACCTTCCTGGAGGGAAGGCAGGCTGGCTTCAGACATCCCGGGTTCACCCGAGAGCCGTCAGTAGCGGCAGGTTTGACCGTGGCGGGAGATACCTGACTCTCAGGTGGTATCGGCTATGATCAGAGAGCAGGTAGGTTAATACCGCTTGGGAGAGCGAGCTCAGCCCTATTGCAGTAGCAGTTTTGTTTGAAATAGTGATTTTTGTCTTTACTGCCCTGGATAATTAGCTTCTGTAACGACCCATCGTAAATGGAGCCATTGAAAGGGATTGCTTTGGAAAGTGAAGCTGGGCGGTTGCAGCATTACACCGGGTGAAGAGGGCCAGAAAGGTGTTTATTTGACAAGGCTGAAATTTTCACACAGCGTCAGGATCTGGGGTATCTTTAAACGCCAGCAATAAATATTACAAGTACTAAATAAAAGCATAAGAGCTGGCCTAATTGTACTTGTGGGATTACATGCTAGAGGGAATGATACAGTCTCTTAATTTCACTCCAAGAAATTTTAAGCGATTTAGGAAGGAGTTGTCTGTCTTGCTTCTGAAAACAAAAAAAAATTAGAGCTCCCTGCTGTTCCATGTTGTGACACTTGATGACTTGCTCTGGCTGCAGCCTACCCTAACAAAATTCTTTGATGAAGAACAGCGAACTCTATCTAACAGCTGTAGCTTGCCGCTTTGTGATAATGGGGAGGGATGAGCTACTGGCAGGTGCAACGCCACGATGAAAAAGCACTGCTTTGCTTTCTCTGAATCTTACAACGTAGAGATTCAGATGTGTTGCTTTCCTGGTCTTGTGTTTACCCTGGTTTTAAATCAGATATGTAGGAACTGTTGGGGCAAGTCTTGCGTATCGTCTTCAGGCAAAGCCCCCCAGAATCGACTTCCTTTTTATTGGTAGCAATGACAAGATCACGCTGCAGTTTCTAACGCCCCAGGCTGCGGAGTCCTGGATGCCGTTCTGTGCGAAAAGGAGCCCCGTGTCTGAGGGAATGCAGTCCGGGTGTGTTCTGGAGTGGCGTTTTTCCACAGAGGTCATTGATTTCATGCCTGGAGAGGTCACGGATTTATTTCACAGCTTAAGCAGAGAAATAGTTTTTCATGCCAATTCTGGCTTGTGTATCTCCTGCTTCTTCTGTAGCTGTTCACCATGATAGGTAAGCATTTGCTCCAGAGTATTCTGCTGTGGTTTGATGCTATTCTGCACATCTGGAGAAATGCTGCATTTAATCTTGAGGAGGAGAGGTCATAGTTTTACGCACTTGATGTGAAGACCGAAAGAGCACGTGTAGAAGTCTTGCAGAGGGGAGAGGGTTTGCGAGTGGCAGATGTCTTGAAGCAGCAGTATTTGGGTTTTGTGTTTCTTTTTGTGTGTTTTCTTTTTACTGAGCTTTCACCGAGGCAGAAATATGCCTGATGTGTAAAATCTTGAGGGAATCAGGCCATGTAACGTGGAACAGGCCACTGACATGTAGCAGGGAAGGCTTGTGTGGAACCCAACTGTAAACTGCTTAATGTGCCTCTCAAACTATGGTTGGTGAAACCACTAATGTAACGTGGCCTTTTGTACAGTTTCTGACTGACTTATCCATAAGGATATGATGCACGTATCCTAAAGTATGTTCCTATACTGTATACAGCTAAAGATAGGTGTATGATAGTTCTCAGAGGCATACCTTACAGTTGCCATCTTCTGCAAAGAAAACTGATGATTGTGTGTCTTCAGTGTCCCCTGTTAAAAGATGAAAATAAGGGCTTGACTGGGCTTGAACCCTAGTTCCACAGAACCCCATTAAGGGTGCTTCTCTTAACCTTTTTTAGAGGTGGGTTGTTTTGCAGATGTTCAATAAGCAGCATGAGGCTGCCTCTTAAGGGATGTAAAAAAGACTTTTCAGCTACACCAATGCAGCTGATTGAAAACTGCACCAAGCAATGATCAGTGGCTGTCACATAGCGTGCTGAATCTTAAGGAGGTCTGTTACAAAGATTGTCAGAGCAAAAGCTGAGACTTAAATGTTATGTAGATGTAAATTTTCTGAATCTGCCTAGAGAATGTTTTTCTAACATATGGAAAAGTTGCACGTAGTTACTTATAGTGGTGTATTCTGTAGTAAACTTTTTCTTTCCCTTCATCTGGAACAAGATTGAACTTAGATGATAGAAATGCCAGTCTTGTAAGTAAGAGCTGTACCGGTGTAACTGCTTTTGCCATTAGGCAAGAGCTAGAAAAGCCTTGCTTTGTCTGGGAATGAGACACACCCTGGCCTGGGGAGCACCTGCCCTCCCATCTCCCTTGCCCCTCCTAGCCTGAAAGATTTTGTTCTGAGACACTTTTCAAGCTTCCCCTCCTCCCCAAAGTCCCCGCTGCTTCACACAGCTTGACTTCTTGCACGCTTTTGTGTCCTTTTCCCCTATTCCCAAGCAAACGCTGAAATGTAATTATTTTTTTACTATTATTCTTAGTACAGAGGAAATGTGTAGCTGGTTTTTGGTATGGAAAATAAAGATTTACAGGCTCTACAGTGCCTGGTAAGTGGCCTGTCTTATATTGTACAGTGTCTGTAAGGATGAATTAAGCATGTTTCTCTCATTGAGAAGCTTCACGGAACGGCTTCAACTTTAGTTTAGCGTTTGAGCCTTCCGTACAGCCGTACAAAGCACGGGAACGTGCAACAAAATGCGTATTATGGTGTAGGCGTTCCTGCGTGCCCTGCTGCGGTAAAGGGTTAGAGTGGCGAAAGGCGATGCCGCAGAATAACCTTGCTGCTATTTTGTGATGCGAGAGAAACCTTTTCTTCCAAAACTTCAACTCTAGGCCCCGTGTGTGCTGCAGGCTGTGTTATTAGGACACGGACTGGTCCTAAAGCTTACCCTGGCGTGGATGCGGATCTTGTCCATCATTTTGTGTCATGGCGGTGGCCCTAGGCAGGTACGTAGTCCTTTCCACCTGTGTGAAGGGAGATGCTTTTAGGATAGAATTTTAAGAAGAAAATAGGGGTTTTTAAGGTGTTTGGGTTTGTTTTTTTTTTTTTTAACGGGTGAAATTGTTCACATGTCGAGCAGAAGCTGTAGGCGTGATGGGGGCTGAGAAATGCAAACCCGCGGACAAACACACATGTGCCTCCCCGGCTCCCGCCTTCCCCGTTCCTGTCAGAGAACCGCCCGGGCAGCGTCAGGGGCCGCGGGCGGGCCCGGCCCTGCCCCGCCCCGCCCCGCCCCGTCCCGCCCGCGGCCGCCGTCCCCTCGGCGGCGCGGCGGCAGCTGCCGGCCGCCGTAGCCCCTGCGAGGGGAGCCCGTGGCCGGGCTGGGAGGAAGAGAAAGGCGGCGAGAGTCGGGTTGCAAGATGGCGGCGGCGCTGCGGTAGCTGCTGAGGCGGCGGAGCGGCGCCAGCGAGGGCCCGAGCCGGGGCGCGGCGTCGCTCTCTCGCCGTCGGGGAGCCATGAAAAGCGGCGCGTTAAAGGCCCCGCGGTGCCCCTGAGCGGCCCGGCGGCCCCGCTTCCTCCCCCCACCCGCCCTCGGTCCATCGCCCCCCGGAGGCGGAGCGGGCCCGGGCCTGGGCCAGGGGCCGGCGCGGAGGCCCGAGGCCGGGGCTGCACCATGTCGGACACCCGTCGGCGGGTGAAGGTCTACACCCTCAACGAGGATCGGCAATGGGACGACAGGGGCACCGGGCACGTCTCCTCCACCTACGTGGAGCGGCTCAAGGGGATGTCGCTGCTGGTGCGCGCCGAGTCGGACGGTGAGAGCGTGGCCGGGGCTGCGCGGAGGCCTAGGCCGCCCGCCGCCGCCGCCCGGGCCCGGGCCTCCTCCCCTCGCCCCCCGCCGCCCCGGCCCTCGCCGCCCGGCTCCGGCCCCTGGCTGCCCCGCTTGCCGGCGCTGACACCCGCCGCCGCCGGGCTGGCTGCTGGTGGCCTCCCTCCCCGCGTTTGCCAGGGCAGACCCAGAGGAGTGTTATTTTTCCCCTTTTCTTTCCTTCGGCTTGCGGCTCCGCGCAAAGTTTCCTGCCCCCGCTGAGCCGCAGCAGCGTTCACCACCGTGGCCCTGGAGTTTCCCCCTGCCAGCTACCCTAGCCGGTTGCATCTCCTTTGGCTGAATAGAGATGAAGTTGTTACGAGTGACGACATCTTGTTCGCTTTCAGAATAATTTTGCTCGCTTTGGAAGTGCTGTTCTCCTCCCCTTCTTGCTGCTATAAAAAGTTGCTTGTTTGCGTGTTTGTTTTCCCCTAAAATTCACCGATTGTATGCGAGTTGTCTGGCGTTCCTCATGTTTTATTGTGCTTTAAAGTCACCTAAGGGTCTCCTTTGGAGGGGGGAGGGTACACGCTCGCCACTTTGTCAGCCGACAGGTGCTAATGTGCTAAATAAACCACCTAAGACTGGTATAAATTACCCTGGAGCTGTTGCCAGGATACATACACTACTTACATACACAAGATAAAGTCCCTGGGTTTATAGTATCTAGATGATTCACTTCTGAAGGACAGTTGAAGGAAATAAAAGCAAATGGCCCACGTGGCTTCTGTGGGCAAAAACATTTTTATGCCGGGCAGCACGTTACCTGGTGCACATCTGTATAGGTTTGCTAAACCGCCTTTAAACAAGCTAGCTGTTGCACCGGGTTTCAGGAGAAAAGACACTGCTACGGAGAATTTTGGTCTAAATTAGAAGAGAAAAATACGTTTTAATATAAATATTTGTCTTGAATTTTGTCTTACCTGGATTATTTTAGGGAATTATGTTTAAAGAGGATGGTTCTCCTGGACTTTCTGGAAGATACGGATTAAGTTGAGCACATGTTGGCTGGCACATGGGCGGTGGTTGTCAGATGCACGGAGGTGTTTATTTTGTTAAACTCAGTAACTATCTCTTCATACCTTTTTCAGGTTCGCTGCTGTTAGAATCGAAGATAAATCCAAATACTGCATATCAAAAACAGCAGGCAAGTATTACTGCTAGGCTTTATTTTTTGTGATGACTGATGCTGAGGAATTGTTTTCTGCTGAAACTAATTGTGTTTTTCAGAAAAAAGGCAAAGCGGCATGATGGGCGCTTGTTGATGGTGTTTTTTGTAGAGGTGAAAAACTTACTTAGAAGCCTGTAGGTGCTATAATACTTCGCGTTCTAGAAATTAAAATGTTGGTCTCCTAAAAAACCCTTTTGGACTTCAGACTTTGAAGAGAATACGTGCAATTTGGATAAATATTGAACTCGTTACAGGAAAAATAGTGAGAAACATATATGCGTAACTTTTATCTCCCATCCTAGGCTGTATGAAATAATTGCCAAATTAGGAAGGCAAAATGTTGGCCAGCTCTGTTACAGTGTATTTACTTTTTGAGTTCTTTTTCTGGAAATAAGACGGAGGAATTTGTCTTTGTGGGACTTCTTTCATTGTTGCTGTTTAGTTTTTGTTTTAAGCCTTGAAAACTTCTGCTCACCTAAGTGACGTGACTGGCCATGGTGAGACTTACTGGCACGGTTGCCTTTCCTGGGGGTAAGCCTTCTGCAAAACAAAGAAGTAAAACAATTGGGAGCTATGTCAATAGGTCATTTTTGTTTAATCCACTAAAAAAAATTAGCTTCCTAAATCTCCGTTGCTTTTATCATTTTTATTTCATTTTCCTTTTTCTGCATTAATTTTTGGTGTGTCTGCCTGTGTTGTTCTCATGGTTATTTCTGGGCTTTCTTCTGCCAGTTCCTTTGTTCTACAGTAGATTCTCTGTTCCTTTTGTTCAGTGTTTTACACTGCTCTTCACCTTTATGATATCTAGAAGTGTTTCAGCACTAGAAAACAGTAATTTTATTCTTACTAAATCGTGAAGAGACAAATCTTTAAGGATTTTATTTGTTTTGATCCACCCCAGTGGAAAGGTGACAAGTTATGTTATGAGAATTTGAGGAAAGAGACTTTGTTAGCTCCTGAGCACAGGTTGGCTGACTTTAGCTTAGGAGCGAGTCAGAGCTCGGGCCTAGCTTTTCAGAAGGCTCTGTTTTCTGTGGTTTCCACTTTTCACTCATTCGATATTGGTGGTTTTAGTCAGGTGGATGACGGTCGCAGGCTTTCCTTGGGCGGGCCATGCTGAGGAAGGAGGACTGTCTGTCTGGAGCTCTGCAGGGTTCGGAGAGTCAAGAGCCTTGAACTGCTTCCTGTTGAGTAGAGGAAACTAATACGTAATGAAATACGAATACAGATTATGTTGCTGTGAAGTTTTAAATCGCTTCCTTTTGCAGCCTGTTTTCTGAAACTTCATGCAACCGATTATTTGAAAGCCGCCTTTACTTAATCGGTAGCAAAATTTCCAGTGGCTTAAGTAGCTTTTGTTGTCATTTTTCTCTAGAAGTCTTTGTAGGTTGTAGTTTTGAAAAACTCGGGCTGAGGTTTATTTTGGTTGGCTTTTCGTACTGATCCTGGTGCTTTTGTGTCCTTGTGGCCGAAAGCATTTGCTTCGCTGTTCACTCTTTTGAAGAAGTTTTGGTTTGGGGTTGTTTTTTGTTTTTGTGAGGAGGAATAATGATTGATGATTTCCAGAGACAGGTTCTAGGTTTGTCTCACCTCTGAAATCATACAGCTTTTAGTTGACAGAGCTTTGGCCTCAAGTTTTACGTGCTTCCTTCTGAGTAGAGTAGCAAAAAGCAGACCTTTAATGCTCATAGCAGACCATTCCCATGCTCCTCAGTTTGTGAGGTTTCAGTCACACCTCTACAAGACTGTAGTATTCAAACCTGGGCGTCTCAGGAACAGATCCTTTTTAAAATTGTGGAAAGATTTAGGCAAAATGTTTTGGTTAACCCGAGATGGAGAGAGGTGGTCTTCCCTCAGTGTCCTTACTTGAACGTGGAAGTCTGTTACCTCGGTAGCCTGAAGACTCGGAGGCTGTAGTGCTCTGCCCCGGGCGGATGGTTGCAGGTGGATGGCAGTGTGGAAGAGAGCGCTCTCTTCCACTTGCCAGAGTTGAACTGCAGATTTTCATTAAGGTGCTGATTGTCTTGGGTTTGGGGAAAGCCGCAAGATGGTGCAGCTTGATGGAAAGGATGCATGCCCTGTCTACACATCTGTCTTCGTAGAAATTACTTGAATGGACTTACAGGATAGTGGTCACTTAAATTGTGACTTGCATGCCATCGTTCTGCAGAAAACAAACCCACCCTGATTTTTAGTTGCTTTGCATCTGTCTGTAATTACCAATGTTACGCTGTTTGTGCTAAATAGTACTATAACTGTTGACTAACCGTAAACAGGGCAGGCCTGTTATCTGCCTTCGTGAATTGTGTTTGTGGTCACTAGCTTTCGTGCAGAATTCAGTTCTGTCGAGGCGTTAGGCATGCTGTAATCATGACCTCCGTCTCAAGAGAAATGGGACTTGGATTGGGCATAGGTGCCAGGCTGCTAAGCATGCAACATAAAAGAATCTCTGATTCCATGTGTGCAAAGAACATGAGAGCCTGAAGAGCTCTAGATCCCCCTGGATTTTGGGGCATAGGCTTTGAGAGTTACATACCTCCCCTGGACGCCCCCATATTGGCCAAGGGGCAGGGTCAGATCTGCTCTGCGGAGGCTCCAGCAGGAGCGGTTTAAAAAGTTGTTACCACACCCGTTTGTTGTTCCACCCTCTGCTCGAGGTTACTGTTCCCTGGCAAAACTGGCAGGAGAGCGTGTCTTCAATGAGAAATCAGATGGATCCCTTCACGTGCTTTGTTCCTCCAGCTCGCTTACGAGGGTGGTAATTTCCAGTTGCGTGGCTGTAAGACTTTAAACTGCTACAGGAACCCTTACTGCGAACGCTGCCTTCTGATGTTAACGCTCCTTTAGGTGCACTCTATCCGTTTTCAGATCTGGGATGAAGAATGTGCGCGAATACTCTCTTTTGCGCAGAGTTGCCATTGCTCATGTGACAACGGAGCGATTTGCTTGAGGCAAAATCAGAGTTACTCGAGGCCAGGATTTAACACGTTTGTAGGGGTGCTGTTAAAGCCAGCCTGAGCAGTTGCCAGGGGGCTGCTTCGCTCCTCTTTCACGCCAGTATGAGTATTCATGTTACTGTGTGACAGATTAGGTGTAGGAACCGATTCAGTTGAAATACCTCTTTTTGCTGGATTAATTTTTATCGACATGCGTTCCCCCCCGCCTGGGTCACTGTACAGCACGCTTGTGTTGAGGGGCCAGTGCAGGAGCAAGGAGAGGTGGAGCAGCAGACATGGTGCAAACCAGTGCCAGCGCTGAAGAGGGGTTTCGACTACTCTCTTAGTTTAAATTGTTGTTCTGAATTAATCTCTTTTTGTTTGTCTTTATATTGTGTTTGAGTGTATTAAGGAACGTTGCTGTTGCTCGTCGACGGAGCAGCGTTGCGGGTGGGAGGGGTAGTCCCTCGCAGCAGCTAGGCCTGGAAGATGTCTGTCTGTGGTCTTCGTGGGTTGTCCTAGGTCGTGTAGGGAGCGTACGCCAGATGAGTAGATTTTATATTGGTATCGGACGATTATTTTCTGATGAAACTATCTTTTAGTCTTTCAGAAATATTTTTGGAGGAACTTACATAACTTGTGCTTTGTGTGGGCAGTACAGATTGAAACGAGTACCATTCAGTAACTCGAGAGTTCTCACCGAATTTTTGAGTGCGGTCTCTATGGATGCATGCAGTCATTTAAGTTGCTGCACTATATCTCTTGTTGGAAGCATTCTGAGCTATGAATAGGACCTCTTCATGTACGTGTCCTTCTTTGTTCATTGAGGCACCTCTGAGTCTCAGCTCACCTTGAAGTGCATTGATTTTGAGCGTCAGGGCGTCAGTAAGGTCGCAGAACATCAGGTTTTGAGTTCTGTAACAGCCATAAAATAGTACTTAAGAACTCTTATATTTTTTTTTTTATTAATCTCTAAAAGAGAACTGGATCAGGGAGCTGATCAGACTTTTCAGTGCCTGCAGTTGACAATTATTATTTTTCCCTCGAAGGCCAGTTTAACTGCTCACTCTAAAATGGCACGCTGTAAACATAGAGATTCAGCTGTCCGGGAGCCGGAGATGAGGGTGGACAGCTGTACGCAAAAACCGGCTCCGCTGTATGAAGCTGTACCATTTGCGCACGTGAATCAGAGCTGGAAAGCGGGGAGACTACCTAGTAATATTTGTGACTGTAGGACAAAAGTGCAAGTGTAATATAGGGCACTGTAGCATAAACAAACAGCTCTCATGAACAGCACTAAAACTATAGTGCAATGAACTTGGTTCTTTCCAGAATGGGAAAACTTTGTTTCTTTAAAGCAATATGTAAAAATGAGAAAGGAAAAAAAAAAAAATGGAGCTTGTGCGAATGCTGTTGTTTTGGTGTGGCCTGTGATTATGTTTTGGGAGAAGGAAGCTGATCTGTTGGTAGGCGTTTGTCAACAGTGTTGCTGTAAGAAAAAGATGTTATGCTAAAGGTTTTTTTTGAAAAGGAAATAAAGCAAAGACAAAGCCCTCAAAACACGCAACTACATATGGATATCGAGAGATTAAGGTTACTGTAGAAATGAACTGAAGAATTAACGCCATATCAGCGATGCTGATTTTCATTCATGTTGCAGAGCGGTAATTGTAGCAGCTGGTAAGTTGTTTGTTGAGACAGACGTGTGTTTTTCAGATAGCTGTGCTGATGGAAGAGTTTACCTACTGTCCCACGCCAGCTGCTTGTCAGCAGTCCTGTCCCACACGTTAGTCCCCTCACATCTGCCCGTGGAAATACTTAGGAGCGCTCCCAGACCTGTGTAAGCCCAGATAGCTGCCTTAACAAAGGTCTGTTTAAGCCATCTAAACTGACCTGGTTTTGATGGAAAACGATTCAGGAGTGCTGACTGACAGTAGGTTCAAGAGTGGCGATGATCACTTGGTATTAATTATGTTTTTGTCCCTCTGTCTTTGGCGGATACGTGAAGGATGGTGACGGATAGTTGTACGATACCATGTCATGGATTGGCCTTTTAGCATAGCAGACACCTTACAGGTAGTAATTAATCCGCTCCATCGTCGTTGCCTGTCATTTGGCGCACAAAGGGAAGCAAGAACTACTCTTGGGGTAAAGATGTGAGGGGACAGTGCCAGTGTCTGTTTCCCGTTGCCCCTGAGGTTTCCTAAGGTGCATCAGGTGTCTGTATGCCAGTCAGATATTTGTTCGGGTTTGGTTGCTAAGCTTAGATATCACTTCGAAAGTTTTGTTTACAATAAAAGTGATGCATAAGGTAAAGATTCCAAGCCTTGATAAGTTGTGTGATGAATATCGACCTTTGTAAATGTGGGAAGTAAATTACCTTATTGACTATTAAGCAAGGGCTTGCTGGTGTTTAAAAAAAAAAAAAAAAAGGTGTGGTAGCAGTTCGGGAAGTCAACAAACTTGGCGGAATATTGAACCATTTTGCTGGAGCTCATCAAATGTACTGCGGAGTTGGCAGAGAGCCATTCAGTTTGAACATTTTAACGTGAAGATGAGCTTACTGTAGGATGCTGAACTATATATTTGAATGTCGAAGCAGAGGCTTACATTCCTTACAGTACAGCAGCCAGTGTCCTAATAAAACCTCATAAAAACCCCTTTTTAGTCTATTCAGAAATTGCAGCGAATCTTCCAGGTATACTGTGCAAGTGCACAAATTGAATTGATAGAGGCAATAGTAATAGAGGAAAAAAAACTTGCTCAAATGAAAATTCCTGTTGGCAAGATGTTTGTAACTTTAGTAAGATCTTAGGAGTTTTCTCTTATTCAGGCTGTATGTCTTTTACTTCAAAAAAGAATATTTAACATTGGTTAGGCATTACTTCTCACATTGCTAAGGCTGTATTAAACCCTTTCTGAGGAGGAGACACTGTAATCTTGGTTTTGTGTTTCTACTTTATTAAATATGAGAAGACTTAAATGGCTATATTGCAGGTTTTCTTAATCTCCTACAATGTGTGCATTCCCTTTTCAAGACTGTTGGCTCAGAAGTATGGTGCAGAAAAATGTCATTATAAGTGTTTCTATATTGAAATACGTAAGGTAGTGGTCTTAAAACAGCAAAAAAAGGAAGGTGATGTCCCTTCTGGCAGAACAGGTGATTCAATACTTTAGTGTCTTATGTTCTTTTTTGACAAGTGTAACTTTAAAATTATTTCTTCTTTAGACATATGACTTAATGGAATACAGATTAATACGCAGCACAGACCTCTTTCAGAAACAATTATTTTTTTGGTTTTGTCTTAAACAGGACACCCTGATTGTTTGGTCAGAAGCAGAAAACTATGATTTAGCACTGAGTTTTCAAGAAAAAGCTGGCTGTGATGAAATTTGGGAAAAAATCTGCCAGGTACAGTTAACTTTAAATATTCTGTTTCTTCCAGATGTTTTAGTGTCTTCTGCGACTTCATGTGTTTGTGCTGTAATTTTTAAACCTACTTGTAAAATAAGCGCATACTCGTCATTATTTTCTGTGGCTTTTCTGTGTAAGATCTGAAGTTGCCACTATTTAGAATGCTAGTTGTTGTTTTCATAATTGAATTTCACTCTTTTGAAAAATCAATGTAATGATGGAACTCGGGTGCTAGGCATTTTAGGGGTTTTTTGTTTGTTTGCTTTTTATTAAGAAGGGGGATGCCGGAGTGCCACGTTTTAATTGTCCTTCTCCCAGGCAGCCTTAGGAAGCTCGCTTGTTGGAGTGCAGTGGAACTGAAAATGTGTTTTAATGCGTAAGGAGCTATATTTCACTGTGAGAGACAAAGAGGTGGCATTGCTGTATGAGCTCAAAAATGTCAGTGATCTTTTCAAGACCGAAGTCTTATTGACTGACTGTGTCTTACGGATGTTTCGATCTTCATTGTTTTATTATGAAACAGTTTAGATTTTATACTTTCAACTCTGGAAGTAACAAGTCAATGGAGTAGCACCTATGTGTACTTAAAAGAAGAAACCTGGGCTTTCATGTTGGAATTTATCATAACCTTCTCAGATTTTGAAATGATGCAATGTAAAGCTGTTAACTAAAGAAACGGAGAACTCGGATTTCCCAGCAGTTTCCTTTGAACAAACTAGGCAATATAGATGCATCCTTAATCTTAGCATGTTTTGGGGTATGATGTCTTCTCAGCCAGTTCTGAAGTACTGTTGTTGAAAGGAACCGATCCGAGGAACCGCGAGCATATGCGTCTGATCAATAGTCCGGGTTTTACGTTGGGGCTGAGCTGCTGACCAGTCTGAGAGAGAGGTCTTCCTGTGATCAGACAATGTAAACCATTGGCCTTAGGCTCTTTAATCAGACTGCAAAACTCCTCCCGCTTTGTCCTTCGAGACTCCTGCATAACATGTGATCCTTTCTGAGGGAGTTAACAGGAGGTTATGAATTCTAGAACGGGATCAGTGCGGGGAACGAAAAGCATAGGATGTATGAGAAGACTGGGGAAAGGAGTTAGAGGGGCGGACAAAGCAGAAGGAAAGCGCAGAGCGGGACACAATTGCTTCCCTCTTTTCTTGTTCAATTTTGGTATTAGTGACATTTTCCTGCCTTTGTTCTTGGTCTTCTTATGTTTGACTTAATGTTGCTGTAGCTGCGGGCTCCTACTACGAGTTGAAGGCTTCATACCCTTCTGTTTGAGGCACCGAAAGAAGGTGTTGTTACGCCTTTCTCCTCTTTTTAGATTTTGTGCTTGTCCCCCGGGTGCTTCAGACTTCTTGATAGCACAGATGCTGTTAGGGTTTGGGTTTGTTTGATTTTGATTTTTTGACAAATGTACTATTGAGGATAACGGTAGTGACTTTGTAGAATTTAGAGGCAGCAGAAACGACTCTTCTGCACAGCTAGATGTTTTCCAGGCAACTGAAGGTACAAAAGTGCTTACGCACATGTTATTTCCGTTATCGACTCGATTATTGGTATGCATGTTTTGGGATGAGACAGTAATTGTGTGTGCTCTCTTCTTAGGTTCAAGGTAAGGATCCTTCAGTGGAAGTCACACAGGACCTTATTGAGTCAGAAGAGGAACACATAGAAGAAATGCCTGAAACGAGTCCTTTGATCGACCTTCCTACTTGTGAACTCAACAAACTTGAAGAGATTGCTGACCTAGTTACCTCGGTTCTCTCCTCACCCATCCGTAGAGAAAAGCTAGCGCTGGCCTTGGAGAATGAAGGCTATATTAAAAAACTATTACAGCTTTTCCAAGTCTGCGAGAATTTAGAGAACACCGAAGGCTTACATCATTTGTATGAAATTATTAGAGGAATTTTGTTCCTCAACAAAGCAACTCTGTTTGAGGTGATGTTTTCGGATGAGTGTATTATGGATGTTGTTGGATGCCTTGAGTATGATCCTTCTTTGGCTCAGCCAAAACGGCACAGGGAGTTCTTGACCAAAACAGCAAAATTTAAGGAGGTTATTCCTATAACAGACTCTGAACTCAGGCAAAAAATCCACCAGACTTACAGGGTACAGTATATTCAGGACATCATCTTGCCGACACCATCTGTTTTTGAAGAGAATTTTCTTTCTACTCTCACTTCCTTTATTTTCTTCAACAAAGTTGAGATTGTCAGTATGTTGCAGGTAAGTGGTTTTTAATATGGTATAGATGGATTATGTATAGATGTCTCTAGCTGTAGTTTCAGAATTGATTACAACTCTTTAACGCTGTGTAAGTTAATCATACACGCTTTCATTTGCATAATGTTTTGAATGCTTCCCCTTATTTCTGATACCTTTTTATTTTAAAAATGGTAGATTTCAGGTGAGTATATTAATATTTTTAATGGGTTGTAAACAGCTAAAGGTTCTTCTCCTTGATTCACAAGCAACATACGTGTTTTGAGCTGGTTTTGTATAGGTATTCAGGGAACGAGCAACTTTTTGTGTTACATATCAGGGACATCTGTGACGTCTTTATAACAAATTCTGAATCTGTGATTCTAAAGAGCATGTTCAGAACCACCCCTGTTATACTACTGTTACTTTATGGTACTAATTTCAAATGTTCATGTTGTAGTATAAAATAAGTAGTTTGTTGGGTTTTTTCCTTCGTACTGATATCCAAAAGTAGTAATAAATAACCAACATGTTAGTATATCAAAAAACTTACTGCATGCTTCGTAGTGAGAAGCAGGCTGAAAAGCAGCTGGGTGTGACAACCAAGCTGGACCCTGGAAGGAGCCTTGGTAAAGAGCTGTGACGTTTTGTGTATTCTCAGTTCGTATTTTGTTGTGCAAACTAGTGGGTACCAAAGGGGTTTCAGTCTGTTTCTGACCCGTGTCCTTATAAAAACGGTACGCTGCTGTAGAATAGAAGGTGACCAGCCTGTTGGGGTTGAGCGTGGATGGTCTCTGTGAAGTAGGAAGATGTGTGGAGAAGAGGAGGGTAGTTAAAATCGTGGAAAGAGAGGGGCACTGGAGACATAACACTGTGATAAGGCAGGTTTCTCAAGAGTGCAATAGAGGACTGGAAAAAAAATCAAAACTACAGATTGCAGAGACTTGCGTGAATAAGCTTTTGGGCTGTTTGAATAGCAGAAAGAAACTAAAAAGTAAATCCCATTTGCACAATTAATGACTTTGTGTTAAATAAAGGTTTCCCTTTTTATTCTATTGCATATATTACTTTTCAAAAACTAAAAATAAATTCAGTATTACTCTCCTGAGGCCACAGTCCTGTTTCCATTTAGAGATTTTTCACTTTGTAAAGTTCGTTTTTTTCGTTTAAGTTTTACTGTACTGAATAATTTATTGTGCCTTAACAGAAAACAATTATTTCCTGTTACCTCTTTGAAGAAAGTTCTGAAATTCTCTGACAGTTCTTTGCTACTCACAGTCACTGCCGTCTTTGCCGTAGTAGAGAGTACGTGGCACACAGGTTTGCCTGTCTGTTTTAAAGACTGTAACCGAGACATGCCTGTTGAGTTACAATGTTGATGCCTACTTCATTTGACCTGCCTTGCGAATTACAGACCAAGAAGAAAGCACACATGGAAGTGATGTTATTGATAGCGTGCTTGAGGAAAATGACATGGTAGGATGGGCCTCGGGTTCAGGACTGTTTTTGCAGTCCCCTGGTGTAAAATTAGCTTTTTCTTGTGGCACAAGAACTCTAAAGCTCCTTTGGGTTTGGTGAGCAAATTCGAAGCCTTGTTACCCTAAATACACTGGCAAAGCTCCCTAGGAGAAGGCAGTTCCTAGGAGTAACAGATTGTGTTTGCGACAGCAGTAAAGCTCCTTTCTGCGTGCCGCCAAGCAGTAGATGAAGGGCAGCCACGTGGGAAACGGAGCGAGCGTGGAAAACAAACCTAGATCCACCCTGTGCTTTCGGACGTCAGGACTGCTCTGGGTGGCAGCCTTATACAAGCAAGGGAGCTTTCTGTTGCCAAGTGTTCTCTAGTGGGGATTTTCTGGCCTATCTGTTGTTGATTGTGGTACGTGGTTGGGTATTTTTTTTTTAACAGGCTTAATTAAGCTGTTAAAACCAGCAAAGCTTAGAATAAACTACTACGTCTGTGTATGTCGCGCGCTCTCTGATGTTGATTCCAGGTATCGTTTGTTTGTAAAGCACTTCTTTCCCCACGTCTTAAAATTTTCAGGAAAAAATTTATTTGAGCCTTTGGCTGGCATTCCTGTAACTGCAAAAATTCTGTATTGTGTTAGTCTAATAAAGAACATACATTTTAGCAACAGCACACAGAGAAATAGAGAAGCAAGCACCCTCTACATTAAGCAATGTAGTGTTTATATATATTTATTGGAATGCTGCTATTCTGTTCGTATTTGTTCAATGCGTAAGTAAAAGTTTATGGAGTTGAATCAGTACAGTGATGCATAATTTTGTAATGCTGTGGCATAATGTTACTATTTGCTTTGAGATTTATATTGTATTTAAAAGGTAACAGAGACATTTGATTTGAGAATGCCGAGGCTATGTTCCACGTGAAGGAGTGCAGAGAAAGCAATGCGCGGAGAGGGCAGAAAGTGCCCCAGCAGTTGAGGGATGATGCTGCTCACCCTGGTTTTCTTGCGCCTCTTGAGTATTAAGCAGTGGTATAACTGAAACGCTTAACAAGAAGTGAAATGTTGTCCTATATATACTTAAATGTCGCTTGGTAGTAGAGGATCCGACTATGAAAAGCAAATAATACTTGAAAAAGTTTCCCAGAGCAGAAGAGCTGAAGTGCAGTTAGGGAGCTTGTTTTATTGAGAGTAAGGTTAACGGGGACGTGGCTGCAGCGAACTCGTGGCTAGATTAACACGTTACCCTTGCATAGGCGGACTGAAAAACCGTCTGCAACGCCGCAGGTCCGAAATCGGGTAACTGATACACGCGTGATGTTAACGGCCATTCGCTGCATAGATGCAGCGTGGTAAAACGCAGCAATTTCCAGTGCAGGAGTGCATAGGCTGCCTCCCTGGAAGGTTACGCGCACGGTGCGGGGAGGGGGCCTGGAACAAAGGCCGTCATTCTCCGTAATCGCGATGCGTGGGAGCGGGTGGCAAATGCCACAGGGAGTATGTGGGGTAGGGCAGAGCCCTAAGCCACAGGCGGTGGCGTGGCAGAGAAGGAAAGGACACGACATGTTCTTTAGAGACTGTTCAGAAGGCAGTTTTAGTAATCCTCACCTACGCTCAGCTTAACGTGTGGTTCTGGTCTCCTGGAACTGCTTCTGCTGCACAGGATGAGTACTGAAACAATACCCTGGAAGTGATCCTCCCGAACGTGTACTCTTGCATTGCCCTTTTTTGTGATAAAGTAACGTAGGTGTGGAGGGAAAAAAAAAACACAAAACCAAAACTTACCTACCAAATCTACTAATGCATGGTTTTTTGTTTGTAATTAGGCATCATAGTTAAACTTAAGTTTGACTAGGAAGTGTCTAGTGGGACAGTGTGGGATCCAATAAAGATCGATGTTTTAACTTTTAAGATGCGTTGTGTAAATCGTACTCTTATGTGTTACGCAGGAAGACGAGAAATTTTTGTCTGAAGTTTTTGCACAATTAACAGATGAAGCTACAGATGATGACAAACGATGTGAATTGGTAAGTCAGTGGTCTTGGTAGTTCTTTGAATGCTTTAAACTACAGAGATTAAGTAGAAATATTGAAACTGTTCTGCTAGTTTTGCAGTCAGTGAGGTATTTCTGTAACCCTAGAATGATTTCCAGTGTAGCTCAGTCTTCATTTATGCACTCACTGGAAGAATGTTTCTTGCAAGGTAAGCTCTGATTTATTTGTTCTAAATAATTATTTTATTGCTGAGAAAGTACTAGCACTAAGCTGACGTCCTAGACGTAAAGGTATACTTTCTTCCAGGTACTCTTCACCATACTGTGTCACTTACGTTTGTCATATAAACACTGCTTTTTTCACTGTACTTTACTCATTCAAAAAGATCTTTTAAGTCCTATGACTGAGGATTACCAGTAGTCCCTTTTTATATATCTATATCTATATATGTCTCTCTCTCTCTCAAACATTATTTATGTTATATATTAAACATTATATATCAAACACTATTTATCCTTGAATATGTTTATCAGCTTAAATTGCCTTGTTAAAATCTTGGTTTCAGCAAGGGAAGCATCTTTGTTCTTTCAAAGAAAAGGCAGGCCAGACAGGAGTATAAATCCTTCATAGGCTAGATGTGATAAAATAGCTGCAAGGTGACTGTATCTCTCTCGGAAGTAAATTTCAACCTCTTAAATTTGTTTGTTTGTTTTTATGTTCTTTTGCTTTCCTTTGTTGATGTTTTTGAAGGTTGGAGGAGAAAGGAATACAATAATACCATTTTCTAGGAAGGCACACACCAGTCAGTACGCAAACTCTGATACAAATTGTAACAGTTTCCTACTTTCAGAGAGTTTTCTGAATCAAATACACCTTAAATTATTTTTTCCTATGCAACAGGTTAACTTTTTCAAGGAATTCTGCGCGTTTTCTCAGACGTTACAACCTCAGAACAGAGATGCATTTTTCAAAACTTTGGCAAAGTTGGGAATTCTTCCAGCTCTCGAAATTGTAATGGTAAGTGAAAACTAAAGCTGATTTTAATAGAAGAAAAAAAAAAAACCACAGCCATTTAACCAGTTTTTCAGCTCTGCTAAGCACCCTTGTGTAAGTTTGATTGGGCAGCTTTGCTCTGCTGAAAGTTGAAGGTTCTTGTAACGTTCAGAATCCAAAGGATGTCCACGGTTTTCTGAAGCAGCCTAACTTTATTGCCGTTACTATTCTTACTTTGCGCGATGGAGAAGTCTGCGGTGACTGCAGTCCTTTTGACAACGTAGTGTAAAAACTGAAAGAGGTTTTTTCACGTGGCAGCTTGATTTTTTTTGTTTCTGTTGTTGCTGCTGCTGTTGGAACAGTGCCAAAGAAGTATTTTTAGATAATCTTGAACCGTTAGCTTGTTGCTATCCGAAAGATCGCGTAATCCTGTCTTTTCAGAGGTATAAAGCAGATTAATCTACCTTAATCAGCAATGTGAAAACATAATTTTTTTCACTCTTTTGGTTGAAGCAGCTGTTGCTGCCTGACCATTGCAATTCATAGGTCGGTGCTGTTGTTACTCAGAAACTATAAATTTAAGGGGTTTCATATTTTAGAGTAACAACCTGTGAACTTACCAAAGGGCATTGACTGTTATGAAAACATAAAGGTCATATAGGAGTTCAGTGGTTAGATGAACCCTAATCTTATTATTCTTTTCCAGGGCTGGACCAGTCCAGATATTTCCTGTTACGTTAATATTTTAGGCTTAGAAATTGTACAGTTGTCAGAGAAAATCACATACCTTAAGGAAAATTACTAATTCTTGTTGCCTATAAATGAGTACAGAAACTTATGTACAAATTAACTTTTACAGTTGGTCCTTTTGTACGAAATCAATACGCTGTGGATAACAGGTACAGAATATTAGCGTCTTCGATATTCTAGCAAGTAGCACGATATAAATGTTTCCTGCCTAATTTAGGGCTGTCAGATTCACAGAAATCCTTGCATTCTTTCTAAAGGAGGGAAATAGCGGGGAAAAGATTTTGCCGTTTAATTTTTTTTCTGTAACTGCACTACTGTGTCTCCCATAAAAACTTGTGTAATAAAATGTTCTCAAAACTTGTAACTCCCTGTTCTTTGCAGCTTTACTTGATAATAAATACCAAACTTGATTTAATAAATACCAAACTTGATTTACTCTAATAAATTGATTTTTTTTTTTTTTTTTTTTAATTAGGGAATGGATGATCTGCAAGTTAGATCTGCTGCTACAGATATATTTTCTTATCTAGTAGAATTTAGTCCATCCATGGTCCGAGAATTTGTAATGCAAGAGGCCCAGCAGAGTGATGATGTAAGTAAAAGTGTTTTGGAGTTTGTTAAATGTACTAGTTTTAGAGCAAACAGGAAAAAAAAAACAGCAAAACAAACCTCTCCAGAATTTGGGATACAGTTAGCCCACAAGTGAAGATACCAGAAACATAGGAAAAAGTAGATTTAAGATACAAAAATTTCCAAGCAGCTTTGTGTTCCATGTGTTGACAGTAACAAGATTGTCGGTCTGCCGAGCAATGATTTTAGGCGAGGAGGGTTGTGCTTGACAGAACTCCAGTGTCTAAACGCAGCTCTCGGTTTTTCTGTTTCACTTAAATTTATACAAAAAAAAAGAAAAAGGAAACCTAATAGAGAAACTAGGGAAATCATTCCGCTACTGAAACTGTCTCTCATGATGTTTTGGTTGGTTTGTTTGGGTTTTTTGCAGGATATCCTCCTCATCAACGTGGTCATTGAGCAGATGATCTGCGATACCGATCCTGAACTTGGGGGAGCTGTTCAGTTAATGGGGCTCTTGCGTACTCTGATAGATCCAGAGAATATGTTGGCCACAGCTAATGTAAGAAAATACAAAGGGGTAAAGACGCTTTACTGTCTCAGCAAAATTAAAAGCCTGGTATTTATTGCTGTTATTGTGTTCTGAGGATGAAAAAAGATATTTTTATTCTTTTTTTGACAGTGTTGTGTGTGGTTGATACTGAATTTAAGCTAAAAAATAAGCTAAAATTTCCATTAACTTTTGATAATCAAGGGTATGTGTATGTGGTATTGTGCAAGTGTTTATTAAACTAAGCAGTCCTGTGCTTCAGTGAAATAGCGTATTTGCATCCCTGGTGATAGCTGGGTTGGTTTGATGTGTCCCAGCTCTTTTCCCAAAATAAAGAAATAGATCTTACTTGAGTGAAGATAACGTTAAAGGACCAACCAAAAAGATACAGGCAGACCTGAGGGAGTTGATAGAATTATTTGTAGGCTGTCTTTTATGTTGCTACTCTTTCTTATTTAAAAGGAAGTATACAAATGCGAGTATTTAATACAGTTGTATTTGTTTTAGAAAACAGAAAAAAGTGAATTTCTCAATTTCTTCTACAACCATTGTATGCATGTTCTTACTGCACCACTTCTGGCGAATACATCAGAAGATAAATGTGAAAAAGGTAATGTTGCTCTCCCCGCCCCTTGCTTTACATCTTGCAGTGTTTTCAGGTGACTGCGATCCTGGCCGCAGCGATAAGCCTGGGGTGGTGGTCCCTCAGCAACAGGGGTTCTGTGGGCAGAAGTTTTAATAGCCCTTTATCGCAGCTTGGAACAGTAACGTGTCTGTATGCTCTGCTTCGTAAAGTACGCGCCTGCTCAGGTGATGAACTCCGAAGGCTAGTTTTCACTTGGCTGTAGTGTAGAAATGCTTTGTGCTTTTCCGGGTGGCAGTAAATGAATTGGAAATCGCCGTTTGGCGCGCACAAATAACGCTCGCTGCTTTGTCTCCAGGGCTTTGCAAACAGAAATTTAACATCGTTACAGCCTCTTGAGTCAGGCTTTTTTCTGAGTGCTCTTTCAAAAGATTAAATCAAAGCAATACATATTTGGTAAAAACATTTCTTTCATCTTGCCCATCTTCTCATATTGAGCGTTAAGTCAAAAAATAAATGTTTGATGCATTTTATATGAAAATAAAACTTGTAGGATAGCGGTAGTACTCATTTTATAATATTATTTGAAAAATTCGGAATAGGCACTTTCTTTTAGTCTAGGTAGGAATAATAGAAGTATTAGATTACGTATTTGCACGTAGTTGAGTTTGAAGCTTTGCAGTGTAAATTGAACATAGAAATAGCATCTGGCATGCATTCTTGCTGTATGTTTATTTCCCTATAGCTTACAGAAACTTTTGATTTGATGAAAAGTTGGAACAGCTGGTAGAATTGATTGTTTATCCCCATCGTTTAAATATTTACAGTGCTTTGAAAACCTTTTCCTGATTTTTGTTTTTATTTTCTATTTCTCAGATGCGGTAGTTGGGTCCACTAAGAGTAATACAATTTGTCCTGGTAAGTTTTAATTGACCTTGAGTTTTGAAACTTGTCTTGTATGCTGTGTGTGGCATTTTTACTAAAAAAAAAAATCAATTAGATATGTCCATATTTTATTTTTTTCTTAAATACTTTTTGTTGAAGTACCTGTAGGTGCTTTGCTGCATTTGACATGACAGGAAGCTGAAGGAACATTTTCATCTGCTTTTGAGTTTCACTGGGTTTCACTCTTTTCCCCTAGTCTACCTTGCTGCTGGAAGTTTAAATTAATGTTAGTAGAATATGTACTAGAGACATAGCTGAGCTTTTACAGCTTGGATTTTTATCTGTGCAGGCTTCTTTTTTGAGCATTATGAAAAGACATTGCTAATTAGGTTGACATGAATACAGGTCTGACTGGCTTTCTTCTCTTAACGACATACTGTTAATCTGGATTGCCGTAACCAGTAACTTGCTGATCCTGGCAGAAGTCCCACTGCCAATTCGGGGGGATTTTTGTGACTGGGCGGGGGGAAAAGCCAAATCTGTGTGTGGTGGTTTATTCTGACCAAAGTCCCGCTTCCTAAAGCAATCTAGTGTGCTGCTGGAAACGTGTTGGTAACTGAGCTTGGTGATGATTTGGTGCATGACAGTACTTTTTTGTTTGTTTGTTTTTCAGTATAACTTAAGGCATTAATTTTTCTTGTAGATAATTATCAAACGGCACAACTACTTGCCTTAATTTTGGAGCTGCTTACTTTTTGTGTGGAACACCACACGTATCACATCAAGAATTACATTATGAACAAAGATTTGCTAAGAAGAGTACTGGTCTTGATGAATTCAAAACACACATTTCTGGCCTTGTGTGAGTATGGAGCTGTTGCGATTTCCTTCTTCAAGGCTTTGTATGTACTGTGTGGGATGCGTACGAGTAACAGTGTATACTTAAATTCAAAATTCCCGTTAATTTCCTATTTATTACTGACTAGCTGTTAAGTAATCGTGACAAGAAGGTAGCAGATGTCTGTTAACGTAGACCGATGCAGTTTATGGCGGGAGAATTGTTATATCTTTTGAAGTCCGCAATGATCCTTTACGACCGTAAGGATCATTTGTGATCAGCTGTCTTATCTTATTTAAATGGAAATACTGTCATTTCTTAATAATGTCGTAAATCTAGCGCTCCTTGTGGAGCGCGAATGAAATTTTGTGACCCGTGGTATTTAAAGAAGAGGGGCTGGTTCTGGGAAGTGAACGCAGAGAAGCACAGGAATGAGTTAATAATTTAACTTCACATGTGCTAAAGTTTTATTGCTGCTGTATTTCTAAAAGAAATTAATGGACCCTGATCACATTCAAATACCCAGGCAAGTCAAAGAATGAAAGAAAGGTTACCTGTCGGCAAACGTTTCTTCTGAACTTTCAGAAAGTGCTTTTTAATGCTCTCGGTTTGGGGGCACATCTTCCTCTCGGTAACATCGGGTATTTTCAGCTCTTTCCAAGAGAAGCAGATTGCAGCCCTGGCATGTCGTTCCTAAATTCCTGAATTTCTTTCTTCACGTAGGTGCTCTTCGCTTTATGAGGAGGATAATTGGCCTAAAAGATGAATTTTATAACCGTTATATCACCAAGGGGAATCTGTTTGAACCAGTTATAAATGCTCTGTTGGATAACGGAACTAGGTACAATCTGCTCAACTCCGCTGTGATTGAGCTGTTTGAATTCATCAGAGTGGTAAGCTAAGCAGCCGCTTCAGCTCTTACCCGTATGTGGCATCTCGGGGAGAAATACAAAATGCAAAGCTTTCCCTTGAAATACTACTTAAAATCACTTCTTTTATAAATAAATTTTATAAATAAAAGATTTATTTTAGCAATAAATACTTAAATTACTACCTAAAATCACAAACTAAAAATCCCATAGATAAATATCCCAGTAGAAGGGAGCCGGTAAGCTGCTTCGTGCCGTTTTACTCGATCGTCCCTTCAGAGAGTATGTGTAGGCCCTGTTTACGTGTAAGTCTGTGTTTAAAAGATAGCGTCCTGTAGATGAAATTCTCCTAAGTGGTTGACAGTGTTTCTGGACTAAACGTCGAAATGAGGAATTAAGTGACATAAGTTTTATGTGAGTAAATCTAGGTATTAGTGGGTAGAAACGAGCCTGATTTGACTATAAATTTGAATGATCGTTGTCCTTTAAAATCCTACACGCGTGCTTTCTTGGCCAGCGCCAGCTTTGAATCAGTAGCTCTTCCACCAGCAGCGTTTGGGGGAGCGAGGCGTACGTGGACAGGACAGAGGGGACAAGCAAGGTGGTCGTATTGCTGGGGTGGGAAACAAGGGCTCGCAGCAGCTCGCTGCGAACGCCTTGGCGTGCGGGAGTCTTCTCCGGGCATCTCTGTGGCCTGTGAAAAGGAAGGGCAGTTTGTAGTCGTGGGATACCAGAGCTGCTGTCTTTTCCAGCAAGGAAAGGTGACTTTTGCCAGCGTGGTAGGAAGGTTAAGATTGGCCCGATACGGTGAGACTTGCTAGAGGGCGGCTGACCAGAGGGTGCCTCATCCCACGTGCGCTGCTGTAGCGACTGAGGGCTGGAAAGGGAGCTGAAACTCGTGGGGAGAGCAGCGCGCAGCTCAGCTCCTCGTTTTCTCAAGAAGGCTTAACCCTAGGTAGCCAGCGTCGTGGTTGAATCAAGCTATCGCAAATGCAGTTGGGACAGTAGGGAGTATATTGCCCATTTATATGGGAAATTTAATAATTATTTCAGCTTTTTTATTAAGGAAAAATCTGATTACTTCACGTTTGTTCTTTACAATAATGTTTTGACTCTGGACAACGAATCAGTCGCTTTTAAAACTAAACTTTAAAGCTTTCTGAACTTCTGCATGTTAATATTTGAGACTGAAACCCTGTTTTATTCTTACGCAGGAAGATATTAAGTCCCTTATTGCACATATAGTTGAAAACTTTTATAATGCACTTGAATCTATCGAATATGTTCAGACATTCAAGGGACTGAAGACGAAATACGAGCAAGAAAAAGACCGACAAAACCAGAAACTGAACAGGTAGGGCCCAGTTTATGTGTTCCGAGACTTTTATTGAATGCCATTACGTGGTGTCGTCTTATTGCTGGCTGGGTTTTCTCCTTTCCGGGAGGGCAGAAAAAGCAGGCGGCTGGGGTTGGGCTTGGTTTTCATTCTTGGCGAAAACTTCAATCGGAGTAAACCCCCATCTGACTTTCCTCATGGCCTACTGTAGCACAGTCAGATTTGTCAGTATATTAAATGTTGCGTTCAGAAAACTCTCAGCTTCTGAAGAGCAGAATCTTCTTCTGTCACCGAGCGTCAGGATTCAGTCTGCCTTACGCCAGCTAGGGTTTTGGGGAAGCTCACGCCGGCGGCAGAACCGGGGAGGGAGCTGGCCTGCCTTCTCAAACGCACTGAATTCACTTTAAAGCCTCAGAAGCCATTTCTGATCGCTGGCTGAGCCTGAAGCAGCAGGCGGAACGTGAATCACTTGTCATGTGTCTCCTACAGCGTCCCGTCTATATTGCGTAGCAACCGATTTCGCAGAGATGCAAGAGCCTTGGAGGAGGATGAAGAAATGTGGTTCAATGAAGACGAAGAGGAAGAAGGCGAAGCTGTTGTGCCTCCGGTTGAGAAGTCAAAACAGGAGGATGATTTTCCAGATAGCTATGAAAAATTTATGGAAACTAAAAAAGGTATTTGCTCAATTTCAGCTTGGCAGCACTGGAAGTGCTCTGTGGCAGATACGTGGCGCGGCGTGTAAACAAACCAGTCGCTTCTGCTCTGTATCTTAAGCTGGAGTAAGGGTATTCCGTGTAATTAAGTAACGAATTCCTAACATGTCTTTGCAAGATAGTTTAGGATTAAAATAAGGAGTTCAATTGCTCCGGGCGTGCATCTAGTTTAAATGACATTCCGAAGCAAAACTGTGCATGTACCTGTGTGCGCCGAGTGAGCAGTGTCCCCGGCGTCTGTGCCGCTCTCAGGTTGCGTGCCGCGTGCTTGGGATGAGGTCAGTAGCTGAGCTGCTGATTTAAACTGAGTTTAAAAAATAAAAAAAAAAAAAAAAGGCAGCTTTTGCCCTGTGACGATGCGGTGATGTGGATTGTACTCCATGGTGTACAGCTGATACTTAAGCATGAAAATGTTTGTCCCTCAGCTAAGGAGAGTGAAGACAAAGAGAATCTTCCAAAAAGGACTTCAGCTGGGGGATTCAAATTCACTTTTTCCCACTCAGCCAGCGCAGCCAACGGTGCCAACGGTGCAAACAGCAAATCCGTGGCAGCTCAGACGTCACCAGCAAGCTCCAACGGCTCCTCTTCAAAGAACGCAACCCTGACCACAGCGGTGACGGCCACGAAGGTGGGAGAACTTGTACAAAAGCTGCTGTCCTCGCTTAGGACAGCGCAGCAGTGTCATGAGCCTTTACCGCCTGTAATGTGGTATGGTTAGCAGTAGCCTCTAGGCAGGGTGTCTTACTTAGGTACAAATTCATCCAAAGCCCTGTCTAGTTAAACCCTTCCTAGTTTGGGGGCAGGTTTAAGGAAGTATTAGGTGGGACCGGAGTCTGTCGGGAGGCTGGTGGGCACAGCTTAATCTCACGTCTTCTGCCTAATGTAACTGCTCCCGCTCCTCAGCTCTAACTGCCCGGTTGCTGCTCTGTGCGTGCGATGTACGTACGAGATCGGTTTTTCTGAATTACGTTAGTGCCCCCCCATCAGGGAATTAAAAAGTGGTTTTAAGCAGACAAAGCACAGCGATACCTCCGTTAGGACTTACGCAGTCGTGCGTTAGTTTTGTCTTTCGCCTGCAAGCTCCCGAGAGGCTACAGAAGCGTGGCAAAAATTGTCTTGCGCACACGTAAGGCTTGCCAGCCAAATGGGCGTGCGGTGTTCCCGTTGGATTTTGTGAGAGTCCAGCTGGGAGCTTAAAATGTGACTTTTAAATAATTCTGAGGCCGGATCCAGAGGAGCAGGGAAGGCCCAGTACCTTTTTAACCTTGAGGCTCAAAACCATTCTCAGGACAGTGCGCCTTTGAATGAAAAAGACGTTGCCAAGAAGCCTTCTGCAGGCTCGTGTGTCCCCGACAGGTTGGCTGGGGGTTACGTACTAAAATTGCACGTTCCTGGGCATTTTTTTCAATGTGAGATTTTCTTTTTCTCTTTTTTTTTTTTTTTTTTTTTTTTAAATTGGCAGGGAAGTCTAGTTGGCCTAGTGGATTATCCTGATGATGAAGATGATGATGAAGAGGAGGAGACATCTCCAAGGAAAAGACCTCGTCTGGGTTCATAAATGAAACCAAAACTTTGGAATAAAAACTTTTGTTATGGGGTTTCAAATGCTGCAACCGTTTCAAGAGCTAAAAAGAATCTGATTCAGAAAGCTTTCTCCCATGGGTATATAAGACAATACAAGGAGTAGCAAAAGAAACTCGGTATATCAGCTAGAAAGGGTTAGTTCTGTAAACACAAAGCTTCCAAGGAACTGAATATCTTTCTAGTAAGTAAGGAGTCTGCCATTCAGGCTGTCAAAAAAATGAAAAATTTAAAAAAAAAAAAAAAAGTGGGTTAGTATTCACAGAACCTGGATGATGGCTTCTCAGCAAGGAAAGTCTCAGGTGTCGGGAGGGCAGGGGGAGGGAAAGGTATGGTAAACACTTTTTTAAAAATATTGCAGGGTTTCCCCAGTGTTTAACAGAACTAGGAAAAAAAAATGCAAGCTTCAATTTTGAACCCAGTAATCTTAATTTTGTAATGGTGCTGTCAGTTGTGTTCTTTTAGCAATGCCTTGAGAACTAACTCTGTTTGCATAAGAACAATCCAGATTTTGGGACCATTTATTACCAATTAAATCGCATTTCTCATGGTTGGCGGGAGGGACGCTGCAGTTATAGTGCATGTTGAGTTGTTTAAAAGCAGTTGAAAATTCAAGTTTTAATTTGTATTTTTCAAGAGGAGAAAATGGAAGCTGGATTCAAAATGGATGGTTTTGCTTGTTTTTTTTGGTGAGACATCCAATAATTCCTATGCCAAGGAACGGTCGCTTCCAAAACGTCTCCAGGAGCTGCTGGTGTCAAAGCGGCGCTGTACCCGGCGCGCCCCAACGTCCGTCGGCTTCGCGTGGCGGATGACGGCGAGTTTGAATCGCTGTCCGTGTTGCTAAACGAGCCGTCTCCTCTCGGAGCAGCAAGCCATTTTCCTGTTTGCGAGTTTAAATTGCGTAATTGAGGTGGTAGTAAGAAACACTAACAGGTTTTTCGTAGCGATGAATTTAGCGGCGTTTTAACACCAAAGTCACTTTGGACCAAGACGGCATTATTACTAACAGAACACCGGTCTTTGAGGCAGAATCAACAAGCAGCACCTGAAGCTGGGCCTAATACGAAAGCTGCTTTTTTAAAAAATAAAAGCACATTCCACGTAGTAGGTAAGCAAACTGCGACAGAAATAGGTGAGTTGAGGGCGAGTTGATAGAGGCAAACAGTCCCGGTTTTATTTTTAAGAGCAGCAAGCGAACTGTAAATATTTTAATGTTAGTTTGCCCATATGTGATCTGAGATCATGATGAAGTGAGAGGAAATTTCCCGACGACAATTAATGTGTCAGAAATGTCAAAAGATGAAACCAGCTGCAATCCACCACATAGATCACTCTTGTAATATGTGTTATGGGTCCATTTCTCCTGGAATAGTTTAAACTGAAGCAGTTTCTCTGTTTTGGAGATTTTTTTTGTAGTTAATTTTAATTTTAGCTATTGTTTGGAAAAAGATGGGCTGTCTGTGTAGATATGAAGTATAGTTTTTTCCATAAAACAGAAGTTTATTTTGTATTAAAAATACCACTGTACTTGTTTTACACCATTTGTATACATGTGGTGATATTAATGCTGAACTGTACAATTCAGGAATTAAAATGTGACCCTGTAATTCCATAATTATTGCTTTTGTTTGGTTTGTTGGACACGGTAAGTTAACCCAGAATTTTAAATGTGGCCATTTTAGAATCTTTTTTAAGATTCATTATCCGTGCAGTTTGAAGAGTAACTCGATACCACTAGATGAAATCCCAGAGGGAAGGTGCGACTTCTTCCCGACGCGTAAGCTAGACGCAGGCGTTCCGATGGATGACCGTTCCCGTGCGTGGACCTGGGGACGACGGCGTTGCCCTGTGCGAGCTCCCGGCACCCGAGAACGGGACTCCTTGTTCTTCACCTGCGCGAGGAAACTCCCCGTCGGTTCCCAGCGCCGAGGACCCGAGGAAGCGGTTGCTGGTAAAGCATGGCTGCAGCCTCGTCGCCGCGTGCTCGCTCTCCCGCTGACGATCGTCTGGTTTTCTTCCCGATGAGTCTTTTCTCTCCGTCGGTAACGATTCGCTTCGTACAAACTTGCGTCGCCTGGTGTGTGGACCCGAGTTGTCCTGATTTTCTGTAACAGCCACCCAAAGCGAGCGCTCCGAGGGTCTCCGACTGAAGCCTGTCAGTGCTTACTCTGTTCCCCACCACCCCACCTCTTCCCTGAAGTACTGTCAGGAGCTTTAAAAATACATTCAGACCAACGTGAGGGGTTTTTTGTTTTTTTACAGCAAAACCAGGAACGTCATGAATTTTTATAGTTACTAGAAAAAGACTCTGTAAAGTGGCATTAGATGTCCCGTTTGGGGGAAAAAACAAAACCAAAATCCCCGTAGAAGGTGACGCGCAGCACTCTCTTTAACGGGCTTTTGCCGGGGCCGTCGCCCCATCGATGCCGTTTCCCAGTCTGACCTGGTCGGCGCTGCCTGGGTTCTGCCCGTGGGCGGCCGTGTTCTCCTGCCTGGGGTCCTTCCACTACCGCTCTTTTTGGAAAAGAAAAGAACATCTGCCAACATGTATCAGTTAAAAATGCTATTTTAATAAAAAGTTACATGAAACTCGAAGTGGTTGGGTTGTTTCTTTTAACGTGAGCTACTGTTGCGGTCGCCTACGCAATGACATTGTGCAAACGACAGCCTCTCTTCCCTGCTTTAAGTCTCTCAAAGCCAAACCAGTAAATAAGATTTTTTTAAAAGATGTCTGTTTTCAAACTGCTCGTGCCACCCCTAGCTTTGCAACTAAAGCAATTATTTTTACTCAAAGTTGCATTTACAGCAAAATCGGACCCAAGGACTGGCCGGCTGCCCCAGACGGATGTAAACCAACGTCATCCAGAGTCAATACGGGAATGTCTCGACTTCAAGCTGCGTTATGTTTCTCTAAAGTAAGATGGTCCTAGTTGTCCTTCCTTGCGAAATTACTTTATTCCGTTGCACAGCTGAAAAACAGTAACTTGTTTATAATATTCTAATAAAAGGAACAAAGTTCTATAATTTTAAAAATAAAAAAGTTAAAAGTTTCTAACTCGTTCAGAACTGTGCACATAGGAATTAGTCTAACAGACCTCCGTATCTGCTTTTGTTCTACATAATACCATGCCGTGATGTTTAACGGCCTCGCTGTGAACGCGTTCCAGTGAAAACGAGTTGCCAGCGTGCTGGAAAATCAGTGGTTTTAGTGTGTATCAGTGTTGTTTTTATATATAAAGTACTGAGTTGCTTGTCTGAAAGTGCTATAAAATTAAGTGTAATATTGGAAAACAAATCAGTTCAATTATTATTTATAGAATTTATTCTAAAAACATACTTATGCTCTTGGGTTCTGCAATGAGCTCCTTAAAATTACCGCTTATTAATAACTTCTTCTTTTAGTTTTTCTGCAAGCATTTTCCTCTTCTGTAGTAGTCTTTGCTTCTCTTCTGAAATTTCCTAAAAACAAAGCGAAAGAACGCTGCAGTAAGCTGCCCGGCTTCCCTGGGGAGCGCACCGACTCCCAGCGCCGACGCCTGCCCAAACGCGTGAGCCCGGTCCCAGCCTCTCCCAGAGGCCTAACCTCACATTCGACGGGTGCTGCTTGCTGGTTTCGGAAGTTCCCCAGTCCCCAGTATTTTGGGCCCGTTCTGAGCGTAATAAAATGCTCAGCAACTCTGAAAAAGACCTGAGGCGATAGAAGGCCTCTGGTCTTAAGTAGCTGCTCCTCTGTGAAGAAGAGTAGTGATTTTTTTTATTTTTTTTTTTAACACATAACTGTTACCCCATTGTTTTGTGTGGGTTTTAAGGTCTTCTAGTTTCCTCATTTGTGTTGGGAGTTTTCAAGCATTTCTTTTTATATAAATGTAGATCAAACCTACTTGTGGTAAATGCATTAAGTCATATTAACCAAAACAATGATTAACAAAAAAAAGTTTGCTTTTTTTTTCCTGATAAAGACCTCTATATTGGTAGGACTTTATCCTCCCATAGGATGCTGCGTTCTTTCTGTCCGTACTTTCTTTCCCTGATAAGATTTACTACTTTTTTCCCAAGTATTTTCATCATGTCGCTTCTATTCCAGCGGCTGATGGATAGGAATCAAGGACTTCATTTGAAATAGGCACAAAACTCTCAAAAGGGATCAAAAGAACAGAGCAAATTTGTTATCTCCGTAAAATAAGCCTTTGCAAAAGAAAAATGTTTTTCCCATTTCAGCTGGGGGGGGGGGGGGGAATTGCAGGGATTTAAGGCAGCCCGAAGAGTAGGTCACAGATGAGGAGAAAACCGGCATTTTAGCCGTTCATAAACTTAAATTAATCCTGAGGATGTGATGATAGCGAAGCAAAATACTGCGAACGATCACTAAAACTTCTAGCCTATAAGCTTCTGTAAAAGCAGTAACTTGAAAATACCCCCGTCTCGACTTCCCCCGCTTGTTGCTTGTATCCGGCTACGATATTCAGCAGCAACACTTCCATCTTCCCTGAAATAACCTGTGGTTTTTATAAAGCGGTCAGGGTGATTAAAATGTTTCAGTCCTTCACCTCTGTAGGAGACGATTCCTCTTCTTTCCGGTCAGTGTTCGTCGGCAACAGCGCGTTATGTCGTGACTCGTTCTTTATAGCCATCAGCATATCTCGTTTTTTCTTTAGGTAGTCCTCTCGTTGCTTCAGCTGCTCTTCTTCAAGTTCTGATAAATTCTGGAAATTTTTTGTTTAGAATACATTTTGAAATTAACTTTCAGTATGCACGTTATGTGTTTGTGAGATAAAAGCATTTACATCCTATTTGCCTCCAAAATTACTAGCTGCAAAAAAAAAAAAAAGTTGAATTTTCAAGCTGTCTACTGAGAAATTATCACGGGGCAAAGGCTGAATACCGAGTTCTATTCTCAAACTAGAATGATGATCTGAGCTTCATGCAAATTAAACTGGTAAATACCATAACACAGTGTTTGCATGCTGGTTTAAAAAAAAAAACCAAAAAACCCAAATCAAAACCACCCGATTACAAGAACAGAAAATATCTATTTAAACATAATACCATCTTAAATATACATTCTAAATGTAATCCTGTTTCTCTGCCTTCTAGTTCTACGCTTGGGGTTTTTTTCTTGTTTGTTTGTTTTACACTTACAGGTCCTTTCGTCCCAGCTTTTTGCGCTGCACTTTCTGAACATTTTCCAGCTGACTTCTTCTTAATGTCTCCTTTCCCTTGGGTACCAGACGGCTGAGGTAAGCTTTCTGCTCCTTTTTGTAATGGGCGTACCGGTTTTAAGTCTTTCCTCGCAGATTTCCGAGATTCCTCTAAGCAGCAATTTTACATAGAAAACAATTAGAAAGAATAGAAATATATCAAATAAAAAATAAATCGGTGTTTCTTCCAATATCCAGATGTCTCTTCTGATGAAACAGAAAACTTAGGGGAAAAAAAATCACATTTCTCCCCTTTTTCTTAATAAAACTTTCTTTCAAAAAGCATAGATATTTATTTGTATTATGAAAGCAATTAGATAATGCTTTACATCGTAAGTACAATGAATTATAAATTGTCAAGTGCTTGGAATGTCGTTTCACGTGCAGCGATCCAACAGTCGGTTCCCGTTGCGACTGTACTTCCCGTTTCTGCCTCGGCGAGCGGAGCCAGGAACCAGCAGCCTGTCGGGCGCGCTTCGGCCCGCCCGAAGCACAAGCGTACGGGGTCAGCTTGCGGCTTCGGAGAAAAGAATCGGAAAATACTGCGCTGAAGTGAACTTGTGTGGGAGCGGGGGGAAGCGAAGCTCAAGAGGCGCAAAGCGTTACAGCGACGCAGCTCGGTCGCTCGCATCCACCCGCGGGATGCAAGATGCCAGTTCGGCACGACCCCCCGTTCGCCTCTCGCTTTTTGTCTTGGGCAAACGCCGCCTGTGCTGACACGGGGAAGTAACCCTGTACTGATCCCAGCCGTGCCCTCCGTATCTCTGCAGGTACCGAGGCTGGTTCTGCCTTGCGTCCCACTCAACTCCGCGGCGTCTGAGATGGCATCGCGGTTACCGACGTCGGAGTCAAAGCCTCTCCGGTCACCGGACTGCGAGCAGAGTATGTGCTCAGAACTTTACTAAGATTTCTCTTGACTTGACCTACAGCCACTCCCGAGTAAGGTAAGTTGCTGCTCCTACTGTACTTTCATTAAAAATGAAGAGGCTTTTGACTGTTTTAAAGTATGCCTGAAAATATCCATTAAGATGCAAGAATACGGGTAGTGAAATACAAATTTTACTGTGTTCAGCCAGTTTGAATCTATCCATAATATCCGAGTTGATACACGTAACCGAATGTAATTCAGATTATAATTCTACAGTGCTGGACTATGGCTTTTTGCTGTAATGCCGAGAAATAATTTGCACGAGTATTAAGGTAGGAGTACTCTCCTTGGTCTCTGCCGGAGAGATGGCAAAGCTGGCTCTACTGAAGCTAGTGCAGGGTAAACGCCACTCAATTGTTTAAGTTAAAGCAAGTAATATACATTCAGCTCTTCAACACTGCTGCTTTCTTTAGTACAGAAAATGACAAGACATAGAATTGTGAAAAGGTAGGGAGAAGAGCAAAGGAGAGGAAATGTTATTCAACGTGTGGAAAACCAACCAGGACAGAAATGTAAAACAAAGGTCAAGGTGAAGAATTTGCATTTCACTGAAATAGGACTGCTGGAAGTCTTGATGCTCCAACGAATGTCTTTTTGTGACGGATAAAAGTTCTTAGAGGCACTGCGAGAGGTCAGAGTTAAAATTGCTAGAAAAAATCCTCACGCTATAGCTGTCCTATTAAAAGGCTGGGGGTGGAGAAAAAAAGGCAAGCAGCACACACTGCATGCCAAATACCTGCTCCCTCACCAACGCGACGATTAGGAAAGCTACTTACCGGGAAGCAGTTCTTTGCAACGGGGGGGGGTGTGTGTACATTTACACTGTGGCTGTCCATAGCGCAGACGCTCGAGCTGGAGATGTTTGTGTCCTAGCAGTACCTGCAGATGTGATCATAGGACCCTCAGTGTCACTTAACCCACGAACCTGGAAAGATACTGAGAAGGGAAGGAGGGCGGATAGCGACCGTACAAATAGACAACGCAGCTCAAAGAATTACAGTTACTGGTACGTAACGTTTTTCCTCCTTTGAGAACTTGTCTATATGTACGTTCACGCTGCGGGTGACTAAGCAACATCCTTTTCCATGTGGACAATTACTGCAGAATCATCTCAAAATGCAAGCACGAGATGCTGCATCCTTCTTATCCGCGTGATACACGCAGCTCAGTGCGAACATGAGTGCGGCTTTTGAAGCAGCTGCCCTGCAGGTATCGGGAAAGGGAGGCGTTCTCCAAGAGCGCTGGAAAGGCCGCTTGTGCTCCGAGGTGCTGAGCGTGACCTTGACAATGAAATTCCCCCTTCTGATCTCTCCCTAGTGCAACAAGTTGGGTGATCAAAGTACAGGAGGAAGGAGTTTGCAAGCTCTATTCTGTAAACTATTTGTAAGAGGCTCACCAAAGTGAAATTAAGAAAATTAAGGCAGCTACCATTAAAGTGGAAAACTTTTAAGAGGTCCACAAATGGAAATCTTGGGTCTCATGGTGAAGGGAAATAGCAAAAGACAATGAAACCGCTGTGTATCTGAAGGAAGAGAAACGTATGCCAGACTGGAGGGAAGGAAAAACAAAGGAAAAAAAGTTTTCCTTTTCCTGCCTCCGAGAACCGGTTCACGCTAGGGCCGGGTTGCCGAGGCAGCCGATACGCCCTAGGTCCGGAGTTGTATCTGGCACCAAGAGGAAGCAAGTCAAGCAGAGGATATGATCCCGTTATCCCAGACGAACCTTTAGTTGGGAGCCCGTGTTTTGGAAGCAGGCAATGACAGACTGGTCTGGAGGCCGGTCCTCCGTTCTGTGTGAGAAAGGGGTCTGGAAGAAGATGATTCCCAGTACTGATTCTTCTTGATTTTTGCCACCACTACCCAAAACCACTTTTCTGAAAGCTGATACCAGAGGATAAACTGTGACAAGCTTTCTCAGTAGCCTCTTTGGACAGCTATGCTGCCACAGGATGCCGATTCTATAAGGATGAAGATTTCCAAGGCGCTAAACTTTTTGTAGACATGTCCCTTCTTTGGCTTCTGAAGAGCACGGGAAGGCTCAGCACCAGCTGAGCAGGCACTTGGACAGCACAGAAGGGCTGCACGCAGTGCTGAGAAGTCTTGACTCCTGAGCTCCAAGATGCGTCTCTCTCGAGCACGGGATTTAGTCCTGCAGACAGAATATTTGCTTCCTCCTGAAACAGGGAAACAGCCACTGCAGGGCAGGCATAGTTCAGTGGTGCCATTGTAAGGTGGCACGGCTATGCAAAAATAAGAGGAGTAAAAGCAGGCTGGGAGAAGAAGAGAGTGCAAGTATACCTGCAGGCCTTCTGTGTGCTTCCAAGGGTGGAAGGGAGAAAGAAGAGTTCAAATACATGTAACGAAACCTCAGCAGAAGGACAGAAGGGATAAAAGGGGGGGGGGGGGTGTATTTAAAAGGTCAGTGACACAATTTTTTTAAGTTTCCTGATGTCAAAGACACTAACTCAGTTTAAGAGAGGGTCCTACAACCGCTTCATCTGTTAACGGCCATCGAATGAAAAAGCAAGGAGCGAGTGTGCCCCAAAGGTACTGCCGCCAAGGCTACAAGCATCCAGCTCAAGTGTCTGTGGTATGAAAACCGGCAGTGTGAATGCATACGAAGACAAGTACCAGACACGGGAAAAATGTAACTAAAGACAGCACAAACCATTACTTCCCGAAGTTGGAATTATATTCTTGGAAGTGACTTAGCATAGGAAGTTACAAATTTTTTTCACAAACTCATAAGAAAGCAAATCCCACGGAGATGCAACCTGGTTTCAAAGATCACCTATGTATACCTATATACATAGATACGTGTGTGTATATACATACATACCTATACGTGTGTGTGCATATATATATATATATATACAGACATAGATATGCTTTTTATCACCTAAGAATTTTCCTGCTTTCCTGAACAGGTCAGCACCCTGTGCTTTAGCTGCAACACAAACATACTGGTTGTGATGGAGGTGCTCTTGGCGATTCCTTTTTTTCCTCCTCCCTGTAAAAGCACTGGTGTGGTCATGCTCTCCAGTAAATAACCCTCTACAAAACAATTCCGCCAATTTTCGCTACGTAACTCGGGTAAAATTCAAGACTACTTAAAAGAGCTCTCCTTGGTATTGTCAGTTGGTAAGGGTCACAATCCCACTCAAAAACAAAAATGTAAAATTGAAAAGATTAAAATGAGTAACAAAAATCTGAACCAAAGGCAAAAAGATTCTGTTTGGTGTCTGACAATTTGGCTTGAATGAATTGTGAGTTTAAGGTTGGTTCCTTCACAAACATTTGATTGCTATCAAGAAATGTTATACAATTATAAATTAAATCTATAATGGTCATACACGGGGAGAGAAAGCATAACTTTTTAAGTAAATGATTCATAGTTGCTTACAGGGACCATATTGTTCTTAACAGTAACGGCGGCAGAAGCACAGTAAATTGAAAGATGAAAACTGCTGTTAGACTCCTGTACTTCTCCTCCCGTTGGAGCTGACTTATAACATCACTGAATAGTAACACAGCTCGGGTTGGAAGGCATTTCTGCAGGCCACCTAGTGCAAATACCCTGCGCAAAGCAGGGCTAACTTCAAAGCTACGGTGGTTTATTCACAGCCTTATCCAGCCAAGTTCTTAAAGTCCTGATATAAGCGGACTCTTCGATAATTTGAAAACAGTATCGTACTGCACGCTCAGCATTGCACTTCCTATAAAATTACCTAATGGCAATTTTGGAGTTTCTTCAGAATCATCAGCTCCCTCAGTGGATTCCTTAACTTTTACAGCTTCTCTTGAATCTCCTGGAAGACTGTAGGTAGCATCTGGTGATTTAAGTTTATCACGTGCCTTAAATTAAAAAACAAACAAAACAAAGCATTACGTTTCCTGGCACTGTACTTCAGGCATTAAACTGTCAACACAAAGAAAGCTCCCAAAAGAACTTTCTGTTAAAATTGTGTTGTCTACGCTACATACTGCATTGTCAAAGTGAACAAAAGCAAACTACTTATTTTCTTTGACTAACAGGAAGGTTCTTACTGGCTTATAGTCGTAAGTCAGCATTTTTTATTTTCGTTCAAAACCTGTTCCCTAATCAACAATCAGAATTTAGAATATTAGGTAAATTGGTATTTGTTTCCCAGCTACAAAGAGATAATGTAGGGTTTTTTGCCACACTTTGCCTGTGACTTTCAAGCAGACCTTTGTCCACCAGAAAAATACAATACGAGAACCAGGAACATATACCGAGGTTACCACAGAAACAGAGAAATAATCAGCTGAATGGAAACAACAGGTCTGGATAATCTCTGACATTATTCTTCCACTTCTACACTTCTCTGGGAAATCTTGACAACGCAACCCACCTCTCAAAATAGTAAAACCAGCTGGGATTTGCCCAGAAAATGTCTACGCTGCTCATCAACCATCTAATTCATGTCAGAACCCCCCAGCATTCATCAAAGTATTAAATTATTTTGTATTAAAACATTCTCTAACAAAAACATATTGTTGAACAATAACTATCACCTCCTCTGCCCGGTGAACTTGACTGGGGCCTCTGTAATCTGGCTTGTTTATCAAGAATATTGATATTCTTGGCTGGTCTATAAAGATTTGGATAAGCCTGCATCTTAATACAACTTGAATTCTTAAAATGAGCCAAAGCTTGAGTTTCCAGGTTTTGTAAGAAATCCAGTAGAACAGGTGATGCGTTTCCTGGAATCTATCATTGTAATGTGGGAAAGAAGAGTTGTGTCACCACTTTTCTACAGTGTCAGACACTGGGAGAGACGTTTAATTTGGTAAAATATCCCAACTGTTTTGGACTTGCATTCAATAGCACAGCTATCATCTGCACCTGTCATGGGTTTGAACGGGGGACTGGGATTGGAAATGAAGTGTCGACCTCTGTGGTAGCTGCATTTGGTCTCCAGGCGGTTTCCTTTGTCAGTTCAGGCTGAAGAGTGCTTTCTCTTTTCAAACGTAGTATGCTCAATTTCCTAATGACAGAAAGAAGAGAAGAGCGATTCCACTCCCTCTTGAAACAGCCTACAATTCCAGCTGTTTTTATATGTTTTCCCAGTGAAGGGGAGGTTTATTGCCACGATTCCACTGTAGCTGATTTCAATTTCAATTTGTTTCTGAGTTGCTGAATGACTGGCAATTTAGCCAGTCCCCGTTTACATTCAGTTACCTTTCTACATGGTTTACTCTGATGGAGACCACGTGATGGTCTAACTTGGAGAGGATTTCTGGTTCCTGGTGATTAGGTTCTGGCAGCATCGTGCAGACTTAATGAATAACTATACTGTCTATGAAGTGATGCTTACAATTCCTGAAGGATTATGAATGCTGTGATCTCTAAGAAGCTTATACTTTGAAGTCTCTTTGATCTTGACAATATAAGTAATTCAGATGTTCTCTGGATCTGAAAGGTTGACATCCGTTACCAGGATTTCAGAATTCAGATACTGAAGAGGGAATACGCTTATCGTATGAGCTCCACCAAATGGCTGGTGGTTAACGGTATCATGTACGGCACTAGTGTCAATGATACCATCAGGAAAAATGTGAAAAACAGAAGAGAGCTTTCAAAAAGAAGCATCAGTAAGACCTTCCTGACAGACCTTTTGTTTGCTTAGGACGCTACACATTGCCTTAAAGTGATACGGTCGACACCCAGGACAGGAATATCAGAGTATTTCTTAATCATCAACATAACTCATCTGGAAAGGTAAGATACTCACTTCTTCAGTCCTCTTTCTTTCTTGCTCTATTTCATATTCCTCCTTAGATTTTCTGTAACACAAAATACAAGTAAATACTCAAAACTTCTTTAGTATTAGTGACTCTTAGGGAAATTTAGTACTGCTTAAATATTTGAGGACTATCGAAACAATTACAAGGTAATACAAATTTGTTAGTATCCAAAATACTTCCATGACTTAAATGAAAATGCACTCTTAATAGAAATAAATAATTACGATAAACACACAGAACCCACCGTCCTCAGTCTATCTTTCCCTGTGCAAAAATAATTGTGTAAGAATTTCCAGGGCTTATCTACCCCTAGTTTCATTTGCTCGTTTAAAGACAGGAAGGGAAGTATTTCCAGAATACAGAGGGAAAACAGCATAATTTAATATAACATGAATGGATTCATCGGCTATTATTTGTCTAAGATTATGTTTATATATACGTGAACTGGGAGCGCAGGAGAATCTATAGAAGTTGTATCAGTCCTCACACATCTTCTTAGATCATAGCAACAGTCACTGGACACAACTAAGAAGGAAGCTGTAGAAAGGAACAAAGCCTGCCGCAAAAGCAGAATTTGCCTTTCCGAGGCTTTAATGTGTAGGGTGCTCCCTCAATGGATTACTGCTAGTGTCCTCCTGCTGTCCAGAGACATCTAACCCAGGTCTAACTTTAAGTCTACCTGGAGATTCAGGGGAGAATGGAAAAGACGGGGCTCTTAAAGTTGCACATCATTCGATGCATCACCAAGACAGCTCATCATGGCAGTGCAGTTATCTCTCAGTCTTTAAATATTCCTGATCACACCCGCTGTCTAGCACCATTCATTTTCTCTTAGGTGGGATTTTGACAAGAACATTCATGTCATCTGTAAGATGAACGCAGTTTCCTGGAAAGGGCTGGAAGAGCTAGGTCCTACATACCTTTTTTTTTTTCTTTAATTTTAAAATCATGTACTAAGTAGGACTGATTAATTTTTTTACCTTAGAACCTCTCTCAGTATTTTCATTTCTTCTTGTTCAATTTCACTGAATACATCGGAACCCTCTGTCAAACAGTCAGGCAACACACCTACAAAAAACATGGCACAATTTATGCATTACTCTGAGGAAAATTATTTTGTACTCTATTTGGTATCATTCTTCAGGCAGAGAGAAGAAAGGAAAAAAAAAAAAAAAAAACACCCATCTAATTATTCCTCTCTGTAACTGTTTCCAGAAAGATTCTCTATCCTGGGCATCAAGTTGCTAGTAGCAAAAAGGCAAGTTACTGAACTACAAAAGTTTTGACATCTAAGGGTAGATATATGTTATGTAGGTTAGTGTGGCTAAGAAGCCATACTCTGCATGGACCATTATATGGCATTTCCTATAGACTGCAGTTCAGCCGTGGCTAACTGAACCATTTTCAAATTTAGCTGTTATATGAAATTGAAAAATTATTCTCTGAAAAAAACATGCATGCAGTAAGACGACAAAACAAAATGGTAAAGCTACAGACATGGAAGAAAGGAGTGGGTAAATGAAAATCCTTTCAGAAACATCAACAGAGCAGCAAAGTTGGGTGTAAATTGTTTTCTCTTTTTTAAAAGCATGCCTGTATTAGCATACCTTCTGCTTTCTATATGGATTTTTCATATGCAACTGTACAGTGTGAATTGCAAAGTAAGCACGGCAGATAGTACAGCATCACTGCTGCGCAAGTAGCATAATACAAACTATCAATATTGTCATTGTTGATGAACTGATATAATTGCTTCAACACTCAAAATTGTCACCAAAATTCTTTAACAAAAAACGAAGTCGGGTTCCACAGAAAAATTTAGACAAACGGAACTGAAAAATCTGTTAATTTAAAAAGGAATACAGAGAGCTGTCACTGAGAATACAAGCCGAAGTATTGAAATCCTAGTCCCAGTAAAATCAACTGAATGTTTTCCATTAACTTGAACTGGAACTGAAGCAGTATTCAGTACTCGTTTATGAACGGATTACAGAGTCATCAAAAGAACACTAAAAAGATGACGAGAAGTGAAACCCCACATTTACCGCTTCTTACCATTTCTTTCTTTAATGATTGTAATAGCTTGCAATTGCATTTCAATATTTTTCTGTACCATCATTTTTTTAAATAGTCTAAAATCTTCTGCTGCCAACACTGTTTGCAAAATGGCCTGTGGGAGGGAACATATGCACAAAATTAAAAACTCTAGAGAAATCGTAACCATCTCAGTCTGCTTGAAATTATATTGAGATTTAAATTCTGTGGAGCATGTTTTTAATAATTATATTTAATTCTCCTATCTGTCTATTTTTCCAGCCATACAAGTTGAGCTAGTAGTCAAGAAAAGAATTTGATGGCTTATGTCTTTAGATCAACGTGTCTACAATAATATTATCACAAAACCTGGAGGGTTTCCCAGTGTAAGTTTACAACTGCACTTCATTTGACTTCCTGAACAAATGCGTAAGCGTCAGTGAGGAACGTGCGCTCTGAAGAAGCTGGTTACACATCTAGGAGGAGATATGTCAACACAGCCCAATTTAAACTGGCAGCAGAAGCTCCCACTCCTCTGCCCAATATACCCCAGACAACTCTGAGAGAGAGCTCTGAGCAGGCAAAAGGCTGCCTAACCATGCCTTGTCTTCTCAAGGCCAATGTTTGTCTTATGGATTTTACCCTTTTATTATAAAATCAGAGGAAAACGTCTTTCATTGTATGGAATATGTCTATTGTTTTAATCTTAAGTTTGTCTGCTACTGTAAATGGACACAAGACTAACATAAAGCTGACAAATATGCAAATAAAGGTGGCAGCAACACCCTAAGCTTAGAGGTTTGTTTTAGAAAATACAAAGCATAGAAGATGCATCTCAAAAGGTGTCTGACACCATACAAATATCTCTCATTATTTTCAAGATGCGCATTTTTCTGGTCAAAGTTCATAATATGAACAAACACATTACGTCTTAGAAAATCACAGTTTTAACAAGAAAACTTTTCAGAGTTTCATCTCCACCCTGCTATATTAGTGAAAATAAAACGCTAAAAATTAAATCTATATATTCCTAAACAAAGGAAGAATTACCTGTGAAGTGTGTGTCTTTGCAAGAGGAGATGAAAAAGCTTCTTGAAATTTCTCTTCATTAATTCCAACTTCTTTAAGATAGTCTTCTAATAATTTTTCAACCTGCAAAAAAGTATAAGCCTTACTTTCTAAGAGGTTTTTCCCTAAGAATCGTATGAATTTTTTTCATAATTGTATATTCTTTTCTGCTGACATTGTATTTTTTAAACTCAATCAAAAATCATTGCAAGAGTAAAACTGATTTTTCTGATATGTCAGGCTTTATTTACTTTCATGAACTGTTCAAAATAAGCATTTTTATTGCTAAATTTGATTACTACTTAATTTAGCTTCTCCAGTTCCCAAGAATCTCACTTCTCTACCTTTTCCCCAGACTCCTGCCTCGTATTCCTCATCATTTTTTGCCCTGTAAGCAAAAGGCGTTTTGCCAGTCTGTGTGCCTGAAACCCTTCAGGGGCAGAGCAAAAATGAATGTTGGTCTGTATTTATTCAATTGATGCTTTTTAACATCAAGTATTACCAAACCTTGTTACAAAATAATATTCTAGAAGTCTGCGTGCATTGGTTTATAGGTATTTTAAACATGCTCCAAAAAATCTCCTGTAGTTTTTTTCTGATAATTGAAAATTAATTCAAAAGATTTACCAGACTCATTAGTGAACAAAATACAAGTTATACGTGTTCTCAGATATGGTGCTGTTTGTCCTTTTAACTTGACAGAAAATATGAACATTATAAAGCTTCTAAGAACAGTATTCTAGCTAGTGGATATATTCATTTTAATGAAAAATATGTAACAGCATAAGAGATAGGACCGTGTGTTAGAGTTTCTTTTCTACATATCTGGTGTTTAAGTGTTAAAGTTTCTTTTCTACATATCTGGTGTTTAACCATAAAAATGCATTTGACACCTATGACTTAAAGGATTTCTAAATAACACTTAAAACAGGCAATAGTAGAAAATTCTAAATAACAAAAATAACAGAATTACAAGTTCATCTAAATACTACTTTGACATTTTAAATTATGTTTCTTAGAAATCTACCACAAATAGTGAATAATGCTCACCAGAGCTTGGTACTCCTGATAAATTTCTGTGTAAGACAACTTGCTTTCTTCTTCATCATCAAAAACTGTGAAAACAAAAACAAACAAACAAAACAAACACAAAACACACACATATTTTGGAGTTAGTGTACACACCACAAATTAACTTATGCCTTAAAGAGAAAGATTAAGCTTTACAAGGTAACATATTAATCATATGAAAATATAGGCCGGGATTGATGATAATAATGTATTTTTCCACGCATTCAGGCTAAGCATGTACTTTTGGTAACTTAATGTAATTAAAGTTCATCATTTAATACCAGGAAAACGTATCTTCATAATAGAAACACATTTCTAAGCAAGTTGAGGATTCAGCAGATACGTACACTAAAAAGTAAGATTTAATATAAGAACTACCATATGAACTTGCGTAAGGTTGTTCTAAGATGGCAGATGACATACATAAAGCAGGAAATTTCTCTCTCTCTCTCTCCCCTTAAACCAAATTTTTTAAAATGCCAATCATTTAGCGAGAAGCCAAGGTGATGCAGGGAAATGAGACCCTGCCTGCATAAAAACAGATAACCCCAAAGAGGAAATCTGCTGCAGGTAAGTTATTTTTTAATTATATCTATCCTGATTTAGACAAAATGGGCATCTGTATAGTATGGGCCATATTAATCATGTTAATATTAATATTCATATTAAGAACTCTTGACTGGAGATATCAAGCTAATGATCCCTACACTGCAAGAATAGATAGAAGCAGCAGAAAATAAGAGAAACTGAAAACTAGGGTTTGGGGTTTTTTTAATTTACATTTTTATCATGTCAACAATGAACAGAGGTAATGTAAAACCTAGCAATTAAGGCAGAGGCTTAGAAATAAGCCTTCCTCAATCCCCTTCAAGATTAGCCGCTATATGTTGGACAAGTCACTTCCCATGTGCATGCTTTGAAGTCATTTGAAGAATGGGAATTCTGCTTAAATTGGTGAAGGAGTGTGATTTATTCTTCATATACAGATATGACATCTCTGATGGAAGATGGTACCGATGCGCAGAGAATTAGTATAACTTTCACGCAAATTTAGAGGGACTTTTAGAAAGCATCATTTCCCAGCTGTGACAGCCCTGAGGCCATCTCACTCTGAACCCTGGTAAGGTGTGACGCAAGATGGCTGTACCTAAACCAGAAAGTACTTGTATCACTTTCTAACAACTTAGGGCAATGCAATGATAGAAATGTAATCAAACCAGTTCAGGCGCTCTAAATAAGCAAGGGAAACTTGCTTTTTAAATTACATAATCTGGAAAACCAACATTTGCTTTTGTTTCATTTTTGCACAAGGGAAATTTTTTTTTAATGAAGGGATTTAAAAGAAAGAAGACAAGCTTTAAAAATATCTAGGTACAAATTCAAATGGTCAAAAAAAAAAATATTATAAAGCCTACTCTAAAAAAATTCAGCTCCTATGGCGACCACCATATTACCAAACCCAAGAGGGTGAAGTGCTTAACTGCCTCTATTGTCTTCTGCATCTCCTCCCCTCCGGGGGATCTCCCTTATAGCTCCTGCAGACCCCAACCTTTCTCTTAGTGTCTCCGTTCCCTTCTACCTCCTACTGTTCCTTCCCGCCCTGGGCACCCGAAGGAGGGGTGACACAGGGATGTCACTCCTCCGTCAGTGTCCATGCCAACAGCTAGCCGCACACTGCCAAGGGGATGCTTCCAGGTCCTCCTCCTCCTCCCACAGCTGCAGGACAACACGGAAAGCAGAGTGGAAAGCCTGCACAAACTGCTCTCTGTTCTCAGGCTCTGAACAAAAAGAGGATGAAGGTAAGTGCCAAGTAAAGCAAGCTGCAGTCAGCATCTCCTCCGAGTTAAGTGGCATTAAGGAGTACTTTGAATGGAGACCTTGGATTTTCTTGAGTCAGGGCTCCTAAATCACGTAGTCATTATTTTCCTTAAGATTTTGGCACAGAGTCTTTGGTTGCCCGAGAGGAACAAAGATCTGAAGAACCATTGTATCAAGATAAGCCAGGGAACCAGGATATCCTGGGAGACAAACTCATCATTTTCCTGGTAAAATTGAAAATCTTTGCTAGGACCCCTCAAACGGGATGAGAGTTAAGTCAAGTTTGAGTCCTCCCTGCCAGACTGAGCCGCTGATTCATTCGACCTCGCAGACAAGAGCTGGTAAGCAAACCTGAGGGAACTCTTCTCCTTCTCCCCCAGTCCTCACTGAGTGCTGGGAGGGAAGGGAGTCACTGGCAATAATATCTGTTTATTCCTTTTGTACCTTGTCTTTATCTCCCGGCGCTCAGAACTATTATCAAGCTTATCGAGATACAAAGTGATGTTTCAATTAATACCTTGGAACATCTGAATAAAACGGAAAAGCCTCTCGCCTTATACACACACCCATGCATTTAACTTCAGTTTCACAGCCACATACAAGGAAATTAATCAAGCCATGAGAAATTAATCAAGTCCCCAGAAAGAGGGGGAGAGAAAAAGCAAACAAGTAAAAACAGATAGAAAACCATTAGGATCGTTTGTAAACTGAAGTACAAGGACTTGGCCTAAGTGACTCCAGTTCCAAAATAAATTCCTTATGCACCAGTTACCAAAATTCAGATTCTGTTTTTGACAAATCACAAATTATTGTCAGTTAATCAAAATGTTGCTAATTTGCTTGTTCAGCCCAAAGACTAAATGTTTTGGGAACAAAAAGAATTCTGTCCTGACAACTCAGTAACAAGAACAGCAATGGAATCAGCACAGCACATTTCTAGAAAGGAAAAGTAAATACCACAGATATCTGCAACTAAAACTTCGCATTTCTTTAACTGCGCTTCTTAGCAACCCTAGCATTGCAGTAATGCTTCTTTAGCCTTTTCTCGTTTCTCAGTAGCTTCTGAGAGTTGTCCAACAGCACTCTGTAGCACAAATGATACCTTGGAAGATCATTTGCTGCAAGTGGTTTCTCTACTTTCTTCCTCCGATTTCCTATGTAGAAACGCACCGGCAGGAAGCGACCATTATGTAAGGCTGCCTCATGCTACATGGAAATGTACAGAGGTTCCATAAATCTTCTTACTGCCAGTAAATTCCCCTCAACCTTCTAAAGAGAGATCACTGCTCCCGAGAGGGATAATCAATTCCCCCCGATCCTTAAACCTGGACCCTTTGCATGATAATCAAAATGCTTGACTGACCTCAAGTTCAGGCAGACTTTCCAAGAGAAAATTTCCAGCCTAGATTTCTCTATTGCTTTCTAGCTGTAAGGAGTCCAGCAGCTTTACCCTTCTCATTTCCCTGTATACTAGGGAAAGGCGTACATACTCACGGTGATCTTGCCTCATGCAAAGCTTGGGAAGGGTAGAAACAGTTGAGGATAACTGAGAAGCAACTTGTTTAGAAGCTGTGATCTGAATTGAATCAAAGGTGCATCTGTTTCACTGAATATGAAACAAAAATTCTTAATGGACCCTAACAAGAATGACTGCACAACAAAAGACACGGCTGGCCCCGCTGAGGCCAGCCATTACAGGAGCTGTTCTGGAGCCCACAGAGGGGAGGAAGGAGTAAGCACAAGCGGGTAGAATAGTTTAATAATAAGAACCATTCTACTTTGAGTTTGATGTTACTACGTCCCTAGAAATAAAATGTATTTGGAAGATGACTTCAGTATTTTAAAGTTAAAATTATTAATGAATACTACATCCTGTCGGGTGATACTGAAGGAACAGATTTTATTCATAGTAGCCACAGAAAGTCATCCTAAATTGGGCTACGGCACCGTGCTTTAATACTTCTCATGTGTGAATGTCTGCAGGCTGGGTAGGATCATGAGCCATCATGTTCTCAGACAGGCTTTTTCTTTCCCCCCAATAATCACAAAAGAAAGCTTCCTTTTTTCTAAAGGACTTAGGCAATGCTTTCAGACTTGCCCAAATTGTACTTATTTTGCTGCCATAAGGATCCAGGTGTTCTTGGCAGCAGAAAATTTGTTCTTTAAGTAGTCGAACTAATTTAGCCAAATCTCTACTGCAGAAAGCCTATTTCCTCCTTTCCTCACTACATAGGTACAGCTACACGGGTCTCCTCAGGCACCTTGGCACAGAGCTACAGCTCTGCCCCAGTCCCCCCTCTCACTGCCCATACTTCCAGTTTAGCCAGGGCGTTCCCTGAATTTTTCCATGATTCCTTCAGCTCTTTCTGGAGGAAGAAAAGGAAGTTTAACTAGAGTTGCTGCCGAGCTCAACTCATGCACAGGACTGCCTACAAAACATAAGTGATAACTGCTGACTTTTCAGTGCTGACTATCATTTTTTGAGAGGTACTAATGGTTTCTCATCTCTTAACTGCCAAAGTTCATAAAATTGCAGGAATTTAACTTCGGGCCTTCTACTCGTCTATCCCACTGGCCAGACAGCTACTTTAATTGCACTGTCCGGTTTCCTAAGGGAAAACATCTAGCTATGGAAACGTATTAAAGGCCTCCAACCGGTTTCTTGCCACGTCAGGGTATTACCGCAGCACAACGAAGAACTCGCTTGGGTGTCACGCCGTAAGCTCACGCCGTAATCCCCTGTACGAGCTAATGAACGCAAATTGCCGCGTCTTGGAAAAGGGGCTTGCTCGGGGGAGACCGCCTTTCCCAGGGCGCGGCACCCCCTCCGCAGAACCGGTGCAGACGGCGGCGATGCCAAGCCTGAGGCGCCTCCGGCGGGGAGCGCTGCCGGAGGGCGGCTGCGGGGCCCCTCAGGGCCACCGGCCCGACCTGCCAGCGCCCGCGGCGGGGCCCGGCCTGTCCCCCCCGCCCCCGGAGCCTCTCGGCCCCCCGCCTGTGCCCGCGCGGAGCCCGCCAGCCCCGCCCCGCCCCGCCCCGCCCCGTCCCGCCGGCCGGGCGGCGGTGGGCTGAGGGGGGGGCGGCCCCCAAGGCGCCCCGAGGGGAGGCCGCCCCGGCCCGGCCCGGCCCCGCCGCTCACCCTCGCACTTCTGCTCCATGAACTCCAGGATGGGGATGGACCAGGCGGGCCCCCGCAGGAACCCGGCGATGGTGTCCACCACCCACTCCACGTCGCCTTCCTCCTCCGCCGCCATAGCCGGGGACGGCGAGCGGCGCCGCGGCGGTGGGCGCGCCCGCCCGTCGCTATAGCAATCGGCGTCACGGCGTCACGTGGGCCCGGCGCCGCCCGCCCGCGCCCCGTGCCCGCGGCCGTTAACGGCCGGTGCGGCGGAGGCCGGCCCGCCGTTAGGGGCTGCCCGGTGCCCGGCGGCGCGGAGAGCCTTAGGGACTAGGAGCTAACTGCAGCGCTCCTTACCGCGCAGCCTCGAGGTGAGAGCAGCCGAGCGCAGACCGGGCTGCCCGGCCGGGCCGCGGCCTGCCTGACTTCAGAGAGGATGGGGGTGTGGCGGGACAAGGCCCTGGGCCCCCCCGAGATCCCCCCGATCTCGTAGTTCCCTCAGTCACAACTGCACGGTACGCTGAAGGCTTGGTTTACATACTTGGTTTATGTAACACCAAAGAGGAGGATGATCCTGGATGCTGGAAAGATCTCGTTAACCCGTATTTTATCAGGCAGAGAGTGCTGTGGCGTTGCGTAGCGAACAGTACCGCCGATGTGCCTCCTTAGCTGTTGGACCTGGTGCTCTCGTTCACCGTACACGCACCTAAAATGTTCAGCCGCTCATCAGGCCTTCATGGGAACACGGGTACCTCAGCAGAGTTTGTAACTTAGTAAGTTTGTAACCACCCTAAGGTGCAAGAAGTAGGAAATCACTTACAAGGCGCTATGTAAGAAGATTTACATTCAAACTTAATTGCTTGGCTATTCTTCCTTAGGGCTGGTGTTTGTGGACACATTCCTTTTCTCCACTAAAATTAATGTAATTCTCTCATTGTCCTCCCCTGCTACACTGCTGAAAGACTGCGAAGTTTTTCCTGATGTTGAAATTTCTTTCCCTCCTAATGTTGGGTGACTGCTTGCTGTACTTGTGTCTGTAACTGGTAAGTTAAAAACAATCCCAACCAAACTCCTCTTTTAACTCTAGCCCTGTTAGAGGGCTTTTTAATGCAAGTGAGGAAGAGCATACAGTGGTCATTCCGTTAGTTACCCCAGGCTCTATCCTTCTTGTTGCTCAAGAAAAACTTGTAGACATTAGTGAGATATTACCTGCATAAAGATTCAATGCTGACTGCATACTAATTTATTTTCATCTCAAAGGTAATAATTCTATGCTTTCTTCACTGCAGAGAAATACCTGATTAGCTGTGCTTAATTTAATCATTTTAATAAGACCCTGCACTGGAAAGCCTTCATTTTTTCCTTTTGCAGATCACTGTAAATCCCTTTACACTATCAGTGCTTCCATTTCTCCAGGCAGTTTTGCGGTCTGAGACCATCAGTAGGATGAAGGTTTTACTTGCCTACTGTAGAACAGCTACCTCAGATTTGATTGCTCACATTTAATTACTAATTCAGGCTTACGTGATTGTAAAGTATAGTCACCTCTTGCATACTCAATCGGCTATAAATTATATAGGAGCAACACATCATTTTAAGCTTGCTCGGTAGCTGCCAGCACCACTCTGTGTTATGTCAGGTTATGCTAGCTCTGCTTGCACTGGCAAAAAACAATGCTTACATCTTGGTTATTTTCCCGAAATCTCTTCTGCTTTCTCTAAAGCTCATTTCTGCGTTGCACCATGAATGGCTTTAGAAAATAAGTTGCTTTGTGAGCAGCGTTTTGCACCCCAAGTCTCCGCACCACAGTAATCTCTTCTTCCCTTAGCGCCCCCACCAAGCATCGTGCCCGTTGCGCACGGCCCGTGAGCAAGGGATCCCTTCCCGCTGGTCGCAGGGATGTCGGAGGTGTCGGGTAAGCGGGAGGACGCGCGGCCGCAGCCCCTCGCTGCCACGGCACCCCTGCGGTCCTTGTCAGCCGTTCCTTCCACCCACCGCTCTGCTGGCAAATCCCTACTGATGACAGCTTTGCAAGGGAGAGGCAATAAACACCCAACGTGAAATGAAACTGGAAAACCTGAGAAAGGAATCGGGCAGGGCTCAGACCAGAAAATCCTGGAGTTTTATATGTTTCTCCTCCTTTGAATGAAGTAGGTAAAAACCCATTACAGAAACGTGTGCTTGGAAAGGAAAGAGCATCTAACATTCAGATGTGACTTCTCAAAAAGGGTAGCGTGTATTTCAAGACACAGCGCGTTTTGTACATCGTATCAGAGAGCTCACGGTGTGTACCTCACTTGGGAGAATTAATTTGAAGTCTCAAGAGTCTCATCATTTCTCTAATCGCTATTGATACTGAGATTAATTCTGATAAAGAGGTCATAGTGCAAAACCAATGTTGTTCTTTGCATCGCACACTTATGTGTCAGTGCACATAGCTGTATTATAGGACACGCCAAAAACATCTGACTTTTCTTGCTTCTGCTAGCAATATGCTTGTCTCTGCCGAGGTCAGCTGAGATGTCTGTAACACACAGCTCTGATGCTGAGAAAAATCCCCGTATTCTTTCATCATGGGTAATCTTATTTTTCACTTTTTATTTGTTGCATAAAATGTAAAGCATTTCATCGTAGTTACAAGAAGAACTGCTAGAGTAATGAATATGAGGGAGTTCTGTCCACTATAATCAAAACCAGTTTGTCACCTCATATGAAACTGCCCGATGTTGTTATGTTCTGTTCTTAGATGTCAGGGGGGGACACCTGCGTTAGTGTTTTTGTTGGTAATAAGACAAAAGATGGAGCAGGAGATGCTCTCCTGTCTGACTCACAAAAGAGCTATTATTGCTCAATTTTCCATCTCCTCTGTACAGCTTACTGTATCAGACATTTTGACATACTCTTGGTTCATTGCTTTATACATATACTGACAAGCAAATTTTCTCAAGCCTTCCAATCTCTGCATACCACTGAATTCTTTATGTCAGTACCCAATTCTTTTCACCTCCAATAGGTTCCACTCATATGCATAATGCAGCAAATCACAAAGCCCAAAGTATCTTTTCTCCAGTCTCTCTTTTATGAAATAATTCTTGCACTAATAGCTATTTTTTTTTTTTTATTTCCCACAAGTATCTGGAAAAAGATGCTAGTATATAATTTCTATTACTTTATTAATGCCTCCTAAAAGTTATTTCTTATCCTAATGCATGAAGTACAAAATTAAGGTTATAAACGGTTCATTTTGTATATCTTCAGAACAGAAATATTGAACAGTTACAGTCCAAGTATAGCTCTGTCTCTGAACACAGTTTGTCAATCCATGAACATTTTACTGGATTGCATCTCATCAATGTAACTGAAGCCTGCATTAAGAGGCTAGCCTAACTCCTCTCTGGCATCAAAATACCAAGTTATAGTAACAGCACAGCTTGTAAATATTTTGCTCTGGAGAAAACGGCCTTGAAAAAAGCACATAAGATCAAGAGGCAAGCAGTTCTGGTAACTGTTCCGATTGAGTCTTGACGTGTCTAATGCTGCCTGCCTTTGTCTGCACTTAGACCTATAGCACCATAATAAGGAAGTCTGAAATTCCAAAATCATGAGAATATCTGACTTCTTATTGGTGAATGCCATTGTTGATCTGTTACTGCATTTTTAAATTTATTTATCTTTGGGTAAAAAAAAAATAATTCAATCTCCCCTCTTTTATTAGGCACTGTTTCACAGTATTTGTTTCACTATTGTATTCAGGCCCTAAGGATATTTATAGGATAGGCAGTCCTGGTGGTATCTGTGCTAGTTTTGGTATTTGAAAAAGTTACAAGTATACCCATGCACCTAATTTTTAATTTACTGCAGATGATCAAAACTAATGAATTTGAAAAATAAAATAAAAAAGAGGCAAAAAGTGAGGCAGGTGAGTTTTTAGCTATTGGCAAAGCAAAGCTAGTTTTTACATCACCTTTAATTTCTTCTTTTTAGTCTTTTCAATGTGGATAATTTTGTTGATGTTTGAGCAATTTTGAGGATATTGGCAAAGATGCAATACCTAGATTTACAGTTACAGTAACAGTCTTTATTATATTATTATTATATATACTTAATATTAATTATAATTCTTAAAATTATATTATCATAATTTATTATTAGTAGTCTCTTTTGTTTAGGCTTTAATTCCTCCATCCACCTAATTTGTAATAGCTAATAAATAGTCCTACAACCATAACAACTATACATATTTTCACCTTGGTAAACCTAATACAACTTCTCCAATTTGTTTTTATAAATTTGAGCTTGGGAGGGATATTTTTAGGGAATGCTTATCTCTCTGAAAGGAAATTCCAGTCTTGTTTTATAAATCTTACCCCAAAGAGAACCCTGATCTCAAGCTGTTTTCTGGAAGGCTGTGGTGTAAAGGCCTTTTTCTTCATGGAAACTACGGGCCTGCAGAGCGGGAGCGGACCCTGAGAAGCTGTAGTGCCCTCCACTTTTTCTGCATAGCAAAGGTATACTTAGACTGTCCTTGACATATTTTTATCTAACTTGTTCTTCAGGACTTCTAATAAAAGAGATTCTATAACCTTCCCCGTATCCAATTTTTCCTACTAGACCCACAAATACAGGGTTATTAAATTTAATGGAAAGGCTATGGGAACACGGTGTAATTGTATCTTTAACAATGTGGGGGGAAAGGCACATCGTACGCTGTATTTAAAATGTATAAACTACTGTGAAGTTCTCCTGTGTTACTTTAAAAAAAAATTTAAATGGGTTTCAAGTAAAATCATGACATGTTAAGGCCTCTAAACTTGTGGGGTTCATAAATTTTTAAGCTGTTGTTTTTACTTCAGCAAAACAGGAACGGTTCTGCAAATTGCAGGCCAGAAGGTTTATTCACAAGAGTATGTCATGGGAAAATGGGCAGAGCTGCTCACGTCAGCGGGGTAGCTCCCTTGAGCATTAGTTTGTGAGGTTAAGCCTTACGACTCCAAGCTTGCTTGCTCAGATTGACGTGCTTATGTGCATGCACTTTCTCTTCGTCTTCTATCTGACCTCTCCGGAGAAAGGCAGCCTGAAGTCAGTAGCCCGACGATTAAAGAGTAGCACATTTCTTTTGTCTGGGAACTCAGTCAAGATTTGTTTCCTGACTACCCAGCTGCAAAATATTTACTATGAGAAAAAAGAAACCATGGGAGTCTGCTTTATGGCAGCAAGACGGCTCTTCCAAAGGAATCTATATTTATATAAAAGAACAGAAAAAACATCTACCAAACACTATCTTCGCACACGGATTTTGATTCACAGGGCAAACATTATGCTCAGAGCTAAAGCTCTGTATCCTGCATATCACACATAGGTCTCACATGAATGTCAACATACATATTCCCTGGCAATTCCTTGCACGTATTTTTAATTCTCTTTTTCCCCCCCCCCTACACAACAGCACATGCAAAAATATACTAAAAATGTAACTTCATATTTTTATTCTGTATTTTTTTAGCAGGAAGAAATTGACTCTGTTCTAGCAAGTGGGGACGGGGGGTTATGTGCACAATTTAACATGCACTTAGGAAAGTGCTTTATACTCAGCAGTCCCTACATAAAATGTTTAATTAAGCTGTTTGCCAATATCAATAAGTTTGTACAACAGAGTGTGCCTCTGGCACCTAATTTAACACATGAACATTCTCGGGTTTTCCCAGTAATATTCTCAAGTCTACTAGGCAGAGTTAAATGTGACTTTTGCATAAAAGGTCAAAAGTTAAAATACTGATCCGTCTGGTTTTATTTGCCATTACTTATTGATGAGTTGTTTTGTCAAATATGGTATACTTCAGTGACTTCATTCTACTTTAGTCAAAGCTAAAATAGAAGTCAAATTGGTTCTGAGAGACGCAAACACATTGAAGAAGTGCTTAAAGTCAAATAAGGAATCATGAGTTATCTTAATTTTCCTCCCCTTAGGGATATTGAACTCCTGCAGGAACTCCTCAAGATCTTCCTATTTAGGTCATTTTCTTCCGTTTTATAAAGCTTGTCTTTTCTCTTGTGACTTGAACGTTTTATACAAATGTAAGGCTGTTTCACTGGAATTCATCCTGCATCAGATGTCATTCCTAGCTCTGCCATTCCAAGAGCAGGGCAGGTACCAAACAGATTCAGGAATGTCACTGTCCAGCAAACCGTTCCTTCTTGCCCTGGGGCAGAGCAAGCCAACAGGAGAGCCCCGTTCCAGGTACAAGTTCTCCTTTGGTGCTCGCTTACCCACACCTTCCCGTGGTTGGGATGCTGAAGGGGGAACCAAAACTGTATTCCACCATTAGCATGGGGTTTGGAGTAGCACCTCGGCTCCTTACTTACTTACTCCCTACTAAATCTGTGCATAAGTCCAAAAGAAGGATTTAATAAAGACACAAAAATATTCTTAACGCAGTCCCTGTTCTAGTTTATCGTGTCATATTTTTCAGCTGTCTTCTCCAATAAAAATGTCAGAAATGACAATTGAATATTTTTATTAAAAATTAGCAGAGTGATTTATCACTACAAAACTACCTGACCCTGCTGACTCCAGCCCCTCTAACCCTATTTTTAAGAGCCATTATCATTCATATTTTAAGCTTCTCATATAATGCTAATAATGCTGCTTAGCTAAATTATCTAATCTGAAAAGCATCTAAAGTGTCCAGCGTCTAATGCTGTTCACCTTATCGTTTGTGGAAATAAGAGATACTAAGAAGTACAAGAGTACTTAGTTCTTCCCTCTTCTAGTTTTCTTCATTTGTATACTTGCCACAAACTGTAAACCATCCACATTTTACTCACACATTTATCCCAACGTCCATCCATACATTTGATTACATTTGATTTCATGTATTTTCCCAAAGCAAATTTTGTTCTTCATTTACCAAAAATAGGATTTAATCACATATATACATGTATGCTCTTCATAGGAATTTTCTCCACACATTGACTAAGTATTTTAGTAGTATTTTAGTAATTGCTGTAGTGCTTGTACCATTAATTTCTCTGTGGTGTCTGCACATCTTGAATTCTAAAAAGCCTTGTAACGCTTTAGATTTTTCTGCCCAATTTCAATTGATTGTTATTGAGGGAAGACAAATTAGAGCAAGGTAAATTCTGTAGTCTGATTTGAAGCCTGTGAGCTTTGTTATTCTAATCTCTTCTGGCACCAACTTCTGCAGCCATAAGCAAGTTAAAAAAAGAAAAAAATAGAAAAAGAAAATGCCCTGTCTCCTTCATCCTGAAGCAGACAGTTTAATTGAACCAGGAAAGGTAGCATGGGAAGCCCTAACTGTGGAGTATGAAATGACATCAACAAGGGTATGAGGTTAGAGACCCTGAGCAAAATGCTGACATGCACTGGCCACTGCACAACATAAACATGTTATTTATTCTCCCGGTTCCCTGTGTGTGACAGAAATGGAAATCCTCTGAAATACCTAATGCATTCTGTTATTACGGTTACTGCAGTCTTTACCGTCTGAATACATGAAATTATTTAATAGGAGACTACACAAATGAAAAGCAAGTCAGAGAATGATAGCTCAAAATAAGCCATTTCTCTGGCTACCTCTCCCCTCTCCGGTCCCCCTTGCCTCCTATAGACAATAATGTGAAGGCAAAATGGCCAAACTGCCCTTTCGGGAAACTGCGCAAGTGACAAAAGCTGACATACACATAAATGTACAAATTTCTGACATGCACCAGTCCTGGAAGATTTAAGAATTATAACAAAAAGATTGCTCTAGGCTGCCATTGTAAAACTATTTATGTCGTGTTCAGAAGAACTGAAGGACCTTTAAGGCAGCGATCTTTAGACCACAGGTTACCAGGGTCCAGTCCTCACTTTCAGCTGATACTTGTTTATACAACATAAGATAGGTGTGATAGATAGATATATACTATAGATGTGGCTGTCAAAGTCCCTGGAATAAATCAGGAAAGCCATTTTCCTACAGCTTTGGCATAGGTTGTTACCACTAAGATAGGATTTCCCACAAGAAGAGAAGAACCTGATAAGATAGTCCACCCTAAAGCAGAGAAAACTTTGCTGAAGTTTAATCTAAATCGAAGATACATGTTTTAAACAAATTGGTATCTTCTCCTTGTTTCAATGGAAAATTAAGAAATGGTTCTCTGAATTGTCAAAGGGTTCTTCTGACTGATGCTGGCAGCCGGTGGAGGGAGTGGAGGGAGAAAGGGCTGGAAGCTGGCACATGTGAAATTACAGCCAGAGGCAAAGAATGGAATAAAAGAATAGTTCACCCTACGGTTGTGACACTTCGCTGTTTTATAAATCAGGCAAAATTTCCAAGGTTAGTGCTTTCACTACTTTATACTATTGCCATGTTCCAGTCTAAAAGTTTAAAAATGTGTGTAATCACAGCCAAGTCTAAATCTAAATTCCAGAAATACATCAAGTTGAAGCTGACTGCTGCTGTAATAGTTCTAAGCATTTTGAAGAGTTTTCTTCTCATGAGCAGCACCTCTTTCTTGCAAGGGTTACACTTGGTCTCATTATTCTGCCAGTAACTGACCTCAGGCGTTCGCAAAATTGGGAAATGTTCCCTCGTGACTCTTCATTCTTAATTACAAATTAAGACATGACCCTTAATTAGACTGCACCTGGAAGAGTTTCTCTGCCATTCTGGAGTTCAGCAGTGTCTTCCACTGTCCTGCTGTCGCCACAAAGTGTTGTAGCTGCGGCCATTAAAAAAAGTCTCGTGGCCTGGTCCGAGCACTGGTATTACGCAAGCAGAAGAAGCATCTTCTGGGTCCACAGGACCACGGTCGGTAAAAGTTGGTAGCGTGCAGCAAGGTATCTAGTGGTCTTAAAGGAATTTCTGACATTATTAGTAGTATTTCACTCCATGCTTACAGCTGCTGTAAAATAGCAGTTTAAATAGTGTAGAACTTTTCTATGAGATAATACTGTATTTCAGTCTCACCAGCAATTTCATGTAATCAGTATAAATAGATTAGGATTGATTATTGGGTAATGGGTTACAGCCAAGGGCTCTGAAGATAGCTCTGACTGGAGTTATGTCATTTTCCTTTTAAATTTGAACATAGATCTTGAGCACACATACTATCTGTGATTTTTTAAAAACATTTGAAGTTTAAAATAGGATCTTTTTTCTCACAAGGTGTTGTTTCTTTCGGCAAGAATTTGACTGAGACAGAGAATCTGCTTTTCTCTGCCAAACAACAAGCTGTCAGAGAGTGCCAGGAGAAAGAGACAGTAAGAGTTACTGTCTCTGGGAGTCCAGGCCCTGAAAAATCACAGCTCCATCCCAAATCTAGTGGAAGCAGGATGATACTGTCCCAGGAAATTCAAACTATTTTGCTGTTTTTAATAAAAAGGAAAATAAGAATCCTGGGTTCACATAGCAACTGTATATTTTCTTCGTAAGATTTATTCATGGCATCATTTCTCCACAGGCATTATTTGACTCGGTTTTGGGAGGAAATCTTATCTGAAGATCAGCAGACAGAACAAAGGTCTCTGGATATAGCACAGTGAGATGGCTCAATGTAACTCAGCAATTTACTTTGTCAAATTCTGATGATTAACTAATTTTGACATTAGCGAACTATCTAGTTCAGCGTATTGATAACATATAGATAACCCTAACTGAAGTAGTCTGAAGATAACATATTAGAACATATTTTAACATGTTTTTCAGACTAAAATTTTTGCTTGAAGTCAGAAACCAAATTCTTCATTTGACTAATGCAGTATTATGACAATAAAATCTAAGGCATTCCTAGATATATTACTTTCTCAGGATTAGTGTTTTTTTATTTACCCAGCATCTTGGAAATACGTGGCATACATTCTAATTTTGTATTTAGAAGTTGTTTGACAACTTCTAGAGTTAAATAGATTTCACAGTAGATAAAATTTATTTCAGCTGATTTGCCCCTATTGCCAGGGCCCTGGGTGCACCTTAATCACACTTGCCAGCCTCACCGGAGCCCCCACCCACACCCCTCCCTCCACTCCCCCAGCTCATTAGCCTGAGCTTAATCCTAGCTCCTATTGCTTGAGCTCTGCTGTGAGCAGGTTTGCGCTCAGGCCAGTCTCTTGCTGCTCCTGAGGTACTTCCTGGTGGTGGTTGTTATTCTGCCTTGCCTGAGGCTTTTTTTTTGGGCGACAGCACTGTTGCGATCACCAACTTTGCCCTGCTTGGCTGCTGGAGGACTGTACCCTGGTCGGTAAGGTGTGTGTCCCTCCTTGTGTTGTTATTACCCTTGGCTCCTGGCTCCTCTGGAGGAGCCCCACTTCTGCTGCTCTCTCTATCTGTATTTCAGATGCATCTAAAGTAAAAACCTAAACAAGCCTACTGCAACCTTTGCCCACAGGCATCATGCAAGCCTTTCACAAATACAGTACCTCACTAACACTGCGTTATTCCTATGAAACATTCAGAATGGCTTTACATTTACAATTTAAATATACTGTACAAGGGTTTTCAGGCGTTATTCAGTGCTGAAAATGGCCATCTTTCATGTATTTCATGAAGTGAGCTCTTCATTGCTGCTCTGCAACTAGAAGTAGATTAGAGCAGGGAGTGAGGATGGAATAGAGGCTACAGCTCAGTGACAGATTAAGCCAGAATTTGTTAGATGGTGCAAATGTTATTTTTTACCTCAGATGGGCAGAATATGCACCTCTTTACAGTTTTACTCTCATGTTGGTCAGTTTTGTGTGATGCGCGGTAAGATGTCTTTTACACAGTCTAATCTGCATAGGTATTTCGGTTATTGTAGTTTTGAAGTGACTCTCCAGGCTGCCCACTTACTGCATGTTGATTTGGTTTAGTCTGCCAGAAGGTTTGTCACAATTGAGCACCAAATACCCATCACTTTTGTCTAAAAAGTTCCAAAACAACGGATGGTCCTTGGGCCAGCTTTGAATGATGTGTGAGCTGGTGTGGGGGACCAGCTGAAAATGGCTTTTAGCTAAAACTCTTGAACTGCCTATGTGGTGTTCTCAGCACCATCTACTGATTTTATTTCATTGTACTAAATTAGTAACTAATACAGCCTTAGTTTTGGTCATAGTCTGCACTGTTAGCCTTACTGACAACATAGTATTTAAGCTCCTTCAAAGCTGACAGAAGCATGACACTGGTTTTGATTTTTGCCTAACTAGAAAACTTATGCTCATAATTGCCTTAAGAGAAGATAAATTGATTTAAGCTGATTTAACTTGCACTCTGTCCCATGCTCCAATCTAAAGAATGCAGGAATAAATTGCCAGATGCTAGGGCATTTTTCTCATTGCAGAATAAGAGTAGGAAAAGGCCAGGGAACCCCAGTCAGGTTCCCTGATAATAATAGTTATTGATACTATTGATACTAATAAGGATATTACAAGTCCTTGAGAATAATAGTTTAAAAAAAAAAAAAAAAATTCCTAGCCTTAGAAGTTGCATATGGATTTTGGGGAAAGATCTTGTCTGGTTTTGAGGCTGTGAAACCTTCTATACAAGTCCCACATCGCTCTTTTGAATCACTTAACATCTTCAGCCAAGTGTCATGCAAGCTAAGCAGAAAGATTTCTATTACATACCAGCTAGTTTCATTTTCTCTTCAGCTTTTAACACTTTAGGAAATATGCACTTCAAGTTCTTTTTAGAACTTCCAGTAAAAGAGGCTACTCAATATTGGGATTACTGGGGATATTACCTGGGGACATATGGAGAGTCAAACTAGAACAGATCTGAAGGCTGCCCAGCCTTGGAGTTGAAAGCCTGCATAGTGCAAGGAAGAACCTCACAGGCAACGGTTAGGGACGTGCGTTTGAGTCATTCAGTCTTACTGCAGGGCTTGGCTTTCAAGAAGGCATTCAGTGCTGCACAGACAAAAGTGCTGCTTCCGGGGGCTGTTTGGAAGAACCTAAGCAGAGTCTGCATTTCTGATTTTTATTATCCACATGTTTCAGTTGCGCCCAAGAATTTTGGCTAATCGCATGGTATTGTTGATTATGAAAGCCAAGAAAAACAAAAAAGACAATGCATTAGAGTGCTTCACAGAAACTGTGCTTTATACTTCTGAAACAGAAAAATCAGTTGGATATACAAAAAAGAAATGTTTCAGGGGAGATACAGATGGAAGTGTTTTGTATAGAACGTAGTCTGTCCTGTTTCATAGTTTTCAGATGTACAGAACTTGTAGCAAGTCAGATATTGGAAGAATTATGCAAATTAGATTAGCAAATTACATATGCTAGAGAGCATAAGTTTATCCCATTTGCCAGTGTGCGTTATCTGTTTTCCAGGTGTAGAAGAGATTCCGTGCTATCAATTAATGCTCTAGCTGTGGCAGCTCACAGTTGTGATTAAGCCATGTGGAAGTTCAGGGTGACACAGAAGTGTCAGGGTGACTTCTTTTCTGGAGATCTGAGCAAAGCTCATAAATTACAAACTCATCACATCACCACATTAGCTCTCATCACTGTTGCAGTTGGCCTCTCAAAAGCTTGCAGGTTTGATGGGCACGGTCAATAAAGGTTTTAAGGGGCTCTCCAGTTGCTTAAGACAGTAGATGGAACCAGTGTTCCTATTTCTACTTTTCTTCCCACTTTTAGTGTTAGGCCTCTCGATTTGTAAGTAGGAAAAAGCTGCACTGCTGTTCTGCTCTGGCAGGGTTTACTTGTGAGCCAACATTACCCATTACAAAGGCAGATGAGGGAAACGGTTTGATTCTAGCAACACTGGAAAAGATTTGCCACCACAGACAGCACTGTGAAGAATAATGGTGTTGCTGTGGCGTTGCTACTTCACTCTTACTCTGGTATTTGCTTTTTATTGTCTGCTAAGGTGCCACCTCATCAGGCTTATACCAGAGGCTCCATTTGGAATGGAGGGGGAGATGAGGCTGTGTTGTGCACAGCTAGGTGCTGCTGGGCAGTGTTTCCCTGAATATCCGAATGCAACTGCCATACCAGCACATGTGAGAACAGGAAGGCACAATAAAGCAGAGTTGGGAGATGAAGAGTGGAGCTTTCAACAACTTATAAACAGGCTAACTGTCAGTAGCATAAGCAGTGCTGCTTGTGTTCCTACTTGGAGGATAGACTGAGTGTAGAATTCCAGTGCGTGCACCGGTTTCATTAAGCTTTGTGTAACTTTTCATAGTTGATTTTTGTGAAAGCACCATGAGTCATTTATTAAGTAGTTTAAATTTGTGGACTATGTATTCAGGATATGGGATTTTTACTTGTGCTTTAATGTTACGATTTAAAAAAAAATTTGGAAACTATGCTTTTATAGAATGTTTATTATCAAGTGATGCTGTGCGTAACTTTGTGGGTTATTTTGTGACTGTATCATCGATTACGTCACAGCAGAACTCAAAGCTGGGAGCTATGCTGTCACCGCACAGGACTTACTTCACCCACTGTACGTCGTACTCATGCTTTTTTAACCTTCAAAAACTTCCTAAGTATGGCAAGTGTATAGAACTATTGTGCAACAATAAACTAAACACTCTTTGCAAAGGTGTGAACAAGAAGGCTACTTAGATTTTTTTAGAAAACAAAGACAAGGAAGCAAAGTGAAATGAGTGGTACAGAAATTAGTGATTTCAATTTAGCCTTAACAATGGCAGGCAGACAGTGTGAAGTTATTGGTGCATAAAGCTTTTAGCTGTGGCCTTTTCTTTCTAGTCATAGTTCTGCTTCTCAGTAGAAGACTGAAAGCCACCCTGCTTTTCAGCGGAAGGGATCGGAGGTCAGCTGCTAGCTTTTGTTTTCAATAACCTGTAGGCAGAGAGGCTGATCAGACAGTCTTTGAGATAAACTGCCATTCCCAATACGAAGAGGCTTCAAGGATCATGTAAGACCAGGCTTACAATTCCTTCCCTCTTTGGTTTTGTTTCATTTGGGGGGAGCGGCAGGGAATGACACGTGCTTATCATGTTTTCCTAGTCAGTTCCGAATACTGGGATACTGCGATGCCCAAGGTTCCTCAGAGCTCAGTATCTGTTCTTAAGATGCTTGCCATGATTGGCTGTAGTAGATGGCTCTCCGCAAGGTTTTATCGTGTTCTGCTGTTTTGTGTATTACCATAGTGGGCTGCCAAGCAGGGCTTTGAGGCTCATGGGGTGAGGCTAATCCATGCTTTTGCACTCTTGCAGAAATCCTGGCAGGACTTTAGGCCGTGAGGAGAGTTGGATGAAGGACAAGGGTTGGGGGAGGTTAGAAATTGCATTTGAGACTCTGCTGGGAGTCTTAATACTGGTAATGTGTTCAGTGGGATAAAGCAGAAAAAGTGCTTCTTTGGGAAGGCTGACAAGAGACCAGTAAGATCCGTTGTGGTGCTACAGATCAGAAGACTCCTTCCTGACACTTTACTTGGCTGGACAGGCTTAGCTTACTATTTTAGAGCGAACAAGAAAGCAACTCTGCATTGTAGTGCCAGAGCAGTAACAGAGCACTTCCTGTACTTAAAATTCAATTTTACATTCCCTGCAGAAATACACATGGTTTTCAGTGAAATAAATACAGTTTAGCATGTTTGGTATTAATATTATTGGCTCCTTGCTGTTTGTATGCATTTTTGTGCCAGAATAATTTTATATGAGAAAAATATGTCCTGAAAGCTTTTGTACAGATGAAATGCAGTACTTTTTACTTGGAAAATGCCTCCAAAAGGCCTCATGTGGTGTTCTGTGCTGTATACTAATCTATACTATGATGGAATGATTCAAACTGACCTTCACAAAATGTTTAGCTCCTTGCTATATGCCCAGTGAACAACTTCTGTGGTAGAATTTTCATTTGTAAATCCAGGATGCCAAAGGTAGATAACGGATGGGAAAGAGAAGTACTCCAGAGTGGCAGGCTGAAGCTGAACCAACACGGAAGGATGGGATGGTGGCTCAGTAAGTCCTTGAGCCAAAGGTACTATTTAATCCTGAAGACTATAGTGATGGGGTTTTTTGTGCAAGGCCTTCAGTGCATTCACCACCGAATACACGAGTGAGCAGGTTTGACACTAAGAAGTCAGGACAGGGAGCTCAAAAAGATAAGGTGATAGTTTGTGACAGGCTGAATGATGTTTTGGTTGGCTAGGAGCAGATGACTTGAGATATAGAGGGCAAGACTGATTCTAAACAGAATCCTTTGTAGTCACCGCTTCTGTGTGTCTGATTAGGGGAGGAAAAACTCCTATCTCCCCAATATGCTAGTATCTGATGTGATTTTTTTTTTTTTAGAGTGCATACCGAGTCTGTATCATGAAGTGTACTGCTAATGGCATACAGCAATGGCAGGTGTAATGAGTCACAAGATAAATGCCAACAAGCCAAGGTCTCAATTGCAGGACTGGATCTTTGGGTGTGCATAGGAATGGATAGCTGGCAGGTAAAAGGGCTGAAAGATTTGTTATCAGGGTCTGCTTCAGCAAGTTGCTCCTCCTTCAGGACTCAGCCAGTCTCTTGCATAAGACTCTTTGATATCTGAATCTAATGCCGAGTCCTAGAAGTACAAAGGATGGTAGAGCTCTGATCACGGCACTAGATCACATCAGCAAACTGCATGGTTTTGTGAGAAGGCAAGTTGTGTGGGAAAGCACCTGGAGGACTGCAAAATAACGTATAGCTCTGAGGCATCGATATGAAAGTTAGTACCAACTTGCTATGCCATCAAATAACTCCTTTCTAACAGAAGCATATGCGTAGTATCTTGCCAGTTGCTGCAAACTAAGATTTGCATCATGTGGATGCAGATCATTTCAATAAGTAGTAACCGAGCTCAGTACAATTAATTTGTTCCATTCCCCTTTGTGGGCACACCCTGTAACAGCAGCAACTCTTGATTTTAAAATCAGCAGTTCTCTTACTAAATTTTATACACATGACGCTTTCAGAATTTCTCATATGCTTTTACAGAAAGCTATTCCTCTTGTATTTTTTCAATGTCAGGAAACTTTTGTTTTAGCATGCTTTCTCCTTTTCTTCTAATAATCTGGTGTATCATAATATCTTGCCTGTTTATTTCTGAAATCCTTCCTACCGGCCCAGATTTGGTTTTTTTTCCCATTCTCCTCTGTTGAAGCAAAGCATTTTTATGGTTGTCTTTACTGCAAACCAGCATCTTTATTTTTGTTCCAGGTTTGTCAGAGTCTTTTTTTTTTTTCCTTTTTTTTTTTTTTTTTCTTCCTGTTTTAGGGAGAACATTGCTTTTGGGAGGCTGGCATTTTAGGGTGCTTTTTAGTTTTGAAAAATGTTTTGAAAGTATTTTCTATCATCTTTAGATCTCATGTTTCATAGCACGGCAAATGTTCAAAGTGGGGAAAAAAATGATTGTTCTCAGTGATCGTTTCCTGTATTCCTCTAACAGTATCTATAGATTAGTTATTTGGCAATGTGGTAATAGCTTGTGTAGATGTGCTGAGATAGGCTTAAATGAGTCTGCTCAGATACTAGTAGAAATTCAGCTGTAATATTAGAGGCTGTGCAAACCCACTAGGGGCTCCCAGTAAACATGCAGCAGATGAATCCAGAGTTACTCTAGCTATGCTGCTAATATTTTAACTGGTTTATTGCTTTCCAGTTTGGACAGAACTTTGAGCTGCAGGCACACTTGAGCTCTGCAGACAGATGTATCCTGAGCCAAATAAGTGCCTCATCAGCATTAGCAAGGCAAAGTAGAAGGCATAGAAGACCTGTGATGTCATTTTCTCAAAATGTTGGGATTGCAGAGGGTTGAGTCTGAGACCTTTGTCTACTTTAATGATCTACAAGTATCATCCTCAATACAAAACTGCAGAATTTGTCCTATAGCTGGATACAACAATTTAGTTACGCATTTCTAGGTAGGGCCAAAACTAGAGAGGGTTGGAAGCAACAAGGCTTGTTTGCATCCACACTAGCCTAATAGAAAATCTGGAGAAATATCATAAATGTGTGCAACTTTCTGGGGCCTTATTTGTAAATAGAAGAACTACGTTTAGTTTACCTTGTAGTTGAACAGTCATCCTCAAGCCGTCTACTCCTATGCATATTAAAAAAAAAAAAATCTCCTCAAGGGGGCACTATTGGTTTAAGCACAATATAGAGTAGGTGCTGTTTCATCTTGATTTTCCTTTGTAGTACATTGACAAAAAAGCTTAAGGAGCTCCTAGAATGACTTTCAAGTCACAGTTAAAATAAGCTAAAATAAGTGTTACATAAGGTAAGGATCTTCAATTCTATAATTCTGGTATAAAGGAAATCTAGTTACATAATGTCTACAGCCAGAACGTTGACTTTCACTTAAAATAGGATCATACTAGGAATGAAGGCTTATTATTTAGAAATTTGGTATTTACTTGATTGACTTGTTTCATTATTTTTCTTATTCCTTCTGCAACTACTATTTTTTTGGTGTAAAAGCAGGGGGGAAATCAACTGTCACTGTACGTGACATTGTGGATTTCCTGCTGTTACAGACTAGGATACATACATTTGAGCAGACCCGTAGTGACAGTGAAAAATGTGATACTTATGGGAAGAATTTATTTGGTAATTTAGAGGAAGCTTCCTGCTTGGTGACCATTTTCCAAACCCATGATAATTGAACTGCAGTTGATTTCTAAACCTGTATGCTATTAAGCTTCTTTTTACTACCTCTTGAACAGCTGGGTTTCTCTTTGTTATCATTGTTATTAAGCACTGGGATAATTATTAGCTCTTCAAAGAGCAGACATATCAATATGATATTATCTATCATAACGATGCCATCACAAAACAGCCCAAGAAAAACTGGCAGTAAGGAAAGAAAATCGCATTAAAACCCTATCTTTACTTTTTTTATCATTGTCTTGCTGCAAGAGCATTTAGTAGGTAAAACTGAACTACGTCTTGGGCCCTTGAGTGAGAAATTCCTTCGAAGAAACAAGCCTTGTATTCTTCACAAGAAGGATCAGCAGTTCCTAAATGCCTGACTAATTTCTTAAACACAGTCCAAGTTGCTATAAAGGAAACTACAGTGCTTCTAACACTTCGCTGTTATATGCTTCCACTTAACTGCATCAAGACAAGCAGTAAAAGAACGAGCTAGACAGAGCAAAAGATCTGAGCTCAGAGCAGAACAGTTATGAAGTCAAGTCAATCTGAATCATTTGCAAGAGCGTATATCCGCTCCGTGTAGAAGGATCAGCTCTGAAATGTTAAAAAAAGCCTCACGAGCTGGAAGCATGTCAGTCATCTTTTTAATGGAACTATGGATGAATTGGGTAAAGTATCAAGGGTTCAGATGCTGATAATTTGAGTCAGAGGTTACTTGTATGCTATTTCCAGTATTAGCACCCGTGCCCTCTGCAACAGCTCCTGCTTTTCTGCCAGCTGCTATCTGTTCTGCTGTGCTCCACATGCATCACCCCAGGATGAAAGCTGCAGCTCCAGCAGAGATCTCATCAGTCAGAAGACCTCTTGATACTTTGAGATAATGATTATTATTAGTGCCAACACCCCTTTTGGGTGACTGTCAGCCTAAACTATAGCACAAAATTAGCTATCCTCGTTTGTTAATTAATTTTGTTTGTAAAATACTCCTCTGAGGGAGAGGGAATAAATGTTACCATTAAGGACTTAAATAGGCTTTCAGATGAAATACCATAACCAGCTGCAGGTCAGCAACAAACCATTCTTTGTTAAGGTGTTTTCCTTTTGCAGAGATACAGACTTAACAAGCTGAATAATCTCATCTTTTTAAGGTAGACTGTTAAGGTGGACTACTTCTATGATCAAAAATATCCTATAGGTCATACTAGCAGAAAGGAATCGTAAGGAATAAATTTTGAACTATTCATTACTTTAGTATAGCATTTTCTGAAAAACCCTGTGAAAAAGGCTACAATATTCTCCTACTTATGGTTAATATTTTATACATTTTTGACCTGTTACTAATGTTTAAAAATAGTAATCTTAAGCAATCTTAATTTTTCTGGCCCACACAAGAATCACCAAGCTGGAATCAAGACCGATATACACAGAAATCGGAATTCTAATCTTACCCAGGTTATTAAAAAAGAAAATCAACCAAAGCACATTATTTTAGCAGATTGTTTATTAATATAAGCATTAAACAAATCAGTAGTGTGTGAAATTGCTTCATAATAGATTAAAAAAAAAAAATCTGACATCTCAGTATAAGCCTGAAATTACAGGGAAAAATTACTCTCTTGCCAAACCGTCCTTTGACCTTTAAGCCACCAGCACACTATGCTATACCCTCAACTTAGACAATCTCAGAAATTTTGTTACGGAGCAGTATGTAAAAATCCTAAAGAACTTCAGTATTGTATGACCACCTTAGGAAAAAAGATAGCATTTTAGAGGTATATAAAGCTGGCAAGAAAAATCCACCCAAGGAAGATATTTAAACACTGGAAAGGAATACACAGGAAATTGCTGTTGATATGACAGTGGTTCAGAAAAGTCTAAACAAAATGACCAAATGTGTCACATTAACTGTCATAGAAAAATACTTGAATAAAAATTTCAAAAATGAGGTGATTAGGGTAAAAAATGGCAGGGTAAAAATATCAGAAAGTAAGAGAAAGGGAAATAGTGAAGAAGTTCACATCTGTTAACACATGATAGCGGTCACTATTTTAATTTCTTCTACTTGACATAATTTTTCCATTTAGTATAATGGTAGCGATCACACCGTGATTGTATACACATAATAGGAACCTTGGAATTCCTTCTCCAGATTACTTCTAATAGACTATAGAAAATAACCTAGGTATTGTTACTGTACACCATTAGCTCATTCAGTAGATGTAACAGAAGCGAAGACGATATGAATGTGCCAGTAATTGTGTGCTACTGAAAACAGCCCTAGCGTTTACTGTGATTCACTAAACCTGCTCTGAATCAATGCTTTGGAATTTTGAGGTGCCTTTACAAACCTTTATGGCATATTTTCCAGAGGTGAACAGGAATAGGTAAGGATTCCCATTTTGTGTTCATCTCCAATTAAATTGAATTCACAATTAAACTGCTATCACAGTGAATTGAACCATCTGGACATAACGCAGACAAAGGGGTCTTACAGTTAACAGTGGCTTCTGAAAGAGGTGTGAATGAGTAAGCTGTTCCCAGTTTTAGGTGGCTCATGATCCACACGCTTGCAAGAAGCTTAATCAGGAATGCTATCTAGCAAGTGTAATTACCATTTTTTTATTTGGCATTAGCTATTTTTTCTTGACCTTTATTTTTTTCTGTTAATTAATGCAAATGTTTTAATATCAGTCTTTTTACAGTAATGATTTAAAAGAATAACTTGTGTTTTCTTGCTCTACAAGCTTGTTGAAGGATTTTCCAAAAGGGAAAATAGGGATTTCTTAAAAGCTTTTAATTTTTTCACTGGTATTTCATGGAGAGAAAAGCTGTTTTCACATGTAAATAATTTGACAAATAACCAGGGGTAAAATCAGACATAAAAATGAATAGATAATCCTGAGGGAGGGAACTCGGAAGAACAGAGATTTGAACAGAACTGGTTCTACTACAATTATATTCTTAGTTCTGTGTATTTTTCATTCTTCTTGTGGGCATAACTAAGTCCATGTACGCAAACTGAATCTCAAACACAGACATGTACTCCATCCAGTTCATTATTTACTGACCCTGGGAAGATCCTAACCACCATCTCCAGCTGGTGAGGAATGCCTCTCTAATGAGACATGCTAACATCAAAGGTGATGCAGGGCTCCATGTGAAACGGAAGCTAATAACCTCTGCTGAGCTGATAAATATGGGTTTCATGCCAGCATTGCCCAAGCTACTGGGGTCAAGTGACATTAAGATTGCAAAAACGTGGATGAAAGTAGGGAGGCACCAGCAAGAGACTGTGGCAAAGGATAGGGAGGCAATTACCAGTAACGCGGTGCTGGGTGAAACAAAGCAAACTTAATGTCATAATAAAATGAAACTGAGGCAACCGGAGTTTGACGGGGTAAGCAAGTCTTTCACGGGGGATACAAAACCTCTTCTGTTTTGTTAAGCTGAATGGCAAGAGTGCTCTGTACTAAAGGAAAATGCTAGAGAAGAAAATCAACTCAACATTTCCGTGCGTTAGGGATCCAAGATGGCATAGTGCTGTTGATACAATTAGTGTCTTGCTTTTCTAGCCACCTATCTGCATATATACAGCTAGCTGTAATTGCTAACAATTAGCAGATGGGGCTGCCCTTTGCTCCGTGTCAGAGGAAATGCATAGCGTGCCCTATAATTCATCTTCCTGACCCGGTTCATAAGAAACACTACTCATACTGGCAGGAACTTGTTTGACAGAAGGGATGTCAGCAAGAGCTTTTGCTCAGTCTCACTCCACTGGCCACAACTGTAGTACCAAAGCTATTGTCCTAGATAACTGCTATTCTTGCTGTAATGTTTAAGGCTTGGTTTTAGAAAAAAAGCAATCTATTTGCTTTGTGTGCAGCAAATAACAAAGGGAAGTTCGTAGACAACGTTAGTAGACAGTCCTGTAGTTAGCAGGTGAAAGTCAGAAACACAGGTAAATGTTTTATTGGCTAAGCAGGAAAAGATCTGAATTAATTTAATACTAAGTTCAAATGAATTTTTTTGTAAGGCAGTACTTGTCTGACATTCCTGTAGGAGTCTAAGCCTATGGAAATGTTTAGGAATGGCTATTAAATTTAAAAACCAAGATAGATACTTTGCTGTTTATTTTTGATCACATCAGCTGACTTGCCGCAGTAACATCCTTCCTGCCAGTCCAACTGATTGAAAAGGAACACAAAGCTGTAAACACCTCCCTCTTCAGATGAACAACAGTATTAAATATAATACTTTCACCAACTGTTTCACAGTTTAAGTAGCAATGTAGTTCAAGTAAATTAAGACTTGTCTAATGTGCAATTCAGTGATATAGTAGGAGTTAGAATCTGACTCTACTGTTGCAATTCTACCCCATCAATATACCGCATTTGACTCCTCTTAAGATGTATTTAAAAAAGCATAGCTAAGTACTTAAAGTTAGAACTTACAATCAAGTCATTGCTTATTTTTAATAACAAAAATTATTATTGGAAGTCACCACTAGATTTGTGTGAATCTGCTAGATTGTACTTTTAATTGTAATTCAATTGAAAATGATGGATGCAATATCCACATGGCTAAAAAGGAATCGGATTGATGTGGATATGTTAGCTGGGCATGGCTGGAAATGGTAAATACCTGTTCGTGCAATTAGCATTCTGCCTGACAGGAAATTCTGACGCATTTGCATCAATGCTGATGCAGAGAACTGTTCTGGATCACAGATATCATACAGGATATTCCTAGACTGCTGTCACTTATTTCTTCCTACTTGGTATAATTGGACATAAACTATAAAATGTCTGGGGTCTGTAAAAAAAACCTTGAATGGACAACAGCCACTTTCCCCAAGTCTCTACTGTTTTGTTCTTAATTTTTCACTCAAAATATTCTCATTCTGAGGTTACTTACAGTTCTTGCTCAGAAAGTTCCCTTAAAGTTGATGGGGAATTCTGGTCCCATTAGAGCAGATGCAGTAGCAGGGAAGAAATCTTCAAGAATTGTTGTGGAATTTCCACTTCATTATTCACGTTACAGAGGGATTTCCCCTGCTTTCGACTCCTGTGGAACAAGAAGTAACTTTTAGTCTACTGTACTTGTGGGACCTTTGGGAATTCCTAGCCATACTTAAAAAGACTCAACCCCTCAGTGCTCTTGCTCTTCCCTTTGTTGCCCCATCTATTCCTATAGCCTTGGTTTGACAGGGCAACAGGTTTCTCTGGGAGCAAACACAGGACAAGGAAGGTGACTTTTGTCATTAGCTTGAAGTATTCCCTAGCCACTGTCCTGTCAAGTCAGCCCATATTCAGAAAACTGTAGTTTTGACTGCACTTCTATAGCCCTGCTGTGGATCCCAAGCATCCACACTTGGTTCCTGTTTTGTCCTCTTCTGAAGTTTTATCAGGCCAGGCAAAGGCCTAGCAACCCGGCAGCGCAGATCAGCAGGCAAAAACAGCAGCAAGAGCTTTCTCTGCCACCCCTTTCCTTTGCATACGTAGGAGAGGAAGAGAAAACCACCGTCTCTTGCATCAGCTACAGATGGGTAGACTGTTCACGCTCTCCTCCCAAGACAGTCCCCTCCCTTGGCTCACTGTGGGCAGGGCTGACCAGAAATCTTTTGACAAACTCTGACGAGGTAAATGTGGCTGTACACAGTTACACTTCCTGCTGTCTGCAGACTTCAGCCATCACTTTGTGTTCTAGTCATTCTTTTTCAATTGTTACTTTGCAACAACAGGCATAATTTCTTATGCTATGAGGAAAAACAAGTTGAAGTGAGATCATGAAGTATTTCTGTAATTTGCAGATCTGAGGTCTAGGCACCGATTGTTTATAATTTCCGTGTCTTCTGTGTAGAATCTTTGTGGTACCTAAGGAGATGCAATAGGAATGAGATGGGGATGCTTTACCCATAGAAGAACAAACACTAAACTTCAAATAACAAGGTTAGTCTCTAAATCTGTACTTTGAGAAGTAGTAGGCCACACTGTATTAAATACTGACAGGTCTGTTCTAGAGAATAGATATGTGAAAGAACCAGACTGTTCTCTGTGTATTTTTTCAAATTATAAAAAGGATTATTTTTTTTTAGTTCCAAAATATTCTTGAACATGCATTCCTAGAATAGTTAAAACTATTAAAACTTAAGTTTAACAATAATGTTTCTGCATTTTATTGTTTGCTAATTGAGGAAGTGGTACTGGTCTAAGCATACACCTCACCAGACACCTGAGAATCCAGATGCTCCACCCTGGGGGCAAAGGAGTGGAGGGAGGAGGATTTCAGTCAGCTCACACTTTGAGACATAAGCAATCACCTGCTACCAGCCTTCCCTATTTCTGGGTCAGTTAACTCAAGTTGTCAACTTCCTCAGCTGGTACTGAATTGTAATAACAAAGTTCCTGGATTTACCACTGTAAGTGTAGTCATAAACTAGCTTTCAGGAGTCTTCCCAGGTAAAAAGTGCTAAAACAATGCAGCCAAATATATCACAAGCTACAGGTTACAGTGATGTTGCCTTGCCACTTGAAGCGGAGCTGTAACTTCTAAGTATTTCCTAGATCAATACTCCTGACGACTCCTGACAGCTACGTTAAAAATGGAAGCCTTCTGTATTCAGTTTGGGATCAGAAACACAACTCGAAAGACAAACATTTCTTTTTACCTTTTAATTCATTTCAAGGGATGTTTGTCAAACAAGGGTTCAGCAATCAAAGGCAGGCAGCTTCCTGCCCTATGGCAAGTCGTCTCACCTCTCTTAGATGGCTGCATTTTAAATAACCACTTTGCATCGCTCCGCAGCTGAGCACTCGCGAGTGAGCGAGCTGGTCCAGGAGAGCCACAACTGGTCAAGCCTGGCTACACCAGCAGGCACCAACAACGTCCCTACCATGTACAGGTATCCTGCTGGTGCCTACATGATGAACGCTAAAGGCAACTGAACAATCTCTAGCTTGTCCCATTTCTGCTAGCTATTATTCCATTGTAAATAGCTACCCTTTCAGCAATTTGTTCTGATTGATGTCTCTGTATACCTGAAAATGAGGTAGATTGCTTAGATTTGTCAAACCAATTCTTAGACTTGGTTTGACAAAATGTAAGCTACAGAGACTACAGAGCTTCTTCACAGGTTTTGAGGGGTCTTAGTCCAAAAAAAAAAAAAAGGCCAAAAATAACACTCATGACTGCTTCCAGACACCTTTTCTGAAATTTTAGTTTTCTCTGGTACTAATCTCCAGTTCTAGTAAAGAATTGTAAATCATTTGAGATAAACCAGCTTACAATGTATTTCATAACGACATTATGCAGTATTTATCTAAAATATAATAGTCTTTCTGCAGGAACAGTGACCAACAGCAATGCTGAAAATGCATGCAAACTGGATGGTGTGGATGAAAGTCAAAACACCTAAAACTGTTTCATCAAATCTTTATCTCAATGTTATGAAATCTCAGTATAAAATATTTTTCAGGAACTCATGAGCCAGCTGGTGTTATTAACACGACTACTACATAGGCTATCAACTTCTGCTAGCCAGTCTCTAATTCCTAGAAATTGCTTTGTGCCAAAGTCATTACTGCCTAATTAGAGTCCACAAGAAACAAACTGATGAGCCAGGGAAGTTCCATAGTATTGCAGGCACAATTGCATATTATATACTGTTGCCAGATACAGGGAGCTTAGCGGTTGGTTAGTCAGGCTTTTACAAAAATGCTTTTGTAGTTGTCTTTAAGGGCTAGTAGTTTATTGGCAGTTATTTTGCCCATGGATCACCAGATTCTTATTCAGATCCAAGACTGCAGATTTTTCCCTTGCTCTTTCTTATTTCTTTTGTTTCACAGGAGGACTATGAGTTCACTCTAAAGATCTGGTTTGCAAGGGAAAGACCTGGTTTTTGCTGAAAAGGTGTAATTGTGAGAATCAAAACAGTCATTCAACTATGCAACTTTGTTTAAAAAAAAAAATAAATCCCTGGAATACAAATTACATACGAATATTTCAAGGTCCATAATTTATTTTTCTAATCTTTTACTTAGACATTCTCTTCAGTTTCACGTATGGGGAAAAGATCATGATTGGAATTTTTTGTAATCTTGGACCATTAGGACAAATACTATATCCAGTATTTGGGTTAAAAAACCTAATCTGTTTAGCTGTTACTGTGATGTTTTTCAAAAGGACTTAATTTCAGTCACTTTTACTGCACTGTTTTGTGGTTGTTGTTTTTGTTTTAGTATGTGTAAAACTAAAGGTATTTGGAAAAATGCTGCTGCAATTTAATTAATACTACATGGAAGAGAAGCTGGATTTAGTTTTGAGATTTTGTAAAATGCTTTGTCTATAAACTACATAATCTATTAAGCAGATACGGTCCCGTATGTTAATGCAGTATTTGAGATTTGAAACACAAGTGGCAAGAGATAGCTTAAGGACAATAGCTTAGGCAAGCAAATTGCTTGTCATCATTTGCTTTTCTGTAACCAGGTCGCCCCCCTCCCCGCGCTCCTCTTTCCCCGCTAAATCTCTCCAGAAAGCTGGATTTTGTGTTAACGTGGGTGTGTCTGGATTTCACCTCCTTAGGAGAAAACCTCTCCTCCCTCCTCCTCCTCCCCCGAAAGGCAGGAGTGTGTGGCTGGGGTGCGGATCGCGCGATTAATCCCCCATTTTTCTCCTCAAGGGCGTTACAACTTCCCCCCCCCCCCCCCCTTCTTCCCCCCACGACGAGTTTTTCCTCACCGGCCACCTTTTTCCCCAAAGGGGAACCGAAGAGCATCTCCCTCCCGCACCCCGGGGGCGGGGGGCAGACCTGCCTGTGCCAGACCCCCGCCGCTCCTCCTCCTCCTCCTCCTCCTCATGCTGCGGGGCAGAGGCCGCCCGCCCTCCCGCCTCAGCCGCCCCCCTCACGCGGCGCGGCCGTTGGGGCTCGCGCGCCGCCACCGCCGCAACGCCCGTGCGCGCGCCCTGCAGCGGTTCCCCCCCCCCCCCCAGCCCCGCCCCTTTCTAATTGCGCCGCCATCCCCGAGCGGCGGGGAGGAAAGGACCCGGGCCGGCGGAGGGATAACGGGCTGCCTCACACGGACCGGGGCGGAGGGATCCATACGCTGGAACCGCCCGTCGGGGAGGGAGGGAGGGAGTGATGCGGCGCGGCCGGGCTGGCTGAGGCGAGGTGGCCGTTATTTGGGAGAAGGGGGTGGGAAGCGGAGGTGGTGCCGCGGCAGCCTGCGGCGGCGGGGGGGGTGGGGGGGGTGGTGGCAAGGCGGCAGGCGAACAGCTGGACCCGGGTGTTAAGGGCTGGGGAGGGGGTCGGGGGGCTCCGGGGGGGCGGCAAGGCGCCGGGGGGCCGAGGAGAGAGCTGAGGGGAGGGGACGGGGGAGCGGCCAGCGCGGGGGAAGGGCGAGGTTGCGGGGCGAGGCGGCGTGTGCCGGTCCCGTCCCTATGTTGCGTCGTAGTTCAGTGGAAAAGGGAAGGGGTTAGAAAAGAGAACTGATTTAAAATAGCCTCTCGTCCCTGCCGGGGGCCGGTTCCCTCTCCGCGGGCTGCCTGTGCCATCGCGGGGGGGGGCAGAGGGATTCTCTTGTGTGGAGAAGCAGCCTGGGGGGCTGAGCTGTGAGTGGGGGTGGGGGTCTCTGCCCCTCTTCCTTGCCTCCCCTCGTTTGGTTTTTTTCTGGGTGGGAAGGAGCAGGATGAGCTTGCAGAGTTTTACTGGAATTTCTCCTTCCTTTCTGAGGAGCTGCCGCTGCTGAAGCAGATTTTTCCTTCCTTTCTTTTTTTGTCTGATGCAGAATCCCAGTAGCTAGGCAGCCTCCCTCTTTTCTTTCCTGCCTTCCTTCTACCCCTTCGGTACGTAGGAAGGGAGAGACATCAATGGAAAGGCTGAAATACGCGTAGATGGACCTTCAAATGCATTTTTTCTTGAAAGAGGAAGATAAATCCCAGTTGCCAGTGCACTGACTTTTTGTTGCTGTTGCATTGCTTGGTAAAAATGCGGTTCGCTTACTCCAGCTAAATCCTTGGAGCGTTTCAGAGTTGCTACAGTGAAGGACTTCTCATATTTTTTGCATCAGAGGAGCTACGTTGATGTTAACCGTTTTTTTGTAAAATGGAGAACGAAATATTCACACCCCTTTTGGAGCAGTTCATGTCTAGCCCTCTTGTCACCTGGGTAAGCATTCATTTTTCCTCCCACGTTATTCATTTATTTGCTCATTGTTTGAAGATAAATGCCTTGCGGCAGAGAATGAGGTGGAGTTAGTGTCACGGTGGTGATGATTATGTTTTAGGTTAAGACATTTGGACCGTTAGCTGGAGGAAATGGGACCAACCTGGAAGAATATGTGGCGCTAGTGGATGGCGTGTTTCTGAACGAAGTCATGCTGCAAATGTAAGTGTGTGCAAGTTGTGCCTTGGGTTTATTTTTTCCTGTTTTGTTTCTCTTGTATGTTTTGCTTTCTTCTGAAAACTCTTTTTTTCCCTCCATATTGACCCTGGTAATTTTCTTTCTTTTCTACTTAAAGTAGTCATGTGGTCAGTTAAGAGGAGACTTCAGAGCCTGGCAGATACTCTTTACAGTTTAATGTCAGTGTGATGTATTTGCAGGATGTATAGTGTAATACAGGCTGAATCATGAGATATAGAACTTACTGGAAAATTGGATGACTGTAAATAGCTTTCCAGATTTCCACTGAGAAGCATAAAGGTTCATTCTGCTGTAAGTCATGCTCATAAACAGAATTTTGAATAAATTTGCCAATATAAGAATAAGATTCTAATACATGTCTTAGTTCACATGACATGCAACTTAAGGATCATATGCGAGTCACATAATGTTGTTTACTGAGCAAATGGACCATCCTTTAACTCCTTCTGCTTTATTTTTTTACGGTTCCAAATTATTATAGATAGCAGCTGTGCAGTAAAGCTGAAATTTTAATTGAGAGTATAGAATGTTTTCTGGCTATGAACCGCTGAAGAAACATTTTTACATGGTTTCATAAATTGTTTATTGAAAACTCTGATTGTTAAAAAAATTTTTTTATAGTGACTTTTTGTTAATCATAGTTTTGACTGGAATGTTGCCCACTACTGTAAGGCTAGAGAGTAGCACTTTTGTCAAGTGTCTAGTGATACAATCATAAAAATGTTACTAGTGGAAAAAATTTCGCCATATTTTTTTTTTCCGATATTTTAAGTCTTTACAGAGAAATATGTCTCTTGTTTGCATAGGTATGAAAAAATGTAGGCTTATGGATGGCTGGATAGATACATCGATGCGTGAGCAGCTTGTGATGACAGCTGTTCCTCAGGAACACTGCTCAGTGATGGGCATCCTTTTACTCTGTTCGTAGTTTTTACTCCTATTTAGTACTTTAAAAGTTTTTGCTGTTGGTATTCAGCTTGTATAACTAATCTATGTAGAAAGTTCTACACGTTACCACATTTAAGTTTGAATTCACATCCTTTTGAAACCAGTATTTTCTTTGTCACCTAATTCTGTGAATTCCAAGTATTTACTTCTGTAATATTGAGAAACATGGAAAACTTGGTGGAATTGAGCTTTTTGAAAAAAATCTTGAGTGTATTTCTGGCATATTTTAATAAGAACTTTAAGTGATGCATTCACTGAAGCATACTATTTTTATTTTACAATTTATTTTTTTTTTCTTGGACTACATCTAAATTACGTAGTTTGTCAATTATGACCATGCATTTAACATGCAGACCTTCTCATTTGATAAAAATGTTTGACAGCTGGAAGGCAAATAGTACTGGAGCTGGAATAAGGTGATTCTGAAGAATATAACCTTGAAATTAAACTTTCTCAGCAAGTTTTTGGACTACTAACAGTATAAATTGATACCTGATACATTATGTGGGAGACACACACGTGAAATGGAAAGCCGCAGAGAGGGAGCATTCTCATGCTTAAGGCACTGTGCGTTGAGTTTGGCTTTGACTCTGTATGTGCAGCTTTGACCCCAAGCGTGATTACTGTAGTTTACTTAGGACGAGTTGTGTGTATAAAAAATACACATGGGGCATGTAAATTTAAAATAAAATTGTTTGGTAGTCAGAACAATTAAACACTGCCCTAAATTAGAGGTGCGTGTAGAAGGACTGGTGTACAAATAAAATTCATTTTGCAAATATGCAACTACACTGGAAGGTGTATTGTATTTAAAATACATTTTTGGGGGACTGAAATGTGTTACGATTGATTACTGCCTCGAATTGAAGTTTCCAGAACTGTATTCTTATTTTGGAGGGGGTTTATTTGGTTTGGGTTTTTTGCCAGGATTGAAAGAGGAAAAAATGTTTCATGTTTTGCAGACAGAGTCAGTCTCTGGTGAAGTCACTGTGGAAACCTGTGTTAACTTCTGGTCCTGATCACTTTGAATATCCACCTATTAAACATGCGTCTTCGTTTGCAAAAATATTTAAAAGATGCGGCTCCAACTAATCAACGATATTACTTATTTTCAGTATTTTCCATCTTATTAGTATTTCTGTCTTTCCTTTCAGTCTTAACTACCATATGTTGAGGAAATGGGGCAGAAAAACTTGCATGACGTGACTTCAAAAGCAAAATATTTTTCTTTGGAATGTTTGGGTTTGTTTTTTTTTTTTTTTTTTTAAAGCTCTCAATGACTGACTTCACAGGAGAACTAGAGATCCGTGGTTAGGAGCTATGGCACTCTTAGAAGCTATATAGAAATGTTGTTCTTGCAGAAGGCACCAGGAATGCCATTCATAGAAATATGTGGAAAGCACTACTAAAAGTTAGGGTTTTTTACATGAGTTCTGTTATATGGTGCTTACTATTTACACTAGTTTTGAGATATTTCAGGCTGTTATGTTTTGGTGTGAGAATACAGCTAGCGCGTACCTGTCAGCTAAGGACTTTGTGATGGGCTGGTGTTGTACGTCGGTTCCTGTGGTTGGAAAGCCATTGCAGCGTTAGACGCTTTAAAGGGCATTAAAAGCATGAACAAGTGGAGGCTGTTAGAGGTGCTGTGGTCCTGCTTTGTATATATTCTTTAATATTTACTTTATTTTTGCCAAATATTGAAAAAACAAATGCTGTGACTATAGAAGTGAGTGTTAATATTGGATTAGGCATGGTTTGTAAACAGTTACACAATCAAAAAAAGTGGCTTTGTTACTTAAGAAGGTTTTTTTTGTTCCGTTAAAGAGTTAATCCTGCCCTCCATTAGCTACGAGTGAGAGTTTGTTAGTGTGGCATTCGTTTCTCCTTGTGCTTATCTAGACCAAATTTATTTTCCACAATTGTAATGATTCAGACAGAGGAAATAGATGTCAGCATTGGAATAGTTGCAGGATAATGGTACCAAGATGGTCAGGTTTTATCAGCATTGAGTTTATTGGTACCTCATACATGAGAAAAGAATAATTCATTGCATTCTTTGTATGTCTTCTGCTTTTGATTTTTTGGATGTTTTAGTACACGTGAAAATTACACAGATTCCATTTAGTGTCCAGTTACATCTGAAGAGCTCTTCCTTTGCTGGAGATGCTACAGGCCAATTTTATTATTGTATTTTATTTTTAATTAAGGAGAGTTCCAGTATTAGCTCCTAACTTGAGAGAATGTCTCTCATTTCCTGTTTAAATTTAGGTCCAGTTCTTCAAAAGTATTCGGTTACCTACCTTCTGCTGGGATCAGTCAGTATCTGATACCTCTGGATAGAAACCCATCTGTCTTTCTAAATCTGAGCCTTTATCTTTGTGTTCTTTGATACAAAAAGGGGTCATGCTTCTTGGAAATAAATCAAAACGCAACAGATCACTGCAGTGGTGTTCTGCCGTGGCAGGGATGTGGAGGAACATACCAAGAATACTTCATACCTTTACTATACCTCTATATCATAATACTTCTAACGTTATGGAGTGCTCATGTACTTGGGTAAAATATGTTGTGTATACTGCTAAAATAAATGAAATGGTATAATTCAATGGATTGGTCACGTGTTGCGCATCTAGGTGCAATTACTGTAAAATAATACTTAGTTGTCCTAGAGATATTTTTCCAGAACCTGACTAACAACACTTCCTTTTTTTTTTTTTTTTGGCATAATATTGTACTGTTTATGTACTCTCCTGATCCAAAAAGATCAAGGTGTTCTTGCAGAAACACTCATTTTCTGAGTGTTGTTTATTTTAATTTCTGATAAATCTTGTTCTCAGATATTTATTAATTGAATTCCAGTAGGATTGTGTAAGAAATGATGAAAGTCTTGTAGTACAAACTGTGGTTCCCAAACTGACAAGAGTCTTACTAGCTCCTTTGAATAAAAATAGACAGCTGCAAATAATTACAAGATTGGGACTTTCATTTCATTTAGCACCACCATTAATATTTGGTCAAGTAACAAAGACTTGAAGCTGTATTTTAATGGTTTTATTTTACTGTGCTTTGTATTTGTGGAAATGAATCTGTTGTAAAGGAACTATTGGACAAATACTGTATGCAGAATCAGTAATATATAGAACCAAATTCTGAAACTGAGTTAATTTAATCCACTGTCTGGAGAACCCGTCCGCTTTCATCACAATGTTCCATTCATAACTTTTGTCTTGATTGAACATATTAATCAATACTATCCATATCAGTTGTTGCATCCAGACATGGCGAGAACGACTTCAAAGGATGAAGTATTTTATTGTTCTCCTGTTTTTCTCCCTTTTGCTGTTCTCCCACTGTTTTTCACTGACTGGATCCGCATGCAGGCCTTTCACACCCATGGAATTTTTCAGGTGGACCGGCTGACTGTTTTCTTCCACCGCTCCGGTGGTGTGTGCCTAGAATGTGTAGACTGCTTCATTGACTCCTTTTCTGAGCTCTTAGTCTTTAGTTGTACGCTTTTTTCCAAACAGTTGAGCTTGCCAGCCCATACTTCTGGCTTGCCTATATCTTTCCCTGAAAACTGGACTCCATCTCTAGCGCTTGAGCCAGCTGCCTGGCTGTGTGAAAGAGTGCAGGAACATGCACTCCAATCCAATTAACTCTTTCTTGTGAAGAAGACCAAATAGCGAGAGGCAGCTTCAGCCAGGTTCTGGCTGGGCAGGGAAATGGAAAAGAGTTTTTGGGAAAATAAAATCGGTGAGTTTGGCAGTAAAAATATATGTACGTGTTTTAGAAAAAAGTCGAATATTATGAAGTGTGCACCTTTCTTGCTTTCTTGAAGCGAGTGGATTTGATTCACACTTTTCAGACGTGCTCTGTCGGGCTTCCACAGATGCAAGGTAGACGTCACTCTGGTAGTTTGTGAGAGTTCTTGCTCTTAAAAGTGGTTCTGCAGCAATAGGGCCCAGATTTTTCTTAAGGAAAGGTGAGTTTATAACACTCAGGTTTTTTGTAAAGAAGCAAATGCTTCAATAAGTGGTCCAGTAGAATGTGCACCATGGTCAAGATTGTTGGAATTCAAACCTTTTACAAAAAAAGAAAAGGTAGTTCTTACGGTGTGATGATGATTAATTTTAGACTTGAACATCTGCCTGCAGTGAGCTTCAAATTGGGCAAATGAGGTGGGCATAGGCTGATATCTGCACTTCTGAGGTGCTTGGGTTTTTGATAGCTAAAGGGAAAAAAAGTGTGGGTTGAATGTGGAATGCTTAGTGTTTGATCTTTGCTTATGTCTCTGTTTTATTAAGGTTTTTATGCTTTTGTACCCTTTTCCACAGTTGATGTCCAGTTTTTTTTGTACCTTCATCCTGTCTACTCTGATTTATTTCCATGCAGTAAACTATTCTGTGGCTCACTCTTGTTTTTTGCAGTATTTGGAAGATGAGGACGTAAATAATCTCATCTTCCTCTGCATGTATACATCCACTTCTTTGCTCTCTTCTTCATGTGCTGTCTTCAGTACGTTTCTTTGACTCTGTCTCCTTGTTTCCTTTGGTAATGTACTACTTATCCCATCCTTGGTCTAGGCTAGTAGCTGGGTCCAGGGAATAAAAGATTAGTTTAAAAACACTTTTTAATACGTACAGAGGTGCTCTATTGAGTCAATCTACCTGTTCCATAAATAGCAATCTTAGTTGAAAGATGTAAAACCAAAGTAACTCGTTTCAGCATTGAAAATGTTCTGGCAAGGAAACAACATACATTCACTATGGCTTTCCAGTTTTATTTTCGGAATATTTTGCATTTCACTCACATTCTACGTGCTGTTTCAAAGCCCTCTACAAACATAATAAAATAAACTTACTGATAGCTTTCTAGGCATACGTTTTGTGTGTTTCATTGTCAGGAAAGGTAAGTAAGAGTATACTGACAAACTGGCTCCTTCTATGACAGCTCAGTTCAGACTGTTTTATATGTAGGGACACGTGTACTGCATTGAAGAGTACAGGGCAGAGATGGCTGAGCGAGGTAACGGAGGAGACAGAGCCACAGAGTGCAGTGCAGCGCTACTGAACACAGCTGCCCTTACACAAGGCAGAGCGGGCTTTAGCTGAAGGCACAGGACCGCGTGGGGAATGCCACGAGCGTGACTTTGAGCCAGAGGAGGACACCTCCTGGTTTCACGCGAGTGGCTGTGCTGTGCGCTTTAGTGGTTCAGGGGTGATGGCCGAGCGGCTCATCTAGGCATCGCTTTTCCTTAGCAGCACCCGACACTGAGGCTGGGTGAGCCTTCCCGTTCCAGTTATGGCTGGCTGTAATCGTTCTGTTTGCAGGGCTGACTTTGCTCTTCACCTGCCTCTGCTTCTGTGCTGCCGCTGTCCTGGCTCCCTGTGCTTTAAGGAAAGCCAATACACAAGGTTTTAGGTTAGCTAAAAATGCCTTACCTGGGCTGATGAGCTTGCATCTTTCACTGGCAGGGCTGTGTTTCTTCAGGTTCCATGGCTAGTTTGAGGATCTCTACACCACAAACCTTTGCGAAGTATTAGTGTGCTCTGATCTTGCTTTTAAAAACTAATCTAGTTAATGGGCAAATTGGTTGCTAAATCAAGCACATCTTAATCCCGTGCTAAATTTGAGAAGCTTACTTCTAGGTTTTCCTCACTTGTTTCTTCTGTGAAGAAGGGACTTTTTAGCTTTGTGTTCTTCATATGTTCCTCTTATTTTTGGTTCCTCCTCGTTTTTTTCTAAACTAAATACCAATTTGTTGCCTTCCTTGTCTTTCATCCTGTACCACTTTTCCCTATGTAGTAATTATTTAGGGATCAAGACATTTTTTCGAAGTCCTGCTTTGTTAGAGCACATGACCTCAGTGGTCAGAGATTATTTGGTAATAACTGTGGGGGAGTCTCTGTTTGTTTGCTTTGTTTTAGAGAGTCCTGCATTTATGCCTTAAGATGCTCCAAAGAGGCATGGCATCTTAGGCGGTTGTTATTAAGCAGTATTTACAAAAGGCCTCCCCCTCCCTTCGTTTCATTGGACTAACTGATGTTAAGGCACCGAATCAAAGCAAGGCTACTGCTTGACCCAGACTTGGTTGGTGTGCTTTCCCATTGGCTTACTCTGAGGATAAAGCAAAAATTATCTTATGTTGTATTTTTGGACTGGGAAATAGTAAGGGACGAACTCGTAAGCGGCTTGTATTATATTCCTGGCTGTTGGGTGAATCTTTGAATCTGTGTTGCACATTTAGATATACTTGAAAACTTGCTTCCTGTGATGGGAGATAGAATTCACTTAGATAAAATTCTGTAATAAACCTTATTTTAAGCTGCAGAGAAATATTTGCTCTAGTTTTTGTTTGTGTGGTATCTTTGTTTTTCTTAAATAAGCCCTTGATCAAAAAATGCCCAGTGTAATTTCCTGGGTAGCTTGGGAATATACTTGCTGTATATTTAGAGTATTGTGTATGGCAGACAAAGATGAAATATAGATACTGGTTGATGTATGATAGAACGTGGACAAATGTCATACTTACAAAGCGCTGGTTTGCATCTTAGCAAGGACATTAATATTAATGTTTTAAGATGAAAAGAATGCACTTCTGCAGGCCCTTATATGTATGCTTATCTTGTAGCTTTGGGTAGTTGACAGGGATAAGGTCCTTCATGTACTGCTCTATTTATATCTAAATCAGTAGGGGATTGTACATGTATTGGTGTGCATGCAAAATTAGCAACACATTTCAGTTAGTGTGTGGAAGCAATAAAGTTGCTCACGCGGTTAAAATTTTTACAAGAAATGTAACTTATTTTCTTTGGCAATCCCCTTATATCCAGGAGCCTTGCATTTGAATTTCTCTCATTGTCTGTAGTAGTCTGTGCAAAAGGCTCAGATCTGTCACTTGGTAGTCTAAAAATTGGTATGGGAAAAGATAAAGGTGTATATTTTATTGTTATTAATTTACTTACAGAGCATTTATTGTACTTCATAAGAAAGGGAATTCTGGAGTTATAGTGTTCTAACCAAAAGTATTTAATGGAAATCTGTGTGGCAGTATTTTTATGACTTAAGATCTTTTTAGTCACTGGCACTGCAAGATTCAGGTACCTTTGGTGTTATCTCACTAGGCTGATCTCACATCAGTATTTCCTGCGTTTTTTAATACTCGGTGTGCTGAGATGTTTACCTGTGGTCAGACTATTTTGAATCTGAAGTACTAACTAATTGTTTTTGAGAATTTATAGCTTCAGCAAAGTTCAAAATAAAGAATAAAATGAGCGAACACTTTTCCAAGTCTTCCAAAGGAGAAATTATTTTTGGTAGTGCTATGATTATCAAATAAAGCAAAGTATATACTGCTGTAGTGTTGGAAGTTGGTTAGGGTAGAAGAGAAAAACTTGTATATATAAACTTAATAATCTCTTAAGAGTTTGTTTTTTAAGCTTAAATAAAGAAGACTGCATAAATGTGTATTGCTTTTAAATCTTACATAAATTATTTTCCCTTATATTAATATTTTAAATACCTTAGAAAGTATGTTAGCTCCACAAATGTCATTTGCTAAGGGCAATAAGTGTTTATTTGCCTCTCTTCTGTACTGCTCACTGCTTCCTACCTGTGATGACAACTTTCTGGCCCTATTCTGCTTCTTTTATAATTGTTTCTGATGTTTCTTCCAAACTACTACCCGTATGTTTGCAGCATGTTCTTTCCAAGGTAGATTGTAAAAACACTTTCTCACTTTAATGCCCTCTGATGTTTGGTATCAAGTCATGCTGCATCTTGTGATCCAGATCTGTGAGTGCTTACTTATGTCAAGCTAATCTTACTGTTGTCACAGGATTATTGTGGGTGTAAATGTTTGCAGTGTTTTAATGGTCAGTTACATTGAGGTGTGAATCACAAAGTCACATCGTTTTCAGTTACTCTGTTAATTAGTATTGGACTGAATAGATCTTAAAATTTGAACTCATTTGAGAAGTAAAAAACGTTGAGTCTGAGAGGGAAAATAACACACAGTGCTTAAAGTAGAAAGCAAAACTTCGGTATTGATTGTCCTCTGTACTTTGTTTCCGTGGTATGTCCATCTTGCTTGCTTGCTTGTCCTTTGTAAACTCTGTGCTCTTGCATCCTGTGCTGCCTCTTTGTTTTGGTTTAGTTTGGAAAATAATATAGTGCAAGTACTCCAGCAGCCTAATTCTACCTTTTCAAACAATATTTGCTACTAGGCCTTTTGCAATTAAAAAAACCACAAACAAACCACCCACCCCCACCCCCCAAAAAAAAGACCAAAGCAAAACCAAAACAAGAAGGCCCTTGTAAGATATTTAGATTTGTTGAAGTAGTAAAGTATGTTTGTCAGACTTTCTGGTTCTCATCTGTTTGCTCAAAAAAAAGTTTTGTTTGTCAAGTTCTAGGAATTCTCAATTATTTAATACCCAGGAGTGTTTATTTTGTGTGACAGTGTTAAGTGTTCTGTGATGCTCTGAATCGTATAGATGTTCCTTTCCATCAGTGAAACTTTTTAATTTGGTGGAAGCCAGCTTACTTTGTGCTAGTTGTGGAGCAGAGGCTGCCACGTGCCCATTGATTGTTGTGTGGAGCTCACCCAGGTTATTCGGTGCAGTGAGTAGTGATTCACTATTTTCAATCTTTGGCAGAAAGCTTTTTGGTTTTTTTACGTAGTACCTTTTAGTGTGATAGGAAAAGAGTACGTCTGGTAGGCAAGTTGAAACACTAGTAGAAAAGTTGCTTCATGCTGTGTGATGATAAAGACAGCTGTTGCTCCATAAGGTTGGAAGTTAGGGATTTTTGGGGGGTGTTAATTCAGTGATACGAGTGTGTGCTTGGTAAATGAGAGGTGAACTGTTTTATTTCCTCTGTTATTTTCTCCTATGTTTTGCTCACCTGCACACATCTTCCTTATTACTATTAAGGAAAAGAGAAAGGACAAAAAAGCAATCTGGGCTGTTCCGGTCTCTGCTTTTTTAAAATCCTGGCAGGGAGAAATTAAAGATCGGTCACAAGACCTCTTGAACATACTATGATTTTGTCTGGCTGTTTGCACATTCACATGTAAGCCTGCAAGTGTGCAGATGTGAGAGGATGTCTCTTCATGCGGATAATACCACTAACAGCGGACCACCCAGCAGAGCAGTTGGTCAGAGCAGCCCTGAGATCGTGAGGCGCAGCAGGTTCATACTGATGGAGAAGGGAGAGACAGGGTTACTCGGCACAAAGGCTTGTGGCACTGCTTCAGATACAGCTATTCTAGCACGCTTCAACCATGAGTAATTAGGCAGCTCCTCTGCTGTGAGCGCCAACAAGAGAGCTTAGGCACTGTGGAGCTACCCTGCGAGTAGTTCAGCCTGGTCAGATGCTGCAAAGCTAAGGCAGGGAGCAGGAAAGCTGTCTGCATGTGCTCAGTATCTACTCATGTGTTCTTGGCAGTGTTCCTTGTGATCCCACCAGCCAGTCGGTTTGTTGTAGGCCACTTGGTTGTGTTTTTTTTTTAAAGTAGGCATAGGGCTTCAGCCTCCTAATAGTTTATGATGTTGGACATAATCCTAGGAAATGGGGTTTTGTGCAAGGGCCAAAAGGCTTATGATGATAGACCTACTTCTAAAACTCACGTTAGCATGAGGCAAAAAAACTTTGATACAACTGTCGAAATTTTGGCACGTATAGTCAATCTTTGCTAAGTGCAGAGTTAGCAAAGTGTCCTTAAATGGAGATACTAATATGCACCTTATTTTGTGGTAAGGGATATCAGCATTTGTAACGGTATCTTTAGATGTTTGAGCAGATTTCTGCAGAACTACACGAACATTTTAACTGTGTTTTACAAGTAAGAGGTAGATTGTCATAAATGCCTGCTAAAAAGGCAAAGACGAGTGGTTAGTAGAAATCACAACATTTGCAAGTTAGGATTAGAGCATCCTTTTACTGGATCCTATGTAAATGCACAAAAATACAATGGCTAAGCAGGATTCAAAAGTGAACACTTGAGCAACTCTAGAACATGCATCCCTCGTGTCTTCAGCAAGTCAGGCTGCGGCTCTCCTGTTGTAATAGTCCTGTGTGCGTTGTGTAACATCACCGGGCCGTCACGTTGTTCAATATCATCAATACATTGCAGCCTCAGGGCTTGCGCGTCGTGCATGATGCTCTTCAAGAGGTGGAAGGATTTTATTGCCCTCTATTTTTCAGATAAGAATGTACTGAGTTAGTTCTCTGCACGCTTCAACAGTGGATAGTGTGTGTCACGAATTATTCTTCAGGGAAGTCATCCATTTAAATCCATTTCTATCAACACAGAAACTGGGATGAACATGTGCCAGAGGTATAGAAGAGGAGTTAAGATTTTTTTTTTTTTTTTCCCTTTATCTTTTTGATAGGTTTAGCATGGAAATACTTTTTGGCAGCAGAAATTGATCATACTGATAGATGCAGGAGGAGTTTGAAGTATGCCATCTTGTACCAGCGTTTCTAGAACATGCCTGATCAGAAGGTTCAGATACTGACAATATTGTACTTCAGAATCTGCCCCGTTCTTTGCTACTGTAACTCCAGCAGACCGACCCTTTGGCTATGATTGATTTTACAACTGATCAAACAGTACGCTGGTGAAGGCCGGTGCTCCTTTCGTCCCATGTGCAGAGGTGTTTCTGATAACTTCATTGCCTCAGTGTACTGCTTTGTCTGGTGTTGCTTCAAATGTTTAAAGCAAATTGGAGAATACCAGTTATTCTCCAGTGAAGGCCCTGGTTTTATTTTAACTTTCACAGTAAAAGGACGCTGCTGTATTAAATTTCTTTGTAAAACACATTTTGTATGTGTTTATTATTTTCTTGCTAATAGTAAATAATGGAAATGCCGCTTTATTATTTGAAATCTATCAAAAAATTCTGATATCGGTAATTATTGAAATATTTGGCAGAGAGCAGGAGTGAGCCTCAGTATTCCAATTAAAGGGACTTTGCAAAAAATATAACTTTATTAGGCAAGCAACATCTGTGTGTAAAAGTGAATACGGTGCTACTGTAAGCTAAAACATAGACAGAGTAACAGTCAATATTTATTACCCTTTGAGATGTACACTTGTGTAGAATTTTTTCCAAAGTGCTTGCTTCAGCATTTCACTGTACTTAACAAATACATTCAAACAATGATATATTTAAAATTAGGGTGCGTTATAATACTAGACTTAATCATTAAGTACCATCAAGGAACAGATGGCAAGAGAGGCCACAACTGCTTTGCAGTCTGCATAGATTTAAGCATGAAGCCATTAAGCTATCACATTCCCATCGCTGATAGATTTTGGTCAATGAAAAATTAAAGACACATAATCCCTGATTATATGAAGTCTCAATCTGTAATTCATGACACTGGTAGTATTTCAAAATCACTGAAGTTCTCTCTGTAATCAGTAGTTTTAAACTAATGCATTATTGGGATAGATGCTCTTGTCTGTTTTTATTGCTATTGAAATTAATGTATCTTGTCATAAGTAGGTTGCTCTTAAATGTAAAATTGCTTAAGGGTATCTTTTACTGCTCTGCTTCCTATTGACTTCTAGACAGATTTGCCCTATTTTGCTAGGCTATTTGGCACTGAAGCAGTTCAGCATCTCCACCTAATAAAAGGAGTAATTCAGAGTTCAGAGCATGTATTGCCTTAAAAATGCTTATAGTCTAACTAGCACAGTAGCCACTAGAATGTTATGTTTTTAAAAAACTGTTTTTTAAAGCTATCTTTTACAAAGGTCTATTTTAGAACCGATTTATTTTCAAAATTATTTCATTTGCATCTTGTTGTATTCCCAACAGCATGTACTAGTTTATTTCAGTGGTATTGGACCAAATGTATTCTAATAAGCAGAAGCATTTAGTCTTAATACAGATGTAATTATTATAAAAAATTTCTTGGTCATGAAAATGAAACAATTCAACCTATGGATACAAGTAACTTATTAAAATCTGTAATAAATTAGTTGCTAAAAAATGTAAGCTAATTTAAAGATGCATGCTCTTGAAAGCAGTACAGATTTTGGCGATTTATGTTTAGAATTTTATCTTCCTGTGTGAAAAATGTTTGCACATTGTATTTCATTAGATTTTTTTCATTAGTTATTTCAAATGCTTGATGAGAAAATTAGTAGGTCTATTCCTGACTTGGACCAGTCTGACAAAATACAATTAGACAAACAACATATAATGGCACATGTCTAGCTAACATCGTGCTGTGTTATTTCCTCTTTGAGAGGAACGAGTTAAGACATCAATAGTTAAGAAGATGGACTATATTGACTAAATGAAGATTGCTTAAAATGGTGTTTTGTGGATTAAGGAGACTACTGAGCTTTTAAGTTGGAGGCTTTGAGAGAATGAGGCCTGGTTATCAGTATTGGGAATGAAGGTGGGTTTATTTTTTAAAATAATGAATTTCCTGCTGAAGGACCTAATCACAGTTCTTTTGGTAACAGTACATGGTGCGAGAAGTGATCTGTCAGGCCTGTTCTTGGCTGTTCAATACACTTTGCAGGTCAAAACGGACAGTTCAAGTATAATCTGAAAGCTAGAAATCAGTGACTGAAAATGAGGGAACACTGGTAGATACAAACACTGAAGGATTCTTCTACCAAGTGGCCTCCATTTTAAATGTTTACATTTCAACAAGTGGGTCATGTTACTAGGTAGCCTATTAATATTCTGTGTTTATAACGTATAATCATTTAATGACATAATGTGGTTAGAAAGGGTTAAATTACCGTAGTACAGAGGAGAAGTCCCGTTTGCACTGGAAGGTACCGAGAGCAGGATTTCACTCTGGGAAGAGTTAGAAATAATTTTTTTCCAAGTAAAAGTCATCCTAGTCATTGCTAACATGTATTGATTGAGAGTGTCAAAGATAACTTACCTCCCTCGTTGGAAGAATAACGAGCCAATATGACAATCTTTCCAAAAAAGCGACAAAATCAAAGAAATAAAACTTCCTACTAGCTATAGTGAATTATTGTTTAATTACATTAAAAATGATTGGTAGAGATTAGTAGTGTTAGTACTGATATTTAAGTAACTTAATTTTATTGATCCTCAAGAGCAAGGGGTTAAACTTCTTGTTACCATAATCTATTTTAAAGTTCTACTGAAAGGTGTTAAGGGAACATTGAGTTTTGGGTTTCTGTTGGACCTGCCACCATAATCTTTTGGAAAAATTTAAGATCATTAAAATAAATTTATTCTGTGCACCTTCTTACAAGGTCTGTCTGAATTTTCTAGTACAGCTTTTGAAATGAGAAAGTGTAAAGGCTGAGCTTTTATGACGTTTGTGTTTTGAATTCTTGTGGTTGCACGCTAATTTTTGTGTTGATACTAAAATAAGAGCTGTTACAATATCCAGGAAACTCTTAATGCCCTCTGTTTTGAGTGCTCTAAAGGGAGAGTCATCTAAAATGCGTGGCTGTAGAAACACTGCTGAAGATGATGAAAAAGCCTGGAGATAATCTGATAGTCATTAAAGATGAAGATTAAGGGCCCAAATCGGCCTTTTGGAGTTATGAATGTAGAAACAGGAGACTTCAGCTGATCTCTGTATGCCATCAGGTCAGCAGGATTTATCCTGGATTTTCTCTTCTGATTTTAACAAATTTGAATGAATTCAGTTTGGAAAGGAGTTCAGTTCTGCACATCTGCAAAGCATAAATGCTTTTAGCCCGTTTAGTTCCTTGTGCAGCTACGGGTTGGCTGAATTAATAAATCCAAGGTGATATCTTAGTCATGTAGTTTTGGCTGATATATTCTAAAATGCACTTTAATTGTTTATAGTATTTTTAGGAATGTGGTGATGAGCACTTAGGAATGAGGCAATTGCCCATGTAAGAATCCGTGTCCTAATTTTCCTAGATTTATATTCATATATATGAGAAAGAAGATGCTATGCTTACTGCTTTTCTTTTAAAAATGACTGTGTGGTAGAGGTGCATTTTATATATGATCTGACTTCCTTTCCCAGCAATGTTTTTTTCTACATTATTTCTATTCATGCTTGCAAGCCAGGAAATTCTGATAGCAATAAACTGAAGAAAAGACATAAATATATCTCTTAAAAATTGTAAGATGCTAAAACCAAAGAAAGCTGTAAAAGGCAAATAAAAGTTTGTTTAGGTAACTTAAATTTAAAAGAAAAGTATGTAAATTTTGTTTATAGTGACACTCCTACAGAGAGCATGTGAAACTACCGAAGTGATCAACTGCATCAAAATAGATCCTGATACTACTGTGTTCAGTGGAGTAGAGGGAATAGCTCATTTTGGGGGGTTGGTTATTTACACTACCCATTACAGCTGAATCGAGTATCTGTATAGAAATGTATGAATCACGTGTATATCAATGGTCTTGTAGACTACTTAGTTGTAGTTTCTTTAGGTAAAATAGATCTATTCTGTATGATGCATATTCTTTTTCTGCACAGCCTTCAGTTTGTGTGCATCAGTAGCATCTGGCTTTCAGGTGGCAAGTCCTAGGTGTCCTGCCAAGGCAATTCATGCTGACCTGTAACCTGCTCCCTTCAGTCTCCTTCTGAGGAACTCTGCAGGAATACGCGGGGTGATGGATGTGCTTTTCAGCAGGCAGTTCCTGTTCTCCAGCTGCAGCTGTACCTGCGTGTCGCCTGGCAATACAGTGCGCCCAAGTCATTGAGGGGAGGCCTGTGAGGAGCCTTTGCATGCTGCTTAGAACCCAGGTGATTCACCTGCAGAAAAAATATAAATACAGACCTTCCCTCAAGTGTGACTCTAGTAACTGAAGCATCGTCTGTACCATGCGTAGAATAACTACCTCTCGTTTAGACAACACTTGTACTAAAAATTTGAAGAATTGGGGTTTTTTTGGCAATGGCATTTCTTTTCCCTCGGTATTCAGTTGTGTCCACTACAATATTCAGATCACTTCAGTATTATAGCAAGTTAGCCCCCTTTCTGCATTTGGTTCCTGAGTATAATCCTTTGCCTGTACATGGTGTTACTGAATTCCATTATACTGCTGTCACACCGCTTTTGCACTTTATCAAGATCATTCTCAATTGTCATAGTGTTCTTTGAAGTTTCTTTTCCGTTCCTCCCAATTTTTGCCAGTGGCAGTTCTGGTAAGTATATTCTGTATTCCATTGTCTAGATCATTAATGACAATGTTGAATAAAACCAGACCCAGCAGGCACACACCCTTGCAGGAACCTCCAGCTTGACAGTGAGAAGTTGGTAGTTTCTTGTTTGAGTGTAGTATTCCAGCCAGCTGTGCATTCATCTGACAATAATACCATTAAACAATACAAGAATATAATTAAATATCAAAAGTTGTGTTGTGCAACTGTATCGAGTATCTTTGTAAAAGTTAAGAAACTTCACCATTGGCCACCTCTCATGAACTTTGTAAGCCTTTTACAGGGTGTTGTGGGGGAGTCGCATTGGTTCTGCATTGTTTTCCTTGAAAAGTCACAATGAATGGTTGTCATCCTGTCTCGTATGTGGTTAATAACTTGGTATGTCATGAGGTATTGAAAAAGGATGACTCATCTGCGTTTCCTCAGATCCTTTCTGCTTTTTGAAGGAAAAGGGGATTGATTTCCTCTCTGAAGCCAAGATAAACCAGAGAAAAATCTGGTAGTATGTGAGAATACATGGCAGAAACTCCAATTAATAGTTCCTTTGTTGACAGATTTCCGTCATCTGTAAATAAATTTAAAATAATTTAGCGTGTGTTAGTGTGATATATTTCATATTCTTCGTTGTTCTAAAAGTGAGAACTTACGTTCTGGTTTTGTGCCTCATGATAGTAAAATAGCATCGTATAGTTTTTCAGTGTATAGACATTTGTTAACGTAGCTAGTCTGAATTCTGTTATTTGTAATTATCTGCATCAGCAAGAATGATTCCTGATGTCTGCAGTGTGTGCTGGAATATTTACATTATGGCTGTGTTCTGCTTTCTGTATTCTGTCAGGGAGGGGACTGCTTGTGGAGCAGTGCAGAGCCACAAAAACTTTCTTCTTATATTCATTCTCCAGTAATTCTGATGGGTGCTCCCAATTGCATACTGCATTAATAGCCAAAAAGGGTGCTAATCTGACTAGCTGTATCAGAGCCAGATGTTTCAAGTTACTTTTTTCTGCCTTTGGTAGTCACTTCCACAACTCCTCATTTACTTGTGGAGGGAAAAAAAAGGTATGGTAACCAAGAGAAGAAGTTGTTCTGCTGGTACATTAACTGTATCATTTGTTATATAGGGAGCTTTAAAGATTAATGTTCGGTGTGTTTAATTTATTCCTCTTTTTTTCCCCCCCCCCAGTAATCCAAAGTCTGCTAATCAGAGGATAAACAAAAAAGTAAACAATGATGCATCATTAAGGATTCAAAATTTGTCTATTTTGGTGAAACAAATAAAAACTTACTATCAGGTCAGTAATTGTTTCTTGTATTATGTTTTGCCTAGAATTGTTTCTAAGTATTCTTTTATAGTTATACCTTTAAGGGTAACAATAATAAGATTAATACTTTGAGTTATTGTATGGATGGTTGTTTGTTTATACACCTGGTCAAATTTTTTATCACACTTAATTTACAGGTATAGTAGTAGTCTGGAAACACTTGTATGTGAATGGTACGTTTATATAATAGATAATCTGCACATCTTTGCTCATATAGTACATTAAGCAGTATTGGTTGGTGTTTTCTGAATTGACGCAAGTTTTGTGCCTATGAGAGAAATTATTAAATGTGCATTTAGTCTTTATCAATGGAATCTTGGTAAGAAAAATGTGATAAAATTTATTGGGTTTAAAATTAATTTGATTTTTCAGTAGGAAAAAATCAGTGAGGTGATAATCAAATGGGAATTTGTAGTAAATGTGGTGATAACCTGATTTAGAGCTGTAAAATGGCCGTTGAATTTTTGTGTTTTGTGCAGTAGGTTAAAGCTGGTACTATGCCTTCTAGATGCAGTCTGGATAGAGCGGTGTGCACATGGACATGCTATAGCAGGACACTGCAGATATCACCGGTGTCCCTTATAGTGTGTCTTTTAGTACCCTTCCACAATTCCTTGCACCTTTCTGCCAAGAGAGTCCAGATCTGGGAGAAAATCTGCTTTGATCAGCCTCTTAAAGTGAGCGCATCACGACAGAGCCTGTACTGTTGTATGCTTTTCCTCAGGCGTACGCACATAGTGCGTGTTCTCAAAAACTCCAAGGTACAGTGAAAATTCCCAGCTGTCACCTACTGCAGCGGCCAACCCCTGTGCATCTTTCTAGCTTGCACTTTGTGCGTGTGCATACTTCGCATCGTTCTTTTCTTGGCAGCTACTACATGCGGGTTTACGTGCTGCCCGCTAAGACCCAGATGCTTTTCCATTTTCTGATGGTAGTCATTTTTGACCAGGCATTAGTGTTTCACAACTGGTGCACCAGAAGGCACAAACACTGACAGGACTGATCTTTATTTGAATACAAAGCGTTCCCTGTGCTGCTTTGGCCCTACGGTATGAGCCAGTCCTAGAGCAACAGTATCAGGCAGAATTGCTTGCATTTAGGTAGCTGGCCTTTGAATGATTCAAGGTTGTGAATGGTGCTCCAAACCTTTGTGTTAGAAATAGTTTATTATAGCTTTTTTAAAATAAAAAAGTATTTGTATTCAATAAACGCTAAAACTGGTCGCCATGCTGTTCATGGTTCAAGTTTGTCTTGTGTAAGTGTAAGCTAGAGAGAGATGGAGAACTACAGACACTTTTTACCCCCTTTCCCTGCCCAGTCTCTCGGGCTTCTGGCCTTGTGAGACACCAGCCTCTTCAGATAGTGAGGGAACCTAGAAACATTGCAGGTCTGGCATTTTAGTAGGAGTAAAAGCATTTAGTAGGCAAACTGGAACACTTGTTCAAATTTAAAATTGCTTTTTGCATGTGTGGATGTTCACTCAGATATGGCCAGATGCATGCAGGGAGCTTTCTGCACCGTGGTAGTTTACTGGCTTTGGAGAGAAGCGTGCAGGGATGGGCTGTAGTCTTTGTTCCCTCTCAAGCTTAGCACGGCCTGGCAGCTGGTGTTTTCCCACAGCCTGTGCGTGGGTTAGCAGGGCAGCGTAGCAAACTCAGTTTCAAGAAGAGGTCAGTTTAGTTCCTGTCACCTGTGAAGTTACCCAGGGCAGAAGAGCTAGCGCTTGACGGGTGCCTTGGAATCAGGGAGGCCTCCCGCGGCCTGGGGTGCGGCTTGGCAGAGCTGCGAGCCCTCGCACCCGAGTGCTTCAGGCATCGTGCTTGGTAAATGCTCTCGGTGGGATGCCTGAGGTCTGGGAGTAGTGGAACACGGGAAGTAACCACTGTATTGAGATATGAGATTAGTTAATATCTGGAATATTACAGTAGGAATGAGATATTAATGGACATGGGGATTTTTAATTTTAGCATTATGTTATCCTGACTCTTAAAACTTTTTATTCTGAGTTTGTCTGTGCTAGTTTATTCCATGTGTTTTTATAACACCTGTGGAAAATGTTCTCTCAATTTAGCAAATAATTGCATCAGTGTTGTATATGTACTTGTCAAAAAACCCTGCACTGATAGAATATAACATTCAAAATTAAAATGTTATGTTAGATTATACAAGTTTTTTTGATTCCTGCATCATCTTTGTTCTTCTCTGTAATTACAATTGCGTCGTCTTTTTCCAATGAAGCTGCTTTACTTCCTTACAGCATTACCAAACTCTTACTAGGTCCCAAACCAGTCTTTTGAGCCTATACATTTCCTGGCAGCATAAGTGTGGAATTTTTCTCAGCAGCTGATTCAGGAGAACTGATCCCCCTATAAGTTTTGGTGGGCTCAGGAGGTTTAATATAGTGAACTTCCATGACTCCCATGGGTGCTCTGTCAGCCTCATTTGACAGATAATGTGTGAGTCTTTAATAAAATAAATGTTAATGAACTCCACAAGTCTGTACAAGCAAGGCAGAATTTTGTAAATAAGCTTAGTTTATTTTTGCAGGTTAAACAACTGTTAAATATGTGAATTTTGGGACACACAGGTTCCAATTTCAGGCTTTTAATAGAAGCAGTCACTTCAAAAGTAAACAGAAATTGAGAGCAGTTGCACCGAGCTTACTGATGAAGTTAACACCGTGTGACAGAAAAGGTGGTAGACATCTCTGAAACAAGGTAGAAGTGTTGTAAGGAAAGAGGTGATAATGTCATTAGTCCACAGAGGACACGTTTCTTGGTTACACCTGCTTGTACTCTGCTTCACAGTAAGAAAAGCTTTATAATAGCATCATGGAATTATTTGAGCTATTGCAGAAAAACAAACAACAAAAAAGCTCCCAAGCCCCCACTTTTTAAAGTATGTGATTTTCTTTTGTAGTAGCTATAATGCTCCTTGAATTCCTTATATTTTATCTGTTCTTTGTTGCTTTAAAACTTCCTGTGGTGCATGTCTGCTTTTTTTTTTTTTTTTTAATTTGAAAATTGTCTTTATCAAGATCGCAGAAGTACAAGAGTCATGGTTGGTTGGAAGTCATGATATTTGAGTAGGTCAAAGCTGTTTTCTCCCTCCTTATAATTTGCCTTAGGCATGTGCAATGAGAGTACATATTTTTCAGTCTAGTATTAATCAATTCAGATACAGTTGTTCATGTCCTATATTAACTGGTGAGAACTTTCAAGTACAGCTATAGCTAATAATTTCCACAGGTGTTTTTCAAGTAATATTGTCATTTTTCAAATTTGACATAAAATGAGTTGATTTATGGTATGTTTTTAGCTTACAATATGACACCTAATATGTGCCTTTTGGATGCAAAGCGGTGATGGTTCTGGAATACGTTGCTTTTGAGTATGAACATTATATGTATTAATGAACCTGTCACTGTGGAAAAACAAAAAGCATGACTCTGGAGATGCCGATAGGATGGCATCTGCTGTGAATAAACATCTGGGAACAGGAGGAAGACTATTCTGCTTCAGAAGAATTAGGCTCTGTCTAGACTGGGGATTTGACCTGATTACAGCCATTACTGACTGCCAGAAACTATCCATTGATACAATCTATAGAATAGATAGGCAAAGCTGCTGCTTGAGCGTGTGGGACTTACCAAACTAAAACTCGGCCTGCTCATGCAAATAGGATTTTGTACCTTTATATTCAGGATTGTCCCGGCATAACGGCAGCAAAAAACTGTAATTTTCACATCCGTGTTTTGGCGAGGCCCCCGAGACTATGGATGTGCAACAGAGGAAATTGATCTTTTATAGTATAAATGTACCTTAGAGCAAATAAAATAAACGTCTATCAATAAGCTAGTCAGAGAAACATGAACACTAATAATTTAAAGGAGTTTTGCTACGTTCTGAGACACGGAGTCTAGTTGGCTTAAGATCCCTAAGCCAGCTCATTGCCACGAGAGGATTTTACCATGTTGAAATGATCTTGCAAACCAATAAAACAAGGCCTTTGTAGAAGTAATTAATACTTGTAAGGTTTTTTTAATGAGACTCCAAATAATTAAGTATTGAATATGTGTATATTAAGACCAGAAAAATTGTAAACTACTTATGTAATACTAATTTCTCTTTAGTGGTGGTTAGTATTTGATGTTTGCTTTTGTTCAATACATATGATTTAAATAATATTTTAATTAACTTTTATAGGAGAATTTACAGCAGTTGATCATGATGTCTTTGCCAAATGTATTAATAATTGGAAAAAATCCTTTTTCTGGTAAGTTTATTTTTTAACTAAGATGAAAATTGAAATAAGTGTAATAATTTGTATTACTTCACTGGAAATAAAATTCATATAGGATTGAGCCTTTCAACAGAAGATTGTGTAAATAATTTTAGCAAATAAGTGGTTTAATAATGATGAGTAACATTTTCTTTGTTCACACCGAAGGTACGCACTTTACAAAGATGTGTTCTGTCCAAACCTCAGCGCTGGCTGTCATTAGGATTTATACTGAAACGAAGTGCATTTCCCAGCAACCAATGAGCCGCTGATATGACACAGTATAAGTTTCACGTATTCCCAGCTACTATGCTTTCAACTTTCTTTACCTAAACCACCCCTGAGAAAATTGGCAGTTCAATGCATCTCACTTGATCCAGCACCTAATCCTTGTTTTTACTTCCCCAAAACTTTCCTGCTTCTCTTGCACCGTTACCTGAAAAATATTGCAGTTACCTTATTGCTTTCTCCCCTGAACTGACACTGTCTTTTCCATGCTCCCACCTTCTCTGCTTCCAGCTCTGAGAGTTGCAATTTTCAGACCAAGAAAATTAGCCTGTATGGACCCAGCTGACTATCCACAGCCACTTGGGAATCTCTGCACCATGCTCTCAATTCCAGAAGCACGGAGCAGACACACCTGGCCTGCATGGAGCCACTATGGATTGGGCAGAATTTATTTTCTTGGGTCTAATGTGTCCCAGGTGTTCTCCTTCTGATGTTCTAGCACCTCAGCAGAGAGGTTAGGAACCACTCTAACAGGCTGTGTAGCTTCCCCTGGCTTTTTTCTTTATTTAAGATGTCTTATATGCCATGCTTCCGTGTATGTGAGGCAAGATTTTTCTCATGAGCAAGAAGAACCATCTGTGTTACCTCACTTCTCGATTCCAGGGTTCATAACGTTGATACTTTCCATATCCCATCTGCATATATCCCATTTATGTAGGTAACTTGATTTAATTTTTTTGATTTTTACTTTCTGCTTTTGAATATTGCTGCTTTTGCTTCTGAGGTCACAGCCTTTTAAGTTTTTGTATGTGTAGATGCTGTAATCTATCATACGCACCAAGAAGTGTGAATGTGGTGTCGTCTTTTCCAAAAGAATAGAATCCATCATGCTTTTGTATCTTGATTCCAGACTTAAGGTTTTCGAAAGACTCCATGGCTTTGCCTGGAGACCAGATTTAGTGGAAAAATAGATTAAAAAAACCTGATCATAGTATTGTTTTTGTAGTGACATTTTTTCGTTCTCTTTAAGATACTGAGACAAAGTATGTCTTAACAATATTGTGTAGTGTAAGATGAAATTTTATTAAAAATGCACCACAAAACCCCCCAAAGATAATTTAGTATTCAGTTGTATACATAAAAACCTATGCTTTAGTCATTAAGAAAGCTTCTTTCTGTTTTGGCACCTCAGCTGAGTCTGTGTAGCTTCTGTGGTTTGGCAGCTGGAATCTCTGGTGGCGTATGTATTGCTCTCCTGTGGGGATGTTATTGGATTTGTGAGAGAATACAGACGTTACTGCAGCATAGCCCACATATTACAAAAAAAATTGTTGTGTTCGGACAATATTCTTGAAGATGTTTCAGATTCCTGCCTGAGTTCATCATGGAGCCTGAGCTGAACCAGAAGATAGACCTGTTCTTTTGGGTTCCATCCAGAACCTTTCCCCTTTGAAAGTTAGGACTGCTCTTGCTGTGTCAACTTGCAGAGGACCTCGTCCCTACAGGGATTTTTAAGCTTTTTTTTTTTTTTTTTCCTTTGGTGGGCAAGTGTAGTGAAATCAAACCTCAGTGACCTTTTGAGAGACTTGCTGTGTAAATCTGATTGCATCAAGGTGACCCCCCCGTTGTAAAAGTCAATTTTCTGATAATGATTAGGATTTGGTCCACTAAAACTTAGGCTGTAGCTGTGATTTTTCTCAGGAGCGTCTCCCAGTTTTTCCCCTTTGCGCTACTTTGCGCTTAAGGAATTAGTAGAGAAATACCAGAAGACGACAAATTGCAGAAGGCAAGGGCAGATAAGATTTCAGGAAGAGAAACGTGTTTGACATAAGATTTCAGGAAGAGAAACGTGTTTGACTGTCAGAGGCAGTTGGCTAATCAAGGAGAATGCAGAGAGAATGCTGGATTTGAGCTTTGGTAAAAAAGAGGTCATCAGAGACTTTATCAAGAAACATTTCAGTTGAGCTAATTGGCAGGAAGCCAGTTTGAGGAGGAAACTGGAGGAGAAGAGCTACAGGCTGTGATTGTAAATGTTAAGTTAAATTACAGAGGAAAAGGGGAAGGGAGATAATGAAGAGGTGAATGTTCTTTAACGGGGGAAGAGGAGGGATTAAAACCAGTTCATATTTCTGAGGGAGCAAGCCAGGGGAGGATGGAAGGCTGCAGAGGGTGTGAAAGTCAGGGATACGAGCGAGTGCAGGGGCGATCAAAGGGTAGGATAGGGTAGGGGCAGGGTTCAAGCAGCAAGTTGGAAGGTGTGGAAGAGAATCATCTATTTCTGTATTTGTGATGGAGAGAAAGGAAGAAAAACACACAAGATGGCTGGTAGCAATGGGAAGCTGAGGTTATTCAGTATTTTGCCATGTTCCTTCAGGGAATGTCGGGGAGAGACACGGAAACAATATTCAGGTGGGCTTTTAAAAGCCAGTCAAGAGATGCTGAAGCAGTGAGCAAATGAGCATCCAAAGAGGAGTTCAGGGATTACTTTAAAAAAAAAGTGTGATGAATTTACTGGGATACATCAATGTAGGATATAAGATGTTGAGATGAATTCCTTCTCTTACAATATTCTGGTTAATCTTTATTGATTAAGACAGGCAACCAAGTGGAATTCCCCTTCTTTTGCTGAAGTAGCGTGCTTCTGATGAAACATGTTCATTCATGTTTTCTTTTTCTGTGTAAAAGACTTCACAGCTCGAGTGTTTGGGATACAAGAAGTCTGTATAAATGGTTTAAAGATCTCCCATTTGAGTTCATGTTCTTTGTAACATACCTACTGGACAAACCTCTTTTGAAAAATTTAAATGTTCATTGGGATTATACGTATCTCCTAAAAGAAGCAGTCAAGTCAATGTTGAAAAAAGGCTCTCTACTTAATATTATAACGCCCAGGGAACTCCTTGAAGCCATGAGGAAGGTGGAGAAGCTTAGAATCTGTCTTTTATCTCTGCTTTATGGCAGCAGGCTCGACTCTTTACTGAAAGCTAGTCAAAATCATTAAGAGTTCTGTATCCCTTTAGGTTTTTTCTTGATTTCTTTTTAATTTTCTCTTTTGATCAAGATTACCTCATATCTAACTTTCTGAGAAGGATTTTACATTTACTTCACTTACAAAATACTGTAGTGGATCAAATCAGAGGACAATTTTTCAAGTGCTTGTAAGTGAATGGTTACATCTTTCTTACGTGGGGGTTCATCCAAAATAGTCTCAGTTGCCCAATGTAGAAGCTGATTGCAAACTGCCATTTTGGAAAGAAGGTCTGGTTGAGTTTTCTTTTATGTGCTTATAATCGTCTCGTGATCATTGGAGATCATCTGTGATTGCCAACTGAGTCATTTTAAAAAAAGGGACTTCAATAACTTCGGTCAGGCTCAAGAATGACTGTGCATACCTTAGTGCATGCTGGACGTTCACTGTGGTGTTTGCTGTTCGGACTGAGAGTGAATCTGTTGGTGATGGTCGTAGTTACACCAGCTGTGTTGCAGAATAAAGGTCAGATTTCTAGCCAGACCCAGCATTATGAGGTTTGACAGCATAGCTTTTGTCTGGTTAGCTAACAACGAAATAAACTATTGGCTAAAATCCAGAGTATATTGTAGGAAGGATGCTATTAGGACCCTTTTATACCTAGATAGCCCAATGGCTAGTGTTTTCTGTTTCAGTAAAGCAAAATGATATGTGACCATATAGAGTTTAATTCCAACTAGCCTAAGCTATTTTGCCATCCTTAAAGTGTTTGCTCTATGGCATTTATGTTCTAGATATAGCATATATTTAGTAGCAGGATGAGGACATTGTGAGTGTAAAAAGTAAGATACATCTTTACTAATCTGTAAACAGAGTTCTTGAACTTAAGCTTCTCTAGGAGATTAAGATGCTTGAGGCCAGATTTGGAAATACATTCTGATTTTTAGATGTACGGATAAATGTGTAATAGTTTTATAAAATAACTTAAATGAACTTGTCGCCTAACTCTTACAGCTTGAGGGTGGCAAATAATTTAAGCACTTTTGTAAATACCTTGAGATACCCGAGATTGCAGCTGACAACTTGATTGTAGGTCTCCAAAGCACTTTTGAAAGTTTCACTCTTAAGTTTTGCTTTATGAAGGGCTGCAATGATGTGTTGTTTTTTTTTTCCATTTGGAACTACTATGGATGTTAAGCTATTTGTTAACACTGAAAGTTGGCAGTTAAATGGCAAAAAGGACTAAGTTGAAAGCTGGAAGGATGGGGGTTTCTTCATCTTTTTGTTTTCTAAACTTGGTTAACATACATTATATGAAAATAATGAGTAAACCTGGTGTTTTCTGAGGGGTAGGGGAAGAAACTCGCATTACCATTTTACACCTACTGTTTTTTTGTTCTTGTTTTCTTCTTAGAGCCAGGTACTGAAGAAGTAAAAAAACTCCTCCTGCTTTTACTTGGATGTGCAGTTCAGGTAAGTTTAATTATGTTTACATCTGCATGGAATGGTTTAAGTGTTACCGATCTCTTTTCTTACTATTTTAATACCTGAGGTTGTACATAACTTTGACCTTCCTTCCTCCAGTGGTACTATTGCATTCCTTGAAAACCCGGATATTCTTACAGTTCGAATGGCTACAACTGTACACCTCTTACATTTTATTGTATGAATATAGCAAACTGTGTATGTAGGATTTCTAATAGTTTATTAATTTTAATATTGTTAATTCACCTGATACTGTAAAGAAGGGAAGAAAACTATTAAGTACTGAAGAATTATCTTGCTGATATATCTTACTGAAACTGTTTCACGTATTTAAGAAACTTTTTGATGGACTGTTGTTCTTATTAGGAAAGTTTGTACCATTCAGCTAATTAAACTGAAGAAACAAGCAATCCTATGTTCTTAACAACTTAAATAAGGAACTTGAGTACTAGAGGAGGACACTGAAAAAAATGTCTCTGGAACTCACGGTCATAAAATTTGAATAAGTAGCTATTAAGAAACCTCTTCCTTGCCACATTTCAATAACTGTTTTTTCTTTATTGTTTTATTAGTGTTGAAAGTTGTTATAATTACTGTAACGTGGCATAAACCAAGTATTTATTGGTCAACAAAATTATTGAATAATTTAGTAGTGTGATCATTGTAATGTCAGCTTTATCATTTTTAGCTTTTAGAAATACAAAGGAAGACTGAAAATCCTTGTGATTTTATATATATGTATGTATATAAAATAGATACCTTTATTTTTAGTGTCAGAAAAAAGAAGAATTTATTGAAAGAATCCAAGGTCTGGATTTTGACACTAGAGCAGCTGTTGCAGCCCATATTCAAGAGGTATATTGTTATTTTTGTGCTTTTAATTTTTTTGGAGGTGGAATATCCTATTGTAAGAAGATTAATTGCATTTCTGCAAAAGAAATTAAATCAAATACATGATTTGTATATCTAGTGGTTTTAGTAAGCAAAAAATGCCTTTATTTTTTAACTTGATTCACAAAATATTTCACGATCAAGCTCTTTTGGATTACATTGCTAAAACAATACCAGGGAGCAAGGATGTTGCTCCAAGAATTTCTTAGAATTACAGCAACTTTAGTTTAATGACATTTTCATGTGCAAATTTATTTATAAAATATAATTCAAATTCCATGTATGTGATATGTAATATATATTATGTCATAGCTACTGTTTGCTTTTTATTTTGCCAGAAGCATGAGGTACTACTTTCAGGTAGATAAGAAACTATTCCATAACATACAATTTTATCTGTTTTAAATGTTTTTTCATACCATGTCTAGAGAATTTAACCCGTGGAGTTTCAGCTTTATTTTTCTTATGCTTCCTTTCTACTCTATAATTTAAAGAGGATGTTTTTCTCTTCCATTTCATTCTGTGTAGGTAACTCATAATCAGGAAAACGTGTTTGATCTGCAGTGGATGGATGTCATCGTATTGACACAAGAATATGTTGAACCTCTCTTGAAAAACATGGCGTTACATTTGAAAAGACTTATAGATGAAAGAGATGAGCACTCAGAGGTATGGATGTGGTTTGTTGCTTGAGAGAAGTAGAAGAAATAATTTCTTGAAAATGATACAGCTTGCTATTTTGATAGCTAATAGTCTAATGTGATTCCTTGCTGCCAAAAAGGTGTTTCGGGTAGTTACGGTGTGCATACTAGTTGGTGAATGCTGTGACAAACTAGAAAAGATAATAGCAGACGCTCTTTTTCGTGTAACCAGAGTCTGAAACAACTTTGAATAGCATTCATCTGTAGTTGAAAACAGAAAATCCAAAGCTCTATCAGCTGAAGTTTCCAGGAATCCGTAACCTGTCAGTTTGCAAGCCAGTCACTGAAAGATGCCTGTTACATTACTGTATCCTGTTGTACAGCACTGAGTGAACTGGAGCGGAATTCATACTAGGAGAGGAGGTTTTACAAGCTTATCACAAGGAACAATCATTGTACTGTGTGAGAATCAAGAAACAGAAATGTGTTTAATAAAAATTGCAAGTTTGAATCATCTTGGTGGTCCCAGATTTGCCGCTCAGTACTGAGTGTGGACATGTTAATGTTGCAATTATTCCAAATATTCCTTTGACAGTTAGCAACTGTCTGTCCAGTTCACAGCCTTGATAAGAGTAAAACAGAAACTTAACTGTGAGGGGAGAGGATGTGTGGTAATCCTTTTTTGCAACACGAAGGAAAAGTAACTTTAAAACACAAGAGGCCTTCATATTAGGATAACATCTTTATTTATATGATGAAATAGGAATATTCCTGTAGGTCTCATGCTTTATTCAGTCGCAAAGGATGCTGCTGCTCGCTGAAGAACACCAGTCTTTAGAGATGTGTATTTATCCTCGTGTTCAAGGAATTCATGCCATTTCATTACCCAGTCCATTCTAAGCACCGATAATTTTGTGGACTTAAAAGTCTAAATTTGAGTAGTTTAAAAATAGCCAAATGGTACTGTTAAATAGCTGTGACTGATTGCTTTAGGTATAGAGGTGTATGTAAGGCTTCTAACTTCTTTTATGGTAAAACTTTTCCATTATTCTTGCTTCATTTCAGTCTTTGATTTATTAAGGCATTGAATGATATTAGGTTCTGACATGTAAATGGTACTTTGAATGCAATTCTGTGCTTTTTTCCTCTCTTTTTTTTTTTTTCTTTTTCTTTAATTTCTTAGACTATCATAGAACTCTCAGAAGAACGGGACTGTCTCCGTTTTCTACCTCACGCATCGGCAGCACAATCACCTTGTGGATCTCCTGGCATGAAACGCACTGAAAGCAGACAGCACCTGTCAGTAGAGCTAGCAGATGCCAAAGCGAAGATAAGAAGGCTTAGGCAAGAGCTGTGAGTACACATAGATTGCAGAAGTGTGTTGAGAGTTGTAGGGTTTTAAAACCCTGTCGATTTTGCGCAATGGTACTACTCTATAGACAAAATCTTCATTCTTTCAAATGTTAAATTGCATTTTAAAATGCTCTTTTTAGTTGTTGCACCTCAGGAAGTATATTTTTAGCATGTAAGCATATTTGTGGACCAGTGCGACAAATACAAGTTTTCATCTGTGTTTGTCTTAATTTGTATTATGAATTCTATTGATGTTTTAACCATAAACATACTGAAATCGGTGAACTAGTGCTGTTGTAATTCTGTATCTTTGGTACTCTCAATTTTCTGGAAAAACTATCCATGTTTGAGTAATCTCTGGAGCAGGTTACAATACAGTAATGGGCTCTTTGCTCTCCATAAATTGTTTGTCTTTTAGAAATACTCACAGCTAATCTAATGCAGCGTTGCCTTTGTCTTTTACATATTGTGTCCATATTGCTGTTTCAGTGGCGAGTTCTGTGTGCTTCCTCTGTTGTTCATTATCACTAGTTGAACGTCTGACTATGGTTTAAATATACCTGTATTCTTACGTGTTTCTAAGAGAATAGCTTGGCAGTTGAGGCAGTTATGGGGTGACACACTCAAGAACAGTTGCATGGGGCGGGCAGGTAGGGACTGGAACCAAGAGCTGTGTCCTTACCATTCAGGGATTAGTGGCAAACATCTCCTTTTTAAAAGGCGATAGTGCTGTAGCGATCCCTTAGCAGCAGCATGATGAAGTTACCTGTTTCCTGTTGGAAATGTAGTAAGAAACAGTCATCTATGGTTCATTTATGAAACATTTTAATTTCTTGCAGATCGGAAAAAAAAATTATCATTAGAATAATTTCCTGTCCGCCCTCTTTTTGCTTCTTTCTGTGTAGAAGATTCCTTGTCTGCACAACACTTGTTTTTTCCTGCCATTCAATACTGTTCCACTTCTATCTGCCACACCACTCTACGGAGAAAAATGAAAGAAAGAAAATTATGCAAACCAAACTCCACTAAATCTCTTGACCCATTGCAAACCTGGATGCAGTGAAACAGACTTTGAGTTTACTGGCAGGGGGTGGTTATTTATGGCTAAGGAATAAAGTAATTTGTAAAACGAGTGAATTTTATAGCTTGGGTCAGTTATGATTTCTCGCAGTTTCCAACTTGCTATGTTCATGCAGTTAAGGGAGTGCTCTCTTCTCCCCCTGGTGCTGACCCCTTAGCGAAGGGCTATATTCCCCTCCTTCACCTCATCCAAGTACTGTGGAAAAAATCAGTCCAATTATAACAAAGATCTTTGTTTCTTTGTTTTTCATATTCTAATGAAAACCTTTTTTTATCCCTTGTATTTTATGAAGAAAAGTAAGTATCAGTGGGTACTTAGTCTTGTCTTCATAGTCTAGGAAAAGATCTGAGCAGTAGTGAAGAGTTATTTAAAGAGAACAATAACAGGCCAGTGGAGAATCTGTTTCTCCCTATAGCAATGTGTAATGTTGTTTTAGCAGAGTGAAGGATGTGCAGTTTGAACTTAAAATACAAATGTTAAATCTGAAGAGATTCAGCATGTATAGTAACTTGCCTATAGTTTAGAAACAGCATAAAGATTTTTAATCCAGCATATCTCATGGAGGGAGGAGACGGGTAAAATTAAATTAAAAGCTGAAGGTAGCATAAGTCACAATTATCAGCTTGCTGGTCTGCTCTTATCAGAGTCTGTTGATCAGATCATCTCTAGCTGGCTGGATTAAGTATCTGGTTGATTTACTCAGAGGAACCCCTTCCCCCACTACATCTTGGTCTTCATGAAGAATAGAGGACAAAAAGATACGGCTCTTTTTTTCTGATGTCTGTATTATTATGTCTACTGAAATGAGTCCGCCCAGGATATTCTATAAACAGCTGCACCAAGAAAATTAGTGAAAAAATTGCTGTTATTAGTTTGATTGACAGTTAATAGATAGCCTAAACAGTGAACACTGGTATGTTCTGTATAATTTAGTACAATCCTCTCTAGTCTGTAGCTGAAGCATGCAATTAGGGCAACAGTGATGGCTCGGAACATTTCACATTTTGCACTCTATTTAAATTCAGTTCGTAAATAAATTTCCTTTACGCGTAGCAGCGTATTTAAAATACTAGACTTTGATAAATTAACTTCTGTCTGTGGCATTTGGTATTAAATGCTGCATGTATTTGATAAATTTAAAATTAGATTCATTCCAGAGTTGAAAATATTCAGCTTAAAATTTATTTATAATCTGGTTTTGGCAACGAACCTTCATATCTGGTTTAGTATGCACTGCAGCTAATGTAATTTCATACAAAAGGTCTGTAAAGATTATTTTTCTTTGTAGCACCATATACCAACAGTTGGATGCAAAACAGCGATTTGAGGCTTGTAATATAGAAACACACAGGACTTCATATCGAAAATTAGGTGTGCAGTTTCCAATTGTGGAGTTTCTATGTAGAACAATAATATAGGAATATGAATGTTAATAGAAAACTTACGGTAATCTAACAAAACACAGAATATATTTATATTTCTGTATGGTTTCTGAACACCCATGTAGAGGGAAAGCTTTGATATCTGCTGTGGACAGGGATGTTGCAGTGAGCTATACATAGATGAGCGCTTGTATGCTTGTAGGCTGTCAAAGACCTTTTTGAAACAATGTATGGTTGCAAAATGATCATTCCTTGTGAGATTGGCTCATTTTTAAAAACAACTGTTCCTAGTTTGGTTTAAAACATTTTTTTGTTAGTATGACTACTTTTAGATTGTATTATACACTTCAGTCCGTTAAATTCTCTTATTTGCCCCTTTTCTATTTCTGTTTTGTTTCATACTTGTATTCCAAAATATTAAATAATATAGTAACATGTTTGAATATACAGTATATCTTTTAGGGGTATACAATATTGGATGTGGCAGGTTTTTTCAACAGTGAATACTGTTTGTTCTGAGGTGCAATTGAATTTTGAACATGAGGTATTCTGTGTCTTTGAGAGAATTAAATATTTCCCTTGCGCTTACTCATTGTTCAACGAACTCATTTTTTAACAAACTAATTTTTTGAGCATTGAGAAGTAAGTGTTAGCTGGAAGTTAAGAATGAGTCCTGTAAGAATTGTAGTATTCTATGTCAAATTGTTTTATTACAAATTTTTGAATAGACTAAAACAGACACTGCATTGTTTCCATAAAATTAAAATGCATTATGCATTTCATAAAATTAAGGTTATTAAGCAGTATCATCTTTTAATGAGTAAAGGCACCTGAAAACCTTAATTCTTCTCTGTAAGAGAAAGAAAAATACAAAAGTATAAAAGTGCTTTTAAAATTGGCTTTACCTGATCTGTGACAGGATGCGTCAGGGGTCATTGTGTGGTTCCCCTGGACAATATTTGGACCTTTTGAACATATATTTTGAAATTATTCTAAGTTTACTTTTGGATGTGAATCTCCTGGTACACATTTACATGTATTGTCTGGGTGTTCTTACCAAAAAAATCCCTTATCCCTTATCGCAAAAAATTCCCTTGTTACACCCTAATGTTTTCTGCCCTGCATGAGATCACTGAGATCTTAGTGAACAACAATTTAAAGGACTACGAAAAATCTGACCAAATTTAAAAGATTAGATGTAGACTAAAACCTAAAGAATGTCTAAAGCATAATGGCATACCTAAGTTTTACACTCTGATGTCCATGAAATTCTGGATTAAATAAGAGAAGTCTCATGAATCTCAATATTTTTTTTCTCAAACAAGATGATAATTATCAAGTTCTGCAGTCATGTTTAACTGTGTTCTATGTTTTCTCTTTTAAGTGAGGAAAAGACCGAGCAGTTGCTTGACTGTAAACAAGAACTTGAACAGATGGAAGCCGAACTAAAGAGACTTCAGCAAGAGGTACAGGTTTTGTAAAACTGTTGTTTAAAATAAAGTGGGCAACAAAAATTTCCACCACCAGAAGGATTTTTTTTTTTTTTTTTTTTAAGAAGTATGCTTTCACACATTTTTTTATTTTGCCCCCTGAACATGATCTTGCATAATTTATTCCTTTATTTGGTCTAGTATGCTGGAAGAGTATTCTGAGTTAGGTTAGTATTTCTTCAATTTTTCTATTTCTACATTAAAGAAATCTACTGCCAACATATCCTGTGAGTGTGCATGTACTGAATTTTTCTCAAGAACAATCCACTCAAATTTTGGCTGGTTTTCTTTATACCGTGAGTCTGTGTGTTGATAATGAAGGAAAACATCTGATTCATTTATTATTACGATATGAGTGTATAAAATTATTGGGAGTCATGTGAGAATATTACCTGTAAAAGAAATGTGCTGTTCTGCAATTTACAAATGTGTACATACCTCTCCTTGAAAAAAGCCTGTGCAGTTTTCCTGGAAATACATCATCTGGACTGAGCCTCAAAATATGTATTTTTTTGTTTTTTTTCTCTACATTTCTCAGGATTAACTTACGATATCCCTCTACACTACTCTTGATTTAAATAATGAAGCGGCTATGTTATCCTTCAGCATGTACTGTCCAGTATTCTTGCCTTTAATTTCTGTATTTTCTTATTTTCTAGAATATGAATTTACTCTCAGATGCCCGTTCTGCCAGAGTGTATAGAGATGAATTAGATGCTCTTCGTGAGAAGGCAATTCGAGTTGACAAGCTTGAAAGTGAAGTCAGCCGATATAAAGAGAGGCTGCATGATATTGAATTCTACAAAGCTAGAGTGGAGGTATATTAAGAAAAAAAATACTGAATAACCATCATTTTTTGTTTGCTGTAGCTTTTTCAAAGTTATTTTGGTGACTTGAACCTTGGGACGTGAAAACAGTGTTATACTTTCTTGCTCTGGGATATGTGATAGTCAGTCTTTTGTGATAAACTACAGTTTTTAGATAAAAAGTCCCTGTGTCTAATGCCATGCGGTTTCATTTGAAGTCAGCAGTATTCACCATACCTCTAAGCTAGCATGACCAGTAGGAGCCTCTGTTTAGGATATATACTATGTATTGCGAAACTCAAGGAGGAATTAATTAAAAATATGCTTTAAATTTCTTTCTCCTCTTGTGGGTCTCCTAAGACAAGGCATTTTTCTAAGTAAAGTGTTGGGGAAATAGTGGCTATACACATAAATGAGTATAGGACGACAGCATTCCATGGATAAAATATACTAAAAAAAGATGCACTGACACCAGGCAAGAAAGACTTACAGTTCTGTCATGAATTAGAAGTTTAGGAAACAAATCATCAACATGCAGGATTTTATTAGGCCATCGTTCTGTCTGTAAATGGCACATTTGTTGGGCAAATGCCAAGGTGGCAGAATTTGTGAAAAAAAGAAGTACTTGTGGGAGTCAAAACTAATGAAAGTTTAAAGACACTTTCAAGGCGCTCGTTTGAAAAAAAAAAAAAAAAAAAAAAAGACTCCTACAAAAGCAGGGAGCACTCTAAATGAATGCTTGTTGGAAAAAATATTATGTTGCCTAGATGTAGTTGTTGAGATACTGGTGTGAAGCCCTTTCTTTAGGGTAAAAATGACCAAAAAGCAAAACCAAGATATTAGGGTAAGCTATGACACGGAATATTTTTACATAACTTCTTCATTTAATGTGGCCTCTTGGATTCACAGGCCTGGATGGGATCTGGGGAACTCATTCAGTCCTGCTTTAAGCAAGGTATTTTTATATACCCGTACCACTCCAGATGAATGCGCGGCATTAATCGGTGCTTCAAGACCTGAGTGATGAAGTGTCCGCAGCCTTTTGTAGCAGCCTTTTTCTTCTCTGAAGACTGTGACATGTCATGTGTCCTCTCTTCTAGCTCTTTGTGCTCTGCAGCCCCACAGCATTCTGCCTTACAAGGTGTTTTTTCTGTTCTCTGGGTTCTATCTTAATTCCTATCTTTCTTAAAATTGAGTCCCTGGAACCGGATCTCATACTCTATGGCTTTACCAGTTCTGAATACTGTGGAAAAATAACTTCTCTACACCTTCTAATATAGTAACTCCGAAGCAGCATCTCAACATTGTGATCTGTGGTAACCTCCAGATTCTTTTCCCACTGAACTGCTGCCGAGGCATGATACAATATCCCCAATATTCTGGTTATCGCATCTGAAAAATGTCGTAATACTAATGAGCAATGATACAGCATCCTCTGGAAAGAGACTTCTTTCTTTGAATGTTTAAAAGTTAAAACCTTTTAATGAACGTATACTTTGTGTATCACAGCATAAAATAGCTACTACTGACAAAAGCTACTGCTGATGAGAGGCGAAAAACTGCAAGGCAAAAACCAAATCTTTCTAAAGTTCAATTGTAGATCCTTCATCCAAAACTTCTAATAATAGCTTTAATCAGAAATAGAGCATATCAACTGACACGGGAGTTATTAGCTTTTTAAGGGAAAACGAGATGAATAGTTTTTCCAAGTGAACTGCAGTGTAAAGAAGTTAACAATAGACTGTAGTGAGAGGGAAGGTGCATGGTGCAGGTTAAAACACTGTTAAAAGGGCTTTAGACGTTTCTGAAATTCAGAAAAAGTCACGGTTCCCAAGGCTTTTTTTTTTTTTTTTAAGATTACTTGTTCTTAGCCTTGTTTGTGGCAATTAATTTTATCATCTTACTGTGTAATGTGAAATAATCTGAAGAAATTTGAAGAAACTTTTTCAAGATATACTAAACACAGACCTTAACAGCTGTCACTGAAACATCCATTCTGGCGGAGGCTCCAAAGCTGCCTTCGCACACCACTTAAAAACAAAGGCTGGTAACTGCTTTCCAGCTTTGGATCTTTTCTCAGTGTTTGACATACTTTAAACAAGATATTGCTATTCAACTTGAGCTCAGTGATAGAGGTCCAGTGCTGTGATTTCTCTTCTCAAATTTCCTCAGAGTTGTTGGCTGTTACCTGTATATGATGTAATAGGTTAGCATACATGGGTCTGCTGGAAAATCAGGTACTGAGTGGTGAGCAGCAGCAGCAGCCCGCCTGCCTATGAGAACCTTTGTATGTGAGCTATTTGAAAATCGTCTTACGTGAATGACTTTATACTGTGTCTATCTACTGCTGTTGTAAGAGGGACTGAAAGCATACGGTTAAAAAAAATTGGTAAAGGAAAAGAGGTTAGTGCACAGGATTTGAAAACAGTGGAAATTTCATTTTCATAGAATGTTTAAACTAGTAACAAACCTAAAATTTGTTTACATGTTTCATAGCTTGTAAACTATCTGATTTTTCAAGCATGCTTGAATAGAGACAGATGTTAATTAGTTGGTTTTGCTTCATAATAATAATAATAATAATAATTATAAATTAACTTAATATTTGTGTAGGGAGGAGTATGAAGGATAAATATTTATGTATATTCACTGATCTTTTTTCAGATTTTGCAGCTGACTGCATGCTGAAGTTTGAAAAGTTTTGTCTTTATATCATGAGTAAAATTGCCAATTATATGTTTTTACATATTATTATTTTCATCAGATGCCATTAAAAAAAAATTCTCCATGTACATAAATTAAAGCTATTTATGACCTTTGAATATGGCTGGTTGTGTTTTAAGAACGGAGTTGCATTTTCAGCATCAAGTCGTGACTTTGGGCTTAAGTAAGTTTGCCCAATGGCCTGTAAACCTAATTATGGACTGTAGAAAATGATTCTCTTAGGTTTTGTTCTCTATTTCCTGCAACCCAAAGATTAGGGAGCTCAATCCGATAATAAGATAAATTATGGACTGAAAGGAGCATCTACATCCATCTCCAGGCTTTGATAGGGGCCAATAGTAGATGCTTCGAGGAGAGTAAAAGAATAGGGCGAGCACTTGGTGATCCTTTCCTATTGTGCTCCCCCCAGCCTCCAGCAGTCTCTGCTGAGGAAAATTGTACTCAGAGGTGGTACTTTGGAGCTTTTTGGCCTTCTCTTGCATGAATTAGATAACTTCTCAACACACGTAAACCTTTTCACCTACACAATCATGTAGCAATAAGCTCCACAATTCAGTTACGTGGTGTGTGAAGTACTTCTGTTTGTTTTGAGCCTGACGCCTGTAATTTTTATTTGATGTCAGCCTTTTGCTTAGCTGTAATCCATATATGTGAAATACATCTTTCCAGATCGCATCTCAAATCACAGAGATATTTATGGTTTGATGGTAATTACGAACACCTTACTTATTCTTAATCGTTTAGGGACTACTTCATTTCTCTTAAGTCGTGTAAAATTTTCTTTTCATAAAAATTTCCTAAGTTACAGTTACGTGAAGTTGTTGTAAATTTGTTCTTTACAGCTTCAAATGAATGTTTTAGCATTGGAGCGATGTTTCTAAAACTAGTTATGATATGTATCAAAGTGTGTATGAATAAGGAAATACTTTTGTTTTGAGGGGGTTTTGTTGCTTAATTCTTGCAGGAGTTAAAGGAAGACAATCAAGTGTTGCTAGAAACAAAGACAATGTTGGAAGATCAATTAGAGGGGACCCGAGCCCGTTCTGATAAATTACATGAGTTAGAAAAAGAGAATCTACAATTAAAAGCTAAATTACATGATATGGAGATGGTAAGTGTAAATGGAGGATGACAAAGACAACTGATATGCATTGAATTTCATTTCCATTTTTAATAGAAGAGCTTCTAGTCAAAATAGTGGGGGAGAGGAGGAAGGTATGTCTGGATTTACTAAGACTTCTCTGATACGGTTTCCTACAGTAGCGTTGGTTCTGCCTGGGGAAGGAAAAACTGCAAAGGCAGTACTCTTCCTGAAGGCAGTACAGTGTTTAACTGGATAGCTAAAATATGATGATAAGAAATAGAGACTCATTAGTAAGAATGATAGGATCAATTTTTTTTATGTGAAGATGGTCTGTTGTCACTTAAATACTTAGATGTCTGTTCCTCCCTGTCTCACTGTGTATTAGCAAATCAGAAAATGCACTTTGCATTTCTCTGCGGCATACTAGATACCAAAATATTTTGTTCATGTTGAGACTTTTTTTTTAACGTTACACGTGAAATAATTTTTAAGGAGCGTGATATGGACAGAAAGAAGATTGAGGAACTCATGGAGGAAAATATGACTTTAGAAATGGCTCAGAAACAAAGTATGGATGAATCATTGCATCTTGGCTGGGAACTTGAACAGATAAATAGGACTACTGAACTTTCTGAAGGTAAACGTATTAATACTTGCAAACTGATAAAATAGAAAGATTGAAAGCTCAGGCTGGACAGCATTAGGAAATTACAGGTCCTTATTTCTGAATTACAGTCTCTTTTGCCCTCTGGAGAGATGTGACAGTCTGGTTTTGGTTTGATTTTTTCTTTTCTTGTGGCTTGGTTTTGTGTATTGGGGTGGTTTGTTTTTTTTTTTCCCCCCTCGTTCCCATGTAGCCTTGGAGATACAGCCTACATGAAAAGTCTGTTCCGGTGATTCTTGTTCAGTTAAACAGAGGTGTAAAACCCATAAATACCTTGGAATTACATTGGGTTGCCATTCAAACTTCTACACTCTGCAGCACAGATCATGAGTTGTCTTGCTTTACTGTTCTCAAAGTTAAAGTTTGTTTTGGGGTTTTTTTTTTTTAAGGCTTCTCGGAGTAATTGTTTGCAAAGATAGCTGTGGCAAAAATTTTGATTCTTCCAATATAGCGTGCTTGGTCATACGCTGGATTCCATACAAGGGATTTGTGGAAATGTAGAAATATATCCTCAGTTGCAAGAATCAAATCTCTGCTGTGATTAGGAACTGTAGGATGAGTAGAACAGTTCCTTTTAGGCATCTGCACTATTATCTCTTGGGTAAGGAGGATGGGTCATTAATCCTAACTAGCTCTATTCACCAAGAAGGCATTGGAGGACCGTCAAAGGCTTCTAAATCCCCTAGGTCTAAAAATGCAAAATCCAAGAACTCCAGGTACTAAAGTACCCTTTTTTTTTTTTTTCCTTAATGGTGTTTTTCTCTTATAGTGCCACAGAAGTCACTTGGTCATGAAGTAAATGAACTGACATCAAGCAGATTACTGAAGCTGGAAATGGAAAACCAAAGTTTGCTGAAGACAGTGGAAGAACTACAAAGTGCAGTGGGTTCTGTAGAAGGCAGTAGTTCAAGGATTCTGAAAATGGAAAAAGAAAACCAAAGACTTAGCAAAAAGGTAATCACGAGTGTATGTCTGAATTGTGTGTGAGTTGCCTAATGTTGCTTGTCATTTTCTTTCTAAAGGGTAACTTTATGAATTGCTGTTATTTTGGTTAAGTATTACTGGGGTCTAAATGGTGTTACGGTGTCTGTAAGTTTATGGTCAAAAAGCAAACCACCTCAGATATTTTTCTCTTTTTTTTAGTTATGCCTTTTTATAAGAATCTGGCCATTTTATTCAGAAAGGTCTTATACCAGTGAGGGAAAAAATATTAACATATTGGGGACATAATGAGTAATGAAAGTGTTTTATGATACTTGAGAACTTTATTTTAATTTTTGTAGTTATTAAGCAGGGGAAAGTATGTGTACATAGGTGAAGACTGACTGATAAATCTAAGCAGAAAACTTGGTCATGGTTCCTCATTCATGACTGAGAAAGAGAGAAGATTGGCCAAGGAATTGATGAGGAAGTGAATGAGAGGAGTTTCAGATTTATCTGTGCTGATCTACACTAGTTTAGTCTCCAAATTATGTATCTCAAATAGAGTAATTTAGTCAGTGATATTTATAGAGAATAAAAATGGAAAAAAACCAGGGACTAATTACAGTGGAGTGAAACGTCTAAAGTTTCTGAAATAGCTTTTACTTCAGCAGATACTTCAGATGTTAGACTATTCTTAAGAGGAGTGGGTTAAGAGATAATTAAAAAAAAAAAATTGAAAGAAATCCTTACTGTATTCCATACTTCTATGCTTTTTCTGATTTCTTAACAATATTTTTTGCAGCAGCCTGTGTGCTGCTTTGAGTTTCTGTACAGTACCAGAAGGACAGCTAGGAGGGTACGAAAGAAAGGAATAGGTATATGAAGCAAGCAATAGTAGATCCTTGTGATTGTCTGATACTGTTCTTACCACTTTGGATGTCTGGCAACATGTCCTTTTTCTCACTTGCCCCTAAAAACTGTTCTGAACGGTGATAGCTTCAGCAAAAATTGTGAAGTTGAACAAAATGTCTGTTATGAATCCCGTATACATAGTCTACCTCAATCTGGGCACGCTTTCCCTTAAAACAAACCGCTAATAGAGAGTCTTATAAATACGAGATACAGTGACCACAGGAACTCCACTCCCGGTGCCCGGTTGGGCAGGCGATGGATGAATTTGGTTCCCAGACGGAGGCTGACTGCATCCCTGCTGGGGTGATTGAGCCAGTTACTTCTCCTTTGCAAAAACCAATGGAAGTGCCAATATCCCTGTAAAACACGCACTGGTCTGCTAAGCAAGGGACCAGGAAAATCTAAATTTGAGGGGAAGAGGGAGAGTGAAGCAAAAGACTGGTCAAGCATTAGTATTCTCATCCTAAGAGAAAGATTTAATTCAGGTACTGACCTAATTGATGCTGTGCTTTTTGCATATTTCCGATCAACGAACTGGTTCACGGAGGAACAAATTCCATTCTACTACCTTTTTGTGATTTTTATTTCTCAGGATTACTTAGCAGCAATTTAATGTGTAATTCAGATAATTTGTTTCTAAAAGTATTCCCCCTACCTGAGATCCAAGTTATGTCTGGACTTGTCTAGGATTGGGGAATGTGGACAGTGGAGTTGACATAGAATATAAACTTTGCGGCAGATGATTGTTTAAAAATTACAATGTGTATGTTGCTTCTGAGTAACTAACTATAGCTTAGATGTGACAGAAAAATCACACTTGGTTATTTTCGCTGGTAAATAGTTTTGCTGTCTGGCAACATTAAGAGAGTTGGAGCCCTGTGGCAAAACAAACCTGTATATTTAATTCCCAAGGAATCATCATAAGTATCTCTTGAACTAGCTAAGTAATATCAAACAACATTTGACACTTGTAAGCTAAAAGAGACTTGGAGGAGCAGTATAAATCTCACTAAGATGGAATTTTAAAAGAAAAAAAGAGGCTTGGGAAAATATCCAGAGCCTAATAAAATCTGACCAATTTTTTTATGCAAAAGTACTTTATGGATATAACTTTCTGAGCCAGGGAGAAAATTCTGGCAGAAGTAAATTTTATTCCTAGAAGAGATGAATTGTTTCAGATAAGGAATAGAAAATTCCATTTTATTCTTTCCTTTAACCTTCTTTATTCATTTCTGTAAGAGTATCTTCAACCCAGCTAAGCGTAATACTATTGTCATTTTTAAGTACATTTCAAAAATTTTGCTTCTTTTTCCCTAGCTTGAAGAGCTACAGAATGAAATTAGCCAAGAGAAACAAAGTCTTCAGAACAGTCAAAATTTGAGTAAAGATCTGATGAAAGAAAAAGCGCAGCTTGAAAAGACACTTGAAGCACTTCGAGAAAACTCAGAGCGACAAGTGAGTAGCAGAATCAAAAGTCTTAATGCTGCATTGTACTGTACTGTTTTTCTTTTGTACTTTTTTTACAGGCATAAAGGGATTGTAAATGTAGCAGATTTGCCAAAAGGACATATCTGCCGCGAAATAGCGTGTCTAAGACCCGCAGCCAGTGAGAGGCATGACTCATTTTTAGCTGAGGCTTTACTGTTAGTGTTAGAACTTTTTAGTGTTTTGTAATGCTTCTGTGGCTTTCATGAGCTGTGCGTTTGCTATAGTTGCTTAGAGGGTGTAGCTCAGCCAAAATAGAAAGTGGGGAACTTTGGAGGTAAGCCAGGCACCTCTCAATGGAGGAAAACAGGTTCCAGACAGCTGGTCAGTGTTTGAAGTCATGTCGGAGTAGTAATGAGAATTACAGCAGCCTGTCCCTCGAAGGGACCTGACAGAGACCGGTGTAGCAGAGCCGGTCTGCTGCTCCGCTGCTGACTGTTCCTCCTGTCTCGCTCACAGTCTTGTTTATCTGGGGTAGGAACCATCATATCCAGCTTCATAATATTCCCCTATACTAGAACGCTTTCTAGCTGTGACTTGTAGGTGGATAGCAGAATTTATTTTTGGTTGCCAGAAACTGGCACCTGGGTCTTCATAAAAGCTTTGAGCAGTATTTGGTACTGAATGTCGCTGATATATCTGTATCTAGTGGGTGCTGACACCTTCTAAAGGTCTTTGCAGAGCAATTCAGAGGACCCGTGGAAGGCAGCCACTAGGAAACAAGAGTTACAGAAACTTCTGGAAAACCCATATTTAGTAATCAAGTCCTTCCAAATTAGAACTACAGTTGTCTTTTATAAATTCCACTGCTACTTCTTGATGAGACTGACATTTTCTAGTTTAATTTAGAAGTACAGTGTTTTGGAATACAGAATATTGTATTTCAAAAATCCTGAAAATTTTTAAAGGCCCAATTTTATCAGTAAATGGAATTCCAGCCTTAGAAAAGAAAGCAAAAAGAAAAGAAAAAAAAAAAAAAAAAGGCTTGGCGTTGAAGCTTTACTTTCATTTGAAGAGAACAGTGGGGATGATTTTAAAGAAAATATGCCAGCTTGTCTTGTTTAGGAGTGTTCATTGTTACAATAATTGATTTATACATTGAATTAGAAGTGTACTCTAGGGACAAAAGGACTAAAACTTTCTGGAATAAGTCATAAGTCCCAATTCAGCCATCAGGGATATGTATATTGTTTTAAATGTGTTGGAGTAAGACTAACATTTCAGTGGGACTGTTTCTGCTTAGAAATAATATACTTCGGAACTGTGACATGTTAGCAGTGTCTTTCATGTCTTTTATAAATCCTGTGCTGAAACTTACGGGAGTCAACTACACAAGGTTCATTTGATTTCATCAAAAATTATGGAGGCGTTGAGCATGATTTTTTTGTTAAGTTTGAATTATAGAAGCAGAATTCACGGACAGTAATTATGCATGTTCAGTAACATACCAGCTTATATAAAGAAGTGTTACAAAGTTGTGTTTTTAGACACCTGTTAATTAGTTTTTTATTAATCATTTCAGAACAGGGTGTCATTGCTGGGAACGGAGCCGTAGATCCTGTAATTAATAGTTACATTCAGACTTAAATATGAAAGAACAGTCTATAATTTTCTTAGTCTGTTTTTCATTGCAACTAGCACTTTTGCTTTTCCCCAAAACAGTTTATTGTTGAAACACCCTTTATGCTATGTTATTAGTGTATTTTTAAATATTGATCTAAACAGTTTTGCTGTCTGTTGTTACATACCCGAATAATTTCAGATGGTTTGGAGTAACTGAAAAAGTCAAAAAATGCTAAAAATTAAGATGTAAATGCTGCCTTTATCCTTGAAGTAGATCTGGGAATATGTTACCTAAGAAAATAATTCAGTTCTAATATGATTTACTTTCTCTGGAAGCTGTTTTGGAACAGCATGTCCAAGGGTTCTTTTAAACTCACAAATTAATGTAACTTTGTGTTTCTTCCCAAAATGTTACTGCCTGTGATCAGGATGCCCTCATATCCCACAGATCACCTCTTTTTTTTTTTTTTTTTCCAAGTGAAATAAAGACACTTTTGTGGCTCCCACCCCTCCCTCCATCTCAAGTTTGGTTTAGAACTTGACTGCAGTTTTGTTCTTTGTGGACACGCATCTCTGGAAATTACAGAGTTTAAGAAAAATAATCTAAATCTGGGTAAACACAAATAAAAATGAAATGAAGCTAAGAAATAGATACAGCTTTGTTTTGGTTTGTGCTTCATTAGTTTTATTTTTCTGTTATCTACTAATATCCAAGAGAAAGATATCTGAAGATTCACTTTGACTTATTTTGTTGTCAGTCTTCCACTGTGTACATATACAATGTTTGTAATGCTGCAAATAAATACCAGTAGAGTAAGAGAAATTTTTTTAAACTTAAAATAAAAGGGAAATATGATGCAATGTTATTATCTTAGTAGCTCTCAGTTTATATATGGAAGTAATTACTTGTTGGTGTGTTGCTCACCAGAGTTTACAATTTTCCCCCAAATTAGATTAAGCTACTAGAACAAGAAAATGAACACTTGAATCAAACTGTAGCTTCTCTGAGACAACGCTCACAAATCAGTGCTGAAGCGAGAATGAAAGAAATTGAAAAAGAAAATAAAATCCTTCATGAGTCTATTAAAGAGACCAGCAGTAAGTTAAATAAGATTGAATTTGAAAAAAAGCAAGTCAGGAAAGAACTGGAACACTATAAAGAGAAAGGGGAGAGAGCAGAAGAACTCGAGAATGAGCTGCATCATCTGGAGAAGGAAAACGAATTATTACAGAAAAAAATTACTAACTTAAAAATTACTTGTGAGAAGATCGAGGCCTTAGAACAAGAAAACTCAGATCTGGAAACAGAAAACAGAAAACTCAAAAAAACTTTGGATAGCCTAAAAAATCTCACTTTTCAATTAGAATCCTTAGAAAAGGAGAATTCACAACTCGATGAAGAAAATTTGGAATTAAGAAGAACGATTGAATCCTTGAAGTGTACAAGCATTAAAGTGGCACAATTACAACTAGAAAATAAGGAACTGGAGAGTGAGAAGGAGCAACTTAAAAAAAGCCTTGAACTCATGAAAGCCTCGTTTAAGAAAACGGAACGCTTGGAAGTCAGCTACCAAGGCCTAGACACAGAAAACCAAAGGCTACAGAAAGCCCTTGAAAACAGCAATAAGAAGATTCAGCAATTAGAAAGTGAATTACAAGACTTAGAGTCTGAAAATCAGACTCTGCAAAAGAACTTAGAAGAGTTAAAAATCTCTAGTAAGCGCCTAGAGCAATTGGAAAAGGAGAATAAGTTGTTAGAACAGGAGACTTCTCAGCTGGAAAAAGATAAGAAACAGCTAGAAAAAGAAAATAAAAGGCTTCGACAACAAGCAGAAATTAAAGATAGTACTTTAGAAGAAAACAACATAAAAATTAGTAATCTGGAAAAGGAAAATAAGTCTCTATTTAAAGAAATAGTTGTATATAAAGAGTCATGTGTACGCCTGAAAGAACTAGAAAAAGAAAATAAAGAACTCGTGAAAAGAGCTACCATTGATAAGAAAACCCTTGTCACTTTACGAGAGGTAAACAGAAATTAGTTACCATTCCCGTCATAATCTGTTCGTAATGTAGAGAAATTATATCTGTATTTCTGAAAAATGTTTGTATTTTGTATTTTTTATGCTTTAATCTGTATACTATTAGCATCTTTAATGGTTACAGTAGGGAAAGTGTTAGATAATCAAAATTTATATAATCATAATAATCAAACTGAATAATATAATCATATTACACTTAATTCTGTGAGGTTGCTTACAGACCGTCCTGGAGCCTTTGTTAAATGACCATCGGTCAGATTCATCATGTTAGTATTTGTTCTGGCTGAAACATTTCCCCTTCACCGTAATGTTCAAGACCAAATTTGAAAGGGAAGTTCTACGAAAGGAAGGGAGTAAACGACGACAGTGATATCATATTACAGTTAACAATGTAATGTCTGATATAGCTGAAAGCTCACAATTGGAAGGAAAGGAGAGGTAAAATTGAGTTATTCAAGTCACGTAGTGATAAAAAACTCTTGCCTTGCAATTCTAGAATTAAGACTACATTATTTTATTTATATGATAATACTGACTGTAATTTTTTCTGTGTAAGGACTTGGTGAATGAAAAATTGAAGACTCAACAAATGAACAATGATCTAGAAAAACTTGCCCACGAACTTGAAAAAATAGGCTTAAACAAGGAACGCCTCTTGCATGATGAACAGAGCAGTGATGACAGGTGAGAACGTCAAGGCCTACCTGGAACAGTGTAGAAATGAGGGTCTTTTTGATTCATAAAGATAAAATGGTTTTACAGGCTGGTTTTGTGCATGCTCTTAGATTTTAAGGCACATTAATAGACCCACAATGGAACTTACTATTCTTTGAAATTAATAAGGTAGTTGATGTGCTTTTATGTTCAGCTGTCTGTGAAAGTGAGTTGCCACTTTTTGTTGCTAAGAGTATTTCAGTAGGTACAGGTAATGCATAATTAAAATGTTTTATGTTCTAGTTAGCAGCAGGAACAGTAGCGGTAAAAGATAATGGGCCCAAAAAGGGTTTTTTCCCTTTTTGACTGCTTAAGTGATAGAAACGGTTTTTATGCTTTTGTCACATAATGGTTACCTTAAACTGTCTCACTCTTTCCTTCCAACTATTTCCTTCTAATTCTTCCTACCAAAAGGAAACTGTTTGCATTCCCACTTACACAGGCTGGGAAGTATCCAATACTCGAGCGTCTCCAAAACTTCGTACTGGCTCTATCACTCTGCCACACCTGCCATTATAAAGCAGCTGCTATCCTGACATCTGTTTCCTCTGCTGTGTGTTGTGTTCTGTCTTATCCTGCAGGGATTTAGGGAAAATTTGTGACAGGAGAAAAGGAGACTAGTATGGGCTTCTAGCCAATCTTTATTTCACGATGCTATTCAGTTGTGCTCTTAAAAAAAAAGGGGGGGGGGGGGGGGGGGAGAAATTAAAAAAAAAAGAAAAAAGCTGCTGTCATGCTGTCATATTCTGTTACTACAACTGATTATCATGAACATGTAGATTGATTTTGGGCCTTCTATAGCAAAAGAAAACCAAACGGCGTTTTTATTTTTTCCTTCAGTTTCCCTTTCTTGCTGCCAGTGCTCTGTTACTGGGGTGGTGCCAGAATCCTGTAGGGAGAATCTGTTACCACCTCTTGTTTTCTGTTAGTGTCCTTCATCTACCTTTCTCAGCTCGCAGATGAGGAGTTTTCCTGTCAAAAAAAGTCCTCATAACTTTGACTAGTGTGATTGTCCTTAGGTGAATATACCGTACAAAGAAGAACCAGTCCTTGAGCTGAGTTGAAGCTTAAACTGCTTAGATAAAGAAGTCCAGATTGAGCAATGTTTTTCTAAATCACATTCTAGATTTCAAGTGGTTGGAGTGAGCGCCCCTGCAAAGGGAGAGAATATTGTTCTGCAAAGTTGCTTTTGCAAATTATACTACATGAAAAGACTTAGGAGGCTACTACTTTCCCAACAATGGCCCTCGTGCTTTACAAGTGCTCATACTTCTAAAGATCAGATGTTGTGGGTTCACTTCTCATAGGTTAGTTGGTTTGTGACGTTACGCGAATTGTGACTTTGGGCCCTACAATACTAGTGTTTCCTTCACGTTTTACAGAACGATGTTACAATGGATCTATAAATTATAATTTGGAAGAAAATGTGGAGTTACGTGTCTCTGTGGAATGGGTAGTTTTATCCAGCTTTCATTAAATTACAATCTGTAAATGAACTTTTAACGTACTTCTGGCACCTGTCATGACCTGTTTCATTTCTTCCTTTGCTTCTAGGTTAGCTGTGTGTGGGAATTACACAAATAAGTAATTTTCTTTTCATTCCCGCCACCTTCTAATGAGTATTCCTTTTTCAAGGAATCAGTGCATGTTGTTTGCTGTTTATATATTGTATATTAAGAGCACAGCCCAGAGAGCAGGCTTAAGCATTGCGTACTGGTTGACCTGCACTTGGCAGGTGTATACTGCTGGCCTTAGATCTCTTGTAATTTGCTGCTCAACTTCACTGTCGTAAGAAAAGCTCATGCTTAATTCTTTGCAGATTGCCTTGCAGCAGGAGATAATGCCTGTCTAGAAAGGTGTTCATGGCAAACTTGATTGTCCAGCACCAAGCATGTGAAAGCACCACAAAAGCGGATGGAATATTTGATGGTACAAGATATTTGGATATCAGGCTGGCTATGATGTGCCTGTGCAGGCTGATCTCTGGGGAGGTGTGCAGTAAGCTTTGTATCTTGAAGCTTACCCAGAACATTATCTAAAGCCTACCTCTGAGCTCAGGCTTGTGACAAAATAAGTTTTAGATGTGAAGGAATATGGGCTATGCTACTGTTTTGAGCTTTGTTTCAAACCAGAATGTAGACCCATCTTGAAAAACTTCATGTAGAGCTGGATGATTGTGAACGTGGAATATTTGTTTTTCAAGTGGTTGGTTTGAAACTGTGCTCTGCCACTGTCCTGCCTTGCCATTATTCTCAACTTTTTCATTCATCCAAAAGGTACCTGGATTGCTTTCTTAAATATCATTACCTAGGTGAGCCATTAGCAATCGTTTCATCAGGTCTGTAGGAAGCGAGCTTCATTATGGCCAAAATTACCTCTCAGTGTGGTTTTGGACTGCCTCTCTCATTTTGATGACAGAAATTAAAAATGCACAATTTTTCCCTCCCTGATTGGTGAGAGCTGCTTGTGTTCTTTTGTTAAATGTTCTTGGTAGCACTTCAGAGGCTTTCTATTGGGGCCTAAGCTGACCATGTTCATGAGTTAAATTTGAAATGTTTTCCATCTTCTCTTGCCATTCCAATGACTGTTGTCTTTAGATAAAAGACTTAAGGATTTTGACCCTGAATCTGAAATACCTAAATCTCAATGATATTGGAAAATTTGTACCATCTTCCATTATTAGATGTTCAAAAGGAAACTGGATATTGGGTCTCTGCTATTAGTCTTTTTCCTTCTTTGTTTTCTACATAATTGTGTAACTTTTCAGTAACAGAAATTCTTATTTGCAGCTGAATATATGAAATGCCATCTATTCTACTATTCATAGACTGCCTACTGTTTCTTAAGTTCCTGAGAATTACTTGTCATACCTTAAAATCTAGGATTCTCATCCTACTACATGATGCTACTGGACAGCTTTCGGCTTATTAATTCTCTTACCATTGGTCTTCTGCTCCAGTTCCTGACTAGCTCTAATGCTGTTGTCCAGTCAGGAGTCTCTTGCAATCTGTTCTATTCACTAAACTGATAGATTCTTCAGTTGTCAAAATGAAAAAGGGGGATATTAGTGGTTTGGTTTATTTTATCCTGCTGTGGGGAGAAGTGGGATGTTTTCCACATTCTGAGCACATGTACAGTGACTGAACTGCTTGAAAGTGATTAATGAGTGTGGTTTCCAGTATTTTCTAAAAGGGCTTATAATTCATTAGAGTATCTTGCACTGGCAGTTTTCAGGAGATACTGTTCTAAACCGATTATATTCTAAATCTGACCACTTCTCTCCCAAATATGTGGTTGGGCTTTTTAGGTGCCCTACAATATTGTAGATATGGTAAAAAATGGAAGCATTACACATCAGGAGTGGTAACAGTCTTAAAATATCAGCAGCTGGGCTGAGTGAGCAATTTGCACATTCATACATCAAATGAGTATGCACCTGCAAAGTACTGTGTTCCCTCTCCTTCCCTAGTGCCTCCTCTTTGTGAGCTGGCAGGAAATGGAAATTGATGAAAATCTTGCTCTCCAAATACTTCACATTCTAATTTAGTTCAGGTCCCCGCTGGATTCACTGGAGTGGAGCCAGAAGGAAGAGTGCTGTCATCACACACACACGCGCGCGCGCGCGCTAATGGTCCAAATAAAGCCAGCACCCTACCGGTGTGGCTGAACGTGGCTTTTTGTATGTCTAATACGTTGTAGAAGAAAGAAGAATTAAAAAATGTTTTCGACTACCATCTTCTGTTTGTTTTAGACATAGGACTTGTCATTAATACTGAGGTGTCTTCATGCTTTTGAATAGAGGCAGCATTCAAGCATTTTTAAATGTAGCTATGAGGCTACTGTTCAGAAAGTTTTAGAATTTAAATACCTCAAATAATTTTTTGAAATACAGACTTTTTTGTGTGTGATGTCCTTGATCAGTAGGTACAAGCTTTTGGAGTCAAAATTAGAATCCACACTTAAGAAGTCTCTCGAAATAAAAGAAGAAAAAATTGCTGCTTTGGAGGCTCGTTTAGAAGAATCAACAAATTTAAACCAGCAACTCCGTCAGGAACTTAAAACAGTAAGGAGAATGACTTCTTTTTTTTTTCCCTATAAGATTAAATTACTCCTATACCAGCTATTGTTATTTCTACACTTGAAATTTTGTGTAAGACAGCAAAAGATGGGCATTGTTGGGGTAAGGCAGGACAAAAGTATGACTGCTTGCTTTTTAAGACTGCAGTAATACAGGCCCAGTGTCGAAATCACATGAAAAGTTGTTGATGAGTTTATTGATTGGTCATTGACTATGTCAGGTGGATAATAATCTGAAGTTGATTTGATTTGGGATGCCAAAAATAGTCATTTCTTAGTAAGTACATTTCCTGATCTACCTTGAACAGCCTCGGTGGACTAGTTAAAAAAAGAAATACAATCTCCTTGGTGGCTGTACTTTATTATAAAACTTGGAGGATACAGCTGAAAGCACTGAAATGAAATAGAAAGTAGAGGTCTCTTTCTGTTAGACAAGTATAACTAAGAGCCCAAGTGTTTATTATGCTTAAGCTATCAGTATCCATAAATTATTTGTATGTCATCTCCCCAAACATACACAAAACCCAAATTTACAAATACAGTAACATACACGTAGCACTTTCTGTTCTTAAAGTGGTTATGGTCATGTAATAAATTAGGATGTAGAAAATGGAAAATTCTAAACCTAATGTAAGTTGTCCTAAATAATTTCAGGTAAAAAAGAACTATGAAGCTCTCAAGCAAAGACAAGAAGAAGAAAGGATGGTTCAGAATTCTCCTCCAAGAAGCGGAGAAGACAATCAACCTGTCAATAAGTGGGAGAAAGAAAATCAGGAAACTACTAGAGAATTACTGAAAGTTAAAGATAGATTAATTGAAGTAGAAAGGAATGTAAGATTTGTTTTTGATATTATTCTGATTTGAATTATTTGTTGTGAGCTGATCCAGTAATACGAATGAGAGTATTGTTAAGAAAGTATGCAACTTATTACCTAGTTTACATACCAAGCAGAATGTGAATTAAATATAATTTATGAAGCAGTTGGATTCTGCACAGACAGATGCTGTAAAGCACTTGACCAGCATTTGAAAGGAAACGTGGAAACCTGAATTTGCCCTTTCAAATCCACAGATATCTCTTAAATCCCTCTTCTGTAATCCATATTTACGTGAGTCATGGAGATTTCTCTACTGTTTCTCCATAGGCACAATATTAGTTACCCATTTCTTCAATCTTAACCTGTAGTGATAATATCACTGTGTGATACTTTGTCATATAAGGTGATGTACCATTTTGTTCCACCCTGTAAATCTCAGCAAAGTCATGCTGCTTTGTTTGTTCTGGAGAAACAGGGTTTTTTTTTCTTGAAGTTCTTGAGCTGTGAACTCATTTTCCTTTTTTTTTTTTTTTAATGTTCAAAGAATGCTACACTGCAGGCAGAGAAGCAAGCATTGAAGACACAGTTAAAGCAACTTGAGACACAGAATAGCAATCTGCAGGCTCAGATTCTTGCACTTCAGAGACAGACTGTTTCTCTACAGGAACAAAATACAACTCTACAAACTCAAAATGCCAAGCTGCAGGTAATATTTTCCTATTTTGCTTTCAAAACTAAAATTAATTCTAATTTTTTTTCGAATGAAAGCTTTAAAGCTAATGGAAATAACATATTGCAAGTCATATTTCACTTCTGGTACAGACATGGAAAAGAATGTAATGTGCAAATAATCTGCATAAGGGCAGCCAAATAATACTATGTTTGCTGATGAATAATAACATTTCTAGAGGTTGGGTTTAATCCTTTATATTTGTCCAATTTAAACTCTTGACTTTATACTTAGGGAATAGAGTAGATTCTCTTACCCAGTCTTCTAAGATTTTTTTTTTTTTAATTTCTTTTTTTAATTCTAAATTAGGTCAGGGAAGTAGTGTGTCCAACGAGACTAGTAAATTCAGTATTTCGTCTGTTTTTATAAATAGAGTTAAAAAAAATACTAAAAGCCACACCTAAGAGGAAAATCAAGATGTTGGTAAGTACAGAAGATTTGGAAAAAAAAAAACAAAAACCTTAGAAAACTACATAAATATGTGAAGATTGAATTCAGATAATTCAGAGGCAAAAAAAGGTAATGTGTGACCATGGAAATTGGAAAAATGGTTGCCCACAGAGTCTTGCAGCTCTTAAGGCCAGAATTCAGATGTTGTTCTTCATACTTTAACAGGGTTATTAAATACATACCTTTTTTTTTTTTTTTTTTCCCCTCTGATAAATGTAATATTCTTGTTAATGCTTTTCGGAGCTCTAAGAACCAAAACTACTTAAAGAGGGAATACAAAGTCCACAATTCAGGAGAAATAGCAAACAACGTGAGAAATGATGGAGGGGGGATGGAAATCAAAGAGTGAAGGAGTCTTTAAATGAGTCAACAAATCATGCTTTTTGTGAATGCCTCAAGTTATCATCCTGCTTCTTTCTGGAAAGCAGAGCGCAGTTGTACCACAGATGCACTTTCTAGCTACCACATTGAAATCTAATTAGTGCACAGTACTCCCCTTTGTGGGTGGCAAGCCTATGAACAAAACAGAACATTTGTGCACACACTGTGGCTTATCTAGTCATGAAAAATTAGTGGACGTGGGCATGGAAATATACCATTTTAAACAGATGAAGATATATCTCTGGGATTCAGAATGGTATTTTGTAATACCATTTGTCAAAAAACCAGGAATATCTATGTAGTTCCTTTTTTGCCTTGTGAATTGCACAACAGCACGGGCCTTTCCTATCTGATAAAGGTGGAGAATGAATTAACTGTAGATATTTGAAAGTATTGAGGCAGTGAGTTGGGAGGAGGAAGCGTTTTCCACCTTTAATACTTTTTTTTTTTTTTTTTTTTTTGGTGTTGAACCCAACCGTGCAATGTAATTTTTGTTGCTGGGGTCAACTGAATGATGTTATACCCAACACGCTGAGAAAGGGAGTTGTTCTTCCTTGAGAATTCAGCTGTTTTGCTCATAGCTTCAGGCAAGTTGCAAGATGACTCTACATCAACTCTAAACAGAATGAATGCTGAAATATGTTCATGTAAATAAGAGTGATTAACTAGTAGCTAAATCTGAAGTGCAAACTAAGCTGGTCTACCTGGACTATGTCAAAACTGTTCTTAGGCAACTGTAATTCTACTGTTCCTTCTGATACCCATAAGGACCATACAAGAGAAGGGATGCCTTAAAGGATAACTGGGAATTCTGAACTAAATCAAACTCGGGATTCAGTCTGGGAAGTGTCACAGCATACACATGCCATCAGACATTACTTCATTTCCAGTGAAAGGTTCAGCTTTCTCATCTGTAACAAAGAATGCTGCAGTTCCCACAGAAAAGGGATTTGTTCCTTAGTAACAGCGTGCACTGGAGTGATCATTTTTTTTCCCCCCCTTAATAGAAACCCTGAGGGTATTAGAAGCCTCAGTAGTGTGTGGTTTTCATCTCTGGAATAGGAAGAAGGAAGCTAGCCTAATACAGGTCAGATGACAAGCATGTTAGGTATCATCAATTCTTTAAGATATCCAAGGATTAGATTAGGTTAATCTTTGCAGAGTCACACAAAGTAAAGTTGGTGTTTGTTCTGGTTTTCAACCTGTCTAATGCTGAAGGCTTTAATGTACTAACAGACATTAATACTGTTCTGACATAATTGTTGGAGAAATTGTACTCTTCTATAAGAAGAGTCCTTTCCACCAGATCTTGCAACACGTACATAGAGTGATCAACTGACATTCCTGTTGCTGGAAGAGAACTGTGAATGGCAGTTCCTCAGTAAAACAGAATATGGGTAGTTCCTTCCAGGAGCTATTATTTTATTTCCCTTTCTCTCTGTTAAATGGATGCTGCTGTTCGAAGTCTCATTGTAACGGATATGCGGGTACAATAATGGTTTTATGGTGACAACAGAGATTCTGTACAATAAAGTTTTGTTGTTTTTTGGTTTTTTTTTTAAATATCTGCCAATATGAAAGTTCCTTTTAGTCATGTCACAGATTTGGCTTCTATATGAGAGGATCGTTGGCTTCTATTTGGCTTCTATACGAGGATCACTGGTGATCCATTTCTCTAAGATATTTTGATACTAGAGCTGTCAACGCTGAGAGGAAAATGTGCCTCTTGTCTAGATAGCACTTTAACAGATACTTGAAGATAAATAATAATTTGATTTCTTCCCCGCCCGCCAGTTTAAGCACATGCTTAAGTGCTTTCTTGCAATACTGCTATAAAAATATTCTTGGAATATTTTGAATTGGAATTGTCTATTGGGATATAAGAAAAAAAATATTCCCATTAGAAGTTGTCAGGTAATGGAATAACTAGAAGGTTGCTAAGATGCTAAGGGTTAAACTGAAGAAATCTTTCAGTCGGAGGAGATAGACAAGATAACCCAGACTATGAAATTAATTTGCAACTCTTGTCACATGTTTATGACTGCAGGTTGAAAATTCCACCCTTAATTCTCAAAGCACATCTCTTATGAATCAGAATGCACAACTGCTGATCCAGCAGTCTGCTTTAGAAAATGAGAACGAATGTGTGCTCAAGGAACGTGAGGATCTGAAATCAATGTATGATTCACTTCTCAAAGATCATGAAAAACTGGAACACCTGCATGAACGGCAAGCTTCCGAGTATGAATCTCTGATTGCTAAACATGGAAGTCTTAAATCTGCACACAAAAATCTGGAGGTGGAGCATAAGGACTTAGAAGATAGGTAAGTACTAATATGCATAAGTAAAATGAGAGTCCGTGATTCCTGAGCAAAAAGCAAAACATGCTGTATAATTAGTATGAATAAAATGAGTATTACTTAAATATAACATTAAGGTCTTAAAACTTTGAAAGATCACCTTTTCAAAAACAACTCCCTATTTTTTTGTCATTCCAAAAAAAGAAACTTAAATGGGATTTTTTTCACAGGTACAATCAGTTGCTGAAACAGAAAGTGCAGCTGGAAGAATTGGAGAAAGTACTCAAGACAGAACAGGAGAAAATGCTGCAGCAAAATGAAAAACATGAAACCGTAGCAGCGGAGTATAAAAAACTTCGTGATGAAAATGAAAGGTAAAGGGAAAGTCTGATATGTGTATTAGTAGAGCTCTGAGCACTTGCCAGTACAGTCTAAACAAGTGTTGTATCCTCTCACATTTCTTAATACCTGATGCTGCAATTCAGGACACTTATGATCCATACCTTATAGCAACTCCACTCCGTTGGTCTGCGATAGTCATTTTAGAAAAACTGAACAGGAAAAAAACCCAAACCCACCAAAAAACAAACAAACAAACAAAATAAAACAAAACTATATCCTGAGGATACCGAATTCCACATAGCATCTTGAGGAATGCCAGGCCAAGCACTGTGCAGTATGGTTGTGAGCTGTAGAGGGAGCAAGCCGCTGAGTTGCTTAAGGGGCAAGATAAACGGCGGTTAATGCCGGTAGGAGTAGAAATGCAGTGGGTGGCGAAGCCCTGCTTGACCCCTGCAGCTGGGGTAGAGCTTGCTGTAAGTAGTCAGGTTGAATAGTAATATTTACATAGCATGATTCTTCCCCCCTCAAGAAGAGGTATTAAGATTTGTTCATCTGGCAAAGAGGCTCACAGTTAAATGCCTCCTACCTTTGCTGTTGTGTGAGGACGACTAGTAGGAACTGGAGGCTTTTTTTTAGAAAGGGACACGGCAGGGCCCAGTAGGGATGAAGGGAGCCCAAGAATCAATATATGCAACCAAAGTTTGGACCGTTCCTATTTCCGTACTATTTTATGTTGGAAAGAAATTCAAGCCATTTTGGAAGATTCTTGTATTTTGAAAAGTGGCATCTTAAAACTAGTTGTGATGTCTGCATTTAGAAATCCTGCTTTATTTTTAAACGTACGGAGAACCTGGAGTGTTTGGCTTAAAGGCAGAATGCATACCTGAGAAAATTAGACTAAGAGATGACTTACCTACAGCATGTGATACTAAGAAATTTTTATATGTATTCTGTGGAGTAGTATAGAGTCCTGGAAATTTCATGCTTCAGAGGGAATGTGGGTCATGAATACGTTTCCTTCTATCTGCACATATTCTTTTATGGTGCCTTTTAATTCCAGGCTTGCTCATACATACAGTCAGCTCTTGAGAGAGAATGAAGTTCTCCAAACTGATCATAAGAATTTGAAAACATTATTGAACAATTCCAAACTAGAACAAACACGGTTAGAAGCTGAGTTTTCTAAACTCAAAGAACAGTACCAACAACTGGATATTACATCTACAAAACTAAATAATCAATGTGAGGTATGTGAGAATTATGCTATTTTTCATGACTGGTATCACTGTAATATTTATGTAAGTGTATTTGTAGATTCGTAGAATTATATGCAGTGCTTGAGAATGAGTCATTTGGCTTATAGATAATGAAGTTGGTCTGAAGACAAATTAATTTGCTTGTTGTACAGGCAATCCAAAAATGGGGGCTCACGTGTAAGGTAAACTGTTTTAAGTTATTTAAAGGATCAAAGAGGCTTTTATCAGTTGAGTCATGATTTAGTTAAGTTTTCTGTTTGATTTGACTATCAGAATCCTTTGAAGACCTAAATTTTATTGATAATCTCATTATCTTTGTGTAAAATATGCTCACATATATATGCATGTACCATTTCATATATTTTAACAGCTGCTTAGCCAGCTTAAAGGAAATCTGGAGGAGGAAAACAGACATCTACTAGATCAAATTCAGACATTAATGCTACAGAATAGAACATTACTTGAGCAGAATATGGAAAGCAAGGATCTCTTCCATGTAGAGCAAAGGCAGTACATGTGAGTTTTTAAAACAATGAAATTACTGTGATTAGGGCAGTTACACTAATGCCTATCTCTTTTAAAAAAACTTGTTTTATATAGAAATTAATGTGTCTGCTACTTATGAAATGTTTATCTTTTTAAAATAAAAATTTAAGTTATATATGAAAAGCAGGTAACTCAAGCTACGAACATTATAGTTCTAGTTCTAAAGGATCAGTGCAACTGTGTTCATTACTGATGATGCAAATGAGGAATAAAACTGTTATTTGTTCCTCATTCTACTACAAGCAAATTTCCTAGGTTTGTTTGTAATCTGTAAACTTTTTTAGTGAATTTGAGAGACGAGAAAATGTGCTTGTCTAAATGATTCTGTTAGTCTATATGCACTTTTTTGTTATTAAAAAAGGGGGAAAATTCTGTTGTGTAATAAAAGCAAATGGAAATTTTTTCAATTTCATATCATAATGTTAAATGTAAGACTGCTTGTTTGCTGTAGCTCTTCCTTAATTTTTCAATAAGCAACAAGTGTTATATAAGAATTCCTCATGAAAAGTGACAACTTTCAGATAACAGATATCCAAAGGAACATGCTTCTCACACATATATATGTATGTTTTTGAAGCATACTTTATCATTAATTTCTGTTTACAGTGACAAGCTAAATGAATTAAGGCGACAGAAGGAGAAATTGGAGGAGAAGATAATGGATCAGTATAAATTTTATGAACCATCTCCACCAAGAAGGTACTGATGAACATGATATAAAAATAAACACAAATCTAAAACATGACATACCTATTCTGTTCCAGCTGAAAATCAAGATTTCCTTAAACTTCAGGGGAGCAGAATCATGTCTGTGTTCTTGCATACAAATTAGGAAAAGTCTGAAGGCGTAAGTAACGTACTATAAATGCAATAAATGTACTGTATTATTGATAACAGAAGGGGCAACTGGATTACTCTGAAAATGAGGAAGCTGATAAAATCTAAGAAGGATGTTAGTCGAGAACGTTTGAAGTCCGTGACCCTTACGCCTACCCGTTCAGAGTCCAGTGAAGGATTTCTTCAGCTGCCCCACCAGGACAGTCAGGATAGTTCCTCTGTGGGCTCAAACTCTCTCGAAGATGGCCAGACCTTGGGGACAAAAAAGAGTAGTAGTGAGTACTGCAAAACATTTTTTTTCTTTTGATAATCCTTGGCTAAATGTCTTTTTGATATGATTAAAAATTAAGAGGTGCTCAGAAAAGGCTGCGTGTTTTGGAGGATTTTTAAAGATAATTTTTAAAGTCATTAGGAATGAAGCCTGAATTCATTTATTAATGACAGATTTATACTGACTCCTTGCAGACTCCTTGAGTGTTTGGGCAGGAACTGTTTTTTAGCATTTCTGTAGCTCTAAATGCAAACAAAGTGCTTACAGTGCTTGGGTAAGATGAAGCAGGCGCTGTTACTGGGTCAGACGAGCAGAATTTTGGATAGAATGTCAGATGCCACCACTAGTACCCTATTTTGTTTCTCCCACTTGTCCCAGCATGAATCCTTCCCCTTGTCTTGGAAGTGCTTTCCAAGCTGTGGCTGTGCTAACATCCTTTAGTTGCTAAAAAGATCTCCTGTCTGACGGTGTTCCTCCAGCAGCTCACAAAACCGATGATGAAGAATTTTGATAATATTTAAATATGCAATAGGAAGAGTTAATGTAGAGACATAACCTGTTAAAAAGACGTGAATCGTGTGATCCTAGAGTTAAGTGGCTGACAGGGGGACTGAGGAGGGTTACAGAGGTGTGGATAGATGAAATATTCCAGGCACAATTTGCTAACCTTGGAAGAGCCTGACAGCCGTCATGTTAGGATGCCCGCAGTATAAAAAAAAGGCCAGATTCTGTGCAGCATGTGCATGTATTATCTCTGGTTTTTGTTATCCACCCTTGGCTTGAATCATAAACTGCCCAGTTTCTCACAACTTGAGAGAGTTACAGCCAAATTATCTGGTTGTAATGGTTCTATTTAGTAATTATGCACCAAAAGCATTTTGGCTGTGTGTGTAAAAGCATCAGAATACATGTGCATTAACATTCACTTAAAATCTTTGCAATATTTTTTAAAAATTTAATGTCTTAGGTTTCAAAAGAGAGCAGATCGATATTCTGGGTTTTGTGCCAGCTATGACTTTGCTGTCTTAGAAACTATTAAAGCCATTATGATGTATTTTTTCTTTTGTGCTTACTGCAGAAGCTTAGTCAAAGTTAAAAACATCTAAAAACACTCTTTCAGGGAAACTTAAAATCAGATTTGTGAGTATTTTTTTAATAACTGAAGAAAATAGTGAGTTTGAGGGTACATGTTATCACTTTTGCTGCCAACTTGTCAATTTGAGAAGCTTAGCGTTTTTCAGTGTAAGTCTGTTAAGGTTCAAAACAGGTACTTTTGACTTTTTTTGAAAGCAACTGTTGCTGTTGCATATAAACTGGAAGTCTTGTGAAATTCAGGAGTGACTGAAGCTGTAGTGGATGTGTTTGCAAGCGTGTCAGTTTGAATCAAGAGTGTGCATGCTTTGGTTCAGACCATCTGCATCTCTGTCAACAATTTCATGTTCTGGAAGGGCTCTTTTATGTGACAGTTTTCTTTGCGTGATACTTGGGACCTTGTAGCGTGCAGTTACCCTCCTGGTGGAGCCATGGTTGAAGTTACGGTGGCTGATCCTCAAAAGAGGTTTGAAGTTGTTCAGACCTCATTAATTTTCTACTCCGTGGACCTTGTTCATGTTCCCCTTAATCCCAGTGTATTTATCCACAAACTGGAAGGGCTGATCTAATTCTGGATCCTAGCCTTCCTCCATTGCACGTGTCACCATGGAAACCACAGTTTTTGATAGAATTTGAATGAATTATGTGCCAATTCAATGCTGACAATCTTACCGAGACAGTTTGTGTCTCACAAAGTTAAGAGAATATCTCAGTGTGAGAAGTACTGGTAATGGTGCACATTTTGCAGTATATTTCTTCTGCTTTTAGAATGACTGTAAATCCTAAATATCAAGATACTGTGGCTCCTTTCTTTGCTGTAAGAAGTGGCTTGGCAGTGTGGCTTCCACTGAAAGAAGCTACAAGAAAGAGAAAACCTCTAAGGTGCCGCCTGTCTGTGCAAATGCTCAGGTATTGTAGCTTTCCACGCTGGTTGGAGGCAGTTTTGGGTACGGGAAGAGACGGGTTCTGTTCCACCCTGATCTCCTGCGTCTGGGAATGGCGGTGGTTCCAGAGGGAACTGCTGAGGTGAAGTGTCCTGCGTGTCATTCAGTAGGCCGGAGAAGGCAGCTTACGTTCCCCAAATTGCGGTCACTGGCACAGATCAGTGGTGGTCTCAAAAGCTAGAGGACGGAGTATCTGACGTAAAGTGATCTTTGAGATGTATAGGTTTCCTATCCCGTATCACCTGTCAGAGAAAGCGAGAGGACGTATTGATTCCAAAGTGAATTATCCTGCTGCTACCACTACGGATGAACAGATTTGCTGTGTGAAATCTGTAGATTTTCTTCTTTTGAAGGTGGTGATGGAGACTGTTTCCCTAATACAGGACACTTTCTCATGCAAATGTTTTCAAGAGACCTATCCTCTTACCAAGCTAGGTGATCTTGGCGCAAAAATCAGGTTACCCTGTTCTGCAGAGAAGACAGCACCTGAGGTCTCAGAGAGTGCGTGGAGCCCGTGTCTGATTCCAGAGGTCCTCTGGAAAGGAGGGGGTGCCTGTCTGGCTGTTACTGCACGCAGCACAAGTTAAATCTTGCGGGCGGTGTGGATACTGCATGCTCCTCTGACTGCAGGGGTGCACCTTTGCTTTTTCTGCCTGTATTCAGTGGCTGACCCAGGTGAGTAGCACAGATCTGACAGCCGCTTTGTGCAGAGCCTTTCTTCTCAGGGGGGTGGGATACCATTCTGAGCTTTTGCATAGAAAACCCAAGGCAGGCAAGTGGAAATTTTTTTTTTTCCCCCATGGAGAAAAACAGATTACTATTGCTAGCTTCCACTTTAGCCATTTTGGATTATTAACAACATCCCAAGGAATTAAGGCTATTAGGAAGCCTGTCATCTTTAAATTGTAGTACCAGTAGCAGACACATCGTATCATAGCGGAAGTAAAAGAAGTGTATTTGGCTCCATTTTCTATTACCAAAACATTTAGAAGATGTCTGCCCAACATTTTCTTGTGTGCATGAACAAAACGATTCAGGAATTTTAATGCTATCCATACAGAATTCCCCGGAGTATTTCTGGCAAACGGTAGGAGGATTACAAAATGGGAGATTTCCTGATCGGTGGAGGAATTCTGCAATACTCATCATTCATTCTCAGCTCAGAAAGCAAGAGCGTGTTCATAGAATACTGAAAAGAGAAAGAAAAGTTATGAATCATAACTAGAGTTCTTAGAGTAGATGATTGCTAAGACCAAAATAGTCCTCCTGCCATCCCATTTTTAAAGTCTGTTGGAATAAAGGTGTAAAGAGTGAAAGCTGCCTAGGCTAAACTTTGTGGTGTCGCGTTTGTTTCTTCTGTAGCTCTGCTATTCCGGTATTTTTTGCAAGACGTTAGTGACATTCTATGCAGAAACTACTTACGTAGTCTCTCAAGGAGGTTGCATTTTACCAAAGGACAGGTTTTGATGTACAATTTCCAGGACCTCAGTAGTTGCAGCGGAGTTTTCTGTTGGGTACAGTTGCTGAGAGCCGTACATCGGTCCTTTTGGAGGTGATCCGTGTTAACGAACAAGAATCACAGATGACTCGAATGATTCTTGAACATCCTCTGTTTACTTTTTAATAAGATTAGAATGGACGTTTTTAGTTAAGAGGGATCAGTTATCTTGTCTAAAAGGATTATAGAAGTTACAAGAGTCATGTTTCACCATGATGATGAAAAGTAGTAGAAATAGGACAGAATTACCTCTTTGGTTTGGCATTAGTGTTAAAACTGATTAGTTATTTACCTGCTAGAAAACTAGGATGATGCTGTGCCTCAGATTCCTTTGGCAGGGAGCTATTGGAAGCTACGTACTTTTATATACAATTAGGTAGACAATGTGCATGTCCCCTTTATGGGAGGTTTACTGGCCTCCCTGTTTTTTTTTTTGGTTTTTTTTTTTTTTTTTGAGCCAGTCAGCATCTGTGTTTATGTTGGTTTTGGCTTATTTCCTCAGGATCAACAAGGGGAAGAATACTTTATTGATCTGAAAACAGAACAAACAAAAAACTGGTTGTTTTGAAGTACCTACAAGTACCTACCTACATAATTAAAAAAATATCTGTATACCTATGTAGTGAATAACTGAAAGGTGAAATTGTACTTTGTGTACTTTTATCTTACATAGGTAGCACGTGTGCCTTTCTTTTCTACCTGTTCTCCCTGCTTTCCATCATAAGGACTTGGCATATGAGGGTGTTTGTCCCTCTCTGGTCAAGACAGAGTTATATTCTGCAACTGTGAAAACTTTTGTGTTTGTTTTTGACACTTGTGGCTGTGCCAATCGTGCATTCATTGGAAGCTGTAAAACATATTGCATTGTAAACTTCTCACTCTTACGTGCAAACACAGAAGAATATGATGGAGAGGGAGATTTCTTTCAAGGTGGTTCCTGTGCACTTGTAAATGCATATGTATATACGTACTGCTGTATCAAATAGAAACTGCTGTATAACAAGCTGCTGGCTGAGCAGAAAACCAAGGCAAATGACAAAGCACGTGTCCCAAAAGTGACTTCAGAGAGATAAAATAAGCAGATCTTGGGCTGATAGACTGGACTGCACTGCTTTCATATTTGCGTAAATAAGAACTTTTTGGTAATTTCATTATGTGGTTTTTTTCTGGATCTTTACATGCCAGTTGTTTGCATGTGGCTCCTGTATGCTTGGCAGTCAGCTGGCACATTTTCCTGATGCTTCAAAATGCAGGTGTCTGCCAGTAATCGGTGACTAATGCAGAATAGCTGAACCTAAGGACAAGATTAACTTGTGATTTCCCCCTCCTCCATCTTTTAATACTATTTGTAATTTTAACTCTGTTTCCTGATATTACATATCTCAGTTTTCTCTTAGCCCTCCCAAAATGTTACAGCAACACTCACATTCAGATTTTCTTTTGCCTTTTTTTTTAATCTTTGGTATTTTTTCAGCTAAAAAACTTGGTGTATACCATTCCAGCCAATAAGTCTTGATTATATTTTTCTTATTACAGATTTGAAGTGGATTATTTCAGTAAAATATTAAAGTCGCTGCACACGAACAGCAGATTGAACATAAGGCCCATGTAATTCTTCCACAAGACAGCAGATGACCAAAAATTTATTAATGAGCACAAAATATAGCAAATGAAGACTGATACTAGAATGTGTCCTAATAGAGATGCAGGGCAAAACATTACAAAAGTTATTCAATCTCAAAAAATAATGGTGTGAACATCTTTTAAAGCAGAAGTTGTACTTAGAGTTGCTTTCATTTTAAGCTTTTTTTGCTTCACGTTTTTCTTTATGTTCAAGAAATGTTATTTTTCACAGTAAAAACTACATAATCGTCAATTTCTATAATGGTCTGCAGAGAAGTTACGTTTATTTTTTCAAGAGCTTGGCAGTTAGAACTTTCAAACTGTGTTACACTTCATTATTTTCGGTGCATTTCTGAGTATATTAAAGTTTTCACAGTGTAGTTTTCATATTTCAGTGTAGTTTTCATGTTTCATTATCACACAGAAGCATGAGAATGATAGTTTTTAGCATAGCATACATAGCTTAAACTCAGACATTCATTTCTGTCCTTAGTTTCAACATTTAACTTCCATCTGTTCTTCTCCCTTTTTTTCTTTCATTTCCCTGTTTCCGTTTTTCCTCATGCTATGACATAAAAGTGGTTGCACTGAAAAGACTGCCCTTTTTGAGGAACAGACCGAAGGAAAAAGACAAAATGAAGGCCTTCTACCGTCGCTCCATGTGTAAGACTTTTTATGACAGTTCAGCTTCTTTTAAATGGCTACACTGGCTTCCATTACTAATTTTTCACTAACCTCTCCCTGGACTGCGCTGTATTTTTCCTCCTCTTTGGCAATGTGCGAGTCCTGCTACGATACAAGGAGCTGGAGCTTTTTCTTTTTTCTTTTTTTTTTTTTTTTTTTTTTTTAAACCTTGGCACTGAATACTTTATATATGTGCACATGGGCACACACGTACCCACACATGTACATGCACAAGCACACGCACATACATATATATTCAGTGCATTGTGATTGCATATATTTGTATACGTAGTTGTCTATATACACATGTCTCTATGTGTATATAAATTTACAGTGCACTGTGTTAACCTAAATAGTTCTAAATTACACGTTTCATCAGCCTTTTGTTAAGAAATCACTGTAATTTTTTGTTTAAAGAAAGTGTAGAAAATAGTGCAAGGCTATATGGTGGTCTGTCACTCTTCAAGTATTCATCAGTTGTTGCCAAAATGTTGTATTGATTTATTTTGGTTTATTTTATAATGAGGGGTGGACAATTTTCTCTAGTTCTGTGAAGTAAAGGTGAATATCATCAGATGTCATCTTTTTCAGATCCTTCTATTTGTTATTATGTAAAATACAGTATCCCTGCAGTAACCTGCACTGTACAAGGATCCCATATCATTGTTGACATTATGTTGTATTAGCACCTTTACCCATTTTATCCTTGTTCATTCCATTTTATCATTGCAAACAGTATATCAAAGCTTCTAACATATATATTACACATCATTGCAGCGCAAGCATGGCGATTATACCTAATAAGATCAGTTTTAAGAACCATACTGAGCCGAAAGAAGTCTCTGACTTGTAACACTTCTCATTCATTGAGCTGATTGCATGTCATAACATGGATGATCTTGTGTTTATATCTTCCAGTATTCAACGCGCTTTAATGCTTAGAAAACTGTCAAATGTTTTGCAATACAAAATAAGAACAGAAGCAAATACATTGACCATGCTGATCATTTGCTTTCATTTGCATCCCAGCCATGAATGACCTGGTGCAGTCCATGGTCCTAGCAGGAGGACAATGGACAGGTAGTTCTGAGCATCTGGAGGGTCCTGATGATATATCTACGGGTAAAAGGAGGAAAGAATTGGGAGCTATGGCCTTCTCTACTACAGCTATCAACTTTGCAACTGTCAACTCTTCTACAGGCTTCAGATCCAAGCAGTTGCTAAATAACAAAGGTATAGGTGGAAGCTTTCTGCACTGTGATGTGACTATGTGTAACAGCAATTGCATATCAATATTGGGTTTACTTATGTTTTACGTTTTTCAGCAAAAAGCAACCTGAATAATTGAGTTGCAGTGCTAAGACACTGAATAGGTTTAATAACTACAGTTATAAAATATATTTCAGGATTTTTCCTACAGAATGTTACAGAAGTAAAAATGGATTGGTTTGAAAAATATTTTAGTGTATTTTACAGATGATAAATACTTCAATAATATTTTACTTTATTTTACATCTTCTTTTATGTCTCTGTGTATAGATACTACATCCTTTGAAGATGTAAGTCCACAAGGTATTAGTGATGATTCTAGTACAGGATCGAGAGTTCATGGTAAGATGTGAACTTTAATTAAATAAATTAAGGATATATTATGTGAATGTTAACGAAGTTTGCAAAAAAAAAGTGAATGGCATCATTACAAGTGAGCATGTCTTCTGTGATTTGCATATCTCTTGAATGTAGAGTATCATTTCTTCCAATTAACCTTCTCTTTCTTAACTACTACATCAGATAGATGTTCTATATCTCTAATAGAAAATATCTATGAAGTGCATCTGAACAGGATCAAAACATTTTCCCTTTTAAAAATTTATTTGGAGTTAATAGTAAAAGAAGTCCTAATTTCAATCCTAAAAAACCCAAATCCAAATCTGGCCTGATTTTTCAGTGTTTATTGTTCAGTGAAACCTAAATTTGTCATGTACTCTATTTTATAAAACCATTATGTGTTCTTTCAAGGAAAGCTATGAAGTGAAAGCTATCATAGATTATTTAGAAAGTGAAGTTTTAACTCTTCTCTAAATACTTAAAATTAGTATGAGCAACAAACATTTTTGGAGATAATAACAGTGCATTTCCCTTGTATTGGATAGGAGTACAGGACATTATCTGTGCAGATGCTCTTGCTCCTCCTGTTCGTGGCATTTCAACAATGTGCAAGGTTCCTTGTCAAATCTGTTGTAAGTGACCTAATCACGAGCAGCTTTCTGCATGCCCATCCTTTCATCTCTGAAATCCTGGTTTCCCACTAACCAATCAGTGTCAATTCTAAATGTACACTCTATTTCTCTTTTCCTCTCCCTTGTACCTTACTATTCCTGTAGTGCCCTTTTCTAAAGTGTCCTCTTGGACTGCCTGGAAATCCCTTCGCTTTCTGATCTGTAAGAAACCACTTTGTTGACAATGGGCATGTTCAGCCTGTGAAATAGTGCATGATTCCTGCCTCTGAGCATTCTGTGATCAGAATGTAAAGGTACCGTGTCATCTGCTAAAGTTTTGTTCATCATGGTGTCTCCTAATTTTCCATTTAGCTTCCAGACCAGCCAGCCTTGATAGTGGCAGAACATCCACTAGCAATAGCAATAACAATGCTTCACTCCATGAAGTCAAAGGTATGCTGTAGGTGACTTTACATACATGCTTCATTTCCATGATTTTTCTGAGAGATCATCTATATAGGGTGAAAAAAGAACAACCAAAAAAACGCCCGCAACACACCACAGCATGTTTTTCTTTAAGCATTTTATAGCCTTCATTCCCCAGATTAGGAAAGGATACAAGTATTAGTAGAACTTAGTTTTTTAATAAATATTAAAAGGGTGATATGAGTATATAAGTTAGAAACTATTTTAAACCAAACCTAACCCAAGTAATGATGTTACAAAGTAAGAATTTCCTCCAAATTACTTTAAAATCGCTTGGTTTTAAGCAGAGAAGTTGCTTCGTTTTTTTCTCCTAGCGTCCTGCCACATGTGCACTGCTGCTGCAAAGCTTTATAGAGTACAACACAAACCAGACAACATGGCATATGTAATACCATCCTGTAAACTTTTATATTTTGTTTTTAAAAGATGAACAATGTTCCTGGATTTAGCAATATTCTCTAAATTTCCTGTATTACGAGCCTTGATATATTTTTGTTTGTAATGGCCATTCTAGCTGGAGACCATTGTACATACCTAACTAGAACGCTGCCAACTCAAGACTTCATTTAATATTCATGGCTTGCATTTATTAAACAGTATCTCTTTGTTTGAAAATTTGGAGATGAATGCTAGCTTAGATTTTTATTAGTTTATTTTCTGTCTGTTTGATTACACCCTTCTGTAAAAGATTCATTGAGGTAGTCCTTGCCCCAGTTTTATACAGTATTAGAAACTTCTGCTGTAAACAATTTATCTTCCTTCAAGATGAAGTTCACTTCTTAGGAGTAACATGAAGTAGGAAATACTGGATTATTCATCAGTATTTTTAAGCAATTCACAATTATTGAAAAATAAAAAGAATTGCTGTTGTGGAATTTATTTTCCGTTTAATGCCATCTGCTTCCTTCAGGTCATGGTTATAATAAACTAGAAGTAGTGGCAGACACTGTTGGAGAAGAAGCATTCCTAAATAGTTCTTGTTGAAGAACTATGTTGAAGAGAATATTTTCTTTCCATTCCGTCCTTTGTATGTCATTTAATGTAAAACTCAGTATATCAGAGTGTGTGCCTCACAGTGATGCTGAACAAGAGTGGAGGCGTATCTTTAGCCTCTTGGAATATAGTATTGTGTAAACGGAGGCCCAGATTATAAGTGAAAGGTAGTTTTTTTTATTCAAAAGCTGTCGTGTCATGTTTAAAGAACTCTAAGAGGTAAGTCAGGGGAGTGCAATTGTATTAATATATTTGGTTGGAGTAAAAAAGGACAACTGGATTTTTAAATAGAATTGTTGTTAACCAAATCTGATAATGTTCCAGATTTGAGTACGGTTATGCTGTTTAACAGCTTTCATAGATTTTTCTCATGGAATACTTAATACCATTTACCCCAAAAGCAGGTGCAGTTAACAATCAAAGCAGGCCGCAAAGCCACAGCAGCGGAGAATTTAGTCTGCTACATGAACATGAGGCTTGGTCTAGCAGCAGCAGCAGTCCTATTCAGTATCTGAAAGGTCACACGAGGTCTAGTCCTGTGCTCCAGCAAAGAACGCCTGAAACACTGGATAGTCGTGGAAAACAGATCAAAACCGGTTCTCCTGGAAGCGAAGTTGTTACCCTGCAACAGTTTTTAGAAGAAAGCAACAAGAGTACATCAAGCGAGGTTAGTTTAAAAAATATTTTAACTATATATTATCCCATATATGGGCACAGAATTAATAGAAGACTTACAGTGAGTAGAATTGCTTTAAAACTTTGTGGAGATACTGGTTATGCCTGCATTAAGAAGTAGTGTGGATTGTATCCTGATAAACTGTACTTGCTGAATTGCACACAAAATCATTTGGAATTTTGCAGCTTGACCCTTTCCAGGTTAGTGAATTAGGTAAGAAAGTCGATCTCTACTGCACAAAATTGTCCAGCGTACTGATGCATGGTGCACTCCTCAGAGGTCAGATGGAAGGCCATAAACTCAGAGTAGGTTTACTTTTCTTCTTCCAGTTCAGCACTTGGCTTCAGTAAGAGCTGTTGTCAGATCTGTCTTACATCAATAGGAAGGAAGATGCTTTACGTCATTCCCTCGGGAGAGACTCTTGTCTGCTTCAGTTTCATCTTTTTAGCTTTACTGGGCAAAAAACCTGACCTTGGAGCTCACTGAAATCCGAGAGGAATAAGAGAAAGAGAATGTTTCTCTAAATCAGTGACAGTTTGTTAAAGCTCAAAATCACCTTGTCTCTGCTAGTGTTCAAATTTCTTCATCACTAGTTCTTGAGGAGATCTGTCCGAGACCTAGAAGTGCTCTAGGATAAAGCAAGCCAGTTACTGTGACTAGGGCCTAGCAAGAGTAAGGATCAAACTCCATCTGTTTTTAACGACACAACTGAAATTGAAAAATACACATTCACAGCCGGATTGATTGGGGTAGTCTGTGACCTGAGTCTGGACTAAGTTTCTGGATTTTTTGTCAGTTACTTAAAATGACCTCTCACCTATGGTCTCTCTGACAAGGATTTTTGGTTTTTAAGCACTAGACAGTACCTCTATCCTGGCATCAGAAATGAAAGAAGCTGCCTGAGTCATCAAGTCTAGTCCACTGCTGTTCGTGAATCACAGAATCCCTTTCATAGCATCACAGAATCATTCAGGTTGGAAGGGTATTCAAGAAGTCTCTTTCCAGTCTTCTCCCAGAGCATTTCCTTAATGCTCTTAGCTTAATTCTTTCCAAATTGTCTCTTTTACCATTTTGAAAAAGACTGTGGTCTGCTGAGTCTGTGAATAGTATTCACCTCAACTTTTTTTCCTAGCTCTGAAGTCTTTTCTCCAAAAAGAAAAAATTGGGAGCTGTCTTGTCCAAATTTAGGCACCAAGGGTACCTAAAGGTTATGTGCTTTGTGTTACGTTCTGAGGTTTTTGTCTACGTTGTTGTTTGAGTGTATAGAGAATTTAAGCTTTTAGCTCCAGATGCTTGGTGTACGTTAAAATAATAGTCCATATGAAATTGCATAGGAGGTATTGATGAGTGATGGCAGAGGGCAAGTGGGCGAGAACATGAACTTGGTTTTGGTCATCTAATTTGTTGCATTGATCAGTATTACAGGAGCCAATTCCAGATAGTGTCTGTCTGACACCTCGTTTTCAAAGCTGTACAGAAAACTCATGAGTAGGTACTGTAAATGGTGAATGCTGCTTTTAAAAAAAGAAATTAAAGAAAAACCAACCAACAAAACACTTTTTAGAGTTGTTCTTCATTTATGTCCACAAAGATTGCTTAAGAAAAGGTCAAAATTACAATTTATAAATTTATAAGACGTTTCATATTTTTGACAGATGAAATCTGCAAGTGAAGAAAATCTTTTAGATGAAGTAATGAAAAGCTTATCAGAGTCCGCGGAGCTGACAGGGAAGGAAAAGCTAAGAAAGCAGCCGTCTGCTGGTTGCGGTATTGTGAGATCGCTAAGTGTAAAAAATACAGTTGAGTTCTCAGATGGACGATCCATTAAACCAGAACAACTTGTAAGGCCCAGCCTTCGTAAAACTGAAGATACCTACTTTACTAGCTCCCCAATAAAATTTACATCAGGCGCTCAAGGGAAGGCCAAATCAGTCAAAGAAAAGATACAAGCAAGTGTATCACAGCGACAATCAAGAGATTGCAATCCTTATGCTACCTTACCTCGTGCAAGCAGCGTGATTTCTACGGCGGAAGGAACTACTCGAAGGACAAGCATTCACGATTTTTTGTCTAAGGACAGTAGGCAACCTGTATCAGTTGATCCAGCACCATCCACCGCTGACAGAAGTGTTCCGGCAACCTCTAGTGAGTACTCAGCACACCAGTTATCCTCTAATTTTTTTCACTGTGTGGCTTACAGAGTAGATTGTGTTCCACAAAGCGATGCAGCTAATACAGTTAAACCACGTAATTTAGGATGTAACTCTGATGTGCCTAAGACTTCAAGGATGGAAAGGTCAAATTGTCGTGGGAGAACTTTGCTAAGCACAAGTGTGTTTAATGATAAAGTCAGTATAGCTGGTAATGACAGCACAGGATCATTTACTGTGACTCAGCCATTTTTATCCCTTAACACCGAACTAGTTAGTAACATAAGCGGATTGCCTCAACGATCTCCATCCAAAACAACTGATCAGGCAAACCTGTCAGCATTTAGATCAGTACCGAAAAATCAAGAGCAGCCTTCTGCTAATCAGAAATCTGATCAGAGTGACCGACGGTCAGTTCTAGCTAGTGAATTTGTTCCTACTGCCTGTGTAAACACTAGTGAGGCTGAATCCCCGCTACTGGTTTCTGAAGATAATACAACTGTGTGGTATGAGTATGGGTGTGTATGATAACGAAGGTGTTTTACTAAAAATATATATATATATATATATATAGTCTAATATGACATATAGGTGTTCTTCTCAATGTCCACTGGATTTAGAGAAAATTTCACTACAATGAAAAAATAATTTCTTGTTAGTTCTGTGGGTTAGATCTGTTGTTTTCGAAGAGCAGTGGCATAGGGCTCAGTCGTGTACTCTAGCATGTTGGAATGTAAAATTGTAACCTCACCAAAGTTTGCATGAAACATTAATTGCACTGTATATATTTTGCATGCCTTTAAAAGTCTTTATAATACAAGCTATATTTTTATTTGTCAGCATTACAAATATTTTTGTTTTTTTCCTGTACGTTACTGAATGCATGTTAAACCAATCGCATGCTGCATTGCCAGACATGGCACAGTGAACAACATACTTTCTGGTACAAAGACAGTACTCTTCAGTTGTGCTCGTGCTTTCAGATGTATCAGTAACACATTGATCATGTATTTGGAGTAAAAATACTCCCTCCCTCCCCCTTTCAAACATGAGATACTAATGAAACGAAGCATTTAAAGAGATTTCAGTGTCTTACCCTTTTCATTTATGCTGTGTCCTGGCATAAATGCACTTTGCACAGGGAACAAGTTATAGCCCAATAATTCAGTGCCTCCAGCTTGCATAAGAAATGTGAATTGCTGTTCATACTTATTAAAATATTTGAATGTTAATAAAGACCATTCATAATCCTAAACATAAATGATAATTCTTATGAAGAGGTAATAAATAGTCACATGATATGCAGCACTTGTAATGAAAAAATGACCCTTTCCACCTTTTCCCTTTTGTATGCTTTGTCTTTCCACGTCTGGTGTACAAATGAGGTGAAGTGTACGGTTTTATTAGGAGTCAAATAACAGAGTTATATGAGACTCCTTGTGATGTATGGTAATAAAAACCTGTATCGATTATGGTGGAAATTCATTTTTTCTTAATAGAAGTGACGCTAATATAATAGAAAACAAGATGTGTAACGAAATAACAGAAAAACTTAAATTAACGCAGTTAAATAAAAGAAAAAATAACAAAAAGTTTTCTTGCAAAATTACAGGAGTTAGGAGTGCTTAAGCGAATAACTCATTAAATGCCAGATGACCAGCTAAAGAGAAATGTTGAAAAGTAATTAGTTAATATGCCACTGTCTCTGCAATTGCTTGAAACTTCTCAATGGTAAATATAAACAGAGTTTAAAATTGTATCATACTTAAACTATAATTACATGAGGCTTTAGACATCAGCACTTTTTTGCAAGAGGCAATAGTTACTGACAGGTATTGTAGGCCAAAATTACATACGCTATAAAAAACCTGAATGAAAATACATCTAGAGGAAAAATATTTAAAATTGAAAATAAATATTGAAAATAATGAGTGTCATATTCTGATTTTTACAATGGAATTTATTTTGCCAGCAGTTTTGTGGCAGTCATGGTACTGCTGTACCGGTTGAACTTGAATTCCTCAGTGTTTAACTGGGGAGGGGTAGAAGCGCTGCAAACAGACGGTTCCTCGAGGAAAAGCAGCAGACGTCCCGTACGTTAGTCTGCAAGGCCTCCGTTTCCTACCGGAGAGCTGTTAGTAAAATGCAGAGGTGGCCCTTTCCAGAGCTCCAGCTGCATTTCAAGGTGGGGAAAAGGATCCAGGGGAGAAGATGGCATGTTTCAAAGACATTCTGTGGAGGGTAAAAGTATTGTTTCAAAACATAAAGCAGCCATCCTTTACCATGTCTGCAGGCAGCCATGATTATTGGGCTGATAGATTTCTCTTACTTCTCTTCAATTTTGTTCACAGCGTGCTGTTAGTTATTGCGGTATTCCCTCTAGAATTGTCTCACCGTTAAAAACAAAACAAAACAAAAAAAAAAACCACAAAAACAAACAAAAACCACCAAAACAAAACACCAAACCCAAATTGGAAATATAATCTTAATTTCACACACATTTACTGTCACACAGATGAGTGTTCTGATCTTGGGTCATGTCATTTGACTTCATTTCTGTTCATCTATAGATGTGTTTGCCTTAGCTTTGAGATGAACAGTGCTGTTATCTGAAGTGACGCGTGCATAATACATTTTGCAAGTTATTTAAGGAATTACAGAGAAAATCTTCTTAGCTCTGATAGTACTTACTATAAACTCGTACTGTGCTACCAGTATCTGTATTTTCCTTAACTGATTGCAAGCCTGTGTCTTGCAGCGAGACTGCTTGTTACGATCGGAACAAGGTTTGTAGCTAGAGGTAGTATCTTCTATTTAGATCAGCTGCTATTGTTCGAGAGATGGGATAAGCTTTCAGGCATGCTATTATCTCGTTTGCCAGCCTTGTCCTCCCTAGGTCCTTAGACTGTCACAGCTACAAAAAAATACCAGTATTGTCTCCAGCTATGTTTATTATGAACTCTCCAGCATGACCACCGAACCCCAGTTGTAATCATGAGCAAGGCCAAGGTCAAAAGAGCCATTTTAAACGTTACCCCTGTAGAGTGAAATTAAAGCTTGCTATCAAGGCAACAAAATATGTTTTGGTTTTTGTTTTTTTTTCCCCAGCCACTGCCCGTGGGGCACGTCGGTTTGCATTGTTTCATTTCTTTTCACAGCGCTAAGCTCTCACATACAAAGCAAATCTGATAGTGAGTATTTATGCGTGATATTTAATGCCTTCTTAGGCTGTGTTTTACCTTACTCCGTTGCGGGGGGCAGCATTAAAACAGCTTCTCTCTTAAACCCAAAGGGCTTCGAAATAACTGAGCGTTAGTGTCTTGGAACACTGGTGTCTCGGATCCTCTACGGGCGTTCCAGACTAACCTTGTCCCGCTCAAGCTACTCCTTCGCGTTGCTATAAATCCATAATGAATTGCACTGCAGTGCTGAGGGTAATAACTTTTTGCGCTCCTGTTTTTGCTCTGTTGAGTTCAGCTGCAGCAGCGAAAGCATGCTGCCAGAGACTTTTTAATGTCTCTGAAAAATAAATTGTCAACATTTGTTTATTATATATGAAAGAAAACAAATGTTTTTATGTAGAGAAGGATTATTTTTCCTCCACCTTTTGGTCTTTATGCTTTACCGGTAACATCATGGATGTCTCTTTTGGTCTGTGCTCAAATAGGATCTGTGAAATTCCTGTCAGACCCAATCACTGCTGCTCCTCGGCCACTCAGGTGGCGGACTGTAAAACACGCGGTGCGCTTGCTCGTTCCTTGGTCCCTGCTGCCTTCAAAAATGAATAGTTAGGACTTTGCATGGTAATTATAAACACTAAATATGTGGCTGCCGGCCAAAAAAGGTTTCGTTGTTCAGGCTCGATAATTTGCTTGCAGACATAGGTATGCTTGATGCTTTGCTTTAAGTGAATAGTAAATTAAGATACTGCCTTTTGCACGTTCAAGCTGTTGCATGCAAAGATAATTTTCTGTTTTGCAGAACTGAGTGTGAACGTTTCTGTTGATGTGTAGCAGGTAAAAATGCAAAGATGAGTTAAGTTCTCTGCTAGGTTCAGTCAGCCTTGATTACATCTGATTATTTTTCTTCCATTTTCATACAGGCAGAAATTGAGGGTTAGTGTATCTAAAAGTTAAGTATATCTGATTGTGGCTTTGAAAATAATACCTGGTTATTCTAAATGCTAAGATGAATTTTAATGAGCGTAGTTGAGTAGGCGCTTCCAGTGAGTTTCTTCTATCCCTCTCCTGTCCTTTCCTCTAAAAAAAAAAAAGTGTTTATATATCCTTTTGCTCTACTAATAAGTAGAATGTATTTTATGCATGAGGGTTTTGTTTCGTGTCCTGATAAACACAATGAATAACATGAAATGCTTTTCTCTGCAGATGTGGAAGCTATCCCAGAAAGCAGAAATTCAAAAAGCAGGTCTAGGGAGCGAGAAAGCTCCTAATTCTATTACCCACTACATGAGATGTGGGCCAAGTGGTGAGTTTCCTGCCCAAAATGTAAATGAGATTAATTTCATTTACAACAAACTAACAGCATTACATCTAAGAACAAGTGCACATTGCATTAACCAGATGTAAATACTGCTTGCTTAACTGGCTTCTATCTTGCTTATTCGTTAAGCCAGAACAGGTTGGTTTACAGCAGTTATTTTCCCTGTGTAGGCAGGGAACTTCATCCCATTTAGCCTTTTGCCTGTAAAAATTTCATTTATTTTTATTTTTCAAATCTCTTGAAGAAAGTTCAGCGAAATCACATTAAGAAGTAATATTGAAGTCAGTTTTTAGAAAGGGACAGATAAACCTAAAAGACCAGTTTAACAAAAGATATAAAGTATTCTATACTACAAGGAAACTGCCTTTTTATAAAGCTTGTCTTTGGCATTCTGTCCTTCTCTTGACTTCATTAAAACATCTTTGATGCATGCTATTAGTGCTGTTAGTTCTGTTAGTGACTTAACTCTGTATTTTATATTTCTACACTTTAAGCTTTTCTTATGTTCTTTTCTCTTTCTACCTTTCAACTGAACACAGAGAGAAAAGTGTCCTTCAGTATCTCAGTATGAAGCCTTTATATCTGAAGTAACAAGACAGCGACTGTAGGAATCATTAATAAAAATTAAGGGAATTTTTTACATTCTTCGTGACTAGAGCAGGCAAGAAATAAAAACCTACCTACCTACCTTCCTTCCTTCCTTGAATCAAGGAGCTCTACTGGAGTCTACTGCCGAAAATTTGTAGATGGTCTTAGGAATTATTGCACATTGCACTGTTAAGATCTACTGAATAAAGGACAGTTCTCATCTCCCTAAGGACCAAGCATTTTAAGGTCTCAAGAATTACTCCAGGAAAAAAAAAAAAAACTTCTTTCATCTTCTGTTTATGAAATTAGCCGCTGATTTGCTTAAGCTTCTGCTAATAATTAGCCAAAAAACCCCATAACTAGCAGTTTATATTTACTTCTGTAAATGTAAAATAAATGCTGTAGTATTTTGTTGAAATTGACTGTATATACAGATACAAAAACCTCACAGCTTACTGGCACTTCACTGCCTTATTTGGTTAGCATAATCTGCATGGAATTGCTCTTTAAAAAGTTTATGCTGATTTTTGTTGCATACTGCGAGAGAAAAAATTGTTTACATACATGAAAAAGTTCGATAACTAACGAAAGTGGGAGTCTTGGGATAATCGCGTTATACAGAAATGGTTTGTCATCTGTGTTTTTCACATTCCCAAGTTATTCTGCATATATATGTTCAGATGTTTCTGACAGGAAATTGTCAGGTATGATTTTTCTATAACTTTTATTTTAATATAAGGCTGTTTTCCGCAAATGGCATTTCTGGGATAAGACTGTCTTACGATGTTTGTGTATTGACTGATTTTTTTTTTTTTTTTTTTAAATTGTTTGTCTTTTGACATGAGCTGATCGTGGCTTAGGAGGTTTCTTGATGGCAAAAAGAAATGTAAATAATATCATATGCATTTTACAATCAGTTCCCCTTAAGGTTATCTTTTGTTAGTAAGATACCTTTTGTTCGTTACTGATTTATATTAAAGTCAACAAATGTTATTGGTACATTCGGTGGTTGCATACATTTGTTGTCTTGAAAGCATTTGCAGAGAGCTCAAAGGAAGCGTACATGAATTTATAAGCAGATCCAAAATGAGTTCTCATAATTCTATTTTATTACAAACCAGTAAGCACACTCACATTCCTGTTCTAACGGGTTAAATTAACGGTGTAACCTCCTAGCGTCCCCTCTTCCAACAGGCATGTACCTAACTTTGGCCTACAGCTATCTCCACTCACCTAAGGAAAGGTAAGCACGCGAGATGTGCAGGGCCGGGGTTGCAGGCTGCCTGCAGAGTGCCCAGCCCGCTGCCTAGGCTGTGCGGCAGAGCCGCGACGACTTCGGCTTAATGACGGCCTCTTTCTTGAGCCTTACAGCTTTTATCCTTAACGAAGTCTCAAGCTGTCAGGGACAGTTGGAACAGAATCATTTTTCACTGGAGAGAGAATGCAGTTCAACAGATTCAAAGGCACACTGGCAAGTCATTTTTTTTATTTTACTGAAATTCTGTCAAAAAGAGGGGAAAAAAGAGGAAAATTCAGTAAGCTTTAGAAGGGGAAATTTTCATGGTTTTTTTTCCTTAAAGTGACTTCCTTCTGAAATACTTTTCATGATAAAATGTGCTAAGAGATCTAGATCTAAACAGAATATTTTGGCTTTACACTATAAATTCTTGGTTCAGGCTGGGATTGTTTTCACAGAGAATTTAAACTTTTTTTTTTTTCTCAAGTGAAAATAGGACAAATTTTGCAGCTCTCCACCATGTAGAATTTCCATTCTTCCTCTGAAGACGTTTCTGGTATTTCGTTAAAATCATTGGTTTATTTTGATTGCCAGCTCACACTAGCATCCATTTCTGGTCCCTTAGTGTCAAGATTTTCATGGATTTCACATTTCTGTGCCATTCCTGCCCTGCAATACAGGTAGTGACTGGAGGAAAAGTTGCCTTTACAGAATTTCATGGGCAAAAATCTGGAATGCCAGTAGCCCCTACTAAAGGCATAGCTGTTATGAAAGAGAATTGAAATAGAATAAATATTAGGAAAATAGCTGATTCTAAATTATGACATTGTCAAGCTCATTTCAGGGTCTGATTGTGACTGGATACTCCTAGCTCTCTTTGACAACAGAGGACTGATGCGTTTCAAACTATCAAACCCTAACCATTTAGTAGCGTCGCTATTTTTAAAAGACCATGCGTGTCTTGAATTAACAGGTTTAAACTGTAGTGCCAAATGCTGTTTGTATTCACAGCATCCGAGCAGTTGTACGTGTTTAGGTATACCAGATTCTCCGAGACCCTGGGAATTAGGCAAGAGCGGCGTATCGCCGTGGCTGCGTGGCACACGCGTCTCTGCGAGGAGCGTGGCTGGGCACGCGTGGCTGTGTCGTTTTCATCGCGCGGGGACCTCCTGACGTTTCGTTTAGCTCAGCTCTTTTCTGTATTCATTCAGTTGTCCGAGATTACCCGTCACAACTTCTACGCTTGTTTTTTTTTGCGTATTACTACACCTTCTTAAATCACCCGTGCAATCGCAGCCAGGGTGTAGTCACAAACGTTACAATGACTGTTTAACTGATAACGTGTATTAGAAATGAACCCTCCTCTTCCAAAAACTGAAGCAAAATTTCCTCGTATGAGAATCGGGAGGCGTCTGGGGGCAGAATTCATCCCGCCAGGTCAAAGTCCAGCGCAGGTCGGATCCGTGTGCCAGAGTCCTGGCTGGCGCCCGTCCGCGCCGTTGTAAGCGGGTTTTGACCCACTTGGTCTGCATCAGCACGGAGGCCAGGGTGGGATTTTGGGGTTCTGTTTGCTAAATGAGCCAAAAGCAGCACTGCAGATCCATTCGCATTTAAGAGATCAGAATCTACTTCTCCCAGCACCTCCTTCTGCAAAGATGTTTCAGAGCAGAAGAGCAGTCAGGAGGTTATCTGTGCTCTGATGATTTTTAAATTATTTTCTTTTTCCTTTCTTAATCTTTCCAGTCTGTGCCATTAAAATTAAAAAAAAAAAAAAAAAAGTAAATTTAATTTGGGAACTGCTTCACATTTTCCGAAACACGAACTCCCGGGGAAGAAGGCGGCAGCTGTTGGACAGCATACAACCTGAGTACACACAGCTTTTTACCGCCAGAGTTGCCAAATCCGTCACTGCTAGTTCAAGATTACAAAAGCGGCTGTAGTACTATACAGTGTCTAATTTTTATTTACTTTTTTGATAGTCTGCTGAGGATTTAGTAACATTCCGAACACATATTATTCCTAAACTTTTTCCAAGACATGAGGCAGCCTCAACAAAGGAGCTCATGTATGATTTTTAGAGTTAGATGGTAATGTATATGTAAATAATGCTTTGATATTAATAAAACTGCCTTAAAGGAATGTACCTAGGTGTGAAACAAAACTTTAAAAGCTCTTATTTAAAACTGTAATTTCCTTTACATATTGATTTTTTTTTTAATGTTTGCCATTGTATACATTTATTAATGATGATATTAAAATGCCAAACCAAATAATTTTTATTCTTATTTTGTGTGTACCTTTATACACACTTTTTCTGGAAAGTGATGTTACTGGAAGGATATTGGTGTTCGCTAATGGCGTCGTGGTCAGTTGGTGTGGTCAGTGAGTATTTCTTCCGGAAGGAAACCCATAAAACTGTAGCAGAATTCTTCTGGACAGTGTGTAGTTTGTTTCGTGTTATTTGTGTAGACCTGTGTAGCTTTTAACTATATGCTATTTTGATATTATTTAAAAAAAAAAAGACACTAATTTCATAAGTAAATACAAAAAGAAATCACTATAGATTTGCCAAACGTAGTATTTGAAGCTTTGATTTTGCTTGGTTGTTATTTTTGCTGAGACAAGTCTCAGAATCTCTTCTGAGGACAAAGGTAGTTAAATTTCAGGTAGTACAGATTCGTGAAGCATAGTAAACTGCTATTGTGCACATGTCTTTAAAACAATTTTTCACATTTAAAGCTTTCTGGATTTAGAAACCTTGACAAGTCAATTTTAATTTTTTTTTTTAAGTGGTAAAGGATTTTGGGGTACCACAAAGAAGAAACCTTAAAGGGAAGGGAGAGTGAGTGGCAGCCACAGGGTAAGAAATTTTACTTTTGAAGACACGTAAGACTGTATCTTAATATCTAGCTAAGTTAGTAACGCATTTGTCAGTCCAGAGTTCATCAATCAACCCAATATTCCCAAGTAGCAGATGTTCCTTTCAGCCTTTTATTTAAAAACAAATACAAAATCACATGTATCTGGACGTCTTTCTCCTGACTACTTCCTATAGCTTCAACGTTTTTAGGTCACTTCTTTCCCATTTGAGACGACTGCCGTGATAGGTGGGATTGGTTTGTGTCTTTCTAAGGCGGAGGGGAGAATTTGAACTGCTGTGCCATGAAGTACTCTGTTTTTAAGGTCACGTCTCTGAAAACAGGTGCCAAATCCTTCAGAAATGAAGGAAACCGTGGTAAGGATGTTTGTGAAGTAACTTGCCTTGCCCCAGAAGACGCTTTTTCTTACTCTGTTAATGGTAGGTGTTCATTCTGTAGAATTAAAGATTTCACTTTCTCACAGGGGAAGAAAAACCCAGTCCAACACACAAATGTTTGTGGTGTTCTCAGCTCATAGAACTGTCTTGGCCGTCTAGAAGGAAACGGAGTCAAATCGGCTGATTTTTGCCTTGTGTTTCTTTGAAACATTTCCCTTTATCGCTGTTAGTGTTGCATCCTTTAGCGTGCTGCAGCAGCAAATAGTCATCCAAGATCGCAAATCCTTTTGTGTGTTTTTACTTCATACTCCTGTATCCTTTATGTCCGTTCTGTCTCAACCTGTGTTGACGCTGTTGCTTGCCTTCAGGCGTGGTTTGTCTGTGACGTTTCCGTGGGGCTGTCTCCAGAAGCCCTTCTCCCCATCATCTTCAGGCTTTGTCCCTCGCTTTCGCTGCTCCCGCGTCTGTGGGCTCGTGTGGGTACTCGTTGCCACAGTACGTTTACTGGGCTTCATGGAGTTTCTGCTGCTTCCCTCTTCAACGCAAAATCTGCTTGAAGGGGGTTTTATTCCTTTAGGCAGGAGAGAGGAGGAGAAAGAATTAGATTAGAAATTTTAATGTTGAGAATGTACTGGTCTTGTTCTTGTGATAGTAGGTACTTTTCTATACTAAATATATATATCATCTGTTGAAAGCCAAATCAGCCTCCCCTCAAGCTCTTAAACACGTGGGTGTGTGTACGTGCAGTCCCCTTCTGAAGGGAGGAGCTCCAGCACAGCCGTTTGTCGTACCATGCCTTCCGTTCCTGTAGGTGCTGGCTAAGGGTGCGGCCGAGCCGAGGTGAGGCTCATCCTCCGTCGGCTCCTTGTGCGGGAAAGTTCATACGGTTCCGGGTTGTAGTAACTTTCCTCCCGCGAGTCACCGGGACCTACTACACCTGGCCAGGAACGCGTGGTAACGTTGTTCCTTGGAGCTCTTCTGCCGGGAGCGAGGGTGGTACCGGGGCTCGCACCCCGCGCCACCGGCTGTCGGGCGGCTCCTCGCGTTCCGCCGTTTCTGGAGAGGCGCTAGGAACGCGTCGGGCACGCACCCGTCCTCGGGGGGCAACCAGTAGCCAAGCCATACCAGAGGACGTAGTAATAATTTCCCAAGGGTTGAGGGTACTGTGACAGCGAAAATGCGACTAAAAACGTAGACAATCAACTGCGTTTTCTGTAGCGTAGCGAAGTTGGGGTTTTTTTCTAGGTAAAAATAATAAAAAGAAAGCAACGTGTAGGAGGGGATAAGTGGGTACAGGTACACAGTTCAGGCATCTCTGCCCTGTGTGTATTGACAAATGTTTTAGAACTTTTAAGTTAATTTGTTATTTCCTGATGATGTTGGTTTAAGTTTAGACCTTCAAGGCCAGTACCACACACAAATTTCCGGTTTTACCCATTTTATTAATAAACAGTGTAACATTATTTAAATACCACCACCTCTGCTTACTGGTTACGTAGTGGTAGATTGCAAACGTCTTGTCTTTTTAAGAATATTCTGTTGAACTTTTAATAACCCGAAGACAGTATTTTTTTTTTCTCACCAGATTATACAATATAAACTTCCGCAATTGAAAAAATAAAGGAAGAGTAAGCCTGGTTTCTTTTTCAAATTTTATTTGTAATGAGACTTTGACCAGTTCTGCTCTACAAAATCTATGCGTAGCAATAGAAATGTGAACTTCATCTACTTAACGTCTTCATCAAAATGTACGATGATGGGATCGTGGCCTGTTGATCTCACAAACTTCAAAAAGTCATCGGGGCTTAAGCCCATGGTTGCAGAATTTGTCATTGGGTGAAAATACACCATTTCGTGGCCACCTTCCAGAAAGCCCGCATCCAGCACAAACCGCACGTCTCCCTGGTCACAGAAGAGGGCCAGCGGTGTCGCACAGCCCTGGCCCACTTTTAGCTTTTCCAGCATGGCGTTTTCATCAGCAAATCTCAGGTTTCCGCTTCCAACACCCAGTTTTTTAGCAAGATCATTTAAATTGATTTGCCTGTTGTGCAGAACAGTCACCAGCCAGAACCCTTTCTTCTTTTTGTCTTTAAGAAAAAGGTTTTTACTGTGACCTCCTTTCATGTGTTGGACGTGGGGCATCATTTCTTCAACAGTGAACACCTGGAAAATACAATCAGTGTAGCGTGAGACTCGATATCCCATTAGCCTTTTAGTTGCGTGCTGGCAGGTATCTTCTGTTAAATACTGAGAAAATACTGAATGTTATGCTCAGCCTCAGAACTGTACCCTTTTATGAAGAAATTTTAAAAGAACACAAATAAAATGTGACATACTGCTCCTGCACGCTTTCCGAATCATTTCTGTCTCGTGTACAGCACGAATATCACACTTTAAAAATACAAAAAAAAGCCTTTTTGCGGCGCTGCCACAGCCACGTTGGAATGATGTGGCACATGCACTTTTAACTGGAAGCGAGAAAAAGCCTGGAAAGCATCTCGGAGGCCATCAGCTTCGCCGGGAAGAAGTGGATGCGCTGTAGCTCCTGAAGCTGCCAGCCGGAGGGGAAGAAGGGGTCTGGGGGGCAGAAACGTGGAGGGGGAACGATGCGAAATAGCCCAAAGAACCCCAAAAGTTGCCTGCTAGGCCCAGCACCTGTAGGTCCATTTAGCAAAAATGCAAAGTCTGACACTTTCCATATTGATATTTGATTATGCTAAAAAAAGGGGGGGCTAAAAACTAATAAATAAATTAATAATTGTAAAAATACAGGGCCTAAAACTGCCTGTCCTGTTAGTACGCAGCATTTTATTTCCGGATTGAACAAAGACCCGGAGGATGCCGCGAACGGGGCGGGGGGGGGGCGGCGGCGGCCCCTACCTGCGGGTGCTCGGCGGTGACCGCGGCGATGCCCAAGTCCCGCAGCCGCTGCCCCAGCGCCTCCCGCAGCTCCGGCGCCGCCGCCATCGCCCCCCTGCCCCGCCGGGGCCGGGCCGGGAGGCGGGAACGGCCGCCGCCGCTGCCGCCCCTTCCGTCGGGCGGCGCCCCGCCGAGCGGCGGCAAAATGGCGGCCTCCCCCTCAGCCTGGCCCCGCTTCGGCGAGGGAGCCCCGGCGGCTCGGGCGGGGCTGGGCGAGGGCCGCGGGCGGTTTTTGAGCACGAAGCGAGCTCTGATTGTAGATTCCAGCTCTAAGATTCTAATTTGGAAGTTGGTTTTTGTTTTTTTTCTAATTTAGATCTGAAGCGTGTGAACACAGGGTGCGCTTCAAAGAACGCGCAGTCTTGGCCATCGGGTCGAACTGAAAGCAGGGCAGAGCGGAGCCGGTTGCCGAGGCCTGAAAACCAAAGGCGGGAGCGGGGCGCGCGGAGAGGCGGCGGGGCCTCCATCTGCCGAGGTGCTCAAACCCGCTGGGACGCGATGGCGCCCGGCGGGATGCGATGGCGCCTGGCGGAATGCAATGGCGCCTGGCGGGATGCGATGGCGCCCAGCGGGACGCGATGGCGCCCGGCGGAGCCAGGGCCTGAGCCGGGCTGCGGGGCCGCCCTCCCGCCGCCGCAGTCCTGGGAGCCGCCAGGGACCAGAGCTTGCCCTCTCCTCAGGGGCGGAAAAATCAAAATAAGGTAAACTATCTAATTACGCACACTAAAAACGGCCACTGCGTAATCAAACTTTTTTTAAAAGCCAACCAATAATAACGAAGAATTGCAACTAAGGGACGAAGCCAAGCATTAACGGCCCCATAGTTAAGCGGAAAATATTTCTACAACCCAAACCGTCGTCCTGACCTATGACATCAGAAATTATTTATTTTCAGTTTGCCCTTCAGAAAAACAGGCAACCTATAATAAAGCTTTAAATTAAAACAGTATGAATCTGTGGTTAGGAGATGTGGACAAAATACGATCCCGCGCTAATTCCCAGAGCCTTACAGCAGCACACAGTAAGATTTCCAGGCGGCATCCAGCGGAAGATCAACTCAAAAAGCAGATTTGCAGTAAACTCTGGGGACTGTTTTGCGTGCTAAATTTATCTTTCAAATAAAGCGTTTTTTGGGTCAATCCCAGACTCACCAGCCAACCCCATCGCATGAAGGACGCATCGCCCTCAGTATGCGGGCTTTGATATTTAAGGTTTTTTTACTATGGTTTATTTTTGAGATTATTTTTCCCATTTTACCTTTGGAGAAACCCTCGAGGGCCCTGTGCATTTTAAGATCTCCATTAGCGCCCGGCACGTTCATCAGCAGATGGGGCCTTTCAAATAGAGGACACCTTTTTTTGTCAATACTCAGCCTCATAAACGAGCAAATACCTGCAGTAGCGAGGTACTGAGGGCAGCCTGTTACACGCATGTGCAAAACCACCTGTGTGAGCTACCACAAGCCCCGCATTACGGGTAAAGCGTGTAAAATGCACAGCTCCAACGTATGGTAGAGGAAATTAGTTATTGCTCGTAACACGCAATTTGATGGAGATCGGCGTAGCAGCAGTGCTGTGCCAAGCGGACCCTGCGGCTGAGGGACGTCCTAGGATGCAACTGGGGATCCTCTCTGGGTTTTACAAACGGCATTAACGAGGAAATATTAAGGGTTTTTCAGAAACCGCTTCCAGAGCTTCGCCGTGTGTTAACCGAGGTGCGCCAGCTTTGCGGCATTACCGCCCAGCACCCATCTCTGCGCAGGCGTGAGAGAAACAAATATCTTGACTCTGTGTGTGTTATTCAGCTTTTTGCACAGCGGGTAAAAGAACCCTGCTTTTTGGGGGGGACAATACTGTTGCAGGGATGCCAAATTAGAGAGAACTTAAAAAAAAAACAGCCGTGTTAAAGCTTTAGATTGGAGATGGGTGGGAGAATATTGCAAAGAAAAGCTGCTATCCCCTGGTAGGCAGGAGAACCCTAAGTTTTTGTGTGTGTGTGTATATATATTAAAAAAAAATAAACCCAAAACGCCAGGACGAGGGGAAGAGCCCAGCACCGGTTGCCGCCCCGCCGCCCGGTGAGGGGATCTCCCGCCTTCTGTGAGGGGAGGCTCCGCCCCCGCGCCCGGGCAGCCGAGCGCCGAGCGGCGCCTGCGCGGGGAGCGGCTCGCCCGGCCTCAGGCATGGAGGGCGCGGGGGGAGCGGGCGGTGGCGGTGGTGGCGGGCCGCCCTCGGCGGGCCTGCCGGGGCGGGAGCGGTACGGGGAGGCCGCGGCCGCCGGGAGGGCTGCGGCAGGCGGGTGCCGGGAGCTTGGCGGCCCCGCAGTGCGCGTCGCTGCGGTGTAGTCCCGAGGCGGTCCCTGAGGCAGCCTGTCCCGGCCGCCGGTGGCCCGCGGGCCCCGAGAGCGGTTTCTTTGCGGTTCGCAACCTCGCGGGGATTTCTCCTCCGTCAGCTTGGCCAGTCTCGCCTTCACCTTACGTTAGCGTAGGGGGTATGCAGCGTCTTGCGGCGGCTCCTGGGGGTTCCTCGGTTTTACCGATTCTGCCCCTTTAAAGTTCTCTTTAGGGGGGAAAAAAAAATTATTTGTTTTTGGTTGGTTAGTTTGTCATCTGCTCACTTCCTGCAGGTATCCGGATACAAGAGAGTTCTTAAAGGGACCGCAGTCATTCTGAGAGGAATTGGTAGCCTTTCAGTCATTCTGAGAGGAATTGCTAGCCTTTCAGTCATTCTGAGAGGAATTGCTAGCCTTTCACTCATTCTGAGAGGAATTGGTAGCCTTTCACTCATTCTGAGAGGAATTGGTAGCCTTTCACTCATTCTGAGAGGAATTGGTAGCCTTTCACTCAGTGGGAGCTGCTTGCAAGATGGTACAAAGCCACCTTTGAGAGAAGGCGTAGAAGGTACGGAGAATGGCGTCACTGAGCAGAAAGACAAAATAGGCGACTCTGGGCAAGCAGAGAAGTTCGAATAGGAGACTGTCGTACAGAATAATTAGCAAAATGACTCAAACCAAAGTTAAGATGGTTAAAACAAGGCGTGGGATGATCTGACAGAAGCATCTTGGAAAGCTTAATTGCTAAGCCAGGGTTTAGCCTCAAAGGATGCCTCTGTCCATGTGGCAACACTGATATTACTACAACGCTGCAGGCTTTTAGTGGTGGTATACGCTCATGTAAGCGGCGTTTTGCAAATGTATTTTACTGGCTTAGAGAGGTGGGTTGCACCTGGATAACTCTATCAGTATAGCACGAGGAGTGCAAATGTCCCTTTTTTCTAGGTAGTGTCAGAGAACCAGAAATGGGGATTTTAGTAGTTTATATTAAAGATCATTGGAGATAGATGAAAGATTTGTAAGCTGTGGCGATGTTAGCAGACCTGTATGTCTGTAATGGGATAGTAGAGAAAGGTGAAGCGCTTAAGGAAACTGAAAAACTGGAACAGTTACTAAAGAGTTCAACCTTTTCAGCATTAAAAAGCCTGTTTTGAAATGTAACATTTGTACGTTGCGTTCCTGTCCGTATTATCATAGGAAAGATAAATACCTTTCAGCTTTGAGACTGATTTCAGTGTGTCCTTTGTATTTTCAGTGAGGAAATGAATCGAGGGTTGATGCTAAAGTTTGAAAATCTGGTCCAGTTACGTGGTGCTTGCCGGCAGCTGTGTACGCTCTCCTACAGAAAAGTTTACAGAGCACAATGGAAGCCTGTGCAGTCATCTGCACATCCCGTGTGGTCCGTTCTTCTGTATCCGCGGCTCTGGCAAAGAGACAAATTAATCAGTGTTGCCTCGTCGCAACACAGACATCTAGCTACAAAGGAGGTAATTAACAAAATCCAATAATCTCTGGTTTTATGTGAAATTTCAAAGTACAAGAGCTCAGTTTGAGCATTTTGATTACCAAAAAAAGAGCTTTATTAATGAATATAGAGAAGTTATTATACATTTATAAGACAAAATGTACTTAATCTGTGACTGTATTGTGACTCCTCAAATATTGACTTAGAGTGCTTACACCAGCAGCATCACAAATCTTGCAGAGGCAGGAGGAAATTATTACAAACAAGAAAAATAATTATTTTTTTGATTTTTTTCCTTGTCTTGAAAAATTAAAAATGAAAAAAAGATTAAATATAGCATGCTATACATTTTAAATATTCAGTATGATGTGTTAAGTTGTTCATTTATGGTAATTCATTAGTATTGTAGTAAAAAAAGATGCGTTTACATCATAGGGCTTGAGACCATTGTCTTTTTAATATTGTTTTTATTATTTCTTAGTTTATGCCAGCTATGTGTTCCTATATACGTGTCTAATTCCATGTAGGAGACAAAAAAGAAGAAAAAGAAGATACCACTGACAAAAGGTGAAGTGGAGATAAGGCAGAAGATGACTCTTGAGGAACTGGCACGAGCTATGGGTAAAGACGTAGGTGAGAGCCTGCTCTGTTGTTTGAGACTGAATGTGACCCAACAGTTAAAATCTATCATGCCGCTTTCGTGAGCGGTAAAGGCAAAGATGTCTACGATGGCATTAGTTAGTGGTTGCTAATCCCTCCCTTAGCAAGGTAGATCGTACCCATACCAAAGAAAATGTTGGTAGACACAGTGGCAGACTAAAGAGAAAAAAAGTTGGGCCATCCAAATTACCAGGCAAGACACTGTAATGTGAAGAAGCCAGGACTCTCTTCCGTCTCCAGCAGAAAGGCTTCAGATCCACGTAGGCTGCTGTCTCTGACTGGGTTTCCTAAGTGCTAAATTATTCTGGAAGGAAAAACACTGCACCCTGGTTTGTCGCAGCTGGACCCCTGCAAATAAAGAATTCATGGCTAAAGAGAGAAGGCGCAAAAGAGCTTCAGCTTGTAATCCAGCCTTGGGAGCAGGAATCTTGGATTCAGGAGCAATATTTATTTCATTAAAACAGTCATTTGATTAACTGGGAGTGGGCAGGACCTGTCTGGAAGCACTCCCCTCTTTGGGTGACCGCCCTAACAACTGGGTTACGGGAGCAGGCTTGTTCTTTGAACCCCATGAACCATTCCTGGTTGTATAGTGGCTCAGCTTGCCCAGTTTTCAGTGATGTTTTAGGGGGGTTACTAGCATGTTTTGACTGTTGACATTTGAAATAACTCCATACCTGTATCATACCCATCTCCCGTCTCTTTTTATCCAGCTGGCTACTTTTTCTGGCAACCTTCCCTCTCAGCAATGAGGGGAGAAGCAGAAAAGTCTGTCATGTCTTGCTGTACGTTTCTGAGATAGATTTGCAACGGTACTCAGGTCAACGTGTAGCATTTTTTGATTCCTGCAGTACGTTCTGTATTTCTGCTACCAAAGAAAGTGGCGTATGAGCAGATTTATCAAATCTTCTTCCTCCTTGAATCACTTCTTTGCTCTTTGGTTTAGATGAGTTTCAGTTGTTTTCTTCTTGGGGGTTAATGGAAAAGTAAGCTGTGAAAATCTGAGTGGAAATAAGATTGTAGCATCTAATGAGGAGGTTATTTTCAGTAAATCTTTCTGAATCAAGTTCTCCTCTGCAAGTATGTAGCGTAACAGGAACTTTTAGATAAATGTAAAGGAAAAAGGAATTAAACTTATTAGCAGGGTATAAGCTGCTAATAAAGAAGTCTTAAACTGCATGAAGTGGGGGCTTTTTTGTCCCACTTGTTTTTGTGGATGTAACTGTTAAATGCCTTTATCTTTTCTGCAGATCATATTTATGAAGCGCTGCTATACACAGACATTGACCTTGATTCACTAGAACCAGATTCTGTCTTACATGAAGACCATATCAAGCTAATTGTTAAAAAATCGGGAATGAAGTATAAATCAGCAAAACTGAAAGAGGAAAAAGAAAGAGAAAACACAGATGCTGTGAAAAGGTAAGTTGTGAACTGTTCTTTTTGGCTCTTTTTATCCTGTTTGTTTCTGCAAGTGTTTTTCATACACTGTGTTTTCTTTGTTCTGATAGTATGCTGATAATACCTGATAGAGTCACAATCTGATAATATTTAAAAGGTAGAGTTTACTATTTTGATTTCTTTGGCCCTAAAACTGATACTCGGATTTGATTGGTTTTAGGTGAGCTTTTTCTATGCTGTTTTCTGAAGAAAAGCCAGTTCTTCTTTGATATACTGAATTGCTGTATTAATTGATGCAGCAGTAAGACTAAGAGGGCTAACTGTGTGGTGCAGCTAAGATTGCGATCTCAGTGGGGAGAAGCTAGGCTCACCTCTTCATCACTGAGCTCTGGTAAATGGCTCTTCCTTAGCCATAGTGGGCGTGCCCGTCGCTCAGTGAACTTTTTTGGTATTTACAAAACACGTTTTTGTTTTAATTGCAGGCCTCCTGCAGACCCAGCAGTACTGACCCCACGGCCCCCGGTTGTTACGATATTGGGCCACGTTGATCACGGGAAAACAACCTTACTTGACAGTCTGCGAAAAACTCAAGTGGCATCAATGGAAGCAGGAGGCATTACACAGCACATCGGTGCTTTTCTTGGTATGATTCAAGCCTGCGTGCGTGTGTATAAAACAGTTTACTCTCCATCTTATATAATGGGCTGACTTGCTGCCAGTTCATTGGGGAAAAATGTCGCAACATAAACAGTTTATATGTAAGCAGTGAAAAAGGAACTCGTAACTTGTGATAACTGTCATAAATATGTGGACGGAACTTGGAAGTGGATTGTCCGCACAGTTGAAATTATATGTAGATTCTTTTGGATTATGAAAGATCCCAGGATGCTTTTTCTTTCCTGAGGCACCTTTGACCTCCATGGCAACAGTTACCTGTCTGCCTAAAATATGTCGTTATTATTAAAAAAGTTCTCAAAGGAGTGATGCTTGATTTACAATAGGTCAAATAAAGCTATGTGAAATGCTGATTTTAAAATGTGCTGCGTACATTTGTTCACAGTGCATTTACCTTCTGGGGAAAAGATAACTTTCCTTGATACTCCTGGACATGCAGCTTTTTCGGCCATGCGAGCGAGAGGTACCCATGTTACTGACATCGTCATACTGGTTGTAGCGGCAGAAGATGGGGTGATGCAACAAACCATAGAATCCATCCAACATGCTAAAAATGCAGGAGGTATGGTGTTTACCTTCATAATATTGTTAATTAATACTACATTTTGAAGTGGGCGGCAAGCCCAGTACGCCGAGTTAATACACAAGACGTGCATTACTGTGCAGCTCAAATAATGAGCGCTTTTGCAAACATCACCTCTCAAAAGAAGCTCCTTGAATTGGAATCCATGGAACTTGGGAAGTAACTGTCGTAGTCCCCTTCCTTCTCCCCTGGGAAGGTGTTTGAAAATACACTGAATGTTGCAGTAATACGTAAAGATATTAAAATACTGATATTTTTGCAGGACTTGCAGTTTTGCGAGAAAAACACTCATGGGGTGGGGGGGTTTATTGTTGAGGTTTTTTTCCCTTCCCTACTAGGATAACTCCTCCAGCTTTACTCTTGGTAGCTCAGATCTCAAATGCTGCTCAGGGAATAGGTGCCAAGTGAAATGATTTGTTCAAAGTGGTCATAACCTGGTTTAACCTTTTCTTACAGTTGTGCTAACAGCAGCTAGTTTTGGTTAGGTTGGTAATGAGTTTGTTTTTCCTCTCTTTTTAGTTCCTCTTATCCTCGCCATTAATAAATGTGACAAACCTGAAGCTGATCCTGAAAGAGTAAAGAAGGAATTGCTGGCTCATGATGTGGTCTGTGAAGAGTTTGGAGGTGATGTTCAAGCTGTAAATATTTCTGCGCTCAAGGTAAAGTTTTGGTGGAAAAAATGATGGCGTTCGTGGGCGTCTAATATGTGCGTACAGATGCATTTTTATTTGGCAGCTGGAAAATAAGTGCTTATCTTCCTGGTATTTGATGCCTTTACCATGAGCTAAGTGCTGCTGGCTCTCACCAGAATTATTTGAAACACACTCCTGTCATATTTGAGGCTCAGAGCTTCAGTGAGCAATAATATCTCATTTTTCTCCTGGAAATTTAGTGAATATTTTTCAGGTTCATTCTAATTGCTGTTTCTTCATAGTTGCTCATGGTACAAAATGAGTGCAAAATTAAGGTTAGTGATAATGCTATGCATGAAGGGAGAAAAATCACACGAGGGTAAATAAATATTTTCGTAACACGTGCCTAATCACAGAAACATAGTTTTGTAGTGGTCTTACAAGATTTACCATCTTACCCTTGCAAACAACGGATAGCTAAAAACAACTAAAATCTGAGCTTCAGTACTTACTTTCAGTTTTGTGGTGGCCAAAGCTGCTTTGTCCAAACTGATGCCGCAGGATCTTAGGCTCGTTGCTGTCTTTCTACATGCATCCCAAGTCATTTTTTGAAGTCATGCCCTTACACTTAAAAATAGGCATACATAAAAATGTCTTCTCAGTTCACCTCTGCAGCACACGTTGTTGCTCTAATTCCCGTAGATCTGGATCTGCTGACTGACAGCTAGCTGGTTGTATCTGCTCTCAAAAATAATATGTGATTAGAACAAAGGGAAAAAAAAAAAAAAAAAAAGGAAAACAGACCAACAGTTTTGTCTCGTTGATGTCCTGGAGTCTTGACTCTGTGGTAGATGTCACCAAGTTTCAATTTGGCTGTTTAGGTGTTTTCTTTGGGGGTTCTTTGGGGGAAGGTAGTTGGGGTTTTTTGTGTGTTTTTTTTTTTTTTAATTTGCATTCCTAATATATTTGGAGCAGAATATTGCAAGGTGTTTTTCTGCATTTGCAACCCGGATGCTATGAACAGCGAAGCAAGGAAACTGCCCTTCCCAATGTTTCGTGCCTTCTGGACTGGCAGAACACCGTTTTAATGGTTCGTTGCTTTAGGGCCATCTTGCCTTGAAGGCAAAAGCACCCGTGCTTTTGGACTGTATTGCATTGTTAGTGCCAAATTCCCCCATCTCAGTCAGAACTTCTAAGATTGCAACTTCTGATCTTAGTTTAATTGAGCACTTGGCACTTCCTTTATTCTTTATATATTTTTTGTGTGTATGGTTTTATGCAGGGTGAAAACCTCATGGTTTTAGCAGAAGCAACTGTTGCTTTAGCAGAGATGTTAGAACTGAAGGCGGATGCCACAGGCCTGGTTGAGGGGACTGTAATTGAGTCTCGCAAAGACAAAGGGAAAGGGTAAGTAATCTGCCGCCGTTACAACGTTAACGAAGTGATTTGTAACAATGCAGAGATACTGTTCAGGTGGTTTGTACCTCAATATTTACATTCAACATTGAAGTTGTTGTTGCTAGATAAAACTGTAACAGTTTCTTTGCAGTGTTTGTAAACTAAAGCATTGAAATGTTATTCTACAGCACTAGAGCCAGAAAAAGAAGTTATAAACTGATAGGACAAAATTCATCGTATGACTGAAATGAAATCCTGTAAGCACAGAGAAATAGCTTAAAATGCTGGAAACGATTTTTTTTTTGAAATGTCATTAAAAAGTAGGAATGAAGAAGTTAATAGTTATAATACATATACAATTTTTGGTGAATTGTGTGTAACATGACATTTCACTCTTTTAAATACCTTAGTGCTTTTGCAGGTTCTCTGTAAACAAGGTGTGTTCTGCCTTCCTTAAAAATGAACTGAATTCTAGAAAGTTTGGGTTGTTGTTTTTTTTTTTTTTCTTTTGGTTGGGGGTCACTTAATGTGTAAAATCAGTCTGTTGCTAATTTCACAAATGCCAAATTTTGTATTGATCTGCAGAAATGAAGAGAGTACAGTACAGGTTCTGGGCTTTTTGCAAGTAATTTAAAAATCTTACTAGCATTCTAATAAAATGTGTGACAGGAATATTCTGCCTGTGATCAATCCCAAGTACGTTCTGTTTTGCGTTTGCTTACCTGCACTCGCCGTGAAAGCGGGGAGAAGAGTGACTTTAATTTTGTCTGTTATTTTTCTCCTCTGCTCTTCACTAGTCCAGTTACCACAGCCATCATCCAAAGAGGAACTCTGAGAAAAGGCTGCGTTCTGGTTGCAGGGAAGACCTGGGCAAAAGTGCGTTTCATGTTTGATGAGAATGGCAAAGCTGTAGATGCAGCCTCTCCAGGCATCCCGGTGGAAATCATGGGCTGGAAGGAAGTCCCTTCGGCAGGAGACGAAATCCTTGAAGTGGAATCTGAGGTACAGAAAGAACTGTTTAATGGAAAACTTACACTGCAGTAAGGTGGGTGGGAAGGAGTTGAGTGAAAAATAAGTGGTAGCTTTCACTCTAAATAACCCAGATAATCTGATGAAAGACGAAGGCTGAGCATGGGTATTAAGAGACCCGAACTAGGTGTTCTGTAAAAGGAGTGAGGTTTTGCATATTGCCTCTTTCTTTTCCACTGCCCGCACCTCTCCCCTGCCGGACTGCCCTCTCCTCATCTCCGTGCATCCAGATTAACCTGCTCTGCAGTCACATGAGGAAAGCAGGCTGCCTCTGGAATTACAGATGAGCCACCTTTTGGTTCATGCTTTTGCTTCTCAGGGTCATCCTGCCTTCCTCCATGCTTCGTTTGCAGTGACTGCAGTCCTGAACGGCTTCTGCGAGGGTAACCTGGGACGTGTTCTAACGTGTTCCCTTTCTAAAGGCACGGAAGACTTGTCTCCTTTATATGATCACGCTGTCACCCTACCAGGAGAACACTCCAGCACTTAACAGTATCGGTGTTTCAATTTTAGAATGAGAGAACTAGTTTCTGACAAAAGAATATGCATAAAATAGAGCTTGGAATAGGTGTTGTGAGAGCTGGACAAATACCACACGAAAGAATGAACAATAATTCTCTTCTGCAATGCAGCGATACCGTAAAAATAGGCCTTGAGTCATATTATTGTAGCCCAGGGAGGAAGGCGTTGTGCTCATTCTCTGCCATCCTTGCAGCAAAATCTGTTGTTAAATGTGAAAGAAAGTGAGCGAGCCTGTAGAGAAGATGCAGAAGGATGAAACTGCATTAATGTGGAGTTTTCTGATGCAGTGCCTTGAAAGGTAACGTTTCTGTCTCTTCCTGCCCAGCAAAGGGCGCACGAAGTTGTGGCTTGGAGAACCTATGTTGAACAACAGGAGAGGATGAAAAGGGATGTGGAAGTTATTGAAGCAAAGCAAAAGGAACACAGGCTGGAATATGAGCAGAAGCAACAGAAGCTAGCCCATCTGACCTGGAGACAGAGGAAGGCGGTGCTGTACAAGGCCAATAAGCATCTAGTGTTTTCAAAGCCTAAAGAGAGAACAGAGATGGACAAAAATGTGCTGTCAGTCATTGTTAAAGGTGCTGTCCTATTCTGTTTACTGCTCCGTTGTTTTTGTGCTTCTCAAATGCTCAGTCTGAAGCGTAGCCCTGAACTGTTGACAAAATTTCCGTTACCAGAAGTTTGATCGGTTTAAAACTGAACAGATTATTGAACTTCTCTCAGTAAGGGGAGGGGCATCAGAAAACACCCGGTGGGCAGAAGGATGTGCTTCCAGCAGGGCCAGAGCAACAGGAAAATGTGTGAGCCTGACCCCCTTACCCAGGAACTCCTGAGTAAAACCCATACAAGTGCCTAGATACGTGTGTGAATTAAAAAAATGTATATTAAAAACAATAAAATACAAGCTATATGAGCAGCAGTGCTGCATCAGCGAAATGGAGGACAAGAACAATTATGTGTTAGTTAAAGTGGGACAGGAGGAACTGGGCTTGCCCTCCCGTTTAGTGATACACAAGCAGTGATGGTAGTAGCTGAAAAACCGTGCAGACTTGACCTGAAAATGACAGCAGGTGTAGAGCCTCTGGTCCTATTGTATTTATTCACTTCATTTTTGGAATTACTAGATTTGTTGGATGTGTTTTAACAGACTATATAATATAGCAAGAATAGAGTAAGAACGATAGACGTCAGAAGACTTGATGTTGCATAGCGTGGAGTTGTCATTCCCTTAGTTCCGCTTCAGCGTTTCTTTGGTGTGTACAAAGCCAGCAGGACTCCCGTTTGTACCCGCAGGTGATGTGGATGGATCTGTTGAAGCTGTTCTGAACATTCTGGACAGCTATGATGCTGACGATGAATGTAAATTGGATATCATTCATTTTGGAATGGGAGATATCAGTGAAACCGATATAAGTCTCGCTGAAGCATTTAATGGTGAGTGTGTGTTTAAAAATCAATTTATAATTAGTACAAACTCTTTATTGAGATGGGTAGGTCTCGTTCTGGTTTTGTTTCTCTCAATAATAATTAGCAGCATCAATAAGGTAAACTTAGATTTATCTTAAAAATGTTTCCTTTAACATTCAGCAGTAGCGCAGGCGGGGAAGGCTAGAAATGTCATGAAAATGGAAGGACTCTTGACAAGCTGTTGCCAGTAGCTGCATTGTTAAGGTTAAACTCTGACTCTTCGCTCAGGTTGCTTTATGATGCTCAAACAGGGCAAAGCTAGAAAAGCAGGTTACAAAAATTTCCTTTTGCTCAGGGAGGCAATTGGAACAACGCTGTCAGTAGTTGTTCCCGGTCGCACCCCGTAATTCTCACCTGCTGTGTGTGGGGTCATCGGACCTGCCGTAGTCCACAAGTGGATGAGGAGGATTTAGAGTTCCTTTCCAGCTTGATTAGGACAACCAAGCTGTTTTTCCAGCCCAAAATGGGAGGTCCTCGTCCCTTTACACAAGCTCTGAGCTGTGTGCAAGCATTAGTTTCTGCTTTCGTACCTCCAGTTCTGTCATCGGGGAACTTTCTGCGCGGGCTTTTCCGAGCTGTTTGTCTTGATCCGAGGTTAGTAGCAGTCGATGTGCGATAGTGGGAGAAGTAAATGGTCCCTTCTTAAAAGGGAAGCAGGGGTAAAACGCTCCTCTTTGTTTTGCTGACCGCTAATTCTGACGTGCGCCGCAAGTTCAGCATTACAGAATAGGTGCAGCAGGCGCTTTCACTTACTGTTTCAGGTGATCTCTTGTAGTCATCACTTGCTGATTGCTTTATTTATCAGGTGTTATATTTGGATTCAGCGTGAAAGCCAATGAAAGTATTAAACGGCTGGCTGCTAAAAAGGGAATAAAAATTAAACTTCACAATATAATCTACAAACTTATTGACGACTTGAAAGAGGAGCTAAATAGCAGACTACCCCCGTCTGTGGTGGAGAATACAATAGGTGAGTTTTCATTGACCGTTAAATTTTTGCTTCGCAACGTGGCCTGAAGTTTATTCTCCAATGAAGTGTTCCTGTTATAGCAAATATTTTATATTCCTCTGTAGCCGCTTTGCTGTTTTGTTATAAAGCTTGGTAAGTGGAAGAGTGTAGCTTGCTGCTACTTATTGTCAGTTTGCTATTCTTGTGTACTTCATACAACTTTACTTTTTTTTTTTTTTTAGGGGAAGCTTCTGTTCTCAACATCTTCTCTGTAACAGTAGGAAAAAGCAAAATTCCGGTAGCTGGATGCAGAGTACAGAAGGGGCTGCTAGACAAAAAAATGAAATTTAAGTTAATCCGCAACGGGGATGTTGTTTGGAAAGGTAAGTGTAATTGCCACAGAACAGATCTGCATTCAGTACTAGGCACTGCTGGTTCCCCGTGAGGTTAGCGCAAGCTCTAGGCAGCTGATGGTGGGGCGATCCCACGTGCTGTTTAGGGCGGAGTTGCTGCAACTAAGGAAAAGCTGCAAAATGTCACCGTGCTGTTACCCGGGCCTTTTCCTAACCACAAACTCTGGCGGGAAAGCAGTAGCATCGCAGGATTTACCTGCTGAGGAGGAGACTGATGTCTGACTCTCATTAGCTGCAAGTGCGCACAATCCGTTTTCTGCCCTTCGTTTTGTAGCTACAAGGTGAAACATGAATTCTGTAAGAAGGGCAAACCAAAACACTTCTACGCTCTGATGTTAGCGGGCTCCCTTTCTTTGACACATTTTCTCCTTGTAGGATCTCTGTCATCACTGAAGCATCATAAAGATGACGTCCAGGTAATAAAAGCGGGCATGGATTGTGGATTGAGTCTGGACAAGTACCTAGAGTTCAATATTGGAGATGAAATTATCTGTTACGAAGAAAAAGAAGTTCAACAGACAACTTCCTGGGATCCAGGATTTTAAAGAACATTTGAATAACACTAAGGGACACGTATTATTCCTGGCTGGCCCTCAACTCCTGACATTAAAGGAACTTTCAGAGATGCACATGAGCTTCTTGATATCTGATGTTTGTGTAACTATGTTCTGCTTTTAAATCTTGTCAAGCAACCAGCTTACCTCATTGGAACGTGGGATAAACTACACCAATGACTTGCAAGCACTTCAAGGGTGTAAAGCCATCACGATGTAATCATTTCTGATGACTGTCTATTGGTTCCAAAATAGCTGAGCCACCTTTCGCCCCCTCAGCGCTGCTATCCCATTTTTCAGTGTGTAGTTTGCATTTTGTTAGCAGGAGCCTACTACCCTTTTCTCTAGCATTGACCCACTTGTTGTCGTGACCTCACACCTCCCGATCTCCTGTTTTCCCAGATCAGAACTACTGTCCTGTCTCCTCCTCTCATGTTTAAAGAGACCACTTCTAAGGTTAGCTAGAGTCTTGTTTTTGTTTTTTGTTTTTTTTTTTTTTCTCCTCTGTGATTGCTACCCATCATTATCTTCTTCGAAGGAGACATAACTAACCAAAGCCACCCTTTAAAAGTTGCTGCTTCAGTTCTAGAGTCAAAGTATTTCATCCTAGTTGGCAGTCAGCATCCAAAGTTTCACAGACTTCTCGCTTACCAGCAGAGAGGAAATACAGTGCCACAGGAAGCAGAAATAAATCCTGAAACCGTACAGAACTTCAGATTTTTATTGTCTAGTACATTTACTTGTCTTCTGGTTTATTGAAGCAGTATGTCAGACAGCACTTGCCACAATAGTGTCTGTCAAAGTGACTAGCCATGAAGACGCCAGCTCCACACTCCTCAGAGGGGCACTCCCGGCGCAGACGACTGATCTTGCCGTTCTCATCCACCTGGGAAGGGCAAAGAGGCAACATCTCACACATAGGTACTAGCCACCTTTTAGCACCGGTGACAATTTCGAGTATTTTGCTCTGGCAAAGTAGTTTTCGTGGTAGTTACTACATCAAACTTCCTGAAGCAAAGTTCAGAAGTGCCCGACTGCAACAGTCGGTTTCTCTTCTATTTAACGGGGGGATTTTTGCAAATAGAAGGACTTTAAATAGGCCAGGCTGCATGCAGGCGTTACAGGCTTCATGTCCTTCCTGGCGAGAGCCAAGTTTTCATCAAGCTTCTCCTAGAGTTAGCTTTACGTACCTTGTAGTACTTCAGCACTGCAAGCTTAACCTTCTTTCTCTTATGCTTGTTCTTCTTGGGAGTAGTGTAAGACTTCTTCTTTCTTTTCTTGGCACCGCCACGAAGTCTCAGCACAAGGTGAAGAGTTGATTCCTATTTGTAAAGCACATGAAACAGACTCAAAATGCTTTCTCGAGACAAGAGCAGCACTTAGAAAGTAGATCTCGAGCGCCAGGCGATTAGGAAAGCTCTAAAAGGATTATTTGTGATCAAGTCTGCAAATGAACAGGCTCCAGAGAACGGTGGGCTGCTGCATCCCAAGCCCCAGAAGGTTCAATTACTGTGAAGTCTGTCGTGACTATATTCCTCAGTTCTAACTGCAACTGCAGAATCGTTTTGGGATGTAACTAGGCCAAACTGAGAGCTATTTGTGGCTCCTGCTTTCTGGTGGCACTCGCCGGCCCCGCTGTCGGGCTGATGTGGCAGAAGCGAGCGAGGTTTCTCACGTTAGCCCCCTAACGCAGCTCAGCCGAGTGCCACGCGCCAGGGCTGGCAGAAGGGAAGCACTGGCAGCTGTCAGAAATGTTGTCTTCTGACCTGAAACTATAGACTGGGCCGCAGCAACGGCCCGTTCAGAACTGCTACCCGCCCCTAAATCGACTGATTTGGTTGAATCTGAAGTGTTTCTTAGGCTGAACGGCACAGGCCAGCCTGCTCCGACAGTGCCAGCCAGCTGGCGCCGTATACGCCACCCCCTCCAGCCCTTCCTACTCACTTTTTGAATGTTGTAGTCAGACAGCGTGCGTCCATCTTCTAGCTGCTTACCAGCAAAAATCAGTCGCTGCTGATCAGGAGGAATGCCTAATGGTGACACAAATCAAGATTACATGAGGAACGCGAACGGTGGCATTCTGTAATAAAATAACAGGCTGCTGCAGAGCATCGCATCTGTGTAAGATACGCGGCAACCCAACAGAGAAGAGTAAGCGCATCTTGAGCTCACCTTCCTTATCCTGGATCTTAGCTTTTACATTTTCTATAGTATCAGACGGCTCAACCTATTACGAAAGGAAACAACGGGGTCAGAACGCACTTCGCCTTTTCACTCGCCCAGAAGAGCCGCAGAACCACGAGCAGCCTCAGACACCACCGATGCGGCCGGGGCCACTGCGGCCCCCCGCGGGGCGACCAGGCCCGGCCGCCATCGCTCCGGGCCGCGGCGGGGCCCGCCCTTCCCCGTGCACCGCGGCATTTCGGGGCACCAGAAGGCACCGCCCGGCCCGGCCCGGCCCGGCCCGGCCCTGCCGCCTCACGGGGCCGGGATGCGGCGAGGCCTTGCCGGCCTCCGCAGGGCGAACCCTCCCCGGGCACCGCTCTCGCCTCCCCTCGCCCGCCGGGGCAGCGCCATGCGGGCGGCGGCGGCTCACCTCGAGGGTGATGGTTTTCCCCGTGAGGGTCTTCACGAAGATCTGCATGGCGAGGCCGGCACCTGCGGGGGGCGGCGGGGAAGGCGGCCAGGCGTGCGGCCGCCGAGCGAGCACTCAGCCGCGACCTGCTCGCGGAATGGCGGCGCCCCGAAAGAGCGCGTCGCCGGCCCGCACGGGGTTTCCACCCGCGCCGGAGGAGGGGCGGGCGGCGCGGCGGGACTACGGCTCCCGGCATGCCCCGCCGCCGCCGGCCGCGCTGCCGCCTGCCGGGAGCCGTAGTCCCGCCCGCGGGGCGCCATGGGAGGAGCAGGCGGGAGCGGGCGCGGCGGGGAGGGGGAACTGCGGCTCCCAGAGTGCAGCGCGGCGGCCGTGAGGGGAGGAGCGGGCGCGGCCGTGAGGGAAGGGGCTCCTCCGCCTCCCTGGCGCTCGGGGCGGTGGCTCTCGGTTTGGGGACGGGCGGGTTTTTCAGGTAGCTGCGTCTCCACAGGTCTGCGCTGCAGCGTGAAGTCCCAGAAACGGGTGTGCTCCCCTCGGTCTAGCCCTGCGGAGGCAGTTTAAAAACATCCTACAGCCACCTTGCCACCTGCAGGCTCCCCAAGATCAATGCCAAATTATCTGGGTTCGTAGGTAAATATTTTTGGAATTAGAAAACCCATAAGTGAGTTAGGAATAGAGAAGCACTGAGAGCCACACTAATTTGGAAATTACTTGTGAGGTGGTTTTAGTCTTATGAACTGAATATGGGAAGGGTTAAAGCAAAATGAAGACTTGCTTGAATACATGAGTATCCGCTGATGCTATTTTAACAATTTCAACTCTTCTTCTAGGTTTCGATCTGAGGCAGTTGTTGAACAACGGAGGACAGAAACTGTGTGAGAAAGGTGCTAAGTTGCTATGCCAAACATTGCATGGGAGCGGGGAAACATTCTGGCTTCCCTCCCGCCCTTTTTGAGGAGGACGGGGGATTTCTGGAGAGCGTGCGAATGTATATATTGACAGAAACTGAGAAAGTGGGTTGTGCTGCACGAGGACCGTCTGAGCAGTGTTATGTTATATACAGTAATGCAGTTGACAAGGTAAATATTTTTCAGGTAAATGAGCAATGAACAATAATAAATAAAAAATGGTTTGCTGCTTCTTTGTCTTCTGGGGGAAAAGGGTATAAGCAGACCAATTGTGACCTGTTGGTGTAGTTACAGAAATCAAGGATTGGTGTATTTTCAGCTGGTTTTTGTGCCCCTGTCTACATTGCGGTCAAATAGAAGCCAGTACAATGAATTCATGCTGCCAGAAGTTAACAGTGGGCTTCATGCTTGATAACCACTTTTCCTAACTTTATGGCAGTTCTGAAATGATAAAAACATTATAAAGCTGTCCTAAACCAGGAGAAAATCTATGTAACTAGCAAGACCCATGACATGTACCCCATATGCCCTGTATTAGCGTTAACGGCTCTTCAGTTGTTACTGCTGAAGTTCCTGAAGGACTCCTGCCTGCCTCATTGTGTCTGCCTTTTTCAGACACTGACGGAGATGAGACATGCCAAGAATAAATAAAGATTCTCAGTTTTCGAGGTGGACGGGAACACGGGTTACTGAGTCTGCTTTTAAATCTTGAGTTGGACTCCTATTTTAAGACATTAAAATGCACAGCCCCTGCTCCCTTGGTTTTCCACACCTGTAAGTGCTAAGGACATTTAGTGCCCATCTAGAGAAAATGTCTTTTATTACGTGGAAATGGTTGCTGCAGCTGCCCAGATAAGTGCTGATTGCCTTTGTTTTTAATAACATTTGTGATTATCGAATCTGAGGTAAGTTTAGAGGCTGTCTTTCACAATGTAAAGTTTTTCCGTATTTTCATCCTCTTGAACAATGTTACTTGCTTTTGGGGCTGTTTTTTATTATATTAGAGCAGTGCTGTGGAGCTTGCTCTAAGGAGTATTATTTTTTCTATTTATTTTATTTTAAACCTATCATGCTTATTAGAAGGTTCCAGAAAGTTGTTCTTCTGTTCATTCTCTCCATATAAATATAGTGTCCAAAAATACATTCACAGATAATAGAGTACATCACTGCATACAAGAATATCCCGACTTCAATCAAACAGGAATATGAGGCGTTTATTGCCCGAATCAAGAATGGCCAAAGGAATGCATTTTTCCTTCACAGGAGATTAAAAGCTCTGGAATCTGAGTCCACGACTCTATTATACTATAGGAAAAAAGAGCAACGGAGCCTGAAGACAAGTTAGTTATCTCTAGTAATGTTTAGAGCAAAATACGTTGTTTTAATTAGTACATGAATAATTTAGTTGTAGCTGGCTTCGCTCGTTTGTATTTTTTAAATGTTTCAATTCTTGTTTTATTTTTATATGGAAGCTGCCAATGATTGTGTAAAACCTTGCTAACGGGGTGTTAGATTTCTGCTCTTCTCATCCTGGTGCTGATTCTTGTGCCGTCAAACTTGAGGTGTAATCAGCAAAGGCTTTGCGTGCAGAAAAACTGCAGGATCCGGCTTGGAAGTTAGACACACACAGATTCTCTCCACCTGTAAAAATAGCATAGCCTCAAAGTGAGACTACTGCGTTGCTAAAATGCACTGTCTGAGGTAGAGAAATACAGAAAAGTGAGAGAATTGTGCGCTTTTCTCATTTACTGTCTTATATTGAGGACGTTGTGTAGCTGCACGTATGTAGCAGATTCTCAAGAGAGGCAGTTACCTTGCCGTATGCAGTCTGAAGTAGAATAATCTGGCAAACTGGGGGGAAAGCTTCACCGAGAACAGCGGAACAGTGTGACAGCAAGCCTAGTTCAACAGCTTTTGGTACTGAGATCCTTGCAACCTGATGCATAAAAAGAACAAGGTAACAGCTCCTGTTTTACGGGGGTTTGGGGAGTTTTTTGTTGCTTTTTGTTTGGTTGGGTTGGTTTGTTTGTTTGTTTTTTTCCTCCAGCATAAAGGCTATTCAGAAGAATTCTGCAAAAATTAAAAACATAATATTGGAAATTTATAATGTTAGAAAGATACCCTCTGAAACCTTTGGTACCTCAGAGAAAACAGCACATCCTCTTAAGCCCATCCCAGGTAAATCCAATCTTCTGCTGGTTTGAGAGTTTCTTCTAGATTAAATATTTTTTTAAATAATTATATAAAACCAAAACCAAACCAACCAACCAAAAAAACTAAGCCACCCAGAATAGTGCAATGTATCAGCAAAATGGAGATCCGTTTGCTGGAATGCAGAACAGCAGCGACCCAGTAGAGCGAGGGAGGTGTAGACTTGAAGAATAAGGTGTTCAGCAGGTCTCTGCTGCCGTGGGAAGCTGCCCGTGAGGGGAGGTGCAGCCTGCATTACTCTTACCAGCCGGCTTTGCTGCCCGCAGCTGGGAGCTCATGAAAGGCATTTTCTTCACCCACGGGCCTGAGCGTAGAAGAATCACTCGGCTTGGATTCCCTTTCTAAACGTCTCGCTCAGTTAGACTGACAGGTGCTGGAACTGGAAAAGAAAGGGGGGAAAAAAAAGTATATCCCTCGGCAGAAAAAGACTGAGTTGGAACAAGAACCCGGGCGCTTGCTGGCCTTATGAGATAGAGCTGAAGCAAAGAGAGAACAGCTGAAGCTCAGGTTCAAGTCCATATCTGCAAATATTTTTAATTTAGATGTGTTCCTTATGTCGCATAGACTTTTTTTTTTTGTCTTATGGATTGAGGTTCTGTACGTTGATCAATTATTAACATGCGTGCTGTTGATACTATGATGAAGATTTCTTGATTTGGATGACTGTGCTGATCGCATACATCTTTCCCTCTAACTATTCACAGATAGGCTGGAATTTTGTTAGTTGCAAATGCTGTTTCTGCATGTTTCTTGTCTTCTGACAAGATTGTCACCTGGCAAGATCTCCGCTTTCAGATCATGAAAAATAAAAGAGATGAAAGAGGTAAAGTCATTAAAAATGAAATGTCAGAACAATTGAGGATAAGAGTATGAGACTAGGCAATCGGCAATAGTGGGCTAAGAGTTGGGTCTCTAAGATGGTATCTTTTATTCCTGTCTGGTAACTTTTGAGGACACTGGCGGCAAAACTGAGTTTAACTGGTGCTGTAAAAGGTGTTTCCTAAACAATCATCTGCTTAAGGAGATTGTTTCAGTTCTTTTAAAATTAAAAAAAAAAAAAAAAAGAAAATATTCTCAGTTTAAAAAATAAGTTTTCATATAAATGTATCAGTTGACAAAGTTCGTGGTTGTTTGTTTTGTTGTTTGTTATTTTTTAAATGCTCTAACACTTTTAACCGATTTGCTTGTTGAGACAGTAATGTGGTTATCCTCGACTGCCATGTTTTATATTGTAGCTCTTGATGTCCCTAGTAAAATGTCTGAAGATTCACTTGAATATTTTGAAAGGTAAAAAGAATGTGGTTATTGTGCTCTGCATTAGCAGTTTGCAATATCGTAGTTAATGCATCGTATTGAATGCAGTCCTTCCAGGACACGTTCTTTTTGTGACCCTTTTGCTGTTGGTAAAAAGTGCTGAGGTTGCAGCCATGCACGTGAAGTCAATTGTTTATCAATGTTCAGAGGTTCTTCTTTGGCCCTTTTTCTAAAAGGACCGAAATTGAAGAGACCAGCTGTTCCCTGTGTTGTGAAAACTGACAAGCTAATCTGAAATACATTTCTGTGCGCACAGGTGAAAATGCGCAAGTTTTCGTTATGGACGCTGCCAGAAGCACTAGCTAGGGAGGCAGAAGAGATGCAACTGGATGTCTGGAAACAAAATTGGTGCTTCGTACTGGAAAATGGTGTGACGAAGATATACTAGGTTTAAATATGTATATTTTAAAGGGATGTATTCTCAGTGTTTGGGCTTCTTGACTAGATTGCTGTACCGTCAGCCAACCATTTTATGTATGTATATGTGTATTTATTTAGTGTTTGTATAACATACCATGTTCTGTATTTTTTTTTTCTTCCTCTTTCCTAGTTTCAGTGAATTACTTTCAAATGGTCAGTAGGATGCTGCGGCAACTTACACAGAAAACTCTCTGAGGGGAATTCTCTGTAGCAAAGCAGCTCTGAAGTATCTTAAATGTAAGAACTTGATAATTGGGTCCGTTCTTACAGGATTTTAGTTGATGTCAGTCTAGTAATTTCAGTGCTTAGGAATTTGGGCTTTATCAAATGAGAATTGTTTGTGTGGGTTTGCAGCTTATGTTTCATATTCCAAACTGAAGATAAGAAGCGCTGTAAGGCTTTTTTTTCCTCCTTTGTTGTATGTTAAGGACATGCCCGAAGAGGCAGAGAGGGAGATGGCGAACTGACAACCACTGCTTTTGTTACTGTTAATGAGCTGTTGGGTTAAGCAGTCATCTTAAGGCCTAGTATAAAGCTGTTCCTAACGCAGTGCTGAAACTGTTTTATTTCTACTGATAAATTGTGTACAACAGACAAAAGCAAAGGTCTACCCGCTAGTTTGAAAGTCCCGTCCTTACTGTTACGTGTGTTAATTACTCAAGCTTAGTCTTTTCAGTCATAAAGTAATATTCTAGTTAGATTCATTAAAATTCATTTCTGAAATCTAAGGTATATAAGAACTATTGATGATTTTAAATATCCCAGATAAATGCAAAATAGTCTTTATAATTTCATCTTCCTCTCAGTGTTTTTGTTTGCATTTGGAAACACAAAAGTCCCTGATATTGGTGATGTCAGAGACGGAAGCAGCGGAGTATTTTGTCCTTCCTTTGGAAGGAGCCACAGGGGCATTACTGAACTTTACGAGATCAGTGGGGTTTTTTTCCTCTCCGTATTTTATTGGCTTTTGTTCAAGTTTTAAAAGCAATAACTGAGAGAGAGACTGTGATAAGCTAGTATTCAGGATCTGAATTACAAAATTTGTAGTCTCAGCAGCAGATATTACATTTTCTGAATTCTGACTTGAAAAACTGTATGTTTTAAAGACCCCACCACCCCACAACCACCCCTGAGATTTACCCATTACCTGTCATGAGCCCTCTGCCTTCAGTTTTGAGCAACCTTCATTTGGAATAATTAACAAAGCATCTGCTATGACTCAACCTCACAAAAGATTTAGTCAGAATTTTGTCAGAAGCATTTGGTGGGTATCAGCAAACAAAGTCTAAAACTTCAGAAGTCTTAAATAGTGAAAGATACTTTTCTGGGTGCTCAGCCAATGACTTTTGTTTTCATCCCTTTAGCTGTTAGGTGCCTTAAAGGAAGAAATCTCCCTTTGCTGAAGTATTTTGACACTGATAAACTCAAGTACTGCAGCTGGACACCTTCCAAATTCAGCCATAACTCTGGAAGCAATCAAATGTGCATTGTCTGAAAAGCAATTCCATCTGGTAACACATTGCGTTAAACAGCAAAGGTTTGTGGTTCTTCTGCACTGAGATTCGCGGAGGGGTGTGCCATCCTCTGTTACTTCCCAAGTCATGAGGCTTTGCCTTTTCTTCTAAGTAAATCCTGTCAAACAAAACACGACCAAAAATGTATTAGTGGATGTCTCTCTTTATTCTTTTGTTAAATCCTAAATTCAATAAAAGCGTAGACCAAGCCAGCAATATCAACAGCTCCTTCTGAAGGACGCGTTTTGTTTTGGTTGCGGTCAGCCTTTCTTACGGCATTGTAGACTCCAGTGGTGTTTGAGACTCTTTTCTCTTACACTGTACTTAAAAACTATATGGATATAAGATTTTCACAGCCTTCTGTGGATTAAAAAAAACGTAATTACTAGGATATTGATTTCTTTCATTTTATTGTTGATGTCAGTACCAGATCCACAGTTTCAAACACAATTAGACTAAAAGCATTCTTAATCTATAAATCCTACACCTGCACTTGACCTCTGTTTTTCCATTTATGGGTATAGGATACAATAATTTTGAATTTCTAGAAATGCATCTGTTTCTGCGTTTTTGATTTGGAGAAGACTTTAAGCTGTCAGAGATATGTTTTCCTAATCCAGTGTAGATTTGTCTGAAATGGTGAAAATTGTACTAGAACCGTTTGGTATTAAATTAACTGTAATGGGTGCCTCTTTGCTGAAAGACTCCTGTGAAGAACAACTGCTGTTCTTTAACGCTAGCCCATATTTTAGTTTTAAATTGAGATTCTAAACCACCTTGTGTTAGGATCAAAATACCACTTCTTTGTTTCAGTCCCAACCTATAACCTATCCTACTAATCCAAAAAAACTGTTACAGCCTGCTCTTCTGACATGCTGAAATCATCATTGTTCTTATGGTAATAAGACCTAGCTAGTTACATCATCACACTGAAACAGTGTTTCTCAAGCCATGCTTTATGACCACCTTGGGAATCATAAAACATTACTAAATGCAATGTTAGTAGACAACAGCTTAGTTCCTCTAGGGTGGAAGAGTGAAAAGCAGCTGCAGTTTCTAGTTTCAAGTATGACAAATGTTTACAGTAGTCGGGGAACTGCAAATTGCTTTTAATTGTTTGCTGGAAAAGCCTGTTGAAAAATACTCTTACTGAAACATAACATTGCCTTGTTTGTATAGGTAAATAGGAGCTTTACCTCCTATTCTAAAACTATAAAGTTCCGTACTGACTTTAAAACAGTCTTTTGCAAATACTAAAAATAAGTAAATAAATCCTAAACCACTTGGATTGCAGGCAAAACTGGTAGCAGCGCCTGTAGCAGACAGGTGTTGCCATCTTCTGTTCTTCTAATAATCCCTGGAAATCCGACTAGGCTTCTAAAACGGACTTTTTTTGACGTATTCCCCTGAGTTTATTGTGAGACTGACAACAAAAATCACAAATACCATCAGTTCTGAGTAGACCTGCTTTCGCAGGCTGTGCTGTGGAGCCCGCAGCAGCGGCCGCTCCGCTCCACCAGAGCTTGGGAACATCACAAGCATTTCCTTATTCCTGAAACCGGCCTTGAATCTCCCATGTTCAGGAACGCTGTAAGGCTGCAGTTGTTCCTCCCAACTGCCAGGGACTGGAATTGGGGTAAGCCCTGACAGAAATGTCCTGTCGCTTCCTATTGCTTTCAGTGCTCTTACAGCCCTCTCTGCTGCAGTTGGGACATTAAAGAAGAGAAGGAAGAGGCTGCTGTCTCAAATATAGAGAATTAAGGCTGCGAGAGGGGCGGAAGAGCTGAAAGGGGTACAGTTGAATACTTACACATGCAGAAATATGCCCATCTACACAATCCACTTCTTGTAGCTTGTTTTGAAATATTCCAAAGTTACAGAACACATTAGTAATGCTGGTTTGTTTTATTACCTTGTCTTCTTCAGGTTAATCTTTTCTGAGGCGGCAGGAGATGTTATTTTTGGCTATGGGAAAGTGGAACCAAGCGACGAGTCAAAATGCGTGGCTTTGGCTCAGGTTGCGTATGGTCAGTCTGGCGCACACAAAAAAGTTGCTCTGTGCCTGCGAAAGCTGGACCGAATTTCTGGAGCAATGGGTTATATTCAGCAACTGGAACATTTTTATTCAGGTAAATAATAAGGCTCTTGTATTGTCTGTCATGACTGTTCTACAATATATTTATTTCAGGTTTAACAGTGATGTTTTGGACCACGTTTGAACAGAAAACATTTGAAGTGAATACAAATATCTGAACTTTTGTCGTTTTGTTTACCAAGACGTCAAGAGCTCTGTTAAAATGTCCCTGTGTATTTTATTGTAATATCAATACATGCATGCTCTGACGAAGTAAGGACTGACTTTTTGTACACCTGCTGGAAAATCTCCACAGCGTTTTGGCGAGGAGCCCGATAGGAGGCTGTGGGGGTTCGCAGAGCCTACAGTTCTAAAACCAAGGCCCTTAACTTCAGTGCCTGCAACTCCCCTGTCATTTGATTGCTCTTATGGGTTTCAGGAGTTATTTTGAGTGCAATCGGCGATTCTGGCCTTTAAGCTTTTCCAGTTAAAATAAACAGTGTTTTTCTTACGGGTCTTTAATTTGATCAGCTTTCTTTTTTTTTAACTCAGTCTTAGGATTTATAATCCATCTATAAAAACAGTGAATGATTTGTGCAGTATGCTTAATATGAATAGTACAAGGCTTATTAGGGCAAATGTAGGATCCGTAAATGTGGTTTGGTTTTTTTTCTTATGTGCATTGGAACAGGTTATTCTAAATGATACCGTCTGTACTTTGGAAGACTGGAATAAGACAGGAGTTGCTTGTGCAGAAAATAAGCATGAAAGGTTATCTCAGAAAATGGTGTCGATCCTCACCTCGCAGGATGAAGCGTTTGAAAATTCGCCCCTTGAAGATGAAAAAGATGCCAGGATAAGGGAACACGTTTCTGTGTAGCAGCAGAGGGAGCTCTTACAGCAGGCAAGCGAAGAAACCTTCTATTTGTTCGTATGAACCGTAGTAAACGCTAAGCATGCGGAAACAGTGCTGGGAATTATTTTACCATCAAATATCAGCTATTTGTCCCTTTTAATATGTCTGAGAATGCGTGCATGTTTGTACTTTGTGTAACTGGAAACGTATTCCCAGTGTAGAAGACAGTTGGCATATTGTACTCTGGAATGGTATGGCAAGGTAATGGTATGCATATTCTTGCCCTCTTGTTCTCACTTCAGTACAGCGTGTCTGTCCTTGAGCGGAGCGCTGGAGGGAGATGGATACCGCGCAGCGTTTGGAGTCAGCGTGGGTACGGGAAGCTGCTCCCTCGTTCTGAGGGAGCTGGACAAAGGGCATCGGGCAGTGTAGACGTACCCTGGTGCCTTGGGCTTTTGGGGTTTTTTCCTGATAGGCCAGAAGGCTTGCTTCACTAGTCATAATACAAGGCATAGCATCAAGATAATCTAACAAATCCTGCCAAAATACAACAAATGTCTACTTAGAGCAAGTTAGTGTAAGAGCCGGTAGGGGAACTTCGCTTAGACTGATTCTGAAGAGACGGGTAATTCAGTCTCAGGGAAGGGAAGATGTCCAACTGCAGTCCTGCACCAGCAGATCCCTGGGTGCATGTTGGCAGAGCCGCTTTTTAGCTCTCAGCCCAGCACCAGTATGAACAGGAAGAATCCTGAATGTCAGTTACTGTTGTCCCTGTGCTACACATTCCCAAATAACAGACATCTCTGTAATTAAGCTAGTCATAACTACTGCTGTTTGTTTCAGGTTTAATACATTTTGGCACTTTTTTAAAGCTGCTGGGCCATATTTATTATACGGATAAATCTGCAGAGTTAGGATTCACAAGAGAGCTTTCTTTAAAAGAGAAGAATTACAAGTCTACAGATACTGTAAGTATTGTGGGGATGAGGAACAGGGAAAGGTATGCAAGTTCAGTTTTCAACATGTAGAATAATATGTCCTGTAAATATAACCATTAAGTTAAATATATAAATGTAGAGATATTTTCTGAAATAAATTACTGTTAAATATTTTTTTCTAGTAATGCCTGCCACTTAGTAGTGTCTTTCCAAATGTTTGTGAATTATTACTGCTCTGAAGAGCTCGCAATTTATGCAAGTTTTATTAGGGATACACTGTTTGTAATGAGCATTAGAGCTTCTACCTCAAGAGTGGTTCAAATCTATCAAAGACTGGACAATTTAGTAGCGCTTGACGTGTGTTCAGTGCTGTAGAAAAAGGTAAGTACTGTGACCCTGCGAAGTAGGGCCTTGCCGGGATGCTTTTGTAGTTGTCTTAGCTGATCACATCTTTTCCTAGGTCAGATTTTTTTAATCTGCTGTAGCATTTGCCATACTCCATCTGCTATGCTGAGAGGGAATCTCTAGCATTTTTAAAGTCAAAGGGCAGTTAATATAATCCTGTTTGCAGGAGAGGGGAGAGAAAGAGGCGATACTATCAAAAGATTGTGAGAACAGAGATTTAAAACATTTATTAAAGCCTCAGTTTAAAGAACATGTTTAGGAATAAATGACTTAGGTGATGTCTACTTTATGTGTCATTGCAGCTGAACTTTGACACATGTTCAAGTACATTTTCCCAGAACTACGGAGGGTGAACTACAAATTAAGAATGTAGTTTTCCCTTTTAGTGCTTTTCGCTGATATTCATGTTATTGAAATTAATGTAATCCTGCCATTATGAACATATATGCTGATGCAGATGCTCCAAGAGCAGTCAGGTGAAAAAGCCAACGCTGGTGGCTTCTGTGGGATTTCTGAACACAGCACATCTACAGAACAGAGCCCCGAGCAAGTGCTTATGATTGGAAAAGGAAGTATTGCACTCTGTTTGCAAGTACAGGCTAGCATACTTCGGAGACTGCTTGGTTTTATAAGAAACGCAGGGAGCACGAAATGTTTATTTTCCAGATTGAGATTGTTTTAGCTGTCCAGACTGTTATTTCTGTAACAGAACTAGAGCATTCGTTATTGACGCCTGATCTTTCCCTTTACTCAGCTTGACACCACCCGAGTGACCGCAGACTTCTGCACTTCTTGATTATGAAATGCAGAGCAGTTGAATTCCATAGGAGAGCTTTTTCCAGAGCCTGGTATCATCACACATGATGAATGCAGAGGTCAATAGCCATTTCTCTTCCCACTTTGATCATTTAATTTAGTTACGAAGTTCTAGAGTTTTACTTGTGACCAACTTGCATTGTAAAGTTCAAACCTGAAGTACAATTAAATACCAGGCGTAAGCAAGGGATCAGAAAGAATGGCCAAATATACTTTGTATGCTGGGAAAAGAAAGCAGGTAAAAACCCTCAGAAGTAGTAATACACCTTCATGGAAAAAATGGACAGGTGAATATTGATTTATTATTATACATTGCTGTGCCTACTGAAACTTCTGGTTCAGTTTTCTCATTTCATTTTATGCTGGTGGATGTAGATTAATTTTAATGGTGCTGTTTGTTATATATGTAATGAGGGACAAAAGATCATAATTTGATTAGTTGTCACACCGATTGTAAGATAAGATGGGGTAAGGGTTTGGCCTCAGAAACACTGTATGTATCGTGACTCGATTTACAGTGTGCCATACATCGGATTTTGACCAAAAGGGTGAAAACAGTGAATGAAAAGATCACTGACATTCTTACTGCACAAAAGCTGACATCATACCAGAAAGCAGTGCAGATGTAACCACAATGCTCTCCAGAGTGATTTCGTGGTTCTTGTTTAATATTTGCAGCAGCTGAAAAATGAAAGTGCTTGCTAAATCGAACAAGACAGCGATGGGCCAAATCCCAAAGTTTTGTTCTTTTTCTTTATAGCCATTTTTACTGTGCAGAAGTGATTTCTAGCAAGGACACGTGATCAAATGGCAGGCCTGAGGTACGTGCTTCTTCACTTGGCCTATTTACTTGCTAGCTGTTTTGGGTTAAGCATTCTCTGGAAGTTTCAGAAATCACGCTACATAAGAAAAACACAAGTGCAGTGTCAAATGTGTACTCTCTAGGGCAAACACAACTGGTACTGGGGAGGACTGTACTGGTGTTGCCTTATATGCCCTGTTTTCCTTCTGAAGAACTTGGTGGCTCTCAATCCAAGAATCAGTTGCTAATCATCTGTTGGGATTTAAAGCAAGTTACGTGTGTGTTTTATTCAGCAACCTTAAGAATCTTCAGTCACAATATACTTTTACCCAAAGTATCCGTAAAAGCCACATAGTATTTTAGTAATATTCAAACACCCAAAGTCACATATAAAGAAGAGATGGAATTTCAAAAAGCTAGAGACATCTGTAAATGCCTAAGCAAGTTTAAAAATCCATTCCTCACACAACTTTATGTCCCCAATCTCAGACATTATTTTGAAGAAGAATTACCCAGTTTCACAGATGAAGAAGTAGGAGAGCCGTCTTGTCATCTCGCTGCTAAGAGAGATTCTGAAACATTTTTGATACTGGCAGTACTCGCATTTCTCTTATTTATTAATCAAACTCAGAATGTATTGTTTCCCAGTGTTTGACAGACTTTGACTTGGATAAAACAGTCTGGTCAAAATATAATAAAGTGGCTGTGAGTTTTAAAAATACTTCAAGAATTAACAAAATTGACAGGTACACAGCATCATGGTCCTAGGCAATTTATTGTTGCCAAGCTCTGACTAGCTGACTGAATTTCTATCTCTACCTGACTGGTGTGCTGCACTCCCCTCCTGCTCAAACGCAAACTTCACAAAGGTCAGCCGCAGAATTATGCCTTGATTTAACGAAGAAATTAGGCTCGTACAAGATAGGTGCTGAATGGGAGATTAAAGATGCTGGAATGAGAGGAAATGTTGTGAGGTTAGTTACGTAGCCTAGTGCCCGGGACACTTACCTGACGGAGGAAAGCATAAGCTGTGCTTCCTGCTTCATGGAATTCTCCTGTCTTAAAATTAATTCATTATTCATCTTCTGTCTTAAAATTAATTCATTATTCACTGGAAAAAAGTACAAAGCCCATCCAAGATCCACTTCCCAGGTGAGTGCCCTTACCACATATAAGATGGTTTTGCTCCCCCCCCCCCAATTTCATTAGAGCTTAAAGAAGTGATAATACTATTTTTATTGCATTCTTGTCTTTGTGAGATTGGGTTTTTTATGTTGCTCCAGCAAGTTTTATGGAGAGAAGGAGATGGCTGTAACTTGCATGCTTTTATCACAAAACGCTTACGTGATGTGAGAGTGAGGTTTTCTGAAGTTATCAAAAGCAAAATAAAATTTTGTGATACCACTTTCACCAAATGCTAATCACAGGTAGAGGATTACCAGTATAAAAGAGTTTGTATTGATAAGCAGATAAATGATAAAGATATTGGTAAGGGTTTATATTGATAAGAGCCCATCAGTGATATTCATTAGGACCTTTTAAGGAAAATTAAGATACTCAATTTCTAAGTATTTTTTTAATGTTGTTTCTTCAGGCTCTTCCCATTATTTCACTTTTTTTCTTCTAGCTTTCTTGTGTCCCCATAGGCCGATTATCCTCATACTTTAACTCACAATGGTAGGGAGCAATCTTTCACTGGTGGAAGATTTATGATGTTAGCATGGTGACCTAATACGGTAAATGTGTTCTATTTCCATCCTTCTGTAATCCCAGAAATCCATGAGTCACACTGAGGATGTTTGGCCTTAGGCCTTCTCCTTCACTGAATTTTATGACTCTGTGAGCCTCCCTTCTGTTTTTGAAAGCTGTGTGTACAGTCACCTGGCGTGCATCATTGCTGAAGCCCTTCGTCAGAGCGAGCTATTGAAGAGGCAGCCCTGGCTGTACCTGACCAATTATCTACGCTCTCCCAAGCACCATTACGTGTGCCCTAGATAGATGTATTAACACTGTTTTGAAACTTCCAGATACACTGAGAAATCCTGATAGTTTTATTCCAAATGAATTGATGGAATCTGCTATCTAATCACAGCCCTCCAGACTTCATGAATTAAAGCTTCTCGCTGAATTTAGTAAACCATAAATTCTGGACTGTGTTTTGCTCCCGTGATACCCGCTCTGACTATTCTGCTGGAGAGCTGAAAGTGGAAGTAGGTTATCTCTGAAGACAGCAGAGCAAAAAAATGAAGTATTCCTTTCTGAGCTTTTGTGGTTGGGTTCTGTCAAGCTTAAATTCCAGTTGTTTGCTATTTTACGCTCAACAAAAATAAACATAGTCCAAAAACTAAATAAAAACATGCCATAAATACAGTGTAGGGGGACAGAATTAGCAAGCATGCAGCTGCTGAAGGCAGATTTGATAAGTAAATTCATTCGGAGTAAATTAAATGTGGAGTAAATAATTCTGAATGAAGCTCACATTGATATGAAATTTAAAAGGTCAAATCACTTTCCAGTAACTCACCATTAATCCCTGATGTAACTGGAACCTCTGAATAACTATGTTTCTACTTCAGAAGTAAGAACTAAATAAAAAAGAGAGTGAAATGCCGTAGTAGCTACACTCATTTAGGTCTGCGATCCCTGATGGTTTGGGGATTTTTTCAACAAGACTGGTCCTAACATCTGTTAAGACGTATCAACACAGACGATTCCGTGCTTTATGTTCAAAGTGCTATTTTGCTCGAATGCAGGAAAATTTGCACAGCCCTCCCTGCTGCAATCAGCAGAGCAGCAGGTAGTCAGTTACAATCATTTTGATCATAAACCATGGTGGGAGGGGGAGGCAATCTGTGGTGTTTCATATACTGTAGGAACACAAAACCTTATAAGCAGAATGCTATTTTTTAAAAAAATAAAAATATTTTTTTCAATAAAACAATATTAGATAAGAAATCTCTGCTGGATATCTTGCAGAGATCATTATTTCTTGTACAGCGATAGCACCGAGACCACATTCTCGTTTTACCAGGTATTGTTCAAATACCAAGAGACAGACAGCAAAGATGAAACAGCGAAGTACAAATACTGAAGTGGATCTGGAAAGGTCAGGGATAGATGCTTTTGTTCTGGTTACTTTTCTGAATTCTAAAATACACAATGAAAAGAGCAAAGGGAGAGAAGAGACACATCATAATAATCTGAAATTTCTGGAGCAGATTATTCTGATTCTAGAGATTAATTACCAGTTAGTTTGTACTTCTGAGTTCTATTAAGACCAAAATTAAAGTGTGACAAATGCGGCTGCTTTGTGAATATAATCTGGGTGTGTGGATAAGCTAAATGACTACTTGTTTGACAGTCTTGAGTGTTAGGTTGTTTTATTCACACTTGAACAAAAATATAAGGTGGCTGCAAAATCCCCAGCACCTAGTAAGGAGGTTACACCCAACTGAAGGCACCTGACTCAGCTGAACTCTGAATTTCCTGAGGCTGCTACCCTCGCTATCGTGCACCGCAGGGTCAGGAGGCAGTGCTGTTGCTGATAGCAGGCAGCTGGGCCAGAACCCTCTCCCTGCTCCCCTCCTCAGCTGCAGTTGCTCAGGCAACAAGATCATTCAGCAGCAGAAGAGCACAGAAGGAAACTGCAAGGAGTGGGAGGAGAGAGATTTCCCAGGGGCTATAGAAAGGGTGGAGGAAAGAGGAGGGAGAATACTGGGCCATGTTTTGGAGAAGATATTTGCCCTTGTTGTTGCTTAGACAATGGAGAGAGGGTGCCAGAGGCTGCTTCAAAGCACTTCAGTTAAGCTTCGTTCTAAATTTCCCATTTGGAGTAGCTTCCTTCCCTCTCTTTGCTTTTGAAAGAGGTGAGCAGATTGAATGAGGTGCCTGGTGTTGGATAGCATTAGTATCCTCCTCTATACTAGAACAGCATTCTTAAGGAGTCATTTAGGTGCCTCTACCTGGTAAACTTGGTATCTGATCTAGGCAAACGCAAGCGGAGGTTTGTGTTGGGCCAACAGCAAAGCTGTTCTGATGCACGCTTGCATCCTTCAGGGGAGCGACAGGACCTCTGGGAGCCATTGTCAGCACTCGGGCGTCTTCTCCCCTTGGCTCTCGGGAGATCATGGTATGTGTCTTAGGGCTCTTGCTATATGAAGGTTTTTGGTAACTGGCTTGCCAAGTAGGGGAAGATGGTGTCTATGGTCATCCTCTTTTAGCAGTGGAGAAAATATTAAAAAAAAACCCCAACCCCACAGACTTTCCATCAGTGTTTCTACAAATGCATTTGCAGTGTGGGTATCATTATCAAAGCTGTTAAATGTGAGGACTTGGTACCGAAATTTCTTTAAACTTAACACTGATGAAAAATAAATGTTCCTTAGTTCTAACTATTACCTCTTCATTATCATTTGTTTTAATAGCTATTACTTTTTATTTCATCAGTAAGAACATGAATACTCTGTAGGCTTTACTGCAGTCTGTCTTTGCAATTCTGATTTCCAAGGAATTAATATTGATTGGCCAAACTAACGTTTAATTTTATAACACCTTATAAAAGATCCAGGTTTTCCTTCGCATACATTTTATTGCTGTTCTCTGTTAGCTGTTTTGTGCAAAAAAGCTGTACGTTATGTCTGACACAGTCTATATGAAAAAGAAGCATTTTGATCTTTAAAAGTTGCATTGCAGTCAAAGTTTCTATCAACAGCTAGGCTTTTCTTCTTAATTGTGATGAACAATATTGTTTGGCTCAACCTGTTTGTTTTCATAGTCATTTTTGGAAAGTTTTTATATGAATTCTTACAGTGATGCTTACAAAAATCTTGATCACAACTGTATGATTAGTACTTCTCGTGTGGGCCAATATTATTCTCTCATTGCTTCCCCTGTAGAAAATTTACATGCGTTGCCTCTCATCTTAGACAGTAAATTCTTTGGAGCACGGACTTGTCTTTTGTTCTCTATATAGTACCCTGCAAATGAAGTCTTGTTTATGATCGGGGCTCTTGTGCAGCATGGTAATAGAAATCATAGCCTCTTCCTGGGTGTTTTTCCATTAAAATAGGTAGGGATGGCAGCAGCAGAGCGATGATGTCAACAGACCTGTTAATGCTGTTTGGGCTGGGCTGCGTAGCACTCCCAAAGGCTGCAGTGTGCTGATGGAAGTGGTTTTGCCACTGCTTCAGAACAAATACTCATTCAAGTTTTTACGCTTACCTCCTCATTTGAAGTTTATCTCTTGAAAAGAACAGTTGGCTAAATTCCTCCTTTATTAGCCCCAGTAGAGGGGATACTTTGGAATGAGATGCAAAGTTTAGCGTCCATAAGAGGAACAAATGGATTTCATTAGGTCAAGGTAGGAAGTGGTAAGTGGAAAGGTGTCAGAAGGGGAAGAAAAGTTAGAGTCACCTGGAAGGTGAAGTGAAGAACGCTGTAACGAGAGCGCTGTGGAAAGAACAGGAGACGAGAGCTGGCGAAAGGGGTGGTGATTCTGTCCTAGGAATCCAAGGCACTTAACTGGTGTTTAATGTCTTATGGCAGAGCATCCAGGCTCTCGCACTGATGGAAAGCTGCAGCTTTGTACCATGAATGTGCGATATTATTCCATAAAAATGTACGTTTCTTGTCATCAGGTACATAAACAGTTGCTTTTGTTTTGTTACCCTTTTCATCAGTGAAAGAACGGATGGCTCAAGAACAGGAAGAGGGGTGAGGGAGAGTATATTGCACATAGGGAGGAAAAAGCTGCACAGAAAGGAAAATGCAGAAGGAAAAGCTGGAAGAGGAGACCCATGTGGAAGTGAGGAAGGAGGAAAGATAAGGGGAAAGTTTAATATTCATTCTGAACTTTCAGACGGGAGAAAAACAAAATGGGAGAGAACTCTGGGAGAGGACAGAAGATACAGGAATTTAAGGAAGCACAGGAAATCTTTGAGCTGGGAAAAAAAAAATAATGCAGATGTTTCTGGGTAAACAGTGGGGAATGCTCAAGAAAGCAACCACAAATTCATAAAAAAGGATTGAAGGAATGCCAGAAGACAGGCATATCTTTATTTTTCACATAGAAAAGACTGTAATCCAGTGGTCCTTCAGCTGATGGATGTATAGCTTTTATGCCTTTAATTTTTAATTCCTGTAGGGGAGTCTGTAGGGTTTTTTGGGGTTGCTTTTTTTTTTTTTATACTTCCTTTTCACTGAGCTTTTCAGTAGAAGGAGACATAGAAGCCTAAAGAATGAATGAAATTGTTTACAGTCATATCCACATCGAAATGAACTGAAATTTCAGAAAAGTTAAATTGCTCTGATTATGAGGGGGTATTTCTTAACAGTGTGACTATTACGGAAGTGCCGTTCAAGGGAGAATATAGTTTTGTCCTTTGGGATATTTGAAACTGGATTGGACAGAAGCCCAGAAAGGTGACTGATGATTTACTGAATGTTCTGTGTGTGAACGCGAGTGATGCAGCATCGGCGTGCTGTGTCATGCGCAGCTGAACCAGCATCGCTTTCCCTACATATGCAGCAGGTCTGCATCCTTAATTAGACTCACAGGCAAGTAATGCTGCATGAATTTGAATCCCAACAGTTGTATTCCAGGTTGGGATTTGAAGTGCCATCAGGAACCGGCAGCTGCTCATGGAGTATTTGAATAGGGAGGTTATATTCAGAATTTTCCTTCAGCACCAAGTATGGGCATAAATATGCTTATGCACAAGGATTTATACATTCCTCATTAGTTGCACGTGTCTAAATCCTCTTTACACTGAGATACTTACAGTGGTGGTTTTAGTTATTCTTAGGGTTGATCCTTCGGCCAAAAAATGTATGACAGGGTTTAATAGTTGTACACTTGCTTCTGCTAAGCCCAGCTATTAAAAATACTTCTAATTTCCCTTCAGTGAGTATGCTCAATTTGTCTTCATAGCTGTGGTTGAAGGAACCTGCTTGTATTTTTCATTAGCTAATGTTTCCAAATTGAGTTTTGTGTCATTGGCAGAGAATTTGAGAGCTGAATTTCTTCCTCGTTCCAGAGCCTACATGTGGCATCAGTTTTGTTTGAAGAGGGACAGCTAAATGGTCTTCTCATTCTAAAATGCTTCTGGAAACTCCCTTCTCGATTCATACACTTGTAAATTTAGATTCTGTTTGTCACAGATGAATAATGCCTAATTCTCTTGAGCCTAATGGGAATATCTGACTCTTAGAGGTATTTATTCTGTTGGGTTTTGAATGACGGAGAGACCTGTACAAACAACAGTTTGTTCTTTCTAGAACAGCGTGTGGGGCCATTGTCTGCAAAGAGAGAATATGTCTAGACTAGGAATAGGCATGAACTGGAATCTCACATCCATGTGTTTCTGAGTTGTGGGGAAATGGGAATTCATGGTTTTGAGTCCAGATCTTGGCACAGTGCACACTTCTAGCTCTTATTAAGAAGGTGAATCACAGTCTTCGCTGCTGGTCTGAATGACCTCAGACTTAGTCATATTCATAGTCAAGACCAACATCTTCTGGCTTAGGATGGACTGTTGTTGAAATGTGTGAGACACACAGTAGGTTAACCGCAGCAGTATAAATAGAATCTATTGTAGGCTTTTAGTAGCTTGGACAAAAAGTCACATTCAGCTGCTGTGATGATTTGCTGTTGGTGTTAGGAAACTTCTGAGCGTGGGGATTGGCATTGCTGAATTTTCTCCTCTAGGGCAAGGGTGTGAGAGACGGGGCGGTTGGCTGCAGATCGCAGGCTTGTAAGGAAAGGCCAAGGTGCTACCTGGAGTTTCTCCACCTGTGGGAGGGGTTGTGTTCCGTGCTGGGTGGGCTTTCCTGGCCCACCTTTAGCTGCCACGAGCGGGCGTGGAGGAAGGCTAGAAAGATCTGCGTTCCAGACCTTTGCTGGAAGTTGTGGGTGAACATACTTCCACCTCTGGAAGAGAAAATGGCTTTCGGAAGAAAACACTCAACTTTGACCTGGGCTTTTAGTATCGTTAGAGGTGTCAATAATTAATAAAATGCCGGCAGATGGCGCCCAAGAATATCGAGTGCCGAGACCAGAGTCGCGGAGACCCAGTCCAGAATCACAGAATAGTTTGGGTTGGAAGGGACCTTTAAAGGTCACCTAGTCCAACCCCCTCTCATTTGCTGTTGCGTATTACCTGAACGGTTTTTTACACGCCACACTTAAGAAGCACCACGTAGTATGTCTTCCTAAATTAATGCGTGGAACAACAAGTGACGCATCAAATCGACATCCACCCATTGCTATGTGTAAGAACTGAAACTGTCGGGAGGTTGGTTGCGGCAAGAAGTGGCTCTGCAGTGCTAGTGACGGGGGAAGAGAAGCACTGCAGGATTCCAGAAGGTAATGCCTATGGCAGGAGGAAGAAAATCCCTTGTTCCAGATGTAGCTTCACTTCAAAAGTAGTGACTTGTCTGAAACAAATGCATATGGTAAATAAAACCCTTATAAAGCCTTGCAGAAGACGAGTTCATTGCAAATAAATAATTGCTTGGGTGGGTGTAATGGTGATGGTATGTCAGGAATGATTTTTTTTTTTTTTTTGCTTCGTCATGCTTTGTTCAAGCATTTCTTTACTCTCATAAACACTGGAGAGAATAAGATGGGACGCCTAGATGTGGGAGCTTTCTTTTCTTGCTCTCAGCACTCAGGTGAAACACACAGAGGGATTAAAAATGGATTAGATGAGCATTCTTGAGGGAGTAGAGAACTCTGGGAACAGTGCTCTGGCCTATTAATTGTGAAGGATGCAAAAAACTGCCTGGCCCTTTTCTGGTTTGGAAAAAGCACAGTATTTATATCAGCTTTCATCTGATTTACAGCTTGCTGCTTCTCCTTCTCCCCCTCAGTCTGTCTTTTTACCTGTTTCAGGGTATGCAGTGTGTCTTCACCGTTCTATTCAGATGTCCTTTCCCTGATGTCTCCCATGTGCCTTAAAATGTCAGTAGGACTGGAAATAAAACTTTGACCCATAAGTTACTACTAAAACTCTGATGTAATTCCAACTCGTCAAGATACAAAATTGTACTTTTGGGCAATTTCTTCTCTAGGGCAGTATTCTCTGCCTGATTATTTCAGAACTTTATTGTTGAATTCAGTGGGAAGGAAGTGAGGCCATGACATGTATACACTTTGTGCACCCGTTTTTATTTATTCTTGTATATTTTCTAGATGATGGGTGTGGAGGATAGAGCATGTAATTATCACGTGTTAATTAGTGCCCTCAAGCTATGTTTAATTAAACCTTTAATAGCAACAGATTACAAATATTCCTGGGAAATAAATTTCTCTTTGTGAAGTAGGGCTGCTGTAGTGCAGCCTAACCAGAGACCGACAGACTGACAGCTTGCGCCATCCAACACTTATTTTCCTATGGGGAAAGATAAGAACACTGGTAACGAAGGGCAAAATGTCAGTGTCACAATTTTAGCGGCTGAATCTATTCTGTCTGTCTCCTGCCAAATAGCCTATTAAACCTTTTAGCATTATGCTGTCTGTGACACTAGGAGTCGGTCCCATTTATACTAATGGCTGTACTGTGAGATAGTAGCATGAATACCCTTCATTAGTCCTACAGATAAAATCCTGCATAGTACATGGAACATAAGTCACTTAAAACACGTTCTTCTCAACATATTGTAGCACGTAATGTGTTAACTATCTATGTATGTTTAATATATAGCATAAATTGCCTATCACTGTTCTACTGAAGCTCCACGTCGGATTGAAAGTATAAAATTGGTGTATATAATTCCCATTTATTCCATGGCTTCTGTCAAACTAATTGATCCTTTACTAGCCCCTTTGTCTCTTTTCTTCCATGTGTACTCTTTTAAAAGCGCTCCTTATATTTCTCAGCATAGTTCAGGATGGCACATAGAAAATCTGCCAAACTGAGCCACGCAGACTTGTCGAAAACATTCTGAGCTGTGCTACACTTTAATGCAATGAAACGTTATCCTTTCATAAGGTTTGCTTCCTTACTGAGCAGTTGTTCAGAAATGCAGTATGCTATTTGCTTAACCAATCAAACAAAAAGAAGCCAGAGGTAGATGTGTTGTCTGCGAATATTTAGTAGGACTTAAAAACTGAAGCAGTAAAACACCTCGGATACTACGCAAAGTGTTGCAACTCGCTGTGCGTACGGGGAAGAAAAACCTTGTAAAGCGCTCACTTTGAGTAGCAGATGCTTTTGGAGTAACTAGAAGAGGCATTCTGCTGCAGAGTGCTTTATCATACTCCATAAACAAAGACAACCCTCGGCTTCAGTAAGACAGACCTGTGTTCTAGATTAACAGAACAATGGAATAAAAAATAACTAATCAGAAATGAGTGATGCATTAGTGAGCAGAGAGGGAAATTTGCCCCGATTTGCCTATGTAAATTTAGTTCACCCCGCCGTGTACACGGGTTATTATATAGCCTTTAATCGTGTAATCGCATGCTGTGGGAAACAGCTCAGCAAAACCACATCGTGATTTCTGCAGTGCTCTTGTCCACGCTGGTGGTGCCGTGCTATGCAAGTGTTTACATTCCCACACATGTATTTCATGTGTTTCTTCTCTTTAGCTTCTTCCCGAAATAATTAAATAACTAAACAGCTTATTTCCTGCAAAGATCTATTGGCCAGTACGTTTGCTTTCAACTTTGCTGTTGGCCGGGGTTGTAATTGCTGCAAATCTCTGTGTTTTCAGCATTATGAAAGAGTTGAAGCTATGTTTCTTTTTCATAGTCTAGTTTCTCATACACAGTTGGTATTCTTATGCAGTGTTTGCAAAGATACTACTGTGCTTTGTTTGCACGTCCGTCTTTTGATATCTTTCTGGTTAAATGAAGTTTTCCTTGGTGAGGCTTTCAAGTCACCAGATGCTAAAGAGGCAGGCGAGGTCTAAGCTGATAGAATATTCTGTCCCCAAAGCTGCAGTTTGGGGAAACACACAATAAATTCCTGGTGCCCATATGCTATTGTACAGAACAACATGTGGTCTTCTGCCATTCTTACTAGGCAAGCAGTGTTTGTGAATGCGAGCTGCTTCTGTCACTAAGATGGATGTATTCATTTTTGCAGGGCTTTTGTACACAGCTATCGGTTAGTCTGATATTACTTCCAGGCTTTGATTTTCTGTAGAATGAACTGATCGTGAGACTTCCAGGGGGGAAAAAAAAACATCAGAAGAGAGAAATTCAGTGTTTCTTCAACTCTATAAGGAAAGAAGATATGCAAATTCCTTTGGATTTCTTTATATCAGACTGCAGTTACAGCAAACAACGCACTTAAGCGTGCTACGGCTGGCTGCTTCTTCACTCAGCCTTTTGCTCCGTGACGGGCACTGCAATACAATACATGTAGTATTGCCGGGCAGTCTGTTTGTGTATCGTACATGCGCTGGTTTGGGTCTTCATTTTCAGAATAGTCCATTCTGAATTTCCTTGTCGCACTGAAGGCTGCTTCATTTAGGTTTACTGAGAAGAAATTTCACAGCTCCTACTTAAAGGCTTGCAGAAAGCCTTCTTGCTGGGGCTCTAACATTTCCTGTTAGGTAATTGAGGTTATTGTAACACAGTACTTGAGGGGCATACAAGAGAACAGACTTCATCTGATATTCCAAAATAAATGCTGACACAGTTTTTCAGTTAAAAAAAGTTTGCCAGAATATTTTGGAAACTAACAATTAAATGCTAATATTTCTAGACTAACAGGAATAGAAATTAGAATTAATGAGTTCTCTGCAGGTACATCTGTCACATATCTAATAATACGAGGCATATTTCATGCTCACAGCACTCTGCTAACATTATGCAACCCTCGTAATAGCTCTCTGCAGTAAATACCAATCTTGATTTGCTGCTAGAGAAAATGAAACTTCGTTTCCAGGCTTGACACCCTGAGGTGCTAAGTGTGTCTCCCCCTGAAGTCACTGGATATAAATGTTGCTTGGACTGTCTGTAAAAAGCTGTGCCCCGGTGGACTCGATGGTATCGCTTGGGACTGAAAATGTCCTTGCCTAAAACGTATTTACAATTTAGAGCCTCTGACTGCCATAGCTCTGCGTTGCCCGGTTGGGTGCATCAGTTTGCAGTCGCTGAAGCCTCGAATACAGAGAAGCAGCAATTTCCATACATACCTGTTGAGCTGCTCATGTCTCCTGGGATAAAGACAGAGATAAACGCTGAATAAATATATTTGCTTAGAGAACAAAGCGTAACCCGGAACTACGCTGTCAAGTTTTCTGTGGATGCTAATTAAGTGACATGATTTGCCTCTGTTGCCATTCTCCCCTGTGTAAAATTAGAATAGTAATTGCACCTATCTTAGAAGAAACTGGAGGAATAAATCTTTCTCTAGCGCTGAGACAGTGTTGATCCAAAAGAAATATGTCTTAATCTTTCTTATGATAGAATAAGTGTACCTAGCTAGGGTGCCAAACGCTGCTGTCCTTGACATTGTACGTACACTGACAAAGGCATCCTCTTCTTTTGGCAAACTGTGTTCATTCAAAGTAAACAGGTAGATAGTGGGCTCTTCGCTTCCAATCTTCCATTATTCACAATGTGGCCATAAATTAATTGCGTCCGTGATTCAGTTCACCTGAAATTTCTAAGACAGTTTACCTATAAATGGAAATTTGTTTGAAATTTTGCTGCTTTTTCCTTATTTGGCTTACTCTCATTTTTAGTCACAAGTAATATAACCGATTATTAGTAGTTTTTAATGTTCAAGTGGAATATAAAGAACATAGACATGATAGTGTCAATAGCTGCTGCTGCTGCAGTTCTACCTGTATGCGAGGTCGGTGTTGGCAGGTGTTGAACTGACTGCCCAAAAACAGAAGACCCACTCTGAACTGGTTTGAGTGTGGTCCTGGGAGATGTTCACGCTTCTTTTTGAACTGCCGCATTTCAGGATAGGATAATTCTATATATGTGCATAGTAGGCATCTTCAGGCATAGAGCTGGACCTAAAAGAGAAGTTTTCATTTGGATCTTAGCTTTCCTCACATCTAGGGGCTGTCTGAAGGTCTGTGGGAACCCCCTTATAAGCTTAATGTCTGAAGTTCAGTTCTAGTTCTGAATTTTCCCTAGGCTAGAAATAAGGAGAATTTTTTTCAATCTGAATGTCCAGTATATATTCCGTCTTTGACACCACTGTTGGCAGACTTCCTGACAGAATAGAAAACCTTCCCTTTTGCCCGTTTAGGGAATTCCCATTTACCCAGTGTGATAAAAACTTTTGTCATGAATATAGAAAGACTATGCCTCATATATTTGTTCCTGAATTGTATATCATGAATTATTCCTTATCCAGGGAAATGGAGGACTGGAGTACATGGAAATTTTTTCGTTTCCGGAAATATCTCATGCTGCACTTGAGTTATTAGGCTTTCCTGTTGCAGTGCTGGGTAACTCACGCGTATGGCAAGCTCTTAGGCACCTGAGATAATACTCTCTTTTTCCCTTTCTTTTCAGTGCATCAGTATGGCTGTCATTTTGTGCCTTTGCTTTAAAATTGGTTTCTTCTTGCAGACTAACGTCCAGTCAAAAGGACACCTTGTTTCCAGATAGATCATCTTGGCTACTGTCTAGTAGCTCCTCAAGCATATATTAGTGACAAAAATTATCCATCAGTACTCATTATTAGTTCTTCCACAAGGGCTTTTAAAGAATAACTAAGCTTCTTTTTATTTTTAAGGATATAGAAATAAGAGTTGTTGGTAAGAACTGTTGATGTCTCACCACAGTTAGTGTCCCCGAACTAAAGAAACCAGTGTACTTCTGTTGCTGTTCTTTTGCTTTATTTTTGAGCTGTAGCATCTGAAAAGACTGTTTTTAAAAAGGAAAAGTAAATCAAGGGGTGATGTAACCCCGATGGCGTAGTCCTGATGACTGTAGACTGAATGTATTTAGCAAGTCGCTGTTCTTCTCCCTCAGGACACGTCTGCAGTGGAGATTGCAGTGTAGCTTAGAGGTATCCAACCTGGCCCTAAACTAGACTGTCCAGAAACAGGGAGAATTAGCCCGTGACAGAATCTCTTCAGGACTGCCGTAGCTGGGGAGCTTCCAGGTCTCAGTCAAACAAGCTGGGCTCGTTTAAAACTTGTTTTGGTTTCTATTCATTGTACCTCAGGCTTTGGTAAGGATATATCTAGTTCTGGTTTTCCCTCTTTAATCTAAGGAAAATGTTATGTGTGGTATAGGAAAAGCTTTACCAGTTATGAAAAACAAATGTTAGGCGGGGCCCGTAGTTTTTTGTAGAATGTCTTTAATTTTTTTAAGGGGTGCAGTAGCATCAGCAACCAGGCAAAAAGCACGCTCAAGTAAAAGGGGGTCATGTCTTGTATCTGTTCTCCTCCTAAAAGAGCTGGAACTGCATTGAAATAGCAATAACTCTCTTTTGGTAGTACTAAACTAAATTCCTGAGAATAATGAATGAGAAAAAAATGTTTTTCATTCTTTTGATCTAATCTGTGGAGTTTAATTAGGTATCCAGTTTTAAATCCGGTTATGTTTGCATGTGGCTTTAGCACTGCCTCTTCATTTAAAGAGCAAATGTGACCATATTATTCTTTCACAGACTTCTCTGTAAATGGTCTTTAAGCTTGAAATGCCTGTCAGAAATATTCATTAGTTTTCTTTGTGACCTTCTTTATTTTATTCCTGAAAATTTGTTTGTTAGTAGTCTACAAAATGTGGGTAAGCTTCACTTAAAAAAGGAAAAACAAGCAAACTTGAAATAAGTAAATCTCACAACTTTTGAGGTTGAGAATAGTTTACATACAGAAACAATACAGAATTATAAAGACGTGCTTTTGGTGGCCTTTGGTCACTGTGCATGTGTGCCGCACTCTGCAAGGTGGCGAGCAGATCCTCCAGAGAAAATGTGCAAGGCCCTATTTCCTTCGCTTAGGGCTTGCGTTTTTTAAGCTGAAAACAAGCATTCAGAATAAAGACAGCCAAATGGACTCATTTCTCCCCAGGCCTTCACCCATCCAGGCCATCTGAAGCCTTGTATCAGCTGCTCCTCACCGTTCCTCTTTCTCAGAACTGCACCTAGGGGTGGTCAAGGGCTTCAGCGTCTCTCCTGTCTCCTCTCTTTACAAAAGAGATGTTGCACCTTGCATATAATTCAAATTTGTAAGGACTTAAATTGTGGAGGAAGTAAACTAAGCTGTCCCAGCGTTCAGCACCCTGCTCTGTGCCTGACCCTGGTTTGAGTCCTTTTAGGCCCGGTGAGGTCACTTGCACGTTGGCCGTTGCCTAAGCATGGTCTTCTTGAAGTCAAATGAGAGCTACGCGAATAAGGGAAAATAAGATCTGAGACTGTAAAATCCCAGTGCAAGGACTGTGTTTTCCTACTGTGCAGTTTCTGTTTTATTCTGAGTCATGCTTAAACAGGTTCAGCAGCTGTGCATTTTAAACTGTTCTAAAGGCATCTTATTTTCATGTAAAGCTAGATGTAAAAACAGAGTCTGAAATAAATCCAGGTTGACAAATATCAGCCATGTTAATTTTAGCTGGAATTAAAACTTTACATTTGAAGCTGTGTATCTTTTAGGAACATCATGGACAGTTCATCTGAACTGGTTTTTCCGATTTTGATTCCTGCTGTTTTGTATCCCTAGCTTTCGATTGAATGGAATTCGTTCCTTCCAAACTGAAAAGATATTTTGTAAGAACAACTTGTGAATTTTTGGACCTGGTCATCTTTATATAGCTACTCTGGCTTTTACGTCTGGCACAGATTTCTCAGATAACCTCCAGCTATAACCAAACTTCCATCTACCTTTTTGATTTTACTAGTACTTGATTCTGGGAAACACACATGCATATCCGTATTATCAGCTATCGGTAAGATCCAGGCACGCAAGCACGCACTGCGTAAGTTACTAGTGCATCGTATGTTGAAATTCAGCTTTCTTCTGTGAATTCATCTGTCTCCTACTGTCAGTTACCTGTATTGTGTATTTTATAATAGGGCAGCTCATGCTTAAAGATCCTTATTGATCAGCCGTGATTTGAAGATGTGCTATTCAGACTTGGCCTAGAGTTAAGCATAAGTCAAATCAAGGACAGGGCTGGCAAGTATTCAGGCTCAGGCACCACAGTGCTGAAAGCTGCATTTATTCTAATCTGCTCAGATACGATTTCTGCAATGCAGCCAGTGGCTAAGACTGACCTTAAATCCAAAGAATCCTTGACTGTTGGTCTGTTTCCAAAGGCTTAATCCCTTTTTGTCTTGAGTTTCTTTCGTTCCTTCTTATGCCCCCCCAGAATTCAATGATATTTCTGCTGCTGTTCTATTTTTCCTGAAGCAGTCCTTCGCATCACTTATGGATTATTGGTATTTTTGCACTTTCTTTTTGAAGCATTAATTTCACTTAATCCTACTTCTGCAGCACTCTGTTTCAGCTGAGATGCAAGCATACTTTGAATTGCATCAGTGCTACTCTGTCAGTCCAGAGGCAGTATCCCAGAGGGACACGAGGCACTCCTCCGGAGTCTTAGCTGAACACACAGCCTCCGCAGTTCTCCCTGCGGTTAAAAATTGGAAACAGCACAGAAATCTTCCTAGCACCATCATACCACAGATCAACAGTTTAGGGAGTGTGATGCATTAATAAGTGTTACAAATATTACAATTGGAACAAAAAGGGGCAATTAAGAAACAAGCTGTGCTCCCCAAAGTACCCATCGGTGATCTTTGTAGGTACCCTGGCAATGCTTTATTTTATTTTAATAGGTAGAGTCTTTCCTAGGTAGAATCAGCTGTCTGTTGCTATGCAGGCAAGACATCTTATCCCATTCTTCTCATTTCCTTCGTAACGTCCTCGCGTCAATCCGTGCGTCCCACGTGCACTCGGAAGAAAACAGCTGCCTTCTCCAGGCTGACTGCGCTGAGGACGAGGTTACCGTCAGCAGGACAGGGAGGTTCCTGACCTCAATTTCAGTGCCCAGCTTTCCAGCATCTGGGTTCAGCAATTACAGATGAAAGTCCTTGTGCGTCCCTGGAGCTCACACTCTGCAAGTGGGTAGTGTTTGCACAGTCTGATTACATACAGAGTTGTAAAAGACATTGGGATCTCTAGAAATTTAGTCGCTTCAAATTCAAGAAACTCTACAAAGTACATATGAGTTAGAATTTTTCTGAGGATTATATGTATATTTATTTCAGGGACAACAAGATGCATACCTTACCAGTTACCTGCTCTTCAAGGTAAAAAACAAAACAAAACAAAACAAAAAACCCAAACTCAATCCTCTTAAGATTTCTTTTTTAGTATCACCATGACAGTGTATATTTCTCTCTGACTAATTTCTCGGAAACAGCTGAATCATTTCTTGCTGAAAAGCTGTCCAAAAATTTCAGCCAATGGCATGGAAAATTTTGATGCAAAGGTTTATAAGAAGCTGAAGTCAGGTTGTTTTGATGGGGAGTGGCAGGCAGCTGTACAGTATGGAATTCTTTGAGCCCAGAGCCACATCACAACCTTAATGTTAGATCATCCAAGTGAACAGAACGTGAAAGACTTTTATTCTGTTACAGGAACTTAAAATGTTTTAAAACAATTTAATCTTTTCACTAGTAGTAATTGTGTTCATGTGGGTAAGCAAGGCTACCATATTAGATTTGCATCTGGATTTAGATTTATGGAAATCTGACCTTTCCTGTAAATCTGAGCAAGATAACAGATTTCATCTGAAGCGTAGAGTTTCTGTCTGCCTTAGCACTGTGGCTGGAAGCTTTCCTGTTACTAGCAGGCAACTGTTTTGCCATAAGTTGAGATTGCGTATCACATACTCAGTAAGTTTTTGTATTACAAAGGTTGTGTAAATTGAATTACACTAACACCACCTAAGGATTCAGGGCTATCTTATTTGCATAACAAACGGTCTTACAAACAGCGTGCATACTGTACACTCACCAATTAGGCTTTCTTTTCAGTCCTCTCGGTCGTTCATAAAAAGAGGGAAGGTTTTTTCTTTGGTGGTGGTGGTGCAAAGAAAAGCTGCTAATGAAGGAATGATGAATGGTCTGATTGTGTTGCTGTTTGTATAGTTTCACCTTCATTTGCATCAGTACCAGGCGCAGATCCCAAGACTCATTTTTCAGTTTTCAGTGCTCCTCTTCTTTGGCCCCTGCCTGCACTGGAACCAACCAAACAAGCACATTTATCTTTGCCTCCTAGGATGCAGAAGAGTAATATTTCCCTTCTTGCACCGTTGGGGCCTACACGTGGTGGAACGTGTACCTCTCCCCAGCACATCTCCTGTCTTCAGCCGCAGGCTGATTTGCAAAGCTGACAGCAGCTGGAGGATACACAAAGCGTACTGGGAGCCATCGCTATACTTTCCCTCAGGAGCGCTTAATGCATCATCTCTAAGCGTATATCCATTTCCTGCTCCAAGGGATGGATCTCTTATTTAGTATCTTTTTCCAGCAGTTCCCACGCTGTGTTTGGCACCGGAAAAATAACTCCCCCCTCCCCACCCCCAAAGCAGAGAAAGCACACAGAGTGTCAAATTGCTTACATAGCAAACCCCTAAATGATTCAAATCAAAAGTCTGAGTCCATTCTGCAGAGCAAACAGTGGAGAAATCCCTCTCTCCCCAGAGCAGCAGATGAGTATACACAGCCCACATTTGACAAGTGACTCTTCAGTTCTGGAGTTCTTTGGTTCTTCCTATTTTTCCTGTCATTTTGAAAATATATCAACTGCCAAAAAATAATGATTTTCTTTTTTAAAGAGAAAAAAAGAAAATGAAAGAATGTAGCCCTTTGTTTTCTATATCTGCTCAGGGAACAAGCTTCATTTGATTGAATGCCAGGGAGAGGATAATGCAATCTCCCATTAGGCTTGTTTGCATCTTTTTCCAGGATGACAGTTTAAGTCTGCTGGCTACAGATGGCCTTTGACAACTGACAACACTTGCTGTTATGCCAGTGTATGACTTCATCTGTGTGACACTGCATGTGACTGCAGCTTTCTTCCTCTTTTGCTTGCAGAAACTGTTCTCCATTTCAGTAGCGCCAGAATAACAGAGGTTTCCCTTGCATAAAAGAACCAGAAGCCTAAAACTGCACTGCTGCTTATGCTAGAAGACACTGGGAGCTGGAAAAAACAGCATTGTTGGAATCTGTTCGGGGTTTTACCCACCGAGTCTGAAGTTAAGTTGGCCAAATTGGGTAAAGCATCTTTGCAGCATCAATATGGTTTTGAACCGACAGTTTCCAATTCTGTTAAGGTCCACCAGGTCATTTAATAGTTTCTGTAACATCTATCCCCCATGCACCAGAGTGCTGCCCAAGTAAAGAAGCACCAGGCTTTGCAGAGCTGTCTTGTTCTGGTGCAAAGCCTGCGGACCTGTGCGGGAATTTGCAGAAGCAATTTTTGTCTCCTCTGAGTCTTGGCAACCTCAGGGAATGCTACAACTTGAATGAATGAAGTCATCCATCATCTAGCAGTGACTGGAGTAGGTTGAACTCATTCCCGTTCTGCCTTTTGCTTCAGAAGCAGGAAAAAAGTAAGGTTTATATTCTAGACTTTTCTGTTTACCACCTTTGAACAGGGCTCACAGTTTGCTCTATGGTTGGTAGCTATTATCTTTTCTTAATTTTTATTACAACTCTTTGATCTAAACATGGTCCTAGGGCCTATTCCAAGACAGCTAACTTAATACTGGCTTTAAAAAGAAGGAGGAAAAATACTTTTATCTTTTCCTCAACGTTTTTTTTCTGTTAGTTGTTCTAGACAAATAGAGAGCTGAGATACACATACAGTGGCATGGCTCATAGGCAGTGCATGCACGTGCCGTCAAAGTAGTCCATCATAGGCCTGGACTGGGGGTGAAGTTTAGCAAATATTGGGCCTCATAGCAGAAGATGATAGCCAAAAAGTTAAACATTGTACAGGAACAAAACTCCAGTCCTAACAGAACATAGCGGTGGTGTTATCTGTCAGCACCTGAATGGCAGCTTGCTCTAGCAGACATGGAAATACTTTGAATGCCCGGTGCGTGGCCTCTGAGTCTGGGAAACACAGTGCAGAAGGGACCACGAGCTTTCACTCTTCTAGGAAGTCCTCTGCTGTGTCTTGCAAGAGGGGATCTAGCTGGTTGTGGCAGAAGGAAATGCTGGCTTGCAGGGGTAAATCTGTGTGCCCAGCTGGAGCAAGGCCTGGTTGGTAGAGATGAAAATACTAGGAGTCCTATTTTTCATTCTTTTTTATTTTTAGTGGAGCTACAGGAAGCCTCCTCTGAACTGTATGGTACAAGCATGTCAAAGTGTTCATATTAGTCATTCAGTTTTAGCAAAATGATGTGTTTTTCAGTATCCAGGGAACAATGAAGAGTATATATAATTGTATTTGTTCAAAGGTCACATTTCAAAGATGACCCTGTCTTCACCTTGGAGTCACACTCCTGTGAAAATGCTACTGTCGTGAGTCTGTGGACCATGCTAGAGAATAAGAAAATGAATATGTGCTTATCTGAAAAATTATTTTCTTTGAGTGATAATGCCCTTGCATCTGGCCCACTGTCAAAAACAGTGGACAGCCTAGGAAAGGGAATGAAAATTAACATCCCAAGATTTGTATCTGGTATTAGGAAGGAGAACCCTGCTTCTGCAGAGCAGGAGGAAATTCCGTAACAATTTCAGAAGACAGTGTATTAAAATAAAATTGAACTATCGTGGATAGGTAAATTGCCTCAATTAGAGGGAAGGTTTGGAAACAAAGCATTCTGAGAAGTTGATTCTGGCTCCATACTGTAAGCAGGCTGAATTAGCCTTTGTCTGATGAATGAGTCACAGAATAGGTCTGCGACTCTCTTTACAAGATAACTTCTTCAAGTATTACCAGTAAAATGTTTTATTCCCCGCATCCTGCTAAGAAAGGGTGGGACAGATGCTGCAGATTTAAAACTTTGACACTTCTTCCATCTGGTCATATGGTAATTTAAGAGATGACAAAATAGAGGAATGACACTGACAAAAAGAATTTCTATCCCAGTTTCTTTAGTCATGTGGCAAAGCTGGTAGATGAACGATCAGGGTGACATCCAGTGTGTTGGAAGTGCGGAGTTATAGTTCCCGTACTGTTCCGAAATCCATCGCCTCCCCTATCAGGCAGTGTTTGATCCCTTCGAGCCGGCAGGCACGTGGCCAGCTAAATGTCATCTCTGTTGCGATGCTCAAACCACCCTCTTCGCAGACTTAGCTACCAAAACATTAATATTATTTCTATAGAGCCTCCTAATACAACTCCTCTTCCAAAAGATCTTGGATCAAAAAAATTGATTGCTTCTTGTGCCCTTGATCCTTGCGACTGCGGATGAATCTGTCTGCTCCTTCGTTTTGAGACTTAAGAGCATGTGAATTTTCCCCTTGTTTAGCCTGATCTTTCTCTATCTAGTGACTGTGAAGTTGAGCCCTTGGAAAGGACAGAGAATAGCAGCTGCTTGGCTGTGAGAAATCACTTTGGCTGGCAGTTTGTGAAAGAACACAGTCTGTTGACTGGTAGCGATATAAATATTCAGGACTGGATTGACAGCCTGCAGGACATCAGCCTGCTGGGAATAGTGAAATTGAGACATGACTTCTTTCCTTCTTTTGTACTCCTTTTGTGAAGGCGTGAAGGGTGTCCAGCAACAAGTTTCTTTCCTTCCCCAAGCCGTTAGAGGACAAATCGAACTGAGCGGCGAGGAGTTTTTGTTGGTACTGTTTTCCACTTGGTTTCAACTTCTGCAAACAAAGCTAGAGCTGGTAAGTGAATATGGTTTAGGTAGCTTGCTGGACCCTCCCCAAAGTGCTGAGTCTCAAGGCTGCTCTTGCTTCTCCTAGGCTGAAGAGGGGCTGCATAAATGACAGAGAGCACTTTGGTGTTGGCTACATTGGGCCTTTTTGGTTTTGTAGTTCACCTCGTTGCCTGTCAGTTTGAGACTTGATGCAAAAGATAATTAATTCCAGTGGTGGTGAAGAAGCAGCTCTCAATGACAGTTAGGGGGCTGCATTTAAAGGCTAATTAATATGGTGACATCAGTACCAAGGAATGTTATTTGCAGTCAAATGTGGCCAAAGAGACCAACGGTTCTACACCAAGGCATAACCATTAAAAAAAAAGCGGGGGGTGGGAGTGGGGTGTTTAAATAGGTTTCTAGTATACATATTCCCAGAACTTTAAAACTGACCATTAGAGCCCTTTTTAACTTACCCACTCTCGGGTCAGATGAAACCAGCATGATTACTCAGAAGCACTACTAATATCCAGGTGGGATGAATATTAGATCTAAGCTAAGAAGCTGCAGTTCTGCTTATCAATAGACCTAAAACTGCATCAGGTTTGAGATTTTCCCAATAATATAGAACAGGACCTCGATCTGTTTGTGTGTATTGTGTAGTTGCATGTGAATGTCTATGTACCTATATTTATGCCCTTTATTCCCCCTTTTCTTTTTGGGTGTTTTTGTGTATGCCGCAGGAGCACACCTGAGACAAGCTCTGAAAATTGTTGGGTAATCTGCAGGCAAAAAGCATAGTAGGGGAAATGTATGAAAGAAAAACTACCAGATTGTGAAAGGAAACCAAGACTGACTTTTTGCTTTGTTCTTATTGACACATGCTGTTTCTACTTCACATTCTTACGTTGCTGAGAAACCCTGTCATCTGCAAACAAAAACAGCTCATGCGGTATAGAGCTGAGTGTGCGCAGAATGTAGAGAGGGGGATATCTGTAGTCAGCCTACAAGAGCTTGCCACGTTATTTCCATACACACAAAAAGTTACTTGCTTTTTGGCACCAGATTGACCGCCCTGAGAGGCAACCTTGCTGCAGTTAATATGTTTTATGTCAGGAAGTTTTTCTGAAGACTTCACTCCCATATTCTTACGTAGTAAATAAAAAGCTAGCGTTAAGTTATGCATTATGTTCCAAAGCATCAGTCAATATTGTATGAAAATTACAACATGTGGGATTACTGCTATATTATACAGTCTTTTAACCAGGAACACCTGACTCAGGGTTACTGAATATTTCTCCATACCCTTGAAAAGACAAGTAGTTTTAGTACTAGCTTTATCTTGCAGACTATCTCTAGTTAGTATTTTACTGAAAATAGAATTTGATCCTGTAGTATCTTTGTTTTCTGTCCGTTTTTGTGTGTCCTGTCATCCCTTATTAACTCTCGGGATGAAAACAAGAGGCTCAGTTGTGGATTCCTTTCTGAGCTGTTCACCAGCATTTACCCAGTAAGGGCCAAGTCTCTCCTTGGATTTTTAGAAGTGTAGCCCTAACTAGAAAATGCGAAGACTGCAGGATTATATCTGAAATAAAAATTTGGTCCCAGTGGTGAAATAACAGAACATTTTCTCAGCCAAAAGCTGCTTAGTCAGACAACCTGAGAGTAATGGACTGGCTATATTTGTATTGCTGCAGTGACACATTGCAAGGCTCAAACCAAGAGGGCACAGCTGGCTCAAGATCTCTAATCGAAGATATTCGCGGTAATGAAGCATTGTCAACAGTAAGCTGGTGGTGGGCAGATGGCAGTGCACAGGCTGCTGCGAGGGGTCTCCTCACATTCAAATTCCCCATTATATCTGCAGGGGTCTTCTGTCCTTAATAGGGAACTCGTAGCTGGGCTTAATGGGCTCTGACTAATGACTAAAAAGGAAAAAAGATGAAGAATTAGCTCCTTTGTGATTTTCCTTTCTTTCTTTCACCCATCCTTGACAGGCTGTAAATGGATTTTCTGTAGCTGCTACATTTCACTGGGAAAATCAGCACGGTATCTTTTTAGATGATTAGTCATTATCTATAGGGTTTGCGCTCAGCTCTTGCACTGTAACCGTGCGAGACCAAGAGGTAACAAGGAGATCTTTCAGTCACCGAGGGAGAATTCCTACTGGGGTGTCTATGGGAAAAAATTGCCCCGGTGCTGTTCATCCCCAAGGCAGTGACAAGCCATGGCTAGCTTCATTGCTTGTGACCGACCAGGCGCTGGGCACTTAGTTTCTGCAACCATCCTGACTACCTGGCTCCTCTTTAAGCAGCTGCAAATGTGCACACTCAAACATGCTGTGTAAACGTCATGGAGAGGGAAGAGGCTGCAAACCCTCACATTTTCTACATTGTTTTAGCCCACCATCTGCATTTTTAGAAGGCTTCAGACTTCCACACATTCATCATCTAGAATATGTAAAACAAACAGCTTTTTTGTTGATAAGGCTAAGAAATGTAAAATTTTAGTTTATCCTTCAGGCTTAGCAAGTAATTCCAACTTCAAGGAAAACCCTGTGGAGTAATTTCCCTGATGTCCCGTGTTTGCACTCTATTTGCAGAGAGCTTGGCATACGCGATGTCACGGTGTCTATAGGAAGTATTGGGTCAATATTTCACTTTTGAAGTCTTGAAAAAAGAATGAGGGCGATCCATGAACTGAGAATGCTGCTGCCTCTATAGGGGGGAAAAAAGAAATCCTTACAATTCAAATAGAAAAAATGCTGTCCGTATCAACAGTATGTCCTTATTTCGGTGAGGCTATAAGTCCTGCTATAAGGCAGAAAAGGAAAACCCTTTTAATACAGGCAAGCTTTTTTCAAAGCTGAAGAACCGGAGAAGATTTGGGCTTTTCTCAAAGTATATGGAGTCCCCAAACAGATGCAGCCATCAGCTTCCTCCAAAAGCCCAGTACGGTTATGCCGCTACACTGTGGTGAAAGACAGAGGACAGGGATTATTTAATTAGGGACTCCTACCGGGGTGTCTATGGGAAGAAATTGCCCCAGTGCTAGTTTTAAAAACATGCTTTGGCAGGTGAAAATGTGTGAAGGACAATGGGGGATGGAAAAGAGAAACTTACTTTCACAGAAGGGTAAACATATAAACAATTTAAGCCACAGTTTTTGGCTTAGTGCATCTGAACTATTTCAAAGAACTTTACATGACGTGTTTCTGAGAGCTGAGTGACATCCTGGTGTCTGTGAATTTTTTTTAACAAAAAACATTACATTTGTTCAGAGTCTGTGATAAGCTTATTGTCAGTTTGAAGCTCAATCCAAAGAAATATGTTTTGTTTTCTGAGGAGGTGGTTAACTCTGAGCATGCTGCAAGTGAGTGAGAGTTTCCCCTGACCAACACTTGAAGTGGCGCAACACCGATCAGCTACTTGGACTCTCGCAGACGTGCGAAGTTTTAAAAAGGAGCCATTATCGAAAGCTTATCTGTGGTTTGCCAGTGTTGCAAAGGCATTGCATAGGTTGGTTGAGAAAGAAAAATCATTTCGGCACTCCGTAGAGCGTGACTTAGTATTTTCAGAGCTGAAAAAAGCTTATGACTGCTTCTTCCTTGGCTTATGCTTATATATCCTTTTTTGAAAGGATTCAGATGGTAGTGTTTATGGTTTGAAGACCTCATGGCTCTAAGAACACAAATGTTGGCAGCCTACATAGAATGAGTGGCATGTAAAACTTCATGTAGATCTTGCCTAATCCTGAAGACACGAGTATTTATGGATTGCGCAATGGCTTAAGTTGCCTGTCAAATAACAAAATCTGTAAATATCTGTTGTGCGGAAGTGGCCTTCCAGAGCACTCGCTTTCAAAAGGTAGGCCGCGCTTGACGGAAAGCATCAAACAGCTTTGAGCTGTCCTTCTTCCCTGCCTTCCTTCCCTTTTCCACCAAGCTGTATATATACGCACAGAGCAGTATGGCTTTTCATTCTCTCTCTTGGCACTGAATAAGAAATCCACAGTCTTAAACAGTAAATTGACTTGGTTTAACTAGGTAACATACGGAGATAAATTTTATGTTTACAAAGGAAGATAAGTAGTAGATAGAAAATGAATTCTGCTGTTTGCTACTCTAGAAGTAAACCAGAAAGAACAGCAAAGCATGTCGTAGTATAGCACAGTGCCTTGTATGTGTCTGTAAGAGGGTGAAGTCAAGGTATGAACACCTAATGTCTGTTGAACTCCGTGGAAATCCTCTAAGGAGCTGGGGTAGTCTGGAGTTTATGGCTGGGGGAGAAGACCTGATGTCACCTCAAAGCTGTGTGTCCTCTTTACTATCCAGCAATGAATTTTATCACTATTTCCCAAAATAAAGAATTAAAATATGTTTTTGTTTAAAAGCCATTAAAAAATTAGAAGGTGTTTGAAGGAAACACGCATAGAAAGATGGAAATAGGTCTAGAGGAAAAGAGGAAGATGATGTGGACCAAAGGGAATGAAGGCAGAGAGTGTTGAAGTGAGATGAGAAGTTGCTTTTAGAAAGTTTTCATTTTGAGGATTCGGATGCACGATTTTACAAAAGAATTTGTCTCCTTCTGTGTAAAGGACAGAAAGAAAAAGAAGGCAGAAGTATTTAGTAAGTCATGGCTAGGGATTGGCTACTGTTCCTTCCCCAAAGGAACTTAATTTGGATGTTTTGTTTTATTGCGGGAAGTTGCAAAGCGTACTTTGAACCCAGCGTTGATGTAGCAAAGAAAGTTTGGCGAGCAGAGAAGGCTACTTCCTCAGAAAATGTCATGACTCAGAAGTGACTCCCGGTGAGGATCAGAGTTACTCAGCATCATCGTGTGACTGGGCTAAATCAGTTCCCTGACGCCATTTTCAGAGATCTGCTGGCAAAAGCTCAAACTGGAGAAGGCTCTGCTGTGGCTGTCAAAGGGAAGATTGCTTTGTGAGGTAATATACGCTGCAGCTGACTGAAAGATGACAACACATCCCGGTTTCGGGGTATTTCTTTTCAAAGCTGGTGTGCGATGTCTCCCAATAGTAGTAGAGAAATGAAGAAGCTGTTGTAGGCTCACTCTTCTGGACTTTTGCATTTACAGTCAGCAATTCTGCTTCTCCACAAGAAACAAGCGTATTAACACGGGCAAGCATAAAAATACATAGAAATCCTGAAGGCAGTTACGTTCAGTTGGCCTAAATTACACAAGTTAATTAACATAATTGAGGTTTGCTGGTTTATTGTAGCTGAGGATCTGGCCAAAATAAGTACAGCGTGTAGCACAATTGTAATGCACCTTCAATTAACAGAAAATTAGAAACACTTGTAATTGCTAGTATATCTGGTAAGTAACTGAAATAGTCTCAATCGTTCATTTCTGTTGGAACTCCATCTGTAAGAAGCAATGGCAGTTTTTCTGAATCGGATATGTAAAATTACTCTGATAGCTTTTGTTCAGCCATGAAAAGAGACATTTAAACACTGTAGATCACCCAGCATTTTGATAACATGAAATAATGAAGTGGTAAAATGCTCTTAGTACCCTACAGATTGGTTATAATGGAAGTAAATTACCTTGGTTGAAAAATTGCTTAATGGACAACTTAACACAGGTTTCATTTGTTTGGGAGGTTTTTGAGATGTTTATTGTAATGTACAGGCAAGAGAGTTTTGGTCAAAAACTTTGAAAAAAATATGCTCATCAGAATCCTTATTAACGTAGTGTTGATGCTGTGTAATAAAGTAGTCCAGTTGGAACATGAAAACCACATTTCCAGCAGTCATACAATTCTGCGGCTTGGATGAGTCTAAGAGACAAGCATTTGTCAAATCTCAACATGGATGTTCAGTGTAATGCCACAATGCCTGTAAAAAAACAAACAAAAAAAACCCCCAAAAACCAACCAAACAAAAACCCAAAAAACAAACCCCAAAAAAACCCAAACCAAAGAAGTCGCCAGGACAACTTACATGAAGCGAAGGACTAACTCACTGTTGTCAGCCTGCCTGAGTGAAATTCGTGTGTGCAACCACTGTTAATGTAAATGCTCCTTAGGAAGAGCTCTGTGCCTCTCTGCGTCAGCTTCCACCACGGGGAGAGTTCAGAAGGCAGGAGAGTGTCCAGCGGGAGCCTTTGGAGAGCAGGGAGACTGTCCAGGGACTTACTGTCTAGGGAGACTATCTTTCAATCAGGTTTGTCTATTGGAAGGATATTTCCAGTAGCTAGCAACAGGTTTGCCTCTTTTTCAATGAATATAAACAATTCGTACTTCCAACAGGGAGACCAGATACAATTTGCTTTCTATTTTTAGCCGAAGTCATAATTTTTTGGGGCAGGTTCAGGTACATGGACTACATACACAGGCTAAACAAAGCAGACAACGAACAGTGCCAAAAGAGCAAGATGAAAGTTCCTGAAACAAAAATCAGTCTTTTTCAGGCAGGATTTAATTTCATTTTGCAACAAGGAAAGGACAAAAATGATCTATGATGCCCACTCTTGGTGGGGGGAGAGAAAGAAAAGAACGAGCAGCGTGGAAACGAACAAGAGTAATTGTAGTCATGTCCGTGAAATTTTTTTTTTTTTTTCAAACAGAAAATATTCAGTTTTAAGTGTCTCAGTTTACCCACCGGCTGCTCCCTTCGGTATGTTCACTTTCTATGGCAGTGATCATTTCTACAGTTGGACATTCCACATTTCTTCTTTCTGTCTAGAGATAAATACTGAATATCTTACAGTACAGATGGTTGCTGTCCAGGTTAAAAGTGGGAAAGCAATCATTACTGAATTGTTAATTTTATTCGGTCAGAATTTAGTGAAATAATTCTCTGCTTAACTTGCTGCTTGATATTTTTTATGCTTGAAAAATAGTTTGAATTGAAGGATTGTATCACACAGTGCGCATGACTGCTGCGAATCCGGTCCCTATTAAGGGTTTTTACCCATCCCTCTTCTCTGTTCCTCTTTAACGTAACAAATATTAAACAAGATCACATTAGGAAAAGTCTGAAGTTGTGCTATCTTTCAATTATACTTCAATATTCTTGGATTTCTGGTATCGTTCTAGGGCTAATTCTACAGTCCCTTGGGGCTGTACAAATATAATGGGAGCAGGCGTTTCAGCAAGTTCTCAGGGTTAATTCCTGAAATTCAGGTCCTCTCTTTGGAGCTAATTCTTTATGCACTTAAGTATTGCTGTTAAGCAACACAGGCTTATTTCCTTGAGTAAAATTCACATGTACAGGTGAGGCTTGTTGAATATTTCTGGCTTCTATGTAAACATGAAGCAATGTAAATCCACGTAGGCTGTAAATATTTTCCATCGCTGTTGCAATCTTGTCACTTCAATACACAAACAGTAAAATAGAATTTAGGGGAAGCTAGAAACTTAATAAGATTTCTTGAAATATTTACCAGTGCAAAGGCCCAATCTTGATATCTTTGTAATGATGTAAATTACTGAAGCCTCATGTAAGAATCTGCTACATGTGTGAGGCCTGGAAATAAATTGGTTTGTGTTTATGAAGTCAGAGGAACTATATTTGGCATAAACTGTTTCATAAAAATATAATACAGATCACTGCCTGACAGGCTGGTTTATCCTGTGTGTATGAAAGACAATTCCAGTGTTTTTATACTGAGCGCTGTCATCTTTTTGGCCGAAGTCTGCAACACTTATACACATGAATTATTTTATTTGTGTGAATACTTGTATTGAACTCATGCACGTACATATTTTCAGTGTGGAGTCTTGGTCAGTGTAAGTTCCTCAGAGAAGTGACTAAAATGCCTAATTTTTGGCTCTACTGTAACAGAAATGATAATTTAAACACATATCGGAAATATATTTATTAAAACTTCAGTGGCAAATACTCTTTCTAAAATGTGTTTTGAGAAAGGACATATCTCTTACTAACCATGAAGAAGAAATTTACGGGAGTGTAAAAACATTGGATTTATGCATGTTGGGAGACAAAATTTAAATTTTTCAGATAAACATGTCTCTGTAATCATGCTACATGTATTTAGGACAAGGGAGGGTTTTTTAAACTGACTACCTTTGAAAAGAAATTTATTGTAAAGGTTGTGGGCCAAATAAAATCTGGTATCAGTGTTTATAATCCTGTTGATTTCAGTTAAATTGCATATGGTAAGTCAGGTTTGGACCACTTGGCTATCAACGTGTTGCTCTTTTCTACAAAAGATCAAATTTAAGTCTAGTTGTGATCAAGCAAATTTCTACTGAGGTTACAGTCATACCAACTAATTTCAGGCCGTGCCAGCCATTGACCCGATTTTTTACATAACGGGATACTTAACGGAGTAAATTTTGGTCTGTCTATGGATGCATGGGAACATTCAAATACGTTCTGCCATTGGCCAAAAATCTGGGGCCAAATCTTCCACGTTAGTTAAATCTATATTCGGATGAAGTTATAAAGTCAGGTTACTACTTTACATTACTGAATAAGTTTCACCAATATAGTAACTGAAATGTGTTTGGTGGCCTAGGATTTCCTGCTACAACAGCTGTCTTACTGAAATCTTTCCTGATGCAGAGAAAATCTACTGATTCAGGTAAGAGCGCTGATCTTTTTTCTTGGACCGTTGAAGTGTAGGCATTCGGAGACATGCATCAATTCCTGCAATTCGTAATAGCGTAAAGGCCTTCAGAAGCATCTTTCTGTGCCAGGATGGAGTTCACTTTGCATGCCTTGCTTTATTAAACGCGAGAAGCACACCAGCGCTAGAAATGCCTGGCTGATAAGCTGATGCACTTTTTATCTACTTGGAGCCTGACTGACATCTTTGAACACTGTTGTATCTAAACAGCTTGAATATGTGACCTCATTCCTTAAATACCATCACTTGAACAGCTCTTGTTGCTAAAATAAAAGGAGTGTTGATTCTCTGTTGTGAAAACTCCTACAGACCCTCTGACAAGCGCAAACTAAACCACACCTTCTTCTACTATGACAAAAATGATTGCTTATTTGTAGCAATTACAGTGTACCTGTAGCAGCGGTTACAGCGGAGGTATCGCTTGCGGTTTTTATCCCATGCACTTCGTGTTAACCTGTGACTGACACAGAAAGCTCTGGCACGTGGAATGAGACTAGGAAACAGACCTGAAGGAAAATGATCCCAGAAAGGTAAAGTGGCTGAATAATTTTGTTTCCTTATACTGACAAGCAGTTTGTTAACTACTCCCTAAACCGAGGGAAGATTGGAGTTGAGCCAAACTTTCCAGTAAGACGGAAAGAGGCCAGGATCAGCTTTCTCATTTTATGCTGTCTTTTCATGCTCTGAAATAAGCCTTCTGCAATGCAGGCCTGCGTCAGTACTTTGGTAAGTATAACCAGGATTTTAAAAACACAAGCTATGCCCTCCATTCAAACACAACTATGTGTTTCTCTGGAAACAATGTTGGTAAGTTTTTTCCCAAGAGGTGGTATTTGGAAAAGCTGAACTTTTACTGGGAAGCTGAAGTATGGACTGGTTAAAAAGACGCTTAAAATTTTTATCTATGAAAACCATTTTTGTTAGAGGACTGATACGCAAATTCCCTGCAAAGTAAATAAAAAAGAAAAAAAATTCTTATTTTAGTGAACATATTTATTGACTATTGTTTAAACAGTCTTTTCAGTTAGTTTGAGTTTGGTGCTTAAAATAGTATTTTGAAACGCAGTTGTGACTACGTTTGCCTACAATTGTTTTGCAGATGCATTTATGACTACAAATGCAAACTCTGTTACTTGTTACGTTTTGTTACTGTTGGCAGTATTGAGGCAAGCGCCATAAAGGCCAAAGGCATCATAGGGCAGAAAGGATATTCAGGTAACTACCACATCTTTAACATAATCTAGACCTCTCCCCTCAAAAGCTGGCTATAAATTGTTTAAAATTGCATTTTATTTTCAGAATATAACCTGATTTTCTTAAAGTAAAAACTCTTTTGATATAAATCCTGCTCTTAGTCCAGTCCAGCAAATACTTGCTACTAAGCACAGTTTTGGATGCTAACAGGGCAGGTTGTGACTATGGAGAGGAACACACATACGCAAGCGTTGCAGAATCAAGACCTGTTAGTTGGTATACAGGCCAATGAGAGTGCTTACAGTTTTATTCATGGATGCGAGGGTCAAAAGAATTAGGAATTGGTGTTGTCCCTGAATTCTGTATTGCATACAACTGTGATTTACTTATTGAAAATTTTACTGGATTGAAATAAATGTAGATTATGTGGATTGATTTACACTAAAGAGAGCTCGCTATTTTTAATCTTTTCATCCAGTAATATGAATTGCCATCAGGATCAGTGTATGCTCGTCACCTATTTTTTAAAGCTTAGTATTATTTTGTTAAGGGAAGAGTGTGACTGAGAGAGACAACTTTAATTTGCATTTTAATTTATAACAACCAGATATAGCATTTACATAAAAATAAGAGACTTCAGTGTGACTTTGGATGTCAAACCTACATTTTGGGGGAAAAAAAGGCAAAAATATTTATTATAATCTCTGTAACTTTGGTGATCACAAGAGGTTGGACATTTCTGCAGGAGAAAGATAGTAGATGCAGTCAAGTTGCTAGTTAGCTGGGCGCATTTGTATACCTGCCGGTGAGACAGAGAGGACTCGGGCGAGCCTGTTTGGCACTCAGGAAGGTGAGGGAATTGCTGCCTTGGAGAAAGCACTCAGGTCGAGATTCCGCAAGGCTTTAAAGGTCAAGAGGAAGCACCTTGAAGCCAATATTGAATGTGGCTGGCAACCAGGGTAACTAAGCCACTAAGGGAGTTATGTGCTTACTCTGTCTGCTGCCAACAAAACTCCTGCCAACATCTTTTTGTAGTAGATGAAGTCTATTAATTCTGCATGCATACACATCAGCAGAAAGGGTCTAACATTACGCTGATCTAAATGGAACAAAACATAGACACGAAGAAGGACAGTCGCATCCGAAAGAGGCAAGGAAGCGTATTGGCAATATTCCCCAAAAGAAAGGAGAAACATTTCACTCCCGTGAAGGCACACTGGTTGTGCGCTGGACCAGAGATTCCTAGGGTTGAGAAAGAGCAGTATGAGATGTTGTAAAAGGAACGCAGAGTTTAAATTGTATCTCGATAACACGGACATTTTCTCTGTTCATACTGCATTAATTTGCAGATGTCTTAACACTCTGCATACAGAGGAGTCAGGTGCACCGGCAACGCGCAGAAGTGGCAGATGGAATAGTGGTAATGATTTTTAATTACATCTTTGTGATACTTGGCATATGAATGAAATTTAAGCTTCCTCATGATTTTATTAGATCCATAAGTGAAAAACTTACAGATTGAAGGAAAGAACTGAAAATAGCGCTGTGAGGAGATCCATAATGAGTGATTTAATGAAGTAGTTAAAGCCACTGTAGAACACAAACTGTTTTTAATTGGAAACATTGGACAGTTTAATCTTCCTATCAAATGTTCAGAGGAAATCAAATACCCCGTTGTATAAAAAGCAGCTGGGACACAGGGAGAATGGCACTTATATCAGTGCTCCGCAAGAGGTCAATGACAATTTTAATTGATGCTATTTCAGTTCTTGTGGTATGGTGGTAACTAGAATAGAAATATCTGAACTGCTTGTTCTTAGAAATATGTGGACTTTATTCAGGAGAATCTTCAGCTTAGAATCAAGTACAAAGATTAGGTGAAATCTGCAGATAGAAGAAAATGGGTGCAGTTAAAGATCGTTTTATGGGTACATCCCATTCCATTAATTTCTGAAAAACACAGGGACCGGCAACATTCACTTTTTTTCAAAGACACAGTTAATAGTTAAGCCAGATATCATTAAAAATGCCTGTTGCACAAAACCTAGTATACAGCTCTAAGATTATAAACAACAATTGCTTTAAAGATTTCTTTTCTTGATTTTTTTAGACTTTGCAGAGCCCTTTTATGGCTTGTTCTTTGTCAGCCTGAGATCACAGCATGGTCCTACTAAATCTGCCTCTTGATTTCTTTGGTGTCAGTGTTGCATACCATCCCAAATAGAAACTGTATTACTAAAGTAGTGGGAATATGGGGTCACGTTTGAACAACAGCAGTAAAACCAAACCCAGTTTGGTTTTGCTTTTTTCAAATATACAGAGGAAGATTGGTGTAGGGCATTAGAGACAACAACAGGGAACAGAATGTAACTAATTTTGGAGGTAGAATATTTCTAAAGTTTATCTGTGAAGAGGCCTACTGTCATTCATTTAAAAAAAAAAAAAAAAAAGAAAAAATTCTAGCTTTTTGTCTTTGCTATGGGCTGAAAACTTGTAGTAGGGTATTGGGAAGTATTTTTTAGATTGTGGTATACGGGTGTGTGAAGAGCAGATGATCTTTTGTCCTCTCTGGACTAAATATCGGGAAGGCGGACTTTGGGAGTCAGATGGTCCCATCCACTTCCATGTTTCTGTGATGTATGGTGAATTTGGTGTCGGACTTTAGCTTGGAGTGTTATTCTGCACAGAGGCATCTTCTGATACTATGCTTTTCATGTAGCCCACATTTCATTTAGTTAATGTTGAACCTCTTAAGCCTAACTGTAGCAAGCCAGATTCTCAGCTACCACTAATTCCCAACGGCGTGTTGATTTCAGTGAAGCAGCCTGAATCTATACAAGCTGAGGACCTAATCCAATAACTCCCTGCACAAGAAGGTTGGATCTCATTTTAATGACTATTCTCGTAAATACACAATATGAACTCCCTAGAGCTAATCTTTACCCAGGTTGGTAAAAATTAAGGATCGCTTCACTTTTCCCGGAAGCAAATATACGTTTGCATGATTTCACACATTTCTGGGGTTATCTTTTGAAAATAGTCTGGTCTACCAATGTCATTAACATGTAAGGCTGCGACAAAGTGCTGTGGTATTCTTAGAACGAGGTTGTGCTCCTTACGCCGCAGAGCTGCGTAGAAGAAAAGCTCCCTCTGGAGAAACAAGGGGGAGACGATTTCTGCAGGGCTGCTGCGTGCCCAGAAAGTGGTCCGCAATCCGCAGTTCTCAAACTGATGCAGCAGGGTTTCACATCTATTCTTGTGGTACTGCGGACCCTCACAAGCACTGAGGATTATATTAATATTGGTAACTTTATGTTAGGACAACACCAACTTCTTTCTAAGTGTCCTTTTCTCCCCTGCTAGCTGTGGTTCGTGTTGCCTTCCCAAACTCTCGTCAGATCAGCTCACTTGTGTTTTTCACTTCATCACACCAGTCTCTGGTTTGAAGTGGCTATACTGGAGTCACACTTCAGCTGAAGAAGTGATGAGTTAAACAGCTGCATCTCTTGAACTGTTCATTTCCAAGTTTGAACACCTTTTCATTTTTTTCCCCGGCTCTATTGTGCTTTCCAGGTTTTAGGTGGAATCCTTCTAAAATGCTTTTATCACATTAAAGGTTTAATTATAGTAACGGTTTTGCTTATTGTTACTATTATACATTCAAATGTCTTTTCAGGTTTTATTTGTGGGTGGGTTTTTTTGCTTAACAGTCATTTGAGGATGAATTCTTAGTCTACAAGAAATTTAATCCGAGTGGTATTCATAAATGCAGAGACTCCAATTTGTTATTATTCATTAAATGAATGCATAGTTGTTTCAGAATAGTGTCTGACTTAGGGTAACGCTTTCCTATTTTAATATCTTTATACAATTAGAAAAAGCAGAAGGGAAGGTCAGTCCTCATCATACTAAAAACACTGTAACAACTGCCTTTTGATATATCTCACACCGGATTTTAGTCCTCTTGCCTTCAGATACCTATAAACAGCTGCATTTTACTGTAGTAACATTTACATGCACATGCCTGAAAGAAAAACTGGTCCTTAGAAATAAGTTTTGAATGAGAAGGGAGTGTAGATAATAATAGAGGCTTAAATGTATATCTAAAATAACAGAACTGAGCCAAACTTTATATACATTCAGTGCAGCAAGGTAACCTGAAATTAGGGTTTTTGTTGGGTTTCTGCCTCATCTGTTTTTCTGCTTGTAAGGAGGATTTTATGCCCTTTCTTTTCTTCTGTCTTCATTTCAAATAACAGAGCTGAATCAAACTATTAATACATTCAGTGCAGCAAGGTAACCTGAAATTACATTTTTCACTGCTTCTCTGCCTCATCTCTTTTTGTGCTAGAAAAGGGGATTTCTTGACCTTTCCTTTTTTTCTTCATTTTTTTTACATTTTCTGTGTATTAGACTCATGATTCATTTCACTCTTTTTCTCTGAACCCTCTCAGGTCTGGCCACAGGCCACTCTTTCAAAGACTTAGGGATACAGGTGCCATTTTGTTCTGCCTGTTCTCTTTCCCCTCCAGCTGCTGCTACTGACACTGCTTGGCTTGTCCTCCCATCCAGCCTGCGAAGCACCGGGACCTTGCTCAGCCATCATTCACAGTTTCTGGGCACAAATTCCCACCTTTCTCATTTGCCGTTTCAGTCTCTTCCCCACATAACAACTGCTGACAAGCCCCAAAACTCCTAGCTTCAGTATTGCACGGCTTTTCCTGAGAAAATGACTTCGTTCCGACACACGGACAGGAACAGCCAGCCGTTCCTCATGCTTGCTATATTAGATGGCCATTATTTTTGGAAGAGTACCACACAGCTCGTGGCAGTGTCAGAGTTTCTGTGTACCAGCACTGAGAACACAAATACCCAACGTTATCTCTTGCAGTAATCTTGTGGGTTCCTTATCCAAGTATTGCCAAACCTGCCCATCTTGTCAAATCCCGTGTGACGTTGCCCCAGGTGATACGGCTACAAACATTGCATACACGTATCCCACACATCTGTGTGTTGGCAATACTCAAGAAAGGACTTTAAAACAAATCAGTCATGTGCTGACATGAAGCCTGACGTGAAGCAAAATAAATGGAAATGAAATTGTTCTGTATATTGTGCTATTGACTTCATGGGCATAATGATTCTTCTGAACTTTCACAGTGTGGGTTACCAGCACCTGGTTCAGCAGCGCTTCCAGCTGACGTGTTTGGCCTGTCTGCGGAGCTGTGAGAAATCTGCTTGAAAAAGAAGAAAAAAGCCCATGCTGGCAGCAGGTATTTATAATATCTACGTATCGTACAGGGGCTGTGATCAGGATCGTGGGTTCGTTGTGTGACGCTCTGTAAATAGGAGATTATGTAGTCTTTGCCTTAGAAGCTTACAACTGAAGAGAACTCACAGAAGTGTGTGCAATTAGCTATAATATAATATATATAATATATATTGCCTGTTATATTCTGGTCTGCCTATGTATCTAAATTTAGTATTACGGGATGCTATTCTTAGCTCACTGAACATAATTTTTTTACCTTTTTTTGTCAATGCGTGTATATATTTCCTTGCTTGCTTCTAGATCTGTCTTTCAAATCCAAGCAAATCCAGAACATCTGCAAGAGAAATCAACTAACCAATAATGGTAGGTAGCAAACTGACGGCTCTTTTTCCACTGACCTCTTTGGTTTGTTGTTACCTCATTTTTCCAAAACACCCCCACACAACACGTCTTTCATCCACCTGTTGTATTGTGTCCTGTGAACTGTGTGTAGGAGGAACTGACTTCTTAACGTGCCAGTACGTTGCGTAACGCAGGGAGCCTTGCTACTTGACTGGGAAGCCTAAGCGCCCCATAGGGTAAACAGGAACCTAATTAAACAAAGCCAAACAGCCGGTCAGGCCAGAGACAGTATATTTTGCTTTTTTTGGTTCACATTTTGCATATGCATTTATAAATATATAATATATATGCCACACACAACTATAAATGCATAAATACTTAGGCTGAAGGAATATCTGTAATCTGAACTGAAATTTCCAAGCAGAGAGGAAGACAAAATCCCTAACATAGTGTGTTTAAAAATTACATATTGGTAGGAATGCAACAAAAATGTAAATGTCGTTCAGCTGTCGTAAAATGATCTAAAATGGAACCAATGTATCATATACTATGTATTTATATGGGGGCACCTGGTTTTATTGTAAAGCAGTTCAAATAGCACTTGCTATTTCTGAAAAGTATGGGAGATGACATCCCGTGCTGTTTTTAGGAATAATATGTTTTATCTTTATTTGGCTGCAGTTCGATGGATGCTATATGAAGAAGTAAGAATTAGCCAGTCCTGGGCTGTTTTAGTCTGAGGAACTAAAGTGGATAGTTTCAGGTTGTGCCAGTTGCCAGTGCTGATCTTTCTATTCTGTGGGTCAGCAGCTGGAGGTCTCGTCCATTTTAGCATCCCGTTTTGTCTGCTCCCAGCTATCTTTCCTCTTATCCCACAGTGGGATACATAAATTACTTTTGCAAGTTCAGCATCCTGGGGTAGCCATGGAAATGCATTTGGGGGGAAAAAAATAAAGTGGGTAAAATAAAGTGGCAGAGAGGCTGAGGCTACAGAGGTAGTAACCATCAGCCACTTCGCGGAAATGCCAGGATAGAAGTTTTGATGAAGTATTGCGTTTAATCTAAAATACATATACATCTTGGTGTCTTACAGCCTTTCTTTCTGTTATATTCTTCAACAAAAACAAAGGATACTTTGCTTCAAAGAAAGAGTTCAGTACAACTATTGGACATCTGTACAAGCTTCAAGCTGTAAGAGGGGCAAAACCACGTCAGATGAGCAGCAACATGATGACAGCGATGATCTGGTGAGGGGATTTCTCTAAAAGTGGACTGAATTTGAGGATTCCTCTGAGAAAAGAGTAGAAGGTAAGCACGGCACTTGCACAAGTGCTGAAAAGAGTCCGCATGAGTGATCAGAGATACATCTTACGATCACATCCGTTACTTGAGCTTGCCAAAGTATGGAGAAACTGCCTGTGTATGGTCTGGGATCACACAGCCATCGAGCAAAATAGCGGAATTCTTATATTTAACTAACAGGAACATGGAGGCTGTCTTCTCACCACTGAAAGGATTTATTTGAAATGGCAATCAATAGGCCTCTTGTTTTGATTTCATTCTTTTTTACTAGGACGCTTACAAAACAGTTTTACACTGTAAGGAATACAATCTGCTGAAAGAATAAATAAAATTGACGCGAATTCAGTGGCAGCCTATAAGTATGCTCATATTCATACACCTTATTAACTTGTTCCTCCTCTAGATTATAGTCTAGGGAAAAGAAGTTACTACTGGTGTACTGTCTAAAAGCTGCTCATCATCACTTAGTGAGGGTGGCTTTTCCACAGACTACATAGCTGAAGCATTATGGGATTTTATTCTTTTAGCAGCAGTCATTTGAAACTGATTTGCCAGGTGACATTTTGAAAAAAAAAAAAGACATTTTAAGGAAGTCATTGTTCTCATGAAAAATCCGAGTGAACAGGGATTAGGTAAAAATAAAAATTGCAAGCAAAGAGAAATGGAGAATGAAATAAGTTTCTGGGAGCAGACACCGCCTGCCATCTTAGTTCATCTATATTAGCTTTGGGAAGGTTGTGGTGTGCTCCATCAGGGAGATCTGTTCAACAGTACAATGGCAGAATGCACAATTTACAAGAACTCTGTTGAATCAGTTTAGTTGGATAAATATTAAAGACTGCTACTACTAAATTCTGATTTTATTTTCTAAAGCTTAAAGTGGGTAAGATCTGGATGAGAAACAAATAACATACAGCGAGCTACCTCTAAAGCCAAACCGATTTTTTTTTTCAATTTACCCAGGCATTTCTGCCCAGGATGCAGTCAAGTTATAGTTATTTCCAGGCTCATACATTAAAACTTGCCCTGTTTAGCAACCTGATTCTAACTGACGGAATAAAACCAGTTAATCTTAGCTAATAGCCTGTGCTGAAGTAGTAATTTGAGCAGATGTTACATGGTATTCGAGTAGTTCGTTTTTACTGAAATATGTTAGTTTTTCACAAGTTACAATGAGAAGAGTAAAAACTATATTTGCACTGAAAAAAAAGCATTTGAAAACAGCTTAGAATAAGTGATACCTGCCAAACATCATGCCCTAGAAAATCTGAAGAACCTCGATTTTCTTTGGGGAATAAAGTAGCCCTATGTAACTCCTTTTTCATGTGCTGTTTTTGCAAGATCTTTTCCTTTTGTTTCTGCTCCTTTTCACAGGATATATCAGAGAGAATTCAGCCTACAAGATTTATCTCCCTTTTTTTCCCTGTCCTTGCCAAAACTGTGGCTGCACGTAGGTAGCCTTCCCCAGTTCCACTGGCATGATTCACCTAAAATACATCCCTATCTACAACAGTCAGAAACCCGTTCCAAAACCAGTAAAACTAGCAAATTCAGGTTTCCTATAGCTTCAGGTCTTACATTGTTTGCATCTCTATCCTGGAATATCTTCAGTTGTTCTCACATCTCTCTTATCCTCCTTTTTTGGTTTTGCCATCTGGGTAAGGGACAGACACGCTTGTAAAAACTACATACACGCTGATGGCTCCCACACGGAATGGGTAACAACCAATTTCTCCCAGCTCCCTCTCCACGGGAGAGCTCGTCAGCTCTCTGTAATTTAGCCAGCTGCTGATTTTTACAAAACTCTCAGGAATTTCATATCCTCGAATCTTCTGCCACTGCCGTAGTTAACTGAAATTGTCCAAAGTGTTCAAAAGCTGGAGTGTCTTCTGTGGGGAAAGGTGAGGGAGATAAAGGGCTTCGGTATATGATCGGCTCGATGTGATACTGAGAAAGCAGGGGAGTCATGTTGAAAATTTTTTTAGCTGTCCTATCTTTGTCTGACCCAGATAAAAGGAAGAGCTCCCTAAACGCTCATAAGAAAGAAGCAGCAGTCACAGTCTTGGTGGGGCCTTCCAAAGCTGCCATACCTTCTGTCTTTGGAAGTCAAAAATGCTCTGCAGCCCCAAAACACCACCGTAACTCAAGTGAAGACTCCAGCTCCTGTAGTTTGATAAAAGCAGTTACAAGGCACAAATTATTGTGCCATCCACCTTCTCTACAGTAATGGTGAAAATGTTGCTACTGTCAGTCTGTTTACTCCTCAGGCATATTTGGCAGCCAAGGGAATAACCCTGAATGTTGGTTACCAGACTGTTTCTTTCCTAAGTGGGTAAATATCAATGCCTAAAAAGAGCAAAAATTGATTTGTAATTTAAATTATACACACTTTTCCTTTAAAAAAAGCAAACCAATTTAAATTCCAAATTATTATAACTTGTATGAATTCCTAAGTTTTAAAAAAGCTATTAAAATAATGTAGATAAAATACCGTGATTTCAGATAGTTCATTCTTGCTGTTGGAGTTGTAAATTCTAGTCACCGAGCCAGCAGCACCGCTAGCTCAACATCTGGAATCAGAATGGTGGAGCTGCCAGATCTGCTCTTGCCACCTGCATCTTCCCCTGAATGTGCAGGGAACGTATTTCCCTCAAATGGTTTGTTCAGCTCATTCAGCTCAGTCATTTGTACATTCCAAGTTAAGAAACCGGAGGTCGAGCACCCCTGACTTAGAGAGGTTAGATACTCTGAGCCTGGAACATGCCATCCAAATTCTGCTTCTGCTCTAAAACTACTCTTGTAAAACTGTTCTGTCTGTGCCTAAATTTGTGATGTAATGAGTACGTCCTCTTTTCTTCACTCCTTGGGAACTGAACATCACAAATATGTCGGTACTGGGCATCGATGGACTTTCTTCCCTCCATTGAACCCCCAGGCACACAGGGAACAAACACTGCTGGCTCATCTCTTTAATTACCGTGTGGGGGATGTCACATAAAACAGAGCAGAACTGCAATAAAAGCCTAAAAAAAAAAAGCTAAGCATTAAGGCTGAAAAGTTTGAATTTAGACATGTCCATGGGTATAGATTTAGGGATGCTGAGATCTAAACTTGGTACTGATTTTAAGCACTCATGTTTAAATGAAAAGTAGGAGGGGAGAACATGAATTAGAAAAAGTAATTAGGATATCACCTGGATCTGTTTGCAAGAGGTATTAATAGAGAATGGATTTTTTGTGTCTAGGTCCAGTGAAGCTGGTGGTCCTCGGGAGTGTAAAGTATTATGGCCAAACTGGTAAGTCAATAATTTAATTGTATTTCTTAAAAGTGCGGGGGGCTGAAGAGTAGCAATATTAAACCTGACGCGGGGAATTACCTGTATTCTGGGTAACTGGAAAAATTTTCACCATTCCTTCTGATTGCTTAGAAAATTTTAGGAATGCTCACAGAGAGTCTCAGAAAACTTCACATTCTTGTATGTTTAAATTTTCTACAGTGACCTGACGAATTTCGAAAGTGGTATTAAAAATTGTTTAGTGTACATTATTCTGCCACATTCTCATGTCTTCGTTCTCCTAACATGCTATTATTAATATGTGATGGACACATTTGGTTCAATTGTGTTATTAATATATTGCACCATGGTAATAATGAAAGGTAAGCCTTCAGTCTTTATTTTCACTGACGGATTTTTCTGACTGACTGCATGTTCCCTCCGAGTGTCCAACCCTCACCCTCCTGACTGGGCAGAGAGGAAAGGACTTCAAGGAAAATGTTTATTTTAAATCCACACTACCTGCTTGTTGGGAACTTGTTAGTCCTACAAGTTAAGCAGCCTTTGCTAGGGTCAGTATTTAGATAGGAGGTTATCCAGGAACATGGAAGCGCTACAGGAAATGTTTGAGGGTTTTGTAGAGAAGTCTCCTCTCTCTTCAGTGTAAACAACATCATCTTTGGGTGTGGAAGGACCCCACTGCTTCTGGTCCTAAATGTCTGTAAGATGTAAAATTGGTATCCTAACTGTGCCTTGTCTTTTAAGACCTAATGGTTCTTTGCAAGGGCAAGAGTAGTCACACCAAAATCCAACTAACAGTGGATTCCCGTGCAGTTTTAGTGATGTTTTAGTGATCCTCACGTCATAGTTTCATTTGCTGGAGAGCATTGTGTATTATCAGTCGTTGCTTTGATTCACTTCAAATGCTGCTATGTTTGAATGGTGAGCAAATACATGCTTGTTCACTGTTGTAACATCATTTTTAATGTTATGCATCAGCTTTGGTTCCTTTGAATGAACGCTTAAACAGACCAAGTTGTGGCCTAGGAAGAAATTACCTGGATGTAGGAATTTAAAGCTCCAGCTAATGGCAACTTTGCGCTGGTGGCAGTTGGTGTAATTTAGAGCTGTCCTTAAACCACTCTCATCTATGCAGACGGACTGGCTGGCTGAAGGAAGTTTTAAAGAATGTTTTGTGACAGATCTGAATCAGAATACTGTATATTGACGGGGTTATTAGGATGTTTACTGTAGAAATGGACTGGTTTGATTTATCAAGATGATGTTGAGGGCATAAAAAAAAAAGTGGAAAAATTGGCTCCACCTAAGTTGGCCTATGGGATGTTAGAAACAATTCCAGAATAGGAAGTGCCTGGAACACTAAAGAACATAAAAGGTTTGAAAAGCTACTGTCAAGAAAATGTTAATTACTGCAGAGGATGAGGCTGGAAGGCAGGCTCCAGAGAAGATTCTGACAAAGCTGAACCTGACTCAGTTACCATCAAGAGATGGTAATCCCTCTGTACTATTGCTTTAACAATTTTCCCCTCCATATGCTGCATTTGTATCGATACACTAGGCAGTGATTTTGTCACAATATCCCACAACTGATCTTGAAAAGAAGTACAGCAGGTGTTCGAACAGAGACCAGCCTGCTAGGTAAATATGCTTGATGCCCAAGGCACTGCACCACAGGCATAATCTGAAAAGAAAAGAATCGCAGAGTTTTATCCTTCCAGAGATAAAGACATGATGCCTGAAACCTGGAGGATTGCACTTCGAGCTTAAAAGGAGGGACAGAAATGCAACCGTCCCTGCAATTATAACTCTATCTTTTTAAATTGCTATCTGAGGCCAAATGTTTTTTTTTTCTGTTTGATCCCGCTGCGAAGTGATAATACTGCATTTGTCCCATCACAATTATTTTCCTAGTCTACGATATGCTGTGATATCGTGTTACTTCTGCGTAAGATCAAGACAGAGGTCACAACAGACAGAAAAAAATCCCACCAGTACGTAGCCATTGTCAGCACTGCTGTGGGAATTCAGAAGCACACCAACTGCTGTTTCTTTTTCCCGTGCTAAATGCTCTTCCAAGTTCGCGATATGAAAACATCTCGTGAAAACGAAGTTTGTAAATTAACTTAATATCTGCAAAGTTCTCCTACTTGTCAACAATCTTCATAGGAGAATTGTAAAATGTTTTTCTAAAGAGCTACAAGAAGGGGTGTTGTGCAGTATATTTTCAGTACTGGAGAGCTGTATTTTCCTCTGGCTTGTTAACCTGACTTGCCCAGGCTATCTGGAACTCCCTTCCTGTTTCCCTCCAAGACCTTTAGTCACTTCCCTTCTCTAAATAAAAACCCCTTTCATTTCTCTTTAACTGATGATGGATTCTCTTTCAAGCGTTCTGATAAAATCAGCTGAATTATATATAGATTTTTCCTACTTGTAGATGACCAAAAATCACTGCAGTTAGATATGTTAAAATTAGTTTCAGCGCTGTGTCTGTACTCAGAATTTTACAGATTTTTAAAAGTACCTCGTTGCCTTAGGGTATATTTTAATGGAATGTTAAAATTCCATTTTCTTGTTTAACCAAGAGGTGTGAAAAATAAATTGGCTGGTGAAAGTATAAAGACTTCATTCAATCAAACTATTTTTATTTGCTAGACAAAAACTGCAGATTTACAAAACAAAACTAAAAGTCTATTTACTTTCCCGGTAATGAGTACACAGAAAAGTTGAATTTTCCCTTTAGTAAAATATTTCAGGCCAGTCATCTACCATGAATGGGGTAAAATGGCACTGAAGATTACAGACCTCTATTCATCGATAAAGTCATTAAATCTGGCCTGGTTTTTTTTTTCTCAGATAAAAGGCATCACCAGATTGCTACTCATTTCTTAATGCAATTTAGTATATTAAGCTTCTTCAGGGAGTAAAAATGTCCCGAGAATTTACATTACCGAGAACTGAGTGCTCTCCCCCACGTACATTCTCCAAACTGACTAGCTGGTAGGAAAAGAGGGGAAATGTTGTTAAGATGTTCTTTGTACGCCCTTACACTGTGGCAGCCGGTGTAAGACACCGGGTAGACATCGCAATCGATAAGTAAAAAGAAGACTGAAGGTGCCCGTTTATATCTGAAATCGTGAACCAAATTAATCACTGGCTCGGTGAAGTGGCAGTGCCGGTACTGGAGTTACAGCAGAGATCTAGAGCTGCGGTCCTCCGCGTCAGGACCCGTTTCTACCAGCTCAAAAATACCATTCGGGGACAACTGACGTCTAGGTGAGGTTCAAGGTTGATACCTAAGCCGACTGAGCTGCACGTTGGCTTGCGCTCTGTCCTAAGCAGCGTAATATAAATTTCAGTAAGGCTGATGGGAGCCACTGAGCCTGTTCTGTCTTTATTTATGCACGTGTAGTCCACTGGCTGTAACAGAGCTGGAACAATAAAACTAGGAATACAGTTCAGCCAGAACTTCCATGTTTTGTATTTAACAACACATGGAATTTAATCCATCCATCCTGCTGCTGCTGCTCTAACATCCCTTATATCACTGTAAAAAGGGCTGACTTGAAAATATACACGGATAATTTGTCACTAGAAGATATAAAATCTTAGGGGAAAAGAATGAAGTCTACAGACCTCACAGGTTGTGAAGTGCTTATTCACCTGCTGTGACATTTTTATCTCTGTTGGGATAACGGCGTTGCCTTCACTGTATTTATAAAAATACTTTTCACATTCCTTCTAGTCATTTCTGGTAGAGGTAGGGAATATCGATGTCTTTGTACATTCTTGGAAAAAATCTCATCTGGAACTTCTTGTGCCCAAACGGAGACGGGATCTAAAGCTTCTCCAGCTTCAGCTTATGAAAGCAAGGGCTGGAAAAGTGCATTCTTTTAAGCAGGTTAGAAATTAAAATTCAGAGAAAAGAACAATTTAAATTAAAGGGAGAAGTGGGAAAAGGACGTACGTTGGCCTTGAGCAAATTAAGACTGGAAGTTACAAGGAGGTCTCTCTTTATTTAGAAAATGAGGTATCTTAGAATAGCCTTCCCGATTCAAATAGCAGCAAGAACCCATCCCGCGCTCAAATATCTGGGTCCAAACAGTTCATGCAACGATCGTGGTATGTTTTTCCGAGGCAAGAGAGGACTCGAAGCTGGGACCCCAGAACCCCGCCGCTCTGCTTCGCGGGGCCGCTCACCTCCGCGCGCGTCTCTGCGCCCACCGCAGCCGACACGGCAGAGCGCAAGCAACGGGAGAGGTTTCGTCCCTCTTCCGTCCCTTCTTGTGCCTCGCTCAACCTGCAGGTTGCTTGCTCTGAACTTCTCCATGAACTAACCTCTTTATGCAGGCACACGTGGGAGAATGAATCGTCTGTGGGTTAGAAATCCATCGTGATGTTGGAATAGCATTAAATATAGAATTACAAGTCCTTTTGGTCTTATCACGGTAGCTGCGTGGGTGGAAATTGCATCCAAATATATGCCATTTTAGTTAAATTAAGTGTTACCCTAAGGGCTTTGGCCTACGCTCCATCTCTGAGCAGAAAGGAAGAGACCACACCAGTCTAACACAGGGAGATGCTGGTTTTTGCTTTGTGAACCAGCTGCCATGTTTTTTTCCTGCGCAAGCTGCATAATTCCAATTTTGAAGAGACGGTTAGGTCTGTTCAGAGGGCTGACTTAAACCAATACGAGCGGTTAAACAAGTTTGTCTCCTCTGAAAACGTCTGCTCTTTTTTTTTTTTTTTTTTTTTTTTCCAGGCCCGGGGAGTTTTTTCGCACCGTGTCGCGGCTGGAACTTCCACTCCCGCGGCGGGCAGGCGCCGACGGGCCCCGCCGCCCGCCCCGGGGGCGACGCTGCGGCCTGGCCGCGGGGACGGAGCCTGAGCCGCCCGCGGCCCCAGCCAGGGTGAGAGACCCCGCCTGAGGGCGGACGGGGGCCTCGCAGCATCGCTCCCCGGGGAACCCGCTGGTGCTCTGCCCTTTTTTTTAACAGCTAAGGGGTTCTGGCCGCTGTTTAAAAAAAGAGGGGGGAAAAAAAAAAAAAAAGTAACAGCAGTCCTGGCAGAGGAAAGTGATGAATCACGACGCGCGCTCACAAGATGTCTGTCAGGCTGCGGCCTGAGCCCGGCCCGCCGAGGGACGGGGGGGGGGGAGCCCGCCCCGCTCCCGCCAGGGCCGCGGCCCCCAGCCCCGCCCGCGGCCGCCGCAGGTGGGGCCCGGCCGCCGCCCCGCGCCCCGCCCCGCACCCCCCGCTCTGAACTTTACCCGACTTCTGCAGCCCCGCGCCGCCGCCCCTCGCGTCCCGCCCCCCCCGCTGCATATTCATGAGGCGGCCGCGCCTCATTGGCCGTCCCGCCCCCCCTCCCCGCTCCTACCGGGCCCCGCCGCTGTCGCTCAGCGGCGGGGCGGGGCGGGCGGCCGCGCCCGCCGCCTCCCCCAGCCGTGACTCACCAGGGCGTGGAGCCCGGGTCCCGCAGCGGCGGCGGCAGCGCAGCCCGCGCCCTCCCTCCCTCCCTCCCCCCGCAGCCGGCAGAGGCGCAGCCCCAGCGCCGCGCACTCATTGTTCCGCCCGCTCCAGGCACCATGGACGAGCTGGACCAGTCGCCCCTGGTCTCCTCCTCCTCCGGGCCGGCGCGGCCGCAGCAGCCCCAGTTTAACTACCAGTTCGTGCTCGACGACGAGAAGGAGGAGGAGGAAGAAGAGGAGGAAGAGGAGGACGAGGACGAAGACTTCGACGAGCAGCTGGAGGTGATGGAGAGGAAGCCCGTCGCGGCTCCCGCCCCAGCCCCGCAGGAGCGGCCGCCGCAGCTGCTGGACCTCGGCGGCCCCGCCGAGCCGCCCCGCCCCGCCGCCCCGGAGCCGCCGCAGCCCGGCTGGAGCCCCCCGGGAGCCGTCTCCTCTTCCTCCTCCTCCGCCACCACGCCGTCCCCCGCGCAGGAGCAGCCCTCGGCCCCCGCTCAGCCGCCCAAGCCCGAGCCCGCCGCCGCCCCCCGGAGCAGACGGTCCTCCTCCGGCTCGGCTGGTGAGTGCCTCCGCCCCGGGGCCGGGGAGGGCGGCGGGCCCGGCAGCCGGGCGCCTCCGCCCGAATCGCTCCGGTTCTGGTTCCCCGCTGCCCCGCCGGGAGGCTCCCTTTGTCTGCCGGCCCTCGGCCGCCTCCTGCGGCATCGCTCCCTCCCCTCAGCCGGGGCGCGGCCCCGCTCCCCGTGGCCCCGCCGCAGCTCATGCGGGGGAAAAGGGCTCCCCCCTCCCCCACCCCCTTTTTTTTTTATTTTGTATTTTTTGCAATTTCTTCTCTTTCCCTCCTCCTCCCCTCTCTGTCATGCTAATGGCGGGAGGGGCCTCGCACACGGGCCGCCCGCGGGCGAGGCCGCCGCCGCCGCCTGGCAACGGCCGCGTCGCGGTGTGGGGGGGATCGGGGGGGGCAGAGCCTGAGGTAACGGCCGCCCGCCGGGGCCCGGCCGGCCCTTCCCCCGCCGCCGGAGCCGCCTGAGGCGCAGCCCCCGCCGCCGGAGCCGCTCCGCCGGCCCCTCGCCGCGTTGTCCCGGGCACGGCTCGCCCGCGGGGCGGCCCGGCACGGCGGCCTCCGGGGCTGGGCGTGGGGGGCGGCGGGCAGCCGCTGCGGCCGTGGGAGCGTGGGGGAGGCAGGGAAAGAGAGATGGTTTTAATCTTACTCATTTTAAACCAATCGCCCGGCTGGGAGGGGCGGGGGAGAGGGATTAAGGAGCAGCGCTCCCTCCTTTCCGAAACCTGCCGGAGGGAGGTGCGGGGCGGGCGGCTCCGCGGGCCGGGCGAGGCGTGCCCGGCAGCCCTTTGTGGGGAAGAAGCCGCCGCTCCCCGGCTCCGGACGATGAGCCTCAACCCCCGAGAGGGCGGGTGAACCGGTGAGGTAGGCGTGGAAGCACAAAAGGCGTGCGGGCCGCGGGAGGTGTGGCGGTACCGGAGGGAAACGTCAGCCTGGCGCCCCGGGCCCCCCCCGGGGCAGCCGCGGCTGTGGCCCGGGGCCGTTTGAGGGGGCCCCCCCCGGGGCAGCCGTGGCTGTGGCCCGGGGCCGTCTGAGGGGCCCCCTCCCAGGGCAGCCGTGGCTGCGGCCCGGGGCCGTCTGAGGGGCCCCCCCCGGGGCAGCCGCGGCTGTGGCCCGGGGCCGTCTGAGGGGCCCCCTCCCAGGGCAGCCGTGGCTGCGGCCCGGGGCCGTCCGAGGGGCCCCCCCGGGGCAGCCGTGGCTGCGGCCCGGGGCCGTCCGAGGGGCCCCCCCGGGGCAGCCGTGGCTGCGGCCCGGGGCCGTCCGAGGGGCCCCCCCGGGGCAGCCGTGGCTGCGGCCCGGGGCCGTCCGAGGGGCCCCCCCGGGGCAGCCGTGGCTGCGGCCCGGGGCTGTCCGAGGGGCACCCCCGGTGCCGAGCTGCTGTAGCGGAGGGCGTGCTGCCCCCCGAGCCATTGCCGGTGCTGCCGGAGCCCCCCAACCCCCCCCGCAGGGTCTGGTGCGGGAGCTGGCCCGGCGTGACTCATGCCTTGCGTGTGGATTGCGATTGTGCCTTGGCTCTGCTTTCCCTTAGTTCAAAATAGAAGAGCGAATTGAGGCTGTTAAAACAGTGTAAATGAACAAATCAGTGTGCCTCTTATCACCGTGGTGCGTTCTTATCTTCATTGCTCTTGTCGTACCAATACATTGTATATCTTTCAAAGATGCAGGATTTCAGTCATAATTTGATGTCGTGGTACGAGTGAGCCCGAGACGCAAGATTTAATCAAAAAAGCATTTGGAACAGTAACAAAAAAAGGCCTATTGTTAAACCTGAATTTAATTTTGGTGGGGGGGAATTCCACAACACATTTTATTTGCATATGTGACAAGACTTTATGGTTAGTTGCACGGTTGTCTCTCACGAAGCCTACTTTTTTTTGTTCTTCTGGTAGCTCTGTGTGTAGCAATATGCCGCGGAGATATTTTTTTTTTTATCTCCACCATTTGGAGGACAGATGATGACAAAAGCTTGCAACAGATTTAAGAGGAGGGATCCTATATGATGGGTGAACAGAAATTTTTCTAGGCAAGTTGTTTGAGTGGAGCTATGGAAGGTTTGAGCAGAACAGAATGGAAGGAATAGGATCCACCAAATCGTGCTGTTGCTTTGAAAAGTAGGGATAAAAGTGTGATTTCCAGAGCCGATTTGTTTTTCTGCTCCCTGACCCCTGAAGGATAAGGCAAGGAGTGCCGTAATTCCTGAAATATATCCTCTCTATCAGAGTAGAGGAGACCTAACTGTGTGAGAATTGGGTAGTGTAGCGGAGAAGTGGGGTCAAAGAGTTATTTTATAAGGCCTGATTGGAGGGGATGGAATTTATCAGTGAAGACTGCTTTCGAGCTCTGAAGTGAGGACTGGTGCCCCTGGGAGGCCTGTTTGCCAAAGACAAGGCGTTGCAACACACAACACTCATCTAATGATGGGTTGCAATATTACAGGCTATGTTTTAAGGACTTGAAACTACCAGATGAGAACAAATTGTTTTGATAAAAGCATTGTCTAGTTAGGTCATGAATACGTTGGTCCTCTCCGACACAGGGGTACTTAGTTTTGAGTATGTTGAGTATCCATTTAAACATCAAGTATTTTTTAGTTTTGCATCTAGCAGTTGATGTTAAAACCATCTCAATCAAAATATTTAACTTGGGTTCAAATTAGTTCAGTTTCAGTCTTGCTGTGAAATTGGCAAAATGAGATTGAGGCCCGCGACTTGTGGCAGGGCGACTGTGGCGCGGATGGCCACGTGCCTGGGACGCTGCCCTCTCTTCTGGAGGGTTATGGTTTCATTTACGTTCAGCTCTATTGTACGAGTTTAAGGTATAAGCAAAGAATTGCAGTTCACAATCTAGAAATTTGAACATATTCTATCCTCTTCATGGTTAAAATCTAAGGCTTTGATTTAGTGAGGATTTGAGGCAAATAACTTTGAAATTCTATTTCCAAGAGAAGGAGAAAGCAGTGTTGCCTGTAGCAAGTATGCAAAGAATAGTAGGGATTCATTTATCTGCACCAGTAGGCCGTGATGCTGCTTTTTGTGAGTATAGCAGTAGACAAAATGTACGGACTACTTGATGGCCTATAAAAATGTATTATTTATATATCAGGAGGTGTTTTAAAAAGTAAATCTTTGTAATTACGATTAGTTACATACTTAGGAGTATTCAGTGTCATTGTTATAAGAAACCGTGACATAATTATATGTAATGCAAGCCTCTGGCTGCATATCAGCAGCCTACCTTCTCAAGAGCTAATATAAATATTTGGTGGAGAAGAAAACAAGCAAGAGGACTGCAGTAAAACTTACACTCTCCTGGACACTTTCTTTTTTTGCTACTCACTGTTACGCAGGTAGCAAAAATCACAGTTTTTCTTGCGATATTACCACTTAAATCTTTTGATGGCCTAGATTTACATACAGTGCAAAGAAAAGTAAATTTGAGGTAGTCATACATGGTAAAAGTAATGCACTTTTTTTCTTTTTCTGCTAGCTGCCCAAAGTAAGATTAACCAGAAAACTATGATGAGAAGGTACCGCTTTCCATCTTTAAAGCCTTAGTCCTAGCAGCACATAGTGCTGCTTGTAATGGCAGGTTATGCATCACTTTCCTGGAAGAGGCTATCGCAGTTCCAAGTTAAACCATGCGCTTACAAGAAACCTGTATAGTAAACCCACCAGACTGGCCACAGCCCAGCATCCCAAGTGAATAAAGATGTCTTCTTCTGTGTCAGTTGCCTCCAGCTCGGCCACGGTTCAATACGTATGCAAATGTTGTGAAGGGCCAGTTTATTAATTAGTCTTGTTTTTCATTTAGTTTTATAGGACTTGGTTTTAATTCGTCAGCGTTGAGGAGAGGTTTCATGAACAGTTGGCTTAGGTGCCAGACAGTGTCAAGCCGAGGTCAGCAGGGATGCCCCAAGCTGTACCAGCAGCACACAGACTGTTGTGTAGCAGAGCTCACCCTCACCAAGCTGACCCAGCTGCAGTAGGTGATGATTAAATGGAGTGACCTGTACCTGCTTCTGCTCACTCTGGAGAGTGTATTTTTTATCCTATGGTGGGGATATGCAGACCCTGTAATTTGCATTTTATACAAATTCTGAAGCAGCGTATACGCTCCTGAGATTTTTTTTTTCCTCTGTTGCTGAGTTTTGTGGTGTGCTGCTATGTATGCATAGACTCGTACAGAGGAGTTGTGTGGATTTTAAGGACGGAATGCGGTATGACTTGGGAAAAATACAGCTGTCCTTGAATACCACCACTGGTGACTTTCATTTGCACTCTTCGTTTATTAAAATATGTTCCTGCTGATCTTCGGTGTTTCTTTGAGGTGCAAGACCCTTTCTCCTCCCACCCTCCCAAATGTAGTCAGTAAAGCTGTAAGGGAGGTGGTCAGAACCTAGGTATATCAAAGGTAGAATGTGACTCTTTTTTTTTCTCCATTCCATTCCAAAATACAGTTTCCATTATAGTGACATGGGGAGGACAGTAACCAGCAATTTGACTGGTATAGTAAAGCTATTATCTTCATTTTTGTTTTGTGTTCCCATCTAGGTGAATTCAACAAGGGATGGTTTTATTTATTTGGTTTTATTTATTTATTTGGTTTTATTTATTTATTTGGTTTTATTTATTGTCATGTGCATGTGCGTTGTCTAGCACAGTGGGGCCTGCTTCTGTAATTCAGCTGGTATAAGAGTTTCTAAAGCCAAACAGCTATTTCTTCTGTTAACCAGAAGTATGTGCAAGGATAGTCCTGCCAAGTTTGATAGTATATTTGCTTCGTGTGTGCGTCCTGTGACGTGCTTTCCAGGATAAAACCACACAGCTTCCACCTACCATATAATGAGGTAGCCCTCAGGGAAGTTTTGAATTGCACTGGGAGTTTTCCCCTTGGAGATGAAATCCTACAAACCACAAGTTAAGAGACAGCAAAGAACTACTGGTTGGTTGCCCTTTTCTCCCTTCCTCCCTATCTGTACTTCAGGAAGTTTGCAGCATGTCTGTCTTGTCCACCCTGTTGCATTACCACTGGTGAGCACTGTTAACCTCTTTCTCATCTTGCAGGTAACCACTAACAGCAGCACTTGTTTAAGAGCTGAGGACAACATTTAAGCCTCCTGGTCAGTGGTTTTCTCCAGCTGACTGGTACAAAGTTGCTAGGAAAGTGTCAAGTCCCTTTGCAACAGCTGATCTACAGATGGGTTAGAAATGAGCGGTCGCTGGAATACAGAGGCCTAAGGTCAAGAGACTCAAACTTTGCAGCTCACGAGGAGAGAAATAAGCTGTGGTTGTTGGCAATTGGCATGGTGAAAAGACAATCTTGGAGTAGATCTGTGATTGGAAAAATACGATTTCTAAGTGGCTTGTAGATGCATCTTGTGTTATTTCAGTAATTTGCGATGCATTTTTCAAGCATAACTTTCTGGTTGGTGTATGGTGAGGATGTTTTTGCTTTTCCTTCCTCCTCCTCCAGTACCCAGGATAGGGAGGACGAGGATTTTGGAGAGCACTCAGTCTGGGAGCCTGGCTACTTAGCAGAGGCTGTATAAGCATCATTATTCTAACCCTGGAGACCAATGTTCCCGTGCTGTTAGAATCCTGTGGGGGCTTTGCTGCTTGCCACCCAATTTTGAGGGAGGTTAGTGGCTTTGGCGGCCTGTTTCAGTGTCTTGAAATGTGTTTTCAATGTCTTCAGTGTTCTGCCACACCCAGGTGCTTGGTGGCTCTCATCAGACTAGTCTGGTCTCTGTGTGCTGGGAAGGTATTAGAATAACAAAGGGCAGTTAACCTACAACTTGAGGCATGTCTTGGTGCGCTTGAGTTAGGTTTCTCTGTTTCCTGTTAATATTTTGAATGAAATAAGCCTTTATTTTGAGCTGCCATGTTACTATAGTAACTATGAAACTCAGATACAAAAATTAGCAATGCATAGTTCAATCTGAACATGTCCTTCGGGTTCTAGCTATTCTGTAAGCAAGGAAATAGTTCTTGGTCTTTTGCTGGCTGGAAAATGTAAAGCAACGTGTAGCTTACAGATAACTTGTCCTGAGGTATTTGGAAATGCTTATGCATGAAGTAGGAGGAAAATTGTGTGACTATCAAGCTGCATTAGAAACGAAAGAAAAAAAAGCTATTATTACCAAGTAAAAAACAGTGAACTGTGAGACCTATTTTGAGTAGAACAGTCCAATATGTTTTCATGTGTTTTTTTAAATGTCTTCTTTTATGATCCAGAATAGAAATTACTCCTGTTATGCTTTGAAAACTGCATAACATTTTCTGCTTTTTGAGACTGTTTTCAGGGCAGCCCAGTACAGCTAGCACTGAGATCACTGGACTACAGCTGTGTGACATACGTTTGGTGGAAATACCGATTTAAAAAGCTATCCATCAATAAGAACTATTACGATAACAATAAAATAATGGGCTTATTAATATTCACAAAGTCTGAGAAAATCAAATTATCTCAGTAGAATGTTTTTATCTTTCAAGTGGAAATAATCAATCTGCTGCTAACTGTAGCTGTCAAAATAGGAAGATTTTAAGTTAGAGATGTTTTTAAATTGCTGCTCTTCCCCATGGTTTTTAAGGGATTTGTCTCCATTTATTGCTTTCTGATGTATAAAGAAAGAATACTTTTCTTCCCCCCACCCCATATAGAAGTGTTAGGGATACCAGTTTGACCCTCCCTGGTTTTGCTGGAAGGCTTGCTTTGTGTCTTAGGAATGTTCTGTGAACTTCTAATTGCAGCTTTTTAATGAACGGGGCAATCATATCATCAACTTCATCGGCTAGGAAGACTATGTTAATTAAGATGTCTTTTAAATAAGATACAAGACTGAGATAAATATAAATGTTTCAGTTGCCAATTAAAAATGTTCTCAGTCTATTAGATGCTGTTGGCCTAATGTCAAAATCCTACTGCTTATCCAGTCGTTACTGGTTTGTGACGGTTTTTCTTGAACTCTGCTATTCCCTCTTTTCTGACAGAAGATAAAAGTCCTTAACGCCTGTCCACCTCTGTCCTTTGGGTGTGATGAGGAAATGAAGGCCAAGTAAAACAGATGAAGGAGCATGTGCGAGGCCTTCAAAAGCAGGTTGTAGCTGCAGAACTGAAAGGAAAGCAAGAGCTGGAGGAGGTAGAAAGATGTACGTGGTAGTGGTGGAAGAAGGGTTGCTTCTTGGTCTTCAGCCTGGTCTTCAAGTGTTCATGCCTTCAGCTGGAGAAATGCAGCTCAAAGGGCAAGGGGATGAATTTCCAGTGTATTAAACGCAAGCTTTCTTTAAAAGATCACATTGTTAGATAAGAAAATCAATTTTCCTGTGTGAGTGGTGTCTGACAAAAAACTGGATGGGATAGCTAAAACCTGAACTGAGCAAAATCTGTTGCAACCCAGGAACTGCAATGCTGCTTGATATCTGATCATCTTTGTTGAAGAGGAAGGCATCAGGACGGTGTCATGTTCACACCGCTTTATTAATTTCATTAAAAGATTCTTACACAAATGCTGATGGCTGTAATGAATGTCCATGTTCGTTTTCCCTCCTTTGAGATGAAGATATCTTATGCATCAACTTGTCTTTATTTTACAGACTATAAGCTCTTATGTCGGAAGCTTGTCGTGCAAGGTAACGTGTTGGGAATAGATGCTAAAAGAAATCAGTAGCATCTCTTCTCCATTCTTTAAAAATTAATTTAGCTAATAAATGTATTCTTCCCCAATGATAAAGTCGCTAATCTAAATACTGCTTAATTTGTTTAATTGTGGGGAAAGCAGGGAAAAATTCCATTGGTACAAATCGGTGAAAGGGAGTCTTAATGATTGGTATAATCTCCAAAATTAAATTGGATAATGCCTGCATAATGATAGGATTTGCATGGCTCTTTAGGCCTCCTGCCTTTGAATAAGTTCTGGTGTAATTATTATGTTTTTCTGCTTTGTGGCACTGCCAGGATCCAAATTTCTGTTTGTTACTTCAACATATGGTTAAAGAGCCCCGGTCTTAAGGAAGAGTTATTTAGTTTTTAGAGGAATTATCTAGTGTTTTCTTTGTTACAGATATTGCCAAAGACTGCATATGTATCTTTAAAGCCATGTGTAGCTGGACACATGTGTTTGCAGTTGGCTAGATTGTTTCTTTCTGCTTCTTTCTTTTTAATTACATATATTAAAGTAATTTAAATTGGTGAATATGAATACTGGATCTGTGAATGTTCGTATCTGAAATCATTCTAGATTCATTCAAAGCTTTGCCATTAAATGTATTTGTGATTTATATATTAAATATAGTTGTGATTGTGAAGTGAGTATCTCAAGCCATCGGTGATGGGCTGTGACCAGCTGAAGTTGATTATTGTGGCCACCTGACTTTAATAAAGGGAGGTGTTTACCCCCCAGCTGGTGCTAATTCTGTAAGAGGGCAGAAGGTATGTGATGAGCTCAGTTGCTACGCTTGGGGGAGAAGGCCTTCAGGGCACAGTTAATCTACGTGGCACTTTTTGCTGTGTGCCACTTATTTGTCCGTCAGCTTAGTTTATGCTCAGAAGCCGAACGATTTATCTTCGTTCTTCAGGGGATTTAACTTTTTCCTCATGGTGAGCCACTGTGGATTGCTGGTCTGTGATAGGTACGTGTGTCCTGTTTCTGAGAATTCCTTGTTCTCTTGTTATACTTGGTATAAGAATAATGAAAAGTGTCTTTGGAGCTGACCTATGTGACTTTTTGTTTGTTTGTTTACTTTTAATAACAAAATATGCCAGATAAAATTCTGTCTCTGCTCTGAAGAGATACAGCGACACTCATATTGCTGAGGGACTTCTAATAGGACGTGCATTAGAGAACTGTCCTCTAAAATTCTGCTTGGAGCCTGTCCATAGTGTTATTGATCAAAATGTTTGGTTGCAAGAGTGAGGTGAGGCTGGCAGTTATGTGTCTGAAGTATTTAATGGCCTTTTAAAAACACCCTTGTAGCGGGTACTTATTTTGGCAATCTGGGAATTGCCATGGAAAGAATTGTAATAGAGGCAGAGTTAACGTGTCCTCCTTGTCCATCTCTTCTTGCTTTGGTTGGCAGTGGGGTATTGCAGGGGAGTGGTCCCGTCTCTCTTGCTTTTCACTCCATAGCTGATCCAAAGGAGATGGAATGGCATATCCCTTATCCCTTATTTACGATAAAGTGTATTGTTGTACGCTTTACAGTATCTGCATTGCTGAGCAACTCGTCTCACATGTAATTTTTCCAAAAGAGGGAAAGTTGCTGCAAGTTGGACCATGTAAATATGATACTGGAAAAAAAAAACCAAACTTGCTTAAACCAGTTTGGTTATAGATTTCTGCTTAGATAATAAGAAAACCCTTGCTTCTTGCTGGAGACTTGTGTTTCCACACAGAATATTTAAAGCAGCAAGCATTGTTCAAAACGCTTGTTTTGAACTTATTTTCTTTATCTATTTCAAATAATGTGAAATGAGAAATCTCCTGTGCAGTATAGTGCAACTGGCTCTGCAAGGGATGCATGATACCACTTCGCAGCAATTTCCATGAAGAGCTGAGACGACCTACAGCTGCCCCTGTTAATAATCGAAACTCCCAGATCCTTTTGTGATCCCAGCTCTAATACCCTCAAGATGTTAAAAATGGAGCTCCTGTTTTTACTTAAATCTTCAGCAGTCTCCATCTTCTGTAGCAGCTTGGATACTTTCCTCAAAAATTTCCAAGTAGTTTACAGTCTGAGTTTCCTAAACTGGAAACTTCTGTTCATAAACTTACACGTATAACTAAAAAGCCAAATGAGAAAACCGAATTGCTTACTGTGGCTCTGCAGCCTGATGTAATGATGTGAAAAGATGCTATTAATAGTTAATGTTCTTTATCTTGAATGGCTTAAATATTTGGTGAAATACCATCTTTAGAACAATTGCATCATAACAGGAGATGGTTTAAACGGGGTTTGTGTAGGCAGCTGCTTTTCTCAGGAAATTCTTGCGAAGTTGTGTGCCCTTGTTTACTCTGCAGTAGGAAATTAGGCATCCAAGAACTTGACTCTCCTTGAAATCATTCAATTTAACTTTTAAATGGCCAGGTATGTTGTCCTTGACACTTTATGCCAAGAGGTAAGAATTTACTCATACTAATTTGACATCAACACACGCAGGAGAGTAAAAAAACCACATGGCCGTTTCTCCCTATGGTTTTGAAGTGTGAGGGTACTGCATTGCTCTGCAAAAGCCTTGAGGTTTTTGTAGTTCTTGAGTCTGTAACAGAGTAAAACTTCCTGGTGGTGCTACGCATGTGTGTTTTGCTTAGCTAATGGTTTGAGATCAGAAATGCGGCTTGGGGCAGTCTTCACTGTGGACAAATTAACGACTCGGTGCATTGAAGAAGCAGACAATTTCTCTTTCATATCGGCCCTAGAGGGATTGCTGCAAATGTAACTTTTAGATGACTTATGAGTCGTGTCACAGATGCCATTCCTTGGAGTATTAATTTTCCCCTGTTTTCTTTTATTGTTAAATATTTGTATTAACAAGAGAGGCCCTTCAAAATCAACGTCCCATTGTGGTAGGTCTGTAAGATAAAGGCAGTCCCCGTCTTGTTAGTCAGCCATTTTGCTCATTTTCTAGATATGCAAAGGTGAAGTGGTTTCTTAAACTTTATTCCTGCCAACTTTTTGTTTTGTTTTAAGAATAGCGCACGTTCTCCAGCAAACTAATCCAGGAAATGTTTTTTATTTTCTGAAGACTGAAACTGCCATCTAGCAGCCCAATACAGTCTCCTACCAAAGCTAAACTGTGCGTCAGGCTGAAGTTTACTCAGTGTTTATCTGTAGAAAAGAAAATATTTAGATTTTTTTTTTTTTCCCCCAAAGCTGAGCTCATACATAAAAATAAGGAGAGTATCAGAACACTAAACCTGCCTTACCACAGACCTGCTGCTGATGCTTGGAAGGAGTCACATGTGAGAGCAGATGGAAGGGGATGGCGGTTACCAAAAATCCAGCGACGAGGGGTAGATCACGTTCTTTGAGTTCTCATTTTCTGTGACTGAAGTCCTCTGCTTTCTGTTGGCAAGGATGTCAGGGGGAGAGGGGGGGTGAGGCAGTTTTTTCTTTAATTGCTTTTCTTGGAATTGTCAGTTTACTACTTGTTCATTTCAAACATTCTTCTCTCTCTGGAAATCTTTGCAGCTAACTTTACTTTCTCTTTCTTAGTTGTCTGGGAAATTTCTCTCCATTTCTCTCTCTGCTTTTTATCCAAAACTTGGATATTACTGATATTACCAGCATAAAACTTTATCTTGTAACAACACCAGTTAGTGGGCAATCAGCAAAAATTAAACTGAGAGTTTAAAATGACACCTCTTTGTCATGCTGGTGTCAGGTTTTTTATTTTTAAACAAAACTGAAATTATTTCTTGTTGGCGGAGCTTGTATTTTAGCTGAAGCTATAATACAAAGCTTTAAAGTATGAGAGTTCATGCTAATGAAAGGAGAAGCTACAGGGTTGTTTGTGGGTGGCTTTTTTTTTTTTGAGGGAATATTTAATTTGCAAAAAGCGAAGGTAAAATTTGCAGAATATTTTTGGTTAAAAATAGGAATGCAATCAGAATGAATCACTTTGTGCATCACTTTGTTCTGTTGTTCCTTAAATGCTTTTCCTTTCACATGAGAGGGATGTGTTCATGTATGTGGATATTTAAAAAAAAAAAAAAGAAAAAAGCCAGAGGAGTGTGTGCTGGTGAGCAAAACTCTTAACTTTCTCTCTTGTAGGGCAAACAGCAGTCATGCAGTTTGGTGATGCGTGGGTGTATATGTTTGAGTACAACATTAGTATTTTACTGAATGCTGTAAGATCACCTGGCAAGGTTGAGTCTGTCTATAAAGTTCTCTTTGAAAACCATTGATTGGACTAGTTCAGTAATAAATATAAAGTAATACCATTCATAAATAGGAGGTCTGTCTTTCTCTTAACTGTAACGCTGAGGGTAGGTTACTAGCCTGCACCATTACAGATTTTTGGCAGATAAAATTTGGAGTAAAGACTGTTTTCGCCTGGAGATTTAGTGTTCATTTCGAGGTCTCATTCTTCTGTATTTCATGAAACAAAGTCTGTCTTCTGATGGAAACAGTAATTGAGCAGTTCATCTTACTGAATTAATTTTTTTAGTTATGTTTTGTAAAAACTGAAGACTACGTAGATTTTCTTTATATCTTTGGGTGAAGCTTTGCTGTAGCGAAGGCCCACTTTGTAGGTCAAGAAAGGAGTTTTGAATATGGACATAAGATAACTGTGTTTACAGCTTGATACATTCTGAATTTTTTTTACTTGATTTTAGTAGTAGTGTATTACTTCTTTGTTTGTTTGTCTCAATCACCTCATTTATGCCATTGATAGGCAAATAGGAAAAGCCACCCTCGGTGACCTAGCCTTCTCGCACTTCTTTTACAAATTATGTTATTCCACTGAGCATAGTACCTTATTAAAAAACTTACTACCTTTGTTGTCAGCTGTTACCAGTGCTGCCACTGGAGCAGCGGGTGGGAAGAGGCAGCCAAGAGTGTTCTGCAGGTGTGGGCTGAAGTGGCTTGCACGCTCGGTGTGGTATGCCTTTGAGCCTGGGCAGCCTTGCCGTATGCCAGGCTATGGTCTGATAGACACTGCGTTGTTTTTTTTTTTCCCTCTTGTCTACCAAAACACCCACAGAGTTCTGTTTCTGAAAGGTTTCTACCTCCAATGTTGGAGGTAAGGATTCTTCAGTGCAAATGTCGTTGTCGGAAAAAACGCCATTCCTTTCACCATGTCATTTGAATTATGATCTGAAGAGAGTGGTTGGTTCAGTTAGCAATCATGCTGATGTGGGAGTTGCAGAGATCCTACGCGGTTCTCCCTCCTTGCCTGGAGGTGTTATACAGGGCCCGCAGCAGGAAAAAGTCCTTGTATCTTCTTCCTTTCGGGAGGAAAAAATGCCATTCTGCTGTGGGTGGAGGGAAAGTGGGTGGTTCTCCTTGGCTGGTTAGGAAATACTGCTTTTATGTAATCACTTTGCACAGTCCAGCTATGTGTGGAAAATAAAGTTTGGGTGTGGGCATAATATCCTTCCATTAAGAGAACCTGGAAATTCAGCGCCTGGCATAGCTATTGTATGCTTTTGTGTTGAGGAAATGGAAGCCAAACCTGAGGAGGAGTTTCTGCATTGTGCTGTCTTAATGGAGCACTGAAAAATCAGTGCCCATGCTCCTAAAACCAGTGTTCCTCACCAGAAACTGAAAACTCTTGCTCTGAGGTTGGGAAGTATTCGAGATTTTAAGTCTAGAATTTTTGGTAGAGATTGTAGTTGGTCTTTGGACACCAAGTGTACTGCACCTTTAGGGACTTTTGCATTTTCCTCTTCACCTCCTTACCCCAGTGGACTTTGTCTTCTTTCTTTGCCCTTTAATTTCTACATTTTCAGCACCTCCACTCCATTGACTTGTTCTGGTTTCCCTGTGCGATCGTTTTCTGCTGGGCTGTCGGGGTTCCCTGTCTTCATGCTGCACCATCTGGTCTCACCAAGTCCATCCTGCTTTCTCTCCCCTCTCCTCCGCTCCAAAGCGTGGGCCCCTTCCAGCAAATCAAGGTTATGCTGCTCTGGCATGGCCCGGAGGAGGTGAGAGCGTGTGGTTTCAGGGACGGGGCGGGCTGAGGAGCGGTCTCTGCTACCACCTTCCTGGTGAATTGCCACATCATGGGTCCTTGAGGCTTTGGTCCTGGGGGTCGCGTGTGTGTGCGCAGCGCTCCCAGGGGAGCGTGCCGCAGGCAGGTAAGAGATGAGGTGATAGATTGACACTGGCTCAAGAATGGAGTATGCGGATGCTGCTACTCCATTTAACCAACAAGTGATGAGGTATTTCAGCAGGATCAGCAGCCAGTACACAGACAGAGGGACACAGGCCTACATTTGTGGTCAGGAGATGGTGCTTGCTTGGTCCATCTAATTATAGTGTTGAGAGAAAAGGAGAGTGTGTTGCTGCTTGGTGCAAACCCTGAGGCTTGCTAGCCTAAAATCTAAAGCTCACCAGTAACTCTTGATGTCCCAGGCACGCTAGAAACTGAAGCGAAACCTCTGCTGTTCCTGCTAAAAGCCTTGTTTTGGGGAAGGCAGAGCAGCCTGAGTCCCAAGCTGCACTCTTGCTGAAGCCCCTTGTCTCACTCTCCAAACCAGGTGCCTTGCTAACTTGTCTCACGGGGCGGTGGGCCCCTTGTGAGCAGTCTGCTTGCGGAGGAGATCCCAGCGAGCCAGGGCACGCGGAGTCGGCCATCTCCTGAAATAAAGGGCATACGGTGATACTTGGCAGCGTACGGGTGAGCGTTGCAGTCCTGTGACTTAGTGTCACATATTGATCAGTTGTCCTCCAGTGTGGTTTTTGTCCTTAAAAGCTTTTGCCACCACTGAACTGTAACACTGCTTAATGTGTTCTAAATCTGGAATTGAGGTTTCTCTCTGTGTGGTCCTTAATAGGAAAATGTAATTGCTAGAAAACTGAACAAGAAATCCCTTTGGCCCGGCAGGAGTTGAGGAACCTTCTAAATACTGAGTCCTATACTCCAGTTATTACTCTGTTTTCCTATATTCTGCCATATTTTGTGGATTATAAACATCACTTGAAGATAACAGTGCTCTGCGAAACAAAGCCAACCCACTGTATATCGTAACAGGCAATGTAGGTTGTGAGGAGACTTCATTTTTGGAAAACTGCTGGTGGGATTGAGTGAGCCAGACAGGTCATGAGTATCTTGAAGTGGCATTGCTTTTGCAGCAAGTCATGGTTCAATGCCAAAACAAAAATTACCTTAATGCCTCGCTTTCCTGGATTGTTATGTATGCACTGCTGGGCCTACCATATTTCTCATTTTTTGCCTTTCAACTTTTAAAATCAATTGCTTCTATTTTTCTTTGCTTTTAATTAAAAAAAAAAAAAGTTCTTTTTCAATACTCGATTTTTGTCTAGGCAAATAGCAAAATGAAAGATTGTTGATGTCTGTACTGGAAATTAAAAATCTAATTGAAATGCTTTAATATAATTTTGCACTCTGCTAATACAATTGATGTAAATTGCAAATATTCTTTAACAGCCTTAATTTGAAAACTTCATGCACTCTTCAGAATGAAATATATTTACTTAAATGTTACTATTTTTACATTAACGTAATGCCAACAGGCCACGATGGACCTGGGAAAAATACTGCTGCTGGCACAGAAATCCAGACAAGGACTGGTTTTGATTTGCCTGGTTGCTAGTGATGGCTGTTGTTGCTGCTTCAAGAGTGGTTTTTCATTAAATGCTTGATGCAGCTTAGTAAAACGTCCTAGTTGTATGCTTTTACTTCAGATAACGTGCATATGAAACTCTGGGATTGTCTGGCTTCTAACGTCGTGCATTAGTGAAGGAGGGTGGCTTCCTTAGCTTAGGAGAAAGGTGTCCTGCCTTATATTAGTTCTTTGAATGGAAATTGGAGAGCTGGGATTGTCTTGTGAAATATTAGGGTTAAAACAAATTTGGTAAAGCAAAATATGCTCCTTGGATCATGCCGAAGAAGGCTTTAAAAATAATAGCCTTCATTCGGAAGCTTGTCTACATTATAACACAACAAAAATAGTGAAGGCATAAAGATAAAGCAAATAGTACGTAGCAGAGTCGTTCACTGGTGTCAGCTTGGTCAGTATCAGCGGGCCTGATCAGTGCTCTGTTTGTGGGGAGCTTCAGAGCTTACTTTAGTCATTGTAACTTCTCGGTTTTTGGTTGAGTCTCCTTATCGCTGCTGTTCTCACACAAGGTAGTCGGCGTTAGGAGACCGTCTGACAAAGCGAGCCGATGAAGGACGGTGTGTCGGTGTCAATGGCCGGCGCTTTTTCTGGTGCTAGAGACACTGTAGCCGCTCAATAGTGTGGAAGTTTGGAGAATGAAAATACAGAGTAGCTACTCTGGTGTATCTTATCCTAAGACTGGTCCCTGGCTTGGAGGATGGAGATCCCTCAGTTGCCTCAGTAAAGATCCCATTGAAAATGGAGAATTCTGAGTGTTCTCTCCCAAATTACCCGCTTGTATCTAGTTCTGTGGTTCTTTGTGGGTGTAGATGTTGGCTACGGATCCATTTGATTTACTGACTACTTGCGTTCTCTCTCCCCTCTTCAACCTAGCCTTTATTTCTGCTGAGGTTATTTGTTTGTTTTTCAGATGAGACCCTTTTTGCTCTTCCTGCTACATCTGCGCCTCTGATGCACTCCTCTGCAGGCAAGTTCTTTCTGCTCACCTTTGTCTGAATACATCCTGCATATCTGATCTCATTAACTCTTTCCAATTAGTCTGCCTTTACTAAAAGTCAGCATGGGTCCAAGAATAGCCTCTATCACGTTTTTCAGTTTTGACTTTTCAGTTGATCTGTTCAAGATTTTAATATGCATTCATTTCTTTACATGGTAAGCTGTTTTATAAACAAGCTACAGCCATCTGTGAATTCTTGGACCCTTGGTGTAGGAGAGAAGTTGATACTATTAACAGGTTAACACATCAAAGCATAGTTGCTTGACTGATTTGGCAGAAAGATTTAATCCATAGTAACTTTCTGCAGTATTTCATGTAAGTAAAATTTGTACCTGTAGTATTTAGTTATTGGTTTTTGTTAGCTACACTGTCCGCCAACTTCCCATTTAAAAAAAAGAAGTGTCAAAAGAAGACTTCTTACTGGCACGCACGTTTGTGCATATGTTTGTGCACGAGCATACACACATACCCTCTCTCTTCCTCACCTTGCCACCCCACTCTCCCTCTCTCCCTCTGTTAATATTGCCTGCTGTACTTGGATGCTCTGTACTTGTCCGGCATCTTCAGCTTTATTGTGATCTTTGCGCTGCATAAAGCTGCTGCTTCTCTAGCCTCTTGCATACTTCTCTGCTAGAAGAGGTGCAATAGAATAGCATACTTTAACTGATACTTTGTTTTAATGGCTAATAGTATTTATGATAGAACTTGGAAGAACCTGTTAATAACTAACATCACGTGAAGCTGTCATGAAAGTTTGTATTGACTTTAAGAGCACTTGCATTCTCTAACTTTCCTTTCTGTCCATGGTCACAGAAAAAGTTATGGACTTGCAGGAGCAGCCAGGTAGCACTAAGTCGCTTGGTCAAGAGGATTTTACTGCAGTCCCGCTTGATACTGCTCCTTCTCTTCCCTCCTTCTCTCCTATCTCAGCTGATCCCTTTAAAGAGCACGCAGCCTTTGATGCGCTCTCAGATGGATTACCTGCGAGAGGCATTTACAAAGAAAACGCAAGTGAGGTTTCTAAAGAAACTATGGAAAATGCAAGAAATCCATTTCTTGCAGAGGGAAATGAAAAAGACATTTCAGAGATGAAATACTCGGAAGCTCCATTTGCTAAAGCAGAAGCAGCCATTTTATCTCAAGCTAAAGAAGAAACGCAGCTAGAGGGCCCTAAAGAATTACCTAATCTGGAGAAAATGCCTGCACAGCAGCTGAAAATGTCTCCAGAAACTCCTCAAGACTTGTTTGAGAAAAACGAGGAAGATCTCTTTTATAACAAAGACAAATACAGAGGTGGTGATCACGGCGAAAAAGGGGCACTGAAAGAAGACCCTCTTAGGAGGGAAGAATACGCAGACTTCAAGCCATTCGAGCCAATATGGGAAGTAAAAGGTGCTAGTCACGGACTGAGCAGCATGAGAGAGGATGTTGGAAGTGAGATAGATGCCAAACTAGAAAGCAGTTTAGATGAGAAATACGGTGTAGGTAAGCTGAATGTGCAGAAGGATTACGAAAGAGAGAGTGAAGGCAGCACTGAAGATCGCTCTTTCCCAAGTACCCCAGAAGCTGTCAAAGAACCTTCGCAGACTTACATCACTTGTACTAAATTTGAATCCTCTATAAGTCCTGATGGTAACAAAGTCACATCTCTTTCTCCACTAGAGGAAGGCGCTTCAGAAAATAGAACCGACGATGAGAAAAAAATTGCAGAAATGAAAGCTCAGACGAGCACAGAACCAGGTGATTTTAGCGCTCAAGCAGTTGGCAAGCAGGAAGGCCAGGAAGCTGACTATGCTAAAACAGAGAGCGTATCAACAGTGCCATCTGACACTGCAGCGAATATGCCTGAAGGTCTTACTCCTGATCTAGTACAGGAAGCATATGAAAGTGAAATGCATGACGCGGCATGTACAAAACTTGCTTATGAAACAAAGATTGATTTAGTTCAAACCTCCGAGTCGGTACAAGAGACTCTGAAACCCGTGACACAACTCTGTCCCTCATTTGAAGGGTCGGAAGCTGCTCCGTCCCCAATATTGCCAGATATTGTTATGGAAGCCCCACTGAGCACTGGGACTGCCGGTGCAGAAGCATCTGCTGTGCAGCTCGAAGCTTCCCCATTAGAAACATTTATCCCTACTGCTAATTACGAGAATGTAAAAGAAGAGACTGAAAAACCTGCCTTATACCAAGAGGCAGTGAATGTACCGCTGACACAGGCCCAAGAAGCAAAAGAGGCATTAGCGTTTAAAAAACCTGATCATGAGAGTAGCGCCAGTCCTGAAGATATAGAGACTCCATATATATCTATTGCGTGTGACTTAATTAAGGAAACAAAGGTCTCTGGTGAATCTGCTTCTCCATCCTTTACAGATTATTCAAAGACACCGATAACAGAATGCATTTCTCAGGACGTGCCTGAACACAAGGAGCTTGTTGAAAAACTGTCTCCACAGTTTGGAAAATCTGACTTGTTCAATAGCCAGGTGATACCCAACTTCACCGAGAAAGTGAGCGAAGATCCATCTCTCATCTTAAAAAGTAAATCGACTGAGAATATTGTAACTGATGATGAACATGAGGAACGACTGGTGGATTCAGTAGCTGCCACAGGCAAGCCTTATCTGGAGTCTTTCCAACCCGAACTGGACTCTTCCAAAATGGTTGCTGCTGTGCCCTCTGAGTCAGCACCTACAAAACCAGACAAGGCAGAGAAGATGCCTCTTCAGATGGAAGAGCTGGATGCTATGGCTTATTCAGCTGATGTATCTGTTGCTACAGAACCAAAACCAGCAGACAACAAAGCTCTCTCATCTGTGGAGTCTTCCCCAGTGCCAGTGGAAGAAGACTTTGTGATGTTAGCTCATCCTAAAACTGCTCCTGAGTTTGTGGCAGAAGCCACTGACAGACAGGTAGTGCACAAAGATGAAAGTGAAGAGATCAGTAAGGCGATCCAAGGTGAGAAGAGGCAGTTGCCTTGCCCGGAGCTGCCCTGTGATCTGTCTATAAAGAATGTAGAAGTAAAAGCTGAGGAAGATACTAATGCCTTGAAAAAGTCCTTGGAGGCTGTGGACAGAGAAGTGCCTGAAGTATCCATGATGTCCTTACCGGCCACAGATACCTCACCTTTATCTGCTGAAAAAGAGCTAGTCAGTGTAGTCAAACCAGACGCTTTTGAGAAGGAAGCTGAGCGAGAAGCTGCTTCTGTTAAAGAAAAGGAAAAACCTACTGCTGTATTTTCAGCAAAGCTGAATAAATCTTCAGGTAATCTGTGTATGCTGTCTTGCAGTTCACTAATCTGCATAATTCTTTAGCTAAACTTAAGCATGTCATGACTTAATCTTTTTAAGTCACTTTCTGTGAACTTCTCTATGTAGGCTGAGGGTAACAGAAAATGTTAATGCCTGCACTTTTACCTTTTTCATATTCTAATTGCTTTAGTACTTTTTTTTCTGTTTATCAGGGGTGGACTCGCTGTCTCCAGTTTCCTCCTTCAGTTCTGCTGGTGATCTGTTGATACAGAAATAAGTCGCTACTCACTGCAAGCTCTTCTGTGGTTGTCTACAGGCTGGGCATTAGGTGGCCCTCCAAACTTGCTCTCAATAGGTGGTAGTAAGCCCAGGCGGGTGTTTCAGCCTGCTGTGTGTACGTGATTTGAAGAGGCATTTCTTTCTTTTCATACACAGTTCAGACATCAGACTTTGGAACTTAGGAAAATAGCCGTGCTGCTACTGTATGTGTCTGGAATCTGGAAAAGAACCTGCGCATCTCCACTCGTGTGACTTGCAGCTTGCATTAGATAAAGGCCAGTGGTTTAATAGAAATAGCGCACGTGAGGGAGCTTAGCATTCAGATTACTAGGAATGTGGCCATTAAGAAGTTGAGTATCTTGCAGACATTGAAATTGGCTTATACACAGCACAGATTAATTTCCACTTTTCAAGTTTGCACTTCAGTGTTGTTAATTTTTCTTCTAGTAATGTGTAGTTGAAGTAGCACAAAGTTGAAGGAAAGGTAAGACCATTGTTGTGTTGCGTTCTGTTCTCTAAACTGAATGCCTCATGGAGTTCCAACTAGAGGGGTACTTTGCTTTTTGGTATCACAGCACCCTGCTGCTACTCAAGTCTTGCACCAGAAGTATTCCCGCTTAAAACAGCTACTGCAGAAGGCATCATGACTCTGTTCTAAATAGAAAACCAAATGGTAGTTTGACTCAGCAGTAGAATATTTGTGCAGTAGCTGCAGTCTATGGTTCATAAAATGCTGCGTTCCTACCATGGGTCTTTTGCATCAAATGTATTTTGGAAGAGAAGAATGGGTGTATGTTGAGGGGAGCATCAGGGTGTTAGTGCAATTGACATAGGATTGGAAAATAAGGTAGAGGATGTAGGTTTTATGTTTAACTTTGCATGGTAGTTGCTGTTCCTCCTGTCCCACCTCTTCTATACATACAGGTAGGCAGAAAGGAGAGAGTTTCCCTGGTGATGAAATGTCAGTGATACCTGCACTGTTAAAACGCCGTGTTTGTGTTCTGTGAAGACGTCTCGCCTTGCCCTCAGGCTCCCAGCATATAGTACTGTCTAGAGAACAGCTGCTGTGTCTTATACTTCATGTCAAAGCGTTAATTGTTTAGAGATCAGACTGCTTTAAAAAAACCTGAACATTACGCTTAGTATACTAGCTTTTTTGTTAGTTTTTTTTAACAGGAAGCCTTTGCAGCGTGGTCTTTAATGATTGCATGGATGTAGCAGACTGGGGGTGGCAAATCACTGCCTTGGGAAGAAAGACTTTTACTCTGGGTCTGACAAGGACACAGCCGCTGCTTTTCTGTCTATGGGAAACTGCTGGAGAAGCTGCACGTAAAACCATTTGCCATAGCAGGAGAGGAGAGAGCTGAACGGTGCCTTCATTCTCCCACCCAGCGGCACAGTGCTGGGACAGGGCACGCGTCTGTCCAGCACTGGTGTTAGGGAGGGGTAGGAGACGGGCCAGGCACAGGGCTGGGCTGGCTGTGGGGGAAACTGGGGAACTGCCTACAGTCTTTCCGTCAGTGTTGTGCTCGCTCTGTAAAGCAGTTGCAATTTTACTTTTTGACATGTTGTGTTGTTTGGAAAGAACAATTTTTTTTCCCTTTACTCCAGAGGAACACTTTCTTAAAGCAAAATAGATGAGAATATTATTTCAAAAACATGGTCCATTTTTTTTAGGTCCCCCCCTGCCCCAACCTGTGCTGTTTACTTTTTTGCTCGCTTCTGCTGTATCATAAAATACTGAACTGGACTTCTGAGACCTGCCCGAAGAGTCTCATGACAAGCCATGAACAAAATCAGTTGTCTGCTTTTAATACCGCACTACTTAAGCACAATTTCAAAGTAGCATCAAAGAGCTAACACATACACTTGCTTCCACGCTCCCAGAGAGGAGGGATAATTCACCACAAGGCCAAGAAGTGGATCTGTGCATGTGTTTGGCCTTCTGGGTCTACCTTTCTGTCTTCCCATCAGTGCAACTGAAATAGATTTTACTGTGCCTCAAGACTTCTGGAAATCAGTTGGCGTGATGGTACGACTGGTGCTTGTTAAAACATTAATCTGAACTGCCTTGCTGGTGCACTTCAGTGAAGGTTCTTGAACACTTACTTAACAGTGCTATTTTCTGAAAGCTAACCTAAATGCCAACATATCTCTGAGTACCTGAAAGTGTAACTCCCAATGGTCCCAGTGGACTGCAGGGAGCTAACAGGAGCTCTAGAAGGGTTGCAGATTTTTTTTTTTTTTTTTTTTTTAAACCTCCACCACTCCAATAAAGCAAATATAAAGCTTTGAACAGCCTCGTGCGTGGAACGGGGAGACCCTTGGGTAACCTGTTTTATTTTGTAATGGTATCAGACCACAAGGACCGTGTACTTCATAGTGGCACATATTATTTAAAAAACAAACCAACCCCCAAAAATCCAAACCAAAACAGATTCAGAACTGCAGTTAACTATAAAGAAACCCCTCTCCTTGTAAGAAGCTCCTATAACAATTTCAACAGCACATACCCCCCTGCAACACCAGCACTTCCAACTGTCTTGGATACAGCGATGATTTTTCTTTTTTTTCCCCCTCCTTCCATTTCTCATCACATGCTGTATTTGGCTTCCTAGCAGATAATCCTGCCGCTTCACTCTCATGCTCACCAGCCTTCAAAACACACATATCTGCTCTCCATCAAAACACTGCCTATGAAGATGTGACTCCAGAGTGGATGTACCCATCCCTCTGATGCTGGTGACCTGCCCCGCAGCCGGCGCGGCTCCAGCCGGTGCTGGCGGGGTGTGCGCGCATCAGGGCAGCGCGGCGGGGACAAGAAATCATGTTTTAAGGCGTGCTCATAACAGAGGGCTTTGATGCCATCTAGTGCTTTTGTAAATGAACTGTAACTGCGGTACCCTGTGCCTTTCAGAGGATTGCATCCCAGGTTTTGAGGAACTCTGAACTCAAACCTAAATATGTTATGGATCTTAGCCCTTCTGTTGTACAGACTTTCTTCACTGATCACCCCTTATTTGTTGGATAGAGGTCATTAATTCTAAATAGGCAAGAAAACCATGCTTTCCATAAACCTTTTTTTGATCGGTGGGATGTGGAGGATTTTATGTTATTGAATTACAAAATCAAAGTGTATTGTAGAACCCCCCCCCGCCAAAATCTAAACCTCTGACCATGACAGAAGGTTGTGCACCAAAACGTAACCACATCGGCAGTTTAAATCTGTTCAGTATATTTACGTTGAGCATTACGATAATATTTGGAAATGGCGTTGAGATCTTTACTATCAACGCAGCCAGTTCCACAGGACACCCTTGTTTCATGGTGTTTTTTAACATCAGGCTCTGTAGGCATTCATTTCAGATTAAATCTTGTGGGTTTACAGATCTCTTGTTTTCGTGTATGCTCCAGGGCACTCAGTAATCGAATTACAGAAATGCAGCTAATTACTAGTATCTTACATTTCCCAGATTTTCTTGAGGGGGCAAATTCAAAGGTGAAGACCAAGTGGGAAATGTGCTTTGAGAGGGTGGCTGAGCGGTAGTAATGATGAAGCTTTTCTTTTTACTCCCGAATCATGGGGGCACAAGTAAAATACTTGCTGTGATTCTATAACAGCAAACCAGCTCGTCACAGTTACATGAAGCTTAAAAGGAGTTAGAAATGCTGCCTAACGCCAGCCCTGTACCCATTTGGTTCATTTCTGTTAGTTCCCTTATTCGTAGTTAGTTAAATAGAGCCATTCAGCAGATGGGAAGTGTTTGGTTTGGTTTTGTTTGTTGTTTTTCACTGGGGAAAAAATACCTTGTAGTGCCTCTGGAGTTTCTTTCAGGAACAGATTATTTGTAAAATACAATTTAATTAACATGAAATCTTGATTTAATTTAATCTGCTTGTATTTTTAGATTTTTTGATTGTTCAGGTCTTCGTTTATGCTACCAAGTGAATAATAATAAATGGAGACAGGGTGGAGAATTTGTGGAGGAGTAGGAGGAATGAGGAAAAAAAACCCAAACAACCTTGAGTGAAATTTTTCTGAAGGAAAGACCTAGACCTGCCGTGTTTCATTAGAGCTCTCGCGTCCCCCGTGTTGAGAGGCAAAGGCTTGTATAGCTAAGGCCGCTAACAGAGTAAGGCCTTTTGGAAGTTACTTGCCGAGTAGCAGAATTCTGGAGCAAACGGAGCGTTTGTGGTAAGTTATCAACTTTCCCAGCAGCACAGCTGGGCGGCCGGCATTGAATGAGGCTTCGGGCAAGAGCAGAATTAGGTAGTCCTCCAAAACGCTCTCCTGTGAGAAGTCAGGAACATTCTTCAGGGCAAAAATGCTGTTGTCAGTCCATCTGCTCGGGGTGATCTAACGACTGTGTAGCGAGTAAAGTGCTCGCCCTGCAAGCCTGCAGCCCCTTTGAACGTAGGTGCGTTCAGTAGCAGAACATGTTCAGAATCGATTGTGTCCGTTTTAGTTGTCTGGGTGACTTGATAATACCATGTTGTAAGTAGTCTGTTAGTGAGATAGTTTTTGTTTAAATGCTGGTGTAGAAACAGGCATGCAGTTTCCCTCATGAACCAATAAAGCTTACGCAGAAGTTTGTTGCCAGTGCTGGTACTCAGTTTATGTGCAGAGTAGGGTTACGTGGATGTATCTTGCCTGAAATGAGAGATGCGAGTACAGAGGGATACAGGCTTCATTTTGGGTATCATTTGCGTGGAGTGGTAAGAGTGAACGTTGAGTATGCAAAGAGTAAAGAGGAAGATCGTGAGGGCAGGGAGTTAGTGGCTGGTTGGAGATGGGAGGATAAGGACTGGTAGCGCAGCCGTTCTCACGGCTGGGCTGCGTGGTTGTCCATGGTCTGGCCGCTGCCGATGCGCTGTGGCCGCACGTGTGGCTACACAAAATGTCCGTTGAGGAATGTGTTGCATAAAACGTACTATTTTAAGTATGCAATATAAAGAATACAAAGAAGAAATGAAGAGGCTTTAATTGTGTGTCTTTAGAAATTTGACAATTAGTGGGAAGAACTTCCTGAAAGCATCAAGTTTTTGACTAACTGAGCGACAATGCAGTCATCCAAACAAACGGGGAGGGAGAACCGCAGATTTTGGTGGTTTCCAGTTGGTCTTAAGAATTTCAGCTCAAAGACAGAAGCAGATTTTCAGACGCGTTTTGTACTCTCTTTGTATAGTGCAATGTTTCAAATTTTCTTGCACCGTGAAGTTTGAATACATGCTTCCTACTTCCCTCCTAGAGTATGTGTTTTGATTTACCTGTTGAAATCGGGAATGAAATGCACATCTTTGCATAAGTTAAAAATACGTGTAACCGGTCTTGCTGCCAAAGGAGGCCTTAAATTTATGCAGCAATTGAAGCAATAAACAGGGCTTTCAGGTAACTTTGTGGTAATCTTTCTCCATGTAAGATTTTCTGTTTTAATGAAAAGTAAAACTGCCTATTTAAGGATCGAATCAGAATCTCCATGCCAGCCAGTCTACAGTACTTTTGTGGAAATGCTTGAATGTCCTTTTCTAGTTTTTTAGAAGATGGCGTATCAAATTTTTAAGAGGTTTTGGAGCAATGCAGGGGAGTTTTTAGCATTTTATGGTCAGCCCAGATATTAAGAGACTCCAAACTAGAAGAGTAGTGGTATTTTTTTTCGGCAGGGATGGAAGACAGAATGACAACATCGTTCTCGCAGCTCTTGTCTTTCAGATTTTGAGTTTCTAGTTTATGCCCGTCGGACGTCTGTACAATGCTTCCTGTACGTCGCTTTCTATATGTTAGTAGCGTAAACTTTCCGGTTCTTGTTTTTATGTAAATGAAGGGAGCCTTTAATTGTCTGCAGCCGACAACATAGGATGCTGATGTAAAGTAAAAAAGGAAGGTGTTTGGCTGTAGGAATTAGGTAGAGGGCGAGAGAACTGTTCTTCTCAAACCTCCGTTACGGTGAATAAATATGGCCGAGCAGTTCGTAGGGACTGAAGATACCAGCAAAAAGTCGTCTTGTGTTCTTCAGGAGCCTCTTGCTTTTGTTACAGGCACAGAAAGGGTCCTATTCTGTTTTCCTTCAAGCTTTTTTTAAAGGGAGAGGTGTGTTACAAAGATGTCTCTGTTAGTCTTCCAGACAGTCAGATATTTGTTTAAAAAAAAGAAGGGAAGGCGTATATCTAGGAGATTTATAAAGGTGGTTTAACCATTGCTTGAAAAGCAATCTGTGTAAAGCTGGTCTGGTGACTGCTTTTAGCTCCGCTGGGTCGCTGAAAGCCGCTTAGGGCGGTTCGGCTTTTGTCAGCCCGCGCTGCGCCTGGCTGCGCTGGCGCTTCCAATGCGCCGGTGCCGTCTGCAGGGAGAAGCCGGCTCCCTTCGCGCCGGCGATTTCTTTCTCCGCCTTGCGTCTTTTCGCTTCCCTTGGCAAGCAGTAAGAAGCAAATGGCTGCACCAGTCGGGGATCGCGTTGTAGCCTGGGTGCCGGAGCATTAGCAGCCTGGTTAGAGCTCGCACTGCGTCAGTCGTGCTCCACACCCCGCGCCGTCAGCTGACCGGCCTCCTGCAGCACCAGTGCAGCAGCAGACTGCAGACGCTGCTGGGGAAGCCCATGTTTCCCATCCTGGGCTGTAGATTTCTTCTCTTGCAGCTGTCCTCTTGGTATGCATAATTGATAATCACAGCTGGAGGGTAGATCGTTTGTGGAGAGATGGACAGTCAGCCGAGCAGTTGGAAGGATAAGGGTATTTGTTCTTTCACCTTTTTCTCCTTTTTTTTTTTTTTTTTTTAAAGCTAAAGATGCTGCGGGTTGTTTTTAGCAATTGGTGTTTGTAGCATGTATTTGATTGTGAAATGTATCTGAAGACGTAAGATCTATTTGTGCTGCATGCAAAATTGTAAAAGCTGTAGGTTAAAATGAGTAAATGTGAGCAATGCAGAAGAATAAATTATTTATGTAGGTGAAATAGCTTGTGTGACGCTGCGGATCTTTTTCAGTCCTACAGAGCATATTAAAGAACAGCTTGTTTTGGTATGCACTGCACAAATACCAGCATAGTCCAAATTTAGTCGATGTTCCTTTGAAAATCCTAGATTATTAATAATTTAACAATACTAACCATTAACTCGAAAGAATGTAGTGTCTGCAGTTATGCAGTTTAATAATTTTATGAGGAGAAATTGCATGCAGACCACAGCAGGGTGGTGGTTTGTTTTTTTTTCCTTCTGTTTGGCATAGTGTGTTTGGAGCCCACCCTTAATCACGTTTGCTTTGGATTTTTCATAATTCTGTTAGATTTTAGGTAAAACCGTGTCTGATTTTTCAGAATTTACAGCCGTAATATCAAATTGTTTTAGGTAAATAAGTAACTAACCTTAAATTAGTGTGGTTCTGACCTTTGTTCCTGTAACCACCAATGGGAGATCACCAGTGTAAATCTCTGTGGGTCATTATATTAGTGCTCAGTGTGTAAGAGTTTAAGCCTTATTTGAATACGTAATCTTCAAACTTTATCAACAAGACAAGCTCTAAAAAATTCTAATCATCTCTGGATACTTAAATATCTTCTTAAAGGGCCCTGCCGTGCTTGGTACTTGTGAAGTTTTCCTCCTTTTTCATAACTATTGTTCAAAATCTATGTTTTTTTCTACTTGGACAAAATCGCCAGCTGTCTAGACTCCATAGAATGCTCTATCAGAACCTAAATATGTAGCAAAAAAGCCCTGCAGGGGAGAAAACTTTGCCCCTGCAAAACAACTTTCTAAAAGTTCTAATCTTTCATTCATCTTTTCATTAAATATTAGGAAAAATGTTCTGCAGTGTTTAGTAATATGTTCTTGATGTGTAACTAGTTTAAATGTTCAGCACTCTATACGTCGGGCCTGAAATTCTTGGGGTGGGAAAAAAAAAAAGAAAGGAGCAAAAAGAAAGGGGTGAGGTCAGAAGGGTTTTGTAAAAATTGAAAGGCAAGTTCCCGTTGGGTATTCAGGCCCAATTTTCAGCTTGCCTTTTACAACCCGGCGAGCAGGGTTGGTGGTGGGCTGTCCCTCACTGCAACTGAAAGCAGACATTTCCGAGCCTAGGATTTGAGGCCTGGAGAATAATGGAGGCTTTCTTGGTTGAAAATTAATGAGTTGCCAATCATGAGCGTGCCTGTATGGCACGCTTGGGGGGAGCGCGCTAGCCAGGGCGAGCCACGCTGTTAGAGCTGCACGGAGGCCAGTAGCGCGGGGTCCGTGCGCTTGGCTTCTTCGCAAGATGTAGACCTGGCTGGCGTGTAATGGAACTGGCCTCAAATGGACACAGCAAACCTGAACCCGCCCTACGTGCATCTTGCGTGCTGGTATAGCTGTTTCGAGCGGGGTTTTAAATTCCTCTTCCCCCCTCTTTGTTTTTACATGGTGGCATCCCCTTAAGGTGGAGGAAGCTGGTTTAGTGCCTGTTTCTCCCTCCAAGGAAGTCCCTACTGCCCTGAGGTTTAATTATAATTTAACTTGTAGAGATAGAGTCTAAAAGAAAATGGAAACAGAGCAAAAAGAAAATGGAAGCGGAGCAAGAAGGTGGTTTTCTGGGGAAGCAGAAGAGTCTGGTTCCTCTCCTTTTGCAACTGCTTTTGAAGCCTGGTTTCGCATGGTTTCTGATAGCATTTATTTATAATGTGACGAAGACGCCTTGTTTCGTGTGTTCTTCCTTCGTTAGGTCAGGCTCCAGTGGCATGGAAAATGATGGCTAAAGTTCAGGGACTGATTGCACTATTCATCTTGCCCCAAAATAAATATAGAAGCAAATATTGCAACATGCAAAATGCTAAAAAATAACCTTTAAAAAATGTAATGATCAAATGTAAAACAGAGAAGAGCCAAAAGTATGGTTCATAGTTAGACTTTCCAACTAAAGCACTACTTTGTAATTAATATAATCTTAAACTTGATTTTGGTCTGCATGTTTCTTGTGCTACAGCCATAGTAGTTGAGGAACCAGCATAGTGAAAGTGGTATATCCTGTGGGATTGATTAATACCTGTGGTATTGATCATCTAGATAGGCAGGACAAAATAGGTTTACCTTGGGGATGGCATGATGCTTATTTTAGCACTTTGAAAGACAGGCCCCCATGGAGTAATCGGTACTAAAATGTCTAACATTTTTTTTTTTTTTTTAAATTATTTTGATGAATTGTTTTAATGGCTGAATAATGCTGATGATGAACACCACATCTCTACTCCCAGGCTATCCCAAGATTATTTTTTCTTTTTATTAATGTGCTGAAAAATCTATCTGAATTCTGGTTCAGATTAGTTACATGGTGGAAAAGTTTGCATAGGCTTGTGCAACCCTTGAGCTTTTTAAATTTCTATCGTGAGTAATCAGGTCTTTGGAATGGTTTCCCGAGTTCGTACTTTGTGCACACATGCACGGGTGTACAATTAAGTAGAAATGAAAGAAAAGCATTGCTTTGGCTCATTAATAGAGACAGAATTTGCATTTTTGGGGGACAATCTGGCAGCGTCGGACTTCATTTTCATTCTAGCATGTATTTTTTGAAATCTGTATCACTTTTGCTCGCTAGGGTTTGCGGGGCAGATGTGCCAAGGCCGAACTGCGTGCGATGCCGACTTGTTTTCTGACCCTTGGGATCCAGTTAGACAAGCCTGTCAGTCCCACTGGACGTGCCGCTCCTTTGTCGTGCCTGTCCGGAGGACAGGGAGAGCTCTGTTGGTTGAAGTCAGCTCCACGTGCTTGGCACCACATGCAGCCATGCAATAACCACCCAGTTCTACCAGTCTGGGATTGTTCTCTTGTTACTGGTTTGCAACAAGGCAGTCAGGGACCAAACGGGCTTCCAACACATCTGAGCAGGGTATTCCGTGGCCCAGTCTGCGACTGCTTCTGCTTAGGATGCCAACCGTGATTTTAAATGGTCATTCTGATGTAGGAAATCTTGAAAACGTCAAACCCCAGCCTGCTGACTTTCTGTCAAGTTTGTGCTTGGCAGACTTGGACCACTTGGTGGGTTGGTGGCTTCTCCTTGGGTTGGTCTGTCTCCAGCTGGGGCTGCCCCACACGGGGCTTGTCCAGGCTTTGAAAATGAAGCTGCTGCTCCGTACTCTGCGTGAAAGATCAGTGGAAACCTTGAAGATGGCTGTCGTCTGTAAACATGAAGTTTATATAGCGTAACTGGAAAATGCCTCCCTAAACAGAATTTAACAGCAGTTCGCTTCTTTGTGGTCGGGTACTGGTTTTTGCTGGTCTAGAGTTAATTTTCTTCAGAGCAGCCTGTATGGTGCTATGGTGACAGTTGTCACCGTGCTCTTCAGATGCATGTGAAAGCTGCCCATTCTCAGAGCTTCTATTACAGTTCTGTATTAGTACAACGCTGGCTGTTCTTAAATTGATCCAGAAAAGGCTCTTACTTGTGCTTCTACGCTATTTTTACTATTTATAGAGAATTTCTGCTTACCTTTCAGATTACAGAAAGGTTCTAGTGTAACGGCCGTTGTTCACACAATGTTTGTAAATCGAACGCTGTTTGCGTTTTTTTAAAACTTCCTTCTCCTTTTACACAAACAGCCTTTCTTTGGCGCTGAAACCCATTTTTTGTTTGTTTCTGAACACTGGATAGAGAGTAGTTGTCCATTGTGAAGGCGACTCTCTCTCCCGCTCGGCAGCTGCATTCCAAGGACTTAGCGCAGAGGCAGCCATTGGCGGGGGCCGGCGAGATGTCGCGCTGGCAGGCAGCGCGGCGGCAGGCGGTTGCGTCGGTACGGGACGTATAGCTGCCGACCTCCGAGCGCCCTCGCAGGAAGTGAAAGGGCTCTGGGTAGTCAGCTGTGCGGGATCTGGGTGCATGCAGGCACACTCAAGATGGATGCCAAAATGGGTTAGTCCCTTTTTCTTGGTTTTCTTTAATAGATGTGAATTCAACTCGCTTGTAGATCTTGAGGCTTTTAATTTCTCTTTCTAAATAGGGGAAAAAAAAAAAAAAGAGAGGGTTACTTGGTTCAGGTTTTTTTAAAAGAGGATTATCCGGTTGAATATATTAAGCCACTTGTTTTTGTCATCAAAAAACAATATGAATTTTTCAGTTTTAAGTTAAATGTCCGTGAAAGGAAGAAAAGACTTCCAAAAAAAAAAAAAAAGCCAAACCGGTGATAAACCTATCACGGCACTTGCTTTAAAAGCAAAATGTAATTGGATGAGTTCTGCATGTAAGGCACGGATGCTAGCAGTACTATTTTTAGACGTGCCAAGTGACAGTTCGTGCTTACCAAATGTAGGCAGCTGTTCTTGCTTTAGAATAGGCCTGGAATACTTGCATTAAATGCATGAGATTATAGTTTGTATTGTGTAAAATAAAGCTTAAAATGCTTTCCATGAGGAAAGATTCTGCTTGGCAGGGCTGTTCCTGAGGATTGGTTGGGGTTTTTGTTTTTCTGTTTGGTTTTTCTTTTAATCTGCTGTGAATATTTCGTGTGTAAGTTAAAGCCAGAAAGCTGCTTCTAGTAATGCTTTTAATATTTTTTTTTTTACTTTAGAAAGAGATGCAAATACCTGTCTCTGATCAATTGGAGAATAGAAATCAATTTCCTCATGTACTCTCTTGGACTGAAAATCACAAATCGGTTTTTCAGTGACTTACCCCACTGACTTTCCCTTTGCGGAATTTACAATGCAACCAGATCCGTCTGTCGCTAAGCTGAGGCCGATACGGTCGTTCTCCAGAGGGAGTGGAGGCAGAGTGAGGAAAAATGCTTCATGTGCAGCTTAGCTCTGGGCTGGGAGGTCCCAGCCTGGGGATTTTTTCTTATTGATTACTGAGAAGAAAAGACTTGGAGATGGGTGGCTAGAGGCCATTTGGCGTTGTGCTTTAATTCCAGCAATTTACCTTCCTTTCTTGTGCTTTGGAAACCACCCTGCAGATGAATTACCGTCTTTACATGCCTTACAACTGGGTTCAGGTATAATGCATTACTGCTTGTAGTAAGTGATTTCCTATGAAGCCGTAAGAACCCACTATCGGTGGAGAAGCTTTAAAACTGTGTTACAGAGGAGGGAGTATCTCATTTACAGAACTAATGCTGGCTGCAAACGGAGAGGAGTAGGGCTCATACTTGGTGTGCCACATGATACGGGAGCAGCACCCAAATTTGAATGTATGGATGCTCAAATTGCAGCATTTAAAAATAAATACCGTGTCAGTATTTGAAGCAAATACTCAGAAAGAAATTATTTTTTTCAGAGATTTCTTGCATGATTTAGGAGCACAAAATCCACCCAACTTTTTTTGGCAAGACTGGTTTTGAAAATCTCACCCAGGTGTTACGGATACTTGCAGCTCAATTTAGGTTTACAGTTTACAGAGATTTTTAGGTCAAGCTCACAATTTCATTCGTAAGCTCCATTCACGTGCTAAACTTGCTAACGTAAGGTGTACAGAGACACTAATAGACACTTTTGTGATTAGAAGCAAAGCCAAAGAAGCCAAGGAAAATGTTAAATTTAGGGATTATAGCCCATACAAAAGGAATTCTGTGATGACTTGATTTTGTTTGTTTGATTGATTTTTACAAATATTAAAGAAAAGCTGTCTTGCTTAGAGCTTCGCTTGTTTGACAGGGAAAACAGAAGTGCAGCTTTGTAACATGAAGAGACCCGGTGCAATGACAGGTCAAGAGGGTGGATGGATAGGCTGGGCTGCAATTTGCCGAGGACTTGAGATGGGTGCTGTTGTGAGAGCAGGGGTGTCACCTCCTTCGGTTGGCTGCTCTATCTCTCACCCCATATGTTTGTGGAGTCACATGGCGAACCACATCCAGAATCTGATCTGGCTGGCTGCTTAGTTTTTATTTTATTTCTTTGGTGCAGTAGTTGTCAGCGGCATACGGAAACCCAGGCTGGCCCTGCGTGTGGCCATGCAGAGGAAAGGAGTGGGATGGAGCGGTGGTGGAGGGGTGAGGCTGTTTATTTCCACAGCAGTTTTGGTTTGTGACAAATTTAAGGTGTTCATGCAACTGTAACCTGATTTTGTCTGTAGAGCTTCAGGAAATTGCTGAAACGTGAATTAAATGTTTGAATAACATATTTTGCATTATGAAAACGGCAGCTTTAAGGTTCTGACCGGGGTTCTCATCCTTCCAGCGCCTGCCGCTCAGTACGGTTTCCCTACGGAAATAATTAGGAAAGGACTTCAGCTTCTGAAACACTGTGAAATTGCCCCGTAGCCCCAGTGGCATTTTCATGTTGTACTTACAAAGGGATTTCGCGGACTTTGCCCTACAGAGGCTACTAAGTATTTAATGTTGGTGCATGGCCACATTGTTGTCCTGTAAGAGATAATAGTCAAAATTAATTTTTTTCATTTTCTTTTACAGTCATTCAGAGTAAGAACCTGTTTTGAATTGTGATATGCTATTTTACAGTTAATTTTGGTGATGTTTAGGACTGCTAAGTTTGTGTTGTAATCATTTTTCTAGAATTTGAGTTCTGCGTCTAAAAATTCTTAACATTATTGGTATTAACAAGCAGTTTTGATGCAGAAGAGGAATTTGTTCTTGTGAAAATCTAATCCGCTGTGGAAGTAAAATCATCAAGAATGAGTTTTATTGTGTATCTCACCATGAAGTATAAAACTGGACTAGATGCCCCTGCCCAGCTCTGTGCCCAGCCATGGAGAATGACGTTTGCAGATTTCATGAGTTCAGCAAGCTGATGAACGGGATGCAGCTGCACCTCAAAACAAACAAATCTGCAATGGATGTACTAAGCCGTTACCTATGAGTTGTGCAAGGGTGTAGTTTACTCTGAACAGTGATGCTAAAAATGGCATAATACCGTGTTCTCTCATGAGGGTCAGATAAGGAAAAAATAAACGTGGTTTACAAATGATGTGTTTTGCATTGTAGCACAGCAGATTTAGCCTGGATTGAAATTTCAGTGAGATTATTCCCTCTTGATGGCTCAGCCTGTCACCCATAATCAACATTATAAACTCCCATGGGCATGTCTTCAGTCAAAACGAAACAAAATGAAGTGTTAATGAGTCTTGAGCAGTGCCTTTGCAAGGCACTACCCGACTTGCAAAGGTATAATGGTTTTAGAGAGCTGGTGGTGTCTTGTCATTTGTCCTAACGGGGAATCAGAATCAATCTCTTCAGTGAGTGACCTCCACAAAATCCACAAAAATGAAATGAAACGAAGCACACACGGCTGTGGGTCTGGTGCAGAATACAGCATAGTAGTTGAAGAGATTAATTCTGACATTGCTTAAGGGTAGAATTGTTCTTAAATTTTAGCAATTACATTTGAGGTAATCCTAATAACAATAATCCCAATAATCTGAAGTCCAATGCAAAATCAGCGGTAAAATAACCTATTTCCAGTTGTAATTTCAGCTCTGGTTTGACAGTGAGATCGCGAGTTTCATTCTTGATGATTCTCAGCAGTCAAATGAAAAACGTTTTACTGTTTTCATATGGATGCAAAAGGTATCGTGTTCTAATTTCTCACCTTTTTTAAATTTTAGTTGTTGACCTCCTTTACTGGCGAGACATTAAGAAGACAGGAGTGGTGTTTGGTGCCAGCTTGTTCCTGCTGCTTTCATTAACAGTGTTCAGCATTGTGAGCGTGACGGCTTACATTGCCTTGGCCCTGCTTTCTGTGACGATCAGCTTTAGGATATACAAGGGAGTTATCCAGGCAATCCAAAAGTCTGATGAAGGCCACCCGTTTAGGTGAGATTTTTCTTTTCATTACGAAAAAGTGTGGTGTTTTGGGGAGCAGCAGTATTGGTGCTCTTAGAAGCAGTAGATGACATATGCCATAATATGTTGCATAATAATGTAAATAGTCTCTGTACTGAAAAATCTGCTACCCAGCCTATGACTACTCTTCTTTTGGTTTTCCTCAGTAGGCGTACGCAGCGGTAAAGAAAACGAATTGAGCACTTGGTACAGGGGATTTCCCTGGGAATGCCAGAGTATCTTACGTTACATTAAAAAAAAATCTATATACTTCAATCTAATGGAGTAATATGTGCATTTTAGAACGGTATAGTCTTCAGAATGTGAACCAGTGGCAGATGATGTGCAAAACTTAAAGAATACCCAGGAGATGCAGCACTTTCAATGCAATATATTCAGAAAAAAATCAGAATAAATGTAGCGGGGGATGTTTTTATCTTTTCGGAACTTTTTTAAAGAATGCTCTTAAAATTTATGTTTTAGTATGTAGCAGCATAGCTGTGTTCTCCACACGCAAGGCTGCCTTGTCATCAGCAGAATCCAGGTTCATTGCAGCCTGCCCAGATCAGAAATCCAGAAACTTGGACTCTGCATTCTAAGGCTTGAGGACCTGAATCATAGGATTAATTTAGGTCCTCAAAGAGGACATCCGAGCTCTTTGCTTTAAGTGATGAGCTAAGTCCTCGGGGCATACCGTGTGTGCACTTCCCTGCAGTGTGGGAATATGGTATCCGTGGTATTCCTCCTTTCCTGTGTCGAGTACAGCGGTGCCCGTTATCACAGAGCTGCCTCTTCAGAGAAATAAAAACTTATTAATGTGTCAGAGTACCTACTAAGAGTGCATGTTTCCTGTGGCCATACCAGCCCCTTCCCACACTGCCCAGACTTGCTTCTCTCCTTTGTCAATCAATGAAGTGGGTCAATCTCAATTTCCCTTACACCTTTCAGAAACTCCTGCTTGCCCCCCTGTTCACAGCGCTCTGACTAATTTTGCGGTGTTTCAATTAGTCTCGTTCTCTTCCTCTCATCTTCAGTACGGCAAAGTAACATGTTTTCTTGGGTTTACCTCCATTCCTCCCTGACTATGTGCAGTGGCTCATTTACCCAGTGGAAGCCGATCTGTGCCTAAACCAGCTGTGGGACAAAACTGGGGAAAAAAAAAAGGAGTATTTGCTTTCAAGCTTAGATGTGATATAAAAAAAATACATCTGAACAATTGGCAACAACATTCAGTAGAGCAGTATGAAATATATATCTTCTGTAAACGTAGTTTTTTCTTTGAGTTTGTTTTTTTAAACCATCGAGGCCTTGTATGGCCATCCTTACTCCCCCTCATTAGGGTGCATAATTCCCGGTTGAAATCCTGTTTGCTAAGCTGCCCAGTTGTGCTCTTCAGTATCCAAACAGCATTTCCAAGTTTGCCAGTTAAGTTCGTTCTTAGCAAGAACAAGCAAAACTTGTTCTACCTGTGTTCTCTCTGCAGTTTATTTCTAAAAATACTGATACTCATAAGAAGCTTCCAGACATTCTTGTCCCACAGACCTGGTTGCTTACTTTTTATCTGTATAGCTTCAACTACAAGAAGTGTATTTTTACTGGAATTGAGTTGGACAGTGAAGAGCACGTCCATGGGATCAATTTAGGTTTTGATTCAGGTACTGAATATCCAGCTGATGAGCTGAGAAGGGTGTGCAGATTCCAGCCAAGTGTGGATAGCAGAGTGTAGCCTTGAAATGGCCACCCTTTGTAGTTACCATTTAAAGTATTTTAATTTGTTTTGGACTTGCCACAAGGCCATGTTTAGCTTTGCCTTAAATGACATATGTAGGAGCCTCAGCTGTGCGTTTTTTGTTTTTAAAAAAAATGAAAAAAAACCACCCCAAAGCAGAACCCCCCCTAAACAAAAGTTTAACAACTGTAGTAACTGTAAAATGAGTGCCCTTTTACAGATGTGCTGCATTGCTCCTCCCTCCAACAAGCAAATCAGATAAATAAATTACTCTTTATTTAAAGAGTCTAAATTGCCGTAGCCACTGCAATTGCAGATAAAAGTCACAGTGTAGTGGAAAGAGCACTTAACCAGACGGGAGCTTCTGTCTTTCTGTTAAAAGAACTGCTCTCGCTCTCAGAAACTTTTTTAGCAAATGATGAAAAACTCGCTCATTTTACCATGCCTTAGTGTGTTTGTTACAGCTTAATGGTGATTTCGGAAGTGCCTTCCAGCAGTATGAATGCATATGTTGCTTTTGTAGGATTTTTTTCTCTTTGAGAAATGTAGGAATCTCGTAGGATATTAGGCCGCCTAATGCAATAGCAAAACCAGAGAATGGCACCCCCCTGCACCCCCCAGCCTGTCTGTCTCTCATTTTTTTAAATACACGTTGGCCTTTTTGGTGTACTAGATCACGGCACGTGCCGAGGAGCAGGAAAGGACTTCATAGGCGACGCAGCATGTGTGTCGGTGGTGCTGGGCGCTGCTTTGGCCACTCGCTAGCCTCATCTGCTCACACACATTTGCCGGCCAGCGCACCCTTTTTGCCTAGTCCGGGTAGGACTCTGTGTGTGACTTAGTAAATGCGCTAGCACAGCATAGCAGTAAGAAAGAAACATTTTTTTCTTTTCTTCTAAGAGGTTGTGGGGTTTTTTTAAGGTTCGCTTTCACCTTCTAAGAATAACTTAGGTTAGTTCTGTTCTGTCCTTTTAGCGTTCCTCATACGGTGAGGTTTTTCTCTTTATAACATAAAAAGAATGCATGTTGATATTGTGTATGTAACATATAACGTGTTGATACTGTTTGGCAGCGCTCTTGCAGCCAAGTGTCATAAGCTCCTCTCTCTTGCAGGGCTTACTTGGAGTCTGATGTCGCTGTGTCTGAAGAGCTCATTCAGAAATACAGTAATGTTGTGCTTGGGCACGTTAACGGCACAGTCAAAGAGCTGAGACGCCTCTTCCTAGTCGATGACTTAGTTGATTCTCTGAAGGTAAGTTTACTTCAGCTGTAGATAGATCTGTAAACAGATTCCTAGCTTAGCAAAGCCCACTGATCCTTATAAACGTGAATGAACGATGGCATCTTTGGCTCCGTGTAAGTAAATACCGAGTTTTAGTGTGCTTGTTGGAAGTACTAAGCCTTTTTGTTTTTCAAGAAGTATAGCTTTCTGGTAGCCCCACTGAGTTGAACATAAAGTGCTTCGTGCAGTAATGGAGTGGATAACTTTATCGGTACTTTATTTTGACAGTATAATAAAGATGAGTGGAAAACTGAAATAAGCTCTGGCTGCATGCAGTTCACAGCTGTTATACCTCCTCGCTGGTGCTTAACAGCAGAAATCTTTTAAGAAAACAAGACATTGGGCATTCAGAATTTGTCGCTAACATGTACCTCTCCCTCTTGAAAAATCTATGTTTCGGGCTAGACTGGCACGGTCTGGTTTGGTTTTGTTTTTCTGTTTGTTTCTGTACTGAGACCAGCAAGCCATTGGTGTGCAGTCCCTTGCCGTAAACAGCAGGAGTTCTGGTGTCCCCTTTTTTGCTGGAGGAGTGGGGCCTGAGGGGTGCCCTTACTTTGCTGGGAAGGTGGGAAGGTGGACGCCCGTTTCAGTCCCTGGATTTGGGTGTGAATAGCTGCTGCTTTTAGTGATGCAAATTACTGAAATGGGTTTTGCAAGTTCCTCTACCTCAAGCGTGCAGTAGCGCCTAACAGGTATCTTGAATATACCCAAGTAGTATTGAATGGGATCTATTGCAGGTGGCAGAGCAAAACTGACAGTGAAGAATAATAATTAAAAAAAAAAAAGAGAATTGGCTGAAAACCTCCTTTAGTTTTGTTCTGTGAGAATTATATTCTCTTCTTTCAAGCTAATCGCCTTTCTTCATTTTTCAAACAATTGTTTCCTTTACTGAGTACAATGTGTTGTCCATTTCTTTTTCAGTTTGCTTAATCTTCTTGAAATAAAGTTGCATTTATCCTCCAGTAAATCCCTTACTTAGTGCTCTGTAAAGTCCTTTGAGTTGTTGTGGGGTTGGGGGAAGGGGTTTCTAGTGAAACTTGGAGAAAAATGGGAAGGCTCTAAAAGTCTTTGTTATATTTGTGGAAGAGGAATCGGAGGCAGATCTCAGGACCTTACCCAGCGTTTCTAGATCCAGTTTCTCATTATGCTCCAACTTAAACACAGAGTTTGAGCCAGAAAAGTTGCACCTGATGCCGTGGAAGTCTCCTGCAATAAGAGTCCTTTCCCTCTGGAGAAAGGGAAGATAATAAGGCTGCTGGGCTGTTACCTGGCGTCTGCTGCTCATGATCAAGACTCATTTTCTCAGAAGGGAAAGAGGAGAAGGGATATTAGCTCAGGGTTTTGCGTAATCATCTTCCTGCTCCTAGAGGGCTGTGCAGTAAAAGTATTTTTATGAGGTGACTGTGCATTCTTATTTTCTGATTATTTTTCTGGACATGATCGATACTGTTGCAATCATTTTATGGCAAAATGGCTTAAATACGGCCATTATTGTCTGTGCCTCGCCAGTGTTGCCACACAGGGATTGCATTTTGATGGCTAAATCCTCTCACCACTGCCCTTCGCTCTGGTCTGTAAGCAGCTCTGTCTCGCCTTCGTGCTTAGGTGACCAAGTACTTAGGATTCATCTCTGCAGCATCTCAATGCCAGAGCCTTGACCAAAAGAATTATTGCTACATGGCTAGAATTGCATTTTGAGAACTTAAACTTGGTGTGCAAGGGAGGAAGGGAACATATTCTTTGTTTATTGTGGTTTTTAAGGGCATTGAGTTTCAGTGTTCGAAGAAAAGTTATTTTGCTTAAGATGTGTTTGGATCTGATTAAACAACATCACAGAAAAACTTGCAGTCACAAGGTCACTTGTATTTCTTCAATAATTAAGCCCTTTGTGGTATGTTCCTTCATCTGAGTTATAAGAATTTCCACACCATTTGTTTAGAGATCCCAATCCCTTGCAGTAAAGGAAAAGGAAGCAGTGAAGAGCCAGCTGCTATTTCAGTTCACACCGTTTTAAAAATTAGGCCTTTCAGAGGAATTACGTTAGAAGTAGAATTAATTCCAGCCCGAATGTCTTCAAGGCACTCTAATCACTTTTAAAATACTATGGTAGCATAGGAAAGACATGTTTATTCAGCTGCACTAATTCCTTTCCCCTCTCTTCTTCTGACATTTAAAACGTTTTATGTAGGTTAATTAGCCTAATTTATGGTAGTTGGGAGCAACCCTTATATGAAACCAGTGAATGTCAGGACAGTTCACAAGCACAAGTTACTGATTTTGAAGAGTCTGTGCTTGAGGAGAACATTCCCATGCTGGGGGTTTATGTAATATGATGGCCCTGGTTTAAAAAAAATAAAAATATCTTGGCTCGTGTAGTTTAAACATCTTCAGTATAGGAAAGAGCATGTTTGTGTATAATTAAAGTCACAGAGCTTTAATGTAGAAAATGTCTGCAGGTCAGTTTATTGTATGTAATAGTTCTGGCTGTAAAATCTGTCTTGTTAAGATTTTCTTCTATTTTATTAAGCAATGCTTCAGTCATGGAAGTCTTAAAATGGACTCTAAATATTTACGCAGCAGCAGGAGAAGTTCCTGACAGCTCTTGAGGAGCAATTCCAGAGGAGCCCTTGCCAGAGTCCCAGGAGAAACTGCACTTTGTCCTGATAAGCAGCGATCTAGGGCTTCACCCCCGGCTGCGCCGCGGGAGCCGTGCTGACACCAGGGCACAGTTGCTTTCGATTTGTCATTGCTCAACCGGTGTTTTGAGAAACACAGCTCTTTGCTGTATTTAAACTATTTTATAGTAAAGAAACTGATATATGGATGCTTCTGGATTTGCCATTAAATTGCAGTATGCTTTGGGTACTGGGGAGTCATTAATCATTGCAGTGAGGTAGGCAAAAACTCAATGCAGTCCATCAGTTAGACTGGGTTTTGTGCTGGGTTATATATCATTGGTACTTTCAGGCTGAGCTTGGGCCCTGTGCCTTCCTTCTGTCCTGTCCTGAGTGCGCAGGAAGAGCAATATTATCTTTTTAGGTCAATCCTGGGTTGCCTTCTGCTTTTTTTTTTTTGTCTTAGAGCTTTAGGTGTTTAGACATGTTTCAGGTAAGCCTTTTTGCGTTTGTAAGGTTCTCCCAGTTCGTCTCATTTCTAAGGAAAAAAAAAAATAGAGACCAATACGTAAATTTGGGATCGAGATCAACTCCGCTTGATCCCAGGAGCGTTGTTTGAACAGTCAGAGGCGTGTGAAGAGAGAAGGTGTTGTGGGAGGGGGGTTCTGAGGTTTTTGCTGACCTCCGGTTGCTGTGGTAGCCCCAGCTTTCGCAGTAGCTGTCCCTTGCCGACGCGGCAGAGCGAGCGCGGCGGTCTCGCTGGGCTCGGTGGTTCCCTCTCCCCCCCGGTGTGAGTAAGCGTAGCGGGTTAAAAACGGCACGCACGACACGGTTCGTTGGTAGACCCCGACGCTGCTCTGGACAGACCTTAGGAGAGGCAAAGCCTGTGTCAGTCAAATGTTAACTCCTGGATTTTGATCTTCCTTGGGCCGTGTATTCAATGCTCGCTAAATAGGATTGCCCGGTTCTGATAATGGTTGGACTTTGGGATCGGTTCATATCTGTTACACCTCTGCTTGACAATAGCTCACATTTTCTGACTTGGTCATAGTCTTCAGCAATATCACCGAATGTTCCCCTGACCAGGGTGGTGCTTGGCTTCGCTAGCTGTGTTCATGCAGAGGAGGCGTTGGATAGCTCTCAAGCAGCTCTGCTGGGCGTGCTCGAAGCCGGCGTATTTGGTTTACTGAACGCGCAGCCTGCAAGAGAATAGTTCTGACTGATCGCAGGCTTGGGGGCTTTTTGCAGTAGGAAAAGTTGTCGACTTTTCCCCCTTCGCTGGGGAGGGGGACGTGCTGCCTGTGCAGACTTGCTCTGAAAGGAAAGTATTTGCTCCGTTAAAACATCTTGTGCAAAGAGGCAGGCAGCCAGCTCTTACCCTGGCATTGCGGAGAGCAGAACTAGGCCAAGGTTTGAATGAATCATGAGGGAGTTTAGAGAAATCTGCTTTATTTTTCTTGATAAACCTGCCAAAATCCTTTAGTGGGAATGCAGTCGATGGTAACGCTGCAGCCTTGTCTGAGGGTTAACTTCGTGCCTCTGGCGCTGCTTGCATGACACCTGGAAAGGACAGGCAGATAAAGAAGTGCATCGTTTGCAGTCGGTCCTGCTGAATTTTGAATGGGATCAGCTTTGAATGAAGCTCTTGAAGTAAACTGCATTTCAGTACAGAGGTCATGTCATTAAACCTGTATTGATTGTCATGCCCTTATCTTATTGTTGGCTGTTAATTTTGTTTGGTTTGGATATTACGCATCTTAGAACAAGCTAAAAATGGCTGTTTGGATACATAGCTTCAGAGTAACTCAGCTGCAGGCTAGATCCTTGCCCACACCCACAGTCCTTCCACATCCATTTTTTTCTTCCCGGTGCTTTGTACCCATCTTTCCCTCGCGTGCATCTCCCGCTTATCGGAGTGCTTCACCTTCGGTTGTTAACTGTGCCCAGAGCTTCTCTCCCTGATGCCAGCAGCGGCCTCCACAGCGTCTCTGTCCGGCTCTTCGGTGTTTTGCAGGGTCTTGCACAGAAAATAACCAGACATGCTTAGTTGATTAACGGGCTGTGGGTCTCGCCTGTGTGCTCTGCGCAGTGCAAAGCGTAGTTCAGTGCTTAGCAAGAAAAAAGCCCTGGTAAATTCACCGTGTCTGACATCCAGATCCTGGCTTCTGCTCAGTTCCTTATGGGCTGTGCAACACTAGAAGAAACGGCTGGTTTTCCCTGGGGAGGAGTCCTACACAGAAATAGAGCTGGCAGCCTCCGGCCCCCTCCCGCCCGGCATAGGTCAGAGGTGTGCTTGGGACACTCTCCACCTGGCAGAACGCTGAGGGGCTTGGACTTCTGCAGGTCTTCGTGCAAAGGCAGTGAAGCGGAGCCTGTACGCGACAGGGAGCCGCACGAGTGCAGTCGGCAGGGTGGCGGGGGACGACGGTGTCTGAGCGCCTGGGATACAAAGCCAGAAATTATGGGGGGGGGGGCAGAAAAAGTCAATTAAGCCACCCTTACCATGTTACCTTCCAGACAGGTTTTTCCCCGATGTGGCAGAAACCTCTGCCTGGTCTGCTCAGCGGTTCACCGAGGCCTTTGCTGAGCCGACGCGCGATTGCGATGGTTTGGTGCCGCCGCTTGCGCTGCGGCCCCGGCGTGGATGCGCTCGTGTGTTGGCCGTTGGGCTACCACGCCAACAAGGGACCTGCTTGCTTTCTGGCTCTGTCACCGAGCGCTGTGTCCTGCGCCGGGCCTTTAACCTCCCCCTGGCCTGAACTGTTCCATCTCTTGAAGGGCGGGAGGCAGGAACCGTGTTTGCCCATCGTTAGCAAACCCGGGCTTGGAAGTGCTGCATAAACACAGAGGGCCTTGAGCGGCCACCGAGTCCTGACAGCTTTTGGTCCCTGCTGGCTTGGGCTGAATTCAGCCCGATGACCTAGACGCAAGAGGCCGCATATCCTATTACCGAACCCTTCAGCCATCTTGTCACTCATCTATAATTACATGAGCCGTGCAAGGGTGAAGTGGAGTTTGGGGCGTTTTAGTTTCATACATGTGTTTAGCTCTAAAGTTCTCTAACAACGGGTATGTTCTGGTAAGACAGACTGGGCTGACGTTTTTTTTTTTTTTTCCTTTTTAGTTTGCAGTGTTGATGTGGGTATTCACTTATGTTGGTGCCTTGTTTAATGGTCTGACATTACTGATTCTGGGTAAGTGTTTCAAATTGTGTTAAATACCTGGCATACAAAATAACCCTGGAAAAGCACTGAAGCCTGCTCGGTCCTGTGAGGCTAGTGCTGCGTTCTTGAGAGCGTAGCAGTACGTTACAGCTGCGCGTCCTTTTCTAGGACGTTGATAACGCTGCAGAATGGATCATTTTGAATTGCAGCGTTGAATTCCTTGAGATGATTGCTGATTTTCCAGACATTGTATCATTTAAAAGCATGTTCCGTTGTGTTCGTCCCCGTCAGGGTTAGCCTCACTTGAATATCGTCGCTGTATTGTGACTTTGGAGGAGGTACGCAGTCGGCTCCGGCCGTGTTTTGTTTCTTGTGCCCCAGAGCAGGCTGCCTTCAGGTGTCGGAAACCTAAGCATCCTTTTTGAAGAATTTGCATAACCCACAGTGAAAAAAATGAACTGTGACCAAACTTGCTGTGCTGTTAATGAGATCTGGAGAACAGCCCAGCTTCTCCTTAATAGGGATTATTTAAATCACCGGCCAACAATTTTTGTGTGTGGCTTAGTTACTTCTTTTTCTTGTACCTTTTTGAAAGAAAGGCCAAGGTGTGAAAACCAGTCATTGCTTTACCTGAACACCACCCCTTTTGTCCCTATTTAATACCTTTGATGTGCTCTTTTCCAGCTTTGATTTCGCTCTTCAGTGTTCCTGTTATTTATGAGAGACATCAGGTGAGTGTTTAATACCGTTCACTAAATGCTTCATAAAATGAGCTCTATTGAAGCAAAACCAAAATTCATTTCAATCTCCTAAAATCTTGAAAGCCTTTAAAACACAGGGCTTTAGCTAGGAGTCAGAGAAGCAAGCCCACACTGAAGTCCAGACTGTGCGCGCTTCCCCCTCCTCCTTTTTGGTGGAAGTGTAAGGCGGCTTCCCCAGCACAGCGCCGCGAAAGAGGCCCGATTAACCTGGAGGCCGCCTCTCCTCTGAACCAGATCTGGTCAGGACCAAAGCAGCAGTAGGCAGGGTGCGTTAATCCTGATGTAAGTACTTCTAAAACAAGTTCTGAAGAAGCCTCTTTGGAGCTGATATTCAGGGTTTGTCCCCTGAAGCCCTGTGGAATTTGTATCCCTGGCAAAAAAACAGGAGGTGGGAGATGCTCGGCACAGTCCGGTGCTTCTCCTGTGGAGAGACTAATGTAAAAGGAAGAGGTAAGGAGCTGAAACAAACAGCGTGTGATTAAATTATAGCCGCGTTTGAGCAGGGACTGTCTTCAGCAGGTCACGGCACAGGAGGGGGGAGCCAGCTCTGGCTTAGCAGTTCCTTCTCCTCTTTCAAAAACAACGCAGCCTGGGACTTAGGAAGGGAGGAGGAAAGGCGCTGAGCAGATGGCGGAGCCTCTTGGGCTCCTCTCCGCGCCCCCGGGAAGAACAAAGTACGCTGCAGTGAAAGGAAATCCTGTAGCCCCGAGGACAATTTGTGTGGCTTAACCCGGGCTCCTCAAGCCTCTTGGCGAGCTGCAGGCCGCTCTCCGAAGGCGTAAGCCGTTCAGCCGGCCCAGCCCACCTAAGCCGCTTTCCTCGGCCGCGCTGCCCAGCGGAGCCGCCGGCCCCTCGGTTGCGCGCCCTCGCGTTGGGGCGGCCGGGGGAGCGCTGGTGGCCCGTTTGGCGGGCAGCAAAGTAACTGTGTGGGAGCCGGTCTGTAACGTCTGCTGTCTTCAATTTCAGGCCCAAATCGACCATTATTTGGGACTCGTGAACAAGAATGTCAAAGATGCGATGGCTAAGTGAGTCGTGTTTTTTTTTTTTTTTATTTCATTTCACTTTATAAACAATGTTTACAGGTCTTGGTATGTGTGATACTCCTGTATCTAACAAATGCATTACATGCACTAGTCCTGGGAGGAAGAAGTAAGTAAAAAAAAGTCCTTTGTTTAAATTTGGAATGGTTATGAAATCAGCTCCTTTCTTGCTGATGCTGTTGTTTGTTAAGTAAGTTAATCCTATATTATTTCTAATAGAAAGCTGTGTATGTGAAGCCGTTAGTGAAACCCGAGGCCCTCAGCTGTTGCAATTGAGGGGTGGCTGAAGAAGAATTTAGCCGTTTTATTGGTTTCTGTGCAATAGTTTTGTGTTGCTGTGATAATTATGATGTTGCTGGTTTTAAGACTATATGTTTATACCTGCTTTTTTTTGTTTGTTTGTTACTCAAACGCTGTTCTTTTTTTCCCTCTCCTGTTCCTCTTGTAGGATCCAAGCGAAGATCCCTGGGTTGAAGCGCAAAACTGAGTAAAACGCCTGAATCAACTTATCGATAGGACGTTCATCTTTTAAGGGGGAAAAAATACTCATTTGGATTTACATGGGGAGGGTCAGGGAATAGCAAAACCCTTGACATTGCAGTGCAATTTCACAGATTATTTTTTAGCAACGCAGTGTTTGAGGAAAAATAACTGTTTTGACTGCCATGTGTTTCATCATCTTAAGTATTGTAAGCTGCTATGTATGGATCTAAAACTAATCATCTTTCTTTATCCTGTGTGCAGCACTGGCTAATACAAAAGATTTGAGAAAGCTGTACATTTTGCTTCGTCAGAGGTAGTCCCTGCTGCGTTCGGAAGAGGTAGTGCAGGTGGAGCGGAGGATAACACTTCCCAGTTTGTGCACTGTGTATGGTCTGTGTAGATTGATGCAGATTTTCTAAAATGAGATGTTTTAGAAGAATATACCATTTTAGCAAGTTTTGAAAAATCTTGCCTTTTTGGTATGAGTATAGCTGTATTGTGATTTTATTGTTTTATCAATTGCCAATATATATATATATATGTGTTTCACAAAGCTTAGATCTTTCAGCTGCTCCACAGTGCTTCATACTTCAGAGAGTTGACTGATTTCTGGACTAGCTCCATAGCACACAAGCTTGAAAAACTAAAATGTCTCTGTAAACACTAGCATCTGTTTAAAAAACAACAAAAGAGAAATGAGCGAAGGAACCTCCACATATATTAAAAGAAAATTACCGCGTACACTTTGTTGCACAAACGTACAGTAGTTGATTTTGAGCAAATAATTCTACAGTCTCTCAAACTCTGATAATCTGTGGACCGAATATCTAATGCTGCAACTGTTGTTTGGAAACTGAAAACCTTGTTATGCGAGAAATGATAAATGAAAATTTATACACTTGCAGTTTGAGCTGTATTGAACTAAGTCTGTGGAATGCATTGTGAAATGTAAAAAAAAAAAAAAAAAAAAAAAAGGCAAAAAAACAAAAACCCCAAGTATCAATAAAGCTTATAGACATAAAATAATATCGGTATTTTGCTTTCTTGAGGCAAGTTTAATATATTTGTGTTTATTTTGTTCAAGTTCATCGTGATTAAATAGCCATTGTACATGGTGGTGGAAATAGTTTGTCAGACGTATAGCAATGTGCGTAGATGGATTTTTCACGATACCTTTTCTTTTCGTCTGTGCAGTGTGAAGCAGTTTGTTCAGTTCCAGTTACAGAGTTGATGTCCCGAGTAGCTGCGTCGGCCGGTGATGCTCAGTCTGGCGCGTAGCTCTGGTAGCGCAGATTCCTGCCGGCAGCCGGGAGGCCTCGATGCCGAGGGCCCCCGTCGTTGCTGCTGCCAGCGGCGCCCACAGCGCAGCGACGCGGGGGCGACGGCGTCTGACGCCGCTTAAGTGTTGTGAGTTGGTTATTGAAAATTGTGACAGACAAACTTTTAGATTCTGCTAAACAAAGTGAAGATCCTCGGTTTCTTTTATTTTTGAGACAATAGCGTACGATGCCATATTCTAGTTTGAAGGGAATTGTAAAGCAAGGCCTAATTATCTTGTCAGATCAACTTGTTGAGTCTGATTTAAGAGCTGGACATTGAAAACTTGTATCCAAATTTATTTGAGAGACAGATTTTAAATTAATGGCATCTTGACCATTGAAAAATAAAGTCATGCACTAATGTTTTAGTTTACAGTATAATACATCATTACTTCTGAATATTTTATACATAAAGCCAAACCATATAAACATAGAAATTGTGTTTTCCTGACAGACACTATTGCTTTAAGATCTTTTTCACATCACCACTTGTTAATTCATTCTGCCACGCAACTGGTTTTATTTGGGATACAATCAATGTGAAAGGAAGGCAAACATTATTACAACATAGGCAAAGAAGGTGCTTACTGGCATCGCCACCTAACGATTACGTTATTTGATCAAGAAGGTTTCTTTAAAAAATAAGACTGCATAGGGACTCTTATTGTGTATCTGACAAACTGATCTTCTGTATAGTAATATAAGGCATTAATAAATTCAATTTTAAAAAAAGGTGATTCTTTGAGGTTGCTGAAGCACTTTTGTGTGTTAAATGTACATTGATCCACTCCTTTAACTGGATATTCCTTGCATCCAACAGCTACCTTTTTATGCAGCGGGCCTCAGAAGTGGATTGGCAGGAAGTTTCCACAGTTCAAAATTATATTTTCCTGAACTGGGACTAAAGCACTATTTAACATTTCTTTTCAAAGACTACATGTAAGTCTAAATGTTTTATTTTGGCCTTGATTTCTTTTGAGTAACAAACAGTCTTTTTAAAAGAAAGGTAATTTCAAAATATGGATGTTGTTCCATGCCAGAAATCGCAAGAATAGTTTGTTTTGATATTGCCCACATTTTCTGTTCCTTTCTAAACGGTTTCCTTGGAAAAAGTTGAACTTACTTACTTTTCTTTGTCCAATTCCACTGTCCCTGTCGGTTTTGGTTTTGACAAAATGTAGATTAAGAATTGTTCAACAGCTTTACTTGCCTTTTGTGACCATCTGCTCCTGGTCTCTTCCACATGGAGGCAACTCCCCCTCCATCTCAGCTGCCTGCTGCCCTCCTGCCCCATGAGCGCCCAGCCCAGTCCCAGGCCAGGGGGCTGCACGGGGTGCAGGAGAAGCAATGGTGGGGAGAGGAGTCCAAATTTAGCAGAGAGTATGTTTTTCTTGAGGATAGGTAAATTTTCTGGTATCAGAGTGTTTGATTTTCTACTCACAAGCAGCACGGCACTAGCTGCCTGCTGGAGGGTACGCGCAGTCCCGGCTATGATGGCCCAGGCGTTCCTAGAGATCGCTTACGTGGGATGGCTCCAGGAAGCCCCTCCAGAATGGGAAGCGTGGGAAATGGCGGTTCTCGGAGGCTTTCAAGCCACTTCCTTAATAGACTAGATGGCCGCTGCCCGTGGAAGTAGTTACCTATAAAGCACGTTTTCCCACAGACAGGGAGAGTGCAGGAACACTTGGGGAACGACTTCCTCATTATTTGTGTTCAGATTTCTTTAACCGTGTCTCTCCATACGCGCTCTCCCCTCTACTCACCGTTTGAGTTAAGCTTCAAATGCTGGCTGCAGTCAAGCTCCCACACGAACCAGTTGTGAACAGCTTACCAAGAGGCGGAATGCCATCAGGAGTTTGTCCTTAGAACAGCGCATAGCTTCTTGCTCTGGGAAACATTTTGGAATTCACTTGCGAAGGTATTAAAAACCAAAGCAGAAACCAGGGATAATGTAAGTACACATCTGGAAAAGGTGTTAATGGTTAGCCCTCCTCTGTGTGAAAGTTATAGCACCGTATGTTGAAAGCAATTGGTGGGAGGCAAGGCTGTAGCCCAGACTACTGGAAAATTATTCAAAGGCACTTCATGGATAGAAAGTTTTGCCAAATATATATATTTAAAAATAAAATGGACTTAAAAAATGATAGTTTGCTCCTTCGATTACTGAAAGCTGAAGTGTGAACCCCAGCATGCTCATTAAAAGCTTGCAGTTTTACTCAGTGCACCAAATTGGAGTTTTAAGCAAGTGTGGTTAAAGACCACCAGCTTTCTTGAACAAATGTTCAAGCCATAAATTTTGAAGTTATGCAAATTAAAGGGCCCAGCGGTTTCTCAGTGCGCTCCCTTTTCAGACACGGTTTGAATAACACAGTATTAGGCAAAAGCAGCTTTGTGAGTGAACTGTTCATCACTTTGGCCTACCCAGGTTACAAAACGATTCCCTTTCAAACTTCAGCTTCCTTCTCAAGGATATCAGTCTTTCAAATGCAAGATCACATTCACGTTCAGTAAATTCGTATGAGTAATCTGAAAATGTGTAATCCATGCAGCATCGTATGGAGATTACAGCAGCCGAGGGGTAGAGGCATTCGTGGCGGTCCAGTCCAGAGCAGTCGCTTGGTGGTGGCAGTAACAGCAGCAAGAAGAGTCTCCCCTCAAAGGCAGCGCCATACAAATACACTGCAAAGAAATCAATTCAGAGCATCGTTATTTTTCTGAGTAACTTGATGACAGCCTTCAGCATACCGTACTAAGGGAGACAGGCCGCATTGAATACATACGTGGCTATAAAAGTAGATTTAGCAGCAAGATGCCATGTAAAACAACGTTACTTGACGAAGGGCGGCACTGGAATCCGCTGCCTTTTCTCAGGGGAGTTAAAGCATTGTAACTAACTAGTGCGTGCATGTTTTAGTGAAGGCCTGGAGGCTGGACATGCTAGTATTTTACTCTGTATATAGTTACGCTTTGAATCAAGAAATCCTCCTCATAACTATATTGTCAAAATTAAGGCAGCTGATGATAAGCTTTTCTGAGTTGATGTAACTTGCAGCCTGCAGGGTGAGACTTGAGGTAGAGGCAGGCTGTGTTCCTACGCAGCCGCTTTTTGATCTGACGGAGCTTCCTCCTCTCCCACTGTGCAACCCCTTTTTCAAAGAAAAACACTTCCTTTTTCCCCCCCCCCCTTTTTCCCCCAAAGTGGGCAATGAAAACATCTATTTTGGGGTGGCTAAATTTGAAGAGCAACTCATCTCGTGCAATGGAAGGAGAGCCAAATTCACTGCAGGGTGTTGAACAAACTGAACACAACATCTATGCTGCCGGCACTGCAGGCTTACTGGGGGGAGCCTGGTGTCGTGAAACGTACGCCAGCAGTTCTCTGCTTCTGGAAAAGAGGCGCGGTCTCGTTCCCTGGCAAAAATGACTCAATCTTGCAGTCTCTGGCTTGTATTTTTCCTGCTGAGTAAGCAGTTATAAATACCTGGTTCTTGAATGCAGCTTCCTGATACTTGCTCCTGTGAGAACTGGTGCCCTTTCATTTCCTACCTTGTTGCTTTTCAGTTTTCTAGTTCTGCATTTCGCTGTTCAAAAAGTCTTACATTTTGTGTTTAACCACGTTTAGTTGTTGCTCACCTTCCTGTTTGGCCTGACAATAGTGTCCCCTCTCAGCAGTCCTGGAAGCTCAAATCGACGTGGGGAGCGAGGGCGGAGGGGGAGCCGGCAGGAATCACACGTGTGTGTGCGCACACACACTGGTGGTCTTTTTTTTTAGGGGAAAAAAAAAACCCCAAAACACCCCAACACAAACTTAAGGCACCTTTCAAGAAGCCTCCTGTTATTTGAAATGTCTTTCTAAATCTGTCTATCCTTCTGTTCAGCCGGAATTCCTGTCCTACCCTTTGCTGGGCAGGAGCTATTCAGTTATTTTTGTGTGACTGACACCCCACCAGCTGTCTTTGTCTGATCTAAATGTTCTTCAGCCACACGAGTGGTTCCCGTGCCAGCAGCCGGGGCTCCTTCAGCTACCTCTTGGCGCCCAAAGCCTCGCAGGTCGGTGCTGGCCCACGCAGCGACAGGTACGGCCTGCCTCCTCTGCCTCCCGCAGGGAGGAAGGCAAGCCACCGAGCTACAAGCAGCTGCCTGGTAAACACGGGAACCCACAGGCGAGATGTTTTACCCGGCAGAGATGACCTTGTGAATGGCGCCAAGGTGGCAGGAGGGCATCGGGTGCAAGTGACCATAAAATACAGCAATTCCAGAGTAAGAAAAACAAGCTAAGACTATCGCACACCAGCAGGCTTCTGCGAAGGCAGAGTGGGCCGAGAAAGGCGTTAAATGTGTTGCTGTGGGTTTGGCATAGAAGGGTACACGCAAAATTTTTGATCATCATAAAAATAAATAAGCAGTTACCTGCAGTCATCTCCTCCTGTACTTATAACGTACTTGTCGTCATGAGAAAAGCGTATGTTGGTGACATGCGCAGAGTGCCCAAAATACCGCTTGTGTTTGGCCTATTGGAAAAAGAAGTTCAGCAATTAGCGCAGTAGCGTGGCATCACGGAGCGACAAAGTTGCCTTGGGAGTGTAGACAAAATCGCATCCCCAGCAGTGCTGGCGCCTCCCAGCCCACAGCAATCCCAGCTTGGCGCCTGATTCTGCGCGTTGCGTCCTTCCCGGTGGCTGTCACCTACCCTGTCACCCACGAGCCGCTGTCCTGGGGACGGCCGTTCTGCCGCACAGCTAACCCCCACGCTCCCGCCGCCAGCCCTGCCCGGGAGCAGCCTGGAGGTGACCTGCTGGACCGCGCCGTCTGGACGCCTTAAAATCGTACGCTAACGAGTTTGAACATGGGGAAAAGCAAACTGTTCAGATTAAAATAAAATATCCACTTACAAATTTTTCTGTGCATGGGAAATCAAACAGTTTCACCAGACCAAAGTCATCTCCTGTGACTATATTTAGGCCAGCATGGGTCACGCATGCACAATTGACGTCTGCTTTATCTGCATTTCGCGGCCAAATTCCAATGACTTCGTCTCCAAGAATGCTGTTCCAAAACCACGTTAAAAAAAGAGTATTAGACCATAAGATTGACTTGCTGCTGTTCTCTTCCAGAGCGTGGTGGGCAACAGTGCCTGGTAATAAAAACCGGCCTTCTTTAAAAACAAGTCTTTTCCCTCTAAATCATTGCACCGAATGCGATCTCATAACAGAGAGCATCACAGGAACATAGCTTTTTTTGTGTGGCTCTTAAACCATCTCTACCCATAAATCCTGAGGTTTCTCTCCTGTGAAACCACTCGCATCATTCTGTACAAGCAGCTTGTGCAGCTACGGTCTCCTCCTTTCCTTACGGACATGTATGTACCCTCCCACGGTGATTTTTGACAGCAATGTTCTCTTAGCCATAAGCTCTTGAAAGAGGGGATGCTTGTTTGGATGTAGAGTATTTCTTAAAATAGCTGCTCTTCCCTTACTTTAAGTTCCTTTATAATCATTCCTATCTCCCCGCATATTAACTGTCAGATGTGTCTGCCCCACTCCCACAATCTGTCAAGAGTCCTCAGAAATGAGTAATTTGGGGCAGATGCTTATGCTTGCTTGATAGCAGAGCAGCAAGAGTAGGAGGACTCTCACTTACCTTCTCCTAAAAACCTGCCTGAATTATCACCCGCTGTTTACTGTCAGATCTGCTTCTGGCCTGTTCCACTTTCTACAATACAAGCACAGCCATAGATTTGTAATCATGCTGGGAGGGTCCTACAGAAATCCATGTCAGTAAATATATTTTAATGATACCCACAACTCCTTCCTTAATACAATCAGCGCATGTTTCCGTGCCTCCTACGCTGCTCGTGCGTGCTGAGGTGGGATAAGGTAGCGCCTACACCGGCGTGCCAATAAAAGCGAAGCTTGAAGTGGTACAGAGCCACGTCGGGGGCCATGGTTGGGAAGCCTGGGCCAAATGGCAACAAGCCACCGGGGATGTGTGGCAGTATATCGGTATTACTACAGTAATAATTACTACAGACACCAATTAATACAGTAATAATTACTGCAGACACCAACCAGCTACAGATGTGTGTAAACACCTAGGTGTGTAAGGGAGAGCTTTGGGGAAGGGGAGTGCATAAGCTTTCTCTCGCAGGTTTGCCAAAGCCTGGGGACATTTCAAGCGTTTGGTTGACGCAGTCTCATCTTGTGAGCTGATCTTAGTTCTGTTTTACACCTGTCCCCAGTCAGGCAGAGCTTTGTTCTTTTGTTTTTTACCTTGTCCATGTGGCCCATGTGATCTTCTCTATTAACGCAGGATCTGTTATTTGCTTTCCTAGTGGTACCTCGTGCACTTGACGCTTATAGGCACCCGTTGAGACCTGAAAGCAGGAAAGGAAAAAGTTAGTAACTTTGCCATCATTTTCTTTGTAAGATTTGCAGCAGTAATATTCTCAACAGGTTTTACCAGGAAACTAGCATCTACAATAAAATTTCTGATTTTTCAATTAGCTCTAATTCATTCTATGCAATATGAAGTAATACCGACGTTACAGGGTGATAACTGAATGAGGTGTTCACAGGCATGCTGCATAGCTGACAGATTTCCTTTTACTTATATGCTCTCTGGTCTATCTCAACCCAATTTTACTAAATCAGAAAGATTTCGGAAGGAAACCTCACATATTAATTCATCTATCATATGCATCCCATCCTAGGGAAAGGGAGGAGGAGAACTGTTTCTGTGTTGAGGTTGTAATTCACAGTTTCTTTCTCAGTGCTGCGCCCATTCCCTTGACACAAGGGAATACTTTGCCTTCAGCACACGGCTGATCTTGTAAGGGAACGGAGCTATGTTGCTATGGCCGAGATGCAGAACCCAGGAGGAAGACCGGAGTATTTAGAAAGAAAGAGAGGGCTTTCCATAGAGCTCTGCAAACATCCCGAAGCTCTGAGTTGCCTCGGAAGATTTAGAGGCACCTTGAAATTCAGAATAACTTTGGAAAGCCTCCCTCGCCCTTTCTTGCCTCCATCTTGTGACGATGTCTGATAACAGCTAAGGCAGAACGAATACAAACAAAGAGGGGTCTACCCGAGACGTACCTGAATGTACCTGCTGTCTGCAGAAAAATCCATCTGTATGACAAAACTTGCAATGTCTTTGCAGTAGCCGATGCGGTTTAGGGTTGTACCTTGAGTGAGATCATAAAAATCTACAGTATGTTCTTGTGAACCCACTGCCAAAAACCTGTTATCTGGGCTGATCCTAGACAATAAAACATGGAACGGGGATAACATTTACTGTTTCTGTGCCAGATTTTCTTTTGCTTCTCATGTTAACACAAGCGAGCTAATTTCTTTTACTGGAAAACAAGAAAAACCTTCTATCAGTAGCAAGATTGAATCCAAACCCAATCCTGATGCTTAAGAGATGAGGAAGACTGATGATATCCTAAGTAGTTAACCGATGTTAACATTGCACTTGCATAAAGCGCACAGCACGTGTGCAGAGTAACACCGATCCTCTGTGAGGAAGCAACAGGAACTGCGATTTTAAAATGCACTATAATATCAATTCCCATAACCGCAGCTCCACAGCGTACAAATGACTAGCTATATTGAAGTGGATATAACTGAATTAATGACAGGAAAACCAAGCGTGTGTTATATGAGGTATATAAGATACATAGGTATATGTAAAGCCATCAGTCAGCCAGTAAATGCATTTCGTGATTTCATGCAGGTTTCAACAAATGTGGAGTTACCAAAAAATCTGGACATCAACTTGGACACGATGGACTTTTTCTTGAGTAAGGGCTGCTGTGTATTTAGAGAACTTCAATTGAAATTTCTGGCGTACCTGATATCCTGAATTGCAGACTTCCTGTCTCGCTTTTTGCCCCAAACCTTAAGGCTGTTTACAAGTAAAATAACAAATTCTCCGTTCTTCATGCCAATTGCAACCATTTCACCGTCAGGACTGTACGCGGCACATCTTGCTGGGTGACCTAGGTTCACTTTGTTCAGCAGTTTCTGTGTCAACAAAAGCAATAGGCTCATACCTCCCCTCGAGAACACTACCAAGCACATGAAAAGCTTCCAAACACAAAGTATAAAAATCACCTATTAAACACAAATTGTGTACAGTTTCCTCTAAATATAAATCTGAAATTTCACATCAAAAATCACATCCCACCAGGCACACGTCGCAAAACAGACTTCAAAATATAGATGTCGTTCAGCTGGGGGTTTCATGTTTGCATCTATCTTGTTGCAGGGTGACTTTGAGTTTTACACCCGAAAGAAAACTCTGTAGCAGAAAAGGCTGAAAAATCGATGTCCTGTTTGGTTTGAAAGGTGATTTTGATAGCTTCTGCAACTGCTGATCGGGGTAGGTTTTTTTCCATTTCATTTGCGATGTGAAAACATAGTAGAATGCTCTTGCATTTTCACTTACCTGATTGTATTGATGATACATTCATTTTCTGTTTTTCAAATTATCCCTGTTAGTTCAGGTAACTGCCTTTTGAAAAGGTTTATGTAGGCTAGCATAAGCAGAAACCTTTTTGTTATTCTTTAAAATGTTTTATTTATGTTATTTTGAAAAATAGTTGTTGTTATGCAATTTGACTTGGAAAAAAAAAATCCTCAACTACGCATACGCAACGTGATGGGTTCCAAAGAAAGGCTCCAAAAAGGAGGGAGCCATGCCTGCTCGTAAGGCAGGCTTCTGGTCAGGGTCCGGGCACGGGTCAGCGACAGGACAATCTGCGGCACCCAGTCTGTCAGGGTGGAATGAAAATGCTTCCCTAATCCACGCCAGCCTGTACTTTTAGATCAAAATAAGCAATACGCAACCAAAGGCACTCCATCAGCACGGGTGCTTTTAAAGAACCGCATTTCTCCGCAAATTGCTTGCTTTTGGGAAGAGCAGCGTGCTGCCTCCCCAAGGGCTTACACCTTCTCACCTCGCAGGAAAAACAGGACCAAACCAGAAGAGAACCACGCTCTCTTCACGTGGCTGCTCCAAGGTGCGTACGTAGCTGGCACATCGTACGGTTGGAAAAGTGCATGGCTACGTAAAATGATCACTTTTAATCACATACTTTTCAATTTAGCAATACTCACTTTGTCACACAGGTCCCAGATTCTTGCTGTTCCATCATTGCTTGCAGAGATAAATATGTCTTTTGAGGGGTGAGTTGCTAAGCCCCAGATTTCCCCTTCCATGTGACAGTCAATCAACAAATTGGAAGCAGCATTTTTTTCTCCTACTTCAAGGATTTCTCCATCTTTTGTTCCCACTAAAATTTTCCCCTGTTTGTAGCCGAAGAAAAGAATGGGAGATGGGTTGTCAGTATAACAGAGAGAATATCAACAGCAGTAAAGTACTGATGTATTGCAGAAATATCAGCGATAACTCGTCCTGCTTTATATTGCTGGTTCATGCAGCGTCTTAAAAACAGGAGAGGAAAACACTGATACTGATCTGGTATCGTGTTCTGGTGTTACTGCTGAGTGACCGCAGTGGATTTCCATCTTACCATTACAGATTTTAATTCAGATCAAAGTGTTTACATACAAGTTGGCAAAGCACGATTCTCATGCTTCTGAGGTGACTAAATATAATTTTGGGGCAATAATAATAATAATAACAACAACAACAACAACAACAACAATAATAATAATAAATTGAAACAGAGTTTTAGGCTCAGTTAGACTGTCTAAGAGCACCTTGCATCTACTCTAGCCATGCTGCCATCATCTAAACTGCAAGAGCTTTCTTGGCAAATACTTGGAATACAGTTTGGAATTGGTTAATGGCTATTTGAACAGAAATATAAACCAACATTCCTCAGTGGTGGTGTTATTAAAAAGCATGTCAAATTCCTAAGGCTTGATACACAAGTTAAATAGAGACCATCTCATGAAGCGTTAGGTTGGCCAGATACCTATCGTGAAGTAACACTCCTGCAGCGGCACACACTCCTTTCACAACGTTTGCCAGTACAATTTAAACACGTGCAAGGGCGATTTTAGCATCTCGAATTACTCAGTTATTTCTATTGTTTTCTGCTTTAACAAAACCTAAAGCCAAACAGTAATTCTCAGTGGCAACTTGTTTGATTTGTGAAGTGGCAACTTGTTTTATTTGTGACTTAAAAAAAAAAAAAGCAGCAAGCTAGGATCCACTCTGCCTAACTGAAGCACCTAAGCTCTGCCTACATTTCCTGGGAAGCAAACCTTGTAAACTGGGTACTTAAGTTCCTTTTGCCATTTGAAAAGAAAGGCGAGAGATGAGGTCCTACCCTGGTGAAATAGGGTCCTACACTTAGCGCTGTCCTTGAGAGGCCTTCGAAGGCCGTTCCCTCTCCTTGCCGACGCGAGGAAAGGCAGGCACCGAGCATCAGAAATGCGATCCTCGCGCAGTTTAAAGCCCACCACCGAGCTCGGGAAGACAAGTAAGGAAGCGCCACGGGGCAGGTAGAGCCTCCTCCCATAACTTTACGGAAGCCTTCTCCCACGTGTCTCCCCTCCGACCTCCACCAAGAACAACACGCAGTGACGCGGGCCAAAGCATGACCTCTGCCGCGCCAGCTCACTCACTTTTCCTCTGCAGACGGAGCGCACGCACTCAATGAGCTGGCCTGTCTCAAGCTGAAATGCTCGGCACCGTTTCATCTCCTGATCCCACAGCTTTACAGCTCCCCCTTCTTTAGTGCTGAAAAGAAGCGTGTTGTGTTACCCAGATGTCTCCTGCTGCACAGGCTACAACAAATCCCATATGTAAATCCCATCAGTATTTTTCTCATTAAATAATGAAACATACATTGAATCACCTTCTACTGGATATAAAGACACCTCACTATTGTGTAACGGGAAGTAAATAACAAAAATTTAAATGCTATCACGCTTCATGTTTTAAAAAGTATCATGCCTAATTTGTAAAAAACAACTCGGTCTCTTGTCACTTAATCTCAAATATCTGTCACCAAGATAAGCTTGGCAAATACATTACTTCTGGAAAATCAAAGAACCTACTGATCAGTCTGTCTGCTGGGAGAGGCTGTCTGTAGTTTGACAGAATTAAAACATTAAGACAAACCCACTTATGCCAGGCTGGCAGGAGCTCAGGCAACAAGGAGCTTACGCAGGTGTTCATACCAGTTGCTAATTTGAGGGTCCGTATGTGCTTTGCGCATAGCGTGCGTTACTGCGACCCCCAAGCGTCCTGCCTGTTTGTCCTTTACTTACTAACACACCTGGGCACGTTGTGCAAAATTTAGACTGAAACTGCTACGGTAGAGATACCGTTTATCTCTGGGAAGCATTGGGTATGTCTAGGGCATGGGATAAATAAAAATATCATATGAGAGAGACAAAAGTTGTGCACTTTAGGAAGATTATGTGTCTTACGGTCTCTCCTTCCCTCCTGTAACAATGAGTCCATCTCGAAGAGTCGTGTACATTGTAAACACTGGCCCTGTGTGAGCTTTTGCCACAAGTCTAATCAGAAAATGATCCTTCCAGACGTAGACATCTCCATTTATGGCACCAGTAAACGTGAGGTTATTCTGCAACAAATAGCAATGATCTCTGATATAATAAATACCTTAGCATTTGTGTTCAGCTTGAATTAAAATTCTTTTAGCTACTGAATTTCCTGAGAAAAGTCAACTACGCAATGAATGTAGGAATTAAAACCATTTGTATCAAGAGAATGAGCTTAATGAGTTTAATGACTGCACTCTAATGGTGTTTCTTTGACATGTTATTAATCATACGGGTCCCAGCGTAGGGCACATTGACCTCACGCATCTCATATCTCGTAAAGATCTTGGGATCTTTCAGATGCACGTACTTCTTTTGCTACGCACGTGCTGTGTCATGTCTCCTACTGGTGAGGTGGATGGCAGAGTACCACTACTGAATTTTAAGTGATGTTACTTTCTTCTTTAAGTATGTGTCAGTAAGAATCTCAGCATAGATGACTGGCAAGCAGTAGCTTTAAGATATTGAAAATTGTGTATAAACTTAAACGCAGAACTTGCTCAACCTGATACCTCCTTTAGGCACCACAGCAATGGCATAATTTCTCATAAAAGACACGAAACTCCTCCGTTGAGCAAACCGGTCAGAGGTCTGGGACTCCCTGAGGAATGGGAAAAAGCAGCAAGTATTCTGCCTTGCAAACGCTCCTTTGGAGTGTGCTCTGTGAAACGGAAAAGCTTGAACTAAAGGTGGCCTGACCTTGAAGTCCACTGACTCGGCAATAATAGATATCAGGAAAAACAGTGAGTGAACCCTTCTGATGGGGGTTCAGAGGACAGTGCCATGTTCTGCACCAAACAGCAAGGGTGTCTGTTGAAGGGACTGGGGGACAGAAGCCCCAGAATGACTTTTCACCATTTGAGACAAAAACTGAGCGTGGCTGCGTGGCAGCACGACCTGTTGACTGGCGTTAGATGGACCTGGATGGAAAGCAGCGAGGTCCAGGGATGCATGAAGAAGCAGAGGGTATGTGCACAGCCCCTACTCTCTGAGCAACTTACTCACGCTCCTGTGAGCTGGACTCACCCTGCCAGTGGGATTCAATGACACGTTCTCGAAGAAAAAAACATCCTGCACGAACGACATACGCTAATGGAGTGGAGTTCATCTGCTGGTTTTGCAGCTGCCCCTTACAGGACATTAGTTTTATTATTTAAGAGAATAAAATGTCTGTTGGACTGCTTCTACTTGGAAAGTACAGGCAAGCCGTTTGTTTGTTCCAATATTACGTTCTCCTGCTTTTTTAAAATCACTTTTAGGGCCTTTAGTGTCCATTACATTACTCCTGTTTTATACTGGAATAACGCCATCAGAATAGAAAGAAACATTTAGTATTCAGCAATTTTTGACAGCAAAGTCGCTTGTTTGGGCACAAGAATGAGGATTTGAGTGCCTAATTTTATACACTCACATTTCACACATTAGTACTATTGTCCAGGGTGGATAATTAGGAGCAAGGGGTTCCTTTGAATTGGTGATTTGTATGATTTATGCTTAACCTCTGCAAAGGTAATTTCTGTGGGGTTTCTGGATGAAGCAGAAGCTATTTCAGACCTTCATATCACAGGAACGCTGCTTTTTCACTGTTCATAGGTATTGTTTTCCTTAACTATGAAGTCTAAAGCTGAGTACTATGGTTCCTTAATGACCGTACAGGAGGGTATTATATACTGGCACCATTAGCTGGATCACTAGCATGCGGCATACCAAATACTCTCGGCAGAAATAAGGGTTGCAGAGCCTATACACAAAATAACAATGTGACATTTTTCTAAGTTGACCAGTGAAGTGCTAAATAACTAGCAAAGTGAAAATATACAATCCATGGCAGCTGATGCTGTAGGTATGCACAGACATTAATAACAAATGTTCACCAACAGAGGAACCCAACCCTGCTTAGAAAACTTACGTGAGGATCTAAAGGCATACTAGTTTTAAATTAAAATTTAAAATTTAAATTTAAATTAAAAGTGTAACTAATAAGCAAGAGCTCCATGGGCTTGCGCTGTCCACACTGTGCTGGATTCCAACAAGGGAAATTGATGCTTGCAGTTTTAATAAAAACGTATTATCAAATTCTGTAGCAAGTAATTTGAACTCACCGCTCCGAAGGCAACAGAAAGCATGGTTTGCATTTTGGCATCTTCCATGGAGCCAATGACTCCTTTCTTATAAAGCAAAGCGCTGCCAGCTAACGTCCAGAACTTCATGTGTTTCACCCCAACAGACACAAACTGAGTGTCTGAATCTGGGCGGAACTCTACAACGAATATCCTCTCCAGGTGTCCTCCCCTGCTAGCAACTTTAGCCCCTGTTTTAAGTAGGAAAGGATGAAAATCAAGTTAAATATACCTGCCACATTAAGCTCCGATACGATTTTAGAAAAGAAATAGACCTGGTATTGGATTAGGGAACTGTGTCCCAGATGCTGAAAGCTAAGCAAATCCCAACATTATTCAGCGTATCAAACATCTTAATTCATGCAGCCTGTAAGGTCCCTGGTTATTCCACTGCCTCTGACAGTTTTAGGAAATGTGGATTTAGGTCTTCGTAGCAAGATCTGTCTCCTTGGTCAGTGAAATAACAGCACAGAAATTTTGTATATCATCAATGAGTTACCATCTGGTGAAACCCACAGGGAAACCTCTAATGAGCTGAGACGCTTCTCTCCCCTCCACCGTTTCTGAGGATGATAATTCTTTTCTGGAAATTACTTCCCAAGGGCCTATCTATGGCGTAGAATTTAAAGTTCAAGTAATTTAGGAAGAAAAAGAAAATACTTTCCTTAATTTCATGGAATTTTATGTTAACCAACAGTCTTTCCTTAACTTCTGTTTATAACGGAAGTTTAAAACTTATTTTCTTATTCATATTTCTTATTCATATTTTCTGGCACTTTGCTATCTTTAACTGATTTTGTGACTTCGGGAGCCACGATACTCAGAGTAGGAACCCAAATCTATTCCAAAGCCCTGAAGGGAAAAGCAAGTAATTGCACACAGTTCTGTCAGGCGGCAGGCACACGTTTTTTCCAGAGTTACCTTCTTGCCACCTCCACACCGTGATTGTGTGTTCTGGGTCAACTCCCACTGAAACCAGAAGTTTGCCGGTTGCACTGAAGTTAACGTAGTTGACCCCTTTGGTATGGAAGCAACGTAGCATGGAAATCGTTTGCTTACTCATAGCATCCCATATGTGAATTGTGGGAGTTGTACCTATGTGCAAAAAGATGTATTACAAAGAGAATTAATTTTTTGCGCCTGGAAAGCTTCAATGCAAAATAGGCATTTTCCAAGAACATTTAACCTAAACAGACACTTATAAGTTGCGGGGGTTTGTTTCATTTTAAGAGTAACAGTACTCAAAAAAAAAAAAAAGAAAAAGAAATCATAATAGCTTGCAAAACACCGGGGGAAATCATTGTATTTCATGAAGTAAGACAAATTCTAAAAGAACAACGTAACGTTTATGAAGAACCTCATGCAAAAGAAATTGTCGGTAGATGCTTCGCTTGTATCCGCGATTCACACAGATACAATGAGGGAACATGAAACTTTTACGTAACTCTGCTGACTAAAATTCACAAACGAATCAGCCTTACCTGGAAATTCTGTCATATCACCTGCATTGTGAGAGCAATGGCAAATGAGGAAGCACCAAGGGAAAACAATAGGTGAAATAAGTCATGTTTCTAATGCTGAAGTGCCAGCATCAGCACCAGAAGGAAAAAAAAATTAAAAATTTGAGAATGGATATGGATTAAATCAACAAAACAAATAAGCAGGAATATTGTTGAACTTCTTTTGGGTATATTGTTTCTTATACACAAATATCACAACAATATTTAGTACTTTTGAGTTTTAAAAATGGTATTTAAAGGAATGCTAAAGACATGCAGTTTTTAAAAATTATTAAATTTACAAGTTAAATGAATCTGTACTTATACAGAACATCAACCAAAATCAGAAACACTGATTTCATGGGCTCTTATTGACAGAACAGAAAAGGGGCCTTTAACAGTCGCCTTTTCTGTGTCATAGAAATCAGCATTTTGAACCGGAGCTCTGACAACCTCAGCATGGATTTGTGTGTTTAGGCAACATTCAAGCTGACGTGACAGCACTCGGTGCCAGTGGCAAAGACGGGTCGTCGAGGTGCTCAGCTACTACCATTCTTCTGCCCCCTGTTAAGTTAGGTATTACAGCAGCTATGGACCCGAGCCTCCTTCCAGAATGACATGAATTAGAATGACACCATTCCTTTTCATCAAGTTAAGTATTCCAGTATTAAGCTGGGTTAAGCGGAAGGCAACAGATCCTGCCCAAGGCTGGGGACAAACGATCCTGCATTTCCCACACAATGTTCACTCCTGCAAAGGCACTAGGGAATCTAACAGGATGGTCCATATAAATAGTAAGCAAATAAATACATATGGTTTCACAATTGGCCCCTTACATGCGTCGTAACTTGAGATCTCACTCTATTTCTTTCCTTTTCCATATAGCTTTTGTACTTCTGCGTGGGAAATTTTCAGTATTGTATTTCCACTGCTAAGCATTTTACTGCTAAACCAAGTGCCTTGGATACAAGAGGGAATTCTATAAATCTTGTGATTACAGATTAACGAGATGATTTAGTGCAGTTTATCAAAGCTTGCTTTCTGAAATAGGATTGTACTACAATTAACTCCAAACTCTAATGACTCGCAATCAGAGATGCAATTGAAATCATAAGAAAATCCTGAAGCTCGATTACCTCTTTCAAATCAAAGAAAAAGTTTGAGGACAGTAACACTGGCATGTCCTGGTAAAACTCCTACACAGAAAAGCCCAAAATAAATCAGTGCCCCTGATCATTTTTGAGTAAAACTTTGTTATATGGAGAGTCACCTACCGATCTGGCTGGTAGCCACAATATTTTTATACTTTGGGTGCTGATTCACCGTTAGGCAGAGAATGTCATCAGTGTGCTCCAGGTAGAAACTCTGACTACCTAATAAAATTCAAACATGTTTTTATTCACAACAGCATCGAAGAAAGAACCACCCCTGAAGCAAAGAATATTCAAGCAGCTGGTTGCCACGCTCGTGCCGGACTCTCCAGGGGACGGATGGGGATAGGGCAATAGCTGTGTCGACAGCCGCTCTGCTCTCGTTCCCAGGCACCGTTACCAGACGCACCATCAACGTAACCATTAACGCATATATCTATAAAAGCGGTATTTGGTAAACTAGCTATGGGCAGGGAACCGGGAGTCAGCCCAAGAATCATCCTGCAGCCTCCTGTAACTGCACGGAAAAGCAAAACTAGCAAATGCAGGGCCCAGGTTTCCCAGTAAATCGAAGCAGTCAGTGGGAAGCAAAGTGGAGAGCAAAGCCCTGTGAAGTCAGCGCTTCGCAACATCCTCCCGAGGGACGGGGCCCGAAAAGAACAGATGGGACCCTGCTTCCCAGCGCCACGGGTCAGAGGCCGCGCTAGGACTGGAGTCCCCAAAGGCCACCAGATGTGACAGCGTTTCTGCCTCCGCCCCTGCTTGGCAGCAGAGCTGCTGAGCGCCCCGCTGTGACCGATTGGTTCGCTGTGGCACCAAGAGGGAGGAAAATAAAGCCAAAATTCCTGTAATTCCTGTCTCTGTTTCCTGAGATACATGAAGAATAGAGAGATGATGGTGCTACGACTTAGGGCCAGGTAAATTTTTGGTGTTTTTCCTCCTCTTCATTACCCAAAAGGCAGGGAATATTTCTACCCCTTCCAAAGAGCAACTTGCTCACGCTGTATTGCATCAAAATGTACCCTTCCCTGGAGTGTGACTTGGCTAAAACAACTCAAAATGAAGCAATGGATGCTACTGCTCCTAACACTTTTTGGGTACTAGTCGTTTCATAACCCAGGCTCTCTTCTCCGAGACAGCCATTCCTGCGTGCTCAGCAGAGATTTTAGCAAGGCACAGCTGCAGAAATAGAACAGGTTTTTGTTACGCTTCCTAGCAGAATCTCCTACCTGCTGAACAGAACAGGGAGGCTCTGCAGGGTGACCTGAACAGGAGACATCGTCAATCTGATACAACAGCCATCTAAATTTCCCTGCATTATTTATCACGATGCAAAATGTGAGAAAGGCACAGGAATGTTAAAAAGTTAAGACTCCCAATCAGAAATATTTTACTTGTAAAGCATTTTTTTTATCTCAAAGTATTGTTTCAAGCTGAATTACCAGTAGAAAGGTTTTGAACTACGCCTGCTGCAGCCGTGTGGAAAATAATATCAGCACCATCATTTAGGTAATGAAGGTTGTTGCGGCAATCAAATCCTCTGTATCCAAAAACATGGTCTAAAGCCAGCTCCTAGTCAAACAAAACAAAAAGAAAGAATACGAGTGAAGCGAAAGAAGAAACAAGGAGATTACAGAGTTTGGATCACATAAGCACAGTTCTAAAGTAATTACACAAGCTACTAATATCTTGTAGAGGCAACAGAATAATTAAACAGTAATTAATCAGTTATCCCTGTTCTGCTGATTTATCGAGGCAGGACATTCTCACAGACTATCTACAATGCTTTCACTGGTCAGCTAAGGCACTGCATTTATATTATTTCTTTAATAATCCAGCTGGCTGTAAATGTTTTGTTTCTTTAAATTTCCATTCAAAATATATACAACTTAGAAAAAAGGTCCAATTTTATTAATCTTCCCATCACACTTTAATAGCTGTATAGGGTGTCAGGTGTTTGCAAATATCTGTACTTCTACTTTAAGAGTCTTCAGACATCATTCTCGTAAACTACCAAATTTTAACAGACCAAATTCTGACCTTAAAGTCCATAGAAGCAGCAAAGGCAGGCTATAAGTAACTCTACAATTAAGCCATTAATCAGAGGTGTAATTTCAGCTTGCAATAAGCCATTGCCAAGGAAATTTCCTCCAGAAAAACAGCGAGGGTTAATGGATTGTTGTTACAGTTGCTTTTATAGCCCAGAAGACAGACGCAATGAGGCTGTCCCAAAGACAATGACAGCTGACTTGGAACAATCTGAGCGACATGGACAGGCCAAGCAATTGTTGCAAATTGTCCATGCGGATCACAGAACGTTCCTTGTTCAGCATAGGACGTGGGAATTCCAGAAAGTTGTTTGGGGGCTCCTACAGTTTGGGGACAAACGTATGTTGCAAAGTAAATGAGCAAATTTCATCATTCCAAATCACGCACATGATTTTTCCTGTGTGAAAGTGCAGCTTCTGACTGTATTTATTTCCCTTGGGGTTATGTAGGGAGCGTGGGTTCTGCTGCGGATGCGCAAACGCTTTGGCTCTACCTGCCCCTCAAATTGAGACAAATTCGGGGTTTGCAGAGAGCTGGTATCACAGGTAAGCTTTAACACCCTGAATCTGAGGTTCTTTCTCAAGAGGTTGCTATCACATCTGGTGTTTGCTGCCAGAGCTGAACATGCTTTCTAGAAATTTCTTTCTCTTCTCTTCTACTTATACACAACTTCAGCTGCCCTCAAAATAGGGCTGAATTTCACCCAGCACGTATTACTTCTAAAGCAAATAAAAAAGTATTAAGCCTGACCTCAACCAGTTTCTTTTTTTTGTTGATGTTGTTCTTTTGCAGTTTTTCAGGCTGAGGAGCAGCTCTGCTAACTGGTGGCCTGAAACAAACATTGCAAAAAGACGACAATCAAGATGTTGGAAAGCAAAATAAAACCTTCAGAACCACAGCATATGTTTGGTATGTGAACAAGAAATGGCCAATTGCAACTATATGAGCTTAATGCCTAGGGTTTTTTTTAGACTTGTACAATAAACTGACTGAAATCGTATGCATTTTGATGGAAAGAGCAGAAATAACATTGATGCAGATTTAGTGGATGAGTGACAGAACAGACCACTGTACACCGATTTTATTTTTTTAAATCATAATGATTTAAATCCATAGGAAAATCCTTGAATACTAAATGATAGTAAATTTTTGCTTTCAGAAATGATCTAAAAGATTTTCTACAGCTAGCAGTTGACCTTTCCCCAACCTTGCTCCTTCTGAGAAATTCCATCACAAAACCTCGACAAGACCTTATTAAAATCTTCTCAAAACCATATTAGAGATAAAATGGTTACATTTTAAAATGTACAAGTCACTCATCCATGTGAATTTAACAGAGACTAAGGCCAGCAAAGCATTTTTATGCAATTACAGTTGCTAAAAGTAGCTAAAAAGACAAATGTAAAACACAGACTGAAACAAAATTTGATTCGTGCCAACAGTCTTTAAAGACAGCTACCCTCTCCTGCTGCTGTTGGACTTGGTCCTTCCCAGACAAAGAGAAGAGGCACGAAGCTCAGAGGAGCAGCGGGAGCTCAGCCTCTAGGAGTTCACGACCCTACCAAATCGAACGCCGGCTGCACAGGCTCCGCTTTAGACGCCCGTTGCGTTAATTTAAGCACGATGATTCTCCCTTTCTGCTAACAGAAATTCATGAGGGCTCGTTCTAACCCTGCCAACAGCAGAACAGAGCCGGTTACTGGAGAAATCAGCCCACAGAAATCCGGCCTAGCTTCTTGGTCCGGTTTGATCATCTGTTACTTAGAAAACGGATCTTGCCAGAAGGCTGGGGTAGAAGTGGTGATGGCAAAAAAATACAAACAGATATTATGGTTAAATGCTTGCTCCAAAACATCGCTTGCTGGCTGCTGTTAATAATACAAAAAAACGCACTGTGTGCCTTTAAACTGCAACTGCAGATTCTGGAGACGGGGTTAAACAACAGTGGGGTTCTGTAAGGAAAAAACCAAAATGCCTGGCCTCCATTTATTTAATAAACACTCAAATCTGGGCCGCATTTCCACAGTTTAAGATTTAAAAAAGGTGCGAACTTGATGTACATTATATATGCTGTGAAAATTAGATTGTTCTTGTCCTTATCCTGTAACTACCATTAATTCTTGTTTTGCAAAAATTCATTGCAGAAGAATGAAATCCCTTGTGCTTAGTGGGAGCAATTGTATTTTTCATGGAAGGTATTAAAGGCAACGAGTGACAGCACAGCTAGAACACTTACTGCTACACAGCTAGAATACTTATTGGCGGAGTAAGCAGCATGAAAATCTGAGCTCTAAAAAAGGCAGAACAAAGCTGGAAGTAAACAAACTAACCCACTTCTTAAGCAAACAAGCAAACTCACTAACTACCGGCAAAGTACATTAGTAGCAGGTGATCTCATGACATTAAAAGAGTGAAAGAGTTACCTTGATCCCCTTGTAAGCAGCAAACAAAGCCAAGTAAGAAACTTAATACAGTTTAGGTGTACTTCTGACCACTTTACTCATGCACAAGCATTTTTAGAGTTGATCAGTCATTCCTTCGTGGCACAAAACATGCTACTCAAGCATGCCAGCAAGAACTAAAACAGAAATTAAAGAGTGCACCAGTCTACAAATTCGGAAACATCGGACCCTGGCATCCCTGGGGAACTCTGAACTAAAGATCCTACGGGACGGAGGCAAAAAAGGAAGCTACATCCATGCTGCTTGCACACTTCATACGGAAGGAGAACGTGATTCCACGTCGTTGTTTTCAGGTGCCTGACAGGGATGGGAGCTGGCAGAAATGTCACAGCCTCATAAGCGCTGTTGGGAATTTCACACAATGGCTGCTTGTTTCCTCTCGAAGTTCAGCCTGCAATTTAGCCTCATAATTGTTCACTGGTAGGCCAACGTACTTGCGGGGACAGCTTGTACTTTTTTGTTCGCAGGGAAACAAGTACCTTTATTTTCTCTGAACATGGTCAACCAAGGCACCTTACGTAACCCTCGGCGGCAGCCGGGCCGAACAGCGGCGCCAGGCCAGAAGGGGCGGGGGAAATCGGTGCAAAACTTAATTCTCTTACAAAATAAAATCATTCTGTGATGCTAGAGCAGCAGAGCCATTTCAGCCCAGATTTACTAAGGCCTTTGCATCAGCACTTACGAAAATAAGAAATCATTTTCTCGTATGCTTCCTGCTCTTTTTTCTGTTTTAGTGTAATTTTAAAATGGATCACTTTTACATTTCTTTACCTAGGAATATCAGTTAAAGTTTATGACAAGAGCAAGCCAAATTTGTTATGAAAGCAAGGGAACACTACCACTATGACATGGCTGATAATCACTAGATTGTAAGCACGAGATTTAATTTGGAAACACACGCACACACACATACACTTTCATAGATATCTATTCACAGTACACACAAACACAAATGTTGTGTGCGTTCATATATACATGTACATGTATATATACACACGTATGCATTCATTGCCTTATTGTCATCTTAATAAAACACACGTAAAGCAGCATCAGACTTTTAACATTTTAACAAGTCATTTCATTTGGAACAAGTCTGCGACTACACCTGATTTATTTGGATAGCTAAGACGGCAGTGTCAAGACAAGAAATCGGCACTGTAGCACATTACATATATTCACCCTTTTTGACCTCTGCAATCTGCATTGTACATTCACAGCAATCTGTGCTTTTTCTGTGCTGCGTGTTGTTAGTACTTACTTGACAATTCCCTGCCTCCAAAGGAAAGCAAGTTAAAACATAATACAAGCATTAACGGTTTCTTTCCAGTAATTTAAAATAAATGTGCTTATATTACGTTATGGGGTGAATGAGTTCCAGGAAAGATAAGACACAGTCAGACATTAGAGGGCTTTCAGTTCTTTAGATACTGTGAATACAGCAAATAAAATGTCTGTTACTAATGGTTATCTCGATGATATGCTTACACAAGCGTGCACGGTTACAAATCGGTGAGCTAACTCCAGATTTAAACCGAGGAAATCTCACCCGCTCTCTTTACGGGCCCTGATGCAGAAATGTAAACAGGCGCAAGCGACAACCCCTTCACTCTCGCCTCCCCGGGAAGGCTGCTGAAACGGCCAAGACCAACGAGGAGGAAGAGGAGCCTAAATCACGGCGGGGGTGAACAGGCAGCACCAGGACAGAGACTAACAGATAGACAACCAAGAGCTGGGGGGCAGAGCGGGGCAGCTTGAGGGTGAAAAGAGATGTGATCTTAGAGAACAGGGCCAAAGCGGGGGGGGGGGGGAATTAGATCCATATAGATGGAAAATAAAGGAGAGAAAAAGCAGACCAAAAATTGTTATGATAAATTCTATGGGACCGGGATAACCAGCTCATGTTTTTAGGGCACATGGCATAATTGCTCTCTGATGAGAGACGCTGTCTGCATCAGTACTACATTGGTGAGAACACAAATACTCTGTTCTGAGCCCAATGGGAACAGAATTGGATCCTCAGAAGCGACAACGAGGTTTGGAGCAGGGACAGATGGAGAAAAATGTCCTGCCGCTGAGGAGGTGACAGGCTGGGCCCAGCAGAAACGGGCAGAGAAGAAGCTGAAGAGAGCCCGAGTGGGAGCCTAACGGTGCGTTTGGGCGGCTGCTGCCTGGGGAGGGAGCATAGTTGGTTGCTACACAAAACAAAAACGAGCAGGGCTGCTCCCAAGAAGAGAAAGCAAGGTTCAAAGAGACGATCCACTACTGGTAGGCTTGTTTGGACAAGAGAATTAAAAATCCAAGATTTTAAAAAATGCAGTGTTCATCTCAGAAAAAATGCCAAAGTAGCTTTTAAAAGTCCGCTTCCACTGGTGGGGAGGGTGGAAGAAGGGGGGCTCCCAAGTGCCCTGCAACTGCTGCAAAACTCCTGGAGCTTTAAGAAGTGACTAAAGGATTTTGTGAATTCTACTCCCTTGGATTTTCCCATCCCAACATACATAGGAGTTTTTTCCTTTACTTTTTGTAGATAACACAAGACAACAAAAAAGAATTAATATTTGGTATGCAAACGTCCACTCTTTAATACAGTGGATCAAAGCAAAGCTGAAACAAAACTAGAGGGAAACATCAATTGTAATCTAAATTGTTTTTTAAAAGCGTAGCACTGAAAAAGCCTTAGCATGGTTACAATATTTATGATTTCACATGTACGCTGATGCACTCTTTAAAAAAAAAAAAAAAAAAAGAAAAGGTGGTGCAGAACGTATGGTGGAGATAGCCATTTTCGTATTTTGTAAGGGAAGCTAGTCATTGCATTCACATGTCATTCTAGTTCAGTCTCCAAATGTGAAACAAGCAGAAAAGCAGATTAATAAGAAGGTTAATCAGTTCTGAATGAAATCTGAAGGCCTTTATTTTTCAACAAGTTTATTGTTCTAAACATCTTGTAAAGCTGTTAAACTAACCAGCCACTGTAAATGGGCTGGCCCCATTGCACCGAGAGCTGTCGTACATAACACGCTGGGCAGGCGGGGCTGTCTGGAAGATCCCTCAGCCCCCTTTGCCAAAGCCAGCTGCAAGGAACACGCTGTAACAGGCTTCAGGCAAAACCTAAATTCCTGTCCTCGAGCTAAAAAGTTTTTACTACTTCAGGAGAACTCTCTCCATATACTACCAAGGCATCAGAATCAAGCCAACTTCACCATATTCTGGCAGGTCTCTCTCTTTCCTTAGGCTTCTCTCGGGGCTTGTGATCATGTTTGAGAGGAAGAGTCTTTTCCAGTTGTTTTGTTGTTCCTTCCATAAACTCTGACATGTTTTGAAGCTGTGCTCATTGTATAAGTAAAAATATTAAACCCATAGTATATGGAAAACTTCTGGGCTGGAGGTAAAACATAATAGGCAGCTACCATAGCATCCTTCCCCTGCATAACGAAACGTATCAGAAACAAGGCTTTTTCAATCCTTCCTAGACTACAGCCTACACAACAGCCCTCAAAGAAAGCTGAATAATTCGCATCAGCCTCAGTGCAGAGAGCGCTCAGGTTCAGCGGGAGAAATCTTGGGAACACCTTGTGCGTCGGGCCAGCCTCGGCACCCCTCAACTCCACACCCGCTACGTGTCACGCGAATGAAGAAGACCCTCGGGCCAGCTCTGTGCCGACCCGCGGGAGACGGGAGATTGACTCTGAGTTCGGGAGGCTGACAGGGACCGTAAAAATACCAGGCACAATGCGTTCAAGCCTTGGGGACAAATGTGATGAAACCAGCATGCTGCCACATACGTTTAGGATGCATTAACTTGACATAATGCTGTTGGAAAGTAAAAGGGAACAGTCCAAAGGATGCTACTCATTCTCAAACAGCAGGTTTCTGCTGAAATAAGCCCAAAGTTATTTTCTCCGCCCCAGAGGTGTGTTTTTCCAGATACATTTTGAATAGTTCCCACCTACACATAAATACAACACAGATTCACATTCAAAGCTTTTACACTGCACCCACAGAAGTGTGCATGTAAAAGTGCACGATCAAATTTTGTAACCATATGTCTAATAATTCGGTTTATGGTACAAAGGCTTGTACTGGCCACTTGTGAGGGCCATTTTGAAAGCTTACATAATTCAGCTCATGTTGTTATAAAGAAAGAAATAATCAAAAGAATAATATTTGAAGAGAGGAAATCCAGGTTCTTAACCTTCTTTAACTTCTCATCCTTACCAGAACATATGATTACAAATGATGCATGTTAAGACGACTGAGAACAGGCTCCGAGACAGATAACTCGCAGGGAGTGAGACAAGCCAGCATGTTAAGAAAACAGAAAATGAGACAAACATGCTAATGCTGCTTTTTGTTTTCTACACATTCGACCTGCTTTAAAGGGTTTTCCATCACCAGGTACATTACAAGAGTTTCCAGTTTATGTAGAGTCATGCAAATCAAACTAAATGGCAGCTGCAAACATAGGGTATGTGTTAGCGGTTAGTAGAATGCAAAATGCAAACACATCTTTGCCTTTCGTGTTAGTAACGTAAATACAGTCTTCACGCAAGCTTGTTTTACTTCTTCTTATATAAATTCTTTGCCAGTTAAAAGGTCCCAGTTCAAAAGTCACCCCTTTTCTGAAAGGGAGCACGATTCCTACGTGAGACCCAGTATAGCTTACAATTGTCCTGGATTGCCTGGGACAGTCCCACCAGTGCCCAAGGGGTCCCGTGGTGTGGGAGCACTGCTCTTGGAGCTCCCACACCGCGAGACTGCTCCTGCAGCACCCCTCATTGCCACCCCGCTTCTGTCTCGTACAGGCAGAGCAAAGAAGAGGATGCCAATCAGGGGAGCAAAAAGGAAGAGAAAAATAAGGGTGGGTGGGGAGGATAGGACAGACATGGAAAGGGGGAAGAAGAAAAACAAGAAGGTCGGGGAGAGGAGAGAGAAACAACAATCAATTAATTATCTTAACGGAATGCACCAACTAATACAACCGCAAGATACTTCAAAACTGTTCCTCAGCCTCATCTCTCCTGTTATTTTTCCATCCTAAAGCTGTAACTGCTGACAGAGACAGTAAATCTTGGGTTCCCCACAAAAATACCAGCCCATGATTTATTTCAAATCCTGCAAGTAAAGTCTATCATGTAACTTGTACATTCCTCCGAGATATTTGCAGAATCATCATCATTTTCGTTATGTAAACAAATGAGACAAGAAAAGTACATTTGATAAAGGGCTTTCATTTTCTTTTCTAAGGAAAAACCTTAATATTATCCCCAATTTTGTCACATATACACTTTTTTTGCCCTTTATAATAGTGAAATTTCGCTTCCCAGCTTGCTTAGGGGCCCAATACTCTGGCGATGTGGAGAAGGCCAGTGTAATACAGATTTCCATTTCACCTTGCTGGATTGTGCTCAGCACAAAGCAGGTGCTGGGTAGTAACAGGATGCACAGAGCTGCTCAAAGTCGCAGTTATCTTCTACCGAGTATGACGTCAAACCTGGCCTCCTACTCTCTTACCCGTGATGGGGGAGAAAAGGGACAAGAGTTGCTGGCTCCTCTCTTCTGACAGACAGACAGTAAAGTAAGTCTTTGTATTAACTTGGGGGGAGTCATTTGCGAATTGCTGATGCCTTCCCAGGAGGGTGGTGTTTGTTGCAAAGCTTTCCCCTCATAACCCGGCACTGCCCGTATCAGCTCTCAGCCACATCCTGGCAATCTTCTCAGGAGACACCTCACAGCTCCTGAGATCACACTCCTCCTGACTGGGACAATGATTTGGTCTTTCTAGAGAGAGAATGTACTTTGAGCTTTTCAGATTCACCACTCTCGATATGACAGAAGCACAGAGTCCTGCCAGCTTATCCCAGCAAACACAAAGGTTAAAAAGATGGAAATGTAGCTATAGGAAAATAAAGCGGCCATCTTCTTGAACCAGAACTGTCTCCTAGGTGTCACATAGTACCTTTGAAGCCTGTTTGTATCATATAAGCAGGCAAATAACTTTTTAAGCAACAATTCACCTTCTGAATGGTACTATTTAAAGAAAGAAACATAGTGAGCTTACAGTCCTTGCCCCCATGAAGCAGCTCAGAGCAACAGCCCCACCTATCCCTGTCTCTTGCTTGAGCTGGAAGCTTGTTTTCCTCCTTTTTTCTTTTCTTAATTTAAACTTACTTTGTTTAATTCTGGGTTTCTACCCACTATGCCTATGAATAAGTCACAGTTTTTCCTTTCTCAGACACACAATGAAAATACAGCAAGGGAGGCTTTTCTTCTTCTTAGATCCTCGCTGCATTTTGCAGTGCAGTGGGCCAGCAGTTTTTCAGGTCTGGCGATTAACTCACTGCTGCTAACTTAAATGGCTTTCCAGCTCGTAACATAATTTTCAAAATTTACACAGTCTGTAATGAATCTCAGAGTATTCACAGTATGCACATCCCATCAGATGCACAACCCTCGGGGTCTTCATACAGACACACGGCACAATTACAAAGGGGAAAGATTTGGGATTTGGAATATTTTCTCCAGACAATCTTCCCCCTCAAAAGACTGTCAGGTTTTCCCACGTACCTGCCTGAAAGAGAATGGAATACACCCTCTTGGTTCCCTTCTTCATAGCTGAAGGGACCGGGAGAGGCTACTTCTGCTGTGCCTTTTGCAGAAAACGTAAAGCTTTGTGAACTGGCTTCAACATTACTTGTTGTCGCTCAGCCCTGCGCACAGAGATGGCAAGACTCCACATCCTGAAGGCTCACTGATTGAGAACTTAGGTTTGCCTGAACACTGCCAGCTGAGTACTCGTAAGCTTTTAATTTTGCCTGGCTTGGTCAGCCATCACTTTGGACCCTTGTAGGCGCAAAGAAAAGTCAGCCCAGTGCTTTCAGGAAGCTTTTAGGATATGGTCAGACAAATCCTTCATTAGCTGTTACATTCTTTTGTATTCTGAGCAAAGATGACATCTGGCACAGCTACGAAGCTTGCTTCATAATTCATACGTCTTTGAGGGAAGTCAGCTTCGCCTTGAAGCACTCGTAATGGGGAGTGTTGAGATTCTGCATAAATTGGTACAACTGTGGCCAAAAATTGAAGTCTTTGACCACTGCAGTAGCCAACACATTCACCTCCTCTTACTGCATCCAAAACCTTTCGCTGCATCAGTACCTTTCACAGCTTAAGGCCCTATCCCAGCACAACACCCTCAGAAACTGCAGCTTTGCCTACATTTCACCACAAGATTTCTGCTTCTAACTGTTTGACTATAAATTCTGGTAATTTATATTAATCAGACTAAGAAAGGGAAGTGAATATATCTTTGCCTAAACAAGCTATATATGAAAAGTATGGGATCTGTTGACAAATTTATCAGAACAGCAAATTCCAAATACCAAAGATGTGATTATATTGAAGTAGCTGTAATTGAAAGAGGGCATACAAAAAATGTGAAGAATAGCTGTGACTCTTTAGCAGCAAAGATGGAAAGGACAGTTACAAGGGTTTATTTTTAAGCTATTTAAAAATGAAGTACGAAACTGTTGATTACATAGAGAGAGTAAGAAGAAAACAGATACGGAGAATGTTAAAACCTTCCTTTTTGCTCTCTTCAGTCTAGAACTCGTTATGGGATAGATTATTCCCTCAGCTAGGCTACGGTATGCTGTTTTCATGTACAGTCATTAGGAAGAGACTATTATGGAAATCGGAGGCAATCTCCCTGCAGAGGAGGTGCCTACCCATTTAATCAGGCCCACCAGCTATAAACAGAGTGGGTAGTGTGGAAACACTTGGGCACACTGGAGAAGCTTCCAGCTGCAGTGTTGCGTTGTGGTACTGGAGAGCACAAAGCACGTTTTCCCCGCATTATGGCTCGTCCGTGTTGGTGTGACAAACAGGAAACCTGCTTCATTTGTCTTGTTCTGGGCTGCTTTGCAGGTACTATGTTTTGTTAAAGAGGTTGAAAAAGGCAAACCGCCTGTGCGTTTCAGGGGTGCCTTCCTCCCCAGCAACACGGCAGGGTCAGCTGAACCGGCTTATGCGGCGCAGGACTGAGATTATGGACAGGCTCAAAAGTCCAGAAGCCTGAAGTGCACGGTGCAGACCGAGATGCTCCTCTGAGAGGCAGGGTACTTGCTTGCATGTAACCACGGCCAGGTTTCAGAGAAAGCAAGCTTCCTAGGGCCCCAAAGGGACTGTGGTGATTTTCACTCCTGGACTGAAAATAGTGCTGAAAAGCTGCAGAAGAGACTGATGCTTATGCTCATATTGTTGGTAACTCACTAATACAAAACAATTGCAAGCCCAGCTTAATCGGTCAATTAAACTCACTCTACAGATGCTTTTGCATCATCAAAGCAGACTAAAGCAGCTGGAAGGTACAAGGGTTTCTGGTGTAAAACATCTGGCCATTTACCACTGGCACTTGTTATTTCATGTGTCATAATGATTTAGCAATATTCACCCCAAACAAAATATTTTTTTTTCCTTTCTTAACTCAATCTCAAAACATTCATGTTTACTAGATAATACACTATGCCTTTTTATAGAAAAACAGAGGAACAAAGACTTTGTATGAGTAAATGAGAAAATCGAAAGAGATATCCTTAAAAGAAAGGGAAAAGAAATGGTTATGGTCCAACGTTTTATTGAAAAAAAAAATCACTAATCCTCCTGCTGCATGTTTTTGTTAAAATGTTGTAATGAAAAAAAATAAAAGGGGTGCAACGTTTTTCTTCTCATTTTTCACACCCAACATTTGTTCTCCTATTCAAATACTGAGTGAAAAATTATTAATTATTACTTTCTGTCCATGATGTTCAACACTGCATTCTTTGAGAGCTTTAAAAACATAAACTAATTTATTTTTCCAAGGTCTGCATGAGATTAGGAAGCATTACTCACTCCACTTTGTATCCTGCAAATCAGGACACCAAGGAGATTTTTTAAAGCCAAAAATCTCAAAAGTTGCCACTAATTTTCAGTAGTCAAGTAAAAACCTTAGCCCTTAATCTGTTCAATGTAATTATGCGGTACGTGTTTGTTCAAAGAACTGCTTAAACGATCTCCACGTGCAGCTGTGAGTGTGCAGTTTTTCTGCAAACTCAGCCATGCTTCCCTCAGCTGCCAGCAGAGAAGGCGGCACACAGAGCGAGAGGCTGCCGGTAACAACGTTCGACTCGCCAGCCATCACCAAGCAGCTCTGCGGCAGAAGCAGGAACAGCAAGGCGGCAGCTCTCCCCAGGCTCCAGAGCACGCTCTTCGTGCCATCCCAGCCTCCTCCTACACACAGCTCTCTCGTCTTTTGCAATACCTGCAGGAGCTGGGATCCTACGCTGCACCAGCGCTTACTTCTGCAGCCGCTGCGTTCCCTGAGGACTGTGTACCCTGTCCTCTAACTAGGGCAGGATCCCTGTGGGGAGAGCAATATGCCATCACCCTAGTGCTATTGTAACTAGTCGTGTGTTCTGGGTACACTGAGGGGAAACAACTGAGCTTAAATTCTTTTTGGGGGTTAACACACCAGCGGTCCTTTTTGTCAGGGCCTGACACTGGGCAAAAGCAAGAAAACTCATGATAAAAGAACGACCACTTATAGAGAGCAATTCTACCAAAAGAAACTGCATGGATTCACAGCTGAGGCATCAACTGGATTCACAGGTGTAAATTTACTCTACAGGTGTTTATTCCTCGGAACTCATACAGTAACCGTCAGCATTCACAGGCTGTTTATCTTCCAAAAGGGCAGTAAGACACCCGTGTTACCAATAAATCCCACAGGTATTTATTGGAGCATACTTTGTACTGATATAACGTGCCTAGATCCAGTTCCAGGTTACAAAGGGGAATGCACTTCACTGGTTATAGACCCTCCTGTTCGGTCCCAGCAGTCCTGTCCCAGTCAGAGCTTTTACTCACCCGCTCCCCTAGGTCTGTGTTTCACCGGACCTCACCCTCTCTGCTTAGCTCTTACCTCTTTTCTTTACTCTCCTCTCCTTCCAGCTTATTGCTTTCAGAATAATTCAGCCTAAGGCCAACGTGTGCCACGGGAAATTTCAGCTTTAACAGTAACAACCTGACACAATTGTAAGCAACCGAAAACCTTTCGATGAAAACATCACCAAAAGCCTTAACTACCAAGTATTGACAAGCTCAGCCCGTCACAAACGCCCTGCTGCAGACATGTGTACAGCTACACACACAAACTCGGAAAGAATGTAACTGCTTACGGGAACAGCAGAAGAGAGCGCAACACTCACAGGTGTTTTACTTACATACACATATTTTTCTCCATCACATTAACACGTTGTACAGCATGAACACCATTTTAAATGTTATCTTGTGAATTTTTAAAAATTCCTGTCTGATTTCTAAGGAGTAATTTCAGTTGAATGAAAAGAGATTGAAGAGAATGCAATGTACATTTGGAAACGAATGCCTTTGTGTCACATACCTCTCTTCTACTGAAACTTCCTTCAGCTGTTGATGTGGTTTTGTCCCTTCCATTTCTCGGATGCTGACTGCGTAGATCTTAGTGGTATAGTCAATTGCTTTTTCTCTTGCAACATCGCTATCATAACCTTAGAAAAATAAAACATAAAATAAAACAAACTACTCTTGTTTCATAGTGGAAGAGCAGAAAACACGAAGATCTGCACCAACAGAAGGAAGGAAACAAATCCTGCCACGCTGTCCCTACGCTGAACTTTAGCACATGAAAGTTTCTTGCCCGCTTCAAGCTAAACACCTGCACAAGCCTCTGTGGAACGAAGACAAACGAAAGAGGTATTTTATACAATCCTTTTTACCTCCGTCTTCTTCTGCATCTGTGTCTGATTCTTCACTATCAACCAGTTTACTCTCCTGAATGCCCAAAAATTCTCTGGTCCAGATCATCAAAGCCGTATCAGCACCACCTACAGTCAGCAGCACAGAGTCATTGTGCAACCACCGCACGTTGGTTACCTGTGCGCTGTGACCCACATACTTCTTGAATTTTGCATGTTGGCCCTGTAGCACAAAGAATTCATGTATTAGCAGTCTGACGTATTGCTAACAGCGTCCTCCTTAATTCCTTTTCTTGTGCGGTTTCTAACCACAGAAATATATACACTTATTACCTTCACTGGGTATGAAAAAAGCTTCACGAACCCAAAATCATCTCCCGTAGCTAATAGCGTTCCGTCTTTTGTAAGACTAGCTGCATTTACAACGGTGACATCACTGTGCATGGGCCAAATTCCTTCACAAGTAGGACCGAGAACGCATGTCCAGGTGTCCCACTCGATCTTCTCTATCTGCAATCAAAATTTCCCCAGAAGAAGTCATCTCAATACATACCAAATACACACTGGTTTTATGCGTATAATTTTCTAAAAAAATTAACTTAATTTTTTTGTGTTTTTAGAAACTGTTCACTGTTTCCAGCTAGTTAATACAAACTGCATATCTTCATCAAAAGGCTTAAAACTTTAAACATTCCCGCTTTCCCAAGGTAGAGCATGATTTGGATACAAATCTCCTTAAGGATTTTCTGAGGTGCTAAACATTGGCAATTTTGTAGAAGAATTGTGTGTCACAAATAATCCACATCCTTAAAAGCCAGGTCATATTGTTTAAAGATGGTTTATAACCTGTATGCACACCGATTACACAGAAAACAGGTGATCGTTCAGGAAAGGGGATTATGGGAAACGACTGCTATTAAACAAATAAAAATAAATGTAGAGATACAAACAGAAACTTGCAAGTTCTACCATTTACAAATGCTAGGAAAGACACTATACAGAATGATTAAATAATTCTAATTCTCATCACTGTAAATATAGTATTTTAAAAGGAAAAAATATACCATTTGAAGACAAAATATGCTAATTTTCAACAGTCCAGAAAAATAACTTTCACAGTAAAAAATCTAGTAAGCGTAAGTCGTACCTCAGCAATTCTTATAATATGCCTTTTCCCCCTTGGTGCTTCAAAAAATAGTTGTTCTTTGGCACCAGAATTGACTTGCAATAACTTTCCTGGATACGAAATAAGAGTTTATTATGAATCTTATTTATTATTATGAATATTATGAACTTTCTTTTGATTGAGTGGGGAGATTTACTGGGGGTAAGCTAAGAAACTATCCTCCAGAGAGTTATTCATAGCAACAGTAAAAGAGATGCTTAGAATCACTCTCGTAAGAACCCTATAGTCCTGAGTCACTGCAGAAGTAATATTTTAGATACCATCCAACATCCTTAAAAAACTACTGTCTTGCAGCAAAGCACTTTCTTCTGATAAGAAATATTTTGCTTGTGTTTTCATCATCACGGTAATGGAAATTAAAAAAAAAAAAAGCATATGCTATTAATTTTCATAACAATTTTGCAAGACAGCTTTGCCAAAAGTTAACAGCATTGTAAGCTCCTCTCTATTTTGCACTGCCCAACTGGCGTATAGTCCAGCTACGCACCAAACTGTCCTTGAATATGAAGTTTACCGTACCCATACAAATACTGTGATATCATGAAGATAATCCTGTGTGCAACTGATAGTATATTAGCAAGTAGTTGTGCATGAAGAAGCAAAAAATGCTTTCAAATTCAGTTTTACAATATTTATGATATAAAAAATTAAAGGCATTTTCTGAATTTCTCAAATTCTAACAACTATACTAGCGTAAGAAATCCTGTGGGGATTTATTATCATAAAAGCAGTTCTACAATATCTAAACCGCATAACTGCCAGGGAAAGCACTCTCTTACTGAGAACCACTGGATTAGGTTATCGACTGATAGGAACTAGCGCAGCTCCACCGTCGCTATATTTTGCCTGGGCATCTTGCCCTTTGTTACACGAGCTGTATTCAGGCTGCTGGAATCACGGACAACAAGAGGTGCAATCTGGGACTATAGTAGTATCGTGCCCTTCCTATCTGACCTGTATAATTATACAGGTTATACAATTCAGTATAGTAATCCTTTACATCTAGAAGTTCAGTCAGAGTTTCCAATATATACCATTAAGGACACAAAGTTTTCTTATACTTTCTATCTGCACATGTAACGCATCCAAGAACTGGCTACTACAGATATTATACAGGTATTATCAGACAAATTGCTGTTACTGTGCGGACACCTATCAGTACTCAGATTACCAGGGCTGTCAGCAGGCAGACAGGGCCAGCTCAGCCGTGGCACGGCTCACCAGCCCAAGAGCGGCACCCAGACCTGACGGGGTTCAGAAAGGAGGTTAGCTCCTGTTGCTCAGCGAGCTTGCACCGCATTTTGGGACTAGCACAACGGGGAAGCAGGGCTCAGACACACAGGTGGTTCCACACAGAATCATATTAGGTCCGGGAAGGCTTATTTGCATGAGCTCATTACCGATCCTGCTAGACTTAATTAGTTGTGACAATAATGCTCTCTAACTTCATTGCCGTGATTGCCATGTAATGCTCAGCAAAGAAGAAAGAAAATTGCACATAAAAGGTGGAAAAGAAAAATGTGCCACACACTACAAAACTATAAAAAGAACAGGGCAAAGAAAAGCAATATTATGTTCATAAGTGACATTTTAATCATATGTTGCCAGCAGTGTGGTACCACGTACTCTGGTACAAGCGCTACGAGCGAGGATGAATTCCACCAACAAATGTAATTGCACTGAACCCATATGGTGCTTGATGTTGAAAAATCATTTGCATTAGTAGTTAGAGTTTATCTTAGTAACTGGTACGAGAACAGTTTTCTGATATTCTGTTTTACAGGCATTTTAAATCTGTTTCTCTCGTCAAATATTTTACCTCTTGAGTCCCAGTCAATGTGTGTGATATAGCTAGATGCACCTTTACAAATGCCAACTCTTTTGCTGGTAAGTACATTGTAAATATCTACAAAATTATCATGGGAAGCCACAGCCAGGTACTTTCCTGATTCTGTAAAGAAGAGACACTGAGGTTATTAAAGGTGTACATGTTATAATTATTATTGCTATGCATTTTTACTACTGTAGCGGATCCAAAGGCACTAGGTTAGGGGTGGGGCCCATTATACTAGGCTGCATATAACCTACAGAATTCTGCAGTATTTAAATACATGGAGCACATATAAAGCCACTCTCCCTTCTGAACACTCGATCTTAGGTCTAGAGGAGAAAAACAAATTCTAAGATAAACACTGCCCTTTCACTTTATCACCTGATTATACCTCGTGAAAACTTTATATCTGAGATCATTTCCTTTCTGTGGTGAAAAGAGACCATATCTTCAACAGTGTCAGCATTTACCACCAGAAAACTCCCATCGTTCAACCCTACGGCCAAGGCTTTCCCATCAGGAGAAAAGGCACAGCATCGTCCACCTACAAAAGACAATGGAAAGGAGTACCTTAAGGTATACAAACTTGGGATTGAGAAAACCATCAATAAACTGCAACTGAAAGGTTTTTACATCAAGTATATACTTTTAAAATAGATTTGTTATTTATTAAGACAAATATGTGATAGGAGAGCCATGATTATTGTTTTACTGAAGGGGAATGTACCCTCTGTATAGGCTGTTCTTGAGTTGACAGCGGTGACTTGATCAGTCTTAAATGGGTTTAGGTGCAAATATCGCCTTCCAGCTACATTCTAAAAACACCAATGATAGGAAGAAAAAGAAAAAAAAAAGAAGAAACAAACCCCAAAACCACGCAGAAAGGAAGTCCAGATGAAAAATGGAAAGACTCATTACGGGCAGCATAACTACATGTCTTTCAGGGATACCACACTTGAAAGCTTCTTTGTTATGACTGACTAATGGTTCCTTTCAGGTGGAGCACATTTAAAACAGAGATGTACTACACTTCCTCCGCTGACTTTTTGCCTCAACGTTATTTCTGACCATACCCTCTCATAGAGCTATCCTCATCCGTCCCTGAACTCACCTCTCCAAAAACATTTGACTCTGTTTTCCCTCAGCCAGTTAAGAGTTCCTGTCCTCTGGGTCTGTCACTGACAATGAAGCATGTTGAATTTATACCATAAAATTTCCTGAAGGATATGAATGAGTAGACGAAATAAGAGTAATTTTGAGAAGGCAGCATTTCAACATGGCTCATCTACTTTTATACAGAGGAGAGGGGAGGAATACTGTTCATTTTCAGAGAAGTTGGTATAACGTGTAAAGTTCATACTGCCACTGAAGGCCGATTGTGCTTAACATGCAGAAAATTTTACATTTGTATTTATAAGGAAACTTTTTAATGTCAGCAGCAAACATGCTGGCCTTAAGTATTCTCAGGAAGAAAAATGATTCTGAGGTCAACTCATTCCCCTTGGAATCAGAGGAAAAGAGATTAAAGTTCATTTTATTATTATTCATTACAATAGATTACAATCCTTTTTCTTTCTCCCCTTTTCATTGACTTGACACATGCCAAAGACAATTTACTGCCTGTGCTTCCAATTTCTTAATGACTGTGTTCTCTTCCTACCTAATTAATGTCTGTGATATGCACTGAAAGCAAAGATGGAACTGTTACAGAAATAAGTAGTATCATTACTATCCCAGTGTATGGCCAAATGAGAATTACCTTTTTTGAGTTTCCTCACTGCCAGCATGCGGTGCTGGGATGAAAGTTCCCAGATTCGTAGTGTTTTATCATCACTCACCGTTGCACAGACAGGCAAGAGAGGATGAGCTGCCAAGCCCCAGACTTCTCCTTCCATATGTCCCTAAGGGAAATCATTTAATATATGAGAAAATAATGCATTTGGGTTTGTGAAATATGGTCTAGCACTTGCCCTGCCTCCTTTTACAAGCCTCTGGCAATGAGGCCTTCATCATCTCCTCTCACAGATTTTCCACATTCAGAGACACCTGATCTGTTTCCTCTGATAACCATTTAAAAGACACTTTTGTTTAGTTTCCTCTGCTGTTACTAGCTGTGATTCCTCCTCTACCAATGCTCTCTCTTCCAGACTTGAAATGAACAGGAAATAGTTATGCCCCAAACAGGATTTTATCCTGAAATCCTAATATAGCTTATCTGTCTTCAAGGTTTATGTAATTTTTTAGATCCTGGAGAACTTGTTTGCCCAACATACACATACTTAGTTCCTTTAATCGTTCCTCGGAATTCAGTTTTCAAAGTTTTTAATCACTCTTCCTGCTTTTTCTAGATTTCCTTCAACTTGCATACATCTTGCTAGCACTGCATCTCAAGGTTAAATCATTTCTTACTATTCTCAATCTGGATTTCAGTTTGGTAACTGGCATTTTTGTTGAGATGGAAAAATACCATTAAAAGAAAAAGGGGAGGAACTGTCGTGACATCTTAATTACACCTTATGTATTTTCTATTTTGGCTCAAGTTGATGCATGCAAGCACGTAATTTAGGCTGGATGACAATTGTAACACTTCTCTTTATCATAAAACTCACAGCAATCAGGTAATTTTAAGGCAACTTTACTATCTTGCAACCTTACTATTCATGTGAAGGGAACTATATTAGGATGAGATTGCAATTCCCAATTAGTGAATGAGTTAAATAATTTATAAAACAGAACTTCACACATTTAGGTTACTAAGGCTGTCATGCAGGGAATAAAATTTGAAAGATTACTTTATGTGATCAGAACTAACTGGAAAGAAAAATACCAAAGAAACAATATCTTTGTAAAAAACAATGTTAATTTAGTCAGTTATAGAAAACAAAAAGTAAAAACTTGACAAATTATAACTCAGTGAATGCTATATATATGGTTTTCTACATATAGACATTAGGGTTATTCGAGACACTAAACCAAAGCAACATCAAATACATCAGTGGACATACACATGAACATTTTTTCACCTGACTTTGCAAACTACTTTGTCTTGCAAAAAGAGGTCTCTCTATGCTTTGCAACACATGCAATGTCAACTGCGTGTCACTGTAGAAAACCGTCATAACTCTAAAACAATTTTTCACAAATTAAAGTATAGGCTCCCTCAGACTACACTATATTATTTCAGTACAAGCAAATAAATGGAACCATGCTGTCAAAATAAAGTAAATTGTGTTAGCTCTACTCTTCATTTTTCATTTTTATGTTGGGTCCTAAACTAAAACGTCTAAAAAAATTCATAAAAAGTCTCATCAGCCTTTGAACTTAATGGATGATTTGTTTTACTTCCAGAATTTTGTCATCCACAGTGAATCTCAAAGCCATTTACATCAGAAAGCATCAACTTCTGCCTGAGCAAGGAAAGGAACAGTTGCCAAAAGGATTAATGAAAACAGAACAAAAACGACCGGGAAAATCTTACAATGTCTCGTATTTCTACAGGGATGTTTTGATATGGAAGATCCATACAGTACCTGAACAAGTAGAGTCATAGGACCACTTTTATCAATTTCAAGTATCTCTCCATTTTTAGTTCCCACTAGTATATGCCCATGTCCTAGACTGATGGCTCGAATAGAGGGATTGTCTTCTAAAAGCAAACCTGAAGAATACAAAGATATTAATTTTAGGTTTTTATTGTGAAATCAAAATGAGCCTCGTAACACCTATAGTTTATACAGCTTATATAATCTATAATTAAAATCTCTTTAAAATAATGAAACATGAGATACACTTGCCTGATCAAACTACTAGATAATCCATGGATTAATTAATAGTTCAAAGGAGGGGAGCTTGTGCTAGTCTGTATTGCGGCACTAAAAAGGTAGATATTTTACTGCTTTAACAGTGACAGCGTATCAGGGGTTCAGATGCTCCAGCAACACGGACGTTAATTCTGTGATTAGCTCTCAATATCACTTTACAGACTTCCACACCGATGCCTGGGGAAGTACAATTTAACAGGTCTTCCCAACTCCTAGGGCCCTGGTCTCACTACGTGAAACGTGGCCAGCTGAGGAAGCTAGCTGCTAAACAGAACAGATTTTGGAACAGCCAGACTCACAGGCTTGCGACATTTCTTTTTAAAATCATTTCTTCAGTGAAAACAAAGCAAATGTCACGGAATAGAGGAGGAAACAGCAGAACAAACTATAAATGGCAAAGATTGTGTGAAATACAACTTAAATCAATCAAAACAGAAAATTCCAGCACAGAGTAGTAAGTAGTATATTACTGTTCCCTTTGCGTTCTGGTAAGATTTGACACCTATTACTGCCGTTTTACCAGCCTTTGTGTATATAGTCGTTATTAAAACACGCTGAAAAATGATACCTTTAGAACTAGCAGATAGCGCTGCTCTTTTAATAGCGTACGTCTTCAGACATCTTTCAAACATATCATCCCAAAGTGCCACAATTCCGTCTTTTCCACCAGTTACAAACCCCTGTACGATCACAGTATGAAAACATACACAAATGTCAGCACTCATATGTTAATATTTAAAAAGACATGTCCAAAGCAGTATAACTTCTCCCCTGCATTTTATTCATGTGTGGAATTAAAAATACCGGAGCCTATACCTATGAAGAAAGACATATAAGAAGATTTAGAGAGTTGCTTTTCTAGGGTTATAAAGACTTATAACCATGCAGAGTGCAAACTATTGTAAATAGTAATGCCGGACCATAACATTTGTCTGCACGTGGAAATAAGCGATGGAAAAATATATGCTTCATCCTTAGAAGAAGCAGTGGTTGGTAATAATAGCTTCTCAAGTTATTCCAAATTCAGCGGACTTAACAGATGCTTCAAACTGAGTTCTAATAATGCATAGGGACCAATTATTTGATTAATTCCCTCGGTAGATTATCTGTGCCAAGTGAGTGCAAAACACAGCATAAATAACTAACCAACAAAACGTAAAGTGAGGAGGATGTTCAGAAGACAGAGTGCCAAGATCAAATAGCAAAATTGATGGAAAAGCTAGGAACAATCAATTAGGGCTAGAAAGGATTGAGCCACAGGGATCTTAACTGACCTTGATAGATAAAAATGCTAATAGCTAATATTCTTCTTCTATGCGATACTTTTAAAGTTGAAACTATAATCTCAAAAGGATATTCCATTATCAACATCTTCAAATTGCCAGTGGATTTCAAGTGGCAAAACTTTGCCCAACCTCATTTATGTGATGTCAATAACATATTTTGCCATAGTTTCTTTTAAGGATTTATTGATGCAACTGAAGGAAAATACTTTTGATATCTGGAATAATTAACGCAGAAAAACAAAACTTTGGATATTTGAAGTCGTGCTTGCTTAAGATACAGTGATAATATTATTAAAAAAAAAATCACATTTCATATATTGGAAACTGATAATGCAAAAATATTTTTGGGATCAGGTTGAAGACGCAATGAATATTATCCTGTTACTCTCATGTTTACAAATAGGAAAATGACACGCACGAGCACTGCGAGCAATAAATTCTGCATATTTAGAGGTCAGAAAGCTATTGGTCAGGTAACGAGCACATATAATGTGGTGCTTACAAATACACATCTGTCAAATAACAGAACTCATTAATCTTGGTTTTGTGATTTTAATCAGTGCAACTTGTTTTCTGGTATGTTTTGTTTATCAAAAGCACCTTCAATGGCAGTGCAGTGAAGATCAATGTATTGCTTACATACACACGTACAAAGCCTGAGTAACTGCGTTGGGAGATAGGTTAGTTATACACTTCTAAAATCCAGTATTGCAACACAAATCATAAAGATGAATGGATGACATAAGATGATAAATACCTTATCCAGTGCATGCATGGCAAATACGGGTCCATCGTGGGCTTTCACTGTCTTAAGCAACAGAGTATCCTTCCAGATATAAATGTCCCCAGTGGCAGCGCCAGAGAAAACTAGATCTTCTAGTCGCCCGTAGGAAACACTCATCATAGTCTCCAATTTTCCAGTAGTTCCAAATGTTCCTCGTTTTGATGTAAAGCCTCCACCTGCAATACAAACTAAAGTAAGTCTTTTTATATTTTGGTTTGTAGCCATAGTGCTGTAAAGGACAAATGTCTTGACCCCACCATCTGTTGTCATTGCCTAAGACATAGCAGATAACAGAAATACTGAAAACGTAGTGCACAAGGGGAAAACATAATAAAGGGAAGTCAATCTAGCAGTGACAGTTTTGAAGCAGTACAGGCTCTGTTTTTCAGATTGTTATTTCCAAGCAAATGATAAATTTTGGTGAGGAATTGTGTAAAAAGAATTAATACAATGGCTGGCGGAATATTTGTTGCACGGAACAGCCTGCCAAGCTCCTTCTCTTTAGAGGTGACCACAACTACACATGAGATACTAGAGGTCTGGTTTAGCTGTCCACTGGCAAGTTGACAATTTGACAGCAGTTTTGCAGAAAACCAAATTGCCACAGCCTTATTTTGATTCAGACAGCAGGAAGTAGCCGTACGCACCAATGAATTGAGTGCTTATAGAGAAAAAAAATACAATTACAAAATAATATAGGCAGTGGTGTCCTTGCTTCAAGTCATCATGTATTTCACAGTTAACCCAATTCCACTGAGCAAATCTTAATTCAAAATATACCATTTTATTGCAAAGAGACTGTTCTTGGAGTAAGATACTGCTTAATGCAAATTCCTGTGACAGAATTTGGCAAACAGCAATGCAAGTCTATTTAATTACTAGAAAAATAACCTAGACATTAAAAATGCAGAAAAAAAAAATGTAATTTTTAAACTGAGAGCACCTGAACCACTTGAACGCTGTAAAGTATGGTATAAGTATAGGAACTTCTTAAAACTGTCTAATCCTGCGTTGTCTTGAGTTCCATTTTCAGCTGCCCTTGTGCCACCTATCTTTGCTGAATTTTACACACAGAAGATGCTCTCTGAGATATTTTTACCAAGTACTTGTGTAGTGTGTGTATGATTAAAAGTCATGAGGAACAAAAAAGCCAGTCCTGAATAAAAAATATCCTCAATCAGAAATCAACTTTGCTGTCTTTCTCAGTTTGACAGAAGAGTCTAGACTGATAGCTGCTTCCATTCTAAATATTTTGCTTTTTATTTTGCAGAATCTTACCCTGGTTTTAAGGAATGGAAAACACATTTTCATTTTTCATTATTTAGAAAAGGAAACAAAATTCCTGTGTCATACAAAAAATATATTACCTTGATTCTTGTGATACCACATCATGATTTTTAGCCTAATGGATAAAATATAAATTACTGTAACTGAACTTCAGCAAAACACCTGGTTCTTTATTTCTTTTTTGTTTTGCCCAGGCAGGTATTTTAAGGTCCATCCTCAAACCTGTCTTTCCAGCCTGGCACTTTGAAACACGTGCTGCCATCTCTGGAAGTCATCTCTGATGCCTGAAAACCAGCTCTATCTTGAAGCTGAAGGACTGCTGAAGTGGTACCTCAGTACCTGAAGTGCAAACACCACCGCTTTTAGCAGTCTGCCAGAGGCACCTAAGATTCTTAGCTACCAGCTGGCATTTTCACAACAAGGGTCATAGTCTGCCTAAGTGAATTACGGGAGTGCGTGTTTTCTGAGAGCCAAGGATTTCAAGAGCAATCCTTAACAGTATGACTTGAGTTAAAAAACAATTAGCTGGAAATTACTTCCAAAGAGAACGGAATATTGTGATATTTGCCAATTCAGAGGCAGGTTTTCACCCCGTTAGTATTTGGGTAACTAGAAAATTGCTTTACAAATAAAACAAATTCTTAAAGTGAGAACATGATGTTCCTATATTAAAAATATATACATTCTCAAATAAATTAAATGTAAAATAGTCAATACAGGCCCTGTTGTTCCCATATTAAAAATATATACATTCTCGAATAAATTAAATATAAAATACTCAATACAGGCCCTGTTGTTCCCATATTAAAAATATATACATTCTCAAATAAATTAAATATAAAATACTCAATACAGTACCTGTTTGCTGCCAAAATTTGATGTGTTTCATCCCAACTGTGACTAGTTTGTCTACATGATGTGGATTACACTTCACTACAAATATTTTATCTTTATGGCCCCTGCAATAAAAATAAAAATTAAAAAACACTTCCAAAAGTGTTAAAACCCATTTCCAACTAAATGGCATTTCATCATATCGGACTAACCAAACCTAGTCTTCAACAGTGAGAATCTGATCACCATGACTGCCATACTCTTGGTGCAAATCCAGGAGTACGGGTCTTTAACCTGTGAGGACTGGCAGCCGCCTCACAGAGGCTGTGCCTACGTTACCTCTACCATCACTACCCGACCTAAGAAAAAGCAGAGAGCTGAATTTCTAATCTGCAAGAATTTAGCCTTGGAAGTCTGACCCACAGCGCTGGCAGAATGTATTTGAGCATACATCGTATAGGAATCAGAATACAGAAATGTGGTGAATAAAAATTGTCTCCCACTGAATTGCAGTTCAGTTAAGTCATAACGAAGAAGTAGGCAACAAAGGTCGATGCAATTAAGGGAAGGTATAAAGGGCAACATAAATATTTAAATGGATAAGAAATCCATAAATATTTAAAATCCTCTGTCAAGAAAAACAAGGAAGTCTTTAACCTACTGTGCTTCAAGAGGAAAAATAAAATAACAAATTATAAAACTATAATTTAGGGAACAGTTCATTCAGCAGCATATACACCTTCAAATTTATTTCTCTGGTAATCAAAGCTATTCTTGTTGGAGTATGTATTTATGGGAATTTGTAAGTTTAAGTTTCACCATTGCAAAAATTATTCCCAGACGCAAAGTAGTAATTATTTGTATTTGAGTGTTTTGTAAAACGCCAAAAGCAAAACCCACCAGCTTTTCAATATGAATTTTCAGGTTTTGTGCTATGATACCGTCCCTTTCACCTGACAGGTTTAGCAGATCTGAAAAATCACGTGGTTCCGATAACCCTCTTGGTTTCAGTACTTTCCTTTGGTGAATCAGTCTAGACAAAAACTGGTCCTTTACCCCTTTGACATTCAAAGTACATCCTCTTGCAATCCCTCCCTCTCCTGTTCCTCTGCCTTGCTATAACGATGCCCAGCTTTCAGTTCAGGCTGGTCATACTGCTTCTTCTGGAAGCATCCATCACACAGGCAAAACGTACTGCCCCGAGTCCAAAATCAAACTAATTGCATCCCAGTGCAGTGTCCCCTGTAGAACGACAAGAGTACATCTGCCTGGGTGATAGGATGAGTAGTGCTGGCACGTGAGATCTGGACTGTATGGCCTACGTTTCCACCCCGATTTCCCACAACGGTCAGACCAAAGCACGTATACAAGCCTGTGCAGTTTTTGTGTCCTTGTGTGCCCAGGGACTGGCACAGGACATTTGCTTTTACAGAATGAAGAAAGAAGAGCATGATGTTCACTGATTTAGATCGTAAATAAGTTTGACAATGCCCCCCTCAGCTCCCTTCGGGATTGCAGTCCACTAATACAAAACACTAGGATCAAATAGGACCAGCACTGCATCAGCATATAAGGCATGAGAAGCTAGCGAAAGCAGCTCAGCTATGTTTTGATTCTAACAGTGTACGCTTACTCAATAAGGATTTTAATGAAACCAGACAGAAGATTGTAGAGCCAAGGTAAAGAAACAAGCTGTATAATTTATCTAGTGAGCAATTAAAACAAATAAATAAGAGTATATTCTGAACATTGTGACAAGAAAAGAAAACTGAGAAGTCATGCTGAAATAAATCATCCCGAGAAGATTAACCAAAAGAATGTTCACAAAAAATAAACATAACTATAGAATAAACATAATGAATGTTTGTACATAGTGAATGTACACTTCATTTTTCAGGTTTAGTCCTTTAGATGAATTCTTCTTGTGGGTCTATACGACTGTAAGGAGATGTCCTTCTATTCTTGTCTGCAAGGCCACGTGAGTCATGTCTAAACTTTGGATGTAAACTATCCTGTCTTCGTTTTTGTCTCTCTTTTTATATGTCCTACTGTGCTTACCAGAATGGGGGACTTGCCTTTAGGCACTGCTAAAATATAAACAATAATTTAAATTAGAACTTTTTGGAAGATAAACTATTTTTTATGCTTTCTGTGAGGACCCTGCATATTTTCAAAATCATAGGTTAGCAATAATAGTAGATACATTGGGCACGTACAGTATTATACACTAAAAGGAACCCGAGTACTTCCTCTTATATGTCTCCTGTGAGCAACAGGAGACAGGTAGCCATACAGCCCATCGTTATCTTGTTTTTAAAAGCCTAGAAGGTCTCTGTGGGAATATATAAGGTATTTCTTCACTTGTGAGTCTGAAGCACAATCTGCCTGGAGACAGTAAAACTCGGATTGGAAAGCAAATGAAAACATCACGTTTTACAACACAGACAACGCTGTTGCTAAGCAAGCTCTGCCTCACAAATTTTAAACAGGATTTGAAATCTTGCTGCCTAATAAACTGGATGTCTGAGACAAAATTGTATAGCTAAAATAGATTATGGTACACACACACTTGGATCAAAACGTTTATTTATTCGGTAATGGTATACTACTAACAGATAGTGCTGCCAGGAGAACATCTTATCTTTTCTTCTGGAACATGTCACCATGTAATAGTGATAATGGTGTGATACATAAAAGTAAATTATCTTTCACAGGCACTTTTTTGCAGCTATACTAATAATTTCTACTGACCGATGCTAGATGTGACACGGTTGCAGACAGCGTATGAAATGAACTCCTTGCCTTTCTAGTATGTAAGTCCATGCTTACATGAATTCTACACAATTCTAGTGTCTTGACCTCAGAGGTACATTTGATTTGCTGGCTAGAAACCAGGTTCTCAAACAGTTTGATTCTTCTAACATGCACAAGTAATTGAATACAAAGAAAATGTTGCAATTCAATATTTTAGAAGAAGAAAAGCAAACGTAAACTGTAATCCAATTCTCTTCCCAACAGTGGTCCCTTCAAGTAATTGCAAAAGCTTCTTCACTACATGGCATTAGCTAAGCTTTCTGTTTGTAACTGCAAAGAGCAAATACCTCAGAAAAAGCTGACTCAGAAGGAAGGCGAGATCAGTAGACCTTGAAAAATCTATTTATATTAGAGGGAACACTTTTTTCTTTTTAGAAAAGTGATCTGCATATATACACTGATGGAACCCAGCATATCATCTGATGCATAAAGGAAAATATAACTTCTCTGATGACTTCTGCCATGAATCGGGAAATAAAATTAGGAGAAAATATTAACTTAACTTGAAACTCATTAAACGAGCTATGATATCAATGTAGCTATCCTAACAGAAAGGCTAGGGAACTCTTGGCAGAAACAGTCCACAGGATTTCCAAACACTAAAATGTAGAGCCCAAGGTTTTTAATCTGGGTATAGTACTCCGAACCACCATTCTGTTTTCAGAGAGATGTTCTGTTTTTTTCCTATAAACAAAGCAATACGTGTGGATGACACTATTCAGAAAAATGTAGTCAGAGGGCACATTTATGCAGAGCTGTATTCTTACCTGGTTGTCGCTAGCTTTTCTCCTTTTTTCCAATCCCAAAACACAATGGCATGATTATCATCTAGCCCAACAGATGCCAAACATTTGCCATCAGCTGTACAGAAGCAATACTTAATGTTAAAGGTGCTAAGGCTTTAGCTGAAAATATAACAGGCAATGAACACAACAAATACATTGTAAACTGAATTTCAAATGATGTATTACAAATGAAGTAAAAAAAGGAACTAATACTTTGAGAGATAAGGGTTCAGATTCACTGATGGCCTTCAGTTCCTAGAGTAGACTGCGTACAGAATTAGACAAATGAACTGAGGAAGACAGTCAGCCTGCCCAACCTCTTAAGATGACTGAAGCCTACACCTGCTGAAAGTTTTATCCACAAGGAGGATTCACATTGCAATACTTCGCACCAAAATGAATCCCTATTCGGTGAAGACGCATCAAACCGGAATCCATAGATTTCCCAGAGCACTCTGCTAATCCATGACCTATCCTTCCTCTTCTTAACTAAAGTGACTTTAAATGTGGCATCACCCTTATCGGAGACTGAACAGGTTGTGTTAGAGGTCACAACAAGATTTTTCTGCTTAATTTTTAACTGGATGATTACAAGACAAGCTATTCTTTCCTAGAAAAGGCATTCTTTGGATTTTATTGTCTTCTATTACGTTTGTATGTCTGACCTAATTTTTTTTTTTTTTAATTTGTATTCCTTGTCAAGCCATTGATCTTTCGCAAAGGCAGACACAAAACATTCCCGTGTGTAAGTACAAGGATGGTAGGTAGGATCAAACAAGACAATGAGAGTCAGTTTCATGAAGTCCAAGTACTCCAAAATCACATTACATTTTCTTTGAAATACTTCTGATCAGATGATGCTTCTTTTCTTTTGCTTGAAATGGTGACAAGAATTATTAGCGTCTAATGAAATGAGTGGTTAAAAGTTAATAGGCAATGTAATGAAACTATAAATATGATAGAAAATGATAAGGCTGAAATTAGCAGCTGGCTATCATCTCTTCTACTGCAGGAAAGACACAGCACTACTGATAATGAGAGGAAGAAAAGCAAGAACGGAGTATCATACATAATTCAACAGCACCTAGGCATCCTTGCTATGCGTATGAAATAACGATAAACAAGACCATTGTTAACAAACTTTTAGAGACAAACTACTGTCATGGAATATTGAAAATTTTTAGAAACTAAGCCATAATTGCTGAAGTATATGATAAGAGAACTGAACTTTATAGTTTTTGGCAGGAGCTGATTATCTGATTATTGTTTTTTTAACTGAAGAAAAGTTAAAGGTGGAGGAAGTAAAGAACTGGTGAGGTGGCCAAAAGAGTGAATGAAAGCAATGATTTGAGAATGTTACTTCTCGTAGAAGTTGACAGATGTTAAGGACTCTGTGCTTAAGCATATTTGACTTCAAGAACAAAAAGAGTGCCACTGGTATAAATTACTCCATTAGAACTACTTCAAAGTTCATAAGGCTGAATAGGTCCTCACAGCTAGACTTAATAGTGAGTTAGTTATTTAGTATTTAGCAACTGAGTTCTATGTCAAGTTAAGGAGGAGCAGGGGAATTACAGAAAGAGGAAAAGAGCTCACAGTTGAAGGAAACAGGCCCAGATGGAAGGAGTGTAAGTAGGCAGGAAGGAATGAAGTTGCAAAACAGGACAGGCAACAAAAACTGAGTTTATTAAAAAAAGAAAACAAAGACACAAAGAAGGAGACACAAAAAGTTAATGAGAAAGGAAAGCAAAGGAGACAGTAAGAACTATGCTATAATAGTGAGATAAAATGCTATGAAGATAGCTGATATGAAAGGTAAATATGCAGTAGTACGTATTATTTAAGAGATATATTTGTATATTTTGATGACAAGAATTATCTTTAGGGGTAACTCAATTACGTAAATGGAACATGGTTGACAAAATTTTGTTGTTAAGAATACAATTTAAACTTTATTCACTTGAAACAGGAGGTTTTATGCACTAATATGTGCTCTACACTCCAGTTACTATCCAAAATTATAGATGTTAAGTTAGCCACCAGAGGGCACAACCAAACATTGCATGAATGAAATTATAATCTTGAATCATAACACCATCAGAGGGGTCCTACCAAAGTGACCCGGCCCTGTACAGTGTTTTCAGAAATGGCCAATAGCAGACATTTCAGAAAGTGAGTAAGGGCAGAGAGAAGGGGTAGTACAGAGTCAGCCGCCAGATCAAGTACAGCCAAAAAAGGCTGGGAGTCTGTCTTTTTTTTTCTTTCAGCTCCAAGTAGTGTGACCTGAACCTAGGTTAGAAATATCTGGTATTAACACAATGAAAACTCCCTACATAAGACCAAAGTAGCACTCTGATCCCATAGTGAGGTGCATATTTGCACAACTATCTGCTCCTCTCTGTGCCAAGAACCTTAACTAAAGCCGATTAGGAATGCAGTATGGGCATCCTCAGGATCAGGGCCTAAGGCAACGCTGTAATGATGTCAGTGGTCGCTACTTTTAAAAAGAGCTTTAATGTTTTTGTACAGATTTATGTCCAAAGAACATGTGGCCAGCTTATTCTTCAGGCTTTTATAGAGGTACATGGATTCTAATACACAGAGTACTACTATCTGTACAGGAATCTTAATTTTTCTTAAAAACATAAACCACACACTAAGTGTTTTCTAAATATATGAGTGTTTGTTCAACTAGGGATCTTAATGAGAAGTTTTTTAACATCTATGCATACTACGCCAATTAGATCATCCTTATCCATTTTCCCTTCTTCTGGTAGCATATCTGCTTTCAGAGCTAGGTTACATGCCACAGCGGATCAGCAATTTCACATTTGAATGGCAGCTCTTGGATGAACACCAAGGCTCCTCTTCTGATAATGGAATATGACTCAGTTCCACAGACTTATCTTTGTGGATTTAAAACTTCTTTCATATAGTTCTGTCTCATAAATGTGATCTATGTCCTAATGAATTCTTACCATATTTCTAGAAAGGAGAATATGAAATAAATTATGTTTAATTGAAAAAAAAAAAAAAAATCAGAGTTAAGAAAAGGATAGTTCAGCTAGAGTAATCTCCTTTTTTGTTTTTTTTTAATAGAAAAGGGGAGAATGGATTTCTAGGCACTTTTATAAAGATGCAAAAGTATGTAAGTCACCACCATATGAATAATGTTTTTCAGTGCTGAATACAGGAATTACCCTTTGATAACTAGACAACTTAGGTCATCCATCTCAGAAAGACAAGTAGCAGAAACAGCAGAAAACTGTTTGGCATATTTACTTTTTCTGTAAACTCACTGAAAAATGTGGGAATTGTTAGCAAATTTGAAGAATTGTATGAGCCTACAGATCACATTTCCATCTCATTTATACACTGCAAGTCACCATTCTGCCTGCTTTTAAGTTATTATACCGCCATGGGGACAGCCACCAGAGTCCCAGCTGTACACTTGGTATGATGTATTAGACAATTATTGATCGATTGAGAAAAGGCCCATGACTGGATTTACTATACACACTACTTTTATCAAAACCGTCGGCAGACAGATGTAAAATTTGTATTGGTTGTAAAATTGGCTAGCTATTCAAATTAAGATTTCATCATAAGGATTGCTTTTTAATTAATCCTTTAGATAAATGTAGGTTGTGGCTTACCTGAAAAATCCAGCGCGCACACTCCTCTTTGATGCTGGCCTTTGAGCAACGATAAACATTTCAGTGTCTGTGTGTCCCAAACATGGATAGCAGCATCTCTTCCAACCTAAATCAGAGCGTTAATTGGAATATCTGCTCGTAGAAGTTCAAAGCAGACCAATATCAGTAATTAGCACAATCACATCTTCAAAACACTCCAGAGGTAACTACTTTTCCACTTGCCCTATTTATCTTTTTCAAGATCTATTATCTCTTTTAGAGAAATATCAGATGTTCTCTAAAACATCAGCATTCAATATCATATTAATGATATCATTTATCATGATATATGAATAGATATGAATATTCATGATATCATATTCAGTACCAGATATCAGTAGAGTGCCCTACATAAAACAGCCTTTGTCAGAATAAGGCTTTTGAATGCTACTACAATACAAAAATCCTGAGACTGACTAATGAAACCCTGAAACCTCCTAGGAAGTAGATAAAATACAGCTCCTGCATTTCACAGATGAAAGCAGTGGCTCAAAGTGAATATAAGATTTTTTGCAGGGCCACAGCATAAGATTGGCAGTTTTTCTGTTATATAGGAATGATTTAATAATCACCTCAAATAGTTTCCATCCCAGTACTCCCCAGCAGTTTGGCAGCGATACAGGAAACGATACGCAGCTTACCCATATTTAGAAGGAAACGCCATACTGAAGGGCAGAGAGAACCACATTTTTCCTAATTATATATTATTAAGGGAATCTATTTCCACATTTTGCCAAGATCATCACTTCTAAATACCCACCTGCCCAGTAGCAACATAGTCTTTCACTGGGTGAATGCTTAGGCTGAGGATGTCATCATCGTGGCCAAGATACAGCCTTTGAGTGTGTTGTTGCCTATTATATACAACAGCTACAGCAGCGATATGATACACTACTTCTCCGGTTTGTGTGTAGAACAAGTTATTTCGGCAGTCATAGCCTCTATAGCTGAAATAAATACAAAACAAATTATATTCTGTTTCAAAACTATTCTGGTACTGTGTGTAACAAGTTGTGCAAATAATTAACTTGAACAGAGTACTCCTGCGGTGTCAGCTTTGGCTCCAAAATATCACAGCACACAGCCAGAGAGAGAATATTCCCACAAAGTGCAGGCATTCATGAATCTGCTCATGGTTTACTTTGCACCTAACCCCTAAATTAGTACTAATTTCACAAAAAGAATATATAATCCACATATAATTGTGTCCAAATAAGTTTTACAGGGACTTGGGTTCAAGCAGAAACCTATCAGGCATTTTTACAAATCACAGCTATCTTGATCAACTTAACAGAGAAGCTTTGCTCCAGGAAACATAAGGTGTAGTGAACAGCTAGTTTAAAATGTCATTTTATAAAACACAACACTGATGTATTATTTATTATATGGCTACAGTATTATAACCTTCGCTTGTTCCTTAACAAATACAACTGAAAAAAGAAAATCTATGTCCGATATTCCAAAAATTACCCACAGTAATAATGACAAATTAATTGTGGGTAAGTACTGAAAAACGCTTTGATAAATGCTCTGATGTGAATTGATTAACATTGCTAGCATGTTTTAATAATCAGAAAAAACACAAGTATTATCTAATATTACTCTACCCATGTATAAACTGCAACTTTAAACTGTCCTCAGGCGCTCGCTCTCTTTTAAGGAAGGGCACAGAATGGTTTTTCTCTTTACTTTGCTGTTTCAGCTGAGGTAGGTCTTCTTTGTAAACCTGAAGAATAATTGTTACAGTTAATTGCACATCTCCAGTTTTCTAAATATTTGTATATATGAATGAAAGTGACTTTCTTTTAAGTATTAGATTGAACATATGTTAATGTGCTGTTCAGTAGTTACAACACAGAGTAAGCCACTATTGCTCCCTACAGAACTGCAGGTAATAATAAATGTTTTCCTGACAATGAAGTCCCCTGACATGTGAGTGGCCCAGCACATTCGTGTGGAGCGGCAGCAGCAGAGTGTATTGTTTCTAGAAGATTCCAGTGTCACGTAGCGAAAAGGAATTTAAATATTGACTGGAACTTTAAAAGTGTCTTTTAACTTCATATGTGCTTCAGTGTACCTGCTCAAAGCTGAACATAATGAATTAATTCTATCTAGGCATTATGGTGAAATATACAGTAACCAACAGCACTTAAGTGATTTGCCAATGTGTCCAGAATCCCAAAGCAGAATTACAGCTTTATAAATACACTAAAACCACAAAATACTATAAATCTTTCAGAAATGCTCAAACTCTGTGGAGCTGCTAAAGATGTTTGAAGCATCTTCAAAGCTGTGGCACCAAACAAAACTTGTCAGTGCTAGGAAAACAGTTGGACTTTATGATCTTAAAGGTCTTTTCCAACCTAAACAATTCTATGATTCTATGAAAATCAATTATAATGCTGAAATATAGCTTTATTGTTCGTTTTCTGTGCCTCCATTTCTTGGATTTTCCAAAAGGACAATGAAATTGCCATTCCCACAGAAATCAACCTGACTGCAAAGATGGAATACTGGATTTTACAAGAAAGGTGTTCATAGAACGAGCTGAGCTTTTGAAATGGTAGGCAAATAGAGCCTTAACAGACCGTGCCTGTCACTCGTATGTATTGTACTTTATCCTGAGTGTTCTCATCCATTTACTCTTGCCCCTCAGTGAATGCTCCCAATGAAACAGAATATAGGATCATCATTTTCTAATGCACCTCAAAATCTAGAATCCTCTACACTGCTTCATCCATAATGTTAAAGAAACCCCAAAACCACAAACCAAACCCAGTTCTCAAAATAAGATTAATGTTTTTGTTTCCATGTGCTTTTGTAAATTATTTCCTTTAATAAAATGTAAAGTGCAGCTTATTCTTGGGGTTGTCTCATGTTTCCTGTATAAGATTCTATTTTAAGTTGCTTCTAGCTTTTTCATGCACTAACCTGCCTGAAATATTGCTGTTTGACTGCCTATTTTTTCACTTTTAGTTTTTAAACCCAGACGTCCTTTTTGACACATAGACAGCGTGGAGGAGAACGCTGTCTGACTTGAATCCAGATGGAAAATCAGGAGAACGAGAGGAGGAGGAGGATGGGACAAGCACCCCAATGAGACTTGGAGTAAAAGAGAGGGGAGGGAGAAAATTTTACAAAAGCTCTGTTTCACTTGGCAAACACAATCAATCTCTGTAATAAAGAAGTAAAATAAGCTCTTGTCAGAACGACCTATGTAATTTATTGCAGAATCTAGAAAGTGAGGCGAAAAGATAAAGGGTGGTCTTTGGCTAATGCATGGAACATTAGAGGTGATCCTTCACATTCTAGAAAGCAGCTCTATGTCAGCCATTAAATCGCTCAAACCAACTTGAACCAAGCTTACTGTGTATTTTTCACACTTAGTACAAGATCCCAGTTCTGGTCTGAGGAAGTTCTGACCTTTCACCATTCCACTGACAAGGTGACAAGTAATATTCTATTCACAATGACAACAGCTCCTGAAAATCAGGTCCCAAGTATTTTTAAATAGAAGCGAAAGTCAGAAGACAGAGAGCAGAATTTGATGTTAATATTTCCTTTCCTTCAAAACAAAGACAACAGCACCCTTCTACATCACAGACTGTTATAAAGACCAGTGTTTGCGAAGCACTCGGTATCATGAATGGAATGGAAAGAACCACAAGGAAAAGAATTCTGTCTTCAGAGACGTGTTCGAGCAATATGCAATAAAGGCGGCCGTGGAACAGCCTGATGAATGACAAAGGATTGAATAGTTTCTTGTTAGGTAAGGACTAAATATCCCATACACCAAATGAAGTCAAAGCCCTGCAGAAATGTGTAATCATAATCCATGCACATAAAAAGGGCAAAACTATGTTTTATTATGGCATTTTCTAAACTTCATGTAACTTGGTGACTTGAAAAATGTTTTCTGATATAGTAGTGTGGGTGCAAATTGTTATGATGCAGGGTGAAACCTCACGTCAGGGAGCAGCAAGGTAAAACTGCTTTGTGAAAGAAGAGGAGCCAAGAGCCGAGCACGGTAAGGAGGCCAGCCAAGAGAGCGCCCGCACAGAGCGGCGTGCGGTGCCACAGCGCCCGAGTGACACGAGCACAGCAGATTGGGTGACTGTAACCAAGTTTAGGCAACGGTCCTGATCACCAGGCAAGCCCATAGTGACAACGCATAAACCAGCACTGACAGATCAGGTTAAAGAGTGGAATGGCATACTACCGTTCCTGAAAAAAATCAATGCAGGAAACAATACTTATTTGTTTTGTTTTCTTCTTGCATGGGAGCAATCTATCTTAATTTATCTCAGAACATAGTTGTACTGAAAATAGAAAAAAAATTAAGTGTATTAAGTGATTATTAGAGACCAATTTTACTTGGTTCCCATAAACTAGGGCAATTTTAATTCTTGGACATTGTTGTCCTTAGCAACAAAAAAGAATCTATCACAAATAAATGTATTATACAGGCTTCATACTCGTTAAGAGCGTTCTGCTTTGAATATGCAGAAGTCATACAAAAACCTCTGTGAGCTGTATTCTGCAAATTGGGATTCTACATTTGATAGGACTGAAAAGTCTTCTCTAAGACCTATCATGAGAGTGGGGATACTAATAAGCTCTCGTGTTTAAATTCATGCTTTTTAACATATATTCTTTATTCTAACATATAATGGTATATACACCGATGCTTTTCTCCAAACGCTCTGAAATTCTCATCTCCAACTAAAGTAAACTCTGTTTTTATGTATATTGGTTGTGTAATCAGCTGAATACTGTCAAAATAATATTCCTAGAGTAGTCTGATGAATTAACTGCAAACTTCTTTTGCTTATCTTTACTGAATAGTCACGATAAATTGTCAGGTAATTGGCACAGTGTATTAGTTTTCACTCACCTGGCGATCATAGTTGATTTGAGCTTCCTGCTCAATGTCAGAATCTAACTCTGGCACATCAGATAAATCTGAATCTGATTCTTCACTGTAGGAATCAACGCCACCTTCTGCATAAAAAAATTAAAAAATCAATATATAACACATCTAATCACATGAAAATAGTATGTGATGTTTTTAGATAATTTAGACTACAGGCAAAGCAGTATTCAACAACTTTGGGAGCTTAAGCAGCTTGTAAAAATCATGTGGGCTGGCTGAATGTGTCAGGTTTCGTTTCTGTTTCTCCTGTTTCAGTGCCTGGGGCAGGAGGGTGGCAGAGAGGAGAATAACTGAGTAGTTACTAGTACCTTTCCATCATCTGAGAGAGCACTGTTTTCTTAACAGGCTTTGGAGTGAAAACATACAGAAATAGTAAATAATAACTTTCAGCATGATCACTGTGTTTAAACAGATTTGCTGTAACACAGGTATTTTACCAAATTGTGCAGGTATGGAGTGAATTTTTGCCCTTTTGCTGAAGGGAATCCAATTTTCAGCAGTTGCCTCTATGTAGTTCATACGGCTTTTGTAGAATATTGTAAGTATCGTGGATATAACAAGAAAAATCTAAAGTACAGCTATCACATATCTATGTGAATTTGCATTGAAAAGAAAATCAAACAATTCAACACATGTAGTCAGATTTCTGCATGCAAGTTAGATGGCTAATTTTGAAAACTTAATTTGATCTAGTCATCTCCCTCTAAATGTCTTTTTTTCACATACTTTGACAAATACTACTCGTGTATTCCTGAACATACAATATAGCAGACTACAAAAGAGTTTTAACGTACCTTGCCTGAAACAAATGGTTGTCTATGAAAAGTAAAATGTCCCAAACATGCTGAGTATATGTAATTCCAGGGAATTATAATAAAAACATTTTCTGTTAATTCAATAAAAGCTTTTCCAACAGCGCTGCATTCTCTGTTGATTTTATTTAATAAATAATTATGAGGAGATCATTTTTACCTTGAGGAGATGTTTCAAGGATGCCGTTTGTTATCCCTTCTGGAATAAATCGCCACTGAAAAACAGAGTGATCAGCACCTCCTGTACTTAAAACCCACTGAAAATCATGGGACCAACGGACATTGGTTACATGTGCTGAATGGCCAACGTATTTTCTAAATTTAGCTCCTAAAAACCAAAAATAGAACTGTTAGTACTTAAGAAGAAAAAAAAAAATAACGCTCTAACTAATAAAGTGCGTCTTTTAATGGAAACACAGACTAAATACTCTTATGAAAACTGAAAACAAAAAAATACTTAAATGCCTCTTGATATTCTGATACTATTAGTAATTACAAAATAAAAATAAATGGCATAAAATCATATGAATGATACGTTCACTTCAGTTTTCCGAAAAGCACTTAAACCTTGGCAGGAAGCATCAGACACACATAGGGTTTAATTTTCACCTTTACGGCCATTATTGCTAATGTGAATTATACACATGTATTGTACTAGACACATAATTCAAATTCACTGTCAGAAAATACACTGATACGACATCAAATTGAACACCGAAGGTCATGGAAAGCCAAAACGTTTTCTTTAGTTTTGTTGGCTTTATGCACAGTACGGTGCAAATACCGAGGACACAGTCTGCATTAAAAGCCTACTACAGATATGAAGCAAATAGTTCAGACAGAGCTACATCACCACGCGCTACCAGACAGGGAATCCTACTGAAGTTTCTCAAATTGTTACTGGCATAAATTTGGACCAATTATAGTAGTGCATCTGGTGTTGATACAATTTTGATGTGATGTAAAGTCTTGCTGAATTAGTTTCTGAAAATGTAATATCAGAATAAGCACATGTTAAACTATATATTCTCAACAATCTCTAAATCCAAGTACATATACATTGGCAGGAAAGTGCTAGAGGGCTAAAGTCTCATCTTCATGTCCATTAATACTAATATGAATTGTGCACACCCTAATTTGAATTATGCGCAAGAATCAAAAGCCACCATTAGAAAATATACTGATACGGTATCAAAGTAAATATCGCATTCTTCAGAAATACAGAATTCTATCTCACCTTTCTTTAGGCATGGAAATCTGAATAATTTAACCAGCCCAAAGTCATCTCCAGTCACTAGCACTGAGCTGTTGTAATTTCCATCCACAGAGTTGACATCTGTCATGTTTGTATATTTTGGCCAAATTCCATTCACTTCAGATCCTATCACACAGGTCCATGAGGCCCAGTGAATTCCTTTGATCTCATCTTTGCTAGTTAGATGCTTCCCAGCTGAAAATACGCAAGTGAATAATCTGTTTAATCATTTGGTTTTTTCAGTAAACTCCATTTCTTTTCATCACATTTATCTGTGTATTCTTGAGATTAGTCTTTTAGCCTCGATTAATTATGAAGAGTCACAATTTTACTCTAAATTAGTATAATCTCACATTTGTGGTATTTGATGACATCACACATCTTACAAGTTCTAATGCAGCTGCACATAAACATGCTAAAAACATACAAAAGTGGCAAAACGTTAGATATTTATGTAAGTTCCAGTCAAGAAACTCTGCTGGCAGATGTACTATTTATATCATACTTTTGTTCTTCTCTTCAAATCAACGCTGAAGTTTACTTGTTCATAACATGAGCCACTTGTAAACTTACACGGCATCTTGTAGAACAGTCTCTCTCCTGCACCATCATTGGTTTGCAAGAATTTACTATCCACAGACCAGTCAATATGAGTTATAAAACTAGAAGATTTGTTGCATTCTCCTATTTTTTTATATCGCTGAGCAACCGCGTAGATATCCACTGGGCCATCGTTAGAACCCACAGCAAGGTAAGAGCCATCTGGTGAAAATTTCATTTCATGGATTACTTCTTTTCGGTCTTTAATATGAACTACCTCTGTCATGTCTCTGCAAGAACCGATAGTGAAAATGTGAACTGTAAACTTGTGAACATGCAATCCACAAATATTTAAGACAAATATGAAGATAGATGCACTGAATAATTTGTACAACAGAAAGCACATTTCATGAAAAAATCCTTTTTTTGAGAAGTTCCCATTGCTTTCATCGGTTATAAGCATACTTTTAAAGCAAAAGTTAGAAACAACTTTACCTATCAATGATACTCTTCATCCTATTCACCTAATTTTAGCAGTAAAATAGTTAGCTGTCTAGTTTAAACTAGGCCACACTTAATCTTTTTTTTAATATAGACAATGGAAAAAGAGTTCCATCTAAAGAGCGATTACCCTGTCTCTCACAAGACCATGTTGAAATGGCCTTTGGGAGATACCCATTTCTCCATGTTGCCTCTTTTGGGGAGACAGGCAAACGGTTTAGATTAGAGGCTAACAATTAGACCGGTAAAGTTAGACAGGATTAATCCCACATGCCATGACCTGTTAGCTACAGCTTTGGGGCTTCCAGCACCACCACCACCATCACCCACCAGTGGAAAAACAGAAATGACAGTCTCTTGCATGTGTCTTCAAAAAAAATCAAGACAGCTGTATAACCTAGTTTTCAAAAAATATTCAAATTTTCCCCTATCAAATTACATTTAATATTACTCCCTTTCCTATCAATCAAAGAACCAAAATTTGCAATGCGAGTGAATGCAGACAAAATTTTTGCAAGTAGGTTCCCCCAAATTCTTTGGCTATCAGGAAAGAATTAAAAGAAAATTTAAAAAAAAATAATCTTCCCCTGAGCTAACTGAACAATGAGCCAAGTCTCAGTGCCATTAATTTTGTATTTACAAAGACAATCCATACCAGATTATACATTTGGGCTGTAAGGAAATTTTGTGACAAAGAGTCTTTGGCAGAAGTCATGCTTCTATTACCTCCATTTTAAGCTTTTAAAATATTTTTCCTGATTTCTGCTTTAATTAATTACTGCTAGTAGCATCAAATTTATGAAAAGACTCAAATTTATTTAAAAACCAATAAATTTTGTTAATATATCTTAAAAATGCGGACACATAGTACTGTTAAAAGCAGAATCCTGAAAGGAGAATCATTCGTAACTGAAGACAGATTTCTGGGAGATGCTGATATGAGTGGAAAGGTTAATGTTATAGATGATTAGGATCTTAAAAAAACTAACAGAATAATTTTGTTAGAAATTTCCCTTAAAATGGTGAAACTCCAAAATGTCAATAACAGTAGAAATTTTGTTGGGAAAATTCTTATTTATTCACAGCCATTTTTTCCTTCAAAAAGTGTTTTGGGAAAAAAAAAAAATGCTTAGCTCTGCCTTATTACTGAAAACTGGTAACATGACTATGCCATAGTGGTAAATATTGCTACTGAGAAGAGCAGCTAATTCTCCGGATTATTCCATAGATCCAGGTCCGTCACGGCCAAGAAAAAGGAGAACAAAGATTCATGTCGCTGAGTAAATGATTCAAAAAAATGCCAACACCAGACATTGCCATCGTCCAGTTTTCCTGGATCACGGGCTGCAGATTTGTTACCCTGTCAGAAGATCTGTCACAGAGAAGAAACAGCTGGAGAAGCAATTGCAGGGAGGGCCTTACACAAGGGCGTTGCCACTCTGTCAGGAATAACGCTGGGTTTATCATTATCAGACTCCGCCAGCTGAATCACGAATAATGTTAGGTGTCAGGCAAATTAGCAAAGACAAGATTACTGTGAGACAAAGAAGATTAACTTCTTTAGAAAAATACTAGTCTTTGAAAAGGATTTAAATTAATATGAACAGATCACTTAAGGTTTGTCATTAAAACAGTACATTACAGAGGTTTTCATGGATCTTCCATCAATTACAGGCTTCTCCCTCCTATCACCTAGTAGTTCAAAGTATTTTAAATATATGCTTACCAAACCTATGGAATAATGTTAAGGAAGTGGTAAACTCTACCAAATATCAATTAAAATAGCTTATGTGTTTTAAAATCATGCTATTTTGTTTGGCCATTTCACACTACGGCCAATTTTATGTTTCACCTGCTTTTGCGTGTCTTCCATAATAGTACTGCACACAGAAAATGCCTACCGCATACAATGCCTTCATGCAAAAAAAGGCTTATCATCTAGTATGAAAAGCAGAATTCACATATATCTTGCAAATGCTTAAAAATGTCTTTCAATCACTGATTATTTTGCATAGTATCCGTTCTTGCATGTGGCAGGAAATGAACCATATGATCAAGGAGATCCCTCTCAAAACTATGTTATCTCTTTTATGCACGTTTCTTTTCACAAAATATCTGTATAATTTCAGAGAAAAAAAAGAAAAAAAGCCAAACGTGAAAATCTTAAATTTTATCAACATTATTACAAAGAGCTAATATTTTTAATTAAATAAAGCATAATTGCCGAACCACCACCTTTTAAAACACCAAGTGATGTTATGGAACGATATGCTCAATTTTTACTCTTTGTTTCTGATAAAATATCCAATCAATTTTTCTTTTTATAGGAATAAAAGACTTTATAATATGGTCTTGAATCACTCAGGGGACAAAAACTAATAACATGAGAAACGAACGTAAGATTTTCTCACCGTACTCGCAGAACAATGAAGGAGCCATCCTTCATTCCAAGTGCTAACTGTGATCCATCAGGACTGAAAGACACACTCCGCACTGCTTCTTCCATATTACAACGAGCTATCAAGGCATGGTCAGCAAGACTCCATAATCTGCAACAAAGGAAATTGAAAGCAGTAGGAGATTTCTCTTGACTGCACAATACTTCAATATCGTCAAGAGTAAAAACAAAAAGTCTAACTCAACTGGTAAAGGCCCATTTGCATGCACACCTCATATGAAGATTTTATAATGTATTGAGTTCCTTTCCAAACACGGAATGAAGATAATTTCACTGACTTGAGCTTATAGACTTACAGAAATTTATTTTTTAAACACTCAAATCTTAACACTTCTTAATCTAGAAGAGAAAGAGTGTGCACAATGACTGCCTGAATCATTAGATGGACACAGAATTTTCCAACAGTGGCACTGAATGTCTTGGCAAGTGATATCAAATGAAGCTTTCAGACACCTTCAAGTGAAGTTCCAGGTTCAAATTTCTTTCAAAATAAAGGAGTCTTTACTGTTCCCAGTTCTAGCAGGGATGGCACCTCAGACCTGAACACATATCTGTGATAGCGGAAGAGAAAACAGGGTGAAGCTAAATTACGTGATCATTGGTGTTCTCTCCGGACTTCACGTATCTGATAGAACTCCCCTAGACAAAAAACAAAAAATGCAGTTTCTGTAGGCAGAAAGGGTCAATGCAGACCAGACTGAAATTTTCACTGACAGTGAAAGCAATACTCAGAGAGCATAAACATTCCAAGCACAGGGAAAATTTTCTTGTCATAACCCTGAGTGAACTAGTAGACAAAACTGCATGCTGATTCGCTCATTTACATCATTTTAAATAAAAAGAATCAACCAATAAATTACTCCATAAGATGGAGAAAAGCAAATAATGTACCTATATTTTTAAGAAGGAATGGAGGGAGTTTCCCAGATCATGACAAGCTGGGTAATCAGATCTCAGTAGTATGTAAGATTTAGAAAAAAATTTTGAAGAAAAGAACAATTAAAAGTATGGAAGAAAATGCATAAAAGACCTCTTGGGGTAGAAAAATTAAGTCAGCAATACCCAACTATCTTTATTTTGAGGACAGTGTCATAAATCTAATGCATTTGTAAAAGATTTATGAAATATTCAGTAAAATGAATAGTAGCATATGTGATTATTGGCTAATCTCAAGAAAATGACAATTTGTACAAGAACTGTAATGTGATACCGGATGAAGTTTTATAGCAAGCTTTACAGAAAGAAACAATTAGGCTGGATGGAAGATACTACTGAGATTTCTAGGTACAAGCTCTGGAATAGTAACATTTCATATTTTCACTAAAGACACTGGCACAAAAGATGAGGATGCTAATGAGATTTGCTGTGGACAGCAAGCCGGGAGGCACTGTGAACCCAGAGATGGATTTGTCATATTGGAAGAAACAGAGGTTTCTTGACGATGAAACAAATAGACATGGAATGAAATTTAACCAAAGCCCATACTTTCAGAGCCTTATGTCTAGCACTGTGCTGTAAGCTTGCAACACAAGTTGAACCAGCACAAAGAAGTAAGATCTCACGCTATTTTTTAATTATAGAATGACTATGATCCATGGGTGAGCTGCAGACAGGAAAAAGGAAATTTGATCCTAGAATATATCCTGGATGCCATTCCAGAAGGTACACAAAACCAATACACAACACATAGTGGCCTCATCTGGCATGTTCTTTACAAGTGATCTCAAGAAATCGGAATAAAAACAGGAACAGATGCAGTGAAGGATTATTAGGATGAATAAGAGAATGAAGACTGTATCACGTTAAAGAAGACCAAAAGAGTTTAATTTTTATACCTTAGTGAAACAAAGGCCGGGAAGGGATAGTATTGCTTCCAAAAATACATCAATAGGATAAACGTCAAAGAAGGAGAAAAAGCTATGTTGAAGGACCATGTTGGCACTAGAACAAATAGCATAAACAGAACATTGGATAGAGCCAGAAAAGAAGGAAGTTTCTGACCACCCCAGCGGTAACATTTAGATACAGCCTTGAAGTAGAGTAACAGGAGAAAAAAATAAAGATAGAGTTTGATACATTTAGTGAAAGGATTATAGAATTTGACTGCCTGCATTGAGAAAGAAACCCTTTGGGCCTTGTCAGGTTAATGTTATTAGGATCAGCCTGGAATCAACAACCCTGAACGATGCTGCTTTCCTCTTAGGCTGAGAGAATTCAAGGATGAGAAAGAACTTGAAAAGGCTTCTCTGTGAAAAAATGGCAAGTACCATTTCCTGGTGAAAAAAAATGGATGTGGGATGTTAAGACTGTTTTCAAAGACAAAACGGAAGTAGGTAAGATGCAAGATTCTTAGCAGCCTTGCTAGGGAGAAGCTATGAGCCCAATACAATAAAGAATGAACCAGAAAGGATTTGCAAAGATTTCAAAGCAAACACCAGGATAACATTTGTCTCCAAAATGTTGTTTTCACATGGTTCACTTTGACCAATACATTAGAAGTGTAATCGCAATACACGGCAGTGCAAGCAGAATAATTCAATTTTCCTTAAAAAAAACCCTTTTCAAATTAATGGAAGGGTAATTCCAAATGCGAGCTTTTAAATTTTATAACAGGGACAAAAAGCATTTTGCACACATACAGGCATTTGTACACACAACTGACAAAAGCCTGGCTTTGTTTATGAAAATAGAAAAAGTATCTCTTCTGGCAAAATACTTCTGCACGTTGTTTTTGAAAAAGCCAGATAAATAAACTATTTCAGTATAAAAAGTGTATGTATTTTCAAATAAGGCAAAGACCTGTTTTTAGCATTCTTTGGCAACTTTCCTACGCATTTGCTTAAATGACCGAGTTTAAAAAACCCAAACGGGCTCATGAAACATTATTTTATTAGTCAATATTCCAGTCTTTTCTGTCATATACTTGACAGATGAGTTTATTTATGGGAGCACATAGTGATCGCAGCCCCCCAAGAGGCTTGCCAGCAACCACTTCATTTGCAGAAAAAGCCATAGCTGCGGACAGAAGCTTTACTGCTGCTTTGTTTCATTCAGTTGGCAGAACACTGCTCCACGCAAAAAATCAGAAATAGAAATACTCAAATGGATTCATATAAAAACAGGTTCTAATCAATCTTCTTATAAATGCAGGAGCACAGAAAGAAGACAGACAGCGTAGCAGCGATGATCTGCCAGAGCAGCAGCTACTCGTGCTCCTGCAGCTAGACGACGTGATGCGACATTACAGAAAGACACGTGCGAGTCCACTGAACAAACGCAATAAATAATTCTGTATTCGGCTGAGAATGATGCTTTTTTCCTGTTCCTGTTGTAAGAGACAGGAAGCAGGCGGCTTTCCTAGTTGATACGCTTTGGAAGTTTAAAATGTAGGAAACCTGTATTTGGCTAGAGCCTTCTCTCAGTAATTCCCTGTAACTCTACAGAGGTCCTTTTCATTTAGACATCTCACTTAGACATGAGAATATAATCTGACCCACTAAATACTTTTATTTGTAAAACAATTTCAATTCATATTATGTAGCCACTCTTTTCAAAATAATGTGATAACCAAATACTAAGAAAAATTACGCAATGAACAGCAAGGTAGAAACATTCCTGCCAATGCAATTTTATTATTGGAAAAAAAGGTAAGAAAATCCTTTTGTGTACATTTTTATCTTAATGAAAATATTTACATATTTCACTAGAATTCCTCACATGAAGCATTAGTATATAAACAAATAGCAGTGTCTGAACTAGAATTCCCACGTTCTCTAGTGCCTAAACAGCTAAATGGACGTGTGATGCAGTGCAGTAACATACCTGTCATGTCAACAAACGCAGTTTATAGAATGGCAACGTTCAAAGGCATCAGTAATACAATAATAACTATAACAATGATAATAATCACAAGAGTGCCACTAATTAAGGCTTTATGTTCACAAAGAGCATGCTTGCACTGTCCTTCATAGAGGGGCACAAGTTTGTCCCGAGCACACTTTGAGTCAGCAGTACATTATCCAGCTCCAAGCCAGCGCTGAATTACCACGCTACCAAGAGATGAGGCCAAGATAATAAATCCAAACTCTTAGCATGGCTTATTAGCTTGAGGGCAGTACAATGCTAATCCCAGCTTTGCAGCTCTTGTTTCAGAACTGGCTTGCACCCTACCAGAATGCAGGCAGGGGCAACTTGTGCCTGTCTATTAACCTGTGCAGACAAACCCGAGCAGAAGAGGCTATCCCATGCATTTTAGAAACTGAAAGAAATAATACTAATGTGTAGGAAACGGGGAGATAAGATGGCTGTAGTGAACACCCAGCAGTTTTGTTAGTGTCACAACTTGGATTTTAATGATGGTTAGAAAGAGATGGGGGATGGCAGGGATAGGAAACCAGTACAAGTAAAAAGATAGAAAGGAAAGGGAGAAAGAAATTCCAACTGACCAGCAAGCTTCAAGGCAGAGGTGAATCATAATGTGGAATCTGAAGGAGTATAAATTAGAAGCTGTATGTAGGGTAGGAGATCGATTTTTCCCCATTAAAACATGGCCAAATGGTAGAATCTACATGTACGTTTCTGAAATAAGTTGACTAGTAGTCCATAAAAACAGAAAAACTGTTCGGTAACTGCCTGGGGTTGATCCAAAAATACGCAATCAAATTATCTATAGAAGATGAAAAGCAGTCATCACCCATCTGGCATAGGGTTGGAGAAAAACCTGATGGAGGGGTTAGAAATTAGGACAGTAGGGTCAGGAGAAACCACTAAGGAGGACATTAGGGGACTCAGCGCTTGGGAAACCAAGCTGTCATGGGCCCATTGTATGCGCTGTTCTGCAAGGGGTAGGGCTTCAGGGCAAGGGCAGAACCACAATTTGAGGAAAGACTCAGGAGACTGCCATAATAAAACCCGGTTTCCCAAAAATCTCTCCAGTCCCCAGGGGGAGCTTTGGCAGTCAGGAAAATCTCAGGCTCTTTAACCACAGGTAAGTAATGAGCCACAATGGGCAGCATCCATGCCCAGCTGGGATAACAGCCAACAGCTGTGCGGGTACGGGAGTACATCCACTCCAGGGAGAGTCTTAGCATAACCTCCCAACTTTACAGTAAAGTCTTACTAAGGATATTAAAAATGCTTAGGCTTTTTCAGAGGCTTATCAATTTGCCAAATTTTAACAGGGAGAGGAAAAGAAAAATCCTTGACTTTGTGACAACTTCCACAAATATGTGTACAAAACTTCAAATCTCCGCTACAAAGGCTGAGGCACAAGTGCTACAACTAAACAGCTGAAGGATCTTTTTCATTAGGGTAAACCAGTGCATTTTCATTAATCTCATTTTCTGGCATTTTAATTGAATTGGCTTTAAATTGGATTTTCTACACACTCATGGCTGAGTCAGACACCTGCTGTGTAAAACATTGGTCAAAGGTATTTAGGTTTTAGGCCTGTTGCATATTATTAACGGAAGAGAAGTATGAGGTGACCATTCTCCATTTAGATACCTACACTTGCTGTTCAGAACAGTAATGAATTAGTACCGAAAGCAGAGTATATAAATCCAGCATGTTTTGAACACAAATTCTGATTACTTTTACACAATGCGTGGAGCGCAAATGCAAGAGCTGAAGAGAAAAAGCAAAGCTGCTAAGAAAAACATGGGGAAAAAAAATGTTGTCTTAACGGAGTCTTAACACAAGGCCAGAAAATAAAGAAATTACAAATATGTCAAATTGACATTGGTTAAAAACGATGTGTACATGAATGAATAGATAAAAAATAAATAAGATCTAGCCTTACCGTACAGATCGATCATCACTGCCTGTGACTGCTAAAGGCTTCTTTGGGTGGACCGCCAGGGCCCAGAGCTCCCCTTCACAATGACCCTGCATAATCAGCATGGGTTTATCTCTCTCTCTCACTAGCACCTCAAATATTTCACTGTCCTGTGTCCCTGCTAAAAGTCTGTCCGCTTTCCAACAGACACTTCGGATGGACAAACCTGACAGGGGACAGAATAATCTTAGGTTAACGGCAACGATGAGACAAAGCGATAGTCAGTACAGTGAAGATCATTAAGACTTCAAGAATTCATTGATAACAACTATTATGCTTTGACACTGAAGTCTTATAATACATCACAGCTGGATTAAATCTCAAAACAGTTCTGTTAAATTATCTCCATTTGACAGAAAAAGAGAAGGCTCAATCCTGGGAAAACGCTGAGTATCTACCACTTCTACTGCCAGTTTCTCAAAGGATCAAGCTCTTATGCTTTGCATACACCTTGGGAATTACTTTAAAAAACAATTCAATTTCACATAATTTAAAGATCTAAATTTTAGATTAGGCAAGGTTCCTGTGGCTGAAGCTGGTTTTATTCCTTTTTTCAGTACTTTACTTTTTTGCACATTTGAATAAAATTTTAACGGTGAATTTAAATGGTTTGTGCCCATGTTATCTCACTTCTCTATTTTTGTCCCAACTGACTATTACAAAAAAAACCCAAGCCAAAACCCAACAGAATCTTGCTTTGCATGCCTTTTAGAGACCTTGATCTTATTCCACAAATCTGATCCTAACTTTGCAGCTGGAATTTTACTAACCAGAAGCTTAAATATACCCTCTTAACAGGCTGAGCAATTTGATAGCATTCTCTGGTTGACTGCCTGCAGCATTTGTATTTTCTGCTCCAGTATATGAAAAAGGTTGGATAACGGGTCTAGATGCTGTGAGATGTGAACGAATAAAAAAATCCATTTGTCATGTAGTCAAGGTCAACCACGTCATCACTTTAACATCTTTTGGAACCGAACACACAATGCAATTAACTACTGGTCACATAAATAAAATATATTGTAGGCATTTTGTGTCATCTCTTGAGAAGGGCAAATTAATCTTTATTTATTGTCTTGTCCATTTCCAGTACCTTTTAGTTTTGACAATGTCATTTTGTGACTTAGATAAATTTCTGCTGAAGCTTTGACTTCCATCTTCTTGATAAACACCAAAGGCCATACAAGGAATGCAGTTCAGATGTTAAGTGGAAAATGGGTGTTGTTAAGTTTTAGAATATAAAGTACATCTTTTGATGTGGGAAAGGTAATGTTGTCTGTTGTGCACTGCACAAAAAGATTAGCCATTATCAGATTTTTTACTAATACACATGTATTTAAATATAAAAGCCAAGCCTATGATCAGATTGTTACTGGTGATGCATCTCACTTAAAAATGTTTACTGCTCTTCAGTACAGGATGAGTGACGAATGAGTATGTATGGGGCAGGGGGGCAAGTCTTCCCGGCAACCTAGAAAGACATTTTGGGTTTGAAAGCTGATGCCTTTGCAAACTGCTTTGGAAAAAGGAATCGGAAAGGAGGGACAGAAGGTGATAGGTAAGCAGTTAAGGCTACCACCATCGCTTGAAGTTACACGTCCTTAAACTAATCGGAGCCATTGACATAACTGAAAATGAAACAAAAGTTCCACAGTCTGTTAGTAGCAAGCACTAAATGGAAATGACCATCAGTGGATGACACGTGAGACAGAAACAGCAGGAAAGGACAGAGACATAACAGGAACATCGCAGGCAAGAGTTGTATCACATTGAAAGAACAGAGAGAGAAGAAACTCTAAAACAGGAAAAAGATAAAAAATTTTAAAAAAGACGGTGACAGGGTATAAGTGCATGCTTGGATTTTATGACCTGCAGTCACCCCCGAGGTCCTAATTTTTTACAGTTGTAGTCACACCAGCAGTCCCACCGCACTTTCCAGACATACACTTACTTAGTCTCAATGATTATGCTCATGGGCACACCGTCTTTAACTAAGCTTTGATAAAATCTTGCAGACTTGCTTAAGTCAGTTTCTTGCCATTAAAGCCAGCAATGTTTTTATTTTGACAAGCAAACATAAACCTGAAGGATTTAAATGCTTTGAAGACAGGATTTGGACACAGTCTTCTAGTTTTAGAAATCAATTCATCAATCAATTTTTTTAAGATTTGTTATCATTTACATACAAATCTAAATGGCAACTCAATTCACTTTCTGCAAATGATATTTTGTACTACTTTTGCCAAGTAAGACGACTGCAAAAACCTCTATTGCCTGACAGCCATTGTGGTGTCTGGTTCTACTTAGCTGCTCTCGTCTATATATTCTGTATCGTGCGGCATTTAGGAGATGGCAGAAATAATAGCATCAAGTTAGAATCACTCCATAGCGTGTCTAATGAGAATTCACCTCCAGTAAGTCCTTCCTTGATTTAACTTCCACCGAGATCAAAATCTCTTCTTAGGCAACCTGCAGAAGGATAGCTAGCTGCTTTCTGCAGACAAAGTGCTAGAAGAAGACGCCTTTATGAATACCTTACAGCTCTGTAATGTAAGTTTTAATCCTGAAGTAATAGTTTTCCACAGAAGATAACTACAGTCAATTAAAAGTAACTGAAGTCAGCTAATGTCTGTTTTGCATTGAGTGTGGACACATCCCAGGCAGCAGTAAGATGCATGTTTGGTGTGTCAGCACTGCTTTCTCTGTGTCACCCTTCATATATGTTATTCTGACTTCTATTAGGAACAGACTGCCTGCAAGGCTGCTATTAGCCAGAATCATCTGTCTAACCCACATGTACGGGGCTATATCGCCACAATTTTAGAAAGTATTTCTAAATTGATCAAAACTGCTGTAAATGGTCATAAGATACTGCTATTGTTTCGTAGAAATGGATGTCAAACATTATGATTCTGGCTGCCAAAAACTGCATAAAGACAGAACTACAGAGCAAACGGACTACTGGTTGGGTGTATTTGACAACTTTTTTGAGGGCTAAATTCCATGAGTGTACACTACAGTATGGCAAAGTGGTGGAGCAGTGTTCATCTAAGGTCGTTGGCAGCTTGCTTGTTGGATGAGCCTAGATATTGCAAACCTATGCATTTTAAAAGTATTAGAATCGTCAGCCGATCTGGTTTAAGTAAAATGAAAAATAAACAGAATGAGCTTGTTACTAGATCACAGGCCAAAATATCCATAATTGAGAAAGAAAATTTTATCCTTCTCAGTGGCCTCTTGACTATTCCAACGGTAATTTTAATATGAAAACCAGGTCTAAAAAGGTAAGCTAAGCAGCAGGGGAAATTAACACTAACCATTACAAAGCTGGCTGCCAAAAGTGTATAAAGCCAACTTCAGGCCAGCGAACAGACTGCTATGCTCTCAATCCAAATGAATGTGTAGAATTCCCAGAAGACTAAGATCTTGATAAAGCATGCATTATGATCTATAGAGATTATAAGTGCTCTGAGAGTCTAATCTTAAAATAAAGTGATGACTAAGATCATAGGAAGCATGATTAGATTCGACAAATACGATGGTCAAGAATTTAATAACTTCTCTCTATTAAATATGCCAAGTGCTACCATTCCAAATGAACCTAATGGAGTGCTCAGATGCTCAGCATCTTTGAATATCGAGTTCCAGAAATCTCAATTAATTAAATGAATTGCAGTTAATTAATTAAAGATTGGCTAACTCATTCTCCTCTCTTTTTGTGTTTAGCTAGTTTTTACTTAATTTTCTTCTATTCACATGGTGGGGGGCAGCAACTATAAGCATCCCTCTGTTTATACTATGAAACATGGAAAAGTCTTCAGGTTACATCAGGCTACATCATTGTCAGAGAAAAAAGGGAATACAGATCTCAAAAGTAAATACAGTCATTAAGTAAAAAAGTCAGCAGTATGCAGAGACATTTATGCTTCAAATTAAATTGTGTTATAATCCATTATCTAAATGTGTGAAAAGCCATTAAAATAATAGCTCATTACCTTTGTATCCTTGTTCAGTCTCCCTGAGATCAATTTTAGTAATTGGTTTGAAATCAGTGTCCCATAACCGAATGCAACCATCTCTCCCTCCAGTGGCAAAACCTTCCTCACAAGCATACATACTAAAAATTCCAGCCTGTTAACCAATAGTATAACAAGTTTTAAAGTTCTTTACAATCAATTCAAACACACAAAGCAAATGTTTTTGAACACTCTTGTTAAAGGCTAGAAACTGCTAGGCAGCAAAATGTTGTCCATCCAGAAAGCAAACCAGCAAACACAGGGGCATACTTTTATTTCAAGCGCTCCCACTTCAGTGATTTATGTACAAACTTTTGTACAAATACCAGTGATATAGGCTATTTGCAGAACTTTAAATTTGGTTTAGTAAATATTATTACAAGGACTATTAAATAAATAATGGAACACTTAAAATAAATAGTTACCCGGAATAAACAAAAACAAGCAAACAAGCAATACAAATATTCTTACAGGTGCGGAGATGATTGAGACATTCTTTCATGAATTCAGTTCAGACATCATTTGGAATCTGACAGGAACTGAAAGAGTGTCAATTCATTCTCTTTGTTGAAAGACAAGTTTCTATTACAGTTTGAATTGCTTCTTCATTTTTTAAAACGCCTCATTATTGATGAGTGTGCTGTACTGCATTGGAATAGCTCACAGAATGCCTGCTGAGTCAGTATTTTACTAAGAAAACCTCTCAGTTAAGAGACAAGTTGAACTGCATGGAAACTAATACAATGAAGAGAAGACCTCTGTTTTCAAAGTGGCCTTGTTCAATGTCTTAATAAATTAATACTTCTAATAATTAATTACATAGAGATTAGAAATTGGGCAAGAGAGTGCACATTTGCCATGGCAAACCCCATAATTTATAAGGATGCAACAGAACACATTATATAGAAAGAGATTGTATTTAATCATTCTAATGAATCTAAATAAAGTTCTGCAAACAAAATTCTGCAAATATACCACAGGGGTTTATTGTTTGCCAATGATATTTCCATGTTATTGCAGTTGCACATAACCACAACCTGGCACTTACACAGTAGTTCTGCAGGTAAGATGTCTCACTGACTTCAGCCTGACTGCTTTCACAAACTAGGGATTACTTCTATAAATAACAATTACTCTCGGAACACGTAGATCTAATCTGAAAAGCTACTATGAATCTTGATGCACTGCCAACATAACTAATTTTGGGAGGTCAGAAAAGTTTGCCGTGCTCTTTCTAGAAAGGTTCTAGAAGAAAACTATAGCGACAACTGTTAGATTTCATATCACTCTTCTAAGAAAAAGCCACGTTTCCTTCGGTTCAAAACACCCATGCTAGAATGGCATTAGCCACATCATATTCAAAATAGGAGTAGTTCTCAAATACATTTGAAACAAGACATGAAAATCCTACTGTGCCTTTAGTGCAGCAACAGCAGAGACATGAACTGATCATGTTAGAGTGGTTAGAAATCTAACATGATCCTATACGTTCCCCTTTCGCTCTGTAATTATAAATGCTCCAAATTAAGGGGGCGGGGGTGTTATGAAGCCAATTGGAGTAAACTGTCTTTGGAATATGGTTGGAGTGCAATTCACAGATTAAACAGGTTTACTCCACATTGAAGCTTTTACGAAGAGTCAGTCTTCAGTGTTGGGAATTTTAGTGGTAAAATTCTATTTAAAGTAAGATCATTTGGTTACCAACTATTTTTAGGTAAACTGATCATAACTGAAGCTACTCAATCTGTGAAACTTTAGATTTAGAAACTTCACTTCAGATTTAGTCTGCTTGGTTAAATCAATGCTATAAATATCAGCAGTTCTGTCAATATCAGTTCAGCAGCTAGCGTCTGTTGACAACATGTAAACTAAGTCTAAGATTACATAGAAGTTCTTAACTGATGAACAGTCTTAAACATTCTTCTGACCTGAAACAAGGAAATCTTTGTAGATAAGCCTTCAAGTTACGTTTTTCAATTCAATGAACAGTTCATTTCAACAGTTCAATTTTAATTGACATTAAAAACACGACTTACACTATGTGCTCCTTGAATTGTGCGGACTAAGTTTAGCCCTTTCCAAACATAGATGTCTCCATTTAAAGCACCAGAGTATGTGATATCTTCTTTTGCGCATGCTAAACAAAGGATAGTTTGGAGATCTCCTGTTTTACCAAATATTCCTCTCTTTGCCGTCAGTGCATTTCCACACAATGTCCAAAACTGTGAAATGTAAATGGCATATTAGGAAAAAATTCTGCAGAATTTCCGTTTTCTCATATTAGTGTGCAGATCTCACAGATGTACATCCTTAAAGAACAGCAGCTGGACAGACACTTCAATGGCTCCTGCAGTCCTATCAGAATGCTCATGACTCCAAAACCTGCCCACTTACCAAGGAAGCCTCCAGGCAAATGCAGTAAGTCTAAGCACAAAACAAAACGATCAAACTGTCTGAGAAAGCAAGGCACAATTCTGACTCACTATTGCCACACTATCCCTTCTCATTATCCCACTATCTTTTATCATGCTTTGCTGGGTGGTACCTGTCAATACCGATGCACGCTTTTTAAAGCCAGGAATGTCCCATTTTTCTTGTCTGCAAAACTTAAAATACAGCTACAGTTCTGAAGTAATAGAATACTTGATCTTGAACTTAGGTGCCTGGAGTAGACATTTCTGCTCTTTTCCAATGCACTGAAAGAGATACGTCCCTCAAATAAAGTTACATTTACTGAGAAACCATCTGTTGGATGGAGACTGCAAACGTTTGTATGTGAAACAATTCTCTGACTAGGAGAGTAGGAAGTTCTCCAAGTGTGGAATGGTGACTTTCTTGACTTCTACACAGAGCTGAGGCATCTACGCTCTGTGGTCCATTGCACACTGAAAGATACTTTCAGAGACCGGACAGGAACACTGACGTGTCTGACATAGATGCATAATGTCTATCTCATTCCCACTTTATATGCCTACATCTTTTTGTGGCTATAAGCCAAATTTTTAGGTCTTTCTCTTTGTACTTACTCCTATAAAATTCTTATAAAGCTGAATCCCAGAAATCCTTGGATCAATGATTTTTATTTCAGATCCTTCTCTATTTCTAATTCAATTCAATTTTCCCATTGCCTCTTGACATAAGCCAATTTGCGAGAACGCAGTGGGAATACTTCCCCCAGGGCTTCTGTACTGTGAGTAAAACGTACGCTCTCCTCGCTTCTGGTTAGCTGTAGAAGGGCAAGAGAGCAGGCAGCAGTGTTGGGAAATGGGTGGAGGGAGGATCCTGAGCTCAGTCTGAGATTCCTTAGCTCCTAGGCTTTACCACAGCTTCCAATATCTGCTCAGCCAAACGAGCCCATAGAACTGAAATGCTGAAGGAACAAATGGCACTATTCCCAAGTATTAGGCCCAGTTCTCAAAGTGATACAATTACTTTAGAGCTGTTCTTTTCCTTTGTTGCAAGTTACAGTAATTATCACATTCCCACAGCCTTATAATGAACAGCAAGTATATAGACTGCTGTTGGAGCATCACTGGAGGGGAATATCTAATCATTTCCCCCTCCCTGCTTTTTGGCTTTTTTGGCATGCCTGTATCTATATGTATTTACTTTGCCGGATATTGTGCATGTTCAGGGTAATTATGGCCATTTTAAACAGAATACAGGTGCCAAACAAAGACAGGTTTTGGAAAACAGCTTGCAGAATACAACAGATGGTTATCACTTCTGCCAAAAACACCCACAGTTTGAAAGCAGTGGTGGTTTTAAGGGCACAAGCTTCTCAGTAACCAGAACAAGAGATATTAACTGGTTTCCTAAACTTCTAGTTAAAGCTCTTCCCACCCCAGTCATGTGAAATAATTGCCATCTGTTAGGAATGCTTTTGATGAGACGGGGAAAATAGAAACCTGCAGGGAAAATTGGCAAGCGGAAGGATTTCTTTCTGAGCTTTTTACAGGCACGAGAATGTTTTATCCTAAACTTACAGTATATATCTAGGTTCCTATTTAAATAACTTCTGGAAAAGGTAACTTAGAGGGAGCAAATAGGGGGGCCCTAGGATTTTCATCTGTTCGTCTCTGCAGCTATCGCATACCTTACCTTCTCTGTGGTATTCCTACAAATGCTGACAGCAGTTCATACAAGGCATACTTTTAACTCAGTTCCTCCTATACCTGTTCAGTGACCCTTTGTGATGCTTGATGAGAGAAATCGCTAAAGGCTGAGACAATTTTGAGACAATTTGGGTGGAATGGAGAGGGCAGAGGACCCCAAAATTACAAGTATATAATTATGAAAATTACACCAAATGATCTTCCCGCTTTGCTTGTTAAGTGAATCTGTACCTCAGTCACTGCTGAATGTCTAAATTGGCTTCAAACAAAAAGCTTTGCTAAAATGTTCACAGAGTAAAGAAAGAAAAATACAAACTGTCTTATATTTAAAGCCCTCATCATAGAAGACGACAAATTTCTTTTGTGACATTCATTTACTTTTTAACAAGTAAACAATAAAAGCTATTTACCTTTATGTGTTTTACTCCACAGCTGACGATTCTATTTGGTTGATATTGATCCCAGGAAATATCAAATATCTGTTAAGAAATACAGTAAGCCGATATTTTAAATTATGCAGTAATTGCATCTAGGCTCAATTTGCTTTTACCAATTTTTAGGCATCATTTCTGTTGCAACATATTACTAAAAATGAAAGCATACTAGTTAGGTAAATTTGGAACTCTCGGTAAACAAAGATTAAGGCAAATATGCAAGCTTCCTCACATAGATCTGTCAACACACCTCATTCCTGCCTTCATACCACCAATCTATTCTAGCTCCAAGATATTATTGAATAAACAATATTTACTGTATCAAATAAAATGGGAATTATGGTGTATGCTAATGTTCCTCAAGTTGAGGGAAGAAAGATCTGTACATTCAGTACATTTATCTTTATTCATTATTTTAGGTAAAAGGCACAGTATCTAATTTAACCTTAGATTTACCCTTCAACCTAATTTAACCTTTAATTACCAAAAGACCTCAGTGACAAAATGGGTGACTATCATTCATCGGACCTAATCTACAGAGTTAAAAATCAAATTCTTAATTTTGATTAATGTTACATTTACATTTATAACAGCATGCATCAAAAAATGAAGTATCAGATCCTATGTACCTTACTAGAACAAACTTACAGTGTATTCTATGACTATGGTCGCATAGAACTAATGGAAAATATTAGAACAAAGAGAAAATAGAACATAATGGAAAACACTGTATAAAGTTTGGAAACAAAAAGTTTGTATTTTGGCTCAGATTTTCAACAATATGCTATTTTTAGACTTTTCACCTCTGGCATTCAGCTTTTCAATGTTCAAGCTGAGAACCAATGAGGTTATTGCAATCGTTGGTTACGTATGTAGAGAAAGACAAGGGGACTTTCTGCCGCTTTTAGCTCTTCAGCTGTTAAGTATAAATCACAAGAGAACTTCAATCAGCTTACAGCAACATATTATCTTAAGCTTACCCATCATTCATTTTATACACAAGGAAGCACTGCCTTCCTACAAAATATTTATCTTCTTTATAAACATCAGGATTTACAGTAGTTCAAGTACTATTTTACTTAAGTGTTGTTAGAACACACAAGATATTTCACCTTCAGAAATCCTTTATGACTCCTGCACACTAAATCACCAGAATTTGTGGCCTAATTAGAGATGCATTCTTTCCCACTCCCTCTTCAGCCAAATCTCCTTTTTCTGGTTGCGAAAGCCTACTGAGACTAAGATTTTAGCGCTTCTTGCCTGTCCTGGAGTCTTCTGCTAATTCAGAACCTGATCTTGTACCTACTGAGGTCAGTAGCAAAACTTCCACTGACATAACTGGAAAGTGATCAGTTCTGACAGAGAAATTCGAATAAGGACTAAGATTCCGTTGTGTTGGGAACGTTGTAAGTAAAAATGAAGTACCAGATTTGTTCAAATGACACATAAGATGCAGATAGACTGTATGTACACACAAGCTGTAAGGAAGGGTTTAGTCTGCTGCTTTGCATATATACATACTCCATCATGTGTAGTAAAGCATTATAATACCTCAAAATTCTAACAGTCTAACATGTTATAGTATCATAATATGGATAAGGAAAAGTTGTCAGAATGTGTCTGTAATTTATTTCAATGTATGCATCCTTGTGCTCATATATGTTGGGGTGGTATTTTGCCTATGCTAAATCTGTTTGAACATTTCCAAATCCTGAACAATATTCTAAACTCAGACCTCTTCAGCTCTCAAATTTATTGACATTATTATGATCCTTTACCTGAAGTTAATAGATATAAAAGGAGTATTTATCCTAATTATATTTCTCCTACAGGTAACTGTCTTAAGCAAAAATAAAAGGCAGATAATTAAACTTTCCCTCAGGATAAAATGTCTTTTTGACGTTTTCAGAAAGAACATTACCTTTGTCCACTGAGCTAGCATTTTGCGTCTTTATATATAAAGAGCTATAAATCATCCTAATCAGTGTGTAATTACAAAGTATTTCCTCCCTAGGCTCACGAGACAGACAGCTCAAGAATCCATCATGTACCTCGTTTATTAACACAGTGCTTTGTGCTATGTCGGGCACAATGAGGAGAAATAAATACCTTGTTCCGTATTTTAAAAGCCAGGTAGAATGATCAAAATTATCTCTGTATTAACCTAGTATAACCAAAAATTATTTTTAAAACACTTTAGTGCCTCCCAGACAAAATTCAGTAAACGCTTCATACAATTACCCTGTCCGAATGGCCTGTAGCTGTTGCCAGTAGTTTTCCTCTCTTCCAGTCCCAAATACACACTGTATTTTTGGCATCCAGTCCCACTGAAGCTAAACGCTAGGGAAAAACAATAGTAATGCAGTTAACAGAAAATCAACTCAAAAATCAGTTTACTGTAGTTCAGAATATTATGTGTACAAACGGATTTTCCCACACGTGACTTGTGTTTGAGCCACACTGCAAAGATATTCACACTCATCATTTACTCACTGGAGAAAGCACCAAAATGTCTAATCTTTTCTAAAAAGTCAGGTTATTAATTTCAGGTTACCAATGTCTCAAGTACAATTCTTATCATGAAAGATTTGAGGTGCTTCTTGCAGGTGCGTGTGATTCTAGCATTTTGATCAATTAACCTGATAATAAAAATAAATGGGAAAAAAAGCTCTCACTATTTCCAAATAAAATTTTGTTCATTATGCTCATTTTATTGAGCTTTAGAATCAGAATTGGATATACTTTTAATAATTGCCTTTTAGATAGCTTAGTATATCAAGTCACCAATTAAAACAACTAATAATTTTTATACTTTTAAATCTCAATAATGCAAGAAAGAAAAAGTACAAAATAAAATGGAAGGGAAAATCTTCCTGTCTGTGTTGAATTTATTAGATAGCAAAAAGGCCAGGCAGGTCTGATTCTCAGTTTCTTTGCACCCTAGTATTGACAGAGACTACTTGAATAGTTCGGGAAGCGGGGGAGAAGGTAGACTGCATACATCTGCGACATATCCAGAAGATCAACGGTTATTGTGGAGGTCGTAGGTTTTTTCCCTTCCAGTGGCTGTGCTAATTATGTCCAACTTGATGTGATTTCCATCAGAGTTTCTTATTAGGTGAGAGATCTTTGACTGCAGAGCAGAGATGGTAGAACTGGGTGTCGTGATCAGTACCAGTGCAAAGACTAAACTAGCACCAAATATGCTGCAGCTGTATATAATGGACGTGATGCCAACATATGCTGGGTAGGGATACGTAACGGATACGTAATGCATATGTCCAACATATATTAGTAAAAGGAATATGACTGAGTAAGTTGCGCCATGGGAAGACGAGGGACTATTTTCACGGGAAACAATCTTGTAGCTCGTGTAACATGACTTCTTAAAAACAGCCATATCTGTTGTGTCCATACTGCCTGTTCCGGGTTCTTCTCATTGTCCTGCCTAATTCCTTATGAAAAGAAGTTATTAACAGTCCCACTGAAGCTCCTAAGCATTTTGCTCTGTTATAGGAAAGCCTGCGCTTCAAGAACATGCCATAAATGAAACCTTTATTTTTGCCTCAAAGATCAGCAGACGACCCATCTGGCCCAAACGGACATACGCTTCAGAGATTACACTGACCACATCTTTTCCTTGAAGATTTGCTTAAGAAAGTGACTTGCAAACTGAATCTCTTCAATTGAATTTCCTTCAACTAAATGTCCACTATTTTTTGGCTCAAATTTTCAATATGCAAATTGTTTAAAGTCTGGAGACATCTGTGGTAATACAAAAGGACTGAGCCAGCAAAGAAAACAAGTGTAATTACCAGAGGTTCCTCTAAAATGGTGTATTAGAAAAAATACTAATTGCAGTAAGGCTATCAACTACTGTACAACTGCGAGAAGAAATCATTATTCATAAAGAAACAGAAGGCTCCAGTTTTCGTTCTGTAGCAAAATAATTCAAAGACAAGGTACCCCATGCCTTTTCATGCCGTTTATAAGCGTAAAAACATAGCGTACATCCTCCTTCTTAAGAGAGACACTATCAAAAGCCTCTGGTTTAAATGCAGTAGGTACATGTGCACCCATCACTGTCTTCTTAATAGTTACAGTTCCTTTATTTGAGAGTAATGAAAACTTTAAACTTTTGTTTCATGGCAGCTGACAACATGCATTATGCCTAATGCCATACCTGAGCTCTGCCTAGCGAATAATGCATAAGCCAACCAATATCCTACCAGCAAATGTACTAAGCAATCTAGTATTAATGAAAAAAAAAAAAAAAAAGAACAAAAAAAACCCAAACAAAACCCCAAAAACCTATTTACAGAGTTATGCCACAAGTTCTTCTGAGTCCAGTCTACTATTATATTGTCTTTCACTGAAATAAAAACACCTGAGGTCTTGTTGAGCCAAAGCGTGTGAGAATCTACTGCAGGAACTTGCAAGACACCAGGTAGTCGGAAGCCTTGATTATGGTACATTACATCAAAATCTGTTTGAAGACTCTCCATATGTGAGCCTTTGAAATGGTGGACAAAGGTAGGTTCAAAATTTGGGGTTCTATTGCTAGATGTGTACTGAATACCTGCATTTAACCTAGGACAACCTGCCTGATGATTAGACGTATGGCAATGAAGGACAAAGAAAATCAAATATGGGAAAGAAAGAACGTGCTCCTGCCAGTTACCACACAAAAATATTTGTTTTCAGAAAGGACTTTTATTGTAGCAAAAAGAAGTTTTATTTGCCCTTGAGCAATCTACACCTACCCAGGGGTTTGGATGCACTGATCAGAACACAAGATATTTTCCATGGAACTTTCACCAATTCCAACTTTTTCTCACCTCTTTTATACTGTTCTCTTCACCATGGAAACCATGGCAGTGCTTACAGTATCTTTCAGATTCATGATGTGAACAACATCCGACCTAAACTGTAACTACCAGTCCGGAAATTACCATTAGTGAGTTAGATGGACAGTGAAAGTACTAGGGGAACTTAAGAAATATTTTATATTTTCTTCTAACATAGGTCTACTGAGGAAGGTCTCCTGCTGGCAGAAAAGTAAAGTGATAAATGCTGAATTTCCTTTTTGGTTGAAACACTTACACTTTTAGTCCTCCTTCTGGAAGAGAGTTTGACAGAATTCTGTTCAGAGAATTCACAGAACTACCAGAAGAAAATATCTGCCAAGTAGTTTATGCACATAATTAAACAATTATTTTTAAATCTACACAGACTTAGAAGATCTGGCTAAAGAAGCCTACTGCTACCTAATACCAAATTTAGAAACATATGTATGTATTATGGCAATGCCCCCCTCCATTTTAAAAAAAAAAAAATATTTTTAGAAAGCACACAAAAAAGGTTCATCTAAAATAGCTCAGAACAGAAATTGAACTGTATAGTATTGGTGAAATACTTCAATATAAAAGACATCAGCTTTGTAAGCAATTCTGTGAAGGGTAGATGTTAGTACTTTTAAGGAGAAACTGCAGTTAATTCCCAATTCAACAAAAGACATTTTTAATTATAGGCAAAATGACAGCACTTCATTAAACATTTGAACAGAGTGCAGCTTCCCTCCTGCCAAATGTCATCTCCTGGTCATATAGAAAAAGTCCAAACTAAAACACGTATTTTTAATTAGCAACAGTTCTGCAAGATATTCACTTCCCATCAGTACTTTTAAAATACACTATTAATTACAGATAATGTACAAAATATGAAATTTACTCAAAATATATTTGTCTCCAAACTTAAAGCTGTATTGAATGTACATAAAATAACGGAAGCATATAAGCGATCCCTTGATTTAAGCTTCATATAGATCTTCTCCGTATATTATAAAAGATGACTTTACAGGAATCCAGCTCAGGTAGAGAAGCAGAATTATCTGGGCTTTCCCTCAGTCTCCTTTTATTTAGAAAGTGGACAGCTGACAGAGGTAGCTGAGAAAGGAATACATTTCTTATCGCATTTATACCTTATGTTATTGTAGAATTTATTTGTGTTTTGGCACTAAAATACAAATCTTTCTTGAATATTAATAAACATTCAATACAAAAGAATGAAAGGTATGCATCAGAAGGAGAGGGGCAAGCAATGTATGCGAAGTCTGTTTTGTTCTATCACAAGATGCCAGCTCCCTTGGGTGTACTGACTAAATAAACTGGAACTGCTAGCAGCTCTGAATTCCAAATACTCCAAGTCTTTCTACCATGCCCTTTAATTTTGGCTCGGCACAGCAGCTGCTTCTGCAAAGCCAGAAAGAGCAACAAAAAGCCAAGATACATTATCCATATTTATGTTTTCCAGCATTGGTCTTTCTCCAGATATAAAAGCGTTCTGTGCAAATTTTTATTTCCAGAATAAATTGCAACTTCTCCAGCACTTCCAGAAACAGAACGTTACTGTTCTGCAAGGTCAACACAGCGGTAAGTTCAGTTTTTAATTACAGCAAGGCACCCAGCAGGATTTTCAGAAGAGCCTCCACCTTTAACTCACACTGACTGGGCTCTTTGGTGAGTCTTTATCCCCATTAGGTGCTTAAACAGGTTTTTTAAAAAAAAAAAAGTTTATCCACCAGTTAAAAATGAGAAAAAAAATTAAGAACAGGTATTTCTGAATGAACAAGATCTTAAAAAATATTATAGCATTAGAAATTTTGTTCTGTTGATTCGGGGGCTTTCTCATCTGATTTTTTTATTCCATAATTCCCAGGAACACCTTTTTCTTTAATTAGAATTGGCACAGGAGATTTCAGAGGAAATGGCTTTACTTTAAGAAAACTGGAGGAAGATGGTTGAAAACTAGGTTTAAAATAGAAAGCAAGCTCCAATTTTTAATGGAGAAACACAATCCATAGTGCTGTTTAGTAATTCAAGTTACCCAGTGCTTTTTAAACATGTTAAAGGCAATTGCTCATGTTGGTGTCCTTCATTTTGGACTAATCCTTAAACTGAATAACACACAAGACAACGCACAATAAAAAGTACTTTTGTTTCATGTGAGAACACATTTTATGCATCGTATGGCCAGTTCTGATCCCAGAAAGAGTAATAAAAGCCCTGTGTGGTCAGTGGAAGAGTAGCGACGCATATGACAATAAAGCACTTCTCAACAGACAGCTGACCACCTAGTACGTGATTTTAAGATCATCATCTAAAGGCAGTTCTGCCCTATCGGGATGCAAGTCTGAGGTACACAAGCAAATACAAAACCCAATAAGGATCTGTGCAAGAATCCAGGTATCAGCTAATCTAAGCATTCCTAAAAATATTGTAGCAACCAGCTATAAGGCATGACCAGAGTGTTACACCAGAAAACTCATTTGCACATCAGCAATCACAAAATTGCACACATAGGTATTTATAAAACTATGAATGTGAAATATTTCTCAGGTTTATGTGAATCGTAGATTTATTTTCCTCCTACTTCATTCACAACTGAACGCTTTTAATAGTTCACCTCCGGGGGGGGGGAACCCAATGTGTTTAGCCCACCATTTACTTATATTTTAAATTTTGCCTCAAAACATCATATAATCATATAATCTAATCACATTATTCAAAGCCACACACACTGTGTCCTAACCCCATCGTTCAATTAAATTGACTGTGCACCCCAGCCAGTGAGACTCTCCTAGCAGTGAGATGACTGGAGTTCCTCTGCCAAAGAAGCTGCAGGATTGTGAGGACTTTGCCAGGAACTGATCTCTTTGAACAGTAGGTGACAAGCATGTAGTGAAGCTATTACATTTGAGGCACAGAGGACCATTTGTTCTACGGATATTTGTCCAACACCCAATGCCTCTCCTTGACTTGAACGCTAGGTTGTGATTTTCACCTCAAAAACATCTTTGAAAGAGCTGTATTTGCAGTCCTTGCGTTAAAAATCTAATTGTAATAGGAGTTTCAGTACTACAGCCATATAGCTACCTAAACATAAAATACTTTAATGTGCGTATCTTCTAGATTCAGAAATCAAACTAAATTCAAAACACAGAAAAAGAAGACATACAAACCTGGCCATCCGAATCAAAAGCTAAGCAGGCAACTCCATGTGTATGTGCATCCTTAAGAACAGACACGGTCTGTACACGGTAGGAATCCCAGATGCAAATGTAAGGGTCCTTCCCAACCTGCCCTGTAGCTACTAAAGTTTTATCCGGGTGAACTGCGAGGCTGAAATAGAACAGAGTTGAAGTTATAATACACTTTCTGAATCAGTAAAATAGTATAAATGGAATAATTAAATTAAAAAATAATTTTCTTTAGTTCTCAAAAACTTCATCTCCTTTTGATTTATTGGAATGACCATATCACCTGTCTTCAAAACTCAGTCTATCCCACTATTGACTTACAATAATATGTTTTACTGAGACCAACATGGCTAATGCAGAATACAATTTATCATGTAATAATATTTTAACTAAAAAATCTAAGGAAAACATAACCAGAGAATTTTTGAATACTTTTGATGGATAAGCTGAATGAACACACAGGCTTTTATCTTTCATAGCTTTATAAAGTCGGGGATGATTTTCTACAATTTATTCCTCTTTTACACATCAGCTCAAATATTCTGAAATAAGGACCAGTGGCTGAATAATGGTTATTTTTCATTACGAAAAATACATGCAAGAAATCCTCTCATCTTTACACGTTTAAAGATAGTAAGCTCAGAGGAGACAGAAATAAATTGTTTCTCCTATATTTAAAGAACAATGACATGTATTTTAAGATCTACTTTTAGTTACTGCTGCCTAAGAAGAGGTAAAATTCCCTGGACCTTTATTATTTTACCTCATTTTCTCTGGTAGCCAATTAGAAACAGTACTTTGCACAAAACCGGTCACATCAAGCAGTATTTCTACTACCTAAATCCAAGAAAGCTGCCAATGTTTCAAAAACTGTTTCCTGGTCTTCAGTGACTAACGCCACTTGCATTCAGAAGACTTGCTTTGACCAACTTTCTTATACATTTATGAAACATATTAAGCACTCAACTTTTTTATTCTCTGTAGTATTTGTACAGAGATACGTTACTGCAAGCTGCATTCTAATGCAGGGTCTATTAGCAGAATCAAACTATCTTTCTGTTCCCAGTCCTTCAGATATGAAAATCTCCACCAGGCAGCCCACAGCATCCTTCTCTCTCACCCCTGCCTAAGTATGAACACTAATATTTACGTTCATTTTGTTGTGCTGGGAGCATTTCTCTTAGATGTCAAACATTTTCTGGAACCAAGCAGTAGCATCATTTACAAAAAAAAAAAAAAAAAAAAAAAAGTTTCCTTCATCGCACATAACAGATTTTCATTGCAACACAAAAGACAGAAGGCCACCATTTCACAAACTTCATCCCACATTACAAGAGGAATGCAGGCTATCAGTAGTGACACAGTACCAGAAGCTGCTCTTTGCAATTATTCTGAGCTATTGTCAAGCTACCCTTCAACCCCTGAGGTATTCTCTTTGACAAAACCCAGAGGATCTAGTTTGAAAATCTACCTTGGGGATGTTAATAATAAAAAACCCTCCCGAAGGTAATATACAATACAAAGACAGTTTTACATTGTTATCCAGGAAACAAATTTGAACAATGCCCGAGTATGTGAGCTACAGATGGAACAGGGAAAAGCATCCTATTAATAAATTGACATTCAACAGATGGCTTAGGGAAGCTGAATATTTCTCCTATCCCAGGAGCAGATAATACTAACTATTAAGAAGAATTCATTAAAAAACTTAAGGAAGTTTCACAAACCTATGTATTCAATTTTTTCATGGTAAAGAACAATTCATGTAAAAAGAACAATTTTAGCAGTAAAACTGTTTTATCTTCTCCGGCACTTGCTCATTTCTCCTTTCCTTCCTAGGCTTGGCTTCTACATTGTACTGTGTGTCAACTAGTTCACCTCAGTTCTAAACCTACATGGGGAACAAAGGAGGACTCCACCATACTTAAGCTGTGATACCTATAATTAAGTTAGAATACTTTTCTTCACTGATAAAAAATAGATGGAAAAGATTAATTGGGCTAAGCTATCTCACTGCTAGAACAGAACTGCAGCTTAATTATGTCTACCACTGTTTTGTACAGTTTGGTTTTGACATACTAGAACTTCCATTTTATATTTTGCAACTGCATTCCTGGATATGAGGTTAAGAACAAGAACACATTTCCTACAACATAAATATGTCTGTACCGAACGTATCTGTTATTTGGTTTATCCTTTGTGACGCATGAAGTCAACTAGTGGGGGAACTAAAATTAGGAACTAATATCAATTTTTGGCACCTAAATAAGTAGTCTGATTTTTCAGAACTGCTAAGGACATTCATCTCCCGCTAACAGTCTTTACAATGCACTATAACTGCCTACGTTCAGTCTGGCTGTTAGATAACCAAGTGTTTATTTTTGGCAGACAGAACAGTGGGTTACAGAGTAAGGAAATGGAGTCCAATTTCAAGAACAAATCTTGGTGACTGTTTGATATCTGTATATATGATTTACGTGTTTGTTGTGCATTAAAATACAAAAAGTGTATGTGCAACTCCACAATATACCTGCAGTATGGGGTCCTTCCTGTCTTCAGACTGTGAGGTTTCCTGCTGCCACAGGTTCTGGCCCTTCCCGGCCTTTTAAAATGAGTATAAACTTCATTGCTCGTGTTTTGAACCGTTAGGTGCGTTTCTTCAACCTTTCTAAGCAAACATCCTATCCTATATCTAAAGCACTTACAACGATCCCACATCACTACTTGCGCCACTGGAAAATACTGAAATGCCACGATAATCAGTGCAATATGAAAATATGATTAGAATAGATTAGGCATTCAAACAAAAGCGATTTATGGCGTAGAAAAATATTACTGGGGAATTACTCCCTATTCCTTCCAACAGGAAGGACATCTAGAAACACAAAAGTCTTTATTATGCAACCAAATTTCTGCAAGTCACAGGCAACAAGCCTGCAGATACCTGTTTGAGATACATTAGTGTACGCCAGAGCTGTTCGACTAAAGCGAACGGCTGGACCACTGAAGACTTAACGTTGCTGAGCAAGTCATGAATTGCTTCACTCCCACACAGCTTTACCTCCCTGAGCCCGTACTCCCTTGCCCTGCTCACACCTCAGAGTTTGCACGCTCTTATCAGTGTACGTACATTTGCAGACCTATTCTCAGTATTGAGAATATGTAACAGTTCCAGTACCTGATAAAAAAATAAAGTGGGAAAAATAAAATCAAGACTCGTATCTTAAAATCATGAGCATTTCTCTTAAATGTAACGCACCTAATTCCTGGGCTTTTCCCACAAGCACACTACACAAATTACACCAGCAAAGGCTTTACCCTCAATGAGCGGTGAGAGGAGGGCTGCTCCATGAGGAACGGTGAGCGGGGAACCCCGGGCAGCCATGGCCCACGCAGTGCCCTCACTGCCCCCGGAGTCCCGCAGGATCTAAGGGTGTGGGCAGAAGAAAGTCCGCAAGAAAATTTCTCCCTGCTTTCCAGGTTTGTGGGAAAAGGAACTGGACACTCTCTCGCTAAAGAGCTGGGGTGGAAACAGAAAGGATAAAAGTAGCAGCAACTGCTGCTGGTGCTGCTTGCTGGTAGTGGCAGTCAGTTCCCCACGCCTCCATCTTCTCCCGGTGGGAACGGTAACGGGAGCAGACGCACCGGCAGGGTAAGGGGCAGAGAGCAACTGCTTTGGAAGGGCCCGCTCCCGCCCTTCCAGGGAAGGCGAAGCAAGCAAGGGGATTCCTGGCAGTCTGCGCTTCTGGGCAGCTGAATGCTTTTGTGTCTGCATAAAGCTAACCATGAATTCCAAAAGCGCTCTGATGTGTTTGCAAACAACGCCTGTAATAAAAGTGCCTCGATAGGCACTTCTTTTAAGCAAACAATCCATTTAAGATGAACTTTAATATTACTTTAGGTAACATCACACCTTATTAATAAAAAGATCTATTAGGAAGGAGAGATTTCAGGGACCATTTCCTTTTCCTTCCCTGCCAAGATGAACAATTACGAATCCTAGCATCCAAGGCTGGAACCCTGGCAATTTAGGATAATTAAAGATGCCAGTCATGTGTTCCGGCAGGGTCTGATGAAATGCTTTATAAAAGTCATTAGTGGATCCATCTGGTCTAGGGGCCCTGCCAGATGGTAAACTCTTACTACCTCCGCAATTTCTGTTGCAATAATATCCCGCTCCAAGATTTCCTTTTTCTTTTATAACTACATTAGAATTTCAAGGGACTGAAAGTATTTGTTTCTCATCTATATTGCATTTTTTTTGTTTTCTGTAACAGGTTCCATACACTTACATACATATAATACAGATCTCAAGTTTAAAACTGATAGAACTAAGTAGAAAAGTTTAGATATGGAATGCAAACTACTTCAGGTAGTTGAATTGAATATTAAATTGTTTAATTGAATTGAATATTAAATTGTAATTTCTGTATTTAAATTGTTCCCAAACTACAGATAAAACATTTTTTTCTTCATAAAGCACACAGTCAAGGAACCAGAGAATTACAGATGCTACAAAGAATGGGTGACTGGGAAGAACAAAAGAGGGATGAGGGAATTGATGATGGTTGAGGGAGAGAAGTTTGCAGGAGAGAAGGGTCAGGGCAGGTTTAACGACAGTCTTCCAGAGCATCAAAAGCAGTTCTAGAGAAGGTGAAGGTACTCTTTTGACAAGGATGCACGGTGAGAGGACAAAAGGCAAGAAACACGAGCTGCTTCATGGGAAATTCTGTCTGGATACAAGAAAAACATTCTTCACCATGAGAAGAATCAAAGACTGGGACAGGCTGCCTAGAGAAGTGGTAGAATCCCCCTCGTTGGAAATGATTCAAGACCGACTTGGCTTGACAAGACCCTGGACAACCTAATCTAAGGCCATGCTCGCAAGAGAAAGTTGGACCAGGTGATGTCCAGAGGCCCCTTCCAAACCAGACTTTTCTATGATTCCAAATACTGAAATACATCCAGAAAGTCTAAAGTAATCAAAGTAAAAATGCATTTTGGCTCACAGCAGTTTACTTGCATTAGGTAATTGCTCCTTGATGCTGCAAAAAGAAAGCAACTCCCGTTATCTCTAATACATACATACAGAATTGATAGGTTCATCGAGATCTTGAAATGGGTGTATCAGATAAGAGACAGAAGTTTAAAACTCACTATTCTGGGTCTTTCCGGTGTATCACTGCACTATCGTGTTTATCAGGTAGTCAAAACACTTTTTCATTGCAGCAGCCAAAGGCTGAACATTTGCTTTTATAGTTTTGAGTGTATAATTTTTCAAGGTATGTTTTCTATTTATGAATGCCATATTAAATTGAATCTTTTTATAACCATCCTATTAACTATTCTTTGATTAACATGAATCAAGCAAATACACTTTTCATACCAACTAAAACTAGTTCTCAGAACATCCCACCTGACAAACAAGAATTGCTTTTTGAAAGTGGAAGTAAACACCTCTGGTTCTGAAAGAAGCCGGTGCAGGCTGTGATTGAAAATCACCGTGTTAGATGGACTTGTCATCCAGCTCTTGCCAATGCAATTCATTCTCAGTGCTAGGGCTGTTTTGCACCTTAAAGCAGCGTGCAAATTTGATGCTATTCTAAAATAACTCTAGATAGTTAGACACTGATAAATTTTTCTCTACTACAAATCCATCCTGTTTGAAATCTGGAATAACTTTCATGTTTACACAAACCTTTACAGAATTATGCAGTTTTATGTAACACTGCTATACAATGATATTGAAGTCCTGGGGAGAAATGTGAGGTAAATTAAAATCGAATTCCATAGCAATGCAGATACTGTCTGTATACCGTTAATTCTCTTCAGAAAGAAATGAAAGAATTTATGCCTTCTTGCTCAAAATCTGCTACAAATCCTACAGTTTAGCAGAACAGAGAACACAGCGGGTCTTTCCTCAGAATTTAGGTCAAACTTGTTGCGAAGTACTCAGGGCTGTGCTACGCTTGAATGAAGACAGATAAATAACACAGCAACGTTTTTTCTGAAGACTTTTTCTCTGTAGCAAAAAATATCTCTGAATAAAAAACATTTCCAAGCAGCACCAAGCCTGCCCTGATACAGGCCATTACGTGCCAGTAGGTATTTTCTTCTTGGTTGCCTCCTTCTGCTCTGCACTGTTAGTTCTCGGTGCGGAAAGAAGTGACGCTTTCAAGATCCTGACAGGCCAGCAGGCATGTCTGAAGAGCAGGATCTTTTCAGCTATATTTTACTGCTCCCGCAGTGATGAGGACAGAGCTGTCTTCACATGTCAGCGAAGAACGCAAACATTCTTTCAGGAATTCCTCATTTCACAGAAGAAAATAAGTTTTCCTCAGTTGTGGGGTCAAAAGGGAAGACTACAACTCACTGTACAGACAGAGCAATATTATCAGCAAAATGAGGCAAGATGCAGCCTGATCCCCATTTCTGAATACAACACAAAACAAAACATAACCGAGCCTAATTAAAAGGAGCAATGGAATAAAGACCAGCAGTTAAGTGGAAGCGTGGGGACCTGCAGGAGCAAAGGAAAAACAGGAAGGAAAGGGGACCTGGGAAAAAGGAAAGGGAAAAAGGAAAGAACAAAGCAGCCTGCACAAACCCCACAGGATCATGCTGTAAAAATGGAGAGGAATTTTAGGAAAAAACTGCAGGAATCTGACAGACTTATTTTGCATATAATCTCCTCCCAGATTACTTCTGAAACACAAACAGCACAACTGTCATTTGAGGAAAATCAGTCTCTCGATGATGGAGATTGCTACTCATGCACACACACAGCTCCCAAGCTTTCGCTCTTCCAGTGCAAGCCTGTGACCCCCACAAGCGGTAAAGAGCTGGCAGGCAGATCACAGCCCAGGATAACCAATTTTATTTGGCATGTACCGCAGCGCAGGTGAGGGAGGCTACGGGAGTGCACTGCAGGCATATGAAACAAGTCTCACTGGGAGAACAGAGACAACAGAGATCTGGCAGCTCTGACACACACGGACTCTGTGTGTGTGCATATATATGCGCGTATAGCGCAAGTAATGCACACACTCATACAACTGAATTACTTTTTACACATGCAAACAGATAGCTGTAATAATACTTTTAAATATACAAAATATTGCCACATGCTTGTTGCAAACAACTCAAGTACAGAACATATTTGTCCTGAAAAAATAAGAATATAAATGTTCACGGAAACACCACTGGGTAAGGGCAATGACAAAATTTTAATTTACTGGCTGGATTTTTATATGGTAATATCTTGCTTATATATAACACAGAACAGCATATGTGTACAGAAGTATGTTTTTAAGATCATCTGGCCAACAAGGCATTTTTTAGGTCTAAGTTCTTACTAACTATTCTACTGCCTCCTTTTCCCTTCCACATTCCCTGTGTAGGAAGACGAGCGATACAGTTAGAGGTTCTAGCATTTATTCGTAATTCTGCACTGGCTTCCTACCTAGAACAAGTCATTGCAGGCTAACTTTCTCAGCAGCAATTTCTGAATTTGGTGGCCTGCCTCAGACAGCTACCATCTGCTTGTCAGAGGAAGTAAACACCTACAGTTCTGAATGAAGTCAATGCAGACTGTGATTGCAAATCACTGTGTTGGGCTTGGCACTCATCACTGGTCCTGGCCACAAACCGAGTCTAAGTTTAATCATTTATGAAGTGGATGTGCAGCTCAGCTGGGCTTAATAAAGGTCTTTGAAGCACACACATTAATAGCTGTTGTTATGCTAAAGTATACTTAAAGTGTCCTGGGAGTGCAAGGGGCATTTTGACAAGGATTTAATTTCCGACTGTTTTCCAGGACTCATGGCAGGGTAGAATGGTGGCAGAAGCATGCAAAGTTAGAACCATTCCTGCCACTCTCAAATTACTCCTCTTTGCCCTTGGGAAATTACTGCTGACCTGCTCCCTGTGCCAGCGTTCGTTATTCAAGCCTATGGAGTTATTCCACCACATTTCACTGCGGTTTGTTTGGCTGCTCAGTGCTTATTAGCAGCCTTGACAGATCAGGCCCATAAAGCTGTGTCAGTAACCCAGCAGAACACTGAATTTGCGGTGGCACCGCGGAGCTACAGAGGTGTCACGGAGTCACACCGGATTTAAAGACTAAATTGCTTTTGATCAAGTGATTAAAATTTCCCCAATAACAGAATGGAAAGAAGCAAGAGAAGAAAACTCTTAAAATGTAATGTTTTGAGGAAAAATGTTCTGCACTTCAATTAAGGCCAGCTCTGATTTACGCTCAATGCATCTGTACACACAGAAAAATTTGGCAGATTTAATAAAAGAGAAGGGCACTGCAGCACAGTCCTACAGCACTGTGGTTCTTCATCGCACAGGGCTGCAGTAACACGAAGGTCACAGAGTTCCCTAATGATGTATTCTTCTCATGCATATTTATTTCGTATATATCTCATGGATGTTTTGCAACTCTCAGCTTCTGCCAGTGAAAAGAAGTCCTAGGAGATTTTATCCAAAGCCCATTTAATGACATTGAAAGGTAAGTACAAACAACTGTTGATATCCTCGTGAATTGTGGTTATTGAGCCACAAGTGATCAGGGAAAAATATGCAGCATTGCTTATTAGCTGCACTACACCAAGCAGACTCTACTGTATAATTCTGAAATTAAACTACCATATACCAGTTTTCCCCTTCAGCTTTCACATGCATGCACAGAGTTTCCATCTGAGTCTAATTATACTTGCATTCATGATGATGACTGCAGCATGCTACAATATCTGAAAATAACCCCTAAAATGACACAACTATGAAATTTCCAGAACTTTTCATACATAGCGTGGTGTTGATGTGCGGGGTTTAGCCAAAACAGCTATAGTACTTTTTCTGGTCTGAAATAAAACTTAGAATTTTTTTGTGTAGAAGCAGAGCAGGGAGCTACAAGAGCTATCTATTAGAAAGGAGAGGGAATAGGCTTTTCAGATACCTGAAGGATTTCTGGATAACCTCTTGCTGCATGGTCTCATTCTTTGCCCTGCTTGAAAATTATAGGTATGTAAGTCTGAAAATCATAGCAACCACTAAAAAATGAGAGGTAACGAGACTGTAAAGACTTTGGCCAAAAGACACATAAATAAATAGCCAGGACAGATTGTCATGGTTTAACCCCAGCCGGCAGCTAAGCAGCACCCAGCCGCTCGCTCGCTCCTCCCCGGTGGGATGGGGGAGAGAATCCGAAGGGTAAAAGTGAGAAAACTCGTGGGCTGAGATAAAGACAGTTTAATAGGTAAAGCAAGAGCTTTGCACACAAGCAAAGCAAAGCAAGGAATTCATTCACTCCTTCCCACCGGCAGGCAGGTGCTCAGCCATCCCCAGGAAAGCAGGGCTCCATCACGGTAAGGGTTACTTGGGGAGACAAACGCCATCACTCTCAACGTCCGCCCCTTCCTTCCTCTTCCCCCAGCTCTATATGCTGAGCATGACGCCATATGGTGTGGGATGTTCCTGTGGCCAGCCGGGGTCAGCTGTCCCGGCCGTGTCCCCTCCCAGCTCCTTTGCACCCCCAGCTACTCGCTGGTGGGGTGGGGGGAGAAGCAGAAAAGGCCTTGACTCTGTGTAATCCCTGCTCAGCAGTAACCAAAACAGCCCTGAATTACCAGCACTGTTTGCAGCACAAATCCAAACCATAGCCCCATGCTAGCTGCTATGAAGAAAACTGACTCTATCCCAGCCAAAACCAGCACACAGATACACATGGCACCTCTTGATTTAAGCATTGTGATTTGACAAAATCAGTAAGACTGAGCTGAATCAATCGATTGTAAAGAAAAATGTACTAGAATTGGAGACTAAAAAGAGAGGGCTAGGAAAGAGCTATATTTAGTTCATCACTCTATTTGCCCCCCCATCCTATTCTATTCTATGTTTATGATAGTTAAATGGACAATGTAAAATGTTTTGAAATAAAATGCATAGTAAAACATCAAGTAGATACTTGGTCTATGATGTTGAGATAAAAACAGCAACATAAATGATACCGGGTTAACTCAACGATTTTTCAGTACATGGAAAACTAATTATACACTGCTGTAAATTTAGTATTCCTTAATAAAAACTAGCAAAACTTTCATGTTCATCTGGTATAAAGAACTGTAAGGTCAGTCTGAACACTGCGATTGAAAATCCAATTTATACATCAGATAAAATCTGTAAGTTCAGAAGTCACGGCCACTGTCACACGTCATAGGCTCCTTTATTTCCTGTGTTCCCCCTGTTTCAGTCTGGCTCTGTTGAAATACCAGATTCAAAGCGCAGCCAAAACAGATGACACAAACTGTGCATTGCTGCTAGTAATCAGACTGTTTATTTTTCTGATTTTGTCACAGTCTAGGGCTGAAGCAACTAAAAATGGACTGAATGTAGCTGTGCCTTTTTTCTCAAATGCAGAGACGTGATCAGAATTCAGGCAAAGATTAAGCCAACAGCTCTAAAACTGGTGGTCACAATGAACAGCAAATATCGGTGCTCTAATTAATTGCCCAGAGCATGATGATGTCAATCAAGTCGTCCTAGTGTTGCTGCAGATGGGTCCTGTGCTCGACAGCCCAGCTGAAGGTATTCTTTCCAGAGGCTGCTTCAGTAATTAACTGCTTTGGGATTTCCTGGATCTGCTCTACTTCTTGTATAGCTCACAGTCATCAGTGAATACAGCTATAGCTATGCGGATCACTCAAGACACAATCCAAGTGAAAACACTTGCAGAAACATCTGAGAAAGAGGAGAGAGGAAACGGGAAGAAAATCTTGGAAACGGGACAGACTATAGATACAGCTAACAAAAAGAGGAATCAAGGGAGCTACAAAATGAATAAAATATAGAAGATGTGACAAAAATAACCAAAAAGCCCAGAGAATAACAGTCGAGGAGAAATGGGAAATATTGTACAGAACAAGGAAAAAAAAACCAGCCACTGTCATAACTTTTCTGGATCACTCCCGCTTTAATTTTAAATTTAAGAGATTTCATCTCATCCTGTTGAAAATCCCTGGGTATATTCACATCTGTGACGAGTTATTTGATCTGACAAAACTCAGAGGCTTTTGTTAAAAAATTGACACTGGAATAATGATATTGTCTGCATAGGTTGGCCTTTAACTGATTAGCAGAAATAAGGATTTTAAGCCTAGGGAAGCTGTTCTTAGTTCAAGTGCGATGACTACACGGTGTTACAGCTGCATCCTACTTCGTCATTCTTCTCATGATAATCCCGTCATACGACATTTTGAGTTTAAGCACTTCAATGGAAAGAAGTAGAGAAGAGGAAGAGCTTGATTCAGTAATATATCAAACGAATGCAGGCCGAGCTGCATTTGATCGGTCAGAAGCAGATGATGATTTGTCTTCTGCAGAAAGGCTACAGATGTCTACAGAAATGACAAATATGGCAATACTAAAAGTGGCTGGAGAAAAACATTCATTTTTAGATGCCCTAGACTATGGGGAGTTTGCAGTGCTACTAAGAATGCTTTGTTCTCCTTTGAACACTCCTAGCTGACATTTCTCGTTATCTCACAGAAATGTGAAGCCAAGACCAGCAGTTTTGTTACTTTTCAAAAACATGGTATTGTACACTGGGTGATCATCAGATCACACTGAGGGAGCTAAAAGAATTTTCTTGTCGTGGAGAAGGGATTAGATTTAAGTTTACTTTTGTCCTTTCTGCATGACAACAGCCCATATTCTGCGGCCAGTTATGCCTCCACAAACTACCAGACCTCTGGGTATAACGAAGGCCAGAATCTTGCACAGCACAAAGGAACTGGAAGTATCTACATTAGCCAACTGCTGCAAAAAGCAGTTAGTCTTTGTTGACCGTGCTGTAGAAGAAGACGCATAACACTGACACATTGGCTACATATAGGGATATAGTGCAGTTTTAGGATTTCTGCTAGGCAGCAATAAAATTTCATCAAGCTTCTAAGTCAGTGTGATTAAGTGTCTGAGATCAGCTGTGCTCTGTTGTAATTCTGAGTTGTATTTCTACTTTGCCTAAGCTGAGACACCTTGCTCCGTAAGAACTGCAAAGAGGACAGAACTGTTAGTGCCATTTTATAGCAGTCAGTGGAATGCTCATGTTCTCTTTGGTTCTCAGAGAAACTCTCTTTCCCTGTATTTTAGAGGTTGAAAAATAGCAGAAACAGAAAAACAATTCCTGTATGATTGATTGTACAGAATGGCGTGCTCAAGTGAGTAACAGCAGAGATTACATTGGAGCAGAAAACATTGCAGAGCACATAGAAACCGTATTTAACATTAAAATGGGTCTACACTCTACATTTCTAGTTACAGTGCATCAGTGGCAAGGTCATGAATACCAGTCTTATGAGCACTCTTGCCAGGCTTCTGAAATTCTGTTTCACCAGCTAATTGTGTAGAACACAAATACAAACACTATTCCTAAAAAATCAAAGATTGCTTTTAACAAATACGTATTATAAATCTATTTTCCCTTTTTCTAGCAATTAAAGCAAGAAAAGTTTCTATACAATAACCCACGAAACAATTTTATTTTTCAAGAAGTGCACTTACTGAAATAAATATGACAGTTGTTAGCTTGCTTTATATTGCCTGACACAACCTGAAGATGGGATAGATTATACAAAGATGCTGTATCTCAGTCACCAGTTACCATGACAAGATGCTACCAGAGCCCATCCAGCCTTAGATTTACATGTTAAACTCCTTACGTTAACAGAATTTACCTAGTTTCCCAGAGCCTCTTCTAGCTGCCATATACAAAAGGCATAACACCCAGCTGTAGCCTATTATTACACAAAAAGCAGCTAAGTATCATTAATTTTTAAAACTAAAATAGAAAATAATTAAGGATTAAAAAGAAAGCCTTGGCTTCACCATACTCTGCTATACTGCCGATGATGAAGTTATGCAGCATCACGATAAAACCAACAAATTGGTTCACCAGTAACACACCCATACTCTGCACATAAAATCCAGAAAGGTAAGCAGCACAACACCAAAGAAACACACTTAGAAATTAATGCTAATCAGAATTTTCCACTGCTTGCCTTTTGCCTCCTCTCCTTTCTAGCACAGGCTTTGTCAGTCATTGCAACTCAGCTCATTTCAGCAATTGCTGATTTGAAACTAAGTGGAATATTGCTTTAACCACAAGTTAACCACGTTACATTTGAACCACTAGGCAGGGAAAGATCTACCTTTTAGTGGAAAAAATACTAAAAGATTTCAGGAGTTATTTTTCAATTTCTTTATCAAATGAAACTGGAAAATATTTTAAGGTTCGGATTTTTTGTTTGGAAAAGCGTAAATAAGCACTCACCAAGTCTCCTGAGCAGCTTCTGTGAGTCCAGTTTAACGACTGAGTTCTGCATCTAACCCACAACCATCTTCCCCTCCCTCTTCCAGCTGATCCACATTTGTTACAAATTGGCAACCCTGGCAAGTCCAGGTGCAGGTATTTTAGTTGCCCAGTGCTATTTGCAACTTCTGACTTCTATTTTTTCAAGTTCAGCAGGTCAAGTAGAGGTGAAAGACTCATCAGAGAAACGTGTGCTGAACTGGTGTTAGGCAACAGAAAATCCTCACAGGACGGCGCGGTTTTTATCAGAAAAAGCTAAAATTCTAAGTTCACATCAATTTGGTATCACAGAATTCATTCTACAGTCAAGGTCTTTTTCCCAGTGGAATCTGCAGTGTCTAAGATACAGACATTACACCAAACCTCTCATGTAGTTAAGGTGTCCACTTTGTCATTGCCAGGTGGAGGCTTTCAGATGTCTAGGAAAAGGAAGCTCGTTTTGAAGCCTTATACTGAAATAAAATCCTTATTAATCAAAAGACACCATTTTAATGGAAATCCGGCTCACGGCACTGCCTGTAGTTATTTAAAATGTTTCCAAAACTCCATTGCTCAAGCTGAAGGATGGTATGTATTTTGCTCCACTTGTGAAAATATGCCTAAATACCGCCAACTCACATCTCTGAGAAAATCCCCACCGAGACACATCTATTTGCTAGCGGAATCCTCTGAAGACCCCGTACGCAGGCATCAGGACTTCAGCTACGATGGCTCCATCTCTGGCTGTTACACTGGGTGCAGGAACTGGGAACAGGGAGACTGGAGGTGAAAAATGTCTAAAGACGTTAAGAGTTCTTGAATCTAGCAGCAACAGAAACCCGTGGGACTACCGAGGCCTCTTTCTTCTCAGAACTTGAAAGTGAACTCTGAATTTCTCCAGCTCCACGTTACTGCTACCAACTAGGTGGAAGCTGACTAGCAAAGGATTTCTCTCACCTCCTTCTAGCTGTTATTCACATAGAGGCACTGTGAAGGTTAAAGGACTGTAAAAGCCTATGTAAAACATAACAAAACATATGTACAGCTAGCTTAGTGCCTCCCTCTTCATCACGATAATAAAGGAAGCACCCTCTCTTCCCGAGGGCAGTACATTAAATATATCTATCTACTACAAACAAGGGCAGATACCGAATATATCTGCGAAAGGAAATCTAAAGTGATTTCTTCACAAACTGCAGGCGGATGGTGACTACAGCTAGGCTATATAACCTGTGGCCTTTGTCAATTTGAGAACCGCAACTCAAAGTATTTCAATACATTGTCATTTTCCCAAATTTATTTAAGACTAAAATTCTGCCAAGTTTTTCTCACAGTTCTAATTTTAGGATACTGGCTAACATGAGACACCTACATTTCCTATTAAAACTACTAAAAATACTGTAAGAACTAGATAAACACATCAAAAGCCCTTAAAAATCTTCCTTCACTCGACACATACAAATATTGTTATCTTTACAGAAATCACTAAAAGTATGAAAATATTACCCTTTACTATAGAGGCGTAAAACCCCCAAACTATGTCAATTAAACAAGTTTCTCTCACCTATATCTGGTGAAAGACAGAAATTCACTTTGGTCATTTTTAGAACTTAACTCTATACAGAAATTATAATCAGGAAAAGGTTTGGTGGTGGGTTTTGTTTATGTCTTTCCTGGTTCACTGATAATTTTTATGTGTTAGAATAATTCTATAATGCTTAATATTAAAATAAACTTTGTATAGTCACTTGAAAAATGTTTTACTTGTTCTACTTTTAATTTCTTTTTAACCCTTACTATTTTCCTGTGATATTGAGTATTTTCTCTAAGTCATCTACGGCCATGTTATGTAAGTACTTTTTATGCTTTCCTTTAAAAAAAAAAAAGAAACCAAGGAGACAAAAAGTAAATGGCTTTATTAGTTACTCAGTACATCAAGCTCACCCTAGTGCGGTGGTCCATACAAAAGCAGACTGCCTGAGGAGAAGTCAATTATATTATTCCATCAACCCACTGTCTAACCAAGTAAAAGAAAAAAGCAGCTTCAAATGTAAATGTTAATACTAATTACACCAGCCAAAGTAAAATCTGTCTTGCTTTTGCCTTTTGGAATCTCACAGAAGACTGTATAAGCTCTAAAAACATATTTTTTCAGGCTAATGTGGGCATGAGCAGTGCTTTCAGATGAGAAACCGTAGTTCATCAGGAATAGAAAATCAAATTACTTCTTAGACTTCTATGATATAAAATCTTATTCTTGAGATGATAATTCCAAAAATCAGGATTTAATACCAACATAGCATTTTAATGATATTTAGGGAGATTACATGGACTTCCTTTAATCTTTGTGATAACTGTTTGAAAGTATATTAAGACTATATATATGTGCATAATAATGTATACACAACAGAAAGGGTATGCAGATGCAAGCTAGTACGCAGCCTATATCTAAGAAAGCCCATGGTATGTATCCTGGGTACTGTATAAAAGGCAAGATGCAGAGGCATCAGACATCCCTCTGCCGCCGAGATCCACCAGCTCCTCTGCTGCGGGTGACAGCAGAATCTACTCCTCCCTAATGTCTCTACCTGGCCAAGGGAGGCATCATAGATTACTATTGCTAAAAGCAACAGAAATGACAGATAAGAAAGTTCAAAGAGGCTCAAGCTGCCTACCTTAACGACAGTTAAAATTCTGTAAATTCTTATGTCGTGTGGACAGTCGTGCTTTACCAGAGCAAGTGGAAGAACAAGATGAGAGTGCCCAGTGCATCTTCTCAAGAAGCAAGCCAAACGTATTATTTGGCACTGCATCCGTAAATGTGAAATTCCATAAAGGAGAAGGATATACAACAAAGTTGTCTTACTTAATATGTTGCAAGCTTTGGCTGCAATGCTAGAAGAACTATATGCAGATTTCATTCTTCATTAGCTTCACAACAGAAGCGTACGACAGCAAATACAACTACTAGAAGCGAAATAAATCAAAATGCTGTTTTCCCAATAATTGTTTAGACAATCATAATGTTTTAAGTGCATAGGAAAATGCAATTTAAGATTTGAATACAGTAAGTCCGCCTAACTCAAGTCACTGCATCTACAGGGTCTATGGGATATACCAGATATACAGCATACTCAGGGTATAGCTTTTAAAATTTTGTGGTGCGAAATAGCTTCTGAGCTGATTTGGGTATTCATATCTTGTGTTGTGCTCTCAGTATAGGCAAACAGATCAGATGGGAAGCAGACATATTTTAAGTAACGGTGCATTGGAGGAATTCCCAGATTTGCCATAGAAGGAATGACAGAACTAAGGATAAGTTTGCCCTTTTTGAGTTCCATGCTAGTGGTACCTAAGCTAGCTGGTTTAAAATACCTCCAGGAACACTATAGTCTGCAGTACTAATACACTTGCAGCTCAGCCAAAAATACAGCCGTCGATATTTTCTGATTACATTTGTATTTTTGAAAGCAAAAGATTAATATGTCCAACTTATGCGTGACACATTATCCACTTTCTTTTTCTCTCTCTTGCAAAAATATCAGACTAGTTGAGAAACAACTAGAATTTTAATATATGTTAATTTGTGCAATGTATTTTGCATAAATTTGCTTTTATTTTTGTATTATGCAGGCAGCTGGAATAAGTAAAAAAAGATCTGTAATCATCTCAGAATTAAAAAAAATTGAAAGCCAAAGCTTTATTCCATATTCATGATTTAAATATTAAAATAGTAAAATTATATACTTCAGCTTTATGATCTCATCAGGAAGTCATAAATATATTTAGAAATGTTTGCGTTTTTGCTTTGAAAATAAGCTTCATAACCTGACTGGAACATGCCTTCAAAAAAAAAAAAAAAAAGTGTTTTTTTCTACATGGCATTAGATAATCATATCCTTTTTATTTAATTGGAAAATGACTGAGATGATTGCATTTAAGTTTAATAATATTCATGTTATCGTACTTGGCTGAAAATATGGCTCACTGGACCTTTTTTTTTTTTTAATGTTTTTAAACCATACACGATAGCCTATCAACATTAAAGCGAGTAGGTGCTCCACATTTAAGAAAGATTTGAAACTACGATTAATGAAATTAAAAGCACGGAACAGAGTAGCGATAGCAACATGTATCAAATGCTACTACAGGGGACTCTGCCAAGCAGACCCCTGCGAAGGCCAAGGTCTGCTCTCCTGAAACCCGGGCTTGTGACCTTGCTCAATTTCCTCGCTGCCGCATCGGGATCCTGAATTCCGTTACCTCAACGGCCGCTGCAGCCAAGTCTGCTCCCAACCTTAACATCCCTGACAGCTCTTGTTTGTAAATACGAGGTCCAACAGGGTGTCACCCCGTGTTGGTTTCTTGACCACAACAGAATAAATCCATATGTTCAGTTATTTTATACGCATTAAGAACAAACCTAAATATCCCTTCAGGCGCAGCTCAACACTGTTAAACAAAAAAATAACAAACTGAAAATTGCCATACATTTTCCCAACAATTCCTCGTTTTAAAACCACCTTCACATCTACATAGTAGGTTTAGGAAGAGGATCCTATTTACGTTTTCATCTCTTTACAGATAATACACACATTTGAGGCACGGTTCCTCCCAGCCAGATGGAAATAGCTTGTAACATATAAAGGTGATCTCTCTTATGTTTCCCGTGAGTATTTTGGAAACAATCCTCAAAAGAAACAAAGTCTCTTCTTCAGGAGAAACACCTGTTGATGAACAAGGTAAATATTTCACTAGTTTCTAATGCACAGCAGAATATAAGCAACATATACTGAAACTGCAAGAGACTGTGGAGGTGCATAGAAAATAAAAATATTAACAAATAGGGAAGATGTTCCATTATTTCTTTGTGGTTTACACTAGTCTAGATAGTTTGGACAAAACAGTTCAGCCACCAAAGTGTGGGAGAGATTAATGCCAACGGTTTCTGCAACACTCTTCTGGGAAAGCCATCTTTCCTGGAAACCTGCATAACAGTCCTGCATGCAAACAGCGTTCAAAGGAAGTTATTTTCAGAGATACTCGTATTTGTATTAAGTTCATATGAGAGCAGAGAAAAAGAGGAACGGAAATCATTACACTGTGATGGGCTGCATTTTACCTACTTCTACAAATGTGAAAATATTGAGACGCATAGCACGATCCTGAGAGCTTCTACAAGTGACCGAGTTTTGGAGCGGCTGGTTGTCAGCCCTGTATCCATCTTGGCTTGGCGTACCTCCAGGATCTCCAGTACTGCGGCCTGATGTGAATCCGCTATCACCCTAAGCATTCCAACAAGAAAGGGTCTTCAAATTCTCAGATACATTTGTTAGCAATTTCCTGATTGCCTTTTGTTATTTAGAGTTGGATATTTAATTGCCAAGCCCTCAGCGTAAACTACATTCGTAGATATGTCTATGCTAGCAAATAAACCACTCCAGAACACGGATTCCACACTGACCCACTACCATCTCTGCTACTGAAGTAGCAGCCGTTTTGGCCCAAGGAATTTAGTGCTTTCCCAGACAACGCCTGGACAAGCTTTGGAAGACAAAACATGGCATGGACATTTCCTATGATCTGGATGCTGTCACCCTCTTTTGAGGAAGAAAACCAGGCAAGTGGGTGGGTGCAAGTTGTACCATGCTATTTGTTCTCAAGGCTGGAGAACCAAATGCCTTCAGTGTTTTATTTAGAAGAAGTCAGTTCCCTTGACCCAACAGTATTCCTCACGTTGAAAGGTTACAATCAACCGAACCTCATTTTAGGGAAATAAATACTCTTAGCTGTATAAATCAGCATCTGACTCTCGCAGATTTGGTGAAACAATGCAGATCCATAAGAAATTATTGTTCTACCCAAGAGGCATCATCTTGTGTTGACTGGAAGGAACTGTAACATAAATATCTAGATTAACACAGAAGACTGAAAATAGAACAGGAAAAAAAAAGGATGCAAGCCAAACAGAATTAAGAGAAAATAAGGCGGCAAGGAAACTTTCCACATATTAGTCAAAGAATGTCTCCGAGTTAGAGAAGAGAGACCTTTAGCCAGCCTTTAGGGAGGTGACTGGGGGTCATCAGTCACAGCAGATTGTTGCAGCTGCATGGGAGTTTGATTGATAACTACAAAGTCATCTCCCTAAGGGCCAGCCAGAAGCTCGTTTTTATTCTGTGTCAGCTGAGCTTTCTTTTTACAACAATGTAAGAAGTATAATAAATTTGAGAAAAAAAGGAAAAATTATTAAATCAAGAGAAGTATACTTTAAAATATAAATGAAGATTCTAATTAAGAAAAACAAAGATTAAATGTCTAACAACAAAATGATGCTCAAAACTTATGATATGCTGCCAGCTTTTTCTATGAACTAAATACCTCAGGGGTTTTTTACTGGTTTCTGAAACAGCTGATCAAAGACATATGCTAAAGCTTTCAAAATAAGACAGGTAAAATATGTTGGCACATCATATGAACAATTGAGCCCGGGAAGTCCCACATCGGTGAGCAATCCAAGACCAAAATAGGAGCGAGACAAACGTACTTTGTTTTTAGTTCCATCAAAGCTATTCCATTTGGGTCGGCGGATGCCAAAGGTAACGAGAAACTCGTTGTAGCTAACTGACTCAAGGGAGCCCGAGGAACAACTGCAGTATAACATGTTGGAAGGGGTATGCTAACATTCTCACAGGAACAATCAGTATAGAAGATAACTGGAAATGACATCTGAAATGCCATGATCTGTCTTCAGAAAGAAACAGGAGCTAGAAATCTCCATCATCTTCTGAGCAGACTGTAAGGTCTTATGCTCACGCCTTAAATTTATGTTGAAATATAGCAAAGCTCTTCTGTTTGTGGATTTGGACATGTTGTTATAAAGCCAGTAGACCAAACCACAAAGAACAAATCATGGTTGTGACTATCACTTTTTTTTGGTGACTATCACTTTTTTTTTTTTTTTAATTTATATCACACACCAGTGCCAAAAAAGCCCCTCCCATCACAATCCAAGAGCTTATTTTTTTACTGGTAATGTTTCCCAGGAGCCTAAAATTCTGTCACAACTCAGAAAACTCTCAGGTTTGCCGGTACTGAGCATCTCTATTTAGTTCCAACTGCTTAGCAATTTCGGGTGTAGTCCAGGACATTCATAAACTGAATGAAGGACAGCATCACTCGTCACTACTATCACCGCAACAGAAGAGAAAGTGTCCAGAAGTTAAAGGAGTAATCCAGGGGTGGCCACAATCAGCATAATTTTACTGACGAGTTCTAATACTATTGATCTGAAATTATGGTGAAATGGACTTTTTGGAAAGCTGAGGGAAGGCTCATTCCCAAATGTGTTGCTGTATGAACACACATCTTACTGGGAGAGACATATTCCTGTTTGTCTAGGGATAACTCACAACTGCATAGACTGTGGCTGTGATCAGCTCAATTGGCCATAAATCCAAAGCACACAAGATGCTGTAACATGGAATAGAGGCATGGGGCTTTTTTTAATATTGAACATTTATGTAAAATGTTTAGTCAACAATTCATTTGAAAGCCAAATACATCTATTATATTTTATATATTTATACATTATGTAATTCTACATAATTATATAATTTATATATATACACACACTTTATATATATATACACACTATATATATGTGTGTGTGTGTGTATTAAAAAAATACTAAAAAACCAGAACACAATCCTGACAAAAGACTGAGGTGGATCAGTACACAGAAACTATAGCTCAACTGGTAGTAACCTGTGACAGCTGCAGAAAATGCTCAGTTTCAAGGGGGTTAGGCTGACTAAATAGTTATATCCGATAGGGAGGAAGACGGCAGAAAAAAAATTTGTGCAGTGCACTTAACTGTCATCATGTATAAAGTACTTCATACCAAACTAAATGACAAGGTAAAAGAACATTTACCTCTAGGCAGTAGGGAGTCCCGCAGATTCAAAATGAAAAATAGCGGATACCACAGGGAAAACGTGAAATGCAATACACTCCGTACAGAGCACATTCAGAATAATTCCACCAAGTAACTATTTAATACAGCGAGAAACAGCGCATTCTGAAGAGCTGTCTTATTTAACAGCAGTGTATTCATACTTGATTTAATCTGTCCTCTGTTGAAAAACAAAATACCATGTTTATTCCTAATTTAAAATTATCTTATGACCCATCACCAGGTCTAACAGCTAACCAGAATAGAATTGTAAAATTACACTGATGTAGACACAAATGCCAAAATATTCCTTGCTCAGATAAATGGACACTGCTCTCAGCTCTCTCACAGAAAAAATCGTATTATATCTCACATTATGCCAACTCTCAGAGGAAAATACTATCTAATCAGATGTAAAATATTCTTAAGATAGGCATTTACAAAAATAAATAGCTGTCGCCCATCTTCTGTGTAGCTCTAAGATTTCCTCACGTGACTAGTCACACGCACGTATTCACCAGATTTGGGAACGTGAATCTCTCTTTCTCACCCAAACCCTAGTACGTCGATGTATACAACTCTGAGTCTCTTACGCTTGTTTGGCACTCAGCCTCACCAGTCTACTCCAAGATCAGCGGAGGTCACATGCAGATCGAGTCAGTGCTGTCATTGCTAGCAAACACATAAAGAGCTATATAACATATAGACAGTTAAAACAGAAGTCTTTACGTACACCAGGACTCCTAGCATCTCTCACAATTGTTATGTTCATCACTGACACAGTCTAATTTGAGTGACATCTCATGCTGGTGTTTTAAAAGAGAAAAGCTTCATCATCAATATCAAAATCATGCAATTCAGAGCTAGGTTCAATGTCCACTGACTCACAGAAATTTGTATAAAAAGTTTCAGCAGAGTCACATTAGTAAATTGTAAAGATTTCAGAAAAGTGTAAAGATTTTTACATTTGTCATGTTAGTATTTTACACTTAGAGATGTACATCTTAGTTCTCTTAACGTCATGCCATAATTAATCATAGCATACAAATAAGCCCTGGAAATCCAAGTATTTTCTAGAAATTTTAGACATTGAAGATTAATTTACTTCCAAACTTTTTAAATGACTCATCTGTGTTAACAGAGCAATTCATATGTTAGCACATAAGGTAGTGCCCACAGAGCCATCACGACAGAGCTGAAAAGCACATTATGTCTGTGGTAACTCTACAGAACGATAAGAGAAATAGCAAAGAATGAAGATGGGGTTTGGAAACGCAGCATGTTCTTTGAATCAGGTAAATTCCCTTCTCTGCTGGCTACAAAATGGAGAGTTGGAAAAATTGTATGAAGGGATCTTTCAGTACCTCCACTTAAGGTTATTTTAGGCAATCAGCTTAGAAGAGGTTTGAATTGCCTGCCTAGAAACAGTTCGTCTTTGACAACTGAATTAACTTAGGCTCTTGACTTTAGTTTCTCAAGTAACACCTAAGCTAGATAACTGAAAGAAACTACGTAAATACTTGACACACTGTTCAAGGCCCACAGGCTACGTGCACAATCTGACTTGATATGAACTTATCTTGAGTTACGCAACGTTGACTAGGTTGCTTTATCGTTGCTTAAAAAGGAATTGTTGTAAAAAGTAAATGCAGTAAGTTTCAAATAAAAAGTAATGCCATGTAATTAAATTAACATTTTACATAAGCAACAGTAGATAAAACTTTCAGTACGAAGGTGCTGAGGAACCAGAGTGTCCCTGGAAATGTTCGTTAATCTTCATGTTCTGGTGAATGACTGATCAGATATTTTGAAGAGACATTCACAAACCGCTTCAGCTTATTTTTTCTTCAGTAGAACTGGCTGCACTAAGCACCGTCATAATATAGGACCCCTTCTATTATTCAAAACACATGTATCTCTTTATGCAATATACAGTTACTAATCTTCCACACAGCTATTAATTTTACCTGTGTTTTATTGGATGTGCAGCCAGGCACAGATACAAATATGAAAGAGCAGTTGTTGTGAAGTTATTACACTACCAAAATCCAGGAAATGCTGTATTTGAGAGAGATTACAGTTATCCAAAGAATGGCTTTTAAACTTTTGTGTGTGTGTGAGACTAATACTAGGGGTTATATAAACAAACATGGCATTATGACTTTTTATGTTTTTATGTAAGCACTATGACTCATTCCCTTGCCTATTATTCTTTCTCTTTTTCTCTTGATTTCTTAGCAAACTATTCAAAACAGAGATTCTGAACGCGGAGTTCTGCTTTCTGTGAAATCTGAGAGAGCAGGTCTCATCGGAGCCCTTTTTGCTGTATTTTCAGTTCAGTACCGCGGCGGAGACTGAAGTTTCATGCAATTATGCAACTGCCTGGCAGCACGTCTTTCCAAGCAGTTATAATCTGTTTTACTGCTTGTCATTTTCTAATGCTCTGTTTTTTCTCTCTCTTATGGTGTCACGGATGTTACAGGTTTTTTTGCCTTCTACATCACAGTAGGAGAGAAAGCAGGCTTCATACCACAACCGGCAGGTTCGTCTGAAGAACAAAATCTACCTTCCTCTTCATATCATCTTCTCTATTTGCTTTTGCCTCAGTAGACAGAGCATTACACTCTCCCCTTACGCAGAGAAAGCGGGTTTTGCTAATAGCTCATATGATACTTGGAGGCTAAAACTGAAGAGAATATTTGAGCATAAACCCCATTTAAGATTAGGGGAGTGCTGTTTCAGTAAAATGAGCTAATCATCAACTGCGTCCAGTTTGGTTTAGCAGGCTTCCAGATTTAACCATATGATGGCAGACAGCCAGGAGCGTGAAACAGCAATGGACTTAATTGTGTGCAGGGCCATAAAGAAACAGGCCTCTGCTTTACTGATTTAAGACATTAATTAGTTTCAGAGCTTTAAAAAAATACAAGCTTTTAAAGAAGCTCTCATGTGTGCTTGTATACAGTTCAGATACCCACTTGCTCTTCTATTCTCTTGTAGGTTTCCTGAGCAAAATATCCTCTCTCCATGAAAGAATTTTGCGAATGAAACTGCATCCATGCTAGACACCCATTACAAAAAAACGTATCATACCTAATTCTTCAGTATAAACCTAAGCTAAAAAATACAATGGACAAGCTCTCCAAAAACTTATCCCATTCCTAGCATCTATTGTTAATGCGAGCCATAGATTTTTCTGTACAGTGCCTGATATTTATAATTCCTCTGGTAATTCATTAATCTATACTGCAATACAAATTGTTAAAATATACACTGACATAACTAGTTCGGCGCAAGAGTTGAAAACTGTAGGCTTTTGCCAGGTGTGCTTTTGAAGATTTATTATTCTAGAATTCTTCTCCACATCTACAGAGCAGACAACAAAACAACAGGGCATATTCTGCTAAGAGCCTTCAGAGAGTACCAGCATTTATCAACTTCTGTATTTTCTTGCTACGTGAAGAGAGGAATTATTTGCCATAGATTCGACTATAACGATAGTGCTGGCTGCTTATAGCAACTCCTTCTTGCCTCCTTCCTAGCTCTGGCACGCAGCAGCGATGCCTTGGAGGTGAGCAGCCAAAAATCAGTATGAGACCTCCATTGGCACAGCTAGTAGTATGCACTCCACTCACTCAGCAAACAAAACTAAAATCATATCGTATTCTTTCATACTGTATTTTATTTCTCTCTCCAATAAATTAATCTCCTTACAAGGAGAAAAACAATAAAGTTTATAAATCTGAAAATTTGATAGAAGCCAGAGAAAAGTAAATATGAAAACAAAAACAAACAAAAAATGCAAACCCCTCAAAACTCTAAGCTCTTCGCCAAGTTCTATTTCAAAGGAAGAAATTACTTCATATCTATTTTCTTAATGAATGAAAAGTAATGATTTATAAAATTGCTTTTTTGATAAAACTACTAGTGTTCTGCCAGGGAGGACTTGAATTTATGAAAGGTAATTTTAAAAAGGATATCAGGATCATTTAAAAGGATAAATGAATAATTTTTAAAAGGCAGTAAGTAATTTTAGGCTGCCATACAGACTAGGACATTAGCCATAAGAGACACGTTTTAGTACTGAAAGTGATTTCGTTAATAGTTCATCATCAGCTAAAATATCACTAAAGAAAGCAGCACTGTACAAGAGCAGCTAAGTAGCTCGCAACCTATCAGCTATAGGAATATCAGAAGAGTCCAAAACCTGTATACTAGTGATATAAATTTGTGATATGAAGTGAACAGGGATGTAAATTTGCTGCTCAATTACATAGAATGCAACTGTGATAATTCAGTGCCTCTATCCTCCGTCCAAAAATTAAAATCTCCCTTTTAGTTGGCTGGGTAAAATTACAGACACAGCCCAATGCATTTTGCTCACAGCAAAAAATAAAACCCATTATGTTTTGATCCCATTCTACCTTTAGAGAGAATTTGAGGGATTTAATTAAATGCAATCTTAATTAAAATGTCAGTATCTGGAGTTCATCATATCAAAATTCTTTAACACCTCAGTTTTTCTTAAAACAATATTTACTCTTTGTGTGTGTGTGCGCACATGCTTTATTACTATCTTCTAATTTTGTCCTTCACTTTACAGGGATTTATGATGGAGGTCCCTGAACATTTTCTCATCTTAGTTCTATTTGTGAATTAATAATTTCACTCAACCAGAAATATTAGCATGTATGGTAATTAAAAAAAAAAAAAAACAATTAGCCAAACGAATTTAGGATTACTATCCTTAGTTTAGAAAGGTGTATGTAAGTTTTAAAGCCCTACTGAAATCTACTTTAGCAAGGAATAAAGTACCTTCACCGATCCACTGTGTAGGGCTGTAGAGGATAATTGCATGGATTAATCTAGTTATCTACATTCAGTGGCTATAGTTATACAGTGTGGATTAAACTATACTATCTTTTTTCATCTATTCCTCAAAATACATTTCATAGCAGAAATATAAAAGCTTTCACGCTTTTGGCTGGATTCAAAGTAATGATTTACCACCACCAATAATAAATGCACGCACCTTATACACTAGCCATCCTGACTAGTCTCAAGTTACAGAAGAATATCTTTTCAAATGTGGCAATTACAGCCAAATCAGCTTTTCCAGACCTCTATTACCAGAAGAGGTCTACTCTGGAACATACCTTGCAGCTACTGCCTCTTTCACAAACATCAGCTTTCACTGTCACTGTCTTGACTGCACCGACCTCACACCAAGACAAAACGAGAAGTTAACATTTAGAAGACCAAAATTGTAAATATCAAACCTATTTACACAGATCTGCAGTAAGACCTACAAGCAGCTTGCTTTTAAGTTTCCAGTTCAAAATATTTAGCACCTGCACAGCTGCTTCATAAAAGAACTCTTCTGAACTGCTAACAATGCACCAGCAAAAATTTTGTTATCGGGTAAATTAAGCAAGTTTCACTTGGAACAAAGCAATAGTTGTATTTCTTCAATTCAGAAAAAGTCATGGGATCAGTGTGCTGTTCAGAACGCAACAAAATAGAGGAACTAATTATGGCTAACACATAAGCCTTACTCCAAAATCACTTTGTTGTTCTTCACCCTAATCATCAAAACTTTTTATGAATACAGTAGGCTATCAGTGCCTATTTATTGGCGATTAGGCCAATTTAACAATACCCAGAGGTAAAGTTTACACGTTGATGCATAGGAAATGGATACAAACTGCTTGACAGCCACTTCATTACTTAATAATCTTAACTATCCTCTTTAGTGCTCCTAGCCCGTTTTCTATTTACCCCAAGGTCCCTTATATAGTGGTCATATCTCAAACAATACATCATACAGACGGCTTTTTCCCCCCCATTTGCTCCCAAAGAAATTCAGCCTACTCAGGCAACACCATGACTCATTTCTTAAGCTATCATTGCAATACTTTTTACTGTACATACAAAGAAGAAAGGAGGAACCCCAAAGCTCTTGTGGCTAACATCAGACTCCAGCAATGTTCATAAAGTTCAGCTTCAGTCTGCAAGCCCTACCATCTCCTGGCTTCTCTTTGGCAGGGAGAAGGAGGCTCCTCTCAAGTGGGTGAAGAGAGATGAGCCTAACACAGACGAGCAGATTTCCAAAAAAGCTGTTCTCCCTCCACTTAATAGAAGGGAAATAAAGACAATTCTCTCTCCTGATTTAAACTGATTCTTTGTTAAAATTTTCTGTCACAATATGAAATGCCAAATTTTCATTTGAAATTAATTTGAAATAGTTATTTTCATTTGAGACCTGTGATGTAATTTATATACAGAATTCTATATGCAAGAGTCCCTTATGCAAAAGAAGTCGCATGTCCCCCCAGTTTTGTTTAAATTCTGAATAGCATGACATGTGGTATAGAAAACAATTCATTAAATGAAGAAGCATGGGAAATGTAACAGAGAGAGAAAGTGCCATGCAAAAATGAAAAAAAAAAAAAAAAAAAAAGGCATAGCGACCATTTCTTTAACACCATTATTTAACAACATTAAACACCCAAAAATCTTTTCCAGTCTCAAAGAGCAAGAACTGTCATAACCTGAGCCCATGTCCAATAATCTTAATCTTCTAAAAATCTCCAGGAAGGCTCTGAGCAAGCTTTTGGGTGAGCAACCTTTCCACCACAATAGATGTCATGTCTATGTCAAACTTCAGTGCACAATCCACGTCTCTTTCTTCCAGGCGGCTATATTCAAGCAGGTTCCCTGAAACAGCATTACCTGAACAAGTCCTGGGGAAATGTGTTGTGAAAACACACCACTTAAGGAATACGTGTACCTATTACTAGGTAATAAAGTTCTCTGTTGTGTGGGGTTTTTTTAAATGTTTAATGGACTATTACTAGTTTACCCAATTAATGATACTTACCTGCCAGAGCTATGGTGTTGCATTAAACTAACATGCATCTAAAAGAGCAAGTAACACTCCTGTTTGTGATTTTAGTGGGCTACCTGCTTTAAGTACCATTTGTAAGATGCTCTTTCCTGCAACCCCGTAGCTCAGGTGCAATTCTTTAAAATCTGTTTCCTGGATTAAGACATAAAATAGCCACTACAGGCTGAAACTAGAGTATGCCTTCAAGATTACTCTGATATTAGTAATTCCGGGTTAGATCCTCACCTGTACCACACCATTACGTTCTCATGCCACAGAAAAGGACTACAGCTGCTGGAAGAGAATTTACGTAGCCAGCCTTAACTGCAACCTGTGAAGGTGCCCGGTGCACCGACATGAGGGAAACAGAGCTACATTTGCTGTAAGGCCACCTCCAGATACTTAACCAAACAGCAAAGAGAGCTCTCTGGCAAAAGGCATTTGCATTATTTACCTCTTGGGAAGGAGGGATTGCATTATAAGCAGGCTTATAAGGAATACAGCACAGAACTGCCCATCCCCAAAGCAGCTTGTCAAACTGAGCTGGTGATATCTAATTCCCAGATATACCCGGACAAACTTTTTCAGCCCGACAAGCAAAAGTTTTACAATAGCTCTTTCAACAAAAGACAGCTTTCCCAAAGACTCAATATAATATCCTTTTAGACATTTGTGGCCTCCATCTGTTGCCACATATTTAGGAAGAAATGCAAACCTCTTGAAGTAGTAGAGCCAGCCCATATGCAGTAATCACTGTGTGTGTCTAAGACCTTGGACCGGGAGCATAATTGCACATTACAAACTTGTTTTGCGGCTGCTAATAGAAAGAGGAGTTTCACTGAACAGCATGTCAATGGGTGTTTAAAATAATATATAATCTCTAAACAGATGAGAAAGTAATGTTGGAATCCTAGAGGAGTCGGGAATCTGCTATAGACCTACTGCTAAAATCTTGTTTAAATTCAGCCACACTAGTACACATTCAACAGCAGTGTAAACAGGGCCAAAGAGCTGGTCCTGTTAGTGTGACTTGTCACACATACGTAATCGCCTTTCTCATGTTCTGCCAGACAGAAGGCCAAAGAGAAAGCTCAACTTTTACCTAATCATAGATTCCAGCATTTGGAGAACTAAGCCAAAAGTTCCATTAGGTACCTTATGAATAATGTTCAAAAACTAGAGATATGAAAGAAAAAATTAAGGAAATTTACATTTAACATATGTTTTCTGGTCAGACAGAAGCTGACTGTGACTAACCTTTTGTTAAATATGTCTTAAGATACGTAGAAGAAGGGAAGTATGGTCTGACTAGTCAGGGTGGAAGGAAAAAATGCTCCAACCTTAATTGCAAGTAGAGCTGTAATGGACTGAAGGTATATTTTATTGCTTGTCTTTTTTTACTACAGTTAACTTAATCATTTCTAGAATAAACAACATCTCTCTCTCAAAAAAAGAGAGAAATATTACACTGTATCCTGAATTCTTCAGACGTTCAGCTCATCTTGCCTGAAACTGTTATAAATACCCTTATTTTGCAATTAATATTTGTAAGTAATAAGTTACTACTAAAGACGGTATAAGAGTAAATGACGCTTGCAAATTTTATCTCTGCATATGGAAGACAATTTCTGAGGATAAGGAAGCAGACGTTTTGCATAAATACACGCCCAATTTTGATGTGGATGCATCGATATTAGTATGACTATATATAAACTGTATTACTAGTCAGCAACTTTCACGTAGGATTATCCTTGAACGTTCAGGTCTGCTAAAAATAATGAAAGCATTCAAAATTCCTGATAAAAATTCAGTAAAATCTTTTGTAACAACGAGTGTTAGGCAACCAAAATAAAGGGGTTGCTATATCTCTCTCAGAGTATAGTTTATTTCATATTCTATTTTATTACCATAGTTTCAGTGTACTCCAATCCATCTGTCACAAAAGAAAGACTTCAACGCCAGCAGCAACAGAAATTACATCAATAAGATCCAGTGTACCAAGGCTCATTATACTGGTAGACTGTTTAAAGAAACGTGATGTATTTTGTACGAAAACCACATTAGTACATGCAGAACACCTCAGCAATAATCCTGAAATCTGAATGGGTACAGCAAGACAACACACTTGTCAAAATTTGGAATCAGCAAGTCCACCTCTGTCTGCTGAGTTGATTCACTATGCTGTTAGTCGTGTCTGGCACGTGCAAAAAACCCAAGAGGCTGCAAAAGCAAACATACAACCCGGAACATCACCGCTACGCAAAGGCACACAAATAGCAATGCCCCTGTGTTTCGTTTGAGTAATACATCATTATTAAGCTGTTCTTAACGACTTGCACGATGTTGTTCAGAATGTAAGGTAGAAATGATGTGAAAACTAAACCAGTAACTTTTATTTCCAGTATCTTTGCAGAATGCATACAACCCTTTCCCTGCAATACCAATGACCCCAGACAAAAGCCCTGTGATGTTCTCCCCCGGGTGTGTCCAGCGTCACTGTCCCTGGAGATGCAGCAGGGTTGGAATGATGTTTCCTTTAGAGATCTCTTGGGTTGGTTCATCCTGTCCGTCTTCAAGGCAGACATAAACACATGGTCTACACTTGGCCTGAAGTTCAGGCCTACCTAAAGCTTTGGAGGTCTCATTCCAAGCCTTCTAGAAATACCACCTCTAAAGCAGAATTTAAATTCAACACATCTGGTAGACAGAAACTCCAGATACATTTCTACCCCAAGAACATTTAGTTATCTCATGAAAAACAAGCTGCTATTCCAAAGTAGAGTCTGTAAGTGGAGAAAGAAGTAGGCATTTTTGCTGTTCACCAAGGTTCCTTAAAAAAAACTGAGCAGTAGGCAAGTGAGCAGAATACTCTTTTAAAAAGACCCGAAACTCCTCCTACTTTTGCAGAGAAACTTTCAAACACTTGGAGCTGCAGAAAGTGTATGGGTACTAGGCCTAAGCCTGATACTAAAGTCATTGAGGATACTTCCTAGAAGTATTTATGGTACCTAAAACTGTCCCAGCAGTTTGTCCTTCTACAGAGATATAACAGAAGTATTGCTACAAATATTGCTGCCGGTCCTTCTCGGCCAAGACTTTTTTTTTTTTTTTAAAATAGTAACATCCACCAAACTGAAAACCCTGTTTCTACTCCCAAACAGCCATTATAGCAGAGGAGCTTTGTTCTGCACTGCAGTACAAAACCAAAAAACTCCCTCTTCCATTTCCGCCAAAGGAAGCGCAGCCCTTGTGTCCTTGAGGAAAAGCCCGAAGCGCGGACTACAGCAGCTTACACCTCCTCAGCTGAAAAGCCTCCCTTGCCAGTTGGTGTGGTGAAAACGCTGGAAGGACATTTGCAGCCCCTATCAGACACAATTCTTTCTTGAGATACCTGGTTGTGAACAAGTTAGCATGGGCAAAAGTATGACTTTTTAATACTAATTGCTGAAATACACACTATTATTTCTCCATTAAGTGTTAAAAGAAAGATGTGATTCTTCCTGCAAAAACCTAATCAAGACTTAGAAGAAAGAAAACAAGTATCTGGAAATTGCCTAGATAAATCTATCTGACATCCATTTAGTCAGGCTGATCTCTTCTGTCCTACAAGATGCAGTTTATAAACTTCTGTAAAAATTAGAATTTGTATATTTTTGCAGGAAATTTTATAGTAGAAAATGGTAATACAAAACTGTCTCATAAGTTCCCCCCCATCTTTCTAGCTAAAAAGATAATTTGAAATTAGGGTTACTCATATCAAAGCATTTTCTATGGGTTTTCATCCTGTTAAACAACGATTATGCACCACTACCTGATGATTCCTAGTCATCTTAAATCAAACTGAAATAAAATAAAACAAGAGTTGCAGAGAGTTATTGCAGAGCAAATGTAAAAAAAATATTAAGCTTAGTCTAATTTTTTTAAATTTAAGATGCTGTAAGCAGCGGGGAAAAAAAGGTAAAATAAGGTGACACAGAAATCTCTAACTGCAAAATTCCAATATAAGACTAATGCCTACCAAAACCTTGGTTTTTAATAAGCTGGATACTCAGTTCTGTGTGAGAATGAGTTGCTTCACACAAATCCAATTAAAAAATGTAATATACTAGCTGATACAGACTTAAACACCTGTCTTTTTTTCAGCTGTGAAAAGATGAAAACATAATAAAGATCCAGACATTTTCTCCAGAGGAATACAAGTGCTTCCTAGTTTGTTGGACATGTTTATTTCTTTTCCATTTTGAAAATGAGTTAAATCAATCTGATGATTTAAAGGCTCAAAACTCCACTTGTGATTTTTAATGATAAACGCCTTTTCACTTGTCCAGACAAGCAAGCGAGCTGTGACTGGACAAGCAGTAAATCTTACATATCTGACATATCACTGGGATGTATACAGGCTGCTCTGTTTAAATACCGGGGTTAAATGACAGCCATTCTCATAGACATATTGCTACCAATGCCTACTGAGTCTCCCTAGACTTTTAACTGATCTATGTATTTTTAAAATCCCGTTCAATGAGATGCTATATATATTCCAACATGTCTGATGCATTAATATGGATATTTAAGAAACAAATATTTATAGCAGCTCATGCCCCAGTAAAGACTTAAAATCTAAAAGCAGCACAGCAATCAAGCAGAGCAAAAAGAGTGGCCACCAGAACTTCATGAAATAAATGGCATTTTCCCCTGGTTTTTTGAGATCGAAAGCAAAAGAAGCAATAAGCTGATTAGATGAGTTTTTATGGGGGGATTAATTTCTTTTATATGAAACTCCTTTACCAACCTACTGTCTCAGAACAGTTCCCAAAGCACGTTAGTATACACGGATCTCAGATTCTGCTTCACCCTAACTGTTCCAAAGTCACGTCTTTCAAATTTTAACAGCTTTGCATAGGAACTTGCACAGCACTGGCATAAGAAACAGGTCTGGAATTTCTGTTGTTGAACATCTCGGGTGGCTTCACTAGTACTTTGCTATCTTTTAGGTCACTACCTTTCAGCAGACCTGCAGGCGCACCTTCTGTGACTGAAGCCAGGGTTTAGCACAAGCTCCAGACTGTGCAGTCTTCCGTGCACTCGTGTAAGAAACAACCACAGTAACTTGAACATCATTCTACAGCAAACAAGTGCTGTCACTTACCATCCAAATGGTGGCACCTAAACATGCATTTAAAGTATTTTAGATCCCTTCAAATAAGCACCACCCTATAAACAGAAATATTATTCTAATACATATTTTTAAATAAAAATATTAAAGTACAATTTAGGTATTTTAACTCTGAGGTTTTGATTTGCCTACCTCTGCCATCAATTTACTTATTCCAATAACATTTACTACAGTCAACAACATAGGACATTGCTTCAAGCATCATATTTCTTTTTTCCCAACTGCAGAAAGACAAGAAAGCACGCAGTCACGTTCCAATATGCATCCTGGCTCCTGAAACGATCACTCTAAAGAACAAACCAGGCCTCCAGTCACTCTCGCAGCCCAGTAAATCCCATCACCACTGGCACATCCGCGTTTTTAATCTCAATCTGTCAGCACAGTGGAACACACACCCCTGCATACTTACAGCAACATTCTGATAAATCCGACATTACTATTGCGTTGTAAGCAGCCTTACATAAACAACATGCTTTGGCATCCATAGATAACAGGCTGGCTTTCCGGGTACCATGCCCGGGCAGCAAACACTGCAGAGAGACCTCCGGAAGGGAGCAGTCTCTTGTGGCACTCTGCCTCACAAATGACTGGCTTGAAGGCAAATGGAATGGAAAATGTGTTTTTGTAAATGCATAATACTACAAAATATCCAGTAACACAGGGAACTGGGGTACATAAAAAGTGCAGGCGAAGTCTTTGATATGCTGTCAAAGGCGTTCTCTCAGTTAGTGTTGACATATCCAGGAAGACTCTTCAATTCTGTAGAAATTCTTGGAAATACAAGAACGGGGAGACATAACAACTTTATTACTACACCATTGGAAAGATTTCTCAAGGTTAGGAACCTCTGTTTACAAAGGAATTCTGTAAAAATAAATAAAATCAATTATATTTTCAATTATAATAAGAGGTATCTCTACTGTTTGTTTTTGTTTTTGTTTTTGTTTTCCTGTTTTCTATGTCAAGCTTTTTTGGCTTTCACGTGCATAAAGCGCAGATTTCACATGCATAAACTGCAGAAAAATTATAGGACAGGACTGCCTCTATTCAACATTTCATCAAGAGAAAAAAGAGGAGTGATCTAATTGCTTGCTGTTATACAAGTAATGCTCAATATAAAAGTAAGGAAACCTTCTGTTCTTTTGAAAGTGTTCAATTACTGTCAAAACTAATGATCCAGTCTTGCACGTGGTTATACTAAACATAAATCCTACACTTGCACGAATTTTGTTGAAGGCAGTGACGCTGCATGAATTGCAAGAGTCTCATTAATACATTGACTTACAGCCATTACAAGGAGCTGCTGCAAAACCCCACTTTTAAATTCCTGAAGAAGGAAAACAATCCCCATATGTTAATATTATAGCTTCTGAAACCTAACCCTGCAAAGCACAAATGACTGAATTCAATGAAAACAAGTTACGTGTGCAACACGTCTACACGACACTTTCTACATTAAAATGTTGCAATAGCTGTGCTTTCACATAGCTATTACACATTAGCTATGATGCTTCAGCTAGCTCACATTTTAAGAACAATCAAACGTAGAGCTACCGTGCAAGGTGCTTCAGGATTGCTTTATGGTCTGTAAGACAGACCTTAGGGCAAACGGTAGGGCTGGCAGCTCAGAGAAAGGAGGAGTATTCTGACTTTCGCCACCCCGAGCTGCTAGGCTGTACTCAACAATCAAAGCTTGCTTTTTTTTTTTTCCTTTCCCCCCCAAAAAAGAGGGAAGGAGAAGAATAGGGTGTATCTGATGCTCTTTGATTGTAAAGTAAACTTCATAAATGGCATGTCTTTTTAGTCTCCAGACAAAATGCATCAGTGGTCTTCAGAGACCAGAACCGATGCTATTCATTTCAACCACGTGTTGATCCTCTTTTATAACAACAGTACGTGTTAATCAATAGCATTAACTATTCCACAACTAAATAACATGCAAGAAGAACCGCGTTATACGACTGGAAGTAACAAAAGAATCACAGAATGCTTTAGGTAAGAAGGAGAGCTCTGGAGGTTACCCAGTCCAACCCCTCCACAAAGCAGGGCTCACTTCCAAGTTAAATCAGGAGCTCAGGACCTCATCTCATCATGAATTTACAAGTAGGAAGAGCTTGGAAGCACAGCACCTTGTAGTGGCTGTGCACAGAAAACAAAACACTTCAGAGCTCACTTGTTCATACTGTGAACATCTACCGTATTAGCTGAGTGCAGTATATTAAGTTCTTTATACAAACAGAACTTATTTTTCAAATATGAATCTGAAAAAAAAGAAGTTGTTTCTCCATTAATCCAATACAGTCTGGTTTACTTCTGCCCAAACTGAATTACGTCCGACTGCATTATCTTGATACAAAGCAAGAGGCAGGACTATTAAACTTGTGAAAACCCATTAAACGTACACTTTTAAACATGTGACCTTTTCACCAAGGACAAATATGCACTTTCATGATTTTAATAAACGCTTCAAGGTAACGCACAGGTTCTCAACCTTCTGATTCAAGGGTTCATCAATTTTTTTTCCACAAAATAATATTCACTGAAACCTTTCAACACAGAAGGAGCTAACGGCAATCCTCGGAAGCAGAAGATCTTCCCACTTCAAGGTCTTCCAGTCTTAATGATTTTGCAGAATTTTCCAAAATCTGCAAGTTTTATTTTTTTAAATCACGTTTCAAATCTCTTTAGAAATTACAACCTGTTGGACTGCAAATGTACGCACTGCTGTTTAGAAGCTGGTCTCAAGCAAGTAAATACCAACAAAACCAGGAAAAATTGGGTAAGTACATTCATCCCGTTCATCTTAATCGGATGACAGCTGCGAAGCCTAAAATGTGAGAGTTTAAATGCCTGCATTTATTAGCCATATCAGCGATAACCACACAAGGAACCATCTACTTCAAAGTCCTTACAGTGAGGGGATATTACTTCAATAAGGACCGCAGGGTGCATCAAAAGCAAAGGAGGCAACCGTTACCAGGTGCAAACAATGGACTGTTCTAGCAGCATTTTGGAGATTCTCTGCTTCCTTAAACCCCACGTGGCAGCCACTTTTCTTGGCCACGAAAAGCTGAACTTAACTGTTGTTTGGGTCCTGCTCGTGCTTTCTGGACCCCAATGTTTCATCCTTCGTTGAAACTATAGTCGCCCTACAGGATTCTGATCTTGGTGCAGATCAGAAACAAAAGTCACCTTTCCAAAGCATGAGCGGGACATGCAGCGAGTCCCTCAAAACACCTGCTAATTTGAAGAGGTGGTTGCAAGTTTTCTTTCAGGAGCAGAACGGGCACAGGCAGCGTTGAAGTACAAATACCAGACACTCGTATTCTTTCTGTTCCCGTTGTACATCCTAAACATGACGCTGCCAAAAGCCGTCTCCTAATATGAGATGGCTTAAAATAAAGGGCACAGAAGCTGTACGACACAATTGGTTTTGGGAGGGAGGTTTTGTCAAGTACAATAACCAGGACATTTTTTCCTCAGCTGATGGAATATTAAAAAAAAAAAAAAAAAAAAAAAAAAGAAGAAAAAAGGAGAGAGAACCAAAGCATCACTGCCCAACCAAAAACCAGTGGATATATATGACCAAAAACCAGTGGATACATGTAGATATGTAGGTGTGTCTTGACAAATTGTATTTCTAGTATTTAATGAGAATTCAAACACAAGCTCAGAAATATACAACTCTCTACATGGATTACACTTCATATACCATAGAGGATCAAAATTTATGTCCATACAACAAGGAAAACTTTAATTTCATGATAGTGCAGATGCATCTAAAATACTCATTCTTCTCTGAAGGACCTGAGCAGCCAAGTATCTATTTAAACAGCCTTTTGGAACGGATAATACCTTTGAAACTAGAATCAACTTTTATGCACAACCACCATATTTCATGAAATGCTACTGCTTTAACGCATTATAAAGGGGAGGAGAAGAATGCTACTAGGATACACAGCAGCCAAGAGCTCTGACTGGGAAAAGCCGATGGTTTTCCGTAAACAAGGCTCCAGAATGATTATATGACAATTATGTGACTTTGCTACCGAGCGTCAAAACTCTGACTCCAGCAAATGCTTCCACAGTACTACTGCACCATGAGTCACCTGGGACTATTCTGGTTTCACATCGTCAAGAAAACGCTTCATTCATGCTGAATTAGGTGGGAAGGGAAGGCAGCAGTTAGCTGTGCCCAGAGGAGTGGCATTACCATGCAACATCCTTTATAAGGATATTCTAGGTTCAGAGTTCTGTCGTAAAGTAGCAGAGACAACATTAATTTTCTATTTCACTGATGTAAATTTCTGTATTTTTCACAGATTTTTTTAAAAGGCTACCTTGAACTCTGTAACCACATGTGTTATCTTGTGAGGTGCAGTAAAATTAGTATTTCTGTAAGAGAACAGCATCAATGAAACCCCCTTCTCAGACAACATTTGAAAGAAAAAGACAAAAAATTTGATCAGACCAGGAGCAAGACCTGTGCTTCTGTAGCCATCTTGCACCAGCATGCTTGGGATTTTTTGGCTGGAGTACAAACAGCTAAACTTGATTTTGAGTGAAATTTTCCAGATTTTTTATATATATAAAATAAATAAATAAATAAATAAATAAAATTTATACATATAAAAATATATATATATATATATATAAATAGTTTGACCTATGTGCCAGATTTATGGCACTCTTGTGCTGGGATTTGCTGAGTGTAAGGAGAGCTACACCTGCCTTCTGTAAGACATCAGAATCGGTGAGCTAGGGTCCCAGCACTGGCAAGATTAAGGTGCTGGATCCACGATTTTGCAGCACGGCTGCACTGAGCTCTTCCCGGTGCATTTCCGTACTGAAGCAAAGTGCTTTGCTTTTGGTGCAGTGCAATATAAAAACTTACCTTCTCTCTTATTATAGCAACATTTTGCAGCTTAGCTACAAAAAAATAATAATAAAGAGTATCTAGAAACCCAGCTTTCCCCTAGACTGCTGGTAGCAAATCCGAGCTGCTTTAAAACGACAGGTACAGGCTGAGCCGTAAGACGCAAGGAGGGGGTTTTCTGCCAGCCCTACATTCTCCTCCCTTCCCTTTAAACCCCACCCCACCCCACCACCAGAACAGTCAGCCCCCTTACCTGATAATATCGTCGTTGTGCCCGAGGAAGAATTTCTGGCTGTGCTCTCTGGTGTTATAAACCACGCCGACTCCGGCCACGAAGTAAACCACCTCTTTGCCCGCCGTGTAGTACAGGTTGTTGCGGCACTGGTGACCCCTGTACCCGTAAACCCACTCCAGACGGAGCTGGCATCTAGGAGCTGTCCGATCCGCCATGATAACCAATCCCCTCTCCCCACAAGCACACACAAAACCTGGCGCTGCCCCTCCTTCCCTTAACTCCTTCCCCCTTCAGGGTTTTCCCCTGGAAAACGTTAGCGGTCCCTGCCCAGCTGCCGAAGCTTCAGGTGGCCCTTTCCAGCGACGATCTCAAATGGAAAACACATTCGCGGATCAGGGCTGCTGCCGCCGCTCTTACCGCTGCGCTGCCACCATAATCTGCTACTGCTGCCGCTGCCCAGGACGAGCAGCTGCCGCTTCCCCGCCGCTGCGCGACCCAGGCAACTTCTTGGGGGAGAAGGGAGAGCACAAAAACACACCTACATAAGCAGCAGACAGGGCTTTTTCTTTCCGAAGGCAAAGTAACTTCTGTGCGTCACCACCACCGCCACCTGCTAAAGGCTCCCTGCTGCATCTCCCGTATTGCACCTTCTCGGCTGCCTGCAAAAAGCTTCCCGGGTGCTCCTCGAGATAGCTATCTTTGGGTCAAAACTGAAAGAGAGAAAAAACAAAAGCCGTGGTTTTGAATTGCGGAATGCACGTGTATTTAAAATGCAAAGGGACTACTGTGATGGGGGGGGGGGGGGCATTGTTTGGATCCGTGCTCGGGCAGTTCTGAGCGGTCTAGGGTCTTCTGCGCCTTTTCAGGAGGATCCAGTGCTCTGAGCCTTCATATGAGATACTATTCAAAGAGGGCTCCCATACAACATCCAGCATAAATTAGGTAACATCACCCCGCTTTTCCTCATCCCCCAGCAACCCCAAACTTCCTCCTTTTGAAGTCTGCAGCAACTATGTAATTAAAACAATTTTTTACGTTCTCATTTTTCAGTCACAAACCACTCCAATTTGCCATCAAGTGGGGGGGGGGGGCTTGTGTTTTTATTTACTCTCATCCTTTGGAACGATATTCCCAAGGAACACATTTCCTCGCTTGTCTTCTGCTTTTTCTAAGGCAAGATTTGTATTGTCATTATCCCTCTGGCGTGGTTGCTGCATGTTGTTTGTGATAAGACATCCACCACTTTATAGTGTCACTCCACAAGAGACCAAACCCAACCCTCCAGAAACTCAGCCACAACCGCAGGGGAGAGAATGCTGAAATCAGAGGAGCAAAACCCAAGACTCATTGCTAGGGCACGGTGCCAGAGGGAAGGGAAGGATAAACTGCCCACGGCGAGGCTCACCGCCTTCCCTTTCCCCACACAACACGCCTCACATTCATTACCTGCCCAAACTGGAGGGCAGCGTGTTGATACCGGCTGACAGGAACGCTTACAGCGCCGGCGATACTCCCCGGGACACGGGCAGTATAACCCGCAAGCGATGCAGCCCGCCCGCAGTGAATTACGCTCCAGGCTTGAGGCAAACCTTAGAGTAAAACCTGGCATCACACCCAGAGCAAGTCTCCAGAGGAGCATCACCCCCCCACGGCCCCCGGTCCCTATCGCGGGCAGCCCGGCGCTGCCCCGCCGCCGGAGCAACGTCCCCGCCGGGGCGGGCGAGCGGGCGGGCGGCCCCCGCGGAGGGCGGCCCCGGCCCCGCCGCCTCAGGGCCGGGCGCTGCCCTCTCCCCCCGCACGGCGCCGGCGGGGGGGCGGCAGCCCCGGCGGGGGCGAGGGGCGGAGGCGCGTCCCCCCCTCAGCGCGGTGGGGTCGGGGGACGAGGCGGGGGGGGGGGGGGGGCAGCGGAGGCTCGGCCGGAGCAGCGGCTCCCCCGCCACCCGACAACGGCCGCCCCTTCCCCGTGCGCACCGGAGGCGGAGGCAGGCGGCGGTGCGAAGGGACGGCGCTCCCTCGGGGCGTGGGCGAGCGCCGAGCGGCCCCACCGCCTGTGGGGAGCGGCTTGGGTTGGCAGCCGCGGCGGGGGCGGGCGGGCCGAGCGCCGCGGCGCCTCACGGGGATGCGAGTTCCGGCGGCCGCCGCGCCGCAGGCAGCGGGCGGGGGCGGAGACTACGACTCCCAGGCTGCCCCGCGGCCAGGCGGCGGGCGGTTGCCGTGGTGACGGCTCTGCGGCGGTGCAACGGCCGCGGCGCGAGCTGGGCTGGCGCGCGCCCCCCCCCCCCCCCCCGCCCCGCTAACGGCCGCCCGCGGCTCTTCCCGCCCTTTCGAGGGCGCTCGCGGCGCACCCTGAGGGGAGCTACCCCCGCCGCGCGCGCGGCGCCCCGTCCGCCGCCCGACCCGGGGCGTCAAACGTTGGGCGCAAGTGCGGCGCCGTCCTTCCCTCAGCCGGCCCGGGCTGCCGCGCCGCTCCTCTAGAAATCTACGCCATAACAACCACCCTGCCGCTTTCCCCCTTCATGACTGCATCCAAGAGCCCCACAGGAATTATAGAAAAAGCACACACAACGAAATTCGCCGGTCCTTTCTTCGCGGTCAGCTTTTTACGGCATTCGGTTGCTTTCCCAGCAGTTAACCCGGCAAATGTTGGCCGTCACGCGCCAGAACGCACACCTTGCTTTGCCCAAACGTATGCAGCCATGAAAATGATCGGTCGCTGCTGCCAAGCACGCAACCCGTTACTACCAAAGCCCTTTTCAAAAGGAATGAGAACTGAACGTAGCAGAACAGCAAATACGTTTACATCTGCGTGCGGATCTCTGCGGTTTAAAATCGGTCGGGACGCGTCCTTTGTCTTGAATTAATCTCCCTGGGGTGATACCCCAGGACAGGCCGCGCCGTACACCTGTATAAAAACACCGTCTCTTCCAGCCGTCCTTGAGGAATGCGGTTGCAAAGGCTTTTAACGCTCTTATTTACTCATGCCAAAATCAGTTCTGCACATAAATTGAATTCTTTTAAAAGCTATTATTTAAAACATTTCAAATTCACATAGGCTGTAGCATTTTCATGAGTGCCTTTGTGACTATCTCCCACTCGTTTAGATAAATAAACTTAGGGACTTTGAAAATTTCAGTAATATGCAATTGCTACATCAACCCTCTCTCCCGCCTCCTTTTAGGTAACTGTTTAGAAAATGTGTTTAAAATAATGAAAACGTATTTAAATTTTACCATAAAGAAACTCTTAAGGGTTTAAGATACTTCATTTTCATGCTGGTTGTTACAAAATTTATTCTTGGAAGAACCTTGTGACGCCCCTGAATAAACAAGTTAATGTTTCTTGTCTTAAGAGCAAATAATTTAATATTGAGCACGAGTTTCTGTCCAATAAAGCTTGTCCTGGAAGATTTCTAGGATCAACAGCATTAATAATGATTAATAATATTATATCTGAATGTCAAACTGCTAAGCTACACCGTAATTAGGAAATAATATTTGCACTTTAGGCATTAATTCAAGCTAACGGAGTCTTGACATAAATGTACTATTTTGTCACCCATGGCATTGCCCATTAGGTATGCTACGGTAGCGTTTGAGTTACCCAGCATGTGGGCAATTATTTACACTATTCTCTTAGTGTCGTTTTCCTTCTATCACTAAAAAACCGCTGGTAAAATACGGCTAGCGTTTTGTTGACTTTTAACCTGCTCACCTCTCTCCGGCGGGTCACCTAACGGACTTGGGTGGTCCCACTGATGCTGCTGCCACAGTGATCTACACGTGGGTCAGAGCCTTTTTCTCCTAGAAGAGAAACTTGATATAGCCTCTCACATCCTCGTATCTTCACACTCTTTACGTAGCCTCAAAAGGGCAGGAGCAGGAACAGCTTTGAAGCAGCTGTGCGTTGCATTACCCACAGGCACGCAAATCCACTCGTGCTGGAAACCTGGGTGAAGTATCTTCATGTAGCTGTGGAACGATTTCAATCTCATTATTTTATTTTTGTCTGCTCCGAAACATCAGAATGTGGGAAATTGATTGTCAAGCAGTGGCTGTGGGTACCTGATAAGACTTCCAATGAATTGCGAATTCTTCGTCCTTTCTCATCTCAGTGTTACTCAATAGAATTATTTCCAATAATTATTTCCAAATTATTTCTATTATTATTATTATAGATCTCAGCTTTCTTTTTATGATTTTTTGTTACATTATATAATTCTCATTAAAAAAATAATACATATGACAAATAGGCTCTTCATCTACTTAACAAGGACAAAGGAAAAACTCGTTTCAAGTCTCTGCTTGTATGGCTGTCGCCTTTCTGCGAGCAACAGTGGTCAAGTTGAACTTTGTATTTCACCCTTCAGTAAAACCTTGGCACTTTCTTTTTTTATTTGTCATATTTGGTATGCTCAAGATGTGGAGGCATTAACCAATAGCTATTGTTTCACTAAAACTATATCCTCAGTTTTAGAAAAAAAGATTTGTTATAAATCATTATCATTATTGTAGCAATGAAGGACGCCAGTCATGAACCAACAGCCCCCAAAACCTTAAAGAAAAACCTTAAAGCTAAACACGTGGAACTACAAGTTCAGTTTTGCTTATTTTCCTATAATCTGTACTCTCAAGGATTTTGTGACCTTTTTTTTTTTTGGTGACTGAATTACCTTTCATGCTGAATGCTTTGTATATTTTTTTCCAATTAAAAGAAAAAAAAAAAAAGAAGCATTATTGCTTTCCGACGAGGAGCTGTCATGTTGCCAAAAATGTTCCTCAATACTGCAACCTACCGTTCATCGTCAGTACAACATAAATATCACTGACGCTTTCAGGTTTCCTTTCCAGTGTTAATACCGGCTATAAATCTAACTGAATGTAATTCTTGAGATAGAGGCCTAATAACATAAGTTTTATTTTAGACCGGCATTCCAGAATGGAATTCTGGAGTCCTCAGTATCACAAATATGAGGAAGGCTGGGAGGGAGCAATACAAACCAAGACAGAGCGTGAAGCTCGCTAAAAAAGGGCATTTATGTTCAAAAAAGAATAGTCTAAATGTATTTCCAATTTAACATAACTCTTGCAAAGATCAACATTTTAAAATATATGTAAGAATATAATTAAAAGATACAAAAAAATTGGCAATAGCACCACCATTTTTCCTGCTCCTTGTGGCAAGGAGCCCGTTAGCCTAGCCTAGAGCATATCTCCCACGACGTTTACTACTTCTTACATTTTAAACGTAAAAACAAGCTAACTTAGCATCTTGTACGAGTAGCACCTGAATGACAGTCACCACACTCACTCGCCGCCAAAGGGACCATTCGCTGCTGCTGGGGTTTTAGAGGGGTTTGGTGTTTTTTGTTGGTTTTTTTTTCCCTTGATTTAAAGCATACCTTGTGTAGATGATGTCAAAAAGCACCGCATCTCGAATTAACTCCAATCCTCCATGATATATCCTGCCCACTCTATACATCTCTAAGAGCCGTGATTAACAACGAACAACGACATTTTCCCTCCCAGAAACATCTATGTTGTCCTAGATCTTTGCTCCACAAAATGCCATTTATAACTCACGTTTTTATGGGTGAAGGTACAGCAGGTGCCCAGAGATGGCACATTAGTTGGTATTTCAAAATCGGCACCTCATTTGAGCTATAAATGTTTTTTAAAATCATATAAAATCTCTAGGAAGTTGGGGGGAGGGATTGAAGCAGGAACTGTGATCTGCTTGTGTGTGTTTGCTGCCCGGCATTACATTAATCCAATCCTGAGCGATGCCTCTCAGCGATTTTGCAATTTCACTACAAAATAATAACAGGAGAATTGGCTCTAAGCGCTTATTCCTTGTGGGTGGAAATGCTGATTTGCTTTGATGAGATGCTAGGATCTGGCCAGAAATAGCTGAGGGGAAGAAAAGAACAGAAAAAAATCAAGTCTTTTCCATCCTCAAATGCAAAGCAAGCCTATTTCTGAGCGATCAGACATACGTTACTCTCTCAAATCCTAGCCTGGAGAGAAAGTCCTTCTGACCAGCCAGAATCCATTTGTTTTGCTGCGCGTCTAAGTGCAGTCCAGCGCTGCCGCGTACAGCCGGTCGACACAACCCATCCGTCTTAGTCTGCCGTGCTCATCCCCGCCCGGGGCCCAGCGGCAGAGAGGGAACAGCGTGGCCCGCAGCGACCCAGCCGGCCTCGGAAGCAGCCTGGCCGAGCCCGTCCTGCCCCGCCACCCGCTGCCGTACCCCCCGCCCGGAGGGTCCCCAGACCTCGCCCCTAAGGGCTCGCTGCCCGCCTTCATCCAGGCACCCATCTGGAGCCGTCTTTCCCTGGTCTTTGCACGGAATCTCAGTGAGCAATTTCAAACTGTTATCACCATTGCAGAGCTCTCGATCTCCCCACAGGAGCTTCCCTCCTGTTTTCCATCGCGGCAAGGATGGTGGCGTTCCTCGCCTTTCAGCATCCTGGCTGCCATCCTTGACTCAGCTTCCTTCCTACGATGATTCATCTCAGAGACGCCTAAATCTTGCCCCAGCTTTACATAACTGCTTTAAAATCTGACTTTACCAAGGTAAGAGAACTTCATCCAAGCTCTCAACTCTCTGCACAACTACTACTCGATCGGAGGTGGCGGTGGGTCTGTCGCAGCTCAGCATCCCTCTGGATAGAGTGACCTCTCATGGATAATGCCGGTACTCTGCGAACCAGGGAAAGGTTTTCTCAGCTAGGTGTGGGAGCAAAAGAACAGCAGTATTAATAACAAACTAGTAACAAAATCCACGTTAGGCCCAGGTAATTTCTACTGCTATAACATAATGAACCACCACAGCACCTCACGTAACAGTTCAAGATTATTATGTGAAATTCATTCATATAAAAAGGAAATGATACTTCAAACATAGAACATGTGTAATTAAACTGCATTGTAGATTTGACGTTCACAATCACCAGGCTACTCAGGGTGCTGAGCTTAAGCAGCGAAGCAGGAGTCATTATGAAACACACCCTTACGTGCAAAATCCTTATGTCGTACTTTACGGAATAAATTAGTATTTTCTTGCAAAGCAGACCGCTTTAGGTCTCCCGGTTCTCTGCTTCGGGCCTCTCCTGCAGGTGTGAGGACGGGGCAGCGCAGGCTCTCCCCCGCGGCCGCTCCCCGCTGCGGCGCGCGCTGCGTGTGCTGCATTATGACACGCTGCAGACGCGACCACGTGGGCTCGCCGAAGCGACTCCGCTGACTCAGACGTCAGGCGACGGCACACGCAACTCCTCTAGGTTTGCTTCGACGGCATTAGCACGTGTTGTAAGGCATCCCAGCCCCGCTACGCTGCTGCTACAACGCAGAGGAGCAAAGGGTATGAGCTGAATTAGAAGGAAAACCTCTAACGCTTACGCTTTTTGCATTTAATGGCTATACACTGTAATATAGTTCTCTTTAATCTTGCTATTCACCCTGTGTACTGCAGCATTTACAGGACTGCATTGTGGGTTTGTTTTAGTCCTTACCTTATTCAGACTTTAATCTTGTTTAAAACAAAACCAATAATCCACCAGAACCAGCACAGTCATTGAATTGCTGCCGCAAGGCTAGAGAAGACTGCCTGACAACAGGGGATAAATTACATTCGGCAGCAAGGAAGGAAATCAATTGGAGTCTCAGGCGCTGAATACTGACTAGTATTGATAGTATTTGATAATTACATATAATTATGTACAATATTATCAATATAATATATTGATAATACTGACTAATACTAACTAGGCCCTACATGCCCGTAGCCACGGGGAGAAGTCAAATCCCGAAGCTGGTCCCTGCTGCAATTCCTAACATTAAGTCACTCTTTTAGCACAGCCTGATTTTCTGAGTTTGTTTTTTTGGGTTTTTGTTTGTTTGTTTGGGGTTTTTGTTTGTTTTTTTTTTTTTTAATGCAAAGGACTAACGTTTGTTCCAACTCATTGTGATTTAAATTTCTATATTTATTCAGCCACCTGTGATTAGCCAAGGTAGAAAAACCCCAAAATATCCACAAAAAAGCAAAACTCTATCTCATGACAAGAAAAAGCAAAACTCTATTGTACCTGCAAATTATTATTACAAAAGTATATTCTTATATACTTATATCTTACAAAAGTATATTCTTATATTCAAAAGTATATTACAAAAGTATATTCTTAAAGACCCTCCACATTTAAAGTCCGCTCTCTGTGAACTCAATCATACAAAAAAGAACATGGTGAAGTGAAAAACGGTCTAAACCAGTTATTTCACAGGAACGGATTAATCATCCATTTCTTCCACTTCACCATTCATCCTCCCGATGCAAGTACAACCCTACAATAGAACATACTCTCCATGCACAACAGATGGATTAACAGATTATTTGCACCAATCTAAAAGAAAACCCTCCCACCCACCACATGCTTAATTCCTACGGCTAATGAGTTGGGGTTTTTTTCCCCTCGTCGTACTCAATTTGCCAGGACGTGGGGAGGACCCTTCAGGCGCAGCTCTCCGATACCTTCTCGGCTTAGACTGCGGCACGGGGCCCCCACCAAGAGGAAAAAAGGCAGGCAGGCTGACCTGACTAGAGGATGATTTCTGTTTTTCAGAACAATGACAGCAACGTAGCTGAAAAATGGCTGGCTTTGATTAATTTTCTTTGAAAATTTTAAGGTTCAACTTCTATATTACTTCTGCAATGTATCTCCAGAGGACACATAAACAACTTCAATACGGGTTACCTTACAAAACCTCCTAACAAAGGACGCTGCGGTACAGCGTTAACCTGTACTACAAGTCCGCATTCTTCAGCGTGGCCACCAGAAGGAAGGCAAGGATCCATCTGTCAGGGGGTCTAACCGCGTTTGGTGGTGCAACTCGGAAAGGAACCCGGCCACCTCTGCAGCACTGAACACCGGTGGCAGCGACAACCTGCTCCACTTTCAGCCCCATCTCCACCACCCGTACCCAAGTCTCTCTTCTTCCTCTGACATTTTCCAGCGGTCCCTTCAGGTAATCCAAGAGAGGTTCCCCCATCCTTTCTCCCTTCTCAAACTAGCACACCAACCCGACTTTTCTGACCTGGCTTTGTCCGAGGCGGCTCTTCCCGGCCCACCAAATCTCTCTGCACGGGAACTGCACCCTTACGGTCCAGGGGGAAACAGGCAAGGCTTACTAGGGCTCACTCTTGCTCCTCAGCAACTTGAAATCAGTTCCTAAGCAGAAAGGATTTTTATTCAAGCAGTTTTCAGCAACAACTTGCAGTAAGAGGCAAGACAAAACAAGAAAAACAATTCTGAAGGCATGTTCAACCAAGATACTACAGGATTACACACAACAGGTAGTCAAGATCGATCTGTTAAGTTACTCATCCATAATAGCTTAATTTAAGTGACAAAAATGGTAAGGCATCAACATTTGTATGGACTTTAATCAAGTAAGAAGAATGTTTCATATTCTCTTCCAACGTCAAACCTCAGCTTTTTATATTGTATTAGATTTTACATTTACAAGACTAGTGGTGTTAGCCTGCATTTTACTAATAATTAGACTGGAACAATGTAATATCACAGGAGTAAAAACTCATGGGCATGAATATTCAATTGTTTAACAACCCAAAACTTCAGAAACACGAAAAACCCCACAGCATACTCCATGAAAAGAATTAAGACGCTGTAGCGGGCACGTGTTCAGGAAACTGTGGCTTGGAAATACATTAGTTTGCAGTTTGTCTGCTTTCCATCAAAAATTATCTTTGAGTGTATTTTAATTATCACATAATTAAAAACCAGGTTCCTTACATTTTGTTGATTTTAAAACTTCTAATGCCTATTAGGGCTTCTTGGAGCTATCCCTTTTAGACGGTTCCCCAGACAGCATCCAATTTAAAGAAAACTCTGAGAAGATGCTAGTCTTTGCAATGCTGCCACGGCCACGGAAACAGCGAGCTCTGGAATCACCTCAGCCGCGTTACATGTATGTCATCCCAGCAGTGCAACGGCGGCTGTACCTTAAGAGAGGCACGTTTAAAAAAAATTGACACAAAAAACCCGAGTGAAATTAAACTGGGCAGGACAACAAGTCCTCAGTAAATGATAAAGTTCAATTATTGCCCGATTTACTGAGGACTGAAGCACTCGAGCAAAGGGTAGGCAGAAAGTTGGAGAACTACAATTGCTTGAAATAACGTTCTTTTCCTGCAAGCGAGTACATGGGTATTTACCTCAATCGGGTCAGACGTCCAGGTAGCTCGTTCAATTGCCCCAGCCTATGCTTACGCCTACTTCCATCGCTTCTGCTGGATTTATTTCTCACCAAAAATATCTACGTCAAAATATCTTACAAAACATTGATTTAATTCCTTCCGTCTTTATTCTTTGGCACTTAATTTGGGGGGCAGGGTGAAAGGAGGGCAGGTGGGAAGTGCAGGGAAAAGGAAGGTAAGGGAAAGTGGAAAGAGAAAACAACCGTTTCAGCGTGAACTTTGGCACAAAAAAACGGAGATACATTTGAAGGCATACGTTTCAGTGCACAGGAGAGATGACATTTTAAAATAACTTTATTTTTGATCCTCTTTCAAAATTATGATTTAACATCGTCAGAAATGAAATAAGAAACTTAACCAGCATATTTAGTTTTAAAAGCATTTAATGACATAGCATATATTTAACAGATAGGGTAAAAGTCTAGAGGTATAGTTCGATACAACTGAAAGCCAGTTCCAGTACTACTCTTGACTACAGGCCCAGTCACTGAAAGTTCATTCCTATTAAATGTAATTTTTGATTGTGCAGTAAGATGAAAATTTTTCATTACAATAGTTACAGTGACAGAGAAATGCACACTATGTATCAAATAGCAAGGTAATGTAGCAAAATTATAACACACAGTGCTGCAGCTGACAAGCAAGTAACCATTTGAGTAACATTACTTTTCCAGTAAATGCTTCAGTTCCACTTTTACACTTATCAATGATTTTAAAGGGTTTATTATACATCTAGTCTTATTATACTTTGTACTAGAATTATCTGAAACATACAATATAATGTATTTCAGCAAAAAAAAAAAAAAAAAAAAAATTGAAATTACAGATTATTTAAAACTGTATCAGCCTGCTAATCCATCGTGTACACCAACATTCTCGTCTGCCATACTTGATGCAGAAAAGCTTCAGGTTGTGTTAATAACCAATGCCAGGATATAAATGGTTCGTCTGTAAGTTAATGCATACCTGCACTCTGTTACAGCAAAGATAATACACTATCGTTTTAATAAATGTTAGAATTGTAATGGGAGGCTCTACTAGTCAAGACTCAGCATAACAACCTTAAATGGAAGTGAACGTTTTTGAAAATTTGTACATTGTTTTTTTGATGTGCACAGTAGATTCGAAAGCACCGCTGCCTTGCATACCTTGCACTAGGAGTGGGTTAATTTCCAAGACAGCCTCACAAAATTGAGGAACAGTTTAAATATTAAGATCTAATCTACATTAACTTCATTTAAAAAAAAACAAACAAACAAACAAAAAAACCAAACCCAAAACCTGGTCCTCCCCCTCCTACAGAAGCTGCCCAATGCACCTCATACATTTGTAACTTTAGATTCTTTTTTGTTGGCTTTTTATTTTAAAACGCTCTATAAATAAAAAAATGTCAATCACATTGAGGAACATGAGGCACAGAGAGTAACGTATTGGTTCTGAGCTCGCATGCTGGAATTCCACTGGAACGGTCAGAGAAGTGCAGTGTGTGAGATGGAGTTCACTTCTTTTTCCCAAAAAGGCTGAATCTTTTCTCTTTGTCTTTCTCTTTGTCTTTCTCCCGCTTGCCAGGGCTGGACTCGCTGGTTATCGTGACGCTGGCGGGCAGGGTCTGGGCACGGCTGGAGGCTGGAGTGCTCTGGGTGGTCGGGGACACTTCGATTTTATCAGAAGAGATCGCTGATGTGATGGCCTGAATCCACGTGTTCATCTCCTCCTTCAAGAAGCCCCAAAGGCAGAAAGCTGTTACAATCCGTGCGTCACGCGCCCTCTCTAATTCACTCAACATTGTGGAAGGGGAATGGAGAGAAGTGGGAAATGAAAGGCAACGCGGTCCTAACTCATCATCTGGCACTCCTCTGGTTACGCACCTGCAGAAGACGTCTGCTACAAGCTGTACCTGAAAAGCCCTGCGGCCCTGGCGGTGCCAGCGGGAGCTTCTGAATCTACACATCTCGCGCACAACGTACGCACAAGACTGCGGACCAGGAAATGAAAACGCACCCCTGAGCTCTTAGCAGCTATTTTTTTTCCTGTTGTACAACAGCACAGATATCACATCAGTGATAAACAGTAAGAAAAACAAACTTACATCGTCTTTGGCTTGGAAGAGGTATTCGTTGCCATCAGTCAATCTGTAAAGAAAACAACCATCACAAGTTTAGCTTAGTAGTAGTCACGCTGCTTCAACTCCTGCTTGTTTAGCTACAGTACATCATCAGACTGAGACATATGGGACCGCATGGGACACTCGTAACATCTATACGTGCACAAATACACCCCAACAGCTCATGTTCCGGTATCTTGCGCTGTCAGGCAGAGGCAGCCACACACACCGCGTATTCTGGTCTCTAGACACGCTTATGATAGCGGACGTGCTCCAGAGCTTGCGATCTTCAGCAGCTGACGATTGCTGTTTCAGTTCTTAACTCTTTCAGGCAGATCTTTTCTCTTTTGCAAAAGACAGTATAAAAGTTTACTCAATACTTTAAAAAGCAAACGTCACAGGCAACACCCAGCATTTTCATGGCTTTTGTAGAAACTCAGCAAAACTCTGCAGCTGCTCTGCTGCCGTAACTACTGTGGTGGTGACTCAAGGTACTCTCCTGTGTGTTATTTATGAGTAGCTGCCTCTTCTCACACTGAAGGCCAGAGTCTCCCTTCTGTTTTATTTCTATGCCGATTTACTCAGATGGTTTAACTGGGATACGCTTAACAATGTATGTGAAGATATATACTAATTAAAAAAAAGACTGAATAACATCAGATCAGGCATCTGAACAAGTAGGAGGCAGGGTCAGTGGGAGCTGTGTCGCAGGCTTCCTCATCTTTCCCCACAAAAAGTAAGCATTTTAAAATCTCTTTATGAAATGAAATGAAGTATTAAACAGTAAAATAACAGTGAAGACAGACAGACACTAGGAAGAATATAATTATGCCTTGCTTTCTTCTTAAAAAAATTAAGAAGAATATTTCTGGCGCGCTCCCCATAGATCAGAACTAGCCCTTTCTGCGAGAGACCTGCCCGCACACGAGATCTGCAGAGCCCTCAGCCTCTCAGATGCCCAACAGCACGCCCCTCCTCGGCTCCGAGAGACAGATTTGCCGTGACGAGCTGCTGAACTCTCTGGGGACTCTCCTAATGAGAATGAGTAAAGAAAATGCGCTACACGCAATTACCCGAGAGCCCTGATGCAGGTGACAGGGTACTGTGAAAAGAAGGGCAATTGATTTTTCTGCCTTTGTATGTGGAACAGCATATCCTTACATTATCAATCCGGAGACGTTTAAAATAGTATGAAGGATGAATCACATAGCTGCAGGCCTGTCTTCAAAAAGGTAAACTTCCCTAAATTTTTGCTATATATTTCCCTATATATTTGCTACAAAGCAAATTTCCCTGGATATGGATTCCATCTTCTTTAGAAGACTCTTGTATCAATATAAAATTAAAAAAAAAAAAAAAATAAAAAATCTATCTTGGAATACACAAACTGATCAGTTCATAAAGCGAGTCTCCTTTGACAGAATCACCTAGCAGCTGTGCAATAATATTTTTTCACAGTTGGCACTAAAAGATTGATCAGTAAAACAGAAACACAATTTCAGAAGGAAAAGCCTTATTTTTTTTAACCTTTGAACAGCAAGTACTTCACATACTTCAAAATGAAATGGTCTGTAACTACATATTCTAGACCTGAAAATGTGATAGGTGACTTCAGTAGTCTCCTAAATCCATACTGAAAAAATTAAACTAGAGGCCTGATTTTGAAAATAGCAGAACCACGAACATTCAGCTCTTTTCAGTTAATTCCAGAGGGAGCAGCTGAAAAGCCCAGCTTTTTTAAATGCAGGCTCCTAGCTTTAGGCAGACACATCTAGTCTTGTCCCAGATGCAAATAAAGTGAACAGATTATTTTGAGACTCTTTTGTGCTTGCTAGCTTTGATAAATATACCATGCTTCAGCGTTGGGAAGAGCTTGTTCAGAAAAGTAGATACTGCAGTTAATAATTATGATCAGTTCCTGGGCTGGATCCTCCCATGAATTCGCACAGCAAACCACAACTTAAAACTAACAGTAGGGTGCTTCAACACGTTTACCTTAGCTTGAACACATGCTTTTTCTTTTTATAATCGACCGCTATTTCACAGACTGCTTCTTTCAAGCTGACAGGAATCTCGTTGTGGTAGGGGATGCCCGAAGCAGCAGCTTTCGAATCCTTGTAGAAGCCCATCTCTTGGTTGTTTATGACACAGTACACGTTATGCCATGATCTTCGAGACAGGGAAAACAACAAAAGTAATTATAAACCTAATGCTCTTACTTGCAGAACTGGAGAAACCAAACACAATTATTTCTCTAAGACAATGGAGACTAGTTCAGCCTGAGGACGTGAATACAGCATACACTGTCCTGTAAACTGCAGACAGCAAATTCTCTCATAAAAGCATGGCTTCAAGACAAAAGTACTGACGTCGAGCCAAACGGAATAGAGGTTTCCAGAGCTCTCTTTGATAGCACATAAGCACATCCTAACAGTGGGAGTATTGTTTGGCAGAGGAGGCAGTTTGCATACTTGGGAGAGAAACTGATTGACCTTTTAATGACTACGCCTTATTGTAGAAGGAATTCTCATTGTGCTGCAACTAATGAATGGATTGCATGTGAGATCCTGGATTGTTACAAATACTCTTAGTGGCATCGTCCACCCCGTTCTCTAATACAGCTACAAAACCCAATGGTTACTAGAAATAGAAGTCCCTAGATATCAGTATTGGTGGCTGTCACTGCCTCAAAGGAGTTCTCCAGTGTGAACAACTCTAGCTGAACAAAAATCATGGGAGTACTGTACCATTTGTGATCTGCACTCAGCTCTGCTGAGCGCTTCGGCTCCTACCAAATCCCTCAGGTGTTGGTGTAGCTCACCACAATCTGGTTCCAAGAGCTCTCTCGGGTCACGAAGGACCCCAGTCTGCTTTTCCAGCGCAGACAGAAATCTCAGAAGTTTTGCCTGTTTGAGAACTGCAGGATCAGGTCCTTAGGAAAGGAATCAACTAAGGCACACAGCATCATCTTCACCCGCTTTGCTCTTCTGAACAGATTACAGAGTAGGTGGAAAGTGCTAATGTGCAAACAGAAAATGTCAGAAGAATATGGACGTTTCTATTCTCACACCTACGTGTTTTTCTTTTCTGGTAGTAACGTACAACTTGAGAGATCTGGAATCAAATCCCACTACTGCCACAAATCCATCATGTGAAGTGGGAAAGTCATGGTTATCTTTGTGTCTCAGTTTTCCACCTTCCGTATATGGCTAACACTGCATTTTCTACCACGTCTCTTTAGACTGGAACTTCATCAAATAGACTGTTCAACCATGCATACGCAGTTCCTACATCAACAGAGGCATAAGCCTGAAAGGTCTTTAGGCGCTGTGAGAAGACAACAGCAGCAGGGATAACATTTACTGTCTGACACCTCGGTGAGTTCGGATGCAATTATCTGCATTAAGCACCGAGTACTTTACCTGCTCGAGGCTTTCTTGCTGTGTGTCTCCCACTCGTGTTTGCGATGTAAGAAGCCTTCCATCTGAGCTGAAGGAATCTCCTGTGTTTTGGCTGGTAGGGTAGCAGCAGTCTGGGCCTGAACGGCGGTCTTGGCTTTGCGGTCTGCCGTCGGAGAAGGAACAGGACTCGACTCTTTCGAACTTGTCCTCTGTTCTGCAGCTCCGTTGACCATTTCGTTGGTTTCTGCAGTTTCTGCCACCTAGGAACAGTGGAAGAAAAGTTCAGCTAGAAGCCTCCCAACACTGAGGTATCCTGCAGTTAATCTGCTTCCCTGCACAACGTGGCTGTGTATAAACTTTGCCTGGAGAATGACACAGGCCAGTAAGATCTTTCTCACACTCCACGGAGACACAGAAGGCCAAGGAAATTAGAAGGTATGAATGGATTAGTACCCATTTTATAGGTAGAGAGAGACGGGAAAATAAGAGCAGCTAAACGTCAGTGTGAATTTTACTGTGCTTTGCTCTGCTGGTCAATTCATATTCTTTTACATATCGTTATTCCTAAAATGAGAGCATTCAATTCTGTTGCTACGTTCTCAAATGTTTGGAACAGTAACAATCACACTTTCTGCAAACCTAGAGGAACAGTAGAAGTTATACACATCAGCCACCTTAAATACATTTATGGCATTACTAGGGTATTAAAGGTCTATAAAAGATCTTAACTATGAGTCAGCAGAAAAATACGTAAAAATTGCCCAGGAGCATTTACAAAAATTTGTGCAATTTATTTGTTTCTGTAAAAGCTCCTTTCCCGCTTTCCCCATTCCCCTAGTGACACAACAAAATCAAAACATGCAGAAATTAGAAAGATTACACCATGCATTTCATCTCCACCATCCCAGTTAGGATATTGGATCTTAAAGACAAGGGAAATGAGGTCATGTGTCAATTTATCAAGGTCTTTTTCAGACTTTCATTATTAGGCGGATTGGATTTTTGTTAAAGGAACTGAAAACCACCACAGTCACACAACATCACACAGCTATTTACCCCCAAACAAAGACAGAACCAAGGCCTTGCCCATCACTTGCTTTGTTGATCGCGTTGCCTGTCGCACTGTGCTCGAGATAGCCTAGAGAGCAGCCGTGTTTCCAGCAGCTCTGACTGGTCAAGCTGTCGACGTCTTCAGGAGCCATTCATCCAACAATCATTTAAATTGGAATCCTAATGGCTATAAGCTTTTGAAATGCAGCTTGGTCCCAGTTTTTTTTTTCTCGTACCGTAACTTTGACATGTAGAGCCATTGGTAGCAGCTCAGGAGTCACACAACCGGTGTGTATGATTATTATTATTATTAGCAAGTTACTAAAGCTCAGTGCTGCTAATGCTCTAGTAGATTACAAACATTCTGGACTGGTTTTATGCAGACAAGCAGGTATTTGTGAATGGCACAATAATTAGACATTCCCACTTCTGCACATGGCCTGGACAATTCAAAAGCAGCCGAATTATTATGCAACAAACTAAATTTTGCCACCGTTTGCTAGAACTTCTTATACCTGCCAAGTACGCGTTATTGTACCTCACACCGTTGTACCTCATATATTGACCTAGGAAGATCTAAGTGCCAACTTGCTATGAATATGGGAAGGATTGGTTAACTGCCTTTAAGCAATCTAAACCTCCAGAGTACAGACACTACACCACTGAAACAGGGGAAGAATCACAGCTCACAGTCCACTTCAGCCACATCTGTTTCACTCTGGCCCTGAAGGCACGTCGCCTTACAGCCTAGTTGAGAAGAGGAAACATCTACCCTGCACTGCTATCCAGTGGAAGGAAAAAATCAATGACACTGCTTCTTCACAATTAGGATAAATCTAAGCCATCAAACCTCACTATTTGTATCCAAACCTCAAAATGTAACAAAAATATTGCATTAAAGGGGAGCGGGTAAATAAACAATGAGGCTGAGGATTACCCAAACACTGCCAGCACAGCCACCGTAACACAAGTAGTGACATACACAAACAATTTGTATCCAAATCTCAAAATACAACAAAAATGTTGCTTTAAAGGGGGAGAGGGCAAATAAATAATGAGGCTGAGGATTACCCAAACACTGCCAGCACAGCCACCCTAACGCAGGTAGTGACATACACAAACAATTTGTATCCAAATCTCAAAATACAACAAAAATGTTGCTTTAAAGGGGGAGGGGGTGAATAATGAGGCTGAAGACGACCCAAACGCTGCCAGCACAGCCACCATAACACAGGCGGTGAAACCACCGACCAGTGATTCCCCAGTGAAAGCTCAATGAACCAGTCGTCACCAGCGCTGATCGCCAGCGGCCAGCAGGTCGCCTTCAAGAGAAAGGACAGCCCTTTGCGCAGCCTTTTGACCAGTGACGGCTGCTGAATTTCCAACTCTCTGCTCTTCGGCTGGCTGGATGCCTGTCCGAGCCACAGGAGCCTTTGTGACCAGCGCTAAGGGATTACACAGACCGCAGCAGCTCAGCTCACAACTAACAAACTACCCAAAACCACCCGTTACCTAAACCGATGCTGAAAGCAGCGCCTTTTCTGTAGCGATACCGGCAAGGTGTGAAAATATTGCCGATTCTGGGGTACCTATAACCACTACTCTGAAGTCAAACAGACCAGTTTCAAAGCAGCAGCCACTGCACAGCTACTTAACCTGTTTTTATGGGAAATAACGTGTAATTCAGTGCTGCAATCTGCAACCCTGTGGTTTGAAAAGATAACTGCCAACTTTAATCACGCAATCTGACCTGTAACTTCTACTTCAAATCCTACTGATTGCAAAAGGGCTATGGAAAGCTTTTCTGATGCTCTTTCAGGTTTTATTTCCTTCTCACGTGTTATCTACAATTAACAGAAAACAAGCAAAATAAATCTGAATCATAAACAGCTATGCGAAGAATGTGTCATGAAAATAGAGAAAAAACAGGAGCTAAACAAACTTTAATGGAAACATGCATCAGGCATGCAGAGACAACACCATGGAGGACAAACATTAATCGCAAACGGTACTGTTACAACAAAACAGTTATCACGTACACGAATACGGGTTTCTTAACCGTGACTGAGAGGTTAGTTGCAAGTGCTTTAGTGGCTAAAGACTGCTCTTGAGATATTTAAATCAGGACTATCACATGCAACAAGACAGCGGGTGACAATGATGGGAGACATCCCTTTGATTTTCATAGCGCTTGAAGCAACATCATATCCAGTTCGTCAACTGAAGCCTCTGCACCACAGCTTAAATAAGAGAAATGTATTTGCCTTTTTCAGATGCCAAGAGATGACAGCCTAGAGATTGTTCTGGCATAAGCACCATTTTAATGTTTTAAGCCAGTACCATGGGCTATAATAAATAGGTGAAATCTTACACTTCTAGTGCCTAAAATGATGACCTTAATGGATGACCTAATTCATTTTTCTTCATCATAAAAGTGTAATTTTTGTATCTAAGTGTACTAATACAAGTAAAAAAGTGTATCTATATAAATTACTTTTACATACTACTTTTTAGCCAGAATACATCTGAAGGCTTCCCAGATGATGGTGGAGTCTGAAGCTACAGCTATACTGCTCTGAGAACTGTCACACTCTTAGAGGCACAGAGAGCCAACACTCTCTGGTGTAGGCAGTCACCAGATCATCTGCATAAATTTTTATGGCATTTTTAAAAGCGTTAAGAAGCTATATGTTGTTATCCTGACAAAAGAAAAAAAAAAAAAAAACATGCATCATGAAGTGGAAAGACAAGTTACAGCAAAAGTACATTTACTGAAGCACATCCTTTCAATCAGCTTCCTCACTTTACGAGCTCAGCCAATACAGAACGATTCAGCAGCACTGCTCAGCTAGTCGCCAGAAGTCTAAATTCAGATCAACAGCAGCATTTTGCTCCTCAGACCAGAAACACAGCCGTGTACATCTGATGTATCGCAACACAAGATTCAGTGAACTGAGCTAAGAAGCTTTCATGAAAGACTGAAGTGCAGATGGCGAAGATTAACATGGAAATGCATTATGTATCATAAAATAAAAAAAAGAAGCAAACAGGTGATGTATAAGGCTGTGGTAACCAACAAGATGATGACGATGATCTGGGATGTGCTTGCAGGCCACCTCATGTTCCCTGCCACAACTATATATCATTTCATAAACATCAGAATGTGCAACAGAGCTCACTTCATCATTTCACATCAAAGATGAACCAAAAGGCTTTATTTAAAGAAAGAAGAAGGTAGAACTGCTTAGTGTCCTAGAGCATGGACAGAGCCTGTGTGCAGACCCAAAAGCAACTGGGATGGGCTATTTGAAAAATAAAACTTATGCTGAAAGGCATTTTCTCCCAGAGCCCCAGGCTGGGACCTGCGTTTCCTTTGCAGTACTGGTAAGAGCTCCAATATCCACTGATCTGCGCCTGCCAGGAGCCTCTCCTGCACTTAATACGGCCTCAGAGAGTGAGGTTCAAAAACATAAGAGAGAGAAGGGTCATTTTTCTCACCACTCAAAGCATTAATTGAAGCAAGTAGGCTTTGCAGGAAGATAATGGAGAGAGAAGCCAGTTTTCATCTACGGTGTTGCTTTAACTATATATACATATTTACTGTTTTTTTTATGGCTGCACATTAAGATTATTGGCATGCATCCTGACTCCACTGGGACATCCCCTATCAAGAAGGAAGGGATAAGGCATGGACCATTCAACCTGCATCTATATAAAATAAAGAGCTGGGATCTTAGACCAATGTGTTTTATTTAAAGAAAAGCATCACAACCTCTCCATAAAGGTCTGCACCCTACTCTCATTTTACTATTGTCTCTCCAGTGTCAGTAAATGGAATTGCTATAGTGTAAACTGGACAGGACCAAGGCAAAATAGGGCCCCAAAACAGCTATTCAGCAAGATCACAACTCTTCATGAGGACTAAATACCAAGATAAATCTAGATACTGGTTTTTAATGTTTTATTTCACTTTTATTTTTATCACGTTTGTTATTTATTTTATTACTTTTATGAGTCCATTCTGCATGGAATGTTATACAACTAACCTTAAGGCTTTTATTTGTCGATAGTTACAACCCTCCCACCCCTCCCAGCCTTTACTGCCGAGCTCACTTGCATGTATTATCTTTGGCCTTGTAAATAACTCGCTCGCTAATGCAGCTGATTTAATAATGTTGCCGTGCTGAAACCTGTTAGTATAACTCGATGCGTCATACCTGTCAGATTCTAGTTCTCTTCTTCATTATGATGTAATCTCATTAAATCTCAATTACTCATATAAAGGACGATTTAGCTGGAAAATCTTAATACTATTAGCGACATGAAAAACTTACAGTAAATAACATGAAATAAATGTGTCACCTTAAAGCAACTGAGTGTCAGTGGGGAGATTCAAATAAACGAGGATTAAAGTGAAGCAAATAGATCTCCAAGGGCCTGCTAATTGAATAAAAGTCAACTGATGGGAAGGAAGAGAAAAACAGCAGGGAAATCTGAAGCCAAAAGATTAAACCAGTACCAGTAAACCATACTGAAAAACGGTGTCTTTTGCTGCAAATGATTCTGTATGTCACAGTCCAGACCACGATCGGTCATTGGCTGTCCGTCTGCTAATAAAGTTTTTGTAGTTTTGGTAGGTTTGGGAGCGGTAACTAACCCGTGGAGATTCCTGGTCTGATGGCAAACCATTTTGGGAAACCTGTTCTCCTTTTGTCCCATCCCTGTTGGGAGAGAGAAAAAAGAAAAGGAAATTGTATTAAGTTCTTGAAAGTCACCCACCTTTTTCACCAAAATGAGATTTTCCTACTGAATATTGGACACCTCAGAAATTCAAGCAAGTTCTTAAAATCCTCAGGCCCAACTGAATAAATCCAATGTTAAGTGAGATCAAAACAGGCTTTCCTGACAGCTACCTTACAAATAAGTCTACTCCTATCACATAAGTAATTTTATAAATGTTAATGTTCCACGGACGTGGCTTGAAATCTCTCTGTAACTGATGCTCATGAAAGAAGAAAGCCAAGATTGTTCAGAAATCTTAATTTGTAACACAGGGGTGTAAACACAGCATTCTTACTTTAGGGCCAGGTACACCTCAGCAGTTGTAACACTGCGTCGTGCTGAAAAATTCAACTTAGCAGTGAATTCAGATGTCTGGGAAAGCTCCTGCCTGCATAAACTACATCCACCAAGTCTTCTAAAAAGGGTTTTCTAACAAAATCATGCAACCTCCAGACTCTCCCTTTACAATGCATCTTCAGCCTAAGAATTCTGCCCGAAGAAACAGCCTAAAGTTCGCAGTTCAGCTTCCCGCGCCCTGGCCTTACCATTGCTGCTGGGAGTCTGCATCCTCTGCAACCTTTGGGCTTGGCTCTGGAGTGGGCGGCTGCCTCTTCCTCTCCTCTTCCTCTTGTTGCCGACGTACTTCCAGCAGTTCCAACTGAGAAATGAAACATTTTTGTGCCTTTAAAAGCACTGCACATTTTTCAGGGGCATTTCTAGAAACTAAAATTAACTGTACATTTTTCTGAAACGTTACTGAAAGTTTATTGGAATAAAATTTAAAGGCATCAGTCTTTAAAAGTATTAATCACGCAAAGTTTGTTGCACTGAATTTGTCAGTAAAGGCATACAGTACGCGACCCTTTAGCATCAAGTGGAGTGCCTGGGCTCACCACTGCCCACGTTCCTTTTCTAATTCGTTCTATTAGAACAAAAACCAGACAAACAAGAAAGCAGCCCAAGCTATTAAAAAACTGAAAAGTGACATCCTCTTGTCTGCTTGCCATACGTAGAAATAGAGTGCTCGACATCCAACCCCCTGACATGAACGATCTAAATAAAATCAGCCTGATTTCTGAAGATGCTGAGAAACCCCAATTAATTTTGTCTGCAGCTGTCATGCTCAGCGCATGTGAAAAATCAAGCCACTTCAATTTTAGTGTCTAAAGTAAAATTATTCTCCAAAGATGGTAACGTGCTCTCCAAGCATTAATTACTGACATTGCAGCTGTGCTCAAAATGGTTTGGGTTTTTGTTTTTGGGGGTTTTTTTTTGCTTAGTATGTCTTTCTAGGGGACAATGTAGCCTTCTACTGGAGCAGTCAAAACACAACGAACATTTTTGTCGAAGCCCCCTCCCCACCACTGTCTCTTCACACTGTCGTCTTTAACTGAAAATAATTCCAAGGATTTGGATCTGGGTCTTCTTCACTCAGAATCCCCCTTCCCTTTCAGCAGTACAACCTGTATGGCAGTGGGCTGGAGCAAACTGCTCAGCTCTTGCTTCTGGGTCACCACTCCTGGGCCAGAGGCAGCCCTTTTTATAATTTATAAATGGTCATTTATCATTTAAGCTTTCCTTGCAGGTTGTTGAGTTCAAATGAACCTGAGAGGGTTTTAGTATTGTTGGGAACATGAAACTTCAGGCCCTGGGTGATCAGCATAGGCTGATCAACAAACGGATCAACAAACGGAGATTAGGCTGGTGATGCTGGGAGTTATTCCGAACAATCGGATGGCACCAAAATGAAGGGGAATGGCCAAAAGAGGCTATTCTCGCCCGTAGCGCTCACCGTGGTCAGTCTTTCCAGTGCTGCAAATCTCTCATCCCAAGTAGCTGCGGATTTTTCAAATGCTTCATGCCGCTTAATTAATTTTTCCACTTCATCAACACTTTGACCTATTTCACGACTGGATAGGTAAGGCTCCTGTCCCAGCAGCCAGGCCTCAGCCACACTTGCGTCTCTTGAAAACTGGTGTACCTCCAAAACTGAGCAAAGAACGTACAGATATCAGCACCATTAATGTCAAAAAGAGCATCACGAAATCATCAGGCTTCTTCTGAATTTACTTAAAAATACCTTGGGGAAAAAACTACATGTGTTTGGCTGAGTATTTTCCTTAGTTAAGCTCACTGAAATTGATCATTTAAAAGACAGAAATTTGTCCCGTTGGTTTTGATTTGAGGAAAAATAAAAGCTAAGGCCCACCTTCGCTTCTTCTACAGACTGTTTCATTTTGCAATTTTAGAGCTTCCTTTTTGTTCTAAGCTGCTGTAACCTACTAGCTTCAGAGCAGAAAGCCTGTTACCTGCTGGCTTTCTTCCTCAGACTGCCCTGCCTACAGAACAGCCAGAGCGTAGGCTGTAGCTCCCTTCGGCAAGCAGTATTTCTGTACTTTATACTTGTCTATAGCGCTACAGTTCCAGGTTTCCTTCCTTCCGTCTTCACAGCTGAAAAAAAAAACTTCCAGAGCTTTTGGGACTGGGATCAAGCAGCTTTGATGGATAGTATGGTGCAAACATCCAAACTGGGGGACAATCCCCCATGCTACTGCATCTCTTAAAGCCTGCTGAGGCTCAGAAACAATGAAGAAAGTATGGACAGCAGCCCAGAACCCCACAAAATGACTACGCTGCACTACACGTTTTGAGATCCTGGACAACTGTCTGCTGCAAAGGCTTCAGTCCGTATCTGATGTATGGACCTTGTCAGAGAGTATCAGAACTGGGGGGTTTTTGCTGGTGTAAAACTTGCAAAACGCTGCAATGTTTAAAAGCACACTTTTTGTCAGTAAACTGCTCATCGATATTCTAGCCTCTCAGCTAACGCAGGCACGTTACATGCGTAAGGTAGCAGGGCTTTACTTCCCCCGTTTTTCCAATAGTGCATCCTTTGTAGAAACACAGTTGGAAGGTGACACCTGCAAAATACTCTAGATTTGTTTCACCTAGCTCCAAATTTGATCATCTAGAGTAAGACCTGTGGTGCAGGTTTCTTGGTTTCAAAATCTCTGTTATTTTCAATACTGAAATTACAATCAACAGGTGTGAATCTTACAGTTGTTACAGCACAAACACACTTTCAAGCGCTGCTAATAGAAGAGTAAGGAGCTGCAGGTTTTTTCAACGCTCAGAAAGACACAGCGAAGAGTGAGTTAGATATGGCCCTGCCCAAAAGAAGTCCAAGGACATCCTTACTCAGTCTCAGCCACTCCCATCTGTCTTCCCATTTGTCAATCATTTCTTTTCTCTTTTCTGTCAGCTGCAGCAGCTTTTCCTTGATCTGGATTGGAGAGGAGAACGCAGGAGTGTTACACAAGCCCCAGGCTCGCCCCACCGTACCGCGTAAGCTGTTACCACCAGCAAAAGGCACGGGCTTTTACGGACAGGATACATTGCGCTAGACCGTCAGAAAGTGACTTAAACGTGAACACGACAGCTGTTTTTCGCTTCAAAGTATAAATAAATATGACATTTGTATTAAAATATCACATTTGCATAAGCATACAGTATCTGTTACAACTACAGCAGCAAGATGATTTGATAAAAAGAGTATAACGGACAAACAAATCTAAATAGTGCAACCATGTGTTACATCTTCTGCCCTTTTTCTAGCAAATAACGCAAGACGCGCTGCCCGTGATTGTTACGGAAAGCCTGCAGCTGCCTGCGCTAACACCACTGGCGTGCCAGCGTAAGCCCGGTGCTATTCTCAGGGTGAATACTGGCTAGCAAAACTTCCCAGTTCCTGAGCAAACATTTCTCCGAGGATACTCCACAGCCCTTGTGTGTAATGCAGACGCAGAAAATATCACCTTCCCTGAGCGGGCAGTATCTTAAATTTGGCTACCCTCTCTCCACTGAAGGGGGACAGGAAGAAATGCAGATTAAGCCTCTATCCTCTGGCCTAGACAAATCAGAAAATAAATCAAGGCCTTAAGCAGTTGGATACATTTTTCTCTTAATATGCCCTGGATTTAGTCCCTATGAGACAAACTTTTTCCTGCTCCTTCCCCTAGCAGGCCTCTTCACAGCATTCCGGTTCCCCTGTACAAAATTCAGGCTGTCTCACGGTTGTCTCTGCTCTTGCTCAAAGAAGTCACCTTAACAAACACAGCCATCCCAGAGCACGCTCTCTGCAGAACGGAATACAACAGCTTCTTTGCATTTCCTAGGCTGAAAATGATACTTTAAATTTAGGTGCCATCTCTGCTACCCGACATGAATTCACAGAGTGAAAATACATGCTCATTTCACAGTAGCCAATAAGTGGAACAGTCCCTGAAATAATGCACGTCATTATAAATAGGCAGCTTATTAATCTGCAGATTACACAACGCAAGTTTAGCCAGCGGAAACGAAATCCACAGGCCAGCTGCACTGTGGCTGTTACACATTCAGCAAGCACAGTACCTCCTCTGATGCATAGTGTTTTCTCGCCAGAAGAGATTTGCCGAGCTCAATGCAGGTAGTAAAGCTGTCGTTTCGGGCATCGATTTCTGCTTTGATACCCTGGTGATTGTTCATTAGTAGTTCAACAGACGAAACATCCCTAAAATGATCGATCCATGGTTCAGAAACATGTATTCCAGATTTAACAGCTGTTACATTTTCAAACAAGTAAACTAACCCAGAACTGTACAATAACAATATCAATTCCTAAATCGTCTTTGTAGTTCAGGAAGCAAGATTGCTAGCAGCCTTTCCTTAGGAATGGCACCGTTCTGGTCTGAACCAGAAATCAAATAAATGCACACGTGGGACTTGATCTCTTTGAACACAATTTGACCTTGCATTACTTCAGTAGCCCCCGGCCTCTGGCGGGCAGCAATACACAAAAGCAAGCTGCTACACCACCACCAGATTTTGACAGCTTCTGTCTGAATTTCTGGCTCAGTGATACAGAGTCTTTTCCTCAGCTGACCTGCAGCCTTATCTTCCGACTGGGAAGAGATACCTCACATTACCTTGGCTTTTCTTGGGCTTCTATTTGTCGGATAACATCTTCCATCCAAAGCATGAGATCACGGACCATGCTGAAGAAACGGAATTTGTCTCCTGTGTCCACCAGCCTAACCCTGCGGCCCTCGCAGGCATCCAGCAGCGCCTTCCATGCTTCCAGGACCTCGTTTTCCCTCTTCTGGATGTCATCAGCTTTGTCTCCAGCATAGGCAGCCTGAAGGCGTGCGGCATCCTCCTGCAGCTGCCTCACCTGGTGTGTGTTTATAAGAGAGAAATGCATCAGCATTTGGATAATTTGAGTCACAAACATGGGGAAATTTTAGCTGCTATTCATCGTTCGAATGGCTTTCTAAAGTCATTGCAAACACATTTGGTTGGTTGATACTAGAAAGGGTTGCTCTGTTATTAAGTCGGTATATCCCTCTGAGAATATTTCTTAGAGAAGACTGTTGGGTCAAGGGCCCCCCAGATTAACAAAGATTTGTCACAGCCTAAACCTCCTGTAAAACTGGGTGCCAATACAAAGTGACTGCTAAACGTTACGGCAAACGGGGACCATTTTCATCGTCAAATTTCCAGTGCCAGTCAGGAACTCCTATCAAAAGCTCTACTCTGTCCGAGTATGAAAAATGTATTTTAATGACAGAGTTTTTTTCAAAAATGCAGACAATGCCTTCAAACAGAAGAAAATCTGGAAATTCAAAGATCTACTATCAGAAATTTCTTTTCCTTTCAAACACTGTCTCGGGACATCAAACGCTATTTCTTGACTGTTTCATATATTTTCAAGCCAGGAATCATTCTATTAGCTCTTTTCTAATAATTTTATCTTTTATTTTTAAAAAAAGTTTGAGCACCAAATTAAACAGTGCTCACAGAGATCAGGCCACTGTCGTAATGATCCACCTCGGCGTTCCAGCTGTTTCACCCGAAAGCTATCCTAAGTGCTTTCACCACAGCTCTGTGCTATGATTACATATTCCTTCATTTAGGCCTTGATTATAATTAGCTTTTTGAGAGACTGGGATTGGTGTTTTGTGAATGTCTCCCATTTTATGGACAAAATCTACAGCTTTTTTCTTGGAAAATCAAATGGTTGCTATATCCCCCTTTATTCTAGTGTAAACAACTACGTAAATTGCAACATAATCAAGAACTGGCAGGCAGCTTGGCCATAAAAGCTATCTTTTCCGACCTACTGGGATAAATGCAGTCTGTCATAATTCCTCCATTCCTTAAGCAACTTGTTCTCTTCCAAAATGTTCATTTTGGCAGCTGAACATTGTTTTTTGGTTTAGAATCCCCTGTGTGCTTTATGAATGGCTGCCTCCTCCTATTTAACATACCTTGGCTTCAAAAGATTGGGAATTAGATCAAGTTTGGCTGCTTTTAAAAATCTTAGCCTGGACTATGTACTTTAAATCTCTTCAGACTGCTGTGAGGAAGCATCATAAAAAGCAGTATTTAAGTCAGAATGCCCAGATTCATACCCAAGTCAGAAAGCCTCTGTGTATCTCTACAGACCTCCTTTGCCTCTCAGAAAGGAGAAATAAAAAGTGCCTAGCAGAGGAGGGTTTGGTTGGGGCTTTCTGGCAAACAGCAGGCTTACACATCCCTTCAGATTTGCCCCTGTCCTCCAAGTATCCTTTGAAATACTGATTCTTCCATGGGACAGGACAGTCGTGTCTTGCGTTCACCAAGGTGAACGCAGCATAAGGAGCAGGCAAATCTAAGGTGGTTTCCAGCACAATTAATATAACCCCCAAAAACAACGTTAAGGACAGAAAAATCTGAAACCTGTATTTCACATTACCTCTGGTGTATCAAAAATTCTTTACAGACTTAGTATCTGTTCAATGTCTTTCAGAAACTGACTAAAGAGACAATACGTTAAGTCAAACGAACCTTCTTTTCTTCAAATGAAAGCTATTTTCCAACCGTCTCAGCCACCCAGCGTACTGCTGGTGCTGCTGCTTGAGGCAATCAGAGAAAGGTCCTCTGAGGAGCTAAAGCATGTTACCCTTGTGCCTCTCCATCCAGGCTGAGACTGCCAGGAGACATTGCAGCTTTTTGCTTTACTTTAAATCAATACAGAAGTTCTCTGCCTTTATGATTTCTTCTTCAACCGAGGACGGGAAATGGAATAACGTTCAACAATTACCTACATATTCAGAAATCTATGTACTTACGGATTTCTATTTTAGATAAGCTAATTAACCTAATGCAACGACAGAGAAGCAGAAAGACAGATAAGAGAATGACGCAGGTGAAGTTATTCCCACAGAAATACGCTTGGAAAGCAGCTGGCAGCACTGTCTCCCAGCCACGGAGGGGCCAAGAGCAGCGGCAGAACTCTGCAGCTCAGGCTCCCATACCCACAGACAGCGCCGTTCGCTTGCTACACACCTGGGTGCCGAGTGCCTGGATATCATGCTCAAATGTTGTGTGCATTCTCTGTAGTGTTTCCACTGTGTTTTGGTCTCTACCAAGCTCTTCAGGCAGTTTCTTATGTTTGTCTTGAATACGCCCTAAGATCTCCTTGGCATCATGGTAAAATTTGTGCAGTTCGTAAGAGGCTGCTAGAATTTGTGTTCTCGTGTCAATGAGCTCCAGGAGATCAGCCCAGGCCTCGTTGAGTCCGTCCTTCCACTCCGCAATTGTCGCAGCGTCTGAATGTCCAGAGTTGATGAGCTCGTCTGCCATGTGGTTAACAGTATCGACACGCTCCTGTCCAATGTTTCCAGTGTCTCGGGCAAATTCTCGGAATCGCTCCTGTAGCATCTGAAACGCAGAGAAACAGACTCATGCAGCGCTGTAATTACAAACTGATCTGAGCAAACATTAACCATCTACTGTCTGCAGCTTCCAGAAAAGGAAGGTCAACCTGCAGCCACATCCAAAGAACTTACCGTTACGTGTTCGTAATCCTGTCCCAGCTCGTGGGATCCTGCCACCACCTCCCTTTCAGCAATCCACTGCTCCAGGTCATCCACCTCGCGGTTAAGCTGGAACAGCCTGTGTCTCTCATCCAGCTTGCCTCGTCTCTCTTCAGCTAGATCCTTCAGGCCTGCATACAGCTTATCCACTTTGGACTGGCGCATGCTGATACGCTCACTGAAAAAAACAGACAGCACTGAGTCCTCATCATGTTTTACAAAAAATAAAGGTAAATGGAAAAAAAAAAAACCTACAAGGAATAAAAATCACTCTTGGGCTACTGAATCCACAGAACACATGTCTGCTGCATGCATGGATTCGACTCGGACACACTGGACCAATCCTCTGCTGGCACAGTTGACTGCACGAGCTGGAAAACTTCTCTGCCCTGTACGTATAACGCCCCCGGCTTTAGAGAGTGATGCTGGGAACCAAGCTCTCCATTTGTTTGACCACAGATCACACCAGAGTCTTCTCCCAAAATTACATGCAGGATCTGAGCTGCTGAGGCAAGTAGCATTTCATTTTCATTTAAATTCTGCTTCGAAGTTCAGAAGTACTCATGGGCTTCTTCCTCCCTAAAGCTCAGCATTTCCAAAAGTGATTAATAGTTCTACTTGCTGTATCTTTTGCCTGTATTTTGTGTGAGCCATATAGCCCTGTCAAATTGCCTTCCCTCTGCCTTGTAAAGTTGATTATGTTATTCCAGTACTCAGTCAGCTTGGCCAGGAAATCCACTCTCATCAGGAATTATCATGACCACAAGAGAGTGCTTTTGAGTTAAATAACAATCTCCCACCAGAGGCAGAGAGTGTCTTTCCTAAGATAGTCCTATCTTCCCATCTGCGAAGGCAGAGCAGTTAAATACATCAGCCTCATAGTCAACTCAGCCTTGCAGTCAAAGCCAACGGAGAATTCCGTTTGCTTAGCTGCAGCTCTTACAGCAAAACAGTTCTTAAGCTTCCTGAATTCTCCCACAGGGAAAGTCATTTATGAAAGTCGAGATAAATTTACCAAAACCAAGACATTAATGTGCCCATGTTTAAAGCACCAGATTCCAGTCTCTGATTCTACTGGAATCTCAAAGAGAGGAGGCAGATCTCGGGGAGCACTGCCCTATAGACAGAAGGATAAATGACTGTGACCCTATGGGCTGGACATAAAAGCTGGCTGAAAGAGTGCATGTGGACCCTTTTCTCTCAGGACTGCTATACCTCCGTAAGGTTCAGCAGTGCTGGCAGACCTGACACCACCAGCCTGTATAAAGGCATTTATTGAAGGTGTCCAGTACTATCCAGAAATCAGCAGCCACGCATACTGACCCTGTTCAGGACCCCGTCTCTGGCCAAGTCAGGGTGGTCCATAACGCATCTTGAACTGAGTGAGGCTGAACTCCTTTTCCTCTGTACGCTCTTCTGAGCTACTTACTCTTTGCTGTAGCCTTTGTGTGTCAGAACAACCCAATGAAGTGACTGAACTACTAAAAGAACGCATAATCCAATCAAAAATGGCAGTTAATACCTTTCTGGGTGATTATCTGCCACCAAAGTTCTGCTGGTCTTTGAAAGCTGGTGCACAGTTTCAGCATAGTCTTCTACAGCTTGTTCCAAAATCTGGTGCTTCTTCAGCATGGACACCGCACTCTGTTCATCCTGTAATGGTGACAGACGATGACAGTCAAGACCCCACTCCAGAGAAAGACACCACACAGCAGTTCAAATTGGTGTGCGAGCAACAAGTGGTAGCCAGAAAGGTTTACAAAGAACTGCTCCCAAGTACAGCTTGAAGACAAGTTGTTCTGACAGTGGTATATTAATGGTTGAGTTCTCAGCAAATGGTACCCACAGAAAGCAAAATAACAAGTGCAAGAGTGAATGCAACAGCCCCTCTGGGACGCAGAACAGAATTACATCAGCTGTGCATCGAGCACGTTGAATTTCCTCTTCTGTGAAGCTCTTTGTGCGTTTATACAACACTGGTGATTGTGCAGGGCTCACAAAAATGGAACAGTTTTAGGCACGTCACTTGCCAGGCTTTTCAATGACAGCCTGGGTCAAAGAAAAGAAATCCTACGGAGCCCATGCCAGAGGATTCTCCACCAAAGTGCCTGGAGAAATTCTGATCAAAACTTTCTATGCATTGTTATGATTAAGAAAAACAATCCCCAACTCTCAGTGTCAACTGGTATTGTCAATAAGCCTTTTTGTTAATATATTTTGTGTGACATACTATTCACATTTATGTTCCTTTTTATTTGCATTGTTTAGACACAAAAAAGAAAACAAATCCTTTTTAACTGAAGACTGAACACTCGTGGAATATGTTATACTGATACAAAACTGAGTTTTATTTTATCAGGGCAGCGAATGCAGTGTATTTATGCAAATAACAAATAAGATACAGCACTCTAACACCTCCTTGAAAAACAGAAGTTCGCCTACTCTTTGGTACGGCCTGAGTCTGTTCCAAATTCATTTCGCTGGGAGTAAAAGCTGACGACTAATGGCATCAACTGAGTGACCATCAGGCCTGTTTCAGGGGCAGGTGCATCCTGCTGTCCCCAGTGATTCAAAACTAGTAGAAAACTTGACTGTATTGGTAACTCTGGCCTTACAGCAAAGGCAGGCACACAGTTGCCATCGACAGCCTGAGGATGCTTCACTGACTCAGTACAGCAAGGCCTATCCTCCACACTATGAGAGATGTCATAACAGATAGGAGAGATGATCACTTGAGGTTTCACAAGGGAATTTAATTTGTTTATGTTACCATTACGTTAGCGATATTCAATTATGTCACCTGCCCCCCTCTAGCTAAGCAATTAAAACCAAACTAGTGTCACTGTGGAGCTGCTCACCTTGGCTTTCTCTTCTGACATCATGTAGAGCTCCTGCTCACTCATCCAGGCCTCAGCCTCGGCAGCATCAAAGTAATACTGCTGCGCTCTGTGAGACTCCTCTAGGCGCTTGTGGCGTTTCTCTGTCTCCTCGATTAGGAGGTTCCACAGCTGCTGCAAGTCTGCAAGCCTCTGCTGAATTGCTTCAGCATTAGGGCTACTCTCTGTGATAATGTTTTGACTCCTCTCAAAAATGTCATCGATACGAGGCTGATGTCCCTGGATTTCTTTCTGAAGGGTCTACACGGGAGAAAAGCAGACTGATGAGACACCGCACCAAATAAAAAAAGACATGCCAGTCAGGGGTCTTAACTCTAGAGGGGCAGCAAAGCACATGCCACCAGCTCACGGGGACAAACTGGGACTGCGCCCTCCCTGAACGTGCCACCGCCCGCTGGTCACATCACCACTGAAGCACCCATCATTCTACCCCTAGCCTTTCCTTCCTGAATTAGTCAGCACTAAGGAGAAATAACAGGCATGGAGCTCTAACAGCACCTACTTACCTGATTTTTCTTTATTAGTAGCTGCACAGTCTGGAGGTTGTGTCCATGATCAGTAGATGTAGCTATAGGCATCCTCTCGCCAACCCACAACTGAAATAAGAGAAGAGCAGCATATATGATTTTTCAAGTGACTCCAGAGACAGTTAGAGCAGCAGAGAGAGGCTGGTGCACACCAGATGCGAAAAGCAGCATTACTCAAACATGCTACTGAGAGACACGATCGAAAGGTTTCTGCCTGTGATAGCGCTGCAATAGGTGCGACATTTTCCTGTTGTCTGGGGAACAGGATTTCTTTCATACTCACAATTTCATCCTCCACATCCCGGTTGAACTGGTGGATCTCTTTGGAGGCCAGCAGGTTTGCCTTTCTTTCATTCAAAGGTTCCAGCAACTCCAAAAATTTCTTTTCTACAGTAAGGCGTTTGCCATCGACTTCATCTGTACTCTTCCCCTCTTGACTTAAAGCCCTCGCCTGGCTTTGCAGCTCCTCTATCTCCTTCTTCCGAACATCCATTTGGTTCTCTAGCATCTAAACAGAAACAGAGCAAAAAGGTCCTGAAAACCAGGGTTAAAAGCAGTTGATATGACGAGGCTATGTCATATAGCTTCATAAGAAGGAAGAATAGATGCTGGTTAGTAAGGTTTTGCCACATTGATAATTATTGTAGCATTCATATTGCAAGGAACAGGGCTTGAAACACAGATTCACAACGGTGGCCACCTGCTGATATCCCTCAGCTATGCCTGCTTGTGCAAATGGTGAATTTGGCCAATGACAGAGCTGAATCGCTTCTATCGGTCGTTCACAAGTCACCCTCAACAACTCTGCAGCACAGCTAATTGCACACAAGAGCTTCATTGCTCCCTGCTGTCCTTGCTGCCTTTGCAGCAGGGAATCAGGGACTGGCCAGCTTTGGCGGAGTTTGAATCGCAAGCAGGCAGCCATGTAAAGAGAGGGAATGCCTGGTGACTGGGGGACTACAGCAGGAGACGGAATAGAGATATTCATGTGGGGAAAGAAAGCAGTGTAAGGTAGAGATTGTATCAATAAATAGACAGCTGATTTGTTTCTGGGTGTATTTCTGGTTCTTCTTAAAGATACATGAAACAACAGGAAGAAAGAAAAGCAAATAAATTCTTTTCTAAACTGAAAGGATCCCCCGTCTGTTCCTCTGAGTGCAGATATCTGCTGTCTGCCCGCTCTGCAACCTGCGCTCCGTTTACCTGCTGCTTCTTCAACAGGATGTTGACGCTGGTGAGATCTTTTCCGTAGTCGTCCGACTGAATTTGACTCTCCAAACCATTCAGCCACTTATCCAAATCAGCACAGCTCTGGGTAAAAAGCTCCGCCTTGTTTGCATCAAAGAGACGCTGAGCCTTGGTCTGGGTAGTGGATTCAAGCTCTTCCCACATTTGATGGAGGCCTGTCAGCTTTTCTTTCACTACAGCTTCAGTCTCTGGTTTCTCTGCAATGAGCTGCATTCCCTCCTGCAAAGCAAAGAGCAAGAAAATGGTACCTCCTCGGGAGCACTCACAGACCGTTAGTTAAATTATTCTGATTAGTAAGCACTCAGGATTCCTCATCTGCTGGCAGCATCAGCCAAGCACTTTCTACCTCCAATCAGCCAGTGATTCCTTCCAGAATACCCGCTCCCAGGTCCGTCTGTTGCCAGGAAGAGGGTTTCCTGGCAGTGGGAAGGTCAAGCAACGCCTCCCTTCTCCTCCCCACTACACACGTTCCCTTGTGGGAGCTCCTGGGGACACAGCTCGGACAGGAGCGGAGCAGGCTGCCCCGTGCCGCCTGGGTGACGGCGGAGGAGCGAGCTGCAGCTGAAGAAGCTGCGTGTCCAGCTTCTGTGGGCCATTTCACAGGGAAAGCCATGAAGACCCAGCGTAATGCTGGGAGAGGGAGCTTATGGCACCAAAACTGAGCTGTGCACCTCAAGAGGGGTGTGTCGATGGCTTATAGCAATTACCATGGGTCTAAGCTAATATCGGAGAGGAACAATCTTCCTTGGGAAGCAGGAACCCTGTACCTAGCGCCAGCAGAGGACTTGGACTTAAGATATCTTTTTGGCTTTACAAGGATTGTAGTAGTTTTGGAAATATTTTCTTTACTTCTAATTATACTTCTACCTCTGCACCTGGGTGGTGCTGACAAGGGACAAAACCCTTTCAGATGTGAACACTACTCACAACCCAGCACATTTCAGAGCTGTGACTACTGGGAAGATTAATACAGTGATCGTCAGCTGGGGCACGATACACAACTTTGGTATTTTGCTGCAATCTGATTTTTCAGAGGCAAAGGGTGAGGATGTATTAGCATCATTAAAAAAGTACATCCAGTACTAAGAGCAGCCTTCTAATTACACCGTTAAAGGGTATTGCTACTTGCAGATCACAGAAAAGCCTCTAATAGGATACCGAGTGCCAAAGCGGGAGAGGAAATGAGCAATTAAGCTAACTTACACTGAACAGAAACCCATGCCAGAGCTAAGGACGAAACCTCCTTAGTGCTCCAGAGCTGCACGTGAGAAATGGGGGGAAGTACAGCTGATCACAGCATATTAAAGCCTTCAAAGTAACTTGATACAGAGCTGTGAATCTTAATTAATCACAAAACTGGCTGTACTTTACCTCATGCGCTAATTTTGCACAGGGAAGGGCAGCCTGATTATAGTCCTGAATGAATGAAAACTAGCACAGCAGCACGGGAGCCTAAATTCAGTTATTTGCCTACATTCAGTTCCTTCCCAGGAAGCACTTCTACTTTATTAGCTCAAATCACAACATTTGCCCCTTTTACCCTTTGGGTATGACAACTACGGTTTGCCTTTCTCCTAACAGATAAGAAAGACTAGACAAAATTAGAACTGGCAACTTGGCCAATGACTATTCTGTGAGAATGTCTGGATAAAAAACATTTAACATCAATGAGGAATGAAATGGGTTAGATGGAGACACAATGCGACAGATACTTATTCTACAGTAATGAAATCTCCTTTTGCCTTAGCTGGAGAGATGACTCAAGAACCAATTCTGCAGAGGAACAGATCCCATCTCTGACGAAGATGAGGGTATTTTTTGGACTTTCTTTAGTTACCTTTTCAATCTTCTCCAGCCATTCTTTGTTGGATGCAAGTTCTGCCATAAATGCCTGATGCTTCAGCCATTTGCTGTGCAGGTTCCTTGCCTCATCATAGGACATATCCTGGGCTGTAAGCATCTTTTCATTGATCCAGAGTGAGAGCTGAAAAGGAAAACACACAGGTGTTTGTGAACACATCTGTAGTGTGAAATAACACAAAGTATCAAAATGCCTCCAGATCAAGGACAAAGAGATGGCTCTACAGAAGAGTTGCGTGAGATTCAGAGACTGCTTTTAGGGGCCAGTCAAGGATCCACCTCTTTAACAGTTAAATTTAAACATCCGTCTCCAATATATAAATAACCCATGACTCAAGCAGAAAGGAATCAGCTCCATGATGAGCAAAATCAAACACACAGGTCTCACCCAGTTCAACAGCAAGAGGACCAGGGGCATGTGTCCTACTTATTGGTCATAGGGTATTTTCGTACCGCTTTTCCCTTGCAACATTACTCAGTGTGCTGCTCAGGACCGGGACCTGAATGTCACCGCCACACCCCTGCGGAGCCTCACTGACTTCCTGAGGACATCGCAGAAGTACACGCTAACGAAGCGGCATGCAAAAGGCAGTCTCCAGAATTAAACAGAGTCCCAAGGGAAATTTTTCAGGGAAATGCTGAATGAGAAATGCTGTATTTCTACTCATATCAAAAGTCTTAAGAATAGAGACGGGTTTGTAGCATTCACACCACATTTGTACCTCTTCCGCATAGTCTTTTCTCTATATAGGTTTACATAAATAAATTTGTTTATTTGTCCAATCTCTAGTAAGGTTTTGGTACTTAAGACTCTCCTTTTCCTGTTATAAAAAATCCAAGACTGATTTCATTTTGATTTTCTGCAAATATAAAGGCACCAAGAACAATTTCCAGATCAACACTAGAGAAAATCAATACTTTAAAAGACAGCTTATTCGCCAAGGGCAAATAGAACGGAAAAATGATCATAGCAGCCAACATCAAATTTCCTCCTATGATGAGTCTGACTGCTTTACCTATCCCTTAGGTGTGGATAAAACCCACATTCACAGGAATGTTTATAGAATTTGAAAACGATTCATTTTCTGCACATTTAGAGTCGCCTACCCAAGCGGAATACGTCAAAACAAATCTAAGCTTTCTTTCTAGAACGCCACTTCAGCGACGCACGCCGTCCTGCCGAGGAAGCACCCTGACAAGAAGAGTAACAGAGCACGGGTGAGACTCGCCGATCCTCCGCTATCTACTCAGGATACAGAGCAACAAACTGCATTTAGCGTTCACAAGCCTTTTTTAAATTGTCCCATAAAGGCACCGTTAAGCTCCACAAAAAGGGAAAGTTTATCAGAGCGATCAAAGAAACTCATCTGGTCTTGCTATCAGGTCTAAAGAGAAAAATGCTCATGTTAATGAAGACCTCTGTATGCAGTTTACAGCTGTAACAGGCTACTGTACTACTTAACAATCAACGGCCACATTAAGGATTACTGTATAACCCCAAATTAGTGGGTTTACTCCTGCTTTTCTGGGTAGGAGACAGCTGCTATACTCTGCAAATTGCACTGCTTGTCTTTCACTGTTTGCTTTTACTCAACCACAGCATTCAGTCTGCTGAGGATTGAGAAGTGCTTCCCAAGGAAAGGTAGAAGCGTTCCTGTTAACGTGGGGTGAACCGAGACACAGGCGATACGTGGTACACAGCCAGCGGCTGTCGGGATAAAACCCTCATTTCTGACGCTCACCATGTTGTTATGGTCCGGCTGATAACACAGAAGGGCAAATAAAGCATTTAAGGGGTGACTATTAAAATCTAGTTTTTGCAACCGCTGTAGTCACTGGAAGTCAGTATCTTCAGTGCAAAAGTAGATTTAAAAAATAATACAGTAATTCCCCGGAACAGTGCCTCAGACTGACGCTTGGAGTATTTATTTATCCAGAAAACCTTAAGTCGGTCGCTAACGCCAGCAGAGCTAGCTGTTAGGCTTCCCCCGGTCCTTTGCGCCTATACCACAAAATTTTGTTTCTGCTCTCAGCTCCCAGAAGACTGTAACACTCTGCAAGGAAAACCAGGCATGAACTACGAGAAACGCAGAGACAAAACCCTTGTCAATCTGGGAGAGCAACGAGGGAAGGTGAAAGAGCACCGACGGCTGCTGCACTTCCCCGGCTCTGCAAACACCCGAGCTGACACAGCCTATCTTACGGCGCGAGGTTCGCAGGCGTCTGCGCAGCACGACAAAACCTGCCGGCACGCTCTGCCAACAGGCAGAAAGCTTCTGACGTGCGGAGCCTCGCCAAGCGCTTTCCCTCTGGCGTCCCTAGAGAAATTAGCCCAGGCAGCGCCGGGACTTCGAAGCACGTAAGGGAAGATCAGCTTTAATCTCTTCGAAGGCGAGCTGTGAAAGAGCAGGAAGTCACGGAAAACTAAATGGCAGAATTTATCCCATCTCCTCTTCTCAGGATTTTCTGCTGTCACTCTTTATTTCATTCACCAGCAGATTTATTTAACACTTGCAGAGTTATGAATGCGAGAAACAGACACAAAAAGCAACACCCCAGGATTAACCTGTGACGGTGCATCTGACTACTAACAACAAGAAAATCTGCTGTGTTTTCCCCGTCTGTGACCCGGAGGAAAGGCTTCCCGTTGCTGAGCTGTCACGAGCGTCACCCTGCCACCTCCTTGAGCGCCGCTGACCCCGCTCACAGGCGGGACGGAGCGAGGGGCAGGAGGCCACGTTTACTGCGGTGCTTCGGCGCGGCGGGACCGGCGAGGAAAGCGGCTGCCCGGGGGAAGGAGCGCACTGCAGAAAGCGCTCTGCCTTTCCTCAAGTTACAGGCGGATGGGAAACCGTCCCTAAGGCGGCGGGCGGGAAGGCCGAAGGACCATCGCCAGGTGAAACGGAGACTGGTTCAAATCTGTTTTCTAACAATTCTCAGCTTCGTCAGCGCTAACGAAAAAGCAAAGGGCGAGGTATTCCCTCGGCTCCCTCCCACCCCGCAGGACAGTGGTGCTCCACCACGCAATCCCCCCAGCCCAGCGCAGGTATCCGTAGGCACTTTGTAACCACGCTAATGCAAATTCTAAGTCTCATTATGGCCGTCTTCTCAGAAAACAACCATTCAATTATCGCCAAGGCTAACGTCCTGTCAAAAAGGATTGGAGACACTTGTAACATTTGGGTATTGCAAGTTCTGTCTTTGAACTGTACAGTCGAGACATCCACGCTTTAGCGGCTGGAGAGAAACAATCAAGAGGAAAGACATTCGGGCGGCCAGACACTAGAGCTTTTATGTTTTCCTTTTTCTTTCAACGATATAGGGGAAAACACAGATCCTAGGGAACACCGCCACGCTGACAGACAGGACAGAAGAGCTCCAAGAGCCGGGGGGGTTTTGTACCAGAGATGTGACAGAGGAAGGAAGAAGCTGCTGCTAATAACAGCAGAATTTTTGCTCATCTGTCATGTTCTTACTACCAAGGAAGGAGCAATTTAAGCCAAGTTCATGGCTAGCTTACGCAATGCAGGAAAATAGACTGCATCTAGGCAACCAAGCAGTAAACATCATTTGCCCGGTTTATGATCGTCATTTTGTTTGCTTCTTGTACGAAATCTCAGCTGTGGGCAATTCCATTCAGACACGCTGCAGTGACCTCCAGTCTCTTGGAGCTGGCTAAGCTGTGCAGCTAATGTCCCGACTCCTGAATTTAAAAGCACAGCTTTGTCATAGTCAGCCCTCTTTGCAGGCTTCAGATAAGGACACCTCGTTTTTAATGCACGTCACAGGCAAGGCTCTTTAAGATCTGTCAGCATTGCATGAAATAACCTGAAAATTACTTGATTAATTCCTCATGCTAGGAAAAAGATTATTCCTAACTGTAAAATATTGCCTTCAGTGTAAACATTCCATGTAAATCACTGGAAAATCTGGAAAGGGTTTCTTTTTTAAAATGTTACAGTACTTAACAATTTTAAACGCATGCAAACTATCAGATAAATAACACATTAAAAATGATCCAGCTTAATCCTGCTCCCCTCTTATTCCTAACCTCCTACTCTTCTGACTAATGTTTTGTAGAAATCACTTGAAATCTCCTGCACCGGGCCACATACATATATACAGCTGTAGACAAAATTCTTAATGAGTTCAGTGCTAATCCCACCAGATCCCACAGGATTGATTTATACCACAGCAGAAAATGTTCACTGCTTTTGGCAATTTTCCTTCTCTCTAGCTTAGATGACAAAAGGAAATTCAGTTCATGGGGAAAAAAAAAAACAAACCGAAACAAAACACAAAGAAGAAAACAGATTAATTTTTGCAGGGTTTTGGGTGGGGTTGTTTTTTGAATTGTTTACTCCACACTAAATACTACTGGATGACTTGACTGCAAAATGCTGAGTATTCCAGTCCTCATATAATATGGGGTAAGAAGGCTCTTCTGCAGGGTGCAGCTTTTAGTGACAAAAGCGAAAGGATGTAATTTACCTCTTGACAATCCTGAAGAAACTTCTGAAGATCCCTGTTATCTTTCAGTCTCATCAGAAGTTCACTGGCTGCTTCACGGTTCTTCCTATGTCTGGTCAAAAAAATAACAGCAGAGAAAAAAACCTTGAAATAGGCATTTCATGCAAAACTATCCTTTGTTCGTGTCTGTAGCCTCCCTGGGATACACGCAGTGAGTAAGTATGTGGTGTGTGTCTTTTACTGCCTTTCAAATGAAGGACATTTCTGAAGCTCGGATATGCACGCGTTATTTAATGTGCTTAAGTTCAGCATCTACTTGGTTTTGCGACCAGTTAAATACACAGGGAAAATTTTGAAGTCAGCAGGGTTTCACAAGCGTTATGTACAGAATTTGGCCCGCTAATTTCAAGACCACAGGGAAGTTCAGACTGTTTGCCAAAAAACCATAAGAAAACTGCCTGCAAAATTGCAACAATACGATTGCATGTTATGTGGCTCTTGCAAAGCGTGTACTTGCTGTAATGCTCTTTATAAAACACCTTCGCTGTAGCTCAGCACCTCCTTCTCCCGAACAAAGCTGTAGCGGTTTATATAACCTTCCAAATGCTGTATTTAACAAACAACGCATGCAACACACCTGTGTGTTTCTGAAAATAGAAGCTTTATGCACACTGGAACATATTTTTCAGAGCGTTTAAAAGTAGACAGAAGAAAAGAAAAGGTTAGTCTAGAAGGCCTATTTTTAATTCATAACTGTCTGCCCCTTGAAGGATGAGTCATGCTGGCAGTCCCAAAGGTCTTGGTGGGCTCTTCAAATGGACATGGTGCCTGAAGAGCTGATTCCCAAGGTATCTCCGGACATGTTTTTAACGAATGCTTAATTTGGAGTGGTTATCCCTGTCCTTCAGTGCTTTCATTATTTATGAGGCGATTTAGATGGAGGAGGCAGAGTAAAGAAGATGATTTTTATTTACTGTTCATTCTGTTGATTTGTTCATATGTCACTGTACAGGGTCTTCAAGTGAAATATTGCCGCCCTTTGTAACAACCTAAGATAAATAGGGATAGAGAGCTGGAAATTATTTTAAAGGGTGGCAATTTATAAGATTATCTCAGCACATACTGGCAATAGCTAAATAAATCCATGTTAGTGGAAATCTCCAGAGACTCATGATATTCTAGAAGATTATAAATTACATGTTGATGACAACAACTGGATTAAGATACCACTTTTCCTCATCTACAATAAGTTACCAGAGCAATCTCTCTAGCAGTAATTCAGTGACTTCAGAAACACAAGGAATACTTAGGGATATGTTTTACATAAAAGCGAAAGGTCTGTAGGCAGAGGAACAGGAGAAAACCCTTTACAGGACTACAAATTGCTTGTCTTTTGTCTCAACACCTTCCTCTGAACAGCCAGGCAAGCAGCATCTCTATAGCTGCAGGTCAAGAAAACTGATTTACAGATCAGATGGCAAGGAAGACATATGTAACCACCAAAGCAAGAGGCTGGAGTCCAAGCCCAGGTAATCCTGAAGTTTTGACAAGTGTTATCTGAGAGAGCACAAAGGAAAGGGCACATAAATTGTGCCTTAGGAAAAATCTCTGCAACACAGCTAACATCATTGGGTTTGATTCCACTCTTCCTTGGCTGGTTTTTATATGCCTGGGCAAATACAGTGCATTACTCAGGTTGCTAAAATGAAGCAAGGAATTGCTTGGGTGTTTTATCATTATGATTTCATAGATTTAAGGCTAGATTACATTATAGACTCATGCATTCTGCAGAAGGCACAAGTTGTGAAATTCCTGTATTTTCATCATAGAACTGACATTCTTTTTCATGGGAATAAAGGGCCTCAAGAAGTCATTTAGTCTGTTCTCCTGCCCCAGACTGGCTATATCTAAACATTATTCATTCCTTGCACGTTTCCCTAAATTCTTTCAAAGCTCCAATGACAAGAGATTTTAGAATTTTCTGCGCATACCTACCCCTACCACTAGAAAGCTTCTCCTGCCCTCTACTACCAGTAGGTCCCAAGGGCTTTAGGTAGAATAAGCAGGCAGAGAGACTGGAGAACAGAACCCTTCCTAATACACTTGTTTTATCCAGACACTGGAAGAGTGTGGTGTTGAGGGGGCTGCCTGGTCACCCTGCCTCCCCGGCCGCAAGAGCAGAGGCCCCAGCTGAGCAGCTGGGCACGTCGGGGTGGTGGTCAGGCTGGACTGCAGCTCTGCTGAAGGCGACAAGCACTCGGCCATCCCTGGAGGGTGGAGAAAAGCACAAAGTTTGCTGTTCCACTGCTGACTGCAGTCACAACTATTAAAATCCTCCTCTTCTGAGATGTGCACGGCAGAGAAGGGCCAGAAACTCAGACCCTGTGACACTTAAGGTTGCCAATGACTGCTTCTTATTAATTTGCTAAAATAGTTTGTGGAAGAAGATCCCACACTTGCACAAAAGAGTTTGCTCTGCAGAGTCTAAGTATTTACAATGACTTTGAATTCACCTGCCTGTTCACATAAATAACCACAGATATGACTTATAGGGCTGCATTAAAAGGGGGCTTCCCTACGCATACACTGAAGAGGCAACCTCAGATCCCAATGTCCAAGCTAAGCCAGACCTACATGGTAAAAGAGGGGACAGGGAATGTACTGTAGTTAGTTAAAACGTGGGGGCATCTTCCTTCTGTGGCAACATTATGTAGAATCTAAAGCAGGAAAATGACATCTGTTCAGCGCAAGGAGGTGTCTTGACTCAAATTAATCCAAGAGCAGAGCACCAAAGTTTGCCACAATGTTCCCATGCTGCCTCCCCAGAGGCCCCCGAGAATGCTAACAATGCTGAAAACTGACAAAATCACTTGTGGTTTAACCGTAAGCCTGTGGGTTTCAGAGCCTGCGCAGGAATAATAAATCTTACACATAGCATGAATGCAACTGCCTGCTAAGAATACGGAGATAGATGCAAGGCAGTTTTAGCTTCTTTTGTTGTTCCAGCAAGCAAGAGGCACTCTCCTTTCTGAATGGGCAACAACAAAAACTACTCCTGTTCTCTGTTGAGCAGAAAGTTGCACAAATACAGAAGCTGATGAAAAACAGACCCAGATAACAATCTGAGTCAGATCTGCCACTGTCTTTAAACTAAATCTCATTAGCAGAATCAGAGAGGCCATGTGTAGGCACAGAGACCAGGCCAGCCCCCTTGCACTCTTCCAAGAGAAAATGGAGGAGAAAATGCTTCCCCACTCCGGCTGGCAGAAAGAGCAGCAAAAGCCACCAAAGCAGGGACAGCTGCACTGGGGAGACCAGCTTCTTTCCAGGCTGGAAAAGCTAGCTAGTGATAGCTTTATTCGAACCCATCTTCTCCTTCCCTCACCCTCTCTCCACGTCCTTATTCCCATTTATTCTTCCCCGAGAACTGCACTAAAAGATTGTGCTGAAGTGTTTATCTCCTATTGCACAGCTCCACTCTGCTTCTGCACCCTCCTCTGCTTCCTTAGCCTGATGCCTACCACGGCTATTTAGATGGAAACCATTTCAGAGCAGGGTCTGTCTGCTGTACCAACAGACAGTGGGGTCCTCTCTGGAATAGCTTGAAAGCATGACTGTAAAAAACACTGTTAACAATACTAAGAACTACAAAGAGCTCCATATGGGAAGTATGGAGCCACTGCACATATTTGTACTTGTTTGTTTTGGTCCTTTGTTATACATCCAGGTGGAGCTTGGTTGGGAGAGCCATTTTTTGTAAAACCAAAGAGGCTTCCTTTGCTGCCACTCCCACTACACCCAGCCCTAAGGCTTTGTTCTTGAGGCTTATCAGCCTTACAGACGCAGAGAGCAATCACACAGATTTCCTGAATAGCAGTGCACTGGATGGTTTTTGCAGAGCTCTGCATAAATAACTTTGAAATTGAGGAAATGCATTGGAAAAAAGTGGACTTGAAAAAAAAAAAATAGAGTCTCTAGGACTTGCCTGACATTCAGAGTAGGAACTCCAGCACACGACCCACGGCCAGGAGGGCCCAGGTGGCCAGCTGGGGTGCCACAGGACAACGGGGACACAGAGGAGTAGCTGCATGGGGAGGGAAACAGTCACCAAAGCACCGCAGCCGGGGCAGCGGACACCTCTCTGCAGAGCACACAGGAGAGAGGCTGACGCTGTCTCCCGCTCCAGCCACCTCAGAAAGGGCTGCAAGAAGCAGCTGACCATTTCCTACTATATCCTTGGATGCCATCTTTTAATGTGCCAAAAGCTGCAGAAAGAAGACACCTGACCAGAAGGCCAGGATCAAGTCCTGCTGCTGGGAAAAACTTACAGCAGAGGACACTAAAAGTCAGAGAGGGTGAATAAGGAAAATTAATTTCCTAGCTTTCACCTTGATTACTTGCATATATTCTCCTCTTCCTGGCCTTTGCAGATTCTCTTTGGGATCTAAAGAGAGTCAAGCTGGTTAGAGAGAGAATGAAAACGCGAGGTGCCCTTGGGGTTAGGTTGTCAGAGGGCTCAGAGGCCCTCAGCCAGCTCTGGGAACAGGAACATCCGCCTGTCGCGAAGCCATGAGCCACAGCTGAAGTGGGTGCATGCACAGTGGGACGTATTTGTCAAAACAGGAAAGGCACAGCATTTTCTGAACTACTTCAGTTTAGTTTCTCCTTGGAGATAAAGGCATCTGGATAACTCTGAGCTTACCGGCTGTGGGAAGATCCAAGTCTGATAGAAGGGTCATCAGTAACATTTGACATTAAAGTTCTGCATGAGCTTACTGCTGTGTTCTGATACTCATGATTGAAAAGTGCCTTGGAAGACCCCACTATTATTCAACCCAAAAGCAGAAAGAACCATGAATCATATCCATCAAAACCGAGCATTTGGTTTTCAAAGAAAAAGAAACTCTTAATGTTCTATAGCATCCATGCCACAACTAAAAAGACAAAGCAAAAGACTTGCTCTAGGATGAAAGACCCCTTTGTACCAATGCTTCCTAATCTGATTTCAGAAGGGCCAGACGGAAAAGGCGATCAAAGCCAAGCGGGTGGGGTAGATACAACGCCAGTTACACTCCTGAAGAGCCACATTCCTTCCTCAGAGGAAGGACAGGAATACATTATTATAATTGAATCAGCTAGGAGGTAGCAGAGGAAACTAAGACTTGTGGAACCAGGTATAGCTAACTGCTACAACTCCCACCAGAAAATAAAATCTGTTAATACTCCAAGAATTATATAGCAACACTCATACAGCCAAATTCTGGGTAGTGAGCTCATTACCTAACAAGTCTCCAGAAAATGGGAGAGGTAATATTTAATTAAGATTAGCCTGGCGCATTTTTGAAACGTTACGGTTCCTATTTTTCCACAGGACAAAGAAAACAGTCTGCAACAGACATTTTCTAACATGTTATTTTGCCTTTGGGTTCTGGTAAAAGGTCACCTCTCAGAGAACAGAATTAAAGTATGAACAGCTACGTTCTGCCATCATTCTGACCTTACCTGTCATCAATAGAGTCCACTTTCTCCTGGATTTTATCAGAGTTAATGTTCCCATCACTAACTAGCCTCCTGCCAGTCTCTACAACTGCATTGATCTTTTCTTCATTGGCATCCATCGTGGTCATGAAATCCTCCTGTTTTTTAATAGCAGCTTCTGCTCCTTCCAAGGTAGTGGGCATTTCCGTGTGCGCCAAAACATACTCCTGTGATTAAAGCATAAATCAGAGAGATAAAAGTATTACACTCAGGCTATGCTGTCTCCTCCAACAACAGATTCACCACATATGAAAAGAAACATCTCCCGAGAAAGGTCAGAAGTAAAATACAAAAAGCAAGTTATAGTTAAAAAAAGGGCAATTTATCTGTTTGTAGCTCTCTTGCCAAACGACCTTGTTTGTTAACTGCTTGCAGTGTACGGTGCCAACCTGTAGAAAGGAAGTAAGGCGTATCTTGACCACTTGCCTGGTTATTAAGAAATGCTTCTGCTTGCTTGGTATCTCTGAGAAATAGCTGGTAGGCATGAGACTGGGAAAGGAGATTTTGCCTGTTCTCCCACATTTTGTGAAGCTCATTCCATCCAGTGTCCAAAGCTTGTAGGCGCTGGCGTAAGAACATGTACTGAGCGTCAGTTTGCCCTTGTGTCACCATCTCACCCATGTCCCGCATTTTCTGGTAATCTTCCTCATAATTGTTGATTTCATTCTTGATATTCTCATGTTGAGTCAGCAGCTTCTCAGCCTCTGTCAGTGTGTTGGGCATATCTTCGGATGCAATTGCGGTCTGCGTTCTGGATAGCCAAGACTGGAAGTCATCCAGATCTCTCAGGAACTGTTGCAGTTTGCTTGCCTCTCCAAGGGACTCTTCCCGGTTCTTGAGGGTGGTCTTCATTTCTTCCCATACGTCGTTGATTTCTGCGAGCCGTGAAAGGATAGCCTGTGCCTGGTCAGGATGCTCTGATTCCAACTTTTCTGCCTCTTTTTGAAGGTCGCTTAGCTTGGCTTCGATGGCTACCAGGTCACGTTCCATGCCCGTCAGCTTCCTCTGCAGGGCCATCACTCCAGCTAGATCATTACCCAGATCTTGTGTGGATTCGATCACTTTGGTCTTTTCCCTGATCCAGGATTTGGTTTCATTACATTCAAGATGGTAGTTCTGGATACTCAGAGCAGAGAGCAGAGCATCCTTCTTCCTATCTACCAGTTCTCTGAACTGGCTCCATCTGAAATTTGTGAGGAGAGAAAAGCAGAGAAATTGAGATTTGTGTATAATACGGGAAAAGGATACGGCAACGTTGCTGAGTGAGCAGTTGTTCACGTTAGCTTGGTAAGCCATGAAATAACCTAGCCATGGTTTTTTCAGTCCTTCCCATATCATCAATAGTTTTAGCAAAACAACCGTTAACCAAGCTATGGCATATATTAGAATATGACAAGTACCAGCAATATTGAGCCCTTAAAAGTATAACGTTTCCTCAAGTGAAAAATGGCTAGTTACATCTAACTTTCACACTAAATGTAGTCTCTCGGTTTATTTTTAAGCCAAAAAATGAGTGAGTTTACATGAAATTATATTGGCTTCTTTTTTATCATAATAGTCATTACAGTGAATTTCCAGCTCTCAAATCAAGGTACCGATACACTCAGGACCTGATTGAAGCCAATAGCAAAACTCCATCTGTTGATTAAATACTTGAAAGACACAGCTCTTTTTCCTTCTGAAGCTTTAAAGGCCTACATTGAAGATACTTCAGGTAACAGTATCAGAATATCTTGAAAAACACGTATAAGAAAGACAAACGACCCCACCCTACTTGTTTCAGCCAGTATCGTGTTCATGAGCATGAGGCCTTCACTTACCTTGTGTTGAGTTTATCTTGCTGTGCTTTGATCTCCTTCTCACTTGGATGGCCGCTGTGCATTAGCTGTCTAGCAATTTGGTTCACTACTGCAACACGGGATGCCTGATTGTTCATTTCTGGTTCTAAGCTTTCAAATCTGGAGCGGGGGGAAAATAAAAAAAAAACCAAACAAAAAAAGATCACACAGGCATTAGAGAATCTGAGCCACAGGCAAGCTGAGAAAGGTAGCTGGTGTAAAAAAACTTCTACGCAGTATTCCCCAGACTTCCCGGTAAAGGCATTCTCACCTGTGCTGGATCACTTCCAGGTCCTCCAGCTTCTCTGGAATCTGCATATTATTCAGCCACTTCTCCTTTTCGTCAATCCAAAGCTCACAAGCATCTGCCTCACTGAACATCTTATAAAGAGCAAGGGTATCCTGCAAGGCCTGTTTACGCAGCCGAGTCAGCTCAGCAACCTCTTTGTATCTTTCCTCTATTCCGGACAACCTGCCCTGCACATCTGGGGATCCGGCGTGTTCCTGTGGTAGAGCCTTTGCTTGCTCGTGAAGCGAGTCAATGGTTGGCCGGTAGCTCGCAATCTCTTCAGCCACATCTTTGTGTTTCTTGACCAAGGACTGAGTGGAATATTCGTCGTGGCCAACATCATTGCTGGAGACAATTTTGAGGATGTCCAACATCCATGCATCGATATCATCAGCGTCAGCCTGGAACTGGTGAAGGAGAGAGGCTTCCTCCAGGCGCTTCTTCCTAATGGCAGATAACTGTTCCAAGTTAGCCCACTGCTCCCGGATATCCTTAATTCTTTCTCTGATTTTCTCAGACCCAAAATGCTCCTCCGCAATCATGTCTTCACCTTCTTTTATCGCTTGCTGAAAGTGGCCGCTACGACCACTCATTTCGTCTTCAAACGCCTTATGTTTACTCAAGAGACGGACGACGCTGGTTAGGTCCTTCCCATAGTCATCAGATGACAGGATCTGTTCCTTCTCCCTGATCCAACCCTCTTCTTCAGCCATTTCCCAGAAGAACTTCCAGAGGCGCCGGGACTCCTCCAGGCGGGCCCGGCGCTCAGCTGCGAGCTGGCACAGCTCTTGGTAACAGAACTCCATGTGAGCGACGCGGTCCCTGATAACCTGCGGGTCACACGGTTTGTAACCTGTTCAGGCAGAGAACGGACATTACAACTCGGACCCATTCATTTTCATCTCTACAGCTGGGGCATACACAGAGTTCTTAATTCCTGCTTGTTCCATCTACAAGTTTATGTAAAAGAATTCGTAGTTAGTCTCCTGAAAGTGAGCGTGAACTATTCAAGCTCCACCATACAATAACACAGATCAGAAAATGCTGTTCTTTGCATAAAGACAAAAAAAAAACCCAAAAGGAAAGATATTCCTGACTGTTTTCAGTGAAACAAAATTCACTGCTCCAGATTTATACCAGCTTCATACACACAACTGCACAAAATTAACATCATTTATTCTAGCGAATGACACTGGTTTAGTGGAATTGCTTTTGTTTAGCATAAACTGGGACAATATCAGACTGGGTCCAATAATTTGTATTGTTTGCATTAGAAACACAGAACGGGGAACTAATGGTGACTACTACAAAGTTACAGCAGCTGCTGGTTAGGAGCATGACATCCCATGCAAAACACAATGCCACAATGAATTCTCGAGCAAATACCTGTACAAATTAATCACTGGGAGTAAAGAAGAAACAAATGAAGCTGGATTCTCTTATTCTGGTGCTGAATTTAACCTAACGTGCCTTGCAGAACTAACGAGGCTCATAGACAACCTCGTACATAATTAAGCCAAAGAAGGATGTGTTGTCTGCTAGTTACCTTCTCCATCGGTGGCAAACTTCTGTGCAGATGCATTGACCCCTCTCACTCTCTCAGCCTGAATAGCAATGTCAGCTTCCACAAGAGCATGTTTCTGCAACAGGTCTTCAACTCCTAACAAATGTTTGCCATAGTCTTGAGACAGCAGAAGCACCTGATCAAAATGTAAAAGACAAGTAAAATGGGCTGAAGGCCATAAGCTGTTTGTTTCTTCATGACTCCAGGCATTACGCTGTTCTCTGTCGTTACATTGATTTCAGTCCAGAGAAACACCAGGCCCACAAGGAGAGCTATTTCAAATGTATAAAGACATGGCTGATAGGAATTTGAGCCAATATTTTTAAAATCGCTGGCAACCATGAAGAACTTGACTGCTCTTTAATGCAGTTTTAAGTCTAGGATGACGAGAAGCTAAGTTAGCTCGGCAGGACCAATGAAAAGCACTCAGTCCAGGTGCTGCGAGCTGCCACTGAGCTACGCACAACTTACTTTCCTCCAACAGCTTCCAAGTTCTGCTGGCTGATGGACAAGAACAAAGTCACGGCCCTCTCCCTTCCCAGATCCCAGCAGAACAGGCAGGAAGAAATTCATGCTTTTTAAAGCACAGAAGTGAAGAGGGGACTCGTTCCCCAGGTAAGCTGTGATGAAGAGAGATTACTGAATTCCCTTTCACCAAAATCGTCATCCTTACCCAAGCACTGTGACCAAAGCCTCTGGCCCTTACGAGAGAGGCATGAAGCTGAAAAGCAGCTTTTTACAGCGGTGAACTTGTTCTTTTTCCTTACTTGTTTTTAATCCTTATTTTAAAAAAATTGTCCTAAGGTATAAGGAATTTGTTCACTGCTCTTGAATGTGTATCTTCTGCATTCGTCTATTAAACCAGAGAGGCAAAATGAATCTTAAAAATTTACAAAAAAGGATATCTACACATCTCCAAAATATTTGGCCTACATTCTCAAATGGCTAACACCTACCTTCATCTCATCCATCCAGTCCATAATGTACAGCATTTCCTGGAAAATCTTTTGCAGACCAAGATTCATCTCCAGCCGCTGTCTCCGTGCCCTGAGCAGCTCCAGGAGATACTCCCATAGGCGTATAACATTGTCCTTTCTCGCAGTAATACGTTTGATATCATGGTAATTTTCAGTCTCAAGCTCCTTCGCAACCGCAACCACGGCCTGGACTCGTTCTTCATAGGCTGCGATGTCTGTTTCAATGGCCTCATGCTTTTTAGTTGCGGCTTCTACCGCTGGAAGGTCAAAGCCAAAATTATCCTGTAAAGACAGAGATGCTTCTTCAGTAACGGCTGCTTAGGAGAAAAGCCCTGCTGCTCACAACATGATTTCCGATTGTACAGAATACACTTGTTAGCAAATTTGGGATCTCAAAATGCTCTGAAAAGTCGTCTTTAATAAAATCAGAGATACCTCCGATAACCAGAGAACCACTGATAAAATCAGAGATATCATTTACTACCTTTGGGGGAAGAATCATGGTGGCCATCAGGATTAAGCTGGGGGTTTGCATTTTTTTAAAGTCATCTCTAATACTAAAAAATAAAATTAATTCCTGGGCTAATTCCACTGAATTGACCAAACTATTCAGATGAAGAAAATCTTGACTATGGGTAGATATTTTCACATCAATATCTCCTGAGTACAGACCAACAGCTTCATGGAAGGGATATCCCAAACGCATTAAAGACAGGATATACAGTACATACACATATACACTAAAGATACACTGGCATACACATACAACAAATATAAATATACATAGATTCAGTAAAATATGAGGCACAGGGGAAGAAATGTTCTCTTTGCAAGAACTGTACTCTATAATTACTCATGAGAATCATTTTAGTCACACAGACAATTTCTGAAAGCAGCACCTGAGAAACGAGACGTTGATTTTCACTCAGCCAAGTTTCTCTCATAGCTGCCTTGCGATCAAATCTGCGTGCAAGTTGTTCCAGTTTCTCTTGTCTGATGAGCTCATTTCGCAGTGCCAGTTCTCTTTCATGTTCAGCTTTTTCCAGTCTTTCCCAGGCCTGAAGATGCGGAGAAAAAACATGCGTCTTCTAAACACACATTCTTATAGGATTATGATAAATCACATCATCTTTGCATGAAATCAGGACTGAAGTCAGTACAGCGAAGTTTCACAAAACTGTCTTATTTACTTATATGCCAATAAATCTGGTTTGTATAGGCTGGCCTTACACCTTGTCTGCTAATATAAGCGCATGACTTAAAATTTTTTCTCACTTCATTCATTCATTTTCTGAGCAAGGGGTATAAGACTTGTTTCAGATGCATTTTCTCGCATTCATTTGGGTTTTGCCTCCAACAAAGCCTAAGCAAATCACCTGGCTTAAATGTGTAAGAGTCTTTGTTTAAAAAAAAAAAAAAAAGCTTCTGAGCACTACTCCCAAATAAGCAGATTCTATCTTCCGCCTTTAGGAAATGAGAATTAGAGATTCATGCCCTCTCACCTCGAAAATCAACATACAATTGTTGTTCTTTACTACACCCACTTTGGGAAAAAAAAAAAACACAACTGCAGAATTCGGTTACTTTCGGTGCACGCAAGTCCTTTTTTCCCCCTAAAGCCAAAAGTTGTTCACATGCATGACATTTGTATTACAAAAATAAAAAGTCTTAGAAGCATATTGAAAGCCAGCTAATCACCTTTCAGATCTTCTTACAAACAACGAAAATACCCACAATTAAACACCAACTACCCTAAATTCTTCTAAATCCTAACAGATGTGAAACAAAACTGCCTGAAACCCAAGTATTTTAGGCATTCCCAGGCCCAGGGGCCAAATGCAAACGGAGGGCTGTGCAGTTTACTGCTCTCTAGGACGCAGGCTGAGGCCACAGACGCCCACAACAGCTGCTCTGGGAATGCCAAGCATGATCAAACACAAACGAGGAAAGCTCACAGTTTTAAGTTGTTTGTTATCCTCGAGGGAGCTTGTCAGCTCTGCTGCTGTTCTGCCAGCTGCACCAGCGTGAAAAATAGCTGCATAAACCCCGAGAGGGAGCCCACAAGATCGGCCACGGCGCTTCCTTCGCTCTCCCACGCCGCGGGCAGCGGGGCAAGTGGGGAGGGCTGCAATACCTAGATATTGCTGCTACCTTCTGTCGATTAACTCTAATAGCCAGGACCGCGGAGGAGCAAGGCAGGGCTGTGAGATCCAGAACCAACCGCATAGAATGACAGAGCACTTTTCCACTGCAGGTCTTACAGAAGTTGAGGATAACCGGGGACTTGGTTCAGATTAGGGAGTCCCAACTCTAAGAAAAGGTCACCCCACCTCTCCCACCCCTTATGGCCCCCCACATCAAGGCTGGAGATAGCAAACGTGTTTCTTCCCAGTACACTGAGACTGAAAGAAAACAACAAACTCCCGAGTCGCACAGGAGGAGCTGGCTCAGTTTACCTTGTTAATGTCAGAGATGAGTTTGCCCTCCCTCGGCATGTATACTTTCTGATTGTTGGCTCTCATTTTGCTTTGGATGGTAAAAAGCAGCACTTCTAGGTTTCCTTTTTCTGTAAATCTAAACAAAATTTTGCAAAAGAATTGAGTTACAATAAAGCTTTCATTGCTACTAAGGTATTATAAAGCACTTCCTTAAAATATTGACATTATGAATGGAGCATTCAGATAAACACCTTCATCTTGTGTGAAAGCTGGAAGCAATTGAAATAGCCCACACAGCCCCTGGAACCAGTTGGGTCAAACGGCAAAAGAAACTTCACAGAAGTTAGTTGTTTGTGTGTTTAGATTTAAACCCCCTCAGGGGACAGAAGACTGCATATTTTTTTATTCTACTACGTGCACTGCCCCGGTTTACTCTATCAACTCAAGAAGTGGAAGTTTTATTTAAAGCTCGCTGCAGTCAATAAACTCTTCCCACTGCTTCCCCTAAGTTGTATGCCTGGGAAATAAACAAACTGTATAGGTACTAGGGAATAGACTGCCATTTTAGAAGATGTCTGGATATTCGGTAATGTTTTGGATCGTGATTATTATCCATTAGAACTTATATTAGACAAAAATAATAAACAGATCCAATATCATAATGCTAAAAGAAACTTTCCAGAAATAAGTTGCACAGTCGGGGTTATATCGGTTTCAGTAAGCATAGCTATGTTTTACAAAGCCAGGCACACTTCCTCTTGATTTTGGATAAGCAGCAAGATTCTTTTAATAGCGGTGTATTGGCATTGTACACTGCTAGCAATCCTGACTGGCGATACTACTATACTAACACGGTATGCTGCTACCACTCCTATTACAAGGCAGGCAGCTCAGCAAAGCGGCGGCTTCCAGGCCTCCGAGGTCCCGCAGGTGACACTTGTTGTTGTTGTTACTATCAGAACGTTGAATAGCATAAAGCAAACAGGCCCCGAGTAACCATGACGAGCGCCAACTAGAAATACGATATCTGGGTTTGTTCAGAAAAATAAATTCTTAAGCCAAGATTAAAATTACTTGGATGTGTTTGTTTTTAAAAAAAAAATCAACGACCGACTAAAACAAAACAAGACCACTGTTGTTTTAAGCCAAGAGTAAAATTACTTGGGTGGTTTCTCCACTGTGCGGTAAGTGTTGAATGCCTGTAGCTGCTGCTGCACACCAACTAGCGAGTTGGCAAATTTGCGATTGTTGAGGATGATAATGGTTTGCTCAATCCACTCCAGAAGGTCAGAAGCCAGCGATTCGTATTTTTCAATCATTTTCTCCGTTTCAATGGCGTTGTCAAGCACCTGCAACAAGCAGCACAACATAACACCAATAACGAGGGCAGTGCTCTTCTGTCATTTTAACCCAACAAGCTACATAAAAGCCACTGTTGAGAGACTTGACTTATGAATCAGAGCACTCGCTCCTGAGCGCCGCAGGGGCGGGGAGCTCTGAGGAATGAGGGCTCTGCATTTTTCAGCAGCGAATTCCCATGATCCCACGGCAATAGAGGGGCAGCGCCGAGGCTCACAAAGGGATTCACGTTCAGTCTGCCAGCTGTGAAGATGGGGGCAACCTGGCCAAAGGGCAGAGAATGACCGCACATTTTTTAAATGACGGACTTTTCTGGGCCCCAGAAGAGACAGACAACCCAGAGGGTGAGGAGCAGTTAATGAGAAAGGCAAAGCAGCACGGGTGCAGAATTAAGAAGCAAAAATAAAACACCAGCCAAATGTTTTCTTATACGAGGCAGCTGGAAATTAACTACTCCTCACAGTCACATGGGAATATTTAACATCCAAAACACATTCAAAAGCAAAACTAAAAACTACCATACAGTGGACTCAAAAAACTAACACCCCCCCAAAAAAAAAAAAACCACCAAAACAAACCAGAAAGATTTCAACTGCTTTATAACAATTTATAATTTGAACTCGCAAACCTTTCCAATACGTTTTCCTTCAACAGCTAAAGCTTTCATCTTGGAGAAGTAGTGGTAATATGTCACCACATAGGTGATGATTGACTTTTCATCAGGATGATCAACACTGATATCTGCAAACCAAACAAGAGTTGTCTTAGCGTACTAAGGGTGCACGGGTTAAAACAACAAAGCTAGTAATGCAACGAGGCTGCATTTAAGAGTCAGAGAGATGGGTTCAGTGGCAGTTCAGCTCCTAAGATTTACATCCTAATCAGAAATAAATTCAGCAGCTTTGGACTGGTTCTGGATTACTCGGTGTTGCACAGTTTGGACTCTGTCACTAAGTAGCGCTCCTTTATCTCTTCATCTTAGCGCGGACTGCGGTTAAAGCTCGTGTCTGTGGGCTAGGGGCCTTTGAATCTTAAGAATCAGGCTTCAGACTTTGCCACACCTTGTGCACAGCCAAATAACTTCTCTAGTGTCTGTGTGAGCTGACAGAACTACTGTCAGTTGAGAACTTCGATGCTCTATCAGTATTCGGAGAGAGGAATTCAAACCTAATTGTATGTCTGTCCAGGCAAATCTTCTGAGAGCTACAGATGGAAAACAAGTTATTTCCTTTCCTGCAGCAATTCTGAGGCACTGGAAAATAAGCAAGAAGAAACTCGCCCAAACACATAGCCTCTCTTTGCCCTGTGACAAGAAAGTTTCTTGTCCTAGCATTGCGAGCACGCCTTCCAATACGCATGAGCACGCACGCTCTCGTGAAAGCACAGGCTAAAATTCAGTGACAGTCTGCGAAAGCACCTAACTATTTGCTGACATCCACGCTGTTCATCTTCCAGCTCACAGAAAGTGTTTCTCAGAGCAGATCAGAAGGATGCCTCTAACTGGAATGATGTTATGTATACATGGCCAGTCCCCTGATCTTGTCAGGTGGGGGAAAATAAACACAGGATTAAGGGCTCCTGCGCTACCGCTGCTCAGTCCTCTGCAGGAGACATCTTGCATTCTCCCCTTCCCTCTCTGGCTGTATCACCAGATGAGTCAGCAGCATCCAGCTTCTCTTTAACACAAAAAGCTATCACAAAGCTGTGCCCTGCTATAAGGAGCGGTGGGAGAAAAGAGCCCGAAAGAGCCCGCCGTGAAGTGCTGAAACTGCAGGAATTCTTACCCTCGGGGTCCAGGAGCTTAGTAAGACCAAGGTGTTGCTCTGCGAGGTTAAAAGCATTCTGCAGATTGTAGTGTGCATTTGATTTCTTCAGCTTGTCAAAATCAATCAGATCAGGCCTAGACAGGATGGAAAATTCTTTAGATTTCCCAAAGCACAGTGCAGCCACCCTCAAATGAACAAATGAACTAAAATCTGCAATCCTCAGAAAACCTGGCCCCTCATGCTGCCAAGGTTTCGCTCGCCCAGTAGCCCTGTGCGGTTCAGTGGTAGTATTAAAGAAACGAAGTAACGCCTAGCACGTGCCATGGCAGAACCTAGCCCGCGGCAAAAAACGGAGGCTAGTTTACCAGGGATAAAGGTGACCTGGAAACGAAAGGAACACATTTGTGGTCACACAGTCTCTCCTCCTGCCCGTCTAAGTGTGCAAGCCGTCCCAGTAACTTCCCCTGAGCGTGCCAATGAGCGGCATCCCCAGCCATGTCAAAGTCTAGCACCAGATTCTGCCAGCCCTGCGGAGGGATTTCCTTCCCCTCCAGGCTGTTGTGTGTCGTGTCCCCTCCCGCCCCCCAATTCTAGGCGACCAGACCCGATCAGTGGTTACTAAACAAGGTACAAAAACTTTTCTTCCAACCTGGTCAGTCACAAACCAAAACAATCGCGTGTATAATTTATTCTCTTGAAACCAAACACAACCTGTTTTGACTTGGGATGTGAGAAACTGTTGCCCAGATGAGCTCACAGGGACCGCAAGAGCTGTAAAGCTCTAAAACAAGGCAAGTGGCTGTAAAACTCTCAGCAATTCTTCAACTTTCTCTTCTCCACAGATTTTAAACTCAAGCTGCAAGGTAACTGCAAAACCCAGTGCACGCCGCAACAGTCCAAGCTTTCAAAATCCATAAAGACGTTTACCCACACGTACCTGTGCTTATGTATTAGTGCGTTGAAAGCCATCCCGTCCCTCCAGCTTGTTGTAAAGTTGTGAATGTTGACATTGGGGTAACTGACAGAACAAAAACCAAAGAGAGCGCCATCAGTATAGCATCCCTGCTGCACCTCTGCACGCTGTCACTAAAGGCTGGCTGCAGGAGTGACACACGTATTGTAAACCTAAGGGTGGGATATTGCCATCCCGCGATGGACAATCTATCATCATGACTGTACTCTCATCAGAGGCTGACCCTAGAGGTAAGCCCACCTCATTTACTCTTGTAAACCCCACACATTCGATATGCATTCCAGAGAAAGGCTCTAAATGAACTTCGAAGTAATCACTTGAAGCTACAGTTTTATAACGCGCTGCCCAACCTGCAGCCTGTGAGGTTTCAAATCCCTACAAGTCTAAGGCCTGCTCCTGATTTAGCTGCTGGCAAAGAATCATTTTCAGGTACTCAAAATATCAAGTTCAAGAGCAGAGCAGTAACAGCTGGAGGAACAGAGGGGAGTAAAACCTGATGGCTGCAGGTGCCACAGGAGCAGCGATACGTCAAGTTTTCCTTGAAGTTGTCTGCGGTCCCAGGGCATCTCCAAGGCCTGACCCTAGTCACTGCCGGACTTCGAAACAAAGCACATACGATAGCCACCTTTGTGCCCCAGGGGTACACAGATGCAAAATTAATTTGTTTGGCGATCTGGGTATTTTGCAAGTCTCCAAAAACTTCAGGCTGCTCACAAAACACTTTCATAAGAGTTCTTGGAAGGAGAAGATGAAGTACCACTAGAGTAATGCTGAAGTGCCCCAAGTCATCACAGGGACATCCAAGTTTCACAAGGGAAACATACTGCATCTCTACAAATGGATATTTAATTACGCAAGAAGGTTACTGTCAGAGCAAGACATTTTGGAAATATTTCCATATACATGGAAAGAGGGAAAAGTTGGCGGCAAACATCTGAAGCATCGTTATTTCTTCAGAATAGGGTGAAAAAGAGTCAGCATATTACTATATATTCATGGATTACCAGATTGGTATGTTTATCACACAGCATTAATATAATAAATTCAGAATTTTCCGACTTGTAAACATCAATTCACTTCTCCTGGTTGAATCCACTTAAGGAGAGATACGTGTTTGCCCATTTAAAATTATTTCAATGAAAACTCAAAATGCTGTCAGAGCTTTAGATAATCACTTAATCCACACTCACCCAGCTGTCTTCATCTGGCACCACAAAAGCAAAGCATCTTTAGCAGATTTCTTCTCCTTGTTGTCCTCAGTTTCAACACTGATATCTTGGATCTAAAATTAACATAGATTTAAATATTTCTCTGAGAAAAAACATTGGTTTCCTTTTTGAAGAGATGAAAGGAATTGTATCAGAATATAAGCAACAATGGAAAGCTACGAGGGCAGGCGGGGTGGAAGTAGGTGAATGCTTTTCCCCATTTAAGAGCATTCATGTCAAAAGAAAGCTTCATCTGCCCTTATTTTACTGGAGGATTACTCTTTGTTTAGTCCATTGACAAAACAGTTTAAACTTCACGAGAAAATTGATATAGGGCAAACCCTGCCCTATACAGCATTACGGTTTCACCCGACGAGGTGTCTCCTGCGGGATGCTGAGCACATGGGGCTCGGGGGTGCAGCAGGTACAGGATCCCATGAGGGGATCCACAGGCAAAAGCTAACCCCGAGTTTCACAGGAGCAAACAATTTTGGAACTTCAGGCTTGGAGGAAATAGCGTTTGCCCTTAGCAGCATCACAACTATATATTCCAGATTCTAGGCTGTTATCCAGTTTTTAAAAAGAGGAAAAAGGGGGGAAAAAAAAAAGGAGGGGGGGGAAAAAAAGGGAAACACTTTTTACTTCATATAGACAAATATATGTGATTTTGTGGATAGAGTTCACTGCTTTTTAAAAAGAGTATTGTAGCTTCAGCAAGTTCCACCGTGTCACTGAAAGTTAGGCAGACACCTTCATATTAGGAAAACACTGAGCAACACCAAAATTAAGAGAATGTTAAAATTATTAAATATTTATTACTTTCCAGCCTTTTGTAACTGAAGGCAAAGACCAATGTGCAGCTTGCTGGAAAACAAGAAACCTCAGCCTTTAGCTGGGGACACTAAAACAATTCCTCTGGGCACCCTTAATCTGCTTCAGCGCCAAGTCAGCCAGGTTCGCAATAATCACCGCAGAGATGAAGGGCAGCTGAGGGCAGCACTCCCTCCCAGGTCTACAAGAGCGTATAGGTCTATGACTGGAGCTTTATTGTTATTAGTCATTTAAAAATAAAACTGTATGACTCTCCACACAGGAAACTCCCATTGGCTGCCACTACAGATCAGCAGCCACGTGAAGACTAATTTATCCTCTCCCCTTAGCTCTGGACCATGTCCTGCCCGACGCTAAGCACTTTTCATTCCCATCATCTCGGAGGGCCTGGAGCACGCCACTCTTAAAAAGCACAACGAAGTATATTCCAGACAAGTCTGGAAAACTCAAATGTGTGTATATCTGTGTATGTATACATCTTTACCTGGAATCTCAGGATAATAGTCCAAATAAGGCCAAGTGTCAGCCTGTGATTCCCATCCACAATATCGTGAGATCCCATGTTTTCTAGGTGCACTCTCTGCTCTTTCAGGAACTGGAGGGCTTTATCAACATTCTCCAGGCAATGGATGCGCATCCTTCCCTTAGTTGGTTTAGGCTAGAAGGTAAAAGGGAGAAAAAAAACATGTATTACTGCAGACGGAAGGGAAAAAAAGTGCTTGTTAACTCTTGAGTCCAGGCAGGTGAGTCACCACGTTGTCCACTCCCAGCCAGCAACACCGTATGCATTTGTTCTTCAAATTCAGTGGACAAAACCGCTCCTTGCACCTTACATTTACGCAAGGCTAATGGTAGCACGTGTCAAACCCGTGGTGGAAATGCCAACATCCCAGACCTGAGCTGCCCACACTGGGCGCCAATTTCGTTTTCCCTTCAAAGTACATTGCCTGCTTACTTCCTTCATTTTCTCCATCTAGTATAATTCATTCACTAGCTAGAAGACAAAATTATTTTGTTAGGTTAATGCCACAGCTGTTACATTTTCCCAAGATGCTTTTTTCCTCCAGCAAAAGGCCTCCAACACTTAAAAAGAAGATTCTGCAAAGCTAAAGATATGAAACAAACTGCTAACCGGCACAGACACTCAACAGAGGGAACTGGTAATGAATGCTCCAGAGAATATCTGTCAATACAGATACAGGCTCTCCAAAAAGGCAGCTCAGATTTGGACCGTAAGCTATGCAGTAAAAGTCCTCGAGAAAGAAATGTCATTGCTTGGTTTTGGTCAGTTGAAGTAGGATAAACGGTATGAAAACAACAGAAGAGATTTATTCCAAACAATTTCTTCATAAGAAAAGAAAATAAAAATTTTCAGCCACACCAATGTAACACAATTTTATGAAGGCCCAGTGCAAATGAAAAAAGCCATCAATATATTACCAGCATGTAGAAGCCTGCTGTAAAACCGAATAAAATTAAAGGAACTTCGTTGTGCAGATAAGGATTACAGCTGAATAGCCTGTTCAGTGCTCACCGAGATGTCACCAAAGGTACTCAGCCAAACTACTCATTGACATAATTTCCTTGTTTTCTGCAGCGAACGTAATTAACTGGCCATGGAAATAGCTCAGGCAAAATCCTCGCCTCAGACGGCATTCAAGGGGAAGAGTTTCAGCCGGAACCATATTACGGTCCCTAGAAACAGCAGTCTGTCAAACAGCGTGTCATAAAGATGAAACGTTTGCTAGAAAGATGCCCTTCAGGACACGTAAACGCCCGAGGCCATTAGTTTCACTTCAGCTTTCTGTTAGCACGGTTCTCCTCCAGCGGCCGGGTAACGATGCAGAGAAAGTCAACCCACAACTCCCAGCAAGGGCGAAAATTTCCAGAAACCTGCCACTGCTTTTGGGTACACAAGTCCCTCCGACGAGGCACAAATTACACCTACGCCCTAGGCACGCACCGTACACCCCAAATGCTGCTGGTATGGGGTGAAGTGGTGAGCCAGAGTGAGGTGACATGGTCGGATGAAACCCGTCGGAGACCCCTCGCTATCAGCGGGGACAATCCGAGATCTATCCTTTTGCTGGTATCATCAGTCACCCAGGAGTGTGGTAAGCTGGACCAAAGGTTTAACTTAATCTTGCAAAATACAGGTAGGAAGGCTGTTCCCAGGGCGGGAGCGGAGCGCCCAGCGGCGGGGGAAGGCGGAGGCGGAAGGCAGCTGCCGGCCCCACGGCTCGCTCCGGCCCGCTGCCACGCCTGAGCGCCCCAGATCCGCTCCTACAGGGTGTGCTCGCTGTTACGACGATGGTCCCAAAACGCAGGAACGATTGCTAAGCTGCAGCGGCAGACCTGACCCTGTCCCCCCGCCTTAACGCAGCCCTTCTCACTTACCTAAGCAGTAACTGCGCTGCCTCTAATGCCTCAAGTTATTGAGCAGAAAATGGTTTTTAAAGCTCTTTTTCCGCTCTCAGAAGCTCCAGCACCAAGGTGACAGAGCTCACAGCACTCACATTAGATGCTTTCTTTAGTCTGAGACCACCTGCTCCCACCCGCACGCTGTACGATGACACACTCTCCAGTTAAGAACCCAGTATACCTAACCTTCGGGTTACTGGGAGGATTTTTTTCTCCCACGAACGCAACGACTGCACGCGAAGCAGCAGAGCACGCACAGTAAACCTGAACAGGACACTGCAGGCGAGTGTTCTCGGGAGCAGGCTGACATATCTTCCTAGTGCTCCAGGACGAGGTGTGCTTTCCAGCTCAGAAATCCCCTGTTGGGGCTGTAACAGCTTACTAACAGCGTCACCTAGGGCTGTTCGAACTATGACTTATTAACGGTCCGAGAAGGCGCTTCACGCTTCTGCATGGACAAGAATGACAGTGCCGCCCGGCCAAAGAAACGTCGGGCACCGCAAGACGACGGAAGGGTCGATCGTTCCGTCCCTCCGCGCGGGCAGGCCACACGGCTCAAGCTACCCTTCTGCAGCGACAAGAGGAAGAGGCGCCCGGGTCCGGTTTGCACGAGGTGGGGCCGCGCTTGCCACACTCCTGCACAGCCTCGAGCCGAGACGCAGCCAGACGCGGCTTTGACCTTCGCTGGGCCAAGGCAGGTCCAGAACTTCACCAGGAGGAAAGCAGGCACGCTGAATGCGTCGTTTATTGTGCTGACCTAAACCAGAGTCTTCACACGCATGTTATTAGGAAAATGTTTTACATCAAAAATCTTCCCTTTTCCAACAGAAAACGTGACAGAACTCACTACAGAGAATCTGCTTAAACAGTTTGACCTTTGAGCATCTAGGAATTGTAAGGAATTTACTAATCCTTTATATAGTTATGGAAGAAACTGAGCTAAATGCTCAATTTTATGCTGAAAACAATTCTAAGCTTTATTTTGCTGTTTGCGAGAGGCTGGTTAACAGTGCATGCAAACAAAATTACAACTGTCTTTTCATACTGGCTGGGTTCTTTTTCGCTTTGTTCAGTGAGACTATTGCATGCTATCGCTTTCTTTCCAAATACTGTGCCGTACAGAGGACCTTATGTAGTAAGGTCTGGACTAAACACTAAAACTGGGAATCAAGCTGAGCAACGACAGGAAGATGTAGATCTTGCCCTTACTGGACACTCTCGTTTTGAGTTTCTCCAACACAAGGACTCTGGGTTTTCATCATCAAAAACCACAACAGCTTTTGAAAAAGGCAGGGTTTGTGCAAATGAGGCTGGAGATCTCGGAGAGGGCAAAGAGCAGCCCTGCTTCCCTGATTAGTATCCTAAATCCCAGACTCTGCTCCAGGGGCATACGGCTCCAGCTCCAGAATCTGAATCCCAGTTTCGAAAGTGAGAAAACAATTCCTGTTTGTTCTACTGCTTCAGTAAACACACATGTTAAAATAATTATCTAGGCTAGTTTCTGCCTTTGTTTATTGCTTTCTTACCATTTGATGTCTCTTGTCTTGATTTTAAGCTTTCTGCAAAACATACTGCCTTTAGATTTCTGCTTGGGGGTCACGGAGATGTCAGAACCTAACCAATGCCAGCTAAAATAAATTCCAAAAGGCTGGAGAACTTCAGCAAGTGGATGCTACGTGCCGATCCTCCTGGAATATTTTTGGTGTGTGTAATTGTCTCAAGGTTTAGTGCATTGCGTTATCTGTATTCTTGTTTGCAGAGGAAGGTGTGGTGGAATGTACTGTGCAAACAGAGACTGCTGTCCTCCATCCTGAGATAACGAAGCTACAAAAAGAATTTGTGGTGGTGCAGGCAGCTGCCAACGCGACACGCAAACGATGATGCAAGTGCGGATCCAGCGTTCTCACCGGGTGGCTCCTGCACCCTCCCCACCCGAGCAGCTGGGTAACCTCTGGCTGCATTTTTCCAAAGGTGGGGTGAAAAATGTAAATGAATCACGCAGCAAGAGTCACACGACTGGTCTGAGCTTCACCACTGCTATCTGACACTGGAAGTTAAATCTTGGCAGGCAGATACGAAGATTTAAACAGGGGTGGCACAGTTGCTGTCTGACTCCTGAAATAATGGGGCACGTTGGTCTCGGTTATTCCCGTATGAATAACATCTGCTACCTGCAGTGAACATGTCAAACCTAACACCTCACTGAAGTAAATGATTTGGCATAGAGAGCAACGTGTTTTGAGCAAACTGTAGTTGACAAACATTGAGATCAGTTACCTCCATCCACACAGGGTACTTCTACGCACGTCAGAGTTTCCTTACCCTCACAGATGCCTTTAGAAAGCTCCCTCTCCTGCCTTGCTGTACAGCCACTACACTGTGGGCCATATGTTCAATTCATTAACCAGAGTCTTAAGCCATGGAGCTTCCATTAATAGGAGTGCTTGATGACAAGCGATTACACAGTTGCATCCTCATGTAGCCTTAGGTCTTAGCTAAAGACCCGTATTTCTTTGAAAAGATTGCTTTAAATTAGGTGGTTAAGAGCACAGCCATCATTTAAGGAACCGAAGGAAAACCCGATACCCAGCCGTTTCCCGACACCCGGTTTTCCTGTCACGCAGCAGCATTTTTCACTCCAGGAATTTTCTTACTCGCCACTCCCTTGTGCTGGTATCAAGGGGGCTCTCTCAGCATACCCAAAGAAAGAATTTGCCCCGTTTATTTAAATTCATTTTAGATATTCCTCTAACCAAAGAAAATCCAAGCCTTATCTATCCTAGTAAAATCAGGTACACCCAGGAGCATTGCTGAGCAGCGGGGTGCAATTATTAACACCACGGCTACAACCGCCGCGACGCTTCCCAGGGCGGCCTTGGCCCTCTCCAGCCAGCTCTCCTCCGCAGCCCCCCAGGAGCTCCAGGGAAGGGAGAAGGGATGCTCCAGGCCTGGGGCCAGCAGGCAGCCTGCACGCAGCCACCTGCACCCGGTGGCTGTGTTTACTAGCACAGACACGGGCCAGCTGGCCACGGTGCCCGGGAACGTTCCTCAGCACATCTAACGCACCGTTACCGAGGCGGTCTGAGGGGCTGGAGAACACTTGGTGCTCTGTGCCCGTCAGATTCAGGAGCATGGAGTATGCCGCTGGAAGCACTCAGCATCTCACCACCAGCAAGAAACCTATGAAGGAGACTTCCTTTGATTCCTACTGAAACCAACAGGAAGATATTTTAACGGTGTCTGGATCCAGCTGAAGCAATAGACTACTTTTTTTTTTTCTTTAATATGTTGAAAGAGATTTGCAGTGCTGAACGCTCAGCACTCAGTTTTGCTGTACTTCAGTTGAGCCAAGGATTCACCAAAAAAACACCCAAAACCAAAACCCCACAATGAATATTAATAAACACTTACAAGTCTCTCTCCTGAAAGAACTTCCAGAAGTTTGATGAGCATCCTTCCATCGCGAAGGTCAGTGTACAAATCCGTAATTCTGCATGATACGCGTGCCAAGTGGGAATTAACCCACTTTGTGAAAGTCTTCTTCTGAACTGCCTCACGTTCATCTGTTAGGAAAACAACACAATGTTACTCAAAATAAATCACAGTTCATGCACCTGCAAGAAAATGTGATGTTCCAACACGTCTAATATTAAAGGAAAGGTATGGCTTGTCTTCTTAGCAGAATCACTGAAGAAATTGGGACTTTTCACTGAAAATCCACCTTTCTTCCTGTTTTATAACATTTTCTAATGTCAGTGGGAATTTTACTGAGTTACTATCTATGGAATAAATGTGAAGTATAGATTGCAGACTTAATAACTGCTCAGATAAGCAGGTTTCTCAAGGTGTGAAGGGTCTGCTGTAGAGCTACAACGTCAAAGCCACTTTGGACTCATCAGACTCTCCAGTAATTTGATCAAGACTTATCTTCCACCACTGGAAGAACAGGCCAAGTTCTGCTCTCAAACACATACACAGATCCACAACAGATCCCCTGAAATACCTGAAGTCACTTGGGATTAAGATAGGTACGAAAGGGAGCAAAGACCAAAGCTTCCCATTTACTTTTTTCCCTTCTCATTACAGTATTTATTCGCGGATTCAACATTTGTAACTGTATTTACACAACGTCAAGATGAGCTTTTCCATAACTGCATGTTTGAAGTAGACGTGCATTTATTTAAAGCCATAGAAAAATAGGTTCTTTCCACCTTCCCCTTGCAGAGTCTTTCACAACTGTTTATACACGAAAACGCTGGCTGCAAGAGCTCTCTCAGTGCACAGGCTCGCTACAGTCCACATTAATTCAGAAACTCCTAAACAGCTATCTGCCAAGCCGAGAACTCTCAGACAGAAAGCATTATACATCTTTGTGGTTAAATTCTTTTGCCAAGGGCTTTGGATGAAGCCCTTCCTTGTTAGCAAAAAGTCGTTTCACTGAGCTGGGAACTACTACAGACCAAATTTGTCAAAATACAGGTGCTCAAACTTGGACTCCCAAGTCCATAATTAGACATATGAATGAAAGCAGTCTGCTCTTCCACGCAGCTGAGCATCTAAGCCTCCCGTCAGTCTCTTTAAAGTTGTTGGCGTGCTCAGAAACAGGACAGCAAGACTGGTAAATCCTAACCCAAAACGTAACACCTCCAACTCTGAAAACTCCGAGCACGTTGTTTGAAACAGAAAACGTTAATGACGGTGCAGACCAACGCAGAGTTTATATCTGACTACGCAGGGTGTCGGTGGATGCTGTCCTTCGAAAGGAAGGACGTGCCCCCCTCCTGGCAGCGCGGCGTGGCGGGGGCACGATCCCAGCACGTTCATAACCAGTTGCAGCCTCCACACCTGCGCAACCTCGGGGACAGCAGCAAAAGCCTGATCTTGGTGACAAGGAATGATAAAGAAGCTGAGGCTGAAGAAGATATAAAGTTGGGAAAACAAGAAAAAAAGACAGTAAGAAAAGAGATCGTATAGTAGAATGGCGGTAAGGAGGAGGAACCTGACAAGGAGCAGGGGAGCAGACCAGCACTTCAGTGGCGGTTTGCCCAACTACATAAGCCCCACCCTAAGATTTCAGTTCCTCCCATGTATTTCTGAATTTATTCTTGGCAGGATGTGACCAAAGCTCATGCACTGAAACTGTCCCATTTGTAACAGCTTTTACCTACCTATAAGGTGTGAAATGAAAAAACGGGGCTCGGAAAGATGTAAAAGGTGGGGTTTGTGATAAAACAGCAACATGCTTTCAATGGATCGACAGTTTGCGTTACTCTTGTTTGTCCTCACTCTGTAAGAAGCTGGGGATTGCTACGATATAGGAAGCGACCAGGAATCAGCAACAACCGCGGCTTGCTTTCCAGCGCCCCGGAGGAGCCAAGAGCAGCTTCTCCAAAGCGGCAGCGCGTGCCCCCGGCTGCCCAAACCTCCGCCCCGCGCCCCGCCGCCGCGCACGTGCCCTTTGCTGCCAGGACATCACGGCCTCAGCAGCGCGGGGCCCCGCTGGGCATCGTTAATAAGCCTTGTCCCAACGGGAGAACGGCCGGTTCCTTAGAGAGCCCGAACCTTGCCGCAGCAAGGCAATAGTAGAAAAATTAAAAATTGCCTTTGCAGTCGAAAGCTGCAGTGTCTCCTAACCATGTCGCAATTTGTACCAGTGGCGTAACAACACAGCTTGTTCAGTCTTGGACCAAAGAAGAAAAAACCCAATGCATCTGACTAGTGGAAATAGTCATCTGTCCAAGTAATGATTTAAATATAGTGTCTGCTAACCTTAAATATATATTTTATGAACCATTTATAGCAAGTTCCTGGGAATGCTGCATCTGCATATCTGCTTGTCTAGTAATCCATGCTTTTAGTTGAAGTATTCTTTTGAAATGAGTCACAGAAGAAAAACCTTGCAATAGTTGTGCTTTTTAAAGAAAAATCCAACAGAATTTACCACATCTCCCTTCACCAGCTTGAACAAGCCCCAAACCAGCTCAGCAAGTTTGTGTATTCAATCACTGTAGTCTCTATACAGAAGCACAACATTCAGAGATCCCTGTGGTTACGTTCATTCCAAGGAGAAATACGGATGTACAGGATCCTAAAAACAGAGTTGGATATAGAAAGTATTATGTAAAACAAAAAAGCTATCAAATATCATCATGAAGCCATCCATTAAAAAAATCTTTGGTCAAAAGTTATGGTTATCAACCATCCTCCCAATGTGGGACCATGATAAAAGCAACGGGTGAGAAAAGAACATCCATGTGGTTTTAGTAAAAGAAGATGAAGGGTCAGAGCCTAATGTTGAACAGATTAAAGACGTGACACGGGAAACGCAGTGACGTGCCAAGTCGTGAAAACTTTGGTGCCGTTGCATTAACTGATACCAGCTTAGGATCTTCTGCTGTTGAAAGCAAGTCAAAGGAGGCCAAGAGATCAGGCGGCTCCGGGCAGCCCTTTCAGGAGGGGGAAGACGGACTCCTCCTGAGGACGGCACTGACGCGGCCCAGGAGTCACTCTCCCAAAAAGGCTTCTCCACCCCAGCACGACTGGTGGCCCTAAAGGAGGATGTGAAAACGCATTCTTCAGGCAGTGGGGATTCAGGGGAAAAAACCCTGAGAAAGTTCCAGTGACTCCTTTTCTTCCACGTTACCTCAGCATCTTTAAGCTCCCTGAATTATCGGTGAGGAAGAGGACGGGAACACAGCCTACAGGCTCTCCCCACCTAGCTGGAGGCCCTCTGGTAGCTGAAGCTTGGTGCCAGTACGCGTGTTTTCTTTAGTCTAGTTCAAAGAGAGCTGCCGCCTCTCCCTTTCTGCCTTCCCGTCTCCTCTGTCTCGCTCTCTGTGGTCCTCGATTTCCTGTTTACAGCGAGAGGCTGAAGGGCTCGGTTGGGTTTTCTGGCTCCGCACCCACCCCACGCTTGCTCTCGTCTTCACTCCCCTCACCTGATCCCCACCCATCCTCTGCAACACCGTCCTCCTCCCTGTTCACCCCGCCAGATAAAAATAGGGCGAAAATCTCGACCGAGACCACAGCTGTGATGGTTTCAGCGCTAACTCCTCCTGCTGAGCCTACTGTCGGCTCTTCACGTGCGTCTGAGCAACTTCACTGCTATAGACTGCAACAGCTTTTCATTTTCTTCCCATCTCCCCTCCTTTCCTCCGATTCACAGCAAGAACGGCCAAATGCAGCGAGATCCCCGGCTGCTCGGGCGCAGCCTCCAGCCCCGTGGGAAAAACCTGCGGCACCGCTCCAGAGCCAGGCCCCCACCTGCTCACTGCCAGCTTTTGGGGACAACCAGCAACTTATCTCAGAAAAATGCCACCCGAGAGACACAGCGGCTCTTTCAGCCTCCTAATGGGCCGGTCACCCAGGCAGGCCACCCTGTATCCTGCACTTGGCACAGGCGGAGCGCAGCTCTCCAGTTCCCCGCTGACGCTATTAGCGACAGAAACACCAGAAGGGAAAAGGCGCAGCCGTTCTTACCCCCGCATCGCTTAACTCCTGTTGTGCTCCCACAACGTGGGAAAGCAAAACAAGCCCGTTTTCAAAGTTGCATGGCTGGGGCTGGTCGTGTTAAAACCTCTCCTCATTATTTCTACACCGTGTTTCACAACGACTGCAGGTTTTTGCAACGCTTTTACCAACCCTTTTAAACTGATAAACTGTGTTTTTCTGCTCTGGGGTTTCAGGTTAAAACACGCACAGAAATAAAACCGATGTATATGCTTCAGAGAAAGAAACATACACGCAGAAAAGCGGTACTTACAGCTCTGAATTTGGCTAAGCACACAACTATGACTCTTTTAACGCGCAGTGCTGTGTAAAAACCTACAGGCTAAGGGCCAGGTGCATCCATGAGCGATGACACCAGGGATTTCACATCAGCGACGGGCCCTGAAGCGCTGTTTATGAATCTCGTGATTGCTTTGACAAATGTCCTTCATACTTTCAAAAACACAGTTTTAGATTTTGAAGATTAATTAAAACTAGAGGATATGGGTGGAGCTCCAAGTGTCCTACAGCTTGTGAAAACATTTGTTTCCCAAGGGTAGAGAGAAATGCACAACATGCAAAACCTGCGCAGCAGGAAAACGGAAGCCGCTCGAACAGCAGCGTTGATAATAGAGAATCCAACTTATCTTGAAGCAACACTGGGAAGGAAATTTCCTTTATGCGGAAACCCCCATGACAATACTACTAGCATACAGCCGCTTGCAAACCCCAGCTCTGTGACTGTGATAAGTCAAGGGCTGACTTTGTTTAGGAGTTTAGTAAATAAACTGGAGTTTGTACACTGAAATTCGCATAAACCGAGGCTGGACAGGATCACAAGCAGGCATCTAGCCCCTTCCCCGCTTGAGGAGAGTCATTTCTTCCTCTACTAATTGGATGAGGAAAAACCCTGACAAAAATGTGGTTAACTTTCTGAAAGACCCGAGCCAGGAGGGTCAGTCGCTGAATCCCCGGCGGGGGACAGCGGGAGGGGGGCCGCATATGCCATCGTCCCTCTGTCACACGCCCAACTCCGCTGAGCGAGCTCAACAGGGCTGTGCCAGAATAACGGAGAATTTGTCTTAATAACGGCCCTGGAAAACGCACGGCTGCAGGAGCCCGCCGAGAGGAACGTGGACGCCGTGACCCGCTGGCTAACCCTGCACGTCACAGCGTTATCAGCCCCGGTCCCTTTGCGCGGCCGCAGCACTAACCGCTGCCGTGGCAAGGGTTACCTGTGCGGCTGCCTGCTTTCTAAAAACGGCTTGAAGACAATCTGCTCCCTTCCATACCGGTCAAACCACATTTTCAACAAACTGACCTTGAATCCATTTCAAAGTGAATGGCAAATATGTTTGGCGCACGCTGCTGCCAGCCCAGCACAGGTAAAACGACTTTCAGCGTGCAACAGCTACTGCCAGCCCCTGGACGGCAAAGGCCTCCGCACCCCAGCAGATAAGCGGCGAAGGGGGTGTTCTCAAGGGAGCTGACATGCTACTGAAGAAAACAGAGAAACTGGAGCACAAAAGGGAAGGTGAAAGGAGCACCGAGCGTCTAGGGCTGCTGCCGGGCGCTCGGTGTGTGCGCAGCCGCCTTGGGACAGCCCAGCCTTCAGAGGCACCGCGGTCCTCCCTGCCGAGCCCTGCCAGCAGGCAGCTTGCCTTTGGGGATCCCTCTGGTACCTCAAAGCAAGGCAAATTAAGGACGAGTTTTAATCCCTAACTCCAAAAGCTCCGTCTCCTGCAGGTTCACGTCGTTTTTTTATTTCCATGCCGAAAGTAATTTTTCCACCTTAAAATTATTATTTTTTCACGATAGCAACAAGTGCAGCCAGCGCGCACCCTACACAAAGCATTGCTAAACACCCTGACTCAGAGATGAGCCGAGCACCGCTCCAGGCGCACCACTTCTGCTGATACCAACACCCACAGCTTCCCAGCGCTCCCCGATCACAACCCAGGCGAACCGTGCGCAGAGAAAAGAGAGCCTCCTTGCGCAGGACAAGGCTCCCATTGCTGTAGGTTTTCAGGGTGAGGGTATGACACTATGTTTTCTCGAAGATGTAAACATATGGAGTTAAATAGCCAGTAATATTCACAGTTTCACGAATTCCAGCCGTGCTTGAGAGTTTTTAAATCGAGAAAGATGCCTGAGCAGATCAGCTGCTGGGACCAGAACGTTGTGATCAAGACTTTACCAGGAAACAACACGAATGCACGTACTGCAGCAACCTTCACCATTTGTTACAGCAACAGAAGACCAATACTGAACATGAAATAATTCTAACACAGGTCTAACCTCTGCTGTTTCAGGCAGGCTTGAGCACAAGCTTGCACAAAATAGCTCTGCTGTACCTGACCCCGAGGCCGGTAGGCAGACCCCTCAGCGGATCGGACAGGACCAAGTGAGAGCTCCTTTGCTCACCACCCCAGTAGCGCCTTGAGAAAAGAACAACGCTGGTGGCTCCCGGTCCTTGCCTTTCCTGTGCAAAGCAAGGGCTGCATGCCCAGAGGAAGGCTGGGGGCTCCCTGCAGCCCTGGCCCGCGATCCGTGCCGGGGAGGGAGGCGGAGGTTGGGTATCGTGTGCTCCCGACAGCCCAGCAGGACCCCACCCTGGGGCGAGACCCTGGGCTGGGACCCTCCGTGGGGCTGCCCGCCGGCAGAGCTGCGTGGCAATGCAAATCAGCCAGCTAAAGATAACCCAGAGGTGAAAAAAGCACCTCTGTGTATCTGTACCGGAGCAGCTGAGGGGAGAAACATCTGCTTGGGTAAACACTCACGAAATGATGGCCTTTTCACATGGTCCGGTACACGCTACGTTAGTACGTGTGGCAATAAGAAGCCCAGAGAGAACAATGCGTAAGCATGCACAGTCAGGCACAGAGAGTCTAAATTAAAATGCATTGGAGTCAATCAACAGGGAAGAAAATGATGGAAGGAGGAGGACTACTAGGTGTCTGTAGAGAAAAGGAAATAAAATTAGTTTCTTTTAACATTCACGTGTCCTATGACTATCTCCCCTTTAGCAGTAAGGCAATAAAACCAAACAGTGGATGGTGCTTTTCTCCAGCTGCAGATAACGGGTCAGGACTGAAAACAGAAGTTTGAAAATGGAAAAAAATGAGTTTAATGTAGAAGACAGAAGTCCATAACACACATTTGCAGGGGCGAGCAACACCCTAGAACGAAACCTGCAGGAAGTCAAACTTCACACGCCCCTTACGCAGAGAGCGCGATACACATGGCTCCGCTGCTTAGAAACAACAGGTGAACTGCAAAAAAAAAAAAAGGCATCTCCTTCATTTTCACTTCAGTCTTGCAGACAGTTTAACACGGAGGAATGCCTGCAGCTGGTGGATTTGATGGAAGTAGGACGTATTTGTTATGGTTATCTATGGCACAAAGTCATCTGCGGCGTGATTTCCCCATCAAAAATGGTGAGATTACACCAAAGCTTTTACATGCTGGAACACGACTCAGACAAGAACTTGGATGCAAATGTGAAAGATGACAAAGCAACGAGGTGATTTTGTTCATGCTGTGTTTAGCTGGTGATTTCCATGAGGAGCAAAATCCTCGCTGCTTTCCCGACTCTGCTGCACAGAGACTGTTGTGCAGAAGGCCGGGGTGCGTGCAGTCCATTCTCTTTCACCAGGAAGCACTGGCTGGCTTCTAAATCCTATTAAATATCTACCCTTCTCTACTAAACATTACAGCATGTGACTACTTTCACTGCTGAAAATGCTCCGAAAAGAAAAAAGGGAAAGCCACATAATGCAGCATGTGGAAAAAAACAATTCTGCTGCTTTCTCCCTTTGCTGTCACTAAACCTCGCTCGCACAATAACATGATGCACAGAACAATGTCCGGTAGCCAGCCAAGCGCTCCGCGGTGTGGAAGGGCCGGTCCCTTCGTTGTCTTTGTTTTTACACAGAGTTTATGGCATTTTGGTGTCAGCAATACAAAAATAAACCTCCTGAAAACCAGCTTCGGATTGATGCAGAAGAACGATTACGTTCATCTGCAAAGAGTTGCTGTCAAGTCTCCCACAGCAAATAAATGAAATATAAAAGTTATCTGGGTTTAACCGATTAAACTGGTGGAAGAACTCGGCCTATTTTTTTTTTTTGTAATTCAGAAGACGAAGATGACATATTTAAGCCGATTTAGCGAGAATATGTGCTCAGCTCTCCCTGCGTTGGTGCAAGCTATGTGACCTGCCTGTTTGATTCAGGAAAACGGGAACGCAAAGCTGTGTAAATATCTCCCACATCGTGGCCAGCTCCCTGCAATGGAAAACACCACGCCACACAGCCCCTTTCATAAACATTAACCATTCAGCTTTTTTTTCTGGTACTCTAGGATACCAGCTGACTTCTTGTTTTTCTGCATGAAATGCAAAGCAGCTACAGAAATGCAGCCTTTCTAGTGGATGATTAAAATGGTTTAACGCTTCTAGGTGCTGCTCTTGGGAACACCTACGCCCACCTTCAGCTTCGAACACCACCATCTGCCCTGGTTTCAACACAACCACTCACGTTACTGAAGGCCATTACGAGGAAAACGTTCAAGAGGACCAAGGCCAAAATGTATTTGGAGAAAGATGTTACAAAACTGTTTTTACAGCAAAATAGCAAAAGTACAGTTGAATAAAGGAATAACTTTGTGGCCTGATGAGCGTGCAGTATAGAGTTCAAATGACCTCCTTTCAAAAACAGCATAGAAAATGCCTCGGTGTTGTCAGCGTTTACCACCAAAGGACAGGAATGCCTTACGGCTGAGGCGATGTTAGCGGTTTACACTTGTTGCCGTTTTTCCCCTCTGCGTAAGAGACGAGCCACTTCACTGCATCGGCCTGTCGCAGGACACTGACTGCGGCATTCCCACCGCAGAACAATGACGACCTGAGGTCACGGCACTATTTCAAGTACACACAATCTGGTGGGGGCTTTGCCATTTCCTTTAAAAAACATTCTGAGCATAATGCAGGGAAGTGCCAGGGTTTTTTGGAGGGGGGCAGTGCTGTTATTTTCCATACTTGCCCAAACCACCGTCTGATCAGCAGCGTTAGCAAGGCTGAGAGCAAGGCTTGGCACAGGCAGACAACACGCCGGGCACTTCACGACGTAAGGTCCATCTTATTTCTTCCCGTATTCAGCAAACCCAGCAGAATGAAAGAGTTTTTAGAGCGGATCCCTGCTTGTCTATAGGAGGAAAAACAAGGGTAGGAAGGAGGAGTTTTGGGTTGTGGGTTTGGGGTTTTTTTTGTGATTTCTGTTGTTCTTTTTTCCTTTCAGCACTCCTCCCTCTTCCCCACAGCTGCAGTTAATGCAACAGTGCTCACACAAGACTACTAGCAATCTGCTATTTCTACAATCCAATTATGCGACCAGACTGGGATCCTCCTTATCTAGATATTTGGAAATAAGAAACTGTAACTGTTAAGCAGGGATGAGTCAGTAGGGGATGGGCATCAGGACTCGGCATTCATCGCAAAGACAAAAAAACAGGTGCTGAAACCCATCTTTTCCAGAGCAAACCCAGGCGCTGGGGACAGAAGCTCGCAGCGGCACGCACCGCCCGGGAGGAAGGAGCCCGCTGGCGCGGCGAGGCTGGAGGTAGCCAAGCCAGGGACGTTCCCATGGGGTACCAAGAAGAAAGCTGTCACCGCGAGGGTGTTCAGACACTAGATCCCCCACAGGCTGCGGGATCTCCATCCTTAGGGAGATTCGCATCTCAACAGCACAAATCCCTAAGCAACCTGATCTAATGTTGAAGTTTACCCCGCTTTGAGCAGGTGCGCTGGGCCAAATAAACTCCTCTTCCAACCCAGAGCATTCTGTGATTCTATGAATTTTAGCAAGCTTAAACAAGAACAGGCCAGAAAACTGAGCTGCTAGTATTCCTATGGAATCCCATCGAGGGATTTCAGAGAGCTGTGGGATCATTTCTTTCATCTGAGGCACAAGTTGAGACATTACATGGAGAGAAAAGTCGAAGCCGTGGTATGTTTTGACCATGCTGCTTTAAAACCTCATTGCCATCAGAAAGAAGAACAGATGAAAGAAATGCCAAACCTTTGTTGGTTTCATGTTTAAATCCAATTTCACTTTAATGACAGAAAAGCATGAATAGAAAATAAATACATCTATGATGAAGGCATTTAATCCTTTCAAAATATTAAATCTCGGTGCTAAGAGATATTATTATAATTAATTGCTGTTAAATAATAATACTCATTATCACAGAAATATTTTAAATGGAAGAACATGTACTTAAACAACCACTGCATTGATCAGGGATTAATAACCGCTGATTTCATAGCCCTGCTGAACACCGTGCTTAGTTCATCCAGTCTCCATGGTCACGCAGTAATTCACGGTTATTAATCGCACGCTATACTGCAGTCAGACACGCTACGCTGTCCTGACAGGTTGCCGAATAAAAGCAGGAGCACCGCAGGTAAGCCAGGCCGTGGCTCAGCCAGCCTGAGATCTAAGCTAAGTCCCAAAGGTGAAAGCTGAATGAGTAACAGCAATAAGAATATTGTAGATTACAATAAAAATGACTTGTATAACAGAAGGAACCATGGCATTTATAACATGCAGTTATTTCTAAGAAGGGAGTTTTAAAAATGAATTAATTTTAATGAGATTTGAAACAAACTGCTAATAAGAAGCATTAGAGGAAAAATCCCTAATCTTCTCTGGCTCGAATCTGCAAACCCATCATGCAGAGCCCCAGCTGAAGCCCTGGAGTTGTCTTTTGGGGCTGGCAGAATTGATGCCTTCACCTGTTTGCTTGCTTAAGAAAAGCTCCAGAAAACCAAATCACAATGTCAACTTGAATACACACATTCCAGTCAGTCACTCTGTATATTAAAGTTCTTTTTTTAAGAAATCCATGTGGTAATTAAAAATACAATAATAATAAAAAAAACCTTTCTTTTCATGCCATACCTGCTTTCTTGGGACTTCTGAGGTACAAACAAGTTGCACATAGATTCTAATTTCCCACCTCAAAATTTTCCTGCTGGTCTGTTTGATTCCAATCCAAAGGTCATTTACTGATCTGCTTTTGTGGGACAATGTGGCATGTTTAAGCAAAATCATTTTAGCCTTTGGAGTTATGCAAGAGTGGGGAAAAAAACATCCCTCTCCAGCACATTATTTCCTGCTCATGTAATAACTCTCAAAGCAGTACCAGAAAAAAAAAAACCTTTGAAACTCTCAAAGATCTCTCAAAGATTTAAAAGGTGACACAAATTCGAAGGAATCAGCTGAGTAAAATTATACTTTGAACACCTTAAATGTGTATCTTCATCCAGAAACATCACTTGTTTTTCTAGTCCTAAAAGCAGACTTGTGAGTCGTACCGATTGTGTAATGCACTGACTATGCAAACTGAAAAGCTCTACCTGGGTACAAAGGTGTGGCTCCTGTTGAAGTTACCCCTCAGAGCTCCCAATATTTACCCTTCACTTACTTTCTTTAATTTTTAGCGCACTGAGAAAGTGCCAAACATCATCAGCTCAGCATAATCAATATAAGAAGCACCCAAACACTCCTGATCACAGTCATTTTGCTGATGCCTCCTTAATCACATTCCACGCAAGCTCCGTATTCTGGGCTCTCCCCTCCCTCAAAATGTGAAACTGTTGTTGAGACTAGGAAATATGGCAATTAATAAAGGAAACGCAGAGCACAAGGACTTCTGAAAGCTAAGTGTCGGATTAATTGTCTGTTAATGTAATATTAATGTCATCAAAAAATAATTCAGATATTGGTTAAGCACAGAACTATTGCACGTTTGCCTCACATATGCGAACAGGCTCTTTGAACTAAGACTCTGTGTGCTTATACCCATCTTACACACCTGCCTAGCCAAGTCACAGTTACACACGTGTACACAGGCATGAAAACGCATTTATGACATCTTACGCAGATTGCATGTGCCTTATTTGTGTGTTCCTGAAGCCTGAGACGTGACAACTCGCTGATTTTCAGGTGTCCAAACTTACGGGCACATTTCGACCTACCTAACATACACAAGACATTTATGCGTAAGAAAAAGCTCCATGAACACACTTCTGAATACGAAGTCCACAGTGACCTGCAGCTGGTGCCAGGGAAATGGTTTTAAACTTGGCAACAGGAGCTAAACCAGAAGGGAGAGCAGACTCCGGTAGCACAGAAACCAAAAGGTGTTCTGGCATTAGGCAGCTCACAAACATACACTTGAAAAGTGCTGGGAACCGGTTGGGATGGGCCACGCTCACGGAGGCTGGAGGAGAGGCAAAGGACAGCCCCGTAGCCAGCCCACCGAAACGGGCGCTGCCGAGATCGCACCACCCTGTCCAGTCATTTTAATCATTCAGGAAAAACAGGGGGAAAAGTCCCCTCTCGGCTGCTGCTTTATTTTGTGTCGCTACAACCGGCAGGCGCTGGTCCCAGTGCAGGACCGCGCTCCATCCCCACGGAGGGCACCGCTGCCAGGGCACGCTGCACAGCTGAAGACTTTACGTATTAGGTGTCCTTAAGCGTCGTCTGTTCTCCAGGACAACTTGCGGCTGCCTTTATTTAGAAAAAAACGGATCTGCAGTGAGGAACCGGCTGGAACACAGCTGGCCCCAGGCGCAGGGGATACATAAGCATCTTTTAAATGGCACAGAGCGTCACTAGCATCAATGTGCTGGCAAATATATACAGTGCAACTTGCCTGTTAAGAGCAAATGTTCCAGTAAATAAGGATTTATATCATGGGGATTTTATAATATCCTCTATCAGGCATCATTATGAAGATATTTATTTTGGGGGAGAGACACAGAGAGAGGAGGACTTAATAACATGTGAGCAGCAGCAGATTTATGGAAAAAATGTGCCATAACTTCCACGCCTCGCTCCGTGAACTCCTTCCGTAAGGACTTAGGCAACAGCTATGAGCAATCCTGTCCAGATGCAACCAGCACACCACCTGCTATTAGAGGCTGATGGATTATCAGCGCACCCATAGAAGTCACGGTGGCCAGAACGTCACCGAGGGAACAGGCAGGAGATTGTCTACGGGCATCACCGATTTTCTAAAGCGACTTCCTTGGGCTAGAGGTGAAACACGCTTTCCTGGTACCAGGTGAGGCCGGGAGGATGAAATGCAACTCGCACCCCGCAGGGGGAATGAAGCCTGTGGTGACACAGAGCGGGCACGGGGTACAGTTCACCTTTGAGAAAGCATATACAGTTCCCACAGCCGTAGCTAAAATAGTTCCCCATACCCCTTCCCTCTCCTTTGGGCTCAGGATCAGAGCCTCGATCCAGTCAGACTGTATCCGCTCACACGAAGAACCGCCGCGCACCCCGTGGCTTTTGGCAGGACCCCAGCCCAGGGCACAGCACGGCCCCCTCGGCACAGCGGGCGCAGGCACTGCCGTCCCGAGGAACCGCTTGTATTTAAACAACTTGAGACGCTTCGCATTTCGAGGTAGGGTTAACCCAAATTATTGAATTCCCCGTTGCATGAGAAGAACAGAAAGGTCAGAAGTTCAGAACGCATCCAACACCTGATGGTTCTAGACACCTCCCCTATTGATTCAGGGGCTGACTTCACTGCCATTCCATAATGGCTATTACTCATCTTCAACTGCAATCAAAGTACAGTCACATCCGCAATTTCAGAGCAGTCTCTTTCATTATATTGCCAGACAATCTGGAAAAGCTGAAAAGAGGAACACACCCTGAAAAAACTGGCCGTTCCGCTACCAGGGTGAGTCTAGTTGCCCTCGAAATAACCGTGGAAAGACACTAGACTCGATGCAGAAGTAATTATTACCCAAAGCAAACCATAGTTAGTTGACTACAGATGAGACAGCCATGTTTTCACTTTCCTTCTTTCCTGGAACCAAATCATAGTCAGATCATGTTTCATCAGATCAAAAATTGGAAACGCTGCTTGGACAAAATGAACACTAAGAATTGGACTTTTGGGGTTTTTGGAAGGGGAAGACTGAAGCCAACATACGGTATCAGTGTGAAGAAGCTGAAACCAAAGAGGAGTTGTTGTTTGAGAAGAATGAAGGAGCAGGCCTGAATTTGAGAGAGAAAATCCCACGAGCAAGTCCCTCAGCACCGCGCCGTTGTGCGGTTTCATTGCCTTTAATGGGGCTGCCCCGGTTTAGATCGCCGGAGAAGCGGGCTCTGCATATTGGCTGATTTGCTGAAGAGTTTGCCAAGCCATCAAGTTGAACTTAGGTATCTTCATTAAACCATAGCGTTTTTTCCCAAGAAAAATCTGGGAACCAGCATTTATTTTGTTCAGATAAACTCTTACATCTCTTTGTAGCAATGCATTGGTTTGTTTAATCTTTGCAGGCGTAAGGCCGCCCCTTGCTTGCGACTGGAATGCTGTGGTAATGCAGATCGGTTTTGTACCTTGCCACCGCGCTTTCTTCACCGTCTCTTTGGTACGTAATTCTCCGGGTACTCTACCTGAAAACTCAGTTCTGATAGAACCAAATCAGACAGGAAAACTTATAGAAACCAACCCCAAAACCAAAACAATCCTCAGAAACATATGCCTGGCCATTTTGAGAATATCCAAGGCAGAGATGTTCGCGGTCTCTGCGAGGGACAGCAGATACGATTCCGGCGCAACGCCATTTGGGATGATGCTTTTTCTGTTTGCCAACATAGGAAGTATTCAAAACCCACAAATGAAAAATCATATTTATGTCCTCCTGCCCCCCAACAACCTTAATACAGTTTTACTAAACCAGCGCAGGCTCGTGCATCCTACGGATGACCTGCCAAACAGAAAACCGACCCTGTCCGGCCCAAGTTTGTCGTGTACGGGTAACTGGGCCTGTGCTTTCAAGAGCTCCAGCTCCTGTTTTTTATGAACAAACCAAACTTGACTGAACATGGAATTATCAACATTTCCAGTTATCTCGTGAAAAGGCCACTCGGTAATGCCAGATCTTTCACAAGACCTTTGAAAAGCCACGAACGTGGCCCCTAGACTACGCCACAGTGACTGCCTGCGTGTCTGCTTAACCGTGCCGTTCCCCTCAAAAACTGAAGGGCCTTTTTCTTTAAGCTTCTTTCCGCGTGAAACAGTGGGGCATTCAGCACAGCTACGAGACTGGTTAATATTAGTTTGGCTACAGTAGTTCTCCTTCAACAAAGGAGGCTCTCAGCCCGGGATACCCTCGTTCCAGCAGCAAGTGTACAAGGTCTTTTGTGTTAACACGGGCTCTCCCGGCCACCAGGACCTCAGACTCCACATCAAAAGTCACAAGCATGAGTGGGCACCATCCCTCTTGTCTCTTCTCCTCTGAAAGCAGTGGAAGGATTCAGCTATATGGGTTTTTAGCAAGCAATTTTAGGCTCACGTGCCCTCCTTAATGACATCCCGGCTATCACAGAGGACAGTAGGGCCAGAATTACTTTGGGTGCTAACTACGGTCAGTATGTGAACGAAACGGCGTGCTCAAAGCTGCGTTATGAGTAAGGCCCTCCTCCCCAAAGCACCCCTGCTCCCCTCAGGTGGGGGGCACGCACGTTACCCTCTGCTCCTGCTTGCCAGGCCTCCGCCTTATTCCTGCTGTTCCGAATTTCAGATCCGCTGGAACGCAGAGCAATCCACGAGCTCCGTACTCTCTCCGCGAAGGACCCTTTACTCTGAAAGGACTAATTTTGAGTTGGGAGGGGAGTTGTTTGCATAATGCCTATTAAATCATCTTCATCTTTGGAGCTGTTGCATCACCTGAATGATGACACTGGGAAAAGGACCATTACATGCCAGCCCCAGATATAAATTTCCAGATAAAATTCCAGATTTGATTTCTTGTGGGAAGAGCAAAGTAGATTCCAAACCACCTTATTTATTTTTTCCTATCTCCTTCACCACAGCTTTAAAGTCAACAGAGACTGATTCCCAACATTTGGCTTACCAGTTTTCCCAAACCTGTCTGTTCAATGAAGGTAATTCATTTTCACATAAGGAAAAAATATGTCATTGTCATACCCTGCTACTTAACAGCTGATACTTAATACTTCTCAATTCAACTTAAACAGAAACAAAAAGACCTTCAGACCTGTCAGTAATCAAATACTCTTTCAATGTATTCTTACTTGAAATTCCGACTCCGAGCAGAAGGGGTGCACCTACCAAAGCCCATGTCCTGCGCTGGGATATCACGGAGGAGTAGTTTAGTACACGGAATAGGAAACGGGGATTTTGTGGATCACATTGCAAACCTGTAATTTATTTTCTTCACCATTTTTCCTTAGCTTAGGTAGCATTTCATCCACTTTAATAGTCAAAGCACGCACCCAACAGAAAGACGGAAAGAAACGAAGAAGAAAAAGGAGGAAATCGCAAAACAGATTTGAGAAAGAACTCGGGCCTGAAAGCCTACCATTGTTCTGGCTATTTATCACCGCTTTCATCTCTCTCTGTAGTCTTTTTTTATTGCCCCACTTTCCACAGAAGTTAATGGCAAAACCCACAATCAATTTGAATAGGGCTCTTGGATAGGAAAAATATGTGGAATAGGAGCCTGTACTCCTACGTGGTTACAACGCGCCTACGAAGCATTGGGATGGTCTGTGGCATTCAGCTTAGCCGAGACATCCAACGCAGACACACAAAAGGGCCGGGTCCTGCGCTAGCACAAACGGCTGCATTTCCAGATTCGCAGAGCCGTGGGGATTTACACCACTTCAGGACATCACACAAATCATTTTACTGTTCTCACTCTGGCAACAAATCACCCCCAGGGTATTCAAAATACCTTACTGTCCCACGTGAAAATACCTGCTTACAAGCTTTGTTTACTTCACAATTTCAGAGCCACAAAAAGTACGCCAGGATTGCCCTTTTTTAAACAAAATTATGCTCCAGAGCCTGGAGTTTTCTGTTTGTTTTAAAATTGAGTTTCTTATACACACAGTTAAAAAAATATTACAAACGTAATCTAAATAGAAACTGAGGAGAACAGACTACAAAAAACCTGAGGCAACAGCTCAGAGTTGTGAATTTTCACAGTTATTTCAGTAAGGAGCCAAATCCAATTTAAACGTTTACTTTTTCAACTGTATCAACGCTGACCATACTAGCAGAAATACCTTACCCCGTGCTCTTTTAACTTGCTTGCTGTATCTTCACAAGTACCAAAACCCATAACCAGAAAAGGTAAATTTCTGGAAATTTTGAAGACAAATAAAATTTCAGAGCTTTTTGAAAGAGAAAGCAGGAATTTGGGACAAAATGTTGTCTTTAGTAGCTATGGGATTATCAAAATCTGGTTTATTTCTCTAACAGTGAGAAATGTCTTAGTCCTCATCTAATCTTGAGCCATGGCAACAGTTTATCTAGCAGTAAAGATGGAGTTGCCATACTGCCCCGAATAGCCCTTTAAAACAGGGAAAATACTAAATAATGTTAGACTTCATTTCTCACTGTTCATTCTGAAAGAAAGTCTTTCACAAGAGCTTTCCATTAAGTTTTCCTCAAAATCTCCTATTTAGTTTTGTGGCGATTGTTTAACATCAGGATTGGGAGAGAATGGGAGCGAAGGGTTTGAATGCTTTTTTCAAGTTCCTGGGTGGTTTTGAAGTTTATCCTTCATAGACAAAACTATTCCAGAACCTTCTACAAAACCATCTTCCATAGGTTTGCTATACATAGTATAGATAGTTTATGTGTAATAAAATTAACAGACAACACACGTGGTCACTGGAACGTGGCTTTTGCTCCTGACTGTACTCACCTCAGCAGCCCCTGTCCAAAGGAAGGGCACACAACACAGATTCCCCGTCCCCTGCTGCAATATGTAGGGCTAGGAATAAATAACGGCGCCTGTGTGTCATTCCATGATTTCTACAATGTAATTGTAGGCTTTTACGTCTGGGAAGGGCAGAAACGATAAGGCAGCTCTGAGCAGCCTTGTCTCGCTGTGATTCTCCGCATCAGTTCTGTGCTACAAGGCGATGGGCGAAGAGTTTAAATTCGACCGGTTGGTTTTACGAATAGACAAATACAAGTCCTACCAAGTGATTTGCCACAAATGTCCACTTTAATGAAGAACCTGGACATGTTAGTTACAACACCTACCCAGTCATTTCCTCCAAGTTAAATCCCTAAATTATACACTCAATTAGTTGGCAAGATCACTTTTATAACCTGCACATTTGAAATAGTTCTAGACAGAGAAGACTTTCACCAACATTCAGCTACCATCTTTGTTTCAGATGGCGAAAATGCCCTAAAACTGAGTCTAGGATTCAGATATGTTTGCAGGAATCTTTACATTGGAAAGAATGAGGGCCCAGCTATCACAGAAATGCACATTCAAAACACTTGCTTGAGATCACTTAAAGACTCTTTGCAAGTCCGACAGGCCTTCCAGCCATGTAGCCTGTGCTCATGCATTCACCAAAACCAGAAGACTGAAGTATGCTGTGACACACGCAGGCTTTGGAAGGATTGCAGACAGCAGAAAATCAAGCAAAATTTGCCACAGGAACATGAATATATTTGCAACTTCAGTGGATCTGAGAGGGCGGGGGGAAAAAAAAAAAAAAAAATCCATGTAAACCAGACGCATATCATCTGGAATGAAATTCAGCCTTCCCGCATTTCACCTTTAACAGAAATTACCATGACAAGAAATGCCAGTGACCAATTTGGTAGACAAAGTAGGATGTCCTTCGGTTCACTAATCACCGCCTGTAGCTATGCAGGTCACTGCTCGCCAGAGACTGAAATCCTTTAAAAGGTAAATCTTGCAACAAGGAAGACAGCTGTTGAAACTGTCTTTTCAAAGGGCACCCACGTAACTTCAGAGGATCCTGGGTGTAGCAGAGGATCTCGCTGCTCTAGTGCAGGACAGTGCTTCAGCAACTCCTGCAAACTCGTCAGTCCGCAGTGGGAGCTCCCTGTTTATCCTTGGGCATAGGCAGGGACCTGGGGACAAGATTTTCTTGCAGGGAAAGCTGTGGGGAAGCCCTGCTTCAGAACAGAAAGAAAAACAAACAGGAAATTTTTTCCTGCTATTCTGCAGCCTGGATGGGAACCGATCTATGCATACGGATCCCTATATTATCATTGATCACTTAAAAACAGAAACTGCATGTGTCTCTTTTTATGCCAAACAGGAACCAAGACCAAACCTGCTTGAGACACTGCCGTTCAAAAGATGACACAGCCAAGGAGTTCCCCTGCTGAAGGGTGCTGCTATCAGAGCAAGGATTTTGCCCCAGACACCCAAGATACTCACATACAATTGCACTTTGTTTTCTGGTGCAGGTAGTGCTGCGTAGTCGCAGTCAGTGTTTCATCCCCATGAAACAGAGTTTAGAATTGATCTAAAGCCGGCTTAAACACCTCGGACGGGAAAGACAGCTCACCTTTCCTACAGGCTTATTCCAGCAGCCACTACATTAGGGGGCAAGTTTTCCAAACCATGCTATTTCTAACATGGCTCAAAAGTAGTAATAAAATAAAGGCACTTCCATCCAGGCAGCCTGGTCACCAAAACACATTAGGCTCCCGCTAAAAATGAACGGTTTTCAATCTGAAATGCAACATTGAAAAAAAAATAAACAGAATCGAAATGTACCACACAGCAGGGTACATCACAGAGCTCCCGTGAAAGCTGGCTTTCCTCTGGGGATTTATCAGGAGCACAAATCAAGCTCACCCCCATCCCCCAGGATTTTACATTTGTAATTACCGCTGGAAATTTCACACCTCGGGCACAGCCTTAGAGCCGAGACCCAACTTCCCAATTACGCTGCAGGAGCTGATAACGTCACCAAACTACTAAATGCCAGAAATGTTAATAAATACCACGCTGTCCTGTTAATCAGGTGGGAAGGGGCCCGTGAGAAGCGATGACAGTGGCTTCTCCAGGCTGGTGGCAGCTTACCCGTGGAAGGTGATACAGCTGCAGGGATCTCCTTCCAAATTCCCGACTTAACCTCCTCCTGCCAGCTCCTACCACCGCGCCAAGCCAATCCACAGGATCCTACCGTGTTAATGTAGCACAGGTGACAGACTTGGTTTATAATTACTTGGTTTGCTTTTCATTTAATTCCTCAACTGATCAGGACAAACTCTCTCCACCGACGCACCACAAACAAGTTTTGGGGTCCTGTCTTTTCTTGCCGAGAGCTACTCCAGCCCTGCAACACGATCCCTTTCTACCCAACAAGTGGCCAGGAGAACCAGACCTCCACACCTAGGTTTAAGATGATAGCAACCACTGATACTATCTCTCACTTATCATTCCAGGAGCGGGCGAACTAACCATAATAAGAACTTACTGAAACTTAATAAAGGAAACGGAACTTGCTAAAGCATTTTTCTCCCCGCACCTGCGCTGACATTCTCACCAGCCCAAGGACTGAGTATGCTAAGCTTCTCCACTATCATGCACAAGAGTTCAGGGTTTCTTTTGACACAAAGACAGCCCCGATTCACTCCTCTTCTGCCACCTCCCGCTTCACTCCGGCCCATCAAGGCAAACGGGAGCTGGGCTCTCCTGCAAGGTGACCCTTCCCAGGCGCAGCAGGAGCCAGCCTGGTCCCTTCAGCGTAGTCCCACAACTTCCACCGGCTTCACACCCCAGTGGGACAGGGCTGGAAAATCTCCTTTAAACACTCCACAATCCTCATCAAGCTGAACAACAGCCTTCCCTTACAATCATCACTTCAAGGCATTTAAAAGAGGTGGGACGTAGGAGTGCCTAGGTGATCTCTTAGGATCTGAACTCGCTTTGTCCCTAGCATTTTGGGGAAGAATTAGGTTGGCTCCTCTTTTCTGCTCGTGTGAAGCTGCCAGTGCCAAATCTAACATATGGTCTATCTTAGGAAGGAGGAGATCAGGGAGAGTTGTCCTCTACTTGTTGCCAATTCACACTTCTGCTTCGTACAAGGCCTGAGCACTTGCTCTGCTATTTTAGTCAAAACAATATGCTCCTAAGTGCTTTTTTCGAGGAAAACTCCCATCCTTCACTAGATCTGAACAGTACCTTGCTATAATCTAGCGCAAAGCTGTGGATTTACATGAAAACTCTAGGAATTGTGAAAAATGAGGGGTACATTCAGTGTGGGAAGACCATGAGTAGAGGCTACAGTAACCCTGTTAGGGTGCCGATACTGGTGCTGCTCTAGAGAGCCATCCTACTGGAGGCAAGAGGGGTGAAACACAGTTATAAAGGAGGAAAACACAAAAATAAAAAGCTTCAAAAGTTACTTTTTACCAGAGACTAAAGAAGCTTTGAAACGTGTCTGCTCTTGCTTGTTTGTACACCTCCACAATGACAAAGGTAAAACCAGTGTTAAATTTGTAATTTAAAAATATTACCTATGTTCAGCTCATCCTTGCTGGGTGTGAGTCTGGATGCACCGAGCAGTGCCTGGTGCCACAGAACACCCCATGCTTTCACCAGCACCTTCTCGGAAGAGGACAAGAATCACCTCAACATTTTACAACTGCAAATTACTGGCTTTTTTGATATTCTTCAAACAGAGAGCCATTAATCCAAGGAAAGACACCTTCTGTCTCAGCAGAGTTAAGGCACTCCCTTTACAGCACACACTATTTTGGATGGTTATTTAGCATTTCACGGAGTATCTAGTGCATAATTTAAAACATTTCCTGCACCTGAGCTCCACCCTGAACAAGATCACTGGCAGCACTGTTTTTTTCAAGCCTGTCTGCCTTCCCTACAATGCAAGTAAACAGCTATGGGACGATCTACTGCAAAGTCCCTCCTTACAACTGCAGGAGAATTCACTGCATTTTCTCTCTTTTGTTAGAGGAAATTGCAGCACATTTAGGGAGAGCATTACTTTTTTTTTTTTTTTAAAGTCAACACAGTGCATTCCACTGAGGGGAAAACTCACTTTCTGTGCTTTCAACACTGCGGTCTGCTTTCCTCTTTCAATGTGATGTAAACACACAGATAATGGATTCCTGAAGCAGTGACCCTGAAAATGATAAAATCTGCCTTCTTTAGACTGCTAACTTAACCAGCAAAGAAGGAGGCGTGAGCCAGTATTTTTTTTTTCCCCTGTGCCACAAACTTACCTTGTTCTTTTTAAAGCAAGTACCGCAGCCTAAGATCTGACAGATGTCCAAGACAAAGCCTCTAACCTATTCCCTCGCGTGCAAGTTCGGAGCCTGGATTCCCCATGCCTTGCCTCAGGAATGTCTATGTTGCCAGTGTTTAAGATGCTGTCATTTTATCTTATTATATCCAGTACGCAGCCATTACTGTGAGCCAGTTTACAAGATAAACAAAGTACTATGAATGAAAGATTTTTTTTTTTTTTTTCCCCTCCCTCCTTAAGCCAACAAATAGGAACCTTCTTTGCACTAACCAGGCTCTTCCTCCCTCTCTGACAGGAACCACAGGACCACACTTGTGGCACAGACCAGAGTAAAATAAGAAACATGCACAGAAGGGCTGAGCTTCACCGTACTCGGGCCGCTCTGGGATTATTTACGGAGTCACATGGATGTAGAGGAGGAGGAGGTTTGGGTTTGGTTAAGAATTCTTTTTTATTTTAAAACCGCAATGCTAAGAGTTCATTCATCCCCGGGACGTGCCTTACACGGAGGAACAGCAGAGCTTGTTTTACCCTGTCCGAGGCAGAGCGGTGCTGGGCGCGATCCTCCTGCGCTGCACTGCAAACAATCTGGGTTTCCAGCACAGGTCAGAGGCCTACCCTTCAGAGAGCACACGGCCGTTCCCCCAGAGAAACGGCCGTTCTCTCACGCAGATAGAGAATTTAACGGGAAGACGTTAAAGGACATTCACCTTGTCTAAGAGCAGAGTAAGATAAAATGAAGAAAACTGGGAATGTTAAAAGTACACGACTGCTTTCTCGGAGATCTTCTACGACATGAGCAAACTAATTCATTTGGAAATTATGCAACTGTTCCTCATTTGAAGAAGTTAAGCCACCCGCCTTTACAGGAGGTACGCAGGGAGTCAGAAAGGGCTCTCGCGCTGCAAACTGCACCCAAACAAAGCTAGGATTTTATGATTAATTTCCAGAGTTACAACTGTATTTTTTTATTTAAGGATAAAATAAATAGAAAGGCCACTTCCTCACTCTCCCCCTTATTGTTCTAAGCGACTTGGTCTGGGTTAGTCCTCATCTGTAATGCTGAGTGGCTCAGAGGCTGGACACGCATCTTAACGCTGTGTAAGACTGAGGACACCTTCAGAGAGATAAAAGCCACACAGTTATCTCTTAAAAGAACACAAAGCTTTTTCCTACAGCATGACTTTTGGCTTCTCTCATTAACACCTTGATGCAATGAGAACAAGCCCCGACTAACATGTTTACGGGGATCATATCATAGCAACACCTACAAAAAAACCAGCACAGGCTTACCTTGTAACTGCTTGAATCTTCCTTCTAACTGGTTATAGTTATACGGCACCTGAGCTGCATATCCCGGGGACAACGGCCCAGGCATACTGGTCAATTTTTGTAATTCCATTTACAGGTAACACAGGGATACGATGAACTGCAGCATAAAGGAACCACAGGTTTCTCTACTGTACATCCAAGTAAATCCCAGCTTCTTCAGCAGTTCGGCTTCAGTGCCTAGAGAAAACGCTCTCGCTGAGCCCTAAGTAAATACCAGCTTCGGTTCAAAATCCAGCAGTGTGAGTTGGCTGTAAGTTGTCTGTAACGGATTCAAACTTAAAGCACCATGAGGGGCTTTTTGGTGGGTTTTTTTTCCCCCCCCAGCTCCACTACAGGCAACTCCCAAGTGCTCGAATCTGCTTTCAAATTCTCGCCTGGCTGTGGCGAAACTAAATCAAATAAAAGCAAGCCTGCGATTCAGCCCAAAGTCAAAGCAGCACGGAGCCAGGCGCTGCCGTCCTCGCCAGCGCTTCCAGGAGCCGCGCACACCTCAGACCTTTCTGCTGGTTTGTAATATAATCAGGAGCCGCCTGGGTGCGGGCTGATGTCACTTCATTACCATACAGCACCGCGGAGGAAACGAAGGCTGTACCAAGGGCGAAGGGGCGGCGGAGCAGGGGAAGAGCGGGACGGCTCATGCAACGCTGCCGCAAGTTCTTCCGCTGGGTGCATCCCGCGCCGCCCCGCGCCCCGGGAGGCAAGGCGGCAGCGGGGTCCCCAGCCCTCCGCTCCCAGCGCGCCGCCGCCGCCGCGGCCGACGGTGGTATCTTCCTCAGCGAAGCTGGTGGAATTACAATCTTTTGTTAAGAGCCTCATGTAACGGAAAAGTCTCAGATTACTATCACATGAAAAGGAGGGCACTTTTCTTTATTTATCTGCAAGACTGTTCACTTGAAAAAGTAACACACACACACACACAGAAGCACTCATTCGGTATTTAGCAAGAGACGAGGAGGCGATGCAGAAAGATGTACGCTCCAGCACACTGGGAACAAACGAAAGCTTTGTGAGAAGGTTCTTTAGACAGCCGATTCCTGTCGCTCCGTTTTATGTTACTTGTCGATATTGAGGATCTTGATATCTATGTATGTGGCTCCTTGCCCGTTTATCAGCACGCTGGGTATTACGGCAAGATTAATGGTTGTCTGGGCTATGCACTGGAGGGGGAGGGCTGTAACGTAAAGAAGGATGCCCTGCCTCTGGCTGGCACCTTAATACCCTGCTGTAATACAGAGGTGCACAAGAGCAGCAGGGCTAGGCAGGAGGAGTCAGTTCCTGCAGGTGGTAATGGACCAAGGATGTCGGTTTTCCCTCGGGGCAGGAGCTCCCAGCCCTCACTTATTCATAAGCGAAATTAAAAGGTCAATTCCACCTTCATATTCTCAGTACGTAGCATTTGCCTGTTCATTCTTAAAACTGCTGATAACGTTCACGCAAATGTTCTCCCTTTTTTTCTTTTCTAGCATTTCCAAATTCCTTTCCAATGGAATCCATGTTCCCCTCCCACTCCGTCCCCTCATTAAACATTTCAAAATGTTGCCTTTGTTTTGATTCACAAGTTTCTAGTCATGTAGTAATTTATGTGAGGACAATTTCTGTGGGAGAAGCTCGGTCCACTCCCACTGACTCGCTGCAGCCCTAGCTCCTGCTAGGCGTAAGGTGGGAATCCAACCAGCCTTTGCCAACGCACCGGGGAACAGACGTGCAAGAAATCCAAGCACGAACGCTGCTAACGGAGGGAGAAGCGATGGAAGTCAACGCTTCCCAGCTGAAGCTGGGGTTTCCAAAAACACATGGACTGTTGAAAATGCCTGAATTGCTCCCAAGGTCATAAACACACTTAAAATATTTATGGCTTTTAACTATACTGTTTTACTTAAAACAGCAACATAGCCCTAGCCCAGAGTTGCTTATTATGTTGATACAGAAGGGCTTTTACTAGCATATTTCAGTGAACCCCTTTATATCAATATAGCCGTATTTACGCAGGCCTTTTGGTACTACAGCAGACCTCAAGTAGAGCCTAGAACGTTTCTGAAAGCTGGCCTTCAACCTTTCCAGCACTGCCTACACTTCTGCCACTAAAGAGCATTCAGCTGCCCAAGACAGACTTCACAGTGCCAGGGAAGAAAGCGACTGTCCGCAGGGGCAGCTACAGCATCGCCGTGCAAGGGACCGAGGTACTGGAGGGCTCGCGCCCTCACGGCGTGTTTGCAAGGCGAAAGGGGGATCCGAGGAAGCACCTGCGCTCGCCGTCGCTGCGGCGGGCAGGATGCTGCTCTCCCGACAACAATGCGCTGACGCGGCACGGCGAGTCCCCCGTTCCTGCTAAACCTTCCCCTGATAATCTCTGTCCCTCCCGCACGTGGGGGCCCAGACGCTGCACTTGTGGGATTTCCAGGCTGGGATGGGAAGAGAAGAAGGGCAACGCAACAATACAAAAAGCCTCTAAAATTTCCAGGAACAGAGCTCAGTAAACTGAGCCGTTAATATACAAACTCCCCGAAAGCTCAAGGAGCACGTTTTACCCAGCACACAAGTACGGGCTTATTTCCATCACAAACTTTTTTCCTGCAGCTTTCTACCAACAGCAGCTTTTGCCTGCGATGCCTGACCTATGCTATAATTAAAGGAAACTCTTCCCCGGGAGAGCGGGCAGGCAGCCAGGCCCTGCCTGCAGGCGTATGAGCTCGCTGCTGTCCCACCCTGAGCAAACAGGTGTTGCTATGCAGCTCAGGAGGTAAAACTAAAGTCCAGGTGACTGACAGGAGAGCTGGAGCATTTTTAACACCATGAAGGCCCCAAATCGGGAGCCAGGAACTCTTCCCCAGCTGAAAGCTTTCCCAACACCTTTGGCAGGCAACGCGCTAACGCACACGGCCATTATTAAAATGTTAAAAAGTGAAATATTACAAAAGCAAAACATTAAAAACTAAAAATAATCACTTGGCTTTGACCCATACAAAACACAGGCTAGCTTTCCCCACCCCGTCATAAAACATTACCACCATGTACACATATTTACACTTCAGATTGTCCCCTGTGGGACAACTGAATCTGGTAAGCTTAAGATTCCCAAGAAATACTGAGCAAAAGTTGGGGTGGGTTTTTTTTTGTCTGTGTCCCCCCAATTCTGGCCTGCCCAGTAGCACTAAATGCTACCTTAAAGAGAGGGAATTGCAGCAGGTATGGAGCAGCGCAGGCTACGCAGCAAGCAGGGGGAAAGCTAAAGGAAAAGGGAAGAATCTGTGTGTGAACTGTGTTTGAGCTTGTTTTGTTCAAGGTTTGAAAAACAGACCCAGGACCCTACCGTGTTGTGGAGCACTCGGCAGCACTCAGGGTGAAATCCTGAGCTCGTTTTAGTTGCCATCCAGGCTGGCATTTGGGCTGAGGAACAGGTCCCCGAGCAACAGATGCGACGGCCTTTGTTAATGATCGTGTCGGCTCCTGGGGTGGCCCTGATCGCCAGGTGCTGCCGCCCCATCTGCCAAAGCACCACCGCCGCTCTGCCGGGCCCCGGCGCGCCTTTCGGAGGCTCCGCTTCACAGGCGGGTGGGAATTCAGGAGAAAGAGCAACGCAAAATGGGGATCGGCCTGCGTTTGTGAAACTCTACACCGTACGTAGCAAGACTTCTTCAAAACGGCATCCTGCCAGTTCCCATTTTTATTTGAGTCACATCAATCCTAATACATTCGTTTGCTGTTGACTCCAAAGTAGTAGACCTGAGACCTGCCTACTGCTGCTATGTAGCAATGCATCGAATCCATCACAAGGTTCTCACACGCAAACCCCTTTTTTATACTTGGTTTCTACTCATTTTCTCTATTTCTGTTTAATTGACTAAGCCCTTGATGTTACTAATTAGATAATACGTTACAGAGATGAATTAATGCTTTAAAGGCCATAGATAAGATAACTTCTAGCACTGGTCCCAGTGCAACTTATCAAATCAACACAGCTTGAAATTGTCCGGTGTAACTCATCACTGATTACACTATGGGAGAAAAATAAGGGCCAAATCATATATTAAGTTTAGTATATCAGGGAGGGAGGGGTTTGTTGGCTTTTCCCCCCCCTCTAAATTTTGTTCTCAGTTTTCTCCCATGGCTGTGAAATAATTTTTGCTTGCGTTCTTTGAATTGCACCTCTCCCATAGTACTCGACTGGTAATGATGGCTTGCATTATTTGTGTACTTGTTAAGAGTTATTAAATAAAAACACAAATGATTACCCAGTTAGCGATAAAGCAAAGCGTGACTTAGCTGATGTGATTAGAGCTTTGCAAAGCCTCAAGGAGAACAAGAGGTTGATTACAGCAATATTACGAATGTAGAAGTAACATCTGGAGGCAGGTGCGTACCCCAGAACAGAAGAGGATCTGTCCCGGGATCTGTCTTTATGTGGTTCTGAGAATTGCCGCTGAAGTGAATGGGCTCCTACCACAAAGGAAAAACCTAACGTTGCTAAGGAAAAAACTAATGTTAGATCTAGCAAAATTACCATCCAAACCCCTAATCATCAGTGTTTCTAAGACTGAACAAAACTATCACTTTTCCCAGCCAAAAGAAATCCCATGAGAAAAATCTTCGCATAATCTCAAAAAAAGTATAGACAAAAGACCCTCTAAGAAATTCCTGGCCAAGGATCCAGTTCATAACTTTTGCAGAAAGTAACTGGTAAGCGTGCAGCGTTAACATCACTCACACAGCCTCGCTAGAATTGGAATAGCTAGAAATTCCCCGACAACCTCATCCATCCATCAATCTAAGGGATCTTCCACCAATAAAGTCAACCAACATTGGCTGGCGCCACCGGGTCAACAGTGAAGACGGTATGTGTGGTGGGCACGATGTTCAAAACAGGCCCACCCTCAAAACACACTCACTTAACGCATACGTGGAAAACCAAGAAAGCAATGCACAAAATGTTCCCTGGCTACCATAAAACAAATGCACGCTTTGTGCTGTCGTGTTCCGAAAGAAAGATGTGATTTTACAACTCCACAAATGACAATTATCTTTCTGATGGGAAGCAGAATGCACAGCAGAGCTTCAATAATTACAAATCTGGTTAATCATCACCCTTGTCTTTCCTCTTTACTCTTATTTGCTCTTGTAAATTCTCTAGTTGGTGACTAACTAGAAAAAAATTACAAGATAAAAAGGATGATTTATTAATCTAAATAAAATGCCACAGAACTCGCATAACGTTTGCTCTTCTCCTGAAAGAGGGTAAAGTTCTTGCACATCCCCTCAGCGCCACATGAAAACTGCAGTCCTGTTTGCCTTTGACTTCTCTGCTGATACCCCCGTCTACACAGTAAAACCAGAATCTCTCCTTATATATGGAATAGAGCAAGGAAAGATGGTTTTTTGCTGTGGATTGTTCTAGAATGGAATAGGAAATAGTTATTTTTATCATATTTGACAATTTGCATAACATGAATCCTGAAGAGTTAGCTGTTTTCCCTCTAGTTTCTAGCTAAGATGCTGGAACACAGAGAGAAGCAGCCCACACACTAAGCAGAAACGAGCATGCCAACTTAATTACCTCTCCTGCAGGTATCAGTGGGAACAGAACCATTCGTCTTCCAAACCCGCCATTTCCTGCAACACTCAGCAACTGCCTCAGAAGAAGGTGAAATAAATACAAACAAAACAAGAGATCTTCTCTTAGGTAGTGTTTCTATTTCAGAAAGTATTTTGATTTTTTTTTTTTTGTTGTTTAAAGGGGATGTTAGGTCAGTGGCAAACAGCAAGGCATTTGGTCCTCCAAGTCCTTTCCAGATAAGTGAGTCTGTGACTCTCGTGGGCTTGGGAGAGCCAACGCAATCAAAACGTAAGGGAAAGGGGCAGATTAAAAAGCAAGAGCCAACGCGGGTTTTTATTACAGAAGGGTCTGTTCACGTTTTCCTTTTGCCGTGTCCAGGCTGGCCTTCCGGCAGCTCCGCGCCGGGTCCCAGGCACAAACCAGCTGCGGGCTCAAGATGAACCTGTAGGTTGTGACGTCTGAGACCAAAGCAGCACAAAACCTTTGGGAATCTGTTCACAAATCAGGCCAGAATATCAATTTATTACTGAAACTGGGTCAGTTCCACCTAGTTTCGGGTTTCAGTTTACACAAGCCCCAGATGAACAGGAAAGTTGACATGACTTTAGTAACAGCGTGTCCTTGCTAACTGCAACAGCGCAAGGCTTGCCAGGAGAGCCCGCAATAGAGAGCTACATGAGCCACTCGCGTTTGGAAGAAATCGCGGTTTGTGCTGGTTCGTACCCCAGTCCAAACGGGTTCTTCTGAACTGCCCTGCTTCCCATGCTCCGTGAACGCATCAAAGCGGGGAAGCCGTCCCTGAAAAACTGCAGCAACTGCATTCGCAGGTTTTGTTTGTGGCCCTTGACATGCTTGCTCCCTGACTTCGATGAATAACCCTCAAAAAGTCTATTAAAATCAAGCATGGTGCACAGGTATGCACTTAAGATACTCGCTTTCTGTGAAATTATGGCATGAAAAGACTTTATTTTAAACCAGAAAATTATTTTTTGTGGGTTTTAATGTACTTTTCCAGAAGCTGGAATTATTTTCATTGCCTCTCCCTCCCTCCTCTATCTGAATTGCATCTATATTTATATGGAGGAGAGAGAAAGAGATTCCCACCCTCCTTTTTCTTTTCTTCCTTTTGCACGGTTTTCTTTTTTCCCCCGTTTGCCCACGAACACAGGAGATGCACCGTTGCTACACCGTAATCACTCAGGCATGAAAATTCAATCTCCCGCTACTCCTGAGCAAAATGGAAACGGGGTGAAAGCAACAAGCAGAATACACTGATCTTTACAAATCTCCATAAGCCAGGGTATTTATTTCTACTTACTTCCCCTGCTTCACAAAGATAGACCAGAAAGCATATAAACTATATTAATGTTCGCAAATACATCCCCGTTGTGACCAGCCACATTCACATGTGGTCGGTTTAGGCGAGAGGAATAAAAAAGTGTTTTGCCAGTTCCATAACTGGAGGACCTTGAGCCCCTAAATTAGAAACCTCTGAAGTTAATTGGGCTCCCTACAGAATTTTAGATCCTCTTATACCTAAGCAACAAAGGTCCTGAAAAGCCAAGGTAGTACAGGCTTCTGCTGATCGTGTAGTTCATTCAAACTGAAAGAGAAGGAAAATGCTAGAAAAAATTGTTGGAAGTTGGAGTTTGTGTTTGGTTTGATTTTGTTTGTTTGTTTTTGGTTTTTTGTTTGTTTTTTCCCCCAAAAAAACATACTACATGTAGAAACATGAGCTGAAAACCTCACTTTTAAAGCCAACGTAAGAGAGACATCTCTCTGTTTATCTTCTAAAACCTTCTTTCACTGAATCTCACCCACGAAATTTCCCCATCTGGGAACTACCTATCTCTGCAAAAAAGCTTAGTGATCAATTGAGAAGTGCTGTCTCAAACTTGTGAAGTTGTTATTCCAGAGCAAACCACATTTCATTTTTGTATAACGTATAGAATAAATGTAGCAAAACTTCAGCAAATCACCATACGACATACACACACAAAATGTTTGGCAAAAAAATATTAGTAATTGCTTTGCTCACTAGAGGAGTTCAAAAGTGTTCAGAAGAATGCTAGAAACTAAAAAAGTGGAACTTGGAAGTGGATTTTCATCCTCCTCTCTACTTGTCTGGTCCTCATCCCCGTTCCTGATCGTTTTGCCTCTTCCCCATCATCAAGGCAATTCATCTCAAGGCAATCTGGGTTTGTATCTCTCCAGGATATTACCTCAAGATAAGAATCAAAGCTCTGATCCGAGAGAATGATTTCATCACTAATCTTTCCCCATTAGAAGAGCTCCAAGGTTAACAGAAATTAGTAAACATTTTTTAATCCCGTATTGAATTTTGCTTTGCAGTATGCTCTGCTAGACATTATTTATACTTCAGGGAGTGCTTTCATGCAGTATCCAAGCAACAAATAGAAGGAAAAATGCAAGGCACATTGCAGATTTGGCTGAATAAATAAAATAAATACAGAAACATTGCTAGTTAGATGCTAAAGACATGAGACGAGAACATTCTCTTCTGCATACGCATTTTTTGTGGAAAGACTTCTTTTAAATTACAGGCTCATGACTAGGTTTTGAAATGCATCCACAGCCAACCTCATCCCTGATAAAAGTCATAAATTTAAAAAAAAATTAATTGCCATTATTGGCACGTAGTTTCTATAAACAAGAAATCCTTCCCATTATGACGACTCAGCAAAATACCTAAAAATCTCATTATTTCAATGAAGGACCATTAATAATAGTTATCCCATGGTTTCTCTGTATTAAATATCCCCAAGGCATTGATTCCAACAGCAAAGAACATTATCGTCTTTTCAGTCTTCAGCGTTCCCGTGATGGGCCACTGTGGCTCAGGCTCCCGGCTGCGGTTTCCAGCACGGCCTCGCAGAAGCCCCGTGGTCCAGATACTCAGCACGGCCTCGCAGAAGCCAAGGGAGAATGCCAGCTTATCCCAGCTGACAATCTGGCTGGTAGGTCTCCTTCTACATCACCAACTTCAGCGTGGTTTTATCCCAGCTCTACTGTTGTGCCTGGCTTAGCCCTCCCTAACTACACGGAGGGTATCTCACGGTGAGTAGTATTCCCCTCCTTGAGCAGCCGGTGCAGCCAGCGTGTTTTACTCCCTTCACAAACCCTCCTCTCCCTGCCGGCTTTGCCTGTCCCTGCTTCAGCTGATGCAGAACGCCGCATCTCACTCATCTCAGTGTTGCGGGCAGCCAAAAGCACGGCCCCCGGTGCTTTTATTCTTTCCTGATGCCTTGGTGATGACTGGATGATGAAAACTAAAACAGCCAGGAGAGAGCTGTGCTGTGCCCGTCTGGGCATTAAGGCACGGTTCTCACCTAAAAGCAGTGCAAGTAAGGAAGCACACCATGCAAGTTAGTGCGGTGCCAATGTCTCTAATACCCAGGTACGATGAAGCAGATTTACCTGCTTTTGGGATTACCCTCACGGGTGTTGCATTGCTAATATCCTAAAAGCAGACAGGCATATGCACGCATGCGCACAGAGTCAGCATACACGTGTTAATTTTCCAGCTTCTTCCTCAAGGTACAGATGGCTTTTTTTATTTAATCACTTAACTACAGTACAGAATTCTCTTGTACCTTATTTTGCTAAATTACTGAACTGCTGTCCAAGCACAGAGTCAGCCCTCTGGGCGTAAGGACTGGCGTGTGTCTGGAGCTCTCCACAAGAAACTATGAGAAGCAGATATGGTACCTGTATTCCAGTCCAGGAGCTTAATGCACAAGAATTCAAAGATCTAAAGATCGATCGGTACAGGCTCCCTTGCTGGCAAGATGCTGGGCTCTCCAGCGTACACGTCTAACTCAGCAGTGCTCAGTCTTGAAGGAATTTAATCAGAGACATAAAATGACTGCAGCTGTCAGACTTTCCAGAGCGGGGCCACCAGCGACTGCTCCTATCCTGCTCCCTCCCCGAAGAAGCAAAAAGTCTATTTTTCCAGCTCCGCTTGTCCCGCCCGAGCAGCGTGTGCCAGATTACAGTTATTCACCGGGACGCAATCACTTTCATGCACCACGCTGCTGCTGAGTAATCATGAGTGCCATCCATGGAGCAGACAAGCACGCATGATTCCACGCGTGACTCCTCCTAAGTTACATTCAGCAGCACTTTTTTTCAGAAGCTTGGCTCTGTACTCGGGAAGCTACGTTGGACCATGGATCTGGTATCCAATCAGACTATGAAGAATCTGACTTACACCTCCACGTAGTTTGCACACTACTTGTTTGATTCTGGGGAGAGAGACCAAACCCCCAAACTACGCATAATTGATACCAAAAATCATGTTACTATAGCAATGAGAGACAAATGACCCCCGTACCAAATCACAGATTTGATGGGACATCATTGAATACAAGCTGTTCGCGTTTACTTGGAAGTTATTTTATGTACTATAGACATACAGTGACACTTCTTTTTGGGTCAGTCTACGGATGATCTTTAAAAATAAAAATGCTAAGAACAAAATATTATTTATTGTCTGGTTTTTGCTATTTGCTTTAGAAACAGTTCTCCACCAGCAACTCTCAAAGCAAACACATAAATCACCCGTGACAGATGGGCTAAGCTTTGTCTTGTTTTACGGTAAGAGCACAGTGTTTGTCAGGAGTCACAGCCAGCACTGCAGGTGACATGCGCGGTACAGCAGCTTCTCCGCTGCCGTGCTCTCTCCCTTGATGGCTGCACGACACAGAACACGCAAAACGATACTCCTCTTTCTAACACCAGCCTCCTACGGGTTCTGGTGAAGTGCTGCAGCTTAGAAAGTGTTCCAGAAGTAAAATTCAGAAGGAAAGCACTGGGTGAGGCTGACATTTGGAAAAGCTTTTGTTGAAATAATTCCATCAGCTTTTATCTGAGCAAAATAAGATTTTGCACAATAAGCCCTTTCACGCTCACCTGAGCAAGCCTGCATTAGGCCTTTGGCTGCTAAACAAACACCGGGACTACTAACCAGCACTGCCGCGCCACTGCTGAGAAGATGCATCTGCAGTTTCACTGCTGTAAGATTGTTATTTCTGTTTAGTGTCAAGTGAATCCTTCACACGCCCTTCAAACTTGATTTACAAGCATCAATATACTGCTGAGTTCTCCTTCCTTAACCACTTGCTGTTATGAAAAGTAGTGCACTGATTTTCAAGTCCCAGATAGCTGAGGCACTGGATATTCATGAAATGCACTGCAAGAGATTCTTCTCAGTATGCTCTTTCAGAGCCAAGAATAAACGAAAGGTTTATTCTCTTAAGCTCTAAATCATTGTATTTTGTCCTTTTTTATTGACTTGAGACCTGAAACTTCATTCTGACCACGCAGTTTTCTATCTTTAGTGTATACTCAGAGTGAAACAGTAGAAACTTTGCTGAGACAGATGCTAGACAGCAGGGATGAGCAGGTACACGATACCTGAAGAGTACTACAAGCGGGATCCTCCTTTTCGCTTTTTTGGGGGGTTGCTCTGCTGACTTTTTGCACTGGAGCTGGGGGGGTGGCTCAAACATCAGGGCCAAAAGGGCTAATAGACAGTACCCAGCACTTTCCCATTGCAAGCTTTCTCCATCTTCTTTATCCTTAAGAAACAGGTATTCCACTATATTAAAAAGAAAAAAAACTTTCCAATAGTGGAACTTCAGTAACAATTTCAATTCTTTTCCCCTTTTGCTTCTGGGAGAATTTAAGTTAGTGGCGTGAATTACAAGCCTAGTTTCTCCGTGTGCAATAGGGACAACTAAGGAAAGCTGCAGGACGAATGCCGTCTCCTCCCCTGTAAGGCTCAGGAACAGCGACGTGCACCACCAGCGGGTGTCCTGACCCACGCACCGTCACTTAGGTGGGGCTGGAAAAGGAAGGCACAGCTCCATCTGCCCCGCACCGAGGAGATACGCCTCTGTTCTTTCATAAACTTTGAAAGTATTTTTGATTCATATGCCAGACAGCTGAGTCACAGACCTTCTGGTCACTCAGGTGAACACAGAGGACAAAAGGGCAAAATACAAACGAGCAGAAAAGCGAGTAACTTTAGCCAAGCATTTTTTAATATTGAATTAGCTAACTGAAGAAATGGAAAGTTTTGGAGGTGATGGTTCTCATACTAGCTGAAAACAGCACCTGAGATGGCGAGCATGGTACATCTGAACGTCACAGTCCCAGTCTGAGTGCGAAAAATTCTGCTGAGCAACTGTGCTGTTTCTTAAGGCTTTCCTAAGAGCTCTATGCGCTGCCAAGGCGCTGCACAGCAAATCTTGTTAGCTAATGGTCCTTGGTAGACGAAATCCAGCACCTGAGGACTTGTGAATGAAGAATTTTGCACAAACATGATATCTCTTTGGCTTCTACAGAGCAGGTAGAATTACCTGGTCTTCCAGCAAGACCTTCCACAGAACCAGAGAGAACAAGGACAGGTGAAAGATGATTTCCTACAGTGGGATATCTTACTTTACCAAGCAGAGATCAGTTACCTTCTTTTCCTATCAGTTGCAGAGCGAGTCAGTTCAACGTGAATGGCAACCAATCGGGCTGCACATCCCTTCAAATCTGGGTTCTGATTGAAAGCCGAGTTCCCAGATGATTTATTTGTTTTAAACTGAAACAATCCTTCGCATTCTGAGTTCCGTGGTATACAGACCATTTTAATAATATCGGCTAGCAGCTGCTGTGCTGACTGTAGTGCTTTTCTGCTATTATTATGTCATACCTGCTTTCACTGAGCTTTTCTCCAGTGCATTGTCTGTTCTGATCACAGATTGTTCTGACCACTGTCTCCTGCTTTGCTCTTTAAATATTTCAACATCCTGCTGGAACACGGGGCCATTACGAGTCTTTCTAGAACAGAGTATCAGACTGGCTACAGGACTCCCTTCTCACCTACTCACTCTCTACCTTTCCTTACCTTAAAGGAAATCAGCTTCATTTGAATTCCAGTACAGTAGACCCCATACAAGATGGAAGCTTCACAGAAGAGGCACTTCGCAACTTGTGGAAGAATGTGGACAGAAGATGCTTGCACCAGCAGAAGGATTCACACCGAGCATACAACCATTAGGCAGGCAGCGCAAAATGCCTACGGCTGTTGTACTTTTGAACGCAACAGCTTCCATCTTACAGATGGGGAATAAAGCAGCAGTGCCTGGTCTGTTCGTTTTGAAACCTTTTGTACTCGGACAAGGAGATAATGACACATTTGTACTTCATAAACTGCAAGACGCTGATAGTCTTTTGATTTATCTTGTCACTTCAATGAAAGGCGGACATACTGGAGGAGCTGGACATCCACAGGCAGTCTTTAGATACAACTAACCTAGGACCTCTGGAAAGAAAAACGCTGTTGTCAGAAGATGGCCAGTCTTGGAGACGTAGGAAGATGCTCATGCTCGCAAAGAGCCAGTGCCCATCTAAGTCAGACTGGAGCGCTCTTCAGAAAATCTGGGCCCTGCAGGTGGTGCACAACTACTTCTGCTTCAGAGCGCAGTGAAATTCACCCAGGAGAAAGCGATGGTGCAACAGTCAAATTTATGGGCTTCAGAGCCCAGAAGAGCCTCCTGATGTCACCCAGCCTGGCTTTGTGTGCGCTACCAGCCACAGGCTTTCACACAGCGATGATTGTGCCTGATCCCGTGACAAGCAGCTGAATTAGAGCCCACCTTTCCAGAAAGAGCCTGTCTCAATTTAAAGAGTACAATGACAGAGATTATTGCTACCCCAGCTCCAGGCTGCAGCTGTTAAAAAGCTGGAAGTGCCTTTCTGGGGAGATGCAAGGGAAGATGACCCACCAGACAGCGTATCTGAAAATATATGTTGAACGGTGCCAGGAGTACCATGGCTCAGACTTTCACGATAACTGCTGATTTGCAGTACAAACCTCTCTTCCTTCCTCTCTCCCTGCATCACGATTAGGCTTTCAAGCAGTACTGCAGCAGTGCAGTATGCTAAGCCAAGTTTTGGCAGCACACGCTATTCTCAACACTAACAGTGGAGAGTTACAGGTATGAAATGCATCAAATGAAAATAACTATGAGTAATGCTTATTGAGAAAAAAAATACATCATACTCTGGGAAAATGTTTAAATACACCTCTGAATAGAATCTTCAGCAAAATTATTTGCTTTGACATTGGTATTTGGTTTAGTCTACCTAAATAATTCAAGTACTTTCCTTGCGTTACTTCTTGAAGTAAGAGTTTCATGTTTATTATTCATTACTCAGGTGGGGAGCTCCGCTTGCCATAAAAGTAAGTGGAACAACCAACTGCAGTAAAGGCTCGATGTGGGACCCAAATGCCGCTAAGGAGTTTTGTACTAAAAGCATTTCCCACCCAAGGAACAGAATATAACCTACAACCACTCCTGTGGCAGGAGTAAAATGCAGTTTCTTCCTCAAACAAGATCAAACTGTAAAAAAGAAAAAAAAGAAAAAAACCAAACCAAAACAAGTCAAAATTCTTCTCTTCTACCACCAGCCTACCAGCACAGGCATCAGTTGGGCTGCTTCTGACCCCACCTAACACAGCCCCGTTCCAGAGCAGGCATTTTACCTGTAATTTCAAACGCACACTGTGATGAGAACTGCTGTAATTAAAAGTCTTATAAAGACAGCAAAATTTAACAGACATCCTTTCTGTGAGCAGCCCCATTAAGTCGATACCAGTACTATCCCCAGTAAGGGTTACATGATCCGCTCTCTGCCACCTGTGTGAACTATTTTATTTCCCTGTTGCTCAGCTCCAAACCTGATCCTGCCCTGTGCCTGACATGTAAAGGTGTTCTGCACCTAACGCACTCCCGTGGCCGGCATCAGGAGGAGAAAGGGCACGCTGTGCCCGCAGTCAGTCTCATCAGCAACACAAATGAAACAGATGATACCTTTGTCTCACTACGATTAAGTTCATAAACCTGCTTCAACATGTGTTGGGTTTAAAACTCTCCTTGTAACTAAAATTTCACTAGCAGAAAGCTCAGCATATTTTGAGCTTTTTCCATGCTTACAGTATGTCCCACACTACTGAGGCATTTTGTTCAGAGGTCAGGAATGTGGGCATGCTACCGTAAGAGTCAGGAAATCATTTACAGAACGCATAAAAATTGCTTTGCAGGGCAATGCCTCAGAGCTGAAAGGACATGACATAATCTCCTTGCTGCATAAACAAATTTGGCTCGTGTGCAGCCTTTAATATGCAATAATCGAATGTTTTGAAGAACAACAACAAAAAAATGACCTGATCAAATTTCCTTTCTCTGCTGATGACAGTGTACTTCAGCAGAAGACAGCGCGTATCTCAGAAGCTCTGCTTCTTCAGAAAAAAGTTATAGTTTCAGCATTATTTACTAAATGACAACTATCTCCATCTACCACATTCCTCCATTTCAGGACAGGTGAGATGTTTTGAACACCTCCAAATGAAAATATTTTGAAGCAGAATTTTGTCAGCTTTCTGATTTTTTTCCAAATCTGGAAACCAACATCACCACCAATCACAGAAACCCGATCAAAACAATTTGAATATACAGCCAAAATGATTAACATCTGATGAGACTGATGAGGTGAGAAACAGAGTCAGTACAACCTTCTAATTGGGGGGGGGGGGGGGGGGGAGAATACACGGATGAAATCTCTGCTCTCCTGTGCTTACACCAAAAAAGTCTTCACGGTAAATCTGAACAGCCAAGTGTTTGCAAAACTTCAGATATGAGCACATCCTGCAAAGCAACGCGAGACCATCACGTCCCACTGACGCCAACGGATGAAACAATCTCAAAAACTGTTTGGTCAAACTGCACTTGACCTCAGGAACATTTCAGCTCTAGTTTCCCGACGAGGTGCAGGCACTGCAGACAGACAGTATCCCATCCTATCACATACACACAGCGTCGGTTTTGCTGATGTGATCAGCACTTACCAGCTAGGGCCTTGATGCGGGATCGTTCAAACAGTCGAGCAGAACTATTTTCATTGTCCCAGTCATCGACATCCCAGCGGTTGTTGACATCGCTGTACTGCTGTTGGATTTCAATATTGTCATAATCTGTCGCTACTGTTGTCGTCATCCTGAGTCTTCTTAACCTATTCTCACCATCAGAGTCTTCTTAAAAACCTCTGTAAGAGAAAAATAGATAATAATAACTTAGACAATATACATATATTGGAAGAAAGTTGTAAAATTCGAGCTCAAGACTTCTGATTTCAAAAACCAATGACTTTTACTCGAAACCTGGGCACAAGCTCAAGAACAGGTTAGATACCAACCAGTCCTTCAAAAAGTAACTGAATGCTCCAAGTCGTCTTAAAAAAAATGAAATACTTCACAAAAGCAAGATTTCAAGCCAGTAGCTTTGCTGCATACACGTATCCAAAATTGTCATGTTCAACTCCGCACAAAGTGGAACATGTATGAAATAGTGCGGTAAGGTACTTTCACAATTGTTATTTTCAAAAGCAGCCTGTCAGCTTTATAAACCTGTGAACGTTGACTAAAGCATATGGAGACATGGATAACCCAGCTAAGAAAAATCTGAAGTGCAAAGACGACCTCAACACCTTTACGAAATGGTACACATTCGGATGAAAAAATGCAAATGCTTAAAAAGTCACAGAAGCATTTGACCAGCAGAAGCCTTTAACATAGATCTGAAGAAACATTTCTTTCCTCACATGCAAATGCTGACTTTGTGACCGGCCCTGGGAATTATCTATGAACTAATCCAGATAAAAACAACTGACTGATGCATTGCTTTGAACTCTCCCTAGCAACAAAATGGTAGCCCACCAACGCAACTCTTTACATGAGGTTCTCCTCTTTCAGGCAGTCGGATGCTGTTAGCATATTCATACCGTTTTCTGATCGGAATTTGCATGTACTTATCAGCACTAAATATAAAAGAGCCTAACACCTCCTCAAGGGGAAGAGGAGGGAGGTTATAAACGGCTGCTAAACTGGAGGCTGTGAACCCTGCAGGAACAGCCGTCGGCCTGGCAGCACCAATCCAAAGCTCTCCCCATCGCTGGGGGTGAAGTAACGGCTGCGTCGCATCCTCCATAGCCCAATCCCTCCAAAGCCAGCGCTCAGAGAGACCCAAGGGCTGACCCTGAAGAGCGAATTCACCTTTACAAAAATATGAGAGTTATAAAAAAGGCAGGTGAATATTTGGGAAAGGGGGGGCGACTAGGTTTTAACAGGAGTGGTCGGGCGCCCTGCCCGGCCGTCTGGTGCCACCTGCTGCCGGAGGGGAGCAGGGCAGGGGACAGCACCTTCTCCTGCCCGCATCCCTGCCCCAGCATCTCCCTGCGGCAGGGAAACGATGGCCTCGACGGGCCCGCGTTCAGGCCAAAAGCTGTGGACATCCCGCAGCCGACAGAAACCCAGCTCACAGGGGAAAAGCAACGCGTTCACCATCACTGCTCACGCACGCAAGAGGCATTAATCTTCCAGGCGGTCCTAGGATAAAAAGGCCGGGTTGATTTTCTGCTGTTCCCCACCAGAGACGAGAAGGTTCCGCCTGTATTTACTCGCAAAATAATCCCTTGGCTTTGCGGAGAAAGGGAAGCGAGCCGCGCTCCAGGCTCTTACATAAGCAGCTGCTGCCGAAGCCTGTTCGTGAGCGACTCAACCTTCACAAAAGGTGGGGAACAACCGCTTTAGTTACGGTAAGCTGCCAACAGATGGAGAGAATATGGAAAAAAAAAAAAAAAAAAAAAACAACCTTGCTCTGGGAAAGGTCTTTAAAATGATAGTCCGTCACTGTGTGTGCCTAGGCTGACATTTTCCAGCAGGGAGCTCTGAGGATGGGTCCCTCCTCGGCCGGACGGGTTCTGCCGCTACGAACAAACAAAAGGATGGAGCAGCCAAGGCAGGGGAAAGGATTAAATCCCACCCAAAACGCTTTTGCACAGCGTTCGCCACCTGATCCTCATCTAGTATCAAGCCTGGACAAAAGCCTCCCATTGATTCCTGTACACAGGCAGAAATCGGGGTTAATTCCAATTAAATCCATGAAGTAACGTGGTATCAACGATGAGTGGAATCAGACTGTTGTACTGCATCAGTCTTTTCAGCTTTCTGTATTCATCAGTGCCCAATGAAGAGAAAGAGACATGCCACTGGAAAAGCAGCAGCTCAAACTATAAAAATAAAAGCAGTGACCCTAAAAATGGGATGCAGCAACACACTAATTCAGTATAGATGCTACAAGCCATCAGATTTCATTTATTTCTGTATCATCTGCATTTAGATGTACACATAATCGGACCCAGAATAAATTCAACTATAACTTGTGCTTTATCACTTCTCTTACTCTTCTCGAGCACCACACAAGCAAAATCTATCCCAGATAAAGCTAAATTGAGCATGAAATGAGCCTGTTATCCCACACCTATAGGGCTAGGAAACCTGCATCCTTGTTCTGATTCTGTAGAGACGCTGAAAATAAAAGCAGCGCCTCTTTCACCGGCTGACATCAAGCTCCCTTTTCTGGGATGCGGCTCAACGACAGGGACAGCAGAAGAGGGTAGCAGACACACACTGCAGTGATAAAAATAAGTACCTTGCAGCAAAGCACTTCTGTGGTGAGGTGAGGATAACACAATTCAATCCTCACTGAAATAAGCTGCCCTGCCTTCTTCAAAGAAAGACCCGGCTACATAGTGTGCAACCACCGCCTTAAGCCTGTGCTGAAAAACAATTTTTCTTAAGACTCCTGCTGCAGCTCTGGTCCAGCCCCCACCACCCCCCGGTGCCTGCGGGAACAGGGCGGGAAGATAAACACAAGCTCCAGCAGAAACCTCCAGGCTGGAGGTCCTGCAGATGGGCTGAGCCGCAACAGCAGACCTTGCTTCCAAGTTATGGGTGTCCCTGTTTGACAAACGGAGACACCAACACTGTCTGCAACTGCCCAGAGAGTAAGGGGGGACAACGATGGGGAATTCTTCTGGAGCTCTTAATGTAGCTGAGCTCACTATTAATAATCCCATCCATAAAATTAGCCCTGCACTTGAAAGACATAAGCTGAAAACACTGTATGTCTGTATAGAACATACGCATACAGGTGACACGCATACATTTACATACCTATTTTAAGCCCAACATGTTACTTGCACTGACTGCTGCTCAATGCCGTCATTTTATTTGGTCAGACCTCCGCTGCTCGATGATTTCAACAAGTACTTTGTGAGTACAGATTTGTTTTATTGACTGCGCAGTCAGCACGAAGCAGGAGACAGTTGCATTGTGTCCCATTAGCTTACCGCAGCACTCTGCACTCATGCGCAAAGCGCCCGCTAACACCCTTGCAAGAAATCACTATAGAATATGTAGCACAAGCAGAAAGCACGGGGCAGAAGCAAGCCTGTGCTCCAGCAGGAACAACCTTTGTAATTTAAACATCCTGGCTGAAATACCAACCAAATAAAGGAACAACGTTTTCTGCGGAGAGCCAAATGTAACATGAATTTCAGCTGTCGACATCCTGAGCAGCCTCGATAGAGAGGACTCCGCGCCGACCCGTTCGCAGAACGCAACAGACACGAGCCTGCTGCTAACAAGACATCGTAGAAATGGCAGGTCCCAACTTCATTACCGTTCACAATTCAGGCACGGACTCCAGGCCTTCATACAGGCCTTAAAAACAGAGAAAACAGGCGTTGGGATTTCTCAACTACTCCACCTCCTCCTAAACTTATATGCCAGCGCCGTGTGCGCCTGGGCCTCCGAGCCATTAGCGGGCAGTTACAGGGACAAGCAAGCACAGGGGTGAACTAACAAATAGCACGCAACCGCTCCAGTCCCCCAAATACTCAGCCCAGACCTGCCATGATGGGCAAAGAAAGCTTCTGCAAACTCGAAAACTTCTGTCTTCACTGATAAAATAAAGCGCTCTATCGCCTTCTGCAGTTGATACAACACTGGAAGACCTCGTAAGACTGAAGAGATGAAACCATTTCATTTCAAAGCATTCTTTAAAATATATTGCATACTTTGAGTGCAGGGGGGTTGGCATTCTCTTCAAAAAGGAGAAATGGCTTGAAGAAAGGATCAGCTACCAGGAAGAGCATTTTCTCAGACAGTTTTCAAAGGCAATATCCAGGGGTCAGACCTTTTGTGTTTACTTTCATAAATAAACCAGATTCTGCTCTGTTTGTTTCGCAGATAGTAGAAAATAAACAGTTTTATTCAGACCATCTTAAGAATGAATTAATTGTAGAAAAATTCATTGGCTGCTTTTAAATGCAATAATGTAATTCACTAAATAGGCTAAGACTGTAATCACTAAAATTCTGCCATAACCACACATCTGGAATTACTTCCCAAGAGTTACATTTATCTTTAAAGTAAACATTATTTTTACAAGAGTTACTATTCTTCCATGAAACATTCTAAGCTGTAGTTAGTTTCATGTTACTCTTACTATCCAAGGATCGTCAAGAGGTTTTACGGCGTTATGATTGAAGAAAATGTATTTTGAACAGCAATCCCCAAATGGTCTCATTATTTATGTAAATAGACTATTCCCTGGCTAACGCACGGTCCAACCTATTGCAGTTTTACTGACAGTTAAGATAAATTGTATATGACTGAAGGGCTGAGAGGACTGAAAATGGGATACGGACACTTCCATCTCTAGGTTACAAGACCACATGCTCCAGAGACAAGTAGGAGCACAGCCCCTGTAACAGAGAGCATGGTCTCTCTCCAGTTCCTACGTATCAGATGCGTACATCAAAGAAGCCAGAATTACAAACGGCCAGTTTTTCGGTAGCGTTCTCTGAAGCCAAGGCCGGACAGGCACAGAAATCAATTCAATTGCCCTTTTTGCAGGACTTCCACCTCCGGATGCTTTCACTCCCAGCCTGTGCTGCTTTTCTCCTGCTGATGACCCAAACCAGGGTAATTAGTCCAGCTCTTCAACAACAAATTCACTTTGGAGTAATTATTATTATTAAAAGGAGGAAAATCTAGTTAAGATGTAACCGAACTTTGCATTTATTCTGAGCAATATTCAGCTCCCTCCTAACAGCAGCACAACAGACATGTTTTTTTAAAATATCATTTTAAAACCATATTTAAGCCAGAGAATGGGAACTCTTCTGAGCTCCCAGCCTCCAGCCCCATCTTGTCTCCCCATCAGGGCGAGATTCTCACCTTAGCTCCCACAGAGAGGAAGCTGGCCTGATCACAGGTCAATAGGGACACCTTTCCAGAAGCTCCAGGCTGTATGCAAAGTGACATAAATATTCAAACACACACCCCCCCCCCAAGTCAAATTCTGCAAGTATTTAAAAAATACTAGTTCGAAACTCTACAGAACACCTGAATTGAAAAAAAAAAAAAAATGAAGTCCTGTGAGTAAAGCTTAGAAAGACTGGAAAATGCATGTCTCAATTCCGCCCACTTCTTAACCTGAAGTGTAAGGAGCTGGTTTCCAGCCAAACCCACGCTCAGCCCAGAGACCACTGCCTGATGTTACATGCCCTGCGACACCGTCCTTAGAGAAAGGAGCTTCCCCTGTCCTGACAGGGCAGCGCGGGCAACATTACATTTTACCTTGTTGTTTCAGCTGCTAAACCAATTGTAAAATAATAAAAGTACTAATATGGCAGGGCTTTAACTCCCTTGACCTCCAATATCCTTTCTCTCTTGCGTGCAGGGTCTGGCTCCCAATCCCATCTTTCCTTCGACAAACAGAACCACGCTGTTTCTGCATTTTCCAACCCAAGAGTGCTCCACGTATTTTGTCTCTCCTTTCCCACTTTGCTGCCCGAGTCGGCCCACCGTCTGGTGCTGACTCCTCCGGCTGTCCACGCTCCGGGATGCGGAGGCCGAGAGCTGAAAGCAGCCTGAAAGGTCATAGGAAAGGGGCGGCCGGGCTGCGCTGCTGGGGAGTCAAATGCCACAATCGGCGTGTAGGGCACAGACGCTCCAGGAATGCACAAACAAAGCAAGACTGAAGCCTCTTTATTCCCAATACAGGCTGGAAAAGTGTGCAAAGGTCATTAAAATCACGCAGCCCGTCCTTCATGAGTGAGGTCTACTTCCCACATCGCAGATAACTCATCATCTGAAAGCCAGCAACCAGGGAGTTAAGAGTGGTTTACAGGCTCTTATTTTTCTTCTGAGGGCCGCGGGATATCACGCTCTAGCTGGGAGACTGGTACATATTGCATAAGCACTGAAACAACTTCAAAAAGTGTTTGTGCTGTTCGCTGTAAACAAAACCACAGCTCACTGTACTGGAAACCCACATGTTTTCAGCAGGGGTGCCTGTTACGCGCCCGCGACCGACACGTGTAACGCGCAGGACAAAGATTCAGACTGGTTCAGCAAACGCAGCGCTTGCAACTAAGCGCCCAGCGTCCCAGCCAAGAGCGCAATGACTGAAACAAAGTTATTTAGTAAACCTGAACCAAATCTCTCTTTCAAACCTTTCAGCTCCAGCAAGGATCACTAAAATCTTCTGGTCTGATTCTCTCCACATTTAAAGCCACAAAATTTCACCCAGTTTCTCATCCATTACCCAGCAAGTCTGGATGCCAACATTTTTTCCTGAAGACTCTAGAATAAATTAATTTATCTATAGGGTCCAAATTTGTCCTCTGTAACCTGAGGTAGCTCCACCCAGCCGAGGATGCAACCCATAGTGTGCCAACATTATTTGAAGAGCCTCCTAAAAACAGAAAGGGGGTGGGGGGGAGGCTTCATATTGGCTTCATCTGAGCTCAGACGCGTAACAGGAGCTGTGGGGTGAGACTCTCGAGGTTCCCACATTTCCCTATGGAGCATCCCAGATCAGATATTGCCTCTGAACCATCCTCTAGAGAAGCCCATGCCCCTCCACCAAGTATATATGAACCACGAAAAGACCAAACCAGAAAAAAAATGAGACATTTTAGGTAGAAAGTGGCAACTTTTTGAAAGAAGTTAATAAAGAGGAACACAAAAATCAAGCAGAACTGCACACTACCCACACGTAATGCTTAAGGGTGGAGTAAGCACCAAATCCCTTCTGGGCCTGTCCTTCCTTTCCCCCTCATCACTTGAAGAATGTAAAACACATTTTGCCAAACTGCTCAGGGGAGGGAGGTGGGGAGGGCGCTGGTAATCAGCCATCAGCACGCTTCTAGCGAGCGATATCCTTCCATCTCTACTGAAAGGGAAGGTCTACGGGGATCCAGACAGAGACTGGATGGTGGCACAGTCTGCACCGAGTAACACACAGAGGCACGTAACACGCATAAGGATTGTGCCGATAAAACTCCACATACTGCGAGTTAGTATTCATAGCCTAGTCCCAGGCTTAAAGAATACAACCTCCTTATTCAGTTTTTAAGCACAACACAGAGTACTCAACCTCTTTCCTCATATATTTACAGTTTTCCTTCAACAATCGCTGCTGGGCAAGGTTTACACAAGCTGAGTCAGGGCTAAAAGCAATTTAGTAGTTTTGTAAGAGTAAGGTTCAGCTCGAATAAGTACAGCAGAAGCCAGTCCATGGCTGCTCAAGTGAGGTCCGTGGATTAAATATGGCTTCACTCAATCTCACAAGCCACCTTTACATCCAACGTGGCCCAAACTCAGCATCCAAGAACTCTTGTCTTGTGAAACATCAACTGGGCATTTTCTAAAACCCATCATCCTGTTTTCTGCTTCTAATTAAGTCAATAAAGAAATTCCCATAGATCTCAACTTGGACAGCTTTTAGTCAATTGCTTTTAAAAAACACTTTCATCACCCTCACAGAGTCTTTCCTAAGTCAGTTAAAGGCAGCCTCTTGAATTAATGGGATATCTGGGAGTGTCCTGCTATGCAAATGGCTTAGGTGGAAAAAAACCTGGGGGACCAGCTCATCAGCTCTGCTCTACAGTTCCCCCCCCCCCCCAATCCTGCACCTATCATTTGTTAACTTCTATATCCCAGTTAATAGATCTCCCACCCATTTTCAGGAAGAGCTGCGTTTCTGGGTAAGGTAACCCATCCAGAAGGTACCTTTTACAAAGCCTAGGCCCAACGAAAATATTCCCGTGAAGTAAAATTCAAGTGCCAGTTCATAAGTTTTAAATAAACCTGCCAAATCCGCAATTCAAACTTTGCATACTTGACCTGGTGCTTGACCATCCAAAAGCAAATGCAGCTGGTCTCTTTGAAACTGAAAAGTGAAAAATAAGCAGCAAAATCAGGGACTATATTCCGGACAGTGACTGGAATAGCATCCCGAATGTTGTCAGGGCTTTACAAGACAAGTAATACGTGCTCGTGCACCTGCGCGCACCGATCTGCGGGGTCATCTGCGATGAACGGTTGGCATGCCAATACTTCTTCTGAGGAATATGATTGTCAGCAGGCCAAGAGCTCTTCAACTTTTACAGCCCATGTACTTATTTTACTATAAAACACTTAAGAGAAAATTTTGACCATGGAATTGCCTGAACTTTTTGATAAATAAGATAACATACTAGCAAAAACCTTCTGACGGTGGTAAATTAATATAAAATGATTAAAAATACGAGGAGGCTGGATTAACAATATGCTCGCCATATATACCACAACGGGCGCTCATAGTTGTGAGCCGAATGAAACCAACAAGAGGAAATCAACTGGGGTTGAAATCAAAAAGGCTCCGGGTCAGCTCAGTCCCTTCTGGAATTAGAGGAAGGACCTTACTTACCTAGGCTCTCACTGTCAAGATAACATTTATTCTGATACTCCCTTCAGCTTTAGCACAATCCAGATGTTTCACGGTTACAACAGAAGCGACAAGGAAGTGAAAAATATGGCTGTCTCCTCTAAAGAATCCAGCTGAAAGTACTCATGGATGAATATGCTGGGTCTTTAAGCTGGTGGAGGACACCCGGGACATCTTGCCTCATGGTCTGGCAGAAAGGAAAGCTGACTTATTTCAATAGTTATCAACTGGCTTCCAAAGAAACTACTAAAAAAATTCCTTCTACAGTCACTGAGAATTTAAAGGACAATATTTAGTATTACCATGTTCTAGAAGCTATCTGTGGGTTGACCTTCACCCAAAGAATGTGAAAATGTAGGGCAATTGTCTACAGTGGTATTTACCTTTTTCTTCACTGGCACAAAACAAAGTCTTTTTTAGTATTTTTCAAGTGCTCACGCAGAGCAGAGTTCCAATGAAAACCAGTTACCCTCAGAAAGGAGTTTCCCATTCTCTGGTCTCTACTCTCTCATGACCCAGCTTACGAGAAACAGAGCACCGAGCTTTGGAAAGCAGCTGCGTGTCAGTAAAGGCCTGAAAACAGAGACGCTCCTGCTGCCTGAAGGCTGTCAGGCATTTGGTTCTTCTTTGGATGAAGGCATCACTGTCTGTGCTCGGAAAACAGCAGAAAAACCTTAACGTCTCGACCCTAGCCATGACCCTAACTTGGCAAGAAGTCCCAGACAACGTGAATGCCCTTGGCGGCATCACTGTTTATTTTGATGGTGCTCCAGAACGAGTGCTCCAGCAAACAGGCAGAGCCAGGTGGTACCCAGCCCATCACAGGCCGCCGAGAGGCACCGCGGAAACGGCACCGGCTGAAGTAACCGGTCTGTAACCAAAAATGAAATATTCCTTAGGAAAAAGTGTAACACTCAAGAAGTCACCTGATCGTCCAATAAACATTGCGATGGCCTACATGTGACCATGTGATTTATAGACGTGAGTTTACACCCGTTATATTAATTCAAATGAAGAGAGCTACAGTCAAGTTTCTGGGGACGGAAGAGAAACTAGAGATGCTGTGCAACCGGAGGTTCCTGCCTCACTTCTCCCTCCTACCGAGAGGGTCTTATGCAGAAGCAACAGCCATGAATTACATTGAACAGTTGCAGTGAGAGGACAACCGAGCCTGCCTTTGCAATGTGGGAATGCAAAAGCTAACGCAAAGCTGGCGACAGCGGACTGACACACTTGCATCCGCGAGCATGTTCCTCCTCCTGCGGCCTCTCTCCGGGAACCTGAGATGCGATAGCTCTGACCTCCTTACAGGAGGAGGGCTGCCAAGCAAACAGGCCTGAGGATTCAGCAGCCAACTGCTCTCTCTCTTGCACTTCTATTTTCCCTCTCCATTTCCACACCCCACCCTTCCTAGCCTTGTTATTAATATATCTTCCAATTTCTTTGTCAGTTAATAAATACGCACAGGCAACTTTGCGACTGGAACCGCTGGAGGTCAGGAGCATGGACCAAGGATTCAGTCTACATAGAGGATACAAAACGCTATTTCCCAGTGCTGTTGCCCAGCTACTGGACCACTATAAAGCTAACACACGCAGAACAAAAAAGGGGTGCAAAGAATTACTTTTTGACCAAAGTAGCACTTCAAGCACTGAGACACGTTTGATAAACTGGAACAAAATGAGAATGTAACAGGGTGTAAGAGCTACTTCAAGCCAGAGAAAGAAAGAAGTCTATAGGAGCTGGCTACCACGCTCTAAGAGATTTGGATGTACATCCAGGCTTACTTGCTGGGGAGAAAGAGGGCAACGCACAGGTCGCAGCCCAACCAACATACATTCAACCTGTAGATGGTTAGGAGTGACCCAGAGCCTCTGCCAGGCTCTGCACCGCCTCCCCTCCCTGGATCCCCGCGAGCTCCTGGTTTCCTTCGCACAGGGAGGAGCTGGGTCATGCCGCAATGCTGAGCTGAGGCACAGCCAGAGCAAGATGCAGCCATGGGAGGCTGAGCACGCTCACGGCTCTGGCAATCCAGATGTGTCTGTGAGGGAGAGGACACAGAACCAGGGATTAATCTCAAGATATATTGCTTTCCACCTAGACAAACCTCCTCTGTATTGGAGCTTTTTATTTTAGAGCAGGGAAAGGCTCCGTCACTCTCAGCCGAGGAGGAGAAATTCAGGGAAGACAGGCTGCGTACAGGCCACCTCCTCCCTCCTCGGCGCGGGTCGGGGGAGGCCGCCTGATGACAACTTCCAGGGCCCGAAGAATGAGACTGAGCTGTTTTGGCTCTGCCTGCGAACTGCAGAGCAGCAGTGGGAAACCGCACCCAGGGAGACGCCCAGGGAGAAAAGGATGTTTTGTTGTGTAGGCTTTTGTTCTGGGCTTTGTTTATTAGCGATATTTCACAGCCAGGCAGGCAGAGCATGGAAGCAATTTAAAGGGCCAGCCTGGAAGAAATAACCTGCTACACAGTCAGCAGGTTTTGAATTAGCAAACAAACAAACAAACAAACAAACAACAAAACCCAGATTCCGGGGGCGGGAATGGGGAAAGATTTGCTAACACACTTCATAAGGCAACGGCAGGCAACACAGCTGAAGCAACAGCTGGTTTCAGCAGCACCCTAAGCTCCAGCACCAGCCCACGAAGGAGCAACCCCAAATCCAAACACCCAGAGACTCTCATTAAGCAGAGACGTAAGACAGCACTAGTTACTCCTTGGCAACACCGGGACGATCTCTCTGCTCTCGTACCCGCACTTCGTCCAGGCACCAGAGATTCCCGAGACCTCTCTGGCTGAGCTAGCTCTGCGTTAACCGGAGATGCTTAATCAGCTCCGTCAGGGCTGGACGAAGAACTGGCCTAGTAAAGAATTTGGTTTTGCACAGTGTGGTGGTCCCAGAGGAGGCTCATCAAAGACAGCTCCAGAACGAGCATTTCCTTCAGATGTTGAAACCCAAGTCACAGCCAAGATCATGCAAAGCTTGGTCTCTCGACGGACAAACTTAGCACAGCACTGGAGTACGTTATAGGGACCATATGGATTCTAGCTGTTATTTCTTTAATGAAAATAAAACTAGAATTACTAACAGAACAGGACAATTTTTGCTTTGGTGACATTATGTCAAGACAGTACTTAGCTGTTGGTTAGGGAATGCCAGCGTTTCTTTGAATTCAGAAATCTTTGGAAAGTGAACTGAGAAATGGAGCAGAGCAGTTTGATATTTAAATCCCCCACTTGAAAACACACACGTTAAAAACCGTTCTGCAAACCAGCACAAACTGCAAGTTTCAGTGCAAGGTGGTCAGCGCACCCGTCACCGATGAGCTGAGAAGCAATGGCACTGCCCCAGCGCGTCCGCACGTGAAGCCTCTGAAGTGACTACAGCCTCTGCCCCTCTTCAGTGGGAAAGTATCACGCTGCTGTATGATCTTTATTGTATTTCTCTTCGAGTCCATGATTTTTCCTTCTCTCTTTACAACGAACATACAATTTTTTACACCGAGAGACCGGGATGGCAGGTGCCCCCAGCAAGGCCATAAAGAAGGAGGGAGCATGCTGAAAACACGCGTGCCTCCGCTTCAGCCATGTCCCGTTTTCACCGGCGTAAACCTCGCAGGCAGAAGCGCTGCCGTGTACGCACAAAGCCCAGCGGGCACAAAACCCCGCCGCCCGCAGCTGTCGCAGCCCTGAGCGCAGGGCTCCATTTCAGAACTCCGCACTCCCTTCCCCTCCAAGGGACGAGGTCCTCTTTGGGCACGCGCGTATTTTTTGACTATGCAAAACCAGAAACGTGGCTGAAAGCTACTTGAGAAATGATCCTTCCCCAGAAAAAGAGGAAAATGTCAGCAGTCGTACAAGTAAAGCACCAAGTTAGACAGCACAGCGTAATTCTACCAGGCCAACGAGGTTTCTGGTTCAAGCAACCGAACGCAGCCGGAGCCGCTGGTTCCCAAGGAGGAGGGAGCGTGTCTCATCCTCCCCGGAGGACACACCGCATGTCATCCGCTCGTTAGCCTCTTGGCAGAAGAAATCAGAGCACCGCATCCAAGCTGGTCTCCTCACTTCCACACTACCCTTTAGTGGCTTAGTGGGTGCTAACCAGAGGAAGACGACAGGTAAAACTAAGCGTACTGCCTGCATTTGCCCACACTGAAGTTTTAAATGGACACCAGCTGTTAATTCCTTTCTGCATTCTTCACATTTTTTTGGCCAACTCCCAACAAGACTAACAGAAACCTTTCCCCTTAAACTTTCATCTGATGCATAGATAAAATAGTCAGGCGTTTTCAGGCAAGGAAAAGAAATATATATCATTATTGCCTTAATTTAAATGCATGCCTGTAGGTCTTCAGTGCATCCCTGCCCTTTGAAATGGGTTAAAGAGCCTTAATGCCATCTAAATTAAGTCAATTTGTTATTCAGGGCATTTGTGACCAAACAATTTGAGATGCACCCTGGGAGGAAAAAGCATGCAGGCCAGAATTTAAAACGCTGGGAAATAAGATGATGGATGTGGAGCAAAAGCCCAGAAAAGTTACATCTTAAATAACTCGGGTCATTATCTTGGTTCTTTGATGTTTCAACTACGGTTGTCTTTTTTTTTTTTTTAAGGTATTTTAGTGCACATTTTTATATACTGCTTCGTACAAGAGAGAGGTATTTATCATTTTATATACGATATAGTGATGACTCCAGGTTTCTCATATCAGCTTGCTAATAGAGTACCATCTTGCACACTTCCGCGCTTTCTGTGAAGAGGGCTGGCACTCCTGCAATTACCTAAGCTGCCGCAGCTGCTTTAGGAGGACCACCACAATATTCCTCCCCACAACTTCACGGCAGAACTCGTGCTTAGGAACGGCATGAGAAAAGTCTAGTACATAACTTTGTAAAAAGCAGCGGAGTCACACCAGATGAAAACGAAGTTTTACTTGAAACATCTCACCCGTCTCAGACACCACGATCTATTTTTGCCCGTGCGAGCCCGAAGGACTCCGCGCGGCCCTGGCTTCGTGTTAGCCACAGTCTCGGTACCGCCGCGACGCCGCTCCGGGGGAGCACGGCTCCTCCAGCCAAGGAGGCCGCACCCAGGGCAGCCAAGCCGCAGCGGTGGGGACACGCCGCCCGGCCAGCGCTGCCCCAGCTGGCCCCGCCAAGCCTGCACCTTGGCTACGCCGCCGGCGAAGGATGTTTTCCAGGCGCTGGGGCCAGGAGAAGGGCTCCCCAGCACCCTCTGCTCCCCGGGCACCGAGGAGCGCCCAGAGCAAAAGGTACTTTCCTCCGAGGTGCGCAGCATTCACAGTTCCCAACGCTCTAAGTAAAGCAGGCAAATAAACAAACCGACGACATTTAGCTCTTCCAAAATATCTAACCATTGTTATTGGCGCTTCGTTATAAACAGCTTCTGGCAACATGTAAATACGGCTTCATTTGCGTACAGCGGCTTTGCTAGCCTTGCGTACCCAGGGAGTGGGAATGGCTTTGCAGCAACAGGAAAAAAAACAACACTAATTTGCTCCAAGAGCTTCCTGGCTCTTTGCATTGACCTCACAGGCAAACAGCACTACTGTACAAATTATTTTCACACTAATGTCTCAAACTTCATCTTGTGAAGCACTTGGGGGGAAAAAAACACAAGCAAACACATTGTATTTCTTCTGAGATTACTCAGTTTCAACTGGTCACCAGGTGCAAAGCCCAAAACCTGCCTACAAATCCCAGAGAGTCACAACACGCAGCCACAGAAGCTGAAGAAAAACCAGCATAAAGCAATGATATGTAAAGTATCTGATTATTATTTCATTCTGATTTGAGTTTTTTGTCTGGGAAATGGATCCTCGGCTGGCACGTACCCAACCCAACAGCTGCATTGCTTTTCTACTTCCACAAACACTCTAAAAGTTAGCCAAACCCCTGTTTGTGCTGGCAAACACCCAACATTTTATTATTATGTACTATTAGTTCATAGTGAGAAATGTGCACTACAGGGGAAAAAGTCCAGAGAAGCTCAATAATTGGGTACAGATGTTGAAGATTTATGAAGCTGTACCCACCGGACAGTATCTTACATATTGTTTCTATCACCTGTTTGCTTTCTGAGTTTTTAATAAGATAACTATGCGTGCTATCCTTGAAGAATATTCTCGAATTCCTCCTTCAAAAGCCAATAACTTTAGATCTCCACTTGTCTCCTCTCAATAATAATCTCTCTTCATAGTTCCACAAATGCCACTTTATATTCATTTCATATTTAAATACGATCTTGGCTGTTGTTTTCATTATCTGGCAACTTTCAAATGCAATCAGACTGTTTCATTCTTACTTCATGTCCCAAAAACTAAACCTGATGCACCATGCCAAATCCCCAGCATTTAGAATTCAGGATAAAATATCTCATCATCCCAAAGACGCTGTTCTAAATACCTAATCATTTTCACCTTTTTTTTTTCCCCCCCCTTATTTACTGGCAAACAACATCTGCTCAACGTCTTTGGGGACCATTGCTTCTCCACTATTATACAGATGCCCAAGCCTCACTGAGGCCAATACGCAGGTTAAGCTGCCTACAAAAGTAACCCCATCTCAGCCAGATTTCTGAACCTTGGTTCATTACATTTATTCTACAAAATATCTGGCATGTGCAAAGTACTGCAGCTGATAGCAAACACTATGAAAGTAAAAACACGAGAAAATCACTGGCATTTTTCATAACTGACGTGTAATGGGTTTGCCATTTCAAATTACATCATGAGTGCTTTCTTTCCACCAGCATAAAATGGCAAAACAAGGTACGTTCACTTGGTTGTTTTTCCAAGAATTTACAAAAGAGGATAAATCACCGGAAAAGGTTGCATTTCTGCAAACCAACAGATGTGACTGATGACATTTCTGCCCCCGCACCGTCAAGCAAGAAGCACCCAGGCTGCCTCCCCCCCGGCCCGAAGCACACCGTGACTTGGTCGGACAACCTGACATTTGCCTTCACCTCTCCCACAGGGCACAGCCGCTGATAAACTCTTCCTGAAAAATGATTTCATCCTTTCCAATGATGCAGCTTACACAACACAGACTGTATGAAGGTCGCGACCTCATTACAGATTTAGACACTCGGTTCCCATCTGAAAAAAAAGTAGATCTGGTAAATTTGGAGGGCTGGGAAAAGGTCTATGGAGGTTAAGTTTTTCCTACAGCTCTGAAACGGACTTTGTCCATCACAATTGTACTTTTGGTTAAAAAAAGTTTTTAAAAGTCCCTATTTAGACAATAAATGTGTAAGCGACTATAGGGTTTCCCCCGTTCACCAACCGGCTGGTGTGACAGACGCCCTGACACACAGCCACCCCGTCTCTATCCTAAACGTGGGTAAAGAGGCGCCGAGGACAGCTCGCTGGTGGGGCCTGTCCCCAGGGAAGGCAGATGGCAAAAAGAAACGGTAAGAAAAGACAAGTACAGCAAAGTTCCATTTTACATCATGAAATGTTCTTCCACGGATGGCAAGCCAACATTTGCTGCGTCAGAAAATGACTACCCGTTCTCTCCGCTGCCTTTGTGAATAAACGAAGTGAGGAAACGCCTCCACTACGTACCGACTCCATTCCTTGAGCAGTTTTTGAGTTGCCTTCTACCGTTTCCAACAGATGGACTGACGGCCCAAGATCCTCAGCCAGTTCGATTTTATTTGTTTCTTTCACGCGTGTAAGAAGTTGGATGTTTTGTTGCTTTACTACACGGCTCAAACTGTGGGAAAACGGCTGTTTCCCTCAGTATCTGCACAGACTGCCCAAATTTGCTCTAAATTCCAACCTGAAGTGCAAAAGTAGAATTACATTAATTTATCCAGGAGGTGGGGGTTGTTTTGGTTGTTTTCATTTTTGCTTTTATCATCAGATTTCAATCTGACCAACTGCCTCTAAGGACAAAAATGCTGCTGGCTCGTAGTATTCAGCTTCACTATAGCTCTGGTTTCTCGATTCATGCCCCCTGCATTCAGGGCTTGCTATGGAAAACCTCCACCTTTTCCCTGCAATTCAGAAGACCTTAGCGCCTTTAATGTCTTCGGTTACAGAAATATATGAAGCAATTCCCACAGAGGAAGAAAGAAACTGAAAGAGACATCCTTCACGTGCCATCGATCACTTGCCTCAGACACTGAGCAGATTGGTCCTTGTGCCGATATTATTGTATTTCATGTACCTGCCCTAAGAATGAAAAATTATATAAGAATAACGTATAGCCAGTTTGTGGGCTGTCCAGAGCGCTCAGCCACAACAAACCAAGTTCTATTCCTTGACTGCCTTGAGACAGAGGGGATCAACTGAGGAAAGAAAGAATCCCAGACGATTTCTTGTTGCTTAGGGCAACAGCTTAGGGCCTATCGAGAACAAAAGAATCATCACACCATTTTCTTGAATTAATGGTGAGAAACAAAGATACCAACATGGATACTAAATGTTAACCTTGAGGAAGGGTTATATCCCAAAGATACCAGCAGGGAGATGCAGAATCTGGCTAGTTACAACGCAGAAATAAAAGTCCGATGAGTGGAAAGCAAATGCTTCCAGAGTATGGCTCACTGTACTCAAGCTGAGCCATCACATCCACGTTTAAAATAGCTGTACCTACCTGAGATAACCCAGGCAGTAACTCACACGAGACATCCGAGTACAGAATTTGACATTGCAGATGCAATTTTATGAATTATCCTGTAAAATAGCAGTATTGCCTCTCATATAATAATAATAATAATAAAAAATAATAATAAAAAGAAACACAAAAACCCAAAACCACCAGAAATAAAAATCAAGAACCAGGCTCTGGAATTGTTTAGAAAATAACAATGGCAGATGGTTTTCATTTTTCTCTGCATCTTTTAAGTATGACAGGGTGATACAGCCATGAAGGAATGCTTGCAGACAAATGGTAGAACCTTATTTATATTTTAAAAGTAAAAGTTAAGATTCTCACATATTTAACATTTACACCTGCAGATTTACAGTAAAAAAACCCATACAGCCCTGAAGCAATTTAGAAAGTGCTAATCCTGATCATTTTCCACCTAATGACTGTTTACTACACAGTCCTTTTAAATGCCTGGCAGCTCTCCAGATCTTCTTGCCTTCTCCTTCTCCTACGGATCACTCTAGACAGCCATCTTGGGTGAAGAAAGGCCTCCAGAGGAGAACGCTCTCTGCGGTCTTTTCAGGCTCTAAAAGCTTTGTTTCCTGAGGGAAATCCCAAGCATTGTTTCACTTTCAAGGCAAAAATAAAATCTTAAAAGCTTTAAAAGCATTGCCAAATAAGAGTACAGAGAAGGAAAAAAACCCAGGAAAGTTCTTTTTTGAAGGATTTAAAACTGCCATTGGTTTCACAGTTTTAAAGGCAGTGGGACTAGTTCTACTACTCCTACTAGGAATAGATTTTAATATACGGTACAGACCCACCCCATCACTTGTTTCCAATGGTGTTCACTGTCATTTGGCATTTTTTAAAATGGAACAATTATTTGCGATCAAAGGATCTTACTCTCCCTGCTACCCAATCAGCTGTGCTTTCATGTTACCGCTGGAGCTTGCATGCGCATCTGGAGAAAGCCAACTCTCCTCATTACCAAAAACGCAGCGTAACAGTTCATTAGTGAAAGTGCAACACTACTGTGGGCTTCCAGAGACCTCACAAGTCGCGCTGGCCTTGCTGCTTGTAATGTTCCCAGATGTCTCCCGCAGCCCCGACTACCATTTCCTCAGTGGCCCTCCGCCCCCGGTGCAGCGTGCAAGCGCCCGCTACCAACAGTAAAATCGAGCAACAGCACATAAAAGTGCAAGGAGTGTTTTAAGGGAAAAGACCAGGTCGGTCCTGCATCCCTTTGTGACGGGAAGGATGGGACCAGGCATAAGACGGGCAGCCAGACACAGCACCAGATGGCTCAGGGGCACCTGCAGCTCCCAGCGAAAATCTCAAATACAGAACGCCTTTCACGTGGCTGACCTGGAAACGTAGTGCGTGTAAAGGCTTAGACAAACCATGCATCTTGTTACTGATTTGGAATTTTAAACCATATTAAAAAGCAGCGCAATTTATCCTTCCCTGGCACAACTAAAACATCTGCATGGAGGAAACGCAGAAATACAGGGTGACGCAGCAACAGGGCCAGCTGCTCCTCACGCGAGGTGCGGTGTGCTCAATATGCTGCAATCCTGAACAGCGAGCCCCTCTCATTAACAGCATGTCACCTACACCACCGAGGGACGGGAATCAGCAGGACGCACTCTGAGATCCTAAAGTGGGCAAAATCCCTCCTCCCAACACATGATAACGCTCTCTTTCTCCGGGCACCATGGAAAAAGCGAGATCTAGACTCACAGATTTGAGCAAGGATGGTAGCTGTTACAGGAGTAAAGCAAAAACATGACCAACACACTGCACAGCAATCAATATTTTAAATGAAATCAGTCAAGCCCATATTCAAATCAGGTCAACAGTAATTAAAGTATCCGTATTTGGAATAGCAAAACCAGAAACATCTGGATCAGTACATTTCTCAAAGTGAAGATGTTAATGGGACTGTTTTGAAATGCATGATAAGCTAGTAAGGGGCTTTAATATAAACCTCAGGATTACACTATGTTAGCTTCTTGATTATTATGCTCTCCGTTAAAAACAAGGCGCTGTGAAGACAGCAAGAGGTTAAAACAGACCTACAATCACTGCTTAGCCCTTCCTTTTCCTAAGGATCCTGCTGGTAGTTTCTATTTGTGCAACGCTTGGTATTACAGCCGGACAGAATGAAGCACCGAAGGTGGAATTTTATATAAAACACTGCTATTAGTGATGGTATCAGTATCAACACAACATACACAAAGAGACCTCCTAATTTTAACAGTGACAGCAAAATTGCCCCCTCTTATTTCTAGAATGATCTGCTTGGTTGACTCCATCTTAACACACTGCCTCACCACACAATGATTCAGCCATTTTAATTCCTGAATGACTGGAGCTTGCTTTCCCTTCGGCATGGCACCGTACACCAGGCTCAGATGTCTTGAGAGCAGGAATCTCTCCGCATAAAGCACACGCAAGTCAAGGTAAAAAAAAAAAAAAATATTAAGCGAGGCTAGGGGAAGGTGGTGAGAGGTAGAGCGCAGTAATGGGACTGAATACATAAAAATGCAGAATTTTTAGATTGTCCCTGGCTTCTTTTTCCAAACAGGCATCTCAGGAAAAACTCTGCAATCTGGTTCTCTTGAGAGGGTAATGATGAACACAGGCTGTATCTATGCTGCTTTTAATAATAGCGCCGGAGAGAAAACTCAAGTTCCCAAGCCGTAGGAGTGAGCTGGCACACACCAAAACGGAGCCCGGGTGTGCAGACACTTGTAGGCAATGCAGACGCGGCGCAGGAGCGGCAGAGCCGGGGTGCAAAGCTGACAGCTTGCCAACACAACTGGGGAGTCACGTAGACGCATGAGTCACGCTCCCACCCCGAACGCCTGAGCATCCCTCCTGCAGGCCGCCCCGCACTGCTCAAGGGCAGGGGCTGCAACCCGCTGCGGCGGCGGGAGCAGCCTGCCAGCGTGGGGAGGTTCGGGGCTCTCCTAGAGAGCCCTCCACAGGCACGGGACTTCTGCATCCTGAAAATTTCACTGTTCTCTGCCTAAAAGCCAGTCACATCGACGTGCAGAAGATGGAGGTAGATGCAAATCGTCAGACAACGCCACAGCGCGGTATTTATGCAACCACATGTTAATGCCCACAGCACACAGAGCCAGCGTTGCATGAATCGGACCTTCCTTCCCTCAAACAGGAGCTGCCACTAGAGCAACCGTCACGTTAGCATCCTTTGTAAGTCACAAGGATGTATGTCACTGCATCGGTCTGGTTTTGGAAAGATGTCGAAAGAAAAGGTTACCTGCAAAATTCAAGGTTTATTTTTGTCATACTGCAATAGGATTACTTGCACTCCTCCAGCATTTAGAAGGGATGGCTTACAGCTCACACGGACTGGCAAAATGAAAGGGACATGAAACAGTAAGTTCTTTCAAATGTTCATTTCTGACATTCCACAAAACTAATGCAAGTTCCAGGCAAACAGAATGGAGCCTTTCCAGGGTAGCAGTGGATCAACAGAAAACAAGCTCTAGGCGATAGATGAATCTACGCTATCCGTTTTGGTGCTTGCTACCCTGCAAGGGCCTGAAGTACAATCCCTTCATTCAGATATTTCACATTAATACCGTACTCAGTAACTGCTGAAAAGGTGCTGTAGCTGTAAAAACAACGGCCGACCACAACAAAGGGAGATTTGTGCTGACTACCACATTCTTGTTTACCAAATACGCTATAAAACTAGCATGGAAAACATGTTTACTACCTGAGTTACAAACATCAAGAGAAAAATATTCATTGACCAGAAATGTTAATCTATCCAGAACAGACTGCAGAAGGACAGACCCAAACAAGCCATATTTGACACAGATAGATTAGACAGATGGTACGGTATGGTATAAAGGGGATTTGTGCTCGCTTGACTTTGACGTGGCTGAATTACTTATGAATTGCAGACACCGAAGAGTTATGCTGGATATTTTACAAAGATTTAATGCCTGTTAAAACTTCATACCATTCAAAATTATCATACGTTCTGTACAACAAAACAGAGATTGTTTTGCAAGTTAATTCTGTCGCACACTTCTCAGAGCCTATCGTGATGCATTTCAATATAAAATGGATATGAGCAGCATTTAGTATTTAACTAGCGCTATACTGTTCCGGAATCTTTTTGCAACCTGTGAATTTATGCGAGAACAGGGAAATTAACTGAAAGATGAATAGAAATCCTGATTTAAAATAAAACCTCTGAATTCCTGAAGGCTGCTGAAAGTCTCCAACTTCAAAAACGAGTGCACTCAGCCCAAGAGCCCTCTGGATTCACCTGCTCGCTTCACCAGTGGCTGCGATCAGATTCTCTCAGGACCCTGGCGCAGCACGAGATTAAAAGATGTTATTGCAGGGAATACAGGAGGGGGTGAAACTCAAAATCCCCATCACATTTCTGGGGACGATCCAGCCCTGAGTTAACACTGGGAGCCCACACATAAGGCAGTAACAGAAACACTGAACACAGACGCTGATTTAAAACGGGCCATTTCCCCTGAAGCTTATTATACCTTAGAATAAGCATTTCTGGCACCTGCTGTACACATCACAGCCACGTTCAGCATCGGTGCAACTCTATGGCCTTAAGCATACGCACACCTGGGTGGATTCGTTGTATTAAGAGAGCTGTAGCATCAAATGACAGCACTAGACACAGCAAAGCAAGGCATTTCTCCAAACTGGCCAAAACCAGAAGAATCAAGCCTACGGGTGTGGGTTACAGAGCGGGAGGGGAACCCAGGAGCAGGAGATTACAGAGAGCCTCAGACATGCTGTGCAAACCAACGGTTGCCAGCTATCGCCTTACCTCCGAGACGTACCCAACTAGACACCAGGACTGTCATTTCATGGGACAAACATTACCCTTCACTCACAGTCTCCTCCCAACGCCGAAGGAGGAACAATGATACCAACTTCCACTCCGACTAGCCTAAGGGGAGAGTCTCAGCTCTTCTATACAGGTGTCAGTCAGGAGTAACCCAACCGCAGAAGAGTTATTAGCTAAAAAAAAACAGCCATCACCAACTGTCCAAAATGAGAGTCAATTGTTTAGAGGTATAAATAAACAAACAAGGTAACAGACTCTGGATGGATTTGTGGAAATGGATATTCACATTTTCATTTTACCTCCCTGTTAGTGTAAAACCTTTCTCTACTGACTTTTGCCACTGAGTGCTAGAAAAGCTCAATGCCCGGTTTGTTCTTGTTAACAGAAGGCACAATTGCTGGATACCGAGTGCCCCCTTCAACGCACGCACGCAGGCTCGGAACTGGCGAGAGGACACCGAACAGCATCTGGGGAGAGGCGGCGGTAACCGCACAGCTACTGCCCAGAGAGCACAAGAGCAGAAACAACAAATTAACTAACCATTTCAACTGATGAGTTAAAAATGAGCCTCATCATCAACCCTCTCCCAACAGAACTGGCAGAAAATATCAAAAGCAATGCTTTTATCCCCAAAGCAAGAATTTCTGTAACTCTCTATGCGCCTCATTTGAGAAAAAACAGACAGCACCAAGATTCAAAACCAGAGTAACTTTCTTACCTGCAGCATAATGCTAGCAGCTTCATTTTTACTGGTGTTAGGTACCAACAACTCCCATCAAAATGAATCAGGTCTCCGACGCTCCAAGCCTAAGGCAAAACTGTCAGCTCGCTCCTTTCGTTAACCTGAACGGTAGAGTTTACAGCAGCTGCGTCTCTAGCACGGGTGCTTCAGGACCCCTCACCCTGCCGAAGCTTTCTGAAGGTGCGCAGAGGCGGAGCAGGCAGAAGACAGTGGTTATCTTCTCTGCAAGTCCAGGTAATATCCGCAAAGATTTTAACCAATACAAAAATTACACCCATCAGTATTTTTCATTTTCTGCAAGTTAGACAGGAAAGCGGACACACTTGAAGCCAGGCCACAAAGCATTCCCGGGAGAAGAGGAGCCCTAAGGGTACCAGGCGGTCACGGGGCTATGCGGGAACTCTCTAGCCCCGTGAATGCTGCTAGGGCTTTTTTCTTTTTTTTTTTTCCCCATTTAGGGCTTTTCCCCCAGATCACAGGGCACCCGAGCGCACGTGAGCCCGCGCTGGCCCAGCGCCCCAAACGAGGAGCAAGCGCCCGGCAGCGCTGCTGTGGGCAGAGCTCAGGGGCTGGCTGCTGCTGTGCACCATCCTGCTCCCCAGCACAGAGCGAGGCGGCGCTCTCGCCTGCGTACCCGGATCTCCATTTCCTACCATAACCCTAATTTCGTTACTCTGATTGACAAATGAAGACACGGACAAATTTGCCTTCAGATACCCGTGCAAAGATTAGGAGAAAAGAAGTTCTCAACCAGCAAAAACTAGGGACATTTTAGAAGCTCTGTAGGAATTACAGCTTGGGATTGCCTGCTCCTGGGGCAGATTTTTCTTTCATGAAGACTAGCACAGCTCCCTCTCCTTCCTCCCACTTCAATCTGCTATTAATTTAATCAAGGTGGTTTATGAGCAAGCTGAGGACAAGGGATCTGCAATTTAACCCTACTGAGAACAGCCAGGCATAAGCCTAAACATCATCTTCTCTTCCCTCCAGAAAAAGTATCAGCATTCTTATTCACATAATTTTCAATTTTGCTCACCTTTACAAAGCTGGTCTTGATTTTAAGCTATTTGAAAAAGTCAAATGTGTCGCCGTCACGAAAATTAAGTTATTTAGTGTAAACGCCATTGTTTCCACCCTTAAAGTACATCTCTTAGTCTGGCAAGCATCAGCTTGCCTCAGTGTTTAGGCCGCACCAAGTAAGCGGGTATTTTACCAACAATTGTAATTTTAGAGAACAAGTGAGGCTATTTCAGAGTGGCAAAATGACCTTCACAAGGGCATTTCAAGGCAATCACGCAGACTGCAGTAAGTAAAAGTGGGGAGACAGAAAAATCGCTTAGAAGCCAGGACCACGGTCAAAGAGGGCTGAAGCGCACGCTGTGCAGGAGCCCAGGGAGAGGCCTTGTTTCAAACGCAGCAGTTTTTCCAAGAGGGAAAACAGGCCGGTTCGCAAGCCTTTGCAGAGCAAGCCTAAGATTTACGCAGAGTCCTTTGGAAGCAGAGCACACACGCTCGCCCAGTCACTTACTGAGACTGCTTTTCTCACTATGATTGAATCACTGCTCAGGAAAGAAGAAACAGGAACAGATCCTAAAACAAGCCTCCCAAGACCTGATTCATGTTGCTAAATAATTACTGTTTGTCAATGAAAAATGAGCACTGAAGCCAAGGTCCCTTAAGCTATTTCAGATACTTTGACTTTTGGTGTACACAGAAGTAATTTAAAAAAAATTCAAGACACCGTTGCAGCAACTTGGGCAAATACCAGCAGGTTCATGAGGACCACCGCTTTCTTGTGGAGACCATGCGCCGCCACACGCTTTTTCAAACAACATTTAGAAATGAAAGTACAACCGAATAAAACTGGATTAGACAAAAGATGCTGGGGATGTCAAACAGAGAACGTGAAGCTGGTACACGACAGGAGGCATTAGGATCCGGCACTGACAGAACGGGGAAGTGCCGCCACATATCCACGGAAACGCACAACCTGCAGACGTGTGCTATCCAGAGCTGACGCTCTTCAGCCATCTTCTTCTTCCAGGATAACTAAAATATAACATGGAAGAGAATAAAAATTAACTTATTCGGGAGGCCAGCCCTGTGGTTACAGCCTAAGGGCATGTTTTGCCCAGATAACAATGCCAGTGTCCAGAATTTAATCTCTTCAGTATGTTACTGAATTAAAATAATGCACTTAACTGCTTGCCCAAGCAAGCACTAACATGGCATTAAAAGTACGTCAACATCTTTGTATTTAAAGTGGTTAACAGGACTCAAGTAAAGACATTACAAGGGGATACCAACGATCTGCAGGTCGGTTCTCTGCACAACACACCGCACACAAACCACTGACACGTTTCACACACATTAGCGCCACCTTCCAAAGACAAGCTACTAAATTCTACCTTGATTACTAAAGGAAGGGTAACTAATAATAAATTCATTTCTGTACATGTTCAAGCCAAGAAAGCTACCTTTAGCATGAATGCAGACACAAGTATTAGATCTGAGGGATCTAATACAAATCTAATGCAAACAGACAGGCTTAAATAATACCAGCTCCACTTAAATCAACAGGTGATCTGCTCAAGTGAAAAATCACTGGCTAATTTAGAGACCCTGAACAGCAACCAGAGGCCACTGCATACCAGGACCAAATTGTGTGGCCTCGGTTATGACCAGCCATGACCTCCCCTCCCCTCTTAATAGCATAGTTTTTTCCTGGAGTTTCATCTGCGACTGAAATTCAGCTTGATCGTGCCCCTCTAGGTTTACATGCTTTGGGCTTTATTTCGGTTAGAGAGCAAGTTTGGTGAGTGGAAAGCTGTGACCAGAGAAGCACGGCTTGGTGCCAGGATAGGTGGGAGAACACAGAGGGACCTTCCCTTTCTTGGAGCACCTCCTAAAGGTGGGAACTCCAAAGCCAGCTTCTGGGGCACGGAGGGAGAGCGTTCGCCCCGCTGAAGTACTGTGATCCCCCTGCGATGCGGCCAGACAGACTGACGACGCAGAGATTTACTGTGCCTCCTCACTTACCACTAGCAGTCAATCTGACAGCACGTCATCCAATCCAAAATGGCATTTCTCCTGGGGTAAATCCAGGACAAGCCCATTATGCCACATATAAGGGTGTCGGAGACCAAAATCATTCCAGTTACCTTGCTGGGATCCACCCTGCCCGAGTGCGAGCAATCTCCAACCACAGAGCACCCACCTCCGTGCCCCAGCAGCACGAAGCAGCAGCCCTGACACTCTGGGGCCTGACGCCCAGCCTTGCTGCGACGAGCTGGCCCCTCCGTGCCTCAGTTTCCCTGTTGCAGAAAAGGTCAGTAACGCCTGGCATGCTGGCAAAGCCCGTTGTGAAACACAGCTGGGAAACGCATCGGCCACCACACAGCTGGGGGCTGGGGGGAAATACCCTGCTCTCCTGTTCGAAGGGGACTGCAGCTTATAACAGCTGACCTTCAGAGCGCTTTCCAGCAAAATGGAACTGGTTCGACCAAAGTTAAGTTGATAAATGAAATACTACTGCTGGTCTCTTCTCTACCCACAGAAGCCAAGCTAGAGAGAACAGAACGGAAAAAAGTTTCTCTTTTCACTTTGAACTTTGAAGACAATTAGAAGAACAGTACTCCCATCACGCACCTGGACCAACAGGATTATATGGACAAATTAGATTTTCTTTTACAGCAGATGACAATTCAGCCACTCATTTTGCCTAAATGGTATTTGTTGAAAGCCTTTCTAGACTTCATTTCCATGATAAAAGGTGTGCATTGTTTGGTTCCCTTCCTTGCCTCGCGGTATCATTAAGATGACATTCAAGCCACATGATAAGTACATTTTTTTCCCCCCATTAAATACACAGTGGTCATTTCTGTTTGTTTGTCCTCTATTTCACCCTAGAGGGAATTCTCTTTTCCAATACATCTTTTGTTGATGGCAAGTTTAAGGAAACGGTATTATTAAATTTTACATTAGTTAATGTACAACAACATCGGGGAAAAAAAATAAACACCTGCCTTTCATTTGTGCATTCTTACAGCATGTAGGCTGAGGATACCAGCGCTAAGCGCACACATTTGAACTTGCCAAGCCCTTGATCTTCCCACCAAGCCCAATCACCCAGACGGCACCCGCCCTTGTAAGCGGCCTCCCAAACGGCAATTAGTGGCTTGATCCAATTTTCAGTCCTCCTGCCACAAACACACCGGGTCGAACCCGCAGCCTCCCGAGAGGAGGCAGGTCTTTCGCACAGCCGCTGCCAAGGGGATGGGGTGCTGCCTGCTGCCCGAGCCACTGCTGCCCACCCTTCTGCGTCAAAGCCGGGATCAGAGTCCTGCCCTGATGAAATTCTGTGAATGCAGTTTTCTATTTTAAATTCGTGTTTTTACTTTTGCATTCCTCCTGGTCCCTTATTTCCTCCATTTGATTTTACATACTCTTCACTTTCTTTTGAGCCATCTCCTGCTTCTTTCTTTCTCCCACCCACTTGCACTCTTTGTTCAACAGTAACAACAGATCAGAGTCGAAGTAAGAGGGGGTGAAGAAGCCTTGGCTCAACACCTACATAGCTCCAGCCTCGGGATCGAACCTTTGACATGCTGAATATTTAACTTCTCTGGTAAGACTAACGAAAGAATTCCTCTATTCACAGCTATTTTGAACGCTGTAGAGAAGGCTTAATATTTGAATACTGGAATTGTAACAGCAATTGCAAAGGGAATGGCCTATTTTAAGCAATGCACTGACTTTATGGATGACGTACAATCATGGCACTGTAATACACTGACAGGCAATCAAAGGAGAGACTCTGGCACAGTCATTTTTGTGCATAAGGCTTGCACTTGCCGTGCCATTTTGGATTCTGCACAGAAACAGAGTTGGGGAAATTTATCGTAGCCTCCAACAGAAACCACCACGCAGCAAAAGCATAAAATTAGTAATTACGACAGCTTCTCAACACATCCAGCTGCTAAAACCAACCAGGTGTTACCTCAGGCTACAGCTAAAAGCAGGGCTAGGAGGTAGGCACACACTGCAGTGTGACTAACTGGGACAATAGCTCCTTTCTTCCTCATCCCTCAACAGTCCTTGAAATTGAAAATTATTAAAAAAAAAAAAAAAAAAAACTAAAACCAAACCAACCCAAACGCCACAGCTAAAATTAACTATAGGCTTGTATAAAAATCCCCTCAGCTGCATTTCTTCTGGTTTTTGTTTGGTTTCTTTTTGCTATGATACTCAAATTACAAAGCCTCCTCCCCCTTTTTGTTGATGCTACAGCCAGCCTGTAGCCTTCATCCTGAAACCAGTAACTCAGAAGCAGCCCGGGGAAGTTTTGTATGTTTGGGTTTCCCCCCCCAAAAAATACAACTTTTAAGCAATATACTGTCGAACACAAGGCTAAGTGTACTATTGACCATTCCAATCAAGCCCATTATACCTCCCGGAGCCTCCCGTGAGGCTGGTTTGCATGGCTATCAGACTGCCAACATCAGGAGCCCTTGTTCAGGCCAGAGCGAAATAACTCAGTAGCGACAGACCAAGGCTAATTCTTCATTGTCAAAGAGACCCGGGTCCACTAGCCATAAATCAACATCAAAACGTGCCAAGTGCCAGTCATCCGAATACAAAGACCGCATCATTTCCCCAAACACGTCCCTTTTTCTGGGAATTGGCTCATCAGTCCTTGTAAGAGAAACCCAAACCCCAGGCAAGACTGACTCGGTCATTCTACTGATACAACATCAGCGCCACAGAAGCAGGAACGGGCTGTTAACACAATTATTTCACAGTATTATTATTATTAAGAAGAAAATAGGCTGCAACAAGTTTGGACACTAGGTCACTAGGCTTTAACCTCTAAGATCACATCTTTGGAAAGCCGCACTAACAGCAGAGGATTTTTCAGATGTAAAAATTAACAGTAGTTATCTCGAACAGAATCCTGGCAAGCAGAGGTTCAGACGCTTTCTTCTGCTGTGACCCCACATTTGTGTGGCTCCAAATACCTGAAGAAACAACTGCGATCCTGCTCAAAAGCATTGGAGCCTCCCAAAGCCACCATAACCCCCCGATTCAGAAACCACCACCCCAGGGAACAGGGTGCTCTCTCTGGCAAGTCACGTCACCTCCCCCAGACAGCTCACTCACTTCTCGGGAGTAGCAAGGGGTTTTCTAAGTGATTCTGGGGAACAAATTCCTAAAGTGCAGTATTCAAGGACCATGCATCAGCACAAAAAACGTTAGCATTTAGAAGCAAAAAACAGTAGCCATCCAGCCTCTGACTTCCGATACCCTCCAAAGTCTTGACTTAAAAATTGTGTTCTGCCCGGAGAGCTAAGGTGAATACTGCAATTTTTTCCTGGCACTTATGTCTGAAAGCCAGCAGATCTGGAAGTGCTAAAACCATGGTCATCGCAGTTTCAGCACCCACCAGTCTTCCACTTGGCACTTCCCAAAGGTGAACTGTGCCCTTCAGGCTGACCGCAGAAGAGAGCTCCAGCACTCCGAGGAGAAATACCTGCATTTTCCAAGCAGTAGTTAATGAAAGGCAAAACAAGAATGGACAGATTTTTGAAAGGAACAAGAATTTACTGCTCCTGATGACAACAAAAATGGGAAGCTTTCTTTAATTTTAACAACACTACCAAGGAAGGAAACTATGTACAAAACATTCCCGTCTGCTACTATACACTGAGGCCAATTCAGAGAAAAGGAAACTAAGCGGTATATTTCAAAGTTAAATATTTTTCACTATACAGGTAACTTAAGCACTTTCAGTTTCAGGAAAACATTATCGTTTAGAACACTGGAACAAAGCAAACGAGTTGGCCATCTGCAAGAGCAATTCAACCAAAATCTGTAGGAACACTCATTGGGACCACGCTCCATATTCCAAAAAAAAAAAAAAAACAACGTGACTAGAGAGTTGCAAACATCCCAGCCTCGGCCCACTGCAGTGCCACTGTTAGCACCTTGACACGAACATCTCATTGCTTCAGAAAGCAGCCCACCCAGAAGCGGAAAGGTCGGGATCTCAGCACAGCAACACGAAGCACAGACAAAACACACTGTGAAGGTACATGTGCGGGTCTACCTTTTGCACGGTCAAGAGGTCCAAGACCCTCATCTTAGACAACAAAGAGTAAGTTCACACTGGGATCGGGTTCCCCACCTCACTCGCCAGGTCCTGAGCTCCTCTGCCGGGTCCTGAGCCCCTTTGCCAAACCAGGCCCATGGACATAAGGTTCAGACAGAGACATACCAGGAACTACAATCTAATACCAACACATATGGTCCCTCAAGACCTATCAAGTTTATACTGCAAATACTTCTGACCACTGTGTGAACCACTGTGAAGCACAAAGCAAATTCAAAATATGGTTTGTTATTACAGTAATATTTGCATAATAGTTATTTATATGTATTATAAGCATAAGCGTAGTTTCAGGACAGTTAGCCCAAGGTGAATCGCCCATGTCTTTAATCCTTTAATAACATGTTTGGAATGCAATTTGGAAATTCCCCTCTGATAAAGCAGTCATGCTGCCTGCATAGTGACCATTTCTCAACACGCATTACCATCAAGCGTTTTAGTCTTTTAAAATTGCAACATTTTGATCAATTCACAAAACAGAACATTAAAAGTACATACAAAGATATTCTTGTCCTCGTTTTATGTATTTGCATGCCCTCCTATCTCTCTTCAGAGAATCACGTGATATTATGGCCAAGCCACTAAATATCAGAAAGGAGATGTATTTATACCAAAATATGCATAAAACTTGTAATGGTAAGACTGCCACAGGCGCCAATCTAATCGAGCTTGCCGAAAATTAATTTCAGGCCCAGAGCTCTTCCATGGCTCCTTGGCGTCCTGCCACAGCTTAGGACAAGCAGAAGTTAAAGATTAAAGCTGCTGTACTACCGTTAAAGGCACCCTGGAATAAGGCGGAGGCGCTGCTCTGCGAATCGCCCTTAAGGTGACATGTAGGTTCATCGCCCCACGCCGGGAATCTGAGCAACTTTGTGACTCTGAACTCAGAGCAAGCCGAGCCACTGCAACCCCAAGTGATTCACTTTATTTTCTGCCAGTCAGCAACAGCTGTAGAAACATCGCTAAAATGGCTGGCATGCCCTCCGCCAACTCGGTGCTCCACCTATCACTGGTATGTCCATGTGCTCCTCACCTGTCAGCTCTGCTTCAGAAAACACATCATCAGGTCTTCGCGGCGCTTCTTTTCCACTTGTTTAGAAGAAGACACTAATTAAAGCAATCAAACTGAGGTTTACCTCAGCCTATCAGCAGTAAATATCTAAACAAGCATCTCTAGATCCTGCTATACCCCTACAGCGTATCTAAATGCTGATCTTTGTTACACGCGCTCCAGCAGCATAATCTCACTCAGGATTTACTACCCGATTAGGATTGCTTAGACTCGAAACACAGATAAGATATGAGCTATATGCGCCCTGTCACTCACACCTGCCCAGAAAGAGGGTATCACCATCCTTGACCCTTATTTACCAACATTTTGGTATCTTTTCACATTTTTTACAATCCTTATGTTTCTAACGTGGTTCAGAAATGCAACTGAGCAATATAAAATTATCTCAGATACATTCTTCTGCATATTTTCATATGAGGACAATTTAAAACCTCAGGCCACAGACTGAGACGATGGAAATCAGCACAGCTTCACATGCTGGGATGTAGCCATGTAACCTGGCAACACTGGGGATTCAGATCCTTCACTCTTAAGCATCGCAGAGAAAGAAGACCCATAGTACTGCAATGCGAATAAGCACAGAAGGTCCCTCTTTTCTTACTAAACGAAGTGAAGAATGCAGTTGAGAGTTTCATTGCTGATCTGGCAGATGGTATAGATCATTACTACACTATGGTGACTTCAATACTTGTCTAGGAAAAACATCTTTGTGGTATATGTTTAACTCAAAGTCATCTTATGCTTGTTTGTCTAGCATACAATGGGAATGGGTCTCTAAAAATAACCTACTTCCCCCATCTCTCAGCTCCTCGGGGCAGTTTAACATATTATTAGCCATTATTCACATCTCTTAGGTAAACTGTGCAATTTCTGGAAATGTTTATGCCTCCTAATACATGGAGATAATCTGAAGGTGTGCAAGACTGAAAAAGACAAAGCTCAGTGAAACGACTGGATTGCATTTCTTTTACTTTGCCTGAGTTTTATAAAAGCATCACTCCTTGGAGCCAGATCCTGACCAGCTATAAAGCTACTTTACACACTCCAGCGATGGAAAGCTGCAAAGCTGGCTTAATGGGCCAGCTGGGGTCAGGGAATCCCCCCGTGGCGCAGAGCAGGTGTATCTGGTACGCCACATCCTCTCCCAAAACAAACTTCGGAGCATAACCACTGTGCCCCACTTTACCCTGAGCCGGTGCAACAGCCTGCCTTTCGCAATGGACTGTAAAGCAGCATAACATAAAGCACCCCTGCAGCTGCTGCCCAACAGGCTAAATAAGTCTCCTCCTCACAGAGAAGCCCAGGGACTGCGGCACAGGGGACATAAAACTGCTCTTCTCCAAGCACAGGCCATGTGCACCTCTAATACCTGGGGCCAGAGAGTTCGGTTCTGGCACAGGCACGATGGGAGAGTTACATCTTGTGGCCCTCAAGAGCTAAACTGATCCCAGGCTTGTAGTGCAGACCAGCAGCTGACGGGTATTTTTCCACAAATGAAGTAATCCATTTCCCTTTTAAAAAGTGCAGCTCATTACTTGTCCTGAAGCCTGTGTGCACTAAAAGGTCACGACTTACAGTAGTCCAGACTTCTTGTTCTGAATCTCATTATTCCGTAACATTTCCACTTTTATTTTCCCTTTTACCGAGTTCCTTGCCCAGGTCCCTGCAGCAATGCAAACACCCATCCAGGGAACAGTTATTTCAATCCATACTTTCCTACAGCAGAGTCGCACCAGGGCTAAACACAACCACCTGCCGACTCAGTGTATTACAACCTTGCTCCAAACGCTCAGCCACCCCAGCCCCCGCACTTTCCTCACACTATCCCATTTAGAAGCTAACTCATCCTCTTTCCGTAAGAAACTAATTTAAGCATCGCAGGTTTTAAGTTTAAATGGCTTATGCCAACAACTAAAGCTGCACAATCAGATTCTTCTGTTGACAAATTGGACACAGGGCTGAAAATCAAATTTGCTTATTTTTACCCTTAAACAAAACCATATACAGTCTGCAGTGGTAAACCACTGTTCATTTTATTATCCAAATACTGATTGCTTGCATCCAGTGTCTTGTGCCAAAACCCCGTCACCGACAACCAGTCCAGGCATGTCTGAGGCCGCTGAACTGATTTATCTCTGCCTTGATACTTCCAGACAGTTCAAGACGACTTTGAAGACACTACTACTAACCTACACTAAGATAAAAATCCATCTCCTTTCTCATTCAGGTAACAATGACGATCATATCAAGAGCTTTCCCCAAGCTGGGACTGCTGGGTTTGTGCTTCACTTGTATGATTTTAATACAGCTTTTTTATTCTTACCTGCAGTCCTGTCCTCCCTTCAGCTAACGACTTGAGCGGGACCTGAACGTTCTTAAGATGCAAACAGAATATATTACAAAAAAAACATCCCCCCTGAACCCTCAGTCAATAATCCATTTTTAGGAAAGAATCTGTGCTAAAATGAGGTAAGTGATAACTTTCCAGATCTCCTGTTATCCAGAGTACTATTTTAGGGAGAGTGTGACTGCATTCGCGCTTGTCGCATAGTCCTGCTTCCAATCTCCTGGCAGATCCCCAGCACATTCCGGTATTTAATGCACAGCGCTCGTTGGGATGCAGTCCCACTTATCTCCCAGACACATTGACTAAGACTTTCCCACATAAACCGACCCACCCTTTAGTAGCAAGAGGTCACTCAGTACAATCAGCCTTCAAATGAGAAAAACAATCAGGAAAAGCTGCTCTGGTGCCAAAAACACAAACAGAATAAAATACAGCAGGCTCCAGTGTTTGTTTTATCAAAACTTAAAGACTGCAAGACAGATTTTGAACTGGTGCAAACCAGTGCAGCTCTATCAAAGCCAACCAGATTTTTTTCAGGTTTAGGCCTCCTAAAAGCATTTAAAATTACAGTAAGGATACGTTACTCTAAAGAAAAAGGTTAAAAAGAAAAAGTTAGCAATTAATCCATTCACCTTTGACTATCATGAAACTGTAAAGAATTATTCATAATACTATGCGCAGAAAAAGGCCACAACATTTTAAGTAAAGCAAATATTAAACTAACTAGGCTGTCTTTACCACAGATGGACCCTACATGACAAGGAATACCTGTTAACTTAAGGCGAGCAGCAGCATGGTAGTTCAAAGCCCATTTTTTTCCCAACTCATCATCGCTGAGTCAGGCTAAAGAGACGCGGATCCCATACTTTTTGAAAGTTCAGGTACCCAAACCCAGCGTACGCTGCTCAACTCCCTTGCTTTCGTATTTCGTATAACTAGCAGAGCGGGAAATAAAATCACTAGCTTTCCTGACGTCCCCACTAGACACCCGCATGATACGGAGTCTAACAAAGAGTGCTCTACTGGATGACCCTCCTACATCAAAACGCCTACTGACTTCCATAAGTCAGATTTAGGCCCAAAGTACCCTTCCAAAAGCACAGAGGTCAGTAATTTGCCAGCGAGAGGCAAAAACTGCTTTCTCCAAGCACAGACTAGAATGATTAGCTTCATGCTGCATTCCAGTGTTGCTATAAATGTATATGCCACTAGCATACTGGAGCCACAAGCACCGGTACAAAGCTCACCATCTGCAGAGACTGGCTATAGGTCACCCTTAAACACTTTAATTAAATATTTGTTTACTAAGAGAAAAGTCAGTGAAAGCCCTTGGGAAGAAAATCTCATCATTAGTTTAGCTACAGACAAAAGCCAACACTTTCAAACTCAGATGCCCAAACTAAAACCTGTGGGCGTTAAAATAAATTTATCTACATTAAGTTAATTTACATACAGCAGGCAGCACCTTTTTCCCTTCTAAGCCAAAAAAACAGAGGATCTACTTGCTATGATTAGCTGGAGTATTTGTGGTGTCTTGGCACTAAGCAAAATTGATTTCATGAGTGGAAAAAAATAAGCATTTGGTCATACTGCACAAAACTGTATTTTCTACTCTGCGTTACCGACTGCAGCAACCACAAATCAACCCCGTTGTAAGCCAGGCTCTCGACCTGCCGAGGCAGCCAGCACTCACCGTGCCCTAAGAAACAATACATATTGCCAGCTTTCTTGCCCTTACAAACACAAGGCTCCCTTCTATCATGTAAGAGAAAGAATCAAAAGCAGATACTCCAGGCCATTCTATAATAAATCAATCAACAGAATGATAGGATTAATCCAGGATCAAATGGCAGTAACTTACAATAACAAAAAATGCAGATCCAAACTACTGCTTGACGGTAAGAAGTCCCCACAACGCCTTGTAGAAGACCTTGACCACGTACTTGGGACCGTAACACTACTGGGGACTGAACCCCACAGCGAAGATGAAAGACCTCCCAAAGACGTCTGTTGGTCTGGCTTGGGAGAAATTCCTGCCCGGTATCAAGTTCAGCAATCAGTATAACCTTAAAACGTCAGGGCCCGGCTTCCGAGAAGAGCCTCTACGTCACCTCGGAGCACCTCCCACCCAGCTCCCTGCCTCGCCCCAGCCACCGACGCCTCTGACAAAGTGGAAAAATAGAAAATAAAACTCCATAAAATTTAGGGGGAGGAGCGGGGCGATCCTTCCTGACCATGACAGGCACCCAACCGAAGCCCTGAATCATGAGATTTTAACACAGTCATTATCTTAATGTGATGCTGTGCTTTAAGAAAACTCAAGGCATACTTAAAAAAAAAAAAGACCAAACTAAATGTCTGTAAGTCCCTATGGCCAGGAAGGACTCACAACCACCATTGAACCACTTTCTGTAGTGGTACTGAACACATGAAGCATAAACGCTTTATTCATTAAGTTGGCTACTTCAGATACATTAACCGACGTGCCATTCAATCACGTGGGCAATGAAGCAGTACATAAAAGCTCATTTTGTTTGCTTGAGGGCTGCATATCTTCCTCTCTGATTACATCTTCCACCAGCTAAACTAGATCTTTTTAACTACGTTTACAACTACGTATCTTCACAGAACCAACATACTGCATATACCCTCCTACAGACCCATTTACACAGAGGACTAGCAACTGCCCACCCCAACTGATGCCCATGTCAGGGATCATTCCACGCTCTCGCAACCGCGTTGAGTCATGATTAACAACAACAAACCCGGTGGTCACTCCAATAACACTGAGCTGTCAGTCCATCCCTATTCCTTTCTTAAAAAAAATAAACAAACAAAACCATTGCTACTTCTTCTTTGCAAGTCTTTTTCAATGGCAAGTCCACTGTTTCTCCAATTACTCGCAGAAGCATTCTCATTTCGTATTCTCACAACTATCCTAACTCCAAGCAGTACAACTTTAACAGAGAAGGAGAAATGGTTTCCTCTGGTGTACAGCTGTGGATACGAGAACAAAACCAGGAGGCTACATCCAAGAACATCATTCCTGAATGCGTTTCACAGATCACAGGCGAATCGCTCAGCAGGTATAACTTCAGGATCTGGCCGCTTCTTCCAAAAAGAGAACAGTGTATGTTTGGAACCCCAGCAAACAAAAAAGCTACTTAATTTGGAACATTTACCTGTGAACAGTTTCACAGCAGTGTATTTTTAGATCTCTGAACAGGGTATTAGTGACACACCTCTCCTGTTCCAACGGCATGACTGGTATGACCAGCTAGTCTATTCGTAGCATCCAACAGGTGTGTGGTAGCATCTGCTGGCACAAGACTTCCACGCTGAGTGGCTCTTTTTGCTCAGGTCTTGCTGCCCTCTTGATGCAAGGGGTTGCTGGGTGAATCAAACCAACATACCATTTCTTTTTAAAGTTCTAGTATTTAGCACGTTCAAAACATTGTGAAATAAAGATGACTGCACAACAGTATAACATGTTTCTCTGGTGGTAGTGGTGGCACACCAAAGATATTCCTGGTGTGCTAAAAAACATGTAGCTTGGGAAAAAAAAAAAGCAAGTGTGCAATATACAAAGAGAATAGCATAAGGAAAGTGAAGAGACATGAAAAAGTAAGAACATCCTGAAATCTTCACCATTCAACAACAAAAAAAAACCTTCTGGAGAAGAGGCTGAGAAAAATGTTAATGGTGCTGAAAAGCAATAGGTCAAGACGCTCCTCAACCTGAATCTGTCCTTGGCCATAGGAAGACGTATACAGTCCCTAAGCACAAAGATTATAGATTGGTGTATATCTTTTCTCAATCACATATATTTTACTGCAAGTAGAAATAACACTTTCCGACGCAACCCCACCCTCCCCAGCCATCCTTCTCAAACAACTATAGTATCTGCCATGAACTCAACCATCAACTAACAATACATACAAAAGTTTTTTCCATGCAAAACTCATCTTTTCAATGAGGAATGGACAGTGAAAAACGTGTCTGGGATTAATACATGAAAGAAATAAAGCTGGACACAATAGAAAAAAGCTGCCTATTTAAATATATAGAATATATATTTATATATATTTTTATATATATTCTATATAGAATATAGAATATATTCTTATATTTATTTATTCTATATATATTATATATAGAGAATATATTATATTTATATATATAGAATATATATAGAATATATAGAATATATAATATAGAATATATATATTCTATATATTTAAATATCTAGAATTGATCACTGTTAAAGCTGTTAAATAAGTTGAGATCTTCTAGGCATGAGAAAAACATGTAATATCTCTGTTACATGTAATATCTCTGTAACCCTTTTTTCATTAAAGGAAAGCAAACCCTGGAAAGGTCCAGCTGTAACTGCTGCAACATTGTACTCATGTTCATTAAAAAAAACACAAATTCACAACAGATCATTTTAAGAGTAGTAATAAAAATCTGACAAATAAAAACCATATGTGGAAAAAAAAAAATAACCCTGGGGAGAGCAGTCTTCAATGCAGTCTCTTTGCAGAACACTGATTATACCTCGGTGCCATTTGACGGTACGCACATTGCAGCTCCAACACTTGCTTCACCAGGCGAGTGTTATTTGGCGATAACAATGAAACACAAGATGATTTCTAATGTGTAAAAAACACCAGAAAGCGAGAGAAGACAACTAGATTTTCACATTTAATGTCGCCAGGCCAGATTCCCGCTGGCTTAACTTGGGAAAGTTGCCAGGAGCTTAGGCAGAGGTAAGGGTCCAACGCACTGGCAAACTCCCCAGCGACATCAGTTGGGAACAGGAGCAAGCTCGAATGTCAGAAAAGCCCTATATGGCCCTACACAGTTTATGTCACGGAGCACGGGCCTGATCTCATCACAAGCCTCCACGGCATGGCGTGCATCACGCACCACAGAAAATAGCCTTCACCACCCCCTCGTTCAACCGAGAGTCGAAAGGACCCAAGGGTCTGCCGGTGGCTCCTCGCTCCGACGTAAGGCCACCCAGTTCTCGTGGCCCGAGCACCACAGTTTGCAAAGGTTTTCCTAGAACCATGAAATGGCGAGCAGGAGGCCTGCGGTCAGAGATACCAGCCTGGACTGGATTTAGGAGCTGACTCACGGGTAATGGGCAATGATAAACTATTGTACTGGTTTTTAACTTGTGCCCAGATCAGATGACTAAGGAATTTAGGTGCCTATAGAGATTAACTGTTTAAATAACTTTTGCAGTCTGAGCCTTAGACATTTGCATAAATAGACCTTCTCATCCGTGTTCCACAAAACATGCCCATGTACTCCTCGCTAATGACATACAAGGGTTATTTTACTAGGAACCCAACTACAAATATTAAATCATGTAACTGACTCACATGAAAAATAAATCCTTAGTCAGGTGACGCAATATAAATGAGCATTACGGGCCTACCCAATAAAGGGGTTTTAACTGATTAAATTTTATATACGTTAAAGGAAAAACACAACATCTTTCGTAAAATGGTTTGGTACGCCTACTTAAAAGGAGCTGCCTGGGAGACATGCAGCAGCGTTCTGGTCTCCATACATGTAGCATGAACACCTTGCCCCTTCTCTGCTCCGTCTCTGCGTGCAGGCAGAGTTCCCTGACACACAGCAATTCCAAAAGCTGCAGGATTCATGCCACCGTAGAGATGAAACAGCATCTGTGATGCTTTTTGCCACATAACTGCTGCAAGCTCCGATTTCATCCAAGAATGCTGCATCCTGCTTTAGTGAATATCATTTACTGCACTTAACCTGCATTACAGGAAAACGCAAAACGGGCTACAGTTCCATAACCTGACCTCTTTTTTAGTACCAAATCTACACTGCTGCATGAAGTAACAAAATATTCCCTACCTATTTTATTTATTGTCTCTCTAGTGCTGGTTGTGACACATCAGCGAGCCCGCTAGCCCATCCCCATAGCCCTACAACCACTGCTAAGTCATGTAGGCACCACAACAGCCATTGCCATTTTACTGAGAAACAGCTTCAGCAAGAAAAAAGAACGCCAAGGGATAATAACAATTCTTCAGAAATCGCATCCAGCTGCCATCACCCACCCTTCCTGGCTCTTTATCCCATACCGTTTTCGTCTCCTATCTCTCCCTCCAGAGGCTTCTAAGTACATGCAAGTCCTTCTTGTAGCAGAGATTTCCTGCAATGGCCCGAGGAGTCACAGTCTCCCTTGACATTTTCACACGGCTGATCTCTCTTTGAATAAATTACTCTGCACGACCCGCCTCTGTACCCCTCAGACCGGGGAGCATTGCTCCCCAAGATGTCTTTCAGCACAATACATTCACAAGGCTGCGTGAATAACAGTAGTTTTTCTGAACTGGCTAGACAGTTCCATAAGCAGGTTTCATAATATTTCTATCCTGTCAATAAAGGTCAAAGGCTGCACCGAATGCTCTGGATCTTGACAGTTTATGTTTATTCCCTCTTATAGTAATCCTGCTTCTGATCTTGAATGGTTAGCATTTATACCTATGGACGATGCTGACTAAGTACAATCTAGAAATACAGATCACTACTCACCTTCTTTAAATAAGAATATAATTTTACTCACAAATAAGATATCAAAATTACAAATCCAATTGCTCCCTCTAGTTTTGTATTATCACTCCGAGAGCAAAGGAATCAGCCTTAGAAGGCGGCTATCTACATAAAACGTCAGACCCCAGTGCCACGAGCGAGGATTTTTCAGAGCTGCTGCAGTCGTACAGTATCTAGCAGGAATCTGCCATATTTTTTTTTTGTGAAATCGGGCCTATATCCATCTCACTGCAAGAGCTATCTAGAAGGGATAAGGAAACCAAGTCCACGCATTACGCCTTTGAGCCGCGCATTCGCTTAAGGAATACGAGAACGCAGGCGACCCGCGGAGGAAAGCCATCAAAGCAACGCCTCTCATCGCCGCTCCGCAGCGGCAGCGTCCCCGAGCCCCGCGCTCCCGCCGCACAAAGCACCGCGGCGGGCGAGGACCCGCCGCCCCGGCCGCCCGAGGGGAGCGCAGCGCAGCGCAGCGGCCGCCCCTCCGCGCCGCCTCCCGCCGCAGCCCCGCGGACGCGCCCGCCCCGCCCGCGCCCCCCCCCTCCCGCAGCGGCCCCCGCCTCCGCTCCGCCGCCACAGAAAGAAAAAAAAAAAAAAAAAAAAGGAATTAAAATGAAAAATTACGTACGTTTACAATAAAAACCGAAATAGGAGCGCTAGCGGTGCGAGGCGCGGCGCGCCCGCGGCTCTCCGCACCGCGGCGGGGCGTGCGGCTGCGCGGCAGAGGCGGCACCGGCGGGGAGGGGCGGCGGCCGCGGCCCCCGGGGAGAGGCCAGGCCGGGCCGGGCCGGGCCGGGGCCGCCGCAGGGCGGCGGGCTGGGGACGAGGCGCGGAGGCCGCACCCGGCCCCGGCCCGCGCTGCTCCGGGGCCGCGGCTCGCCCGCCCCGGCCCGGCCGAGGGGGAGGGAGCGGCTGCGGCGGGGCTGCGGGAGCCGCCCGCCCGCCTGCCCGCCCGCGGTCCCCGCCTCGGCGGGCCCGCCGTACACACACACACACAGGCACCCCGGGAAGGGGGGCCGCCCTCGGCCCGGCCGCCCCTACCTCTCCGCTGCTGCCCGGGCGGCGGCTCTCCCTGCTCGGCGGCGGCTGCGGCAGCGGCGGCGAGTGACCGGCGGCGCCCGCAGCCCCCGCGGCGCTGCGCTGCGCTGCGCTCCGCCCGCCCGGCCGCGGCGGCTGCGAGGGGCGAGGGGCGGGGACAGCGCGGCGGGGCGGGGGCCAAGCGCGGCCCCCCGCCCCCGCGCCCCTTCCCTGCGGAGGCGCCGAGCGGCCGCCGCCGCCCTGCGGCGCGGGGAGCCGGGCCCGCGGCGGCAGGTGTCCGCGCCGCCCCGGGGAGCGCGGCGGGGCCCGGGGGGCCGCGCCCGGCCGCCGCCTCACCTGCTGCGGCTGCGGCTGGGGCCCGCGCTCACCCCAGGTCTTCCCCCTCCGTGCGGCGGCCTCCCCGCAGGCCCTCGCTCGCAGCCTCCCTCCAGCGCTACCCGCTGCTGCCGCCGGCTCCCGGCTCCCCTTCCCTTTCCTTACAATTTATTTGGTTATTGGGTCTCTCGGCTTCACGCTCCTCCTCCTCCGACACCCTCTCCTACCGCAAAGACAATGTTGGCTCACCCCCAGCATCCATTTCCTCTGGTGCTACTCTCCCGCTGCTCTGTCATTCCTAGTGGAAATCCCATCCCGGGTTTGACTTCCTCCACTGCAGAGTCATCCTCTCCCGCTTCAGTCCTGCCACCTTCCTACGTAAACAGCCCCCCTTTGCCGGCGTAACCCAATCCCCCGAAACTCAACCCCGGCTGCCCTTCTGCCGCACTTCCCCTCTGCCTCCTTCCCTGGGCAGGATTTTGCATGTGTCTTTCCAGAGAGAGCTGCTAACACGCAGCCCGCGTGCCTCTCCTTCCCCCGCGCCCCAGAAATGTCATTGCTGCTTCAGGTTGCCTTTGCTAATCCTGGCCCCTCTGCTCCCATCCCCTCCATGCCCGCTCCCGTTCCCTCCCGTCTGCTATCCCCAACCTCTCGCTCGCAGTATAGCTATGGACTGGTATTGTCCATCTTTTTTTAAACAACAACAAACCACCATTGGTTTCATTTGCCTCGTTCGTTATCCTTCTCTCCCGCTTTTCATCCCCACGCTCGCTCCTCAGCGCAGCATTTAACCGCTGCCTGGAGTTCCTCTCCTCTGCGCCGATCTTAAACTTCCTCTTATCTGGCTCCTGCCCCTTCGCACTCAGCTGCTTTGCCAGAGTTTCTAATATCCACTTCCTGGCGCAATCTCTGGAATATTGCTTCATTTCCATCCTGTCAAAATTATCAGCCTGGCTCGTTTTGGTATTTTGTTCTCCTTTGGTTGCCAAGACTGCCTCCCCCAGAGTCGCCTCCTTACCGCTCCTTCAGCGCATCCTTCTCATGCTCCCGGTTCCCAGTGGTAGCCCTCATGCGACACTTCGTCTCTCGTTCCCTCTGCACTTATCAGTGGGTGAACTCACCCCATAAAATACAAACCTGTGACGTACGCATTCAGTAACAGTCTCTCTGTGACCTGCCTCTCTATTTCCAGGCTTCTTATCTTACTCACATTAAAATCTCATTCTGCCCTTTTGGCACCTGCAGGGTGGCAAGCCACTGGTTCAACGTGCTCCGAAAGGGCAACCAAATGGGCCAGTAACTTATCTGCTACCTCCTGTCCTGACCGCAGCAGCCGATATCACCACCCTACTCGTCACTCGGGTCGCGGGTCTGGACACCGTCCTTAGCTGGGCTTGGCTCCTTTCTTTTTACCCAGGCAAGGCCCAGAACGCGGCCCTGCCCTATCCAGCCGGGTGGCCAACGCTCTCACGCAGATTCTCATCACCTCACGTTCCAGTTTCGGCCACATCCCCTTCTGTATCCTTCACAGATGCACCCTTGCCTATCTGAGCTCTCTCCAAATGCTGCTGCACGTTTCTTTTCCTCGTCTGTCGTTTGGAACAAGCCATCCTTTTCTCTGTATCTTTCCAGTGGTCTCACTTCTCAGATCAGGCATAAACTGGTAATCAGCAACTTCAGCCCTCCCTGTACCTGCCCCTATTTGGCATCAGCACCTACCTTTGACTTGCCCAGGACACGAGACAAGTAACCTCATGCTTTCTCTCATTCCTCAGTCCCTCAAACCTGGGAGAGGTTCCTCAGGCATTCAGAAAGCCTCTTTAAACTGATCTCTCACCATAAAACCTACGAGAGTCTTGACAAGAGGTAAACTTGTACTTTCACGTCTGCTCTCTGCGGTGGTTCATATCCAGTTCTTGGGCTACAGTAAAAATAAAACAGCTAAGGGGCGGCCCTGTCCTCCTCCCCCTCTTCTTGCTCCTCTCTTGCACTGGTCCTGGTGGTCCACTGATCCCTCCCCGCCTTGGCAAAACCTAACTCAGCACCAAGAGAACAGTCCTCTGCTGGGCCAGCGAGCGGAACGGGCTTTCAGCAGTGAACTGGCAGATCAGCTCGATCCTCTTGCCTAACTGCACTCTTAGACGCTAAACTCTCCAAACCAGGCCGTCTTTGCGTTCCCTATTTGTACAGCATCTGGTACAGTAAGAGCCCACGATTAGGGTTTCCAGATAGATACTAGAAGGTACTTGCTTCTAAGTAATGTAAATGGTGGCAGTAAAGAGGTAAAAAGAGCCTTTTTTTAATTTAACAACAAGAATAATTCCAAGCAAACACCTTCTTAACCATTACTATAACAAAGGGCAAGTTAATTGCATCAATCACTTTAAAAAGTTGTATACAGAGGAACGGAAAATAAATGAAAACCATTTTTCCAGCCTTCCCGAATTCCCCCAGACAGCGGCACTGAAATTAGCTGGAATATCTGCAGGATTAAGAGACTGCTCCTGATCGACAGGTTCACTAAATCTGGCCCAAATAACATGAAAAGTTCTACACAGTTTCTTTATTATGTGCACTATATGTTAAAACAGTTTACAAAATTTCTGGTAGCCCCGCTGGAGTTTTGCTCTTAGAAAAAGCTGAATAATTTGGCTGTGAACAATAAAAACTAGCAAGTGCCTAAGTATATGTTACTCTCTCACATTTTAGGCTCTGAAGGATAAAACTCAGATTTTTTGATCCAGCATAAATGTTGCTTTTACTTTAGCCACCAGTCATAGGAATTCAGAGAACTTAATGATGTGTGTATGTGTGTATATATCTATACATATATATAAATTAAAATCAAAATATTCAAATTCTAGGATGTTAAGAAACGTCAGGAAAAAAGATCATCCTTCACTCAACTATTAATATCTCCCAAAGAAGTAGCAGGAAAAAAAGATTATAATATATGGGAGGGAGCAAGCGCATCCAGCATATTTTAAGACTCTGTCTTAACCCACATAGCTCAAAGATGGGTGGGCCATTGATTATCATGGAAATAACTGGGTAGGAATGAATGCCTGAAGAAGCAAGAACCAGAATAGCAGGGGCACTGTGGGCTCCAACCAGTTATCCCAGTTACTGACAGTCGTTCTCTTCTTTTTAAAGGGCCCACATTTTGTGAAGAATGCGGCAGGTACAAATGTTTTGCCACTGACAGTTAAAAACAGCATCTCCAGGATGCTGTTTTCATTTTAAAAAATTACTGCAAATATTTGTTAGTATTTTCAGCATGAACCTTCAAATCCCAGGGTTAGAAAGCCAAAACCTACAACTTTGTGACAGTTACGGTGGGAACACTTACAAGTTAAAATACCAGCACTTCCTAAGACCAGCAAGAAAACCCAGTTAGACAAGCAGGTTGTTCACACCGAGGGCCACATTCCCACTCCTTTAATCAAACTGAAAGGAGTGGAGTGAATGGCCATATTAGAAACTGTGGGTAAATGAAGTGGAAAGGGTCAGCAAAGCAGCGCCGGGCGAAGTCACTCCCCTCCTGCCCATGACGCTGCACTTAGCTTTGGCCTGGAAGCCCGAGGTTTTTTTCCCTCTCATACATTTTGTCCATGCAGCCATGGATTTCGTACAATTGAAGAAATATTTAATCTTTTTTCTTTTTAAAATCCACTAAGCCACTGCTCTCAGTAATACTGTCTGGTCCTCATCCCACAGAAATATACCCATATGCGTATTAATACCTTCACCAAGAGGAAAACACTACGTAGGTATGTAAAGGTAAACACATTCCAAAATCTCTGAAAGATCATTTTAAAATAAATTATAGTTTAAACAACCTAATGCATTGTTCAAAACAAAATGAAAGAATTTAGTATAGAGTTTTACTCTTTTCAGGATCTAGGGCATTTCAGTCATCTGTGTGAACCGAAGCTGCAAGAAGGTATTTCCAAACAGAAACGAAAGCAGCATTATCTGGGTTAGATATTAAGAGTGACAATTGCTAAAGCAATATTAAAACCAGAAAAATTCTATGTAAGGATAGTGGCAATTTCCAAAAAGACAGAAGAAATTCACATAAAGAGATTAATACTGCAATAAGAAACTTCCTAGCTATACCATTAAACTGAAAAACCATTATGTTATCAGAAAGTTCCAGTTACACAGGTTCACAGCGTGACTGAGATGGGAGACACGTTCATCCCACCAGACACTCCCTTCCTCCACCCATAACGCCCAGTTTGAAACACACAGCGAGGCTCAAAGGCACAAATCCAGACCAGCGCTTTGTCTCGTTAGCAGACTTGGCCAAGATCTTGAGAGGAAAATCAAAGATGGGCAACAATCTGCCTAAAGGAAAAATTCTTAGCTCCCTCACTATGTGCACAGCTTGTCTGGAAGCACGATGGCTTCTCTATCACAAACGTTTCTTCTTCACATAACTCTGTTTCTTCTCATCACCTTAGGAACACCCAGCTCTGTGCTACACCCTTACCTTCAATAGCACCTTCGAGCAATGCATTCCCAGTCACCTATTTACAGGCGTATTTCTGTTTCCCAGCAGTCATTGCAAACAGAAACGTGTTAGATCCTCACTCCCTGGCTCCCCTTCTCTCTACAAGCAGCCCACGAAGCTGACAAGCCCAGAATTCCGCATGAGGAAAGAAACACGCTTCCAGGGTATCTCCATGCACAGCACTTTGCAGTAACCTAAGCACGGGTAGGGAAGGCGTGCGTGACAGAGGCAGGGGCTCTACTGGTAAGAAACAGCCAGCAGGAACACGGAGACCCTCAGCAGCTCTGCTCTCAGGTGGCGTATCAGCGGTCTAGGGATACTCGCTTGCTGAGAAAGTCCTGTTTCCCCTCTGTTAACCTAAATGCTCTCCAAACACCTCCGCAACTTTCTGCCTACCCCATCCTCCCAGTGTTTGTTCTTAGCCATTTTCTCTCCCATCGGCTCCCACGAGCTGAGGGCCTACTTCGCCATGTCCCCACCACACCAAACCCTGGAAAATGACTAAAGCATAGGGCACTTACAAAAGCCTTTGCCTTGGCCTGAGCCAGTTGCCGCCTCCTTCCCACGCCACCAGAGTCAGCAGTGGAAATGCTGACGGTGTGAAGAAAAGATGGCCTTCCTGCTCTCCGTGCCAACATCACGGCAATCTTCAGTGTCCGGGAGGAGTCCTGGCAGGAGTCCTGCTGCTGGGCCTGCAGCACTGTGGAGGGACAGGAAGCATTAGCGAGAACTGGTAGAGGCACAGGGCCAGCGTACCACAACATCCCACGCAGACATTTCCATTGTGTTCAAGTCAGTACATTAAAAAATAAAATAAGTGTCTTGGGACCTACTTGCATGTCCTGCAGGCTCCACACAGAAGAAACCCTATCACAGAGAACGTCTACAACTGCAGTCAAAGGTACGCCTGAAGCTGTGCAGGCAGACACAAAGTAGGTTTACCCCGGCTAGCTCACACACCAATAAACAGCTCAGCTGCAGCAGCGGAGGCCCAAGGGCAGCTGCACAAAACCGCCCTGGAAAGCAGGGTAACACTCGCGTCACACTGAGCTGCGCACTCCCACGGCTACCCTGCCGCCAGCGCTCAGCTAGCAAACTTCTCTCTGTTGCAGGCTTGCACGTGCAAGTTGGCGACGTGCACTTGACTGGAGACTAAACGCTCCCTGAAAAAGCCTGCCATTTAGTCAGGAACACCTCATGGGCAGGTGTGAGTTTCTTGCCCCTTCCAAACATCCTTTGTGGTGCAGCAGTTTGAGGATCAGTCCCATGCATTAAAGGTGTTCACGCAGCAAGGTTTCCTCACGTGTACCGAAAGAGAAATGGGGAGGTAAGCTGACCAAAAGCCTCAGCATTTATCTGTCCTAGGAAAATCTGCACGATTCTCTTTAAAAAAAAAGCTTTCCCCCTTGTTGCCAAATGTTATTCTCTATTCTCTTTCCTCTTTTCTGGTGTTTAACTGTAATTTTACTCCTCTATTTCCTCTAGGTGCATTAGACAAATAGACATTAGCCAGTCTGTGTAATTTGACAAAACAGTTGTAATGTGTGTTTGGATAGATCATGCTGGAACAGCTAGTCCATTAACTGCTTGGTGGGATAACAATGTCTCTATTTTTAACACCTGAATTTGGATATTTAATTTAAAAAAAAAAAGTAACAAGAAGAAATGCAGACATGGAAAGACAAAAATGGCTGAAGAAATCAACAGCAAAGCAGCTGATTTTACTAATGTGGCAGAAAATACAGATCTCTAGGGCAGATACAGGAGAGAGAAAAAAGCAACTTCAGTGAAGCTGTTAGTCATCTTTGCCGAGTGAAATACAAAACAGGGAAAAAAAGTTACATTTTTAGCTCCTCTCCCAGATTTTATTCCCTTTTCTGACAACATGCTTACTTTTCCTATAGAAACTGTAGCCGGTTAAAGGTCAGGTTAAGACATCAGCACATACTCCAAAAACCCATCAGCGTACTCAAGTTAGAAAAGGTAAAGCGTTGTAAATGCTTTCAGTGGTCATCACCTTGCTCTGATAATGTTCAGTTTTAATTGCTGAGGCTGTGACGCCTTGCTCAGTTCCATGCAGGTGGACCACGTTTGCCTGGAGAGGGATGTGTCTGACGTCAGTGGAACGTCATCCCGGTGCAGTCATCTGCTCCCGCTGCTTTAACGCTAGAACCATGTAGATGGATGAAATGATTCTCATAGCGGCATATTAACGAGAATTATTTACCAGAAGAAATAGGCTGCTCTAATGTTCAAAGCTTCAGCTTCAAGTTGCTACCTCCTACGCGTATTACTTCCATGTCAGATCCTGCACACACCCCACACCAGGGCTGTTACTCAGGTGCAGGTTTGCAAGTACAAGTTGTCAACTTTTAATTCTGTGGGAAGCTTTAAGAAAATTCCCCTTTCCTCATATAGCAGAGATCTCTCACCTGCTTCCAGGAAAGATGGCTTAGTCGAAAAACGTCCTGGCCTATAACATTTGCCTTCTTAATTAGGAACTCTCAGCAATGAAGACCAAGAATGATGAGTTTAAGTGTAACTCTATCAGCCTCTGTCTGGTGGGCGTGGGGCTGCTCCAATGGCAAAGAACTTCTAGGTTCTGTCTAAGAAGGGATCTGGAAAAAAAAAAAAAAAAAAAACAACAAACAACAGTCAAAAGCAGCCAAGCACAGCAGATTTTCAGTGCTTCAGGCATGGACTGTGGGATTTCTTCAAAATTCCACGCAGTAAGCCATCCTTTCACTAAATTTGACTTTCAAACTGCAGTCAAAAGTTCTTGAGTGTCTTAGAAGCCCAAAGTCTCATTTTCCAAAGTGTCATCAGCATTTCGCCTGCGTGCAGGCAAACAGAATCCACATTCCTTCATCGCTCTCGAAATGGGACTGCATATACTGCACATGCAGCATTTGCTGACTAGGAAGGTGAATACAGTTTTATCAACCCCCTACCAATGCCCAGCCGCTTGTCCACCAGCCACCAGCAGTGTTCATCAGAACAACCAGGGAAGCATGAAACTGCAGTTTGGAAAATTCTGGCATAGATGGGAAATGTATGCTCATCTATTTATAAATGAAGTCTGAAGCTAGCTTCACTGATCATCCTATAAATAGCGACTTGCATGAAATCCAAAGTAGCAGATCTGCTATTTCATACATTCTTGCTCCTTATTCTAAAGCAGCCGTTCTCTGCAAAACTTCACTTCCCCTCTATTGCTATCATACTTTTTAAAAGCTTTTTGAAGCTTACTCCTATGCGCTTGAATTCAAGGTCCAAACGTCTTTTTTACATGAGGAAAAGAAGTGAAAAGCACTATTTAGTCCTTTGCAGAAGGGATACGAAGGGAAGTCGTCTTCCTCCAAGGCTGCACCTAGCAACATTTACTTAACCATTTTCACTCCTTCCTTCAACAGTCGCTTTTGCAGGAGCGTAAACATATCAAACCGTTGCAAACCCTGCCTGCAGTTTGAGGGAAGACTGCTGCCTCATTAGCACACCAGCTAAGGTAGGAAGGAGTTTTAAAAGTCTGCTAATATTCTGATACTAACAGTTCATCCACACCTATAGGATGCAAGCCATCTGTTAGAGATTTCATCACAAAGTGGAATTAGTGGATGGCTGAAGGGAATGTTGAATTACAGAATTAAATCTTAATTGTGGGCTAGTTTCCTTGGCTCTTACTCTCAACTTTTGTCTTTACTATAATTAGCCAGAGGTCACAATGCTTTATTCCTGCCTTTCAGGGTGTATGATATTACCAAAACTACCAAAGCCTAGAGCAACTTAGAAGGCTATTGTTTAATATATTCGTCCTCTAGAAACAAAATCAGGAAAAAGAGAGCAAAACTTACGCAGCAGGCGATGCTTCTTGCATACTTCCTCTCCAGGAATCCTGTCTCCTGGAAGGCAGCTTTATTTCCAGTTAACTGAGTATTCACCTCATCTTCAAAGGTTACGACTTTTTATCCAGGTTATCATTACGAGCTGTTGACATTAGTGGAAAAATGTTAATGTAAATTTTCCATAGCCGAGCAAATTGCGACAGGCCGCACATAGTAACACTGGCTAATGGAAAATCCCCCGCTAGCCTGCCAAGACAGATCGGATCACCTGCATGTCAAAAGTTACGTGCCATTTTTTTTGTCCCTATGAGCAGTAGCTCCACAAGGATGCACTCAGCACACCTATTCTTACTGATCTGGAAAATACCATGTTGTGCTCTAGTCCTGGGTAAGCAACAGTTCCAAACCCACAGGGGATCCTCTGCAGCAAAACTGAGGTTTGGATTTCATGAAAAAATCCAGAAGTTTCTGATTTTGCAGGCAAGCCAGTTTCTTATAAAAGGCTTTCATTTGGGGCAAAAACAAAATAGCTATTAGGAAAGTTTGAAAAGTGGGATAGCTGATGGGAAGGAGAGGCCCTATAAAATCGAAGACTGCCTATACTGTTTTTCCCAATCCCCAAGCGCTTTTCGAGCCTTTGTGCTACCCACGGAAAATGTCAGCACGAAACCAGGTGACAGCATCGTGATTTTCTCAGCCAAGGGATGAATTTTTTGAAGCACCTGACAAGACCAGAATTTGATTTTTCCTGCATTCACACTCAAGATATTACAAAGCACTTTACAAATCAATGCATTACAGTGGTTTGATCATCTCTAGCAAATGGAAGCCTAGAAAAGAAAAATGGCCTTTAATAAATGACAAAAGAGTCTGATGCCAGAATTTCAGGATGAAATACAGAGAGTGGTAAAGATTTGTGATTGTACCTTTCCCCTCGAGTGCCTGGAACTCACTGGAAAACGCATACGGTTATTCAAAATACATATTGCTATGACAATGGCCTAAATGCACCCTGTTGGGATCTCACTCGGGAGATTCTGAGGACGCAAGAATGGTTAGATCCAGGGGTTAGGTGCGATGTTGAACAAAACCAAAGCCATGGGTTACATAAAACAAGTTTCACGGTACAAGTAGCCATAACTTAGGCAATTCACATAAGAAGAATGTCCAAAAAAATATACTGAGCTGGGTAGCAGTGTTTTTAAACACGTGCGTACACATGTAGGGTACACGCAGCCTTCTTAGCAGAGCCCTATACAAGGCCCTGTATCGACCCAGCCTTGCTCCCAGCATGGAGACTGGCTCGGGCCCACTGGTGGGCAGCTGCACTGATTTAGTGGTATAACTGAGATCAGAATCTGAGCACAAGTTTTTAGAGAAAATAAATGGGGGGGATTTTTTGAAAAGCATACACCACACTATCTTATGGTTTTTCCCCAACCTTATAAACACTGCTAAACAGCAGAGAAACAAATAGTAGCTATGTTTACACTGGAGGAAGTTGTAGCTTGTCAGGATACAGTTGTATAAATAATTTAAAAAATAACCCAGTACATACTGTCTGACCTTTTAAAAAGGAAAATAATAGAATGGAAAATTCTATTTTCCCACCATGCACAGAAAGCCATTCTAGCATCTGTGACACACAGGCCCGCGCTAACGCCTGTTGAAAGTTTCCTTCCTTGAGCTTTGGATCAGGCCCATGGTGCAAACAGAGAAAGTGATCTCCATCTTCCCAGTGAAGGTGGGAGAATTCAGTGTGCACTTTTCACTTAGAATACAAATCTATATACATCGCAGTTATGCTTTTATAATGTACAATACGAAAGGAAGATAAGGGTTAAATGTAACGACAATGGAATACAGCATGAAAATGCAGTCTTTTTTGTGATCTTTAGCTATTTTTGTTTCATTTTAGAATGAGAGATTCACAGGAACCTAAAAGAAAAAAAAATAACTCAAAAACCCCCAACAGCAATAGTAGTAGCTTCATGCACACTTGTATATTCTGCTTCTGCTTGAGTAGAAGCCTTGTATTTTTTTGTTTTTACTCTCATGAATACAGTGCAAGTCAACAATAAAAATACATATCACAGAACTGTTTCGTATCTGTGTTTTGTTTGTAAAGCCCTTTCACCAAAAATCAGAGTTAGGTCTAAGCAACTAATAGGTTTGAGGATGGGAAACATATATTGCAGCTTTTCACCCTTCAGATTCTAATCTAGCGGAGTCAGGAGAGAGGTATTGCTTCTAGCCAGCACTTTTTATGGCCACAGAACACTTCCCACCAGCCAGATGCTCATAATACACTATGATGACTGACAGTAACTAATACTCGTGTAAGTGGTCCCAGCAGGGAGGCCAAGGAATGAACAAGTTTCTTGTTTCAGCAGAGATACCCCAAGAGCCAGACTAAGGCAGATTAATAAAAAACATACAGGGGAAAAAAAAAAAAAATGGAAAAAAAAAATCTCTTACTCCCTGATGCCTCCCAAGCCCAGACATGCTCTATTATCTGGGTCCTTCAGCTAACGAACCAATCCCACCCACAACACTAGATGCTTGTCCTGTAGGACCAGGGTGTGTTTTCAGTGAAGCTTAAATAGAATCTGTGGTACCTCATCTAATTCGGGTCGTTAGTCCTTTTCGGATGCACATCTTCCTGGACCTCTGGAGAAAAAGGGGAAAAAAAAAAAAAAGTCTCAGTCAAAAGGCTGGTTTTGCCCTGAGACATAAACCAGCAATAATGCTGTGTTGTTACTGCTGCCTCCCGTGTTCTCCTGTTGTGTCAGGAGGAAACGTAACCCTTGGAAGACTTCTGTAATAGGTGCTCTGCACCCATCCAAGGCAAAACGTTGTTATTTTAGGAAGCGCCCTGGGGCAGGCAGCTCCCTCCCAGACCCTCTTTGCCTTGTTTGTTCTCTACCTTGCACTTTATTTTCTGACATGCTCTACGGAATACAGAAATGCAATGCAAACGAATAGACATTTGCTTTGCAACCTGGGCCTCAGCTCTCAAATGAAAATCAGTTCCGCAGTAAGGGACAGCTCAAGCTGAGACAACACAGATTCATTATTTAACTAACAGGGACTCTCTTTTGCCATCTTCTACGGCTGGCAGTTCTCACCATTGCTAGGCCAAGCTGCCAGGAAGGTCTGACAATGGTAGTGATGGCCGTAATTCTCTTTCAGCACTCGAGACCATCCTGCTCTGTTCACCGTTAAGAGTTCAGGTCTCATTTCACCCATTTTTCTTACATGCTTTGCCATTTCTACAGTAGCTGATATTTACTGACTTATAACCTTGAACTGCTTGACACAGGAAAGCAGCCTGCACAGTTCCCTACTCGGAACAGTTGTTCCTTAAGAGGCTAAGACAGAAACAAGTTCCAGATTCAGATACATTCTGAAAAAAATAACAAAATTTTTCTAAATTTCTTTGTCCAGATGAATCCATATGGGTAAATTGCACTCTGCAGAGCGTTCCCATGTAGCAACGAGCACCCAAGGCTGCTTAGCGGGTGCCAAGGACAGTGCTGCAGCTGTGCAAGGGAAGGGTCATTTCACCAGCCAACAGCAAGGGCCAGAGGCTTGCAAAGCCACAGACTCCATGATTGCTCCACAGGTCACCACAAGGCACCGCTGGCCCCCTCCACCAGAATCACTGCCGTGCATGTTGCAAGGTCTTTGGGAGAAGCGTGTCAGCACGTTTTCAAGAGACTCGCTTAAAAACGGGGCGTCTCTTTCGGTGCTGGCTGACGAGAAAGCTGCACACAAGAGGACCGTGCTGAGGACATCACATATGGCCGGGAACAGGGCGAACACCCGGGGCCACGTTACTTTAGGCAGTTGAATTTGTCATTTTTAAAATGCTATTGTTCGATTGCAATGGCCACAAAGAGCAGGTGCACCACAGCAGCATAACTAAAACTTGTGTATTCGCCACCAGCTCAGGCCTGCTGAAAGATTTCCGCTGCAGTTACGCTTGCAATAAATGTACCCAACATGTAAATTAGACTTCATTCTTGTTTAAGGGTCTCCAGTAACTTCCCCCTCCCTGGCGGTGTAAATCACAACACGATTCTGCACGCAGACAGTGACTCATGCTCTCGCTGAGCAGCTCTCAATGGAAGCTTTAAGCCAGCTTCAATGGCTTGTAATGAAGTGCTGATTTTGACAAAAAGTTTGGATTCGTTCAGAGGCATCTCATTTACCTACGTGCATCCCACCTGAAAAAATCACTTTGCCTTTGGTCTCCATTCCCTTGAAGAATCTGGTTGGCACAAATTCATCTTTTTTTTATTTCACAAAATTTTTACTATTTTTTTTGATTGATTGATCTGAGATCAGAGGAGCAGAGGAAGGTGCCTAAGCGTTTCATATTCCAAGAAGGAGCACAGTGAAAAGTGTGGAATTTGCTTCGTCTTTTTATTCAGAAGGCTCCTCTATGAATCATATTCATGCTGTTTTCTATCCTGGGATAGACCTAAATATCACTGGAGGCCCAACTCTCTACTAACCTAAGGGTCACTGAAATCAATGGGGATGTGCTGATCTCTTCCATCAGTGTTTTCCTCATAACTTTAGGTAGAAGAAGTAAGGGTAATGTAAAATTTTACATGTTCAGAAATCTTCATAGCTGACTTTGACATTATGACAAGGGAGGAATCTGGGTCAACTCTGACTCCTACTCACCTTTGTTTTCCAGGAGAAAAGCATGCCATTTACTTCTGTCATGCTAAACAGAAGTAAATGGCATGCTAAAAAGCATGCCATTTACAAAATCAAGATAGTAATTCTAATTTATCAAGCAGAGGTGAAGAAATTACCTAGTCAGTTCTGTATTTACAGAATACAGTTCAGACTTGAATCCATCAGGAAAATACAAGATCCATATGCTGAAGATAATGGCAGATAAATTCACTACAAATAAAGTGCAAATTTTCCCACCCATGTAAGTAACTATCAGAACCGTGCACTTTGGGATGTACTGAGATGTCATGAACTCTCTAGCAAATACCAGAATAAAATGTATTTCTGGAAGCGATCCTGTGGCTTCAACAGGAACTTCTGGCTAGATGAAGAAATTGGACATTGAGCTTTGATGACCTTTGCCGTGGAAACTGCACTAATCATGGTGGTTCCTTTTAGCCGTAAAGAAAAAAACGTACATACACTTCATTCACTTCACTTTTGACACCTACAAACTAGAGTGTCACCTGCTAAGTTAATGCAAATAAAGACTTACTTTCATCTCCAAGTAGTACAGCTGAATTCTATGTCATTTATTCTTCCTAAATCCTTAGCAAAAAAAACCCTCAGAGAACCTATGCAGGAGGAATGGGTGAAAGGATCAACAGATTTATTAGGGGCAAAAGTGCAAATGTTCAAATCCGACTCTGCTCTCCCTGACCTCCTATTTTTAGGAAACTAGTAAGAACTTCATTATTGTTGAAAATTCTCCCTTTCAGTCAAATGTTGTTGACTTTGGCCAGCAGCTCCAAAAGATATCGGGGAAGAGGACGACACAGATGTGTAATTCCACGTGAAACCAGGCTAAAAATCACTGTAAAATAATCCAAGTTTGTTGTCATTCTTATTCCCTCTGCTTCAATGGAGCTGAACTAACAAGTGAGTTACGGAAGGAAGCTGCAGAAGTCTTCTCTGACTCCATACACCCCTAGATAGCTGTCCGACTCCTTCAAGTGTTGTGAAAAGGCCTCTTCACATCCCTTAGTCAAGAGACGGTAACGTCATAGCCTGCCTCTTTATTTTAATTCACAGCTGAAAGTTTGTGATAAGAAAAAACAGGAAACAATCTTACAAATAAACAAAGACATGTTCAGGGTGGATCCACATCCACCTAAAAATGGAGACTTTCCATTGTGGAATGTACCTACTAATAATCCATATCTGCTTTTCACAGTAAAGGCATATTCATTTAATATATTTTTACACTCTAAAGTTCAACAAAGCCTCCAAACAGATCTTCGCTACAGTTCAGAAAAGCCAGTGGCAAGAATGATAACCTCAGTTTTTGTTCCATGGCTGCTGTTTGGAAATACCTTACTCTCCATTAACTGAAATAAATTAAAGGTATGACAAATATACTTTAGTTGTGCACATAATGACAACAGATAAGACCACCGTACTTAAGAGCCTCTGTGACCCACCACGAGCCTCCGTCTTTTAAGGTATTTACATTTTTTATGTATCTATAACAGTTACAAAAAGGCTGTTTGTTTGCTACTTGCCATGAGATCTCAGAGACAATTATTTTTTCATTTAAAAATTTAAAAAAAATAAAAATTAAAAGGCTCAACTTCTTCCTTCATTGTGGCACCTTTATCTAGCTGGCAAGACTGGAAGGAATGGAGACAGCTTGCTTTAAAGGTAGGCAGATAGCAATTGCTTGGACACATACATTTCTAATAACTACTAATTTCTAGTACTAATACTAATTTACTAATACTAATTTCTAATAACTAAATTCCGTGCCATAACTACCTCACTGTGAGCCAGGTCCCTGCTGGCCTCGCTGGAAGCTCCCAATACAGACCAACTGCTGCGTGGGTTTGATTTGCTCCTCGCACACAGGACCCCCCCAGCAGAGCTGGGAGCCTGCAGAGTCAGAGCAAGCCAATTCAAAGCAATATTTAGAAACTTATTTGCACAGTAGACTTTAACAGCTCCTCTTCTAACAAGCCAGAGGCTGATTTGGGGGTTGAGGTAATCTGTCACTGCCTAAACACACACTTTCACGAGTCTCGCGATCCACACAGCAAACACATGAAAATATGCCAGCTTCAGGGATGATTCCCTTCCTCTCTAACGAAAGAGGTTGCAAAGGCTCTGGAAGCCAGCATTGCCCCAAATGAAATGTTTTTGGAAATAACAGCATTTGAGAGACTCGCGTCACGCCACCCACGGACTCTAGCTGCAGCACGGCAGCTGCGCCTGCTTTACTCACCCACAGGCAGCCTGTTCCCAAGATACGCCACCAGGTGTTTACGGGAGATGAACAGGAAGCAACTGGTCTTTGCAAGGCCTCACAGTTATACTTTCCAACAAAATACCATTTCTTGAATATATTATCACAATTCAGTTTTCCAGTTGTCTCATTTTAGGGAGTTGTGCCATCACATTTTTGGGCAAGAGCTGAGGGACTAGGGGAGAAGTTACATTCATTTGTAAGAGGGGCAACAGCAGCTCTCTCCCGGTAAGGACATTGATCCGGGAAGAGGCTGCTGTGCACACAGTGAACTCTGGCTCATGCTCTCGCCAATAACGATTACAGGCATCGTATCACACAGCCATCTTTTCCTGACAGAGCTGATAGAGTAGCTGTGTTGCTAGCACTTACATTTTTATCAGGAATTGTAAGGCATTTGACATTTTTTCTGAAGACCCCGCTACTGGAGTCAAGTGATTGCATAAGAGTATCAGATCTCTTTACAGGTCATGCTGTTCTACCCATTGAAGAAAAAGTAAGTTTATTTTCTTTTTTAGTTGTTGAAAAGTGCTTTAAAATGCATCCGAGACCTCTGAAAGCTGAAAATCTGAAAGGCAAATATAAAAAGTTCACCCGCCTTCCTTTTTTTCTTCCATCTCAGAAGATTCAAGTCTACCTCCTTTTCAGGAGGATCTAGTCGGGGGGATGTGGAACTTCAAGGCTAGCAACAGCGGCAGTGAAATGAGTGGGTGGTCCAAGTGAAGAGGAGAATGTCCACCTCAAGTAAAGCTCTCTTCTCCTCTGGTTATGAACACAAATCAACAGAACTTCAGGGAGTCCAGGGAGAAATCCCCTAGTCTGTGTTACAAAATGCCTGGTGCTACCTGGCTAACTTAGGCTTTTGGAAATGAGATCTTCACACAGACATCCAAAGGGGAAAACAAAACAGACTCTGCCACAGATGAAACTCTTGTTAGGAGAGAGGATATGGAAATCCAATTAGCTCTTCACCTCGCAGATGAACCCTTCAGGTCATGGCTGAAGCACAGTAATATACGAGGGTGGAGAAGCCTGCAAAGCCAGTCCTAGGGCTGCATCTGCACTACGCATAACCAGAGAGCTTCGATTCCTGGTTCTGCACTTAGGATTTTCCATAAGGCACCAATTTCATTTTAAAATATGACTTTTACGTAACTAGTACATTTTGTGCAAAACTGGCTAACTCTGCGCCCTCAAAATATCATGCGCTTCCCAGCATATAAATCCCAGACCTTGACATCTAAAGAATGCTTGGCAGATCCAACAAGAAACACAGCCAAGCTAGATGTCAAAGGTATTTGTTAGGTTTCCAGTCAGCCAAGAATATTAACACCTTGCCCATACTTAAAAGGAATAAGATTTTTGTGGAGCTGGAGACAGTGTGTGAAGAAATTATAAGGTAATTTTTATGTGTTCTGCAAAAAGTTTGTGTGCTTCGTTGGCTTTGAATGCACATGTCATGGAGAGAACCCTCCAAGATCTGCAAATATGAATTCAGAGTGCTGCCTGGACTTGGTAACCTCATCTAATTTCTTAGGACAGAATCTTTTCATGGGTGCACATAGATGGAATTATCTGGAATCCAAAATAGCTGAAAGGAAGAGAGATTCTCTCAGGTGACAGCCTGCCATTTCTCAGCTGCTTTTCACTGTATCTCTCTTCAGAAAACTGCCACTGATGAAAAACAAAAGAGAGTCTGCCTTTCCAGTGCCTTGAACTCAGAGAAAAATAGGAGTGGAAGGGATCCCAGAGGACTGCTTAGCCTATCTCCCAGCCCTAGGGCACACCCAGACCTGTGTTTCAGATTCTTCTTTTGACAGCCCTTCAGTCACAGCCTCCACAGTGTTCCCTTCCTTCTCTATGCATCTCTTCAGCTATTCTAATTTTAAAAGTTTGCCCTAAAATCCGGCCCAAACGGTGGCACATCCTAAAGCAGGACAGTGGGATTTTCACGCTGTATTAATAGACACACCTCAGATTTTTATTGACATGACTTCATTACAGGCAATGGAGCAGTTTTGCACCAGCTAAGGGTCTTGCCAATATCCAACATCAGTGAACAAGCTGTGGGCAGAATATCCACCCAGCTTTTGCAGAAATCAGGACATCTTTTCAAATAAGTTCAGTAGAGATCTCTTAAAATCCAAACCAGATTTTACTGGATTTTACACAAAAACACTCCTGTTTATTGTGGGTGCAGCGAGGGAGCAGCACATGTTGGCTGCAAGAGCTGGGAGGAGCGGAGCCCTCCATGCCAGAAGATAGCAGAGGCCACGGGATCTGGCCCCAGCCCACTGGCCTGCTTCCCACTCCTCAGGGCCAACAGGTCTCCACCCAAGACACAGCCTGAGCTCTGGACTTCCCACCTCTTTCCAAAACGCCAGCAGGCTCTGTTTTTGTGCTGAAGCCCCAGACAAGACCGTAGACTGGCAGGCATGCACCTTCTCCCATCCGCAGTCCCTCTTGTCCCTGCTCCTCCAGCCACAGTGGGAGGGAGGAGGGCAGAGGCAGGCAGGGAGCGGGTCACTGGCTCCTGGCAGCCCCAGGGCAGGAACTGCCTGCCCCCCCAGAGATGGCTGCTGGGGACGGAGAGGGGTTGTCCCCTCCTAGGAGCAGCTTGCTCCCAAGCAGGATGGGTGGGAGGGAGGGGGAAGAGAATTGGATGCAGTAGGAGGAAGGAGAGGAGTAAGGAAAAGAGAGGAGATCCTCCTGCCAAATGCATTTGCAGTTTTTGAAAACAACAGAAATCTTCCTCCCACCACTGACTCAGGCAGAGCAGGTTAGAAATCCGCACGAGGGCAGGGATGACCCGCTTGGTACCAGATCACAGCAATAAGGAGCTCAGTCTATAAGGCAGTTTGGCATTGACAGGACATTACAGGCCAGATTCTGTTCTTATTTTCCACATCTTTAACCACACCATGACAGCCAGCAGCAGGGCTGTGCCACCCAGACACAGGCGGCCTTGCAACTACCTCAAGAGGTGCTGATCTCTCAGCAGTCAGCGCTGTAAATGGTACAGGCTCAGCTGGCAATTGCAGACTCTGCCTGCGAGCTCTGCAGCTGCCCCCCAACCTGTGCCCAAGCCCCGCATTTGCCTGCACAGAGAGATCCGTGCAGAGGCACGGTGCAGCATGGTGAAACACCTGCAGATGCCTGCTGTGGCACCACCACTCAGAGCCCACAGGCCAGCCACTCCCTCTGCAGTAGGTTTTTCCAGCGGTTTCCCAAATTATTTTTAAGTTATTTCATTGATTCAGGCATGTTTCAAGGTTCCAATATAATGCTCATGTTTGGAAGAAAAATGAGATTTGTTTCTCTTCCACCAGCCTTTCCTGTTCTGCTCCCTGTTCCTCTGTCACATCAGTTCTGCCCATGTCTGGGCTGCAGGAGAACTCCCTTGTCACAAGGGACAAGCATATGCCTGAAGGTCAGGATCAGCTTCCTCTTCGCAGCCGATTCACACAGGGAAGGCTGGAAATGGGAGCAAGCAGGCACAGAGCCAAAAGCATCCTCTAGCATAATCTGGTCCCTGTTGACCTTGGAACTCCAGGAGAGGTTTGGGCCCTACCCAAATGACCCCTCCTCTGGCTTTTCCTGCGACGCTCACGCTGCCAGGCCACGCCTGTGCAGCAGACAGGAGCCAATACAACGGATTCAGCTGCCACCAAGCCAGTAAAAGCTTTTCTGCTCCTTTCTGCAGCTCCACATGCACATGGAAATCTGACTCTAAAAGGAACAGCATTAAAGTGGTGGTCAAGCACACCACATGTAGAAATGCCAGAATTTAAGGAACAGAGACTTCACAACTAGGAATAATTGCATGAATGCCCCTCTTACATAGGCCACAACGTACTCCGTCGTCATTTCCTTCACCAGCAATAAATTCTGGGTAAACTGGATTACATCTTGGTTAGGTTTATCTTCCTAGGAGACTTAGAGGTTCCACAGGGAAGAGAATTTATTATTTGTTCATTATGTACCCTATTACATTGTTGCAGTAATTACTTACCCTCCTTGTTGAAAACAAAAAAAAACCCCTCAGAACGAAGAAAAAAAAATACCAAACCACTCCTCTGACTTTAATTTAACTTTTCAGCATCTTCTCCCACCTCCGCAGATGAAGAGCTGCTTGCGCAATTTTAGTTCAGCCTTCTTTGTATTATGGACTATTACACATTATTTTTTCCATTGGGCCCCAGCCTTCTTTCTGTCTCCAGGAAAAGCGGTCCCCAATAGCAACGAGTAGATACTCTGTTTTCTCCTCATTTTCTCCTTGATGCCTGCCTTTCTGCTCTTAACACTGCATTTCTCATTTCTTTACTGTTTTTTTTTCCCCTGGTGCTCACAACTAAGATACCCCGCTGCTTCGAAGCCCTCACAGTCAATCCCCAACTTTTGGCTTCCAATCTCTACCTGTTTATCCAGTCAGACTCAGGCTCCATGAAACCTCTCAGTTTCATTCATGCTGATCTACTAAATCCACTCTGCCAGCCCTCACCCGTGCCCTGATATATCCCCAAAAGGTCTGTCTCCTCCCTCCCGTATTGCAGTCAGACAGCCTTGCCTGGCTACTTGCTGCCCTTCCTGAACATCAGATACCCCAGAGCAGCCTGTGCAGCAGCAGCCGGTTAGAAAATGTCTGTGCAGCCTCAGCTTGGCTTCCAAGCTGCCTGTCATCGCTGGATCAGGCCATTCCCCGCTCAGGGCTCAAGCAGTCTCGCAGTTTTCACTCAGTGAGTCACCTAAGGCCTGCTTCACCACACACCGTCCAAACCTTGAACTGTATCCAGGACAACACATATCCAAGTACCTCCCCAACATCGGTGAATCAAGGGCAGTTGTGAGTACTCACAGGCACAGTGCTCGGTGGTATCCCAGGATAAGCTTTCAGTAGCAGCAAGGCAGCACTGGAAGGCTGGTATGAATCGCCTTCTGGCCGAGCCTCGGGCAGGAGAGGGAGTTACCCACTGTCCTGGGCTTCACAGGTACTTCCTGACGGCACAGCAGCACCAAGATTCGGGAACACACAGTTCTGTGGGGAGAGCATTTTAATGGTTTTTAGATGCTCCTTCCCTTGGTTCTCCTCAGCCTAATTCCTCTCCTGCCTTTCTCTGTCCCAGCCCCACGTTCTTCCCCTCTGCTCACCTTTGGCTCCAGACTTTACCCCTCCCAGAAAACCAGTGCTGGTCCTAAATCCCAGCTCCGCACCCATCTGTGCCACATCTTAGTCCCTTACCTACTTCTCTGACTAGGTCTCCTTCCCTCTTTATTTCCCTCTCCCAACTAAGATCATCAGTCTGCTTTCTCTTTTTACTTCCTGCGGCTGGTGCAGCAGCCGGGGAGTCCGTGAGAGGACGGGAAACGGTGTTCCCCTCCACTTCATAACTCACAACTTCTGCCCACGAGTAGGAGGAAGAATTGCCACGACGGTCTGCTCAGAGGTGGGCCTGTGCCAGAACATGCTCAGTGCTGACAAACTCTTCCCTGACTTTAGCTGACAAACTCTAACAAGTCCCTCCTTGGTAGATGGTGTTACAGATTTTCTGAGGTTTTATAATGACTAAATTCAGGCTACATTCACAGAAGTGGCAAACCACACATCTGTGGTAACTGCCTTCCTAAACAGCAAGTCAATAAAGTTTAACCAATCTATTAAAAAAAAAAAAAAAAATCATACAACATGGGACACAACTTGCTGTGAGAAACAGCTGAAGTGCTTTAGTTGAAAGTTAAAAAACCCACAGCAAAAGCAAGTTCAACTTGAGCCTGACACAGAGGGCAAGACGCTTCAGTATGAAGAGTTCAAATTTGACATTTGCAAGCTACTGAAAAAGGGGAATTGGAAGTCTCAGACAACGTATCCGTGTCATTTATTGGCACAGCCACCTGAACTTTCTGTAATATGTTTTCTTAGCAACTGAAGCTTTTTAGGAGATATCCATGTCTTAAGAGAGCCTCTGCATGTGGCTTTTCTTTTGAGGTTTTTTGAGATGCTTCACCAGTTAAATTTTTTTGGTGAAAAAAGAAAACCTGTTTCCACCCTTCTGACCTCCGTTCTGCTGCAGCCATTCACACTCAGCCATCACCTCAAAAAAAATTACAGGCAATTAATTCCACCAGCTGCTCTCCTCTCGCAGCTCTGTTTAGGAAATGTTCAGCCATGTCAAGCTCTTTTGGGTATTTTTCCACTGCTCAAAGCCAGGCCCTGTGGCTCTCACATCAAACTGCTCTTTTGCCCACCTCTAGTGATGCTAGAAAGGTTTTTCCTTAACCAAAAGTCCTGCCTTCCCTCTTCCGAAAAGAACCAATGTAAATTGATTGCTAAGCCTAACAGTCTGTCACTGACGTTTCCTAGGACAAGAACTTTTACTTATCTTCTCCTGAGATACACAGCTCAGCTGTGCAAACAATGAACACTTCTGAGCAAACTAATAAACCTGCATTTAATAGCCAAGAATTGTCTAATGGAGAAGACTGAGTTATTCTTACAGTCATAAGAGAAAGACATGAGCATAAATGATATTTAACCCACAAGCAGCCAGCTGAGGAGCAGCAAGGCTGTCAGTGCTCAGCACCGCTGAAGCTTCACAGCTCTGAAGATAAGGTTTTCAAGGGTCCCACGTAATTCAAAGTGCTGTGATTTTTACTTGCCACAGAAAGACCTCAGCACACAGACATGTGCCTTCAGACCTGTCACTTTGTTCCTAGTGCCCAGATTATCATCAACACTGCCAGAAAAAGAGCTGTGAACTGGAAGAGCAATGCGGACATTGAAATGTAAATGAGTATACAATCATCTCACTTGGCTCCAGGATCTATTGCTTACCCCCACTGACTTTTGAACTAGTACAGGGCTTAACAAAGCAGGGCATAAGCACTCAATTATTACGGACATGTGTTTACCCTGCAGATGTATCTGGATGGCCTGGCAACTTGTGTTGTAGGAAGGATATGGGATAATTTACGATAACAAAGTCAAGTATCTGTTGTTCCTCTAAACTCTGCTTATTGGCCTCAGATCCTTATCTCCTTGACACTCAAGAGTGGTGCCTTACAGATGCTGAAGTGCCTCCAACTCAGCTGGCATTGTGGGAAATCTCAAGAATTAGAACAAGAGGCTTCTTGCAATGAAAAAACACTCTTTGGGCGAGCAGAGATGCTCTCACCCATGCCCTGGAAAACAATTCATGCTAAACTGGACGAGCCTCTGCACAAGTCTGAACAGCTTCAGCTCCCACTGAAGTCCACATGAGTCACTCCCACTTATTTCAGGCCTGAGTTTGTCTCGGTGTCTGTGCTATAACGCTCCGAGGAACACGCTGTCCTTTCTGCACATTTCGCTCTCTCTGCTTGCTTTGATCAGTTTCAACGCTGCTGAAAGTTTCTGATTCACCACTGCCTGTCCTTGCCCATGTACCACAACGTTCACTTCCCTGTCCTGCCTCCCTGCCGCACTGTACCACAAGCATCTTGTGGTCCTCCTGTCTGGCTAAGATGGTGACATACATCTTGTGGGCACGACCTCACCTCAATCCAGCATCACTTAATGGTAATAGAAAGACTCTCAATAACTTTGACAGTCATTTTCTTTAAGGTCTAAGAAAGTTACCATTTCAGTGATATAAGTCTGTATCGTGGGGTTTACCCTTTGCTGAATTCAAACCAGAAGTGCACTCTGACCAATGGTTCATTGCCAGCCATATTCATCTTTGCTCTGATTGATAAGGCTTCACATCATTCTAATCCATGTGAAGCTGCGCAAGAGATGGACCCATTCCATGTAGGCTTTTCTTTTAATTTACCCAGGTGCCCTTTGATCTTGTGAATCCCTGTATTTAATTACGTGAGTGGAATGAGGTTCATATCATATCTCCTGCTGCACTTTGCCCAGGTCTTTCTTTTCTTTTTGGTTTGAGAAAGGAGAGTGCAGTTCTTGGAAGTGCATCTCTTTAATTTTAATATACTACAAGTGCAAGAGTAAGCTCACCTTCAGTTGCTCCTCATTGTTGATGCATGAATAAACAACTGGCAGGGGAAGGAGAACGTTACAGAAAGGTGCTTCTAGATGAATAGTTTCGCCAGCCATAAAGGGCCTCAGTAATTTCCTGGGGCACAAAGGCCTTGGTGGTATTGCTCTGCCACTTGCAATCAGCATATATGTAGTACATTACAGTCCTCCTTGACTGCTGAAAAATAATACAAAAAATAAAACCAAGACAGAATTATGAGAAAAAAGTCTACGCTGCACCCCAAACTAGCAGTCCAGAGCATGGAAGGAGAACTGTCATTTTGCAGTAAGCAAAACAGGTAAAGAAGTGTGAACAGAAAACGAAGCTGGGAAAAATTCCTCTTATTGCATTTCTGTCTCTTTGTCCGGCTTGCTGTCTGGCTTGGCTGACAGTTTGACCTCTTCTGTTTGTACCCTAGAAGATTCTGGGATGCACTGACAGTAATGTGATCATGGCAGACATATTATCATGCAGGCAGGTGAAAACTCAGATCCCTGGGCTTCAGTGAAATAGAATTACTCCTTGGGACCCCTAGCCCAGCTTTATGCAAGCTTTATGGGTATAAAACCAGAACATTAAGATCAGCTGGCTTGAGGACTTGGCCAAAAAGGTTGGATTCCGAGCTAGAGAAGCACCTCGTTTCAATACAGCAGCCGTACTGTGGAGTTGACCTTTGGGTAGGATCTTTCGAACCCAATCCTCAGTAGGGAGTGCCAGGCACCCACAGCTGGGCTAGAACAAGCTATCTAGATACTGTTATCAGTGCAGCAGTACAGCTCTCCAGCTCAACTGGAGTACCCTGCTCTTTGCTTATTAGCTGAGCTAGTACCACTTTCAGATTATTTATTTTTAATCCCTGCCTGCAGGGAAGTGAGCCTTTAAGAGGCTCTGGAATGGGCCAACTGGAACAGACTGTTACATTATGTATGTAGCAGCTCATGCTTGACGATATCTATCGGCTGGGATTCGGGCATCAGGAGGACCACCTTCACCTGTGGCTGGGTCTTCGAGCCACCCCTGAACAACAACTTGTGCCAACACTTCCTGTGCCATCCTAACTCGCAGCAGCAATTTGCATGGTTCCTAATGCATAAAACCAAAATCTGTATCTAAAATTAAGTTTCTACATTAGCTATGCATGGTATAGCTCATTAAAAATGGATAGTCCTTTCAAGCTCTGACACATAAGTAGGGAAATATATTGCTTAATATGCACAAAGTACTGAAATAAAATATCCATTACCTGCATGCCCCTGTTTCAGCAGAGTACTACGGAATGTGGTGGTGATTAAAAGAGCAAGACTTCGCTGTCCTGCCAGACTGTCCCTGTTGTTGGCTTATGCTTATAAAGCTCTTAGGAAGGTGAAGGAAGTGAGGGCAGTGAAGTGGCTGACCATCCTGTGGCGTACCGAGCCTCACGCCACGGGAACAGACCTTCGTGCAACGGAACTGTGTCTCCTTCGAAGGTCGTACCAAACAGGAGTGCGGGAGCACTGGAAAGCAGCCAACTTCAGAGTTCCCACAGCAAGCATGAAGCAGTCATAGCTAAGGAGAGGTTTACTATGGACTCCCTGCCATAATGATCTCACAAACTTGTTTCTCCACAGGCAACAAGCAGTACTGCAAGGCCGCAGCAGAGCCCTATGCCACAACCCTAAAGGCAGGGGGCTTCTCACACCAAGAATTGTCCCCATACCCGAACATTTATTGAAAGGCAGCTTTATTAATGAGGCCCCGTTAGCCAAGTCTGACCCTTGCGTGTTTCCTTTTTGATGAAGCAAGGGGGCTGCTGTTCCCTTTCTGAATGTATTGTCTCACACAGAGAAAACAATGCATTGTTTGCTGGTACATGCTGCTTCTAGTCCAGATCTTTGCTACAGGTTAAGCGTATGAGGAAAAAATCATGCCCAAACATTGTGGGAAACTATCCTCATCTGTGTGATGGTTTGTAAAAATGGTAATAAAACAAGGCACAGATGAAGTGAACTGGAAGTCCCAGTGACAGAGACTGCAAAACATAATAGTCATTTATCTGTTGTGGATCCACACTTTTTTTAGATTAGACAGACTGCTTACAAACGTGTTTCTTAACATCTGTGAATAGCGCATGAACCAGCATTATTGAAAGAAAAACAAAAAAGATGGTGCCTTATGTGCTGTAATAGGATTAAACTGTTTTTCAGGCTCAATTAGCTGACTCACTATTTTAACTTGCTACCAAGAAAGCATCAAAGTAATTTATGGGATATATGGCAAATACCTGCTCTCCTCAAAGGATGAATTCTGCAGCATATAAAGGTGCAGGCATGTGTACGTGAGGTGTGCACAAAACAAGCAAATCTGGCCTCTCCAAAAGAATTTTTTTTTTGTACCAATGATTCAGTCACAGAAAACACATGATTTAGCAAATACGGTTCTTACAGTAATCCTGCAGCCTGAGTCTCCTCTTGAGAGTAACTCGCTAGACGACAGGTCTGTGTGAACAAACACAGGAATCTTGATTAGACCTTTATTAAATCCTCTGTATGCACACCCAACCGTCCGTTCTCACTGAATTCTTTACAAAATCTCTTAAGCTGTAATTGCTATACTCCAGCCTCATCCACGTCACCCTTGGTGCTGCAGACTCATTGACTAATTAGTGACATAAGCTCTGGTAACCTAGGAGATCAGGAGGCAGTATTTTAGATGAGCGTTAGAATAGCCAAAGACATTTCGTGAGATTTGGATTTTGGCTCTGTTTAACATTTTACCACATCAGCAGATTCGCAATACGGCTAATTAAAGCTAGGCATGGCTGGCACAGTCAATCTAGTAATATTGCCACCATTACCATGGTGCGTTGGTACCTTAAATTCATGATAAGCTTTCAAGATTCCTGCAAAGTAGGAAAGCATCATGCTTACAGAGTAAGTGCTGATGCTCATAAAAATTGACTGGCTCACAGTCGCTATGTGGCTGGAGGAGCTCAGAGCTAGGAATCAGAGATCGGAGCCCTAGCTGAATGCCTAAAGCCAGATGCCCATCATTCTGTTCTAACAAATTCCTTCTGCTCTTTCCGTTAGGGAGAACCAAAGCTTCCAAAACCGTTTCTTTCCAATGGGTTGAGAAATCACTCAACCTAGAGACACAGATCATGATGATACTGGCAGGGTATCTTGCCTTTGCAGTGTTAATATGTAAGGTTAATATAAATCATGTAAAGACATGGTGTATTGACCCATTTCAGTGACAGGAATAGCAATTGCTAGATGAAAATGGTTTATAGCTCTGTAAAGCTATAAACCAAAATATGCAAAAAGCATTATAAAATCATTCACTATTAATTATTTAAACAAAATTCTTTTTCTGTAATTTTGTATGGCTGGAACTATTTTGATGCTTAGGCTAAAAAAGGAACAAGTCTACAAGTTCACAATAAAACAGTCCAGAAGTGGTATTTTTTTTTTAAATTGAACAAAGCTTATTACCCCCCCCCCCCCCCCATTACTGTAAAGCATCCCTGCCAGCACGCGCTGTACCAACATGTAGCAATGTCACAGGAAGGGGGCCTTCATTTTTGTTCATTAGATTTCATTCCATGTGGTAGAACTCATCTCAGTAACACAAGAAACCCAGACAATGAACAAATGAACATCTGAAGGTAATTTAGCTGTCTGTGCGATAAGACTCCTGAACACGATGCAGAACAATGTCAAGCAAAGCCACTTCACTAACAGCAGTTCTGTTACAGCAGCCAAATGCTTAGACTGGCCTAAGCCAGACCTCTCAAGCCAAATGTCTTCAGTTCAAATCAATATTCATTGCTTGTCATGAAGAGCAGCTTTGATTCCGAGAGACATTTTCTGGGCATTTGTGTGCATTATGATCACTTTGCAGAGGGCTGACGGGAGCTCCATGGAATTTTGGCAGATTCAGAAATGAAAGGAAGGTAGTGAGACACTTTTCTTATCAAGCAGCTATTCGGATACTCAGCAGTGTGATGAATGCTGCTTGCATTGCCCACGTTCTACCTGTTGTTTTATTAATGTTTTAATTGACGTTTGCAGTGAATAAATATTTTACTGTTTTCTCTGTATTGTTTTCTGCACAAGAATAAGCACACGGAGCAGCAGAGACCAGTGTCTATGTTGCACACACTACCTTCAGAGACATTTCACTGTCTAGAGCTGTTTCCAGGCAGTCTAGTCAAGGGAGGAAGGAACAGGGAAAGATTAAAGAGAACATGAATGAGAAGATCAGTGCCAAACCCGTGTGCAATACCCACCCTTCCTTGAGCGCCAGGCAGCTTCTTAACTGCTTCTTGGCTTCTGTAAACTGCATGTTCTTCTGAGTAACTAAAAATTAAGCAAACAAAGATTAGTAATTTTTAATGATCCCACTGCTCTCATCTCCTCTCAAGTATTGACAAACAGGTTTCACATTGAAAACGTCCTTCTTGCAGGACAAGTGGAGGGGGATTGGAGGCAGAGGGAAGACCACAGGCACACCTGCACTGAGCTGTGCTACAAAGGGCTTCTAGAGCACCCGTAGAGCTCCCAGTAAATCTCTCTCTTTAGATACTGTTAAATTTAAATAAAATCTTGGTCAGGACAGTGATCAGGACACCAGTACTTGCTCAACACGATGATTTCCTAGAGTAAACTTAACATATTTTGGCCCTATTATGTTCCTTAGCCATTACATTTGGTGTTTACTCACTTCCTATCACATATTCCCCACTTTCACCCATGGTTTGAACCGCGGTGTTTCACAGACACTCTGTGGTTGCACAAACCACTTCCCCTCCCATGTGCAGCGACAGCAGTTGTATTCAGAGAAGAGTTCTAGTAGGAACTTCCATGGGTCACAGCTTAATCCCCATTGATTTGTGCCAAAGAAACGCAATGACAGGGCTGTGTCCTTTTTTCAAAGACTGCAGTTTTGTCCTGCTCCCATTACTTACTACAAATGGGAAGGGCGTATTAAACTGAGGTTCCATTCCTTTTGTTAGGCTGGAACCACTGACTTTGCAATTTCATTAACTTGCGACTAGATGAAAGCCACAGTCCTCTGAGACAATTAGAACATAAAGTGCCGTTATGGGGCCGGATCCAACTACTGTTAAAGCCTATGGCAGCATTTCCATTGACTTCAACCCCACCCTATAACTAAAGATCGACTGGAAGAGACTTAATAGTACATTGCAAGTGATTTTGATTCTAAAGTGTATTCTGTTCCTACCGGTAGCTGCTGCTTTATTAAACATGCTGACCATCCACTGCCACAATGCACACAGATAATGCCACATGTCACAGAAATATGAGGGTATTACTGCTTAAGCTGACATGTAAAAGGACAGCATGACGCAATGCTTGAATACAGCCATCTCGGGCTGCTTCACTGCTCTTCACAAGTGGCCAGGCATAGAAGAGAGGTGAAGCTCTACCATTAGATGCAAGCAGCAGCCAGCCCGCCTTGTAAACGTAGCCTCGGTGCTGCAGTTCTGTGAATCAAAGCCTAGGGCAGGATACCACTCCCAACCCATGACTGGCTGTCGAGTCTGGTAATAAGCCATGGTGTCATGTATTTCAGCTATTTCGGCATTCCCGTTACGGAAGGATAGAATTGATGACCTTGCCACTGGACTGGAAGCAGACACATCCTCATGAAGCACCACTCAGCAACACCAAACATTTTATGCTAATCAGTGACAGACTAATCTATTGCAATTGCAACTGTTGATTAATCGTAAGAGGTTGCAGACATTCACTAGCCCAACCATATAGATTAAATCTCACATGTTGTGTTAAATCAGTGCTATAGAGACAATAACATGGCTAATCATTCACTGTCTTCATTCCACAATGCAAATGCAAAAATCTCGAATAATGCTGCCTTCAACTTATCTAGAATGGGATTTCCTGCACAACTGTGGCATCTTCTCCCACGTTTCTTTTCAAGAACATCTGATTTAACAGAGCTCTGCCCATCCAGGTGCGCAGACAGATTGGTAACTCACATCACAAAGTGACAGACCAATGACCCAGACACACTGGGTAGCACAGCTTCTAAAGGAATTCCTCATCACTGAGCTCCTAACAACATGCACACATGTCTAACTGCCTAATTCCTACCCACCATCCTGAGCCATATCTCTGGGGATAGGAAAAAAAAAAAAAAATCCATCTTCCCTGAAGCTCCTCTTATATTTATATATTCAAAAGCACTGTGGAGAAAAACATTGACACCTCATTGACAAGAGCTTCTCACTGCCTGGGAAGGAAGAGTGTGTTATGGAGCAAAACACGCAGCCAGGAACTGCAAGAAGCCTCAGCCATAAGTTTTGCCATTTTATGCTGGACTGCACCAATCACAAACGGAGCTCACAGCAAGATTCTGCTGCTGTCCATCACCTCAACCAGGACAGAGAACCTCCTAGTGCCAGTAGCCTGTATTAGTACAAGAACGCTTCTGTAGCAGGGTGATGGAGGCTGCTAGTGCATCCCTTACAGTGAAAAATTCTCTCAGGGGCTGAAAGAGAGGCACTACACATTCTGTACAGTTACTCTGCTAATAGGATCCACGTCACCAGCAAAAGACAGCACAGTGTCTAGTTTGTAAAGGTTGAGCAATTCAGATCATAGCTGGACCAAGTGGATTTTAGGCTGCCCTCCAGACTCGGTTTCACTGCACAGGAGGGTCAGGAAGAGCGGAGTGTGGAAGCAACAAGTGCAGCCACCAATTCTCCTTTATCCCATCATTTTTTTAACATTTCTCCACATTTATGCCTGATGTAGATAGCTACAATTCTCCAGACCTAAGCAGACACACAAACATTCAGACACAGAGGTAACATTAAAGACCTGGCAAATGAAAGACTAGACTGCAGCAGAGTGAAACCTGAAGGCCAGGCCAACGCTTGCTCACGTCTCCCTTCATTTTGTCTCATGAAAGCAGGACAAGACAAGCCCAGGCTCCACTCACACCCCAGGGAGAATAGCAGTGGGGACACTGGCTAATAACCTCTCCCGTGAATGAATCCTCTCGCCCCATGGGAGAAGCCTTCTTTTTTGGCAGAGGGGGATAATCTGCGTCTCCTCGCCGTGCCAGCACGGGTGACTGTAGGCTGGGTTGGTGACCTGTGAGAACATAACTGCTTTTATCCTCCCATTGTTGCCTTGAAGGATTTTTTTAGCTCACAGATCAATGACCCAGACACACCGGGTAGCATAGCTTCGAAAGAAACTCCTCATGACCGAGCTCCTAACAATACATCCAAATGTCACAAAAAGTCAGTAAGCACTCTGAAGACTCAAGTGCACATTCTGGACAGCAATACTGGGAACTTCTGGTTTTAGTATCCACTACAAAAAGTCCTAAAACAACAGCACATTTCAAAGATTTTACCATATTTTTTTAGTCTCTCACTCACAAAATCTCTGATTTAAAAAAAAAAAAAAAAAAGAAGTGTGATAAAACAAGACCCATCCCTTCCACATTGCATTTCTTTCCTAATAATAGCCCACGCTCATGTCAAAATCTGAGAGAGAAGGCTTAGGAGCCTTCTGCCAGAGCGCTCTCACAAAATTCTTCCCTTGCAGCTTCCTTCTGGACTGAAGTTTTCCACCTGGGAACAACCCATGAAGGCTGTTTCTGAGGCCTGAGGAACAGAACAGCTCACTGGGGGTGCGCAAGGAGCAAATACCTTGGTTTGTGGCCAATTTCTGCGTAGCCTTCTGTCAAAGCTAGCAGTGGGACCGCCTTCGAGCGGTCAACTCCTCTGTTCCACCGTACAGCACTTGGCACGGTGGAGCCCCATATGAGGGCAAGAGGTCCTGGGCACCACGGAATGCAGGGGCTTAGCCTAAGTCGTGTGTATATCTGAAGAAACAAATGGAACATGGAAGGATGAGGAAGATTTATCTCAGATTTTTTTTCCTTCTATGACAGGAAGGTTGTGTGTTATATCATTGGATGATGTCACTGATAGAAGAGAAAGCTATCTTCAGAATATAGAAATGGATTTTGTGACGAGTTCAAATTAAATGAAACTGTGACTTCTCCATATGTACAATGACTAATGAAATGCTTTCACTAATGCTCGATGAAAATAAGTATCACCAGCGAAACAACAGATCTGTTAAAGTAACAATCTGAGAAAGCAAAGAAATAAACTTGGATAATGGACATTCCAGGGCACACAGCAGAGGGACACAATCAAACAGCCAGTACAGTTACTACGAGTTCACCAGAGAAGCTCAGAACAAATGAAATATCTTCAAAAAGTAGATCTGACATAGACGAGAAGTCATCAAAAAGATTAAAGCACAGGCATACTGGTGTGGTACAGGGCAGGATAGGCACTGGACTGCGTATTTATAGTCCGATTAATGTATGAATTAAACTGTGTACAAACTAAACTACACAACATGGAATGCTTTTAGGAAATATGAATCAGAGCCTGGAAACATTTACTCATGTAAGCCATGAGTTACTCACAAGTAGAAACCAGTCACACTAGTAAGGATTTAGGCAGTCTGACCATTTCTACTGGAATATGGACAGTAATAACAGCGATTATTAATTTTAAAATTATTCTCATTGTAATGAAAGAAATTTAACTCTGAGCTTGTCCATGGCACCTGCTGATTCTTTAGATCATTTTTAAATTCAAGAACACAAGCTTCCTCAGGCTCCTCCTTTGATGACATGGGTTAGTAGTCCAACTTCTTTTTCAAGTGACACTGACTTTCCTTTGACTTTAATAAGCATCATTATACTGCCTTGGTACAACTGAATAATGCACAGGCCTAATGGTTGTCCTGTGGCAATAAATTTTCTGATTTAATTTGGCATGTACATGCCCTCTTATCCTGTAACAGACATTTCTTCATTATTTAAAATGATAATACCTGTACTTGTAATGATATTTGCTCTACTTAGAGAATACGGAATTAATTTAGTCAGGAAGGTGAGCTGGCACTGACAGAGGCTCCAAGAAACTCCAGATGGGAGAGAAAAATATTCATAGAAGTATGATTTTGGAAAACAGAGTTGATGTGCACTACATGCAGCTTGCACAGGACTACAAATAAGACAGCCCAGGAACAAGGTTCAGGTGCTTCTGCAGTGATAAAATTAAAGCTGGTGTGAAGATGCTCTGGGCACTCATGAGACTGAAAAGGCATTAGATGCAATGGCAACGTCCTCTCCATCTTGCTAACTTGGTCTTCCATTGATTTTAATTTTAGCATTTTGTTCTTTTAAGACATCTTGTCTAGAATTGTACTTCACAAAACTTAACAGAAAATTAATACAGTTTTGGGATCTGTGCGCGTGTTATATAAATATCCGATTAAAAATAACGCTGGGCTTCTGCTACTTCAAGTGAAAAAAAAAATCCATCCTGAGAAAGTATGCAAGAGCGCCAGGGATGCAGAGCTGTTTTCCCCTTTAGCTATTAAGTTGTTTAACTAAGTGCCTGGAATATCCTAACCGCGTTCTCTGTGACTGCAGGAAGAACTGAACTTAGATACGTTATCTGATAGCTTTACTGAGATATTCATATTTTGCTGTGCTGATCTCTGAGGTCTGACATAGTAGGTTTATTTAGAACAAACTAGATGTCCCAAAAGGCTGTAATTCATTTCAGGATTGGCTCTGATGCCTAATATCTGTGTTGGTGTATGTACAGAGTGTTTTAGTTCTTTCTGATTTTACCCTCTCTTCTACTCCCACTCCCCATACTTTGTCAAGTTACTTTAAAAACTTACAGCTCATTATGAGAAATGAAAAGTTGTAATGCATAGGATCAGGAAAATCCCCACTATACTACAATAGATACAGATCTGATCATTTTGGTAAGACCTACAAATGCCAATTCATTATTAATCTGGCAATGACGGTAGAAACTGAAGAGGTGTAGCTAGTAAACTAGTGCAGTTTTCATTGATACCAATGGAAGCTGAGTTTGTACAACGGAAGGCTAAATTGGAGCAGTTTCATAGATTTTTCTGTTAACTGAAGAAAACCAAAGAATTATCACAGCATGTTGTACAGGGGGGTGTGTTCATTTTGGTTATAACACAGGATCTAAAGCACTAAGTAAACACTACCTCAAATAATGTTCCCCAAAACGTTCAAGGATTATTTTTGCATTTTGCTACCAGTCATCAAGAGAAAAAACTTATAAAACATGTAAGTCTAGTAGGATTATATATAGTTAAGACAAGTATGTCTTTCTTGAAGCGGAAAGCTGACAGTTGATTTTTCATTACTCTCACTGCAGCAAAGTGCACACATGAACTCCTCTAGCGTGTAAGAGGGGCCAGTTTGAGAACTGCAGGTAATGACTTGCTCTCGTCTGTTTTATGAAAAAGCTGCAAGTTAAATTTTTGAGTTAAAATGCTGCGTCTCTCTGACACAAGAATACAGGGGACAATCTGTTGGAAATACCGGTGAAAAGTACAGGGAAAAATACTGGAGAAATATTCTTTAAAAAACTTGTCCTTCAGTCTCTTGAACAATTGTTTTGTTTTAGTATGGAGGGGGAAGCCTAGAGTAAATTAGCTGTTTTCTTGTTTCATGTGCTCTAATATGAAAAAAAAATTATAGACTTAAATCTTACGCAGAAGCAGTCTCTTCTCCCTCAAAAGGGCTTGCTCCAAGGGTTTGTCTTCATTAGCTGTAGAGAGCGGTGACATATTATTTTTGCATTCCTGTGGACTGCAGCAAATTGTCCCTCTTGGCTGTCATTGTTTCCTACGGAAGCAACAATGGCTTCCATTTATCACAAGCTGACACCACATGGCATGCAAAATTACGTTTCACACTGCAGCATCCAAAGAGACCGTGTAAATAAAAACCACTTACGTAAAACACCTAGCAACCAGCAAAAAAAATAAGAGTATAACTGGTTTGAAAAATAAAGTACCTTTTCATGAATCACAGTGACTTCTACTTCTAACCAGCAGCTCCGAAAGTGTTAACTAATTTAAAAACCATCTTATGGAATATATAGAAAGAATCCAGAGGCTGGTGCTCCAGGGAAGGCAGTGAAATTTCACCATCAAAAAAAGGTTCTGATAAACATACAGTTTTCTAGAGACATCAAAGCATGGTGCAGCTGTTCGTACGTGAAAGAAGTATTGTGTTCCCTCCAACAATTCACTGGTGTCAGCTTGTGTTTGGTGTTATTGATATTAGAATAAGCAAATGCAGTGGCCTAACAGCGACTCTGGGCTCTTTTTGTTTCAGTTGCTGATGGTGGCATCAGCGTCCGCATGTTTTTACATACAGTAGGTAACCACCCCCTCATCTATCGAAGGCCATTTCATTGTAGGATATAAAGGGCTCCTCCCCAGCAGGGCAGCCAACATCCACTTCAGTTGTCTGAGAAATGCCTGAACTTTTGTGTCCTCTCACAGGAATTCTGGGGTATGCCTTGGCTATTTCTCTGACGTCTGGTTTTGATAAGTGATTTTCAGAGCCTACTGTCTCCTAGGAATTCTGCAGGAAGAGACTGGGTGAGGTCATTCGGCTTTTCACTGAGTTTCCTTTCTCTGGTTTTGGCCGTTCTAGTGAACATGACCCTCTAGCACTCGGGAATATTTCTGTTCCCTTAGGAACTATCGACCACTTGCTGGTTTTATCTCTGCACACACAAAAGCTCCATGTCGCCGGACGGGGAAACAAGGTTGACATTAACCAGGGGAACATAAGCAGCTCGTAGATGCAGCTGTGAGCTGAGTTCATTTATTAGCTCAAGTGCTGGCAAAGCTTACACTTGTTTCTCGGCCTCTCTACTGGCCATTAGCCTAGGTCCGAATAGCTGAAGGCAATGGAATAATAGCTGGTTTGTCAGCCCATTTTATTCATGAAATGGGGCACGGCAGGAATACTTGGAAAGAAGCAACAAGTAAAAGAAAATGCATCTTATTTTCTCTGCTTCACAACCACTCTGCCTCAGAGAGTGTGTGACTTGCATACGGTTCTTCTGTATGAGACTATTCATATCAGATTTCATTTCTTACTACATGGGTTGCTATGGATACGATTCTGAACTGCTGCTTTTGTAGGCCAGGAGATTTATGACTGCATCCCAAATGATTTTGCTCATCAGGGTCACACAAGATTTTTTTTTTTTTTTTAAATAAACAGAAGCGGAAAGAAACATACCCTGCGTTTCTCAAAATATTTTTCACAACCAAATCCTGTATTTTGGATCTTTTTGAAGTCTATCAGAGTCTGTGGATCAGTTCCCCATTTATACTAAGTTACTGATTTGTAAGAAACGCATAACCATACAAACGCCTAAGAGCCAAGGCCTGGCAAAAGTTAAGGGTCTGTATCAAAACAGACCCTTGCGCATTAGCCCTTGTTCTAATCTCACTCATTCCAGCTTTTTCACACACAAAGGCAGTTGGGTTCAGTGAAGTCACAGCATAAACAGACTCTTTAGAAATCCAAATCATGTGATTTATGATTAGGTTATTGTTTATCAGACCTACAGGAAGCCTGGGTGCTACAGCACACACAAATACAAAATGGCGCATGTAAAAGTAATACAAAAGAGCATGTCATTAATCTTAACTGCTAGCAATTCTAAATCATCTGACAACAAATATTCATATCAAACAGACAGTCGGAAGTGCTGGGATAAACATACTCCTCCGCTTTCCTGGATGCTATTAATCATACAGGATGCACATTGTCTTACCGTTCCTCGGACGGGTTCATTAGCAGAGCCTCCAGCGTTGTACCGATGGCTAAAGGTCTGTTCCTGTAAAATCTCTGGAAGACCTTCGGATGCTCTAGGAGTTGCAACTGGAACTGAAAAATAGAATACTGTTAGGGAGCACTTGTACTACGTGATCCAAGGTAGCCCACACAAACACGCTACATGCTCCACAAGAGATAAGTGATAGCTGCTTTTCTTGAACTGCTCAAGTTACCTGGCCAGACAAATGAAACCGCAACATTTGCACAAGGGGAAGTGGGCACTAGGAGCTGGGCACTCAGCTGTGCTTGCACGCGTCACAGCAATGCAAGGTTTTGTTGAGGGACAACATTGCTGAAGTGGCTTCAGAGCAGTGGTTTTGCTGGGGTCAGGATGAAGGCCAGACGGGCAGATTTTGGAAAAACATTTCAGTGTGACTACTTCTAAAGTGCAGGACAAAAGGCCTGTCAGGTCACTTGGCAGGTGCATGAATGTTTCTTATGGTATCTTTCCTCTTGATTTCCCATAGACATTTTACCTCTTCACATGACCCATCCCCTCTGCAGGACAGTTTAGAAACTGCACCATCAACGACACAGTACCAGTTGCCACTACATCTTTATCAGCAGTCTTCCAGGCAATTTTCCACCCATTAACACAACAGCATTGCCCTCTAAATGAACGTGAATGATTTTCACCGTTCATCTTTAATGAAACACAGACTGACCCATTACACTGGACCATGACGCATCCAGGCACAAGAGGAAGAAAATAAATGTCAAGCACAATTTAAATACTCTGTATCGAATTCTCCAAAGTGACCAGCAATTCTGAATTTTCAGCTTGCGACATGGCATAAGACCAGATCCACTGGTGGACAAGTGCTCAAAGCTTTCTGCAAAGCAGGGCTGCTTAAAGTATTTCAAGTGGGTCAGGCTGTCTCACTAATCACTGATGAAACGTAGGCCACTGCACTTCCATTTGCACAGTGGTAGCACAGCTAAGTTGTTAGAGTCACTAGGACACAAAACCCTCAAATAAACCCCGAATGAGGGAGCAGACCTGGAATAGAGTAAATTTACAGTTGGCATCCCCATGATACAACTAGCAGCACATGAATAATGCTGACTTATTGCGATGCTGTTGCTGGACCAAGACCTGTATCTGCCAAAAGATCCTATTCTTGTTGAAAAATATATATGACAATAATGATATTCCATTAATATGTTGAGAGGTGTCTGTAACTAGATAACTACTAACTTCAAAACAGCACATTTTCTCAAAAAAAAAAACCCCCACCACGTAAAAGAATTGTAACTGGCCTACATCAAGCTCTCTGCTGCGACAGCCAGACTGCTCCTAGTAACTCAACCGACTAATTTAAGGACATTTATTTTGGTAACATGCACCATCACACAGAAATAGTGGTCCATGGGCCCCACATAGCTGCAAACGCCAGATCAGGTACGTAACTCTAAGTCCGATAACCTAAAGTCCTTTGTTAGAGTACTAGCAGCGGAAACAAGATACGCCACTGAGAAGACAGGGAAACAGAGGTCAACAGCACGAGTCCCTCAAGGTCAAAATAACCAACAGCCTGCGCCTAAGCGCTTGGCTGCCAGGCACAGCAGGCTAAGAGGGAACGCCTATGAAACCCGCTACGTGAAATCAATCTCCCAGTCTTTTCGCAAACCGGTCGCCTCAATGAGGTTGTAATTAACACGGAGCAGCTTGCCAGGTTAGCATATGGCTAGTATTGAGAAATATACTGAAGACCGTTAATTTGCTGGAAGTAGGTAATTAGTACTAACGTGATTCTGAAGACAGAGCAGATCTACATTCAAGTATAGCGCTAGCAGTTTTGGGCCACGCATCTTCTACTCAGCAATTCTAGAGCAACGCTGGGCAACGATACGTAAAAGCTCACACCTCGGTCTCACTAGCTACAGAAGGGGAACAGCAATACCTACTTACAGCCTGCAAGTGCCAACAGAGTTGTTGAAGTTCCTACAAAAGCGCATGCTTTTATATATTTGTATATATTTGTATATATACAAATATAGATTTGTAGCTGGTCATGGAGCCCTACAAGCTTGAAGCATGCCTGGAGCTAGCTACAGCTTTCTGTGCAGCAGCGATACACATTTAGAATTAATACTCCTTTATTTGTACAGAGAAGGAAGTGTTTATTTTGGTAGAACTATAAATTGCCTATCTGATACCCGATGACAGTGTTTAATAACTGAATCTAGATACGCAACTGAGGAAGACCTTATAAGTGAAAAATAAGGCTAGATGGAAATTCTAGTTCCCAATTTTCATATTGGAATACAGAGGCAAGAAGGACATTCATATCAACCATAGTAGTAGCTGTATGTACAACACTGCTATCAGGCTCTTTCTGCTGCGTGGAAAATACCATTCTTTAAAGACAAGGTAGAATCTGAATTGCTCAAAACCACAGGTGAATAAGGCCGTTGTTGAAATTTTGAGTGTGCATGTGGTTCACATAAAAGTAGTAAGGATTGTTTCCTCAGTATCTGAACACCTGCACAGAAGATCAGAACTATTTTCTTAATAAATTACTCACAAAGTAAGTTTTGTTAGCTTTTGAATACATTATCTTTCCCAAGACATTTCAGCACATTAGTTTTGCAAATTAATCTGCTGTAAAAAGACATTAGTTCATTTCTGTCAGTGGCATTTTAGGCATCAGAAATCTATTCATAATATATTATGTAAATATTCCAGTAGAGAGCCTTAATAAGTCAATATTTCCAATAAATAACTAAAAAATCCATGCACATGACTGAAAAGAAGAAAAACAAATTTGGCGCTCTGCTTTCCTTTCACAACACTGCCAGTCATCTTAGGTAGAAACATGAATCCTTGTCTTTCAGCACTCTGACATTTCACACCATGTGTGTACAAGTCTTGCACGATGAGGATCGTAAGGGTGGTCAATACGCGCCCCCAGGACACTCCAGCGACATCACTGCAAACGCTTCCAGAGTTAAAATGCTAATCTAGTCATTTCCCTAAATTTAATGTGTGTGTTGGAGAGTGATTTGATATGTTCATTATTCTCAGCTAGAGGAATTAGCATTGCTGCAGTGATTTGAATGATTCTGCCCACTGTGTCTCTCAGTTGCAAAGGGTTTTTGGCTGCAGAATTAAAAGCTTGACAGTTGCTCACAATTTAGGGAGTGAAATAATGCATTTTTTAGAACTCCATACTGAGATTATCCAAAAGGACTGGCCTGGCTGTGACACAGAAAGAAGCCTGCATCTCTCTAACAGCCTGCGCCTCTGTGTTTTTTCAAATGGGGTCACACAACACATAGGCAACATCCACTGCAGGTTTTGTACTGCTGGCACTGATGCTTCCAGAAGGATGCAGTGATCCTTCATTGGCTGGATCCTAATAAGCTGGGGCAGGGGCTGGAGCACAAGGCTGGGGAGGAGCAGCTGGGGGAGCTGGGGGGGCTCAGCCTGGAGAAGAAGAGGCTGAGGGGAGCCCTCATCGCTCTCTGCAACGGCCTGAAAGGAGGCTGGAGCCGGGGGGGGGTCGGCCTCTTCTCCTGAGTAACAAGCAATAGGACAAGAGGAAACAGCCTCAAGCCGTGCCAGAGGAGGTTTAGGCTGGATATTAGGAAAAATTTCTTCAGTGAAAGAGTTGTCAAGCATTGGAACAGGCTGCCCAGGGAGGTGGTTGAGTCCCCATCCCTGGAGGTATTTAAAAGACGGGGAGATGTGGTGCTTAGGGACATGGTTTAGTGCTGGGTTAACGGTTGGACTTGGTGATCTTAAAGGTCTTTTCCAACCTACACAATTCTATGATTCTGTGATCAAGCAGCTTTGCTCCAGTGTTGGTGGTTCAGGGAACTGTAGATAGCTGGAGAACTTGCAGAATATTTTAAAATGGTGGCTTCTTCGTATGTTAAAAATACCCCCTTTCCAGCAGCCTTTAGCTTACCACCTCCCTGGGGTATATACCTGCGCTTGATGCAGCAGAAGTCAGCAGGGCCTTGGCATGGAGGAATCTCACTGCTGAAGTCTGAAAATTATATTAATCTGTTTGTGCAGCAATATGCAACTAGTTTGACACTTTATGAACAAGAAAACCCACAAAACAGATGGGTTTGGTAGGTGCAGGGCATCTCCAAAAATCTGTGCAAAGAGCCTGCGTTCCAGCTGCACAACTTCACAAAACTAGATCGAGCTGTTAAAATACCTTTAAGGAGCTGGGTTAAAAAGAGGGGGAATCCTTATAAGCCTCAGCAGGCAATAGCCCATGCAGCCAAGTTAGCACATAAACCAGCACCAGCTATTGTTTTATTGGATTCCTTTGGCGGGGGGGGACGCTGAGCGGGAAGGAATTTTTATGCATATATGCATACACAAAAGGACTATTTTTTCATCTATGTAAAGTCAAAACATACTGGAACCATAAATTACATCCTGGATAAGTGTTCAGAGTTTATATCCTTTTAAGGAATACAGCCTAAAGTTAGCACCCCACTTCCAAGGTATAATCTTCCATCCCTGTTAGATGCTGCTGCCTGATCGCAGCCAGACAACTGGCTCAACACCAAGATCGCAAATGTGCCAACATATGGAAACAATTGCTTTCCTTTTGATTGGAAACGACATATTCTGGATATGTGCACAACATCCCCCATCAATCATCCAAAATGGTTCATTATTTGGACTTAAACTTGTTATCCAATAGAAGATCCCTAGAGCCTTGCGTGAAGAGTAGGAAAGATATTTACACACCCCAAAAAGCAAAAGAGCCTCTGCATGGTGATAGCTTGTCTGAGCCACGCTGCGTCCTGACGGAGCTGGATTCCTTCTCTGTACAAGGTTGTGTTTCACGCACCAGCATCGATGTTGCTCAGCTTCATACAAAAGCAGCTGAATCTTGAAATTATACCTGTGCAGGAAGGCTGTGCCGGCTGCTGATCACCCCTGGGACTCCAGAAAAATCTCCACACATTGGCAGTCTCAGCAAGAGAAGTGAGGGGAAAGGTTTAATAGTGAATATTTGACCATAGATTACATGCTTTGACACCAGTAACAGCCTATCTGTCGCAATTAAGTTGCAGTGGCAGAAGGCCTGCAACACAAGGAAAAAAATCAAGAGGATTTTTGTTGAACCCGCGTGGCTGATCTGGAGATAGAGAGATCAGGAAGGCAAATTCCTGCTGAGAAAGCGAAGAAAGTCTGGTTCAAACAGTTTTCTGGGCTCATAGAGCAAAGAATAGTGAAGGGAAACAAAGGCAACTAACTTTCTAAAGAACTGCCAGTATAAGTGAAAAGACAGGAGAGGTCTGTTTTTTTAAAATCAGTAAACCCTAGCGGTGGTGGTACTTTTGGATGCGTTTTTGGAGTTACTCTGGGCAGAGGCCTTACACATCCCAGGAACAGGCCCACAAACCGACAACGAAATTGTAGCACAATGGAGGTGAATGTATATTTTACCATTGCTTTCAATAAAGCCGGGGTTCACATGAATGTTTGAAGTCTACTGGTGATAGGACTGACTATTTCATGTTAATGTAAATTCTGAAATTAGTTCTTCTAGGAATTATAGAAAGAGAGAGGCTTTCGCATGGAGGAGAAGTAGGCAGAAGCACATCCAGCTGTAACATACAGCGGACAGAAGTGATCAATGGGGCTTTTTGGCAAGAGGAAGACTATTATAATAATTAAGATCCTACATGAGCAATCAAAAGAAATAGATTCAATTCCCACCTCTGTATGGCCTTCCTACAAGAACAAACACAAGTCTCTCAAAGGCAGATTTTCAAATGTATTTAGGCACTTGAAGATGCAGACAAGTGCCAGGTAGGATTTACAAATGCATCTATGCAGGCTCGATGTCTATCAGCACCTGTTTGTGTCCTTTGGGTCCCCTATCTGCAAGAAGATTACAGATGTCATCTATTCAGATCACAGCCAAATTCTACCTTCAGTCGTACGCCCAACATTTCCATGTAAGTGGAAGAGAGGAGTGAGCTCATATCTAAGGATGGGACTTAGCCCAAGTAGAATAGGAAAAAGGCTTTGCTGCATGACAAAAATAGGCCGAGTGCCTTGTCACATCTGACAAATGCCTCAGATGGCATAGCACAGATTTGTGGCGGTGCTATTAAAATAGCTTATATTTCCACTGAATAAACTGATTTCTTGTCACAGGTAGGTTGGTAGCCACTTTCTCACTGGCAGTGAAAATGGGTCTCAACATCAGTGGGTAGCAGGGAACCAACGCTTATACTGTTTGGGGAATTCAGTCCTAATGCATCCCCTTACTGCCATGTGTTGATGAGCTCTTCCAGGCTGGATTCTGCAGACCATAGAGCTCCTCATCCACACCTATTCACAAGAGCTACTCACATGAAAGGAGAAAAGAAAATTCCAGTCATTTAAAGCACAGGTTGCAAAATCAGGCCCTTGCTAAAAGCAGGGTGTGATGATCTGCCTGGATTTGGATGCTTTCAATCACAAAATAAAAGTAGGTCAGACCCTCACCTAATACACATTCATGAAGTTCACTGGCCCCTGCTGCAGACAAGGATCCAGGTAGTAGCTCTGATCCACTGCTGCTGCCTGCTAATAGTAGTTAATTTGTGTTCCTTTACAGTCTTTCTGCATTTATCTTTTGTAAACAGAAAGGCCATATTAACAAATAACACTCGAGGAACTGTGTTTTAGTTGTGAATACAAACTGTGATGAGTCGCACAAAACCCACAAGACAGCTGATGAGAAACCAGCTTGCTTTTCCTATAATAAAAGCTGACCGCCCAAGATGAAAAGACCAGGGCCTCTAACTCATTTTGGTTTGAAAAACCAGAAGTGGGCAATTACGTTTTCCAACAGATACTGCTCTGGCACAGGAGAAATATTTGTTGATCTGACTCTAGCTGGCAGACAGGCAGTTGTTGGGTGTGTACCGCATAAAGAATACTTTCATTTTCTGGCATGGTATAGCATTGCTGAAATACCAAAGACCATGGCTAATTAAGTGGAGTGATGGAACAGAATGATTCGATGATAAGATTTAATTGGTATGAACATTCTCATAGACTCGTTATTGTATCTGTCTGGGAGGGCCAGACGTTCAGCTGTGTTAAGCATTGCTCAACTGTAGCTGAGGGGTAAAGGGCACACGGGTGCCCTTTACTCGTGCTCGGTCCTGGGACTGCTCGGCAGTCGGGTCTCAGGGTGCAATTCAGAGTAGATTGTACCAGTCTTCTGTGGCCCCAGCCTGCTGTCACAGGAGCTGAAAATCACCCAGAACAGTCATAACCCCTTGCCCCCGCAGTGACTGCTGGGGAATGGAGCTACCACAGCAAACCTGCACCACCCAGAGACTGTGCCATGGAGAGCCGGGCTGCTCAAGCTGCTTCACACCAATCGATGGAGCACAGACCAGGACCCAACCATAAGCTGCAGAAATGCTGTTGCTTTCAGTTGATTATTTCCAGTCTTTCATAATAAAGCTGATTATCTTAACTTTATCAATGGGAAACAGTGCTTGGATGAGCCAGTTGGAACTCAATAGCATCATACTTGTTCCGCAGCTTGGCTAACACAATGAAACAGGTTCCTCCCAATATTCTCTACCTGTACTTCCACAGAAGCTCTCCACAAGTCCCCCATTTGGGGCTCCAGCACTACCAGTTTAGTACAGTCTGCAGTCTCCAGGGATACAAAGTCTATTTAAGGGCTCCCCCAAGGCCAAAAATCACTGATCAAAGCCACGGAGCAATGACCAGGGTCATATTAGGAGCAGTGAACTGGTGTTGCCAAGGGGAAGGGCTTGCATTTCAGAGCATTCTCCTTCCTTGGACATGGATGGATGATCGCAGCATTCTGTTACAGGCCACCTCCGTCTGCCTTGACACATGGCCAACATCAAACAGGCAGGAGAGCCAAGATCCTTCCTAGAAGAGCCCGAAAGATTTCTGCCACAAGGGTACATATTATTTGTGTTCAGCACATGTTTATGTCACCAAGTCAGGCAACATGACACAAGGGAGAGCGTCACAGGCTTCAGGATAACTTCAGGCAAAGGTAGACATAACCACCACACTTGAAAGTCGTTCTAAATTTCACCAGTCACCTCCGCAAAAGCTCTAACTTTTGCTGCAGAAAGAATGAGAAAACTAGAAGTAATTCCTTAATTGTCTCCTTTACCCTTCTCCTCAGTGTTTAGCAAAAGCTGTCATGGTTCCAAATGTGGCTTTTTATTTTCTACTACACAAGCTTAGCTATACACAGTAGATCTTAAAACATTGTTTCATAACTCACTCATATTTGGCTATGGTTTCAATGCAAAATGGTCTACACAATTAAAAAACTTGCAGCAGTTAGGCTATAACAACCACCATTTGATCTCTTTAACACCAAGTGATACCGTATAGACCAAAAGCTATACATACGAGTTAACTAACTATTGTCTCCGGCTTTCACTCCTATATGCTAACACTTGGACAGAGACCCCCTGAAGAGTTAAGAGTACCGATTTGCTGACAGATTTGTGCCTATTTCTGTTATGACATTCTTTTTCTATGTTCTCCACTAGCAGAGAAAAAGAGCCAACAACTGCCACTCTCTTTCCCCTCCCACCCTGGAGGAAAGAAAGCCAGCACATGCTAGTTCTTGCTGTAATGTAAAAAAAAAAAAAAAAAAAAAACAAAAAACAAACAACAAAAACCACCAAACAAAACACACCACTATTTTCTTCGAATGCCGTTTTCTTCCCTTTGCTGCCAGAGACCTTGGGAGCTCCAAAATCTGCCCAGTCAGCATCACCTTTGCTTCTAGCTTTGTGTTGTCTTGCAGAATGAATCTGCTTCATAAATTACTAAAGAGAAAGGGCCCTGAGCAAGCAGCCCCTCCTCCTCAAACCAGGGCAGACAAGAAATTGTCCCTCTGTTCAAGGAAACATCTCCCCTTCTTCCTCTCTCTTTTAATTACTATAATTGTCGAGGTTTTTTGGAAGGATTTTAGCACTGCGTAATCTCTACCCTATTCCCTTCACATCTCAGATTGCTCCGAAATTGCCAACTAGGGAGCCCCTCTCCCCAGACTTGAAAATCTAAGCTTCCTATTAGCCCACAGAAACTGAGCACCTCAGAGCAGATTAGTAGTATTATACTTATTTCAAGTCTATCAGGCTCTGATAGTCGAGAAAATACGTTGGGTTCTTAAACAGAGTATAATTTGTTGTGTTTCACAGTGTTTTCTGGCATTAAAATAGTAGTTCACGTGACTCTCTTTTTCGTTGAAGACAGTGCAGTTCAGCCATATCACACTGGCCTTCAAGAGTGCTGTTACATGCTTGCCACACTGCTCTCTGGGAATATCATCCGGGGACAGCGGCAGTCTCTTGTGATCCTCCTGGCACAGTCAGCGAGGGTGTTGGCTCATCAACCAGTTGCCTCCTCAGAATAAATATGCATGGAATCAAGAAATGCAGAATTGCAGCTGCTCTCCAGCAAATTCTTCTTATAAAAATAAGTGATGAAAATCACAGTAGCAGCAGTTTGAGCTGACTTGCTGATAATACACGGCTACCAGGCACATAAAGGGACACATTTAACCAGTACTGCTTTCCCAGCCAGTCAGCTCAGCTGTTATAGATATGCTTTTGGATGAGTCTTTCCCTCTCACATAAGTCCGATTTTATGGAAGACTTAGATCCCCAAATGCCCTACTCGCAGAGAATAAAATGCCAGTCGTTATGCTGACAAAACACTAGAAAGAGGGAGACAGCCTGTCTGAGAAGTTTTTTAAAAATTGGTCTAGACTTGCTGTCATTAATTTCCTTTAGAGATAGCTGGGGGAAAGGACAAGAGAACGTATTCTGCCTGCCTCGAGCCCCAGTGAGACAGCCTCTCACTAGCACTGTGTTAGTCTGGGCTGCAGAAAGTGCAGTGCAGCAGCTGGAAGCAAGCCCTCGGTAGGAGCGCATTCGGTCGGCTAAAGCGGACGCTGCAAACAACTGTCCTCTGACAGCACGATTCAGTCAAGCTTTCTCAAAAAGTTTCCAGTACCTATACATTAAGAATAGCTGAAGGAAAGTTCTTACAATTTTACAGCTTCCAGATGCATATTTTTGAAGTATTTCCTCATGTGATCACTCAAAAACCTTTGGTTTTTGCATGCCAAAGGAACAGTTGTTACTAATACAGAGTTATTTAATGGGTGAACTCTGCTAGCAGAGGCATTCAGTTTTTATAACTATTTACTTAGGATGGCAGCTAGTCAGAAGGAAACACCTCACGTGATACCAGTAGGGTAATTCTTAAAACATACTGTTATAAGGAGACAAAAATCATATCTGCAGACAGGTGCTCCCCATGAAGCATAGTTTGAAGAACGTACATTATTTGCTATTTCTGAATATAGACAAAAACAGAAAATACAACTTATAAATCTGTTGGCAGATAGCAATTTTTTGACGGTGTACACAGTGCAATCCAGTCAGGTAACTTTATTTAATATTGAAAAAAAAACTTTGAGGGTTCTCACCTATTCCAGATGGAGGCTGTTGCTGACTGAACTCAGCTAGCAAAACCAACTCGTAGACTGGTTTCTGAAGACCAGTTCTTTGGGTGCTCTGTAATTCGGTGGAGTACAACGATACATGTGGGACTCCTCAGCTGGCCACCAATGATGCTTTAAAATCAGAAGAAAAAAGATGAAATTCCACATACACAGCTAAACACAAAGCTGTTATTATTACACTGTTTCTAAAGCGTCCCCTCAGAACTCTGTCCACTACAACAAAACCCTGCCACTACTGCTAAGCCCATTCTGACACCTAATACTAGCCTCCTAAGGAAATAAATTCTGTGGCTATGTGAAGTCCCAAACTCATTTTAAATCTTAATTATGGGTTGCTCTAAGGTTGATGGCCTCATTCAGATGTTTAGAATTTTTTTTACTATGGTTATTTCATGCCACGTACCTATCTACCATGATACTGAAAGAGGACGCGCAAATTGTTCATACCTGTTTTGTCTTGGTGTCTTTTGCTCCCTTATAGTATATCGGCTCGTTTAGCAACCTTACATTGGAGCTAATTAATCTTGCATAATGTGGTTGGGGATTACTGCGCCACTGGCGAACATGAGTAGCATTTACTTGGGAGAGATATAAAGTCTCTATTGACAATTCGTGTGCATAGTTCTGGCACGTCAACATTAAATATTCCGTAAGTATTTGGACTGAAAGACAAAAGCAGACAAGGAAGAAATTTTTACACCAATACACATACTCTACTCATTGGTAATAGTTAAATAAGTTTACACCAAGCAAACGAAAAAATATATTGGTTAAGTAGTCAGTAGGTCCTAGATGATATTATTCACTGCTCTGAAAGCAGAACAAGGTTTCAGTGCAGTTATTCTGGTATAATCTGGGTTTAAGTCTCAGCAAATGCCAAAAACTAGATTCTGTTCTCATTCACACTAATTTTGTTCCAGTTACTCATACTAGAGTAATGAAGGTCAGGTTGTACAAATAGTTGCAGTGAAAGTGTTAATTTCTTGGTTCTTCTAAGTTAAGAATGACTCACTCACATCTACTATTTGATCCTGAAGGCACAAAACTGATCCAAATTCCTGGACTGGATTGCCTATTTTTGAGATTTTTTTAAAACGTTGTTCAGTGTTTTATTCCTGATTTAATTCTGTGGAGTTTGGTTGTTTTTTTTTTTTTTTTTTTTTTTAATCTGGCCATGGTGCCAGCTCTCTCAAGTGATAATGACTTGCTAACAGCCAATTTCAAAGGTTTTGACTATTCTTATCAGCTGCTTTGGACACTGATTAGCTGAGGTCTCTATTGCCTCATCAAATACTGTTTTTCTGATTCTGCTTGCCAGCGGTTTCTTTCAACTTATCTTAGTAATCTTTCCCAGAATCCCTCAATCGCCTCTCCGACTCTTCACAAATATTCTCTTCTTAGTCCCCCTCTCCTTTTTCTTTGTACCACCCCATAATGACATCTCTGATCATACTATCGACACGCTAATAATATGCAGTTACCGTTGCCTTTCCCATCCTTTCTTCTGTAGTCTATCATTTTGGTCCGACCCTCCTTTTCAATAGAAACCAAATTAGAAGCAATTAAGTACTTGTTACAAAAGGAAGTAGTTCTCTATTACAAAACATTCACCCAGCTAGTTCAGTCATTTCAAGGAAGTAGCGAACTGTACTTTTATTACAGTGATAAAGAGAACAGAACTGATACTGAAATATACAGTTAATGTTTAAAAACAGAAGTGCTCTCCTTCAAGATCAAATACTGTTTTCTGATAAGGAAGGAAAAGTCTTATGTATGCTGTACCTTGAAGTCACAGACAAGAAATCAGCTTCACAGACCAACAGGCCAGTTTCTTGTCTCAGAATATTCAGCTGATAAAGAGCCAATAAAAATTCACACTGTTAAGTTTCCAACAGCACGCTTTCGTACTGAAACATCAAAGTAATCGTTAGCCTTATTGCTATGCCAGGAGGATTGCCCTATGTCACCCGGTACGCAAATGCGCAGCGGAAAGCCAGTCTTTCACCTAAGCTAAACTTAGTGAAAAATCCTTTAATTTTATTTTATTAACAGATTTTATTGGACTCTGCAAAGATCACTGCTTTTCCTTTAGTGACTTCCTGACATGTAGCTACAGCAGCATGTGTCAATTCAGGGTTGTTTATCAGGCACTTTTGTTTACTGGTACATGTTTATATTTACATATGCAATATACATCAATTCTTTTAGGGCCTCAGGAACATAGTGTTGATAGGACAGCCTGATCATTCAGACAAACCTGCTACTGCAGGCGAGACTGCCACAGGATCCCTTTTATGTATTCACTAGCTCTATCTTAACAATAATTCAGGTTTTGCCCATTACTCCTACTCTCCTTGTACCTAAGCCTCACTCAAAGCCTCAGAGTCAAAAGCCACCTCATCTTCAGTGATGGATTTCTTGGGCCAATAAAACGCCAGTCAGTCTTATCCAAGTATTACCCTTTAGCTAAAAATTGGTTATTCTTTCTGCTGTGACCCTGAGTGCTTACCCCTATAACATAAGCAGAAATAGCAACGACATCCTCTAATACTTTTGTTTCTTTTAAAATGGGTTTAAAAAAAGACAGGTTCTGTCTCCTCTCCCAGATTTGGCCCTTCCATCCTATGATTACTGTACTCACTCCAGCTGAACCTGCTCCAGTTCAATTTCTTGAACATCTTGTACATTCTCGACTGTCAGACTGCACACAGTAAATAGTATTAACGCATCTCTACCTGTTCTGGGAAGACCTCATACGGTGCTCCATAGGACTGGATATTTCTATTACTATAGTCTTTCAGGTCATTCAGCTCTTTCTGGTCATCATCCTGACGCTCTCTCCAAATTACGTCTCTTAAATAAGCACATTTTCGCTTCTTCTCAGTGTTAATATTGAACATACACATGCACGTGTGTATGTATGCGCATGAATCCAGTAAGACTGACTTTGATGAACTTCCCCATTACTTGCCCTACAACTCACTGTCTCTGTTTGTCAGCTCTTCACCCACTTTCCAATTTTTGAACCAGGGCCCATCTTTTGTAGTTTTACTTGTATGTTCTCATGTTACCCAGGAATTACTGCATCAGTTGCTTGCAAATCAATGTTGATTTGCACAACCATGTCTGTCCTGCCTAGAAAATTAGGTATATTAACAAAATTGTTAGAAAGTCTAGGTTAACTATTATTCTTTTTTCCATTTGTTCTTGAGTCCTAAATGAAGTAATAATGAAATCTTGTCACTGGGTGAAATTACCTCATTAAGTGAGAAACTTGTAAGAACATTAGACACGGACCGGCATTTTTTTTAGATACGGACTACAAGATAAACGACCTTTTTACTGGAATTCAGACATTTTCATACGAGGAATTCTACACTTCCATTTGAGGCGCAAACCTTTTTTCCTCATGCATGTTTTGTCGCTGCTGAGGGTAAGCCCTTGGATGCCAAATGCTCAGCATTCATCAACAATTTCTACATCATCTCTATTTCTCAGGCTGCTAAACCTTACGTATTCCAGCTTCTATATATCTTGCCCATGTCTATCCGATTTGATAAAAATGAGTATTCACATTCTTGTGATCTTACCTCTGGGAGTATTTTTAGCTTTTTCATTTTTTTGTTCATTTACAGTTTAACTGGAGACTGGATGAGGCAAAGCAGGAAGTTTGGAATTGCATTATATTAATTATTATTATAATATAACAACCTGGATGCAATACAGGCATTACCTATATTACCTTTGCAGGGAAAGAAAAGGGCCTAGAAGAGGCTGACTTTTTGTTGGGTTTACAGTTGTTTGTTGTCCATTGTTCTGCCTTCCCCCCCCTAAATTCTGGACACGCACAGAAGCCTCCACAGATGTCTGTAGCAAGAACAAACATTACGCTAAGGGTGGCCACGCACTCTCACCGAATAGCAGCTTTTCCCTGCGTGCAGTGACGAGATGTGTGATAGGACCCCGAGGTCCAGCTCGCAGGCTAGAGAATTCAGTCCTACTTTGACGACTCCCTTCTGCTCCACAGTAAATGATGGGATTGCAGCGATGACTTTTGTGGAAGGCAGAGATAATGAAGTGGAAAAAGCCTGGCCAATAATCTTCTCATTAATCTGCCAGCAGATGTTTTTGCTTTTCAACCTGATACTCATCTCCCTGCCTGTCTGCTAAAGAAGAGTTTTATTATGAAGCAATCTCATTCTACAGTTGTACATGAACACAAAAGAAGGTAAGAGATGAATGCCTTTATGCCAACTTTGAGCCCTCAGAGTCAGGGCAATCTGTTACATTCTCCCTCTTCTGGATCCTTCACTGGCCACATATTGCAAAGTCCTGACACACGAGCATCTCCAGAGGGTCTGGGGTTCACCTGTGGACACGAGTTGCCAGACTTGGGGATTTAACAGGCCCAAGTTTCCACTACAAAGTTAAATCCCCTCTCAAAATACCAGTATTAGAAGTGGTAGGCAAGACCTCAGAAGGCTCAAACAGGGTTATTCTGCAAGATCTAGACTGACTTGAAGTCAATGAAATTCATCTACTATGTGGCCCTGAGTATTTTCAATTACACTTAGTATATCATAGTGAAAAAAAAAAAAAACCTGAAAAAGGGGAATTCCTGTACTTTCCAAGCAAAGATTTTGCTAGCCAAATAGTTGATTAGTGTGAAATGATTAGTGTTCTTAATATTTATATTTCTGCCAGAAGAGGTGAGACCTGTGGTACTTAGAAAAACACATAAAAGGTCTTATGAAAACCTAATTTGTGGAAGAAATGAGGGAGGAAGGAGCTTAGCTTTTAATCCTGTAATGAGGGACTCACTAATGAAAAAGAAATTCCTTTAGAAGGCTTTCCCAGGAAATACCTCGCTTCGTAAGATTAATTTGTGTAACGTCCCCATCTTTTGGATTTTGAAAGCTCTTTGAAACTGTTTATCCAGTGTGTGAGTGGCTAAATAACAAAACGAAGGAAAGAGGAAAAAAAAGAGAGGAAAAAAGGTGCAAAAGAGCTAGGCTGATAGAGGAAGTCCCTTTGAGAAAGACAGCTATAGGGAAAAAAAACAAAAGACATCCTACCATCCTAGTTACAGGCCCCAAAACAATGCTCTTAATTTCAGCCTCAGCTCCTAGTTGAGCAATAAGGTTTATGGAACAAGTGTTTTCTCTTCTACTGCTTTTTCTGTTTTGTTCATTTTTTTTGTTTACAAACCGCCTAGTGCCCAGTTCCACGCCTGGAACCTACAAATTCCTCCACAGTTCGCATAAGAAAAACTACTGTAAGCAACAGATACTTTCCCAAATCCTGACGCTTCTCCAAGACAGTTACAGCTTCTCAGAGCCCTGTTGTACTCCCCACAGCCCAAGGAGCGGAGCACCCAGGTGAAAGTCAGGATACGATTCGGCGGCCCAGCACATGATACCACACACAGCCAGCCAAGCTCAAGTTCCAGCAGCATCACGGTGCCAATAGCCTGGACAATTTCCCTCGTTTCTCAAGAGGGCTAAATAATCACTTAGGGAGACATCACTTTGCAGAACTGCTTTGCGCACATGCACACACACTCACACAAAACCAACGTACTCTGAAGACTCAAGCCTACGCCTGCACATCCCTACAAGTCTCAAATCCCAAGCTCCTGACTCTGCCAGCCCTCAGGTACTTGAGTTGCTCTTTGCATTGCAAGGCACCCCTCTGAGAACTAAGGGCCTCTCCAGTAACCATGGGGAGCTCCAAATTAGGAAATGCTCAGGCTCTGGAAGAAGTCCACCCCATAATGGCATTATACTGCTTTACTTTGGACCCAGGTCTGGTGGGTGGGAAATCTCCCCAGTCCACTTTGCTCCTGAGGGCTTAAAGCTGGGACCCTGCACTGGCAAGAGCACTTAAAGCAGGTGGGGAGGTGCCCTCCTCTTGTGAGGCACGCAGATCTCCAGGGTACAGCGCATGGCAGCTGGAGAGACCCGGAAAGGGTTTGTGAGCAGAAGGCGATGGGGGATGAGCACTCGGAAGACAGCGAGCGCTGTCTGTGCCCCCCAGCCTGGCTGCTAGCGCACAGTTGCTAGGAGACCCCATCCGGGAAGCCCGAGGCTGCAAGACACAAGCGGGACTGAGCCACGGGGAGAACAGGAGAGCGTGCGGCGCCTGCGCTGGCTCTGCCGGCAAAGGCTTCAGCCCGGCCTGCTCCCCAGGGTGCCTCCTCCTCACCTTCCCTCCACGCGTACCTGCGGTTAGTTCATATCCCCATTTCCTACCCTAGCCTGAATACACCGCAGCAATCAGTGCGGAACTGGAGATCAGCTCGACACAGAGCACTAAGCAGAGGCTTCCTCTTCGGCTGTGAGGAAGCACTCATGCAGAATGCCACAATTGCGGTGAGAGAAGGAACCCATACTGATTGAGATAAATGGCCTTGATAGATTATGTTTCTCCCCCTTCAGCAGTTAGGGATGGAATCTAGGATAATACCCGTTTCTTGATCTAACATATGCCGAGTTGTTTGACCTCACTATTTTCAGTTTCTCATGCTGGTTCGCTGCACTACTACTTTGTAAGGAAGGCAGTGAGGTTACCTTCCTGCACTCTGCTCAGCATCACCATCTAGTTAATTCAACGCTTCTCAAATAGTATGTGGGTGCTCACAGCCTTGGAAAAGCAACCTATACAGAGTATTTCTTCTACAATTCCAGTTTAGATCAAAAGACACCTTGCTACTGTTTCAGCTCCAAGCAGAAGTGAGTTAAAAAGGAAGAAAATGACCTCCAGTGCAATGTTTCTACAGCCAAACACAACTTGTAATTCCTTATCAGACATCTAACTGTGGCATGAACCATGACACACACCCACCCCCAGTTTGCAATACCCTTTTGGAGGCTACTCCTCTTGCGACAGGACAACTGTAGCCAGTACTTGCCTCAGAACCCCCATTTAATCCCAAGAAATAATTTTATCTGAAAAGGAGGGAGCAATAAGTTTAAGGTCAAGAGAAAAGGGGAATCATCAATTTCACTAACAGCTCACCTGCAGAAAAAAGATTTCCCTGGTAAATTTCCTCAGTATAGCCGAGGCCACAAGTTCAAATCTTCCTGTCCATTTCTTCTCCCAAACACATTTTAAATAAAATATAAGCATACCCTAAGGGGTATGTGAGGGTTTGCATTTTTAAATTTGCAGCCAGCATCTGAAGAAAATGGCCCTTAATGTGTCACTGGAATCACTTACCTGATCACAGGTGGATTTAAGTTCTCTTGATGACAGGATTGTTCCCCTCATGCAGAATCACAAGTGTAACATTTATGTAAACATAAGTGGGTGCACTGCAGAAATCAGCACTGCATATGAAGGCATGGAAAAAATCGTGTACTGTATCTATACCAAGAGTTAAAAATAAAATCCCTTTCTAAGCTTGGTATCTTGTGGAAGGATTTAGTCATTCTGGTTTCCTGAAGAGAAGGCAGAATAGCAACGAGGTGGCACACTGGGCTTCCACTTGTTCGTTGTAAGCCAATTGCCTCTGAAAGGATTGTAGGATGCATTCAGAGACAGATTTAGTGGGGGCTTCAGGGAAGGAGCTAGAGGTGGTTAGGGAGAGATAACTAAGTTTCAGGACCTTAATAACACTATTTACTGTAAAGTGGGTTGAAGAAGAAATAAGATCGGTTCATCTATTTTTGTTTTCTTGGATTAAATTTATTTGACTCTGACCCTAAACTGATTGGCCAGCTCTGAGATTCAATTTCCCTAAGCCTGTGCATGCAACTTGACTTTTTTTTAATATTAAAACTGTCTTCATAATGAAAAGGAAGAGCAATTTGAAAGCCCACTAGATGCCTCTAGAAAAAAAAAGTCACAAGCTTCATAGAAAAGCTTTCAGATTCAAGGAAACTAGTTCTAATCAATAAGTACCAGCTTCACTACTTTTGACTGACTGTGAAGTCTGCCTCCTTCATTTGCAGCATTGCAAAACACACTTTTTTGGGTCACTCCTCGAAGAGTAGGCCAGTCCAGAGCTACCTTTTCTGTCCCCATAGTTATGGCTGTGGCATGGTGATGCCCACATCAGCCTTTTCCTTATGAACCAGTTATTTAAAACGTTTGCAGTTTGCCATTACAATTTGCCCCTATTTGGAGTGTATTCTCCAAAGCCTCCCCCTGCAAGAAATGCAGTGCACACTGTGCCCTGAATGAGGGGGATCAGATATACTGACCCAAGCAAAGCTCCTCCGCCCCAACATTTTCTGCCTTTAAGAAGAATAATGCAAAGACAGAGACTATATTAAATATACCTATGTGGGGAAAGATTTTCGAAGCGGAAGAGTATATTGGGATCGATGAGTGCAGCCCTAGCTCTACCCCTAGCCTGTATTTTTCTACTCATGTGTTTATTTTATTAGGCTAGACAGGCACTCTCTCTTTTCTGCATGCCTGGGTAATGCAATCCCCAGTGGTGTTATGCTGTCAGGAAGTATCACCCCAAGTACCCAATGGAGTGTGGCTGCTGAGCAGGACTTCTGAGAGAGACTGTAACTACAGCAGAAGCAGGAGCCCAAGCCATTAGTGATCACTATCAGCTAAAATGGAATAGCTAGAGGAGAGGAATGAGGAGGAGGGGAAATATAAGGCTGTTCCCGGATTAGCATTACATAGGGAGCTGCATCAATGGTGAGAGTCTGAAATAAAATGGAAAGGCAAATCCCAGAAGGACACGGGAGAGCTACAAAGGTTTCTGGGAGTTAAACTATAAAACTCCAGCTGACCTCAGACTCAAGGGAACTAAAAAAGACTGTCAAGAAGGGAGTGTCTTGGAATCAGCCATTAGGATATGACAACTCTAATCTGAAGCAACAAAAGACTGGAAAAAAAATGGAAGCAGCTTAGTGTAGAAAAGTCTGTATATAGACCTTATGCTTTATGCTGCAGCTACTGGCGAGATGCGGTTCAACAACATACTTCAGAAGACTCCTAGAACTGTTTACGGTGTTTCAATTTTTTAAGTTGCTCCACTTGAAATTTTAGGTTGTCAATATCAGACACCCAAATATATAGGCCTGGGGTGAAGGAAAATGGCTAACGAAGAAACAGAAGTCTGAAATTCCATCTTGGACTAAGAATAAACATCTCTGTCACAGACAGATGGATCACAGCTCAGATGTTCAAAACACAAAAAGACATGTTTTGAGGAAAACAAATTAGTGGGGAAGTGTGAAGCAGTAACTTGGTAGGATTTCTCTTACTGAGACAAGCATTATAACAATGGTGATATACAGAAGCCAAATAGTCCATGACCACCGAGCAGCAAGTATTACATGTACTAATCAAGACAAAGATACACTGCCACTAGGGGTGGCAGCATCAGCAACGAGGTTTGCTTCAAAAGATCCCTTTACCTATTTTTCCAATAGTTAGTGGGGAGATTTCTTTTTCTAAATACGCGTTTCAATTGCCTTCCTTTAGCGGTTGTTTCAGGTTACTTTTAAATAGGTTGTTCTCTCAAGTATTTTTCTCATAGCTGCAGGTCTTTAATTCGCGGTTATTTTGTCTACTGTCTGAATTAAAGCATATTTTTAAAATTCAAAGGGTATCTTCCCCTTGCTTCTCTTACTGGATGCATCAGGGTTTTGGTGCTAAATAATGTACAGCTGACGTCTTTTTTTTATTTCAGTGAACAGGAGAATCTAAGGTTAAGTCTGCCTCCTAGTTTCCAGAAGTTAATGCTTCCTATATTACAGTAGCAGCAGAGAGAAAAATCCATTTTTTCTCTTCCACTTTGCAGTGATGGCAGCAAAAATAATCCATTATTGCTAAGGTTCTTTAGAACTGATAATTCTGTAGCATTTTTAGCAGAACAGCCCTGGTTCTGCAAACTGTCTCCTTTAGAGCGCTTGAAAACCTTACCCTATGGGCTTGCTACAAAGCTAAATAATGTATCCAGGCCTTTCCCCTAGGACTGAACACGAGTTGGATTTCTGTGATGATTTGCTTCAAGGCAACTCTGTATTGAGCGTATCCAATCTTGTTAATTATCACAGCCATGTCATATCCACTACAGCTTTTAGTGTCTCCGTTTCCCCACAGACAGTTTTTAAAAAAATGCAAATAAGTCCTGGCCATGGCTTTTTAGAAAAAAGGAAAGAGGGCATTAACAAAATATCTCAGCTTTCCCATGCGATTTAATTCCCTACACTTCATGACTGCTATATAAAAAGTTAAAAAAGCAACCACTGAGTGAAAAGTGCTACCTGGAGGTAAACAGCTGCTGGTCCGCAGAGCTGCCAGATAGGAAGCTGATTTGCTACTGGGCTTTATGTTTTCCTGTTCTCACTAATTTCTTGCTAAGACAGTAAAGAGGACAGTATGTGACTCAGAGGAAACTGCTTGGGGCTGGGAGGGAGGGAGGGAAAGTACCTCACCTAGAAACAGAAAGTGAAATTTTGCACCGCTGGCATAAGGGGGTTCATTAGGCATAAAACAGAATTTTTCCCATTCTCTTTACCCCAACACTACATTTGAAGATGCGACACTAAAGTGATTAACTAGCCTTGGCATCAGACACTAAAACAGCTCTTAGTGGTCAGTTGTATCACAAACTGTCTGAAAGGTTAAAAGCAGTCACTGCAACCCTGCACATGTACGTAAAACACTTTGCTGATTTACTTCAGTACTAGATAGCATAAGAAGCAAAATAAGCACTGCAGGCCTTATTCATTAGGATCTGCCCTTTTTGCCTGGCTGAAAGTGAACATTTCTCATAAGCAGAACTGTCAGCTCAGTATTTTCAGAACAATTAAGTTAGTTCGTTCAGAACATGCGTGCATTGTAAAGGTACCTTGATTAAGCCAAAAATTTCAGAAGTTGTGCCTGACTATTTCTGTCCCTTTTTCTTCCCAAAATATTACAGAATTTCCCCTGAAGAAAAAGAGGAGCTCAGGCGTGCAACATTTCCTACCACCCAAAGAGCAATGGATAGGTCAGAACAAAACTATTGTTTCATACCTGGTAATTTCTATAAATAATTGTGTGCGGAGCTGTAACACCACTCTGCTCACAAGAATCTCAGGAGCGAGTATTAACACCATAAAAAATGAACTATTATTTATTCCACAGGACAAAGACGCGTCACATAAATAGAAGCTGGAAGCGCACCTGTGCACCGCCAGCTATTTAAACAGAGACAATGCAAGCATCACCAGCACGTTGTGCACATACAGACCGACAGACCCCTATATCCACTGAGTACAAATATACAATGGTTTGCTCAAGTTCCTGCATACAAAGATACTATGCTCTATTCCTAACCTACACCTTGGTGCTGAGTGAGCTTCACAATCCCAAAGTCGAAGCGTTACAAAAGTGTAAAGATCCCTTTTACAGCTGAAATGCCTATGAACAAACCTTTTAACCTTTCTGTGCCTTCGTTTCCACACATCTGGCAAATCACACTTCCTACCTTTGATAAAGTAGTTCCGGACTGGAAGTTGAATGGACTGGAAGTTGAAAGGCACTAAGTATTCTTATTCATCTGGTGGTTCTAGGCAGGAAAGCTTTGGGAAGGCATTTAGCACAAAACACTGCATGCTTCTCTGGATCCAGCAAGCTTGAAGAGCTAAGAGTCTGGAGGAATCAAAAAATGCATTTTCAGTTTGAGAAGCATCAGCTTCAGCCTAGGTTAAATGTCATGATATTACTGAAAGACTAAAGGTAGAAAATGGGTCCTTCATCAGCAGTGGCAAATTTCACAGTTCTCCTGAATACTTTAAGCAGCGGAATGTAAGAATTCAGTGGGTTTAATGGACTTTGCTTCAGACAAAATGTTGCTGCAAGTGTTAGTACCGTATCTTAGCAATGAAAGAAAGCACAATCTTGTCAATCACTCTCTGCCTACAATTCAGTTTAAAACGATAGAAATAGTTTCTTCCTTCTCACAGGCACATTACTGACTGCTAGATTATACTGTCTGCATAATGAATTTAAGTAATCAGCATTATGGTATTCAGGCTATGGCTTAACTGTGATAAATAGTGCCTAAATCCTATTCATCTTGGTATATCACTCATTCTTTGGAGTACACATTACTATTTAGTCATCATTTTGTTTTGAAAGCATCAGCAAACTTGGATAACTGAACAGTATTTTTTTTTCTGGGAGTTATATAGCAGGCCATTAATTAGTTTTAACTTGGTCTGCAAATTTTTTGTCTGCCTATTTCCTGACTGCAGACAGTCATTTCTGATAAGAGATGTTACTGTTATAGCCCCTCCCTCATCTGGGGATACACATCACAACCCATTTGTTTTCCTACCTGGTACTAAGATTCCACCCCCCCCAAGCGAACTAAGCTGCTCAGCAGCACACTAGTTGTACAGTTCAGTAGTATAGGTCACAAATGTTACAAGGCTAGTTGTTTTTAAACAGGGAAAAAATACAAAACATCAGCAACAGCTGTACCAGGCTCACTTAAGTCTCAAATGTCCCCAGCTCTGACCTGCCCAGAGCACCAAGATGCTGCCATCTGAACAGATGGCTCTCCTAACAGTTGATGCATGATTTTGACCCCTCTTTTCGTGCTCCAAACACATCTCCTGAGCCCTTGCTCCTGAATGCCTTCTCAAGCTCAAGAACTCCTTCAAGATAGGACCTCTTCTGCTGAGATCCTCTTCCCCAGCTAGCCCCGTTCTGTTTATGCTGCTCACCAAGAGCTTTTGAAAAGTCCAGTTCCTGCACCGTTCCTGTTCTATATACCATCCCTATGCCTCAGCTGGAATTTTATTGTTATTACTATTAATGCTTCGCAGGGTTGTATGTATCCACTTATCTCTGCTCCCACTCTTTGCAGAACAACTTTGTAACTACAAATCAGTAACTACTTGTTTGCTTGGGATAGCGCACTATCTGGCATGTTTTCAAGGGGTGAACTTCATGCAAGAAAGTTCAGGCTTTTATAATGTTCCTGAAGCCACAGTGATACTTCGTTAAGTAGGAAAAAAACAAAGCCAGCACCCAGAGAGCGACTTAGTGTCTTTATCTTATCTACCACTTCTCAAACGCTGTCCCATTAATAATGCATTTCCTTGCTTGGTAGTGTTCCTTCAGCTGCGTGACCAATTACTGTTCTCACTGAAGTCCATGGCAGCATTCCAGTGGAACATAAGTTAGTGCCTCTGAGGACAGAACTTGTGTCTCTCCATTGTTTATTTTGTTATCTCCCTGCCAAATACAAGTAAATGCCAGGCTACCTTTCAGCTAAAGGAGAAACCCAGCGATTCTGGGTATATGTCTAATTCCGCCTGGCTTTAGCATGCTATACATATCAGATCCAGAAAAGAATCGGTCTCAAAACACCTAAAGGGCATTGTCCCTTTTTTCAGGAATAGACACCAGTGCAGGGTTACGATGGACAAAATTTACTTCTTGACACAGATGAAATGTCTGTGAATCGAAAACAAGGATTAAAGCCTTTAATGTTGCAAAACAAATTTGTGTCTCTAGCTGGTTGTGCACATCGGTAAGTTTCTACTGTGAAAAAGATCTTCAGAAAGTGTGGTATCATCCCCATTCAGGAACAACTCAAATGCAGAAAGAAACGTTACAAGACTTTCCTATTTGTAAAACAGAGGAATCACGGGCATTAGTTAACACCGAGAAGCTATTTCCACAGCTACAAAAGAGCCCACGCTGCCACTTCAAACAGCCCATCTCTTCTCTGATGATACTGGGCCAAACATCTCATCCTCCTCCATTAATGCTGTTCAGAGCCTAATTCTTCATGCTGCTACCTTCTGGTATACGAAGGCAATTACATTTCACAGCTGATTTATGAAGTGATTAATCAGAAAAGATTTTCATATATTTATATTTGTACTTAGGTATATTCACTATTATAGTAAGATCACCTAATCGTGGAAGACAACTAGTATCCTCATAATTACTTAAACCATTCTTGAATTTTGACGAGTAAAACCTTTCAATCTATTTCTGCAGCCCCTTTAACCAAAAGTGAGGTGGCTCCTCTCTTGATCTTCCATTTCAGTATTTTTTATTCAGTTATATCAGTATTAGTATCAAATGAACTGGGGCAAGCGTAGTTATTTTAAGTCTGTGCAATGGGTTTTGGTTTTGATGCAGAAATAACTTCCGACTCTTTAATACTAGAACTTATACCTACTACAGAAGATACTGGGAGGAGCCGTGAAGAATGAACAGTACTACAGGAATTCCAATTTACATTATTGCCATTGTATAAACAGACTTTTAAAAAAAATTACAGCATACACTAATTTTTGCCCTCATCATCTTTCATTACAGCGGTCCCTTCAAATTAGAGTACTTTCAGCAGGTAGTAGTATGTAGCTATGCATAATCAGTAAGCTCTCTTGACTAATCCAGTTCATTCTGTCTAGTAAGAGGATTCCAGCAGCAAACATGCATACAGTTTTCTAAGAAGAAAGCAAGCCAAGAAAGGCAGCTCCAGAAGATATCAAGAAAATAAAAACTGACAGATTGGTGTCACGTAAGAGAAAGTATGGCAGGAGATACCATCGCGCTTTTCTCTGTATGAAGGCTCAAGAATGAGTAAGTACAGCAGACCATTCCTATTCTGCATTACAACATTTTAAGTATTGAGAGCAAATAGCATAATAAAAGATTACATCATTCCTGATGAGGCAGAATGCTCTCATTCTATTCACTGCTTAGGGAAGATTTAAATTTTTTTTTATTCTTTAATCAAATATAAACAAACCCATACATCTTTGATATTGCCTGGCCATTTAGGAGTTAAGCTCCAATTTTAATTAACATGTCTGGTTTTAAGGTTTAACGATGTGAACTTTAAATTACGGTAGAATACAAGTTGGGCACAAAATTTTCCTTCAAGAAAGTCAGCATTGTCCAGAATTCACAAATAACCTGGAAACAGTGGGCACAGACTTTCAGAAGGCTCAACCCTTTTTAGATAGGTGGAAACCATTTCCACTTACAGCAAGAATGGAGCTGGCCTACACATCATTCGTTCTTGCTGTATTGCTTTTTTAAAAAATAAGTCAAAATAAAATTAAAGGGTATCTACAGTTATAACTTAGTGATACTAGTATGTAGTAGAAAAAGGTGTCAACTTAGTTTCAATGTCTAATTAGCCAACTGTTCTTGCCTTTCCTGGTTTCTATCTTACCATTGGAATTCTTTGGCTCCTCAAAATCAATGATGTTTTCATTAAATCTAGAGATACTGCTCTGACGTTCTGCACACACTGTATTTCCACAAATCGGATGATTTTGGACTCATGATACTTTAACAGAATCTGAGGATTAAATAAAACAAGAAGATTAATGCATGCAGCGCAAGACAACACGTCGTTAGTTGCAGTAACACAACATCATCTGACTTGCAGCATGGAAAAATACTCCCAAGCACCCCAATTCTACAGAGGGCTCAGATCTCCCCAAAGCTGCAGGTGTCTGGCCCAGACTCATCCAATCTCTCACGTGCTCTTCACCCAACTTGAGAACCCCTGAACTCACTAGCACGTAAGGCCAGCCTCGCTAGCCTACCCAGGAAGCAGATGGATGGAAGTTACCGCTATCTCCTGCCATGCCACAGGCTCACCATTAAGCCTTGACCTGCTCAGACTGCAGGGCTGCATCCTGCCTCGATCTGAAGCATCTTTCAGACAGAGAACAGAAGTGACTTTGAACAGTCTTCGAATATCTGTCTTGGAAAAAGTCACCCAAGTTATAGAACACAAACTGCTATCTGTTCACTTATAATGGCCTTTTCAGGAGAGCAACAATGACACAGTGTCTTCGGGGCTACTTTTCAACGTGCTTTTGACAACACCATCTCATGTAAGCTACTTACAAACTTAAATCTATCCCCTTTCTTGCAGTCAGAAAAAGCCTCCATTTCGTGTGCGGCATATCCCCAAGGAGATGCAGGATGATTTGCATATTGCTGATGATCACCTGGGCAAGAGTCCTACAAGCCTGTATTTACCCACAAGCAAGGCAGGTGCCACTTTGTGCAAATCAAACATTTCCCTGCACATAAAACAAGTTACTTCTCAAGCTGGCTATACGCCTCAACAAATACAGGATCCTAACTGTGCTGCAGGCATCTGCATGAATAAAACATGGCTACGCAACAACAGTTAAGAATGGATATGATGCATCAAAGCCTGATTTCAATGCAATGTAAAAAGAGCCTAAAGTGTCTGTAAAGGCATTTCCCCATGGCCCTGCATCAGGATGCCAGCAGCACTCAGTAAGTCAAGTATTCATTCCTCAGCTTGATAACAGATGGGCTTTGGCGTCAGCAACCCCTAAATTCACAGGGACATACTTTTTATTTTTTCTGTTATATATTATTACCCTTATCACCATCTTGGGCCTCCACCTTCAGCTAGAATGAGGCAGCATAATGAAGAGATCCCCTTGCCCCTTGGAACCCCATTCCCTTGAGCAAGCTCTACACAAGTATACTCCAGAAGTACAACTGGCTGTAAGACTTCCCAAAGCTCTGAAGGTACGGAATGGGGTATTTCTTCCCTCTTCCTCTGAAAACCCTGCCGAGGGTTTCTGGGAAACATCGACACTCCTGTAAGGCTAACTTGCTCAGCAAAATCTTAACTTCTCTAAGAATGAAAAGAATACTATGTGCAATTTATTTAGCACTGTTAGAAAACAGTTAAATACATTATGGCACAACACCAAGCACATGTATTTTAGTTTTGAATGTCAAAAACACTCAAAGCTAAACTCACTAGAGAACTTACATGTATTTTTTTGCCTCTTGTCACATCACTGATGTGAGGGAAACAGATGTTAAAAACAGAAAACATCAGTATTGCTGACTCACAAACAAAGAGGATTCTGGAACGCATCTGTAACCTTCAACCTTTTCATCAGATCAGCTCAAAACGAGCACAAAAGCAGAGGCTGAGTGTTACCGCACAGATATAGAAAAACACTTGCAACAAAGACTCAACAAGAGATCTGGCCTACAGTACATCAGCCACAGATGACAGGAATTCTATTTGCTTAATACCGTATTAGAAATAACTTCCTAACAAAGGAGTATTTTGGCAGAAAAACATTCTAAAATCCTTGGTGTAGTACTCACATCAAGACTTCAAATATTTTTGTTTTCAATATGTGAGAAAGTTGCATAAAGATTTCTTCATCTTTCAACTTTCTCAAAGTTCTCTACCTGCACGTTTTCTCCCCTGCTTCCCCTCCTCAAGCCTTTCTCCTGGCTGCTTCCCCCTCCTCAAGCCTTGCATTTCCACTGGAGTCTGGGTAAAATGACTGAGTCCTTGTGGGCATCCAGCTCCACCCATGCCAGCACATCAAACCAACAATTTCATCTTGGGTTCCTCTTCCTGTGTAGCTAATGTCCCATTTGTTTTCTGCCTTCCTCTATCATTGTTGCTCAAAATATGAGTAAAGCAACTTGGCTGGAAATGCCTTTGGCTGAGGGGATATCTTCTGCCAGGTAGCTTCAAGGAAAATGTAAGCTACTTCTGTTCGGCAGGATGCAGTTTTCAGAGAGGACGTAACATCTATTGAGCTACCGCTACACTTGAACTTTGCCATTTACCATCTGAGTTGAAAAAGAGTTATTGACAATGACTTCAACAAAGGATGCTTGTGTATAATCACAGAAGACAAGTGCAGTTTGAACTATAACAATTTATAAGGAACTCCTGCAAATTCTAGAAAGGACATTTTACTGCTTAACACACAAAGGCCCAGTGAAAATAAATCTAGTCATCAGTAGAAATACCTTTCTAGGAACACCTTGCTCTGCACAGACGAAAGTGCAATGCTTAAGTTATGAAACATCCTTTCCAGAAATTAAAAAAGTGAACCACAAGTTTGCTGATGTTGCCTACATCGATGCTACCTACCCTTAAAAGGGGTACAGAGCAGGCAGTGGAAATACCAGCTTAAAGTATCCTCATGAAGGGCATCTCAGAGGATACAGCCCAGGCAGACAACAGCTGGCTCTGCCCGTGCCCAGAGCCAACCCGAGGCCACGGCACCACGTTACCGCAGTATTACTGCGCTTTATGCACTATACACTTCTCAGGGACTTACTACAGCTTGAGCCTCCATCATAGCACGATCGCACCAATCTTGGTTAACTGAGAGCACTGCCAGATCACACAGGTGCCTGCTTGGATATATCCGAGATCTAACCAAAGTCTTCCAGTATATCCTAATCCTGACACAGAAGCACTTTAGGAGTGAGGATATAGGTCTGTCCCAGCCCCGACAGACTCCTGGGTGCCTGCAGAAAAGAGCACTATACATGAGAATTAGATCCAATACTGCAAAGACTTATCCAATATTTATTGCAAGCACATAACTCAAGTTTCTCAGGACCTTTCACGTACTTGATATGATGTATGTGGGTGCGTCATGTTGAATCAGGTTCCAACATACATTCTTAACTAAGGAGCAAGCGCAGATCCATAAGGAAAATAATGGAAGCCTTCAATTTTAGTAAGAACATCAAAAAAGCAAAAACATCAAAACTTCCTTGGTAGTCAGTATGGATGTAAGCCGTAGGTAGACAAGGAAACAAGGGGTGAGAGGCCACACATTTCATCATCTTATTCCAAGACTTATCTGCATTATTACAGAGAACTTTAAACCAGAGCTGGTTAGATAATCTTACTTTGAGGCAACATACATTTATTTTAAATTACCACTATATCTTAACTAATTATCACAAATAACATGATCTACAATACAGAGCTGTTAGAATAGATCTCTCGAGTTCCAGTTCTGTAGTTCAGTATTTTTGGTGAGATTACAAACAGTAAAACATAAATTTATTATTTTGCATCTAAAATACGATTCACAGTGTAAAGATTAGGTTCCATATGGTTATATACAACAAATCTCACTGTGCATAATCAACCACTGACACTTTTATCCATTTATCTAGCTTAAGATGCAACAATTTAGATATTGGCATTTCAGATACTAGATATTGACATTCATGGTGTAAAATGCCTAATACAGCAACTAAGAAGTCTTACTTCATGTGAACAGGGACCATTTATATTTATCTCTAGTACAGAAAGCATCCAAATGCTCTTGTGACGTTTTATGGAGGCACAGAAAATATCACGCAGCAGAAACGTCATGGTTCTGTGCTTAGCAATGCTTTCTTCTATTAGTATCTAGTGCTAAATCCTGAGAAGTCAAGCTTGGAAATCTCCTTTTCGTTGGAAAAACTTGTTCGATCTATGCGAGAACTTGGGCTTCCAACTTTACTCAGCCAGGATTTCCTGCAAGAAAAAATGAGAGAGGGTTAGCACTTGAACTGCACACGTGGGATTTATTCTCCTGTCATGCCTTTGCCTTTTTATGGGCCATAAGAAGCAGCCTTTCAATGAGGAAACTACCCCAAATATGTTTAGTTCTTTTCTGTTTCCCCTTTCTCCTTTAAAAGGAAAACAAACTATGTAAAAGGTATCAGCATTTCAAAAGGTATTATACAATATTACATAAAAATATATCTGACAAAAGGCTAAAGCAGATTTACTGTAATGATCCCTTTTCAGTGCTTATTAATAGCATTAAAATAGGTATATATTGCCTTTGCAGATTCAATACTACACTTTTAGCAAGGACCTAAAAACCATTCACAATTTAAAAATATTATGAATAAAGAATTCCAACAGCCAGTTTACCCTTTTCTGACAACTAATGAACAGAAATGAAAATGACTAAGTTCAAAGCCAGCAAAAAGACATAAAGCAAACAGAAATCAAAATGATGTCACAAAGCAGTGCTAAATTATAATAATAATAACTGAATTTTATACAGGTGTTTTTAATTCATAAGTGGCGATTTTGCATATATTTTGCATTATGATCCAATCTCAAATTATGCTGCTGCTTGCCTTCTTTCACAGCAGACCAGAAAAGAGTATTGAACACAAATTACCATAAGGTAATCGAGGCTGGAGGCTGACAGAGCAATGGCTGCTCCTACACGCACACCCACTATATTCCCATCCTGCAGTAATGTGCTAATTCATAGTAGTGATGAACTAGTGTGCGATAAAAGGAGGTGCACAAACACTTGAAGTGCAGCAGACGACACTGGTTAGAGAGGTTTATTTACAAAAGATACTTTCTCAGTATTTTCCACGGTACTAAAGTCCCAGAAATAGGAAAGAAGGTATTTTAGTGTAGCATATTTAAGGAGAAATATATTCCCATGCAATTGCTTTTTATAACTTTAATGATGCATAAACTAGTACAGACACAAATGTGATCAGTATTAAAAATATATCATTATTCATTTAAATTCCAATTTGAAGACTGTAAAAGTTAGGTCTTATTAACAGTTAATTCATTGAAAAAAATCACACTGAGCATTATAAAATACAACATTCTTGCAGAGAGACTTTATTTTCATAATGAAAATTGTGCATAGAGATTGCTTATCTTGAGCCAGTAAATAAGAGACCTGAGGTATAGAAATGTATCTTGTTAGAGACCCTATGTGACAAAAGATTTGTTGGTTTGGTTTTTTTTTTGTTGTTGGGGTTTTTTTTTGTTTTTTTTGTTTTTTTGTTTTTTTTTTTTTTTTTGAGATATTTCTGACACAAAATAACACTGCAAAACATATCAAATGTCTTAGCTGGTTATCAGAGACAAGTAGTTTTCTTCAAATTGTGCTAGCCCTTCATAAGACTGGTCCCATTATTAGCAGAGACAGTTCCAAACCTGTATTCAGGACCTACACAACTAACCTTGTTCTTGAAATTCTGCGCACAGTCTTTTGATTATGAAGAGATACACATCCTCAATACTTTAAGAAAGCAGCTATGTCCTACTACTCCTGTATTTTGAAATATAACCCTAGGAGTATGCTTTGTGGATTATAGACTTGCAGTGCCAAAGAGCTCTGTGAGCTCCTTCCGATTTGACCACTACAACAGAGGCTCTATATGGAAAGACTTCCTAGAAAACACAAACCACATATGGGTATCTCATGTTCAAAGTATGACAAGGCTTAATTTAGTACACAGCAATTAAAATGAATAAATATTTGTCAGATGTTTACACATCTTCACACCTCTTGTTCTTTGCTTCATGGTGTGAACAACCTCCCTTCTTGTCTGTTTTAGACAATGAAGCTTTTCCAGTAAGAGGTAGAACGCAGGAACAGGACTACACGAGTGAAACAGGAGAATCCAACTTTCCACTCTGTACTGGAGTGCTAAAGGCAGACCAGGTATTCCAACAGAAGGAAAAAAGCCTAGTAAGACCAGTCCATTTTGCTCCATATTATGAGAAAACTGAAATGCCCCTTGTTTATTTAGCAGACAAGTCTCTAATATAGTTAGATGTCTTGAGTGAGAAAAAAAGAACATGTATTTAAAATACTGTATTAAGAAATCTGTACTATTTTTAGAAGACTAACATGAAATACACAAGTGAACAGACTTTTTTTCCTTTTTTTCATCTCATTTTAAAGATGAGCTTGTCCTAGACAAACCCAAAAGAAATATATTCCTTGCCCAGCCTTCACAACTGTACTTAAGACCAAAATTCATCCATGGCTGCTTCCAATTCTCAAGTTCAACTGCATGAAGAAAGTAACTCTGCAGAGTTGGCACAGAGCAAACTTTATTCATTGTCAGCTCCATATATTCTCACATGAATAAGGTTAAAGTACAAGTAATAAAAAACCAATTAAAACAAATCCAGCTCCGTGGAAACTCTTTATAGGATGCATGTATTTTATTCCTTATTTAATGCAGGAGGTAGGGAAGGAAAGTGTTACAGAACTGCTCCCTACCTGGGATCTGTTTCCTCATTTATCTACAGAGCAGAAAATGTCATCTCCAACATCTTTGGTAAGGGTAATGTTTTTTTAAATGGTTTTAACTTTCATTAGTATCCAGGTCAATCGACCTGAGTTAAGAAAAGGTCCTGTATCCTCCTCTTGCTTCACTCAGCCTTCTTAATTTTCTTTCATATATGCCACGAATTTCAGATCACCCAATGTGCGCAAGGGATTAGCTACAATTACTAGCGTTTGGAGTTTTAGCTTGCCATTTACAGTGTCCATTTTAAAATCCAGTGCTGCTACCTGCTCCCCTTCAGGAGGAAGACAGCCTCCACCTCGCTTATCACATGGGGTAGGTCTGAATCAAACAAGGACATTCCTTCAAACTAGTCTGCGACAGGACAGTATATAGCTTACTCTTCAATTTTAAAGGATATATTTCTAAAGTTACACTGCTTCAATGAGTCTGGAACAAGAGCTAATCTCCAAAATAGCCATTTCCTCCCATGTTTTATTTCTCAAGTACCACATAGCCACTCCTGGCCACGCTCCAATCTTGCTGTTCAAAACCAAACTGGCAGTGCGGGGACTAAACCACCTCATAGAATCGTTAAGGTTGGAAAAGACCCTTAAGATCGAGTCTAACCATTAACCTATCACTGCCAAGTCTTCACTATACCATGTCCTCGAGCACCACATCTATCCATTCTTTAAATACCTCCAGGGATGGAGACTCAACCCCTGCCCTGGGCAGCCCGTTCTAATGCTTGACCACCCTCTTGGTGAAGAAGTTTTTCCTAATATCCAACCTAAACTTCCCCTGGCGCAGCTTGAGGCCATTTCCTCTACAAACCTAAACAGCATTCCCAAGCGCATCCGACATGCCAAGCACTGTTACTGAAGCCACTTGGAGCACACTGATTTTTCTCATCCTTGTGGATTTTGCTTCCTCAGCCCGGTGAGGACAGTTGGCCTGAAACAGCTTCCCCATATTCGTGGTGGCTTAGTCCTAGGAGTTTAAAACAATTGGCTCCATCGTTCTTTTCCTTTTATCATGTCATTAACTAAAACGAACCTTGCTAAGTGACTCTGCCTTGTTACCTAGGCAACCGGGCTCTTCCCCTTCAACGTGTTATTGGAAAACGCCACTCGAAGAGCTGGATCTGCGTCCACCCGACGCAGGCTCTCGCAGAAACAGTATTCCACGCGGGCGCCCCTCCTGCAAGCTGAGGCCCAGGCGCCTCCCTGCCCCCTTGTCAGAACGCAGCCTGACCCGGCTGAACCTGGAGACTTCTCTGGAAATGTTATTCAAGGAGCCTTGCCTCTGTAATACAATATAGCACAGCCCGAAAAAACACCCCGCTTCGACTACTACAGGCAGTAGAGTAACTTTATGGTTTCCCTGAATAAGATTTATTTTTCTTTAAACTGAAGTCTATGGTATAAAACAGATTTCTCCAAAATAAACTGTTCTGACTGAAATCTTTTCCTACTTTGATAGCAATTTCCAGCCTATAGTGTTAGAAATGGACCTGAAAAAGACCCACGGCATCAACCCTTGGTGAGCCAGGCACAGGTCAGGAATGTGTTTGTTTCCCTCCACCTTAACCACAGTATCACATGCAGGGGAACAAGAGAAATGTGTGCTTTTATTTAGAAGCAGAGAAAATAAAGGCACTGACTTGTTTACCCCTTGTTTCAGATAAAATATTGGAGACAATGTTGCCTTTTGAAGATTGTATTTACATCTGTGACAGTGTGTAGACTAGGATTGCAAATATTTATAAAATCCCTCCAAAATGTTGTTGTGTTCTGAAACAGTACTGTCAGGTTCTCATAAATCCTGATATTTCAATGTTTGCAGAAGAAATGTGGAATTCTTTCATTGCTGTCTGGCTTCTGAGCTTTTGGGAAGAACTTTAGCCATGGTTTTCAAGCTTTTCTCTACAATCATAAGGACTAGGAACATTTTACTTAAAAGCTTTGTTTTTATAAACCTGAAATTCACACCCAGGTAAAGCCTCCAGCAGCCTGTATAGTAAAGACATCTCACAGCATACTGTAGAGCCATTCCATTATCCCTACACCTCCACTCCTGCTGCACGAGCCTAAGACTAAAGTGGGAATCTGGAAATAAGATTTATAGGTTCAGTGTTGTTGTGAAAAAACTAGCAAGAAAGACAAAAACCTTGGTAACAGAAGTGTTTGAAAATAGTTGTTTGACATGATTTGAATCATAGTGTGCCCTGCAAAAAACACAACACATTTAGCATTTTAAACTTTAGCAAAAGCAATCAATGCCTTAGTAAGGTGGCAAAAACAGGTTCTCAAGAAAATACATGAGCGATCCTGGGGAGAATCCTGGGAAGAATTACTATTTTGGTGCAGGATAAGGTCGAGAGGACTCAAGCGATATGTACAGTCAAATTTCTCCTGCTGGCCTTCATCCTCTGTTCCTAGTAATTTTTTTTTAGCTCTTAAAACCAGGCTCTAGCTTGGGGTAAGAGCCTGAAGCCACCTGACCCAAGATGCGGCTCCTCTCTAGCTCTGCTCAAGGGGCCTCTGTGCTGCCATGGAAACTGCTGCACCTCCTCAGGCAAAAAGGTACTGGGGGGGGTTAAACCGCCCTGCCTCCTGCCTGATGCACCACCACCACCGGCAGCAGTCCACGCTAGGCCAGGAGCAAAGGTCTGCACTTAATTGTGTGCCCGTGCCACTTGCATACACGCACCAAGAAGAGAGAGGCCGAGAAGTGGGTGGGCTGGAAATGAAGCAGCCTGCTGAGGCGTAGGCGCGGTGCCCCAGAATAGAGCTGGAGCCTGGAGGTGTGAGGAAGGCTGCGCTGCTGCTGCCTGCTCCGGGCATCCCGACAACAGGCATTTCTTGGCCCATGGGATATTTAGCAGAAGTGCTCTAACTGTTTTAGAAAGGGGAGAAAGAGATATTTAATCAAAACTAGTGTTTGACTTTGTGTTTTTAAACACAGCTGTCAGATGAATGTTGTTAATTTGTTTATATTTCTCCCTTTTCTGTCAAACCCTGCTGCACTCAATACCAGCATTTCTCTGGAGAATACATGATGAGCTTTTCTTCGAGGTACTATCTGAAAGTAATGTCACCAGCAAGGGCAAATGAGCAGAATCTGATATATGAAAGATACAAATTAGGCATGATAATACCAAATAAGCTTCAAATACATATTTTGGTGTTGCATTTCTATTTATAAACCTGAGACAAATGACTTGTACATTAATCACATATTGCGTATGTTTTATTGGCAAGAGTTTAATGTAAATATGATCATTACTGGTTTGCATTAGCACTGCATTTGACTCCGTGTACCTCAAATTTACTTTGTTATTCATATCTGATCTATGTTAAATGTCTTCACCTCTTAATTTGAAGAGGAGGAATTACCCCAGAAAGAATGAAACCAAGGCTGATGTTGTTTTTTCTTGTGTGCAATGCAAAGATCTGTTGTGGATTTTCCTATTAATCATTTTTGTAAACTTCAAGCAGAATTTAATGATCTAAACATACGCTTAGAAGAATTGCATTTTTATAAAAAAATTATCAGAATACCTCTTTGTTTAAGCCGTGTTAGGCAAGTCACATTTGGCTTCTTTCATAGATCTTATCAGAAAAGACTAAGCAGTCTTCCAGAAATTTGTTCCAACAAAGAATAAGTAAGTAAATGGAAAGTAAAACCAAATTCAGCCATTTCAGTAACTCAAAACAGCTTTTATGTCCACACTGACCTACAGAAAGTACAAAAGAGAATTTCCTGTTAAGCTTGTGTCCTGTCTTCCCAAAGCAGTGAACGTACCAGAGAGCCAGAAGCAGCAAAAAGGCCTATTGTGCTTTTCCCCTGTGATATGTCCGCCTCTGCAGGGTACGATTTGGCTCCCAAGGCAGACCAGGAACTTTGGCTAACACCACTCCATTGCACAGGACGCAAGTGAAAGTTATTGCTCATTCCACATCTATTAAATCAAAGGCCACAGGAAGCTTAAAATGAGGAGGAACCACTGCTGTTAGTGTAGCAGTTCAGGAGTCTGGAGAAGAAAAGCTAGTTCTGACACTTAGAAGCTGATTAGCACCCATCACCCACATAAACTATATTTAAAACAAGTGACTATATTATAGAGTTGAACTAAGTAAAGTACTGTTGCCTCTGACCACGAATTTTATACCTGAAAATGTTAATTAAACCCTTACCTTGGCCATTTCAAAGCAACCCTATTGGAAGACCATAATGAATCATCACACTGACCAATTCAGTTTTTCTCAAAATCCATTTCATTACACAGCCCAGTAAAAACAAAACAGCCACTACAGTAAAGAGAGCCCAGTTACAGCCATCCGATTGGAGAATTCATATCAAACCAACATGCATCCACAGCCCAGGAAAGCATTCAAATAAGATAGAAAATTGCAGATGACAAACGTCATCAAGAGTTTGAAAGACTACACTTTTCTGTTCCCTGGTAATGAGGTTCAGCAAGGGAGACAGACATAAAAGCCATATGAGGACCAACCCCCACATTACCATGCTTGCTGTATCCTCTGTGTAATTCTCAGAAGACAGATTTACCCAGAAAAATACAGATTAATTTATTATGCAAGAACTAAAAATAATGCCAGACCAAACACAGTGAATTCCTTCAAGCACCACTGGGATTCTTGCTATTTTCCTCAAAAGTCTCCCTTACTTTACAAGTACTTAGGATAGCTTAGGCTGAAAAACAGAGACCCACTGAGAAGCTGCAAACTGGCCCTTTCCAACTTAAAAAAAAGGAGATCTTAAAAGGGAAGCATCACAATTTCTAAAGCACTATGCTATACAGCACTGAGCAAGTCTGAGTGAGAATATTTAATATTTCCAGTGTTGCAGCGACTGTACGCGGATTTACCTTTCCCTAAATACCACCGTGTGAATACTTTAGGAGCTAACAGGTTGGCTCACTCCAAAACACGCAAGAGCGACTGTTTCTATCAAAGTACCTTATAGAGGCATCCACATACGTGAGCACAGATGAGGCACCTGCTTGTCCAGCTGTTCCTTGTGCGGAAGCACATGTACAATTGCTTTTGTATGTACAAAACATTTGCCTGCCCATTTTTGTAGTAAAAACAGAACCCACCCCTCAGATTGTCACAAAAATCTCAGCCCACACAATTTTAAGCTGAAATACTTCCAATGTGCTGGTATTTCACATACATTTTCTTCTGTTAGGCCAACTGATTAACATACGTTGGGACTTACAAATTGTCTTTAAAGAAAAGATAACTGAACACACAGTGACTAGCCCCTATAGAAGTGGATGCTATTGACAGAAAAATGTAACAACTGAAAATTTTATTTTTCTTTTTATCTATAGCTTGCAAAGGTATTTTGCAATTTCATTAAGCATTCAGCTACCTCAGCTCCATGCTTTCCACTGACTTTACACTATGTGATTTAATTTGGTAATTTAAGTTGCACACTTTCAAAGGAAGCAGCTCAGCTACACCCATCTTTTTAACCTGCAATCTCCAGGAGCTTTTTTTAAAGCAACTGTGATATAAAATAGTAGACATTTTAGTATATGAATCGGAAGATGAGGAAAATGTTTTAATAATGTTATGTTAGAGAACACAACTGTTCAGAAACACTCCAAGTAGATTATACTAGCTAATAGTCTGCTTAAATTTTACACAATGAGAAAATTTGGGCTTTAAGACTTAGTTTCATAATGCTGTATTTTTACATTATAAATATAGCTACAATAAGGAAGAAGCAAAAGATTAACATAAGGATATGTTACAGCTATTATATTTTTTTACTCGACAAGAGCTATTTGTGGTTTCCAGCACACCAGAACACGCTCTTGAGGTGAACCCAGCATGGTATGTTTACAAGGAGGGTAACATTGCACCCACAGTATACAAGACATGTATATAATATTCCCTGGAAACAAAATCCCCTTTGCAATTGATTAGATTTGTTACCAAGAACTAGGATTTGTTGATATGTATTATTTATTGTTTCCCTAAATAACAGAAATAGATCTTGTATTTAAAAAGTCACATACTTCCCAAAGCCTAGCCTGTCTCCTCTGCCTTGAGGTCAATCTCCCCACACAAACCGCCTAAGGCAGCGGAGCAGACAAAAATAAGATGTGCCAAGCCTCTGGCATGCTGTCCCCTATGGAAGGGGAGACAGGCCTCATGGAAGTGACTACATCTTCCACATTGTCACATCCCAAAGAGCTGTATTTCATTTATGGTAAGAAAATTATTTTCATTCTAGCGTATTACTTCTTTATGATGTTTTCCTTATGACTTCATATGCATCAAAAAAAACATTCTTGAAACACCTAATATAAAGATTGTTTTTCTTCTACTGGCTTTATAAGTTCCATAAATTTATCATGTCACTTGTAGGCACTTTGGTTTTAAGTCCATAAGATGACACAGGCTGTCTTCACAGGTAGGTATTACATACATCATCTAAAGCAGCCTTTCAAGTCACTATCCCAAAGTACTCTGATAGGAGGTATCATATATATCAGCCAAGATCTTGAATAAGAGGTAACAAAAGTAAGCATCAACTGTAAACTACTTGATTTCCTACAGATCTATGTTATTCAAATCAGCTTTGTAACATCTCTAATTGTTAGGCTTTATACTTTCTACTAATATCGCGAGAAGCTCGATAGGAAAAAAAGACCTATTCACGTGAGCGACCACAGCGCTGCAAGCATGCCTATGGCAAAGTCCGTTGCTGTGGTCTATGAACTGTCGTTATGAATATACTCACTTAGTGAAAATAAACACACTTAACATCAAAGCGCCAAGCTATTTAAGGAAGCTATCAGCATGAACACATCTTTTGGTGCAATGTTTCCTTCTGTAAAAAAATTGTTGTTTTAAACAAGGCTTTTACTCTTTATTGAAATAAGATCTGATACACGTTCTTTGCTATTCAGCAGTTCCTGTGTTCTACTACATTTTTTTATTATACCTGTTTCTTAGACTATTTCTCTAAAAATGTTTTCCGGTTTATTTGCAACAATGATAAATGAATAAAGAAATAGAGATTTCTTTTCTAGGGGAAAGGAAAAAAAAAAAAAAAAATCTTTTTTCCTACAAAAATAAACCCAGACAGGAAACCTTAACCTGTCACCTTTTCAAGGTATCTATGGTACATGCTACTGAAGTTACCACTCACAGAAAGCAAACCAGCAGATTTACTGATTTTTTTTTATTATTATTATTATGAGGATAATGGGCTTGATCTTTCCTCCTAAACTTTCCATTAGTTTTGGACATCTTCCTGCTGACTCAATAGAATCTGCTCTTTAGCAGAACATTTTTTGGTGTTTAGAGCTTCAGAATTCAAGAACTAGAATAAAAGCAGGATTCCACTGAAGACAACATCTTATTTCTACTGAAGTCAACAGTAACACTTCCAATGGGGACAGTGAGATAGACTCAACCTCTGTTTTTACCAAATTTAAACAATGATCTATGACTACTTACAAGAAAAACATCTGAAAAAGCCCAAACCAAGAAAACCATCTTTGGAAGACAATTGGTCCATACTATTTTGAAGTATTCCTAAATAGGTATTGTTAGTAACTCTTAACGAGCACCTTATCTCACACAATTTTAATATTGTCGCTTATGCTTTATGTGATATAAGCAGCCAGAGCAGGAATGTGCCTCAGGAGGCAATCTGGAAAAAAAAAAAAAAATCAAAAAGACCCAGGAAGCACTTCTCCAACTCATTAAATGTGCAGTGAGCTGGGCAGTATTCTCCACCGCAAAGAATTTCCATTTTAGAAAACATATCGATCCCTTTTTTTTTTTAGGATAACTGCATATTCCTTTGACATGGGTATCAGCTAGCTAAATCCGAGTTTCTCTTTAGTATTTTCTAGTCCAGATAACTTGCTTGGTTTCTGTTCAATTGTTTAAAAATACATTTTCCGAAGAATTATGGGCAATGAGCTAAGATGTTTTTAAATAAGCAGTAAGACTTAGGTAAAATCAGCTCTCTGCTTTATGTATAGAATTAAGCATATCGACTATTAGATTTTCAAGAGCATTGCTCAGGCAATGCCACCTTGCCACCTACTGTCCCTCATAAAGGTAGTTTATAACAGCAGAGTAAGAGTAATATGTTTTAATTTCTTAATATACAACAGGTTTTGATATTTTGTTAAATGCTTGGTAAGAAGAGAATTACTGGCAAAGTATAAATATGTTCCTAAACTCATAAATCTTCCCTTTTTTCATCTTCCCCTCAGGCTTCAGGGGCTGTCAAGAAGTATCAAACATCTCATTTGTTTTCTGTAATTTATGCCACTCTTTCCCTTCCCCCTTTTTTGAAATTTTACTCTGCCTGGACAGTTAAAGCAGACAGATCTGTTTCTAATCACTTTCACACTGTGGACTGCTGCAGGGACTACGTAGGTTTTGTAATGTGAATCAAGAACTAAAAAAAAAAAATCCTAGAAAACCAGTAATATCACTAGCAGCTAATTTTACCAAAATTTGTTTTGGACAAATATTTCATTAGTATTATGCTTGACAAAACCTAGGTTTTGCAGCTAATTGCCAGTGTCTCATTAATGCACAAGAGGATGAGTAGTGAATGCCACCAGGCTAATCATGACTTACCATTTTGAAACCAATTTTGTTTTCTGTTGCAAAGCTTGCATGCACCCCACAGAAAGGGCTTTCCAACGGAATTCATGGAACTGGGATAATTCACTGGTACAGTCACAGGTGCTCAGCAATGTTACGTCCTTCCTGACTCAGAGCATTTCCTGTGCTGGTCATCACCTCTGTGCAGGTTTCGGCCCTTTCCTTGTAACTATAACATTCCTGACTTTCAACCATGCTAACACGCACATTAAGAAGGGATTTAGGACTGCAGTCCAGAGTGACTACTTTCTTAACAAAATGAAAAAACAACTAAAGTATTTAAAAGTGGCTCATTTCAAAGAACTCACTTCAAAATTAACTTTGAGTTACTTGGTGCTTCCAGTGACAAAGGTTTCCGAAGGCAGAGATTGAAGTGCTGGCATTGAAGACTGGCAGGTTTCCTAGAATAAAACCTCTCAAAAGGCACACACTCATACTCTTTGAATTTGCTCATAAGGTCTGTTTGGCCATTTATAAGTGCATGGAGAATAAAAGATGTTTTCCTTTTTTGCAACACCAAGACCTTAGAAGCAAACCAACGAAACTAATAATTTAGGAGGAAGAGTTATGCAAGCAGTGTATGATTAGGGGGAGCTGTTCTAAATTAATCATTTTGCAGAATTAATGGTAGAACAGTTCATGTCATCACGCACTTTAAAAAAACAAGAGTATGCTCCAGCTTCCTTGTTGTCCAGAAAAAATAATCCAAACACTTCATATAAATCATGTCAGTTAAGTATGAACTTTACATTACAACAGCTGGACTGAAATTCAGGATATAATATACGTCAGATGAAAAGGGTGGCTAGACCACACGTTTGGCTCCAGATAAAGACACTAAAAGCCTTCAGAAATTTGAATGCCCATTCTGAGGTAAACGAGGCCTGATTTTTAAGAATACTTATGATTATATGACAAATTTCACCACCAAACAGATGTAACTGGGATCAGGAAGGAGCTCAGCACACATCGCTTCTAGAAGTCACATTCCAGGGACTCAAACTGGGTACCAGTAGAAGGAGAAAACCAGAGATCATGTATGAAAAGCCTAGACTAAGTTACTTGACTGGCACCACGGTGGCAATCTACAGCAGAAGTAGATAATCCCCACATTTCAGAGCAGTGTTTAATGGTCTTGGTTGATCGCCCTTCTTTTCTTCCCATCTTACTCACTGGTAAGACTAGTGAAAACAGAAGCATGACCAGAAGCTGCAAGTCCTTTTACTACAGAGCCCACTGCCTCCTCTGAACAAGCTCTCCCTGGACACTGAACAATGCAGTGGTTCTATAAAAATTATAGTTTGTGATGGTATAACTGAGCCCCAGCTGGACAGGCACACATAAGCAGAATTAATTACAACTGAATAAGTCTTAGACAAACACTTAATTTCAACATTGCTCCTAACCCTACAGGTTGCATCCCCACCAATACCTCCCTTCCTTCCCTCAGTACATAACTTGGGAGTAACTTCACCTCTATAAAAATCTTCTGCTACTCCACCTATACTAGATAAGATAAAGCACTCTTATTTGTCTTTTTAGTCCTTCCGGGAGCAATGCTGCTTTCAGTGAAGGAAGATGGCCATGCCAGAGCACTCTGTAGGAAGAGAGCCCAACGGTGTAAGATTCTCACCCTGCAGAAACCAGTGGAAGTCTTTCCAATGGCACAGAATCAGAATTTCATCCTTTATACCCCCAACAAGCAGGCGTGATTGCCGTTTCATTCAACATATTACAGAAATGTAAGTGCAAAGTAATAGTTTCATTTCTGACATCATACTAAATCATTCTCCTGTATTTGGAAAAATTAGCAGCTTAGTATTCTATGAGAATTTTTTCAATAGAAAACACACATGCAAAGATGTCTCAAGTAACACAAGTGCTAGCACTGTGTACGTAAATGGATAGATACATCCTACATGGGGCAAAACCTGCATTATACCTAGCATAGACAAGAATACATAAAGGGCTGGATCCTTACTGTGACACTTCTAGATAGAATATATTCTCAAATATACATAGGTTTCCAATTCAAAAGACCTGCATCTTTAAAGAGCAGGGTCAGACAAAACATACCTCAAACTCCGAAATACCAATGCTATCTTAATCACCAGCGCACATTTCCTCTTGGACACGCATACCAAACCACATGCTAAATTATTTAGGAACACGAAACAGCTCCAGAAGACTGGAAATCCTGGTACTCAGAAGTCAATAGATGTCAAAATCCAGTCACCAAGGACTTCTGCTAACAATTCATTAGCCAGTGATTACTTGTAATGCTGATTCTAAGAATTAAACATATAATGCCATAAACAATCCCGTACACAGTTGACTCAGTTTTCATTGCAGTGCAGGGAATTTAGCCATAGAACTTTGATTAAAATTAAAGTAAAATATATGTCTTAACTCTGCAGCACTTCTATGAAATTCTCAGCGTATACTGTGTAGCATCAATAAAGCAACATCACTGTAGTGCAAGTTAATAGTTCCCACATTTAACTTAGCTCTCCTGTTCCTTCATTACATGACAAATACAGCATTTCAAGTACAAAAGCTGTAAGAGTTACTATGAAGGTGCATGCAAGTAAAAAAAAAAAATGTATCTCTACTCTTAGAGAACAACTTTTTCTCTTATAACGCAGCAAAAAGGATTTTTAATTAAAACAGTACCTCCATTTTGGCTTTAAACTTAATACAGGATGTTACAGTCTTGCTTACTTTTTTTTGTTTACTTAAACAATGGAAACAAGAGTTCATAATTCAAATATTGACAGATCTTTTAATACTATGGTAGAAATCACTGTTCTTTCATTCTCCTTTGATTTAAGGATAGAAACAACCTTTACTTCTTTACGCAATTTTGTTTGTTTATCCATATATTCTGATACAGTATGTAGAAAAATACTACCCACATTTTCTTAATTTTTTAATCCCCCATAATAGATTAAACTCTGCATTTCAGCTTTGAAATTATTTCCACTCCACTTGTGTTTTAATTGTTCGACATTTTTCATTACTTAGTTTTCTAAAACTGGAAGAGAAAGTCCCAAACTTAAGAAATAGACCCTTCACTATTTATGATTTCAGCTGTTAACAATGCTTCATCTTCAAGATATGTTAAGGATCAGTTCAATGAAGTTCTGTGAGACCTAGCCACCCACTTACATTGCATCCTGTTCAGGATATTCACTTATAAAAATTTTTAACCCAAGAGCCTGATCAATTACAAATATACCCAAACAACTGGTAAGCATCTCTCACTATAACTCAAAGATTAAGTGTATCAGTTTATGAAATCTGGCTTTAGCTTCTCAGACAAAGAAATCCAGTAGGAACTTGAAGAGGCAACACCCTTTTTAATCCAGACAAAAAGCAATGTGGTTACAGTTGAGATTCAGAATATTTAATTAAATATTAATGTCTACTGCTTTGCCTTGCTCTTACAGCAGCAGTAAAATGATAAAAACAAAGCCAAAAACCCTGCCCAACTGATCAAATTGTAATTGATGGCTGAGAGGAAAAAAAAAACCTAAGTCTCCTCTCCATACATTCAAACCTGAGTTACAGTGCTGGGCCTATCTACTGCTCCTTCACTGTGTCTGGGGACAGAGAAAGATCGCTCCAAATTGCTAGAGCAGATTCTCTCCAAAACCCACAGCACTAATGTATCCGAAATGCTGGATGGCATCCAAGAACTGGATAAAGGGATGACAGTTTCTTACCTTTCACAAAACGCAGAACATTGATTTTATTAGGAAAATAAGTCATGCATTTTTCCCAGATATACAATTCATACACCACTGGTATGACCAGCAAATACCAGCTAGGAAACAGACAAAACCCTGAAGCAACAGGACCCTTGGAAGGTAATAAAAACCTCTGTTTACCTAAACATGTATACAACCCCTACTTACAAGAAAGAGTAAGAAAAAACACAGTGGGGGAAAAAAAAAAGTAACAGGGAGAACCCTAAGGAGAACAAATTACCAGAACAGAAAACTATGTATAAACAATTCAGGCCTTGATCTCTATGTGTAGTTTTAATACAGTTACATTTATTATGAGCACATGGGACGAAAATGCTTACATGGCTGCAGTTTTAACATGAACCATAAACAGTTCAAAGTTGCTATATTCAAATAGAACAGCCACACAATTCTGAGAGAAATCTGCTGGACACCAGACCCAAACATAGTCAAAGATGCTAGGGAGGATGCAAAGAGCACATAATGCAGAATAATGGGTAGCTTCCCAATTCATTTATATGTGGAAAAATCTTTTTGTTCCCCCAGTTTTTTCTCCATCTCTATTACCGTTACTATCACAAATCAAGGTTACCTTGCCACTTATAAGCCCTATTGCACAACTTGAGCACTGCGAACACAGCTCTAACTTGTGTTGCTTGCCATTAGCTCCACGAGCAAGTTCTGACAGTCAAAAATCACAGGTCCTTGCTAGTGCAAAGATGCAGCTGGCACAAAGTTTCCTTAAGAACTATTGGTACTTAAGACAGAACTACTCATCAGCAAAAAGGACAGAGGAAAAAAAAGAAGTTGTTTTAAGCAGAGCTAAATGAGGCAAGGATAGAGCAATAAGCAAGTATGAACAGTAATAGTGCGCCTAAATATACACAGTTAAAGACAGAGGAACATACTACAGCAGCACTCTGCAACTCATCAGCATTCACATCCTGATTTTCAGCATTATACTCAAAATGACCCCAATCTGCATGAACATTGGCAGAAAAGTCTACAGAGAATGAGGACACCACCTTAAACCTCCTGATGAGGGTACCTGGTTGCTGGGTAGTTTGTAGATGGCAGGAATAAAAGACACACAGTAAGGTCTCCCATCAGGGGTAAAACCCAAGACAGAACATCTCCCCGTCTGATGGAAGATCAAGTGACAGAAGAAGATGAACAAGCCGCTACTTTGACCCATACACTCAAACACAGAAGCAAGAGAAACAAAGAACTATGTACACTTTCAAATAAGGACATATATAAACAGAATCACTCACGTACTTCTACAGAAATCACTTTGTAGGTTGATCCAAAGTAACACGTTCTTAAAACTGCATATTTTTGTGTAAAATGTGGTAAAGCACACCCAAATCTCTGTTCTAGGATGTTACTACGTAACATTCACATTGCACTCTTTCCTGATGTTTTTAAAATAAGTTCAGTTTTAAAGAAAATTCCAAGTCCCAAGCAATTACTTATTATTTACTGTTCTTCAGGGCACCTCAGTGAATTCTGGAAGGGACTATGTTTGCTAAGGAATGCAAAACACTTCCCTTATGGCAAAATTCTTTCAGATAATGAAACTGCTGCATGACAGATGCTGTCTAGAGGATACAAATCATTCCAGCTGATCAAAAGAATTTTTCTTAAAGCAAATTATTTTTCATTAATTACTTTACATACATTTGACGCTTTTAATAGGTATTTGAGGCAAATTTATGTTAAAAAATATACATTCAATAGCTATTTTTATCAGCAGTATCCAGGGAATACGGTCCAAGTGACTCTACACTCACCCCATAGGCCAGAAAGAGCTCTCAGCACAGCAGTGGTTAGCAAAGTTTTTAACAGGGTTGGTATCAGTTGGCTACAAAGTAATAGTAATGGCCCTGTTCAGTTCATCCCCTGGGAACGGTGACTCGGTGTGTAAAGTTGTCTCTTTGACTGATATTAAGCCCTATGAAATAACACAAAATAAATGAAGCGTAACTAGGAAGACCGCATTCTACTGTGCACCCTTCAGGAATCTCTAAACAATATACCAGATCTCCAAATCACTAGCAACACTGGCCAGCTCTGGTTCTTCAGTGATGTTTGGAGTTTTTAATCTCAAATTTTTCAAGAAATAGGAAAATCTTGAAAGATAATTATATTAATGATAAGGTACTGATATTTACTCCAAAAATTTTTAAAAAAGGGTATTTTATTTTGCCCCAAACAAAGCACTGAAAGCTTTGAAAAATTCAGTAGTTAATGCAATTACTTAGGATGCAATTATAAACCACATTAAACTTAAAAGTATGTGAACTTTCATTCATTTATGCAGACATACAAAAATATTAACTCTGATCCAAACAGGTACAGACATGCAGAAAATAATATAATGTTTCTTTTGGAAGAATTTTACCTACATTTGTATACCACTACTAATACACCCAAATTATAACAAGACTCCTGCATGATATTAAGGGCAGATTTGCCATTGCTCCAATGCTTTAATCTGACAGAATCAGAGTATAACGCAAGACATCTTCATGGTGGAAGTAACTCGTTTGAATATTTCCAACTAGGGTCAAGTTCATCTTGTGCTATTTAAAACATGTTTAAAACATTGCTTCAGTAGAAAAAAAAAAAAATCTGTCGAACTTTGGGGTTTAAGCTGTGAGACACTGCAATCAGTAGGGGCAGTTCAGGTGGAGGGCGACAGTAGCAATGCCTAAGAGATGCCACAGTGCTCCAGCCCACCAGCAGGCCCTCCTGCCCATGGAAAACCACAGCATCTGCAAGAGCTACTCTCAGTTTGGAAGCCAGCCAGGATCAGGATGGCAAAGATGACAAAGCATGTTAGCAACAGTTTCACATTGTATCTCATTTACCTCTGTCAAAAAAAATTACACAAGTTGTTAGACCAATTAGCTATTGTAGTGATATCTAAGTGTACCAGGCTTTTTTCAGAAGAGGCAGAGGGTCTGCCACAAAACTGGAGCTACAACACAACGAAAGAGGTTAACATGAGGAAGGGAGTTATATCATTGCAACCACTAGTACTTGCTCTGTGACAAGAAACTTCAGTGTAACCCACTGAATTCTGCCAGTAGCATTCATAGCAGCAGTTAGTTCTGTTTACTTCTAAACAGTTACTCAGAGTAAGATACTAAAGGTATCTAGAAAAAACAGTGGGAGGCAGAGACTTCTACCTGTACTGCTGCCAGTCTCAAAGTTTTCCCAATACTCTGAATGTCTCTGCAATGTCAAAGTGGGAAATGCGTTTGTAAATGGTACTTAAGTACTAAAACAAACAGGCCAGCTAGAAACAGCGTGGTTATATCTACATTAGCCAGGAACAGACTAGCAAGAGCAGGTTTGTAGAGTACAATGGTTGGTGCTGAGGACCTGACTTCCACACAGTATTAAACACTTCAGACGCTCCTTTTTTTCCCCTGTGATTTCTTGAATTAGGAGATACAGCAGAAGCAGGATATATTATAATAAAAATTATTAAAACTTTTTTGAAGTGTTTCTGTTCTTCTTAATCCTCCTACTCTTCAAAAATAGTACTACTTAATCACTGAAAAATTGGAGGATTCCTCTGGAGTAATAAGTACCTCTGTCAGCCACAGACACCTCCAGGACATTCATCCTTAAATAAGTACAGATGTGAGCTAAGACTTGCATCTCCTGGCTTGTAGGTGAATACCATGTTAAATGGACTTCAAACACCTCATCGTGTCTGCTACTGTAAGCCTAAAACTGTATTGTGCTTTGCAAGCACACCACAACATATCACACTGTTCCTCCTTTAATTCAAACATCTCATTTCAGTAAGACCCTGCAAGAATGGTATTTGAAGAGAGGGAAAGATATTAAGAAATCAGCACTGAAACAAGTTTCTCTGCATCTTTATGAATTATGCATTTTTCTATACAAGACAGTAGACAAGATTAATTGTACGTATGTTTATAATCAATGTTTTCAGACTTCCAAATGTTTCCTACTCAAGTTTCCCTCTCATGCTCACCATTATGACAGCAGTGTTCCTATAAGTTTAATTTGGCTCTTCTTATATCCCTCAACACACTGCCTGCTACAGGAATAGAATAAGCAGAACAGAGGTGGGGTGACATGAGCACACATCTATTATTCCCTCTAGCTTAGCATTCTATTTCTGCAGCCTCCATTTTCTGGGAACTTAGAATTGCTTCTTGCAAACAAAAGGTTTACACAGCCAGTAAGAGACTGGTCACACAAATATTCAGCCTTTCTACTCAACTCAGTACCTACAGTGTTCAAATAGCAAGACACAGCTATCAACAAGTATTAATAGGTTTGTTAAATTGCTGTTCAGCAATTAGAAAAAATATTTCTGCCTAAGTCTTTCCAACTTCTGCTTCCATGTTGTTGAAATTTCATTTTCAATTAAAGCTGTCAACCAGCTTTATGGAAATCAAAGTTTTTAATTACACTTGGCAATCCCAAAACTGCTGTCTTATTTGGAAGAAGTGTTCTTCAATATTAGCCACCAAAAGAAAACTGATATTTAAATTCATCCCTTTTCTCATGGCATTGATTTCCCTGCAAAGTAGATGGAAAACAGGATTCTACAAGTACAGTTGGTGAAAGAAGTATCTAGAAGGCAAAAAAATAGATAGCAATTTCTACATATGCAAGTAGATTGACATCTAGTGTGAAAACACTGAACTACAAAGCCTATACTGCGTATCAACAAGGATGAATTTAAAATAAGTAAAAAAAAAAATTTGTTTAAATGATGAACCAAATCCTCCAAATACGAGCACCTTTAAATCTTTTTTCAAATAGCTACACAGTGCCAAAAACATGGCACTAGTGACTGAGGAAGAGTAACTTCTCAAAGAGAAGTGAGATGTTAGCAGTGAATCTTAAAAGCCAATGAGAGAATCAGGAAAGAGACAGGAAGGCTGAGGAGAGGAGCACAGGCTAGCTGGTCAAGCAGTTTTTTCTAGCCTTGGATAAGGGGAAGTAGAAAAGTTAGAGACAAAGGCAGAATGATTGCATGACTTGTTTTAGAGTTTATGACTGAAAAAGATCTTTAATACCTTCATTTCTGTGATGTAGGCCCAAAGACTGATGAGGAGTTGTGTAAGCAGTCTCTAGAGAACTGTGTTCTTTAGCACAACACATATAGCCGTGAAAGACAAAACCTATGTGTTGTAGAACAGATTAGCGGGATGACTATGAAAAGCCCTTTAAGATTGAACCCTAGTATCAACATCATTATCCTAGAATTCAGCTTATTAAAATACCTTTAGTCAAAGATGCTTTCATTGCTGCAATGTAATCTCAAAAGTGTTTTGTCACCTTTTTACTCGTACCAGTATCACGTCTAAGTTCATGGTAGCATTGGCAGATATTTTGGACCTAACCACATTTTTCCTGGCAGTTTCAGTCATTTCAGGCTATTTGCACCTTCTTGTCTGTAGTCATTTTGTAAAAGCAGTATCTAAAAAATAGTACCTTAAAAAGCTGACAGAAGTGCATTTGCCAACCCACTTAGGATTCATTTATTGTAACAATATTGGGATATCTCTTCTGGCCCCTGCCAAAATCTCCTCAAGCCTATTCATTTCATACCCATATGTTTAGATATTAGATGGTTTCCAGAAACTAATAGCATCAGCCTATTGCTAATATTTGTGTGATGGCCCTTGTCCATGCAGCCCCCCCTTTAGGGTCAGTGTTGAAAACGACTTTTAACAGAATACACACTTTCAGCCAAAACCAGTTTCCAAACCTCCTACTAAGAGTGGAGCTACACAGCAGCAGCTGGAGCCATTTGAGATGTCATCTGCATGTACGTTCTCACTCCAGGTATTTAGAGGCAACACTCAGCCTGCCCACCCCCATCCTTATGCTCAGTGTATGAATACACTAGATGGATCACAAACATTGCTATCTCACTTCCACCTCGCTCACAAAATTCTGGAATTGAGAAGGCCTTGAGGGAGAGGGGCAGGAGCATGGAAGTAATTATGCACAGGGACAATGCAACCCGAACATCTTGATAAGGAATTTTGTTCTACGTATTTGAGTGACTATGCACATTCACACAAGGAAGCCTTCAGGCCACACACAGTACTTAATTATTTTGCATTTAGCATCACCTAATATTACCAAACTGATAATTAAGGAGCAGTCAACAGCAGAAATGTGGTACATATAGGCATCTAAAATAAGTTACCTCCTATTAGCTTCTATATTTCCCACTATTATCCCTCAACTCAAATTTTTTTCTTCCTGTTGATTGTCTCAAATCCGAAAGCCCTGATGGTTATGTTGCATTCTGATAACCTGTTGCCCTGAGTGATGGTTAATTGCCAAAATTAATTCTTTTTTATGAGTAAATACAATTCCTTAGCTTGACACTGACTCAATATGTTAATCATTAATCAACTGACAGTTTCTAGTGTTGTAGATATGACCAAAGGCTTGTTTTTACTCAGGAAAACTTAGGACTCAAGGGAACCTCTGCACTATGAGTCAGAAGTGAGTGATGACTTCAGGATAAGCTCTGGAAATGGTAAACGCATCTGGAAAAACAGAACAAATAGCTGCTTGCTGTGCCATTTTTGCAAGGGCACAGAGCAGAAAACTGTAAGCCTACACACTGAAGTAAAACTTTCCTGACAGTAACTATACTGTACACATCAAGTCAACCAGAAAATAGTTTCTTGGCACCACTTAAACTCTACGGAGTTCTAAAGAGAAAGCTAAAAACAGTTTGCTCAATACCACAGACCTTGCCAATCTCAAATATATCCAGTTTTGCTCCCCAAGCTAAGGATTTTCAGAAACTGCAAACAAGCAGACCCTGACAAAAAAAAAACCCTATCTTGTCAATTTTTGTTTCGTGCTACCAACCCAGCAATATGAAACTAACTGGAGAAATGCCCAATAAAGATAACTACTCCAGAAACATACTGAAAACAAATGAAAATTACATATTTTTGGAACAAACAGCTCAAGTTTTGTTTTCCTTGAGTATCTGACAGATCTAGGGAGTATATTTCTTTAGATTTACTGGACTCCATTCACCACATCTTACACATTAGACATGAAATTTATAGTTCATCATGTTACTTCTAAAGCTTATTCCTACCAAAAGCAGTGTCATCTCCTCCTCACACACTACTTCTGACACTCAAGGTCCTCCTCTAGCAGCCCTACTCTGTACACATGTATTTTTTCACTGGATGCAGGCAGTTTAAACGACCACCATTTTAAATATGATAAATCAAGAGAGATGTTGCATGCAACTACAGGAAGAGAAACACAACACAAACCACAAATTAAATATACCTCCCTACACCCTAAGATACAAAGACTCCACAGTTCAAGGAAAGACTGCAGGAGATGAAGAAAGGAATACTGAATGGATGAAAGAAGTGAACACATCCAGAAGCAACACATGAGATTCTTGCTGTGGAGAATCTCTAATTATAAAGCAGTTGATATTTCATACCATACTTTATTGGTTCATGAGTGACACACAACACTATATTTTAACTTTGTTGTAAGGCTGAGACATTTCAGGCCCCCTCTCTACATTCAGATAGAGCTCTGACTGAACATTTTCCAGAAAAACAATTCGGAAGTCAGTTGAACCAGCTATCAAACATGGATTCAGGATATGCTTTTTCTTATGTCATTAGTATTACACTGGGCCTGATTAGAAGTATAAAAAGACTTAAACATATCTTGGCATTACTCGAACATAACTTTCTTTACTTTTACCATCCTTTTTTCTTTATCAGGAGAACTAGACAACAACAAAGTGTGCAGTGAACCTGAACAGATATGGCACAGAACAAGAAATACCTGGAAACTATTCCTAATACTCTTAGTATCTCCTTTTCACTAATTATTACTAATCCCACACATTCAGATTTACTGATCAAGTGCCAGAAAACCATGAGACCAACTGAAATCTTAGGAGATCTTCAAAATAAAATTGAGAGGTTTTGCTTGGCTTCAGGTTTTAGCATTATCTTAACAGTTTCAACTTTTTCCTCTGTAATATGCAAGGCTGGAAACCCTTCTTTAAAACAGAACTTCAATTCCTACACAGCAAATTTATACACCAAGCACTGGGACTTGAAAAACAAAGTATTGTCACAAAAATCTTTAGTTAGCAATGCAGTCAATGAAGACACAGAGTCATTAGTGACAAGTATTATCAGTGTGCCTGAACAGGCTTCACAAAACAGACTGTTCCTGTTATCTACAGAGTTAATTAACTGAAAACTAACCTCCCTTTCTAGGCATTTTATTTTATTCACCTACTAAAATACACCAGAAGTTATTTGCTAGAGCAATAGCCCTTTTTGCATAATTTCTTAAGTTATAACCCTTTCTCCCAAGGAATTTAATTTTTCCTTTCTTGGAAAAAAAATCCTTCCATCAAGATCCATATGCTTTGAAAAAAAACCCTTTATGAGGCTGGCTTTCTTTATTTTTAATATATCACTAGATTGCTTAAATTTCATCAAGGCAGAATTCCTTTGTCATCCAGTCACTTTGTCCCACTGTAGTGGAATAAACATAGCGAAAACTTCAACTTAAATTGCCACAAGAGGAACTTGTTTGCTGTCAAGCTGTAGTAGAGCCAGAACAACTGGGAGGGCAAAAGTGCTCATGGATTTCAATGTCTGCTGGCCTTGAGACAGCTGCTCTTTGCTATGGAAGAGTGACAGAATCAAGGACAAAAAAAAAAAATTTAGAAGTACTTGATTCTCCTGCCTATCTTACTCTTTCCTCTTTAAGCTGGTTATAGAACCAGAACTAACATTTTCTTTTATGTCAGCATTTAGAGTACTTCATCTTATGCCTTCCTCTTATGTGAACTCCATCTCATTGCTCCCACCAACTCCAAAGCTAAGAAAGAAGTCTTTTTCTAAGAAAAAGATCTTTTTGCTTACTGTATCAATAATCCTGTACCCTTAGCAGACAGCAGGCTCACAAGGTCCTGTTTGAAATACTGTCTACAATGGTAATAATGCACAATGGAATGTAAATGTAATTTTTTCTTATATACTAATTATTTAAACAAATTCTTGTTTTAAGCAAAGGTAAGAGGCTTATGTTACGCTGCCATGGACTACATTTTTGTTTTCTTTAAATATATAGCAGCTTTTTAAAAATGCTAAAGTCAGTGTGAAGACCAGGATAACAGTGTAATAACGATACAGAGCATACATTATGCTTGCCTCAGCAGGCTGGGGGGAACACGTAGCACAGCCCTTCGCATTTTGTACTCCTGTATTTAGATACGACCTTGAGATTAATTCCAAAAGCCATTGGCATGTTACACCGCTGATCCACTTTGAGAGCAGGGAGGCAGTTTGGGAGGAGAAAAGCGTTACCAACCACAATGCTCTAAACAAGTGGCATCAACATTCACTTGAAATGGACTGCGTGTTCCACCCTCCGGCAAGCCCATGTCACCTCTGTTCGTGTTCATTTCACCACTGCTAACTTTCACTTGCGGATTTGCCTAATCTTGTGACCAGCTGAACATGACAGTTCTAGACTGTATTTTAGGAGGTGTAGATCAGAGAACTTATTTCTACCTAAAGACAGCTGTTTAAAATTAACACTTGCTACATACCAGATATACTTTGACACCAATGCATTATTGGAACTGCTATAAATTCTCTGTCCTTTCCCACTTTGTCCTTCGAGGTTTTCTCTAACAGCAACAATAAGCAGCCACCTACCAGGGAAACCACCACTGCAAACAAACACTTTGCTACCCTGGAACACTGACTCACATTAACCAAAGGGACTACGTATTTACTCCCCTCAGTGCTCTGGCATTTCTGTTCCTTCTCATCATTAAAAATATTGGGTTAGACAGCACATATCACCTGGCAAAGAATAAGAAGATATGCTATTTCTGTCAAGTCCCCCATATCTCAAAGCATATGCTGTGATTTCAAGCAGGTGATGAAGCTGAGTAAGGCAAATGTTTCCCATAACAACAAGTGCTATGATGCAGTCAGGGAGATATGCACAGGCAGACCCTTGCACCGACAGAGCCCCACTACAGACACCTGGGTTCCATATTTGTACAGAAGCTATCGATTTCAAGATTAATGTCATAACTTTTGATAGCCTCATTAGCTGGAAAAACATTTGGAGCATTTTAGCAAGTTCTATTTTCAAACCGCATGGTAACACAGACCTCTCTTATGCCTTTCTACAGGGAGTCACGTTCCCAGTGACACGATCCCCTTGGGAGAAGACAAGTTTCCATGCAAGACTCCAACTAAAGCCATTAACTTCATTTTTTACCTCCATTTGGGAGGCTAGTTAAAGCACAGGCAGGAAGAGGAGAGCCAATAGCACAGCACAGCTTCCTTAGGGGCACTGTTGTCAGGGTAAAGGCATCAGGCAGGTCTCCAGTGGGAAGGATTCTTCAGTGATCCCCGCACAGGTGACAGCGCTGTCCCACCAGCTCCAGCATCCCCTCCCACATCAATCCCACACAGCAACATGGCATTTTAACTCTCTGGGCAAGGCAAACGCTGGCACCTATCCCATCAACACGCCGCTTCATGCCCGGGTCCCATATGTGCTCCATACTTGCAATTTCCATTTGTCTCCAGCAGGCATACCTTACATGCCTGACAACTAGAAACGCTGAGATTATTTTTATTAGATCACTCCCAACACAATCAAGCAAAATATTTAGCATTTCTTAGAACCTGTGGGGCTCAATGTTTAGGTTGTCAGCCTTCTACATATTTCTAGTTGGGAATAACAGGAACATCTCTTAATATTAGCTGAAATAGTAAACCAGACACTAGGTCAAATAGATTTTTGTTAGCCTAAATTCACTGAATAATTGTGACTAAACTCAGGCAAAAGAACAGCTTTCAGAAGATGAGAATAACATACAGTTTTAATAAAAGACTACAGGTCTGGTTTTTAAATGTTTATCTGTGGGTCTGCAAGTCCTGAGAAATCTGCTGTATGTACTCAAACAGCACGGCAGAGACAAATCCTGCCTGCTGTTCTGGTCCTACACCAAAACCCTTTAAAAGGATAATGAAGACAGCATCACATTTCATAAGAGATTTCCTGAATGCCTGCTGAGCTGACCTTGTTTACAAGTACTCACTGAAACGATTAATTGCTCATACGTTCCACTCCACACTGCTACGGCTCAGAATTTTCTGCCTATACTGTCCATATGGACAGGAGCCAGAAAGAAAATTTCTATGTAATTATCCAATTAATTATTATTAATGCTAGCATTTAACAAAAAAATGCCAGCTGGCATACATAACAATCACTTCACTTCTATTGTGCAAGAACTACAAAAGGCATTTGTTTTCTTATTAATAGCTATAAAATACAGACAAAGTTGAACAGTTTTGGTTTGTTTTAAACTGCAGAGGACCAGAAGGGCAAAGAGAACAGAGTGGTGAAGGACTGGACTGGGAGCCAGGAAACAACTTGAATTCAAAGTCTGCAACACAGTTCCTGTGCAATAGAGCCAATCCGTTCATCTCCGTGCTACACATTTCCATTGGTAAATTTATACTTTCTCATTATTTGGCTTTATTGCTTAATTTTACTATCTGTTCCTTGGTAGTAGGAATCTCTTATAACACATTAATAAGCAGAATAGAGTCCTTACTGACTAAAGCCTATAATTTTTTTCTTTGCATTGTTTAACCTTGGGGGGATTTTGAGAGAAGAAAGCGATGATTTCTTCTGAACCTAGCAGAAACCCACTGCTCCAGCTGGCCCAGAGAAATCAACTGACACAATAAGGCAAGAGTCTTTTGAAACAGTCCAAATGCAGTTACTGGAAACTAGATAAAAGCATGCTATACCCTGAAATTTAGAGCAAGGTATTATTCTTCAGTGCCTTATTGACTTTAACTCACCAATGCACAGAACCCCAACAAGTTAAAGGAAGAAACCTTGTTATAACGATGAGTGCAGGACTGGCTATAAGCAGTCCCACACCTCCCTCTCAACTCCACCACAGATTTGCTGTATGAGACTGTACTGATGCTGCTCTGTGCCGCAGTTTATGTACAGCATAGGAATAATCCATATATAGCTACTCAACAAAATTGTTTCCAATTTTAATTCACATTTTTGCTGTAACAGACAAGCGTTTACCAAAATTTGCCTCAGCACTTATCCTAAACATACAGAATACCTTCACAGCTATCAACTTCAGCACCATTACAATAGTATAAACTAAACATGAACTCTTTTTTTGAAGTTACACTATATTGCCACTGATGTATTCATGACATAATTAACTACAATAACAGCATCAAACACCCCCTAGGCTGGGTAACAGTAGGTCCTGACAGCTGAACTTCACACAAAACTGTTGATGTGTTGTGTGAACTGGACAATACAGAAATCCATCAGATCTTGGTCTTCAGGGGATCCCGATACATATCCCAACATCCCTGGCACACTTATACAAAGCACTTGAATCTTCAAACCAAGCCAAGATGTATCTCATTTCACTCATGCTAATATTCAGCACTTTCTCCCTTAATTGAGAGTATGTAGCAGTTGGAGGAAAGCTGAAAGCACAAATACAACTGTGTTAGCAGGGTTCATCGCTAGGACAGCCATCATTCAATCAGCTTTGCTCTCCCTAGCAGGTCTCACACAACACACCGTGGGGATTACTGCCGAGTGTTCGTGAGGGCAGCAGGATAATATATTACAGCAATTCATGCTCTAACAAAAAGATCTGGAAAAGCAGCCAAATGGGCAGCCATCATTTTGCAAGGCATCACGGGAGCCCTGTTTGCCTGAACTTGTGCAAAGCTGACCACATCCTAGCTTTTTCCAAACATAAGTAGACATCACATGAGTGATGTCTGTGACAAACAGCAGGGAACAGCAAATGTGTGCTCCTGTCGCTGAAACTGAGCAATACTGCTCAAGCAGCTTCCCAGCCAAGTAGGGAACAGCACATGCAACAGCAAATCGCAGCAGCACAAGTCAAAATTCTATCTGTGTATATACTCCCAACCACAGACAGGTTACAGGTGTGATTCACTGGAAAACAGGCAGCTGATCTAAGAGTTTGAACAGATGCATCTCCAAAAGGAACTGAATTTGCACTCCAGCAAAGTGGTTTTCATCAGAATACTCTGCCAGTTTGTCTATGAGGCTGCTGGGGAGCCTGAGCTTTCAAAGTTCACAGCCCCAAGATAGTTGCGCTATGCAGACTTGCTCAAGACCAATCTTTCCAATGCTCCTGGCTCTGCAACAGCCTCTGCAGAGCTCCCTTAGGGCCAGAGTCCTTACAGCCCCCTGACTGACAAGGAAGATCATGTTTCCAGGCTCCAGCTCCTGGATCCACAGTCTGCAAAAGCCGGGCAGGTCAGGGAGATCTCAGGCTGACAGCAGCCAGCTGCTCTTCTCCATCCCTCCTAGAATACAGAGCCAAACCATCGCATTTTCCTAAACTCTTAAAGATCTCCTCTGCAAAACACTGAGCCATCTAAATTTAAAGAAGTTTTTAAACCTACACAGACTGACAGTGGGGCATAGCTGTGCTGTCTGAATAATTCCTACCTTGAAATCTAATTTCAAGGAATGGCTTATATTATACAATGAGCAGGGCCAGAGGCTCAGGATTAGCATTTGTACAGCAAAACAGCATTTCAGGTGAGTTCCTATATGGTAGATAAAACATGCTCAGATCCAAAAATGTGACTGAAATCTCATTTAATGACTGCTGGGAGATTTGTGAGCTGGAATAGATTGGGTTTGTTGCTCCAGATAGTTTTTTTTTTTCTATTATATTAAAAATCTATGGCTTATAGAAGCAAAAAAGGAAGAAAAACTATTTGCCCAGGACCCTCTCCCATCAGAATGGTCATCAGGAGTTCAAGGGATCTTTTCCAAACATAATATCAGCTGCCCATTTGAAACCCTGCTTTTCTTTCATTAAGTTCTGAATACTTTCCAGACTTTTTCCAGACTGATTGTCTTTGTTCCTCTAGCAGCGGGGAAACAAGCAGGAAGAGCCCACAGCATCACAACATCGGAGCACAAGTCTGAACACCAGTGGAAAGTACTTAAGGTACACAAGCAGAGTATTCATTATAGATTAAAACAGCCGGCTGTTTCACCCCAACTATAGAGAAAACATCAAAGAAAACCAGCTTTGAAAAGAAAGCTTCTAATCCAGTAACAGAGTGAATACAGTAAATCAACTTGAGAGCAAAAGGATGTCAGACCAAACCCAGCATCTTCTCCAAGTTTATATAAATGATTCTCTGTAAAGAGACTTCAGTATCCCCTTCAGAGGGGCCACATAAAACAGAAAGGCAAAGATACAGAAAGTAATATTAACTCTGCAGGATAGCTGGTAACATTCAGCATAGTTCAAGGGAAAAAATCTCAGGGCACCACATTAAGCAAATAAACACTATTTCCCTGGAGCGTAAGACAAGGGAGAGGAAGAAGGAGCTGGGAAAAAACAACAAGGTAAAATTGAGTTATATATTATATAATGAAGTTACCCAGCAATACATTTTTTCTACTGCTGCAATGCACTAATAGTGGCAGAGAGAAGAGCAGCATCAGAAGCAAATTTGATTTTTTTTCCTCTTGTTGGCAAAGGGTATATCTTATGTACACAAGTGTGAAACATACTCATCTTCTATAAAAATATGGTAAATAAACTGAGCACAGCTTGCCCATGAATCAAATCAGTACTACAGTAATTTGTGGAATAAACCAAGCAGGTATCTCAGCAATATAAAAAGGCTTCAGAGTTCTTTCCCCATAAAACAAGCTCTAATTAGCTTCCTCTTTCTTTCTGGCTATCTATGCAGTGTGGCATAAGTAATAAAGATTTTGCTTAAAGGCCTAGATTCACCTAGCTAATTAAGTGCTTAAATCCTAGAGAGATGATGCTTTTCCAAGTCAGCATTTTTACCACCAGAACATTGGTAAGATCAGTAGTAGCAAGATTCATAGGATACGTGCACAGTTACACTGGTGAATTCAGAACTAAATGAACTCCACCCACCCAACACAGGATTCATGGTGAACTATCTGCCCCCTCCTTTGTGTGCTGTCCATTTGGACAACAAAATCTTTGCATTCCTATGGAAGAGCTCCTGCATCTGGTACTAATACAAATGATGTAATGCATCTGAAAAATATTCCCTCCTGATTTCTCACCAGAAGCAAGGGCTACTACCAGCTTAATCCTGAATCTGTTTGCCTTGTTCATAACCCTTGTTTTGGGAACAGCAGCAGCATTCTTGTAAAGGTCTTTTCATCCTTACATTACGCAACCTTAATATTAGTTTAATGTTGCCTTCTCCTGTGGATTATAAGCACAAATCTCTAGACTCAGAATAATACTCTTCATCCCTCTAAGATAGAAAAGTGGTCATAACAGGCTTGTTCCCTACTTACTGGACTATTAATCTTCAAATATAATCAGCACACACAAAAGGAAAACAAACCCCTTCAGCCATCAAGTGGGAAGATCAGAGAACAAAACAGACATTATAGCGCACTGTAGTACAACTCATTTCTAGTCTATCCTCACTTTTGAATGCTTGGCTTTACAAATTCAGTAATGATCTTTTAACATTGCTCTGTACATTTAACCTCCATTTTTAGACCAGTTAGCTGAATTCTCTTCCTTCTCAGTAAGCTTCTGTAGGTTAGAACATTAAGTGGACACCCTTAAACGATAAGTTTGTATAAACAGTGTTAGTTACCCTTTCAGCATACAGAATATTTGTTAATTCTTATGCTTCACACTTTTCAGAAGGCAAAGATCCACTACGATATCCAGCTACAGCGTAGGTACCCCTGGCTATTTCTTGGTTCACACTAATGTCAATTAGTGCCTACTGAGGGAGAAACATCAGAATTCACATGAAACCAAACCAAAAATTTTCATACCAGAATTTATATCATACTTTTGGCACGGTGTTCTGGGCAACACTGAAAAAAGTCAAAACCATCCTACACAATCTTTGTGCCTAATCTGCTGAAACACATTAGCCTTAAGCAATGCAGCATAAAACACATTTTTAAATGCCCCAATTTATTTCAGTAGAAAAAACACTTCAGAATTTGAGGTCAAAGAAAATGCGTTTGAATAAAAAAGGCAAAACAAAAGATTACATTTCTGAAGTTGTTCTTTAAGAACCACATTAGTTGTTTTTTATTTTCAGAACTTGTTTGAAACATCACATGCAAGCTGTGGCCAAGATGCCTGTATATAAACTGGAGTTTATATACAATCGCATGTGTGCAATCCACGCACACGAATAAATTCAGTCTCACCAGCATCCGAGTCTTTTCTACATAGGAAATTATAACAACTTTCTCAATTTCCTTTCCGTTATGTTTATGCAATTTGATATAGGCACACATAAGCAAGCTCTGCCGCGCGCCAAGATGACTGGAAGCCACAGAGTATCACTGGTGAAGCACTAAGCTCAAGCTAGAAAACCCTGCTGAGAAGCAAAGTACAGCAGCTTAGGTTCACTGCCATGAAAACAGAGTCCCACAGCTTTTGGCTGCTTCAGCAGGGGCAAAGGAAGACTGTGCCTCAGAATGCAACACAGACATTGCCTCAGCCATCTTGACAGAGTAAGCCATGTTCGATAGGAAAACATTTAGAACCTTACATCACTCACGTATAGTTTTATTTCATACCACAAAAACCCAGGCAGCTTTGTCAAATATAGTATCTGTAATAGATTTCAAAGAAACCTACACTTTTCAAGTACATGCTTTTATTTTATTGATGATTACAAATTTGCTGCCAAAGATCTATTTTTAACTGTGTACACAGTGACTCCCCTTGATAAGCTGGAGTACAAAAGCTTCTTAAAAATACTAGTTTAAACTGATCTTTTACTCATTAGTGTTTCTGTAAATGTTGTGTTAGAGCACTGAAGACATCTAGAACATTCTTTCTTCAGCACAAAAAGCCAGAATAATGGCATTGAACTGTTCCGCATCCTACGTATCAGTAACAAACTATTTTCACTTTCAAAATATCAAAGCATTACACATGGTCCCAGTAATATCAACTATAAAGAATGCATAAATGCTTAAATTGTTCAAATGAATAAGGCTTCCAGTAGAAATGACACATCTTACTGGCATTTGTATTTTGAAAACAGTCTCCTAGAAAGCTCAACCAATCCTGCACAGAATTGCTCTAGAATAGTTACTGTGGTTTAATTAAGAAGATTAGAGTCAAAATAAGTTTCTTGATTTTTCAGTGTGCATCTAAAAGACACATCGCTCTTCTAATTATGCAAAAAAATCCCTAAATTGCGTGTCCAGACAACAGTTCTACTTGCCTGTGTTTATAGCACAATCCAATACAACCTTGCAATCCTACTTGCTTTTAACTGCAACAGAGATTTGAGAACTGAATGTTATCACAGATAGTCATCAACTAAGCAAATGAAAGTCTGGAATTCTGTAGAAAATTAGGACTTTGTATATTAACACTGCTAAAGGACTTTGAAGCATTAATGAAGCAACATCCCTGTGGAACCATCACTTCCAAAGAGGCAAGGCACCAGAGAGACATAGTAAAAAAAAAAAAAAAAGTTAAGCACCTTGCCCAAGATCACATACCAAGTTTTCCAAGACACTGTATAGACTAACACTTCTTATTCCAGAGGCACAATTCCAGAAATTTGGTCCTGTTTAAATGCAGAGATAACATCTGGTAGATACTCTATAAACATAAAAGGAAAGCAGCTTTGTGTCTTCTCTGTATCTAACATTTAAAACAATATTACCATGCTCACTATTAATAAGAACAGGAGACCAGGTATGTATGAGAGGCCTGCAGCACCTTTTTTTCCTTTATAGAGACCTACAAACATGCAAAGTGTGGAACACCTTAATATTTTCATGAACAAAAGGAGTCATACGGCTCCTAAAGCAAACAGACATTTCTGGCAGCTTCAGCAGGAGCTGGAAGGAAGAAACATTCTTCACTGAATCAATTCAAGCATCAAATACCATAAGCTGTTGAGAGGTGCCTCCCTCCCCCCAACTAATGAAAATACCTCAGTAGACTTGTGTTCATGGTATGAGACTAAACTATAACATGTATTTTAGAATATTAGCTGTGAGAATTAAACACTGCCCTAACTTAGCAACCTTAAGCATCAATGCAAACGTGATCTTCAACAGGAACTTTTGTTTTATTCTCAAAAGTGACTAAATTGCTAAGCCTGCACTCCTTCAAAAAATCTGATAGTCAGAAGGTGAAAACATGAGGAGTAAGCTCTAATAAGACAGTATTCAGTAAATCCTAATTAACTATTTGTATTATAAGCTGACATTTAGCATAATTTGTTAAAGTATTTTTATCAAAATATGTTACTATGAACACTTCAGTGATCATAAATGGAAGCAGACACTTTATAAAGAACGCCAGTTCCACTGCACTACTGCAGATTCACAGGGACTGTTAAAATTAGTAGATTAAAAAAATCTACAAGGTCATACCATACAGCTATCTTTATACCCCAGCAGAAGAAATGGGGGTGTGGAAAGCATTCTTTTTGCACTATTCCATATCCAGAAAGACATAAGCGTGGTTAAAAGCTTTAGTGGTTTATGGTGTTTCAAATTAAAGAACAGTGACAATCCAGCACAGTCAAAAGGACAGGACCTGTGCCAGGAGTCCATTTCTATTTCTGGCTCTGTCACTGGTGGGCTGCATGACCTTCAGTGGAGAGCTACACCTCTTCCTTCAACCACTCTTGGTCCACAGGGAGAGAATTGCCTTTTGCTGTGCCCCTAAGTGACCAACAAGAGGGGACTTCACTACAGGGCAGTCGGCACTGCTGTAAAATATGAAATAGCAAGGGCAGAACAAGGATAAGCCACCAGGCCTCCAGGTTTGTGTTGGAAGCATACAGCTCTCTCCTGCAGCTAAGTGTCAGTAATACCTTATTGGTTTTATTCTCAGAAACCAGTAACAAAAAACTCTATCTTCTGACTTACCTAACCCATTCCTTGTCTTTGCAACCAGAGTACAGTGCTACAGTAAACTGTAATTTAACAGTAATCTAGTTTTGAACTGCTAAAACTCCAAAGAACAAGGTTTAATTCCTTTCTTTTCCAGTTTGTCATCAGTAACATTAAGTAAATTTAATTTACAGGACCAAGCTGTGAGCCTGCATAGCTTACATAGTTCACAATTTAGCCTGTTAATTTTAAGCAGTAAACAAATAATCATAGATATGAAATTAATACCTCAAACATTCCGTATGAAGAGAGATGGTCACATTTACCATTATACTAGCCACAAAGATTATAGTTTAACACAATTTAATTTTCCAGTATAGGTTAGTTTTACCTTTAAACAAATAAAAATAAAACCAAACTAAAAAACCTGAACTTGTGTACTTGGACCCACAGTGAACTATAAAAATCCATCGTATTTCTTGTCATGTCTGCTACTGAGACACTGAAATACTGTAAATCAGCTTCAGCAGTGATTAATGTAAAAACTGTACTTCATTACAATCATAAATGAGAACACATCCTAACCATTTTTCACTATTTGCATTTTAGCAAAGTAAAAAAGAAAGCTTAAAGAATGCAATTTTAATTTCCCTCTCCCCTTTCCTTCAAAATATATCACTATCAGCTTCCCAAGAACAGCACATCCAGGAACTATTTCAGCCATACTATTATGGCATATAGCTGCCTCATTGACAAGGCACAAGGTAAACATTAAGTGCTCTGTATCAGCGCAGATGTATTTTTATAGAAAATCAGCATGGCAAAAAGTGTTAGTCCTCACAATTTTATAAATGTTTTCTGTAACACTGGAGCATATAGTGACCAGTGTTCTTTGTGTGATCAACCTCAAATATAGGAGATGCATTTTTGTATCTGTATGCTTTTCTAGACATGTGGGATGTTAACGTTCACTTGGCCTACACATTCTTTGATCAGATAAAAGATACAATGGAATTTCAGCCAGTGTGTTCATTAAACATGGCTAGTAATTAAATCATTCCAGTAATAAATTTTTACAACTTTTTAATAAATACAACCCTGAAAATGTATACCTAGGAATTTGGAGCCTATTTTGAGAACAACTGTATTCATCTTTGAGTAGGCTGTGAGAAACTCTTACCATTATTCAATTTGTTTTAGAAGTAGTTGTATGAAGATGGTCTAATGATCTCTTGCTAAATCCCCTCTACCATGTTTGACCATAAACTTGGTTTCACCCCCCCTCGGTATTTCACTTCCACCTCAATGCGCTTATCCCTCTGACATTCTCCTCTCCCACGCTAACAGATTTCAGAATTTTCCTTCTATCTCTAGGACCAATCTCCTACAATGTTTTTTTTTTTTTTCCCCTATTACAGCACACCTTTGGTTACTGTATCATGCTGCCTCTCTGCCCAATAGACATAAAAGTATCTTTGGAAGGTTTGCACCTTTCCTGCTAGTCTGATGTTACTCACCACTTCTTGAATCTACTGATACCCAGTCTGCAGTCACATTATTTTACAGATCACCTGTTGCTAACCCAAATTGACTTCCATATTCTGTCCCAAATCCATCGATGTTCCCAGCCTCTCTGAACTTTTCACTCAACTGCCTTTGTCTTCTTTTCAAGAGTAGGCTTCTGGGTATACCGCAGAGATCTCAAATATATCTAAAACCCTAAACCACTTCCTTGTCTGTACAAGTGTCCCCTGCAGATTCATTTCTACCATTATGCCTAGGTTCATGTGCAAAGAAGTGTTACAGTTTCTTCTCCTAAATAACATTTAGATTGAGCTGAAAATTTTTTAAAATATCCTTTTAAGATGGAGACAAATGTCAAAATACAGACTAAAAAACTATTCAATTTATATCTCAACATAAATTGAGTATTAAGATCTAGATTTTTGCTCAAGGAATCCAGTCATAGTCTAAATATGAAGGGGTTTTTTTACTAGCATTTAGTTCCATTTCATGCCATCATGGCTATTCTCTGCAAACAATTAAAAAATTATATTGAAGAAAAAAGTATTTATTCAACACCAGGAATCTTGGATACACCTGACCAATTAAACAGACAGAATGACACTTGCAATAGTAACTAATACAGAGCTCCCTTCTCCCCTTTCACGTGGTAAAAATTTCAATTTTTCTATGCAGATACACACTGAAGTAATTTTCAAGTCTTGTATCACTTATATATTTAATATTAATTCTTCGTAACTGACCAATATTAAAAATTAAAACATCCAGATTAAATTAGCATTAATTTACTAAAAACAATTTCCAAGACAAGCAATCTATATTTAATATCATGCCTTTCTACAAAGACGGGGAGAATACTTACTATGCTGTTATATACTACTTGTGTCTAAAAAACATCCTAAGATTTTGCATCTTAAAGTGTCACACTGATTTGAAATCTTTGATTTTGGGAATAAATTCTGAACTTGGCAACCTATAAGAGTCTTACCTTCTTTTTTTAATGGATAACTAAGTAATATGTCATCATTCAAAGTTCAAAAAATTCTCATAGGAAAGTAATTTCTAGCCTGTCAATGCAAGTTGCTATGGCAACAACCACAACGACTACAAAGGCTCTAACCTTATTTAAGGAATAAAATGGAAAAAATATCACAAGATACTATAATGAAAAACCCTGTACTGTAAGTCTTCCTGAAAAAAGAAACCAAAGAACTACCTCCTCTACCCCATTTAACGATATCTGGGCTGGCAAAAAAAAGCCTTCGGTTTACCATAAAACCTTACGTCACTATGTTTTAGAAATGCTGCAACTCTGCTTTTCTTGTGACTTTAGTATTCTTTGGCTTACAGACAGGTAAGAGACTGAAAATAAGCTTTTAGTATCTGAGGATAATAGGTGTTATCTATGTGGAGCAGTAGCAGCAAACAAGACTATAAAATACAGTAGGGAAAAAGGTAGCGAAGAAAAAGATGGATTCTACCATAACAGCCTAAAAATAGATGCACTTCAAATGAAGCATGTATAGTTGAAAGTATCTACAGAACAAACAGCTCCATCTAGAGGTTAAAAAGTAAGGGATATTAAAGCAAGCTTACAGGTAAACGGTTCTCATGACTTCCTAAAAACACCTTGTAAAATGGTCTGTAAGATCTCCCAATTGAAATAAACTGGTTTCAAAATACATTATGTAGAAGTCACCTGATCTTTGAGAATATAGAAGTTTTCATTAAAAACAAGCTGGAGACAAATCTTGAAATGAAAATACCTAAAATGAAAAACTGCTCATTCATACCTTAAGCTTCTTGCATTTCAGTGAAATTCACGCTGAAACTCTAGCCTCAGGGAACTCCATAAATTTTGCCAGTTTTCAGCATATTCAAGATTTCACCACCACAGGATGTAAATCAAAGTCAGCCTCCCTGCACCACTTCAACAAAAATTCATACCCATGTTCAACACTAAGTGAACGGTCCAATAAGGAATAAAACTTCTTGCACATGCAATACTTTCAGGCCCCAATCCTTCGTACTTACCTATCATTTTCCACTTATTTCTGCAAGAGTCAGAATGGCCCTGGAAGTTGTTACATGCTCCAGAGCAAACTTCATTTTGCACATCATCTTTCAAAGTAATTAATCATAATCACATTTTATGTCTGCAGGGAAACAACTGCTTCCCATGTTCTAGGACAGAATCCAGGCTTCAGCACACTGCCTGAGAAACACCACCAGGCTCAGGTAAAAGAGGCCAGTTCTTTTCCCGGGCAGGATGGGAAGGAACCAAACCCACAGCCCACTGCCTGCATGAGCAAACACTCTTCTGTTCTGCATCTGCAGCAGTAGCTGCTGCTGGATAGATATATCCTGCGCTAGCAGATACGAAGCCTCTGGCTGCCTTCCCACACTTCATCCCTCAGTTCTAATGCAATAAAGTTGTATTTGACTACCCATGACTCTCCGAAGATCATCAGTTACCTGGCCAGCTGATTTTCAAAACAGATCTTCTCTAACATGCTCTCACCTCACTAGAGGGCTTTAAGTACGGGTGGACAGTCATACCTCCAACTCTCCTGCTTTAGACCTTATTTTCTCCACTTTATACTGGTTCTGGTCACTCTCCATCTAAACTCCACACATGCATTACAATGATGCTTAAAATAGATCACCAGCACCATCCTCATAATTCCTCCCAGATTATATTTTACCCTTGCAGCCTGCATATAAATCATATAAAGGCATTGTTTCTTGAGCCTGTACCGGACGCTTCCCAGCTGTGCCTCACAATACAAAGAACGTTACAAAATAGAATAAAAAGGGTCAGAAAATCAGGAGCAAAGGACTGCTGCTGGAAAACCATTGGGTTAGAGGTCTGCCGCATTACTGCTCCAGAACAAAGGCATGCTCTGTTATTCACTCCATGCTTCTGGTAACATTGAATTGCCTCATGGTGTTTTTCCCACATTTTTTATACTTCTCCTATCTTTATCCTCCTCTCAAACCCTTACCCCTCTTTTCCTCCCTCCCATATTGCTTTTTCTATTTACCGGTTCTAGAAGTGTACTTTCTAATGGCATCCCTACTCTCTTTTTAGCCTATGTTCTTGATTCTATTTAGCATCATTAAAAGATAAACATTGTTTATGATAGACCAAAATACCCCTTCTACCTCCCCCTAAAAAATACTAACATTAACAAGCCAGAACCAGTAAAACAACTGACAAATCATTTTATTACCATTTATGTGATTTTTTTAAGAGTCCAAGTGCTGCACCTCTGAAAGTCAGGCTATTTTGTGCATAAAGTTTAATTTGGAAACTTATGCAAGTGTGAAAATACCTGTCCAAAAGACACTGCACAAACTATTCTCGAAAGATTTCCACAAGATAACACATTGTTCCAGTATTTGAAATAACACTCACCAGGAGCCTTTCTTGAAATATCTTACAATATTGATTCATATACTGTATTTCTCCAAAAAGTATTCAATTTCTCCAAACTTTTAAGGAGTGCCATACACATACAGTCTCTTAAGTTCTGAATATCTACCGAATACAAACCAGAGCTTGCACAGGAAGCTTATGCCAGAATTTCCTCCTGATTATTTATCACAGTTTGAATACAAATGTTTAGGATTACTGGTTTATATTAATTTGCCACAGCAGAAGCAAGCCTCATTTTGTTTTTATTTAATACAGCATTTTAAATAACCCTTTAATCTAGAACACAGTATTATGAATTCCTAGGAACCATGACTCAGCATTACAAAAAATGATGTAAGCTCTGGAAAAAACTTCAAAAACTCAAATCTATTTTGATCTTCTATTAACATGTACTAGCAGAGAGAAATAAGGGCCTTTCCAGGTAGCTTTTCATATACAATAGCTCCCTTTTCATCTGCAAGTTCACCAATTTGGCCAAAAATAAACTCACTACCTTTTCACTCTATCAGAGCACACACAAGGAGCAAGGCAAAGTGAACTGTTTCCCCTTCAGCATTGTACTCTAGAATCTCCAATTTAGTAATACACGCATACTTCAAAATCATACTTCAACTGCAGCATCGCAACATTATTCCCGTATCAGAGGAAATCAATGATTTCGAGCATAAAAGGAAGAAGCAGCAACTCAAAAGATTTTTTTATTTCCTCTGAATATCAGACACAATATACATGAAAAGCTTCAATTTTTTTTTAGGTTGCAATCCAGCTTGCTGACCCTGGTTAAAATTGTATAACAATGAAAAATTAAAACTTTTATTTCCTTTTGGAATAGTCTGTATGCCAACACATGTTTGAGAAGAAGCCTAATCTTTTAGTCTAATTTTGCAGCTCTACTGCAAGATCCCCTGTTACACACAAACTTTCTGGTGTTGGGGTAAGTGCAGCTTCCTTTAAATCCCATCAACACAGATAATAGGAAAGGGAAAAGGAGGGATGAAAACACTGCATTCTGCAGCAATCCTAGTTCATGCAGATACAAGAAATACCAGGAGCTAAGCTGTGCTTTCACTTAAACCTGCTTAAGACATCAACTGACTAGAAATTTTTAAGTGAAAAAAGTACTCCAACAAATAGAAACCAAATCCTGATTTCTCACACGTTCATTTTCGGTGTTCTAAATTAAGTGGAGAGATGGTACCAGGATACTAAATTTAGAAAATATTTAGATCAGGCCATTAACAAAGGTCTTCCAGAAAACAAGCATAAACTTGACCTAGGAAACAACCAACCAATGTTTCTCTGGCTTTGTAAATGTTCCGCAGCCCAAGATAAGCAACCTAATGTTAAGCTCAAGACCAAAGAAAATTATTACAAATACTTCTGTCACATTAGATAATCATATATAAATCTCTTCACCAGAAAGCGTAACACTTTTCTCTGCAAAAAGCCAACTTTAAAGTTCAGCTTTGAAGCAAGTCATGTATTGGAAAGTGCCAGCAGAATTTGCACTAATAATTGTCCATCCATAATAAAGCTTACAAAGGAAAGTTTTACCACCGCTCAGTCTTTGTTGAGAGTACAAACCACTGAAGGATTTTTAGGAACTCCCAACAATCTCCCTATATACACTTGCAAAAAATGATAGTTGGAAGCAACTGAATTGGGCTTTGTGTTTTTCCAGGCATCATTTCCTCAGAGTGATAGCTGTAAGCATTTGGAAATTGGCAGTTTAACAAAGAAAATCATATCCATTCTTTTAAAGACACCAAAATATTTCAAAATTTATTTCCAGATGGTAGAGACTACAGGCCTTTGCTGAAATGTGTATTAATGTATTCATTTTTTTTTAAATCAGAAAAAAATCATACTTAAACCCAGTTTCCTTTGAACCGATTTAAGCACAGGCTGTGCAAGCATTTCAAGAAGTTCTTCAGTCTGTTTCCTTAGAGTGTTGTTTTGCAGAATTAAAAACCAGATCTGTGCTCACATGTATGAATAAAGGCTTTTTCTTCATTTCACAAGAAAATAACGTGTTAGGGAAATACACTGACAAACTGTGTGACATTAGAAATTAAAACTGGCCAATACCACACACTATTTTTAAAGCTTACCTTCTTTTAAGCTGTAGAAGAGTTTATCTCCTCAACTCCTCAAAACCAATTATTGAAAGTACTGTTGCATTACTGACATATAAATCTACTTGTCACTTTGGATTAAAAATGTTTCTGTAAATGACTTTAAGACTAAAAAAACCACCAAAAATACTTACATTGCATTTACTTTATCTTCTGGACCCTGAACTTGGCCCGTAACAGTTCCTTTACTGGTATTTTTAACCCAGCCAACCACTCCTAATTTCCTAGCTTCCTCTTCTGTGTACTGATTCAAAAAAATAATGAAAGAGGACAGTCAGTGTCAGCACGTACACCACATGTATACCACTTAAACACCCACTTTCATTTTCATAGCTTTAAGACCTACACTTAAAAAAATCCATAGATGAGGCTCATACTTGGGCATTAAGGTATTCCTGTCAGCTCTGAAGTTGCAGCAGAAGCAGCCAACTTTTGAACAAGAATAAGATTTAACATCTACATGATAAATGCATGAGTTAATTCCCACTTCCATTTTCACAGCTTTTAATACTTTTCTTCAAAAAACCCATACATATGATGGCTCCCACTGAGACATTACACTGCTCATAAGAAGTCATCTTCCTCTTTGCTTTATCATATGTACATGCATAGAAGCCTTCTGATGGTGTGAGGCTTTTTTTCATTCACAGGGAGGCTGAAGACTTGCTCCCCTTATTTCAGGAACTTTTAACACAATTTTGACCACAAAGGACTCTACTAATCCCACACCACTCCCTTGTACCTACTCTATTCCTCCTATAGCTCCTATTACTGCTCATTTGCCTCTTCAACAATCACAGTGCCTAAACTCCTTAAATGTGCTACATGTACAAGCATCATAGTTCCTTTTTTCCAGTTTCATTTTAAATCCTTTCCACCTGCCTTTCACCCCTTAAATTCTACCCCCAGCTGCTGCATTACTACTAAATAATAGCAGCAAAGGTCATAATCTAATTATACTGTTCTTCTAATATTTTTGCAATACCACAACAAATTATGGTTTCCCAGCTATTCACTTCCCGTGATGAAATCAGGAACTTTCAAGTACCCTGTTTGAGGTGGTTGGGGTTTTTTTTTTAAACTTTATTTTCTGCCTTTTATGCACATATGAAATATACGCATGGTTTTCATAATTTCTCTCTGAAGACTGAAGTGGTAGAGAACAGAAAGCCTGTTTTGCAGGAATCCATTAAATTTTTGTTCCATGTAGGACAATAAAAACACTATTAGCCAATACACAGTACTTCATCAATAGCAAATTTATTTACATTAAAAGTACCTCCTCTGTTTTTGCTTCTTGCGTGTTTAGTAAAGATGTGTAAGACTACATGACCCATGTTTTTATCTTGTATTACAGAACATCAGACTGATGGCTCTAACAATAAGATCTGAGAGTTTTCAATTCATTTTGATGAGAAATAGCCAAAAAACATTTTAGAGTATGTGCAGTAATACCCAAATAATAAATAATTAAATTCAAGACATACTGTATTGTAATCCTCTATCCATTTCAATTTTGCACTATTTCACAATACATATAAACTATGCATAAAAAACTTAAGTCTAATATTAAGCATGGCCCACTAATTTCAGCCAAAAAACTGTTCTTATTTGAAATGTCCTCTTGTTTCTTGGGTTTCTGTGAAATGCAAAACTACCTGCTGCATGTTCAGAGCTGGTGGAGACATTTGGCTGGGATATGAGCCACAGATCGCATGTTTCTAGCACATTGTTACAAAGAAACACAATAAGCTTCTTTAAATACTGGTACTATAATTGCCATTAAAAAATTAAACTGGAACACATTGTTCCAGAAGCTAATATCAAGATCTTCAGATCTAACCTTTGTAAAGGTTAACATGTTATAATGCTCTTGGGGCTGTTTTATCACAAGTAATCCAAACAATCTTTAGATACTATACAAACAAGCAACACATTAGTAAGCTTTTAAAAATCCATTTTAATACAACAGTAATATAAAACAATTTTTTTTCCTTTTAAATCCACTTGCAATACTTAGCCAACTAACCTAGAACTCAAAACAGCAGTTGGATATGTTTACACTCTACAGACCTGCTGCTGTATTTTTAGCACTGGAAATACTATACTGTAAAGTAGAACTGGTAAATCAGACATTGCCTTACCATCCTGAAACAAACACCTAGAAAAGAAAGAAAAAGACATTAAAATAATTTGAAAGAATATCACTTCTAGGAATTTCACTTAATATAATGTTAGAGTAAACTGCATACAAGTCATCTGTGGTCTTTTCTTACAGACATTTCAGAGAGCAGTTATGAAATTTTAACATTGGGCAAACTCCACAGAACTTGTGAACAAGCTGGCCTTAAACCTTCCCTTGGACAAAAAAAAAAATTTCATTTACGCAGTGAGCGCACGTAGCTTTCTCTAATGAAGATGCCGCAGTATGGGAATTGCCTTTGCCTTAATTTTCTCTTCAAAGTTTTGCTGCCAACCCGGGGCGGGGGGGGGGGGGGGGGGGGGGGCATTCCCACAGAACCGCGCTGACAGAAGACGCGAGTATAAACGCGGCTAACGGAAAGTGCTTTTGACAGAAGAGGGAGGCTGTGCTCCCCGGGGAACCGGGCGGGCCTTACCGTGGCCATATTTACGACCTTTTTTTTTTTTCCTCCCCTTCCCTTTGGCGAGGAGGCGGCGGCCGCTCCCGCGCCCCCACACGACGCCGTCGCCTGAGGCGCCGTCGCCTCACTTGGCCTCGCGCGCATGCGCGGCCCGCCACAACCGCCGCGCCCCTCGCCCCCCGCCCCTTTCCCGAGCCCATTTTTACCTTGCACTCGCCCAAACACTTCGTAATCCACCGACTTCAGCGCGCCGGAGGCCTTCGCCAGGGCAGACATGGCGACCGCGTCGGCGAAGGGAGAGCCGCTGTCGCGTCGTGCGCTGCTCTGCGGGCCGCGGCCGAGCGGCGCCCGGACGGGAGCGCGCGAGGCTCAAGCTTCCCGCCTAAGCGGCCGCCTCACGCAGAGCCGCTCCGGGGTGGCGGGGGGCGGACGCCCCGAACCGGGTCCTGACCGGGGCGGGAGCAGCCGCCGCTCGGGATCGCCTCTCCCTCCGTCAGGGACGCGGCCCCACCGCCCGGCCCTGCGCCGCCGCGTCAGGAATACCAGCGCGCTGCGGCAGCTGCGGCCTAGGGCGTGTCGTGAGGTACTCGCCGAGCCCTCGTGAAGGTGCTGTTGCCTCATATCTGAGGCCAGAAACACGGTGAGAGAACGAAGGTCTGAACGAGGCTGCCTCCTCTTTCAGGGCCGGTGCGGTAGGCGTATACGCCCAGCCGGGTTTCCCGCCTCGAGCATCCCGTGACAGGTAACCAGCATTAGCCTTTTTCAGGGGTTTACAAGAATCATTGAAACAAAAAAAAAGTATTTGCCATACGTGAGGTAATTTTGACTGATAACATGGAAAGTAGGTGTAAAGGTGTAAGTAGTTGAGAGCTAAAACATACAAAAACCCCCAAGTTTACCCTGGCAAGGCTGTGTGACTGACTTTTCTCATACCTCCACATTACCTAAGCTTTTACTCAGTTTTAAAAGCTCATTTCTCTTCCCTGTTCAATCACTGTGCTGATCAAATGCCAAAGCCAGCAAGGGGCTGGACTCCTCAGCTGGAGCAGCCAGCCTTGGCAATAGAAAGCTCACCTCATGCAAACTATGCACCAAACCTTCAGTGATACCTATTAGTACTCATGTTTTCATAAGCAAACCTTTCCAGAAGTCTTTGCATGTAATTTCTTTTATGTAGATGCTACATATGCAAAAATACAGGCCCGAACTGGTTGTTTAGTAGGTTGATTCTCCAACTGAACACCACCAAGATTTTCCATGTCTGCTCACAGTTTAACTTCCCCCCCATTTGCTTTTTCTAGAAAAAAAAAAATCTAAGTGTATTCAGGCAGAATTCTACACTAGAAACAATATTTAACCAACCTTAGAAGATGAACTCAGCCTTACTTTAATCACCAAGAGGTAAAGGCAGGTTAACTGTGACTTTACAATAAAAATCAAAATAATAATTTTATTTGCTCTCTCCATTAGGGAACTCCCTCCCACACACCACTTCATGTCCTAGCAGTAAAGCAGCATAACCCGAGTTGTTTACATGTTTGGATCTCAAGACTAGAGGGAAGTTAAAAATAGATCAAGAACTAGAAAAAAATAAAATTGCTTTTCTGAGACACATCAAGTAACTAGAGAAGCAACCATTCAATTCTGTGCAGAATAAAAATATTCACATAGAATCAGAAAGCTTCCAGTATCGCAGGGAATAGGACCACAATAGACAAAGTTTCATCATTTGCTTTAACTGTATAACATTAAATCAAACCCTTGCCTTTTACAGGGGTCATACATTTTGCTAGTGTGGAATCAGCACCATTTTGTTTAAAAAGGAGGATTCTACACAAAGAGGAACAGAATGCAGCATGGACTGGAAGTCTTTGTCATTTGCTGCCATCTATCAGCAGTGAAGAACAAGACAGGTAAAAAATAAATTTACAATAGCAGCCTATTTACACTATAAAGCATTGTAACACAAGGCTCAAAACCAGAGCTTATTCTGGTACTGATTACATTTTGCTATCAGCACATTCTAGTACTGGCAATGGCAACCTGTGTTTTATCAAGAGAATCTTTGACCTTTCAGGTGAGTTTTCTTGAGGTCACTCAGTTGGGTCTCCTCGTACCTGCACTGGCTTGTTCTCAGGATGGGAATCCATTCCTGTCACTGTCCTTGAGAGCTTCCTGGTTCAGAGATACTCTCATCTCCTATCTTCCAACTGCTGTTGTCTTTTTTTCAGAAAAGTCAGGTTAAGTTTGTGTTTTTTGTTTTTTGTTTTTTTTTTTTTAATTTGCCTTAAGAATATCTTGCCACTCTTTCCCTAGATGAGTCCAAGTTTCTCATTATTTCATGACAAGTAGCAGAGATAGCATGCAGAGCCTGAAGAACTCCAGAAGATGATACCGTGAAACACCTAATATTTTGCAGTCCAAACAATCAACATCAGTAATCAAACAGTATTCCAATACCCTAATTAACTAAAGAGCTTTAGCATACACTATCAGGAAGTGTAGACAGTCTGTATGAAGTCAATAAAGTTCTGAATTTCCCCCCCCTTTCAGCCATTTACTCTAGGGTGGTGATGATGGCCTAAGAGAAAGGTTGCACTTCTTGGTTACACCTCCTAAAGCTACAGCCAATTGTAAAAAAAGCTGAACACCTACAACTGTTAAGGCATAAGATATACTCCTTGATTAGATGGCAGAGGAATGCAAATGATTATGAACATCTCCAGCAACAAACAAATTATCATACCTTGAGGATGAACAGAAAATGTAATGCCGTAACATCTGTAGATCATCTGGAGATAAAATACAGTCTTGCATACTGCTGCCAGCTTAGCTATTACCACATCTTGGATTCAGTTTGCTACTCAGTAAAAAAGGGTGACCTTTTTTATTACTAAAACAAAGCAGCAGCAGCAGTCATAATTAATATCTGAGTGAGAAATTCTAGGCTGCAGTGAATTCCAGTGATGACCATTATGGTGCCAGTTTGCTCAGGCCTTTGCTATGCTCACAGCAGTTGCTTTTGAGATTCATCTCCTACTTCACCATATTAATTTCACTTTTCTTTTCTGACCACTACATATCCTTGTTCATTCAAGTACGTGCTAGCCGGCTTTTATTTCTCTGCCTCTTTCAGAAGACACTGTTTTGTGTTCTCATTTCTCTCAATTACACAGATTGACTTTCACTCCCAGCACAGTGTCATCTAGGAAAAACAATTACTGCAACTTAAGCTGGTACAGAAGGGCTTCTTTCTTCTGAAAGATGCTTTACCTGGCAAGCTTTTTGCAATTGGTGAAAACTCTGTTGCAGATAGGTCTAGTTTTACCACTAGGTCATCTGTCTCTACTCTGAGCATTAAGCCTTTAAAAATTCCTCCTAGTACTTATTTTAAGTGCAGTGAAGTTTCCCCACTATCCTGTTTTTAATCGTATCATAAAGAAAGGCTATAGTAAAGAATATCATTATTGTAAAACATCGAAAAACCTGCAATGGTGCCATTGCAGCCAAACATCAGAGAAGAGCACAAGTGTGGCTACGCAAGGAGCCGAGGGTGACCCTAGCACTTACGCAACACAGCCCCACAGTACCTGAGCAGGGCAGGCAGGGCCAGGGGGGAGCAGCAGGGCCCATCCAGGAGCAGCAGAAGACTGGAGTGGAAACGCAGCTACAGCATAGAGGCAAGGTGCATCCAAGAGGCAGGACTGAAGTCTGCCTGTGACTTAGGGGAAGTGGATGTGCTCAGCCCTGAGCCTAAATGGAGCTCCAAGGGGTGTGGTTGGGTCGCAGGTGAGGTTGGTCAGGACAATTAGACCTATTGGTGCCCTTGACACTGACCACTATCAATATCAAGAAAAAGTTTTTGATAAAAGAATCTCTTATTTATTAAGCTTTTGTTGTGGTTGTTAAAGTTATTCAGAAAGTTGTAGCTTCATTATTTATGCTGTTTGTTCATCTCTGGCACAGAAGAGTTGGAAAACCATTAAAACCTTTTTTTTCTTTCAATACCCACTACTCCTGCTTTCTCTCTATGTGGCTGTCACCTCACACCACCATATCTACTTGATGTTGCCCACTCCAAAAATTACTATCTTTGGCGTTCACACAGATGTCCCATCAGGCACATAACCTCCCACCTTGCTGTCTTAATTCATCCTTCAACTTGTAACTATGCTGCTATTTTTCTGCACCATTTTAATTTAACGTGGCTCCTCCTCAGACCTGTCCATGATTGCATTTCTGCTCTCCTGCTACCTTTTTGTAGCGTTTCTTGCACCATCTACAAACTATTAACATTCCTGACTTTTCTTTGGAGTTCACCCCTCTCTCTCAGCCATCAGCTTGCTGGCTGATATTTTTAGCTATACATTTTCTTTAGAATTTTTAATATCTGTGCAACTCTGTTTCATCACTGTTTATCTGAACCAAACTCTAAACCTGACTCAGTTGCAAACGGTCCCCTGCTGATTTTGATGAGTGGTTTCCCAAAAGATACCGAAGCCTCTAGATAAAAGAAGCTACTGCTCTTGTTGCCTGGTCATTGCTGTTACCTAAGGAGCACTGAATACTCAGGAAGAAGGTTAGAAGCGATGCAAGTTTAGTTTGTCCTTTCTAGTTTCTTTTTTTTTTGCTTGTTTTCTGTCAAATGCAATGTATATCAGTCTCTCTCTTCTATCCTTTAAAATAATGCCCTGCCCTTCCTTTGTGTTTACTTCTTCAAGTAAAATGATAAACTTCCTCCTTTCTTCAGTGGCCTTCCTCTTTTCCTTGTTCCTTTATCACATTTTCGTGTCCTAAATTGCGTTCACTCTCACTACTTCATTTCTGAATAAAAATTAGTAGGATTTTCAGCTTTACAGGCTTTACTTCAAAGTTGTACAAGCTTCCTCAGGGTCTTAATTTTGCATCTGGAGCATCTGGATATAAACTAAAAAGCCAAAAACCAAAGTAGTGTTTTGCAAAAATGAAGTCTCATGTTGAAATAGAACAACATAGGAGGAAACTGTTTTCTTTAGCTGCGTCATAAACAAAAAATTACTTTGTACTGTAAAACTGCAAAACTTGAAATTCAAGCATACAAATTCCATGAAATCTTTGATGATCTACCTGGATATTTATAGTGCAATTATTACTGTGTAACCTAAAGAAAAAGAATTTAACAGAATGGTTGAAGGAAGCACTGCATTCCATTTTGAAAGAAGATTTGATTACCCTTCTGGAAAAATAAAAATTAAAGATTGTTGAAGTAATAATGTATGGACAAAAATAACAATTGCTAAAATATTTCCGTGGTGGTTGACTGATTAAATACATTATAGATGAATCTACAGTATACCCATGGCACAGGCAGGTGACCTGGTTACAACATTTGTCTCCTGATCCATTTATAATGCGAGATCCAAATCCAGCAATCTGATCCGTGTGGGAGGACCCACACACCTGTGCAGAGGCCCACTTAAGCAAGTGGAGCGTTGTGCAGAGGAAGGGTCATGCCTACACAGATCACATTACAGGACTGCAGCCAAACTTTGTGTGGATGGGACCTAAATTTGTCCCTCTCATGCTCTAAAATCATGGACTGCTTACATAAAGTAACAGAAGTTACATGGTGACAGATACAAAATTGTGAACCCATTATTTTACTGTGGCTAGGCTATATTGTGTAGATTTTGTGTTACTTCGTGATTTTTCAAACAGTTAGTCTGAGGGCCTACATGTAGAACAACCATGTTCTTGTACGGCAGATTGCATGGAAGACTGTTTTGTTAAAGCCCTAATTCACTTCATCCTGATTCTGTCTAGGGCATGAAGACCTATCAATCAACTGTGTTTTCCTCTGAAATTAGCTTTTATTTTTTAAGGTAAAGCAGTAATCTCCAAAGTTCTTTTGCTTGTGATCCCATTCACAGTTTGATAATTTTGTTTGACATCATATATAGATATGAATATTTGATGAAACTAAACCTCTGTCTGCTTCTCAACATTTTTTTTATCATTGCCATGTCAAAGTCCTTAGTTTGGTTAACACTCCTGCACATAAAGATCTAAGGCAATAAACCCCTAAACCTCTACCAACAAAACCACATGAAAATAAAGTTCAGATTTTTCAGTCTAAATTAAGCTTTAAAAAGTATTTTCACTGATATATAAAAAGAAAGAATCTTTAGGTAAATCAGTTCTAGTTAGTAGTAGTAAAAATTTTAATCTGAAAACGTAATAAGGAACTAAATCACTAGGTAAAAATAAATGCTTAGTACGAGGAAATCAGCCCTGAAGACTTGCATCATCATAAATGTCACTTAAATCATAAAGTGTTGGTAAATAAAACATGAACTGATGTATCCTATAGCAAAAAAATCCATCTCAAACAAAAATGTGACTGATAAAGTTCTGCTATTAAGTTCTAAAGCATAAGAATCAGAGGGTGCAATTTGGGGTTAAGTCTGTCAGTCCTACGCTGGTGTGATGGATCAAGTAAGTCTTGGCTTGATGATTAAATCTGAACGCAAACCCACCTACTGTAATGCCTGCAAGGATTTAAATTCACTGGGTATAATTTCATTACAGAAGATAAGTATAACTTGACTTTATAAGCAGTTTGTGAACAAAGGAACATTTTAACCATAATAATATTTTAATTGTGTGAATCCAAGACCTAGGAGTTTTATGCAAATTAGATTAGATCCTAAACTAGCAAACATGTAAAAGCAATGTTATTCAGGAAAAAGTTAATTCTGCATGCAAACAGAACGTTAAAATTCTTCAACTTAGCGAGCTGCTCTTTTGGTGTTGTCTTTGTGTTCTCTATTTTCCCTGGATTATTATTTAATGATTTGAAATGTCATGCTTCCTGAGGTTTTACTGGAGACATCAGTGAGCTCCAAAGGGAAAGAGAGAAAATGTGAAAGGATTGGGGCTTGGTGAAGAAGGGGGGCCCAGACCATCCTCTTACATTTAGAAGGAGCATGTTAGAAGTCTTAGTCACGTGGTTTGGTAGGAAAACAGAAGGAGATTTATCCGACGTTTGATTTATGAAATATCCATTCACAGGAAACACATTAAAATTTGAGGAAAACATTGACTGAGATGCTGGTGGTGGTTATATTTTTCTCTTCTTACGCAACACGCTGAGGAGGAGGAGATGCGGTCATTTAAGGCAGTTAGTTCTTTATTCCCATTGAAATACAGGAAATTTAAGCATCACTCTTCCCACAGACACTAGAACAATGATGTCAGGTTTTGTGGAGGATTTAGGGCTCTATAAAAGATCTAAGAAAGCACAAAAGAGTGTGGGTTGGTAAAGGAATGGTTTATAATGGAGGTGGGTTGACAGCTATTACATTTTGCAGTTCTGTGAAACTATTTGATTCATTCTCATTAACTGCATTAGCCCACTATTTCTTCTTAAAAGCAACAAAGAGAAGCCCTAATTAGTATTTCGGAATCTTGAAATGCATTAGTGCAGCCTGTGTCATCAGGTATTTCAGTCAAGTCTCACTGAATTGATTACCACTTCAATTCTTGGAACTGGATAACTTCAAAAGCTTAAGTTACAATTTGTGTTGAAATAGATAAAATGAGCTATCTGCTATTATTACAGGGGTATGTGAGAACCAGTGATGGCCAAGCAACTGGCATTGATGGAGTAGGGGGTCGGAATAGCTTCTTAGATTTAGCAATAAATATTGTCATATTGTCATTTGAATTCAGACCTTCTCGGGAAAAGTGAATAGTCTGTTCCAAACATTTACTTTAAGTTCCCATAACATTGCCTCCTTAAATTGGTACATTGAGTTATTATTTCTGCTAGAAAAATAAATGGTAAATTAGTAATAACAATGAAAACATGTTGATATGCTCATCTTGCTAAGATAAAAAGAGAGAAAGCATGAAAGGCAGTAAGTCCATAGATACTGTCTATATTGCAACACAGGAAAACTCTCAGATGGTTTCAGATGGTCCTTCTGTTCTCTGTTCATAGTTCCCTGATACAGGACCTTGTACTGGTAAGAGTAAGCTGATAAGAATAACAATTCTTTCCCGAATAAGCAATGTTTATGTATTCACTGTGTCCATCTGCCTGTCAACCTCCCATGTCTTTCTCCAAGTTTCAATCTGCTGGCCAACTCCAATCAAACCAGGGGAGTATGTTTCAAAGACATTAACTTGTGACAAATTAAAATCAGCATCTGGATGAAGGAAGACACTCTCTTGGCTCTGAAAGGTGGGATGAAGCTCTAGAAACACATACCGCACTATCTAGATGCAGCAGGCAAGACCTAGCGCGTGCCAAAGGCACTGAAACACACCTCTACATCAGGGCCGTGTGTGCCCTTTCTTTTGTCCTAACTAAACAGGGTCTATGCATAGATAAAAAGGTTGCTGCTGTCGGACCCAAACTTCCATCCGTTCTTGTACTCCCTTGATGCCATCTTCACCATCCAACCCAGTAAAAACATCAGTAGTTCTGATAAAATGGGAGGAATCAGCATGATTTTTGTAGCAAGCATTCATGTTTTGAATCAACTTGAATGCTTTTGAGAAATCAGTGGTTATGTGGAAAGGGGTGATCTGGTTCATAGAGTGCTCCTGGATTTTTAAAAAGCTTTTGACAAAATCCTATATTCTATTACTCTGGGCAGCAAAAGCAAGTGCCACCACGAAGAACTACAGAAGTATCTCATTACACTAAATGACTGGGCATTAAAAAGTCAGACTAAATTCAGTGTTATTAAACACTAAGCGCAGAGCAAAAGCACACCAAACTATGCAAACACAGCAGTGGTTTCTGAATGAGCCATTTATCACTCAGAAAAGAGATTCTGGAGTTACTGTGAACAGTTTTATGAGAATTATTTAATGCTTAGTGGCTGTCAAGAAAGGGCCTTAGGAAAAGAATGTTAAAGTAACAGAGAGCAAAGCAGAAAATACCCTCAGGTCACTGTGTAAACCCTGGCTTGACGAAATATCCTGTTCTAGCCATTCCTCACCTCAAAAACAACAGAAAAGGCAACAGACGAAATCAGTAAGGATGATCTGAAGCCTGGAACAACTGCATATGAAGAAAGACTAAACAGACTAATATTTGCCTGTGTCTTCTTGAGACAGAAGAATATTAGTCTGTCCAGGGGATACTACATAGGTCTGTATAATCTTAAATGGTCAATAGGCCTCATTATTTCTCAGGTATGAGAACTCGTGGGCATCAAACAAAATTACTGGGTAACAAGTTTATGACAAACCAAAGGGAACAACTTTTCACACTGTGCATGAATCAGAAATTGCAGCTGCAGAACATTGATGCCAAAACATAATGAGCTTAAAAAGCAGATGAATGAGGGGATGAAAAACCAATTTAGCACTATTAAACACAACGAAATAGCCTGTGACTCAGGATGTCTGTCTGTGAACTGAAGAAAATGGAGAGTATACAGAGGGGAAGTAAAATTGTATGCACACCCAGTTCTTAGTCTCTAGTTCTTAGTTTTAGTCTTGTCGCAGGAAACTGTTCTTGCATGTTTCCGCAGCAAAGACAGACTGAGCAAAGACTGAGGTCAGTCTTAAAGAAACTGAAAGCTTTCCTGGAAAAAAGAAAGGTTTGCATGGGTTGGAGAGAGAAAAAGGCACAGAGCCCGGGAATCTAATGAGAGAAGAGGTGAATATCTGAGTTTAAAAAAATTAAAATGAGAAAACCAGAAGGAGATACTGAACAAAGCAACCCTGATGGTACCAACCACTCCCTGAAAAGCCCCGGGAGAGCTGGGGGATGCTATCCCACGTTTTGAGCAGAGGCACGATAGCATTAGGTACACAGGGCCGATGGTCTTGGCTGGTATGGCCGTTCTCGTAGCCTACGACGTAAGCGCTGCAGCTGATGCGATGCGGAGGTGTTGTTCTCGGCAGCTAAAGCACATCAAGCCATTGTATGCTCTGTTGGGATCTGAAAGTGATCCCTATGTGGTAACACCTCTGGTACCCCTGACACCACCCCAAATTCCCTTTCCTCCCAATTTCCCATTTCAAAATGCCCTGCTTTTCAGAGGTGCTCATTTGCTGGGGATAACCAGAGTGACTCTGACCCAGCTTCTTCTAATTTCAGAGCCCGTCAGGCCTCCTGCTGATACCATTCCAGATGCTGATGAGCAATCCCTTACTCCATCTTTCCCAGGCAAAGAGGGCTGGAATCTCCAAGGACAACCATTTTTCCAAACATGTCTCATCAGGCAGATTAATTCATAGCATGATTATAGGATTTGAGCATGCATTTGGCAAAGCCAAGAAAGCACGAATCAGATTCTGCATTCATCCATTGCAATGTTACTGAAAAAGAAAACACATGGGGGTTGTAGATAGTGGTACCACTCTCTGTCTGAGGAAATAACAGTTAACGCCCACTGTATTGTCCTGCAGAGCTCTCTTGAGATTACAAGCTATCTTTTCTGCTCTTTTTTGTTCAAGACAGATTCTCTTTCTCACTTGAGTTTTTTTTAAGCTTCCTTAGGTCTTTCACCCGGTTCTTGGTACTTTGCCCAGCAGAAGGGCAGCTTCTGGCTTTATACTAAATATGGCTCAGTTTTCCACTGGGCTTAGCCTTTAAGTTACAATGTACAAATGTGGCAAAAGCGACTTTTCCCTCTCCCTGGGGTTTCTCTGAGTCCTGTTGTGTTCCTTAATTAGAACATTCCTTCTATCCTAAATGGCCTTTTTGACAGTTACATTTCAAAGGTTGTTACAAAGTGTTAATTTACAGTCATTGTTTCACCTTGAACTCTTCGTAACAGGGCACGTGACACAATAATAAACCCCACCAATTTACAGTTCCGTGAATCCCAGTTTTAGTCAGCAGGACCTGCATTGCCATAATCATGCCCCTGACACAATTATACTTATTATCCCCGTGTTACTAGGACATAAGCATAAACAAGTTGCCACGTTAGGCCAAATGAATGCTAGATAGCTCTGAGCTTGTTTCACGTGACCCTCTCAAAGGTTTGTTAATCTGCTGGATGTCTCTGTAACACCCCGTGAGCGAAGCTGCTGCTTTAGAAATGTGCCCAGAAGTCTCCGTGCAGATTCAATGCATAAAACCATGCAGCCAGAAGCAAAGTATAAATAATTCTTGAACGGGAGAGAAAGGATTGGTTGCTTAAGGGAATATTTAAGTGAGCTTGTCTCTCTTCCAGAATTCATAAATATTTAAATATTTCTGATCCACACGTCGAAACAGTGAACACACAATCCACCCAAAGAGTTAAAGCCTGAACAACCACTTGAGCTATGACCGTGATAAACACAACAATTATTTGTGCTGAATGCTGCTTGAAACAAGGTTGAACACCTAAACAAAGGTTTTTGGCTGCTATTTGATTTATCCTGGGTTGGGAAAACAGACCTTATACTTGTTTCTTTTTTTTTAAATAGACATTGCCAATTTCTTCTCCTAACTGGAACAACATGGAAGACCTTACATTTTCAGCTAATGCCTAATTCAAATGCGGAGAGACTACAGATATTTTAGGATGTAGAGCACCTGTTCGCAGGTTCCATCCATCAGTGGTATCCAAATGGGCTTTGAAGGCTTTTCTAAAAGAAAATATTCATAATCTTCTAATGCAAAGAAGCACGCTGCTGCATGTGATACCCCACTGAGGTCAATGGGACTATTTGTGAAGTAGGATACTATCACACAAGTTGGTATTTCACAATTTGTTCCTATTTCGAAAGATAAATCCTGCCCAGAAAAGTTATATATAGTTGCCATTTTGCTAACCTAAGAATTGGAAGGGAACTGAAATGAGAGAAATGAATAGACAAACCAGAGAACAGAGAACTGCAGATGAAGATGCAACAGATGCATTTACCACTGAAAAAAAAATACCATCAGCTACTCAAGCACTTGGGGTAAGGTCTGCCACAGTTCTGCTTTGGCAAACACAGAGCAGCTGTATGAAACTGCCAAGTCCATAATGAGCAGTTTCTATGCAAGTGACTGCAGGCTGCCAAGGGACTGCGTTTCCTTCATTTCCTAGAACAGCAGAATCCCTAGAATTGACCTTTGCGAGTTCACTGTCATCACATGCTCCTCTGCAGCTGGTTTCTGTTTGGCAAGACAGCGAGACAGAAGAATCCATCTCAGTGCCTCAAGGGGGGTGGCGTGGAAAAAGTAATGTCTCTTTCCCTGAAGTTGGCTGTATTTCTTTTATATCCAAGGAATTATTATTTATTTCAAATAGCTATGAGTAACTTGGAAAGAAATCAGCAGTAAGCTCCTATAATGAGGCTCAAGTCTATTACTTTTTCTTCCTGCAGGCACAATAGTTTCCCAGGATGTCTTCAGGAGTTTCAGATATGTGGAGGAAACAGACTGTCAAAGCCAGATTCTCTTGTGTGGATTTTTGCTTTCCAAATCTTAGGTGATAAGGCACCTGAAGAGAACAAATCCAGGGAGTGGAGAGGGAAAACCAGTTTTGCTATAAATTAATTGATTTCCAAGGAGGAAATCCAAGGAGGATTTTGGTCCTGGTTTTGTACAAACAGTGGCTGCCCATCCTTGTAAGAACAGTAACCCACTAACTTTAGCTGGGAAAGAGAGGAGGCCAACTAATACCTTGTGAACTGGTATAATTGAGAATGGGTTTAACTGCCTGAACTCTCATAAACAGAACCACCGAGAATGTAAAGGAAGGATAGCAATGTTGCACATATTCGGTCAGCCTTGTCTGTGTAGAAAAGTTTTACAAATTATACAGGTGCCCATATTAACACTTTAACCCCTTCACAAGTGCCTTTTATTTCTGTTCCTTTCCCAAACAATATAGGCTAAGCTGATAAACGTTCCACTTCTATTAGAACATGTGTATCTGAACAGGCATTGTAGAAACGGAACAATATCAGTGTTCAGTGTATGTGCTTTAGGTGATACTGAACCCGCCTCCCCATCCAACTTGAAACATGTAATAGAGTATTTAGACAGCCTTACTTTGGGGACCTAAAATTAGTTACTCTGAATCATGCTTTAGAAGAACCTATTTTTGTCTCATACTATACAGGAAGCTTAAGTTCCTCGGCACTTCATTCAGATGCTGTAATCTCTCTTGCCCTCATCCTCCAAACAGATAAATTCTCTGTAAAATAGAAGTTTCTGCAATAGGTGTGTTTCTAAGTTGTAGTTTTCTGGCTCATGAAAATTTTCTCTATATTTAAATAGAGCAGTGTTTCTCATATTTTTTTTTTTAAATAAGGAGGTCACGTGTCTCCAGATGAAATTTTCTAGCTACAAACCAGCATAGATATGTTGTTTTTAAAATGAGTGCTTCTGTTTCTTTGACTTAAAACTAGCGATTTAAATCACATTCACACACTTCAGAAAAGTGGTTAGACTGACTAATGCTACTGCCATCTTGCTCATTGTTTCTCAAGAAAGTAGTAACTGCAGTTGAGTTCCTAGGGGCAGGAGGGGAGACGAGCAGCTGTAATTACTGCTCTTCACTGTTTATGCCAGACAAGGAACTGCTACTACCCAAAATCTTTAGAGCAACTCAGTTTCCCATGGGCAGGGCAGTAAATGCTTTCGCAGCAGGCTGTAATTACAGGCTCTCCTCCTGTCCCCATCCTGAAGGGACAGAGCAGCTCCTTGCAATGAAAATGCCCTTGTGAGTCTAAAGACTTGCAGCTAGTAATCACAGATGATGCTTCTTGGAGAAAGTAAGTTACTTCCATGGTGTCTGAAAGTTGGTGAGCGGGATGGCAGCAGCTTCTTGCCTCTCGTTGGCATCTTTCAGTGCCTGCTTTGGATGACTGACCAATTTAGAAACACAGGGATGAGAGAAAGTCTGAGGATCCTCATCACTGACAACATCAAAACGCAAGATATTCCTCTTTATTTTTGTAATGGGGCTCTTTGAGATGGGGGGCGGTCACAGACCAGGGCGGGTATGATACAGGTAATATGAAGCTCCTGTTGGATTGAGTTCTTTTCCAAATTGTAAAATAGTTAGAAGTCCGTCACTCAAAAAATTACTCAACTTTTAACTTAGCTCGGGAAGGACAGATGGGTCACTAAGCAAAATGTCTGTGTAGGAAAAGTAGTTGCTTGAGAGCTGATAGCAGAAACCACGGTTAAGGTTGAGTGACAAGTTTCCTAAATACCGATGACAGTGCTGGTGTTAGTTGACCTAAGGCAGCAAGCCGTCCAACAAGGGAATGTGTGAACAACGCGCAATGTGACTTAAGCCACTGTTAACAGTCGCAATTTCTCATGAATGGAAAGATTGTATTTTTTTCACAACTACAACACTTGGATGCATCAGTTCTCAAGATTTAATGCCAAAAACAACAGGTGGCAACCATATTTGGGTTGCTCTCAATTCATATTCCTCCTACTTAATAAGAGAGGAAAAAGCTGTTGATGCAAGTAGCACAGACGGGTTCCTTGTTATGAAAGCTAGTCCTTCATCATATGACTCGGGAACCAAATGTGCTTTTACACACTGCTGCAGCCAAAACATATTGCAAACTTGAAGAACAAATTTATTTTTGACTCACTTGGCAAAATGTATCATTTTTTTCCTTTTAAATAGCAAAACGCCAGCATACTGGGGGGGAAATGATTAGTTTTTAAATGATTAGTAAATGTAATTAATAAATTAATCAATATGCAGAAAATACTTTCAAAATGCAAGTACTATATGTATGCTTGCTGTTGCAATTGCGAATGGACGCAGAATCTTTTTCCTTGTTTCAGATTCTGAAAACAGGAATTGTATTTCTGAGAACGAGGGGGTCAGATTAGTAGGATGGCTGTCTGAGGTGCTGATGGCATACTTTGCACATTTTTCCCCCGAAAGGTAAGTGTTTAATTCTGGTGGAAGGCAGTTGTGTGTCGAGGTACAATGGTCACAGATGAGGAGGCTCCTGGTTCAGATGAAATAGGTGCCCTGAGGTCAGAGGTGCTTATTCACATTGCAAAATACTTAGAAATGTGTGAAAAGTCAAGCTTCAGTTTTAACTCGGGTTAGAAAGGGCAGAAACCGCAGGAGTATTTTTTTGTGATAACGTAGCTGTGAAGCAACAGAGCGCAGCTTTGAAGTTCCTTATGTATCTGCCAACTTCAATTTCAGAAAATTGGACTATAATTTTGATTTTTTTTTTTTTCTCCAAGTCCAAACAATCTCTGTGTGCTTCCAATTTAATAAACACTTTCCTGCAGTGGAAACGGCTGTTTGGACAAAGCACCATTGCAATTGGGTAGGAAAGGAGAATTGCCCATAAGTGACAGAAAATACGTAATTTTAGACTTTCCAGTTTCAAGGCACAGATATTTTCACTTATCCTTAAACATGGGGTTTTTTTTATTACAGCTTATGGGCCAGTTATCCAATTTATCCTTGTCTGAACTGATGATAAAACTATTCATTTCATAGTGTTCAGCTACACCTTTTGCTTATTCCTGTTTTCACCAACAAAACAGTAAAACCAGATGTACTTTGTCTCCATAGAAATTTGTCCGTAATCACATTTCATTTTTAATTCAGGCCAGAAAGGACAGCAATTAATGTATACATTTTTTTTGAATTAGGTAGATATGAGGCAATAGAATGTAATTGTAAAGCCGCTGTGAAAGATGTTAACAAATACCCTCCAAATCATAATAAAAATTATAGCGAAGTCCAACTGTTTTGTAATAATGTAAAAGTTGATATACATCATCTACAAGATTATGTGATACAAAATCTTCTAGGAATGGAAGGGTATTTCAAAAGTCTTGAACCCTAAACAAAATTGTCGTGCTTCCCTTATTAAAAGTACAGGTCTGGGAAGGTGAGAAGAGGCAGCACTAGTTTTGTTTCTTCGGTACCTGCTAGAAAAGGCTTGGCCCTTTGTAGCACTTCAGTCCAGGGAAACGAGCAAAGTATTTCATCCTAGCCTCATCCCATAACCCAGAACAATGACGTTCGCTGAAGCTTTGGGAACAGGAGTTATTTGGTGCACTTAACGTGATTATAGACTGTAGCTTTCCCAAGATATTACACAAAAAATGCTTGATGGGAGCGCGATGAAGTAGCATCGAGCCTCCTTTGGGCGCCTGGGAAAGCCTGGTTTATGTAACGCTGATTTATCAGTGCTCTTCCTCAGAAGAACCCTACAGCATTTGCGCTGGTTATTTTTTTTGGTGACTCTAAATCAAAGCCGCGTGACTCTGCTCATGCAGGTGTAGGTGCGTATAACACACGCAATCGTCTCCTGTTGCAGTGGACTGGAAATAAAAATCATCTCTGATACAAAAGGCACATAACAAGGTGGTGTGAATGCACCCTTCAGGAAAATGCCATGACAGTATCTAAGCGTTATGGCCTTTGCTTATCGCATTTAGGTTTTCTGTGGCATTTCTCCTCTTTGTTATGTGTTTCAGCCTTTAGTTAGCCATCTTTTTTTTTTTTTTTTTAAATTTTAAGCAGAGCTAGTTTGTGCATAAAGATCAGAAAACAGGATTTGCCCTTGTCAGGAGCTTTAAATCTCATCAGTTTGCAGCTGTTGTACGGTCACGATGTAATTCTTGGGGGGAAATTCAATTAACAATTATATTTAGGAGCCAGCTGGAGATAACAGCTATCAGTCCTACTCGGGCTGTTATCCCATATCCATCGCAAGCTTTATCCTGCGCCCACGGGCCAACGCCAGGACCGGGCACCGCTGAGCTCCCCCTCGCTGACTAGCGTTATTATTTCAAATAAGCCTCTTAGGCAGCCACACAATCTGCTCTCAAGCTCCCGGGCTAGTTATCTCCATCACGAAGCCCATCCCCGCGTCAACATTACAGTACGTTTTGGGGGGCGAAGACCCCAAAAGATTCTCTTCCGAAGCTCAGCTCTCGAGAGCAGCTGGAGGGTGAATGTTTTTATTCCGAATTACGCGTCCGGCTGGCGGCAGCTCTACGAAAAGGGCTTTTTAATAAACCGCAAAGCCACAGAAAGGGAACTCTGCTCTGGAGCGGGAGTTACGGCCTTCCCGCCGCATCGTTCGGGAGGAAAAGGTGCCTGCGCGGGCAGCCCCAGCCCCGGCCTCAGCGCCGGGGGGGCACCGGGTCCCGCTTCTCCGCAGGGCTCCCGCTGGGGAAAACGGCTCGGGGCTGCCGCAGCGCGACCGGCACCGCCCGGCTTGCGTGGGCCCGGGGGTGCGCGGAGGCGCCCGGCCGAGCGCGGCGGAGCGGGGCCCGGCCCGGCGGGGCGGGGGCTGCCCTCGGCCCCCGCCTTCCGCCGCCGCGCCGGAAGTCGGCGGGGCGGGGCGGCGGTTTGTGCGCTCATCAGCCGCTCCCCGGGCTGTCGTCACGGGGCGCCGCTGGCTGAGCGCCGGGGGCCGGGCGCGCAGCTGGGGCGGCGGCGGGGCGCGAAGCAGCGCAGCGCAGCGCCGGCCATGGCGCTGCCGCCGCCGCCGCAGAAGGAGATCGTTTACAACAAGCTGCTGCCCTACGGGGAGCGCCTGGAGGCCGAGGCCGCCCGCTTCCTCTCGCAGATCAAAGACAACCTGGCCCGGGCCGTGCAGCTGCAGGAGCTCTGGCCCGGGGGGCTCTTCTGGACCAGGAAGCTTTCGACGTGAGTGCCGCAAACGGGCCTTCCCCGGGAGCGGCGGGGCCGCCTGGGAGCGGGGCCTGCGGGATAGCGGGGTGCGAAGCCGGGGCGGCGGGCTCGTCCCGCCCCGGGGCCGGTGGGGCTGTTGGGGAGGGCGGCGGCAGGCAGGCAGGCAGGCTGCCTTCATAACGGTTTCTCCTCAGCCGGAGCCGAGCGGGCGCCGGCTGCCCCCTGCCCGCCCCGCCGCTCGGCTGGGGATGGGCGCCGAGGGCCGACCTCCGCCGGAGGAGCCCGGGCAGCTCCGCCGAGCTCCGCGGGCCGGCGCCTGCCGGCCCCGGCCTCCCCGCCGGTAGCCCGTGGCTTACACAAGGCCCGCCAGTGCTTCGACATAGGAAATGGGGACAAAGGTGGCTTCGCTTCCAGCAGCTCGCCTGTCGTCTCGAAACTTTCCCAGTTTTACAAATCAAGCTCCTGTGGGTTTGTTTCTTGTTTGTTTGTTTGTTTCTTTTCTATAATGCACACTTGGCCACCTGTTTCACCTCTCGCCTTTTTAAGCAAGTTGTCCGAGATAGCATCTCCACGTAACTCCTGCGGTAGGAACGTGAAGTCTTTCTCAAGACAGGCTGTTTGTTAGTTCAGTGCTAGCAGGATTAAATTCTGGCTTAATGCTGTGTAAACACCGTTGGTGCCCTTGATATCTTGCCCGTACTGTGGCACGGTGTAGTTTGTGCTGATGTTGGCTCTGCTGTGTGTGCTGGCAAGCTGTTTTTAATACAGATAAAACCACAGTGGTTTCATAGAAAGCACTGACTAGAACATTGGTTTCTCTCAGCGAATTTTACAAAGCATACTTAACCCTTTTTTCTTAATAGCCGATATTTTGGACACTCTGGGACTGCAAATGGCATCATATGACAATGAATCCTGTGGCTTCAATCACTGAACTGTAATTCTGTGGATGTTTATCATGTTTTTTTGCTGAATGCCCTGTGTGCCTTCATAAACGGTGTTTCCTATGTGCTAGAAATGATGAAGTATGTGTGTTTTGTACAGTTTTGAGACCTTCACTTAAAAATTTTCCTCCTTACATAAGTAATTTTTTTATATTAATTGGGAATTTTATATATATTTGGCAGTCAAATCTGTTTGATTACGTATGTATTGAAATATAAGCATCCTTATATTTGCCAAGAGGCATTCTTAGATAGAATTACATTGATGGTTGCAAAATGACTCACATGTTTGTGTTATGTGACAGTTTGAACCTGCTTGGAACCAGTTCAATACTGTTTCCCTTCCCCACCCCAGCCATCTGCTAGCCTACACTGGTTTCAGTGGTACCTGTTGCCTTTGTACCTGTGGTAGAACTTTATGTACCAATCAAGTTGAAATAAACTGTAGCAGTTCTTACTACGAGAAAGACCCGCGTTAGCTAAATAGGCTAAATGTGGCACGTAAGTCCTCTGGAAATGTGTGGGGTTGCATTAGAATCACCCTATTACTCACTATATAAACTGCAATTACTGTTACCAGTTTAGGCTTCGGGGCAGTGAATTTAGCCTATTGAGAACTGCTGCTATGCTACTTTATGAATCACAGAAGGGACAGGAGGCTCTAATTTGTGGTTTGCCACCTACTCTTTGAAGTTTGAATTGATTGTGTGTGTTTGCAACTTGTCTGATGCCTGTTAGTCCCAAGATTTCTTTGTGGCATATTATATGCAGTAAGACACTGAATGTGTTTGGATGTAGGCAGGGAAGGAAACAGTGGGCTTGGCTTAAAAATAAGCTGGTGTACTTAACATGAGAGATGTTTTGCTTCTTAGTTTAACTTGACAAAGTACTTCTGTGTGTTGAAAGAAGTTATAAAGGTTTAGGCCTAGATGAAACAGTTGCAACCATATGGTGTTCTGATGTCATACCTAAGTCAAAATATTGGATAATGACAATAAAATCAAAGTTTTGCTCTCTGTTGATAGTGGGTCATTCACCTCCAAAACAACTTACTATCTTTTTGCTATAAAAAAAATAGCACATTTGTTTGATGAAAAAAAAAAAAAAAGCCTAGAATTTTCATAATAGTGTGATTGCTGCTTAGCTTTGTTGCAAATGCCTGGATTATAAAAGCCTGTATTCTCACAGTATTCTGTGAAATAATTTATAATTGAGAACTGTGGCTGACATGTCTTTATTTCTTGTACAGATACAAATGTTAAAACAAACATTGTAATATGTTCATACATATAAATGAGCAAAGGAAAAAATTGCATGCAGATTATATACTTGTACCGTTACACCTCCCCAGGTCCTTGCAACTTTATACAACCTGTATAAACCCTGTAGAGTACAAAAATGAAAGTGAAACTCAAATCTTTTTTTTTTAATTAAAAATGTGAGTATCAGTTACTGTTTCTTGATGACAGCTGAACCTGAGATCTTGTATTTCTTATACTCCCAACAGCTGAAAACATGACTTGCACATAGTTATCTTAAGAGCAGCTGTTTCAGCTGTCTGATGTCATGAACTGAGTAGGGGGGAAAAAAAAGAGCAAAACTGGAGTTTATCAGATATAATGTCTGTAAGCTGATTTGCATAACTTTTTAATGCATAATTTTCAGTGATGCGAACTGGTTCTTTGGTTGGGATGCATGTGTGGAGCGTGGCAAGAGAATTTTCTCTCCTGTGAAGACAGAAATAGTGCAGTTACTTAAGTAACTTATGACTTAGTGGGACTTCTTACGCAAGTAAAACTGCTTGCCTCAAAGATTGGCATTTTGACTAGTAAAATCTGTATCTTATAAAATACTAATCCAGTTGTGAAAGCAGAAGATTGAATCTCAGTTGTATAACTTGCTACAGTGTGTGTGTGGAAAAAGCAGGTTGCATCAAAATCATTTGCTTAAATGGACTTACGTCATACTCTTTTATGGTCTCTAGGTCAAAAATAGGCTGCTGTTTCAATTTTTCCCTCTTTCATGTTTTACATAGAAACTTTGTTTATAGTTTTCTTAAGTTTTTTTTTTTTAGAATATAGCCTGTAAATGAGCATATTAGTGTAATATGAACACTTAATAGTTACCGTACATGTAGTTGACTCTGCAGCCTGGAAGACACACAAATGTCTTTCTGTGCTTTCTACTTCAGTAGGCAAGAGTAGAGTTTTTGGAGCTGAGGGACGCAGTTTCTGTTCCTGACAATGTGATTTTAGGTGCTTGTCAGGTATAGGCTTATTACAAAATGACATTTAACTGTCTTGCTGTCAGGTGTGGAAAAAATGCAGCTCAACTGTTCTGAATTAGAATGACAGGACACAACGCTTTGGTGAGGATGAAAACATCTCAATGGGACTTTGCTGATGTATTTTAATCACTATTGCCTATAAATCTTGTTTTACATCTATTTCCCTCTCATCTTTATCAGAAAAATACAAGCTTTCCTTTTGGATGCATAAGGGATGTGTGTGTATACTGTATACACGTACATGTGTTTTAAATAGTCTTGTTGAGCACGATTCATTGTTTTTCATACAATTAGTTGAAAACTGAGTTTTAGACCAAAAAACTGAGTTTTAGACCATAATCCTGGCCTGCGTGATAGAAAACGAAAATAGATAGCTAGGAGTTCAGGAGAGTGCTTTATGCACCTTCATAAGTGAAGGCAATTTTTAACTGTAGCAGAGCAGCCAACTTTCTGGGGCAGTTTAGGATGTCCACTTGATATGATAGTACATTTCCTAAAAATAGGTCTATTGTAATTGTGGAGCGAGAGATTGGATACCTAATACTCTTAGAATAGGGAATTGGCTTTTTCATTCCACTTCTTTTCACCTCCAGAGACCCTGTACTCTGTGCAGAAACAATGAAGCTGCAAACAGAATTTTCACTTCCTAATCGTGGTTTTTTTTAGGTTGTGTGGGTGGGTTTTGTTGTTGATTTTTTTTTTTTTTTTTTTGTCCCCATGTAGCTGACCTCCAAATCAGAACCCAGTGGACCAGCACAATAAAGAACAATTTATTTATCCTTTTGGCAGTTGACTGGTAGAGTTTGAGAGCTCATAAAACCTTTGATGGTTTTCTTAAAGGAGGAATCAAAAGGGCAATGCAGTTAAGATTTCGAGAATCATCGCAATGTAGTATTACCCGCCTTCGCATAAGAAGTCTTAATTTTTGTTTTGCAGCGATGTAGTTCTAGAATTAATTTTTCCCCCAATAACCCAATTTAGTAATTTTTTTTATGCTGAAGAGCCACCATTTATACGGTGAACATGCACCTGTGTGATTAGCCTCTAGTTGTCCTTCAGGATTCATGAAGTTCTGCCTATATTCTTTTATTTAGTAATGGCGGTATTTCGTCCTTTGTGAGGGGATATTCTGAAAACGTTGCGGTTCCCTTCTGTTACATTTTGCTCATTTAATCTTGAGGGAAAGGTGATTATCTCCTTTCTAGGAGTAATTATTTTCTGTCATTGTCTTAATGCACAGCTGGGTTAAGACAAATAACCGATGGTTTTAAAATCTGCCTCCCCCCGTCCATAAAGAAGCTGTAAATGTGGGAGCAATTTGGCACCTAGTTCTGCTTCTTGGGCATAGTGGCATCTTTGTGTTCAGTACGTTTCTGTGTACTTTACTCCTCCTTCTATTTCTTAATTAAACAGCATTTTGTGTAATAGAACTGCTGTTAGCAAATGTCAAGAAAGGTAACCAGCCAAACATTTTATTTTTTGTTATATGTAGCAACGCTGACAGATTAATTGGATTTCTTACATAGTGTTTCTTTGTAGTTAAAACTTATTTTTCAGGCTTCTGCAGTTTCTTTTTTTAATCATACAGGAAGAAATGAAAGCAGTATTCTTTGTTACTTTATGCCTAGTATGATGAGAGTAGAGAGATACATGCAAGTGTGTATGACTGAAGGATAATGAATTGGAAGTTAAAGGTTAAACTTTATTTCAGAACTCTCTGTCCAACAGTGAAATGAGCCTTTGGTGTTGCTGTTTTCCTTCCCAGATGTGTACTGTCATGAAAAGGACAAATACTCTTGTAGGCAAACTGCTGTAAAGTTTGGCCATTGCATCAAACGCTGTCTTACCCTTTTATTAAACAGCAAGTGAAGACTAAAGGAAATGACTGAGTGGGAGTGATAGGACTGTGTGGCTGGTCATCTCTCTCTTGGTCATATAAAATGCCTCTGATTTGCCTATTAAGCCTAGCAGACTGTTTTCAAGGCGTGTGCTTTTCCTTTGAGAGTCTGGGAATAGCTCTTATGTCTGCTTATGAAATTTTTTGTTGTCCTGATTATTACGCCATTAATCTTGAAAAAGCTTCCAGACTTTCACATTGGGCCCTTCCCGTACAGTGTATGAGCAATGTATGCTCTTAGACGGTAAAATACTGCAATTAAAATAAGTATGATTAAGTTACATACTTCTGTTAGCCCTCACAAAATCAAGTGTCACCCAGGTTTTTTCTGAGGATTCTTTTTGCATGTCCATTTTGTGCATGTGAAAAGTGTAGGTGTTCAACTGTTTATAATGTAATTCTATAGGTAGATAGTGTTTCTGGCCAATCCAGATAATTTAGGTTGCTGTGGTAGAAGAGTGGGTTATCCTGTATTTTGTTTGTTTCCTTCTGTATTTCAAATAAGTAAAACACATTGAAATGAGCATTAGTGAAAATACTGCCTATCAAATGTAAAAATCCCCCCCTTGAAATCAAGGGGAAAAGGGAAGTGGGGGAAAAAGTGCTGTAGAGTTGGTTGGTTTTTTCTTTTTTCTTTTCCTGAAAACTGGTGATGATTGGTTTGCCAGAGCCCTGCAGCTATTCTGCTGGGCCTTCAAGGGAAACTGGAGGAAGAAGGCTGAAAAATCTTGTGAGGAAAGAGCAAGGGACTTGGTATATGTGTATTTAATGAAACTAACTCCTTTTGGTCAGATTACTAGCTGTGGGTGATCCTGAAAGTTCAGAGATAATTTTGTTTTAAACTGAGGAATGGGGATGTGGGGAAGTGGAGGGGGGGGGGGGGGAAGTACTCAAGCAGTTAAGTCCAAATCCTGTGTGCTCTTGTGTCGCTGTGTGAAGTGTGCATCGTGTAAGTGTGTTTTATTAAGGATCTGAATTGTAGTTCTCAAGTAGTCAGTTCTCCCACTGGTAGTTCTGTGAGGGATAAAAGTTTACAGAGGAGCATGAAGCATTTGAAACTAAAACAGGTATAATATTAAACTAAATTCCTCAATGTCGCAGGAGGTGGTTTCAGAAGCCACATTCAGGAATCAAGACAGCTTGTTTTCCTTGTTAACATCAGTAACTGCTAGTGTTTGCCCCTTTAAAATTACCTAGCCTCTATTACTTTCAAGTAGGAGTCCTTCAGAGATGTTTCCTTCCTGATCTTTTCATGTGGTGGTTCCAGGGTAGGATCTGCAACGTGTGCTGCCCTGCCTACTAAATAAGCAGTGTGAGATCTGGCATTCTTCACATTACCAGAACAAGCCTTGACACTCTGCTGGTGTATATTTAGCAACAAATCAACCCAACCTCTATTAAATATTAAACAAAAACAATGAACAGGCTTCTCAAAAAAATTGTTTTATAGGGGTTCATATCTTGTATGCTTTGTCTAACTGCTACTTGGAGGGTAAGGTTTCTTATGAATGCTTAAGAATAGTTGGAGCAGTAATAAAAAGGAAAGTGTGCTTCCCGGGCGAGTAGTAATTTATAGTTGTGTGACATGTAAAATGCTGCGCTAGAACCTTATATAGGTTTTGCTGGTGCAGAGTATCTTTTAAGACTTTAAATGTATTTCCTTTTTCAATCTCAACTTGAAAACAGCAAGCATGTCTTCCACAGTTAGTCCTAACGGATCTACACTTTAAGATAGTAAATATAAGGGATAGCAGTGGGACACGCCAGCAGCGAAGCTCAGGGTCTCAATCAATTGTTCAGCCTGACTGGCAGCTATCAGATTAGGACTTGACTTGATACTTACTTTTTTTGTTAGCTTCTGGGTTGTGTCCTGTCTCTTTCTTAAAGCGCCCCAGCTGAAAAGGATAGAGTATAAGGCTGCTTGTGAGAGTTGTTGCATTTCCCCCCCCACCCCCCGAGAAATACATACATGGGGATATGGAAATACTAAATTTAATGGCTTTGAGCTGAGGTGAAAGAATATGATCCTTGTTTTTGTGGTATCTGGCGTGAGCATGAAGTTATGGTATTTGTAGATTCTTAGAAGACTGTAAACTTTATTCGGTCATTACTTTTCTTTCTGTAGTTAGTTTCAGTTGTCAGTCTTCCTTTGGTATATATCTTCAGGTTCTTTCTTGTTAGACTTGTGAATCGAGTTTTAGTTCTGTTTCATTAAACAGCAAGTCGGATGGAGTCTGGCTCGGGTCTTAGATAAAATGAAAATGTTTACAAATATTGCTGACTCATCTTGTGTTTTGTTTGTAGATACATCCGATTATATGGGAGAAAATTCAGCAGAGAAGATCATGTGCTTTTTATCAAATTGTTGTATGAGTTGGTAACAATTCCAAAACTGGAGATCAGCATGATGCAGGGATTTGCACGCCTGTTGATCAACCTGTTAAAGTAAGTACAGATTTCTGCTCACTACTGAAACTTTTGTTGCTTAAGTTGATCACTTCACTTGCCGAATGTCGTTGTATACTTTAATGTAATAGCACGTTCTGTTACAGGTTACTTCACTTAATCTCCCCTGTACAGATGATGTTGGTTAAAAAGAGTTCTCATTATGCGAACACCTTGCCCCTTTCAAAGCTTTAGGAGGGGTATTGAAAGTGAAAGAATGTCAGTGTTTTTCCCCCATTAGGAAGAGAAAACATCTGAGAAAGCCAAGTGTTAAGGTTGAATCGCAAGTAGGGAGATGATGAAGACTGTCTCACAACTTGATAATGTTTATTTCACTTAGTCAGACTTTTCCTGAAGATCTTGACAGCTTCTGTTTGCGCAGAAATGCTGCAAGTGGCTAGCTTTCCTCTTGCCTGACCTTCCTGCAGTTTGTGCCAAATGCTGAAGATAAGCATAATTCAGAGCAGTGATCTGGGGTATTCTGATGTGTAGTGTGTCGATGTAAATGTTTAATCCTGAAGTACTTGTTGTGTGGTTTTTTTTTTCCTATTAGGAAAAAAGAACTGCTTTCCAGGGATGATTTGGAGTTACCATGGAGACCACTTTATGAAATGTTGGAAAGGATATTGTACTCCAAAACAGAACACCTTGGATTAAATTGGTTTCCCAAGTAAGTTTGCGTTTTAAAACATTTGATAGGCTATAAGTACCTGTAATGCTTGAAAGTACTTTGAAACTTGCTTTTAATGTCTGGAATTTGATACACAGTAAATACTTTGCTTATAGTTTCATGAAGTATATTTCAGTAATTGCTTGCAAGACTGTACTAAATCATGTGTATCCTTCTGCGAATGAATTGTTTGTTATGATGTTCCTCTCTTTATGAATGTGATTGAGTTCTTTTCTAAATATGCTGGAAAAGGGGTCTTCAACTTATTTTAGGATGATCTATAGGATGCAAATGGTATTTTCACAAACCTTTATTGTGAGGGAAAGAACTGTTCTTAAATATATGTACTGTAAACATTGCCAGTATCTGTAATCTAGGTGTAGATCAGTATGCGTACAACAAAGCAATGTGCCATCTATAGGAAGTACATATGTGTGTGTGTGTATATATATATTTTCAAGGTGATGATATGATATGGATAAATAAATTTTTTTCCCAGTTAAGAATTTTAGGAATGTTCTACTGATTTTAAGAATTAAAACTTGTTTTCTTTGGTTTCTTTACGCTGCCAATCCCTCCCCATCTGTCAAATTTCCAAAATTACAATTTTTCTAATAATTCCAATTAGAGAAGGTCCTGCTCCATAAATTACAGATTACAAAATATGTTACATGGATAACTCATTGTCACTTTTTTGAATTGAAACTTCATGTAAAGAAATGGAGGTGAAAATACTTAATTGGCTTAAAAAAACCCTTTTCTGTCCAGGGGTATTGAAGTGTTCCCACTGCTTCCTTCTACTGAGTGGAAGATCCTATTGCTGATAAGTGACACGAACAGAAAATGCCTGTAGCCTTGTAACTTGTTACGGAGCATTTCATGCTGAATTCCTCTCGTGGCTACGTAGCTGGAAAAATAACTTTGCTAAATCGCATTATTTTGCTAATTGTAGGTATTGCTTGCCAGTGAAAATCCAAAAGAGCGGGGCCTTTTTTGGTTGGTTTATTTAATGTGTATGCCAGCACCTGCTGAAACTGCATACTTTGCTCTGTGGGGATGTTGACTAGTCACTTTTCATTTACTGTGTGAGAAACTGGCATACAGGGGAGGAGGGAAAAGGGAAAAGAAGGTTCAGCTGGGAGGAGGATATCGGTTGTGATGGTCTGTCTGAAACTTTTAGCTTTTATTAACTGTATTAGATATCAGATACTCCATCTTAATATGCAGTGCGATTTGTTCTCATACGGTGTTTTTTTTAACATCAATTTTGAGGGGTATCTTTTTGGTGGAAGTCAAAGATATTTTTAAAAGCTGAATTGATTTGATTTATAGCTGTTAATTTAACTACTGTTTTAATTTTTTTTTTTTTACATTCAGTTCATATCGACCAGGCTTGTCTTCACCTAAAACATTTGTGCTTAATGTATTACATAGGTGGTAAGAATGACTTTTTGTTTTGTTCAGCTCTGGCCGATGTGTAATCTTCTGCATGTCCTGTTAGATTGTAACACTTGTCACACAGGTGTAATTTTCTGCATAAATAATTGTATTGGAAAACCAATGTTAACATTACACCACTGTTTATGAGAATGTCGCACTGTATGTAAACCTTTCTAATTGGGGAACAAGATAGCGTGTGTGAAGTGGCTGATAAAGTGGCTATACGCTAACTAATTTAACCAGCATATATATTTCGAGGGTCAAATGAAAGATAAATTTTACATTTGAGTAATTGCCGTGTCTGAATACGGACAAAATCAGTATTGGTGTAGGACTGCATGTCACTGAGTAAGTGTACCTTACTATTAAAAACGATGAAATCATGGAAAGTGCTTTAGCAGTGAGGTAATAGGTTCTGGAAAATACACCCAGCAACAACCTTGTAGCTGTGAGCTGTGAAGTGTGAAACAAAGTTTCTGTATCGGAAGAGTTTACTGTGAATTTTTGCAGTGAAAACCATATCAGGAGTTGTGGTGTATATATAAATTCAGAAAACCTGGTATAAGTGGAATTGCAGTGGTTTTTTGCTTTGGGTTTTTTTAGGAAGAAACTTTTAGTTGTACTAATCCAATGAGAGACTGCTATTTGGCTCACCGTAGTTAGAAATTCACTAAAATAATTTGTGAAACTATAGCTGGTTGCTCTTTTCATTGTCTTAATCTAAGCTCTTGTAATGGAGTGTCCGCTGCAGGGCTGGAGTTTTCACTTAAGGCCTGAATCTGTCCTGAAAAATTGAAAATTGTGCTTTTACTACTTTTTGGTAATGTAAGAGTCAACAGTGTCAGTTTGTACGTGAATTGTTTTAGCTGAAACGTGTTTCTCTTTGAAAATGCAGGAGGAAAGAACAAATAGATTTACAGATTAATATGGTTATGTCCCTTCCAAAATAAGAAAATAATCACATAGTGCCAAAATTAGACTAGTGATAGGGTTTGATAGTATTGTTGGGTGTCTTTTAATATATCCATGTGGCAAGACATAATAATAATAATAAGCTAATAATACTTCAGGTGATAAGGAGGAACTAAAAGCAAAGAAAACCGAGTGGGATGAGAAATTTTCCTTTATCTCACTGAATACCCTGTTGTTTCAGTAATTAATAGAGGATACCTTTCAGTGTGGGTGGCTTCATTATCTCTCAATTACAGATGTTTTAATACCTTATCCAAATGGTCAGCATTAAATACCTGAGCATTGAGAGTACGCACTGCAGTACGCTGGTCCAGTCTGGTGTGGTTTATGTATATAGCTGTTTGCTGTTGTGCTGTATTAATCCATGGCTAGGTTTAGTGGTAGAGTAGCATACAAAAATTTGGGAGGGTGATAACTGTAGATACTGCAGAATTGCTCAAAAATAATGGGTATGCTGAAAGTCTAACCGAAAGCGGAACAGAAGCCACTGCTAAAAAGCTTGAGAGAGTTTGTTCAAAGTGATAATGAAAACAGTAACCAGCAGTCTCTTGTTCTCCCCAGCTATATTGTCCTGTCCTTTTCTAACTCGTAGTCATCGAACGGGAATCTTGCAAGGTGTCTTCTGTAGTTGGTCTGTAGTGTAACTGTCTCTTAGATGGAAGTTTCCTTATGTACAAAATTGTCTGCTGTTGGGTTTTTTTTTTCCCCTAGCTTCCATTCTAAATTTGTGATCAGAAGACAGGAGGGGACATCCCTTCCAACCTTTCTCCTTTGCTCTCTTCCACTAACAAATGCTGAGATCTGACTGAAAACTTGTGAATTTGAAAGGCTTGTTGATCTCTGGCATCAGTATGTCTTGAAATTCCTCTGTCCTTCAGGTTCTCCTCTGTAATAGTTTCCTTCACTGGAGTGTGATAGCTTTTTTGTTTGTTGTGTCGCACAAACATTTTTCATGTTAATCTTTAATGCTCTTAAGGAATGTTGCTGGTTCATGCCTTATTTATCTACTCTTGGAACAACTGTTATCTATTTCCAAACTCTTTCAAGAACAGTATTCACTTTAACCGAGAATCTTTATGAGCTTCTTGCAGAGTTTGATCTTATTTTTGCTTAATGAATGGTTGGCCATTCCTCTTCAAATTTTAGCAGCTGTCCATCAGCTCACAATTCTCATTCTGGGAGAGGTCATGGATTTACTCTGTCACTGTTGCATAAAGTGTACAGAATTTTGCATCTTCAAGAGCGCTGCTTGAACTGAAGTAGTGTTATGAGGGCTGGGTGGGCTTTTGCTGGCTTGCAGTGAATGTTGAGGTGTTGAAGGGGAAGAGCGGTTTATCTATTTTATATTTCTCCTGGCTTGTATGGGATCAGTTTATTTTGTGTAGGACTAGAGTGAGAGTGTGTGCATGCTCAGTATTTGTGTGTCTCAAAATTAATTGACCTAAACTGATCTTTGGTAAAACTCTAAAGATGATACATTTTAATCATCTTTTTTCTGATTAAAACAGCATTTCTGTATGCTAGTTTTTGATGATGAACTAAAGTATGCTGTTTTTCTACTAAGAGTATACAGAAAGTACATCTAAAAATGTAGGAAGTCCTTCTGCCAGAACTTTTTTTTTCATTCAGGGAATGATTTTTGGTAAAAGTGCAATTTAGTCTTGAGCTCGCCTTGTAATAAACAGAAGATTTGAAGAACATCACAGTTTACTACCTTTATGGTTCCATTGATCTATCAGTCTTTCTCTTCCCCCTCCCTTTTATTGTTTGAGTTTATTCTGAGGTTTAAGTGGTTTGATGGCATCCGGTGACAATTCATGTTAAAATGATTTCTCAATCTTGAAATGGATGGAAACACTTTTAAAATTAGCTGTTAATTGTGAGGGAAGCTGATGAAATAACCATTGATTTGCAGATAGTTCACTTCTCTTTCTTAGAACCACTAGACAAAAAAACCAAAATCAGATTGAAAAGGACAGATACGGTATTTGGAGTCTAATAATAACAACTTTCTAAAGTCTGTTGCCTCTATTTATCTTACAAATATTTATGAAGTCCATAAATCCATTTTTTTTCTGTTTGTGTTTTCAACTTCCCCTAAGAAGTTACCTTGCTCTGCTGGTTATTCATGGATAAAATGCAGGATATTACTTGTAAGAAATTATAATCTTCACTTAAACACAGTAACTAGAGTGGTATATGAAAAGTAGAACCAGGAGTTTAGCAGAGCAATTTTAGTCGTTATGATTAGGTCTGTGTAGAAGGTGACTAGCTACTGCATGTTCACAGACGACATCTAATTGCATCAACGTTTTCTTAAGTTCTTGAGGGAAAAATCAGCAAATGGTTGTTTATTTCATGCTGTCATTGAAACCTGGTAATACACTATCCCTAATGCTTCCTTTCTTGTTTCAGTTCTGTAGAAAGTGTTCTGAAAACACTTGTGAAGAGCTGCAGACCGTAAGTGGTTTGTGTTTTTTTTTTTTTAAGCCTGTATTTTTAATATTACTTTAAGAGGGGAAAGAAAAGTGGTTAAAAAAGAAAAAAAATCCCAAACCAAAGAACCCACCCTACTAGTCATTCCTTGGCTGATGTTGTCCCAGCTTGTCTAAGAAGCTTGGAGTGGAGGGTAGAGACTCTTCTGTTTTACTGCATTATGAATGATCAGTACTTCAGGCTCATAGGTTGCTTAAAATTAAAACAAAATGACAGGCATGTTCTGTGGTATAATATCTAAACAAAGTATAAGGGTGTCTTTTTCCTTTTTAACAGCCTCGTTTGAAAAATCTGTTAATAGTTAGTTAAGCTAGCATGTCACTAGCTAAGGCCACCATTGCTTTTGATCTTTTTTGCTCTTTTACCTTCACTGGGAGCGTGTGTACCTGAAGCAGTCTTGCTCGCTGCACTAACTGACTTTGACTTTGTTAGCAGCTTAAGATACTGCAAAAATGCAGAGAAGAGACTTGTTCTCTTTATTTACCGTTCATATGGCCATTTGTAGTTATTGTCTGCTTTCATGGGTGCAGTTGTTTCACATAGTCCTGAGCATTCCTACAGGAGATGCTGTTTTAAACACATACTGTTAGTATGAGGAACATAAGGATAAAGCAACCTTAGGCTTCTCCCAAATATATGTGGTTTTGTAGCTAAATAAAAACCCTTAGTTTTGTTATGAATATGAAAGTCATTGAAGCAGAGTGATCTGAAAATGAAAATGTGGTATCTTAGACTCTGACTTCGGGTTGGGACACTGATAACATTACTTCCAGTTGGCCCCATGTCAACTGCAATACTTATGTTGTATAAACAGTTGTATGTGATGTGCATTTTAAATACTGCATTGCATGAATGTTTAGTTTCTTTTAAAAGAAAATAAATAACTTCAGGATTCTTGTAATGTTCAGATAAATATTCCTTGTGCCTTAAGTCATCTTTCACTATATTGCATCAAATGCGGATGGTTTTGACCAGCCTTCACACTGAGATAGTTTTGCGTTGTACAGAATCTTTTCAATAAGACAAGAATCTTCTTACGTTTGTGGTCTTAAAATGATGCACCACGGTGTCCTTGATCTCAGCTTTGTGTTTGGTGAAGGTTAAATGGAGTTGAGGACTGCCTATCTATTGCCCCTGGGTACATGGTCTGACTGTAAAACTAAGATTTTATGACAAATTAATAGATAGTTTTAAATATGTTTAAAAAAGACCCAGACTTTAAAGCTAAGCCTGTATATGTTCAATGGTTTCCTTGTTTTCAGATATTTTCCAGAAGATGCCACTGCGGAGATGCTAGATGAATGGAGGCCTTTAATGTGTCCGTTTGATGTTACCATGCAGAAGGCTATTACCTACTTTGAACTATTTCTGCCTACTACCCTTCCTCCCGAACTTCACCAGAAAGGTTTCAAGTAAGTGTAATTGAGTGATATTGGTATAGTATTCTGTGGCAAATGCAAGCGGTTATCTTCTACAGGATGACTTGAAATCAACCAGCACAATGAATGGTGGCTTTTAACAGCATTTTTGGAAGGAGCTCAAGACAGAAATTCTGTCAGCATTCTTCTTTTGTAAAAGTAACCAGGGGGAATCTTAGTACCTGTTCTCTAATGAGTTCTCCCTTCTCTAGCGTAAAGCACACAGTATACAACAAAGCAAACTACATGGAATTAAATGCACTTTAATTCTGAAGGAATAGTGTCACAAGTTAAAATCATTAACCGTAGCACAGCTCTAGGTCCTACCTTCTATTTCATTTGGGGTACCTTCTGATGAGTCCTTCATGCAGGTTAAAGTACAGCTGTTAATACAAATTTGGGATTGTGAGGTAGAGGTCTTCTATTCACTGGCAAGATGTGGAAATGTGAAATGGTCAGAAGTCTGCTATAGGAAATGAGTTTGAGAATTAAAGGAGAAACATTTGCAGGGTGGGACAGTATCTGGATTATCTTTAAGGTAGAACTACTGAACTTGGAAACACAAGCCAGTGATGTTTAGTGCATGTAGAGATTACTTAGACTGGTTAGGTTAAAAGTCTATTTGTGACATAGGGTTAGTGATAAATTGGATAAATGTCCAGTGAGGGAGCTGCTTTCACAACATCAACATTATTTTGAATCTGTTCTCTTGCAGGCTTTGGTTTGATGAATTTATAGGCCTCTGGGTGTCAGTTCAAAATCTTCCCCAATGGGAAGGGGTAAGTATTTCCTTTTCACCTACACTAGAAGAAATCCATTTAAATATTCCTACAATGTGCTTGCAAGGCATTGAAGTCAAACAGTGATGTAATGGATTTTTTTCGCTTCAGCCTTAACTGGTACAAGAAAGCACAGACAATAATTTCACGATTGTTAGCAAGCAATTACTGGCTGAATAAACGAGTCTGCACTTGGGCTTGGGGAACACTGTTTAATGGCTAGCTCAGGCAGCTTTTCTTTCCGGTCTTGGGAAAGCTGGCATTTTCCAGGCTGCCTGCTAATCATTGCTTACAATGATGCAAAGTGCTATTGTGATTTCTATAAATTATAATTCTGTAAAGTCCGATCTTTTGTATCTGAACACATCTTTCATGATCCCTAATTTTGAGTATAATGCTTTGCCTTGACTGTAATGAGTTGTTGTCATCTTTATTTTAGGTATAGTAAAGAACCTGCACTCCCCTTGGCCAAAAATTCCACTGGGCTACATATTTCAAGGAAAATAGTCTACCATGTATCTGTCTGCCTTTTTTTGTGTGTCTCTCATGACTAGATACGAACTTGGGAATAAAAATCTCGTTCTTGAGACACCACCACCAGCAGCTTAGGTGCTGTTGTTGTCAGCTGACCTGTGCCAGGGCTTTACTGCAGCGAAACTTGGCGTATTACCAGATTTTTTCCATACTCAGTATGAACATAAGCTCATTGACCATCTGGCTCCTTTTACTAATCTCCTGCCTATATACACAAGGAGGACTTCTCAGTGTCTTTGGAGAAAGCTGATTGCCAAAACACCGTTGAATGCTACCTTTGTAGCACATTCCATTTCTGGCAATTTTGTTGTGAAAAGGCTTGTGTGTAGGTCTTTCTGGTTTGAGTTACATTTCATCACAAGTAAAGGAAGGCAGGCTTTGTTCCAACAGTGGGCAATTGTCCAGATTTGAACAGAGTGATTGCTAAAGTTTTATTTGAGATTGTCTGTAGACATTTTTGCATCTTTCTGATGGCTATCCAAAAAATCACCGTTCTGTCTGCTCTTTCTGGCAGAAAGATGACAGCCTGCACTTCAATATCATCGTTTGGTTTGTTTCTGTCAAATGGTCTAACAAATAATCATCAACACTTTCATAAGTTATCTCTGATATTTTTTCCCTCTTCCACTGTATTCTGACAGTTTGCTTGGAAGGCCCAAACAATTTTATTTTTTTCCCCAAAGCTTTCACTTGTTCCCTTTGCTGTCTTGTCTACTTCTTAAGGGCAGGCTTGTTCATTTCATCAAGCTTGGATGCAGATAATTAGACATATGGGTTCTGACTATGCAATCCAATTTAAGCCTCTCTACGCTGCAAGCTTTTTCTCAGCTTGCTTTGGCAGGAGTTAGACTTGCTGTTTGAAGGGGAGCTATAGAATCAATTGCCTTTGTGCATGGTAAGGGTTTTTTTCAGTGGGTATTTCCTAGTATCAAACAAAAAAGGTAAATTCTTTAAGAAAATATAACACTTGTCTTCAGGCTGTGTCAGATGTGACTGTCCTGAACGGAATTCGTGGGTTTTCCAAAGCTATCGTGTCCTTCAGATTGAGAGGTGAACTGTTCTTCTGTGGATATCTGTCTCTGAATTAGGCAGGATTATTTAAGGCCCTTCCTTTTGGCTTTGCTGTATGTTCAAGGTACTGATAGAAGCATCAAGGCTCTTGGAGACCTGATAGGTATTTCCGTATTTGGATGAGCTAGTAAAAGGAGTGTTGGTGGATTATGTGCTTTCTTACAATCAGGATATGATCTTTTTTGTTTAGTCCTGATAACTCTCTTTCCTGAGGACATCTTTCCGTTCCCTTTTGGACTCACGAGACTGTCTTCTGGTAATGGAGTATCTAATCCTTCATAGTCAGTCACATGCTGCCATCCCATCTGACAGCTAGTGCCTGTGACCTTTACAAGCCGCAGATGTGTATAAACCAAAGCCAGCAGCACAGGCAAGCACGCTTTAAGGAGGATGGATCCTGCAGAAGCTAAATGGTCCTTCAGGATGTGTTGGGTGAATTTTCTTCAGTGTCTATATATTGATGCTCTGTTAGGCCAGTATCCACATTCAGCTCACCCGAGAGCTTTACTGGTGAGGAGGCACCATGAGCTGAGCTGACCATCGTAAGCATGTGTTAAGCTGCTCCCACTCAGAGTTCCCATAGAATGTGTGCGTGGCGTGTCACTTTCTGATCAAAGTTATCAAGAACCAGAACAATGCATTGGCAACGAAAGGGGATAGCACAGGGCCCTTTCCCTTCCCAGGAAGTGGTTTGTCTTTGGATACCTGTTTATTCTCTTCCCAAACCTCCTATCTTCTACAGAGCCTGTCTTTCTCATTCTTGCACGGAAGAGGATTCCTACTGTGTTTGTTGGTAGGCTCACGTTCTTCAGAATGTTCCTTAGGACATTTTTCCAGTAACTAATCCAAATCGTCCTCTATGCAAAGGCTATGGAAGTAGGTAGCAGGTTTCTGTTAGAGAAGTTGATGAAATAGCCAAGCTAGAGCCTGTTCTGTTACGAGGTTTTTGCTTTGCTTAAGCTGTGTTATGGATTTGCTGGGAAATCTCTCTCATAACTGTCACTTGGAATTTGTTCCAAACCTCCGCTGCAGAGGTGAATAGTCTGCTATACCCAGCTGATAAAATGGTTGTAGTGTTTGAAGGGCTCTGAAGCTTAGTACAGGTGTCTTTCTGTAAGCTACCACAAGGAGACTTCTGCTCTGTGGGAGCTGTTCAAAAAGGGGGAAAAGCTTAAAGCTGCTCAAAAGGGGAAAAGATATTTCTTAGCAAAAGGCAAAGTCTTTGACATCATATAGGTCAAGTATAAGTTTGTCTGTTGTTCTAACAATAAGTGGTTGAGAATTAAAATGGTAGTGTATTCTGCCTTTCATGTTAATTCACAGAGCATGGGGAAAGGAAGAGTGTGTGTATACCTTCTAAAAGTACTATTAGTACGTCTTTACGTTTAAAAAAACACCCAATTTTATAGAGTTAGAGGAGTGTATTCTGACAGGCTGCCTCTCCCAAACTTAGATCCCAATTACCTGCTTTGTAAGTGCTCAGAGGAGTCATGAGTTGGACTCCTGAAGGAATTCAGATGCATTATGAAATATGGTATTGGTGACTTGTGATAGAGCGAAATCTCCCTTTACAAGTGCGTTAGTGCCATGGGTAGCTTTTGTCTCTCGTCTGTAAAGTAGATTGAGGGATTTGTGCATCTTTTATTTAAATAGATTCTAATGAATATTTCCTTCTCTTATGGTTGTTTTCAGCATCTGGTAAATCTTTTTGCTCGCTTGGCCACTGACAACATCGGGTACATAGACTGGGATCCATATGTACCAAAGGTAATATTTCTCATTTTATGAAGTTATTTTGTTTACTTTGAGATAAGTCTTCAGTGTTACTATGCTAAGAATAATTCATATTCCCTATATGGGTCTTATACTGGCCCAGTTTTTCAAATTAGGCTCATTCATTTGAAGACCTAAGTTTGAGTTTGAAAACTGGAGCCATCCTTTCGTAACAGATGGCATCGGAAGTTGTTACCGTTATCACCTGACTCCAAACCAAAGCAACAACGTACCTTGCTATACAAGTGCTGTCTGATTGTGTAATTACTCCCATGTTCTAGGGGAAATGTCCCCTAAAGACTGGGGGAACCCACCCAACAAAAAACCCCCACCAAACACCTTTTGATTAGAAAATTAATTTATGCCAGTTTTATGGTGTAAATGAATAAATTAATTTATGACAACTTTTTTCTTTTTTCAGATTTTTACCAGAATTTTGAGGAGTTTAAATCTTCCGGTGGGAAGCAATCAAGTTGTTGTTCCAAGATTCTTAACGAATGCATATGATGTAGGACATGCAGTAATGTGGATCACAGCCATGATGGTTAGTAACTTTTTCATAAAGTGAGACAAAAACTAATACAAAGCTTTTTAAGCAAGTATGTATTTAAAATTCATGTTTGTTCTGTTTACCTCACTGCAGATGCATGTTTTTAGGCTATCTTTGTTTTAAAGTACATAGTTTTGCTGTCAGTTTGGAATGTGGGTGGAAAGGTTTATTTCACAGCTGCTGTCTGTGGCATTCTGGAAGTGAACAGCCAGCTACCAGCGCCGCTGTGGATACGCACTTGGGACCTGCTGAAGAACCGAATGGCCCTTTTTTTGGGTGAACCTCATCAGATTAGATGGAGAGAACTTGCTACCTAGGGCTGAGCTGAGGGTGGGGAAGGGAGGGAATCTGCAGCTGTGATTTGATGCTTGGAGGTATTGCTGTGCTAAGTGAGAGTGTTTGCTTGTACCTCGTGCTACTGTGTTACCTCTTCCATGTAATAAAATTCTGTGGTTTATTTTTTACAGGGTGGACCAAGTAAACTAGTGCAGAAGCACTTGTCTGGATTGTTCAATAGCATTGCCTCTTTTTACCATCCTTCAAATAACGGGCGGTGGCTGGTGAGTTTTTTGCATGTCAAGACAGTAACTTTGGCTGTAATTTCAATGGTCAAACCTGTCGAATCAAACATGTTGATAGATGCACTGTGTGCTCCAACTGCCAGATTGTCTGTTGGGTGTGTAATATTTTGAGGCTTTAATTTTCAAGATATGTGATGGTACTGTCATTCAAATCCTACTTTTATCCTGATGTCAGGACCACAGCTAATGAGTGTTCTTCAAGCGTTTAACCGAAGTGCAGTTTAGAAGTCCAAAACTAGACATCTAATTCATATATAGCTAGGAAAAAGAAGTCAGCAGTTTAAAGGAAGGTGATACACAGCATCAGTATTACTTGTGTGACGTTGCTTTCATATTACTGACCTACTGTCTCTGAGTCAGCAAAATCTAGTTTTGATTAACTAAAGCAAAAAAGATTTGTAATGCATATCTAGTTTGATAAAGCATAACTCTTTGATGGTGTAGCTAGTGGAGTCTTCTGCTAGAGGATATAAGAATCTCTGTGAGAGCTGGTAGGAGGTACAGATTAAAACAACAAGACTGGTCAAAGCAATGCCTAAGAGCTGACTTGTTCTAGGATAAGATATTTGCTTACATGTGAAAGTGCAGGGAATGCTCTCAAAGATGTCCCAGTTACTGGTAAGTAACCTTGATTCGTGACTGTATCCTTTGTATGTATTTTTCATGATTTTTTTTTTTTAAATCATAATGTATAGTGCTGGCAGCGTAACTGTTGGTATTTTGAGAATTGAAGTTTAATGATAAATTGTGACATTGTATTTTAGAGCTCTTCTGAGTTTTCTTTTATTGTAGTTGTGCAATTTCAAGATATTGGCTTATTAATTGCCTGTTGTACACGTAGCAGCTCAGATTCTGCTACTGCCAAGTAACTGAATAGCATTTCTTGTATATTCAACAGAACAAACTGATGAAACTACTTCAAAGGTTACCCAGTGGTGTTGTCAGAAGGCTGCATCGTGAGCGCTACAAGAAAATGACTTGGTTAACTCCTGTGCCTGATAGTTATAAACTTACTGATCAGGACGTTACGGACTTTGTAGAATGCATTATTCAACCTGTTCTTCTGGCTATGTTTAGTAAAACTGGAAGCCTGGAGGCTGCCCAAGCCCTGCAGAACCTTGCACTGATGCGTCCTGAATTAGTAATTCCACCTGTACTTGAGAAGTAAGTTCTGTAGAAATGTTACAACTTCCCTGTTCCCTTCCCAACAAATAAATACGCAAAGCAGTTGTTAAATGATAAACAATTTCCTTGCTGCGAATGAATGCTTGCAGTGAGAGGAGCTGCTAATACACACACCGAGCAATCGCCTGAGTCAGGATAGGGAGTGAGGGAGGACTTTGCTTTTTATTTGATCTTTATTTTGTTTTGTAATCTGCTGGCAAACAGAGTGGTTCTAGGAGATGTTCATAGCTTGTGCAATAAAGGGTAGTCCTCAAGTGGTTTGCCTTTCTGTTAGCATTTTGCATCAGATAGTGGGTGGATCTGTTGAAAAATCAACTTTGTACCCTTTATTCATGAGCCACCCTGTCCTTTCTCACTAGCTTTCAACGGGGCCAAATATAAATGATGGTATTGCATGTTTGTGTAGTAATGACCGCGTGTGTTATTTCTGTTTTGTGTCAGAGTATCTTACAGATTGTTTAAAATTACTTCTGACTTCACAAGCAAATCACTAAAGTATGTGCCGATGTAAAATACTTAGTTTGTACTATTACTAATGCCTTGGTGCCTGAAATTCCAGGAAAAAAATGTGACTCCTTTCCGCCCCAATGAAACGCTTTCTTCCTAGTCCCTATCCATGTTCCCCCTCCTGTACAGTCTTTTGTACTTTAACAACTCGTATTGTAAAAACAGTGGAGAAATGAGTTTGTCTTGAAGAGCCCTTCTTGAGTTCTATACCTTTGTGACTCAACTGTTTGTAAAAACTTGATAAATCTGCTCTTATATGAAAACATTTCAAGCATAACAGTTCTAAGGAGGACAGCAATGGACGCCTGTATTGGGTATGACTGCTTTTTCTGATTTGAGAGCAGACTGAATGTCTGCTCGGTAGTTTAAACTATCACTGGTATGTTTGCCTTGGCTGCAGTTCCGAATTCATTTTGTTGAGTAGGTGTAGGTCCTTTGTGCTTTGAATGACGTAGGGCAAGGGTAGCACTACGACTCTTGTTTGAACTGCTATGAGTTTGAACTGTAGGTTGCTGATAACAGTAGGAAGTGTTAAGCAGTTTGCTTAAAAAGTGCTTAGTGAAAAAAAAAAAAGTTTAAAAATCACAGTAACTTAACAGATTTTTATTAAAAAAAGGTGTGGGCTTTAATGTATCCCTTATCTGTTTAGAGGCAGTCAAGGCAAGTTTTCATGCTTGCCACAACAACCTTACACTTTTAAGTACACAGCTTGCGTTAGCTTAAAGTTCAAACACAAAAATCATCGTGGCTTTGAATCTAGGAGCCCATGCAGTTATTAATTCCTATGCTGCAACTGCAAACAAATTACTTAATCCTGAACTTGTTGTGAATAGGACTGATCAAATGAAAGGAACATTTTCTAATAGAGCAATGTTAAGTCCATTGGAAAAAAGATTAGAAAAAAATTTTGGAACCACTGATTAGCTTGAATTTTTCTTGCAGAAATTTTCTACCCTCTCTGTAGAAAATAACATGTGCAATCCAGTTTTTTTTTTTTTGAAGACCTTGGAAACATTATTGTTCCTAATATGACTGCTCTTAAACTTTATAGAACATATCCTGCACTTGAGACATTGACAGAACCTCATCAGCTCACAGCTACTTTAAGCTGTGTAATTGGAGTCGCTCGTAGTCTGGTGTCTGGGGGGAAGTGGTTTCCTGAAGGTCCAACACACATGCTACCTCTACTGATGAGAGCATTGCCTGGGGTGGATCCAAATGACTTCAGCAAATGTATGGTGAGTGTATCAATCTTACCTTTTTTTTTTTTTAGAAGATAGTTAGCCGACTAGTTGACTCTAAAAGCTTTTTTTATATTTGTATACAAGCAAGTAACTCATGTTTCCAGAAGTTCTTTACCTGATTTTGTTTCTGCACAACTTTATTTGTAAAAAGTTAATATTACAAGCCTGTAACTTATGATAATGATTTTGGCTTGTTGGACAATGCCAAGTGAATCTTTAACACCAGATTGTGATAAGTATTTTACTGACTTGTTGGGCAGCTCTAAAGAACTAGATAAAATAGATGTTCCAAAGCTCCTAGCAAATATTCCTAGTCTTTAAGATCAACAGGAAGACGTTTATCACTAGGTTTTCATTAAATTAGGTTCTGAAAGCCCACATCTTAATTGACTATTCAAACAATCTAAACATTATAGGGGCTTTGTAACCTTTAAGTTCAGCACAAGATAAGTGTTACTTTACTCAGAAAATTGAGGGGGTTTTGCACAGCGCTGGCTTAAGTTTTATAATGACTGTTAAGTTTTATATGTGACCTCAGCAATAACTACTGAAGTTCGGGGGTGGAAGAATTAGGCTTTGGAATTTTTTTTAATGTAATGATTTGCTTTAGCTCCCATACCTAATTGCCAAAGCTTTTTAATGTGCAGAATACAGTAACACTTATTAAAGAGCTGTTTGCAACTCTCAACAGATTACATTCCAGTTCATTGCAACATTTTCTACTTTGGTGCCTTTAGTAGATTGTTCATCTGTATTGCAAGAGAGAGATGATCTTTCGGAGGTAAGAGTGCTGTGCAGTTATAAAAACAAAACTATAACCTAGTTTTCAATTTAATTTTTTAGCATGTAATAATCTCTTCAGAACTGTAACAGGTTTGCTACTCTCTTTTTTGTATATGTAAAACTACATTAAACAAAAACGCAACAAAAAAAATTAAAATGTGGATCACATTTGCTGCTGGTCAGTGTGGTAGAGCTGTCATCCACTCATCCACTGCTAGAAGACTCTTCTTGTAGCTCTGAGAACAGCTAGTAGCTACAGATTACACAGCTTCTGAATGCGCAGCTACTGGAAGAAGGTTAATTTCATTGCCCCAGAGCTGCAGCAGTCAAAAACTAACAGAGGAGTTTGTACGCTGAATGTTTAATATAAATACGTCAGCAGAGCCAAGACTGCCACCACAGTTGGCACTCGCTGCCCTCCTGCTGGAAAGGAGGATCAGTAGTAAGGCCAAAGGTTGTATCCATGGAGGCAGACCCGATTTCACGCTGAGAGGTTATTTGGCTAGGCCTCATGGCCAGGAAATTCAATAGGACAGTGTAAAGAAAATGTAATAATTGTTTCATGTAGTGTACTTGAGACTATTCGGACTTTGGGAAATGCACTGTATATAATTTAAAAATTGGAAGTGTTTTTGAAGTAGTTAATATAGGAAATAAACTTCATGTTATGTTTCCTTAAGAAAAGCCAACCTTTTGTGCTTCTTTTGCGTCGGAAAACTGTAGGTGGAAAGAGAATTGTGCTCTGCAACTGCTGAATTTGAGGATTTTGTACTGCAGTTTATGGATAGGTAAGTAAGCTAAGGATAGGTGAAAGCTTGGCATGAAGAAGTTGATAAAACATTCAAGTTCCACTTACTAAAATTGTACTTATTGTATTTGTGTAGATGTTTTGGACTTATAGAGAGCAGCACCCTAGAGCAAACCAGAGAGGAGACTGAAACTGAGAAAATGACTCATCTGGAGAGCCTAGTGGAATTAGGTCTCTCTTCTACTTTCAGTACAATCCTTACTCAGTGTTCAAAGGATATCTTTAAGGTATGTAGAACTTGGGCTTTCCATCTAACTTTAGGAGGCTTAATTTTCTATTGTGAATGACTGGTGCATTCAGATTCTTCCTTCTTTCGTTGTCCTGTTCTGAACTTCCATGTTTAACCAAGGAACGGGGTGGGGATGGGAAGTTTAGGACTTTGTGTCAATTTGCTTTGTGGTTTTATGTACGTCAATACAGAGCTCTTAGGTTCTTGATTCTCTCTTAGGAGAAATCATTCTAGCAGTTTTTTATCACTTTATCATTTTAGGCTGTGATTTTTCATGTCTCTTGATGGTAATGCTAACCTACCCCATCCCCTGCTTTCCTTTTCTCTCCCTACCACTTCATCAACGGGGCAAAAGAAGCTGTTCAAGGAGCCTTGTGGCTAATGGGATCAGAAAAATTATCTGGATTAAAATAACTCTGAGGGAGGGGGGTGGAGAATCCATGTTGTTACACAGACAGATTGTTTCCTTGCAGGTTGGGTCAAAACATTTGAATCTGTCTACATTACATTATATATATATATATTTGGAGATGCTAGGTTTTGTACATTTTGAACCATTGCACTGGGCACTTTGGTATGATTTTGTCTAGAATCTTTTGGTTGATATAAGTCCTAAGTTAATTCTTTGTTGTCATTAAGTATTTAGTTTGTATTTTCCTGATCATTATTAAAGTAATTGCATGCGATCTACACTGTATATAGTGCAGATTGCCTTGCAAGGTATTGGATGGTAATAAGCTGCTTTAAAATATGCTGGCCACTTAAATAGTTGATAGTTAATTCCCTATCTATTTGTTAGCTAAAGGATGTTCTGGCTTTACATCAATTTCACATGTGAAATAGCATAGTTTCCTTAGAGAGGACTGTGAGTTATTTAGGGGAAAACTGTTTTTCTGTGTAGTTTCTCAGAAGCACCCCAAGCTTACATTAGTTAGCATGATTTATCTGACCTCCGTTCTTCCCCAAGTGAATGTTTTAGAAGTGTCTCCAATCGGCAGCTGAAAGTGGTGTCCCATTATGTCACCAGTTAAAGCGCTCGCTGTGTTTTGTTTTTAAACTCTTGGGGGCAGGGGAATATAGACCTGCCTGTAATTGAATTAGTTTAATGATAGTGGACGCTCTCAGGTATTTTCCAGTTAGTGTGTTACTGTAGCTGAGTGTTGCAATAAATAAAAGAAAAATCGGCAATAAAAAAGAAGAGAAAAATCTGCAAACTGAAACTATTTTGACAAACCTTTTGTCATTGCTACTTGTGTAGCAGCTTTTATTTTCAGCTCAAGGCAGTAGTTGCACAATTAGACATAGGTGCTACATAGCGTACAAGTTACACGTACTGGTAACATTTAGGATTTTTCCTGAGCTGTTACTATTCACATAAATTTTTAATCTTTCTATTCTATAATATTGTCAACTTTAATTATGAGAGTGGTTACATTTTACTCAGCTTTAGGCAGCCTACAGAACTGCTTTCTCTGTGTCTCTCTTCTGATTTTTTTTTAAATGTGAATCGTGTTTCCAGTCTTCTGTTTTAAAAGAATACAATATTATGTACAGATGCTGCCTTCTCTGGAACATCAAACATTTGGTGCTACCTAGTTTAAAAAAAAAAAAAGTAATCTCCATCTTTTTGTACTCACTTTTAGGTTGCCTTGGAGAAGGTCTTTAACTTTGCTGTCTCAAATATATTTGAGACGAGAGTTGCTGGTCGAATGGTTGCTGATATGTGCCGAGCTGCAGTAAAAGTGAGAGAAAACGCTCTGATTTAATTTGATCTTTAGTTTAAAAAAAAAGAAGCTACTTTTTCTTATGTAAGATCTTTAATTTTTCTTGTAAATACACATTGTTCTTAATATTATGTCTTTTCTAAAACTGGATGGTTGCATATAGCAATATTTCAAGAGAGGTTAATTCACAAGTATTTTTCTTGCATTTATGTTAATTTTTATATAGGTGTTATTGAATGTTTAAAAATCGTGATGTCAGGCTGACTCTAGAATGACTTGGAGTTAAGCTACAGTCTATTCTTTCCTCTTTTTCAATAATGTTGTTAGAAGATTTTTATCAATGTGTGTGCTGAGTTCCATAAGGTGTCTTTTTTTTTTTTTTTTAAATGGGCTATTTATGATGCTGTTTCCAGTGCCGCCCTGAGGAATCCTTGAAGCTGTTTGTACCACATTGCTGCAATGTTATAACTCACCTCACAGTCAGTAAGTTTTTATAAGATTTCTAACATTATTTGCCTTGGTTTGGGTTCGGTTCGGTTTTGTTAAAATAAAACTAATATTTAAAACTTCTGTGTGTTTTCCCCAACTTCATTTGAATGATGGAAAATTAATTCTGTCCGTTACTTCGTCTAAAAAACCAAACCAACAACTATTTATGTGTAGTTTCAAGACAGAATGCTCTCAAGCTACAAGAGCATGCTTCTTTAAAAATATGGCAGTTTAAAATGTCTCCAGACATTCCTCAAAAAGCATTCAAGATGTTAAATTAGCTAAAGTAACTTCCAGTTGGATGTGGGTGCACTATGAATGGGAAGGCTGCAATAGAAGGGTTGGGGGTAAACTTTTGGGATGCAGGCATCTGGTTTATGATTTAGCTTGTTGGGAAAACTTGACTGCGGCATAGTTACAGCAGTGCTTATCACTTGTTCCTCTAGACGATGATGTGTTACATGATGAAGAACTAGATAAGGAGCTACTTTGGAATCTTCAGCTTCTGTCAGAGGTATCGCAAAGAATGTTCTTCCCATGCATGTGTATCATTGAATCCCGTTTAATACGCCTGAAAGAAGAAAATAATAAAACTTCTGCCATTAAAACAAAGTAAATGTTGTATGAATGACATTGCATAACAACTTCTTTTTCTTTTCTAATTTTAAATGGGACATAAGTGGCTGCTATTTGAAGAAAATAAACATATGGTGTGTATGTGGAAAAAAAATCAAAGCGTTTTAATAAAACAGTTATTGAGGGGTACAGAAAGAAGAGGGATACATGCAGGGAAAAATAAGATGCTTTTGGTAAAGATAAATCTCTTAAAATTCATCTCAAAACTTACATGAGTATTGCTAGAAAATTTTGAATGGCATCAAGAAGCAATGTATATCGCAGTTCTTATGTGTTACTTAAACTTTCCCAACAGCCATAGAAGTGGTAGTTCATGTGCAAGTTCAGTCTTTAAATTCAATTCAGTATGATGTACGGAACAAAATCTGGTGCAGGATTGGTTGAGTGGTGTAATCCTCTCTTCAGTCCTCTAGAACAAAATCGGTTATGTTTACCTTTGAAATGTTTGTCTTTCCTATCAGATCACTCGAGTGGATGGAAAGAAGTTGCTACCGTACAGGGAGCAGCTTGGGAAGATACTGCAGCGAACCCTACATTTAACCTGTAAGCAGGGTTACATTCTGTCTTGTAACCTACTGCACCATCTTCTTCGTTCTGCTACACTTATCTACCCCACAGAGTACTGCAGTGTGCCAGGTGGCTTTGACAAGCCTCTTTCTGAATACTTTCCTATCAAGGCAAGGATTTTCATTTATTTAGGATTAGAGGATTTGACTTTCTTTTTTAAAAAACAATCATACACTATATTATTTGTTTTTATTTGGAGATTTCTGAACGTAGGTAGCAGCAATGGAAAGTGTAATTGAAAGATGCTTTGGGCTTTGAAACGTATAGCAAATTACCAGTTATTTAAAATTATATTGATAGCAAAAATGAATGCTTACTGTTGTTTTGAATAGTTTTATAGCATGACATATTAGTGTTTTATGACGTGTGTTTTACAATGATCGCGTGACTACAATAAGATAATAGAAAGCAAGAGTGCCTGCTCGTGTTTCTTAATCTTGTAATATATGATGCATTTAATTGAGACCCAGCTATCATGAAGTACAGTGGTATAAACAGTTAAGTCTGGAGTTTAGCAGGAGAATTTTGCTGTTTACTTTAACTTAAATATCCAGTCAGAGGAAGCATTGTTGCACTGGGATGAACTTAGTCTTTCATCTGCTTTTGTGGATGAGAGCTGCAGCCTTTCCTTTTTCCTCTTCATATAAATGTGGTTATCAGATATAACAAGTAATGGTGAGTGCATGGAAAAAAGAGTACATCAGTGCAAAACAATTGCAAGAAAGGAGATATGGCATTTTACAGGTAGGCAGAATAACAAGTGAACAACGATTCTACGCTGAGCTTGAGATAAAATGAAAGTAGAAGTGGCAATATTAAGAATTACTGAAACTGTCAAAAGTAATATGCTAGTCTGCTGTTAGGACTTTGAGGTCAATTTATCAGTATTACAGAAGAACAGCACAGCAGTTTTTAGCTGGCCTATTTGAATATAAAACTGCATTTTGCTGAAAAGTGGTCTTATATATAACTTCACAACTGCAGAAAATCTAGTGCTTGTTACTGAAAGCCAGTACAGTGTTATAAACTGATGGGAACATCCAGTTGAGCCAGATACTCATTTAAAAACAAACAAAAAAATCTCAGTTAAATACCCCAACACAAAACCAGAAGTTTTCAAACTCCTCCTCTGAAATTGAAAAAAATTCACAATTACTTTGCTGTTCCATACATCAATGGCTACTTTAGAAAGTGTACATTATATCAACTCTTAACTGCCATTAACAGCTTGAGTTTGTCACTTACATGCTTCCTACCCTGCCCAGTGTAAAACTGCAGTTCTGTCACTTTCTCAAGTAATATTCATGGAGGACTAGCCCGCCCTTCCAAGGAAGGGAAGTAATAGCAGGCTCCGTTGAGTAAGTGTATTACTGTAGTTCTTTGTACTTTTTGTCCAGTCAGACCAGTCGGGCATTTTAAGAACAGATGGTGAAGTTTTGAAATATTTAATTACCATGTAAAATTGGACAAAGACAGGAAATGGTAAATGAAGACTGCAAAGGCCTATCTACTAATTAATATAGTCCTAAGCATGGACTTCATGTTTGAATATGAACTAGTGATAAATATTGACTTGTTTCTTCCAAGTACTCAAGTGGTGTTAATTCTACAGCAAGTCTGAGCTTTGTAAGCCAAAATATAAAAAGTTGTCTTTGTTATGGGATGACCTAGCATTATATGGAAAGTCCACCTCAAAGTTTAGCTTTCTTTTTTTATTTTTAAAATGAAGGTACTAAGTTTTCTGATTGTGGCTCAAAACTGAAGAGGGGTATTATTAGATGGGCTAGCTTCTTTATGTTCTCTATAGGAGTATCAAAAGTCTGAGTTGTACTTTCTGAATTTGTATCCAGCCAAAGGAATAACAAAGTTATAGTTGAATTAAACCAGTACAGTCCTTTGCCTTTTAGTCCTTTCAGGTATGTTATTTTCCAGGTACATGTAGATGTTATAGTAGGTTTGGGATTTCTATTTGATTTTATTGTGGTGGTTTGTTTGTTTGTTTGTTTTTTCTCTGGAATTGTCAGGATAACTGCTTTACAGCAGTAGCTAGTTCATGTGTCTGGATTTTTAGTAATATTAAATGCTAACTTTTTAAAAAGTAAATTATCTTCATAGTTTGATTAATACGAACTGTCTTTATTTATTATAGGACTGGGGTAAACCAGGTGACCTGTGGAACTTGGACATCCAGTGGCATGTTCCTTCATCTGAGGAAATAAACTTTGCTTTTTATCTGCTGGATACTTTTCTTCAGCCTGAGCTCACCAGGCTAGAGGACTATGCAATTGGAAAACTAGAAATGTCCAGGTTAGTGGTGATACGTAATATGGAGGAGGTACATTTATCCACTCATGTCTGTTTTAAGTAGTTATTGCCAATCATACCGGCACTATAAAAATTAAGGAGTAAAATACTATAATGTTACACTGTCTTGGATATTATTCCAAGTATCTTTCAAAGATTTGTAACTCTTAAGAGTACGTGTAGCTTGGAAGTGCATTTCATAAAATGGATAGCACGTTGTTTTGAACAGAATCACTTTAAAAAAAAAAATCTTAAGACACTATGTTGTTATAAAGACTTTTAAAGACTTTTCTGTTCATTTTTTTAATACATACCACAAATTATGTTCCCATTTAACTGTAGTCAGCAATAAAAAAAAGCTCTTCCTCTAGACTCTTATCCTGTTACTTTGGCACAACCATTTGTGTTCCTAAACTATGAAGTGGAACACAGAACTGATTTGGCTTGGAAATCTGCCTCTCTCCACTTCAAAGTGGCAGTGTTGAAGCTGAGGAGGTAGTGCAGAGCCAGTGGCATAACAAATGAGAATGGAGGCAAGAATACCGTTGCCCAATCTTGTTAAACTCCATTAGTGTGAAACCGTTGCTTCACAAGGATAGTCTCCTAAGCACAAGATAATCATGAGTTTAGTATGTGCTAAAGCATTTATCAGTATCAAATAGCTAAAATTGTTCACAAGCATTAAATCTCGAACATTCTCTATTTCTCTTGTTAAACCTTCCCACCCTTGAAGCTATATGTACTCAATTGATGTTCATAGTGTGTGACGTTATACCTCGTGCTGTAAAGTGCAGCCCTACGTGAAGCAGGGCATGGTGTAAAAGAACCAAGACAAATAAAAACCAAACAACCCTAATAAATAAAATAAAATACGTTAAAATAAAGTTACAGTACATTATGTCTCCTAGAAGTCCCATCACCAAAGGATCCTTTCCAAGTGTTCATAAATAATAGATTTGAAATGCTTCTTGGTGCCGAGAAATGCTTCTTGACTCCTAAATAGTCTTCAAGTTCCCACTTTTTTTTTTAAATCTGAAAAAGGCAATATATGCTTGACAAATCAATGCCACCAAACTGCAATCAGAAAGTATACTTAGACTAAAAGAAGAAAGCATATGCTTCCTATTTAAGTCTTTGGTTTATTTGTATGTTTGTTTCTTTTGGTTTTTTTCTTGTCTCTTTGACACCTTGTATGTAAAGCTGTTAATTTATAACAAAATTGGACTTCCATTTGGTCAAGGCTTCACTGTGCTACTCAATAGGAGTAAATGGTGGTGATTTGGGAGAATGTAGCCAAGTGCATGAATTGCAAATTAAATTGGAAGGCAAGATAGTAAAGCTGCAAGAGTAGAGAATACCATTAGTTACTGAAGGAGTAACAGTTGTGAATAAATGGGGTACTAGGTGAGCCTGATACTGCTATGAATTGTAATATTTCTGGAGCTTGAATTCTTGTCACGTTTCTTTTTTTTTTCCAGTATTCCATGAAGTAATAATTGGAAATCAAACATTTTTTTATGTATTTAGGAGCTTCAGAGTAAGATTTTTCTATTACAAAAGATAAAATGAAAAATTCTAACAGCCTTTGTTGAACACACGTATTCAGAGAGTTGATAAGTAATGCATGAGTACCGAGAGCTCTTCAGTTAGGGAACCTCTGTAGAGGGCTGAAAGGAGTCATTTTATAAATCAGAGCTGCTTACCACAAAGCTGAGAACAAAGGGCAAAATTTGTAACTATGTGCTAAATACTACTACTACTTTAGATGAGAGCTTTTAAAAAGAGTTCCTTAATTCTCTAAAGTAACACAAAAAAGTTGTTCACACTGTTGCATTATAATTTATCTTTAGACTGTAAAATATTCACTCATAAAGAAAGTATTCCCTCATCCTGCTCATGGTGGGAAGGCGTTTTCTTGGCCTTGGGTGGAGAGTTATTTCATGCATTTTAGCTGAGACTTAAATAAAATTCTTCAAAACAATTTTTTGGGGTAACACTGTCTGTTTTGGGATTAGTTTATCTCATTATACTGATGTTTCCTTCACTGTTTCGGAATGTAAAATCTCCAAAACCAGTTTTTCGGAAAACAAAGTTGAATGTTGGAGTTCTCCAATCATTTTTTGATCCAACCTAATTCTATTAATTTCTGTAGTGCTCTCTGTTGTGTTTAGAAGTGATACAGGTAAAGAAAACGGTTTTTATAAAACTTCACTGAAAATATGGTTTATCATGTGTATATTTTCAAGCATTTATCAGATAAGTAATTGGGTTTTCTTCTTTGTTTAAGAGATGATGTGCAGCAGTGTCTTGCTATTGTGCATAACTGCTTGATTGGTTCTGGGAACATTCTGCCTCCTCTGAAAGGAGAAAGGGTGGCTCATCTGTAAGTAAAATTTATTTTGATATCACCAACATTCTTAGCAATTATGTTCATACTGTTTTTTAGTGCTTTATTGCTGTTACCACACAACTGCTTCTCGTGGCTATTTTTAAGGAACTCATACTAGTATAAAGATACAGAAATTTGAAATAGTGACTTGCAGAAACACTTGAGTACTTAAAACATGAAAGAATAAGTGCTTTTTTTGTGCAAGACTCTGAAAATGTTTAAAAAAGGTAGGTGACGGCACTGCATTGCTGATGCTACTTTATGTAAAGGAAATGGAAGCTAGGCATTTACTCATGTGTTTGCCCTCCTCTAAAAGAAGCCTTCAAACCATGGTGCGCTGCCATCTTACTGATGTTCCTGTCACCCTGAATGAGTGAAGTCCTGAACATTCTGAACTTAACTTCTTGCCGGCTGTCTTCTCATACTAAAGTAGGAAATAAATCCTGTTGAATGCTCGAACCCCTGTGAATAACGTCACAGCAGAACCTGGCTACTGGTGCCAGCATACAGTAGAACTCTAGCAAAAATGCTTGAGTAAACTTTCATTTTGGAAGTAATAGGAACTTTCTGTTGCATTACAGTAGTTCAGGCTTTAAAACGACTACGCTTTTAATAGATGGGATTGCTGTTTTAGCTTTGACTTCTTTGAGAAAGTATGTTGAAATATTAACTTTGGAGGCAATTACGGGTTTGATCTCAGTATTCTTGTTATATATAATGTTTAAAATACAGAGGGTTTCAATTAAGCTTATGGCTGCAGTCTGTATTTGGTGACTATAAAGTTGTTGCTGAGATTCTTTTCATGCCAGCTGCTAAAAGTGCCAAGGAGCATTGATCCAGTCTCAAACGCATTACGTCAGGTTCCTCGCTTCTGTGAGCTTCTTGTACAATGGGAGAGGCTCCTCTTGACTGTATGTTAGAACATTTGTTAAGCTGGAGAGCTTTGTAGAGGCTTCTTTTACCATTGACTGTGTAAGAAATTCAGGGAAGTAATCCTTTCGTTAAAGAGGCAGTGCAGGGCATTCAGGCTGATTATGTCTATCTTCTAAAATAAGGACTCCAACACCTTTCAGGAGGCATTGACTGTTCCTGTACCAGCAACGTGCTGCTGGTCCATATTGGGGAAAATGTGGGAGCACGTTAGCACTGCTGCTTGATTCAATTTGAATCCTGCCCTGGCATCTGTTAGGCAGCAAGCACGAGGCGCTTGCAGTTCATGGGGCTCACAGGTTCAAGGACAGTTTCTGGTGTTGGTCCTTCAAAGGAGAAGGATTTTTTTGTTCTTGGATGCCTTGAACTTCAAAATACAAGGCTATCCTGGCCTAAAAATTCTTTAACACCACCAAAAAAAAAAAAAAATCTGTTGTAGCTATAGTAGTCTGTTAATCAAGGAAGAAACTCCTGTGTAAGAATAAGCAGTTCTGTACCCTTGTCTAGGCTATCTGATTGTCAATAATGGAAGTGTCATTTGGTAGAAGAACGAACCTCAGCACCTGTGGAGAAGAGTGAATTGCAGCTGTCATTAGAATGTGCTCATGTAGAGTGTCTCTGGCTTTGTTTTGGTGTGGCGTGTTTAAAATCATCTTTTGGTATTGTTGGGCAAGGTCTGTAAACTCTTAGTGTACAAATTAGGACATTAGCCTATAATCAACTTCTAAATTACTTGTACACTTACAGAAGATTTGCTTCATTCTGTTAGTTCTCTATGCTGCTGTATTAGATATATGCAATTTACTTGAGAACATGCTGAAATCAGTTTGTTAGTAAAGAAATCAAAATCAGGCTTTTCTCACCTAATCTGAATTTTGGAACTCAATAGTTTATTCTGCTAAACGTCTGCAGAGGTTCAGAGTCCATCATTATCTGGTTTTGGACAGACTTGATGCATATTGATGAAATATTGTATACGCACCGTGAGCAGGTCTTACATCCAAACTTCTTATGTTTACATTAATGCTTTTTAAAAACATAGTTAAGGCAATTTATCTTTTCAGTGACTTTACACAGGACTCTGGAATTTGCCTGCTGAAGTTGAATGAATTTTAAGTAAGCTTTTGTTCTCATTCTTTGTATGATTTGAATTATCACAAATGCAATGTGGGTTTTTAATGAATGAGATAATCCGAGAGAAGTAGAATGAGTTTGTGCACAGTGGATTGTGCTTTGGCTTAGTAAGGTGGACTAAATACTTAGAGACACTTGCACTTTGTATCAATTAAATGTTAGATCCCTGTCGGTTTATTCAACTTTCTTAGCAAGAACAGTTACCAAGGTCAATATCAATTTAGCATCTTGAGAGAGCAGGCTGAGTTGATCCATCCAGGACAGATGGTTCATTCTAGCGATGCTTCTTATGAAATGTATATTCTGGTTTAACGGGTTACTGTATGTAAGCAAGGGTCACAGAAGGGAATTGTACCAAGTAGGTAGATGTCCTCTCCTCTGCCTTATTCCCTCCTCTTCCTCCACAAGGAATAACTGGAACATTTGTAATGAGGGAGATGTATTTTGGTTTAAAAAGCAATATTAAACAGGTTCCTGTGAATACTGTTTTCTATCCCATATGTCCATACAATTATATACAGTTTGAATGTAGGAGGTGTCTTTTGATGAACTTGCTATTAAAACAGAAAAAAGTTTGATTTCAATTATTATTGTGTTATGAGTTCCTAGGATTTTTTTTAAAGATACCAGTTCACATTCCCAAGCCTGTTCCCATTCTATATAGTGGGAATGCACATAAAGTATTCAGATTTGAAACTGAAGGGCTTTTATTGGAAGTGACTAAGTTAGTTACCCAGAACGTCCTTATTTTAAGTACTGTGTATTCACAGTTAGTACTTACCACTAGTGGTGACGATATTCACTGTCCTAACGTGGCAGTATAGGAGTATTTTTGATGCAGGTATTGGTAAATGGCTTGATACATTTAAGAAAAAAAAAAATCTACATGTATACTTCTAAAATAAATTGGCACAGGAGATTTCTTATCAGATACCTCCTATGCCACTTAACTCAGATGAACCGTAGCTGACCACACACCGTGTAGTGCAGCATTGTTGTTTGTGCTGGCTCTAAAGTAGAGCTGAGCAGGTGTAACCGCTAGATGTTCCTTTGTCTTGATGGTTATGGGTACCTGAAGATTTTGCCGAGACAGACAGATGATTGGTCTATGTTCCTTTATAATCCTCTACCCTGCTCACTGAATGAAAGGAAAGTCACATAGATGGGGGAGAGCTTGGAGCTATGTAATTTGAATCTCAGCAAAAGAAATATGTGGGTAGAATGCACTTCAAAACCTTGTGTGTAACGGGATGCTGAACTAGGTATGATGGTTCAGTTAGTACTGTGAACTCTTATCTGCCTGCAGGCTGCTCCTGCCACCAAGATGCTCTTTCCCTAAACGTATAGGATTTATTTTTCTCTCTGACAACTGAAAGCTACCCAAATATTTGCAGACCTTGTTTTTGGGGTCTGTTTGTGATCTTGTTTGGGTGACAGGCAGGGGAAAGCAGTGGCAGGAATACAGGAGAAACAACCTGCTCCTAATAGAGAAAGCAGTTTAACAGCATGAGACCACTGTACCTGACTTGATCGTTAATTTAAGTGACTCAGTCATAACAGTGACTAGTACAAAGCAAGATGACTGAGTGAGGAAGTAGGGGTTTTTTCTTAAGTAATAGGGAAAACTAATTATGAAAAGTGTATATTGGCTGTATGTCACAGATGTCACAAGCTGGCCAAATGCTTATTTCATTATTGGTTGTCATAATTGACCTGTGTTGTTGCATAGAATTCCCATGCATTAGATGTGAGGTTTGGGTTTTTTTTGGATGGATGAATTTAAAATCACATTATTGCATAAATGTGGTTGTCTTCTAGAGGGATGAGAATATAACAGAAGTTATGAGCACTGTTTTGGGAGAAGAAAATGAGTGAATCTGGATTTAAGTTCTAAACATTCCTGTTTTAAAATAAATTGCATTGATGAATGCATGAGGCTGCTTTCCACTAACATGGTAACTATTTGCTGCTTGGTGTTTTGTCGTTGCTGTAATTCTTTTGAAGTTACTTCTAGAGTAGGAAAATAAAGCTGTTGCAAATAAGGCCTGTCCACTAGCATGGAGACTATTGCATTTTACTGTAGTAGTATTTTTAACCTAGGATTCTGTTTTGTTTGATTATAGATGGTGTATTGATGTTTGATTATAGACAATTCATCAACATAAATCACTTACAGAAACTTTTCATCTTGAAAAGTTTCATGGGAAGCCACTGGGTCCATTTCTATGGACTTGTACAGGTTTTTTTGTTCCTCGGTGTCAAACACCTGAGAGTACCCAATAATTTCAAAATGTCTTTCTTCATTTCTCCTTGTTAAGAATAGTCTGTTTTGTGTCTTGGCAGTTTGTGTTTATTTTATTTATTAGCTATTGAAAATGGATTTACTTCTTCAATAGTTAATATATTAAGTTTTTCTGTTGGTTTCTTGTTTGGTTTTTGGTTGTGTTTTTTTATTTATTGTTTGATAAAGCTGAAACTGGATAGAATTCCCCAGCATTGGTCTGGTATGTTCTCCTTGTTAGACAGAATCAGTGTGCCCTTATTTTCATGGCTTAATAAATACTGGTTAGAGTAAAGGTTTCAAAACTTCTGTTTATCTACAAGTGTGTACATTGGCATGAGCCTTCTTGAATCTCCTGTCAATCTACGTTAATGTTTTCACGTTGATTCATTAGTTTCTCTTATTCCTTTTTTTTTTTATCTTGATGCCTGGTAGTCTCCAAACTGAAAAGTGATATATTTAGTACAGAAAACACGTTGTTAAATTGACCAACACTTGGGTATGCTCAGTGTACCCAAAAGTATACACTCTGTGTGTGTGTGTACATACACACACTTGGTATATGCATTAACGTAGCTGTTGTGAAGTGCTTGAAGAGTGATTTCCTTGTTTAGTGAACTTGAGTGCAGAAGGCTTAGGTTTCATAATGCTCCAACTTCTTCTGGGATCAAGCAGTTCTTAGGTGTAGTTTGCAATTTCTCCCCCCCCCCATTTTGGGAGCAAAATTCCCACACGTGTTTTACATGAATGACCTAAATAGTTTAATAAAAATCCTTCTGAAAATCCCATCATAGCTTAATTAAAAACCAGCTCATGCTATTTTAAATGCTTAGTATTACTGTGAATGTTTCAAACATGAGCGTGTGTTTAGGGAGATGATAGGCAACTCAGTAGAAAAGCAGTTTGTACACAATCCATGCACCAATAAACTGCATAATTGGAATTTGTCACAATTGAAAAGAATAGTTAAATTTCAGTAGGAAATAGAACCTTAATAAATGGCACTTGGAGTTGACTCACGTTTTATCCTGTAAGTAGCAAGGAATTTAAACTTCATCTTTTTTGGAGGATGAATGAATTCTCTTCTGAAGTGCCATGCATAACAAAGTAATAGAAAACTACTTCATGACTCAGCAGTGTGTACTTATATTATTATTCCACATTGTTGTCTTAATCTTTAGTAGAGATGCCATTGATTTCAGGTGTGTTCTGTGAATTACTTTTTCGATGCAAAATGGGTAGTTACAAGAGGAAGGGAAAAAAGGAGTTGAGGAGGCTGCCAGAGATTGAGGAGCAATCCTTTACGACAGCAGTAGTTTTTTGTGGCTGAATTAAGGTGTTCAAAGCCATAGTCAGAGCTGTGGTGAATTATCCTGACATAGCTGGGGAAAAAAATGAATACACAGTTTTTTCTGCGCCTGCAGAAACACAGTGTCACGGTTGCTCTGCCACACGAGATGTGTGCAGGTATAGATAATGCTTCCATGCACACAGTCTACCCTTTTTCTGTAAGGGGCACCGTAATTGTAAGTAATATCAACTCCTTTTGTTACACTGACTCTAATGGCATGCAAATAAAGATTATTTCAAAAGCAGACAGTGTAAGGTTGAGAAATCTTTCCCTGATGCTCAGGTGAGTTCCCCTTCACTTGGCTTCCCTTCCTTGCAGCCTGCTTATTAATGAGAGAACACTAAGCAGCTGATTTAGGGAGGCAAAAGCAGGGTTACTCGGAGAATATCTGTTTTTTTGTCTCCCTCTTAACTACAGCTTGGTTAGTTAGGATGCAGTATTACTCTACTCTTGCTACAGGCACTGGTAGGAGCTTTCTTAATGTCCTTTCACTGAAGATGTTCAGACTACAGGTCAGGGATAAGACCACTTCTTTTAAATGTGTAAGGATGTGATATCGTATGCGGAGGGGCAGGGCTAGCTAACCTCTCTTGGCATCTCCAGGAAACTTCCCAGCTCTGCTGGGGGAGCTGCACACAGAAAAGGAAACAGGTACTCCTCCACGGTGAGTAACCCTGTCTTCTCCTTGTTCACCTTCCGACTGTTGTCTCTTAATCTCTTACGTCAAAATAGGTTGATGCGGCCCTTGCTCTAGTCCTTAACGTGGCACAGGGCTTTTTTGCAATTAGAAAAATTTTCTCTGCAATTGGTTCAGTGGAGAGATGCTAAAAGTTATTTGTTTCTGAAAAGCTGCATCTGATTGCTGAACTGTACTTACATACTGAGGAATATGTACACAGAGACTTGAATAAAAAGTGCTCCGTAAAACGTCTGGAAGTTGAAAAATACAGTGCATTAGTTTTTATCAAATAAAGATGTTTTAGTTTTTGTACTGTGACAAATAAGGGAATGAATTCTTCAAAGTTCTGTTTAATTGGGATTTCTGTTCCAGCTATAATTTTGGATACTCTTTGTTCATAAGTTTTCTTGGCAATTTGTGTTGAAAACCGTTGATACAGAACGAAGCACAGTATTATATATACATTGCATGAAGCGCTGTCGTGAGAGCCTTACTGTCAGTATTGGCTGAAGTGAAGAAAAACATTTCATGCCTCTTCCTTTTGTGTGTCTGAAGTAAAACAGTTTTCTCTGGCTCAGTGGTGGACACTTATAATGCTGAATATTACTAGCATGGATCTTAGTTTGTGGGCCAGCTATAAAACTTCATTGTGTTTTGAACATAATATTTTTCATCCTGTTAGTAGCCTTGTTGAAATAAATGGTTCTGCCTGTGGAGTAGTGTCATGGCGAGTGTAAGGGCTGTACCAGGCTAGTTCTTGATTACTGGATGCTATGTGTTGAGTTGTTACTCCGGGTTTCCTCAGGAACCTGAAGTGTAGAGAGAGCTTGGAGTGGTGTTTTTCCTTTGCTTTAAATGTTAGAGATTTGGTTCGGAGCTTGGCTAGCTGGCAAAGAACAGCTGAACGCGTTTTGCTGGGAGTGGGAAAGAAGCGCGAAGATGTGTAATCTTCCTGTAGACTACCTAAGGAAAACTGGGAAATTGCACTTTAATTTTCCTTGCCTCGTAGGTAGGAAAGCCTTATGTGAACTTAGTTTGTGTATTTATATCAGGGGAAACTGTTTAAAGGTAAAAATGCATTAAAATACCATAGAAAAAATTACTGCTATGAGCTCATTTACCTATCAACATACCCAGCTTACTGTACCAAAAAAAAAAGCGATTGCTTAATGTCTAGCTGTCTGAGATTTAGATTTATCTGTTACCTTCTTTTTTTAAAAGAAGTAATAATATTTGGCGTGGGAAGGTTCACTCTTCTTTTTTTTTCCCAGATGTTATTTGCAGAAACATCCCCTCTCTGTATTTTCCGAACTGGAAAGATCTGATCTTGGACAAATATATAGCAACCACTTTCGAAGTCAATCGTGTAGATGATTCTAAAAGAGCAAGTGTGTGAGACCATTAAAACTTTATTTATTCAGGACCAAAGTACTGGATTGACGTTGGATGTTTTGGAAATTGTATTAGTGGCCAGGTTGTACCTTAAGCACCTATGCCAGCGCTGAGTTTGCGGGGGAAAAAAAGTGGGAAGATTTTTGGAATGGCTTATTTTCAAGTTAACGTAGTGCTACCAGAAATACAACAAGAAAAATGATATTAAGACTTGACTTCTTGATGTCTAAATCGATTAAGAAAAAGACATTTCAGTTTGACTTTTGTTGGTGCAGGCGTGACTGTTACAAGGGTTGTGAAGTCAGTTTACTTAATTTTTGATTGCAAGTTTATTTCCTTCATCTAATCAGCACAATAATTGTAGCGCTCATGTTTTAATGTGTTCACTTTTACAGGAGAAACATGACCCTCATTTCTGGTTCTGAGAGACAGAAGTTTGCCATTGCCTGAAATCTGAAAGTTTATTTTAGTATCTCGTAGCACATGCTCACATACAGAATGTATAGTGTGTTCTGATGTGTTATTTAGCATTTGTAATAGGAGTAGAGTCACATTGCTTCACTTAGCTTGTTTTGTTCTGATTATACTGTCAATGCAATTTTATGTGAAGATTATTTTTATGGGGATTACTTGTTGATACTATTTGTTGAATAGAATACACTGGTGTATTTTGTCCTTGAAAGCTTGAATTTGTCTACCTTAATGTTTTAGGGGTGAGACTGTAGGTTTTTTAAAAAAAAAAAAAGCCAACCTACAAACAAAACAAAAAACCCAAGTGTATGTTCTTATGTCTTTTAAATTCATTGGCATGTGATATCTGAGTCTGTATTTTTTTTGCATGGTTATGTAAAAGCAAATCCACAAAGACTAAGAATTCACTTTGAAAAAAATATTTTGGATAGGTAGTTGACCCAAAATCCTGGAAGACACATTGCTTTATTTCTTGATATGGTTATTAATAGTGAACTTCATATAGCAATAAGTAGGACTTCTGTAGATAATGGGTACCTTCTTTTATAAAGAAAGGACCAAAGTCAGAAAAGCTTCATCAGCTTATCTTGTCAGAAAAGGATTCTGCCTCAGCAGTCAAATCCACCTGTCCTTCCTAGACTAAGATGACTAGGAGCCATGCTTGTTTTGATAGGTATGTTCGTAGGTTTGACAATGAGACCAAATCTCTGGCTATTTAACAGAACTGATGAGCTTCTGTTAAATGAGAAATCAAGATTCTGGGTTCAAGGTGGTGTCCTTATGGTGTACTTGTCTCTGACAGTCTGACCCATAGGTACGGTTGATTTACAAATGTTAGAACTGAGGCTATTTACTGTTACTAAATCCAAACATCTTTGGCGCTACTGGCATGAAATTTAAATTATTAAAATGAACTAAACGTCAATGAAATTCATAGTCAATGATTTCCATAATGTGTAGTAATACTTGGTTTGTTTTCATGCAGGGTCCCAAGTCTGGTGTCCTTGGAAGAGACAAAACTGTACACTGGTGTTGAATATGGTAAGTAGATCCAAACTCTGTTCGGGCAGGTTGTAAGTGGTGTTTTCATTTTTCTTTTTGTCTGCTGTAAAAACAGTAGCTTCTTTTTGAGATCATAATTTTGATTCTTTATATTAAATGGGTTTTTTGGCCAACACAGAAGTTCTTGTGTACATACCATTTCATCTTCAGTGATGGTATACAAGATACAGATCTGCTGCAATAATATGGCTGGGAATGGGAGCTCAGCTCCAACCCCCAGGTCAGAGTGGTTGGACCTGTGTACTTGCACACAGATGGGAGGTGCAGGAAGCAACACCCACCACCCAAGGACTGCACTTGAGAGGCAGAAAGAATCAAGGCATAACCTGCTAAAGGCTGTGACAGCTCCGTTAGAAGAAATTTTCAGGCTTTGTGTGTATTCTTCACTATCTTCCAAGTGAAGATGACCTATTTAAATAAGGAACTGAGACACATGGTAACTGCTTATCAGACTATTAAATGGTTTCAGGTGCTTTAATACTTCCAAAATCTGGTCTATTGGCTTGCAAGTGGTGAGTTTGTAGCCATATAGCATGTAATAGAGAATGGGCGTTTATTTAGTGGTCTTTTGCAGCAATTAAGACTTTTCTGGTTTAAAACTTTCCCAGGAGACTGCTTGTGTCATTGATCCTTCTTTCTTCTGCATTTTTTGTTGTTTAGATTGGGAATGTCTGTTCCCTTCCATGTCTTGAAGGGGAGTAAGTCCCCACTCTTGTACTGGCTTGATCACCTGATATGTAAAATCTGTATTCTGTTGACTTTCTTTTTAATCCTGCTTGCTGTGTTACTCAGTTTTCATATGCTAAATAATCTGCCTCAATCTGTGGTTAGAAATGAAGCCAGCTGTCAAGGCAGATAAAGAAGGTTATGTACCTATAAAAAACATACTGTTGACTTGATAAACAAAAGAAGGCCCTATGAGAGTGGTGTCCTTAGATATAACAAGCTGGTTATTTTTGTAATAGTCCATACTGCCATTTCTGAATAGTCTGCTCTGGTTTTCCACTGGTTTACTTATCTATACATGGCCTTTTATGCTACTGCATAATAAAGAGAAAATGTTTCATTTTTTTGTAGATTTATCAAGAGAGAATTATCGGGAAACAATTGCAAGAGTTACAAGGAAATTGCTGCGTAAGTTTAACCATTCTATCTAAAAAGTACTGTGTTTTAAGTGTGCTTTTAAGCATAATTTTAAGTGTGCTTTTAAGCATAATTTTAAGTGTGCTTTTAAGTATAATTTTATAGACGAGAAACTGGTTTCATTTACTTTTCCTATAATTCTTTAAATTTAAGCTTTGTAGAAATAAAGTTCTTGATAATTTTTAAAGCTCTTTTCCTGTCTGATAATAAATTCTTTTTCTTCCAATTGCAGGCTATATACTTGATAATTCAGAAGATGATACCAAGTCTTTATTTCTAATAATAAAGGTAATCTTGTCTTAAGTATTACACATTATAAGTATACTTGTTTTGCAAAATAATAACTTTGTCATGTTTTTCTTTCTGCAGATTATTAGTGATGTTTTGCAGTTCCAGGGGTCTCACAAGCATGAGTTTGATTCACGATGGAAAAGCTTTAATCTAGTGAAAAAATCAATGGAGAACAGGGTCAGTGATTTTTCTTTGTAAAGCTTAGGTGAGGGACGGAAATAGTTCCTAATGTTCAGAAAGACTTTTTTTATATTTTCGTTACTGTCCTAATCAGTCTTCATAATTTTGAAATCTAATTTCTTGATAGTATTGTTTTGCAGTGCTTTTGTACCTTTATTTGGAAATCTTATGAGTAAATAGCTTAGCATTTCTGAACTGTAGTAACCCTCAGGTTGCGTATGTCCTTGGACCAAAGTCTGAGATTTGGCATGGTGCTCCTTTCTGGTCCTTGTTAACTGAGAAATTTCTGTGACTGGAGCTTCCTTTTGCTTACAGAGTAACAGGCAAATAAAAAGCTTTACCAGGGCAACAAAAAAATCAAGGTTGTCTGCCAAGAAGAATTTCTGCATGAAATTTGCCTGTTTCTAGAAGAAAAAGAGTACATGGGGAATTCAGTCAGTGCAAATTGCTAATACGCATACTGAAATCTCAGCCCAATTATGTGTTTGTTTACAGCTTCAAGGAAAGAAACAGCATATCAGAGCTTTGCTGATAGACAGAGTTATGTTGCAGCATGAGGTAATACTTTCACTTAAGTCTCCACTAACTACTTTACTTGAAAAGCTGATTTGTTATGTTATTTAGCAAAAGATGCAATAATCCTCTGCTAGTGTCCTACATGTGTGAAATGTAAAATGTGTCCTTTATTTGTTTTCTATGCCATTCAGCTGAGAACACTAACGATGGAAGGCTGTGAATATAAAACTTCCCACCAGGAGATGATCAGAGATCTTTTGTGTTTGTCCACAAGTTCATATGGTCAGGTAAGGAACAACTCCTTTTGAACTGAAAGATATGGAGTTTTTTGTTGATCTCTTCAAGTTATGTTTTCAGGATCTTCACTTTTCAATTTATTTCCATGGCAACATGAAATGTTTACTTACTTATTTCATTTGCATTAGTTGCCAATTTTGGCATAGTTTTTGCTTGAAGCTCTTTCTTTGTTAAATAACTTAACTGGGTGGAGAGGCTGCCAACTTAGGTTACAAATTTTTAATTTTTTGAGAAACTTAACTCTAGGCTTCTAAAAACAATAATCCAATAGCAAATTTTAATAAATATACCAGGTGGAGGTTCTTAGATGTGATGATATGATTCATTACACTATTTGGAATGCTAAGGTCTACTTTTAGGAAGTAGCTATGATGGCATTCTAGTTCTTAAAAAAATCCACAAAACAAGTGTGCTGATAGTTAGTTAGATTCTAAACTCTTTGCCCGATGGGAGCTCTGTGTATATAAATTCAGATCCATCCACAATGTCTACAGGCTCTTCAGATTTCTGCTAACTGCATCTGTTGTTCTAGCTGTTTGCTTTTCAAATGATCTTAAAAACACAGTGACTGGTTTTGGCAACGCAAAGAATTTTCTTTAACTTCATAGCTGTTCTCAAGTAAATGCTAGAAACAAGTAGGTTTTTCTAAGCAACTGTGAGCAAGGGTGAGGGGAAGCGTACTATTTACGACCTTCTACAAATAATTTTGTTTCTGTGCACAAATACATCATGTAAACTCTGTGCATAAGTAACTCAAATGGATAAGGATGTTATTTTTGTATAGCATATTTTTCTTTCAGAAGACTTTCTCGTTAATGTCTCTCTTCCCACAGGTCAGAAGTAAAGCTCAGCAAGCATTCTTCACAGCTCTGGGAACGTACAATTTTTGTTGCAGAGATATCATTCCCTTGGTTTTGGAGTTCTTGCGTCCAGATCGGCAAGATGTCACTCAAAAGCAATTTAAAGTACTGTCTCATTAACTTTTTTGTTTCGTGTCTGTCTTTTGAAAGTGTTTTTATGGGAGAAGTTTTAATGGTGAAAGTGGGATTTGCTTGTTTATCAGCATGACTGATATTTTCATGGCATATAGCTTATGCGTGACTAGTGTAAGGAATTATTTGGATTAGATCAGTTGTCAAGAGAAATTTTGTGTTCATATATGTTCCTCATTTCATTGTGTGTTCAGGTATTACAGAAATATATGTTAACACCTACTTTTAAATTATGAAATGGAAACTGAGAAGCTATAGTCCAAGGTGGTAAAACTCATTAAGCAGTTCTGTCAGCTGTAGTAGTATAAGAAAATAGCGTGAACTGGACAAAGTTGATCACCCAAAAAAGTTATACTAAATCAGGTGGGGTTTGTTATGAAGTGGTGGGTAACTGCTGATGCTGTCAGGCCTCGAAATGGTGCCGACACGGTGGTGCCAGGACGCAATCTATCCGTCCAGGTGTTTGAAAGCATCGTGCTCCCCTCCTTCCTCTGCACCCCCCTCAGTCCTCCTGGCCGCAGAGGCAAGTGGGACTCTTGTCGTATGGTCAGAACAACAGCTATGGCTAATGTCCTGCTCCAGCTGCCTGATAGGTACTACCAGACAGCATGTGATTACATTGTTTGCATATCTTATTATCCCTTTTCTTGTTTCTTGATGATTATTTTTTTCCTGCTGTCCTTGTACCTCCCTTCCTCCATCCCCGTCTCCTCCCAGATAAGCAACCCGCACCTCGTTACTTTTTCCCAATTGGTCCCAGTTTCGCTACACTTATAGCATTTCTTACCATACCTGAATTTGGTATTTCTGTTACTGCTACCGGGCAGTATTAGCCTATGTGATATTACCGATGTGGTTACCTAGGAACTGTTGTTCTTGTAAGACTCTGCTTTCCAAAAGGTCTCCAAAATTTACTTCCAATTACCGGTGAAATTTGGCCTTTGCTCACATAACTCCCATTTTATCACCTGTGAAATCCAGCCACCCTTTGTTTCACTCTGTGTAACTCTTGTCAGCTTCTCACACAGTCGCCTGTCACATTCACCAGTTTGTGTCATGTCCGGTAGTTACCCGCATCCTGTTCAGTCGCCATTATTTCAGGTGCCTAGTTAACAGCATTATGACTTGCCTGCAGCCCAAATCCGAGTAAGTTCACAGAAAGACCAGGTGTGGTACTTGATCATTGAATAACCTCCTTTATAATGTAATTCCAAAATCAGTCAGCCATTCTGTGGATAAATTAATTGGCAGGGCTTCCAATCTCATTAAAATGGTTCTTTAGCATGAAGAGGATTCTGTGAAAAGTCTTCAGTATTTTGACAATGAGGCTGCGTAGCTGAATGTTTATGGTGCATTTTAATGATCTGGTAATGTGAAGATTAGTTTTTATTCTGCGTGGGTGCATGCTTATGTAGATAGATATCACTTATATGTGAACAATGCTTTAACTTTTTTAAATTACATCTCTCGTTTTGCAGGGTGCCTTATATTGTCTTCTTGGAAATCACAGTGGAGTATGTTTGGCAAATCTTCACGATTGGGACTGTATTGCACAGACATGGCCAGCGATTGTTTCTTCTGGGCTTAGCAAAGCTATGTCCTTGGAAAAACCATCCATAGTTAGACTTTTTGATGACCTAGCAGAAAAAATCCATAGGCAGTATGAAACAATTGGATTGGATTTTGCAGTAAGTGACAGAACGCTTGGTGTTAATGTCTGGGATTCTGAGAGCGTTGATTACATAAATGCTTGAGCCTCACGTATGTTATTTGAGTTAGTGTTCTGATGTTAATCGCATCCTGATTTCTCTTAGAGAGGAACATAGACCTGTATTTCTGAGACTGAAGTAGCAGAGCTTCCTGTAATACTGTTGGAATTTGTAACTTTTTGTTAACCTCTAAGGAAGCCTGTTACAGACAGGAGGTTTAAGTTGCCTTGCAGTGTTAATTAGTATGGGCGGTGCTGATCAGGTGTGAAGATGTGTGTTGGTAGGACAGTGTCATCAAATTGACATTGGCAGTATTTGTAGTGTTGTCCCACTGTGCTAACACACAGCACTCATTACACAACTGCCTTTTGCCTTATCAGTGGGATAAATGGCATGCTGCTTATGTTAAAGAATGAATGCCAATTAATAAAAATCTTTCATAAACAAATGTTACGCTTTAATGAAGTATTAAAGTGTCTCTTTACCTTTATCTTAAAATAGAATAAAACATTTACTTAGAGAGATAATTCTACTGTGTGAACACAAAAGCTGTCTTCCCTACTTCTTCACGGACTTGTCTATGTGGACAGGAAATTCTGCACTCTTCATATGACTCTGAACTCATTTAAAAACAGAAACAAACAGAAAAACTTGTAAGTTGCTGCTCAGTCCTAAATCTTTGCATTCTCTGTCAACAGGTTCCAGAGAAATGTGTTGAGATTGCTGTTATGCTGCAAAAAACAGAACATCCAAGTTCAAACTTCACAGGTCTTTGTTCAGAAGAAATTCAGTTAGGAATTCAGCGACAGAAAGAAAAGAATGCTGAGGCTCTGCGGTAAGTTAAACTTCCCTTAACACCAGCTTGCACTGCCTGATATTTACTGTACATTAAATATAATAATCCCAACCTGCTAAACTAAGTCTTAAGCTCAACAAATTCGGAATGTCCAAGGATTGTGGTGGTGTCTTCTCTCCTGACTTGGCAGCCTCTTTCCTCTGCGCTCATATTTCCTTCCTTCCTCCTCCTCTTCTCTGTCCTCCCAGTTTGTGCCGCATTTACTGCATTGCCTTCACCCACCTTTTGTTGAGGACCTTTTATTCTGTTTTTTAAATGGTTCTCAATAGTGTCTGATTGATGATTCCCTCTTTTTCCCTCAGAAACTACGAAAATTTGGTCAACATGCTGCTGGACTGTGTGGAACAAAGAAATCTGTAAGTCTCCCTTTCTGTGCATGAGAATTTTGGGGGGCGGGATTGGTGGTGGCTACGTGAATAAATATCAGTTGCATCCAGAAGTGCAGTTAGCGCGACCAGCATTGAGTAATGTTTTTTCACCCTCAAGTTAATTGTCCAAAAGCAGTTTGTTAGTAGCAGTCTTGCATAAAATGGATTGTGGGTAGCTTCTTGGAGAGTTTTTGCAAAGGTATCCACAAGAATTGAATTTCTGGAGGTCCTTGTGCATTTGCATATGGATTCTGCTTGCCCAAACAGGAAGATAAAGGCCAATATAGGGGAATCTTGCATTACTGTCTCCTAGGTAAAGATGTGAATGAGTCTTGAATTTATTTGCATTTGAAGCTTGATTTGTTAATGTAAGGTATCATCACAACTTGGGAGTTTAGCTTTGTTGTTAATTAGTTTGACCTGTTGTTATTTTAATGTTAGTTTGTTGTGGGGAAAAAAGCTCTGGTTCTGTCTGCATAATACTGACATCTGGATAGATTTTAATTGGTAGCATAATATTTGCACTTTTGTGTTCCCAGAACACTGGAGGTTTCCCTAAATGACACTTAAGCTCGTTGGCTATAGCAGTGGCATAGAACCTTACTTAAGTTAGTCCAAACACATTTACATAATCTTAATCCATGTAATCATTTCTGTGCAAAAGCAGTACATGCAACTCTGCTACTTATTGTCTGTTCTTAATATTTATTTTGTTTTTTTAGTCCCTGGAAGTTCGAGCACATAAGTATTGGTTTTCTGTCTCTGCTCCTGAGGGATGATAGGATACTGCCTGTCCGTGCCATAAAATTTTTTGTGCAGTGTCTCAACCATGATGCAATTGTAGTTCGGAAGGTAAAAACAACATAATTATATCTTTTTGTTTTGCAACTCATTAGATTTTAGATCAGATGTTTGTGGTGTCTCGCGGTGATAAAGCACAAAAATTGGGGTGCCCGTCCCTCCTCCCTCTTCCAGCCATGCATGTGTACAAAAGCTCCTAATCCAAGTAGATGACGGTCTTGGCAGTGCTGTAGCTGTGACATAGGATGTAAAGTCTGTAAACTGAGAAAATGTGGAACGTACCTATTCGTTCTTATTTACTTCAGAATTTCGCAGTGTTTCTTTTGCAGATGTCTGTTTTTTCCGTCTGCAGCTTATTACTTGAAGGGAGCCATCTGTGTGTTATATTTGCACCTTTTATTCTGCTTGTCACCTCAGTGAGGCTTAAAACCAATGGCCGCCTCCTTTTTTTCCTGACAATGATTAGTGGGGAGGTTTTTGCAGGCTATAAAGGTCACACTTCAGCCATGTCCTGTATCCCCTGAAATGAGTGAGATTTACTTCTTTATGGGAAGTATCAGCCACTGGGGTGACGAAGTTCACTGTAATTTTCACTGGCTTTTTAGGGCGCTGAGTAGCTGGCTTAAAATGTGTCTATAATGAGATGATTAGATGCATCCTTCTGGAGGTAAGTGTAGGGAATGGATACATTAATGCCCATTTTTTTTCTTTTAGGTGGCCATCTCGGCTGTTGCTGGTATTCTTAAGCAGCTTAAGAGAACACACAAGAAAGTGCCCATCTGCCCTTATGAAATAAGTACGTTTTATTTAATATAAGAAATGTCTTACTACCATTTATCCTACATTTTTTTAAAAGCATATCTTTCTGGTGAAATTAAACATAAAATCACAAGCTTTTCATTTCTCTGTGGTTGTTCATGTCCTAAGCAAACAAAATGGTTAATATAATTAGTCCTTTTTTGTTTGGTGTTTTGTGTTTTTAAACAGTCTTGTCCTTGCAAGTGTGTATTAAGCTATTCACTTACTTGAAGTGAGTTAAAACTTCAGAGATACGGTCATTCTCCTTTCAGAAAGCCTTGTAACTTGTGAGAATAATTTGAATATCTGCTTTTTATTCTTTTTTTAATCATTTCCAATGGCACCTTTATATAACTTGCTAAAGGGCTATCTTCTGTTACTGTTAGTGTTACTTTTAATCTAGGGCAAGTCTCTGTACAGATTTGATTAGGGGGAGGGAGACATAAAAGCTCTTTAGAATCTTTTAATAAAAGTAAGTTGTAACATTTGCTGGGACTGTTAATGAAGAAGTTTGATGAAGTATCAATTCCTCTTTAACCAGGTGGAAACCCTAAGCCTTCCAGCATTCAGGCTGGCGACAGACCAGATAACCAGTGGCTGCACTACGACAGTCGGAGTTTACCAAAGACTAAGGAAGCTTGGGAGTCGTGTTGTTTTGTGGAGAAAACGCACTGGGGATATTATACCTGGCCTCGGTGAGTATCAGTAAGCATTACGGTAGAATTGTGAGAGTCAGCAGAAAAAATCCTGTGGGAAATTAAAGTAATGTTTGTCAGGTTTAATTTTTTTTAATTAATAAAACAAAAAAATATAATTTATTTCATCCTTTGTGGCCCTTGCTTGTTTTACCACTTCTGTGTGGTTTTTGTGGGGTTTTTTTTGTTTGTGTTTTATTTATTTATTCTCTACCTGCTTCTCTTTTGGTTTTGTGGGTACTATAGGTGCATATTTCATATGGCTATTTAACTGCTGGTTTTCAAATGAAGTATGCATGTTTAAAAATTATATAGTTGTGAAATACAGAGTATTCTACCAGTAATAACTCTGGATTGCTTTCTGTAGCAAAACCTTTATAATAACAGACTTAACTTTTTTAATTGTAAGTTTTTGTTTAACCTTTGCTCTTTTGGAGTTGATGATAAATCCTATTCAATATAGAGAATATAGAAAATTATCATAAGCTTTCTTTTACTTTGAAACATGTGTTACTGGGTTTTTTGTTTTATTTTTAATATTCAGAACTATGACAGTTTATGCTCCAGTTGAGCATCAACCAAAGCTGGGGCGAAGGAGAGATGAGCTGACAGAGGTAAGGGTTTTGGTGTGTTTCAGTTTTGTGGGGTTTTAATACTATTTTCCTCCTTTTTTTAATATTGTCCACAGATTACAGCGGAGACAATGTGGAGATCAAATTCTCTTCTCTATTTTAATCTAAGTATTGCTTGGCATTTAGAGAGTGCTTACACAATGTGTGGAAACAGATTTGTTTTGCTTGACTGCAAACCAAGATGGAGATTGAACTCAACTACTCAGTTTCATGGCTGCGTGGATATAATCATGTTTTTAACAGGCAATAAGTGATAGCTATTCTGAAACCTAGATCCCCACAAGACACTTTTAATTATATTTTTCTACTTCATTTTCATACTTACTGTGTTAGCATACAAGAAGAAATTATTATTATTTTAACGTATTGCAGCTTCTCTGTCAGTGATCACGGAATAATTGTATGAATGAGCACTTTCTTGTTCCCTTTCAAATATTTGTCAGAGTTTAGAACAAGGTAATTAATGACAGTGGGAATGACTACTTTGTAGGGGTTGTGCTAGTGAAAGGAAAGACAATCCAAAGTCATTAATGAAAATAAAAATCAGGAGCCTTGCAAAACATGACCCGATATTACCTATAAAATGAGGGGGGAAATGGATAACTCAGGCATGATTTTTGCCAAAAATAGAATTAAAATGAAAAATGGGACTTGGAAAGATTGGGATATCACTGTGACAATCAAGCACCTCAAAGTTAATCCTTATTTTTTTTTCTGTTACAGGCAGAACAAATTATATATGATCACTTTTCTGATCCCAAGTTTGTTGAGCAGTTAATAAAATTTTTGTCTTTAGAAGACAGAAAAGGAAAAGACAAATTTAATCCTCGCAGATTTTGCCTCTTCAAGGTAACTAGAGTTCAAGAACTAAATTGTTTCCATTTTGTAGATAATTATCAAAGTGTGGAAGAGCCACATGCTACTTGGCTTATACCCCACTGTGGCAAAATGTTGATTTTTTTTTTTTTTTTAAGGTATGCTGCTATGATTAATCCTATTAATCCTCTCTTCTGATTAACTACGTAGGGAAGCGTATTTATAGTAATATAAAAGTACATAGGATGCTTTGTATATCATTCTGTTACAAAAGCAAAGTAATTCCACTCTCTGCATATTCAAATCTCAAGCACTTCACAATCTTTTGTTCTTCTTACGAAGGCAATGGTGTAGATGGATAATTACTGAAGACACTTTCACATCTTGTTTTACAGGGCCTTTTCAGAAACTTTGATGATGCCTTCTTGCCAGTTCTTCAGCCCCATTTAGAACAACTTGTGGCAGATTCCCATGAAAGCACCCAGAGATGTGTAGCTGAAATTATAGCTGGCTTAATAAGAGGTTCTAAACACTGGACATTTGAGAAGGTGCTGAAGTAGTATTTTTGAGTGATTCTACATTTGAATTATTAAACAAATTAAACGTATGAAGTTGAGGGCTTTTAATGTGTCACCTCTGTCCAAGAAAGGACTGGAGAATGTGGCAACACGTAGCGCTTCATTGCCAAACCTTGAGCACAAGTCATGGCTTGGTTTATTGCCTGTATAATACTAGGTGCTTCACGATTAACACTAAGAACAGTTTGCTGGTAAGGAGATAGCAGAGCTGACGTGGTTTGTAATTTCCAATTGGCACAAGTGCTTATGTCCACCTCGGACTATTACATCTTTAGTCTAGACCTAGCTGTCTAGATTATCTTTAAATTAATTTCTATGCTGAAGAATAATTCTGGGAGAACCAGTTCCTTAATAAAAACTAAAAAAAGAAATTTTAAAATGGGGGGGGTCCTTGGGGTGTACAAGACTGCTGTCCTACCAGAAGCAAAGTGTAGGCAGTCTCTGATGCAATTGTACTTAAATTACCATGAAAATGGTGCATACGTAGTCCACATATTTGTAAACAAAATTTAAATGATCCCTGAAATCGTACCTCTGATAATATTTTTTTCCTTTTATAAGTATTGTACTATAGCTGCTTCCAAAATCAGTATTGTTTCTCCATGATTTGAAAAGATGGAAGGATTGGGGTTCACAGAGGTTAGATGGCCATTTTGTCCTTAAATAGACAAATCTTGTCTTTTGCCTTTTTGCTGAGCAGGTGGAAAAACTTTGGAAGCTTCTCTGTCCATTGCTTCGCACAGCTTTATCCAACATTACAGTGGAAACATATAATGATTGGGGCACGTGCATAGCAACCTCCTGTGTAAGTACCCCATTTTTAGTCTCGTAAAGCTGTATCCAGGTGGTCAAGTTTTACAGATAAGATGTAAATAAGAGCTTTATGAACAGAGGTATTTGGGTATATTTTATCAGCTAAAACTGTAAATACAGTATAAAAATAGCATCCATTTGAAGTCTCATAGCTTTTTTTTTTGGAAATTTTGTTCTCTTCTGTCCTTTGCAGACAAATACAGCATTTTAGAAAGGAAATAAAGCCTTAGTTTTCTTTTTAAGTATTTTAGAAGAGCTGTATAAGATTAGTGGGTGATCATGTGTACGCTTGCTATGTGTTCAATTTTTGTGGCAGTTTTTGAACTCAAATTACACATTGATTCTTGCTCTAAAAGTGTGCAGCTTAGCATTATGCTGCGAAAACTAAGTCTCAAGTTATCTTCTAACATACAGTAAGATTTCTGTACACCGTGGTGGGCTGGGAGTTGTGGTGTCCGCGAAGCAGGGTAAATGATAGGCCACAAATATCTTGGATCAGTAATTCTTTGAAATCACTCAGCAAAATTCAGCATAGTTTGTCAGCCAGAACCCTGACAATTAATTAGCAAAATTCAGAAGTGATTATTCATATATGTCAAAAGTGAAGTTAAAATTCTTTCTATTCTTGTCATTGTATTTACCAAATAATTAAAACTGCATGTAGTTTTATTGGGTTTCCTCCTATTGAGGTTCATTGTGAAAAGATATTTAACTTTCTGCATGCTTAATAGAGTAAACCCAAATCTCTGTCAAAACTTTCCTTGTTTATACGTTATTTACATTTTAAAAACCCTCAATTTGCTTATATCTCTGATACCTGTTTATTTTCAGGAGAGCAGAGATCCTAGGAAACTGCACTGGTTATTTGAATTGCTGTTGGAATCTCCATTGAGCGGTGAAGGAGGATCATTTGTAGATGCATGGTAAAATTAATTTTAACTGTTTTATTATGGCTGAATAAAGAAGGAAATAAAGCATGGATAAAATGTATTGAGAGCATATTGTGCCAGCTGGCTTGTAGAAGCAGGGAACAAAAGCGCTCCTTTCCAATTAGCTTTCCCCACACAACGGCAGTTTCTTCATTATTATTTTTTTTAATGTAATTAAATCTAGTTAACAGAATGTGAAGGTTTGGAACTGGCATAGCAGCAGCACTGTTGTATTATTCTGTAATTTTTACCCATCTTTGCATGCAATTCACACAAAGGTGCTTTTATACATTGACACACAGAAAACGTTCCAAAAGAAGGCTTGGAAAGGACTGGGGAAGGGAGGATCACTTTTGTATGACTAAAGTTAAGCTGTTCTGATTCCTAGCCGACTTTATGTACTGCAAGGTGGCCTTGCACAGCAAGAGTGGAGAGTACCGGAGCTGTTGCATAGACTGCTGAAGTACTTGGAACCTAAACTCACGCAGGTTTACAAAAATGTCCGAGAGAGAATAGGAAGGTCAGTGTTCTCTTCTGTGGTTCTTGGGGTGTTTCTCTCTTTGTTTTATTTGGGTAACTGAGTATCTAAATAATTACACTGAAGTGGTGACTGCTTATCTCTGTTAATATGGGTAATGCAAATTTGATAAATTATTGCTAACAGACTTGCTTTGGGAACTTCAGATGAGTTCTCTGGTTTTGTCTTTTATTGTATACGGCCTGTTATGTCTATGTACATCTCTAAAGCTCTTAAACACACAAACAAAACAAAACAACAAACACTCCAAACACACACACGCCCCCCAAGCTCAAACCACAACACCACAACCCAAATTTACTGTGTCTAAACCCTAATAAATATACAGTCATAAATATACAGGGAATCCTTTAGAGAGCATTTTAGTGACTTAAAAACTAGTTGCAGATCTGTTCAGAGGAGAGGGGGGTTACAGCTTAGTGATTGTCTAACCCTGCTTGATTCAAATATCTACAAAGAGGGTATTTGAAAAACATTTGTTTTTAAGTAACTTTAAAGTGAAGATAAGAGGAAATTTTCTACAAGTATTAAACTTCAAAGTTCAACAAATGGACCTCGGATCTCTTAGCTATGTTCTCTAGACAGTAGTCATGCTAACTGTCTGTTCTTGCTTTCTTTGTGTGCTTTTTTAGTGTTTTGACCTACATATTCATGATAGATGTTTCCTTGCCAAATACCGCTGCAACTAAATCTCCTCGTGTCCATGAATTTACTACCCGGATACTTGAAAACCTTAAACCCCTCATGGAAGCAGATGAAGAAATTCAGAATCATGTCATGGAAGAGAATGGAGTTGGTGAACAAGATGAGCGAACTCAGGGCATTAAACTCGTGAAAACTAGTGAGTTACTTAATGAGGTTAAGAACTGGGGGGTATTTTAGGACATGACGATTGAGGTCTGCAAATCACACAGTTGCAGTACACAACTTCACCTCTCAATCTGTGCTGCAGCACAGATTATCTGTTGTTTCAGGGTTGAGGTTTATAAAGTCACCTTTACAGGGTCAAATTGCCGGTATAGGTCCACTCTAATGTGTGAAAATCTCCCAGGCAACTCTTGCAGTAAATTTGGTCTATAATTTGTTTTGGGATTATTATTATTTTTATTATTTTTCATCATCTTAATCAGTGATCATGTCTCTTTATAAAAACAGTTCTGAAGTGGTTGATGGCAAGTGCAGGACGGTCTTTCTCTACAGCTGTCACAGAGCAACTCCAGCTTTTGCCCTTATTTTTCAAGGTATATGCTTTAATTGCTACTTTATTAGTCATGTTTGATTAAAAAGGGCTTCTATATATAAAGCAAAGTTATAAGGGACTTTTTAAATAAAAAGAAAACCAATAATGGTAATCAACATGCATACCAAGGAGGCTGAAATGGGTTTTTTATGCTTGGGTATGTTTACAGCTGGTAATCTAGCCTGTTAAATGGTTTCCTGACGATAATGACTTGCAGGTGAATGCCCTGTACATGTGTAATTTCGGGGGAAAAGTGTTTAATTCATTGGGGGCGGGGGGAGAAGTGTTTAATTCATGAATGAGTGCATGTTGTTTCTGTTCTGATACTTATCTTTAGTTGTTTTCTTTCATTCCATGATTATACAAGTCTTTCGAAATGGTGGTACTTCTCATGTTTTTCCTGGCACCTCTAATCCCTGTATACTTTTATGGAGCTGGGTCATTCAGTGCTACATACCTGAAAGCATTTGCATGCTCCAAAGCATGTGTCTTACTTTATATACACATCAGTCAATTATCCCACAATAATGTACATGACCACAAAATAAAGGTTTACTTATGTGAAAGTGAACTTGAAATACTGATAAAGCTTTCTCTTAGTTTTGGACCTACATCTAAAATATGAAATTAATTGGATTTGATACCAAAAGAATTGCAATGGGGCACCAAAGTCTTAATGGCACCCATTTAATCCTCCTTCAGAGCTTCAGACTAACCATACTGTTTAGATAAGGAATATATGGTGCAGGGAACAAGGATCTCATGATTCTATGCATTTTTTTCCACAGGTTATTGCTGAGAATATTTTAACTTTATAGTGATTGTTTTTCCTAGTTAACTTAATCTTTCAGCATTATTAATTAATTTTTCCTGGATAACTTTCCTTTCATGAGATTAAACTAAAAGTTTCAGGATTTTGCTGTTAGCAATGCTTATCTACTAACACTAGCCTTTTCCCTCTCTGATCTTGTTCTATAGATTGCACCGGTAGAAAATGACAATAGCTATGATGAGCTCAAAAGAGATGCTAAGATGTGTTTGTCATTAATGTCTCAGGGTTTGCTGTATCCTCAGCAAGTGCCTTTGGTACTTCAGGTGCTAAAACAAGTGAGTATGGTCTGAACAGCTGAAAGCTGCTTGTTATCTGATGCACTCTGTGCTTTTTTTTTTAAAGATTATACAATAGTTGTGATTGAAGAGAATCAAACACTGATTTTTTTTCTTAGAGGTGAAAGGAAAGAGTTTATTAGAAGCATTTTAAAACATTCTTAGAAACAGTAAATGTATTTTGGTTTGTTTCCTACTTCCAAACATTTAAACAACTTGTATCTTGATAAGAAATCGAACAGTATTTTAATAAATTAAAACTTAATTCAGTAGTAGATCAATTTAAGTCAAACATGTCTCCTTGTGAGCATAACAATTCAAAATCCAGTTTCAAAATGAGTCATCATATAAAGAACTGCCCTTGAATCTCTGCCTTTTTATAGTTTTACAGTATATTTGTCAACTGCTGCGGCTTTCTGAAAAACACCACAAATGAAAACACACTTTTGAATTGAATGGTTCGTTCTGCATACAGTTTGTTATGCAAGAAATGCATTTATTTCTCTAGTTGTTCAAGACTGATCTACAGTGGTGAAATTACCTATTGCGAAATGTTGGCGTAAGCTGTACGCACAGCCGAAATAGGAACGGCGGTGTTGCAAGCCAGGCTGCACCCGGGCCTGATGCTTTCAATACTTTGGACTTCCATAAGCACGTGAAGATGAAAGTAAAGGAACTTGAAAAAACTTTGCTTTCCAAATCCACTGTATAGAATATATACATACTCAAGCAGAATGGAATTTCTGGTTGATTTGTATCTGCCTCATCACTGATGTCGGAAATTAATCAAAGGAAGAAACTTACCTAATTATTTAACAGATACCTACTGTAAAAGACAAAGTAGGCATCTGTTAAATAACAGTGTGCTCTGGAAGTTAAGCCTGTAATAAATTATTATTTAAATAATAATTGTGCGTTTTGGAAATTGAAGAGTGTATGAAACAAAAATATTGGAATAAGGGAAGTTATTTGCAGCTGTCCCCAAAAGCTTTTTCTTAATTATTGTTAACTTTACATCAGGTAGCTGCTTTCCTTCACGTTCTTCCTTTCTCATTATTTATTTTTACCTGTAGACAGCAAGAAGCAATTCTTGGCATGCTAGGTATACCATACTAACCTACCTCCAGACCATGGTGTTCTACAATCTCTTTATCTTTCTCAACAATGAAGAAGCAGTCAATGACATTAGATGGCTGGTTATAAAACTCCTGGAAGATGAACAGCTTGAGGCAAGTAACACCTTTTCTGAAATGCTTTGTTTCACGTGACTGGTTTCTTGCCCTTGTCAAGTTTTATGAAAAAGCTACCGGTTGTAAATGAATACAGCAAGTATTTCTAGCTTAGCATTCTTCCTATTTTGAAAATATAACTAGCTTTATAGGATTTATTTCTTTTGTATTCCATTTTTTCTTTTAATATTCTATTCCAGGAAAACAGCTGTTTAGAAAATACTTCATTAGTGATTTTTAAAAGTTCCATTGTTCCTAGTTTTTCAACAGAATGGAACATTGCTTTGTTTCATTCATGGTTTAAGTACAGCTGAAATAGGGATATTATCATTTTACTATAAATATTAGCATGGATGGTGGTAGAAAATTCAACTTCCAACAAGGTGAAATGCCTTCCTATGTGAAAACTGTATAAAACCACTATTTATTACTCTATAGGTCTGGTTCCCATTTAATCATATCAGCTTATTAATGACAAAAATACTTTTTTTGTACATCCAGCTCACTAAGGGAGTATTTCTTTAGCTACAAGTAGATTTTCCTTAGTTTTGTGAAAGATGCATGCATGATAGGACAGACTTTGTCTAACAGATGCTGTTACTGATGGTGTTACATGATTCAAAAAGATAATAGTTTGTAAGCTTGCTTGTCAGTCTGACAAGTTTTTGTACGTCTCTGAGCTAGTGATACTTCAGCATATACAAATGGAAGGAGATAAAAATCCAAAGTCTTGGCTGTGGTACATGCATGCTGTTGAAGATCGGTGTATGAATGCACAGTATGCTCTTAGAAGTGCTCTCAGGATCATAAGCTTGGTCTCGGGGCGGGGGGAAAAATGGTGCCTGATGTGAATCATTGAGTTGTGTTTGTCAGGCTTCCAAAAGCTGGGGGGAAAATCACAGATGTATTTTATTCTGTATCACTAATTTACAGAACCGAAGGCTTGCATTAAATGATGTGAATTTCAGTATGTTTGATCATGTTCAAGCCCGGTGAAGAATCTTTAGTGTTAGCCTCCAGTCTGCTCCATTTACCCTGCACAATCATTTTCACTGTTTTGTGTGCTGTTGGCAAATATCAATGAAGTCCTTCTTTTGGGTGCTTGGGTGCCTTTCCTCTTTCTAGAAGAGAGAAGATTCTGCAGTGTGATACCCTTCTGCCCAAACAAAGATGCTGGTTTAGGTCTTCCTGAAGCTACATTTAAAAGAGTAGTTATACCTGAGGTGTGAAGCCTGCTGTTGTGAACAGTGAAGTGGAAATGATTTGAGTATACAAATTTAAAATTTCTGGCTAAAAAGGCTTGACATGACAATCTCTGTAAGTGCATGTAATACTTAAAGAACAGCACTTAGACTACTCGCCCAACCATGCCGATTTCAGTCTTCAGATGAGCCCTCCCATGTCTTTTGTGTCACTATTCGCTACAGCGAGCTAGAAAGCAAAAGCTGGCAATCCGAGATAAGTTGTTTCCCACACCAGTCGGAGCACTTACTTCATGGTCTCATGTCACTTTGAAAAATACCTTTTATTCACTTTAATACAATTTATCTAGGTATTTTAAATGTACGAAAATTATTCTTCTGCACTACAGAGATGCAAATCAAAAAAGCTTATCTATGTTCATAACCACTTACGATAATTTTGTTACCATGGAAGCTTTCACTTGTCTTTGAAAAGTAATCTTGTTCTTCCTTGGTAATAATTGGCAAGATGCAGTATCTTGCAGAGTAATTCCTATGTATTTTTGTTTAATGCTGGATTTTTAAGATGAGCGTGCTTTCAATAGAATCCCTAGCTTTAACTATTATTTGGTGTCTTTACTCTGTGGAACTGACATTTTGGATCTTGGATTTAAAGATACATTTACATTAATTTTTTTTTTTTGCTTATTTTGATACAAAAGTTCTGGACTGAATGATCCTGCTCATCTTGTTCTTTGCTTTAATATGCAGTTTACACTTCTAATATTGCTAGAATTCTCAAACTTCCTGGTGATCTCATATTTTTTCATAAAATCATTGCAACAAACCTTGGCAAATGACTATGTCAGATGACCACACCGGATGTCAAATAGCAATGTGACTGCAATACAGAGTGAACGTGGGTCATAGGACAGTCTGTCTTCTGTCGAATGCAAATTTCATGCATCCAACTTTAAGCATAGGTCTCTAGGATTGAGGAATGCTGTACTTAAATGGTATTGTGGGAAATTCTCCTTCTCAAAGTCAGAGGAGTCATGGAGCTGATGGAGTACTACGAATGTAAGAGCTAATGTGACCCTGCAGCTGATAAAGGGGAAAAGTATACAGTCCTGAAAAATAATGTCTGTGTACAGCAGTATAACCATCATTGAATATCACATCTCATTTCCATGTCATATAGGCAGTTGGAGAGAGCTGCAGGAATGATTTGAGTTTGGGAAAGCACATTTTGCACTGAATTATTCTATTTACTCAGTCAGAAGTAGAGGAAAAGTGAAAATGACTGTATTCAGCTTGGAGCTATGGTTAAAGTGACAGCCTAGTTAATCTGAAAGCATCTTTCTTGCTGTTTTCTCAGTCATAATTTGATCGAAGAAGCTATCTGGGTAGGTGCTTCATATGTTGATATTTTTGTAAATCAGCGTACCGAATACATAGCACTTATGTCTTGACAAATGTTTTTCATATTACACTGCAATGTTACAGTAATGGGACTATCTTCTCTTTGTGTAAGTAGCCCCTTGCAAGTACCGCACTTAGGTTTTATTGTGCTGTTGAGTGTTTTTATTCCGATATTGTTACGGTTTTGTAGACCTTGGTCAGTCAATTCTGACCAAAAAAAAAAAAAACCAAACCCAAAGCAACCAAACCATACTTGATGGGTCCTCTGCTGCTACTCTGCAGGCTTTATATTCTAGACGTCATCATGTGAGCGTGATGATCTGTAAATTTAGTGTCAGATATTGTGATGAATGATTAGCTTGTTAATGTAGGATTGTAAAGGCTTTGCTTCTAGGTGCTTCTTGCACCCAGGTGTTCCTTTTAGTTAGATTATTAATTTAGAAATGAAAGTGGTTTTAATACAACGAATAGTGATGTAAATGAGTACAGTTCACTTGGGAGCTTGCTCACTTTACAGCCAAGCTTCTTTCTATTCTGGGTCTTGCATTAGCACATCATGTTTCATTTAATAGCTTAGCTCTTAAGAGACTCGCAAATTGCTGATAAACAATACTGGCAGACTTTCACTTCGTACTTCTTTATGCTGCTAAAGTCGATCACGTTTGAATAATATGTTGTAGAAATCTAAATGGAATGAAGTGAAGTCTCAAGAGCTTATTGTTAACTTACTCCATTTAATTATTGCAGCACTAGCAGCTATACTTATTGCTTTGTGGAGGTTCAGAACGTTATGTTCAAGGATGTAATTTATTATAATCTGCTGCATTGGATTCAGAGCGTTGGTAGGTGTTTGTACTCCAGATAGACAAATGTTCTGTTTACAGCTACGTGTAACAGTATGTACTTACCAAAAATCTGGCGACTGCTGTCAGCGTTTCAAAAGTTGATTTGGTTTTCAAGTTTATAGATATTGAGAGGTTTTTGTCAGCCTGCAGTTATTGAAAGTGGAAGTGAGTTTTGGGGGGACTCCGATTTGAATATCGTCTTACAGTTCTATAACTTTCTGGTTTTGGAAGATTCGAGTAGATGAGATAAATCAGTAAAACTGATCGCTTATGCTTGCTTTTAGAAGCAAGCGATTGAGTTATCTCTACTCGTAATCCGCTAACTATGTGTTGTGGCTGTTTTAAAAGGAATGGAAAAGGAGATCTGTATTTTGAATGGTTTGGCAATTAGATGAAAATTTAGTTTAGTCTTGTTCTTTTGGGTTTTTGTGTTACCGAAGAGAAGGATATTTTTCCAATCTGCAGTTTTGGTTTTTATTCATGTAGTGAAAAGAACTGGTACTCAGGACAACAAAGTAAATAATGCTGGGACGTTATAGAGCTGAATTGTTGACCATAAGCCACTGAAGTTAGCTGTCATTGCTTATTAATCCAGCATCTGCTGTATCTCTCCAAGCATTCTTGTGCTACGGGTAGAACAGAATCAGCTTTTTCTCATGAGCACACCTTCTGCCTTCTCTTGGAAAGGCTCTTCTGCCGTTGTCAATTCTCGTGTCTCCACGTATATTTGTGGGGGAAAACGAAATGCTTTTGAATAAAGTGTACTTTTTTTTGCTTGGTAAAACTAACGTTAATCCAGAGACTATTACAAATTTTGTAAAGCAGGTTGATTATTTGAGGTGGGGCATCTTGTTCTCATTTAAAGTCTGTTTTTAAACTTTCTAAAGCTAATCTAGTTTGATATATATGTCTTGATAATGGAGTTTAATTACATTATTTGCTCAAGTAGCAGGTCACTTTATGACAGATTATGTGAAGGTAGTTCTATATTACAATAGAACTACGTTTATTAATTTGTAAAGAGCAATACAGTAAACTAGTAGTAGTTTATGATCTATGAGATAATGGGATAATATTTTAAAGATTTTTCCTGGGCAGAGTTTGGTAACTTGGCCTAGCTGGACGTGCTTAAAAGGATAGTAATAGCATAAATACCTGCTTCTTGCTGTGCTTGTGTGCTTAGTAATTGTGGCATGTGCTCTCTCTGCTCATAGGTGAGAGAAATGGCTGCTACCACACTAAGTGGTCTGCTGCAGTGCAATTTTCTCACGATGGATGGTCCCATGCAGACCCATTTTGAACAGCTGTGCAAGATGAGGTTACCGAAAAAACGAAAGCGAGACCTGGGTTCGGTGGTGGATACAATTCCTTCCGGTGGTAAGAAAATTGCTTCAGACACTAAAACCATGCATGTCGATAGCAGGTTAGGAAGAAAGAAATATTTTGTGCTACACTTAAATGCTTATTCTGGAAGCACTCCAAATGGAATAAGATTTGTCCTGTGGTTAAGCAGTATTTAGAAAATTAACATATACCCAGAGAAGCATGAGGCCTGTTGCCCATGCAAATGTTTTTCCTTGCGAAGCATTCATAAACCATAATGGCAAATCACTTGTCCTTATGTACCTGATTGTCTGTTTCTGTGGACGTAGTGCAGATCCTAATCCTTGTTAAGTGCTTCGAGAATTTGATGTACAGCATAAATGATGAATAAGGATACACTACTACCAAAAAAAGCAAATAATGTTTTTTAATGATGTATTCCTACGTTAAGCTAATTTGTTACTTTTCCAGAATTAACACTAAAGAGATTTCTCTATTTCCCATGTGCACAGTTCACATAGTTAAGAATGCAGATGATGAGGGATAGCTATTTCCTCAGTAAATAAACTTCCTTAGCTGCTACAACGTAATTTCACTCCTTAGCCACCTCGCCTTCTATTTGTTAGCAGTGTGGGGTTTTATTCTAAAAAAAAAAAAAAAAAGGCCAACACACACACACAAAACAAGAAAAAAAAACAACAACAAAACAAAAAGAACAAAAAAATGCTTAGTTAACCTTAGTTAGGAGCTTTGGCTTCTGACCAAACATTTAGTCCATCTGAGTCGCATTCAGTTGACCCAGAAGGACTGGGTTTTAATATTGTCAAATAGTTCATGTATTTGAGAAAACATTCTGAACACAGAAAAAGGGAACAGTGGAGATGTAATTCACGAGCTATTTACTGAGTAGAGAGAAAGATTCTCTGAGAGAAGGAAGCTCTTTTGAAATGTTTATAAAGTATACAGCAGTTGCAGATTAATTTTTTTACACATTCATTCTGCCGTTGGAAATTAAATATAGAATCATGGAATGAATCTATGATTCTGTAAGAAAGTAGAAGCCATTTGGAGATCCATACACTTGTGTGAATTTATTCAACTACATGGTCTATAGAACTACCTGGTTTTCTGTAGAAGCTAGAGATCTCTACTGTGGCAGGGTTGTTTTGGTTTTTTAATTCAGGGTCAAAACTCTCACTCAATATTAGTATCAGTGTGTTATTCTAATTAGACCACCTCTGTTTAATATATAGGCTCTCTTCAGCCATTCCCATCAGTTAAAAATAGCCTTGTTTTCACTGATAACCACTTTTAAGTTTGGCTGTGTCATTGAGGGGAAATGTCTTAGACAAGATAGTTGCACCTTGCCAAATGTAAATTAATATCCTGTAATTGCAGACCTGGTTAAACGCCACGCTGGCGTGCTAGGACTTAGTGCGTGTATTTTGTCAAGTCCGTATGATGTACCCACCTGGATGCCACAGCTCCTGATGGATCTCAGTGCCCATCTTAATGATCCCCAGCCTATCGAGGTAAAAATACTTATCTCATTTTTCTATTCGATATAACACATCTAAAAATACGCTTGACTCATTCTTAGTTCTGCTTTCTTAGGGAAAAATAAGAACCTATTCAGAAACTTAGTTTCTGCTGCTATTTATTAAATGGTTCCAAATATGTTTTAAGTGATGGACTGCTTTTAAGTATTTTTTTGTAGAAATTCCGTTCTTGCTTTCAAATTTAAAGCATAAACTGAATGCTGCAGGAACTATGTCTATTAGGAGGAAATAGGTTTTTAATTAAAAATGCCACTTTTGTGCATGCTATTCTAGAAAATATCAACCCGAACCAAAAAATCACTCTGAAATTTTTAAAACAAGGTTTTATAAGCAGCCCTAGAAACAAATTTTTAATTAAATACTTACCTTTAACTCTGTTTTTTTGCCCTGTCTATTTGGTTTTGTTGACCTTTGCTGTTTTAACCATAGTAGTGAGCTTATGGCTGAAGAATTCCTTAGATTTAACAAATTTTGCTACGGTGTGCTTTACCGAATCAAGACACTGAACTGGTTGGGCTTTTATTAATTTAATAATAATCTTAATTATTTGAATAACAGAAGATAGTTTTCCTCTGGTTTCTTCTGTGCACTCTAAGCAATTCATCAATGCGTTCTCATGTTTTGAGACCCAAACCATTGGCTTGAAATACCCAAGGAAAAGGAAGGGGGGGGGGAAGCATTTCACTTATAAGTAAAGAATCTATTAATTTTTTTCAAACTCAAAATTGTAGGTCAAAGAATACTTTTTATAAGAATGTTGGAGTCGTGACACTGGTCAAAAGACTAACCAGAACTGTAAAAATTAAAATACTGGGGAACTGGGCTGAATTCCTCAGAGCCCTTCTAACCTTTGTAACTGCTCAAACACTTTTGCTCCACTCAGCAGTTATTTTTGTTGGATTCAACGTTTGTTTTGTCACGGAGCTCAAATCCATAACTGATACTGATTCGTCTGTCATGCAGATGACTGTGAAAAAAACGCTGTCAAATTTCCGGAGGACCCATCACGACAACTGGCAGGAGCATAAACAGCAGTTCACGGATGACCAGCTACTAGTGCTTACTGACCTCTTGGTTTCACCATGCTATTATGCATAGAGAGGTAAGATTACTTGTTTTGACATAAACTGACAGAAGCATCAGTCCTAGGAAGTCAACTCTAGCTCTCTGGTCTAGCATGGGGTAGGGAGGAATCCCTAAACCGCAGGGAGAATTCAGTCCCTTGCACCTCCAGCGGTCTGTTCAGGATCAGATTTATTTTGGTGAAATATTGTCCGTCGTCTTATGTGTTCCTGTATTACACTAGTGTTTTGCTAAGACACTCACACTTGTTTTCTTGAATATTGATGTTCCTTTTCTCCATTTTCTGCCAGTTGGCTGCCTTTTAAATGCCTGGCAGTTTCACGAAACGCAAGGTACTTGCTGCCTTGTACTGCTGATGCCTCTGAGGACTTTAGCCTTCCACTCAGTCCAGTAGATCATCTACATCTCACGATGGGGAATGACTGCTGCCAAACTGTTCCTCTTCCACTTTGTGGCTTTGCTACCAGGTCTCTTCACACAGGCACGTCCCCAAAGAGTGAATCCATTCCTGGAGTTTCTCTTTGTTACGCTACAAGATTCTGATCTCTATTGTATTGTGATGTTTTGTGACAGTACTCCAAGAGAAGTTTTAATTTATATTTTCATTTTGTTCTGAGGCAGTAATTCTGTTTTCAATTTTTGTTTTGGATTCTTTCTTCTTTCTTTTCAGGTTTCTCCTGGAAAAATGAGGATGTAGGAACCTTTCTGCGAAATAAAGGAAACTCAAAGAAATTTATCATGTAGAGAATTTTGTGTTGGAAATCCTGATGCCTAATCAAAACCACTTTTAAATACAAACATAAAGACCTGGTTCTATTCAAAAAGAATTTCACCTCCCCAGGGAGCAGCTGTGGGAGCCCCACAGTCTCCTTCTAACTGCGCTCGCAGAGCCCGATCGTGAGTTTATTGCAAGACCCTTGTCATTGGCCTACGTTACACATCAGTCTCGTTTCTCCTTTCCTGCACACAGGGACTTACACTGCACATTTCTTACCCTGTTTTTCTGACCCTTCTTCCCAGCTGTTTCCGACATCAAAGAGACACAGAACCAGAGAGTGCTGCAAATCAGAATATTGTCAGAGAAGCTCTCAAGTTCTGCTGATGCAACTTCTTACCTAGTGAGCGTACAATACCAGGAACCTATCTTTCTCAGAGTTTATTTTTCACTACTTGGATTGGAGTGCCCATCAGGTGCCGGGCTCTGTATCATTCAGTCCACCTCAGGGCAGGATTGCCTTTTTGTATCTTCCTTGTCAAAATGTAAATAGCTGATCTTCTCTGTGCGGTATAGATGATGGCAGGACAAAACGTGGGGAGTGAAAGCTCTTGCTGCCTGGCCGGGTCTTCATAGATAGCTTGACCACGTGTGGAATAAAAATCGTCTATGATTATCTGCGTATCTTTAAGGGTGAAAGACTATGGGTGTTTCCACGTAATTAGAGCCCACAGATATGAAATTACAGACTATCACGTGATGGTTGAATTCACAGAATGAAATGTATGCACAGTGTGAAAAAGCACTGAATGGCTGACTATTTTAACAGCATATTCTCATAAAGATTGTCACTGTTTGAGCAAGCTATCTTGTTCGAAGATTGTGGAAGCTCTGTATTTTTTTGCCTGCAGCTTTGTTCAGAGACTGATATCTATTGGCTATTTAACAACATGTTTAATATGTGTTATAGTTGTAAAAGACTGTATAAATTGTAGAGGCATTGCATTGACAAAACATTGTACAGTTTGCAACCTTTTACATAACACCATTGTGAGATTAATTTGTAAAGATTCATACTTAGATGTTAATACGGTAGTAGTTCTGGCTTTTGTATCGAATCAAATGCCATTATTAGTTTTTTAAATTATTTTCTTTAACAGAATATCTCTTCGTGTCTGAAAGGCACAGATTTTGTTTTGGTTTTCTTGTATCTCATTATTACTATGTCTCATTCGGATTTTAATGCAACACTTGTGGCCATCTCTAAATGCTGACATCACATATTCTGGTGTGACGAGTTCATAGAATGTGAGGTACATTGAAATAATTCATCAACCGGTGTGCGTTTCAACTTTCATGCAGCCCTACGGGAGCGCCGAGACATTTCGAGTGATCTGCCTGCTGAGCGTGTGACTCATTCCAGACTTGAAAGCACAGCGGTGTTCCCGGTGCAGTATTTAATGAGTGTCAGCACCCAGATGTAACCACTGTATAGCGTAGTGCCAAAATTATTATTTCGATTGTGTACGTAGTTTAAGACCCAATAAATGGACTGTTTGTAACATCTGCATTTTTTGTATTTTTAAAGCGGAAATTTCTTATTTTCAGACTATAACTTAAGGTTGTTTACTGAGCTCTTTCTATGAGACGTGTTTACTGTGGGATGTAGCAGTGAGTTAAGGCAACATTAAGGATTAATTAAAGATCTAGTTCTAATGGTTGGGAAACTAGCTTTTATATTTACAAAAAAATACCTTGTACCTGGTGAGGCTTGCCACAAAACTTATTAACTTCTGAGAAGTACACTTAAAATTGGAGAAACTAGCTGGGAGGGGAGGGGGTTTTGCTGATAGAATTTAAAAAAACTTTAAAAGTAATGGGAAGTATCTGCTGCAGAGGATCATCTTTAAAGTATGTGTTGGCTGATTAACTGGTGGAGTAGATATTTACATGTGCTGCTTTGCCTACACTGAGGGCAGCTAACTATAGGATCCAGCTCTCCTGCTTTTTACTGTAGTTGGGAGTTTCTTTTCTTACATATCGATAGTCAAAGTGTAGCTGGAATTGGTTGCAATGCTGAAGATCCAGTGCTCTGCAGAGCATCGTTCTGCAGTCAGAGCTATGATGGCAAATAAGTAGGTGGTATTAATTCATAATAGCTGTTTATAAATCAGCAATAAATCACTGGATTCAAACAGATCTCCCAGAAAACAAGAGTACCTATTCAAAGTATAGTTCTATAGGATAAAATATACCCACGGTAGTGTGAACTAACTTGTACTAATTGACTTTTTGTGGGTGAAAGATTAAGTCTCCTATTCTGAGAATGTAGGAACAATTTTGAGTTCTTCATCAAATACTGTAACTCCATTGCTACTTTTATTCCCAGACTTTCCCCAAGCAATATACACATGTAATGAGTTCTGAGCTCTCCATCACTCTGTCTTATGCTGTCTCTTCCCTAAAGCCTTAGAGAGGAAAGCACTGCAATACCTCAGTCTGGAGAGGGAGACATTTCTAGCGTGAGAAGAGAGAATTTTTCTCCTTGAAAAAATATCTTGGAGATGGTCTGGTAGCCTTGAGAGCCTTAGTGACCACGCGTCAGCCTGCACAAATCATCTCGGTGACCACCGCTGTTTGAAGTGCCAAAGAGCGGCAGTGATGTAAGGCAGAATCCGTTTGTCAGGTGTGGTTTTGGTGTTTGTTTCCTCTCGAGCTGCAGTGACTTACTGCTTAGTGACTGTCTCGCTAGAGTATTAAGTGGAGCGATCTCCCATATTTCCATAAGCAAGTGGGTATGTTTGTCATGTGAAAACCTGCTGAAATCACAGCAGAGACATGATGCTTATTTTGATAAAAATGTCTAAGAAAACGATCAAGTAGGCGAATAAGGCTTTAACTTGTGCTTTTGGGTGGCACCACAGACTCGGCGTTGGTGGATTGTGTTAACAACAAGTTGAGCTCATCTGTATATGGATTTTTTTTAAAAATGAAAGAGGAAAAGGTATGAAGGTCGTTACTTCTGATACAGTCTATTACGACTGTATTCCTTTTATGTCCAGATATCTGCCCTCTCACGCTTTTTCCTTCTTTACCAGGCTGCTGGGAGTGCTGTGCCTGGTACACGTGGATGACGTCTCCTGCCAGTTTTTCACACTTAAGCATCCCCAGCATCCCACACCCTGTTCAGTCTCGCACTTTCTTCCACAGCTTCAGACTTCCTAGAATCCTGCAGCAGAGGCTCCAGCTTCCTTTTCTGCTGTGCTGTGGAAAACACAATAATCTGGTAAGATGTAAAAGGGGAAAAAAAAACCAACAACTTATCAGTAGAAAGTTTTGCTGGTCATTGTCCTTGGAAGATTTATACTTTAACCCTGCTGTGACTCACCAGGTAAGTTGTTTTACACTCTCACTGGCACTGTGCAGTAACTGGAAGGCAACTTCTGTGGATTTCCCCGTCACAAAATACTCGCTGTACGTAGTCACGTTGCTGCACAGGCTCTGGAGGAGGGGATTTCCAGTAAGAGGGGGTGAATTTCACCTGAACCTGATCCAGACTTCCAGGTTGTCTGCACGCTGGAGGTAACTGTGCTCCGGGGAGGATGGTTAATCCAACAAGGTGCCTGGGGCACTAGGGCAGCAGTAATTTCACGGTCTTCTGCAAGGAATTGGAGGTTTGATTACAGAAGAAAATTAAACGGTGTGGAAGATGAAGAATATTGCTAAGCTATTTAAGGCAATGCATACAAATTACAAGCAAATTGTAATTGGTTTGCACTGAGGGGTTTTTTTCTCTCTTGGTCAACAGGTGCTTCTCAGAGCTATTAAGAGAGATTTAGAAGGGAAAGTCCATGAGGTGAGAGGAAAAAAAGGTTAGTATTCTCTCCCTGGGAAGGAGAGTGACTCTTAGTAACTAGTCTTGAATCAAGAGTTCTCGTAGCACAGAGAAAAGCTTAGACTGTTGCCTACAAAGATCATTAGCAAAATTATCTTTGATTTCTGACAGATTAGAGCACAGCGCTTAGAGGAATTAGCTGCATCCTAACGAGGCAGACTTTTTCAAAGGGCGAAAAGGAGATGGAGCCTTGCTGGCCATGATCCTTTCCTAATTCTAGATTAAATGGCCTTTTTTCCACAAAAGGCTTGTGGAAGTTCAGCCTGCTTTCCCTGCTTGGGCTCTTGGCACCCTCCCTGCTGCAAGTATTTTGTAGAAATTACCTGAGCAGATCTTGCTGCTAGGGATGGAGCTGGACACCCACTTCCCTGGGGAATAGTGAGGGAAATACGAGATGCAATCATTTCTGAATGGCATACTTAAGAAAAACAGTAGTAAACCTAATAAATCTGTTTTAGCGATGTGTAGTCAGATTAGCAATAAGTCTAGGTAGAAGCCTAGGTGTGTTTACCCAGAAAGGGTTCTGTTAAGGGTATTGGTTAAAAGCTTTTCTTTATTCTCTCTTGGCTTTTAGTTCTGTTTTTCTGGGTTAATTTCCCCTTTTATTATTCCAGCTTGTTTCCCCTACAACTCTTTTGTTAAAATCAGAAGGTACTGTTATTGGGCTGAGATGGCAGCAGGTTTCCACAATTAAAAGTAACTTCCAGTTTCTTGTGGTAAATATCTGCAAAACTTGGTGCTGCTGTAAAAAAATGCCTCGGGAACACAGCTTCTCCTTATGCAGTAGGAACTCCGATGCTGAAAAATATTTGAGAAGCTTGATAGTACTAGAGTGCGCTGGGGTTTTTTTATTAATTAGTTTAAGGAAAGTCTTATGAATGCTGTAAAGAAGGAGTTAATGTCCTGGTACCTTGTGCAAGGTGCTGCAAAAGTTGTTGCTCTTGTGATTCTTGCCTTGGAAAACTGAGACTGATGTTTTTTGTTTTTTTTTTTTCTCCCCCCACTGCTCTTCTCCCTGGCCCCAAACTTTGGCAGTTCTTTTAAAAAGGGGCAGGCCCGTGAGACGCTTTGCTGTGCCGAAGGGCCTGAGCAGTGTTGCGTGTTCCCACGGAGATCCCTTTTGCCTCAGCTCATCCCCTCGCTCCCCGAGCACAAGCCCCGTGGTCCAGTGACCTTCTCTTGCGCTCGCCGCCTCCTGCAGCGTTTGCAGGCTGAATGCCCGTGGCCATCCGCAGCGTTTCTCAACGTGCATCACCAAAACACGCTATCTGGCTTACACTTTTCTGCCAAAACGTTTGAGGCTCACAGGCTGTAACGTGGAACACCTTTTCCTTCATTTCAAACCGCAGTTCATAACTGTAGAGCCGCAAAGCATCTTAAACAAAACCAAAAAAACCCCCTTGATCTTCATGGGCCTGCTAAACTGTGTTAATGAAATGAGTGAATCTAAACCTATTCCTATTAGAAAATGCAGAGTTTTCTTTTGCTGTTTTGCACATAATTAGTTCTAAAATATTTAACTCTGTGTAAGGCCCAAGTCTTACAGTTTGACTCCTAAATCCATTTCTCAGCATCTCAGGTAGGGGTTTCAAAAGCACATAAGAGTCTCAGTCCCTAAAAACAATCCCATTAGGCCTGTGCAGCCTTATTCCTGTACGTGTGCTTCCACCTGCTCGGCTAGTAACTACGGGACAGTAAGAAGTCTTACCTGTGGTCATCCAAGGCTGAGCATTTGGCCAAATAACACCTGGAATTACGTAGACCTTCCCAACTTTTTAAAGGATTCTTGGTTTGCAAATTGTGTTCCTACTCCTATGGTTTTGGTAAGTGACACCACAGAAATTGTCATAGCCTAACTAAGGTCAGTTTTTATGCAGCGTCTTGCCTACAACCGAAGTGCGGTGCGTTACCTGCTCTGAAAGGACGTGGACGTGGTGTGCACATTGGTTTCACGTGAAGAGAACAATCGTCGCTCTTTGCTCAGCATTAATCCCTTTGAAGTAATTCATTCTTGCATTAGGCTGATATTTTGTCTTGTTTAATCACGCAGTTCAGCGTGCTCTGATATTTATAAGTAAGAAACTTCAAGGAGGGAGATCCCAGTTTGTCAATGAAGAAACAACTCGTACTCAATAGGGCCAGGAATCACCCACAGAATTCAAATTAACCACGACTTGGAGAACAAAAATAGAAGCAAGAGTGGAAATAAAAGCAATAGCTGAGCTGAGAGAGAACATAGCTCGAAGCCACAGGAAACCACGGACATCATGTTTTTGGTTTTTGGACCTTCTCCCTCCTGTATGCAACTAGTTTAAGAACAAAACCAAGGCCAAACATACCTGACCTAGGTGCCCAGGCTGCAAGGCACTGTTGCAGCCTGCTCTGATGGCTGCCGGCATTTCCCTGCCACAGACCCTGACGACAAATCCGGACTGACTGCCAGCTGGAAGCGTTCAGCGTGCAAGGCTCCTAGGCTGGGCTGCTGTCGTGAGTCATAGGCTTACTAAAAAAAAATTGCTCTGTTTCAGATAAAGGCGTTGAAAAATAAACGAGCAAGTAGCACTGACAAGCTTTCAGATGTCAACCTAGGACTCTTGTCGCTGTCTTGATGCTTCTACAAAGCACCACTCCGCCTTCCACGTGGTTGCTGCGAGTGTAGGGGTAGATTATTAAGATGCTATAGAGATTAATGTGTGTATATATATATAATGACTATATGTAGAAAGGTACAGTATAAGACAAGTGCCCATGCATAAGTCAGAAGTACTGGGTCTGCTGTATTTTCATAGCACTTTTGTGGCTTGCGTGGCTGGACTTTCATCTTTTCCAATTGCATTTCCAGGGCCTGACATGGAGGTCCTCGGTTGTGTCTGCCTGCGACAGCCTGCGCTGCCTCGGAGAACGTGCGCTGAGCGTTTCCTCATCGTCAAGCCCATGTAAGCATTTCAAAATGATCCCTTTAAGTGCTCGGACATCCAACACGTTATTTAAAGTGATGAAAACTACTGTATTTGTGATAGTGGTAGTTGGCAGTAAACAGTTAAATAATACTGATTATTTTCCCCCCCCCATGGGAATACAGAAGATCTTTTGCCTTGGATCCTGTGCTTCTGGGTGCAGACAAGCAAACAAAAAGGGCTTCCCTACCCTGCTGAGTTTGCATGGGAAAGCAATACCCAAGTGCGAGCAGGGGAAGACGCAGTGTGCAGAACCCCGCCTTGAGTGTTGATAATCATCAGGTTTTGGTTTGGGGCAAGGTGTTTTGTTGGTGTTAAGTCAACAGGGAGGGACCTCAAAGCCTTGAGTGCCCGGCTGTTGACTTGGTAGCCTGGTGAGGGCATGGCTGTGATGTGACTTGCAGCAAAACCTCCTCTGGCTTCTCTGCAGTCATGGAAGCTGCAGGGGCGAGCCTCTGGAGCGGCCCTGGCCACGCAGCCAGCTTCGCCCTGCCTGGCCCTGGGCTGGTGCTGCGGGTGCCCCGTGGAGGAGGAAGGGCTCAGGGTGGTGCCGGACAGGGCCTGGGACGCTGTGACAGCGGCTGGAAGTTAATGGGGAGAGACTTGCTGGTAGCTGCAGGGAGGTTTGATTTGATTTGATCAAAACCGAGGAGATTTGATCAAAACCAAAGTCAATGTTGCTACCGCGCCTTGCATCAAAGCGGCCGCTGGAAGTCGGGGTTTGCGCTGCTCCTGGCGGCGCAGGTGCAGCCCCAGGGGCGCTTTGGGGAGCCGGGGGTGCCTGCAGCTCTTCCCGGGGCCGCTCCGGCCCGCAGGCCGCACCGGGTGCGGGGGGGCGCGGGTCCGGCCCTGCGGGAGCCGGGGCGCCGGGCTGTGCGTGTGCGCGGCGGGCCCCGGCCCCGCAGCCGCACCTCGGCCCTCGCTTCAGCCGCCGGCGCCGCGGCGGAGGCAGCGGGGCGGGAGGCGCCCGCGGGGCTGCGGCGCCCAGCGGGGAAGGGGCCGGGGCCGGGGCCGGGGCCGGGCGCTGCGGCGGGCGCCATGGCGGGGCGGGCGGCGCCGTGGCGGGGGCAGCCCTGAGGGAGCGGCGGCGGCGCGGCCCTGTGCGTGCTGCGGGGCGGCGGGCGGGCCGCCCCCGCCGCGGGACCGCCTCGGCCGCAGCCGCGGCGAGGCGGCGGGCGGAGATGAACGCGTCGGGGCGGCTGCCGGCGGGGGGCGAGGAGGAGCCCCCCGGCGCCTCGCTGCTGCCGCTGGGCGGGAACGGCAGCGCGGGCGGCGGCCCCGGGGAGCTGCGGGAGGGCACCCACGCCGCCACCCTGGCGGCCTGCGCCTCCCTGCTGGCCCTCGTCTTCTGCCTGGGCTCCTACGGCAACCTCATCGTCCTCCTGTCCTTCTTCGACCCGGCCCTGCGGAAATTCAGGACCAACTTCGACTTCATGATCCTCAACCTCTCCTTCTGCGACCTCTTCATCTGCGGGGTGGCCGCCCCCATGTTTGCCTTCGTCCTCTTCTTCGACTCGGCCCGAGGCGTCCCCGCCGCCTTCTGCTTCACCTTCCACCTCACCAGCTCCGGCTTCATCATCATGTCGCTCAAGACGGTGGCGGTCATCGCCCTGCACCGGCTACGCATGGTGCTGGGGAAGCAGCCGCACCGCGCCGCCTCCTTCCCCTGCACCCTCCTCCTCACCCTGCTCCTGTGGGCCACCAGCTTCACCCTGGCCACCCTGGCCACCCTGAAAACCCGCGGCTCCCGCCTCTGCCTGCCCATGTCCAGCTTTGCCAGCGGCGAGGGGAAGATCATCCTCTACCTCTACGTCACCGACTTCATCTGCTGCGTGGCCGTGGTGTCCGTCTCCTACGTCATGATCGCCCAGGCCCTGCGGAGGAACGCCCAGGTGAGGAAGTGCCCGCCCGTGGTGGCCGTGGACGCCTCGAGACCGCAGCCCTTCGTGGGGCCCCCGGCCGCCGGGGCCGGGGAGGGCGTGCAGAGCACCATGCCTGCCTTGTACAGGAACCAGAACTACAGCAAGCCGCAGCACGTCCAGACGCACGGCTACGCCAAGCACCTGGGCCAGCTGCCGGCCACCGCTGCCGGCCGGCTCCAGCTGGTGTCGGCGGTCAACCTCTCCACGGCCAAAGACTCCAGGGCGGTGCTGACGTGCGTCGTCATTGTGCTCTCCGTCTTGGTTTGCTGCCTGCCCCTGGGCATCTCCTTGGTGCAGGACATGCTGTCTAGCAGCGGTGGCTTTGTGCTCTACCAGTTCGAGCTGTGTGGATTTACCCTCATTTTTTTCAAATCTGGATTAAATCCTTTTATATATTCCCGCAACAGTGCCGGACTTAGGAGGCGCGTCCTCTGGTGCCTGCAGTACGTAGCCCTTGTCTTTTTCTGCTGCAAGCAGAAGACAAGGCTTCGGGCCATGGGCAAAGGCAGCCTGGAAGTCAACAGGAACAAGTCATCCCACCACGAGACCAATTCAGCGTACATGTTGTCTCCAAAACCTCAGAAAAAATTTGTGGACCAAGCCTGTGGTCCTAGTCACTCCAAGGAAAGCGTGCTGAGTCCCAAGGCTTCCGTCGGGCACCAGCACTATGCACAGAGCAGCTCAACCCCCATGAACACCCGAATCGAGCCCTATTACAGTATCTATAACAGCAGCCCTTCCCAGGAAGCGAGCACCCCAAACAGCTTACAGCCGGTGAACTCGACTTTCGGCTTTGCCAAATCTTACATTGCCATGCACTACCACACCACCAACGACTTGGTGCGAGACTATGACAGTGCGTCGACTAAGCAGATACCGGTGCCCTCGGTGTAACCTTAGGACAGGGTTCTGATCTAGCTGATCCAGTGGGTCCCCTTCTTTGCATTCCGTAATGATTATTCTGAACTTGATACAGTACTGCTGCTAATTAAGAAAAATGCCACTAATGTTAATATCCAGCTATTTGCATTTGAAGTGAATGCTAGGATATTACTTCTGTGACGCTATCTTGAATTTCTGCAGGAAGTCAAAAAGGGCAGTATTTTAGATTTGTATTAGGAATTGCTACACAAGGGTGTTTTTGTTACTAAATTTTACCGCTGGACAAGTAAAAAAAATAAGCGCTATAACTACGTGATTCCTTACATCACGAGGCGGAATATCACGGAGAGCAACGTGAGGCTGCACCAGAAGCATTACCTGTTAAATTGCATACTTGCCTTATTTTCCAGAAGGAAGAATTGGGAGGATGCTTGGTATTACAGTACCGCAGTTTAAATTCTTCCTCTTGCAGAAGGTTGAAAGAATCAGTGGTATTTTGTTGTAGCAAGTGTCAGTAATAACAAAAGTCCTTTCTGTCCGCAGGGTGAAATCCTGGTTCTGTTGAGGTAAACGGCAAAATTTCCATGAACTTCAATGGAAGTCTAGGATTTCAGTCTCGGCTTTCTAAAGCGGGACAAGGCGTTTCACAAACAGTGTTATATTGCCACTGGGGAAGAAGGACTTTTGAGAAGTGTTGTGGCACTGTAATAAACCTCTGAAGTACATATGTATTAATTTCTGCCGTATGTTTATTTTAAGGATCGGTGGCATTGTGTGTCCCAAAATAATACATTTGGAGAAGTATTTTATATCGATAGAAATAACTGTGCAATACCTAATTATAGGTTTTACTTGAGGATAAAGATGAATATTGCAATATTATAGTACTGGTACACTATTAGTAATGCAGTCACCTCTGGAATTTTCTAATTCGTAAAATGTTACACAAAGAGTAGTGTTACCGGTTGCTTTTTTGTCTATGACTTTGTACAAAAGTGGGAATTGGGTGGATTCGGCTGTGATATTCCTGACAGGTAAAACTGACAGCTATTAATATTTTTAAAAACAAAATAACCATGTAACAAGATGACTACAAGTTTTTGAGGTTTTCTTAAGAAGTCTAATATCAGTTTGATTTAAAGATTAATAATCTGTCTACTCGTAAACTTTATCTGTTGGTCTACACAGTGAGCAAATAACAGAAGTTAAATATTTTTTTTTATAAATCCGCCCGTTTGTGTTGTGTCACGTGTTGTGGGAATTCCTTACGAAACAGAATGATTTGGAGGCATTTAAATTCCTGACACTTATCGCTTTAACCAGCCAGATCTGTTCAAAACAAGCAGTCACCTTTCAACTTCTGTGGACTTCAGCAGAGCCTTAGTATCTCCAAAATAATCGTGCCACAGACTTTTGGTGCCTCGTTATAGGAAAACGCCACATCTTTAGCAAAATTACAGTGATGGAAAGACAGTTTGTTATTTTAGAAACAAAAACCATTTACATCATTGCCATGTGTGAATTGTTGGTTTAGGCTGTTTGTTAACTAAACTATTTTCGAGATTTTCCTGGAAGACTATTACATTATGAACACTGTTCTTTGTTTAATGCTCTGAATTTTAATTAATTTTGAATAATTCAAGACAGCTTTCTTGCAATAAAATGGATGTGAACAACTTTCTAATACAAATGTAAAATTGAAATTATTTCCATAAGTCTTTTCTCTCTGCTCAGACATTTTTCTCTATAAACGAATAACATGGTTCTTTCTAAAGCAATTATAAAAGATAACTAAAAGATCTGTCTTGTTTGTTTTTTCTGTCTTTGCATTTCTGGTTAGTACAAAGCCTATTAATTTGGAGGGAAAAAATACGTGGGATCCTGTCATTTTGTCTCAAATTAGACATTCTTAGCAGCAATTACAGTTTCAGATTGTGAGGGGTACGGGGCAGGACCCCGAAAGTGGTTGCGGGGTGGGGTCCTGTATGTACTTTAAGGGAGCTGAAGACGTGCATTAAGACTGGTTTTAGCATTAAGCATTTTTGGGGTTTGCTGCGCGTATGTACGACTCCTACTGTGCTTTTGGTTTGGATCACGTGAACTTCATCACATGATAGAAGATAAAATCCCTCGCACGTTACTCATAAAAGTAATTTGCATGGAGTATTCATGTGGGAGTAAAGCAAGAGTACAGCTTTAGGGTAGAAAAAGGTTTTATTGTCTTTATGCGATGTATTACTAAGACAAAAGAAGTGAAGTCCCTTCAAAGCACTTTGTAATATGGCTCTTCTGGTAACTCCTGGTGCCAGTTGTATTCTTAATACAACCGATGTGTTAGTATGCTTATGGTGTCAGATAGGAAAGCGCAACACCTTTTAATCTACAGTGGGAACAAAAATCCGATTGAAGTTGTCAGTTGTACTAAACAACTGTTTTGGGGAAGGTTTATGGATGTAGTAAATAGAGATGGGATTTTGAAAATATGTAGGTACAATTTCTTTGAAGTGAATCATAAGCTGAAGTAATGAATTACCGTATGATAAAGTCATTGTTTTAGACTCTTCTCGAGTATAACTTCTCTTTTTTCCTTTAGCCCCCTCGTTGCATCAGAGCCCTCTTCTGCTGAGCACAGAACCAGTAAAGCGTGACTGCGAGGTTAAAAAAAGAAGCCATCTAATTGAGAGGGGAAGCAACAGAGAGCTGGATGAAGGAGATGGAAAAGGTGTGTGAAGAGAGGAGACGGGTAAGAGAGTCAGCAAGGGAAGTACGTGAATACCGAATGGTTTGGAAGAAGTAGGTCTGTAGTTAGTGCAGTCCGTAACACGAGAAAGCATTTCGTGAATATGAACGGTGGCAAATCCGAGACTCGTAAAGTGCTGCACTTTCCTTGCTGCCCGTACATACGCTGTGGACCTCATCGCCGCAGAACTGGTTAGAAAAAAACAGGGAGGTTTAACACGTGGGTAATGTGAATATCAGGAGCCCGACAGTTAACGCCAACGTGCTTTGGAATATATGCCAAATTTTATACTCCAGGAATTAAACCAATCTTTTGATTTCTGGGGTTAGGATGAACCCATCGTGGTGGACCAGGTTACCCAGCATATGTTTTCAGTGTGCTTTGCAGCTGCTTTTGAAGTTGCTGGTGTTGGCTGCTGTCGCGATATTTGGCCCAAGGACTGGTTATGCTTTATTATTGAAAATCTGTGTTTGCGGTGTTAGGCGTCCTACTACCAGTTTCACCAGGGTGGCTCATGAAATAAGGAACGGCATAAAGAAGCTTATTAGAAAAACAGCTGATTAATTACTTGGGGCTGATCTCACCAACAAGTGGCTTCTGTTTGTTTACATGAACAAAAATATTTGAAAGATTTTATAATTCACAGTCTTTTTAAGTCATAGATCGTGCTTTATGGTGATAAGAGTTGACTTTTTCAGCTGGTGGCCTGCAGTATTGTATTTTTTATCCTTTATGTATAAAACCTAAAAGCTACTAATGCCAAACAATTTTAAACAACATCTACGCAACCTCAAAAAGTTGCTAAAGAACGTTCAACAGTTGGGCACCCCCTCAGAACATTTTGGGCTGGGGATTAGAGAGGTTTCTGTCAGGCGGCACACGTTTTCCTCGAAGTCACAGAGCCAGTCTGCCTTAGCAGTAAGGCTGCAACGAGCTGCGGAGGGCAAGACGCAAAAATTGTAAAGACGATAGTCAAGAAGGATCAGTGCCTAATGTTCACAATGGAAACAGAAGGCAGGTCTTAAAACAGTAGAATAGTCTTGCAGGGATTAAGGTGGAGCCCTATGGACATTTTCTAGGTTTGCCTTCTGTCTGTTTAGTTTTTTTTGATTTTTTTCTAAGTATTAACTCGTGTATTTGCACCAACGCCACGGGTGGATGGAGGATTGCATACATGGGCCTGCCACTGAGCACTGGTAAGCAATTCTGCTCGTGCTGTGCACATACCAGGAGAAAAGGTGCCAGCTCTCTCTTTCACCAGTTAGCTGGCTGACAGCAATTTAAAGAACAGGAGAATAATTCTGTTTTCACGACAGTCGGCGTACAACTCCTCATGCTCGCTGAGGAAAGGTGAGTTTGCACAAAGAGATCTCTGTAAATGGAGGTGGCAGAGGAGGGTAAGTCCTACTCTGCTTCTCGTAATTTGCCCGGGTGGAAAGCTGGGGAATCGGCACCACGGGACGAAGGGGAAGGAGGCAATTTCAAAGCACCCGTTTGTGAGCACTGGTTCTGTCCTGCGGTGCGGTTGATGCAGACCTCTTTGCTTTGAGTAGCTCTTTGGTTGTTGTCAACTTCAAGCGCTGCGCTTCACCGATATACAAAGTACAGTAGTCTTAAGTTTAATCAGTGCCGACAAATTGACTTTAAAATGTCGTTTATTATGTGCTAATAAATGCTGACAACAGGTCGTTGTCAATTCCTATTTAAAATGGGTTTATGGTTAGTGTTATAAAAATACTTTCGTTCATTACAAAAGCTGTCCCTGAACCACGGTTCCAAGAGTCAAACATGCTGCGTGCTGCAACGTGGGGGTTTTTCCTTTTTACTAGGGAGCAGCACAGGGAGGGTGAAAACCACATGCTGCTCCAGCTGGATCTTTTCCTTTTCAAAATACATCGCAGAAGAGTTGCTGTATTTGCTGGTGTCTCTTTATGTTTGTTTCACGTTTCCCCTTTTGGCATCAAATAGGATGGTATGGGTCGTCTTTTGTCGCAGCAGAGCTAATTCCTTTTCAGAGCACGTGTTTCAAACGCGCTGTCCCGTACGTTGCACATAGACATTCTGCATTCCTGGGTCTGCGGTCTTCTGCTGGTAAGCCATTGGGCTTCGCTCACCGTGGGAGCGAGTCCAGACCGTGCTACGCTAAATGATTTGTTCTCACCTGGTGTTTATTCAGTGTCGCAGTCTGTTGATTTTTCTTGAAAGTGGATGTTAAATCAGCTGATTTTTTTTTTTTTATTTTTTCAAATACAGTAAATAAAGTTATGAAGTAGCACTAGGTGATGACAAGGGCTATGCTGAGGGAGCACGGAGTTCACTTGAAATGGGTCAGGCTGATTGTGTCAAGTGAAACTTCCCTCAGTCTAAATAATATACAGAACTTGCTTATTCTTTAGAGGCTTGTGATAACAGCATTTAAATAAAGCTCACACCAGTTACTTGACAGCAGAGACTGGCACGCTCAGCTGGCTCTTTTTTGATTGTATGTGTTTGGTTGTATATGTTAATCTGTAATTATAGAAGATTTTAAGGTCTGATCTTTTCCACCAGTTACTTAAACCAGATGATGGAGCAGTGTGGATTTGCAATTGCATCTCTCAGATGGCTGCGTTAAGTCAGTCTTTAATCTTTTCTCGCTAAACCCCAGAAGGAAAGCGATACCGGTGTAGTGTCACGGTTTGTGTTTTTCTTACGTGTACACACGCTCTCTGTTCCCATCTTAAGCTGTACTAGAACCGAGAAACCGAACTACAGCTTTACCTTTGAATGACATCGCTTTTCATTAGTTCTGCGATAGTCTCAAAAGGACGGTTAGGGCGTGCAGCGTGACTCGAGCTGTTCTTCCCTTCAGGTGACATCCACAGCATTTTAAGAAATGCTGGAAATAGCTGAAGAAAATGGAGCACCCAGGAAGGAAAAGGCTGTTTATCAGCGCTCGGGTCTCAGCCCTTTGGATCACGGATTCTTTTATCAGACGGACTAACGCGCATGCTGCAACCCCCCTAGTAACCTCTCCCGGGACTGATCCGAGACAAACCCGCATTGCAACACAGCAGCCTTTGCAGGAGGTAAACACAGAAACGCTTTTATTTGACCGCGGACTTCCCAGGCGCAACCTTTACGCGTTCTCGTATCTCATTCCATCTCGTACGTGTCCTGAGCGGGTCCGTTTTCTGCCCTCACAAGGGGTTCGTTGGTTGTTTTTAAGACGGCTGCTAGCTGATGCCAGAACATTTTCTGTTTGTGTTCCTCAGGGCTCCACTTTAAGTAGGTTTTTCTTTTCAGCAATTTCCTGAGTTTGCTGAACTTCTGCGGCACGCTGTTGGGCGGGAGGTCTTCCAGCACAATCATGATGAGGGAATCCTGATTTTCATTCAGGACCCGATGTTCAGCAAAATACAGCTCATACTGACACCAGCAGCTGTTTACAAAACTGGGAGAGAGGACAAAAAGGACTTTGTGGCTGTTCTCTATGCAGTAAAAAATGTTACCAAGTACAGGATGCCCCGGTTTGAAATCCCTCTCGTGGTAACATATCTTGAATCCGTCCGTTTCCAGTTTTTCCAGCAGATTCTCTTTCGTCCAGTTTGCATCTTGTTCGCTGTAGGAAACGAAGGCGTCGAAGGGCTTGTTTTCTGGCCTCTTCTCGTACTGCTTCCTGTTCGCCATACACCAGTACCACCCCATTCGCACGTACCACAGCCCATCGAACCGCCAGCATAAGCCTGTTAACACCAGAACAACCAGGATGGCGACGCAAGCCGTAATAGCCATCTGGATGCCCAGGGAGCAGTGCAGAAGCGTGAGGTTACTGCGCTCCACCAGCGAGCCCCTCCTCTCCGGGGGGAAGCTGCACCGGAGATTGCCTTTGCCGTTTATCTGCAAACGTGGGTCGTGGATGTACACGTTCACAAACCAGTACAAGTCACAGTTACAAAAAAAATGTTTACCTTGAACGGTCAAAACACTCAAACTCGTTAACTGGCCGAAAGTGTCCTCCACTATGGTGGTAATGGCATTGTCACTAATGTCAAGCTCAATCAGAGAAGCTGGGAGAGAGCCACGCTGTAGGAAGGAGATCTTATTCCCTGATAAATTAAAATATTTCAGCATCGGAAGAGATTTCCCGAAGTGATCAGGGAGTTCTGAAATTAGGTTATGACTACTGTCTAGATTAGCGAGCGCAGAAAGGTGGCTGGCAGGTTCCAGTCTGGTGATGAGGTTTCTGGAAACATTAAGATATTGGAGGTTCTCCAGGGCATCAGTTAATGACAACATGCTTAACTTATTTTTGCTAATGTCGCATTTTGTTAAAGTCAATGGGAAATACTCAGGATGCATATCCGTAATTTTATTATTTTGAATATTAAATATCGTTAAGTTGGAGAGAGATTTAAAACCAGGGGGTATTATTTTAATATCGCTGTTGCTTATGTCGAGATGCTGCAGGGAGGCAGGTAAGCTGGGAAGCACAGAAATCCGGTTGCTGCTGAGATCCAAAAATAATAATTCCTCCATGGTGCCAGCAAACCACTCTGGCAGTTCTACAATGGAGCAGTTGGACATTTTCAGTTGTTTTACTTTCTTCGGAAGGCTTTCGATGGGCGTACCCGCCTGGTTTCTGACAAACGAAATGGCGTTAATGTGTACGGTTCCGGGGGGAAATTTCTGAACTGCATTAGTGATTTCCGGACGTACAGTATATATGAAGTGATTTCCTTGAACGTACATGTTTTCTAAGTTAAACATTTTTGTAGCAAAATTTTGAGGTATTTGGCTTATGTTTGTGAAGGACAAATCAATTACCTTGATCGTTGAAGGGAGACACAGCGTATCCAAGCTGTTTATGGGATTGTTGCTAATATTTAAAAACAAAATCTTGCTGAATGGGAAGTTACAGATCGCCTCGACGTCCAGAACGTTAATTGTTAATTTGTTGTAACTGGCATCGATGGACTGCACGTTTTTCATTGGCAAAAACAGAACGAACAGCGATAGAAGATCCATTTCCAGGTCGCTGTGACTAATGTCAAGCTCCAAAATAGCGTCCAGCTGAGCTTGGCAGATATCCGGATCCAGTTTTAACGTCAGCTCTTCCTCGGAGAGTTTGCTGTTTGACAGATCGAGTATCCCATTTATTGGTGCTTCACAGAAATCAGGCCTGAACGTGGGTGCTGGAGAGGCCGTTACGTTTTTCTCTGCTCTTCGAAGAAGATTCTCCGTGCTTCGTCTGAGCCTGAGATTAACGTTTTGCAGGACAGATGGGCCTCCCGCCGGTGGCGGCTCCTCGGCGGACGCAGAAGGCTCCCGAGCAGCCGCTGGTGATTTGTCGGCGTACTTAGAAAGCCGCAGGGACCCTGAGGCTTCGCTAGCAGGTAGGAGCTTCAGGTGGGGTGGAAGACCCGACGGAAGAAGTTTCTTGTCATTAAATGATAAATTCACAGAAACAAGGCGGAGCAGCCTCTCAAACGCACCAGGTTCGATGTCCTTAATCTGATTGTAGGAAAGGTCTAAAACTTCCAGCATGTCAAAACCTTCCAAGTCTCTCTTGGTTATTTTTTCAATTATGTTATGTGAGAAATTGAGAGCTCTTGCTGTTTTTGGAGCTTGTGCTTCTGATACAGAAGAGAGGTTTAAATAGGAGTAGTTATAAAAGGGGAAGGCATAGGCTGTAGGTGTCCTCTGAGCTAGGAATCCATTTGCTCTGCTGAATAAGAAAGAAATGAAGTAGAAATGAAGGCTTCCAATAAGGATCCTCATCCTGGAGAAAAGAAATGTAAAATTAATCATTATAATATGCTCTATGTTAATGAATACCCTTAAAAAAAAAAAATCCTAGTTTACTTGCAAGTACAGAAATTGTTTCATTAGTTGTACCTATGAATTCCTGTTTATCTACATTAAAAATACATCTCACTTCATTATTATTTTCAAGAGGCAATGCTAAAAGATGGTGTCGGAGAATGATTTAAAGGAGAGCACTATTCATTTCACTCTGAATGATTTTTTTTCTTTTTAATATTTTTTTTTCTATTCCTCCCACCCCAGGCAGGTAGCGAGCAGCCTTTGCAACAGCACCTTTCCGTTGCGCCATCTGAAATGCGCTTTCATAACCGCTGCTTGCAACTCGGACTCGACGTCGCTCGTCCTGGCGCACAACAGCCGCGTAAGCCTGACCCCTCCAAAAGCTGTTCAGCCGCTTCAGGAACGTATTCGAGAGCAATGTGGCAGGGAGCGCCTGCAACTGTGCGACCACCTCTCTTCTTGTGATCCCCTCCCCTTGGGGCTTTGCTCTCTGCCAAGAATTTGCCAGCGACCGTTTATTTAGCCTTGCGTGTTGGAGTAAGGAAAAAAGTACGCTTGCTTTGAAGCACTCCCCTAACGTCGCCCCTCAGGCAAACTGATGAAGTGGACGGGGAGGTGCGCAGTCTACAGACTGCGTTTTAAAGTAATAAGAATTATGTTCACCTAGAAAAAAAATTGAGTAGTTGCTGAGTTTTGTGTTGATCCGCTGAGTCCCTCTCTGTGCCTCTTCTCTGTGGCATCACGAGTTTCTCGTGCACCTTGGCCTTGTGCTTTTTTCATTTCTTTCATTTTGTTTCAGCAGACTATCGTTTATGAAGGATATCTGGCAAATATAACACGATCCAATGCAGACCTTTCCCAGGCTTGTACGGGGCAGCCTGCGGCAGGAGATCGCTGCCTGCGCATCGTTCATCTTTGGAGGCTTCCCGTTGCCTGGCAGGGGCACCGGCTGTCTGTCTCTGGCACCGGCTGTCTGTCTCTGGCACCGGTTGTCTCTGGCACCTACAGTCCACGTCTTGTATTTATTACGTGAAAACGCAGGTGCAGACCTTCAGCTGAGCGCCCTGGTGTCACCACAGCCCCCTTTGCCAGACTTGGACCATCAAGTGCAGCTGAAGAGACGGGACCCCAGCGACCTCCCGGCTCCGGACCCTCCGGTGCCAGCAGGACCCCTCCACCGGCCCACCCCGCATCCCCAAGGGGCAAGCGGTAACCGGCAGCACGGCGGAGGTAAGCGAGGCATTACAAACACTGCAGATTTAAGGCTGGAGGACAGCTGCCACCCTCCCCGTCCCCTCTTTTACCCGCTCTGCTGGGCGCTGCTCCCCCGTCGGTACCCGCCGCCGCCGCCACCGCCTTTTGTAGCGCCGGGAGCGGGCGGGGCCGGGCCTGGCCGCCCCCGGGAAGCCGCTGCGGCCCCCTCCGCTCGGCCGGGCTGGCGGCGGGGCCCGGCCCCAGGTGCTGCTCCCCGTGAGGTTCCCCCCCTGCCCGTAGCAGCCCCTCGCCGAGGGGAAGGTGGAAGTTGGTCGTTTTAACGCTTCGACGCTGCCAGCGGCGTTGTCCCAAGGCGTCTGCTGGCTTCGGTCCCGCCCGAGCGCCGCAGGGAAGCGCCAAGCCGGACCGCGGGGTTGTAAAACTGATTTTAACTCCCATGACGTGATTCGTTGTGGGGTGCGTTTCCCAGGACGGGGAGGTTTTTGTGCTGGGCGCTCTTACGCGTGAATACGAGGTCTCGTGCGCCAGCAGCGCTTCAGCTTGGGGGGGATAACGGGAGATCTCGGTGTTGGCGGTGCTGCCCTGAAAGACGTGCCCCTTGTTTGCTGTTAGTTTGATTCGGGATGCCAACAGAAGGGGAGTCAACAGGTTGCACAAGGTGTAGAGCTCGGTCATCTGCTCCGCTCTTTCCGCTATCGATTTATTTTTTCCACTCTTTCATCACTGGCGGTGACTGGAAACTCTGGTAGCCCAGAGGCTCCCCTGTGCGGTCCCGGAGGGCTGGAAAACCCCAAGGTTGTTTGTGCTCCCTTTCTGGTCTGACTGGGCGCTTTCCTGCCCGGGCAGGTTCTGGGAATTGCCCCGAAGTCATCCATTCTTCAGACAGATCCTAACTCGCTTTAGTAGAAGGAAATGAAGAGCGTTTTGGACACGTCAGGAAAGATTCTTGCTCCTGCTTTCAACTTGGGGGGGACCCCCTGTAGGGAGCCGTTTCTCCCCGGCGGGTCTGCCTTCCTTCACCTGCCTGCAGCTGTGCTGCTCTCGAAGCTCAGCCTGTAGGTCCCCGGGGGGAAGAGGCAGCAGCTATCTTCCAGCACGGGGCCCATCAACCCGCGCCTCCTCGGCTGGCCGCGAGAGTAAATCACGGTCAGAAGCGACAAAGTGAAAAAGAACATTTTTCGGTACAGGAGTGGTTATTTTACCGACATGCTGCGCGGGCATTATTCTAGCATTTGTTTTATCCAGCACACATTCAGTGTATTCATGTATTCTCCTTTTATTTTTTGAAGGCAACCTCTTATTTTGGGGATTGTGGACCAGCACACGAGCGAGGTCTGCGTGAGCGAGCAGGGAACGCACACGCAGCGCGGCTGAGAGCAGAGCCGAGGCAGGGTCGTGCTTCCCCACAAGGACTCGAGGCAGAGATTTCACTCCTGAAACGGGTCATCTTCCACTCATTCACGGTCTCTCTGCGGGGGAGATTTGTTTGTGGAAATGTAATTTAACCCACGCCAGACCTGTTCAAAGCCAGGGAGGATGAGCACCAGCCTTCCGGAGGCCAGACCCCCAAGGAGCTTCTCTTATTAAGGTGGGCTTAGATTTGGGTGCTGGATGGCAACTGTAAGTCGTGTCTGTACAGCTGTACGAGTCAGGTATTTATGACCAGGGAATGCGCTTGTCTGCCTCCGCGCAGGGAGAGGGAAGAACACCCCGCATTTCTTTACCACTTGGGAAAAATCTTTCCGAGACCGATCGTCTTATTTCACCCCTTCAGCCAAGAGAAACTTCCCAGGGACTGCCTGGCCTCGCACGCCGAGCCCCTGACTCCTCTCAGCCCTGTCTGTCGGCGGTGCAGATGTCTTACGTAAATATTGTCCCTGCTTTTGGATCCGGTCTTGCAGCTAATCAATAATTTGTGAACTTCAATGATGATTAAAAATTACCTCTAGAATGAATCCCTGTTGTCTGAAGTCTAATGGCTGCTGTATTTGAACAGTGTCTTTGAGTGGAAATGCAAATAAAGAGGTGGCAATAATGACACGACTCTCATCTTCTATAGAAAATTCCGACATCGTTTTCCGATATTCCGTCAGCAGGCCTTGGCAAGCAGCGGAGCTGCCATTCTCACCCAGCCTTGGGCTGCGCAGGAGAAGCCCCCAGGTGAGTTTCAAGCGTTCCTGTGCAGGTAAGCTGGGTTTGTCAAGTGCTATTTACTGACGTTTGTTCTTCCTGGGTGGATGAATCCTGTGTTTTGGGACCAGTTCATTCGTTGGACTCTTCTGGAAGTAAATATCTTAGATCAGTGGCATGTTTCACTTTCCCAAATCTACTTTCCGTTGATGCGATTGCCTTCGACTGATTGCAGATGATATCAGTACCGTTGCTGCAAATTTGCCGTCTGCCATTCGTGTTATTTTCCACGTTGCTGATTCTGAAATGAGCATGGAAACAACTCTGCCTCTCAGGCTGAGAAGCAAACCCGCATAATATCTCGGGCGTAAACCTAGGCAGACCAGCACAGAAACCTTCAGCCCTCCGGTTCTGCTTTCCGCGTACCAGAAAAGGCTTGTTTTTCCTCATTTTTGGTACTGACAGGTTCCTGCGCCCCAGGGCTTCTCTGGGAGAGGGTCGAAGCAGCAAGCTACTCTCAATTGCACATTTCTTTTAGGTTAGATTCAAATGTGTCAGAACATAAAATTATGTTGGAATGAATTATTTCTAGCAGTACCAACCCATGGTCTGTCGTGCCCTGTGGGTTTGCTGCCTGCATCTTCCCTGCTCCCCTCGCCCCCAAATCGGCTGTTGGCTGGGGAGGGATGGGAGAGGGCGGAAGAGAAAAGCACGGTCTTTATCTTTGTGGAGTTGTGTGCTTGCGGGGGGTTCGGAGGCAGGGTCGGAGCGTCCGCGAGCACGTTGCTTCCTGGGCAAGGGGAAGTAGAGGCTGAGGAATAGGGAGAACAGGGTACAACTTTCCTGTGTTTGGCAACAGCGTGGTTTGCTCATAAAAGAGCAAAAATTGGCCTTAGCAGCATGCCGAGGTGCTGTGGCTGCTTAGTCAAAGAGGTTGTGCTTCCCCATCGCGCTGGGGACTTCCCTCCTCTGCGGGGAAGAGGACTTCTTTACATTCTGCAAAATAACTATTCTTATCCTTTCCTCTGATCTAATTAACCACAACCGAGGAAAAAACTCCGGGTTCTGCCAGACTCTCTTCCCCTTTTTCAGTTTCCTCTGTCGCACTGCCAAGCTGTCAGAAAGAAGGATATGGTCAGGAGCAATGACTTTGAACTGAAATGCTGTATCATCCTGCTGCTGCTGGTTTGGTTTCCTTCTACTCTATGAGACAATAAAATGGGTTCTTCTGTTGCAACAGTCTGGCACTTTACCTTGGTATTTGGGGTAGTTTTCAACTAGTCATATGCCAAACGGTTGGTGGGTGTCTGTCTGACATCGGTCCTGAAATTCCCGCACCTTGCACAATCGCTTTGGAAAAGAGGCAACGTCGTGGGCTCGCACGCCTGGTAAAAGCCCAGGCAGGGCTCCGGCCAGCCCCGCAGCGTCCTCGAGGGAGGAAATCCTTGAGGGTGTGTGGGTGATGGCTACGCACCAGGCACTTGCAAACTCTTTTCCTTACCTCTTTAAAACCCTACTATTTTAGAAGTATAATGGAAATCTACTTGAGATCCCGCTGTTAAGTAATATTTCACTTATCTTCCAGGAATGTATATCGCCAACCTCACGTGCCCGCACCAAAAATCGTATTTGCAAGGTAGGCGTGCTAGCAGAAGGCAGATCTCCAGCCTGGTGTTGGCCACTCAGAGGCAGGTGGAGGTAGCCAGGCTTTGTCACGGAGAAGGCAACCTACCACACAGGCACGGGGAAGCCTAGAGGCCTAGCTGATACCGACAACTCTGCCTCAAAAAATGCCGATTGTAGAGCACGAGCATCTACCTTAGCGTCCTTAGAGGCAAAACAGCAAAGCTGACTCATGTCGGTAAGAATGTTCAGCAAAATAAATATATTGAGATGAACCCTACAGTGTTAATATTAAAAAAAAAGTCCTGAAAAGCAGCCTAGGCTGGGGGATGAAATAACAGTTGGAGGGGGGGTAAGGTAAGGTAACCGGAGGAAGGACTGTGATATTCATACGGCTCCGAGCAATCAAACTGAGGTAACGTTTGTGTCTGGACAAAGTCGGTTACGGCAGCAGAACGCTTGAGGGTTGCAGAGGCTGCTGGGGGCTCCCGAGCAAGGGTTGGTGGTTCGCGCTCTCGTTCTGCGGGCAGCTGAACTCCTCGCTTGAAGCTGGGCCTTGTTTATTTTGCCTTTTGAAAGCTGACAGTTACACCTTAATGACGACGATGATCACTGCAGGAGGTGTCGTACACAAGTCAAACAGGAAGTGCAAGACAAGATTTTAATCATTAAAAGTTTATCGATAACCTCTTATATACACATAGTTATACACAAAGTGGTTCACGAGTCCCTCATAGAATTCTGCTGGTGAGGCTGCTTGGCTGAAGGCTGCTCTCTGCCTTTGTCATCTCACAGGCGGGGCGGTGGTGGGGGAAGCGCCAGCGGGGCTGCTGGCGGCTACGGCGTCGTGGGCTGGCCTTTAGCTGGGCACGGAGAGCAGCCCGTGCTCATCTGCTGTATCCAGGATTTTACAGATGACTGGAGACTCCACCTGGAACAGACGAGATCAAAACGTTAAAAGACCAGGAAACCGCTGATAAACTTCTACATGAGACCGCAACAGAGATCGTGAGACTGATGACGACAGATTGCAAGAGGAACTGTACTCGAGCATCGCTTGTAAAATTTAGTAAGTGCTTTTTACTTTTGGGTAGGACCTCTGTAGCTTATTAACAAGGTAACTACTGTAATTAATAACGACCCCCCTTTCTCTGAGCAAATGCAATTGAACAAAAGCAGTACTTGTTCAGCAGCTACGTCTACGGGCTAAAGTACGCTGCAGGAGTCGGTGGTGAAGAGGCCCTGGGAGGAAGGGGCTGTTCTAAACCTGGAGACGCCCCCTCCGAGCTGGCACCTGCTCTTAGGGAACACGAGTATGTCTTTACGTACCCCGAGGATGTATTGGCAAGAATGAGGCTCTAACATGTATATGGTCACAGCATGAGGGGAATCGGATTCTTTACATCTGAAAACAGAAGAGAAATTGTGTAGTGTTTAGCGTGTCGTAAGCACAAGACCAAAACGGATATTTCCCTAGTATCTGTAGCATTTTCACTAAGCCAACAGTCACACACAAAACATCAGCTTACTAAAAAAGTTAACTTACTTCAATTTCACAGTCACCTGCCTTGGCTTGTCCGTTAAGTCGCAAACATCTCCATTTCCATAGAAATGAGACACCATCCTGCCACAAGAGATTGGAATGAAAACGTTTGGAAATACTACACACAATTCTTAAGCACACGGCTAACTTGGGTGATACAGCATCTCCTCCTTCTTCAACTATTTAACTCTAATATACAAAACAAAGAAGTAACGTGCTGTATTTCAGTTATTGCAGGAGCAAATAGTTGTTCACTGTCGGAAGATTTGTCTCTGCATCATACCCAAAGTGTTGAATTACGTTTTCTGATATTGCATGTTGATTAGGGGGGGGAAAAACCCAACGATAAATCTACACACGCTGCTCTTGACAGCTGCTTCTATCGATTTGTAAATGGAATATTGGCGCGCTGCAGAAGCGGGCCCTGGCGTTTATTCTCCTCTATCGCAAGTATGAGCCCAATTCAGGAATAGCTAGCCAGAGCAGTAACCGCGGCGGCTGCGGCCGTACCTAACGGTCTGCGTGCCGTCTTCTCTAAGGTAGTAGGTTCTAGCAGCGTTCTTCCTGGACCACTCAATGTGTTCCTCCTTGCTCCAGGTGCCCACAACCACGGAAGTCTTGCCACTTTCCTTATCCTAAAAAAGGAAAAGCTGATAATGCCACCTTGTATTACACGATTAGCAGTGAGGGTATTTTAATGATGTGTAGAATGTCATTTCTAGAGCAAATCTGCTGCTGTCAACATAACATGTTCTTGCGTTCGGGACAAACTATGACTGAATTTGTGTTAGCGTCAAGTTGAGGGTCTCTTCGGAGCAGCCATCCAGGCTGCGTGAGCTGACAGAAGTGTTTCAGTGACCAGAAGAGCATTCCTACAAAAAACCTCACATTTTTTTCAGCTTTGATTATCGTTGTGCTCTACCTGAGATGGCACCTACACCCCCCTGCATAAACTTAGGCAGCACATGGAGGATTTCTTTTCTGAAATCCAGCTTCTTAAACCCAAGATGTTGATCAGCCAAGAAAAGGAGGCTGCTTTTTTCAAATTGTGGACAGATTCTCTAACCCTTTTTTCCCTCCCAGCCACCTAGTGGCAGAACGTAAAACTATGTAAACATACCTCGTGGTACTGGTGAACGTATTTGCCGTAGCAGAATTCGTACTTCCACCAACCAACACCCTAGGGAGAGGTTATAAGCTCAGCGTTAAACCAAAACAAAACGCCCCAAACCAAACAAAACGCCCCAAACCAAACAAAACGCCCCAAACCAAACAAAACGCCCCAAACCAACCACATCCCTTTCCCTCCAGACCCTACACCATGGCTATTTCAGCTGTACGACTCCACGCCTATTAATCAGGTATGTGGATTCAAGGTTTGCACTGAGAGAGAATCTCCGATTAGGCTAACTGACGTAGGCACGGGATGGGATAAATGAGTTTAAGCAAAGACTCTTGCAAGAGCCAGAGAGGACTAAATCCCTTAAACTATTTGTATCCCCCCCTTCTTCATCTTTGAAGGAAATACTTTCCTCTTTCGCAGACAGGGAAAACTGCAGATGCCTCTTTTCTGCTGGCTCTTCTCTCAATAAGTTTTACCAAATTTTCTTTTTTCTTCTCACTAACAAAATTAGCACTGAAGAGTTCTCATGATCTACTTTCATTTCACTGTCTACTCAAATAAATTTAATTTCATCAGAAAAGTTAAAGATACCTTTGGCATAGACTTTGGTATATAAGCCTTCCCTCGATCAATGCAGGGAAAGGCAATTATTATGTGTATAAGAATGCAGCTATCGGAGTTCACGGAAAAACTAAACAAATACATAAATCGGTGCGTGCAATCGAGGCGTAGCTATTTCATTATGCAGAGCTTTATTGCTCACCCCGTGGAAGCAGTAGGAGCCACTAAGAAATTCCTTTATAAGTTGGTCATCGGTCAGTTTGGAGATGTGGGTTGTTCCCACAGTTAATAGCTGATGGCTTCCAACAGCAACAGGCTTATGAATGGAGGAAAATTTCTCTTCTTTTGTTGAATGCATTTCTTCCTGCAACGACAGTATAGACAAATACGCCCATTTAAATTTTATATCACCCTTGCAAAGTCTTATAAACTGTATGAAGTTACTTAATACTAAGTGAAGTAGGCTGTGGGCAAAAGCATGAAAGCCTTTTGTCATTGTTTTCACTGTCTTCAGCATAGCTGAAAAAAAAAAGAAATCTAAAGTCAAAAACTTGACATGTTTGTAAACTGTAGGCTACAAAGGCTACAGAAGTTTTAAATTAGCAGCCCAAACTTACTTGCTTTGTTTTCCTTCCAAATAAGGTAAGTTACAGATGATTTCAACAAGCTTAAAGACTGTCTGAAAGACTGACGTGGTCTTACAAAGCTGGGTAAGAGAACTTATTCCACAGAACTGAAAGTTGTATCCATTACAAAATGGAAAATAAATATTTTTTCTTTTTAAAATTAAAGAAATCCTACCTCCTTAACCCTTCTAAAAGGCATCTTCATCATTTCTTGCTGTTTCTCCAGCTGTTCCAGATTGTGGGGTTTAAGTGGGGATCCTGGCAGAGACTGGCAAAAGATGTCGTTGACAGGGGAAGCCCTGAACCTGCCCAAACAAGTTTGCAATACATCACTTATTACGCCTTAAAGACATACTTTTTTACTGCTCTAAGTTTCTGAGCTGGGCTGAGGTGTGTATTTTTTTTTTTTCCTTGTACTTGCACCACCTAAGCCAAAGCTACGCTGTTCTTACGACCGATGTAAATACGCTTTTTGCTCAGCACAGTCTCCCTCCTAATGCTGCCAGACAACTGGCAACGCAATCTAACCCCTCTTCGGCAAAAGGAGAGAGAGTCGCGTACTGAAAGGCAAACCGCACTGTACGCGTACCGCGAACGTAGTGTCAGGGCTCCGCAAAACTCCCTCAGAAGCTAGGAAACGGCAAAAGTTAAACCTGATAGATGCAGTTCCAATATAATTAAAATAATACGTATGGCTGTTCAGACTGCATATATACCCGTCGTTCCTTTATCGCTCTCTTCATGAGCTGTGTCTGCAAAAAGCAGCTCATTTCAGGAATGAAAAAGCCAAAAGATGAAGCAGAGTTAACACAGCTTCCTCCTTAGTTCACACAAATGAAGGCCTCCCTGAAACTCCAAATAAGCCTTAACAGAAAATAGTTAAGGAAAGCGAACATCAAAATGAAAATCATGCTGACAAGGGAAGCATTTGTTCCGTTTTCATTGCTCGTCTCACTGAGAAGATCCGAAAGCTGATTTACAAAACCACCGTGCAGGCTGCTTCAGAGGCGAGGTGGCTTTCTGGGATGTCCTCCTGGGAGGAGGCTGTAACGCGCCCCCGTAGCTGTGCAACGGTCACCACTGTAGTTAAAGGAATATGAAAGCGTTTCCTAAATAGTAACTGCACGCTGGATTAAATAAGCCCTGTACCAAAGCAGCCTAGTTTTATCTGAATTTTACTTAAACAACATTAAGACTGTTACAGTAGACAAATATTACTTTTCACTGCCTTCCTCCCCGTCCCCAGTTCCCACCAATTTAAAAAAAAGTCCAATTGTACCCAAATAAGAACGAGAACCAATGGATATGACTTTTGCTAAGCCAGTGCAAGCCCGTTATTGGATAAGACGAGGGGCGCAGAGGGAAAGCGCTGGTGGCTAACGCTGCTCAGTGCTGTTTCAGGAACACGCGATGGGAAAAGCGCACTTAACTTAAAATAGGGTTGGTTCGCTGTTACCTCTGCTGACACTGAGCAGCGTTTCCAGCCTGCTGTCTCCGCCTATCTTTATTTACTAACATGACGTAAGTGGGAGAATAAAGATCTTGTATGTTTATTAGAAGTATTTCCTGCTAGGGCCCCGGAAGCCTTCCATGCCTTCCCTTTGGAAGGAGGTAGCAGGTCGAGATTTTATTTTTATCGAACGATAGAACAATTTGCCTGGGCACTTTCTATTTTTCTACAGATAGAGAGGCTTAAAAGACTCCTACAGTAAACAGATAATAGTGCAATAGACAAGTGCAACAGGGAACACAGTATTGCCAAACCCATCTACAGGAGAAAATTAATTGATACTAAATATTTAACAATAGCATAACTACTTTAATCTAACTGGCAAGCGTTTATAAAATGCACGATTGAGGATTTTGTCCTTTAGACTTTGTTGGCTATTTCAGAACAGTGATTAAATGCTCACTTGTCCTGACATCTGTGCACACGGGGAATTCAGAACTCCTGTCGTTATTTGCCCCTTCATTTCTACGTCATAGTCACTGTTTACACCCCTTGAAAGGTCACAAATCTGTATGACTGAGACAAAGGGTATCCCTTAGATGCATGGTACAATTCGGGGGGGGGGGGGAGAATCCTAAACTTGATTTTTGGAAAATAACACTGAAATTGTGAATTCTTCATATGAAAGCGACTTACACCGCTGAAGGTAAGGCAATAAAGCAGGCCAGAGACAGATGGGAGCTCCTGAAGTTGGGAATACTGCTAAAATAAATGTTAAGGTTATGGCTGAAGACCATACTTTTGTCTTCTGAAATTAGAGAAGTTGAAGTCTACGCGCACATATAATGCACATATGCAATCTCCAGTCTTTGAATAGCATGAAGATGATCTCCCCAAGACCTTGAAATCATAAACTAGGAGGAGACAGGGTGGTCTTAACCTGCCTGCAGCCTTAAAGCCCTGGTTTGTGTTTCTCCAGAATGACAGGGCTACAAACTCACCTGTTGAAAATAAAGTTACACTTCCCATCTGCTTCTCATATGGGATCGATCACTAGAGGCTTACAAAATGCAAATATTGTGCAACTTCCCATGAAAATTTAAGACTTGGCAAAACTGCACTTGCCAAAGTAAGCACCTACAAGTGTCACAGCTCTGTCCCAGAAACCGCAGCTGGATATATGACTTGCATAAACAGGTACGTGCATGGAAAGGGGTGAAAATTTGAAATGATAATGTTAGCCAAAACTTGAGTACCGTACCTGTATTTAGGATGGCTGCATAACAGAGGTGTCAATATAACCACTTCATATTCGCAGGTCGTAACTTCTGCTACCGAAAGAATCTCGTGTTTAGCTTCCGGATGACAGATGTACATCACTGTACTTGATCTGGGTAGGTTTTGTCTCAGGCTACAAGGCGTGCCGTTTCCCATTTCTACAGGATAGTACGGGGTCATCTGCCCTTCTATATTTTTTGTAGGTATCTAGGTGAAAGAAAGTAAAAGTTAAGAATCACAGTAAAGCTCCTTTGACTCTTCTGAAACAAAAATATTACTGCACTGTGCAGAGCCAGCATTACTGGATTGACACCAGCCCCTGCGTAGTTACTTGGTGTTTCTGCAACACCCAAACACGTTCTGGCTTATTGCCTCCAGCACAGCACTGCACAAACGCAGAGCCACACGAGCTCTGCCTGCAAAAGGGGCTGGTTTCTCTGCACAGGCTGCCCGGTGGTTCGGTTCTGAGAAAGCTTGCCAGCTGGGCGCAGTGTTCTGGGCGGGCACGGAGCCAGCTGTGTTCGCCCTGCAGCCTAGGAGACAGGGAGATGCGAGTAGCTCTGCCAGACTCCGCTCGGGTCTGGCCAGGCCATGAAGAAGCTAAAAACACCCCTGCAGAGTCACCCCGATACCTGCGCTGCACCTCTCGGCGTACCCAGCCTGGGCCGGTCCTCATCCAGAGTACCCCACGCCACCCGTTACTGCGGCTAACGAAGGTAACGATGTACACAAAGTAAATCCCACTTCTGAACAGGCTTTAAGTGAGCTCTCTTCAGGCTTGTTCCCTCCTATGTTTCATCCAGCTGCCACTTCAAGAAATTAATTCCCCAAACTGGTGAAAGTCCCTCTTTTAGGCCTTTTTCTACCTGTCAAAGTCCCTCTCTTAGGCCTTTTTCTACCCGTGTTGCTCAGGCGCTCCTTAGCTTCCACTCACTTATCCACTCTATGCTTCGGTGCTCAGTCAGAGGTGGGAAATGAAGATACGTTCTGGTTGCGTACAAAAGAGCTGGCAAAAAGGGTACCAGTGCCCTCCCTTTCTATCTTTCTGAATGAAACGGCTGATTTTGCCTTAGAAATTGAAAAATTATGCCTACGCGTGTCACTGAAGGTAACTGTTCAAGAAACCTAAGCGGAGATAGCTGCTGTTTGCACACAACTGAGAGGCAGCCCAGCAGGACTTAAGATAAATCTCCAGCCGCAGCGGGTTTTGGTTACTTTAAGCAGCGCCCAGCTGTGTTATCTGTTGTTTCCTTTTCTGTGTTATCTGTTGTTTCCTTTTCTGTGTTATCTGTTGTTTCCCTTTCATGGCTAGAGATTCCACACAAATTGCAAGTCTAAATTCTTTGCAGACTGAAACCAAGACAGCGTACGTACATCATAAATACCGCCAAAAAAAAAGTCAGTAAAAGACTTAACTTCCTCTGAAATTAAAAAAAAAAAAAAGTTACACTACAAAGAACCTGGTTTTCTTTAATTTCAGAGAGGCCTAACTGCCACTGCCATTAGAATGGGCCACATTCTGACTTGGGTCTGCCCCCCAACTACCTCCAAAATGCTCAGCGGGCACGTACGTTTTCCGAGATCCACTGCAGAAGAACCCCTCTGTGCTACGTACATCGGCATTACAAAGAACACGTAGACAAAAATTTCATTTCAGAATTAGAACGACGATAACTGGAAATAAGGTAGGCGCGTGTCTGTCCACAGGTCAAATCTGCTATTGCTGATTCCGAACCCCAACGTGCTTCAGGTACGTCCACTGTTTTGCTATAAAGTTGAGTTTGAGGGCCTCAACAAATGGAAAAGTTCTCTAACGGAAAAGGGAAGCACAGAGTTTTATGGGATGGCTCATCAAGTCAGCTACGAAATCTTTTAGGGATTTTGTGCTGTAGGATTTTGTTAAGTGTTTCTCCCTACCCAAAATGCATGGAAGTGTCATGAAGGGAGTTGGGATCTCTGATGCAGCTGGAAAAATAACTGCCGCTAGACCATAATGTGACTTTGGGGTTATGTGTACTGTCTTCATGGAAGAAGAGTATATAATTCATCTCTTTCAAGTTTAAGATTAGCATAACTTTAATATAAGTAAGTACAAGGGCAAGAAATTTGACTAGCTAGACTAAATAAGCTTTCTGAGCTGGGACTGGTAAATTGGAAGCGAGAAGAGCGCAGCTCAGGAACAGAGGTTCATTTTTTGGTACTCATTTTGCTAGGGAACTAATGACATAATCTCATCGTATATAAATTGCCTCCACTATTGACGGCAAAAGTTAAAATAGATGTTTTTCACTTGCCTCTTTTGCACTCTCTTTTGGATTTTCCTTCTCTTCTTGATCTAGGGAATAATTAAGAATGAGGTAAGCATAAAGTCTGTGAACTTGAAATAAAATGAAATTATATACAGAGAAGTTTGTACGTTTCGTGTGTTTGCTAGGACCTTGTGGATACACTGCCAAGAGTCAATTTCATGAACTTGCAGGTGCAAAAGAGGAAAGAAAGGAAACAAACAGTGATCTGGGGTCCAGAGCAAACAGAACAAAATACGAGTTAGCATCGCCTTGAAACAGTTTTGAGTTTGTAGGACAGGCCAAGTCCAGCCCCAGCACCACCAGAAGGCCGGTCGGGGCGGGAGAACATGTCACTGCTGCTCTTCTGCGAGGGGCAGCTGACTACTCTTTTCAAAAAAGTGAGTGAATTACAGGCTGGGACAGTAAACAGGCAAGTACCTCAGCCCACCCACGAGCCAGCCTCAGAGGTACGCTTCTTGTAGGAAGAAGTGAGGCCAGACTGTGTCCATACTAATATGCCACACTAATACGGGTGCCGCACTAACGAGCGGAAGCCTCGTACGGGGCAGGGGCTGCGAGTTGTCACAGGCGAGAGCTACCCTTAGCCTCCGGAACCGCTTCGGGAGGTAGCCCGGGCTCCGTTCGGAATCAGGCGAGCAAAAGGCCGCTCTGCTTTGCTGGCACCCATTCAGCTGTTCCAAGCTTACTGTATCACGCTCATGGATTCGGCTCACAATGGTTTGAGAAACCATCTATGTTACTTTTTTTTTTTTTTTAAGAGAAGTAGCGTGAATTGCTGTATAGGAAGCACAGAAAGAATACAGTCTGCCACCTAAGCGGAGAGGACAGGGGGTCAGCGTCCTAAAAGACTCAGATACGATGACTTGAAGTATCATCGCACAGAACTTCAGCATCTAGCCCCACAAAAGAACGGGTAACTCAAATTAAACATTTTCTTTTCTGTACAGCAGCATCTAGGGAGAATTTGGCATCTCTGCACAGGATTAATGACAGCACGAACAAGCACTATAACTCGCTAATAAAGAAATGCCAAACAATGCAGTTTCTGAAGCCGTTATTTCTTTTCAGGACTAACTGAAGTTAGTCGTTATTTCTTTTCAGATACCTAACTGAAGGCCATAGGTAGAAATTCAAAGGAACGGGATTAATAGCGTTAAATCCCCTCCAAGACGGAGGCCTTCAAGTTAATCACTTTTAGGAAGAGAAAAATGGTGGTGCCCACCTTTTATGTACTAGCCTAGAATTAAAAAAACAAAAAAAAAACCCCACTAGATTATGTTTTTTCTATTGTTTCTATCAACTGATAAATGAACGCTTAGTCTCTGGATTTTTAGAGTTCTTTAGACTAATATACTGCCAAAGTGCTCAGCCAGGAAAGCAGACGTTGGCAGGCGCGACCACAAGAACTTCCAGCATCTACAATAATTTATGGGCAAAAAATGCGAGTGCTCAGAAAATTAGTTATTCTCAACCGCAGTTTGAGTTTGGGGCTCAGCTACCCAATTTCCGCCAAAGTCCCGCTTCAGGCACTTCAGCATTTCTGAAGGTCTGTGCCAGAATTCCTAAAAAAAGACTCAAACAGTTCCAAGGATCGAGTCTACCCGCAAAGGCTGTACGCGGTTGGGTTTGCAGATTATATTTCATTACAGAACAGCAGAGCCCAAGACGTGCTGCACGCTCTGCCCTCTGCTCCGTTTGAAAAAGACCTTCTCCCCACCCAAAAAAAGAGTGGCAACAGGCTACATTACCAAAGCCTGGTCTGTCGCACATTGGTTCCATTGCCTGTATTATGTGTTTTCTTTCCCTGACACTAATTATTGCAGATTAGTTAATCTAATCAATTAGACAGCATGGCAAAACTGACAGGATGTACGCGATGTAAGGTGCTGAAAAGGAATTGAAAACAACGCATTCTGCTAAGAAGAGTAACCTACAAAATTCTATTCTATTGCACTGGGAATCAGTTTTCAACAGCGTATTTCTCAAGAATAATTAAAAACCAAACAATTAATTAGCATCAGCAAAATAAAATAATCTAAGACAAACCTGGTTCTGATAATGGGTTCTTTATCATCATATTCCCCAGATAGTATTCTTGGATGTTTATTTTCTACAATCAAAAGGAGTTAAAACAAATTTCAGTTACCTTTTTCCAGACTTTTTAAAGTGTACAGGAATTCAAGTCTTGCAGAGGAGTTAAGCAAGAACAGGCCAGCGGGAAAGGGGGTTGAAACTACTGAATTGTAAGAAGCCTACCTGTCCCGTTTCCTTCTCCTCATGATACTGACGGATGTGTTTTCCGTGGCAGACCTCGTAAGTCCAGTAAGATTCGATCTTAAAGCAAAAAAAAATTGTTTAGATACATTACCCCCCCCCCCAAAAATTCTGGCTTTTGCAGCAATGAAACGCAGCCCAAGCAGGTGGTCTTGGGCACCCTCAAAAACAACAGCACCGTGAACAGTCTCCGTGTTCCCCAAGCATTTTGATGATGTTCCAAATAAACACAACAGGCAAAGTTTCCTTAAATTTCCCACAGATATAACAAAGGAAAAAAAAAAAATTAGCTAAGATGTAAAGACTAAATTTGCGGCAAAATCACTAGGGCTAAGCTGTAGTGACTCAGCACAGAGTGGTTCTGGCAACTGCCGTAGATATGGGCTGTTTACCAATTGCACTTGACCCACCCTTCCTTCCTCAAGGACTTGTGTGGGATGTTGCGTAGATATAATAGTTGGCCACTTTCGCTCTCTCCGGTTCCCAGTACCGGCTTGTTTGGTATTCGGCTTGTTCTTGCAATGTAAGACACGAGCCTTTGAACTGGGACGACAGCTGGTGCAAAACTGGAAACCTTTCAGAACATCTAGAAGCACGTTTGTTTTGGTCTCCTAACACCTTCCGAGAAATGCTTTGCATTAGACTGTCACGCATTACGGCCTAACTCCTGGAAGTAAAGGTTTTAAATCCACATTTTTAAATTGCTATTATAGCAACCCAATTTATTTCAATCCCGACATCTTCAATTACATAGAATTTTATCAGCAATATTAAGATATAGTCGTAAAGTTGTAGCGACCTTATTTTGGATTAAATTAGTACCTGAAGTCTGAGACATATTTATCCAAACAGTTTACTACATGAAACCTTGAAATGGACTGGATTGTAAACTTTTGATCAGCACTTAATTTATCAACACAGAAGTAACGTACTCTATACGAACAGCTACTTTGCTTAAAAAGAGGGTCCAGCAATTCTCCTGGAGTAGGACCTTTATAGTCCTTTTCTTCTTCCTAGAATAGAAGGATATTTCATTACATTAAAATTAATAGTAGTTTGGTTAGTTAATATTCATCTGCAATAGTAGGAAAAAAAAAAAAATCATATAGCGAAATTAAAAGGTACAAGACCTCATTAATTCCTGCCCTGAAGGAGCTGTGTGGTGATTAGGAAAAAAAAAAAAAAAGGTAATTTAGTTTAGTAAGAAGGGGCAAATAAAAGTCACAAATAAAGTACTCAAAACAGGAAAGTTTTGTGGTTTAAAAAATGCACACGTGGCAAAAGAGCAGGAGCTCTCAACTTGCTCATGTCCAGAGTGGCAGCTTGGGGTGCGAATAGGAAAACAGCATCGTTAATCTTTCTTTTGATTTGTTAGTCAATGCTGATGCCGTGCTGATGCAGTATAACTGGAACATCACGCAGCTTTTACGTAATTTAAAAAAAAAAATTATCACAAAAGCTTAAGTTTATTTCTGCGTCATTTTTCTCTATAAGTGTGCATGCTATTGAAGAGATTTCCACAGAGTTCTGCAGTACTAAGGATTTCTCACCTACGCTGAAGCACTCCGTGCTGTCAGTCGCTTAAAGGATGAGGGCTGAGTCAAAACGGAGGCCCCTAACGCAGGAGCACAGCTTGTCTGCGCAAGCTCTCGGGGCGTGAAAAAGAACGAACCGTTGGAGGAACAAATGACCAATGACAAACCTCACCAAAGGCCTCCGCAATCCACCTTCTCTTGTACAAATTATTTATAGACTTTTTTTTTAATTATTATTTTAACCCCACATTACACATTCAGATTTCCAATTAAGGAACAGATGACAGAGAATAAAGCTTATATTACTGGTGGTAGAAGCACTACTGGGATAGTATTTTCAGATACAGCAGTTAGGACAGCGGTGTTAACAACCTTTATAGTTGTTTACTGGCCTAAAACTTGACAGTATTACTTAAAATACAAGCATTTCCCAATCAGTGATCGACCTAGCAATAAAGGGAACATTAAAGCAATTGTTTGGTGACAAATAAGGACTTCAAGATTGTTCAGACTGGCCTCACTTAGTATAGAGCTAGTATGTAATACAAAGTACTATAAACTGTGAAATTGTGAAGCACCCTACAGATGATTTTCCTCTTACAGGAAAAAAAAAAAAAAGACTTTACTTAGAAAAAAAAAAAGGAACTGAAAAGATACTGTAAAGACTTGTCTACAGCTTATAATTACAAAAAAGACTTGACTGAACTTACCTCATTGCCACTTGCTATCAGCGGAAGTATACATTTATATTTTTCTTTATCCACAGTAGTCATTATAATGTAGTTATCCTCTTTGTACAGGACACCAGTTGTGGGCTAAGAAAACAACCAACCTACGGATTAGTCAGGTGGGGTTTTTTAATGCTACTTGGGGTTTTTTAATGCTCCTGAATTCACGAGCGGTACAGTTAATTCATAGGGCACAGTTAATTCATAGGGCAGGGGGTCCAGACTATACCCTGGGTCTTAATTATATCACAAGACCAGGCTTTGGCGCTTAAGCTCGACACGGCTTGCTGGTGTTTGCTTGCCTTCTCCCTTGCTCCCATCCTACCTAGCTGCATTCCTGCTCTCCTCCACGCTCACCTCGCTCCTGCTCGCGTATTTCCCATTCTTATGGGAGACCTTTATTAAAGAAGCACCCCCCCAACCCTTATATTTTGCAACCAGCCATTCCCACGCTGACTTTCAGGCCAGATTCCCCTGGGATTTTCCCAGCTGCCGGACTCAGCCCGAGGCCTAACGCTCAGCCTCCGGCCCGCTGCGTGTGCGGGTACTTACTGCTTGCCACCGTGACCCCAAAGGCGGGGTGATGTGTAGGCAGGCACCAGCCAGGCCCTGCGGAGAACACCCCAAAACCGACATACCCTTTTTATGGCATAGGGGCTTTTAAAAATAAGCGCCAAGCGTGAGGGGGCTCCGGCCCTGGGACCCAGCTCCTGCCGCCTGGGTTACCCTGTAAGAGTTACAACCCTCCGGCTCCTCGAGCGAGGGGAGCTCCACAGAGGGGGTGAGCAGGGAAACCCCTCACACGGAGACCCCTCACACACCCCCCTCCCATGCACCCCCCGCCCCGGTACCGACCAGGCTGAACTCGGTGCCGGGCCAATTCACCCTGAAGGGGATGTCGTCGCTGAGCTGAGGGAGAGCGCGGCCGCCCGCCGCTACCGCCGCCGCCACCGCCGCCAGGAGGCCGCAGAGCAGCGCCCGGTGCCGGCACCCCCTCATGCCGGCCGGCGGCTCGGGGGAGCAGCGGCGGGCAGGGGCGGGCAGCGCCGCCGCCACGTCTGCTTCCGGCGGGGCGGGGCCGCCGCCCATCAACATCCGGGGCAGCCGCCGCGCGCCGCTGGCGGGAAGCGGCCGGTGAGTGCGGGAAGATGGCGGGGGGAGTCGCCGTTTGCGTGTGGAAACCCCCGCCCTGCCCCGCAAAGCGGGGTGCTGGGGGGGTGTTGCGGCCGCGCCGGGCTCGTTACCGGCTGTGGTGGCGTCGGGGAGCGCTTACGGGGACCCCCCGCCGCCCCGCAGGTGCGGGGCGTTCGCGCTCCGCTGGCTGAGGAGAAGCCTCTCGGGGGTGATGTCTGCAGTCGCGCTCGTTCTGTCGCTGATTTCAAACCGCCGCAGCGTAGGCTTTTCAGAAAACGAGGACCCCGACCCGTTTTAATCCGTCTTTTCCGAATGTCGTCTGTCAGGCGGCGACGAGGACGGGCTCCTCGGTAGTTCGCGCTTCTGCCGCGGCTCCTCGGGACCCAAGGCCCTGGAAGCCACCCCGAAGGGGAGGCCCTGCCCCGAGGCATCGCCGCAGCAAATGCGGGCGGGCCGCTGCTGTTTGGTACCGCAGCCGTGTTCTGGGGGCTGGGCTGTGCGGGCGGAGGGGACCGGTACCCTGCGTCCGTGCAGCGGCAGTGCTCGTCCGCTTCTGTGGCCGGGGGGGGTGTGTTTTCCTCTGTTTTTTTCTTTTTTTCACAAGTTTTTACTGATAGAGGAGTGCCAGCAAGATTTCTGTGCTATAGGATAACTCTGGGAGACACGAAAAAGTAAGGAGCACCATTTAATATTGCAGTAAATATAACGAAGCACTTACTTTCATCTCCAATTAAGACTGAGCTATAAGTTGAGACACAGCTGGAATGAAGTGGAGACTCTGGGGGAAGGAGAAAAGTGGGGCAATTTACTGCCTGCTTAGCAGTTGGTGATGAGGTGACATATGGAGCTAGCGGTAGCGTTTTGGCAACGTATAGCAATTCTTAATGACCCCTAATGAGCAGAGCGGGCACTGAAATGTTTAGTGAGAGAAGTATATGAAGGCAAAGGAAGCAGATGATACCGGGAAAGATCCCAGTGGCGGTGGGGAAAGGTGACTCTGGATGATGCGTCGCGAATTCAGGTGGTTTGGTTTACGGTGTTTTGTTTCAGGCCGCTCTTCATCACTGTTTTGCCAGTAGAGCGATGTGTGTGCGTGCTTTTGCTTTTACATTGGGTAAAACCGGCTGAGTCTGAACTGTTTAAGTAAACGGTTTGTAATCCCTTGGTTGACTTTTGCCCTGATCAGAGGAACAATTTCCAGCTGGGGACAATATAAGTGAGAGAGCTTAAAACTCTACTGAATGGCTGCATCAGGTCTAGTCAATACTTTTGAGCTTTGCTGCTGTAATTTTCTTGTTTAAGGGTGTAATTTTTTTTTTTCCCTGTTAAACTGGTGTTGAAGTAGCTATAGCTGTACTGGGAGAGGAGTTCTTCCAGTTAAAGCACATGCACAATGAGAGGAAAGTGCCAGAATACCTGCAGAGAAGAGACCTTGGTTGCAAAAGGCCAGAAAGATGCAGGTAAGACATTTGTGCGAGACAAGGGAGGGCAAGGATTAAAGCTGGAGGGGCAAGGAAATTAATGTAAGAATACTGAGGGAGTGTGAAGTTGGAATAATCAGGGCTGTACTGTAGTTGGTAATCAAAGTGAGCGTATAGTCCACGTCCAGCTTTTGCAGAAGGCTGTTGGAGAAGCCTCATTACTTGAAAAGCAGTCTCTTTCTAATCTTGTGACAATTATATACTTGCATAGTAGAAAGTCAAGATGCAGGGCCCTGCTGGGGGCTTGCTATCCTGATGTCTGTGTGCATCCCCTCTGCCAGTCAGTGGCTTGGCTGAAGAGAGTGGAAAAACACCTCGTAAGGACTTTTTTTGTTACACAGAACAGACATACAGAAATAGATCGGATGGGGGAGCTGTAGTAGTCAGGTTTTTTCAACGTCCTCAGCTGCTTGGTTTGAGTAAAGCCTGTACACACATGCATACCAGAAGGAAGGGATGGGAAAGGATACAAATCAGAGTTAAACATGACGAACTTCAGGAAATAATGATATAAAATAGTGACGTGATACTGATGGGAGATGCTGCCATCATTTTTCTAACTGTGTTTTTTTAGCTCTTAAGGGTAAGTGGTGTTCAAAATGTTGGGTTTTTCTGCTTGTAAGGGGTAAGTTATCCGTGATATTTTGAGAAAACAAGCACTTTTTTTTTTTCTTCTGCTTCTTAGCAAAGTTGCCTGAAACATTCAGAATTGTAGAGCTTCTGCTAAGGCTGTATGTTTTCCTTTTTTTGTCAGTTGTTAAAGAACTGCAGTATGACGTGATGTTATTCTTGCATTTGTGGTGAAAATTGTTTTACTGAACATGGTAAAGTGATTTTAAGAATTACCAAACAATGCGTTCTTCTGCACGACTAAACTGCACTTTAGTTATCTTGGTGAAGTTTTTTTTTTATCTTTGTGAAGCTTTTAGTTACCTTTGTGAAGGATTTTCATCAAATTTTAGTTTCTAGAAAGCAGCCTAGTCTAGAAGGTCTGGTCTCTATGTACCCTTGTGAAAAAAGACATTTGAAAGCATGAAAGTGGGGATAAAGATGTAGTGATACAAAAGTAAGGAAATCATTAACAATTCTTCTTTTTGTGTAGCGAGGGCATGGGAGTTAGCTTTGTTTTGTTTCGAAATGGTCTGTGACCCTCCAAACTTTGGTAATTAGTTTATGCACAAAGCTGTTAAACCTAACTAATGGATAAAAGCAAATCGAGGTTTATGTGTATAAAAAAAAAGAACTCTAAGGGTTCTCTGTGTGAGATATCACAGATATGCAGGTATACCTGAATGGTCCAGCACAGTTTCCAATTTAGAACAGGTTAGGCCAGGCCTATCTGATCTTTGTTGCTTGCTCATCTATGGGAAATAGGGAGCAGATAAATGGTTGAAGGAGGAAAGACAGAAATCATTACTGGGGATGCTACAAAGAATCTGGTGATTACAGAATGTTTTCATTTCCCTTGTCCATGAGTTTTCTTGTGTTAAGAAATGCCAATCCGTTTACAGAAGCTTTATGATTATGTCAGATGACACATTAATTTTGAAAGTGGCAGTCAAAACGGGTATGAAGTGTGCTTATTATTAAAAGCTAGACAAAATTAAGTAAAATGTTGCATATTCAGGTTATAGATGCATCTATTCACAGAAGATGATTGCATATTTAATGACTTGCTATCAAATGGTTAATTGCTCATACTACGGAATATTAGAGAGTACATAAGCTACTTTTCAGTATCTGCTTTTTTATTTTAATTCACATTATAGCACAATCAAATTAAACTGTCTTATTGCAGTCTTTGTACAAACCTTACATTTTTTTTTCCCTGTAACTTAAATTAATATAGGACTTTTATTTGGGAGATTCCAAAATAATTTACAGATATATCAGCTTACGTACTGCTCAGTGGTAATCCCTTTCAGCATCACAGGGAGGGTGTCTCTTGACCAACTGCTGGGCAAGTTCCTTTTCCTACAAATGGCCTTAGAAATTTTACTGTGCAGTCACACCAGGGAAGACCATCGCTGCATACTCCTACGTACTGCTTCCTTCGTGCGTGGAAAGACAGAGGTCCACGCTGAATATGCAACATTTTACTTTATTTTGTCTAGCTTGTCAGATTGGAGTCTGTGGATCCCAGGGAGTAAAATCTGACAGCATGGATAGGACTACTGTTTCCTCAGACACTGTTTGGAACCAAGTTTAGAGGTAGCTTCGTGTGTGTGGTGGTATAAGGGCACCGTATCTAAAATCTCTATAATTTGTCACAAATTTAGATTTCATTCTAACCAGCAGAAAAAAAAAAAATTGAGCATATATGGCATATAAAAAGTATGTTAATTTTTTTGTGGTGAGTAACAGATCTGAAAGCATACTGAGCTTTTGTTAGTGACTGAAGCTGTAGGAAGAGTCGTGGCTCAAATCCCGTACAGCAAGAACAAATGTGTATTTCCAGTTTTTTAATTAATTCCTCATCTCGACACAGTTTAAGACTGCATAACAGTAGCTTGCTCTTGTATATTGGCTTTCATCATTAGATCTAACAGCATTTTATAACGAGATGCAATTAAGACACACATTGATGTCCATCCTAACATGGATACACTTTAAATAAACATAACATTTCTGGGAATTTCTTCAACACCATTAGTAAATGTGGTGCGTTTTTATTGTACTGAAGTTGTATGCACAAACTGGAATGTATCATTACAGATATTATTGCAAGTTTTATGAATCTGGAAAGAAATGAACCAACGATGTCCTGAGTATAATTAAAGATACAAGATACAGAGCCGTACATAATCACAATGCCCCAACGCAGTGCTTAAATAATTAGAGTTTTAAAGAGGGAATCATCACGGATGTTTTTGGATCATTAGTGAGTGTAAGCATCCCCTGCCCTGCCCTGTTTTAAGGAACACGGGTAAGTCTTTGGGGAAAGAATTTTAAAAAATGTGTGGAGTGACATGCCATTGTACATCTTTTAACTTTACTACAGCTTGCTTGAATCTGAAGTAAGCACAAGAAAGGAAGTGCTGTTGTTGGCTGGGTCTTTTGGAGGGTACTGTTCTTTTCAACACTTAAATATTCTTGAAATAAATCATACATAACACTTTTAGTAACAGTTAAGTATCCAGTAACGCTTAAGAGTTACTCCTTAAGTCACGGTGAATAAACGCATGCGTAATGGAGCACGTTCATGGATGCTGATTTGGGTCACGGTTACCGCTGTCCATCTTCGTTGTGGGAAGTCACTCAGCTTCAGCTTTGGGTAACATAATGACTGTCACTGCGTACAGACGCCTGGAAGCTCGGATCATACTCCTCTCCCGCTGTGCAGCTGAATTAGTTGGGGTTGCTTTTCTGCTCAGTTATGTCAGTCTTAAACCAGCACAGTGCAGTGGAGGAGAATCAAGACTTTTGGAGGGTAGTCCGTCAGTTTGCAAGTAACTCGTGTACTAATGGAAAAATGAGGCCTCGATACATACGATTATTTTGCTAATATGATCAGAGGATTTGCTTCGGCAGTTCAGAGCAGTCCATCAAGTGATAGCCCATCGTGTACTCTTAAAATAGTGGCATTGAACTATTAATAGTAAACAGTAGCTTCTAAAAACTGATAGACTTTTTTTTTTTTTCCTCAATGAATCAATGCTTGAGAGATGCCAGAGGCACAGTAAAATTATAATCTGGTGTGTAAAAACCACAGCTTTCTTGGTTAAATACTTTAAGTGGTCTGATTATCTTGAATTTAGGTTTGAATTCTAATTTCCTATTTTCTACTCATCTAGCTGCCTTTCTCAACTGTTTCCTATTAACATTCACTTGTGTTCTTGTTGGCGTTTGTAGGTGGCCAAGTAAAATAATAGCAGCTTGTTAGTTTGATAACCCTGATATTTTCAAGCCATTACAAATATAAACCAGGAAAATGTGAAGAAGAGAAAGGGACAACCTGTATAGTGCAAACATATAAGTTTTGCAATTACTGATGCAAAATACAGGCTTCCAAGCTACTACTAAACACTTATGCATTCTCTGTATGAGAAAATGTGACGTCAGGTGGTGGTTGAAATAGGACCTTTCCTATATTAACATACAAAAATATACTTTGTTAAAAGTTAACAAAAATAACTTAAATTTTTGAGAAGCAAGAAAAGTCCTTGTTGGGACGGGAACTCCATTTGCTTATGTTTTGCATAAAGTAAGCCTACTAGCCTAAACTGGTGGCTCTCCAGCCCTCTGTGTGTGGATGTCCACACAACACACACAAGGTTACTGAGAAGAGGGTTCCTTTCTTAATTATCTCTTGTCAGCGAATCCCTGAAACAGTGGTTGAAAATTACTGGCTTAAAATCTACCCTCAGAGATTGGCCATTTTTTTTTTAAGAGATGGGGTTACAACAGCATCTAAAGGCAAATAACGAAGATGAGAGTTTCTGAACATTCTTGCTGCATTGTGACTTCAAGTCATACTCTTAGTTAGTTTTAACATTTTGGCTTTATTCTTTATATTAATCTTAAAAAAATAAAATGAGGCACTGATGATACATTATGGCTTGCTTGTGTCAAAGTACCCTGTGCTTTGGTTTTCAGGGGCTTGACATAAGGAGCCAAGGGAAAGAATCATTTCCTTGGCAATGAAATGGTTTCTCCTCGGCGTTTAAGGACAAACTAATCTATAAAGGGTAAGATGACTAATTCAGTGGAATCACTTAATTTCAGTGAAGTTGAATGTTGATGATATAAACATTCTACTATGCATTTCCTATGCAATTTACAACTACTACTTAACGTTTATCTCTCTTTAGCTGCACTGAGCTCCGTGCCTGTGGTCTTGAATCGGAAAGAACTACTACTTTAATCAATGGGAGTTGTATCCGAATGCAGATTTTGATCTTAAAAATATTCTGAAGATTTATTTTAAACCTGAAATAATAATAATAAAAAAAATCTTCAAACAAAGAGAAGCTTAAGTGGTTCTCTTGAGATATTCATAAAGATGTCATCTTTGGATAAAAACCCAATATACCAAATTGAAACCTAAAACCTGCTCCCCTTTCTATAGACTCCTGAAAGAATGATTTTTGTAGCAGTATGTTTTAATGACCAACTACTATTTTGAATGCAATATTAAAATAAATAAGATAGCATAGTACAGAGAGACATGCCTCCAAGTCACATACCCATTGTGCAACAAAACCATTCCTCTGAAGATGAAGCAAGGTCATTAAAATTAATTAGTTATTTTGCAGACAGTTCAGGCTTTGACGCTTTTCCAAGAGTTCCTTTACTAATTTCTCTAAGGAGAAGAGATGCTCGTCTGCGTCTTCTGGTACGAGATTTCTGATGGAATCAGCGAGTTCAAACAGGTATTCTGTGTTTCTTCCGCTAGGACCAACTGCGTTAAAAATCTGTTCAGCAATTTCTTCTAGAGGTGCGGGACCGAGGTAGTTCGGGTTGTCGCAAGTCCCAATGTATAACAATACATCAAACGGTTCTACTGACGAGTCTTTTGGGTAGAAAATGACCGTTGTAGTCCTGTAGCCTCCTTTCTCTCTGAAGTCCAGGTACGCCTTTACTTCACATTCTCGTCCGGCTGGCAATCTGTAAGCAACGCCCCATACGCACCCCTGTTGAAGGACATAAGAAAAGAAAATCCAAGCAGTGTTCATAAAGATACTCACAAATTAATGTATTTCTATTGTATTTAGACAAAACTCTCTTAAAAAAAAAATTCCTTCCGTTTCCAGTCTTTTTATAGCTATTTCTCACACTGTTTGTAGAAGGAGTCCCAAATGAAAAGGGTTGTTTTCGTCAGGAAATCTTCAGTCAAAATGGTAATTATGCAGATTGATCATCCACTTTCTTGCTAATGCTGAGGCCTTTCTTACAAAACAATTTCTTATTGCAACTAAGTTTGAAATAGTAAATAGCCTTGGCATGGGTGACTAAGGACCTGGCAGAAAGGATACAAAGTATCTTCCTGACCTCACAAAATTTGTATCTGAAAATTAAAATTTTAAATAGTGCCAAATTCAAAGTAGTTTTGATCCGGTCCTTTCTCTGTTTAGCTGCAGTTTTGTTTCTAAGGACTTGGGTGTCACATCTGTTACATGCACTTGGAGGGATGAGCGTAGTGACGTTACCGCGCTGAAACCGAATCAGAGAAGAAAAATTATCCACTAAGGGCTACATATTGTTTCTTATGAGTGCTGTTTTAAAATAAATGGTAGTCTGTTTTGCCTGCTGGCAACATCAAATGTCAGTTCTTCCTGCAGCTAAGTGGGTATATGTATCGGTGCTACAGTAATGATGACAAAGCAATTAACGTTTTGGTTTTTTTCCCCCCTAAAACTGGATCTTAGTATTTAGACATGATATCAGACGATGCTGGGGTGGTGGTGTTAATTCATGAGCGTTGAATTTTGCAGTCAGACTATATGCTGGTCAAAGGCATTTTATTAAAAAACTCGGGAGTCGTTTTCTATTGCATCCTTTGTAGATGGTGAGAGCATTTGATGTGCTATGGCCAGGAACAGCAGTAACGAGTACAAAAATGGGTTCCTTGCTTTCCCTCAGCCATCCGGGATGCGGGTTCACTCCAGCTGTCTGCAGGAAATGTGTTAGTTTGAAAAACAGCCTCTTCTGTGCACATTGTTTTTGAGTTAAATCTGCCATTCAGACCTACTTTGGTGTTGGTAGAAAAATATATACGGGTGTGGCAGAGTTAGGGATTTAAAGCAGATATGTTAAGTGTAACTGCTAGTTAATTCATTTACTTTTCAGTATAGAGGATGATGGAAAATTATAATCCAGAAATTTGACAAGGAGTATGATGTTCTGTGGTCTCCTCTTAACTGGCAAGGAAAGATAGAGCAAGTTAAAACCACTCTAAACTAGATGTTTCCAAGCTGCACTACGTGTATCGCTAGCGAAAAAGGACACGCAGGCTAGTACAGAGCTGAGAGCTGGCATTGCCAGTAGAAGTCCCGCTGCTGTTGTCACCACAGCGTTTGGTGTCTGTGTGCAAGGGAATAATTGCTGTAGTCTGCTAAGGTATCTTCAAAATACGGTTACTTTTTTAACCTGCAGCATGAGTAACTGAAATGAAAGCAAATGACTTGTCACACCATTTGATGTCGATGTGTAACGTGCGATTATCTGGCCACACCAGATTCTGGAGAAAAGGGAAAAAAAACCCAACCAAACAAAACTGGTTTGCTAAGGGGAAAAAAGCTTCTATAGAAACGTGTAAGTTTGCTTAACAATACAAAGTGAGTGACAACAAACATAAGCATTCTTTGTCTATATAGGCGTCTGTGTAACATAATGGTACCCAGCAGTACAGTAATGTGAAAAACCCTTACTAGAAAGGTACAGAAAATCACAATGAGAGACAGTGCATTGCATTTTGCTGGGTCTGCTAACTGCAAAAAAATAGTTTAAGTTTTTGATTACTGCTAAGCTTACCTCTTTTTGTGGCTGCTCTCAGGGAAACAGATTGGTAAGACAGCAATATCATAATCACATAGATTAGCCACTGTAAATAAAAACTAACTACTACCAAAACATCCATCCTCCGTGTCTTATGGCCTTGTGTTGCATGGCCTTGCTCTCCCTCTGCTTCCATGCCATCCCTTCTTCCTTCCCGCCCCTCTGGAGGCATTAGTGCCTGCAGGGATTCCCTCTCCGGGAGCGGTGTGAAGCTGGAGGGACGGGACCACCGCAGCCGTCCCCAGCAAGGTGCCAGAATGGAGCACGCTGCTGGCTGTGGGGGCCCAGGGGAGCAGCAGGGAGTGGGAAAGCGATCGCATCCAAGGTGTATGTATCCTGCAATCGCCGCCCCGGGCTTCCCCAGCCTAGCTCAGTCCTTTGGTCCTAGCTGGTCAGCAGTCTAACCGAGAGCTCTCTGGTGGCCAAGATCCCTAAAAAAATTCACCGGTAGTTGTAAGATAGCTTCTTTACTATCAAACAGGATTACCGATGGGTAAAATGTAAGTCTAAGTACTTTTATAAGCAGAAAAGTTGATTTTCCTGCAGCTTACGTGACTGTAAGCCCAGGCCTTGTTTCACCTCCCCTCCCTCCCCAGCCCAGGCACTCCCCTTGCAAACGCGTCCATTGCGCTGTCTGAGCGAGACTTGGGGAAAAGGGCGAAAGATAAGCAAGAATGGCAGACTCGGGCCAACGGCCGTTTTCTCTAAACAGGAGCTAATTTCACAATATTGCATAGAAACCAAAAGCACAGTTGTGGCATTTAGGTCCTTAAGTGTTTTATCTGTGTAGCAAAAAATAAAGCAAGAGTATCTCCCTTTTTTATCACTGCAATGTAATCTTGGTTTGTTTTGGTTTCTGTTTTGGGAGGGCAAGACTGCAGTCCTGACTCAACATCTGGGGTCTGCTAATGGCATATTATCAGCGCTATACATATGCTGTAAGTAAAATTCTGCATCTTACAACTGGATAGCTGAAGAGACTATTCCAGATAATACTTTAAAATATACCTTTGGTCATAACAGACCCAAACTACTTCCAGTTTCTTAGTTTAAATTGATTGATTTATTTGAAACAATCACGAGTCACTCGTGTAACTCCAAGAAATTCTGAGAGAACTTTTCGTTGCACTAAAGATAACTCAATTATTTGCTTGTAGAGAAGCAAAAATTAATAGAGACTTACTACACAGGCTGGGAATGCAACGGGACTTTCTGTACACTACAGAGACAGAACAGGAGTACTATACCTCAGGATCTTCAACCAGAGTCACAACTCTTCCAGGCTAAAATTAAAAAAAAAAATCATAGTTCAGTTAAAGGCTTTTACCCTAAATCATGAGCAAAACCAAACCAAAACAAGAAAAAAGCAATGAAAAGTAATGAAGGGGTCAGAGAACTAAGCCAGGACAACCTCAATAAGGTCTATTTCTTTGAGATCCAGTATAAATATTTTCTGAGAATAGCTTTTGATCTGTATTAGATAATGTTTTGTTTATCACAGTTTAAATACTGAGTGGAAAGTGTCTGCAACACAGGGCAGTCATAAACAGGGAGGTTTTGAATGTCCTTGCTTTCTATGTGCTGTCCAGACTCAATTCTAGTTATGTTTAAAACGGTGACAATAATTCATTAGTGTAAAACCTTCCTCAGTCATGTTGCTTCTCCACAGTACTATGTGATTTTTTTTTTTCAGTCTCCGGAGTGACAATGAGGTGAACCTTCTCACTTGTATTCAAAAAGTTGATATGCAGGCATGGAAAAATAACGTAACGTAGAAACCTAGCTTGCGTAGAACTAAGCAAGGTATTACCACTTCTGGCTTGGTTTGCACTAACTGGATTTTAGAAAATGTTAATTACAGACTATGACACATGGCAACTCCTAGGTTTAAAAGCTCCTAGCTAATTAGATGTTTTCAAAAACATATAGCAAATAAATCTGCTAGTAATTTGTAGTAAGCACCATGTTAGTACCATGTTATTTAAAACTGAAAAAAAGAAACTTGTTGTGCAAAAGATTACTTTCCCCCTTCTTTTCCCCCTCCCAGCTCGTTCTCCCTTACTGGGCAGACGGAGGATACCTTGGTAATGGCTTATTTTTCCAATGAGTTACTTCTTGCAGGAAGAGTAAGAAGCCAATTTCGTAAATACGGAAAAGAAAATTGTTGAAATTTGCTGTATAACCTGGAGAATAAAATTTTAAAACATAAAACCCTATGGAGAACTACATTTGTACTTTAAAATTGCTAATTTTGGCATCAAATTAGTATACAAGCGCCTTTGATGAGAGGTAAGGGAAAGCAGAGGTACTAGCATTCCTTCAGTTTTAGCGTAGGATAGAAATTCATTCTCTTGGGCGGTACAAAGATAATCTGAGCTTGATGTACTTGGATGCGTGCCCATCGGTTAGCCTTAGCTAACTTTCAGTCTTGGGCTACTACATTTCAGTGTTTTTGGCAAGCCACGCGTTCTTCTGGTAGCAAGCCAACTATGAATCTAGTTTTTGCAGAGCACCGTATAGATACCATCAACTGCAGATATTATTTATTCAGTGCCAGATCTTTTATAATCTTAAGGGCCGTTTATTTATAAGCTCTGAGGTGTGCGGTATTTTTCATTTTTATGCCAGTTCTCTCCCAGCATCAGCCATCTATTCCTGATCTGATTGATAAAATAAGGCAACAAAACTAAATTAATACGAAGTGATTACTATTTGAGTACTTAGAGGAAACAGGTCTGTTACCATGATTAATCAAGACAACTTAGGTGTTCCTTTTGGGCAGTTTTTTCCATAGCCATTGATACTTCCCTGACTTGCGTACTCATTACTGGCCACTACGATTTTTGTAAATTATGGATTAAAGAGACATCCTGTGGTGGGAAACAATTTTCTCTTTATTACCAGGAATGCCTGTGTCTGAAGCCTAAATATTAAATGAAAGTGAAGCGCTGAAGAGTTGTTAATCTTCAGATTGGTTGCGTGATGAAAGAGCGATCTGTCTAGGGAAGGAGAGGATATCTGTTGTATTGGTTTGCAGAGTCCTTGTCTAAAACAAACACCATTAAGAAACCATCGGTATTACCTCTGCTGGCTAAGTAAAGCAAATAACACATCTGTAAATGACCGGCTATATAATGTGAACCAAAACCATTTTTGTCGTGCCCAAGTACTGGCAAGGGCAAACCCGAACGATCTCCTAATCAGATGTCTTTGAGGGACTTGTGTCAGCTCTGCGCAGGCTACTGCCAGGCTGACAAAGGCAACCTTCCGCCGGGTCCCGCTGGATGGAGCAGCAGCGTGCAGGACTTTTCTAAGGCATCTGTAGTGCTAAGGGCCATCGCCCCTCTGAATCGGAAGGGAAGCCATTGCGGAAAATTAAATACATGTTGTTTCAGCTCTTAGCGTTGTATTTCACTTCAAGCCCTCAACTGTACTGTACACTAGGGCTCCCAAACGTACTCCTGCCTTAGACTGCATGTGATGGGAGATTCTTCTAGGTTTGACCATCCTGGGTTCAGTAAAAAGAGGAAAATGGCATTAGCATGGTGCAGAGCGTGGGCTAGAGTCTGTGACGTTCCCCTGGCGTGGGGGCTCTGTCTGTCTGCGTGGAGATAAAGCTCCTCGGGACAGTCCGGAGGTCTGGCTGATGGGCGCTGTGAAATAGCGGGGTAAACCGAAATAAGGTCTTCCACTGTTAAGATTGTTTTTAGTGGTACTATAAACCGCTCAGCTACTGAAATTACTAAATATTTACTGATAGAGGAATCAATCAATTTTTGCATCTGGATATGAAAGTAAGATGGACTAAAAGGAAATATGAAATAATTTTAGCTTGATTACCTCTAAATTTTTTCAGAATGGGAGGTGTAAGTTTGCTAATAAGTCGGAATGTAATAATTTAAAATGGTTTCCTTCAAAGCACAAGTTTATTTAAACAAAGCGTAGCCTTTTTGACTTCTGTGGCGTACCAGGAGCCTATCTATCCATCCTCTCCCTGGAGTCCCCTCGCTGGCAGCCATCCAACGGGAAGAAACCGCCGGGGTGAATCAGGGGATCACAAACGTGGGAAGGCACGCCTGGAGATCCGCTAGTCCAACCTCCTTTTTTTTCCATTTCACCTTTAACAAACTAAAAGCCCTCCATTACCTTAAGATGATTTAACCTTAAGCTGACCCAGTAAATTCTACGCATGCAGAAACTCGGTTTTCTGTTTGGACAGTGGCAGGAGACAGCTGCAGCTAGATTAATCGTGTCATCAAGTTTCCCTGGGTTTTTTTGGTTTTGGTTTGTTTTTTTTTTTTTCATAAGCGCATCGGAGGGCTAGGAACAAGTCTCTGGCAGAGCCAGAAATGAGATTCCCCAAATGTCGGTGTGCCGTGCAGTCAAGTGAGTGCCAGTGCCAGATGAAGGCGAGCGGCTAAAGCAAGCGGTCCAAAGCTGGGAGGGAGGAGGATCCTAAGGAGAGGAACGCAGACTTCACTGTTGTGGCAGCAGCAAGCTGTTAGTTTGGTTCAAACCATGTTGTGATAATAATGGCTTCAACCCTTGAATGCGTTTACGCTTCCGTGCAAAACCAAACCCCGGACTTTAATGTTTGAGAAGGTTTATGTGAATCATGCAGGTTTGCATTCCTGATGCTGTTTTTTCTGAAGCTTGCACTAAGAAATCTGAATTTGCCATTTATGAAAACATTTTTGTTACTTATTCAGGTCTTTCTAAGCCACTAGCACTTTTTGCAGGGAACGCTGTTATTGCCTGGTAAAATTCAAGCTGCCTTAATGTACTATTTGGAATAATTCTCTGAAAATCTTATTTTAAAATACAGCTGATGTATAAGTTGCTGTATATTTTTTTTTTTTTAAGAAATGGTTATTCCTTTTTTTGCATTCTTAATCTAACAAAACCTTTTCCGATTTAACATCCTGTAAAGTATAAAATATGGCCCCATGATTAAACAGCACTTTATAACTAGTTAACTGTCTTATTGCAGTAGGAGTTGAGCAGTTCAAAGTACGAAGACAAGGTCAACCGAGTTTTGTACTAAAAGCTTGCAGCCACTGTACGTAAAAGTGCTCCGTATGTTTTTGTTGCGCTGACCGTGGAATGTTGGAGCAACGAGGGTTTTCAGGAGAGGTGTTTTTAACTTGTTGGCTACTGTTTTATTGCTGTTCTTTAAAATGTGTTCGTACCGAAGGACGAGTTTCACTTGTAGCTCACCCACAAGAGATGCAATTCCTCTCTGATGTCAGGGATTGTAAAGGTTTTATAGCAGAGAGCGTTTGGCCTGGGAAAATGGGAGGTCCCAGCTGTGTGTTTTCTCAGCGTACGCTGAGGAAGCCTTTTTGCCTTGCAAGTAGGAGTAACAGCTCATGGACTGCAGGAATACAAAACGGCATTAACTTGTTGATGCTGAGAAAAAGTGTATTTTGTTAATGCCAAGTGTTTTATATACAACATAAAATGCATTAACTAGTTTACATAAATAATGACCTGTGCCCTCAGTCTGTCCAAATAAGCATCTAAATAGAAATAGAGCAACGCGTGGGCTTGCGTGGGTGGGGTTTTGTTGTTGTTGTTGTTGTTTTAAGGCTCTGTATGCCTGGAGATGATGGTTCTGGGTATGATCTTGACTGTGGCAGAAATACAAATGTCTCAGCTTCTTGGAACCAAGTATATGCTAGTGGGTAGTAACCTGGCGTGGCCATTTTGCAAGATTTCCAAAATCTGCACAGTCGCTCTGAGTATCCCCCTGAATTTCAGCTAGCCCGGCAGAAGATAATGCAACGAGGCCACCAAGGATACTTGCAAAAAGGAAGGAAAAACTGGCTGGTGCAGGTGCTGAAGCCCCGAGAGTAAGACTTTCTCTCTTGACTAATCTTCTTTTTATTATTATTATTTTTTTTTTAAAGCCTGGTTCCCTAAGTAGGGGAGGCTGATGGGATCACACTCTTTTATGCCCCACCCTAACAACTTTTGCACGTGCTTTTCAATTTACCCAAATTCAAGAGAAGGACAGAAATTTCCCAATGCTCACGCAAACGTAATCTTTGGAAAGGGCTGACTGGTGGATGAGAAATTAGCGTTCAGCAGAGCTAACGGAGCCAGCCGCAGGGCATGCTGCATCCCTCCAGCCCAGCAAGGCTGTGGCTGAGAGCGGGGCAGGTTTGGAGACGGGAACCGTGTGTACGACAGCACGTAAGCCGGCTGACAAAGCGAGGCTTTTGACTCTGTCTTAAAAGCAACACGGCAAAGCGTTTTGGGGCTCGAGTTCAGAACCAGGACAGCTGCATTTGCACAGCACTGCTCCAAGCTGGAAAACATGCTTGCCGAGCCCCAGTCCGCTTGCAATTTGTTTCTTTGCAATTTTCTTTTCTTTTTTCTTTTTTTAAATTCTAGCTGCCCAACTCGTGCTAGGACCTGGAGCATGGGGATTTGCCTTGCAGAAAGGTAAATTTGAGGGGGGGGCATTGTATTATCTTTAAGTACTGTTCAAGTTATTTTATGGTGTTTGAGGTTCTAACTAGTGCTATTTAGAACTAGGTGAAAATTTCTTCCATGCTACGTGTAGCACGCTGCGTTTTATTTTTAAAAAGAATCCTTATGCCTCTTCTGGAGGAGCTGTTTTAAAGCCATAATCCAGTTTTAGAGTGGAGTTTCCAGGTTAGACGACTGCTTTAGGGAGCATCAGCAAAACATACTTTGATGGTACAAAACCAGCACTCAGAGTAGGTAAATTGTGAGAGAGCTGTATGCAAGCATCAGTTTCTGTACATTTATGATGAGTTTGCGTTTCTGATGAGTAAATCGTGCGCAGCACCTGCAGCCGTAAATAACCATCAAAGTCATCCCTCTAACTTGCCGGGTGCTTCTGTAACCTATGGTTTCTTTAACATTTGTGGAGGTATTTATAATTAAATAAGGGCGCTAGCCCTCCTATGGGGAGGGTGGTACAGGCTCTAAAGCAGAGCGAGACTCATTACTCTCACTCCCGCGCCTTAAAAATACATATGTTCGCCTGAAATTGGGAATGCTCGCTTCTGGAAGTTTAGTTTCTTTTTCTGGGTGGCCTCCCCCCCCCCCCCCCCTTTTCCAAGCAGTAAATATTTCCTCCTCCGTGAGGAGGAAATTTTACTTTTCATTTGAAAGTAAAAAAGCTGAAAACCAGCAAGGTAGTTATTCAAATCAGTGCTTCTGGCCTTTACTTATTAACCAGCCTTTCTCCTCAAAGCCTGACGCCCCCGCTGAGGTATCTTCCCTCAGTTAGTTAGATTAATGTCTATAACTACTAACTTTTGAGGTCTCGAGTCCTCAAAAAGACTCCCCGCTTCGCTTCGGCGGCGGGGACGGAGGTCGCGGCGGCGGGAGGAGAGGCCCGCCCGCCCCGCCGCCGCGCTGAGGGGCCCGCCCGGCTCCTCCGCCCGGCTCCTCCGCCGGGCCCGGGGAGGGCCGCCCCGTCCCGCCTCACCTTGCCCGGCACGCCGCGGTGGTCGGTGCTGCCCTGCCAGAAGCGGCGGCTGTAGCCCAGGATGCGCCCCACCATCTTCTCCTCGTAGGGGAAATCCACCTTCCAGATGAGGGAGCCGTAGCCGAACACCCACATGGCCGACCGACCGCCGGGCGGGCCTGCGCACTGCCGGGGGGCGGGAAGGGCCGCCTTCCCTCGCCGGCCGGCGCGGGTCCTGCCCCTCCGGTGCCCCGGGGCTGGCCGGAGGGGTGGCCCGCCGGAGCCACGGCCCTGCTCTGGCAGAGCGGGGCCTGCCAGGTGTCGGTGTCAGCCCGTCCTGTGCGCAGGGGTTCGCCTTCGGAGTTGGGTCGCTTGGCCCCTCGCCTCCCCTCGGTAGCTGAGCCTCCCCGGGGGCCGCTGGGTAGCAGCAGGGGAGCCCCCCGAACCCCCAAACTGAACAAAAACCTCTGCAAGACAAAACAAAACACACCACACACACCCCCATAAACATATTCTGTACTAACAGGCATCTCTTTTTTTTTTTTTTTTTTTTTTTTCTTTTCCTCCTCCCCTTCCCTTTTTTCCTCTCCCCTTCCTCCCGCAGAGTTTGCCACACACAAGGATGGATTTCACGGAGGCCTATTCCGATCGATGCTCTGCCGTGGGGCTTGCAGCCAGAGAAGGAAATGTTAAAATGCTGAGGAAACTAATTAAGCAGGGATACAGCATCGATGTCCCAGATAACAGGGGGTGGGTGCCCATCCACGAAGCAGCAGCTCACAATTCCAGTGAATGTCTGAGGCTGCTAGTTCGTGCAGGTAAGGAAAATTCCATGTGAAATAGTGTGATTTTTCTGCTAAATTCCCCTGCGGTATAAAACATAAATTAAATAGCTTTCTCTCATCATATTCTTACTTGTTTTGTAAATTTCTCTGTGGTTTCATAGATACTGACCAGTATGGTAAAGAGAAATTGGCGTGTTGGAGTCTGTGAATGACGCTTGATTTTACTTTACCTTCTCTATCCAAGGCGGTATTTGCGTAGGGCCAGCAATCACTGACACTGCTGTTTGAAAGAGCTGATAACAGCATGTTCGTGGATATACTGTGGGCCACACATCTCAAATAACTTGCTTATTTTAAGAAAATAACTGTGTTTTGTAATTTATTGCCAAGTATACCTTTTCTTGTTATTCTCATTTGTAGCTCCATCTGATGACTACATAAATTCAAAGACGTTCGAAGGGATGTGCGCGCTGCACCTTTCGGCACGCCACGGGTCTTTGGAAAGTGTTCGTCTTCTTCTGGAAGCTGGGGCTGACCCCAATGAAGTTACCACTGAAGCGACCACCGCGCTGTTCCTAGGTGACTCGAGCTTTCTTGAAATCTCAGAACAAACGACGAGTGGGGAATAGCTTATTCACTGAGCTTAAACTCACCAGTTGATCCGCTGCCTATCGTCTTTCATATTTTTGTAGCCTAAATACTAGGCTTTAGACTCGGAGATGGAGTGGGTCTAGAGATTACTTTTTATTTATGGATAAACCTGCTTCAGACTGTGTTTTAAAACAAAATTGTGAAAGCAAATGGGTTTTTTGCATTGCCTTTTGTTTCTTTCTAGCACAGAAAAGGCCTAGGAGGTACAGGATTACATCTGTATGAGGGTGTTTCAAGTCGTCTTTTTTTTTTTTTTTTTTATTTTCTCCCTACTTCTTATGTGAAAAGGCCTCTTATTCTTTTTGCAATTCCTAGCTTAGCAATTAAGGTCCTAAGGTACTAAATATTTTAGTATTTTTTCTATGATTTATATTTGACATAATTAAATGCTTAAAACTTCTGCTATGGTGAATCCTCAGAGTCTAAATCATCTGATTAAATATGCTTATTGTTTTACTCACCTCCGTACCCAGGCAAACATCATGGCTGCTACATTACCTTTGTTTACAAGTCTATTCACATTTTATTTTTAAGCAACTACGTAGCTTATTTGCTTAAAACAGTTGATAACAGGTAGCACTTGTGGGGAAATCATCATTAAAAGCACACTGGATAGTGATAATTAACACTACGTGTAAGTGCTTACGTAGATTAGACGGGGCCAAGGAACGGTCCTGGGGGTGCGCATCCAAGAGATTTTTAACAAGGGGTAAGTTTGTGGTCAGGTTAGTCCAGACTGTGTCATGGGGTTATGGCACAGCTCTGTGTTGGACGTGAGTACTACAAGCCCGAGGCACTCCTTTGGCGAGCTCCTGCGCTAATGCTCTAAAAATTATTCAATGAGTAGCAACTACTCGCAGGTCATTTATCACCATATCGCGCTTTTACGGTTACGCGGGAAACGCGCCTTGCTAGAATTGTTGTTGGCAAAATCTTGAGGATGAATGAGGGTGCGAAGGGAGGCTTTGTCAATGAATGCATTAGCATAAATTAAATGTACACATTAGAAATTAATTTTATATAGGTGTTTAAAACAGTTTTAAACTTTTTTTTAAAAGGTTTAAGTTTGAGGGAATTTTTTTGTAAGATAGTCACTGGGCTTCACAAGTTCGGGAGGCCGTTGTGACTGTCGTGCAGTTGGGTGTCTGCTGCAGAATTGTCTCTGTGCTCCACGGGAAAGAGGGAGGAGAGAAACTTGCTTTTGTTATCTGTGTTAGCACAGTGTAGGTGGAATTTTAACAAGTCTAACTAAAACTTTTTGCGGATAAATTTCCATTCTCCAACTCTGTTTTGGGGGTGTAAATGTACAAGGCAAGTAAGCATATATAAGGCAAGTTTAAAAGAATTATGATTATTGTGTCAAGAAGTTAGTGGTGAGACCATTTGAATTTTTCAATGAGTTCTTTAAATCCAGTTAATGTGAATTTTTTTCTTCGTTTTTTTTGCTGTTCTATTTGAAGCTGTTGAAAATGGACACGCAGACATCGTAAAGTTTCTGCTCCAACACGGAGCAAATGTTAAGGGACCTCATTCTTGGTCTGGATGGAATTCTTTGCACCAAGCTTCTTTTCAGGTAACCTGTAAGTGTATCATATAATTTCCATGTAACTGGTGTATTCTGAGTGATAATTTATCTATTTCTTTGCATTTTTATCCAGTATTTTTTCCTAACCTACCTAGCAGCCATAAGGTTGTCTAAATGCTGAAGGGCTTGCGATGCACCAAAGAGTGTATCTGAAACTACGTGAGATGATGGTGTTGGGAAGCAATAATTATTTAAGTATTATAAGTATTGCATGTACTCACAAGCTCACGTGTTGTATTTGGGAAGTGAATCTCTTACAAGATTTTATGAGAAAGAGTTCTGTTTAGTATCTCGTCATCAGTGAGATGTATGACCTAGTTCCGGAATAGAAATATGTTCGCTTAATGGTTCTAATAAACTAATTTAATTTCTATTTGTATGTATTGTGTAAATGAGCAACTGTGGAAAATTAAATTAAACTTGTCTAATTTCTTCTGCCATTAAATTTTCAGTACATCTTTAGATTATTGAATACATTGCGTTTTTTCTTATTTCTGTTTGGAATGTGTGGGAAAAATAGATTATGTCAATTGCCCACTTTTTTGTTGGTTAAGAACAAAAATATTTATTTCAGGGATGCACTGAGATAATGAAAATACTCCTGGAGAAAGGGGCAAGCAAGGAATGTAAGGATGACTTTGGAATTACACCTTTGTTTGTTGCTGCTCAGTATGGAAAGCTGGAGAGTTTACGGCTGCTTGTATCCCATGGTAATAGTGATCATTCATTTAGCTTTGTTGTTCTTAAACTTGCATCAGCCTGTCACCAGATACAATTTTCGTTCTACTTTTGCGCTTCAGAACTTCAAATTTTAGTGTTTTTAATGTAATTTTAGTTGCAGGTGGGTATGCAAAACCATCTTAATTGCTTAAATCTTGTTTCAGTAATTTAATGTCGTTTTCAGCAAGTGATAGTAGGAAATAATAAATCAAAACTATGAAAAGGTGAAGGCTCATCAGGGTCTTCAAGAAGCCCTCAATAGCACTGCGTTAGTCGTCCGATTTTGATGACGTTGCTCTTGTAATAGGATATTGTTCAGGCTGAGTGAAGATATCTCTCTCTGGTTGTAAAGTGACAGCAACAGTTTCATTCACATAATGAGCAAGTTTTATACAGCTGACTGCGTGTGTCCTTACAACCAAAACAAATTGCGTAAATTTTAAGCCTGAGGGTGCCATGACCTGACCAGAGAAATCGTAGTAACCGATCTGCCAATACCTGGGGGAGAATCTCAAAAAATCGTTGCAATCCAAAGATTGCCTAGCCCATTCCCTTTCCTCCAGCACGTTTGTCTTGTCTTGTGCTGGTCTTTGACAGAGTTAATGTTGAAGCACTGACTGTTTAAAAACTTAGCAACAAACCAGTAAATGTTTCCTTATTGCTGTGGAAAGCCTGTTGTGTTGTGAAGTCACGCTGTGAAAACCAATTACTGATTAACTTTACTTTGTTGTTTATTTTGTCCGTCATAGTGGTGATGTAAAGTATCAGCTTTTTTCCTCAGGCGCAGATATAAACTGTCAAGCCAAGGACAGAGCCACTCCCCTGCTGATTGCTGCGCAGGAGGGCCACGCCGAATGTGTGGAACTGCTGTTATCGAAAGGGGCAGATCCAAACCTCTACTGCAACGAGGACAACTGGCAGTTACCTATTCACGCAGCGGCTGAAATGGGCCATAAGAAGTAGGTGATTAAAAAGACATTCGGGCAAAAGATTCTGGTAATAAAATCCTAATTGACAAAGAGGATATTCAGCTCTAAAAGAGAGTTCTCAAGCTGATTTGTAGTTTAGCGTTTCTGATTGTTTTCTTGTTTTAAATGTCTGTTAGTAGTCCCAGTAAAGTGAACAACCACTTTGAATTCAGCATCTAATCTGGGTCTGATCGGCATCCTAATGGGTTTAGAGAGGTTTCCACAGTGCTGAATCAGATACCAATTCACTCAGTAGCCATATTACTTTTACATTTTAAAATATAAATAACAATAGCATATGCTTTATACATGAATTGAGCAGCTCTTAATTGGAATTATAGTCCTGACTGTTAAGTAGCAGAAGTAATGATATGCAAATAATGAATTAGCTGAACCAGCCAGAAAATCAAAGCCACCAAACAGTTCCTTTAATCCTTCCAGAAGTGCATTTCTAGCTTTGCCCAATCCCAATGGTATAACTCGCTTTCATAGCAGAAAACCCAGAGTGGAAGGAAGTTCCCAGAGTAGCAGGCCATTTGTGGAGAGGCATCTCCCAGGAACCCCATGACGTGCACATGTGTGACAGCATTTAAAATCGGATATGTTAATGATGATGCTAACTGCAAAATTGTTAGTAGATGCTTGATCTTAACCCCTAGCAAAAGGAGGTCATCAGCCGAGTTGTCGTTAAAGTTTGTGCGTCACCTTGATGCCTCTTTTCAAACCGAGGAGGAGGGCAGACTGGAGTAGATGCTGAGGAAGCTGGGTTTTGTTCATTTTCTCAGAAACGGAAGATGGGTTAGCAAAGTTGTCAGTACTAGAAATGTCTTTAAATCAAACGCTGCCTTCGTAGCTTTTGCAGCAATATGTAACTGGCGACCTCTGAGCAACGCCAGCAAGTTCCAGCAGCAAAGGAATCTGTGTTTATCACTAATCCTTGTTGGCTGGAAAGGATGTGGACCAGAGGTGTGAGCTATGAAACAGAATGACTTTTCTGTTTCAGTATCTCGGTGAGTGTTGTTGAACAGAACTAAGTATTAATTCTATTTGCAAGTCACATTTTCAGTTTGCTTCCAGACTTCTGTGAAGTCTGGATTTAATGTGCAGAGGTACTCTATTGCTGTAAAAAGGATTGTTGGATAATAGGAAATATCTGTCTCTGATTCACATTAAAATATTTATTGCCAGCCTAAATCCATGCCAAAGCACAACATTTGTTACGGGTCTGTATATGAAGTGATAAAGGTTGTTCTTTATGCAAACTCAACAGTGAAAAAACAGGAAGGATTTTCTTCTTAAGTTGTAATGACCATATGAAAAATGACCACACATTTAAAATTAATTATTGCAAAAGATCACAAAATAAATAGTGCTTTCAAATACTTGCAGGATACTGGAGTTGCTAATACCAGTTACCGATCGGATTTGTGACAAAGGCAAAGGCAAAGTGAGCCCGGTGTATTCAGCAGTATATGGTGGTAATAAAGAATGTTTGGAAATGTTACTTAAAGAAGGCTACAGTCCAGATGCTCAAGAGTGCCTTAACTTCGACTGCAGTTCACCCATGTGTATGGTCTTCCAAAAAGAGTAAGTAGTCCTCTTATATTTTGAAGCTATTCATAATTATGTTGGCCTTTATTTAAGTTTTCTTAAACGTGCGGTTTTCTGCCCTCCTTCCTCAATTCTTGAGCTGCTGGAGTTAAACTCTAAGTATCCGAATGGTGCGTGGGGTTTGGATTGCGTGCACGAGCTGAAGAACCTTGCTGAAAGCCCCGAGGGGAAGCTCGGCTCTTTGAAGAAGAGTCTTGTAGAACATAATTGCAGTTTTCGTGCTTTCAGGAGGCCTTATCAACACGTCTCTGTCTCCGGGGAACGTGACTCGATGCTGTAATTGGATCAAAAGGACTCTTGAGTAGCCAGATTCTTTTCAGTAAGGATGAGTTATTGGAAAATAGCGTTTTCTTTTTCTGTAGGCCAGTCTCGTGCATAAGACAAGCAGAATTAATCAGCTCAACACTCTAGCTGTAAGGAGGACTGGGCAACTGAATGATGTATTCTTTTAGATCATGACCCATTTCTTTTTATGCCTGGTGAATGATGTGCACCCCTGGTATTCAGCAGGAAATAACCCAATGCTTACTTCATAATGCAAAGGCTATAATTTTGGAGGAAAAATAATAAGGTATAAAAGCCTTACTCCTAAGCGTGTGTGTATATATATATATATATGGTATGTCAATGAGGTGCTCTTCATGTCCTTATTGTTGATTTTCTTTTTTTTCCTTCCCTTTAGTGCAGAAGTTTCTTCTTCCTTTTTCTGTGGGAAATTAATTTGTGGAGGTAGTGGGCTATTACTATAAAAGATCTAGATGTTGCTGGCCCCAAGCTTGCCTTGTGCTCCTCCCAAACTAATTTAATATATAAAATAACCTTCAAAAGGTTATTTTATATATTGTTATAATTTTATATATTGTTATAATTTTATATATTGTTATAACTTTATATATTGTAATATATATATTGTAGAAACAATATAAATTTTTTATAATTTTATAATATATAATATATAAATTTATAATATATATTGTTATAATTTTATATATTGTTATAATTAATATAGACCAGCTCAAATCAAGGTAGAGAATCAAATCTTGGTCACCTCTTGGCAGCTTTGAGCTTTGCATAGAGCTGTAACGTCATTGTGCTTCACGTTTTAATTGAGGCTTGAGAGCAGTTACCTGATACTGCTTTATGCTTTGGAACAACGGAGAATTTCATGTGGTAGAGAATACATTTGAAAACTTTTTTTTTGTCTTTAGCTGATTGCTGTCTATCATTTAATATTTTGCCAGAATTCTAGTTAGTTCACCCTTTGTAGACACTTCTCCTTGGGAATATTAATGTGAAGTAATATTGTGTGGCTAGTGTGCTGCATTAAGGAAAATATCTTCAATGAAGGCTTTTAAATCTTCTTAAACTCAGATTCTAACAGAATATTTCATGTACATGAATCAAAATATACTGCTTATGTGCTGCCATTTAAATTAATGAGGTTTTGGTAGTAGTGAATTTAGTTCACGCCCCTTAAAAAGCAGTTTATCCGGCAGATGCAAAAACATAGCTTTTGGGGCTAGCTTTCATTTGGAAGTCATGATTTCAGTTTCTCCTTCTTGCCTCTTGTCTTCCACATGGGACCTGCTCTGATTTCCTTTATTTAAGGAAGAAAAATCAAAATATGCAATATTTTAACAGTCCTTAGATTCCAGAAGTGTGTCACCTGCAAGCGTTTTTAGCCAAAATACTGACATTTAGAGGATGTGCCTCGGTGCCCTGAATTTTATAAACAGCTGAGGCTTGTACACAGATGCGTAGAGGCTATCTGAGAAATTATTTTTTACAAGAAAGCTTGTTGTAATTAATATAGACCAATCATGGTCTTGAGGTGATGTACTTTTTTTCCCCCCTGGATAAAGCTGTTGAAAGAATTAACTTTGCTGGGATATTCTTTGCTGAATATGCTTGAATATATGTGTTTGTAAAGTGTGTACTAGCTGCATGCTATTAATTAATAGGATCGCACATTCTTCCAGTTGGCTTAGGAAAATCTTTAAAAACTTTACCAGATATATGCCATCAATCTACAGTGCCATAATTGTAATAAATAACTTGCCAGTCATTCATGATGTTCCTGAAGTGAAAATACGACAGTAATATTCTGATCGAGTTTATCCTACTTGAACTAAGAAGGCTTATTTCAAGGAGGGAAATCAAGGACAGAATTATTATTTTTGTTGTTGTTGCTAGTGAAAGGACATCCCAGCGACTGTGCCTGCGAAGCAGCGCCTAGGGTTTGTTAGAGTTGTCTTTGAAAATCTTTGGACACCGTTTTCCCCCTTCTGTCCTATCCTTAGTATGTAATAAATAGTTTAGGAAGGGATGCAGACCAGATAACTACTAAAATGTGCTGTAAATGAGGCAGGTAACATATATCACCGCTTCCAAGAAGTAATGTGCAATCTAATTACTAACTAATAAACAACACGCTAATTACCAGTCATAATCTCATTCGTTATCATATTACCATATTATAATTGATAATGATAAACTGATTTTTACTGAAAACATTTTAAAATGTTTACAATAGTTCAGTGGGTTGCAGAGCTTCCTGCAAACACAGCTGGTTATAAATTAAACCCTTAACGAGTTTGAACCTTGGGCTGGTCCCTGAGTTCTGGGGGGCAATCATTTGATATTTTCACATACTTGCCCGCCTATCACATACGGCGTATTTTTAAGGTGAAACCTCGCCACGCGGGCACTTCCAGGAAGCACGTGGTGGATCGGCGGTGCGGCGATGCCTCCGGGTCACGGACACCAGTAGTGGATGACTTTGGGCAGTTTCTATGGGCGATCAAAAGGCGTGCTCTGAAGGGCGGGAAGCTGGTTGGAGCCATAGGCTTTTCAGGACAAAAAGAACAAATGAGTCAAATGTAGGGACTGGGGTCTCCTGAAGGAATTCTACATTTTAAACCGATGCTTTCCAGAAAGAACTGCAGTCGGAATGGCGTGCTGGGTTTTTCTTTGGTTTGGGGGGATTTTTGGTAGAAGAAATTTGCTTTCTCGGATGTAAAAAGTGAAATGGTAGATGCTTTCTGGGGAAGAACTAACAGGATGCTTCTTCCTTGTGTGCTGTTCACAGGTTTTTTTATTTCACTGATATTTTCCTGAAATACGGGATCACCTTACTCGGGATTAATTTGGGATATTGCCTGTTCCATGAAAAGTTTACTTTGTTTCAACGCTTCTTGAAGCTGGGCTGTTTGCTGCCTTCTGGGGACCAATTATCGGAGTTCATAAATTACACAATTAAAGCGCATGAGGAGTACAAGGAATGGCTGCCTTATCTGCTCTTGGCTGGTTTTAATCCAGTGAATTTAATGTGCAGACTCTGGTAAGCAGATAATGTTATCTTGTTTACTTAAATATTGTAGGCTAATCCGCAGAGCTGTTGCCAATGTTATTTAACGTGTGCTTTCAGAGGACAGTACTTGATAATCGGTTGCCGTGATCAGGAATGGTGAGGGTTAGGGAGAGTCTGAAATAAAACATGGACGGGTGATGGCTGGATTCAGTAAAACAAATTTCTTTTAGGAAGAAAGCCAGAATGGAGATTGCTTTATCACTACCCTGGAGAAAGGCATCGTTTCGCAATTTTTATATCAAACATCTCTTATTAGCCCCCAAATTTAATTGCAAATTGCGTGTGTATGTATGGTACAGTAATGGTACGAAGGATTTCAAATCCTGAGAAAGACGTCAGGAGGGATGGGAAACAAAGGTAAGGTGAAGCTGGGCCAAGGCTAGGAGGAGAGGAAACGCATGCAGTTAGCGATTGTGTTATGCAAAATAATGTGGCAAAAACTCCAGTCTGGGGCGGTTTTTGTTTGGTTGGTTTTTAATTCTTTCGCATACAAATAACTGCGTGGTGATGTTTTCTATTTAATAAGGCATACAGAATTAAGCTTATATTTAAAATTATGAAGCGTTTGTGTTTTCTTCTGTTTTTTTTTTTTTCTTGTGCGTGAAGATGACGCTTAGACTTTACTACCGTATGTGTCAGCCGTTCGCAACATAATGCGAGTTGTATAAACTCATTACATGCATTACTTAACTGTATGAAAGGAGTAGGATCTTAAGATTTACTTAAATATTGATTTATATTTTAGATACAGTTAAGATATTATTGGTAGTTTTAAATGCATTCGTTAATGATTACCAGAATCTCACTAAGTCATAAGCATCAATGGCCTTCTGAACGGTAATTAGAGAAGCATATGTAAAGCACAGTATATCTGTGCTTCTGTAGATCATATTTATTCATAGAAGACTGAGTGATTGGAAAAGTAAACAGACTACAAGATTGCAGTTCAGCGAGTGAACAAATCTCACTGTCCATGTATACCATAGATGATGCTTTTTCATATTTTCTTACATAATTCACAAATACTTTTATACCAATTACTTCCTTTGTTTAAATATCCACTTTTAAAAATAATACTTATCACATCATAATCTACAAAACTAATGTTTTTATGAGTTTAACTTCAATATTAATTGTTCCATCCTGGAAGATAACAGGAGGATCCTAGACAGCAAATGACATTTATGCATACGGTTCATTAACTGTCTCTGGCTCCTTGTGCAAAACAACTGTATAATCAAGCATAAACCGGTCAGTCTAGAGCACTGACAATTTTAATTACCAGTGGGAAGAGGAAAATCGCCATTCTCTTAAAGAAAGCGAGGCAAATCTCTCTCCTGTATGGTTTTTGGTAAATGTATGAAAGTCCAGTCAAATAGGAAAAATGAAATAATAAAAACTAGAAAGGACATAAAATCATTTTGACATGAATCTCTTGTAAAAAGCAAGTGTATCAAAAATGCGTAGTCTGGTATTTTTGTGCGTTTAGAGCATTTAGATTTCCGTTCAGATGAAAATTCAGGATTGTATACATCTAGCCGAGAAGCTGTCCTGTGGAACTGCACGGCTCTTCGTCATGTGTCGTACTAAAGCAGTTGGTTTACCTGCTGTTAAACCTCCTTGTACGCTTTGTTCAGTTAAGCTATTGTTAAGAGTACTTCACACCTGCTGAAGATTTGAAATGTAAATCATACTCATTTCTGAATACATGCAACTGCAATCTCTGGTAGAAGGAGAGTTTGAAACACCTGCAAATTTTGAGGGTTTTTTGTTTTGTTTTAATAAATAAGTAGCTAAGTATATGCGCATTTTTCCCCAAAAAGCGATGGTAATGCTTATAATGCTCTGGTGTCTTGACCCCTTATTAAAATTGAGGTGGAAATGGAATAAGAAATTAGCGCAGAGGAGAATGCGGCCTATTACTGAGGCATTTAAATTTCAGAGCAGATATTTTTCTCTTACAGTCCAACTTCCTTTTGAAAAGAAATGGAGGAAGGTAAAATTACATTAGTAAAGGCTTCTGCTGTCAAAATTACTTTGGATTTCTCTCTAATGGTTTTCTGTTTCTGGGCTTAGGATGTAGGGTGCTAAGGATTTGTTAGAAAACAGTAAAGCTTTCTATGCGTTGTTTCCAGTATTATATTTATGCGATTGTGTAAAATGATATTTTATGGGAGTCTTTGTTATGCAGGATTTTCTCTGTGAGCGAGAATGCCCTTAATTTCATCCTGGAGTTCACGAACTGGAAGAGACTTCCTCCAGCCGTAGAGCAAGACCTTTCAGACTACAAAGAGAAGTTCACCTGGACTCCCAAGAGCCATTTCGGTAAGCGATACAGTTAGGAAAAAAATAAAAAAGTCTCTGTCTAAGCCAGCTTCCAGGCTGTAAGTGGGAAGCAGCTCCGTGTGCTAACGCACGATGGCAAAGAAGGTTCAATACTCGATAGGCGTTGCTTGTCCAGAAACTGGGGAGCAGAAATAGCAGTTACCCTAAACAAACAAACAAGCAAAACGTATTTGAATGAATTTTACTCATTACGTTGTTCAATTCGTCGTTAGCACGTTTCAAGCAGGTGTTCTCAGTCTAGGCGATCTTGTCCACTTCAAATTAGTGCGTGTGCTATAAAATATGGGTAGTGACTGTAAATTAGTATGGCACCATTCTGAAATGATTTGTTCAGCCTCTTGGAAGAGTTAAGGGAAGATGCTCAACATTACTTGGTTATGTTTTCTAGACAATATCCCACTGCTTTTATGGTTTTTTAATTCAATTTGTATTTCCAATGAAGTGTCTATCCTGTTCTGTAAGCATTTGACAGTGATTAAAATAGGAACCATATAAATCATCATGCTAAATACCTACAAATCTAGCTGTTCATTGTCACTCCTGTAATCAAAATGTGTCAGGCAAAAAGATTCAGTAATCGATTGTCCAGGAAAACACTCCGGTGCTCACTGCATTCACCCGTCAGAAAAGCAGCTTTAACATACAGGTCATGCACTGTGACCTATGCATTACGTGACTGAAAAATTGTGCTCAGATGTCTTTTGTTAGTGACTCATTTCAAAGCAAATTCTTCTTTGGAAGAGTCTGTAATAATTTTAAAAATGTCTAAGTGATAATGTTATTAAATAATACTTCCTTTGGAATATTTTGAGCTAATTAGGATATCTTTTTGGAGTTAAAAAAAAGGTTTTATTTGGGGAAATTCAGATGAAGTTATTTCTTTGTTTCCTTTGCTATTAGTAAATGTATTTGTGTTGTAATAGCATCCAGTAACTAAAGCCAAAGAGAGAAAGCAGAGGGGAAAAAGCAGGGGAGAAAGTTTGAAAGCTTTCGCTTTTTCATTCTTCCAGCCAAGAGCAGGCAGGGCAAGCAGGCCAGCTGCTGTGCTGAGGGGCAGGCTTCCCCGCCTGAGAAATACCAAGCACTTGAACCGAGATAAGCTGGTCACGTGCGTGAGCAGAGGAAACTAAAAATGAAGGGTTTGTGCGGAAAAGTTCAAGAACTGCTGTTCACACCTCCCGCTGGAGGCTTGCAAAATGTACGGTCCCGTGGAGTTACACGCCTGCTCTACTTACCCTTCAATACTGAAATACAGAAAAGATTGCAGTCAATATTACAGATTCCTTGTGAATAAAATAAATGGAGAAGCCACTCCAGGAGAGTCTGGAGGCACTAGAGTTCTGTATCAGGATAAGTTGATCTATAATGTGAAAGTTTGTGTTTGAGCGAATGCACATTTACAGCACCGTTTGCGTCTCTTTTGGCACGGTGGTTGTCCTAAGTCAAGTTATTTAGCAACCCGTTAGAACATTTGGCATCATATGCCAACTGAGTCATGCTATCATTTAATACTCATCCTAAAAGTGTTTTCCCTTGTGTTATTTTGTTGCTGGGTTTACTTCTAGACTTAATTTTTCATTTCTTGTAAGGTGGCATGAGTGTCTCTCTCCCCAGGCAGGTAGCTGTTCTAGGCTGGGTAGATGAAACTTTCTGATTAAGGATAAAATGATTCTTTGACACATTGTTTCGAGAAGTTTAAGGTAACTTTTCTAGCTCCTGTAGGGAAATTCCGAAAATGCTGATTCTAGCAGGCAACAGCCCTTCACTACCGAGAACTCTGCCTCGTTATCTGCCAGAGACTGGGGTGTTCCGATGGGATCCAGCTAAACCAGGTAACTGTAGGCAGGCGATGTAATGCCGTGGTGTCCTGTTGGGTGTTTGACTTGGGTTTTAATTTTTCAGCCTTCATTCCTTCCCTGTCTCATCTTTGTCGTCTTGAGATCCGGTCCATTTTAACGAGTGAACGCCTACGATCAGACCGGTTTATCCGGGAATTGCCATTGCCAGCTTGTCTCCAGGACTACCTTCTCTACTTGGATGTACTGCGAGTCAACGCTATCCCAGAAGCGGAGGATTACCTGGGGCAGAGAGAGGAGGGAGCTCCCTCTACCAGTCGCTCCAGCGCTGAAGATGCAGAGAGGAGGGACGCCTGTGTTAGGTGACGGCGCTGCCAGTGACTGAACTCTGCGGCTGCAGATTTTGTAATGGCAATTAGCAGACACTGGAGAAGAACTACTGTAAATAACTGTAGTAATAAGTCTTTCCATGCTGTAGTTTTATACTATATCTAGAAGTTTGTTAGTTCTGTGATTCACTTGTTTAAAAAGTCTGTTGTAGCTTTCTAAGTCTGTGAACATTTTCTGGTTTTTGAAAGGAAATTTTTAACTCTTACAGAGTAAAATTACCTTGTTCAATGAACATAGCTTACATAGTGGTCGAAATCTATTTGGTCGGACGTTGTTAACAGACACTTTATTCTAAGTACTGCGTATACCAAATGAAATTATCCGAAAGTCAAGGAACACAATATTCTATTATTGTGATGAATTTTTGTGTTGGGGAGTGATCTAGCTGAACCAGAGACAGGAAAATAATATAAGAAAGCAATTTTTTTGCTGAAGGAAGAGTGATTTTTTTTTTTTTTTTTTTTTTTTTTTTTTTCCCTTCCCCTTTCCTTGGTCATCTACATTTGGCAGAAAGTTGGAGTGGGAGGCTGGCTCGGAGCCTGCACCCAGTCCCTCCCCTTGCGTAGCCCATGGGCAAGGCACGAAATGTCCCCGCAAGCACACCGACGCGACACCGCCGTACAAAAATCCCTCCTTCAATGAAGTGAAAAAGCAACCGCCGTCCCCACAGGGTGGGTGACGTGACAGGGACACCTCGGTGGAAGACAGCTGCATCCCTCGTGCTGGGAAAGCCCTCGTCCTGCAGAGGCGAAGCCAGCGCTGCCGGGCTCACCGGTAGTAGATGCTGAAGGCGTGGAGGATGTACAGGAAGGTCGTGATGAAGGCGAAGAACTGCACGAGAAGAAGAGCAAAAGCTGGGGTCAGCTGGGAGAGTCTTCACCCCATCTCTTCTCGGTGCTCTCAGCCTGGGGAAACATCCCAGCCTCGAAGAAGAGGCAGAGCCCCCCACGTTTCCCAGGAGGCAGCCACGCCAGGCTGTCCACGAGCTGCTGGACCCTGAGAAGCCCACCCTGCCTGCACGACCCAACAGAGACGAGGAGCTGAAGCTCTGACAAGTGTGACACTGCTGGGCTCGGGATGGCTGTGCTGTGGCTTTAATATTTGCTTTTGCATCTCCCCAAGGGGAATTGCGGGTGCTCCGGCCTGCCTGGGGTTTTCTGGACTGACTCACCGATGCGGCGCTGTTGAGCTGGTAGTAAAGCGGCATCCTTGGGCGAAACTCAGAGGTGATGGTCGCGTTGGCTTGCAAGACAGCAGCGCTCATGTACAGAATGGCCGTGGCGCCGTGGTACAAACTGTCCTGCAAAACAAGGGAGCGGCGAGGATCAAAGCCTGCCCGGGACTGTCCTTCTCTGATGTGCCCTGAGGACGAGGTCCATCCTCTGCACGTGTGAGTGCTCGAACAGGACAGGCACAGCCAGACGGGAGCTGGGACCAAACCCTCGTACCGTGCCGAACCCTCCCCTGTGCCCAGGCAGCACCCAGGGCATAGCCCAGCTTCCCTCAGCATTTCCAGTCAAGGCAAAAGGAGGAAAAAGGGGCTGGTTGGTTGCCAAAGGGCCAGCAACTGGCTGGCTAACCTGTCGTCAGCCACGGTAGTCTTGCGCCCACACTGCTGCCGCCAAGATCTGCCGCTGCCCTAGCCCCTCCTTACCAGCACTCTCCAGTTCTCGCTGTTTTTGTGAAAGCCGAAGAGGTAGCTTAAGAGGAGCAGCAGGGAGATGAGCCAGGAGCTGAGGGACACGTACATCACCCATCCCTGCAGCAGCGGCAAGGAGACGGAGGTAGCAGCGACGAGGATCCACACCCAGGTCCCGCAGAGCTGCCGGGGACAAACGTAGGCGCCTCCAATGAGCACGGGATGGGGAAAGCCCCTTCTCCTCCCCGAGTCCCCCCTCGCCTCCCTCCCGGGCCGGCCCCAGCAGCCGTGGGAAGCCCTGCATCTTCGGGCAGCGCGGACGAGCATCCCGGCACAACAGCGGCACCGCAGCCTGGCACGAGCGTCCCTGAACGCTCTTGGGAAATACTTCAAAAAGTTTCTTACAAAAGGTTTGCTGCAGTGTTTGACGCAAGGAACACAAGGAAACATCCCACCCCGAGGGCTTTGGCAGAGAAGCCAGAAAATATGCTTTTATCTGGGAAAGGCGGATGGCCACATCGGCCCAGCCCTGCCTGCTCGTTAAATCTCCTGGGCTTGAAATCACGGCAGGAGGAAGTCTCCTCCTGACTCCACGCACCAGCCCAGAGTGAGTCGCTTGCTCCGGATCCACCTAAATATTTACCGTGCACAAATAGCACGCAGGGTTAGCTGGATAGGCTCACGCTGCCCTGTGCCGCTCCAGCTCCGGCGGATGAAACTCCCCCAGATTTGCAGCGGGGAGCTGAGCCTGTCGGCACGGGCGGCTCACGGCAAAGCCCAGCCGCAGCGATTGTGCCCGTGGAGCGTGGGTGGTGTGCGTCGCCAGCGCTGTCTCATGTGTCAAAGTACAGCAGCCGTTATCTCGGCCAGTCCCACCGGATGCCCTCTGGACCCAGGAGCAATCGAAAGATTCATGGAATGTCACAGGTTACAAGATACCCAACTGCCTTCAAGCCCTTGGAAAGACTTAATACAGAGAACAAAATTCCCTTGATTTTTCAAGCAATTTCTCTGCGATAACTAAAGCTGCTTCTGCCCCGGAGGCACTGGCAGCTCTTCAGCCTCTCCCAGCCCCACGGCAGCCGGCAACCCTTGCACAGGCTCTGGGATGGAGGTGGAGCGTATCTTGTCCTCAAGCTGTTCCAAAAAAAACACATCACGAAGACCACCTTTGTGCATTCGGTATAAACTAAAAGAAAAGACGCTATTTCCCACTAACACTGTCTTCAGGATCGTTTCGGGGGCTGCTCCCTGATTAATGGGGTGCTGTAACGCAGCAAAGCTCGGCATACTCACTATCTCCGGTAGGATGAAGGCGTAGGGGATGGTTTTGAAGACGGCGGGTCCGGAGGGCACGGTGGGCTGCGTGGAGGCCCCAGGGGGACACGCCGAGTCCATCTCCTCTCAGCTGATGCCACCACCGCTCGGGCTCGGCTCCGCTTACACTTGCCTGTGCCGCACCGCTCCCCTGCGCGGTTTTAAGAGACACACCCGCAGGGACGTAATCACAGAAACCAGCCCAGGCTGGCACCACGCTGCTTCCTCCAGCTGAAGGAGCCCTCAGCAGCCCTCCGGTTATTGCGGCTGGCTCCACACGCCCCGCTGCCAACACTGGGACGGGAGAGCAACGGGACCCCGGCCCCGCCACACAATCAGTTCAAGGTCTCGAACGAGAGGGGAAAGAAGAAAAAATCCTACACCACGCTGGGGCAGGAACGTTTCCTGCAATGGATTTTTGTCCTTGGCACACTTTCAAGCCTGAAATATTTTCACTTCCGCTGTTGTTGCCTCCTCCCCTTTCTGTTCAGGTTTCTGCTCCCTGGTCACATCAGACTCGCCCACACCCGCCGGGCACATCCAGCCTTTGAAAACTGGCAGCCAAACTTTTTTTTTTTTACAGACAACTCAACACACTGGTAAAAGACAGGAGGGTTTGCCCGCCTGCTCCTAAGTGTCCAGAAAGGTCTGAAGGACAGCTCCCGGGACAGCTTGGATTTCTACCTCCTGGCAGATGCGCTTTGGATTTGACAAGCACACGCTGTTTTTTTCCGGAGAACTCTGCCTCACGCCATAACTCAGCAATAACTGGTGGGATGGAAGGCTGAAGGTGGCATCTCTGCCTTGTGGCCTAGTGAAGTCATTCTGTCCCCTCTAACTCGGGCACCACTCTGCAGCAGGAGGAGGAGGATATCCTAGTAAGATATTATATCTCTCTGTTAGGAGAGCCAAGTGATGCCTGAGGAATTTGGCTTCTATGCCAGACTCTTGCGCAATACAGAGCAAAGATGAAATCCGTGACGTTTCTTATTGTCCGAGCCCCTCCTAGGCCAGGGGGGAAGTGCTTTGTGGCATTTCTGGAGGCTCCAGTTTACAAATGCGGTTGGTGGGAGCTGGCTTTGGGCTCCATGCAGTGTGCTGTGGTCTTTGGAAGATCTTGCTTTAAAATGTTTCACACCAGACAAAACTACTGCCTGGCTCGGACTTAAATCCACACGTGACTCGGTGCCCACCTGCCTCGTCGGACACGGTGGTAACGTACCCATCGCTAGGCAGAAAGCATCCGGAGACGCCAGCCCAAAAGAGGAATCAGATTAATAACTTCCCACTGGGAGCGAGCAGCATGTACGGCCTGTGGTTACAAACCGCTCAGGGAAAAGAAGCCTTCCAGGTCCTGCTCCACCTGGGGAATACCCGCAGCTCGTTAGCCTGCCCTCGAAAGTCAGCACAGAGGGAGCCACCGTACGGCACGGCCGGGCGCAGGGGAAACACAGCGTGCCCTGAGTTTTCGCCAGCTTTTATTTGTATTAGGTGGGTCAAAGAGATTTCTGTGAATAACCCACCTTTTCCTGAGTGGGAAGGAAAAACAGTAAAACAGTCTAAATGCAGAGCGACCTGCTATCCGCTGATTGGACAAGAGATGATTTTTTTTTTTTCCTAACCTGCCTGACCTTGCTCAGCAGCATTCTTGAAGATCATTGCTATTTTCCTTGCCTGTTACCAGTCTGCTGGGGTACTGCGACAAAGAGTCCTTTGTTCACCCTGATTGAAACAAAGCTGGAAATTAATTGGAAGTTGCACGAGAGGAGAAAAGCGCTGCCTCAGCATTTGCTCAGCTTAGGCAAAATGCGACACTCGACATGGCTACGACAGGCAGATGTAGCAACAGCCAACCACAGCCTTGTCCAACACTGCGAAGTCAAAAATTTAAAATATAACTTCCATTAGTTACACTGATAAAATAATTTTAGTCTCCCTCAAAACGTTAGTGCAAAACATGTTAAAATATTCATTACAATTCAGATAGTACGCAGTTTCTCCTTGGTAAGAATTTATTTATATCGTTACCCCATTCTTACATAGCCTGAATTGCTCTTCTATAATCCATTCATACTCCCAGATTGTTTTTCCTCACTTCTCCTAAGAAATCGTAAGCCAGCTCTGAGATATCAAAGGGTTTGTGAGTGTTTTCTGACGACAGCAGATACTGAAGTGCACCATCGTTCTCTCGGCTCTTTTTCAAAAAGTCAGCAATCGCCTTCCAGCGAGATGCTTCGGACTCTTCCTCAGCCCACTTGTAGTCAGGGAGGAAAGTGGACTGGAGGAGAGGGAAGACAGAGTCGTGGTACACCAGGACAAACACAGACTTCAGAAATTCTTGATCTCTCTGCAAAGAAGAATATTTGAGAATAACTTCAGTGCAAATACATGGTGTTGCCGAGCGCTTCTACAGAAGTATTGTGCACAGAAAAAAAAACAGACAAGAAAACATGCAACTAACCCCCAGTTCCCAGGATAACAACGGGAAGAGATTTGACCTTCCTAAACAGACATCAGTTATCTCGGATGAGCCTCAAACTCACCACCAAGAACTACGCTATATAAACTACAGATCAACAGACCTGCTCTCCAAACCACCTACTTTTCCAGATGACATGTGCAGCCAAACCCTGCCAGCGTTACCACAAAACGGCAATCTGCACAACGGTCGCCGAGAGCCCTTTGCTCATGGGGTATCTGTATTTCTTCCTACAAACACCCGCGTGTGGCAGCTGTTCCCCGCAGCCTCTGCAGGTACCGACTGGGACTGCCGTGGCCACCGGGGAAGTGCCGCATCCTCCTCGCCTTGGAAGCCCAAACTCCACTCCTTTCTGTACTGCTTTAGGTGGAGAGTTGCAACAATCCCACGCTCCTCGCAGCACGTGGCTCTGAGCAGGAGGCAAGGCCACGCTGTAAGTACTGCTACTTCACGCTTTGACAGGACATTCTCCGTGTGGTGAGAATGATGCCCTCTCCTGTAGAGACCACTTTGCAAACCCCAGAGATGAAGAATCAGCCTGGCCGATTATCAAACGCTAAAAGATGCCGACCACTTTAACTCGATGAGATTTGTGTGCCTTGTCTTCCACACGCACACTAGAAAACCCGCTTCGTGCAAGAAGGACGCAGAGAGCGCTGCCTCCTGGAAAACTCGCTGACCACCGAGACTCTTCCAGAAGTGTTCCAGAAACGTGAGCGCTGCGACTGGCATTGAGCAGTTCACGTCTCGGCAGGCGATTAGCAGCTGAGTGTCATATAACCATGCAAGAAGGAGTAAGAATTCGCCAGGCAGCAATCCTACCATGGGAGTGGCACATGACAAATCAGGTAAAACTGGATGGTTCTGGGATACCGAGGAGTTACTAATTCTTTGAGCAGATCAGCTTTCATTTTGGATGAATGGCCTTGAAAAAGCGATTCTGACTCGAGCATTTTGCTTTGTTTGCGTAAATGGGGAGATCTCCTTGCGTATCTATTCAGCAGCACGCACGATGAATGAAATATCCTGCTGCTGCTCCCAAGTGAGGTGTCTTGGATCAAGAGCCACTGCCTTTCTCATTCAGTTACCTACAGCTTCTCTCTGTCCAGAGGAGGTAGGACAAGGTACGGGTAAGCCTGGGGACATGGCCAATTCAGTTCTTCTCCGGCTGTCTGCATGCCAGAATGGGAGACTACAACTGTCTGACGTAGGGAGATTTGCAGAATTTGGGGGCCTTTTTCCAGGCAGACTGTGGGAAGACTGGAGCTCAGAGGTTGGAGGAAGAAAGATTATTCTGTGGACATGCACAGCCCCTTTTGGACCAGTGGAAAGCTTTTACCAGTCGAATATTGGAAGCACATCACGAAAGGGAGCCACGCTTTGGGTATGAACCGATCATAGCTTCCCACTAACCACCATACACACACACTGAGACAAAAAGTTACAAGTTAATTCCATATTCCTCCTAGTTTACTGTTATAAATATGGGTAAGAAATGTTAAGAGCTGCATTTAGCATATCTACATTTTCTAAATAAATGTATGGCGAGAGGAAAAGTTAACTACCAATAACACTGACAGAAAGCTTCTAGTTCAAATTAGATTTAATATATGTCAAAGAAAAACCTGTAATTTATTACCTTCTCAGATCTCTTCAACGTTCTTTCTCTATCTGCCCAAGCGCTCTAAAATGAAATGTAAAATCAGCCTATGGAGATCTAAAGCAATTCCATTTTTAGCTGCAAAAATCTCTCTCTCTGCAGTCCCACAGTAGTTTAAGCTCCTGTTGCAGTCCCACTTTCCTCGCACTCCCCATTCCTCCCTTGGGCCAGTTTAGTTGATTTAAGCAAACAGCCACTCCACCAAATTTTACAGATGCGAGGGTTTGGAGATTTGAAACTTTCGGAGCCATATAAATGAAATCAAGGGGATCCACTTTTCAGAAAAATCAGTCGCAAGCAAGGCTGATTTTTTTCCACCCTACAAACATGCAGAAATACAGCCTAAGCCCAGAGGCTGACAGCTTGTAACGGTGGCGTCCTTCGGGCAGAAATAGCTCGGCTGCTGTTGGCTGGTCCTCGGACACCTGTGAGGGACCGCAGCGTCAATGCGGTGAGCCCTCTCCCGTCACTGCCAGCCAGAAGCTCCTACCTGTCACAAAGCAGCACTGTCCTAGAAGCCAGACAAACATTCAGGCAGCTAATCCACCTGAGCACTCTCTTGCTGTGGCTAGCAGTGCTCAAACTAGCCCATTTATGTCTTTGCATCCCTTCTGAACGTATCCAAGTGTTCTCTTGCAATTTTGAAGGCACTAAGACACAAGAGATCTGCATGTACTTGAAATGATTGTAACTTTTCTGCTGTTTTGCTTTTCCATTTATCTTTTCACAGGATAAAAAAAAGCTGAAATTTTGCAAACTATCTGGACACCCTGACACATCAGCTGTAATTGAATGCTACGTAGATAACGTACCCGAAGTGCATCCATCAGGTCTGGCTGATCCATGAGTTGAGGGAAAGTTGCTAAAATAGGATTACAGATTAATTCTGAAACAGAAAAGAAACACGTGCAAGGCTATGGAAGAAACGGGATGGTTTTCAAGGTATCAGCACATCAAGGTATTCAACATATCCCCTCCCCTCAGAATATTTCAAAGGGGAAATTAGCTGTAATAGTGCTGCAGAGCAGCAGGGAAAGTAGAAAAGCTAACAACCGCATTCTGTGACTGTCGCAAACTCTCAGTGGCTGACAGACAGTTAACCTGCGAGAGGAGAGACCACAAAACATGATTGCTGGTTCCTTAGGAGAAGCCAGCAAGCAGGAGACGTTACTGATTTAACCTAGGGGTAGATTGAGGTGTTCTTCCTCATTTCTGCACCTGTCTTTTTGATAAACAGCTGAAATTGTGCTGCTCAATTTGGATGTTATGAATAAACACACCTTCGTTCTACCTTAACCTGGCTGGTGGTGTGTGCGATTTTAAGGTAAGCGGGTAACAAGTGGCATAGCCAGTGTACCAAAGGGGGCCTAGGGCTGCTGCGTGCCTTTCAGGTTAGCTGCCGGCAATAGCTGGGTCTCCTGTTGGAGCCGAGCAGGCCGGCTGCGCCGCAGGCAGGCAGGGCAGAGCAGAGCGGCCTCCCCGTGCCGGAATCAAAGCTCTCGAACAAAGCACAGCAAATCTTGAACCCCGGTGGTGCAGGGGTCCTGTCATTGTTTTAGTTAATGGGTTTGTGGATAAGATTCCAAGAGTGCTGCAAGTGACATGCAGAGGAATTTTGGTTGAAGTGTTTTCTTTCTCTTGTGGTTTTAAATATTTAATGTACATTTGTTTCTTCATGTTGAAGTTGATGGAAAGTTTAGTAAACATTAACCACTTCCTAATAACAAAACATTTCACCGAAGCAACCCAAACTAATTGCTTTTGTGAAATAAAACAGACGCTTTAAGTTGCCTATTTCTAAAGTGATAGTTGATTTTGAAATAAGAGAAACCCTCTTTTGTTATACCAGAAAAAAGTAGAAAATGCTACCAGAACAACTTCTGAAATGCTGGGGCGAAGCCTTTAAACCATTTCAACTGAAGTCTGAATCCCAATGGACACAATTTAACTCCAGGAGAGGTCATCGGCCTGATCTATTGTCCTACATTATAAAGATCAAATCAAGTAAGTATGGCAGTTCTCAACTGGCCTTTAAAAACCAAGCATTTTCAGTTTCTCTAGGATAAGTTTATTTAATAAAGCATTAATTTATTAAATGGTCTGACTTTCAGATACTGAAATCAGTATACTCAGAATGTATATTAAAGTATAAAAATATTGAAGTATATTAAAATATAAAGAAAATCAGGAAGGGAGTTAAGTTCTGAGCACCTTTCAAAGATGAACCTGTAATTCAGATGCCTAAGCATGGCTAAAGATTGTAAGTTAAACATGTTAGTAAGTGCACAAGCAGATTTATTTGCCGTAGGAGCAGATGATACATAATTCAGGCTGGAGAAGAGACAGGAGAAAACACAAGAAAAGCACTTTGTAGTACCAATATAAATTCACCTGTAGTACAGTTAAGAAATGTAATTTTTCCATATTTCAAATTGATTTTAAAATGGAGAAGACTATAAACTATTACAGTTCTGTCGAAGGAAAGATGTGGAAGGAGTAAGAGAGAGAACTGCACAATCAGAGCAAGACGCTGAGTTCTAAAACCAGAACTTTTCCACTGCTGTCTCTCCCTGCTGCATTAGCCAATAAGTAAATAATAATTGGGGGGGAAAAAAAAAGAGGGTGACTTAGCCTCAATGACAAAAACATCTGCCTAATCTCTTCCATAAGCTCACGTGAACACACATACACTAGAAATGAATGAGTAAACCTGTGTGCAATCTCTTGTTGCATGGGTGGTGAAAAGGAAACCTTTCTCTTACAAATACCTTTAATTATTTTTTTAGAAATAACCCTTTACCTATCCCGTGCAGGCTTTATTTTTTTTTTTTAAATGAGAATTTCACTGAAAGCACTTCATTCATACTTCTCAGAAAACAAAACTGTTCTTGTGGAGTCTGAACTGATGTCAAACAGGGCAACGCATTAGCTGAAATATTACTCGTTTGAAATACAAACACACCGAGCGGTGGTATTCGCAGCGAGAGGCTGTTCTCTTTTATCCACGGGGACAACAGCTTTCTGTTTGTCCACACAACACCTGCAGACTGGAAGTGAAAGCACTGAAATCTCTACGCAGGGAGCATGACTTCCTCACCCGGTGAGATGGTCGATGCCAGGGAACAAAACTCCCCAAGCAGCCTCTATCAGCGAGAGCTGCTCCTGCAGAGCCCTGCTTTATCTTTCAAAACGGAGGCTCTGGAGAGAGTCATTCTCTTTAGGAACCCGATCTTTCTCCAACACGTTTGCCATTACTGACCAATTCTTACCTGTGCTTTGCATGCTTATTCTGTCTCTCAGGAGTGCATCACCAAGTATTTGTCGATAAAATATCAAGAGATGGATGTAGCACATACTGCCAATTAACGTTTCTGGTAGCAAACTATTGGGAAAATAAAGAACGTGCAGTTGAGATTTTTATTCAGAACTGCTCCTACGAAGCATTGTTCACCAAAACTTGAGAGCAATCACAGTTTCACGGAGATTATTATTAGCTGATACTGGCATCTCCCTGACTCTGCCACAACTTTTGAAGGTGCACATTGAGACAGCCGTAACAGCCAGACTCTTGCTGTTGCAGTTTTCAATCTTATCTAAACTTAAAGACTTTTTGTTTGTTTTCAACAAAATAGCTCTAAGTGTCAAAGAGAGATTGAGTGCAATATGCAGGTGACGCGACCCTCGGATTTTTCCACAGCCAGTGTTCCAGGGAAGGGGGACGCTTTAGATCTCTGCAACCATTCTAGGCAATCTGAAATATTTGTTCATTTTATGGCAGCAGACACAAATACTTACTTCAGGATGTCTTTTGATTGCGCACTTAATGACCGCAGTTTCACTATAAGCACAGGCTGTTTCTTGAGTGTTATAAACTGATGAAAAACACCACTGCCTGCTAAAGAAAGGAATACCTGATACAATAATCGGTCATTTTGAAAGAACATTGAGAACTATATTACAAGAATGGACATTTAAATTTGGCAAGAGATGTTTTGCTAAAACTGTAATGGTTTAAGGATAGGCTAAAATCCAGGAGGAACTGACTCTGAAAAATATATCAACGTTTGGTCTAACGTATGCTATTGCTTCTCTCTAGGACAGTGGATTCATAACATGCGCAGAGTAACACGGAGGAGGTGTCCAAACCCAAAAGGTAAAGGCCTTCTATAGCTTGCAGCGCGCGTCACTGGCACATGGGTGTTATGACAGCTTCCAGAGGAAAGCCCAAGTGGAACTTGTGCACAAGTGATATGGGACTGATGATACGTGACTCGAACAGCCTGGCTTGGGAACTCTCCAGACCAGTGTCACTGCTGAGCCTTGTGCCATCGCCCCATAGCCAGGAAGTGTTAAATGCCATTAAAGAAATAACTGAATGTATTTATCACAAATAACCCTCAACCTGCAGACACGGGAAGTGACAGAAACATTAGCACTGGCAGATAGTTCTGATTCCCGCCAGCCCTAACAATCAACTCTCTCTTGCGCAAAATGAGAACACACAAAAGAAAACCAGGCTGTGGTGACTGCGTGCTAATGAGAGCCCCGGCTGAGCACTGCACGTTGTAAAATCGGGATAGCATTTTTTGTATCATTTCATTTATACAATGTTTAGGAGAAATCGCACCTCTTCTCGATATTGATGGGTCAACCTCAACGCCTCTCTCGTAGGGAGTGCCGCCATTTAATAGCAGCTCATACATTCTGTGAACAAGAGCAGCACAGTCAAAATAAAAAGATGTAAGGATACGTGTTCTCACAATCGCTCTCTGAGAAAGAAAGAAATCCGGTATCTCAAACAAAAATTGACACGGTGCTTGCAGTTAGGACTAGTATTTTATATGAAATGGCTAGACATAATTACTAAGTAACCAAACCTCAAATGATAAATTTGAAACTTGTATTATATTGGGAAACTAGTTAATTATTTCAAAAGGAATTAGCAACACTGATTCTCTTCCATGTGACTCCAGTATTTCTCTTATGTGAAATTTAGCAATTGTTGCACTAAAATGTTTTTGAGGAGTCATTGCTTAAGTATCCAGTTTTAGATACGGAAGATTCAAAATGTTGAATAATGTAATCCTAGTTCTGTCAAGAGTAAGTCACTGTTGAAGCAATCATGCAATTTCGCTCTCTAAATAACATCTTTAACTTAATGGAATAGAAAAACAATGTTAGAGAGCAGATTTAAAAAGATTTAGAGACTTATAGAACAGTAGATGTCTCCCGTGGGGTTTTTTTGGTGCCCTGTTATCCAAATATATTCAGAATACACGTATATATCTGTGTATCTATATCTATATACGTATTTGGTAAAAAACAAGCATTGCAAGTGCGATCTGCAACGAACCATTTCTGTAAATTAACAGAAAGCTTCCCTACATTTAATAAAATAGAAATATGTACATTTTATTATTCTTTAAGATGGCTGGACCCATCAACTAATCATAAATCAGCTGCAAAATATAAGGTTGTTCATACTCTCCAAGGGAATGGCAAGAGATTCACTCACAACAACTCTTACCTGCTTCCAAGTCTTAGAAACTCCTAGCCTAAAATATATCTATATACATACACATGTAAATACAGAGAGAGAAAGACAGAGAGAAGGAAAACATAATAAACTTACTTGGAAGGAACAGGCATTCCATTAGAAGTAAAAAGCTTCAGAAAGGCCCAGCCACAGCTTAGCTCTCCTCTTTCACCTGTTGACTAGAAAAAAAGAAGAAACATAAATAACTTGAGCAGCTAAACCAGAATGTGTAACTGAACCACAAACAATTCTTTAGAACAATCCCATTAAAATAGTAAAAGCCCCAGATTTATGGTAAACATTGACTATGTCACATTCACAGGTGCTTGAAGATGTTTTACCAAACAGCACACACAGTTGTGCTGAACTTCAGCTGATCATCCATGAACGTATGTAGGAGACGAGGATTTATAAAGCCGAGAAATACATATTGAAGGGAAACCTAAGTATATCAAGCTCCTGAAAAAGAAGAAATGCACAGATACAAAGGTAAAAGCCCCTAAACCTGCACTGATACTCTGAAGAATGCAGGAGGGAAAAAAATATACCCAGAGGATTTACCCATCTGATTCCAGAGCCAACAGTTTCCAAGCCAGTGACCCCGTGCATCAGGCGGCCTTATTCACAGTGCCAGAGACAGCGCCTGGGACAGGGAGCTGATCCTGTGCGCCAGCCCATCCGTTTCCAGACCCCAAGAGCACTAATAACAGGTAGGAACCTGTAAACACTTCAGCCTTCGTTTCAACTTACTCTGTAAACAGAAGCAGACAGCTTTGCGTAACGGTGACGGCTCCCGTTAGCGTGAGGAGGGCCATTATGCTCCGTTAGGTCTCTGTGAACCGTTGCTTACCAACACGCTGTTCGTCACCAGGACTTACACAGTCCAGTTCCCTACAGGCGTACGCTCTACTTATCTCCTGGCACAACCCCTCTGCATCCCCACCACGCTACCCGCACGTCTCTCCTCCGCACCTCCACAGCCGCTGCGCTCTTGCACCCTAAGCTCATACAGGTGTTAGCGAAAGGGAAAATACAGCAACACTCCCCTTTGCGACTTCTTTATCCATCTTTTCAGAATTCTGTTGCCCACCATTTAATACCCTGCTTGCTAACCGTTGCGGTTACCCCACTTTTCATCCTTCACCCCTGATTTACTCGATTGCCAAGATTCACCCGAGGAAGACTGCAACCATAACGAAAATGTCAGTGTTCAGAAAGAGGCAGCAAGACTCGAGTCAGTCCTGTAGACAAAGTGGCTGAGATCTTTCAGAACAGGGATCTGTTCCGAAAAGCCACTGTATCCCCCAAACATTAGTGTTTCTTGTGCCCCTGCGTGCATCCACCTTCTATTACAGTAGTCCTTGTGGGCTTTACCATCTTGCGTTACACTACCCGTTGTACTTTTCAGAAGCATATCCTAGAGGGATAGGATACGTCTGTATCAATCGCAGCTAGAAACCAGTGTCCATCCCATTTAAACAGTTAAAATTTTAGTTTCCAAACTATATAGCACGGTAGTCTGAAACAAATCACAAAGATAGCAAAACAATGCAGGAATGAAGAGAGAATTGGTCCTTTGCAATCACATTACACGAGATCTTTGGCAGACTAACAGGAATTACTTCAGTGCAAGTAAAGGTACGTTCATCTCCACTAGTCAGAAAGCCTTTTATTGACTAGAACGAAAAGTTCCAAAACCCAACATCTCTCTCCTCCCTCCCAGAAGCCAAAAGGAAGACAATCTTGCAGTAAGCTAGGAAAAGTTCAGCTAAATTTCCACTTGGATCTCACAGTTCGCTGCTGGGATACTGCAGCTTAGCATCGAATATGGGGCAGCTGGTTCACTTTATAAGCACGTGCTTGGAATGATTTATACTGCAACTTTACACACTTACATTGCGAATATAAGTGATGCCAAGTTCAAATAATATACCGATGTCTGCAGACAGAGAGTTGGACCTGACAAAACAGTCACCATCCAGCAAGCTGGGTAAAATGCCCGTTACCTAATACAGAGAGGGGGAAAAGAAAAAAAAAAGTGAATGTACCTATTAAAAAAACCTCTGATTTTTAAAGGCCGTCAAACACATCACTCACTCATGTAAGATCAGACCCAATCCCATTGCATATAAAAGCAAGTGATGAGTAGAGAACCGATTTCAGGTGAAACCTTGCTCCTCTTATTCTTTATCTTGCCATGAAACACAGCTCTGCTACCGAGGTGCTTTTTTGTGTGTGATGACAAGCTATTAAAGAACTTTGGATGTCAAAAAAGCACTTAATTCCCTCCAAGAACACAGCACCAACTGTGGTAAAACACAACAACACTCCTGTTGCGAGGCTGGCCCTGCACGGCACCTGAAACACGGGACAAAGCATGTGCTCTTTTTTTAATGAAATCAAATCAAAAAAACACATGCAGAGGGGCTAGTGCCGTCCCTTCTCCCTGGACACCACGTAGTGTGCGCCCGAGAGCAGTTCAAACCAGTGCCACTGGCTCGATCACCAGTCCCTCCCGCTACTTTTCCTTCCTCCCAACTCTTTTCTCCAAAGTGTTTTTGCTGAAACAGTTCGGTTTGAATTCATGCGCTTCAGCCAGTCTCACCTTTTCTGCATGTTAATTGTGGCTGCAGTATGTTTTATTTCAACACGAATACCAGAAGTAACAGGTGTCGCTAAATAAGAAGCTGTAAATAGGTAGTGGCTATGTCGCTCCCTGAGGGAGATACCTACCCTTGGAGAAAAGGTCCACGTCTGAGGATTTTTAGGTTGCCACGTAGCTCTCACCGTGTGAATGTTACTCAGCACCTAAAGCGTGACAGTGGTGAAAAAAGCCAAGACAATTTTTTCTGGAAAGCTACCCAGCTTTACGAAAATGCAGTATTATCCCAGATTAATCCAACACTGCACACAACAAAGACAAAATTACGCTTTCTCCTCAACTTTATCAGATGGTTTCAGTTTAAAGGACTACAGGGGAAGTTTTCTCTGAAGCCACAGAGCACTTTCCAACCATCCTTGCTCTGTATACACCAGTAATAGCCCCTTTGCCCCCAAGAGCGTTCAGTGCAGCAGGAAGAAAACCGCCGGATTGTCAGCGTTGGATGCTGTTACAAAAAGCTGCTCTACACATGGGCACAAAGGAGCGCAGAGGAACAACTGCGGGTGGGGAAATCTGAATACGACCCTGACCCAGCGACTCCCAGGCCGGTCACCGGAGGGAGATCAGCCCAGGAAAGGCTCATCTCCACAGCCAGAGGAGGAGAGAGGCACAATGGCAGGTGGGGGAACCGAAATTACAGACGGGGAGGAACGGCGCTCTCACCCAGCCCCTCCCAGGGCGGCCCAGGGGCCAGGTGGGACGCCCATCGTTGTCATGAGTCAAAAGGAGCGGCTCTCTGGATCGCCTTACAGACTGAAAGGGGATAGGAGACACGGTGGCATGCCAGGAAAGAGCATTTTGGGACTGCACATGACTTACTGTGGGATGCTCAGGGGAGGAACCAAAGGCAGAAAAAGGGAGGGATCAAGGTGCTTTGTGGAATAACAAGGGTGGGAAAATAGAGGGGTAAGTATGCGTTTCTGGCCACGCCCGGCGCCTGATCAGTGCAGTCTGTCCTGTTTTTTCATTAAACTCTGCTTGTAACTATTTTTCTGGGTGAATGGGCTCTGTTCTGAATGCACCTGTGTGTGGACACCTAGGTGCTAGCCAGGCCACAGGTCACTGGCGGCCCACACGTCTGTGGTGACTGCAGCTGGGGGAGCGAGGGTGCGTACGTCTGCGTGTGAACGCAGGCGAGGATCAAGCCAGAGAAATCGGAGAGCAACTTAAGCGGCTTGGGAGGCAGATTGTGTGGGGGCGTCTCTCTCTCTCTCTTTGAGTGAGACAGCTGGAGGAGCTGGCTGTCGGAGGGACCAGAGTGTGAAAGAAAGATCCTAAAAGATCCAGACCTCAAGACTGGTTTTGATAGCCAAACAACTTACCCGATTGCCGTCGAACAGACAGAGTCGAACATGTCTACTGAGAACCTGTATACTGACTCCTGGGAGAGGAATCATTTTACAGCTAGATAACGTTACAATCAGCGATACTCGAGTTGGTCTAGGATAGATCTGAAATACAGACAACAGAAGGGTTAAATCTACAGGCTCCTCCTGAATGTGGTATCAGTTTGGTTTTATTTACTGAGGTGACAGACTGTAGCGTTCACTAGACTGCATTCTTCTAACCACAGAGCTCGTGTAGTATTAGCAACAGCAACCAAATTTCTTCATAAGCCTTTAGCTCTCTTCTAAGGAGATTGCTACAAATATTTCAGTGTGACAGACAGAAGGTCCTGTCAAAGTTTGAGAAGAAAGAAATATTCTAAAAATGGAGCAAATCAAGACCTCATCCTTAGCCAAAATGAAAGACAACAAATGAAATGGGTGATTTCACAGTGCCTAGCAGAAGTTCATGGTTTAAAATTTCAGGCTCGTCACCCATGCAGATCTGCTTCACCCCAGACAGGGAAGGAACCCACAAACTTAAGATGAAACACGACTCTTAAAAGATACCCAACTTGACAATTTATACTGATTTTTTGCCTGTTAGAGCGTAGGAGTGATAACATCTACTGCCAAAGGAGGCTGGATCGACATCGAAATCCATCATCTGTTTCACAGCAATATTTACCCACCAATATGAGATATTGCTAGCGATTCACATCTACAGATCCTGCCATTTCTCTTAAACCAAAAGCATCATAGCTTTCTTGCCAGTCATACTCACAGTATTTTTTTCAGAGTTCCACACCAAGTCCTTGAAAGCCAACTGTGATGGAGTAAGTTCAGGCTGCAAAAAGTAACTTCCTCGAAACTGATCGCCTACAACAAGAGTAATTCTTAAAATTCTTAAAATTTTTTTATGATCTTTATTGCCACAAAGTGAACAACACCCAAAATTCAGATGTGGCTGAAGTCCATTTGAATATTTGACTGGTCCAAACGAAACTATGGAGGTATCGTCTACAAGCACCCTTTAAGAAGGGTACTTTTACTATTTGCAAGTGTTCTGCAGTATTTCGTTCCAGAAGCACAGTAATTTGATCAACAAAAAGAGCTATTGACTTGAAACAGTTTCAAACAAAAAGACAAAGAAAATATGAGATGTGTAATATACTCGGTGAAGAGACTCCAAAAGGTCTCCAAGAAAAAGGCAAGATTAAAAAAAAAAAAATCATCATTTTCTGCAACATCAACAGGAATTATCTTCCAAAGAGGAAAATCTTTGAAATCATGAGGAAATTTGTCATTGCCTCCTTGTGGCCAGGATTTCACACAGATAAACTAAAACTTAATTGAAGAAGAAGAAAAAAAAGCCTTTATACATTATTTGATGGGTCAAATATAGCCTGTACAGATTACCAATTATAATTAAGCAATACTGATTTTAGTCCAACAGGCTAGTAACCAGGATAAGAAACCCACCACAGACACTGGAGAATCTTGCACCACAGTTATTATGAGAAAACCTTACCTTCTTCTAAGAGCTGGAAAAGCGTGGACAGGCGGAACCCGGCAGGAACTGCTCCTATGGTTGCCAATACCTCTACTGTGTCATTCTATTAAAAACCAGACAGACAGATACTAGTATTCCTGCTATTTAACGTCTAATTCTATCCTAATTTAGAACTCTCACGCAACCGATACCAGAGACCTGGGGCATCAGTCACCTCTCCCCATCTGAAGCTAGTCTGGCCCATCTCCGGGAACTACTTTTACTCTGTTTCACGTATCAACCCAGCCAGGCTCCCATTTTGCTAAATCCCCCTTCCATTTCAAAGCAGCAGCAGAGCAGCTGGTTACAGAACAAAATCACACCCTTGAAAGACACGGTGTAGCGCTACTGTGGCAAAACCAGAACCGACATCTCGTTTGCGTCTTCATTCAGACACACGGACTGGGCCGCAGCCTATTTCTAAAGCACTAGAGAACCTTAGAATTTCTTGCTACAAAAACCAAGACAGAGAGGTTCATTAAAAACATTGGCCTGTACTGTGAGAAACAGCGTTTGGTAAAAGGCAAACCTCTTCTGCCAAATAATTAACATTATGGTAGATGAAGTTGCTATGTAAGAGCTACACCTACCTCTGTGATAGCTTGTCTTACAGCACTCCAGTGAGAATCTGTTCTGGAAGAAAAATAATGCATTTTTTATAATCTGTCATCCTCACGTGGACAAAAATTTAAACGCTAAATACACGTTTGACTTCAAATACCAGCAGCTTAATAACCATATCTATCTGAGGTACGAATAATGATATATTTCCAGCTACTAAGACTAATCGCTAGACTATCTATCTCATGAGCTGGAACGTAATTCGATAGATGACCCAGTCATTCTTTGATTTTGCGAGGGGGGAAAAAAAGGCAAACCAAAGGAAAACTCCCAAACAAACCCACTGAAGTAAACGTGTGTCTGCAAGCTCAAAGAAAAGCAAGCGTCTGCGGTACTGAAAAGAAACCCGCAGTCACAAAGAACCAGATACCCTTGTGAGGTGTTCTCGCTGTAAGAAACGTACTGCCAGATTTAAGGAGGAGGAAGAATAATTTTATACGTGTTTGCTTTCACATCATCCATTTACCTTTTTTTAATTGCAGTTCCATCTGCTGTTTCATCCACCACTTCTATGTGTTCTTCACTTTGCTCTTGGCTGTCGACGTCTTCGCGATGGACCTGTAGTGCAGATTCGGCAAGGGAAAGCGCATGATTTCTTCACGGTTCTGCTCTTAAAAATGCTTTCTCCAACCATAGCACATGTTAACAGTTTAGAAGAGGAGATTTTCTGTCTGCAGTGACCTATCACTCCATAGCTCTGTAACTGCAGAACACTGCCCTTAGTTCTAGAGTTACGGCAAGGGATTGGAGTATTCCTACAAGTAAGCACGAGAATGCGTTTGCAAAGCGGATTCTTTAAAAAGAGCAATACATCAGCATCATGAAGTAAAACGTTAGCTACTCAACGTGCTCTTTAGTTACGCTGTGAAAAGCTCTGTTCCACAGGGTAAAGGTCGGACTAACAGGACTCACTCCATCCCAACTGTACCCACGTTTAAACGTTCACCACAATTGTACGCTGGATATACGTGCATAAGTACATAAACTAACGTGTGTAAGCCACTCTCAAAATGAAACTTCAAAAGTTACAAAACTTTAAAAGCTATTTTTGGAAAGGTTCTTCTGTGTCAAATTACAAAATACTCCAACATTTACATGGACTCACATTTCATATAAATTATGAAAAGCCCAAATTAGTCCATAGCAGCTTGGAGTCTTGAGAGTTGATCTTTAGTGACGAAGGTTATGGCTTTCATGTTCAAGAAACTTCTCTGCACTTACGTGTCACATCTTCACAAGGCACGAAACCACCGCTTCTGCTCGCTGTCTCCGCACACATGTATACAGACACGGTGCTATTTCCAAATAACTGGCAAAACACTGCTCTGTGTCCCCATCTAAGCATTATGATCAGTTTTACGCAGCTATATTATCATGGATTTATATAAACCGACAGAGGTGAGACTAGAACAGAAGAAGGTGGCAGCACACTAACCGCAAGATAGGTTCTAGGAACGAGGCCTCTCTCCCCTTTCGAGTTTTCGGCTACCCACCAGCCATCCGCCTTCTTGTCGTGTATAAGCAGGACCTCACCTTTCTTTGCCATTGGAAGGAGAGACAGAGACAAGAGACAACCAAATATTTCAAAACAGCTCCAGGCACAATTAAAAGAACCCACAAAAACTTAATTTTTCCCACAACAGAGATCCCAGACTACCGCGACAGACCCGGCCGCTACAAAAGGTGGCAAAAGGGCACCGCACTCCACCGGACTCCACCAAGCCAAACGTACACCGGGAAAAGCCATTTCTCCCCGAATCCCGCAAGGAACTGGCTGAATCCCAGAGGCACAGGATTTAATTACGGTTATTGCTTCATACAGAATGATCCGCAGTACTGACATGTCAAAAAGCTTTTACAGAGACATACTTACCGTAAATGTGAGATCCCCTTCCTGCTGCGCGTCAAAGTTTCCAACTGCAACGCATTCTTTAACATTTGGATCATCCAACAATTTATCCTCATCTTCATCATCTGTTTCTTCACTGTCTTCCTCCTCACTACTTTCTTCATCTTCACTCTCATCCTCTTCTCCATTTTCATCTTCTGTTTGAGGATCTTTCTGATGTTCCTCATCCCTACCCAAAATAAATCAAACTTTTTTTATTATTATTTTAACAAAACTTCTTGAAATTGCTGTAAAGCCTTGCAATACGGGCTTCTCTGCCAGGACGTTATCCAGACACAGAATTTTCATTCCTGTGTTTTACTCCCTGTCCTGATCTGAAAAAACTCCAAAATCCTAATGGCGTTTCCTCCCTGAGCGTATAGACCCCATTGCATCTTCTCCTCTCAACAGCCACATTCTATGGCAGCCGTTAACCAACACCCTCAGAAAATTCCAGCGAGTCGTTCTTGACTGCATCAAGAAGACAAGCCCCATAGGAGCTGGCCCTTCCCTACTTCTTTTTTGACTGTATGTTAAGATAACGAAGGGGCTGAGCTAACCATTTTTCAGGGTCCTTTCCAACTGCACATGTGCAATTCTATTAAAGTGCAGATTGTATTTATTTAAGCTACTTACGCTGCGTAATTTGTAGTCACGTTATCCTGATCCAAGACAAGAACAAGTTTCTGCAGCTGCTGAGAGAGTTTTAGCAAGAGCTTTTCTTCTTCTTCTTTCCTCTGGTTATAATTCCCCACAGGCGCAGGCTCATCAGCCTGAGAAAGAACAGAGCAAATTGCTCAAAGAATCAAAGTTCCCCTATAAAGTTTGTTTTCCAGACACGTCTTACAAGCTTTCACCTTCCCGGGCTGCTGTCGCTCCCTGTTTAGCGACATCTTTCTTGCCCTTTTACTCTGCCAGGATGAAATTTCATGTTGAAGCCTGCATTCTCCACTTGCAATGTAATGCACTGGGTTGATTGATAAAGATTTGAAGCGTAAAACTTGTACACAATAAGGTATTAAAAATGTACTTTTAAATAATGTAAATGGATCTCAGAGCTGCCAGTGCGGGGCTGTGCAGCGCTAGGCATTGCTCTTGCCCTGAGGCATCTAAAGCCGAAGGAGGCCGGCGTTCTCCAAACGCTCTCCGTGATGCATTTTGGAGAAAACCATTACCAAATTTGTCTCCGCACTTACTTTTTTCAAATTACGAAGAGCGTTTGTATTCTCATCCACCAATTTCTTCAGCTGCATACATCTGCAATGAAAACAAAACCAGACAGATAGCATTTTCTTAAAATTCTGATAGATGGATGACCGAAATCGTGCATGCTTGCTAAAACATGGAAAAAACCCAGAACTTTGCCCAGCTCTGTGTGCGTACACCCAGACAAACAGCAATACAAGCCCGAACAGCAGCTTAGCTGGTTATTACCGGTGATGTGCACGTTCCCACTTCAAACCACCTCAGCCCTTGAGGACTGGCACAGAGATGAGCGAGAGGGGCGGGGAAGAGGTCTGTACAGCTCGGGGGAAACGGGAAGGCGCGCAGGGAAGCGCCCGCTCCTTCGGATGCAGGGGTGAGGGGGACGGAGCGAACCTGTTAAGCCATGCAGCTCCTGGCCGCGGAGCGGTACCGAAGGGAAGGGGGGGAAGGCCGAGGGCAGGGGCCGGGGACCCCGAAGGCAGGGGCCTCACCTCTGCGACAGGGCCTTCCGCTGCCCGGGGGCCGGGGCCGCGCTCTCCGCCCGCAGCGCCTCCACCTGCAAGAGAAGGACGGGCGCCGTCAGAGCCCCGCCGGCCCGCGGCCTGGGCCCGGCCGCGCCGCCCGCCCCGCTACCTGGGCCTGCAGCTCCCGCCTCCGCCGCTGCGCCCGCTGCAGCGGGCCCCGCTCCCGCCGCCCCGACATGGTCGCTAGGCAACGGGCGCGGCGGCGCGGGGAGATGCCGTCACTTCCGGCGCCCGCGGCACGCCGGGAGTTGTAGGCGCCGCCGCCCGCCCGCATGAGGGGGAACCGGAGGCTGCGCGGCCTCCGCCCCCGGCGGTCGCCGAGCCTGGGCTGGGCCCGGCCCGGCCCGGCCGCCCTGGGCACCCGCTGGGCCCCGCTTCGGGGCCCGAAGGGCCTCACGCAGCCCCGGCCTGGCGGCCCACAGGCAGCCGGCCTGCAGCTGAATCCCGGGCGCTCACGTTGAAGGAACTTCCGAAGGTCTGAAACCTCGTTTCTACCAAAAGGCCCCAGGGCTGCCGATCTGGCTGCCGATCAGCATTTCACGACCTTAAAGGGTGCCGGGCAGCATCTTTTTTCCCCAAAACTTTTAAAACTATTACAGTTCAGTAACAGCGCTGGAAACCAGCATCCTGCCCCCCGTGCGGTACCTCCTGCGGCGCAAGGCAGGAGCAGCCCCTTCCCTCAGACCCGCGGAGGGTCTCTTCTGGAATTCGCTGGCCACAGGCGGGGAAGAAGGAACGCGCCACGGCTATCTCCACAATTCCCTGTCTAAAGCACAAGGGGAAACACAGAGTCCAAAGCACAAATGCCCATCATTTAATCTGCTCGTTCATCCTGCCAACGCGCGCAGCTATTTCACCGCTTAATTGTCCACGCGGGTTTTTTCCGCGTGCGTACTTCCACAACGAGGTTTGTCGCTCGTCACAAGCGCCCGCGAGGTACGTTCTCACTTATCGGAGAAACGAGCACATCTAGGAACGTCACGTTGTGATTTGTTGCTGGTTTCGTGCATCGGCAGCGCTTCCCGGCGAGGGCAGAGCAGCGTGCCTCAGGGGCAGGCTTAAAGCAAGGCAAATACAGGCAACCCTTGGAAATATGGAAACGCGTTTGGCGGTGGCGTTCCCGTATCCTCCGTATCCCGTTCGGTCCGCCCGCGGCAGCTGGGGATCGTGCCTTCTGCCGGGCAGAAGCGAGGCCCTGCCATCCCACGGACGCCGTCCCTTCCCAGCAGCGCTTCGACGTCGTTTTCACCTTTGCGGAGAGCGGCGCGGGGCGAATCGGGCTCTGCTCCTCGGGCAGCGTCCGCCGAGGCCGGGGCTCGGTCCCCTCGGCTCAGGCCGCCTCCAGCTGCTCCTGGGCGGCGGCGAGGCGGCGCTGGAGCCGGCGCTGGCGCCAGCGGAGGAAGCGGCGGCGGGCCCGGGCCGCCTGCCAGCCCACCAGCACCCCGGCGGCGAAGGCGGCCAGCAGCGCCCAGCGCACGGCCCGCGGCCGCAGCGCCTCCGGACCCATCCCCGGCTCCGGCTCCGGGTCGGGGTCGGCGCCGCCTCCCGCTTCCGCCGGGGCGGGGGCGGGCCCCGTTAAAGGCGGCGGGGCCGGGGCGGCGCAGCGTCTGCCCGAGCCATGGCGGAGGCGGTCTCGCAGGTAGCGGAGAGCTCCGGTGCCGTCCCCCTGCCCCGGGGAGGACGGGGGGTCCCGGTGTGGCTCCTCGCTAGCAGAGGAGGGACGTGTGCGGGCGAGGCTGTGGCATCCCTTGGACCGCTTCTCGCCTCTACAGCGTGCCCCATAGTGAAAGGGACCTCCTTTGAGCATCTGCCTTGAGTTTATTCCACCTCCAACACGCTGACCAGCTGTCTGTGTGCTTTTTCCCCCTTCCACAGGATCTCCTGCTGGCAGCGGCGTTTGTCTCCGATGCACAGTACAACAGAAATATTCCCTTTAAGACCTCCCCGGAGGCAGTCAGGTAAGGAGCTCTGCATCCCATGCTATTGCACTGGAGCAGGGCTCTGCGCTGTCCCCGCCGTGCCGCGGGGCACGCATGCTGGGGTGGGGAGAACCAGCTGCAGCCGTGTCCAAAGAACAACGGCCAGCAAAGGCTGGGGACTTCGGGTTCACCAGCTGGGCGCTGAGATTGGTTGGGTGGGATGCAAAGAACTGGATTTAAGCTGAAATGTGTATGTTGAATGAGGCTTAGTGCATCTGTACGTTGAGCATAGGAAAAGAAATAAAAGCTTGTTTTTTGCTGGAGAAAAAAAATTAAAATCTTTCAAGATGGAAGCTGTAGGGTGCAGTGGGGATGAAGAGTATGGGAGGCTTGGTTGGCCCTCGCCTGCGTGGAAGGGGGTGCTGGAGTGTGGCCCTGCTGGGTGACACCAACCTGCTGCTGCACACCAAAGCTGCAGCTAATCAAAGGAGAGCACGGCACCTCTGCTCAGGTGTACTTCAGAAGGGGCGGTAGCTGCTGGGGCAGGAGTAATTAAAAGCTTAATTGGCAACAAGTGTAGTGAAGTTTTCCAAGTCAAGATTGTTTTGCCTGGAGTGGTGGCTGTCTTCCCTTTTAGCTGCTGGTAAGAGGCTGAGCAGCTTCAGTCAGCCTTCCCTCAGGCTTGGAGTGCTTTAGGCTAACTACTTCCATGTGTAAAACTTAAGAGAAGGTGGCTAGTGGAAGGGAAAGGCGATACAACAGACTACCAGCAAAGCAGCGTGCGAGCATTAATGCCTCCCGTAGCCCTCCCCGCAAAACCCTTCCCTTTTACTTAGTTCTCATGTCTTAGCCAGTGAAGTTTCTTGGGTGTCTTGGAGGCACAAGTGTGGTTAAGTGTGTTTGTTACAAAGGCTCTGAGCAGGTGTATGCTGCTGTGTAGCTGTAATGTCTGTCTGCTTTGGAAAAACAGACCGCGTGCATATATAGTTTTGTTGTGCCCAAGTGTGCTTAGCATAAATAGTAGAAATGAGCAGGTTTTACCTGGTTGTGTCTTGATGCTGTTATTAAGGGTATAATATCATGTCATCTCTATAATCACCTGCCCTGTAGCCTTTATGCAGGTGGCTATTGGGCAGATGAGGTGACTGTTTGGCAATGTTGGCAGCTTTTTTATTAGCAGAGAAACTACAGGCTCTGCAGATCTGCTCCGCATCTCCCCAGAGGAGCCGCTGCTGTGTGCCGTTGTGTGAAACCTCCTGTGGGAGGCTTAGAGGTGGAAGTGTTCACAGTTATTGCTAGCATTCCCCAGGGGTTTTGCTGCCGTAGGCACAGAATGCTGCTTAAGCTCTGTACAAAAAACCACTTTCCTGTGGAACTCCATACTTCTCTCTGGTGGCTTTTCTTACCGCTTTGCTTTTTAACCTGCAAAGAAAGGGTGTTAGATAACTAATCAGACTTAGTTTGTGTGTCATGTGGATACCTGAGCTTAGCAGAAGTTTGCACTCAAATTAAGGAGCAAGGTAATTACAAAAAGGAAGCAGCTTTACCAAATCTGTATGTTGCAGTCTTCAGCTGAACCAAAGAATGCCTGTGTTCCACCTTCCCGGGTTTTTTTGCTCCCTGAAAGGGCGTATAGCATCCATCAGCTATGAGACTATAAGGAAGGGCTGGGAAACAAATTGCCAAATACCCGGCTAGCAAAAATTGTGCTACTGTTACCCTTCTTCCTCCATGGCTGTTTGGGACAGCACGTGCCGCTCTTCCAAGATGCGTTTTGTGAGCCCCTGGGTATGTGCACTGAAGCCTTTATTTATGGTGCCACTGCTTTCTTTCTACAGGCTTTATTATCTCTATAACCACTGGATTATGCGAACAGCCACCTACTTCTTCATCTTTCTCAACCTCTCCCTTGCAGTGTTTGAAGAACCTGCTGTGTATCCGCTCCCCTTCCTGGTGAGTTTTCAGTGTCGATGCAGCAATGCAACAGGTATTGTGTTGCTTGGTGGAGCAAGCAAGGGTTTCTTGCTTGGAACTTGTTGTCAAAGGTGTCAAGAGATAATTGATGTCGATATTTCTGTTGCTATCTTTAATTTACTGAAATGGGAACAAGAAAGGGGCATAGGAGCTAGACAGGGACTATGGGAACCATCGTGGCCGTAAGCAATGGCTGCTGTGACCGCGGACAAAGTCATGCTGCTTTTCTGCATCTCGGAGAACAATTCCAGCCTTTCTGTGTGACCCATGTCCAGTCCTAGTGTCTGAAAGCAGAAGTGGAGTGTTGCCCTTAGGACTGACTTTTCTGTAGCCTTTATTTGTTCTGCACTAGTGTGTTTGCGAGAGATGCTCCTGGAATCCTAAGCAAATACAAATTTACTGGCTTTAACCTGCCTGTTGCAGGGAGTTTCACAAAAGGAAGCCTGAAACTATAGCTCGGTGCCAGATACGTGAGCCTATAAAACAGCTGACAGCAAAACCCACTGGAAAAACTTTTAGACTGACTCTGCCTGTTTTTTCCTTGCCTGTACCCCAGCCTGAACACCCTCACCTGTGCGAAGAGGGCTAGCGCTGCTCTTGGTTGACCTGACTTGGGCCCCTTTTCTCTCTGCAGGTCACCTCTCTGATCGAGGTGGTGTGCCTTCTGGTGTTCTTTGGCCGACTGACACATTTTGCAAAAGTCACCCTTCGCAATGTATTTTGGAAGGATACCAAGAACATCTGCATCATGGTTGCGATCCTGGTGAGTTAGGCCTAGGGGAGCCTCCAAGGTTGAAGTGGCCAATGCGGAGGTGGCTTTTCCCTCCTGTTGCTTTCTCGGGGACGTAGGCCTGATGCACAAGGGCTCTACGAGGGCCACGGCCAAATCAGCCAACAGCTCGGTGTGTTCTCACAAACCTGTTTTGTGTGCATCTGTCTTGTATCAGCTAGCCCTATTGTCTTCACCATCTAGAAACGTTTCCAACATTGCTTCTGGGAATCTTCCTTCTTTCTTTACAGTTATCGCTAACAGACTTGGCCATATATGGAGTCCTCAGGATATACAACGTGAGGAGCATTCGATGGTCAAGAATTGTGAGGCCAATCTTCCTGATCAACTTTGCAGAGAGTCGCCAGGTGAGGAAGAGGCCTGGTGGGATGTAGACCTGGTGCAGGGTCCTATTTTTGGACAGCTTCTGAGATCCAGGGAATTTAGTAGAAAGGTTTTCATGCAGAAATGGCAGAATTTAGGTTCCTGTGAGTGAAGGCTTCTCTCGGAGGTGGCCTGAAGCAAGAATTTGAGATGGAGAAAAGAGTGCGTTTGCACTGGTGCTGCTCGGGCTCTGTGCGAAGTACCAGAAGGCTTCTCCCTGTACCTGTGGGCTGGGTTATTGCTGTCCAGAACCCTGGGCATGTTTGGGCCTAGAACTAGAGCTTCTCACCAAACATGGTGCTGTGATGATTTAGAGAAGATCATGCTTACCAAAGTGTAAGACTGCATGGAGACGGAAGAATGTTTTTTGTAAGGTCAGCCCGTGGGCTGTGCTTAGTTCAGCCTGCGTGGAGGAGCAGGCTCTGTCTGCAAGCAGAGTGAGACGCTGTCCTCGGGAGGTGTGAACATCAGCAGCACCGCAGAGGAGAAAACTGTTGCTCCCTGGGTCAGGGGCCAGGTTACTTATTTCTGAAAGTCTCCTAGGCAAACAAGCACAAGTGTCACACTCTTCTCGGAAACTGAACTTGCAGTCGAGATGGGTGATCTGGACTCTGCTTGCTCTTGTCACGGGGAGATCTTTGCCCCGCTGCCCAAGACCGTTCTGGTCCTGACTTACAAATGAATAAACTGCTGTGGTCTGGAGGCCTGGGGGAGGGAGCAGTTGAACTCTCAGTCTCGGAGGATGTGTTTTGTGGCCTGGAGTGATGAGCTTCTGTCCCTGACCAGTCCCCTGCAGCAAGAGCATCGCAGCAGTGCCACGGGGCCCTCTGTCCCTTGGCTAGCTGCGTTTGTGATGGTATGTAGTAGATAGGGTTTCTCCTTCTAGCATCTCCTCTGGGGAAGGAGGAGGAAAGGCCTGGTACTCTTGCACAGGTTTTAGCAGAACAGAGCTGGCACATCTGGGTCAGAATCTCTCCTGCTGGGCGACAGAAGGGTACCTGTGTAGGTGTTTGATCCAGATGGGATGGTGAGGAGAAAAATGGCTACCGCTTGCTTCTAAATGCTTCCCTTCTCCCTGGCAGATTCGGAGAGCCTTCCGCAGCATCCGCAACACGCTGCCAGAGATCACCTACGTCTTCTTGCTCTTCATGTTTAGCCTTCTCATGTTCTCCCTCATGGCCTTGAAGCTGTTTGGTGAGAGGTGTGAATACTTCTTTTGTTCAGAGCTGGGTGGGAAGAATGTGTGTGATACTTTCGGGCAGGAGGGAATCTGGCAACTCCAAACGATTTAGTGGACTGCTGATAGATGCAGTTCCTGTGGTGGGACATGTGATCTCTGTGCTTAACTTCAGGTTGTCCTTTTCCTCCCAGGAATCTCCAGACAGCAGAAGGCTTGCCGTATTTCAGAAACTACCTAGAAATTGTGTTTGACCTCTATGTGCTGGTGACGACAGCAAACAGCCCGGATGTCATGTACGTATGCTGAGCTTGCAGTCTTTCTGTTGTGAGTGCTGGTGTCCTGCTCCTAGTGGCAGGATCTCTGGTTAGAACAATACTGTGTTTTGCACAACAAGGTATTTCGGAGCAGCAACAGGGCTTTTACTTTTCCAGCCTGCAGGGGTTTCGTGAATTCTCAGCCATGTGTTTTATAAATGGCTCTGAACCAGAATCTGAGGTTAGGAAGACTTTTAGAAAAGATGCATCAAAAATACTGCTTTGCAAATGACCCAGTGGCTGATGAAGGCTTAAACCAGAGGGAGAAACACACGCACTCTTTGATTAAAACCCATTTCTGAAAAGGAAGGGTGTGCTGTAGTGATCAGATATCTTTTTGTCTCGTAATATTTGCGGGGCTTCCTATGCAGACTTTTTTTAATTTGCACAGCTGTGTTAAACTTATGCGAGGGTTGGGCTTTCCATCCTCATTTGTTCTAACTGGGTTCCCATTTCGGTTTGTACTGTGAAGGTGCCATCAAAGAGGCGGGGCAGGGAGGAATGGCACACTCGTTTGTGTCCTGGGCATGTACTGAACAGGACTGGGACGTTACAGGGACCCTGGGCCTTTAGACTGAGAAATGTTGCTCGTCCTCCTAGAGTAAGTGGAAGAGGAGGTCTGAGTGCAGTGGGGGTCTGTGAAACCAGTAACCAGCTTATGACTGAGGCAGCACCTCGAGAGACTGCACTTAAGTTTAGCCACAGTGACGGAAGCTTAATCTCTGTGCTTTCTCTTCTGCATCCCTTCAATCAGGGCCTGATAAACTAGAATGAAAACCTAATGGAAGAAAACTGTTCTCTAACTGAACTAATACACAGTTTTTAGCGTGGGTATTATCTGGCAAGTTTGATCTAGCAATACAAAACAGTACTTAGAAATCCATCTGGAAGACTGTTTTCTTCTGGTTTCTTTTATTTCCCTGCTTGTCTGCCTAGCAAGTAGCAATCTCTTTCTCCTTCTCTAGGATGCCGGCATTTGACTTCAGCTCATGGTACGCCCTGTTCTTCATTGCCTTTGTCATCGTCAACACTTACATCTTCATGTCCCTCTTCCTGGCTGTTGTGTACAACAACTACAAAAAACACCTGAAGGTAATGTTTGGAGGGGTGAATTGTGATGGGTGACTGCCCGCTGTTCTGTATAACCTTGTAAGGAAATAGCTGGCTTTCCCGTGGAAAGCGTCCGCTTTTGGAAAGCGTGGAGAAGGGGCTACAGCTGCTTGCCTTTGCTGATGCTCTGCAAATAACAAGCACAGGCCCACCTTTCATATCATGGGGACTGTTGCGAGTTCTGCTTTTGGCATTTAACAATGAAATACGCTATGGTGCTGTGGACCCAAGAAGTTGCAACAGATAGGAAGCACATGTCTCTGCATTATTGCTGTTAGAGGCTTAGTCGTAGCTCAGAAACGCTGTCTCTACGCTGGAGATTGTTTTCGGCTGGCTATAAGCGCACAGCACGCTTTTTCTGCCGCTGCATGTGCTCTTAAAGCAAAGGAAATGTAAAGGGAGGTCTAAGGAAATCAAAACTCTTGCTGCTTCTACCCAAACTGAGTAGGTGCAGTTTGGTACTTGTGATCAAAGGGTGGGAGCTGGAAAGTCCTGGGTGCTACCATGAGGGGATTGGCTCTTTCTCAGTAAGCAGCCTGCTAGGTCTTTCCGGAAGCTGGTCCCCCAAGGGTATAAGGTTCTCTAGCCTGCTTGTAATCGTGTGCAGAAGAGGATCTCCACTCCTGATCTCAGCAGTATTCACTTATGGATGGGAAGCATGTGTGGACACATCCTCTTTGCTTCTGTGACCTGTGGACATGCGGATCCTGTGATCTTTGTCATCTCCTTCCTGTTAGACACTGTCCTTTTGTCTTGTCTTCCGGTTTTTCAATGCATCTCCCAGCAGCAAGCAATCTGTTGATCCTTCCAGAGTGCTGTGCAGAGAGCCCATGGTTGCCTGTTACAGCATTTCTCATTGCCCCCACTGACTCTGCTGTACTTTGTGTCTAATATCACTCCAAGTGTTTTCCTCTGAGTCTCTTCTTGCACCTCTGTGCCATGAAAATAAGATTTAAAAAAAAAAAAAGAGGGGGAAGGGTGACTGAAGCTGCCTGAATCATGATACTCTCTCTAGAATGAGATCCGTAAGCTTGCTTACATGAAGCACCGCAAGATGATAGAGGCCTTCAACCTCCTGAAGGAAGAGGAAGGAGCACAGTTTGTGGTTAGAGAAGCCCGGTGGAAGCAGCTTGTCAAGCTGGTGGCTCCTGATATCAGCAACTCCCACCGAGAGCTGCTGCTACACATCTCGGATGATGAGCAGAAGGGTTTCATAGGTGAGCAGTGGGGCACTGCTGCGCTCAAGGGATTGGGGAGGAGCCTGATGCTTCAAGGGTTTTGGCATTGGGACTTGTGGTCTGTAATGGACCCAGAGGGACTCCAGGCTCCTCTTCCTGCTTCCCTCCAGATTGCTTAAGTCCTGAAAGGTGGTTCTTTCTGCCTGTGCTGTAGCCCGTGTCATGTACGCTGTGGGCAGCTCTTCCTGGCCGTTTGACATCAGGCCAAGCTCGCCACGGAGAATGGGACCTCCTGTTCTCAGCACAGGACAAGGAAAGCCCCCCTTGCTATCAGATTCCTCCAAGCAATGTGGCTTCCCACACAGTCCTCTGGAGCCTCTTGCTCTGCTCCTGCTGGAGACAGAATATCAGGAGAGATGGGTCAGTCTCCTCAGGCTAGATCATGCCCATCCTGATCGTTAAAGGTTTGTGTTGGTTGTTGGCCTGTGGCTTGAGCCAGTCTGCCAGGAAAGGGGCAGAGGAGCGGCTTGAGTACCGAGTTCAGCCTCTTCTCTGGTGGATACCACTTTGGGCGTGTGCGTTGCCTTCTGCCATAGATGTTGAGTCCAGATTGCTGCAACTCGTGTCCATCTAGGTTTGCATTTGCTAGACGCTGTCTTTTTTTTTTTAATGACAGTAGACTGATGCGTAGTGCTTTCCCTTGCTGCAGACAAGAAGTCCTTCGTACAACTGGCAGATCTCCTCAACATCCAGGTGATTACCCTGAAAATACGCAGCCATCCGCTGGGGCGGTGGATGCCTGGTGTATACAAGTCAGCAGTGAGTCGGTTCCTGCGCAGCATGGTTAGGCACAGGTAAGCCTCTACTGGTGGAGCAAGCAGCTCTTAACATTCAAAGGGCTGCAGAGCAGTGGTGTTGCAAGCAAATGCTCATCTGGGCGTCATGCTGGAGAGTGCAAACTGCACTTAGGCAAACATTGGGGGTTATGCTTTTAAAAGTGTTCTGTGGACCAGCTCTGCTCTTAGCCTACCTTCAGTGGTGTGGAGGAGCTAGACTTGGCTATTGATGAGTCCATACCTCTTCCAGTCCTGCTTGTTCAGATCTTCTATAGGTGCTGAGTGTAAATAGCTTTTACTGAAAGCAAGGAGTGCTTTATGGCCTGCCTTGAAGGACCAGACTAAATGCTTCACTTAAAGGTGACCTTACGTCAGCAGTCTCTGCTGCAGAGCTGCATTGTGCTGCTTTATCAGCTCTTACCAAGTTGGTACTATGAGCTACTAGTGCTCTGTTTCACCTCCGAGTCTTCCCAGAATCGCAGAATCGCTGAGGTTGGAAGGTAGAGGTGGTCTAGTGTAACCCCCGTGCTCAAAGCAAGGTCAGCTAGAGTAGGGTACTCAGGGCTGTGTCTAGTTGGGTTTTGAGTATCTCCAAGGATGGAGACTCCATAACCTCTCTGCAACCTGTTCCGGTGTTTCACCACCCGCAGTTTAAAACAAAAAAAAAAAAAAAAAGCTTTTTTGTTTAAATGGAAAATCCGGTATTTCAACTTGTGCCCCTTGCCTCTTGTGCTTTCACTGGATACCACTGAGAAGAGTCTGGCTCCATCTTCTCTACACCTTCCCGTCAGGTATTTATACATAGACATTGAGATCCCCCGACCCTTCTCCCCTTCAGGCTGAGCAATCCCAGCTCTCTCCACATGTAATGTGTCAGACTATCTTATCCTTTAATCGTTTTGGGGCCCTTTGCTGCGCTCGCCCTAGTGCGTTCCCGTCTCTCTTGTACGGGGGAGCCCAGTTGTGGACACGGCACTGCAAATGTGGCCTGTTCGCAACGCTTTTCCTAACGTAGTGCAGGATGCTGTTGGCCACCAGAGTGCATTGCTGGCTCATGCTCAGCTTGACAACAAGACAGCCCGCAGCTCCTCCGCAGAGGAGCTTCCCAGCTGCACTGGTGCCTGAGGTTCTTTCTTCCTAGGAGCAGGACTCTGCATTCCCCTTTGAACGTGATGGGATTCCTCTCTGCCCGCTTTCCCAGCCCGGCCAGGTCCCTCTGACTGCAGCACGCCCATCTGGTGTACCAGCCACCCCTCCCAATTTTGTATAGCCTTCTGTTTTACTCATCCAGCCTTTCTGCTTGAGAAAGGCTGCTTGGCTTGTTAGAAACACAGTTGCAGTCAGTCTCTACGCGTTTGTTTAACACTGAGAGCACTGGCAGTGGTGTACGTTGAAGGCTTGTGCTCCCCTTTGCGTTGGACTCCAAGGGCAAAGCTAAGCTCTGTAGTGACTTTCCTAAACTCTCGGGTTGGGGGAGAGCTGATGGGTAAAGGGAGTTTGCCTAAGTGGCAATGTTTGAGAGAGGAGGCAAAGAACCCCTGAAATAACCGTGTAACTTTTACCTTCTTGGGAGTGGCGAACTGATTTCTCTTTTTCTTCTTGCAGGGGATTTGTTTGGACTTACGATGTGATCATTCTAATAAATGCTATCTTCATTGCTCTGGATGAGGAAAGCCCCTATATTTCTTACGCAGAGTGGGTCTTCCTTGCTTTGTATATCATTGAGATACTCCTGAAAGTGTACACTTACGAACCGAGGGCGTTCTTTGGCAAAAATCAGTTCTGGAACTGGTGAGTGGGATGAATGTTTGTGTTAAAGGTGGCGTGAAGTGTGATCAGATCTTTGTGTTCAGCCCCTCAAGAACTGGAAGTCTCTTGGAGAGATGGGCTGCCTAACTCATGTGCCAGGCTGTGATTAAAATGATTGTACGCGTCAGAGGACATGGTGCTCTTTCCTGGCCTAACCTGGCTCTGACAGACTATTGTTCTGTAGTAGTTAAGCCCACTCTGCTAGCTCAGTCAAAGGTGACTCTGCAGCGTGCGAAGGTAGTGGCTGGGCAGGGGAAAGCGTTTTGCTAAACAAAGCTTTCCCATCTTCCCACCCTGCAGATAGTTTGAGATGATGCAGGGCTGCCTGGCACAGATGTGAGGAAGAGGGATTACTACTTCCATGTGTCGTGTGGCAGCTTAAGCGCCCATTCTCTGTTGCCACAAATCTAACAGCGCTGCCTTCCCTCGTGCTAGGTTTGATACCCTCATCATCTTTGCTGCCTTGACTGCAACGATACTCAATAGCACCCTGAAATCGAGTAAGTGCAGCTTAAGCAGTCTGCATGCATCTGGGAGACTCGGTCTTGAGTTGTCTTTTGCCATCACCTTGGGCTTGGGAGGCTTTTTGACAAGATAATGAATTTCTTATAGGGTTTCTAAGAACTAACTCAGTCTTTTTTTAATAACTACCTGTTATAAACAGTGTTTAACAGGGACATAATCATAACAAATGTAAGAACATGCTCTATCTCTACACTTCCCTGCTTATTTTTCAGAAGAAAAAATAAAATCTTTTTTCCTTTCTCAGCCACGAAGTACAACAGCCAACAGATCCTGGACATCGTCTTCATCCTAAGGGTCCTCAGGCTAATAAGGATTGTTGACAGCATTCAAAGGTAATGAAGAGAGTGGGATAGGGTTATGTTTTGCGGGGGGGCGGGCAGGCTGTGTCAGAGGCTGGCTGAGACAGCGCCTTGAGTTGCTCTGCATGGCTGCTTTGGACCGACGGTGGCTACTCAAAGCATCCGAAGGCCTTGTCCTCGTGTGCCGGGGATGAGCCCGGTTGCTGCAGCCTCTCTGGAGACTTACTTATAAATAAAGGCATGTGGGGAGCACGTGCTGGATGGGATGTGATAATAAGCAAGCCTGGGCTTTAGAAGAGCCTCCCCACAGCAGGTGTTGTCATGAATCATTTGCTGTAGGTTCCGGGTCATCATGAACACACTGATAAACATCGTACCGACAATGTTGACATTTGGTGGGCTGACTCTGGTAAGAAATCCTGGTATCTTAGCTCAAAGCACTCCAGTTTTACAGGAATGTGTCTTAAGTCTCACGCTCGTGCTGTTTTCAAGAGGATAAATGCAAATCTCTGGATGGCTGGCCTTTGAAACTGTAAGTGTCCATTTGATTCTTGGTCGTTGCACATGTAAATGTGTGCAGAGGGGTTGGGTTCCTGCTAGTCGCTGGGTCAGGACATTCTTCTTTGCTCAGCGAGGATGTTCTGTGCAGTCTGGGCTTCATACAGTAAGGAATCAAACTGTGATTTGGGCAAGAAGCTGAACAAGAAACCTTTTTCTCAAATAATTTCCTAAAAATAAGTTCTCTTATGATTTGAGAATATTTCATTTCCATGTATTTGAGCTGTAGTTCTTGGCTTATTATTCCTGCCTGGTAATTGCCCTTGAGTGGCTTGGGTCTCTTAGCCTCTATGCTGCTCCTCAGCAGCTTGCTGTTTCTGTAAGAAATGGAAAACCTGCTGAAACTCTAAACTTGCCGTGCAGCCTGCTGCTCACTGGAGAAGCAGGCGATGGGGTTTCTCTTCCCAGGTTGTGTACTGTGTATTTGCTATCATTGGCATGGAGTTATTCCATGGGAAAATCCAGTTCTTCCCTGCAAACTCGAATGCTCCCTATGCCCTGGAATGTGGAAACCCAGCCCTCAAGGATTCGCTGTTTGCCCGTGGAAAATACTGCAAGAACAACTTCAACAACTTTGCATCGTCCTTCATCGTCCTGATGGAGCTCACTGTAGTCAATCAGTGGCACGATATCCTTTGTGGTGGAAGGTCCAAACTGGAGCTTGGTGATCCATGCTCTTCGCCTTGTGTTGAACACACATAGTGCCAGACCACAGAGAAATGGTCCCAGCAGAGAGCTTTGTTCAGAAGGTCACCGCTGGGCAGTATTGTCTGGTTCCTCCCTTAGCGCTGCTCTACAGCAAGATGTTCTCCTCCTTTCACGCTCTTGCCCTTGACTCTGGTTATACTCTTTGCCAATGGATTTGCCAACGTGACGGTTCAGCCTGCAAAGCTGTATTTTATTGCCTTCCACATTGTGATGGTGATCATTATTGTCAAGTGAGTTTTGGGTTGCTCCCCTCTGTTTTTGGAGGGAAGAGGGGCTCTGCCCCCTGCTGGGGTGATATTTGTAGTTGGTGCCCAAAAGCAGGGGGGATGCCAGTACGGAAAGGCTGCTATGTAATTCTGCTCATCATTTCTTTCAGTATCTTCGTGTCGTTCATTTTGGAAGCTTTCTTTGTGGAGTACTCCCTAGAGAAGAGTGAAGTAGAAACAGCCATTGAACAGAAAATCCAGGAGCTGGGAATGGGAGTTCAAGAGTAAGCCCCCCAAAAGGGTCGTGCTGGATGTGGTTGGCTTGGCACATCCCATGAGGGTCTGTGGGGAAATGCCTCCCTCTGTCCGGAGGTGTGAGCTGAGACTCCTCTTCCTTATCACAAAGTTCTTGCTAATCTGTCGTGACCACATAGGCTTGACCTAGATGTTAGCAGAAGGCTGCTCGCATTGGCCTTGTGTCTGCCTCGCTGAACTCTTTCAGCCCATGGCTGTTGCCCAGAGGAGAGGGGAGATGCTGGAGGCTAGCAGCACGGCTGTGGTGCTTGCCCTGCCCCAGGGAATCCATTGCTGCGGGGTACGTGTGGGCCCTGGGGTAAGGTGTGCCCCCCTGGGGTAACTTCTGGTCCTTCTGGTATAGGGATGAGCTCCAGGATGAACAGCTCCTCGACAACATGGAGAGTGCTGAGCACAACCTCGAGGGGGAAAGTGGAACGAAGCCACAGTCTAAAGGGCTGGTGTTCAAAATTGCCTCCAAACGTAAGTGCAGCCCTACAGCGTGCCCAGTCTTCGGTTTAAGAGGCCAAGGCTCTGAACTGTCCCTGATCGTAGCCCTGTCTCTGGGGAAGCTCCCATGCACTTTTGCTTCCTTTGGGCTATAAAAGCAGCTAAAACCTAGTTGGAGGTTTTTAGAGAATGGTGACACTCTAACGTTTGCTGTTTTTTCTATTTTTGTAGCAACTCCTTTTCTTCTTTCCTACCTAGGCCCTCCTGTGCATGCCTGTCTTCAGCAGCCAGTCTGTGAAGACGCTGTCTTGGTGGCTGAGGTCCTGCTGTGGCCAAGAAATCTGTTTTTCTGCTTTTCTCCTTCCTGTGTGCACTCTGCATGCCTCCTGGCTTGGATCACGGGGTGACTATGTGCTCCTTTCCTCCAGCTTAATGCTTACTTTTTCTTCTGGCTTTCTTGCTGTACCTTAGCAGTTCCCCAGTCTTGTGCTTCTCGGCGTGGCAGCTGACTGGGATCACAAAGCCCACTGAAGGAGATGTGGGAATAGAAGTGCTTAAAATCTTAAAATAATGGTCTTATCCTTTACAAGTGCTCACAGGGAAGTACATGGGGTAAAATATCAGGGAACATCGTTTGGGGCATCTGTTTTCTTGCCTGTTTGGTGTAAAACATGGGGAGCAGCCTTTGAGTAAGAGCTGCCTTAAGGTAGCCACTTCCTAACTTCTGCTGAGGACCAGGAATGGATGCTTACAGTGACTTTATTTCTTCTGGCCACCCGCAGGGTACAGGACGGTTGACGCTCTGCTCCAGCGTATGTTTGAGGCAGAGATACCCCTTGAGGACGAAGGCCCTTCATTTGAAGAGATCTTAAACTTGTCCCCTGCCGCTGCTGTACCCGGCGACCTGACCTCGGAGAGTGCTGCGTAACGGGGGCAGCCCGCGGCAGGCGCCCAGGAGGAGCTCGTTCCCCGCTGCCCGGCTCTCGAGCTGGCTTCAGCCACCGCGCTCACGCCTGGATCACGCAGCGGAAGGGGCAGCCGATGCTGGCGACGGCTTCGTCACGCAAAGGAGCTTTATCTCATGTAAAGTCTCGTAGAAATGTTAAAACTGGGAGTGCCCTGGCGGGAAAGCAGAGGGAGGGCTGGTGTGTCTGACTGTCCCAGGCGCGTCATGGTGCTGTATTCAGTATGTTATGAAATACCGACTTCTTGTAACTGGAATCTTGTATTTCCGCACTTTTATATGCGTATATGGACCAATGTAAGCTGAATTAAACAGCTCTTCAGTACATTAAATCCAGCAGTCTGAAAAAATGACCGGTTATCGCAGAGTTAATGATGGGAGGCGGTGGGGCGCGATGCAGGGTACGTTCCCCTTGTGGGCTGTTAATGGGAACAGAGAACCGTGGCCTCCTCCCGACTTCCAGGGTGATGTGTATTTATAGAGGAGGCGGTCTGAGCTCTCCGGGCCCGGGGTGCGTTTATTGTTTTATATATTTTTACATATTTTTACATATTTTATATATTTCCCCGCCGCCCCTGCCCGGCCTGTGAGGGACGGCGGGAGCAGCTCCCGGCACCGCCCCGCGCAAAGGGGCGTGGCCGCGGCCACCCAATGGGATGAGACAGGAGGCGTGGCCTCCCGGCGGAAGCGGGCACGATTGGCGGAGCGGGGCGGCCAATGGGAGGGCGAAGCGGGCTGTTTGAATCGGCGGCGGCGGTTGGAGCCGGGCGAGCGATGGAGGCGGCCGTGAGGTGAGGGGGCTCCCGGGCCGCCCGGGCCTGTGCGGGGGGAGCCTTAGGGCAGGGCGGCGGGTGCTCGAGCGGGGCCGGGGGTGCCGAGGGGAGAGGGAGGGGCGCAGGCCTCGGCCTTTGCCCCGGCGGGGCAGGGGAGCGGTGAGCGGTGAGCCCTGAGCCCGGGCGCTGCCCGGGCCTTCCCCCCCACACACCCCGGGCAGGGCCGTGGCGCTCTGCCCCTGGCCCAGCCTGACCTGCCCTTTGTCTTGCAGGAACTACGAGGCTCAGATACGGAGCTACCAAGGGACTGACCCGCTGGAGCCCTGGGACAGGTCAGCATGCCTGCGGCTGGGATGTTAGTGTCGCTGGTGAGGCACGGCAGGCTTGTAACTTGCTTGAGTGTGTTTCAGGTACGTGCAGTGGATAGAAGGATGTCTTCCCCTTCACGAAAAACAAAACCGCTTGCCCAATCTCCTGGAGCAGCTTGTGAAGATGTTCCTAAGTGACAAGAGGTACCACCAAGATCCAAGATTTGTTAACTACTGCATTAGGCTGGTAGGTATATGCTTTTCTGGGAATTAAGCTATCCTAAAAAATCGAAGTTGTCCCACCATTCTGTAGCTCTGTGACTGCAAAGAGCTGTGGGAGGAAAAGGAGCCCTCAGGGATGGGGCACGGAATTCGGATGTATCGCTCTCAGTGGGAGCCCTCAGAACTTTGCAGTCTTGCTGAAGGATACCATGTGTTTTCAAAGCTGTGTTATTAAGCTGTTTAGCTTGTGAGAGGTATCTTACCTACCAATTGGTTTTATCTTTAGAAAATAATGCTTTCCTATGATGGTAACTAAGAAATTGTTATTGGTTTTTTTGCCTCCAGCTTCCTTGGGTGTTTTCGAAAGTGCTTATGACTTATGCATCTTTCTCTTATGCAGGCGGAGTTCATCACTTCTCCTTGCCAGTATTTTGACTACCTGTATGGACAGGGAATTGGTGCAAAGGCATCTGACTTCTACGTTGCTTGGGCTCAGCAGCTTGTGAATGAAGGCAATGTGCAGTGTGCAGGAGCTGTCCTTCAGAAAGGACTTCAGAACCAGGCACAGCCACGAGAGAACTTGCAACAGCTGTATGGGTAATTCTGACGCGTCTTTTACTTGTCGAGCTGTTCAGATAGCGTACGGGTAATTTTTTTTTTCTCTTGTGTGCGTATGCCCTGTGCTGTAGCAGAGGTAGACCAACGATTATTTTTGTGAAAGGCAGATATAAGCTTAACAATACTTTTTTTGCTGTTCAATATTTGTTTGGTGTTTTGGAGGTTGTGTTGAGGAAAGCTGTACCAGAGTGTCTTCAGTGAAGCAGCGTCCAGAAAGAAAATCCCTTAACTGATTAATTTCCTGTCTAGTCTCTGTTAAGTAGATCCAAACTCTAAAGGTGCATAGCCTGGCCTGCTTCAGGCAGCCTACCTTGGAAATACGGTGCGTGAGCTTCGTTACTTGGAAGCTGAAGCAAGTTGCCCACTCTAATGACACCTGGCTTTTCAAGTTAGGGACATCTGGATGCTTTCCAGAGTGAGTTAATTGGCTGTAGCTCACCCTGTAGCTGTCTGTGCTTCTATCGACACCACCAGTTGAATGCATACCTCAGCTGCTGCTTGATTCGGACCCTCTTTGATTTTGGTGTGTGGCCAAGGCTGGAACTGTAGTGAAATCAGATGTCAGTTCCTGATCTGAGCTGCTTTTTTTTAGCCCACCTTGGGGATATGTTGACAACAATGTCTATATCCAGTTTCTTGGGCTTATCGCACAGTCCTTAGCTAAGAGTGGGTGCCTGTTGGAATTAGGCATTTCGCTGTAGGAAGCGCTAGAGTTGGTGCTTATCGTGATGATAAAACAAGAGCCCAGTTTCCATATGCTGCTGCCTATTGCAGGCTTTTTTATTTTTGCAAATGTGAAGCTAACAGGATATGTCTATCTACAGTAATAAGTGTCCTGTAACTAACCTGAGTTTTTTAGCGTTACGTTTCACGGCGTGATGACCGTACAAGGAAATCAAAGGTTCCTGGGGGGAGGGGGGGGGAATGAGGGACCAGTTGACTTAATGATAATAACTGACATTTCTTGCAATTTAGCTGCCTGCAGAATTATGATCCTCGGAATCCTCCTTTGCAAGGTGAGGCTAAAGATATCTGCCTGTGAGCTGTAGCTCAATTAAATGAATCTTTTCCCTCAATCAGTGAGTGTTGTTGCTGAAGAAAATAAGTTTCCTGTAAAAACTGATTATTTTTTTTTTATTCCCCCCGGGCATATTTAAAATTCTTAAGGGGGAGTGTATTCAAAACAGGGTATTAGTTTTCCAATGCTTAAAGTTAATGGAAATTCATAAATGAGAAAATAATTTCTACTCATTAATGCAAACCTGTATTATCTGTCCCAGGTGCTGCTGTTATAAAACCACTTCAAACTTCGCATGCTGCAAATCAAATGGCTCCTCGAAAAGGTGTTTCAAGTCTTAATGACCCAGTGTACACTTGCAAAAATCAGGTAAATGACGATTAATAAGTGACTTAAACATTGTGGGGAAAATGTGGAGCCCTCACATACAGTTTAGATTGATGAGCTTGCCTGAATAAGAAAGATAAAATAGGCTAATTATATCTGATGTATCTCAAAAATGTTACTGATGTTTTTATGCTGTAAGCATCACATCTTTGTGAAAATATCTCAGTTGGGAAGCATTGGGACACGCTTTTTAGTCACTTGACGCGTTTCCAGAATCACAGGCAAGGAGTGATCCATCCAGCTGGTTAGCACTCTTTGGAGGAATAATGTTATCGATAGATTCTGCGCCAGTCGTGCTTCTTGAAAATTGCCTACACTGAATTTTTGTGGAATTCAGGTTACTTCTTAAATACCCTCTTTAAAAATGAATAAAAGATAATGCCAGAGGAAGAAGAGAAGTTTCTAGGCTGGTCCTCAGTGGGATGGTGGCTTCTTGTAGAAGTCGGTCTGTTGAGCGGGGAAATGCCTAGGAGATGGCTTTATCGCGGTTCACGAGCCCCTCTGTAGCTTGCCAGGTCAGTCGCTAACAGTTCCAGCTGAGGTTCTGGTCACACTTCGTGGAGACCTTGAGTTACCTTCGCAGTCCAAATTCTGTCACCCCGTAGTCATCTTCCTTCACCCCCTTCCCCACAATAAAACAACAAAAAAAGAAACCAGACTTCTTGTAACTCAGCTACGTACCAGAACGCAGCACTCTTGTTCTTCTGAGGTTTGGCAAAGCCAGTTACAATTCTTCACAGCCTTTCTGGCACAGTCAGATGAAATGTGAAGGGGGGGGTGACATTAAAGACTGCAGGTAGGAAACTGATGTAACCTTTCTCAGCTTGGTCCTCTTTTCTACAGTGCTCATGACTCTTTCAGTTTGGTATTGCCTGCAAATACCGAAAGATATCTTGGATGATGGAATACAGCTTAAAACTTACTATGTCCACTGCCTGTTCCTTAGCCCTGAGGTTGGATAATTTGTCAAAGAGAAACTGGATGAGCTACCCAGTCTGTTCTTGACAAACCCAAGTGATCTATAACTTGCATTCCGTTGTTTTGGAATAGAAACTACCTGTTCAGCTAGTTCCAGTGTCCTTCTGGACTGCAGTTTCTAGAACTACATCTGTCTCTCTTAGTTCGTCTTCTAAAAGCTGTCAGAGATGACGGCAAACTGTGATGTGGCTAATTCTTCAGTTGAACTTCCTCAGGCTCTGACGACTTGTAGAGCTCTCTTTCTGATCTGTTCTTGCCACGCTCGTGGTCTGAATTGTCATCTCTTCAATCAGAATTAAATATTAGGGGCTTTGTGGTTGCAGTTCTTGTCAAAATGGATGGTTAACTGTAATATTGGAATTATTTCTTTTTTATTATTTTTTTATTTCCCCTGCCCTGCTTTAGGGTCCTGATTCTGCTGGTACTCAGTCCTGTTCTTCTGGTGGAAGAGAAGAAGTGTAAGTATTTGGTTTTTTTTGAAGTCACACTGCGGGAACATTAACATGCTCCCAGAATAAATCCAATAAACTTGAATAGAGCCTTTTCTCGTTTTTCCTCACAGAAAGTACGTTACGTACATCTCCAAATCTGAAGTTCTTCCTAAGTCGTCGTCTACTGTTGCTGAATGTGAGCAGGTTGCAATGTACGATAAAAAGCTGCTCATATGCGAAGGCTCGGAACTTTCATTTGAGGAGCTAAGAGCCAAGAGATACTTCAAGAAATACGAGCGCCTCAGAAGACAGCAAGAATGGGGTATTCTTCTCTTTCCATCTAGCTATTTCAGAAACATTCTCATATTGTTGGAAAACTGGTGCTTGGCTGCATTCATTTCTTTTCAGCCTCTCTACTGAAGCCTGAAAACTGTCTCAAAGCCCAAGTTAGCATCCCCGTACAGAAACAGGGTGGGGTGAGCTTGGAAGCATCGAGTAACATGCCAAATGACTGACATATTTAAGCTTATCCTTTGGGTTTGTCTTTTCAAACCTAGATTTTCATAGAGAGTGGTGTTTCTTCTGAGGGAACGGGAGGAAAGCGTGAGCAGCTCTTTGCAGTACTGCGTGCTGCGGCAAAGAGTGACACTCGGTCTTCACTTGGCCTTCTTGGCAAATGCAGCTGTGGGATGCCCCTTGTATAGTCAGCGATGGCATGCTTGTCGCTGGGGTGGACTCAAGGCAAAGTTTCTAATTAGAAGTAATACCTTTGTTTGCTAAATGATGGAATTCTGGAGCAAAAGTAGGTGGACTTTCAAATAGACAAATAGGGTCTTAGAGAAGCAAAACCAAGTGCAAGTAAAGAGCAGCTGCTCAGAAGCGAGTTCTGTGTCTGACCATTTATAGGAGGGGAAAAAAAAGTTGCTGGGGGATGTTGCTGGACAAAAGAAGTAATTATCTCATTTGGTAAAGGAAGACATGGATAAATTGTAGTCAGTGGAACAGGGAGAGATTCAGTGGGAGGAAAGATGCTAATGTATTTTTTAAAACAGTGTTTGAATCTGGATTTTTTTTTTTTTTTTTTTTTAAATCCAGTTGTAATATATGAGAATTCCCAGCAGGAATTATTAGGGCTGCTGCTGGTTGCCGGGCCAGTGCTGGGGCAGTGTTATGTAGCCCTCCCTTGAGGGATCAGGACTGAGAGGTTAGACACGGTGTCATCTACATCTCCCAAACTTACGCCTCCAGAGCTGAGTGTTGTCCTGCAGTTACACAGACTATAGATATCTGCATTTTAAATTCAAGCAGCTTGTAATGGCTGTGTTGAGCAACTCATTTGGATACTGATTGACTGTTTCGCTTAATATCATTGTATTATCCTTAGAAGAAGAAGAGAGAGACTCCATAAGGAAAAAAGAGTCAGCTGTCCTTGAACTGCAAGCCCTGCAGCAGCGGCTGGAGCAGCTCACCCAGCTCACCAAAAGCTTTGAGGAAACTAGACTGGAACCAGCATCCACAACGTCAGCTGAAGCAAATAAAACAGTGGTAAGTATGTACTATGATCAGCAGGAGATGTCTTCGTCAACTCACCTCGCAGAATTTAACCATGCTTTAGATGGCAACCAGAACAGTTCGCTAACCAAATCTGGAAGTCAAGACTGCAATTCTTGATTAGTAGAGATACCTGGCGTAACTTTCAATGCTTGACGAAATATATTTTAATTGTTAAACCCAAAAGTTTGTTTTTGCTTCTCCGCTATTTAGTTTTAGTTGCATATGAAAGTTCTCTTATGCATGAAAAACTGTTTTAGTTATGCAGAAATAAAAGGGAAAATGGCAATGGCTATATTTGGGGGGGGGGTTGAACATAAAAGAACATTTCTCATCTCTAAAGGTGCATCCACGCGTGACGCCCAGCGCAGCTCTACAGCAGAACTGGATGGCACCTTGTCAAAAGTCAGATCTGCAAAACGCCCGAGGTCTGGTGCCAGACCAGCCTCGATCAAGTGCTTTATCATCCACTGCTCTTACACTGCAGTCAGTGAAACCTGTTGGCCGCCGGATGACATCAACCTCCCTGTGGGAAGTAACATATAAGAAGGATGCAGTCAAAAGTCAGCTAGAGCTTGGAGAACTCCAGAACAGTTTCCTACAGCCTCCGTTCTATAATGTTTCGGCTCGGGAAAGGGCACATCCTGACTCAGCTCTTAATTGGAGCACTGGAGAACAGTACGTATAAACAGGATAATTCTTGCTCTGCAAATTCTGACGTCTTCCGTATCTACGCTTCAGCTGAGAATTAATTAATTAAAAAAAAAAAAAAGTCTTTTTCTCCCTCTTCTGAAAAAAAATCTGAAGTAGCCTGTGGAAACCAATATCAAACTTATATAACTGTCAGTCCTCACTTCAGTTTTTAATTCCTTTAACCCTGTGTTTTAGTTGTAATAACTAAGAGGAAATTTGCTGTGTAACTGAAGTAATTATTGGGCATTGCTGTCCCTGGCATGCCTGAAATAAACAACAGGATATGCTTAGTTCATGTAGATCCCGTATGTTACGACTTGGCCACAAAGGTCTCCAGAGGAAAAAAAAAAAGTGCTTGTATTTGTCTTCTGCACTCTTGCTTGTGTGACTTGGCTAGTACGGGAAACAAAATTGAGGGGCAGAGGGAGAAACGTAGGTTGGCAAAGCAAGCGTGGCTGCGTAGGCTTGGCCAACGAGAGGAAATGGAACCCGTTGTCATTCACTCATATTGTGGCAAACTGTATCCGAGGAGAGTATTTAGTGCCAGCATTTTAACCTTTTTAAAGGACTCTGCTGCCTTTCAGGTTTTGTACCTATAGCAACTGTCTGAGAAACCTTCTGGGGGCAGTCTCTCAAATGTTGTAAAGGATCTCTTACTTACTTCATTTGTGTGACTAAAAACAGGCATTCATGGGGGGAAAAACAGGATCACTAATTGCTGTCTGTCTGGGATGTTTCCTTTGTTTTAGACTGGGAAAGGCCTCCTTAACCGCTTAGAGTGCAGTACTGCTAAGTCCTGAACTGAAGCTGGAATTTAAATAATGGCTTTTATTTCAAGCTCATGTTCTTAATCTTTCCTTTGAAGGCACCCTAACAAGAGATCCACTGAACTAACTACTTCTGTGGACGTGAAAGAAGGTAATAAGCCAAGTTTTGATAAAAGACTGATGCTATTGCTATAACTGTTACATGTGGCTGCTAGTTCCAACCCTAGCTAAGCGTTTTGACTTTCCGAGCTCCACCCCTGCATGTTTGGGCAATGTCTCTATATCCCTTCCATGTAGCCAGTCCCTGTTCCCACCTTCTGTGCAATTCCTTTTTGTTTGAGCTCAGTCGGGAGTTCGCTGTTTGTCCTTGCTGGCTTCCTGCCTGCTTGACTTGCTGTGTCAGAATGGATCATTCCTGTGAATTGGAGACGGAGTCCTCGGAGGCCACCCAGCTGCCCAAGGTCCCTCTTGCCCTTCAGGGCAGTCTCCCTTGGGAACCTGCCAAGCAGATCTCTGAACAAGCCAAAATCTGCTCTCCCAAAATTCTGGGTTGTCATTCTGCTACTCATCTTGTTTACTTCTCTTACTAACATTTTGCTAGCTGCTGAAATGTTAATAAACATTCCCCAGGCTACTTCAGAAATGATCTCGCTGTTCTCCTTTCTAGCATCTAGAGTTGGAAATTCTTCCTTTGCTTCTGGCAATGCTTCTCAAGCTACCCCAAACACCTCGCTGGGAGGAGCAATGCAGGCGACACCGTTCAAAGTGCAACCTTCACCTACGGTTCATACGAAGGAAGCGTTGGGTAAGCATCTGGAATAACATGCTACTTTCACTGGAGTGCATGGGATCTTGCCTGGTAATTTTAGTGGCGCCGAATACACAAGGAGGGTATCTAGCAATGGGCATGTGCACCATTCAATCAAAGAGGAAAATAAAGTTAAATTGGTACTCTTCTTTTGCGATTGGCTGGATGACCCAGAGCTTTTGACCAGAAATAGGTGCTTTAATAATGTCCCAGCAGCCGCATCCTATAAACCCCTGGGTAAGTCACTGGTGGTACACCTGCCAGGCTTCCTTGGGCAGCATGTTCTCTGGGCTGCTCTTGCCAGTACTGTCAGGGACTCCTGTTCCCGAGATGGTGACCTACAACGGACTAATGTGGAAGAACGTTAGGAAGTTAATAAGTCAGCTCTGTTGAGCTTCCCCCGAAGCTGAAACAAGGGTGACTTATGCAAAAGGTCTTTATTATTATTTGATGGACATGGTCAATTCTCAACATTGCTTTTTCAAAATCCTAAAAGGGAAATTGCATTTGTATTTCTGATGTCAGACATGGAGTAATAATATCCTGATACTGTTTTATCCCTTCTGTACTCTTCTGCCATGTTCTGTTTCAATAGTAAACCTGTTAACTGCTACCATGTAGCAAACTGCTGCAGCTGAATATATATCTGTAAAAATAATAATAACTTTAAAAAAAGCTCATGATAGTCATTAGTCTTCCAAATATCTAAGAAGATAAAGGATAATTTGCTCCTTTAGGACAAGTCAAAATCTCATCTTGGAGAAGGGGAAATAAAAAAAAAAAAAGGCCATGGCGCCAACAAATATGTGTTGGCCAAGTCGGATCTTCCTGTGTTTGTTCAGTTATCTGGAGTGTTTAAATGCAATATGAAGGCATAATGGGTTATTGGCATTTGACAAATGATAATAATTAATTGGCATTTAATTCGACTACTACACAATGGAAGAAGCTCTGAAAGCGTCTTTTCTTTTACTGGGGGTGATATTCTTGTGGTTTTTATTTCTTTTTTTAGGATTTCTCATGGATATGTTTCAAACACCCATCTTGCCCGAACCATCACCTCTTGAAGAAAGCGAGGAACCATTTGAAGTCTTTTGCAGAAAAAGTGGTAAGTACTGCTTATTTTTTCAGTCCATGATATTTCGCTCCTGTTTACCCCTCCCACCAGTCCTCATAATAATAAGATAAGCAGTTGTTTGATTAGGTGTAAAGAAGCCGCTTCTTTCCTGATAATGAATTTAATTTACTGACAGGTTCTAAATGTTGATGCACAGTCTGAGAACAGCAGAGGCACCTTATCCTAACAGTTAAAATTGTCTGAAAACCAGGCAGCAGCAGTGGCTTACAAGAATCAGCACAGAGATATTTCCCAACTGGTCAGATGCAGCCAAGAAAGCTTCTGTACCTGGCCAGTCTTGCTTTTGAGATGGAAAAATCTTCCCCATTTCCAAGAGCTTATAGGAGAGATGAACTGAGTGGCAGTTCTGAGGGTGCTCCTGGTCTAGCTGGATGTAGCCATGACCATCAGTTGCCTGGTTAGGGGTGAAAATGCGACTGTTTATAGAATCTTCATTGGGTGAAGATAATATTGCTTATTTTTTCTTTTTAAGAGCCTGATGGAAGTCTGAAAGCTAATGTTGTTGCCCCTGTCATGCCTGCATTTTCTATCTTTGAAGACGAGAATGAAAAAGAAAACAGCGGGTAAGGCGGGAAAAAGTAACAGCTGAGTTTATTAAAGAGTTGCATATAGGTTTGATTCTATTCTATATAATTTTGCTGTGACTGTATTTGCAGTATCAGGATTGGCTTGAATACGGTCGCTGGCAGCTGTGTGGAAGTGGCATGAGAAAGCGGTAGTTGCTTCTCTGTGAAATTGTACAACTTTCCTGTTTGGACAGTGTGCTCGAGATGCTTAATTTTCTGGATAACTATGGATAGCTTGTTTCTTTGAGCTACTGCTTGTTCTCTAAGTACCTGCAAGTGGGATTCTTTAAGAAAAAAAAAAAAATTAAAATGAGCAAGTCTTTATGATCAGTCTGCCTGGGAAAGTTTCTTGCGAAAAGCTATTCTAAACTACCTGTTTTGTCAGGATCCCGCAGCATAAAAGCAAGCCAGAAGAGCCCAGAACTATTGGAGAACGTCCCTTGACTGACTGTACAGCGGGTACAGAAGTGAGTGTTTGGTCTTATTGCAAGAATTAGCCTTGAAAACAGGTTACGTAGTTATAGGGGATATGAGAGATGGTTGTATCTATCCCAACCCTGCAACATTCTGATGAATGATACCTACCTGAAGCCTAGATGCCCTTTCCCTTTTCCTGCCAATGGGATGGACTTTTTCAGTTGTTAATTTTCAGAAAACTTCTAGGAGCTTAAAAGTGGAGACCTCTATCTGTAGAACAAATCCCACTGCAGCTGATGTGTGGATTTGGCATCTGTTTGGGGGAGGAAGGACAGGGAGCAAGAGACACTTCATGTTCTAATAACCACCTAACAGTTTTCATAGCCAAGGAGATGCATAAAACTTCAGGCTGCTTGGTGATACAAGTGATCACTGAGTAATGAGACAGGCTTTTTCAGACTCTTATGGCAATCTTTTGTTGTCTAGCGTTTTGCTGTGATATCGATTATTGCCAACATTCAGGGCTGATACAAAACGATGTAAACCTGTGATTTAGGTTATATTGCCATTCCTTTATTTTTCTAATGTTGTAAGTTGACACCGGCAGACTCACCATTATTGGAACTGCGTGCAGAGGCTGCTAGCAGGTTACAGTGCAGCGCTGGCAGGATCGTTTCGACGGCTTGGTTTTAAATTTTTTTTTTTTTTTTTTTTTTTTTTTTTCCCGCCTAGGAAGAAACAGGGACACCGGAGTTCTTGGGGGATGATTGTACGGTGTGGAATGTACAGAGTAGTAATAAAACATTAGCTCCCAGTCCAAACAACACAAGAGACTTTGCACGAGCTGCCCAGCTTGTATCAACACCATTTAATTACCTGTCGGCACATCCGCGACAGCCTTTGGAGGACAAAGGTAAAATAATGAGTACTTCAGGTCGAGAGCATCTAATTCAGTACTGCGTAACTCCATTCCTGTGCTCTGGTTACCTGGCAGGCCTTGCCAAATAGTGCGTGGGTATGGCTCCCACTGCTGCCACTTCTGAATACAAACTCCTTGCGGAACAGCAGCCGGGAGCATGGGCTGGCCAGCACAGCAGCTTTCCGAGAATTTTTAATTGGGGGAATAAGAGAAGGTGGCAAGGGACAAGAGAGACTTTGTGCTGTAGAACTGCTGTTCTGAACTGTACCAAAGGGTTGTAAATAGTCAAAAAATTGACGAAGTCCCAGCACCACCTTCTTCTGGGGGCACCTTTATGCTTGTCTGCCCCTCTTTAGTCTTGGAACACGCTCCCTAAAGAAATCAAGCTGTTGTCTTTCCTTATATATATTTAGAAATAGGTTTGTTCGGTTCTAGCTCTTGTGATAGCTTAGCAACTTTCACAGCTGCAGTGTGACTTAACCTTCTTGTCTTGGTAAGAATACTCTCAACGTGCTTGCCTTTGGGGAAAATAAACATTTGCTGTTGTTGCTACTCCCTCTGTTCAGCCCGTGAGGATGACTTGCCACAAATGGATCTGGAGTTTTCTGAAGAACAGCACAAGCAGACAAAATCCAAGAAGCTAAGGTACGTCACGACTTGCTGAGATTTTTCGAGGCTTGAGAGCCCAGGCAAATCTATGCCACAGCAGGCAGGTCTGCTGTGCTGCTCTAGATTCAAGTTTTCCAAGTAATCTAGAGCTGACCTATTTGTGGCAGACTGACTCTGCTTAGCATACATCTCAGCACTTTGCGGAGTTAAATGAAGCTGGGTATGGTGATAATGCTCCTATGATTTAAGTTTTCTGACACGTTTAAATTAAAAGTTAACCATCCAGAAAATTTTAATGGCTGTGTATGTAAAACTATGGCTTTCTGTTCAATATTGGCTGAACTTGTTGGCCAATGAACTTGAAAGTTATTAGACTATGGGTAGCATGATATGACCAGATCTTATTTACTTAAGAAATGTCCATTTTATTCATCTTAATGTTGGTTATGGCCAAAGTTGCAAGTGTGGACATTTGACACATTTTTGCTTACTGAAGATGCAAAAATACCATGGCAGTACTGTCAATTAATAATATTTTGTTTTAAATATGTAGCCCTGCTCTTGAACACATTGCAGAACAAGGAGAGCTTCAAGGAAATATCTTGAAACAAGGAAATGGAATTCAAGGAATTGCCACAGCTGCTTCTCAAAGATTACATGAGCAGACTGCCACGAGCAGAACTGAATATTCCTCGTCTGTTGGGGTGGACAAAATTTCCCATGAAAAGCCACCTGGAGCTGGGCAGGACAGGACAGCCCGGAGTGTTAGAGCTGCAGGTACAGAGCATTGCCTACAGTTTTCTTCCACCAAGACCAGAGCAGTGTCATGTTCTTGCAGCAAATACTTCAGAAACATGTCTTTCTGGGCAACTTTAACAGGAAAGACGTAGGTATAAAAGCTGGATTGTCAAAATTGAGGAATACTTAACTTGCCCTCTTTGATTTTTGTGTTGGTTTTTGGTTGGTTGGTTGGTTTTTTTAATCAGTGATACTCATTCAAGTATAAGCTTGTGTTACCTCTTTGAAATGACACTTTTCTTATAGCTTAAGTATTTTTCTTCTTTCCATGAAGTCCTTGTTGAGAACCCTTGGGATAAGGAATTGATTTGCAAATTCTTATCAGAGCTTCCTAAACCACTCCACACCTATGCCAACTACTTTGAATGGAAATGTACTCTTCCAGCCATCAAACTGAAGGCTGAACTCCCACTGGGTAAGAGCTACTTCAAAGATTTCACTTTTAAAGCATTTCTTGACGTTTTTCTGGGAACCTCTGAAGTACTTTTCTAATTCTAATCCAGATAGCTTCCAGATCTAAACCTCGGATTTGAAATTAGACCTGGGTTTTTTGTTTGTCTCTTGCAGCATAAGCATTTTTGATTAGGCGTTCTGAGTAGGATATTTTCCCAGTTTCCCTCTCCTAGTAATCTGTGACGCAGCCCTCAAAGTTTGTATAAAACAGCAGCAGTCCTGTGTCAACAAAATCTGTATGACAGTAATTGCAACACACTTGTATGACTTAAACATTAGTGTTTACTTTTTAAGGAAGGCACTTTGGAATTTGATTACTTCCAGGGAGTCAGACTAAAATAGAAACACTGGTTTTTAGTATGTGGCACTTTGCAGCACTCTTGTTTTCAAGAGTGAGTACAGGCTCTCCTCTGTGGAAAGGCTGGCTAGCAAGAAGAGACCTGTAGAGAAAGACTAGCATTAGAGTTAAAGCAAGAACTTGTATGTGGCTGGTGCTTTTTCTTTTTTCTTTTTTTTCCTTCTCTGAGTGGCAATGTCTCTTCTGTGAAGTTTGTAAGCAGACCTTAATGTTGTTAATCTCTTAAAGGTTCCAGCTCATTCCACGTGGACTGCTTGGTTGGAGAGGGAGCTTTTGCTCAAGTCTATCAGGCTTCCATTCTGGATGCAAGTAACCCAAGAAACAACCAGAAAGTAATATTCAAGGTAAGTAGCGTTGATTCAGAACAGCTCTGCTGGAAAATCCTGGAGTCTTACAGTAATGACACCTACTCTGTGTGGATTCTGCTGAGTTTTCTTATTTATAAATAAGAAGTAAAGCGTATTGGTCTGTCCTCAAAGCTTTCTTCAGATTGAATGCCATGGTGTCTGATTCATTCTACACGGGAAGTTATTTATCCTCTTGACTCGACTTGCCTCTTCATCTTTTCTTTATAAAGTAGTCGCCCGTATCCTAAGGAGTGAGAATTACAGCCAGGCTATCTTTCTCAGCTGGACAAAGGCAGCTGCTTGTGCAAGTGCTCTTAGTTCACAGCAAACGAAAATATGTGTGGATTGATGATAAAATTGCTCTTGCTACTAGGTCGCACCGAAAGGACTGCTTTCTTTGTTCCAGATTTGTGCCCGCTCGCTTCCCGCAAGCATTTTTGCACTTTGTGCAGCCAGCCTGTTTGGTGGCGGCTGGCTGTTCCGTAGCCTTTGCTGGGTGATACCTCTCTGGTACGGTTTTATTAATAAACACGCTTGTCTCGATGGCAATTGTAGATTGAGCAGTTCCCTCTCTGCTCTGCCCTGTCTTATTCCAGGCTGCTTCAGGGCAGGAATGAGCAACAGATGATAGCATGTTTACATCAGAACCGCTGCCAAACGGAAAGTCTGTGCAACTGTGAGGTCAGCTTAGCCCAGGAGGGTTGGTTGTACGAGGTCCTGCATCTGCTGCTGGCTGAGAGCGCGCGCGCGCAGTGACCGCAGCCTGGCTGAGACCCAGTCATGCGATCGAGCTGACGCACACACACCCCCTTAGCCTCTCCGCATCGGGTCTTTTCCTTCCTTTGGAATCTTTTTGTGGATCTCTTCTGCAATATTTAATCCTTCAGCAAAAATCTTTTTAGCGTAGCACCTTAACTGAGAGCCTGCTAGTATGTAAAGGTGACTTAAGGTTGTTTTTTTTTTTTTGAGCATCAGGTATTCAATGTAGGAGGGGAAATAGCAGGGGAAAGAATCAGAAGGGTTTTCCTGTTTTGATCTCAAAAGTCTTCTCTCTTACACAAAATGGCCAGCAGAACCACCAATGTTGCAGAAAGACTGATATTTTAAATAGCACAAAAGAGAATATAAGCCAGAACGGAATTGTGGCGTGTAATTGAAGTCTTGATTCAAGAGGGTTAATCATTGAGTGTATCGACCTGAGATTAATTACTGTAGATACAAGTATTTTATTTGGTCAAGAGGAAAAACGCCTAGTCTGCCGTTAAAAAACAAAAAAACCCAACCTGAGAAGAACTTCTGCTTTAATGCTAATATATTTTCCTAGTAAATCAACTTTTTGGTTACAGGTCCAGAAGCCTGCCAACCCTTGGGAGTTCTATATAGCAACACAACTGGTAGAAAGGCTCAATCCAAGTATACGCCATCTCTACATCCACTTCTATTCTGCTCATTTCTTTCAAAATGGAAGCATTTTGGTTGGTGAGCTCTACAACTATGGAACATTGCTAGTAAGTGTAACCAGCTTATGCTCTGGAACATCTAGATTCTTTCTGGAGTGCTATTATATTACAATATTCAGATGTCTCCTCCACTCTCCACTTCATGGACCTTTACTGTGAACATATTCCGTGTTTATCAACGTGGACCTGTAGTCCATATCAAGTTGTTTCTGTGTAGCTGATGGTTCTTTGCTATCTTTCTGTTTACAGAATGCCATAAACATTTACAAAAAGCTTCCTGAAAAGGTGATGCCTCAAGCACTTGTAATCTACTTTGCTGTAAAAATTCTTTATATGGTGGAAGAGCTCCACAGCTGCAAAATCATTCATGGTGACATTAAACCCGACAATTTCATACTTGGAGAAAGGCAAGTATTGCCCTTTGCTACCTGAGATGCCAGCATATCATGATACCGTAGCCTTGATACTTACGTGATCACTTCTTCTCGTCATGGTTGAAGGTTTCTGGACAACGATACGTGTGACATAGATGGTCTCTCCCATGGCTTGACGCTCATTGACTTGGGCCAGAGTATAGACATGAAGCTCTTTCCTGAAGGAACAGCATTTACTGCAAAGTGTGAAACATCTGGGTTTCAGTGTATTGAAATGCTGACGCAGAAACCGTGGAACTACCAGGTATGAGATTGCATAGACAGCCTGAACCTTTGGAGCTTACTGCATGCAGCTGGGGTGAATAACTGGAGCATAGAAATATTAGACTTTTGCACTGGAGTTGTAGCTTGTTGCTTTAAAAACACAGTCCTGAACCCTCTTCTTACCGAGCCTGCCCTGTTGGCTCCACAGAGTGTTTTTCAGCTGATTTTTAGTGGTCTGAATCCATTTTTAGTATGAAACTTGTTTATGCTTTGTTTAGACAGACTACTTTGGCATTGCAGCAACGATCTACTGCATGCTCTTTGGTACCTACATGCAAGTGAAGAATGACAACGGTATCTGGAAGCCTGAGGGAGCCTTCAGAAGGTTGGTGTCAAAAATCTGTTCAAAATCTTCCCTTGTCTAGAAAGATGCACCGTTAGTACCGGGTTTGTTTGAAGTTCGTTTCTGCCACAGCTTTCAGCGGTGCTTACGCGCACTTCTTGGTACCCTAAAAGCTGGGTTCAGCGCATGGCAACTGCTTCCGAGAATTCACTGACTTAAGGGCAGGAAGGGTTTCAGCAGTGCACGTGGCGAATTGCACGGCGTCCTCGGCCGCTCGCCGCCTGGGCGGAGGAAACAGCAGCCAACGAGGAAAAATCCCGCTGGTTCGCTAAGCAGCCCGCTCGTGTTACAGCGATGCCTGCGGTTGCTCCGGCCTCTGACTGGGGAGGGAGCGGCGTAAATACGGGAAATAGTATTTTAACAGCTTGAATGTAGATTTTTTTACTCCTTATTTTTCCCTTTGCAGGCTTGCCAACGCTGACCTGTGGAAAGAGTTCTTTGAGAGCATGCTAAACATCCCCAGTTGCCACAGCCTGCCTTCCCTGGGAGTTTTGCGCAAAAAGCTGAAGGACTTATTTTGCAAGTCGTACGCAAAGGAAATAAAGTTCCTTCGGAACAGACTTGTTGTGTTGCTTATAGAACACAAACGGTCACGGAAATAAGCATTTAGTTTGCACAGTTACTGAGGACTGGCATTTTACTGCTGTGAAATCTTTTTGTAATAACTTGTTCTGAAAATAAATGTTTTTGGGGTTAACTTCAGGAATGATAACTTGCATCTTTCCATGCTTTTGTGGAAAAAAATTACACTAAAATTACTTGTTAATTTAACTTGTCTGGTTTGGGAGGCATGGGCGTGCTGGAGACTGTAGACAGTTGTCATAATATTGTGTATTTCTAAGGGGAAAAAGAGCTGGTGAAAAGTAGTGTACAGGCAAAGTAATTGCTTTCAGCCTCTCCTGGGGTTTTTGAAAAAGCCCGTTGAATCCGTCACCTTTCTGGGAATTCCTGGGAATTCGGCTGCTCTGTCCTGAAAGCAAGGTCAATGCTGAGTTCGGACTCCCGCTATGAAGAACAGGGAACAGAGCCTGTGGGGAGGAGCGAGGTGTTGGGAATGGGAACGTGATTCCAGGCTGAGACCCGACCATCGCGGAGGACTCCGGCACCTCTTCCAAGAGGAGCGACGACAGCAACTGAAGTGAAATGGCACGTAAGAGCCCGAACTCGGGTAGCCGCCTACACCTGGCCAGGGGAAACCCGTGGTCGGTAGGTGTAAGGAGGACAAGTTTTCTAGAGGTCTCTTCTCCCAAAAAACCCACTGCAGATAGTTAACGAGTAGGAGGAAACGCTGCTTTGCGTTGGTGATGAGACAAAGGCGCAGATGAGCAACAGCGAGCGCTGGTATTGCGATTCTTTGAGGTTTGGGGCTCCTACATTCACAGCCCTCCTGCTCTGCCCTTTCTCCCAGGAGCTTCTAGGTTGAAAGAAACCGAGGTTTGCAGATTAGTTTTAGGTTAGCTAGGACTGAAATCACACTTGCCCCTTTTGCTAAATTCACTTCTGACCAGCCACAACACATTATTAGAGACGGGGAAAACCAAGAGGCAAATATCTCTCCTTACTGGCATTGAAAGGGTTGTTTTGTGTTCCTCACCAGGTTTTGTTTTCCCTTACTGTGGCAGAATGTTGTGGAAATACTCTGGAAAGCATTCCTTTAAAAGTGCCCCCGACTCCTTTTTAGCTATTTTTACATGTTTCTTAGTCGCAGCGGCTATACGCCAACGCACTGAAGCCTTGCTGCCTACGCAAGTCGCTCTCTCGAGTTTGCGTGAGGTTGGCTTGACTTCATGGCTATTTTGTCAAATGTTAAACGTCGAAATAACTTGAATTACCTGAATGACACAAACTCCAGAGAAATCTAGCGGGCACCTTGAGCACACCAGCTCCACGGCGGCATTTGGGTGAGAACGGACGTGGCTGCTTTGGAGCAGCGTCTCCATGTGGGCTGGCACCAAGCAAATGTCTCGGGGTGGGTTCTCTGCTTGCCTTGCTTCGAAGCAAAACCTGGTCCCTGTCTTCATTCCTGCAGCCGAACATTTAAAAGGACGCCAGGAGCAGCTGGACGTGGCTGATGGGCACTGCAGAGGACGGACGGCACCTCTAGAGCTCCCCTTGCCACGGAGCGACTTTTCTTTTTGCTTCTCCGCATCCTTCAGCATTGCTAAGCTGAGACTTGCCGCTAAAACTAGTCTCTGTGGCCTTTCTTTGGAGCCACAACTACGCTCGCTTTGGTGGGCTTCCTAGCTGGACCTGACCTGCCTTCCCCCCTCCTCTTCTGCGCTTCCCACGTGGTGGCAAAATCGCCGCAGCTGCCCCATCTCAGGGGAGCTGCCACGCGTGCCGGGGGGCCGCGGCAAACCTGCGGCAGCTCCTCCGGCAGCTGCTTGCCCAAAAGTTGCACCGCAGCTTATTGCTGCCTTCGCTCGAGCCTCCGCGCCTGCCGATCGGCCTCGGGGAGCGAACGCTTTGCTCCTCGCAGGCTGGCGGTGCTCTGCGTCGATGCCTTGCGAACGGCGAATAACGGAGGGCCGGTGGTGCGGCGTGCTGCCGACAAGCCGGGATTGCGGGATGATCCCAGCACCGAGAGGCTCCTCTCGCTGAGGACCTTCTTCCCCTCCGTGGGTAAAATGGGGAGCTGTAACTGGGAGTTATGGGACCTGGAGTGAGTTGTAAGGAAGGTAACGTATGGGGGAGAGGAAAGCCAGCAGCGCTGCACGGGGAAACCTGCGCTCGCCCTGCGTGCGGCATGCAAAAATACGGCATTTGGACTTTGTCAGCCTGGAAATCCTTCTCGCTCCGACTGCCAACGAGTGATGTGTGGGCTTTATGGAGAAGCTGGAGAGCACTCTCGTGGCGGCACGCTGCAGGGGGGCTCCGGAGCAGCCCGCGGGATGCGGTTATCCTGGCGCTGCTCACAGTCGCAGCGCCCTGCTGTATAATCCTGTGAAACGGATAGAAAAAAGGACGTTTTATCAGCAGAGCCCCGGGGGGAGGTCAGGGCATTAATTTTATTTGTGCATCTATCCACAGGAGGGAGACAGACAACAGCCTTCTATAAATCTTCCCTCCCTCTCACCATATTTCAGGGCTATTTTTTTCTCTGCTTAAATTGTTCAACGTGAAAACCATCCAGCGGTTGGGCAGGTGAGCTAAGCCCAGGTACGGGAAACGCTTGTTGCGGTGTTTTCATAAATCCAGCTGCACCGTAGAAAAGCCTGTGTCGGCGGGAGGGGCGCTGACCCCAGCAGCCGCGTTATTTTGGGTAATTCACTCCTACGCTGCTGCTTTATCTGCTCCTCCCGGGTCTCGCATCGGGCTCTCGCTCTTCTCCCCGCTGCCGGCAGCAACCCTGCCCCGACCGATGCCTCCCCGCAGGACGCGGTGCTGCGTGCCCGGGCTCCGCAGCACCGCGTCCGCCTGCCTGCAGGTCCGGCAGCACCTTCCACCTCCTTCCTCGCTTTGGGAAAACCTTTTCCACGCCAGGCAGCAGCGCGGGATGTTTCCTCCCAGCAGCAGGGAGCATCTCCCTGAGGCTGGGGCTCCTCTGCCTGCCTTTATGGCAAATAACTCCGGGATTACCCTTTCACGCAGCCTGCTTTGCCTCTCGTTAGGCTTTCTGTGGCATACGGAAAAGCCTTCGGGTTTGACACGCAGCAGCTGGATAATGAGTTAGCTGGAGCAAGTGGCACCGTGAGGCAGCTCAGCTGCAGAAACCCCCTTGTAGCTGGTGGAAATACAACCATTCAATGCTGGGCTTGCTTTTTTTCCCCCCCTTCCTCCTTCATTTAATTTTCTTATGAGCTGAGCTGGAGCCACCTGTTCTCTGTCCAGGCAAAAAACTCTGCCAGGCTCCAGTTTTTATACATATAGCAAATATATATATATATATTTAGTTCCTCATCTCATAACACAGCATCATACACCGCTCCGTAAAAAAGCACGGAGCGCTTTTCGGAGCGGCGTATGATGCTGCGTAACGAGCACGATGGAGTTTTCACCTGTGTGTTTGCCCCTAACTGGTGCTGATTTCTGCCTGCCCCACCTCGGGGTGGTGATTTTTGTCGGCAGCGGCTGCGGTACAGGTGTGTCCCCGCCAGCTGTGCCGCCAGCCGGGCGGGAGCCTCCGCAGCTTAAATGTCAGCCCCCCTGCGAGTGGAGAGGGAGCTCGCGTGGGTGTAGGAGTTTCACATCGTTATATATGGTAGATAGGTGTTAGCTATAACTCGCCGTGCATCCCTCCTCGCTTGGCAAGCATCCCGTCTGCCTGCAAGCATGGCTCCTGCTCAACAGCTCGGAGCATCCCAGGGAAGCTGGGCACGGGTGTGAGCTCCGAGGATGCCTGCAGGGATGCACCGGGTGGGCTTTTTGCTTGCAATCGCCTTGATTTTATCATTCTGGGCTCTTAGTTTTGCTACAAATGATTATAGCTGAGCCCCGGTGAGGAGCTGAGGTCTGATTTGGGGTAGCCGGTGGGGATGGCTAACGGGATGCTGCCTGCCCGTGCCAGTGCAGGGTCGGGTCCAGGCTGCCCATGCCCTGTCATTTTCCATTAAACAGCCTTAAAGAGAAGCCCCCGCGCCGGGCACCTGCTCCTGCCATCCCCGCGCACAAGCATCCCGTGGGGAAGCAGGAGGGCTAAAGGGTAAAACCATCCCAGGAGGGGCCGGGCGGCGCGATGGCCGTGGGAACGGGTCCACGGAGAGGCGACCTTGTGGGGTGGAGGCTCCTATTTTCTAACCGATTTTAAAATGAGCTGCTAAAAAAGAGCTTTGAAAAAAACAACACACAAACCCAAAGCCCCAGCTGGCGACGGTGATATTTCCTCCACGGCGCACGCCAAATCCACGCTGATGAAGATCTCTAGGTATCCCCAGAGTCGCCCTTTAGAGATAACTCATCTTGGGGCCTCCACCACCCACACGGAGAGGAGAGATTTCCTGGCGCGTGGGTGGCTCGCTTTTTCTTCTGCAGAAAACCCAAGTTTACTCACTTTTCACCCTTTGCCATCGTGCCGTGCCTCGGTGGTGAGCCGGGGCCCCCAGCCAGGGTCGGGTGCTTGCTCTCTCCCAGGTCCTCCATCGCTTGCTGGTGGCAACCCATCACCGAGCACCCCTGGCCGAGCCCTTGCTGCCGGCAACGTCTCCCTACCATCGCTCGGCAGAGGCCAAATTTCTTAATCGCAGTTCTTAAGGCATTAAAAAAGAAGTTTGAGGTTGTTAAGAGTTGCAAGCACCTCACTAATTAGTTAGACGCACGCTAACGAAGCAGCGGTCCTGGTTCCCGTACAGGTGAGGCATTAATGTCACCCAGGGCAATGTCACTCAGTCCCGTTAGGGACAACAAATAACTTCACCCAGCTTGAAATACCCATTAACCGGGTAACGAAGCACCTCGGGCAGCAGTGAATCCAAGCGACAGCCTCGGGGGGTGCCCAGGGACCACTCGGGTCACGACGGGACCGTTCTCAGCCACCACTGCCTCGGACAGAGGCTGCTGCTGCTGAGGGACCGTCCCCTGGCCCATCACCACGTCACCGTCGCCACTGCGGATGTGTGAAGAATAATGACATCCCGCATAGAGATGGTTTAGATGTTTCTTTAACAAACATATATATGTATATATTTAAAAAACCCACCTACTTATGTATATATATAACCTTTGCATGTTCCTAGTAGCCACTAAGGACACGGAGCAAGCTGATGGAGGAGTAATGGCTCTATTTTCTTTTCTTTTTTTCAAATTCAGCAGCTCCGTGCTCACCTGGGACGTGGGGGACCCCGGATCGGTCCCTGCCCGGCACAGGGGACGTGGACGTGAGGCGCAGGAAAGGTGATGCCCGGTCGCTCCAACAGAGTCACCCTTTGGGTGGGAGAGGGGTCGGGGCGGGCAGGGTTTGGGGCTTTTTTGGCGCTGGTGACGTCACCCGCAGGTGCCTGAGCCCGGTGGCAGCTCGGCGCACGTCCCACGGCTGCTCTCACCACATCTGTGCCCAGCTGCCTGCTCCGGCGCAGGCTGCCGTAACCCACGTGTGCCGCCTGCTCGTCCCGCTCCGCCGGGCAGCCCGTCCATCCCCGAGCCCTTCCAGCCCTTCCTCCCGTCCCCGGCCAGGAAAGCCTCCTCCTCTCCCTCCTCTCCCTTGGCCCCCGTGCCATCTTGGAGGCGCCCAGGCTGCTGCGTCTGCTCCTGCGCTCCCGGCGCTGAAAGCCGGCGGTGCTCGGCAGGGAGCGCAGCACCGTGCCGCGGTAAAGGTCAGGCTCCAAACCCAGCTCAGATAAAGCCTCGTATTTAAGGCATGTGGCTTAAACTTGATTTTATCTGCCAGCGCTGAGTGAAATAACATTTATCACAATGGGTTGGAGAAGAAGAAGTAGTCATTTTTTTCCGTTGATGTGTTGTATAATTAAAAATGGGTTTGGTGAGCAGCTGCTTGTTGGGGGTGTGTTTTGGGGGTTGTTTTTCTTTGCGATACTGGGGGTTTTTCAGCTCGCTGGGGCCGTGCCGGCAGCGGCAGGGGTCCTTCCTCCCCCGGCGGGCACCGTCTCCTTCCCTCCGTCCCTCCTCCCAGCGCGCTTCCCGGTGGCGGTGACGGTCCGCTGGGATAGCGCAGAGGGAGGGCTGGGTGGGCGATGCCGCCGGCCAGTGCTGGCCAGTGCTGGGGGAGCAGGATGCCGCAGCGGCACGGGATCCCCACCATCCTCGTTATTCATCCCTCTCCACCTCCCCTCTCATTTCTCCCTTCTCATTTCCATGCGGGAGACAAGAAAGCGCCCTACGGCTGGCGGCATCTCTGCGACACGGATGCCAGCAGGTCCGAGGGGAGCTTTGCTAATTGGCCGTTAGCGCGTGCCGGTGCTGCAGGACGAGGGCTGAGATGTGGCATCCCCGACCCGGTGTCCCCGAGGGGCTGGGGTATGGATGCAGCAGGGACAGAGGCGGGGGCGAGAGGAGGGTTTGCAAACCCCGCTTCTCTCCATCCACGTCCACTGACGAGTGCCGTGCCAGGCTGCCAGAAATTAGATGACCTTTGGGATGTGGCTTCGGTGCAAATACCTCTTAGATGGTTCACAACAATAGGAACGAGGACAAAGTCGAAACAGATTTGTTCCAGGAGGCTGGTGCCGTGATTCACCGCGGAAAAATGCGCTCGGAGAAAGAGGGGGTGAAGCCAGCAGCTGTCACGGCTCTCCAAAATATTGCGGGCACGTGTGAGCCCTGCAAACGCACCAAAATCGACGGCTTAAATTTAGGTGTTTGCAAGGACAGGCTGTTCTCTCACAACGCTTTCCCCATCACCTTTCTGTTCACATGAGCCACCCACGCAGAAACCAAAATGAACAAAGAGGAGAAAATAGCTGCAGCATCTGCCTGCCAGCCCCCTGCCCCCGGCAGCCCCGGTGCCTCCGCGAGCGATCCCCCCTCGCTCCGCCACCGCGCCGCGGGTGCCCCGGGATGCTCCGCAGCGCCCGACGGAGGGGCAAAGCCTCGGGTGGCTCCCGGATCCCGGGGGAAGCACTTGGGAAGCGGGTGGTCCCTCGCAGAGCCACGCCGGCTCCGTGCCGCAGGTGCCGCTGCCGGAGGGCCGGGAAAGGAGGCAGAGGCTTCATTTTCAGCCCTGCTTCTGCCTCACCAGTGGGACCTCGGTGTGGAAAGGCGATGGCGTGGCCAAGCTGGCAGGAGGGACCCTCGAGCCTTTCCCTTCTGCTGCTGGTCCCTGCCTTCAAATTTTTCCCTAATGAGTTTTCCTAATGAATTTGCCAGATTATTTTTCCCCCCACAAACACCCGCAGGCCCTTTTCCTTTCCATCCCATCGGAGCAGCGTGAAGGGGATGGGAAGAGAGCTGCCGGAGCTGGGGCGGTTGCCAGGAGGGTGGCCAGGGATGCTCCAGCAGCGGGCAAGATCCGCGTGTCAGACCACCCCGGGCCCTTGCCCATCAGCCACGTGTGGCTGATTTTGGGGCTGGACAAGGGGATTTCAGCCCTGGGACATCCCAGGAGGGATGGTTTACAACCCCAGTGCAAGCTTTTGGGAGCAGGGGCCACCTTCCCCTCTCTCTCCGAGCCAGTTTTGCCATGCATCGAGGGAAATCACAGCGCTCTCCCCAGCTCTCACTGCTGGCAGAGAGGTGCCGGCGCCAGCGGACGGAGCAGCATTCATCACGGAGGGCAGGGTCACCCCGAAAGCCGGGAGCGCATTTATCATCCAGGCGCTTGGGCGGTGCACGACCCCGTCAGCGGCGAGGAGGAGGCGTTTGGGCTAACGAGCCCTGCCGAGGCCGGCGGCGACCGCAGCCCGTTCCCTGAAGGTTTGCAGCGGGGCCATCCCCTGCAGCCGGCTCGGCGGCGGCGGCCTCGGTGGCGGCGGCAGGGCAGGGGAGCCCCGGCCTCGGCTGATAAAGGCACACCCTCACGGTGGCAGCTGGGGGACAAGATGTCCCCAGGCGCTGCTGGCTGCTCGCTCAGATCTTGGCCGGCACAGCTCGGGGCTCCTTGGGGTTTTGCTGAGGCTTCTTTTCATTTCCCCGATAAAATTCCCTCTCTTGCCGTGGAGGAAGGCGAATGGCACCCGCCACCCCCGGAGTTCGCAAAAGCATCGGACATCTGTGTTTTTATAAGGGTGTTTATTGACTCAGGCAAGGGCTGGGCGTCGAGGCAGATGCCAGCGCCGTCCTCGGGCTTCACGCACGAGTCAACATTTACAGAGTAGCTGGGGGCGAGGTGTCGAAAGGCGAGGCGTTGGCCCGAGAGAAGGGTCCCCCCGGTTTTGGGCTGGCAAAGCGCCGGGTGCCGCTGCCTGCTCGCCGGCCTGCCTGCGGCTGGGGCGGGGGGACGCCGGGCGGGATGGGGGGCCCGTCTGCCGCCCCAGCGTCTGCTCCCTCCCCGGGGCGCTCCCCTGCACCATCCCACTCTCCAGCCGGTGCCTTGATCCGGAGCCTCATCCCCTGTCCCGTGCCATCCGCCAGCGCGACGGACCCGCGGGAGGAGAGGCAGGCGACGGAGCCGCACGGCCCCGGTCACCTCCCCAGCCATAAAACCAGCCCCGGCCATGTTCCCCATGCCCTGGCCGCGGAGCCACAAGCGGCTCCCGGCTTCGCCCAGGCTTCCCCCCGCGGTTCTGGGGTTGGGGGCAGGAGGCCGCAGCCCCCGGGCCGGCGCGGGGGGCAGCGGGGCCGCGGGTCTCCCCGGCTGCCGGCGGGACGCCCGGCCGCGCTCCCCGGCGCGGGCGATGGGGCCGGAGGAAGCTGTGGTTGGCAGCTCCCGGCTGCCAGGGCGCAGGTTTGAGTTAGTCACCACAAAATAATATTGTGATTGTTCATGCAAAACATATCGTAAATGAGGCTGCCGGGGGTTGGTTTTTTTTTTTCTTCTATTTTTTTTTTTTTCTTCTTCCACGGTAAAATTGGGTGCCGTCGGGCGACGCCGATTGCCGCGGCCGCTGGCCTCCCTCCCGCGCCGCGACACCGGTGCCGTGCGGGAGCCGGGGCGGACGCCGTGCACCCACAGCCTCGCGCCGAGGTGGGGAGCGGGGGGTGACAGCGGGTGTGCAGCGGGTGTGCGCGGCCGCCTGCGCGTGCACCGCGCGCGGCTGCGGCGGGAGGGGTGTGCGGTGCAGGGCTGCGCGCCGGGCAGCGCGCGGCGTGGGGGGTTCCCAGGTGCTCTTCAAGGGGTGCGTGGGGGCGTGCGTGCGGTGCGCGGGGCTGCGTACAGGCGTCTGTAACGCTTGTGCGTGCGCGGGGCTGTGTCCGGGCATGTGTAACGTGTGTGCGTGCAGAGCAAGCACGTGGAGGTAAGGGGTGTGCACACGGGGCACGGGAAGGTGGGTGCGTGCAGCACGGTGGGTGTGCAACAAGGTGTGCATAGGGGTGTGCGTACAGAGTAGGCACGCGTAAGGGGTGTGTGCATGGTGCATGGGGTGTGTAAGGGTGTGAGTGCACGGTGCAAGGGGGTTGTGTGAAAGTGTGAGTGCAAGAGGGGTGTGTAAAGGTGCGAGTGCACGGGGCAAGAGGTGTGTGTAGAGGTGTGTGTGCGCAGTGCAAGGGGGGTGTGTAAGGGTGTGTGTGCATGGGGCAAGGGGGGCTGTGGAGTGATGTAGAAGCGTGTGTGCACAGTGCAAGGGGGTGTGTGGAAACGTGGGTTCACGGTGCAGGGGGTTGTGTAAGGGTGTGTGTGCACGGTGCGGGGGGGTGTGTAAGGCTGTGAGTATGGTGCAAGGGGGTTGTGTAAGGGTGTGTGTGCATGGTGCGGGGGGGGTGTAAGGCTGTGAGTATGGTGCAAGGGGGTTGTGTAAGGGTGTGTGTGCATGGTGCGGGGGGGGTGTAAGGCTGTGAGTATGGTGCAAGGGGGCTGTGTAAGGGTGTGTGTGCACGGTGCAGGGGGTGTGTAAGGGTGTATGGTGCAAGGAGGTTGTGTAAGGGTGTGTGTGCACGGTGCAGGGGGTGTGTAAGGGTGTGAGTATGGTGCAAGGGGGTGGTGTAAGGGTGTGTGTGCATGGTGCAGGGGGGGGTGTACGGCTGTGAGTATGGTGCAAGGGGGTTGTGTAAGGGTGTGTGTGCACGGTGCAGGGGGTGTGTAAGGCTGTGAGTATGGTGCAAGGGGGTTGTGTAAGGGTGTGTGTGCATGGTGCAGGGGCTGTGTAAGGGTGTGAGTATGGTGCAAGGGGGTTGTGTAAGGGTGTGTGTGCATGGTGCAGGGGGTGTGTAAGGGTGTATGGTGCAAGGGGGTTGTGTAAGGGTGTGTGTGCACGGTGCAGGGGGTGTGTAAGGGTGTGAGTATGGTGCAAGGGGGTTGTGTAAGGGTGTGTGTGCACGGTGCAAGGGGTGTGTGAGAGGTGTGAGTGTGCAGTGCAAGGGGGTCGTGTAAAGGTGTGTGTGCACAGTGCAAGGAGGGTGCGTAGAGGCGTGCGTGCACCGTGCAAGGGGCTGTGTAGAGGTGTGTGTGCACCGTGCCCGGGCGGCGTGCGGGGCGCGAGCGCACGGTGCGGGGGGACGAGGCGAGGCGTGCGTGCAAGAGGGGCGTGCAGAAGCGCGGGGCGCAGGGCGGCCGCCCCGCACGGCCCCGCACGGCCCCGCACAGCACCGCACGGCCCCGCACAGCACCGCACGGCCCCGCACAGCACCGCACGGCCCCGCACGGCCGCGCAGGGCAGGGCGGAGCGGAGCGGAGCGGGGCGGCAGGCGCGGTGCGGCGCGGCGCCGGCGGAGGGCAGCGGCGGGGCCGGGGCCGGGGCCGGGGCCGGGGCGGGGCGCGGCGGCGCTGTAAACATGGGGCGGGGCGGCGGCGGGGGCGGGCCGGGCCCGGGGCAGGCGCAGGGCCGCGCACACCGCCGCCAGCCCGCGGCCGGGCGCCCCGCTCCGCCGCCAGCGGGGAGCACCGTGAGCGGGGCCCGGGGGAGCGGGGGGGGGGGGGCGGCGGCGGAGCGGGGGGGGGCGGGCGGGCGAGGCGGGGCGGGGGGCGGCGGCGGCGGCGGGACGGCGGCGGGGGGCGGCGCGGCGCGGAGCTGCCGCCTCAGCACTTTCGGCAGAACAATGGGGCCGGGCGAGGGGGCGGGAGGGGCCGGGCCCGGGCCGGCGGCGGCCCCGCCGCCGCTCCTCGCCTCACGCCGCCGGTCCTGGCCTCACGCCGCCCCGCTCCGCCCGCAGGCAGCCCCGATGGCCAAGCAGCCCCCCGAGGTGAAGGCGCAACGCGAGGGCGAGGGCGGGCGGCTGCCGCCGGCGGCGGCGGAGGGGCCGGGCCCGGCCGCGCAGCTGCGCCCCGGAGCTCCCGCCGCCCTGCCCGGCTCCGCCGCCGCCGCGGGGCCTCCGCCGCGGGGCCCGCCCGCCAGCCCCGGCCCCTTCGCCACCCGCTCGCCCCTCTTCATCTTCGTGCGGAGGTCGCCGCTGCTGTCGCGCTCCTCCAGCGGCTACTTCTCCTTCGACGCCGAGCGCAGCCCCGCGCCCCTCAGCTGCGACAAGGCCACGCAGACCCCCAGCCCGCCCTGCCAGGCCCTCAGCCACTGCCTCAGCGCCATGGGTAAGACCCCGGGGGACGGGACGGGACGGGACGGGGGGCTGCGCCCGGGGCAGCGCGCGACACCGGCCCGCCGGGCTCCCGCCATCCTCCTCCGCCGGCACCCTCCGCTCCTCACCGCCTCCCTTTTCCTTCACAAGGTGCCGCATGCAGCTTTTTATAGTGCCGCAACACCTGCGGCGTCCCGCCGTCTCGTATTTTGGGATGCCGGCGGTGGTGGAGCACCCCACCAGCATCCCACCGTCTCGTTTTTTGGGATGCCGGCGGTGGTGGAGCACCCCACCAGCATCCCACTGTCTCGTTTTTTGGGATGCCGGCGGTGGTGGAGCACCCCACCAGCATCCCACCATCTCGTTTTTTGGGATGCCGGCGGTGGTGGAGCACCCCACCAGCATCCCACTTTTTGGGATGCCGGCGGTGGCGGAGCACCGTGCTGGAGCGCTGCCCTGCCCGAGCGCCCGCCGTACCTGCGGGAGGGTTGCGAAAAGCCCCGCCGAGGCCTTGAGCCCGCGCCAGGACAAGGCGCGGGGCACGCGAGGGGCCGGCGGCGGGCAGCCCCGATGATTCGGGGCCGGCGGCGGGCTGGACGCTCGCCCGGGCAGCCGCGAGTGTGGGATTTTTGCAAGCTGGCCGGGCCCGCTGAGCAAACATGCTGCCGGGGAACACCCGCTCATCCAGCGCCTTTTTTTTTTTTTATTATTATTATTATTATTTTTATTCTTTTCCGGGATAGGTCAGTCCCTGCCTGGGGAGGAGGGGACAGAGTTGTTTAATCCAGCTTCCTAGTTAGGGCTTGCTTCTCGCCAGGCTTTACGCGCTGCTTTTGGCCAGGGTTTGCGCGCTGCTGCGAGGTAAGTGACTTCTGGCTTGTTTTTCGCTCCTGTTTCTTTCTCGGCGAGCCGCGCGGTGCCATAGGCGCTAGGGTCACAAAACTCCCGCTTGTTTTGGTGAAACCTGAACTTGGTGCTTGAAAGCAGCGTGGTAGCGGGCGGGCGTGTGTTTACATGTGGCTTACCAGGTAAGGCTGGGTTGAAGCCTCTAGTGGAGAAAACACGCCTGCCGGAGCTGCTCGAGCCATCCAGCGATGCCTTTCCCCTCTCGTGATTAATTCCCCTTAATTGGAGGAAACCTTTTAACTTCTGCCGAGAACCAGGAGAAGGTGGGCGCGTTCCCGCGAGAGCAGGGCAGGTACCGCGTCGGTAGTGCTCCTCCGGGGATAACAAACACCAGCTCCAAGCTTTACATGATCAAAACATCTCTTTTTGGTTTTTTTTCTGGTTGTTGTTTTTTTTCTCTCCCTGGTTAATGGCTGTGGTTACAGCTGCAGAGGGCTTACTGTAATATGCCCTTAGGAAAGATTTTCTGACATTATTGCAGTTAATTACAGCTTAATGCAAGTTTCACAACCTTGTGTAGCGCAAACACACGTGGCACAGCCAGGCAGGGATGCTGGAGCTCCTCAGCAGGGAGAGCCACAGCCAACGTTTTAGCAGCGAGTGACTTTTGTATTTTGGTGCTCTAGGAAGAAACTGAAGTTTTCCCTGATTTTTCTGAGCTCCCGCTTTTTCGTCGCTGTCGGAAAGCTGTTGGAATGCTGGTTTTACTGGAGCCTTTGTTCTGTTATTGTTGCTAGGGTCATCATCCTAAACAACTATAAGCAAATGGAAAATACTCGAGCTATTTAAATGGGACGCTTGGCTACTCTCAAACGCGATTAAGCCGGGAGCGCGGATCTGCGGAGCTGTTTTATCCCCGGTCCGGGACTGCAGCTCCCAGGCTGCGAGTTACCGCGCAGCTCGCCTCGAGTAAGGGCTGTGGGTTTGCCCCGCGCGCCCCTTCCTCGGTCCCTTTGCCTTGGCAGCGTCCTGCTGGATGCACGCCGTTGCGTTTTCCGCGCGGAAACGGGTCGGTCCCTCTGCGAGGAAGCAAAGGGTATGATTTGTTGTTGTGTTTTTCATGCGCTGATTTTTATCTGTTGTCAGGCACTGGCTGTGGGCTGAGAGACAGAGAGCCGCTCTAGGAAGCGTAAGCAAGTGGCCTTTAATAATAATAATAATAATAATAACAAAGAGGCGTTTCCTGTAAGCAAGAGCAGTTTGTGTGCGATAGGTGCTCTTCCGTGGGCAGCGGTGGACCGGTTCCAAGGCTGGTGGAGCAAAGCAAGCTCGTGCTCTGCCCTGAAGCTACCTCTTCTAAATCTCATAAAACCTTCCCCAGAGTTTTTAGTGATGTCGGCCCAAATAATAATTAAGCGCTGAAGGTGCCTCTGCCAGACAAAAAAAAAAAAAGGTGGCGGCAGCCCTGGGGAATTACGGGATGCCTTCGGTTGTGTGCGGGCGTGGGAGCGAGCGCTGATTGCTGGAGGAAGAGTTGGTCCTGGCCTGGGAGGTGGAGGGCAGCGATGCTTCGGGGTGTCTCGCTTCTCTGACAGTGCGGGGTACAGCCGGCCGCCTTCAAAGCCGTTTTTTTTGGGAAATGAGACAAAAGCAGCGAGGGGATGTTGCGAGGTGGGAAGTGGTGCAGTGCTGGCTCGGCGTCTCTGGGAAGGTGCTTTTGGGGATGAGCAGGAGAGGAGCAGGGATGAGTTTGTTGTGCGTGGCGATGGCGTGCCTGTGGGAGCGCTCGCCGTAAAGTCACCCGAGATGGGAAGCCCACCCTTTGGTGGGGCTGTGTGAATCTTAAACTAATATTTCAGGTCTTTGGCTCTTAATGGGAGCTGAATGTTTTGTCTGGTTGGGTTTTTTGTTCCCAGAGCAGCTCTGTCTAAAGGCACAGGAGTGGAGGGTTTGCACCCGGGCTGTTGAGGTGTCCTTGGAGCAGGCGCATGCAAGTGCTCTGTAAATGGGTTTTCCTGGTGCTGTTTTGATCCCGGGGTGTTTTCCTGTGCTGTGGAAGAGGGGAGAGAAGCAGCGTGAACCTCTCCTTGCCTGTGAAGGAGATGTTCTAGGTGCAGTAGGTGAATTGAAGGGGGAAACCTCGAGCCGAGAAGCTGGCGGTGTCGTTCCGGTTGCTCTCGTTGCAGAGCCACTGCCATTTTCTCCCCGAGCTTTGCGTGCGGCTCATCTGAAGCTGCCCTCCGAGGAGGTTTTCTCCAGGGGGGTTTGTATGACCGAGCCTGGGAGGTGGAGGTGCAGTTTGGGGTTGGTTTCTTTTTTGCTTCTAAGCCGGGGCCGCAGCATCGCCGTGCTGGTCCCCAGCTGGAGCATCCCGTGGGCTAGAGCGAGACGCAGGCATGCCGGGCGTGCTGGTGGCCTCTCGGTTTGTCCCCGTCCCCGCGGCAGCCGTCTTGCCGTCGGTGGCGGGTGCTGGCTCGCGGTATGACTGGGGGCCCCCCGAAAGCACCTCTGACTGGTTTTGGGACCAGTTATGACTGGACCCTTTTGACGCTGCCGTTCGGCAGTGCCACAGAAAGTCCTTTCTGAAAACCTCAGCCCGATTTCGCTCTCAGCCACCAACCCCAGCCTTCATCTCTCGAGCGGATGAGCTCTTGGGTGCGATGCTGGGGCAGGGGGGAAGGATGGAGAAGGAGCGGTACCTCTCCCCCTCGCAGTGTTCTCTGCATCCCTGGGTCTCTTTGCATCTTTTTGTCCCATTTCCCCCCCCCCCCGATTTTTTTTTTTCCCTCCCCCCCCCCAGCTTAGCTCTTGCTGGAAAGGCAGCCCAGGGCCGGCTCTGGTGACGGCGGTGGGATTTCGGATGGTCGCCCCGCCCCGGCCGAAATCCTGTTTGCGTTCCCGGAGCGCCGGGGTGGAGTATCGCGAGGGCTGCGCTGCGTTTCATTCACCAGCGAGGAAAATAAATACGCCGGGGCCGTCCTGCGCTACTACAGCGTGAAAACAAAACAGATTCCCTGAGCCAAGCAGTGCTAGTTTGGCTCGGAAATACATTTTCCAGTCAGGTTGGAGCCAGGCTTTTATTTAAATTTTTTTCTTTTTTTTTTTTTTACTGCCCCACTAATCCTTTGAATATTTTGAGATTGGAAGCTATTTCTATTCCCTTGTGATTCCTGCGAAGCTGTCGTGCCAAGACGCTCTGTTTTGTTTTGTGCGGTGGTTTTTTGGGTTGCGTCGGGTTGTTTTGTTGGGTTTTTTTGTTTGGTGTTTTGTTTTTTCCCCCCACAAGGCAGCGTTTCTTGCTCGGATCCCGCGCTTGGGTTTGCGGGAGCGGGGAGAGGCGGCGCGGGTACCGCACGGGGCCCTGCCTGGGTCACAGGCTGCTCCTTTCTCCCCCGCTACTTGGGTGATTGCGCGGTGGCTTTATCATAGGTCTAATAACGTCTTAAAATGGAGACTAAAATAGCTATCTACCATACAGTAGCTCTTTTTTTTTCCTTCTATAAGCCAGCACCGTTTTCTTGCGTCGGGTTTATTTTCTGCTAACGCGCAGGGAGATGCTGTTGGAGAGGCGGGTGTCCCGGTTCCTCCTGCAGATGGGAAGTCCTTCAGTTTGCTGGAAGCGTGGCTTCTCGGCGTACAAATCCAATTGTGGCTTTCTTCTCAGTACGACAAAACCAATCGTTTTCCTTTTCTCATTGAGCGTTTCAGAACTGTTTGGGGAAGAAATGTGAGAATTCAATTAAAGTATCCAGACAGAGGTTTTTTAAGGTTAGAGAAGAAGTTGCTGCTGTGCCTGCAAGAAAAAGTTATTTAGAAAGAGGGGGAAGAGAAGGTTTTGCTAGGGAAAGAAATTGGAGAGTGGCATCTCAGCATTCCTCCCTATTTAAGAGGGGAGCAATGCTTGGGTGTGCCAGAGGAGATGCTCCTAAGGGAAGCCTGTAATAAAAAAATGAATTAATAAAAGCTTAATAATAATAATATAAAAGCAATAAGGAATAAAAGCCTCTCCTGCAACGCACATCTTATGCAACAAGTCCCATTTGCGCTGCATACCATGTGAATACCCTAGAACTGTATTTTAAAAAATGAAAAAATAGTAATAACAATAATAATAAAAAAATATAGTAGTCCATCGACTCTTGCTGAGTTTAATAGAGTATTTTGTTGTTGTTGTTGTTCATCTGTTTCAAATGCTCCGGTTTTGTTCCGTGCAGCTTCCCGGTGGCAGTCTCACGCGCTAGCGGAAGACGTCCAGCCCGAAATCTGGATTGCACAGGAGCTGCGGCGCATCGGAGACGAGTTCAATGCCTCCTATTGTCCAAGAAGGGTAACTTTCATCTTTTTACTTTCCATTTCTTTATGCACGGTCTCTAAAAGGGAAAAGCTTAATCATCTCTGAAAACTAGTTCTGCGGTGAATGTTTCGTTCAGTCAAATGTAGAAAAGGATGCGCGGGTGGTTGTGTTTGCCTGGACGCAGGGGTGTGCTGCCTGCGCCGACGAGTCGTCTGCTGCTGCAGCGTCATTAAATCAATTAAAAATAACCTTTAAACTGGGACTTGAGGCTTTCGGGTGCGAAGTTCGCAGTATCTTTTGTAGTACCTAGGGCCCATGAAGCGCGTCGCTGGATTGGCACGGGACCTGACAATAATGAGGAAGGAACCTCTAAAAGTTAAGAGGCAGAGAGAGTTTGGGTATTTTTGGGGTGGTGCTGGGCAGAGCCCCTCTGGAAGCGGTGCCCGGCCGGGAGCTGGGGAGCGGTCAGGTGCCCACTCCAGTGTTTTTGGGAAAACGGACAGGGAGCGAATGTATTGGGCTTTTGTGCCTGGCTCCTAAACTCCTGCTGCCAAGGATCGCGTGCATGGAAGTGTAGTTGCAAATAAGAAGCAGGGCTGGACTTGGTCTGATAACTTATTTGTCTTACAAAGAATCTGCCAGAGCTGTTTTGAAACACGTGTATTTATAAGACTGTAAACTCTCTCACCTTTGAGTGTTGCAACAAAAAATAAGTGGCACTAATGCAAAAAAAAACCAAAAAACCAACCCAACCCAAACAACCCCAAAACAAACCAACCCAGAGAGATGAAGTAACAGTAGTTTTCAGAAGAGCGGCGTTAGCCAGTAACTTGTCTGCCGAACGTTATTGACGGCGGCATGTTGGTGCGTGTGGTTTCTGGTCCCTCAGCTCGCCCTTGCGCTCGGCTGTGGGAAGAGGAGTCAGAAGCACGTTAGGTAGCGGGCTCGGTGACGAAATGCTGACTGCCCGGATCTTTATCCGTCCTTCCCGTCTCATGAGTCACTCCAGCAGCGCGTTTCCTTGCCGCTCCCAGGGTCTCTTTGGCGGATGCCCGCAGGCCGGGGCTCTCCCCCAAAACGGCCGCCAGGCTGCTGCGGTCCGGCTCCTTCCGCGCGGCCTCTGTGTCACCTCACTGGAGACTTCTCCGTCAGCTTTCTTTTTCTTGCCGAATGCTCTGGCTTCCCTGACCTGCAGCAAACTGGCGATAAGCTGCGTTTTATCCCAAATCCGGAACACGCATCTTCCGACCTCCCCCATCCAGGCTGATCCCTCCTGATGCGAAATACCCGCTTTTTTGGTTTAAAGGACATCTTTTCAATGAAAGGTAGGGACGAAGCCAATCCTACAGGTGTCCAGAAAGCTGAAGGCACCTGGTAGTGGCAAGCTGACCCAGGAGGGCTGGCAGAAACGCAGAGTGCTGTGCCATCCCTTTTCCTCGCTGCCTCCTGGAGCGGTGCCTTAATTTCGGAGTGCAGGCAAGCCCTCCGAGCGCCTTCTGGGAACAGGTTTGTGTTGAGCAGGAATGTCCTGCCCACGTTATCTCGTGGGGACCGGCTCCCTCGGTGCCGCCCCGCGTGGGACCTTGCACGCTGGAAATCTGTGCCGGGCATGTCGCGCCGCTCCGTACAAAACCCAGATCCGTGCTGCCTGGCGTACAAGAGAGGAGGGGTGGGAAGGGGTTTTCCCCACAGGTCCGAGAGGGCGGGTGTGAAGCGGGATGGGGCGCAGGTGCCCGGTCGCAGAGCGTCACGCGGGTTTGCACGAGGCGGTTCCCAGCGCCGTGGCCGAGCTTCCAACCTTCTGCCCTGGGGAGAGAACTGAAACGCAGAGCACTGCGTCCTGCTTGCTAGATGACACAAGCAGAGGCTGTCATGCATGACCCTAAAAACACTTTGTACCTGGCTTAATTAGTATCTGACGAATTCTCGCTCGTTGCGCCCAGAAATGAGGTTTCAGAGCATTTAAGCGATTGCTGTAGAATTATTGTCCCCGATGCGCTTGGTTGTTGCTTCGTGGAAAGGTGACTTTTCTTTCTGCGAGCGGTCCGGCTGCTCTGGAGAAAAGGTGGTCTCTGCAGAGCTGGCGCCCTTCGGCAGGAGGGGTGGGCAGGACGCCTTATCGGCACGCCTGGCGCTGCCGCTCGCGGGGGTTTGCCCTTTAAGCGCGTGGTTAGAAATGGGGAACTAAGAGCCCTGCCAAAACGGCACTTGCCGGGCAGGTCGGAGCTGTCGGACGGGTCGGAGCCGCGTGTTCCCCATCACGTTCCCCATCGGTGCGCCCTGCGCGTCATCCCCCCGGGGACCGTCTCTTAGGCAGGACAACGGGGAATCGGACAACTCGCCATCCAGCCCCTCTTAGCCGCGACAAAGCTTGCGGGTCTGGCAAGCGGAGATGGCCACGGGGCCCTCCGGCCACGGAGACCAGCTCCACGCCGAGGCTTTTGCCGGCAGAGGGTGCCTCGCTTGGCCACCGCTGCGTGCCCCAAGCTGCCTGCAGAGGTGGAAGATGTCTTGTTTCAACTCTCTAATTTTTTTTTATGCCTCTTTATTAAAGAAAACCTGATTTTGGCATTTCTCTTGCATCCTTCTTGAAGCCTGTTGGGTTTTTTTGTTTGTGTTTTCCTTGCTCTCTGCCGCGTTGGCAGTCGGGCAGTGCGGGGGCCTTAGCGTCCTGCTGGTGGCGGGCAGCTCCCGGGTGGGTAAATCCCGGGGCGCAGGGGTGCCGCAGGGTGGATGCTCAAGCGTGGGCTCTCCGTGGCGACAGCACCCCGCTGCGGGGCCGCCCGCCTTACACCCCCGTGGCGAGGAGGGCAGTTTGCATATCGCTGTAAACAGCGTAATTTCTCTCTCCGGGGCATGCACAAGCATGATTTTGCTGCACTAAAATCAGATTGCTTTGGGACGGTATAGGGCAGGAGGGGGATGTTTGGGCTGTTCTTTCGCCCTAAAAAGAAGGCTTAAAAATAAATGCTCGTTTGGTGATGGCTCCTTTTTCTTTTCGTTGCACGCTGCTGTGATACAAAGATCCCACGCTCCAGGGAGGAGCGTCTTGCTGCCGTGTCCGGCTTGTCGTGTTTTGTGAATGAGGGTGGTGGTTACGCCTGGAGTGGTCCAAAATAAAATTCGCACGTCGTCGCCGCAGGCGGGGACCTGCCTGTACAGCGACTGATGCTGCTCTGCCTGCCGAGGGGATTTTATTTTTATTTTTATTTTTATTTTTATTTTTATTTTTATTTTTATTTTTATTTTTATTTTTATTTTTATTTTTATTTTTATTTTTATTTTTATTTTTATTTTTATTTTTATTTTTTTATTTTTTCCTCTCAGCCTTCCCACACTGTGGCTTCTAAACCCCCCTGACTGCGCGAGCAGGGCTCACTGCTGCTTTGCCAGGTTTCAGACCCCCCCGGCAGCATCACGCGCCTCCTGTGCCCACGCACGGGGACTCGCACGTGACATCCCCGTTGTGCGGCGCCGTGGCGGCCGCCTTCAAGGCAAACATGGCTGGGAGCAGGCAGCTTCGACCCTTTGAGTATTATAAAGCTTTTCATTGAAGGAAAACATGAAAGGTCGCGAGGTTTACTTTCATTCTTCATAAAATGCTTGATTTTGCACCTCTGAAATATCTGTGTGGCACTGCACAAGGCGTTTGCGCTGGAAATTAAAGTCACGGTCTTGTTTGGTTTTCTTTTATTTTTTTTTTTCTTCTCCTCTTTCGTTGTAGGGTTTCTTGGATAACCAGGCGGGAAACCCCCAGATCATCATTTTGCGCCTCCTGCGTTACATCATCCGCCTCATCTGGAGGATGCAGTGAGCGCCGGGTGCATCCCGAGGCACCAGGACTTTGTTTACTCGTTAGGAAAGTCCAGGGAGGACAGACGGACGGACGGACGGACGCGGGGCTCCCCGCGCTGCCTGGCTCCCGCCCTGCCTCTCCCCCAGGACCCGCGGCAGGGGCTATCGTATGAGGGTGGACATCCCACGCTGACCTGCTGGGACTCTCTGATGCAGGATTTTGTCCGAGAGTGATGTTTACTGCGTTTCTCTCAGCTCTTTCATTATTTTTTATTATTTTTTTTTATTTTTCCAAAAGAGTCTCAGAGAAAATACTCAATGGCAATGGAATAACTTTTTTTGTCATCGTTTCTGGAAACGTGTCGGCTCCTCTGGGATAAACCCTGCAGCGGGGAAAAGGAAAGCCTGAGCCAGCTGATGGGCAGAGCCACCTTAGTTTGCCTTGCAGGCCTTAGCAGAGACTGGCAGAGCCCTCGCCTCTCCCTTTGCCTCCTCGGCGTTTGCCCACGAAAAAGGATGGCGATGATGGAAGAAGGGCAGAGGGATTGAATTCAGCACTTCTTTTACCTGTAAATACCTAATGCTACCCCAAATCCACCTTCATTTGCATCATGCAAATAGCCTATTTCCTGCTGACTGATTTTTTTTTTTTTTTTTTTTTGTCACACTCTGAATTTCAAGACTTAGCTGTCAGACTCCCAGGGTCCAAAATATCACAACCAACCAACCAAACAAAAAACCAATCCACCAGGTTGCCTTTTTTTAGAAATACTTTCTATAAAATGTGTGAAAACACTTACATATTGTATAATATTATATATAATATATAATGGTGGCGACTGAGTAATTCAGCAATAAAACGTTCTCGGAGGCAGGTAAAAACCTTTCCCAGCACGCTGCAGCTTTGCACCCGGAGACGACAGCTCCTGCTGTGTAACTCCAGGAACTGTTTTAAGTCATTGCTTCTACCTTGCTCTTGAACCCAGGAGGGTTTTTAAGGCGATGGATTTTTTTTCTTTTTTTCCTGTCCCCTGGGATGCTCTGTGTTCAGACAGGACAGCCTGGAGCAGGGGGATGAGCGGGACGGGACCGTCGGTGTGAAGACCCCGCATGCTCGTGCGCTGGGATGCGGCTGGAAGAGGCGCCGAAGGATGCCGGCCTGGTACGGATCCCCCCGGGGACTTGCCGCGTGGGGTCCGCTCCCCACCGACTGACACGTCTCCTCCCAAACTGCCCTCCTTCCCCGGGGAAGACCTGACCAGGCGCTCGATGCCGTCCCAGGGCATCTCCCCTTCCAGCTGGATGGAGGAGCCCCAGGGGCTTGTCGGAAGAAGCAGGTCTGTCTCCTCGGGCCCCCCGTGGTCTCCGGTTCATCTCGCGGGTGGGCGGCTGCTGCGCGCCAGGCGCTTTTGGGGGGCTGGCTGCTCCGGCCACCCCCGTATCTATGCACAAACGTACCCTTCTCTGCCTCCGGAGCTGCCCCTTCCCTCTGGCTGGTGCAGGTGGTCCTCAAATCCACTTCCAAATGCTGCGGTTTTATTTCTGGTTTCACCAGCACCATAGGAAAAATAAAAAAAAAAAAAAAAAAAGAAAAAAAGAAAAACCAAACCCAAGCCCACAGTAGCGGTTTTTCCTGCAGTACGCGTGCAGGGAGAAGCTGTCGAGTGCCATGTATGATTATTAGTGTTTTTAGTGATGGACAAACCGTACAATCTGACCTCTATGCACTGGCTGCATGTGCCTGTCGGGTAGGCGAAGAGCCGTGGTGTCGGTGCGGGGCTGCATGCCTCCGATTGCACTCCTCTGGAGGATTACAGAGCGATTTTTTTTTTTTTTTTTAATTATTATTTTTATTTTAAATCTTTTATTATCTCTTTTTGGACCTGCAAGATGAGCATCGGTTGCAGGAGTTGGCCTCAGCTGCAGGAGCAGGGAATGTTTAGGAAAGGGTATTTTGGAGAGGGGGTGGGGGGAACCTTTGCACTGGTGGAGAGTGAGCGGTTAAGCTATCCGGTGAGCTCGGCCAGGGCAGGTTCCTGCTCCTCACCCCCTTGGTTTCGGCTCACCCCGGCTGCGCTGCCCCAGCCGCGCTCCAGCCATCGCTTTTTCTGTAGGGTTTATATAGGGAACCCCAGCCGGGAGGCTGCCGCCCTGCGAAGCGAACCTGTGTGGAATTGCACGGCTGTTGATAACATTAAAAGAAAAAAAAATATATATAAAATCTGGCAGCAGAGGGGGAAATCAAATGAGCTTTTTTTCCCCAGTTGAGTTTCATCCGTCGCTGGTGGATGAAACGGTGCTTTCGGGTCCCGCAGCCTAACGGCATCACGGCATCCCGCCGGCACCGCGCCGCCCAGAATGTGTCCCTTGGAGTACACCAAAGAAACGCCAAGCACTTTACCCCATCCTCCCTGCCCGGCTGCCCCAGCCAACCGTGGAGACAAAAATTATCTTAATTTTAAGGGAAAAAAAAATCAAGATATTGGCACTGTCTGCCTGGGACTTCTCTGCAGGAGGCGTTCCTGGCCAAAAGCTAGGCGTAGGAGAATGAGCCCCCAAAAAACAGGTTCCACCCCCATAAGAGTTGTGAGGTTTAGGGGAAAAAAAAAACCCAAAAAGCCTCTAAACAGAAGAATGATGTTTTTAAACAGTGATTATGCTTCTTTTAGCCGTGTTGGCTGACTGCTCTGGGTCATTTTAAGCGTAACCTGTGGTCTCTGTTCTGCCAAAAGGATGCGATGAAGAGTTTTCCTTGGTTGCGGGGAAACCAGATTTATTCCCGGGTGATCTCACACGATGCGTTAAGGCTTCTCTTTTCCATAACTGTAAATACCTGAATATTTATTAGAGTAGGGCACCATATTATTTTCATCATCTGAGCCAAATATCTGTGTGCAATGTATTTCCTTTCCTTTCTCTCATGTAAGTTTTGTACAGCTTATATATAAGTAAAAAAAAAAAAAAAAGAAAAAAATTACTTTTTTTCCTAAACTTTTTTAGAGTTGAACTTGGTAAATACTGTAGATTCTTTTTTTTTTTTTTTCCCCCCTGTGTAATTAATGCACTCTACTGTTCTATAATGCTGTAACTTGTAGAAATGTTGTATATTTATTTTCTGCTTATTTAAGTTCCTGTAAAGATTTTGTTTCCCCCTTCTCTCCTCCCTGCCCCTGCAATAAGTGATGGATCACCTTCCAAGGCACTGTCTTCTCCTGGCAGTGCAGCCAATGTGGTTGGGATAATGATATTATTATTATTATTTTCTCTCAAAGTGCCTAAGTCCCACGTCCCAGTAGCGATTTAGGCACGTCAAAGACTTCAGCATTAGTGAAATTCGGTGGGAATTTGGCTTCTCCATCCCCGTGATTTTTGCCACCCCCCGTTTCAGCCACCTTCTCCTCCATCTCGGCCACTTTCCCTGGACCAGCTCTAACATCAGGTACCATCCCAGCGCACGCCGCTGTGCTGATGAATCACTAACTCGTTTCACAGGACCCAGCATATGTAGCATTTTTACTGCAATTTCCCTGGCTTAACTTGTGTTTTGCACTGATGAATTTTGGACAGGGTAATTGCCACTTTACTTGTGCAATACTGCTGTAAATAATTGCAGATCTTTTTTTTTTTTTTTTTTTTTAAGATGCAATCTTTTATGTTCTTAATGAGTTTTATATGAATAAAAACTTTCAACTATTTGTCATGAGTGCGGTTTTCTCTGGGGGCTCGATCACCTGAGGAAGGGTTGCGGGGGATATTTGCTGCTTTATCACCAGTTCTCCCCGTTTATCACCACTTCTCCCGCAGATCCCGGGGTTTCCTTCTGCTCGGAGGCGCTTCGAAGTTCCCGAGCCGCTAAAATGTGTCTGTTAAATGAAGCTGGTTTGCAAGATGCCGCTTTGAGCGTTTCCAAGCCCAAAAGCAGCCGCTCTGGCCCCCCAGCCGGCAGTGCTTCGGGGTTTTTTCTTCCTTTTCCCCGCACCTCTGGGCACAGATGCGTTTATGGGGCTCTGTAGACGTGGGCTGCAGCGATGTCTCCAGTCAAGTTTCATCGGTATGGAAAAAGTTTGGGGAAGCAGGAGGGTTTATTTTATTTTATTATCATTTTAGTTTTCATTTTACACTATTATTTTGCTAATTTTCTTTATTGCTTTTATTATTTGTGTTATTTCTATTTTATTATTTTCCATTATTGTTTATTATTCTGTTATTTTAATGCTGGCATAAAAGGAGCAGATAAGGGGTGATGGCAGAGGTCCCGAAATGCAGCGGGGAGGTGGCGCGGGCCGGGCCGCTCGGACTTGCTCCCCTTGGAGCGGCGCGCGCGGGCTGCTTTTGGCAGACGCCAATAAATTGTTTTAAAGGCTAATAAATAACATCAGAGGATCAATACGATTGTCAGGGAGGGAGGGAGAGCGCTGCACACCAAAACCAGGGCGGCAGGGGAAGGTGGGACCTGCAGAAGCGGCCGATATTTGACGAGATGATCGCGCCCGAGCACCCGCATCCCTGCGCCGGCGCTGCTTTTCCCCCCTCCTTGCCGCGCATCCCATTTAATTCCCATTTTGAAGGTCTGCGGCGATCCCGCAGGCGCAAACCAAGCCGTTAAGCGGGGTTGCGGGCTCAGCGCTTGATTTTTTCTGTCTCTCGAAGGAGAGGAGCGGCTGGGCCACCCTGTGCGCGGGGGGTGGGATATTTTTAGCCGCTTTCTTCCGAAATACCAGCTGGGCGGCCGGGGTTTGGGCTGCGTGACGCAAGGCGGTGGGACCGCGCGTCAGCCGGGAAGGCTGAAAGGCAGGAAGAAATTGCGGGGAAACGCAGATTGAGAAGTCCCTGGGAAGCCGCAGCCCGCGCCGGGTGCTGCCGTGCCGAGTGCTCCCGCACCCCAGCACCCACCCGCTGGAGTGTATTTAAAAACAACCCCAAAACGTCCTACTTGACAAACAACTTTGTGAAAAAATTCTGGATTTTTTTTTTCTTTTCTTTTTTTTTTTTTTTTTTGTTCTTGTGTGTGTTTCAAATTACAGAAGTTCCTGAAAGGGAAGTTTATTGGTTTCAGGTGCTATTTTGGGGGCTTCTTTGACTCAAAAAAAAGGCTTTATTGCCCAGCCAAGGCTCTGGCAGCTGCCGGCCCCTCTCTGCCCGTGGCTCTTTGGTCCCGTTGGCGTTTGGGAGCCCACTGGCCTGCGCAGGCAAGTTGTCACACCTCGTGCTCTCCATTTATCTTTGCCGTGACTCATGTTGGAAGGAGCTCATTGCCTGCCCGAACCCGATGACCTCGGCGAGACAAGAGGGAAGAGAAACGCCGCGCTGCCGGGAACACGCAGCGGTGCAGAGCGCCAGCGGGATCTCGCCTTTGGGCGTGAGCTTGGCCATCGCCAGGTCTAGGTTGGTCATGGCCAAGTCCAAGGTGGGCACGGTCCAGGCTGGCCGTGGCCAAGTCCAAGGTGGTCACGGCCCAGGTCCACCAAAGACCCGCTATCTGGATCCTCCCCAAGAGACAGGCCCTTTCTTTCCGTGGTCTTACATTTTTGCTTTAGTAACTAATTAAAAACACATGCAATTTTGTTTTAAGGATGACCAACTTCCTTTATTCCTTGAAAAGGCCAAAAAAAAGAAAATTTGCTCATGGAAAAAGCCATCTGAAAGCCTCACCGCCACAGAGCCCCGTGTCCATCGGAAGGAAGCCTTTCTACACGTCCCCACTCCCCAAACACTCACGACTGCCTTCTGCGCGCGCTGCTGAGGATACACAAGCCCTCAGCCTGGCCAGACCAGCTCCAAACCAACCCGGGACATTCCCGCATCCCTTAGCCCCTGCCTGCCTCGGGAATGACGAGCAACCAAAGCCGACGCCGAGATCCCCGGAGGGTGCTAACGTTGCGTGTCGCGCTCGCCGGGGGGGGGCTTGTGGGGGGCACCCAAGCCAAAGCACCCATCGGACGTGGGCTGAACACCACAGCTGCGGCAGAGCCGAACAGGCGATGGCTGCCGCGACGCGGCCTTCCAGTGCCGCGGGAGCGACACCACCATGCTGCCAGGCTCCCTCTCTCTGTGTGTATATATATATATTTTTTTTTTTTTTCCAATAACTCGCCTCTGACCTTTCAAACACCTGTTGAGCCTTAAACAGCTAAAAATACCCACCAAGCTTTGCATTTGATTTTCATATTGCAACAAAGCTCACTGTTTCCAGCGGGTTTTCTCGTGTTTCTGGCAGGTTCTAGGATGGTCGACCTCTCCTCTGGTCAAACCCAGCGTAGGTGGGGATGGGAGACTGCTGGCTGCAGGTGTGTGGCCAGGGAGGTCCCTAGAAGCAATACGGGGGCATTATAGACACTATAACGGGGCTGGGCATATATTTATACGGTGTAAGACAAACCCAAGGATGGTAGGACCAAGGGGACCTTCCTGCTGCCCACCAGCAAGGGCTCTGCAAGGTGCCTGCAAGCCACTTACTTACCCACCCTCTGCTGCCCTTCCCCGGCATCCCAAACCTATTCCGGGTCTTTTCTGGGGAATTTTAAAATTAAGACCTGCAATGATTAAGCTACCCTATAAAAGCGAGACTGAGGGGTTATTCCTGCTGGCGACACCACCGTACCTACAAAGGCCGGTCCTACGGAGCCAAGAAGACCTCGGCTGTGGCGGCAGTGGCTTGCTCGGTGCCGCATTGCTCGCTGGGGCCGGGGCTGGGCAAGGGCAGGGACCCTCAAGGGGATCCGAGGCCTTTTCTTCCCCGATTTGATGAATTTCTCCTCGCCGGCCTTTTGACGGGCTCATATGTTAATTTTCCCGGGAGGGCATGCGAGGAGCCTTCGCTTCCCGGCCTGGTGGGCTGCCGCTAATTGAAACATGCTTCATCTTGGCGCGAGTCTGGACGTCACGCGCCGAGCGAAAGACTTTTTGACAAAGACATAATTACCTTGGATATTAATTAGGGGAAATAAAGTTGGAAGACGGCGCGATAGCCATTCCCCAAGGGGGGATGCACATGGCAGCAAAGCACGGCTTCCCCGAGCATCCCCTCCGCTGCCCACGCCGGCAGGCGGCTCCGGCGCTAATTGGCTCTAATTGGCATCTCTGTAACGGCGCAGGCTGAAGGCTGGGATGCGAGGAAGGATGCGAAGAGCATCGGAGCAAGAGCGAAGGGAAAAGGCAACAAGAGCTGCACCTCTGCCTCACCGCACCCCGGAGCGTCCCCACGCCATCGCTGCAGCCATGGGCTGGCTGCGCGTGGCCCCGTCTTAAAAAAACACAGGATTTTTCTGAAATCCTTTTTCTTTTTTTCCCTGAAACACACAAATAAACCCCCTGAGCATCGGCGGAGGAGACCTGGGGCAGGGGACGCGGGGGTGCTGGGGCCCACGGTGTGCCGGTGGCCCAGCATCCCAGTACCCATCCCTCCCGGGGCCGGCAGCGGCGGCGGAGCCCTCCCGTCAGCCGGGACGGGGAGGGGAACGGCCACGAGCGCCTGACATTGACATTCAAATTACTTATTGGCAGAAATGGGTTTAAAAATAGGGTTTTTATGATAAACAAACTAACCTCATACAGGAAGTGAGCTGCAAATACTAAAAACTAGTATGTTGTAAGAGAGCTGGTAGAGCACAGAGCTGCCCCACAAAACCAAAAAAACAACAACAAAAAAAGCAGCAGTTGGGGTTTTTTTAATATTTTCTTGTTTTTTTAATGTTTTCCCTCCTGGCATGGGGAAAAGGGGAGAATCGAGGGGGGAGAGGGCAGCGGGCCCCCGTGCTGCCGGGGGGTGAGATCATTTCTTCTCCACCCGTGGCCCCTAAAATGAAGGCAAAGCCCCGTGATGCGCAACCAGCTCCGCGATGCGAACCCCGGGTTTTAGCGTGCCTGGACTTCAAAAAGCATTTGCTTCTGCTGCTGAAAAGGTTAAGCAGTTTTCCTACCGAAACCCCGAGTGTGGGCTGTGAAAGAACATGTTAATGAAGAAAATTTCCCCAGGGCTGCTCTTTTATTATCACCAAAGCCATCGAGTTTCAGTTTGAGTTATTTGTATTTATTTATAAAAACAAAGATTAAATAAGTAGAACAAAAACAAAAACCTCATCCTAATTTCTGAGCTAAGCCTGATTTATTCAAACAAAGAAAACTCCCCCCCCGGCAGGTAGCTGCAGGCTGTTTTCCCCTTTGCTTTGAGAAAAAACCTGAGTTACCGGCGTGCTGCATGTGAAATATATTTAAGGTTAAAAAAAAAAAAAACCAAACCAAACCCAACCCATTCAACTGCCCTCGCTGGCTGCAAAAATGAAGCTTTAAAAGTCACCGGGCTGGGGGGTGCCGGTGCGGCCGACCGGGGTGGGTGCAGGCAGGGGCTGCCCGCACCCAGGAGGTGCCGGCAGCGCTGCCCTGCCCGGCAGCAGCCCGGCCACTGGGTTCAACCATGGTTTGGTGAGGGAGCATCTGATTGAAGAGAGAAAAAAAAAAAAAGGCATTTCTCTTTTCATGTGTTTTCACTTCCATCGCGAGAGAACTGGTTAAAAAACACACAAAAAAGCCCTTCAGTGGTCTTGTAGCCTTTAACGTGTTGTTTTTCTACATATTTTATGTTGTTGGCTTTTGTTATCAGTCTCATCTGCAATTTGTGGCCAATTCTGTCATGCTTTAGGCAGACATCTTGTTCCCAAAACTGTTTGCAACCTTTCAGCGACGGTACAGCCTTGAATACAGGCAGAGAAAAGCCACAGCGCAACGAGAAAAAGGGCAGATTTAACCCCAAAATGATCACTTGGCCAAATTTTTGTCCCAAAGGCAGGGACGAGCCGCAGGGCAGCACCGGGCAGAGCCGAGCCAGCCCGAGCCCACCCCCCTGCCCTGCCCGAGCATCCTCACTTTAATTTGAATTATTTGCATTTCCCCATCCCAGGAGAAGCCAAATCCATCCCGATGAAACCCACTGGATTTTTCCCCATCCCGAACAGCGTTTTCCGCTGTATTTTCCCAGCCGTCGGCGCGAAGCCATCCCAGCCATCCCTGCCAAGCTCGCCTTTTCTAAGCGCGACGTGGATTAAATCAGTTGAGCTGTTATTTACCACCGAAAACAAACGCCGCCAATCTAGCACCTATTCAATATTAATAGCGAAACCAAAAAAGCAAATTAATACCGCAGGATGAAGGTATTTTGTAAAAAATAAAATGAAAGTCATCCAAGTGCCAGTGAGCAAAGCCCAACGGCGAGAGCTGATTTTGGCCACTGCCAGCCCTCGTGGGCCAGGGGGGCTTAAATTTGGCATTTTTGGGGGGGGTGGTTAAACTGAAAGGAAAGGCTGGCAGCCGTCCCCCACCCCGGGTCGGCGGGGTTTACGGCCGGGGCAGCGCGATGCTCTCCCGGGCTGCCGGAGAGGGAAGTGATGCGCTGCATCCTCGGCGAACCCCCAGCTTTGAAATAACCAATTTTGGGGTTTTTCAAAGAATTAGCACGCCCGGCGGGGCAGCCCGGCTGGGGGAGGAATGAGACATTGTGAAACCCAGCTCCTTTTCCTGAGGCTGCCGCTGCCGTCAGCGCCGGAGCCCAAGCCCTGCCCGAAAAAAAGCTCAAACGGTTTCCCGAAGCGGAGGCACCGAAGGGGCGCTCGCCCCTCGCCGGGAGCTGGCCACAATTTCGGCCTCCCCGGCGCGGGGCACGGCTGCCGGCTGCCGCCCCGGGAAGGGCTGCCTTCCTCCGCCGGACCACCGCAGCCCCCGGCCGCTGCCCCCCGGCACGCTTGGGGAGGGGGGTCCTGCCGCCCCGCTCCCCCCCTCGGCCAGATTTACCCCCTCTTTACGACGGACACAAATACATCGCATTTTTGGGCCAGAATACATATATATATATATATTTTTAAAGTCAATCTCTCAGGGCTCTCCCAATGCTCTCTCCACTTCCTGTGACAAAACAAAACACGCTTCGTTTGAAACTTATTCTTCCTCTATTTAGCGCCGAGAAATAATGACCAAAAGCTCCCCCAAAACCCCACCCTGCGCCCCACTCATCCCCCGCGGCCGCTGCCCCCTTCCCGCGCCTTCGGCCCCCGGCCAGAGGATGGAGCCGGGCGCGCTGAGCTGAAACAGCATCAGCCAGGCGAAGGATCACTTATCAAGATATTTAATTTAAAATCTCGCCCGCGGAGGGCTGGATGTCAAGCTGAAGGTGAATTTCCACTTCACTATTTTCGTCCCGCTGCTGCTCAAGTCAAACGCTCCCCCTCTCCACGTCATCGTTTGAAAACCAGAGTCAAAAAGCAGCTAAAATAGGTAGGGTTCGATAAATTCGTATTTTGACTCATCCATTTCTCTGCGGCGTGATTAAACACCCCGTCGGTCGCAGTAATATTTGCCGCTCGGTGAAGGGGAGCATTAACCCCACTTGTAAGATTGAGAAAAAATCATTTTAGTTTGACTCATGTGGAAAGAGTGAAACACAGAGAGTGCCCTGAAATTGGGCTACGCACCAGGCTTTTACTACCCCATTTACCACACGTGAAGAAACCAGAATATTGGACAATTCCAGCCACTAATTTAGCAGCATTTCTAGGCAGCCGTGGGCTGCAGGCTCCCCCTTTGCAAACGGTTTTGCTGCCGTTTGGGCATCTTTTGGGCAGCCGGACGAAAGAAGATGGGGGAAAAATGAATCTGTGGTTGATCTGATTTTGCTCCATCGCAATTTTTCAAACGCTGCTGGGTCTGTCTGGGGGTGATCACCTCCTACCTTGGCGAGAGACGGGTTTTACCCGAAGCCGGCAAAATGGTAACAGCTGGTTTGAAATTGAAACCCACCTGGAAAATCATACCGGGACTTTCAGGTGGGTTTGGCAATTTGCCTCTCTAAGAATTACTCTGAAAAAAAATATATCAATAAATGAGCCCCAGGAGGAATTTTTGGGGCTGGTCGCTGTGATGTGCTGGGTGAAACCTAAGCCTGAGGAGCAGAAAACGGGAGTTTTCCATGCCCTGGCCCCCAGCAAGGAGGGGTGCCGAGGGAAATCCCACCCCTGCTCCGGCAGGATGACCGGGAGAATGGATTCCCTCTCGGGCTGCGTCCCGCCTGGGTGCTCCCGGCATCCCCGGCACATCGCCCGGCTCAGCCTCTCACCGTCGACCTGAGCCAGGAGATGCCAATCTTTTCATCAAAGCTCGCTGAAAACAAAACTGAGAAACAGCTTGTGGTTTGACAAGAATGTATTTACATAAAAATATATATTTTAAAAAACCTTTGGGGATGGTGAGAGAAGGCACTCGCGGTGTTTGTGAGGTCCCTGACATTTAAGCGAGGCTCGTGGAGCGTGGCGGCCTCACGTGTTACCCACGCCGAGCCCCACATGGGAGCCGCCACCAAAGCTCCTCCTCAGGCCCGGCTTAAATTTAGAAGGGCTTTTGACTATCTCCCCATCGCATCCCTCCCCAGGCAGGACAAACAGGGGCCATCGGGAAGAGCAAGGAATTCACTCCCGGGCATGCGTAAGATAAGGGAGCCGCATCCATTTCCTTACATTCCAGCCCAAAAAGCCAGGCACAGCTTGAAGGAAAACCAACCCCCAAAAACCACCCCAAAGCTGCATTTTTGGCTGCTCCCCTGCTGCCAGCCATGGTGCTTTGCTCACTTGCTCGGCACCGCAATGGTACCACGATGGTACACCTCAAATACAAGCACACTTGTATTTATTTGCAAGGCTTGCATTTGTTTGCAAGGGTTGGATTTGTTTGCAAGGGTTGGATTTGTTTGCAAGGTTTGGATTTATCTGCAGTATTGTATATATTTGCAAGGTTTGTATTTGTTTGCAATGCTTGTATTTATTTGCAAGGCTTGTATTTGTTTGCAATGTGTGTATTTGTTTGCAATGTGTGTATTTGTTTGCAATGTGTGTATTTGCTTGCAAGCACCCAATTCTTTGCTTTCCAAAAAAAAAACCAAAGAGGGTGAGAAAGTGTTGCCCGATCCTGGCGAGGCAAGCGGAGCCTGCTGCCGGCTGGCCCTCGAATCGTGGGGAGCCCCGCTGCGCGCCCTGCCCTGGCTGTACAGCCCAGTGGTTTCTTTCAGCAAGCCTATTCCCTCTTTTCTGAGTCATTCTGAGATCACTCGACATCTCGAGCACACAGGCAGCGAAAATACGCTTTTAGAGCACAAATTGACACCGGCAGATTTGCTCTGCGTAGCGGCACGCGCCAGGCACCCCTCGCCGTCTGCTGGCACGGGCTCCCCGCCACGCAGGCGCTCGGGTCTCCCCGTGTCCCGGCAAGCACCTGCCGTACGGCGGCAGTGCCGGCGAGCCCTCACCAACGGCACCGAGCCCAAGGAAACACAAAATCAGCTTTGAAACTCTCCTGTCGAGTGGCACCTCCGAGGTCCCGAGGTGCCAAAACCCTTGAGATGTGCAGCCACAGCTTTGTGCTCAGTGGCATCCCTTTTGCACCCCCAGCATCCCTCCCGCACCCCCAGCATCCCCTGCACCCCCCAGCATCCCTCCTGCACCCCTGGCATCCCTCCTGCACCCCCGGCATCCCTCCCGCACCCCCAGCATCCCTCCTGCACCCCCCAGCATCCCCCTGCACCCCCCAGCATCCCTCCTGCACCCCTGGCATCCCTCCTGCATCCCCAGCATCCCTCCTGCACCCCTGGCATCCCCCTGCACCCCCAGCATCCCTCCCGCACCCCTGGCATCCCTCCTGCACCCCCAGCATCCCTTCTGCACCCCCAGCATCCCTCCCGCACCCCCGGCATCCCTCCTGCACCCCTAGCGTCCCTTCCACACCCTCAGCATCCCTCCTGCACCCCCAGCATCCCTCCTGCACCCCCGGCATCCCTCCCGCACCCCTGGCATCCCCCTGCACCCCTGGCATCCCTCCTGCACCCCCAACATCCCTCCCGCACACCTGGCATTCCTAGCATCCCTCCTGCAATCCCGGCATCCCTCCCACAGCCCCAGCATCCCTCCTGCACCCCCAGCATCCCCCTGCACCCCCAGCATCCCTCCTGCACCCCCGGCATCCCTCCTGCACCCTCGGCATCCCTCCCGCACCCCCAGCATCCCTCTGCACCCCTAGCATCCCTCCCACACCCTCAGCACCCCTCCCGCACCCCCAGCATCCCTCCTGCACCCCCGGCATCCCCCTGCACCCCCAGCATCCCTCCTGCACCCCCGGCATCCCTCCTGCGCCCCATCCCAGCACAGGGACGTGCTCCCCATCCCAAAGGGCTCGCAGCCTGCCCTGCTGAGAGCTTTTGGGAAGTGGGCAACGATGCTCCCAGGGCCGGCAGGCCCTTCGGGGGAACTTTGGGGCAGGAGGTGGGGAACCCGTGGTGCTGCCAGCCCCGCCGACGCCTCCGCCTTGGCGGGCACGGCGGTTGCATCGGCCGCGATGTGCGCGGTGATAACGGGCGCAGGCAGCCGCCTCCCCGCTGCTCTGTCTGAAACACCCCGGCGGCGACTCGGCTCTGGTGGGCGTTTGGGATGCCGAGCCCGGGGAAACTGGCCTGAAACACTCATTTCAGACAAGGCTATGCAAATAAATGGTATATCAGGCTAAACCCTCCCACTTGGGGTCAAACCACAGCTCGTTATAGAGCATCGCCGGGAGGCGTGCGACGCGCTGGGCCCTGCTCCCCAAACCCCGGCGCCTTCCCCATCTCGCAGCCGAAGGGGGAGCAGGGCGACAGCCAGCGCGGGGGGGCCGTTAGCCCAGAGCTGGTCGCCCTCCCCAAAGCCCCCGGTGCCAGCCCTGGGCTGGAGCCCTCCCTTGCTTCAGCTCCTGCGAAAAAGCGCTTGCTCAGCACTTCTGCTGCGCCAGCTTAGCTGCTGGAAGCTACAAATCACTTCTGTCAGCTGGGGAACAGGCTCACTGGCCTCTTCCCACCCGAATTTGTTATTACCGCAGCATAATGTCCCTGCCAGCAGAAAACCCTTGCAGCGAGCCGCCCAAGCCCTCCGCCTCAGGCCGGTGCCGAGCCCTCGGCCTCCCGGGCTCGCCCACGAGCCGGGTTGCCATCATCTCCCCCGGCGGAGCATCGCTTCGGCGCGCGAGTGTAACAACGACGCAGCCCACAGTTCCATTGCCACGGCTCCCATCCCTGCAAAACCCAGCGGCGCTGGTGGTCCTCTGGGCACCCACCTTTAAGGAAGGGCTTTTATTCAGGGCGCCGAGACACCAACCTCCCAGGCAGCCCTAGGAGGATGCGGGGGGCAAGAGAGGGGCAAATATTTTGGGATACCAGCCAGGAATTTGGATCCGAGGAGCCCTGAGCCATCAGCTCGACTCTGCTAATAAAAAAGCTCAAGTGTAGAAAATATTTCTGTACAGGATGGATGGCAACTCCCTCGAAAGCACCCACTCCATCTCGCCAGGGTGCCAAGCGAGCTGGTGGCACCCTCCCTCCGTCTCGCAGGCCTTCGAAAAGGCGCCGGGGCTTGGGAAGTACCAGTACCAGAAACGCGAGCGCCGGCGCCGGCGGTGCGCAGGAGGCTGCCGGCCGGAGCACCCACCCCGCCGCGCCGCCTGCGCCCAACAGCCGCCAAGCCCTAACGAAACGTTGGTGTCGGAGCCTGGGCGCGCGGCGGGTTCGCTAGCGAGATGGGTGAAAGGCTCCCGAAGGAGAGGAGCGCCCAGCTGGCAGCCGTGAGGCGGGAGGGCGGCGGGGCGGGTGTCACCCCGGCTGGCCCGGTGTCACTCCGGTGGTGGCAGCCACGATGGCGCAGCTGGGGTTCAACCCAGCCCGGTTTCGAGGTTCGAAAGGGCTCCGCGCTTTCCAGCCCGGCTGGGGATGCGGGCACGGAAAATAGTGACAATCCCGACGGTATCAAGGACGTTGAAAATGTTGGAAATGTTCAAAATATTAAAAAAAATTTCTAATGTTGAAAACATTGAAAATGTTCAAAATATTAAAAAAGATTTTAAATGTCGAAAACAAACGTTGAAAATGTTGAAAATATTAAAAAAGATTTTAAATGGCGAAAACAAACATTGAAAATGTTGAAAATATTAAAAAAGATTTTAAATGGCGAAAACAAACATTGAAAATGTTGAAAATATTAAAAAAGATTTTAAATGTTGAAAACAAACGTTGAAAATGTTGAAAATATTAAAAGATATTTCAAATGTTGAAAGTGCTGAAAACATTAAAAAATGGTGAAAATGTTGAAAATGTTGAAACTATGGAAAATATTTTAAATATTGAACATATTAAACATATTTTAAATGAGGAAAAAGTTGAAAATGCTGAAAATATTAAAAAATATTTAAAGTGCTGAAAATATTAAAAATGTGGAAAATATGAAAAATATTTTAAGTGAGGGAAAAGTTGAAAATGCTGAAAATACTAAAAAATTAAAAATACTTTAAATTACAACAAAATTTAAGATGCTGAAAATATTAAAGATATTTAAAATATTGAAAACATTAAAAATATGGAAAAGATTAAAAAGATTAAAAAGATTTTAAATGATGAAAAAGTTTAAAATGCTGAAAATATTAAAAATATCAAAAATATTGAGAGCATTTAAAAGATGGGAAATATTAAAAATAATGAAAATATTGAAAGCATTTAAAAGATGGGAAATATTAAAAATAATGAAAATATTGAAAGCATTTAAAAGATGGGAAATATTAAAAATATTAAAAATGTTGAAAGCATTTAAAATATGGGAAATATCAAAAATATTAAAAATGTTGAAAGCATTTAAAATATGGGAAATATTAAAAATATTGAAAGCATTTAAAATATTAAAAATATCAAAAATATTGAAAGCATTTAAAAGATGGGAAATATTAAAAATATTAAAAATATTAAAGTATTTAAAAAATGGAAAATATTAAAAATATTAAAAATATTAGAAATATCGAAAGCATTTCAAAGATGGGAAATATTAAAAATGTTGAAAACATTAAAAATACGGGAAACCTCACGACTACTTTGGCCGGTGCCAGCGGCGAAGCTCGCCGCCGCCGCAGCCGCGGGGGGCCGGGGCGCGGCGGGGCGCGGCGGGGCGCGGCGGGGCGCGGAGGGGCGCGGAGGGGCGCGGAGGGGCGCGGAGGGGCCCCTCCCCGGCGCCGGCCGCGCCATTTCCTTCTTCGCAACCCCCCCTGCAGCCCTGGGCGGGAACTGCCCCGGCCAGAAAGTGCTGGAAAGCGGCGTTTCACAAACCGGACCCCAAACCCCGCCGAATGAACCCAAATCGCCTCCCCCCCCTTTTCCCCCGTGTCCAAAATAACCCTTTTTCCCCCCTTTGCCAAAATAATCCCTTTTTTTAAAAAATCCCCCCCCCCAACTGGCTTAACCGCTACATACATACGCTCCCTTCGCGCATAAAACCCGCCTGATTGTTTGAATTAACGTCAGCCTTCGGAGCAGAGGTCGCAACATAAGCCGGGACTAACAAAGCGCGACTTAAACCAGGAATGACCGACGCTTTCTCGCGCCTAAGCTGCTGCCGCGCGTTTTTTCCGAGCGCACCGACGTGCGGCCCAAAGCCCCTTATTGCAAGCCTTTCGTCGGGAGAAAATAGTTAAGAGCAGCTGTGCGTAATCGAAATTAAGGGGGGGGAAAAAAGAAAATTAAAATCTGACGGTCTGGGACCAGTGGGGCGAGCCGGGAAAATGCATCCCGAGAGGATTCGCTGCGTTCCCCCGCCGCTTAAAAAAATGTATGGCAGAAAATATGTGCATCAGAAATACTTCTATCAGAACATAGAGATGTATACATCAGAAAATGAAGGGAATAATCCAGATATCAGTCAGAAAATGAAGGGAATAATCCAGATATCGGTCAGAAAAATGAAGGGAATAATCTGGCACAGCGCACCATTTCAAGCAGGTTTGAGAGCCTGCGTAAATTCATAAAAGAGCAATAAACCTCCTGCAGGAAAAGCCAGATTCGGTGCTCCGAGTCCCTCCGGCTTTCCCCGTTTCGGGATTACGGAGCGCGGAGGGCGCGGGACAGGAGGACGAGCAGCCGGGGCCGGACGGCTTTGCTGAATCACGCGCATCGTGCGCCTGCTTTTATTTTACGAGTGATAATGAAAGTAAGAAGAGTGCTTTGGGGGTTTTGCAAAGCTCTGCCGCTGCCGTGCTTTGGGAATGACTCGCTGCGGTGCTTCGGGAATTCCTTTCCATGGCAGGGGAGCGAAGCCGGCGTGGGAAAGTCCGCTTCTTCCTCCTGCCTAAGCCTGCGAGCAGCACCCGGCACAAAAAACCAGTGTATTTTGTGCTTTGCTTTACCAGGAATCTCCGAAAATCCCCGGCCCTGCTTGCAAACAGCAATTTCTCCCGTTGCTGAAGACGGCGTACGTAAAAAGCCGTTCGGTTTTGCCGGGACCCACACCTTTCAAACAAGCCGGGGCGACATGGATGTCCTGATTTTTCTAGCGACCAAATTTCTGATGCACACGAGGAGACTGCCGCCGGCCGCAGTGACTGTCGTGGCTACAAATGTGGATTTTATTACATTTAAAAACAAATACTCTGAGTAGGAATGAAATTACTGATGTCCCTAGATACCAGACCATCAAATCTGCCGCATAAGTGGTTGATAAATGTGAATTTTAAAAATACAGCATGAAATACTATTATGAAAATATGGAAAATTTTCTACACGAGTAGAAAAAAATATATTTAGCAATTGCTGAAAGCAGTGCAACAGCCAGGGACTAGACCCGCCTCATTGTAGTGCTGTGCCTGCGGTGGAAGAGCCCAGCGAGCACGGGGAGGGGCGCCTTCAGGCCGGGATTTGGTCCCAGGTGGCAAATACTTAAAAAAAAATAAAACCTCTAAAATCTGGAAGGCCCCAAAGTGCTGGAAAGCCGCACACCACACCCCTTCCCAGGCGGAGCCCCCCGGGAAGCCCAGCACAGTGGTGGTGGGGAGCGGCTGGGTGGGCGGCACGGCTGCAGCCACCCTCCTTCCCGCCCGGCCGCCTCCTGCCCGCCGGCTGGCTTGCGGGCAAGGGCGCAGGCAGCGCGTTGGCGGGGGCCAGGCTGGAGCACCGCTTTGACGCTCGGAGAGAAATCCCCACCTACAGCCAGCATTAGTTTCGGTTTCGAGGCGCGACAAACGGCGTGGTACGAGCTCTTTCCTCCGCCGCCGCCGTGCCGCGGGGCGGCAGGGGAGGGGATGGGCGCCGGGCCGCCGGCAGAGGCGGGCAGCTGCCGTGCCAGGGATGCACGGCGGCACACGCCGGGGATGCATGGCGGCGCGGGCAGGCGGTTTCCAGCTGGAGTCAGCTCCCTGCATCCCTGCACGGCTCCCGGCGACGCTCTCCAGCACGGCGAGCCAAAGCCGTGCCGATGCCTTTGCTGGCGGTTACAACCTCAGACGAGGGGGGAGCAGGGCTAGCCAGCGCCCGGCGCTGGGAACGGCAATATAAACCCAGCCGTACAAAACAGGGACTCGGCATCCTTGGAGGTATCCAAACCGGAGCTGGATACGGCCCCGAGCCCCCGGCTCTGCATGGAGCGGGCAGGGAGGCAGCCGCAGCTGGGGCTGACCATGTCTTCATCTCAAGACTCGATACCCTGCCGGGTTTAATCCTTCGGCTCGTCTCAGTTCTTTAAACCAATTTCCCTGTAAGTTCTCACGAAGGCACAGTTCCTGTTTCTCCGCCTCGGCCATGACCATGCTTTTTTTCTGCCCAGCCCCGGGCGCAGCCCTCGTCCCCGCAGCTCCCCCGGGTGCCTCCGCTACAGCCTCATGGGAAATCCAGGGATTTAAAAAATACTCAGCTTTGCTCTAATTCCGAGCTTTTTTTTTTTTTTTTTTTTTTTTTTTTAAATTCCCTGTGAGCTGAAATTCCCAGGAGATGTTGGGTTTGGATACCTGGCATCACCAATCCACGCCCAGCCCCGGGGCTGCGGCGTGACTTGGGTGACGGAGCCCCCGGCCGGAGCCGCGCACCCAGTGCCACCCCAGAGCCCGGGGTGGGGAAGCCGAAAGCCGGACACCTTGCTTTGGTCCCGCGGGCGCCATTAACCCCTTTTGTCAGCACAACACAACCGCGCGCTCAGGCTTAAAAGTGGGTTTTGTGGTTGGTTTAAGGATGCCGTGATTAACACGCGCCTGGGTTCAAAAATGATTTTTCTTCCTCTGCCACGCAGGCATGGGGACACCCAGGCGCTTCCCGGTGAGAGACAACTGGGGTTACCCGAAGGCCACGGAGATGGGCCCCCTCGCTTGCGCCCATGCAGCTGCCTGGGTGCAGGTTCCTGCAGCCCCGGGGCTGCTTCTCCGCAGGAGGACCAGAGGAGAGCGGGGCCGAGGCGAAAGCTGATGCCCGGGTGAGATGCAGCATCCCTGCACGGCCCCCGCGCAGCAGCACCAGCACCAGCAGCACCACCCGCACCACCCGCACCAGCAGCACCAGCAGCAGGAGGAGGAGGAAGGATGGCAGCAGAAGGGGAAGAGCATCCCAGGGTGCTGCTCTCCCCTCTCCTGCAGCAGCCACGCTTGCTGCTGACTCATTTTTGGCCGGCGAGCCCACGCGAGGCGCAGCACCTCCCGCCGCCCCACTGCTCCGTGGGGTTTTTCCTTTCTTCTTCGTCAAACAGGCACCAAATTACCAAAAACCCTCATCACGTGGCCCGCGATACGGCAGCCCTGCTTTCATTTACTGGAACTGCACAGCCTCAAAAAAACACAAGTTTCCAGCAGACGAGTTGAGCCGCTGATGCTCTCAGAGGGCCCTCCCCAGCCCTGGGGCTTCGAAGGTAAGGAGCTCCTGCGCGGGTGCTTTCCCCGTCCGGGTGGTCCCCCCCGGCTCGGTGCCTTGCGGGGTGCACTGGGCACCCCAGACCACCCGTCCCAAAGCCACCCATCCCACAGAGAGACTCACCCGCATCGCCGCTCCTTCCCTGCATCCTCTGGAGCCAGCGCCTGCGATGGGGAGAGAAAACATCAGAGCTGGGTATGTTTTCATGGGAACAGGGTAAAAAAAAAACAAAAGTGCTGGCTGCACGGGTACAAATGTCACTTATTTCCCACCATTAAGCGACGATGACCAAAATAATTAGGAGGGGAAAAAAAAAACCCAGCGCAAACCCCGCCTCGGTCTCTGCTCCCAGCGGGACAGCCGCGCTCCTGCTGACTCACCCGCCGCTGCCTCCTCCAGCGCCCGCGCCGCGTGTTTCTGAGCGCCACCGGCCAGCCCGGCTTAACGACACCTCGGGGGAAAAAAATAGCCTTTCTTTTTCATTTATGCAGCTTGAAAAACCTCTTCTGCTGCTTCTGTTTCAGCAAAGAGCCAGGGAATCACCTATGGAGGAACGAGATCTTCGTTAGCAGTAACAAGAATGCCGGACGCAGGACCAGAGCGGGACCCCGCGCGTGGATGTTTCACCCCCTTGCCTCCAGGTTTACACCGGCGCGGTTTTGTGCTGCAGGGTGGCAATCGGCCGGGGCTTCGTGCCACCTCGGATGCAGGCGGCGTGCGCCCGGGGCAGGATGCTCAACCACGGGGGCTTTGCCCCAGGGATTCATCCCTTCGCTTCCCACGCTTCCCCTTTTACCGGCATTTAATAACAAGGGTTTAATATCAGCTTCTCTGGGGAAAGCCCACAGCCCAAACCTGCATAGTTTCTGCTTGAATGCCATTAATGCATAAATATTAAGCGTTAATGGAAATAATGGGGGGAATGTCGGGGAAACAGAGGAAAGCTGGGCTTTAGCATCTTTAGGACTGCGAGAGCGGGCCATACTGGGCAAAGGACAGCGCGTGTCCTTAGGGCAGATAAAAAGTCCATCAGCCAGGGCAAATTGTAGCCCCTTCAGGTGCAGAGTCTCCACTTTACCCCGCCGGCTGGGGTACCGGCATCCCCTCTTGGCACAGAGCCCCTGGCTTCCCGGGCGCAGGTGTATCCTCCCGTACCAAACCCCGCGCACACCAGTTTCGGACGCCAGCACAGAAAGCCGCACGCGGATCCCCTGCGCCTCTCGGACCATAACAAATCCATCCGACATCCTACCTGGCCTCTCCTCGCCGCAGCTCCCGGCCCGGGATGTGCCGGCGGGTTTATACGGCCTGGTCACCAGACACGGGGAAGGGAGAATTTCTCACGGCCCATGGGCGCTCCCGCTTCCCCCGAAGCGGCCAGCAACACCCATCGGGAAAGGCTCAGGATTTTTTTTTCTCATCAGAAAGGGCCTTTGCTGGGAAAGGTCTCATTTCCCAGGGCTTGCAGCCAAACCCACGGGGACCGCGGTGGGAGCAGGGGCTGGGGAGGGGATGAGATGCCGGCACCAAAAGCCGCTGTCCCGGGGGGTGGCGGGAGGCTCTGCCGAGCGGCCCCGGACTCTCCGGTCCTTCAGCCAGGCCATGCATCCCCAAGCCCTTGGGCATGTGGATGCTCTTCCAGCCTGTCTGCTGGGAAGCGCTCTGTTTTTTCCCCCCATTCCCATCAGATGGACTAAAAAAAGCCGTGACCTCCCTGCAAACCTCATGGGAAAGGCTGCTCGCTGCCACGTGGGTGATGGAAACCGTCCCCCAGGGAGCAGCTCCGGCAAGCACCCACCCGAGATGCTCACCCGCTCCAAGCCCTGTCCCTCCCCAGCTAAGGGACCCTTTCCCCCTCTCCCGCTGCGGGGCAGTGGCTGTCGCCCTGCTTGTGTCCCCCGCCCTGGTTTTTCACACTCAATTTCTGTTTTGCATGATTTTGGTGAGGCCAGGAGTACGGTTCTTATGTGTTTCCAGAGAATGAACTGACCCGAGAACGGCTTACCGGCAGGTTTTTGCTCCCTGATTCAGCTGGAGTTCAGAGATGAGTCAGGCGGCGGTGAACAGCCCCAGGAGGGGGTAACGCGGAGGCTGCTTTAATCAGCCTTTCGCAAATTCACGCTATTTAAAAAAAACGGGTTTACGACACCGGAGCGGCTGCAGCAGCAGCAGCAGCTCGGATCTGGCAGGGTTTGGCAACGCCAGGCGCCCCGTGGCCGTGCCTCCCTGCCGGGGCTCCGGCCGAGCATCCCAGGGAGCACCCACGGCGTCGGTCCCTCGACGCCTCCAGCCAGCGCATCCCCACCGCTCAGTGGCGGCTTTAACCCTTCCAGCGCCGTCACCGCCAGCTCCTAACCTCAGCTTTGCCGCAGTCGCTTCGGTAGCAACCCGTGCAGCCGCAGCGCCGGGCCGAGCCTGCCACTTGCTCACCGCCAGCCGTGCCCAAGGGAGCCGCCGCGGGGATGGCCGACGGCCGATGCTCCGGCTTATCTGATAAGCACGAGCGCCCACGGGCCAGGGCAAAACACCAGAACACCAGCCCCTTCGTGTTCTCATCTGTGGCTTTCACCGACTTCTCATATGAGAAGCAAAATTCACTCACATCGAGATGTTGGCAGCCACTCCCTTGCGGCGACGGCCCGTAGAAGAGGCTGGCTACGGTGATGATGCTTATCGTAATATGTAGAGGGAACTCAAGGGTTAATTATCTATTTCCATGGTGTTTTGAACTGCTCCATCCCTGGAGACCCCTTGGGCTGTTTCACATCCCATCACCGAGCCTCGTGCTCTTTATAGGTGAATTTATCCGCACTAAAGCACCGACGCTGCTGGCTCCCGCTCCCACCAGCAGCTTCTGGCTTTCCCCTGCCCCGAAGGGCTGGGGCAGCCGGCGGGCGCTGCGCAAGCGGAGCGGGAAGCGGGGCGAGGGACCGGCACACGATCCCTCCTCCCTAATTATTTCAGCATGTGGCCGCGGGAGCCTGGCGCTGGAAGCGGAGTGTTGTTTCGTGGCCAATTTGGCTGGGCCTCAAGGGATCGCAAGCCCCCAAATGAACCCAGGAGCTGCGGAGGTCCAGAGGCGTCGGAGCCCGACGCCGGCTACCTGGCAGCAGCGTCAGCCGCCCGCTGTGCCGTGGCCCCAAACGCTTGGGTATCGCCCCAAAACCAAGGGATGGGCGGTCCTCTTTACCCAGTGCTCCCTGGGGACATCCCTGGAGCTCGCCCCAGCGGAGCGCGAGCCGGTGGGAAACGTGCTGCCTGGAGGGATGGTGGAAGAAATCACCCCGCGGGCATCCCACGGCCAGGAGGAGGAGGAGGGCTGGCACATGCGCACAGGGTCAGAAAACACTCGTCCCACTCCCCTCCCACCTCCTTCCCCCTCAAATATTGCAACAAAACGGAAAATGTGCTGGCAGTCATTAGCATCGCCCTGGAAAAAGCCGGTTTGCTGGCCCAGCTTCAAAATCCAGTTCACCAGCAATCCCTGAACCTCTCCAGCCCGCGGCTGTGAGCTTTATGGAAAGCCAGAGTTTTCTGCAGAAAGGGGGTTGTGGGGGGTTTTTTTGGTAAATTTTTGTCGTTGTCAAAAATCCAATTTTCCTTTAAAAAGAAAATAAGAAGCCCAAAACTGGTGGAAGCCGTTCCAGCTGAGCCCAGGGCAGCGTGGGGAGGGAGGATAGCATCAGCCGGCGCCAGCTGCTTGGGGAAACCACTGGATTCACAGAGCTTCAGCCCTCGCAGCACCGTGGGTCAGGGCAGGAAAAAAAAACAGCTAGAGAAGAAAAATTATAGGGAAAAAAAAAAGAAAACAAACCTAGAAATGCTGCCTTGGCTTCATTTTTCTGCCAAACCCCGCTGCCAGGGAGCAGGATGCCGGGGAACGTGGGGCGAAGGGGCCTTTGAGGAAGCAGCAGCAGGAGGTTTGGGTTTATCTTTTATTTTGGGCACTGGTGGTGTGCGTTTTTGGAGCACAAAGCCCTGCAGAGAAAGCCTTTTGAGTCAGATTTTCCCAGTGGGACCGAGCGCCTGGCAGTGCCCCGGGGGATGCTCGGTCCCTGCCGCCGCCACGGCCCGGGGAGATGCGGATCCCAAGGGACCACGTGCCGCGAGATGCCACCGCCTGCGGGATTCAGCTGCAGAAATCAGTATGGGCAAAAACAACGCCTGCAAAACACCCCAGCAGGCAGCCGGGATCCCACGAGATGGCCGGGATCCCGCCGGACGGCCGATCTGCTGGGCATGCCGGCACCTGCCTTCCCACGGAACAAAAAAATAAGTCACTAAGTCACAGCAAAACCATGAAAGCAAAACCACAGAGCCCCAAAGCACCTCTGAGTCACTCCCCCGGCCGCCGCCGCGGCCCCACAGCCCTCCAAAACTCGCCGCCACCTGCAGCCGGCCCCAAACTGCTGAGCCGCTCTCGGCCCGCCGGCATGGCATGGCATGGCACGGCACGGCACGGCACGGCACGCATCGGGCTGCCGTATGGGTGCTGGCAGCATCGTCCAGGAGGCAAAGCCTCTCTGCCTGAGCAGGCAGGGGTGCAGGCAGCAGCCGCTGTCTCGCAGAGGGCAGAGCAGAGCAGCGGTGGCCGGTCACACCAGCTCAGCATCCTCCGCCAAGCCAAAACCGACCCGGCTGCTTCGCTAAAACACTTCCTTCCCCTCTTTCCTGTAAAATCGTCTGTATTTTTTTATTATTATTATTTTAAATTGTGAAAAATACTCATTTGAAACGAGAATGGAGATGAAACATTCACAGAACATGCTACCAGGATTAGTCACCGGTTGTAATATCTCTATTTACATGAGTCACGGAGGTTGGCCACGCGGCTCTTAAATTAAATCCCCGCTGGGTTTTCGATTTTTGGGCTGTCCTCGGGAGACCTTTTGGTAACTTTTCTCTGGTTCTGAGCAGAGCCGGCAGCTGCCTCCCAGCACGTGTGCTTACCGAAACACCGGCAGTAGCTGCCAGGGCTTTGCCGTGCGATTACGCGGCGGCCGGGGCTGGAGGCGACGCTCACGGGGCAGGATTTGCCCCCGAGACCCAAGGAATTTCCCCATCGGTGCTGAAGATGGGAAGAGGGAGGCGGCAGGTGCCGAGGGGGTGATGGACGGGCGGGATGCAGGCGGGTGCCGAAGGGGGCCAAGCCGGTGGCACCGGGCCCCGGCAGTGGCGATGCCGACAGAGGTCACTGTTGCCGAAAAACTGCGCGCCCCAACCGAAAAAGGGAACTTGGTGGGGAAGGCGGGGATGGGGCAGGCCCGGTTTTGAACAGGCGCCGCGCTCCAGCGCCCACAAGGCCACCGCACCAGGGACCCCCGTCCCCAACGCCGGCGGCAAAGCCACGGTGCGATGCACGGGGCGGCTGGTCCAGCATTGTGGTCCATGGGACGGGCTGGAGAAGCCACGCTCTCCCCCCGTGGCCACACCGGGGACCTCGGAGGGCACCAACCAACTGAGATTAAAAGCAAAAAAAAAAATAACGACGAGGAAAGGAAAGTCTCTGCGTGGGGCTGGAGGGGGACGCGCTGCCACGGGATGTCCCCGAGGCCGAAAGCTGAGGGAGGGAAGGGGCGGAGGGGGGACCCCAGGCTTCTACAGGCACCCCTTGGGCTGCTAAACCCCTCGCAGAGCCCCTCGGTTCCAGGACAGACCACGAGCAGAGCCCAGGCAAGCGCGGTTTGGGATGAATTAGATGGATGCGTTTGCTTCCCATGGCAGAAAGCGGCAGATCCTGTGTGGCGGGAGCCCAGGAGCGGCAGGAGGACACCTCACTGCTGCCTTTCCTCGCCCAAAGCCCAAGGGAGGGCATGCAAACAGCTTGTGAGCGCAGCATAAAAATAAAACCCCAGAAAGGTGACTAAGCACTCTGGGTACCGAGGCATGACGCCAGAGGAGCCCGGCCCCCGGCCCCGGCTGCGCCAGGCTCCTGCCGGGAGCTGCCGCCCGCCGTTACCTGGGCACGGGACCCCCGGGGTGCTGCTGGTGGGTGGCAGGGACCCTCCGTGTCCCATCTCCCCCCGTCTCCGTGCCGTGCCCCAGCAGAGCTGCTGCCCCTCTGCAAAGCCCCCCGAGGGGCCGAGCAGCCCGGCTCCCGCCTGCGGGCAGAGACCCACGGAGCGCATCCCAGCGCTGCCCCAGGGACCCCCCAGCCTGGGGCTCAGCGGGGGCTGGACAGGGCCCCTGGCCAGCGGGGTGCTCGCCCACCCGTGGCGGGGGCAAACGAGAGCCTGGGGAGGCTGGGAGGCGCTGGGACGGTGCCAGGAGAGGCAGAGGGGGGCCCCCTCTTAGCCAGGCAGAGCGGGGGTCCCATGTGCTGAGGCTGCCCCTGCCTCGCCCCCCCGCACCTCCCAGGGCACCCCCCAAAATCCTCCCACCACCCCACCGCAGCCGGGGCTCCCCAGGCAGAGCCCCCCCCCCGCCCGGTGCTCAGGGACCCGCAGCGGGACGAGGCAAAGCCCGAAACCCAACCAGCAGCCAGCGCTCTCGCAGCGCAAAATTTAAAATATTCACCCTCTGCTGCGGGCAGGGAGCCTGGCGCCAAGCAACACACAGCAGCGCAAGGCAGCGCAAAGTCTATTGCGTGTATATATATATATATATATATATATTTTGCAATTCACAGCCAGCAGCTAAAGTAAGCCGCGTTTTAAACGGCTCGCAAAGCCTCGCCCGCAGCGTAACAGCACCTTACCCTGGCAGGCCGGGGGTCGAAGGGAGCGTGGGGGCTCCACGTGGGGCCGGGAGAGCGAGGCTGGCATTCGTAACGGGCGCCAGGCACCCCGAGCCGAAACTCCCCCGCCGCTCTGCCCAGATCATTGGTCCAGGTCGCGGCGGCGGCTGCTTTCAAATTCTGTTAAACCTTAAAAAGGAAACAGGAAGCCTCTCGGCTCTTGCCTTCATGCAGCTCGAGAGGCTCGCACACACGCACACCCACACGCTCGCCTCCCTACGCCCGAGGCTGAAGCAATGGCAGGCAGGGTGCCGTGCCCTGGGCACCGCGTGCTCCCGGCATCGGGCCGGACCAGGAGCATCCCGACGCCGGCTGCGCGGGGAGATGCTGCCTCCAGCCCCAGGGGAGCTGCGCTTTGCACCTCCTGGCAGGGGCTCGCTTAAAGCCCGCTTTGCTTTCTCGTTTTCCCTGCGGTCAAATGCATCTCCAGCTCCCAGGCAGCACCAGGCTCGTGGCGGAGCCGGGACCACCGACTGTTGTCCAAAACACAACCTTTTATCCAGCAGGACAGCAACAAGCATTAGCACACCTTCAGTTGAGGTTTCTCAGCTTTTCACTCAGCATCTGCCCTCTCTGCTCTTCTCTTACTCCCACAGCATGCACAGCGTGAAAAATTAACAGAGAGAAACCCGTGCAATTGGTTCTGTGTTTGCGGTAGGGGCTTCAGGAGGCTAAAACACATTTGTCCTCAGAAAAGTCAGGGCGGAGAGCCGGGCAAAGCACAGTTTCATTAGTTTTGGGAAGTGAGTGTTCAACGCTTCACATTTCCCCAATTCAGAAGGAAGCAAAACGGCTTCCCCCAGCTGCACTGGGGGAGGTATGCACGCCTCCCGCCGCCACAAACCCCTGTCCCAGGGGAAGGAAGGGCCAGGACCCCCTGGCAGAAGGGGTTTTTTCCCCCCTTCTTTGCTAAAGGGTTTATTTAATCCACATAACAAAGAAAATAGTGCTGGAGGAGGTGAGTTTTGGTTTGTTTTTTAGAAGACTAAACCCCACTGGCTCTGGGCTCCGGCTGTCAGAGAGGCAGCGCGTGGTGCTCCCTCTCCTTTCCAAAGTCCCGAATGCAAACCCTCGTCCCTGGGACACACTCAGGATACATCTGATCTCCTCTTGCCCTCGCTGCTCCACCCATGAGGACGTTGTCCTTTTTTGCAGCCCCTGGCCTGACCCAGAGCCAGCAGCAGGACAGGGGAGACCGTCACCCCCAGGCCACCCCACGCAGCGAGAGCCCATCCACGCGCCTCCCACGGCCGAGGCGGGGAGCCGTGCAAAACGGGACAGCTCAGGGGGCTGGCATCCGAGCTACAGCTCCAGAGCAGCTGCCTTTGAGCTCTTTGTCCATCGCTTTGGTTAAAGACTTCACCTCCCCTCAAACAAACCCCTGACTTTCCTACGTGGGTGCCCAAGGAAATTAGACCAACTTCTGAACAGCTTAAAAAAAAAAAAACAAGGGGAGGGGGGTAAGATTTGTCACAGGCTCCACACGGCTCCTTGCTTCAGTACATCTTAAGCCACTGAAAACCCTAGTTAATACACATCAAATATGTTCTTTTTAATAACACTGAGAAGGTTTGTAAATTTTTTTCTACTTTTGCTTTCTTCATAATCACTCCTAGTTGTCTTCCTCCATCCCTATATCCCCTCCCTAGAATCCTTTGGCTCCCCTACTTAAGGGTTCGGAAAAAAAAAGGGGACCAAGATCAACGCAAGTCCCACGGAATAAGATCAAAGTTAAAGCTTCAGAATAAACAGAGTCCAAGAGCTTGGCTCTGTCTGCTTTTCTAGTAGCAATCACTCAACCTCTGGCTGCTTTATTGGAGTAATTCCACCTGTTTTACGAAAAATTAAGTGCCTGGCCTGCCCACAACAAATATGGAACCAGGCACGCTCCGAGTTCAGTGCTCTGGGGAAATACATAAGGCATCGTAGCAGAGATGAAGGAAACACAAACGAATGCCCAATTATTTAAATTGTCTGTAAGTAGTTTCAGTTCTTGCCCAGACATAACGTAACGTAGTGGAGGCAGGTGTTTTCTCAGCAGCCAGTGACTAATTGCAGAACAAAGATTAGAAGAGAAAAAAAAGAAAAAAAAAAAAAGATGTAAACAGTGCAGTAGTGAGTATGTCGTGGATGAGTCGGAGCAGAGCAACTTAAACTTACAGAGTGCATACGCTTACGGAAGAGACAGGCAGTAGCCTTTGAGACCAAAACACACAAATATTGCATGAATGAGACTGAAAGATGATGCCAGTTCTTGAAAAGCATACTTGGCACGACGCGAGCGGCGTGGCAGGTGGCTCGCTTTCCCTTCCAGCCCGAGGCCCAAGAGGAAAAGCAAACTTGGCTGCCTGTCTCCTAAAACCTACAGTACCTCGTGGAAGCGGATTAAGATCCATCACAAGCAAAGAAGTTATGCAAACAAGGAAATTGTATGGTTCCCAGCCAAGGTCTTTTCAGAATTCATCATAAAAGACATATTTGTAAACAATCCTTAGTTACAAAAGTAAATTTATTATTAGTTCACTTTTACAATTTTTTTTAATTCATTGTAACAATTTATAAATAACTCCTGGCCATAGTCACCACATCCGGGGACGAGTTTGAAGTTTATGTTGTGTGAGAAGTTACAAAATCCAGTACATTTTACCTGCAAGTTTCTGAAAAGTGTGAAACACCACACGGCTGGCTCTGTCATTCAGCGACCGCACGCAAAACGAACGCCGCGGACCTACAGCACCATGGACTGTGGATTTCTAAGCAACAGAGGAGCAAGCCTTAGCAAGGCACGAACCGGCATATTCAACTGCTTGAACTTCAAAAGCAGCTCCGAGAAGTTCGTGCTTCCTAAAGGGATTAAAGACAGAAAATGAGCAGGTACTGGGGTATCGCTTGCCCCGGAAAAGAACTGTCAGGGTGTACCGCTGGAGATGCGCTCACTGCTACTCATTTTGTTGCAACACTGGTTAAAAAATAAGTTTTTTTATAACAGAATTTTAAGAAATCCCAAATTCAATTAACATGGCAGGAACTCCCAGAATAGAGGTGTGTAACGGGGGAGAGGGCACGGAAAACCGGGATTTCCAGAAAGGCCTTTTGACCTGAACAGGCACCTGGCTGGAAAGCGTGCAAGACAAGAGACGTTAGCCTGTACACTGAGGGTGCCATCGCCTGCGCGGGACTCCTGGGCCGGGGGCTGTGGCCTCTGCAAAGCCTTCAGCGACAGATTCCTCTCCCTGCTGAGGTGGTGACATTCATGTCACAGCCCTAAGCAAGCCACAGAGTTCCCCAAATCAAAGCCCAGCTGCGTTTCTTTTGCAAGCTGAGAAACCTTAGGGAAATAGAGGAGGACTGGTACATCCCCAGGTTGGGCTGACAGAGGTCAGAAGAAAAGCTGCCGAGTGAAAGGGCCCGGAATTTCCCTGGATCCCAAATCAGATTACTGCTGGAAACCTAGAAGGGCAGGTGATCGCTCTGACTGGGTACTTAGAGGAAAGAGATTTAAGGATGTTTGGGATATGGTTAGCCCAACCAAGAGAACACTCTTCCATGTCACAGGCCATCTTATCTGACCCTGCTGCCTGCAAGAACATCGTTACCTGCAGGTCAGGGAAAAGCTAAGACTTTTTTATATCGGTTAAGTCTGGCCTCTTTAGTCCTGCATAAAGTTCCTACCTTTTCTGTCCAGACTCGAGACAATTAACAAAGAATAAAAACCGATGGAACAGCTTTCAGAGGGAATGCACGCTATCACGTAATTTACAGGATATGCTCCTTTCAGCATGCAAGGCCAGGAGCATGTGTCCGTGCAAGCCCAGAGTGGTATCCTGCACCCCAGAGTGGTATCCTGCACCCCAGAGTGGTATCCTGCACCCCAGAGTGGTATCCTGCACCCCAGAGTGGTATCCTGCACCCCAGAGTGGTATCCTGCACCCCAGTCTTACCTTCCAAGCCTCCAGCTGCCAGCTGACTTGGCGTCGGGACAGAGTGGTAAATAAGGAAGCAAGCCAGCATGCTCAGCTGGGATTCCTCCGTGGGCTGCCCACTTAGGTAGGAATGCAGAGAGACATCTCCTCCAGCTGTAATAAACAAAACCCTCTGATGAAATTTAGGGAGCATTTGTGAGAGGCAATAGAAAGGCAAGCCAACAGTACTTCCACAGAAAAAGCCCGCTGAAGAGTCTCCATCTCCCCCCAGAGATGGGCTAGGGGTTTGTTTGCGAGCCACCTTCATTCTGCTGCCGCCACCCTTCACCCTGTTCTCCGCTGTTGTCACCCCTTGCTTTTGCTCCTAGAAAATTCTCCCAGTGCAACATTAGGAAAGCATTTTCCCTGGGAAACATAACCTTCCACGGTAACTAAACTTCCCACCAATACAGTCCAACATAATTCTTCAGTGAATGTTTCACACCAAACGCACTGCGCTGAAAACAAGTTGGTTTATGTTAACGTGCGTCTTCCCTTCAGTTACCATTTTTCAGCACTTTTGAGGCAAAAGTCAACCTGGACCAGTAAGAAGACAAGAACATGGAATTGCGATCATGGCTGTAGGATTAAAGTTATCTTCTCTATACCTTGAAGCCACTGATCCAAAGTGTTATCGATAGTGCACTTCATCACAGGCAGAAATTCAGAGTTCATGAAGAGGCCTCGGTTTGGATTCCTCCTCATCCTCTCCTGGTGACTTCTGGAACTGAAAAATTCTAACACCAACTTTATCTGCCACAGCTCAAATGTCTCGGACATTTCTCTTCTTTCTAATCTCCTCACAGCCTAGCAGAGGGGAAATACAAAGCGACTGTGAGAATGTGAACTGGAGGAGGAAAAAAAAATGTGGCTGTCGTAAACATTAACTAAATGAATCCTAAACCCCTCCCTTGCCAAGGGTCGCCCTTCTGAGTGCCTACTGAGAAAAACTGCCAGCTAATGTTTCTGGTGCAATTTCAGTTTTCATAAATGTAGATTATTTTCCAATTTGCTTTTAAAATCACTGCTATCTCCCTATAAGCTTGCTAATATATCTCCCCTTCTTCCTTTCTGTCTTCTACAAAAAAAAAAAAAAATCACATGCAATGAACAATACTCTTATGCCAAAGCATAGCTTTAAAAAAGAAAAAAGTATTTACTCCACCTGATCTATTGCTATGTACGTGGGCAGCATCTCTGGATTTTCTTGGGTAACACACTCGTAAAGAATTGAGGAGAAAAGATCCAGGATTTCCTGTTTCTGATAAAAGACACATGTTTAACAAAGCACACATGCTAGATACAATTTATTTCAGGTTCCTGCATTGCTCACATTTCCTTCCATTAAAGTTAACCCATACACTGACATTACATAAATTAGCGATAGCTAGCAATGCTGCACAGCTTGCTTTCATTCTTGGGCTTATTAAAACTAGGCATAATGCGGCTGTATTTTACTCCCTCCCTTAAGTCATTTCATGCAGAGAAATACAGTGCAAAACACCCTAACCCTTCCGCAGTGACTTCACCTAAATGCTTCAGGACACTGAACAGGGCTCTCGGTATTTGTTAAACACGCTCTGCAATGAATACAACCGGTGTAGACAACTAGCAGCAACTGTGATGTAACCAGTGGGAAAACAAAACAAACACCAACAAAAACTACAAGGTCAACACTGTTTTACGCTTTTGTATTACAAAGCATCCCTCAGAATATTCCCTGTCTCCGTTACCTGAAGGACTCAATTCTGTTCCTCAGTTTCACGTAGGATTTTCCCACCTTTTATTCATGCAAGAAAGAAACCATGCTAGTCCCCATCTAGGCATCATACCTGGCCCATGTTCACAGTTGGTTTGCAAAAGTAATCAGCAAATGAAAACAGAGCAGGATCAGAAGTGAAAGCCGAAATTGCTTCTGGCTAAAAAGAGAGATTAAAACGCACTCTTAAAATGAACTTTATGGTTTTACTGCACAAATGTAGTAGCAATTTATACCCAACCCTTCCCTCCCCAGCACACAAATAAGAAGACTGTAACCTACATAAAGCACATCATGGGCAAAACGTGCCCAACACTTCTGTCTGCCCACGGCAAACGTACACTCACATAGCTGCTCTTAGCTTAAGCTCATCGCATGCCCTGTGAAAGCCACCAGACTTCCTTTCCCTCAAGCAAAGCAAGTAACTTCAGTACTCAAAACCATGTGGCAGAGCTAGGTACTGGAAATAAATAACACAGCGTGACCTGCTGTGCTTCCCTCAGCCTTTCTAGAGCCAGCATTCCTGGCAGGAAAAAAGTTTGGGAGCGATACCTTGAACGCCCGAGCTTCGGAGTTTTGGTGAGTAACGGTCTGTGCTAAGAGACTGCGCCAGCCCATGGGGTCCTCCTTGTAGGAGAGCTGCCCAGCTCTCAGCTTCACGTACAAGACGCCACCCTTTGAAAGAATTGATCTGAAATAACAACACCGGGGCTTACTTTAAATCGATACCTATACACAACGAGGCAGACCTGTAAAGGAAACGTGAACTCCAACAGCTCGTACACAGCAATATCCCCGTGTAGGCTTTGTCCTGATTATTTAAACCCTGCCCCATTTGCATATATAGAAGCCTTGGTATCTTCGGGGCAGGCTGCTATCAAACGGTGATGTGATGGCAGGCAATGGTGATGAAAAAGGGACGAACCCTATGGATATAAGGAATATAACCTCCTGAAGCCAGTGCAGGTTCTTGTTGGACTCTTCAAGAATGAGCTCCCAGCACCAAGGAAAACCACGCAAGTTGGTATCCATCCACAGCTTTAAAGGTGTGCTGTGATGGCCCTTTCTCCATGTAAAAAAAAAAAAAAAACCAACAAAAAAACAAACCAATAAACCCCTGCTATTCCTGACCAAGCCTACAAATAGAGGCGTACAGCAATTCAAAGTTACACTATGGCAAAGCAGCTGCATGTTTACCTCATTTAGAGTATCAGTTGTGCCATTAACTGCAGGCACTGGGTATCCTTAAAATAACTAAATTATCTGTACTGAAACTAACTGCTTAGCATAACACAGCAGCAGCAATTCACATGTAGTAAGATACAAAAAATTATTTCTCACGTGTGCATTTATCTCCAGAACAATGCCAGTCAGGCCCCTACCATTTTAAAGGCCTGGGGACGAGATGTTGTGACACGAGAGCTGACAGATTCAAAGCATCTGGAGACCCAGAGAACTGGTAAGTCCCAAAGGCAGCAAGTTCCTCCGTCACCCACGCTGGTTTCTGCTGCGGCAGCACAGGAAGGCTCTTTTGGACAAACAAGTGCTCAAGTGTGGTAAAGCCTCGACCCAGAAGGACAAAGCTGGCTTCTGCCAGCTCTGGTGCAGCAGATGGATCAGCCTGTGCCTCCTGATCCAGAGGACTGCGCTCTGCCTCAGTCCTCTTTGCTGTCTTTAAAGGCATGGATCAATAGATGCTGCATTGTAGTGCCTAATTTGAAGTAACTAGAAAAGCCATGTCACTGATGAAAGATGCAGCTGGCTTCTTCTGTACTACTCACAGCGGTAAGTTACACTGTAGGCTGTTACGCGCAAAGATGAGAATGATTTTACCCACAGATACTGTATTCCGGTAAGATTTCTGTTTTTCACAGTTGCCCGACGGAGAGTTAAAATGCAGTAAGCAGTACTTTGTATACTTCACGTAACATGAGAAAAATAGTATTTCACAAAGCAGTAACAGTTAGCTAACTACTGTATCAACAGTCTGGGAAACATGACATCACATCAACTCAAAACTAAACTAAAACCATGAGTTTAAGATGGTTTCTGGTACTGCTCAATCCCGCTGCCAATATCTGCGGTTTCTACTATCAGGTTTTCCCCTGCCCTGTTTTTGCATGAATTATTCACATCAACAGGTGAAACCAACTACGCAGTTTCTTTCTTCACACTAAAGTGCTGTCAAATGCACAACAGTGAACCGATCAAAACCAGACTTCTTTCCAGACCGTAGGTGTTACAAATACAGGAGGTTTTAAAAAAAATTCAAAAAAATATTACTACAAGGTCATTATTATTCAGTTAGGCATTATAAAGAATACTTACTTTAGATGATTCGTTCCCTTGCTTAAATCTATTAATAGTTCCCAGTACCGTGGTCCCTTCACTCTGATCTGTCAATGTAAGCATTTTTATTACTAGATATAATCAGAATCATAAAATTAAGAGGTTTCTACATAAGCGTACAGTTCTCTCTAGGCCCTTACAAGGGCACGTGCCCTTTTATAGCGCTACCCACCCTGAAAACTCAGGAAGAGCACCTAGCTTTGGCTCTCCTACAGCGAGGTTTTCTGGCACAGGGAACTCCCTGCTACATCAGATCTTGAAAGCGTTATGATCAAGACCGAAGAGAAGCACGTTGCATAATTTAACACATGCTCCATAGCGACAGAATTGTCTTTGGAGCCATTACTATGGGACAGCGTTGTCAACAGTCTGGCTAAGACTGGGCAGGGAATCAAAGAGAAGTCACTAAGTTTCTGTTCTTGCACTGTTTGTGACACAAACTGGGTGATTAAATTCCTCATTAAAATGGAGACTTCCTTTACCTGCTTCAGTAAGTGAAGCTCTGGAAGAAGCGTGGGTGCCATCAGTTCCTCGGTGGCTTCTGCGTACCACTGCGTACCCTTCAAAATGCCACCAGTATTCACATATTAGTAAAGCTCATTTTCGTGTGAAAAGAAAGAAAACGCGCATCTCATAACAACTCCATTGGCAGAAGTCAGTCAGTTTCTGTTCCTGAGTTCTGAGTAAATACATGACTTAGCATTGCCTTTAATGTCAGGAAACATAAGCCTAAATTAAAGGTATATTTCCCATGGATGGATCAACATTCTGCAAGCCAGGCACACTTCAACTGAAATCTGAAGGCTTGAGGAGTAAACTGTATTATGAACACGCAGAACTCTTTGCACAAGGGATCCGTGCTGCACCGCTTCTCCCCTGAAATCCCAAGAACCCTTTCTTTAGTCCCTTCATGAGCATCACCTGTCTCACGTAAGCCTGCACAAAATAAATCCCGCAGAAAGGACTCTTCCCCAAAAGACACGTAATGCAAGCACCCAGGAGAAACACTAAGCCGCCCGTTTCTGCAGAATTAGGAGAAGGCTTTTAAAACCAGAGATGGTTCCAACCACCTCTGTGCCTTTGAAAGGCCTTCCTCTTTAGAAAGAGGACAACTATGACCCTGGGTCAGTCATTACACGCTTGACTGTTTGAAGATTTTGTGGTGCCTTTTACTTGTCCTGTATTCTGCTCTCAAGGTGACATCAAAGCACATGTAAGGTGTGAGTGGGCTGAGCACAACCCTTCAATTATTTGCGTACAATTTAGCTCGTCTCCACCGCAACTTGAAAACAAACCCTAGGCTGCCTGCCACAACAATGAAAATAGAGTGCCTTTGGTCTATCAGAGTCTTCAGTTGTCTCCTACACCTTCTCAAAGGCCTTCGCTCCTTATTCCACCCAGACACATTACCTTGTACGTAACCTCTATCAGTGCATAACAAGGAGTGTTTGAGTCCACATCAACGGGTGTTAAGAGCCTTGGTTCTGCCGCCAGCACGTACAAGTGACGCAAAGCCTGAAGGTGGTACCTGTGTGTGGGAATAAGGAATTCGGCACTGCGTAGTACAGGCGGGGAATAATCCCCCAAATACCAAACTACACACAGCTCAATTACCAAATACAGCTGTTGGTTAAACAAAAGAGAAATTTGTAGTAGTATAGTAGGTTTTATACTGCTTTAACGCATATGTGTTAGCTAACAGAATGGGACTTCATGAATCATAGCTAAAACCAATTAAGAGCCATAAATGGGCAGATCTTGCATAAAAATCTTTTCTGCTGGAAACTGGAACAATCAAGCCACAGGAGCACAGCGTAGAGCCTCGGAAACCCGCCTACATTTCCTCACTGATCAAAGATCACTACCATCACCTTATATCTTTTATTTATTTCTTCTATTTTTCACTTTTTTTTTAAACCTCAAAAAAGAATTATTTACAGAGTGCTCAGGAAAAATTCTAGATCGTTTGCCTCTAGATAACCTCTTTTGTAAGAAGATGATTTAGCTTAAGGAAATATGAACCCTAGCAAACCCTTACCGATTGTCCGTGCTGTGAACAGGGAAATGAGGGTACAGAGCACAAAGAAGAGCAGCAATTGAAGAATTTGAAGTGCTCAGGGAGTATCTGTAGAAAAACATTATCTATTAGTTTCAGTGCTAACAAAGGCTGGCCACTGGCATAGGTGCTCAAAATATTCTGGTGTCCCAGAGAAGGGAAGGAGAGCAGCAAAGTGCATACAAGCAAGGAATTTACAAATGTGTTCCTACAGCAATGAAAATAAACATGTAGCAACAGGAAACAAACACAAGCCAGAAACATTCCTATGGCATTCAAGTAATGCAGTATCTAGAAAACAACAGGATTTTCATTTGCCATAGAAGACATCTTTATGCATCTGTCTGTTATTTAAAAAAAAAAAAAAATCAATTAAATCACACACTGCTCCAGCTTTTGCAGGAGAGGTGAAAGAAGAAAAAAAACTGCCTTTGGAAATGGCAAGTTACCTTCCTCCTCCCAGAAAGAGAAGCCCCAAAGCCATGTGGTGAGCCAGGTGGAACCCGTAGTTCATCTCTCCGCCTGTCTTCTTGTGCATGAAACGGCAAAGCTGAAGGACTTTCAGGTTTCCGGATCCAGCCATCACCATCGCAAGAGACAGCAGCAAGACGCTCAAGCATGTTTCGAGATTATAGTGACCTGTCTTCAAGTAGAATAGGGAAGGCATTATTACACTTCTGTGGTCAAACACACGCTTCTAGTCGGTCTAATACGCTACTTTCTACCCCAGAGCTCGAAAACCACATTCCACAGAAAGAGGGAGAGCGGAGAACCAGCAAAGTCCTTCACAAAAATGATTCACAGCCCTGCCAGTTTCTATAAATAGTCTGCAATATAGAAAAGTAAAAGGGATGTTTTTGTTTCCATTAAGGTTTTGGTGAGGGCAATCAAAATATGTTACACAAGAAAGCCGCCTTTTCATTGAGAGAAAACTAGAGAGAACTTACTATTGAAGCTGTTGGTGCTGACAAACACTTCAGGAAATCTGTTGCATATTTGTACTGGAAAGAAAAGAAGTGCATACTAAATACAGATACAAAAGATAAGTTACAGGTCTATGGAGACTGATGGGAAAAAATAAAAACCTCTTACCAAGCACTTGAAGGCCGCCAGATTTTCTGAACCAGCAAATCGAAATCCCAGTGACAAGCACGCTCCAGCAATGATGTAGACATGAGCTTGCCTAATAAGCAACGTAAACAGGAAATGACTAAATATTTCTCTTTTCCTCATCTGAATATGCATCACAAACTCCTTTATAATTAAAAAAGGGAAAACTGAAAAGACAGACTTATCCTTTAAAGAAAACAGAGAACAAAATTCCCTAAATATCAAGCGAGAGATTTTTTTTTTTGCATGCTGCTATCTCTATAAAGAGTTCAGCTGCATTTTTCAGAAGAAGAATTTTTTACACATTACTTACGCCAGCGTTTCTAAACTCAGGTCCTCAGATGAAGGCAGCTCTGTTGCATGAAGGGATATACTGTTCTCTCTTATGATCTACAAAAAGCGTAAGAGATAGAAAAATGAATCCAGGGGAAACTGATTAAGTGAAACTCTGGGTATTGAGGGTTCGTAAGTGACAGAAAACAGGTCTGGTTCACAGGCATGCAAGAGCTGTTTTTTCTTCCACATGCTATTGCTCCACTGTACTTCTGATCCAAAAGGGACACCTTTCAATGCTCCTGGATCTGGTCCCTTAAAGATTTCTAAAACAATGGCAAGACTGTGTCAGAAGCACAATGTTACTGTATGTGCTCAAATATGAGAGAAAACAGAACAGGACGAGACCTCAAGAGGCTCTGTAGTCCATCAGCATCCTGTATTTCTGCTAGATATTTCTTTAAGTTATTCGTAATGCTCAGCTGAAACCTCCTGGCAGCAATTTTGCACCTGGCTTCTTGCTTGGTCAATGTAGAGGAAAATTTAATCCCTTTCTCTCTCTGGCACCATTTTATGTCTTAAACAGTTGCATCCCTCCTCAATCCTCTCCTCTCTAGCATGATGGGATGGGAGTCCCCAGTGCTCCCATAAGGGTCCAGGAATCCAATGTAACCATCATCTCTGTCACGTGAACAAGATTAACATACATTTTCTTGTGCGGCTCATGTGACTAGGGAAATGTTCACATGCAGAACAATCCAGCGAGATGTAAAACTGGGAAGTAAGCACATTAAGTGTAAATACCTACTTGAGGCACGTTGCTATTAACCCACTTGGAATTGGGCAAGATGTCATCCCACAAAATCAGGCATCGAGCCAAGGTCTAAAAAAAAAAAAGCGAGAAAGCCAAAACATAAGGAAGACAAAAACCCAACACAAACATCAATGGTATTTTTTTAAATGTAGTAAATGCATCCAGAAACACAGACAATCCAGCTACCCACTAGCAGCTGCTTCACTGTTTCTCAGCCTTCATATCAGAAATGACAAAATAGCTTTTATTTTAAGATATGCAAATTCTGCTTGCAGGAACAAGAACCAGAGAATAAATCCTTGCAAGGTCTGTATCTTTAGCTGGTACACTGACGTGAAAATTCACCATGTACTTATAACAGATGCTGAAGCCTAACTTATTTTTTATCTGTGAAACTAATTTGAGAAAAGCTATAAAAATTTACCTAAACATTTAATTTAACATTCCACATAAAATGTGCCCTTCAAATATTTCTCACTAAATTCTGTCTCTAGTGCTGCACAACAAGCAAGCTGCCTTACTACAAGCAGAAATTGTTTGAAGGTATAAGTTTGGCTGGCGAGCAAGAGTGTTACCAGCTATCTAAAGGGTTCTGCATGATAGGCATGTGGGCTGGATTAAAAATTAGAATTAAAAAAAAATTAAAATAAGATGCAGTTTTAGTATCATTAAATAGATGGAGAAAAGAAACAAAAGAAAATCTTACCCTCAATAAAAGGAATTCTGGTTTTACAAAGTCCAGCAAATACATGGTATCTGGTGCTTGAAGCCAGTCAGCAATGGATCTGCAGAGCACAGTAAAGGAACAGGGTTTCCAGACCTTATTTCAGCAACGCACAAAACTGAGTAAGCCACACAAAGCAGAGCCAACGGTACGGCAGTTTAAACCGCTATCGCAAGCTACTGCAAAACGTCTGAGCGATTCCAAGGTCAATACCTGTTGTTAGTCTTTAGGTAGATCATAGCAAGCGCAAGTGTGGCACCCGGACAAGTAACATCCACGTTTATGGTGTCGCCCTCCTGCCAAAACACAATGCAAACTTTCAGACCGGCTGACTAGGAAGGCAACAGCCTGTAGTGATGTGTGTAGGCATTCAAAGTCACTTGGTGCATCGAGACACACCTCTGAGACGTCTAACTAGTGATATTTTCAGCTTAAACGAGCAAAAATCATCAACACGTACCTTGATTTGATAACTGGGAGACTTGTGCTTCTCTCTGTGCATGCCCGCTTGGAACCGCCTGTGACCCCCAACCATGTACTGGTAAAGCTGCTCAGGAACATTGAGGTCTGACATGCCTATCAAATTGCTGCCGTGCTACGGAATGAAGAGAAGAAATAATATGGAAGTGCCTTCCTATACGAGGAAAAAAAATGCTTTCGGCCAAAGGCAGTTTGGAGTTTTATTACCCCACCCCAATATATAATGATTCTTCTACTAATTGCAGTTGAAACGAAGAGAGGCACTTACCCCTAGGCAAACCATGCCTAAGGCTAGCCCAGATGCAAGCGAATAGGACTCTCTGTCTGTGCAGTACTCCATTTCTGGTCCAGGGGGACGTCCTGGAGAAAAACAAAACAGTGAAATTAAGCTTTTAAAAGTCCAGCTAGTAAACACTGTTTAATTGAACACTACATCTCTAATGAAATGAGGAAAAAAAAAAAAATCTGTCCCTTCTCAAGAAAGTTCTCAGTGGAATTACAAGTAATTGTCACTTAAGCCACCCATCGTCAACTGGCAAACCCCTCAGCAGCAGTATATATTGCTAAACGATACAGTTGGAGTTCAGAGAGACAGTGAAAATGCCATGTTACAATTGTGTATACTCTGAGAACTCTGAACCTATCCAAATGCTGTCAGCAGAGTTCAAGAGCTGTTGCTAGAAAAGACCACATGTATCAAGTTACCAGAAACATAACAGATACAACTTCACCCTTAAAATTTATCCCATTCCCTATTTAATAATGCATATAGTCTCTTTTAACTGAACTTCCATATGAACATGAAAAAGAACTTAACTGTTACAAATAAAATCAGAATAACTATGCACAGAATGAGGGCACAATTCAGATCAGAAATTTACTGTTCAGAAACAGCTCTTAAAGACTACTGTTTAGAAAGCCTTAAACAAAATTCAGAATAGGAGAATTTAGGACACGACAGTTGCACTTCCACCAACCTAGTGAGGCAAAAAGACTGCCCCTGCAAGAGGAAAGCATTTTTTCCCCACCCAGTGCCTCCATCTCTGGTTTCTACAGTGGCAGCTACCTCATGGACACACATGAGAAACAACAAACACCTGGGAAGCATCAGACGCGTTGGGTATACGGCATGCAAGAGATCTGCGCAAAAGCCGTAGAGGGTCAGGGTCTCTGCAGATATGGCATCTGGGTCAGGAGGAACGTACAGTTACAGCAGTCCTCTAACCAAGTAGCTGGCAACCCTAGAAACCCCAGACCAGCTCGCATCAGACAAAATTTCCAGATGGAAAAAGCATCTAGGTCCAGAAATGATGCTGCTAAGTTTCTTCTACTGAACTCAATGATTGTTCTATGCTATACAAGCACACAGTTCACAGTAACTTTTGTTCCTCTGAAAACAGAAGGTGAGGTTTGGAAAATGAGGTGAATATTGTGGTGAGAGACATACAGTTAAAAGAAACGTTAAAATTCTCAGCTCAGATGTGCAAATCGCTCACACGTCGTGGCTCTCCCGGTCCACATCCCATTTTTTGAGCCTTAGCACCTACCTATTTCAGCCAGCAGAACCTCAGCTGTGTGCCTGTGAGCGGTGCCCTGATAGACAAGGCCTATTCCTATCACGGCAGCCACCTGCACGTTGTGGGGGACATCCAGCTCTGTTGAAGTTGGTGGCAGGAGGGCGGGTATGTGGATGCTCAGGAGGCGCGTAATGGCCATATCCATCGTGCCCAACTTGGCAGCAGAAACGCCAAGCAGCAGCCCAATACTTGTCATCTCGTGGCCCTGAGAAAGGAAACAAATATCAGCGATCGAAGAAATCAGGCGCGTTCAGAAAACGAAAACCACTTCTAATACAAGTCTGAAATTCTCAAATATACACAGCAGCTAAACTGTTTTGATCCATCTCTTTGGGAAAATGAAGACTAGCTGTTATGGGTGTAAATGTATTTCCCAAATGGATGATCTTACTGCAGAGGCAGACTTCAATCCAAACAGAATTTCTCACACAATGTAATACTAAGCATGGCTATAATGCAGACGTTTAGCTTCCAAAAAAAACCCCAGAACACTTGGATTGTTCTAAAAACAAAACCTGAAGTTTTTGCTTTAAAAGGCTCTTATCTGTCTCCTTGGTAGTTCTTTATCAATCCCTCCTCTCAAGCCACATGTATGGTCTCCTGGCGTTTAAGTTTGAAAGTAATTATGTTTTCACAACTCCTTACCATTTAAGGTGAGATTTCAAAAGCACATACGATTTTCAGCCTTTTAATGCAAAGTCCATAAAATCTCGAGTCCCTAGCTCTAACAAGATTAACAAGAACATTATGACAGAAATTGAGTAGAACTAATTTAGAGCATTCACCTATCCCAATGAGCTGTGCACGACGCGGAAAGATTTAGTGATAAGACTGCTGAAAATCTTTTAAACAGAAACAAAGTCTTGCACTGCTAACAGTAATGAAGCAACTCTGATATTCTCCCACACTAGGCAACTTCCAATTCAGCGTTTCAAAGAAACCTGCTGGCTTTCCTTTCTTGTTTTGTTTAAAGAATCCAAGCCCTACAGATGTTTTTCCTCTGTTGCCTATGAAAGAAGGCCTCACCTTTGTTAGGTAGTCATGTATATTGAGCGTGGCAAGTTTCGTGAGATGCCCGTTGAGACCCAGAGCCATGAGGAAGCCTGCGTACTCGTTCGCCAGTTCAGCAATTTTGGGCTTGTTATAGACAATCCAAGCAGAGTCTATCTGTGAAGCAGGCGCTATCTTCAGGCCAGCAGCTACGCCGTTGTGAAAGCTGGCCCAGCAAGCCATGTTAGGAGGCACATCGATGTTCCCGCTGTTCAGATCAACAGTGGTGTTCCTAGGAGGAGCACGGCCTGCCCATGGCAAAATCATTAAATTAATGTAATTAATTAATTTCACTTCAGAAACAGCTTTCAACTTAGTAGGGTGCCAAGTGAACAAACTCTGGCAGCATGTTTAACACTTCTGATCCAAAAACAGCCTTGGGTATCTTCAGGCACATCAGATAGCAGATAAATCAGCGACGTGAACTTTGCAGTATTGTGACCTCTATGACACCAACACCGATCAGCTGCCTGCCCTTAGGCAATTTATTTCACTTCCCTCTGCTTCTCAGGATGTACCTGATATAAGGTCTCAGTGTTAGATAACAACATCGGCCTAATAACAATCTGTCACCTAGTAGGTGACAGATTTAAAACAAAAAGAGCTACTTCTTCACAAAAAGCACACTTAAGCTATAGAACACTTTGCAGGGAGACACAGAAGACGCTATAAAAATTACGAGAGGTTCAGAAAGAAATGGGGTAATGACCAAAAGAAACCCTGACCAACATACCAGTTAGATTCAGCTTAGGGATGGGCAACTGCTCCGTTGGAACAGGATGATACGAGAACAAAGTGAACATCCCTCGCCCAACAGGTAGTGCCATGGTTCGCTGGCACAGCTGTAACAGCCTGGTGGGGAGATGACAGAAAAACCAAGCCAGTTGCTTAACACAGAAAATCTCTGCACATACATGATATAAAATGAGCCTACAGACAACGGGCACTGGACAGACCGTTTTTTTCCTGTCTATGAGAAAGCATGATGTCTGGCTTTTTTTTTTTTTTCAGTAGGCTAAACTTTTGAACAAATCTTTGGTCCTTACAAGATTAATCTCAAAGATATACTTTAGCTGACATCTTGTTGAAACTTGTCTTTATTTTTCCCTGAAAGCTAGGTGCTACTTAAAGAAATCTGTGCTACGTACAATTTAGCAGCCATATCAGAAACAAGGCAAACGGAGAAAGCAAAACAAAGCTGATTGCCGTATGGGATCTTGCTATGACTAGTGATCACATCTAGTAATAACCTGTGTACAGAATTAATAATGTGCTTCCAAGAATGCTGACCACAATTCTCTATGATTTACTCTGGAAACACTTTCTAGACTTGTTAGATTACTCAGCTTGTTAGGTCAGACCATAATTTGATGCATTCCTTTAGCTTCCTACTTCTGTAGAGTGTTTTGCATTTAATGATGTTCTGAAGTTTGCTTTTTTCGTTTTTTTTTTTGTTTTTTTTTTTTGTTTTTTTTTTTTAAAAGAAGATACTTTTAACACCCCCAAAATAAGTAATTAAGGAAACAGGACGGGGACAATTGTGAGGCCACTAGGCATATAATGGCTCCAACAGGAGGTTTCAAAAGAGAGAGGGATGGGACAGTGAATTTGCTTTCTGTAGAATTAATTGCGTCCCCTGACCCAAGCCTTGCTTAGACCTAAGATCAGCCCTGAACAAAGGGCTCTCCAGTTTTAGGCGGGGGATGGACGATATTTTGTTCTCTGCAGAGGCATTTTCTCTACAGAGTAGGTACTGCTTATATTTCATGCTTTTTAGGTGGGGGAAAAAAAAAAAGTGCTACAATCTGCTTTCAAACCCTAACTGATCTCAACATGCTGTTTGGGCTTCAAACTAACAATCTTTCTGTATGCTGCTCCAATCTGGAGCCCTCCAACTCAAATACAGCAGAGTTTCAAAGACCTGGATTATGAAATCCAGCCCTCTTCTATGTGTCCTTCACTCAGGCCTGCCTACAGTTCAGACTAAAATATATTGCACTGCTTGGTTAGACATACGTAACTTCGAGCCACCAAAAATATTCAAACAGTTTTTCACCTGAGTGAAATGCTAACGAAATACTGCTAGAAACAGAGTTTTTACCGGTTTTCTTTCTCTTCTATGTATTCATGGTCACTAGCTTCTGGCATCTGCACTACATTGACGCGTACAGGACGGGCACTCTGAAGGAGCCTGCGTACTTCCTGCACCCTCAAATCCTCGCTCCATATTAGCGACATGACTTCCTCGTTCATGTCATTCATGCCATCCTCATCCTCTTCCGATTCAGTTCCAGAGGGAATATCAGAGGAGAGCACTGGGCCCACAGACTGCAAGGGAAAGAGAAAGGAAAGCAGTCGTTACCTGCACTGGGATGGGTCTGTAAATAGAATGGACCGAGATTCGTGCAGTCATGAACAACACTGTCCAACCACTCCTTACATTCATTTAGAAGGCCACGAGGAGTTCTGAACATTGTAATCAACTATTTTTGCACACCTAAAAGGGATAACTAACTATCAAGAGCAGAGGAGATGACATCTCAAACATGTCAAAGGTGTAAGCAAAGGCTGTTGAGCAAAGACCGACAAGCGGGAGCTCGAAGAGGTGACATATGAAATAGTTATCTTTCTTTCAAAACCATTTCTTGTTTCAGAGCAGTAGTAGGAAAGGGCTTTCCCCTCCCTGCCTACACAATTATTTATGACAGCTATGAAAATATATGTGTTTTTTTCTTCTAAGTTCAGCAGTGAAAACCAGAAACCTAGATGAGCATTTCGATGTATATTAAAACAGAAGGCACAGACGGTCCCCTGGTGACAACCTGCTTTTAGAAGTACCAGTACCTACTGACCCTCAACTCAATCAGAGCTGCTGTTCTGCGTGTTGTCTTCGGGAACCTGCTTTATTGTTCTAATCATTGATGTTTTCATGAATTAGGGCTTTAATTTGGATTTCCCCCTACAACAACCCTGCAAAAAACACGCTACCTATTAAAATAAACAGTCAGCCTGCGTGGTAGTAAATTCCAAGCGTTTGATGCTGTCAGCCACCCTGCGTTTCACCACAGTACCAGAACGTTTTTTGAACTTGCACACCAGAGCTACATGACCAGAAAAGTACTGAAGCGTTTCATTGCTTAGAAGTACTGCGGAAAAGCCCTCTTTCTATGCAGGATTCATGAAATCCTCCTTTAACACTCTGTCCTCCCCTGTTTGTTCACATCACACGAGCGATGCACAGGACCACCGACAAGAATGGCAAGGACAGCATAGGTCAGGATGCAACAGAGTATACCCACAACCTGCTTGCTCTACACTTGCTTCAGACAAGGCTGTCACTCTGCATGAAGCATGGTTCATTTTATTTTTAAAGAGTTCTGCAGAAATAAGCTTTCCCACAGAATATACAGTTTCCTTACGGTCCGACAAAATAGTTCGGACATTGACCCTAAGGTGGGCCAGCACACTCCTCTTTCTTTTCCATCTTTCAAAGATGAGAGATTAATTTAAAAAATAACAAGACAAGCGATGACAAATATTGATATGATAAATCTAGGAACAAAACCCCCACACCTCTCTCTAAACTGGTCATTTTTCCTGTTCTATACCTCAGAATTTCAGCAAGCTGAAAGATACAGAATCGCGCAGACTAGATCGACCACAGGGTCTTCCTAAGGCTCACTGGTACCACATGGCACCAGGAGTGCAAGTAAGTTAACAGCTGATGAATGAAAACCAATTTCTTCTGATAAATATGCGCTAAATCTCAATACATAACTGCACCACCCATATAGCCAGCGTCCGTTTTGAAACAGGAAACTCCACCCTGCCCTCCTGAGAAATGACAAACAATTTGGTGTTTGAAGATCACTTTGTCCTTTTAAGGTAACATATATTCGAGGCATTGTTATAAAGTAAGTGATAAAATCAAATTTATCACCATTTTAAGATTCAGTACTGTTATGGTTGGGCAAAACTTCACCAGCAGAAAATAAAATGGATTTTTAATGAGTGGTGGGACATGGGATTTGAACATGTAGTTCATTTACTCGTCTGCTAAATGAATTAACTTTTTTGATATGTAGTCAGTCATGAAGCCTCTGTTATAAAAAATGGGAACAATTTTAAAATCACTTCCAAAGCTAAGAGAGCAAAAAGGATCTTGACCAAGATGTACTTGAGACTACAAATCCTTCTTCCTCCTTTCTGAAAAGGCTACAGACAATCTGCTACTATTAAGTGCTTTTATGCCTGCCGCTAGCCAGCGTTCAAGAGTTTTGGCTTCCAGAGCATCCCCAACAAAAGACACGTGAGCTACAACTCTACGAGATGCTACTGAGTCCCACCATCAGAAGAAAATGTTTAGGAGAAAAACACCACAGACTTTTTTTCATTTTACTTCAGGATACAAGTAACTAAACCCTTTTTGAGAAAGAGAAATATGAGAAGTGTATTTTGGAAAGCAATCCAGTTCTTCCAGAGGAGCGGGAGATGCCAGCTCTGCCAACCCACGAAGGAGCCAGACTGACAAATACCCACTTCCCTCTCCCTGTGCCATTGTGTTTTGACGGCAGAGTCTCTGGACAGAGTACCAAAACCTCTACAACACCTCTCACAGCCATGTTGGAGAGGAGGAGGACTTCCAGAGGCAATCAAATAGCTCTGTAGGCAAAACTTTTGAGCACCGTGCCTAAATTAAGTTTAAAATCTGTTTTATATTGACAGTTTCCACAGCTATGCAGGTACTCTTCCTGTGCCGGATGCTGGTTTTTATACCGAAACTCTCATATGCATGTAAACCCTGCATTGCCCTCAATCTTGAATTCTGCACCTTCTGATACCCTGAGCATCAGCAGATGGTGGGGAAGTTTCTGAGCAGAGTGCTCTGCCCAATAACCAGTATCGTGAAATCCATTTATGTCCATACTCACAGATTTACCCTTTTGCAGGTTCCCCTCACATGCCTGTTTGGACAGATCCTGGCGCCCAATCAAGAGACAAACTGCTTCTGGCCAGTCTGAGGCAGGCTGCTCTCGGCAATAATATATTGCATCTCTGATAGGAAGAGCTACACCAAAGGGGAGAGACTCCAGATCTCTTAAGGTGAAGCCTTAAAATGAATGAGGGAAAAAAATAAACTGTTTTATCAAAACTAGATAAAGTAGATTTCATATTATGCAAGCACAAGACTATTACTTATGATTGTTACCATTTTGCACAATGATAAAAGCTTCTCTTACCAACATTAGTCATCCAAATAACTAACTTTTCAGCCAGGCTGGAAACAGATGTGCTGTGTCTGAAACCGCATCTGTAAAATAAAGGGGAATAAAGGAGAAGCCCATAAAATCTAGCCCAAAAGTCAGCAGAAAAATCAAAAAACACAAGAGTTTAAAATAATACTAAAAAAAAAAACATACCGATTGTCATCCTGTTCTATTTGCTGTTTTCGTTGTCCTGAGAGAGACAAGGTCACATTACTTCCAAATTCTCAGCGAAAGGACAGCACATAACAAGCACAAGCCACGAGGAGATATTACAATGGCATCAAAACATCGTTACCTGATGTAATCTTGTATAAATAATGGGAGGCTTCGTTAGACACAGCGCTCTCATCACCAAGTATATACAGAGCCACACTCTGGATAGGAAAGAGACCCCATAATACAAAGTCACTTAGTGCGCAGCTATTGCTATGCTGCCTACCAAAACAGGCAGAAAGTAACTTTAATAACCTAAGCAGTGGGACAGGTTTATTACGAAAACACTCTTAGTAAGAGGAGATTGAAACAACTGAAGCAAGTAACAAACTCTTACGCTTTAGATTTCTATCTTGAAGTTTGGAAAAAATAAATCCTGAAACAATTAACTCAATTTTCCCTAGTAATTGTTTCAAAGGTAAAAAGAGAAAGACCTTCGCAACAGAAAAACACATTCCTAGTACATTTCCCATGTTTCTCACATTTCACTTAATTTCTCTTGCGAAACACACACATCATCTACAGACACCGTTTTTCACTCTGTTTTCTCCACATCTTGAATGTTGGCTACTTTATGAAGGCTCTGAGTGAAGAGTTGTTCCCCATTCAAAGCAGGGTCCACTTCAGCTATATAGCCAGCAAAACCAAAGCCATCTGTCACCCTATTTATTTTTTGATACTGACAGACAAGCTGGCACACCAAAGGCAAAAGTCACTGGTAAAAATCTTTTATGTTCTTCATTAAGATCTTCCACTAAGATACACTGCTGACGCGCCAGCTCTGACCTCCACACAGGCCAGTCACGCAGAGGTAGGAGAAAAGACAGAGCTGGGTGGACAGACAGAGGTGACGGCCCGAGGGAAAGGCTACAGCTCTTCAGAGCTTGAACACGGAGGCAAATTTTAAGTGAAAGCATCAGCACTTTAAACAGTCTCAGTGCTGCTGCTTCAACCCTCCACACTCCGAAGCAGAGGACAGGCTGACTCCTGGGTATCAGAGACTCTTGGCCGCTTGCGTCGGAGCAGAGTCTCTCCTCCCTCTTTGGCTCTTCAGCCACCCCAGGCTCAACACCTCTGCCCCAAACCCTGTATCGGCAGGTTTTCTCCATAAACGCTTTGTGAATAAGCAAGCAAGGCTGACCATGAGATAACATCAGCACTTATAACTACTCATGCGACTAAGTATTTATGTTGATACATGCCCAAGAAGAAAGCCGGGAAATTCTCACTCAGAAAATACAGTTAACTGAGTTACATTATTACTTTGCACATGCCACTACTGCAAACCACAAAAAAAAACATAAGCAGTGAAGCATAGGCTACTCACTCTGCACTCACGAGCTCTTCTTCCCAACCTCAAATACCTCCTCCCACCTGCTAAAACCCATCCACACCCTTCAGTAATATTGAAGTAATAACAGAGAAGAGGGGACTCTCAGGGATTTCCCTCTGCAAATACGTATTAGTCTCCCTGTGGAGAGGCTGACGCTGCACAGTTTACTATACTGCAGGGATGCTCAAGAGAATTTCATGCAGACAGATGGAGCAGCAACACTTGGAGATGCTTAAGTCTCCAAACAGTACAGCTACAGCAGAGCTATTTATCACAGGCTCAACACCCCTCCAGCATGCCCCTGTTGCTCCAAACAGTACGATTAAACTCTGTTAATTGACTTCCCATTGGGGATGCTTCACTCGCAGGAAATTAAGCAGCCGGGGCAAACCCTGGCCACAGTGCTGGCATGCTGACGGAATAAAACATATCCTTTTTACCAAAGTACATACCAGTACTACCAGTTTGCTCCTTTCACAGATTCCTGGTAAGTACGGATAGGGCTGCACTCCTTCTCCCTTCAGACAGGAACTCAGCCACTGAAAGATACTTGGAGGCTCAGCAGAAAAAAATGAGGGATGGTGCATGAAACCTGTTTGGACTTAAATCACATGAACAGCAATGACACTGAGTTCATGGCAAATGCACAAAAATTCTCCACTATTCCCAAAGCAAGCCCTACAGTACTTCTGTTTTACCACAAAAATACAGTCTTTTCCCAAAACGTTACAGATCACATCTCCCTCCTATTAGACGGAAGTCTACAGCTAGACAGTAATGACAACGTGAGACACTTATTTGTCTTTCAAGAACAAAAAACTACCTATCTCGGCCCACAGTGAAAAGGAAAACATGTAAAATTAGTCATTCTCAAAAACCTCACTGGAACAGCCTTGTAATTCAACAACAGTAAACTGCTTAAGTGAGAGGACAACCTAACTATAACCTCTTTGCCTTCCCTGACCACAAACATCGGTAGCAAAGCCTGATCAATGCTATGAGATTTTTTTTTTTTTTTTGGTCAGGAGGAACAGTAGTTTATCTTACTTGACTAGCAAATTCCAGCTGGTAGGACACTAAACGGCTGCACAAACAATACATGACCTTATTTTAACTTTAAGGTTTGTGCTTTTAGCTCTGATGTAGTTGTTATGAACTGTAAACCAAGAGCCTGCCAGCCTAGTGCTACTTTCCACAAGAGAGGCACATCTCACTACCAGGCTCTTCCACAGTTGTCTGCTAAGATGTCTCAGCCAGCCTGAGCTGGGAGTTTGCCAAGATGAAACCATCGTTCCCTCCCGAATTCTTGTTGTGCGGAGTGTCCCACGAGGCACTGGGCTGGAGGCACCAGCTCATGACTATATATGCTAATTTTACACCAGTCTTAGGAGGCTATTAAAGATAAGGAAACCTCAGCGCTGTGAGCAGTTTTGCATATTGGGGTTAAGTCCCAACCAGCTTTAAAGAGAACAGTTAGCAATATGCTCAGTATTAGAGATAATATGCAAATCATCATCACTGAATATCCAGCTTCACATAGCCTTAAACTCACCTTGATCAATTACGCAAGCCTGTCTGGAGGTTTTTACAAGGGCTGGATAGTCTCTGTAGTAATAATCTATATAAGCTTCAAGTTTTAAGTCTCTAGAATGAGAGAGATTTGAATTACATTAGAGGGGGAGAAAAAAACCACCCAACCTTTCTGCATTTCTGTGATGTTTTCTGTTGCCTTTTTTTTAAATGTTTCTGTACGCACTAGATGTAAGGAGTGAAGTTCTGACCTTCTGAACTAAGGCCGCTCACGGGCATTGCCCCTCCCCTAAGCAGTGAACTTGTATGTTTAATTTTCCCTGAGTACGCTTCTCTTCAGCTGTCATTCTGCTTTGTCCCACACCTCCAGCACCATCACTGCCTAAGGTGTGACCACCGTCACTACAGTTTCCTCCAAATTCCAGCTGTTAAAGCCAGATAACCTGCTGGGTTATCTGCAAAACATGAACGCATACAACAGCTGCCAGCCTCAAAAGACACACAGTCTTTCATTTCAGACTTGCTTCTCGTTGGCATGATAGAACAGAGGACAGGCCAAACTTTTCAGCACTAGGAACTGGATGCCACTTCTGGGAACCATTTAGCCAGCCAGCTATAGTAGGTGCTGCTGGGGAAGAACCTATAGCCACAGAAAAAAATTGGTAAAAACAGCAAATATGACTCAAGGAGATGTTATTGGGCCTTTTACTTAAACACATATCTGTATCTATCTATATGCACGCAATGCAACTCGAAGGTGGCTGTGGAAGGCATGAAGATGCAGTCACCGGCTGCAGCGAAGATGCCACAACAAACAAGAATATTTGGCAGATCTCATGAGCTGGGCTGTGACAATACAGTAGGAAAAAAAAAAACAAAACACAAGCTGCAGCATCTAAGATTTGTGTATCTCACTGATGTTGGGAAGTGGCCAGAGCCACGCAAGAGATTTGCTACCGCAAATCTCTTTAAGCACAATAAGGTTTTAAACATTCATTCATTTTCTTCAAATACATGAAGAGTCTGCTCCACCTTGGGCAATCCCCAAATTCCCCATAAAAATAATACACACCCATCATCAAGAGACACTGCACAATATATAATATCTGCAATTTGTCAGCTGGGCATACCTGGCCAGCTGAACCAGAAGAACAACAAGGGAACGAATTCCTTCTCCCATCAGACTATTCAGTTTGAGCTCCTCGTAGATGAGATGAAGAACAAAGAAAATAGCAGGAATATGGGTGAAAAGAAGGGTTGAGGAATCCAAACTAAGGCTCTGTGAAAAGTCATCCTTCGGAGCCAAAACTTCCAGAGGGTCCAGTCGCAAGGCTTTGGCAACAGGATGAGACTCAAAATTCCTATGGTAATCAGAGCTCAAGAGATATTCCCAGTCCTAGAACAAACAGGGAAGAGTGGCAGAGGTTCCACAGTGAACATAACCTTCCAGCAAAGCACTGTTACAGAGGAGGTTTTTTCCCCATAAACCAATACAAATGTGACTGTTGCATGGTAAATGCGCTGCACAAACCCTGCAAGCCACAGAGCTTCAATTGTGAAGTTTCACTCTTTTTTTTTTTTTTGTCCCCTGTTGTGCATAGAAGAATCGAAGCCTTATATTTAAGGGAACAAGACAAAAGAAAGCTGAGAGTGCCATCTTTGCACCAATATTCTGTGCATGAGACCTCACTGAGTATTTATGCAATTCACCTAGTGCTCCCAGCCTTCTTTGTACCTCCCCTGGCAGAGCACATGAGGCGTTAGATCCTGACCGTCGCTCCTTGCAGACTGCAGTCCATAACCCCACGGGCTCACTGAGCTGTCAGCCCATGAAAAGCTAACTGGACCACCACGGCTTGCAAGCCTCTTCTGATGGGATGATAGTAAGCCTCATCCACTCTACTGTTCAACCATGTGAAAAACTTCCTATTCCTGTCTAGGCAAAGCCCAGTGAATCAATCTTAAACACCCCACTAAATTTGGTGAAAATCAGCGCATTCAGTGAGGTATACAATTTGACGATCCTAACTTGCTAAAGGTGCTGAGTAGCCATGGGAGTGAAACAACTTTATTTTAAACGGGATGAAACATCTAGGAGAGATTTGACTTTCAGAAGACTGTCTGGGATTGCTTTCTGATCCATATTAAACTCATTCCTGAGTCCAACCTACTTCTCTGGATGCGAGAACCCTGACAAGCAAGGTCACACGATGCAGCCACTGCACAGGGCAAAATAACTTTTCTTCCCCCAAAGGCTTGTAATCTCAGATGAAATGTACTACTCAGAGGGAGTTTCCTCTGGTTTGCCTTTAAAAAAACCTACAAAACACCAACCAACCCCGCCAGGGCTCTTAATTTATAAAAGAAAACCATTTCTTACTTCATCTGACCCTGTTTCTGATGGTCTAGCCTTCTTTGGAGCAATAACTGGTGAAAGTGATCCTTCAAAGTCAAGCTGCAAGAAATAAAAAGATCAGAAGTAGCTCAGCATTGAAACTCCCAAGGCTGCATAAGCGAATCACCGATCATCACGCCTGAATTCAAACCAAGCATTACATGACATGGCTTTAGGTACTTTGATACTTTGCTTTCATATAAAACACATACTGCAATTAGATTATTCTATACACAGCCAGTTATTCTAGCATACGGTGCATGATTTCACAGTTTGACTGCCTAACATCTGGTGTTTACTAGGACAGAGGAAATACTGTGGATGAGCTAATACTAGTAACGTAGATATACTGTAATTGCTTTCATTTCTGTTTTACACATATCCTTGCTGGTTTTTTTTTTTCTGCAAGTACTGCAAATATACTTGCCAGCAGGAAACCTACTTACAGAAAAGTCCAAATACATTCAGTAAAATAGTTGGAAAAAATAGAATTTTAAACGTTGTAATTCAAAAACTACACGGAAGATTCTCTTCGGGAAACAGGAATCTGAGTTGTAATCTGCATTTCAAGTGAAAACAGGCTTAATATGGATTAGGCGAATCAAATCCTTAATGCATCAGTGTTAGTCATGAAATGGAGTGAAGTCTTCATAATCTATTTTTATTTGACTAAGGCAGTTAGCGGTAAGTACCTTCTAAATATATTTCATGATAAACACAGACTAATGCATACACCTGAAGTGTAAAAATATAGAATTGATTTGATGGCATCTTGTGATTTAAGACAAGATACAATCTATTTCTGACTTCGGTGTCTCTCTAACCATTTCAAACCTTAAAGAATTATCGGTAGCGTTAATGTAAGCTAGGAAAACAAACATATGAGATTGCTTACATTACGTGTCCAGGACAGTCTCTCTGTGTTGTAACCCATCATATTCATGAGACATGTTACAAATAAATTCCATTCTGAGTGATAGCTTGGTCCTCCCGGAGCATTATAAGCATTGTACCACTTGACAAGCATCTGTACCGCTATCTCCTTGGGCAGGATAGCTTTGACACCTTGCAGACATCTTTTCACTGTTGGAAAAGAAGAAAAAAAAAAAATTTGGTGTGTTTTCCAGCTTACCTCCTGGTACTTCTTCCAAATCAGTGCTATAAGTCTCTGCAGTTCTCGGACCTCCTTTTAATTCTCTGGCAACTCTTTCAATAAAAGCCACACCGCACAACCTCCAACAACGGTTCCTTTAGCTCAGGTTAAGCACAGCCTCTTTAATTCACCACACAAAGGGGAAAAAAAAAGCTCCATTTTGCTCATTACTGAAACCAGCTTGTGTCTGAACTGGCATCTCAGCCCTTCCGCAAGCGAGAACATACACAGCAGCAGAGAGCAAAGCAACCTAAAGAACAAAGGACGTTTTAAGAGTGCAGTGGGTGAAACACTAAAAGCAACAGAGCACACCTAAATAAATGGTAGCAGCTCTAGAAGGTAGGTTAATAGAGCTTGGAATACGTGGTACTGAATCATTACAGTCTAAGCTATGCATAAACTACTTATAAAATGAACCCTCAAAAATTACGGAACATAATTCATGTGATGGATTCTGAATCATACCTAGTTCCGAAGTGGCGATTTCAGGAATTGTAATCCGAACCATTGTATTATTGCTGAGTTCCTGAAAAAATGAAAAAGGTAGGAGTCAAATTATGAAATGCACGAAGCGAAGCCAGGGTCCTTTTCTATCAACTCAGAACTCGTTCACATATTAAGCATATTCCTAATTCCCAGCTATTTGCTACACTAAAGATTTGCAATCTCAGATGCTAGCTCCATGAAACACTTGAAATAAATCTTGAGCTGAATCACTTGAGGGAATCAATTAAATTCTGTGACTTGTAGAGTATTCCACAGAGAAAAACGTGGAGCCACCAATGCAGGTGTGATATTTTGCTGCTGACCAGGAGCTGCTAGCAATGTCTCGCTATGCAGCAGAAGTAAACTTGATCCTCGCTTTGCTTTGCTAACAATGTGTTGACTCAAATTACAGGATAATACCTACTAAAGTTACTCTGTTGTGGACAGGATCTCTCAGAGCATGAATGAACGTCCCAAGCTGCTGAAAAGTACAGTCTTCAACGTAAGTTGAGTCATGAAGTTTGGAAGAATCCCTTAGCTCTGGAACTGGTGACAAAAGCACACCCTGAAAAGGGGTAAAAATTATTAAAGTTGTTGAAATAAAAGGATCTGAGCAAATGTCAGCTAAAATTGCCATTCTTAATGGACTAGTAAGTATTTTGAAAACAACTATAAAAATATCTTTCCAATCTCTGCCTCAGACTTTTACAGAAATCATAAATAAATAGGGCAGCACTAAATAGATCTTATTTAAACACTGTTTATTCAGGGGCTTTACAGAAGAAAAATAAAAGATTTAGCTCCAAAAGATACCTTTAAAGTTAGCCAATTATTTGAAGCTGTTACAACTAAACCTTTTCCAAGGCAGGACTGCTTTTCTTCTTACCTCTTCCAGGGGCCCCAGATGCTTATTCAAAGGCTTGGATGGGGTGCTGACACTATCCAAGGGAGTGCTTGGCCGAGGCATTTGGTTGGACATTGTCAGGGATGGAGCAGGCAGCCCGGGAATAAAGACCTTCCCCACCTTTTTGTGAACAACATATAGGAAAACAAATAGTTGGTTTTCACACCTGTGCTTCCACGAGCTTGCTTACATACACAGACATTATCAGATTTTAAAATCGTAAAGGAAAAATTTTAAGAAAAGTGGGTATGTACTTAAACTAAAGTGTCTGAAGAGATTAAAGATTACTTCACGTAATTACTTTCTTCAGATGATGACACACTGAAAAAACTACTGTATACGGTCAGTATTGTACATTATTGCTACAGGTCTACTCCCACTAAAAGTTCTAGCAGGGCTTCACTAAGAAAGCTCTACATTCAGAAAGTATACTTTTTTTATATACATACATATATGTATATATATACACACACAAAAATGTGCATACACACACACATACAAATTGCAGTGTCCAAGATTTCTGTATACACAAAGAACACAGTGCATCTCTGTAGAGTTTAAGAAAAAGCTTTAATTATTTTGGATTAATCATGTCCATCCTAATAACAGCCCTTTGTAAAGCAAAATAATTTGACATCTAAAACTATCTGGCATGCTACAGAGAAGTTCGAAAGTTTTTTGTTCAGGAACAATTCTTATTTTCCATATTCTTGAAGCGTTCTTTCTTTGAAAGCATTTTATTGCTTTAGTATTTTACCAGCACTGAAAATAAGCTCAAGAGATTATCTAATCACAAGGTGCCACTGATTCTTCAGAACTACCTTTCTAGCACTGCACATAAACTACACTTGGTACGTGAGCACAGCCACCTTCCCAAACATGCAGCAGTCTACGGTAACTTAAAAAGATACCTTGTAAGGTACGATGCACACAGGATCCCTCTGTGCAGCCCAGTTTGTAATCAAAGATTCCAACATTTATTTGGGTATAGAAAAACTGCTACTCACCCGAACCACTCCAGAATAAAGCACTAGATTTCCACTGCCTTCCAGAACCAGCAGCGTATCAATGCCCTGTAAGAATCAAGCAGAACATTCAGCTTCTTGTATTTAAGTAAAGAGACAACAGCTGGACAACAAAAGTGACAAAGCAGGATAGTCCACAATTAAACATCGATACAGAGGTACGGACCTGCACTGGAGCTGCATCCTTTGCTTGAATATTGGTAACAGAACCAAAGATCAGCTGCGACTTATCGTTGCTCTCTTGAAATTTCACACACCTAGAGATTTGCGAAAACAACAGGAAACATAAAAGGACTGTCCTATCTGTTGTTACAGAAAGAAGACAGAAATTAAAACCGTGTTGCATGGTGCAATTAGTTTTATTGTGGTATACCTGGCTGCTTCCTCCTTCCTTTGCTTGTTTTGCCCTGCTATTCAACTTGGTTTTACTCTACTGGTCTAATGAAAATCCCCAACGTACCTCTAAAGGGCAAAGATGAGGATAAATAAGAATACACCATTCAAATTACAGTGAAGGTTCTCTCGCAACTTCAGTTTTATCTAAATAGCCCAAATCATCTATGCCACCACAGTTAAAAATATGCCATACGAGAGCCAGTGACGTATCACGTGTTGTCATAGCAGATTCCACTAGCTGGAGGAATAAGGATGTTAGAACCCATATCTAGCTGGTAATTTCTAGAGCGCTCCTCTTTGTTCACCTGTCCCCAAGACAGGGATGCTCACCGCAGCTGGAGCTGGGATTCCACTAAAAAGCACAGGAACTTCTGCCCACAAAGGTCAGTGGTAATGAACACTTTTGATGCTTGGGAATTCTTCTCTCTGTAAAAGAGACGCAATGATCAGCACACTCTTTGGTCTACTATAAAAAATTTAGTGAAGGAAAACACAGTGTCCACAAGCTGTAGGGTCACACTGGACTTCAATTAGCAGTGCATCAAGTTGCCAGAATGCACCGGTCTCTGTTTCAGTCATTACTCCTGAAACCGATTTTCTAGCACTCCCATCTTCACATTGCCCATTTTTTGGCATGTGGAACACACGCTATTTGGCTTTGCTCTCCTGTTCAATCCTAGGTTTTATGCTGTGTTTTGCCCCTTTTGATGGTAACACAGAAAGGGATATTCCCCCTAGATGATCAAAAAAACCCTCCAAAGCAATGATCAGGTTAGAACCTCCTTGGCTTTAGAGATCTCATTAAACCACTCCCCAGCTATAGATAACACAGCAGGTAAAACTGTTCCAAGTGCCCAATTCCCTTTTCAAGAGCGCGGCATGCTCAGTGAGCATCATTTTTCAAAAAAATTAGGAAGTGCAGGTCCACACACCTATTCTAAGGCAGTGCCGTTTGCAGAAAGCACACACTAAAACAAGCTGTTCTTTTACTTTATTCCCCCCCACAATGGAAATCCAGAACTTCTCACATCCCAACACAAGCACCTAACCTCATGTTCGTGACCGTTTCTGTCCACAGATGATCTATACACAGCTCAGGAACAATTGGTTCCGTTTCTGGTATAAGGAAGGAATCACTGGAAGTGCTGTTTGGAGAATGGGTAATACTGTGCCTCTTCGGTGACTGAGCGTTACTGGAAAAGTTGAACCTCTGCACTCCTGAGAAAGAATGCACTCCCAGGGCAGGGGAATGAGAGCGGCTGCAAGCAAAGACATAAGACACGACTGAAGAGTGGATTTACAAAGTCAGGTACAGAATCCTTGTTAAGCCAGGGAGCTCATACACTGGTAGAGACTTTAAAAAACAATACACAACTGAAACCTCCCTAAACCAGTAGCTAATTCAGTATTAGCTTCCTTTAGCAAGACATCCTAGCACAGGAAAACATTTCTCTAATTAATCTGCAGTCATCTCTGTCAGAATCCAACGGAAGAGATTTCAAAAGTAAGAAAAGCAACATTTTAAGTTACGTGGTCCATTCCATCAAAAACCTCTCCCAACCTGTTCCCTCTAAACACGGCTTTCTTTAGAAAAGCTAACTGAAAGCACTCCTGGGACTCAAAAGGCCTGCAGACAGCCCGACTCCACTACAGACTGGCTGCGTGAGGACAGAACAGCCTCGTTGGCTCCTGCACACGAATTACCCTCTTGTGCTATAGGGATAACAGCACACCAAGTGTCACGAGGGCATTCCAAGAGGGCTTTCAGATGCCACAACAGAGGAGGCACCTTCACCTCAGATGGACAGACTTGTAACAGCCCAGAAAGACAGACAGCAATTCCAGATGTGCATCCTGTTCCATACCTTGTATTCTTTGGTATCATCTGTCCATGCATCACACTCAGCACCCACCTTAAAGCAGCCATGTTGGAGATAGAGGGAGAGCGGGACTGCATGCTGGGCGACGACACCGATCTGCTCTGGCTGTGGATTGACGAGTAGTTCTGGAAAGGGGAGCCCACCGGAGAGTCGCCTTTTGAGAAGCTTCTGAGATGAGCAGTCAAAGAGCTGCTAGTGGCCATGTGCTGGGGCGTGCCCATCTGCTCCGAGAACTTCAGCACTGTGTTCTGCTCCTGGCAGAGAAAGCAGAGCTGTCTATGCACAAAGAGCACACGGGCAATAACAGCCAGGAAGATGCTCAAATAGCTTGTTTCATCAGTTAGGTGTTAGAAATTTACACCTAGGCAGGTGCTCAGGCTAAGAAGTTATTCCTACCAACCATGCTCTCTCACTCCCAGTCACAGAAACTACTCCTATGGCTTTCAGGGCACTAAGTTGTTTGTCACTTTTCTTACAGAACACAACAGTTTAAGCAAGTCAAAACCTTCTAGTACAACGCAAGGAATATCATGATAAGCACAGCATGCTTCGTGACCATCACCATCATGTGATCTCCCTGACTGTGGTACAGGCAAATACATGAAAGAAACTATTAAAAAAAAAAAACCAAAACAAAACAACCCCAAAGAACACACCAACAAACATCTTACTCTCTTATAAACAAAATAAATCACAAATACCAGGCATTTCTAACACACACAGCCATAAGGGCATGTAAACACACACACAAATTTTTGATAACGATACTTAGTCAACAATGAATTTGTACCTCCGGCTTCACTCTCCGAAGAGCCCAAACAGTATGTAAACTCTGCACGGTGTCATAGGTCATCACAATGGAAGGTTCGGCATTGAGAAACACGATCCTCAAGGTGTAGTCAGCAACGTACTGCACTCTAGTAGAGCCAAACACGCCTGCTAAAGAAGCAGTTAACTTCAGTTAAGGCGAACTGATCAGCAGTGTTATCAGCTACAGGGTCAGCATTTTTCATGCTCTCTTCCTTCCACAATCTGGGTCTCTTTCCTGAACAGTTTCCCTGTTCATGAAGCAGCTAAAACACCCTATTTCTGAATTCTTGAGTGATTATTTGCAAACTTTGTAACACAGAAAACAATCAAGTGACACATTAATCGTTTGATACCATACTGATGGACTCCAAATGATACATCTAAAGATGCAAACTTACTTCCAGACTTACAGACAAGAGGTGTTATCTCATCTAATGGGTGCAGCATGCTGAACATAGTAGGCAAAGGTTCTCTAGAAAGAAATGAAACGAAGCATGTTGAGAAACCAAATGCTAAGAAGCATAATTATTCTGTCTTGTAGCTGGTACATGTGCTGCGATCCCAAAGCAGCTCCTCAGAGCTTAACAAATCAGAGCCTGAAATCTAACAGTAGAGACATGTATTCTGTTCACAGAAGCTTGTTGGATTAACTGAGTAGAGCCAGCCAAAGGCTCGCGTATCAAGCGGGATGATCAGGTCTTGCTTTGCATCTCAGAGCACTTGAGAATGACCCCACCTGGTGGCCACGCGACAGACTTTGGCTGGCCCGAGTAAACAGAGCGAGCACCAGCCAAGTTAGGAGGAGGAGTAGGAAGAGGAGAAAGCCCTTAACCCAGACTCAGTGTAAGAGCTTAGGTTCCACAGCTCCCAGACATGCAGACAGCCATCAGGTCATTTGTATCCATCACAGAGCAGCAGTCAAGCCACCCATCTGTGGTGGCAGTAGCAAAAGGCAGAGCTTTCAGGGAAGGCCAGCTTGAGTAAAGTCAATTACAATTTTTGCAATGTACACGCTTGAACATTTTCAGGACCTCTATTTCTAATCCCAGCTCTTCTGAGGACCAGAGAATCACAAGTGCCTGGAATGGACACATGAAGCCCAAGAGAGAGCAAGTGGCTGTATTAAAGCTGCTCATCAGCACACCATCCGACTCCTTACGCTGCTTCTCCGCTGTACACCCAGCCACAGAGCACGGGGTCTGCGATCCTCACCAAACAGGTAACAGGATGCTCCACACATTTAAAGCATCCTGCAGCTGAGAGGAAATGTCTCAAGGACAATCCCTCAATGAATCTCCCGGTTGTCCATCACAGCCTGGAACCAATTCCCAGGACAAGCCCTAATGAAATCAGGCCAGTAACACCCATAGTGTGCCTCCCATATCCTATTCCCAGGATCACCACTCCCAACTAGTTCTTAACACAATACCAGAGGAATATCATGGATTGTCAGTATTCAGCCCTTTCCTGATGTTTCACCTGTCCCCATCATGAACACAGGGATCCTTTCATTACTGCTCTTCAACTCTTGCGCTCCTGTATTAGATTAGCAAAGTCTCTAATGGAACAAAGCCACTCATTACATACCTGGGTGGACTTGGAGGTACTTCATGTGAAGAACTGCTGCGCTCAAATAACAAACCATATTTTGTTGGCCAGACATTTGCAACCTATAGAAAATTACAAATATATTTATGACCAAAAAAAAAAAAATCAAGTACTTACTATATTGATTATGTTTCTTGTTCGAGTATCTCGTTATAGCAAAATAAGATGCTCAGGCCTTTTCTTGAGAGAAGGGTAATGTAAATCAGAGCAGGTTCTCAGACTACGAAGCGGTCATACCCATACTTTCCCAAATCATACAGCCAGCTGCCACTACTTCAGAAGTATTCAGTGCCCTAACCACACAGCTGCACTTTCATCAGCTTTGTTGCCTTTTATCAGCTTTGTTGCTTTCACCCACGGAGTGAAGAACTCAAGCAGCCACCACCAGCAGCGTTTTACACACACCTCCCCACCCCAACATAGCATGCAACCAGATAACAAGCCCATTTCTGGACAAAAAAAGTACAGCACTTACCTGAAAAGGTAAAGCAGCAATGTAATCCTTTCCCTCTATGCTATGCACATTTATACAGGAATTCTGCAATATGCAGATACATTTCTCTACTATTTCATCACTGCCTGAAACCGGGGAAAAAAAGAAAAAAAATACACAGTGAAGCTTCTCTTTCCTTAGACATTCTCTATACACAAAATGTAAACCTGGTGGGGGTGGCTGTCTTAACTTAGCAAGCCTTCATGACTAAACTTCTCATGCCAAGAGAGCTGAACTCAAAAGATTTGTTTGGCATTACAGCAAGCAGGACACCTACCATCAGCTTTTTCAGATTTTTCCTGGGGTATAGTGAAGTCGCACCACAAGGCCTAAAACCAAACACAGTATAATTATTTCCGAAGAACGAACTGACGCTACTACGCGATCTCATCTTTCCCTATTTCCCAAAATAACCCCACCTCAGAACACTGTTTGAAACCAGTCAGCGAGTATTTTTTAGCTAACGTGCATTCATTCCGTCACCACCTTTCCACGTTTTCGTACCTGCAGAACAGGGCTGTCGACAGTGAAAGCCTTGTAAACGGTAGACGCTTGGTTTTTACTGCCTTTGCTCCAGATGACCATGTTGCTGGCCACATACAGCTCCTCGTCGTAGTCCACTTCTTCCCCGACATCGCTGACGCCTTTCCTCAACTGCCAACTTTCCTGAAAAGCAAGGTTTTTTTAAGAAAGAGTTACAAGGCCTGCCGGTGCGGTCCCAACAGCCGGTCATGGCTGGGCAGCCGTGGTTTGGCCGATGTATTTCGGGAGGCGGAAAGCCCGGGCAAGGCCCCCGCGCCCTCGCCGCCTCCTACCCGCTGCCGCTCGTGGATCGTCACCTCTCGGAGGGACCCCACCAGGCCGGCCGCCCCGTCGGAGGAGCAGAGCTCGGAGGCGGGCTGCAGCCGCCGCAGCTGGAGGGTGAGGGCGCTGGGGTGGCGCCGGCAGTGTTCGCGGCCCCGGGGGGCGAACTCCTGCAGGTCGCCGGCCGCAATCATCGTCGCCCTCTCGTCAGAGTGGTCCGACATGGGGGCCCGATATCCTCATTATTTCTGGGACGGACGGACGCACACCCGCCGCCGACCACCGGGCTCCGGCTCCGGGACCGCCCGGGAAGCGGCAGCGCGGCTGAGGCGAGCGCGGAGGCCGGCGGCTTTTCACACGGGCGCGGCCATCTTGTCGCTCCCGCCCTGCCCCGCGGCGCCGCGCGGGGGACGCCGGGAGGGAAATGGCGGCTGGCGGCGTCTGCTGAGGGGAATCCTGCTCAAAATGCCGCTCTGGGGTCACGCTGAGCTTTAACACAGAATCGCTGGTGTGGGGGTGCGGTCCGGGCCCTCGGCAGCCCGCTCTGTGTCTGTGTGTGTCTGTGTCTGTGTGTCCGGCAGCAGTTTGCGTACCGCTGCCACTTCAGCCCGCTGCGCGCCCGGCCCTTTCCCACCTCCCCAGGCAACTTTCCTCATAAATTTGCACCTTTCTCACCCCTCTCGAACCGAATTGTCACTCTGCGCCTTCTCCTCTGACTGCAGCCAGCAGACAGCCAAAGGGCTGTCCTGTAAATCTCCGAGGCCTGTGATACCCACCCCCCTCCTTACACCCAGGCCTGTATTTCTGCACTTAAATATTTTAACAGCTTCTACACTGGTGCTTCAATGTCTTCTTGCTTTAAGGCATAAAAGTTTACGCAGCGTGGAATTCATTTACATGTACGGTTTGTGCAGCATATATGAGCAGTTACTTTCCAAAGGTAGGCATGGTGCTTAGGAAACAGCCTATAACAATATATGTTAGACTGTTCCATAGGACGAGCAGTGCCTCCCAGACCCCTGTCACTCCACAGTCGTCAACAGGCAAGTTGTACAACCCTCTCCGCAAAGTTTCAGATGCTGGGGTGGTATGGATTAGCATAACTCACGGGAAGCCTGGGCTCCACTGACTCACGCCAGAGACAAACGCAGCTCCTGACGCGCCGGTGGTCAGTGCCCACGGCAGCTGTTCTCCTCTCTGGAGTGCAGAGAGGTTGTATCGTCCACCCTCCCTCCCGAACGGGTGCAGGACAGCCTGCCACACTGGTACAGGCTGAGGCTGAGGGTGCTGAAACCTTCACAGCTGCATCTCTGACTACCAGCACTAGGTGTCAGGCAGTTAGCCTGGCTTTTAGGATGAGAACGGCCAGATTTTGCCAAAGGAATGACGACGCCTTGACATGCATTTCTGTATAATCAAATGTCACCCGTGTGTAATTGGGCCATTCGGGTTCCAGCATCTGCTCTTCTGCCTTGGTTGTGGTGTCACAGCAAAGCGTGCAGAATTAGTGCTCTGGGGGGTACTCAGCTGCCAAAAACTGGCGGGACAATCAGGTTATTTTTATTCTTTTAAGAACAAGTTTCACTGATGAGGTCAGCGCCGTGCTGTTAATCTGCCCATCTCGCGGGCGCTGTAGTGCACACAGGCATCTGTACCACGCGGACGTGTTGGCGGTTAGCAAGCTCATCCTGCGGTCTTTTCAACCATCCGCACATTGCAAAACGAGCTCTTTTCTTTACCTCTCACCTTTATAACTGCTCACCTAAACAAGAGGGTGTTGCCGGCTACAGGTCACAGCCAGTTACCAGCTTTCAGCGTAGCGCCATTCCTGCAATGGCGTACTTTCCACGTTTGTGTCCAAGTAGCATACCAGAAAATGCCTTTTTTTTTTTTTCCTTTTAATTAGCACCTGCGGTGTGAAGCACAAAAGGAGCCTGTGTTTGTCTGACAGTCAATAATAACAGGACCAAATCCGTAGGAAGTACCCTGATGGGAACTGGAAGGGTAGGGCATTCTGACGAGGATGATTTGTTTTCAAAATGTTAGTTTCACATGAGAAATCAAAGGAGGAGGGAGAAGCTGGTGAAGAATTGAAAACATACTTGAAACCGTGGTTCCAGCATGAGGTTTGGGGAATCCTTGGTTTAAGTCATGACAATAGGCGCTGTCGTTTTCTCAGAAATGAGAGGAAGCCTGCTGGGGAAAACCAGGTTTAGGAGAAGCAAGAATGCACCGAGCTGCAGAGCGCTTTCAAGTCATACTGCAGCTTCTGGCAGGAAGACAGCTGGCAGAAATGGTAGCCTGGATCTACAGATCCAGCCAGGGACCAAATTTCCACACGGAGACAAATGGGGCTATTTACACAAATAAGACTGTGAAATACAAACAGCAATTTAGTGGGCAAGTAAGAATGCCCGGGGCTCAAAACGAGGACGGTTCAAGCCCGTGGCCAACCTTTGGAGATGGCTTTCCGCTTTTGCAAAATAGTTTGCAGACCACGAGAAATTGTTCTAGGAAGAAACAGCTGAGCCGAGGGACAGAATGTGCCTGGTAAGAGACGTAGCATGTACCATGTGCCCAAAGAGAGCAGCGCAAGAAAAAAAGGCATTTCAGTAGCACCGCAAAATGTTCATTTCTCTCTGCAAATTGTTTGCGAGCTGCATCCTGTGGCCGGGGTACAACGTCTAACACAAACGGGCCATCTGCCTTGAGCTAAAAACATGTTGCCAAAAGAGTTTGGTATCGAAAAGAACAGGAGCCCCTGCAAATAGAAAGAAAAATAAACACAAAGGGGAAGCAGAAATAAAAGAAAGAAGAGGTTTGGCAAAATGAAAATAAAAATACAGAAATAGCAAAGGGGAAAAAAAAAAATCTCAGCAGACACCAGCCCGAAGCCCAGTTGCCGAGTGCCGTTTCTGCTAAATGGTCGATTTCACAAATATTACGTCGCCTGCAAAGTCTCCGAGTAGTCTTGTGAAGAAACGGCGCGGATGCTCTGAAGTGAAACTGCAAAAAAACCTAAAGGGTCAAGTTCAGACACTAGCCTGGCGCCGGGACGCTCCGGGGTGCCTCTGGGAGCCCCTACAGCACTCGCTGGGATCCTGCTACGAGAAAGCTGAGAATACCGCAGTGCCCGGAGAGCTGTGAGCACAGCTGGTTCAGGGTCGGATCCTGGCGCTCAGACAGAGGAGACGGGCAGCCGTTGTTTCCGATTGAAGGTTCTCCCTTTGTTTCGGTCCGCCTTCCTTTGACATCAGTCGATTTTTCTCCTCTCCCGCTGCCCTGTGAGGGCTGCGAGGCATTTCTAGGGCCAAACGCCGGCAGCGAGAGCAGGGGATGCTGTTTGGGGAGAGTCCGGCCGCGCGTGTGCTTTGGGACCAAAAAACACAAGCCGCTTGCGTGCAGACCCCAGCAACTGTCGGGTTGGGGCTCGGAGGGACGGACACACGTAACCTGCTCAGAGGAAGGCCGTCGAGGCCGCTCCCGAGCCTGTATTCTGTGTGCCGCTGGAAGCAGACCGAGGATGGCAGCACACCGGGCAAGGCGGGAGCTGCACGTCACCAACCCAAGCGCGGCCGCCGCGGTCAGACCCTCTCCTGCCGGCTGCTTCCAGGCCTTTCCTATCACGAACCTGGCCTGAGAGTTTCTCCTCTGGTTTCTTCTCTCCCTGTTTCTTCCTCCCCCTCCACGCGCCAGCCTCTTCCTCACATCCAGCTGCGCTCAAATGAACTGCAACAAACCCTGTCGAGCTGGAGACTAGTTTACACCAGCACTGAGCAGAAACCAACCTACTGTAAAGAAATGACCCAAATTAGGGGGTTTTAGACAGCTGCTTAAATCCTCTTTATGTGCCCATGTGTTCTCATTGTTTATTTTTTTCCTCCTCTTTCATAGAAATTGCTCCTGCTTCCTCGCCCCGTGCTAGCGCGGCAATTATATGACATTATCCCTATGCGAGGGGCTGTTTCCACTCTGCAGCCCACAAACTCCAGATGCCTTTCCACTGCTTTGTTCCCAAAAATCGCAAAGCCAGCAGCAACGGGGAACGTAGCCAGATGAAAGTGCACCCGTGCGGCAAAGGCTGACCGCAAATGATGGCCTCGTATCAAGAGCCAGCCTGGAAAGACAGAGGGACAAATGCCTGTCCCCCGGTCTCCTCCTACTCCCCGAGTGACGTTGGACGCATGGGGAATGCACTCAAAATCTGGAGAAAAAGCAATGCTGCTGGAGCTGCACGGAAGGCGCTGGCTCTTAGGCTCGGCTGCAGATGCTCAGGCTTCTTGCGGCAGCTTTCAGTACATTTTTCTTCTCCCCTTTAATCTGGGCCTCCAGCGACACGCGCCTTTCCTTAGCTGCTGATCGCTTCAAGATGTGCGAAGCTGGTCTGGAGCGAGAGGCGGCGAGGGGGAAATTCAATCCCTGTCACCGGGGCCTGAGAACACGCAGTGAATAAGCAGCTTTGCAAGTCAAAGAAGTCTGGGAGTGATTTATTCTTTTTTCACTGAACTTAAGACTTTTTTTCTTCCCAGTTGGAAAAGATTTCCAACTGGATTCCCTATGTTTCTTTTCTTTCTAACAGCCTGAGAAGCGCGCTGCCCTTCCCAGCTCTCGTTGTAAATTACGCACAAACAGAAACGAGCAGCTTCAACGCAGAGCTGTCCTCTTGCCCCGTCTCTGTTTCCCCGGTGTGCCGATCCTTACCTAGCGCTAGTCGGGCAAAATTTACGTCTCTTTTCCTAACTTCAAGGCTTTGGGAAGACCATAGTGAGTTGCCGGACAAAAAGTTACACTTGTGTCATGGTTTCAGAGAATTTTATGTGCGGAATGGTTGCAGCAGAGAAATACGCCGAGTCGCGTCGAGTCAAACTGGCAGCCGGTTCCCCAAATCCCAGTCCCTTCCCATCTGCGGCGGGGGGAAGCGCTGGTGGCCTCGGTACGGCTGGGTCTCAAACCTCTGCAAGCGCGGCCAGCGCTTGGGACAGGTGCTGAGTACCCAGAAACTCCGTCGTTTCCGTCCCGTGCCATCAGGAGACGTGCTCTGCTTCACTCCTTACATTAAACGGCTCGTGTTGGACATCGCTTTCCCTTGGGTCTTCATCCTTTCCTCACCGTTTTGCCGCTGCCCGCTCCTGTCCCGCTGTTCTGGTCCAGGCCAGGGAGGAGCGGTGCTTTCAGCCCACCCTGCCCTTCCTCGCCCGCAGCCCGGGCTCCTCTCTTGGGTCCCCCAGGCAGCGGCGATGTCCCCCCTCCTCGGCGCGGGGCTCTGCGGGAAGGGGAGGCTGGCAGGAGAGGAGCTGGTCCCCAGAACACCCCAAAATAAACGCCCGGAGATACGTCCCGTCCCCCTGCACACAGAAATCGTCCGTCCGTGTTGCACCGGCAGACCGGCTCTTCGCCTCCGCAGCGCCCATCGCGCCCGGCACCTGACCGGGGCACCTTTGCCACCTGCGGGCCCGGCCAGCGGGGCGGGACCGGAGCCCTGGAGCGCGGGGCCGCCCACGGGAGGCGGGACGGGGCCGGGGCCGGGACGGGACGGGGCCGGGGCGGGGCGGCCGGCGGAGCCGAGCGGGAGCGGAGCGGAGCGGAGCCGGCGGCGGGCGATGGGCGGCGGGCGATGGGCGCTGCTCTGGGCGCTGCTGGCGGCCCTGCGCCCGCCCCGCGGCGGGGCCGGTGAGTCGGCGGGGAGCCCCCGGGGCGGGGAGCCCCGGCTGGGGGGACCGGGGGGTCCGGGGGGGCCGGCGAGGGGCGTTCGTCCCGGCCGCGGGGAGCATTTTACCTGCGGTAGCTGCTTCGTGTCACCCTGCCAGCGGCCGGGGTGTTGCATGGGCACCCCGCTGCCCCCCGCACCCCTCCGCTGCTCGCTGGAGCCCAGCACAGCTGAGAGCCCGGGGGGGAGCTCAGCACAGCTGAGAGCCCGGGGGGGAGCTCAGCAAAGCTGAAACCCGGGGGGCAGCTCAGCAAAGCTGAAACCCGGGGGGCAGCTCAGCACAGCTGAGAGCTCGGGGGGCAGCTCAGCAAAGCTGAAACCCAGGGGGCAGCTCAGCAAAGCTGAAACCCGGGGGGGAGCTCAGCAGGGATTTCGGTGCGGGTCTCTAGCAGCAGCACATCCCCGCCAGCCCCGGAGAGAGCGGGTTTTGCTGTCCCGGGACACAGCTCCGGTCGCGTCGCAGCACTCTGCTGTGTGATGATGTGCCGCTGCTTGCTGGGGACACCGCGACAGGCAGGGACCAAAAGCTGTGGGCAATGAGCGGGTCTGGGATTTATCCCGTTAGCCAGCTGCGTACCGGTGCTGGGAAAAATCACTGGGAAACGCTGCGGTTTGTGGCACAGGGATGCACTTTGCAGCGCCGTCAGTCTGCTGGCTTTTCAGCTCCACGTGCTTAGCTACCTGCAAAAAGAAACGCAAAGAGGCAAAAGTAGGTTTTGGACTTCAAGTTTGCCGTCGTCAGGGCTGCCCGACGTTTGGTCGCAGGCCGTGAGCTGCTGGGGGTTTGTAGCCCGTGCGCAGGGTGCTGGGGGTCCCGCAGTGGGTGTGCAGAGGGGGGCTAGCAGGGGAGGCAGCAACGGGAGGGTTTGCTTTTTGGGCAGGGTGGAGGGAAAAGCCTTGACTCTGTAACAGCGGGAATCTGCAGCGAGGGGAACTCGCTGTGGATTTAGCCAGGAATCCTGGACTGGTTTATAAAAAAGGTGTTTGAACCCTGTGAGCCTCTTTGGAAGTCATTCCCTGGGGGACATTCACTTCGGCCAGCTCCCCGGGGGTGGGGAGGGAGGAACCCCCGCAGGCAGGGGCTCTCCGTGCCCTGTCCGGGTGCGAAGATGCGCTCGGCAAGCGCCTGAGCAGAAAGCTGTTGTCAGCAGGTGAACTACTTCCAGTAATGGGAAATCCAGGGCCGGGGATGCAGGGAGCTCTTTGGCAGACCTGGCTGGTTTCTGACGCCGTCCTTGCTGGGACTGCAGCAGAACGATGAGCTGTTTCAGGCAGTTTTGCTGTGATCCCAGGTGTTTCCAGAGAGCAGCAGCGTGCTTGCAAGTGGATTGATTTCCATGCCAGCTTTTCCCTCGGGCCAAGCTGCGGTAAGCGAGGGGAGCTGCTCCAGTGTGGCAGGCACCCACGCCGGCTTTCAGCTCCTCGGCTCTCACGTGGGCTTGTGGAGCCAGCCTAAGCAAATCCCTCTGGACACAGGTAAGGGGTGTCCTGCCACACAGGGCAAATCCCTTCGAAGATGCTGTGATGATACCCACATCCCAAAGAGCTGGGGATGGAAGGGGTACCCAAGGGCAGCATTAGATATGAGAAATTCCTGTTGTCGCATGAGTCAGAGAGGAAAGTATTTCATTCCTGGGCCAGCAAACACCTCTTTCCACTTAATCAGTATAGAAAATGAGGCTAAGGTCCTCTTCGCTCTTTGTCTTTTAACTTGAAGCAGCCCCGGGGCGAGCTGTGGGTGAGCAGAAATCATCCCGGCCCAGGCGGAGCGCTTGCCAAGGGCCGGGACCGCCGGCACACAGCCGTGTCCTCCCCGGCCAGAGCTGAAAAGCTCCAAAACGCAGCATAAAAGCAGCTGTTTGAGGTTGGATTGTGCCAGGCAGCGAGCGGCTCCAGCCCGGGCATCCTCCGGGAAGAGCAAGGGAGGGAAGGGGATTTGGGGTCGCTCGCTTGTTTGCGTTCGGCAAATCTTGTTGGAGCTGCCTGGCTGTTTGCGAGCTGGTGACCCGGCCCGCGAGTAAATGGCAGTCGGCTGCGTTTTGCAGCAGTCACATGGCCTTTGTTTGTGTTGGGATGGCAAAGCTTAGGAAGCAGGTTGGAAAAGCTTAGGGTCTTTTTTTTTTTTTTTTCTCTCTAAAAGGGAAACCCATTGTTTTGTGTGAGAGCCAGGGAGAGCCTTGCGCTTTTCTCTGCACTGCCAGACCCAGCAGAACTTAAAAACCCTTCTCGGATTTCTGTCTAGAAGTAACATTTCTCGGGGGTTAAAAATAGTGAGCAGTTAGGCAAAGGGCTATATCCAGCCTCAAAATTAGGTTGTGTTTCTTGGCTCTCGGGAAAGCGCACTAGGCTCATGCCCCATTACTCACAATAGTAATGACGTAGCTTTAAAAACTTGTTGTTTGATGTTTGAGGACTAAGACCTGCCTCAAAACAAGCTCAGCTGAACTCTGGTTAAATAAAAAGGTTGTGCTTTCTACCTGCGGTGTTATCTTTTAAATTGTGAATAGGTTTGGGTTTTTTTTTTTTTGGAAAAGGCAAATTAGTTTAGCTGAAATGCCTGTCTGGCATGCCGCCTTTGCTTGCTGAAAGCAGCAGGGGAGATTTACCGCTCCGCTTGGGATTTCTGCATGCCTGGGAAAGCCTCAGGAAGCTCAGAAACGCTCTAGTAAAAGCATCTACTTGTGGTATATTCTCTAGATCTTCTCTCTTCAAAAATACACAGTTTTGTTTGGCGGGAATTGCTTTATATGGAGCTGCTCTTCGTCTTGTTCGTGGCTGGGGTGGGAAGTGCTGGGAGGGAGGGGGAAAACGCTGTTACAGGACTGGGTATGTTAAGTGGTTTGTAGATGGGGACATGAAGCCCTCGGAAAGACCCGGTAAATAGCCTTCCCTTGGGAAAAAACGTCTGGGAAAAGACCCTGGGAGGACAACACTAAACAGTAAGCGGCTCCTCCACCCTGACTGAAGGCATTTCTTCATCTGCCTGCAGCTGGTTTCCTGAGAAAAGCAGCTTGGTGGAGGCACTCAGCTTAGCAAAAGCAGTTGTGGTTGACTCAGAGAGCATCTCCCTCCTTCAGAGCAGCTCACCCTGTCCTGGGAAGGGAGCAGCGTCACCAGCAAAGAGCCTAAAATCAGAGAAGTCCCCGCCGGGGTCTCTTGCTCCACCCCAGCTGAAAGTGCTTGAGATGAGGCCCCCGAAAGGGGTTTACAGAAGTCCCAGATTCCTCCTGCCCAGGGATCCTTTTATATTCCAGTCCCGAGGGTGCGATGCAGCAGAAATAGCTCCTGCCTCTCCCCTGACGAAACAGAAGCGGCTGAGCACTTTCTTTAGCCTGGGCTGCTCCAGTTTGTTTTAAAAAGGGTTTTTTTGGAGGTGCTGCTTGTACATAGTCGGTCTTGGGGCAGCCCCCAGCTCCGTGTTTCCTCCTTGGGGCTCTCATGAGAGGTCTCCTACAGATTTTGAATTTGTCAAGCATCTGGAAATGAACTGCCTTTAATTATTCATGGAAGCGGTGGGGCTTTGCAGGGTTTTGGAAGGGGGCACTTGCTGGCTGGTGGTAAACCGAGGTCCTCTCTTGCAGATGATGCTGGCCAAAATCGAGATCCAAGGCCGTACCTGTTGGCAGAGTCCCACCGCCCCGAGCGAAGCGTGGCCACCGTTGGTCACTGGCCTCACCAGAGCACAGAGCAGTCCCGGGAGGAGCCCTCAGCCAGCTTTCTAGGACAGATTAAGTTTAACCCCACGGTGCGACACATTGTGATTAATGAGCACAAGGATGTCACGTTTAATTGCTCCATCAAAGTACCTCAGCTGCTGCTCAGGCCGGACGCCCCGGGCATTTCCTTGTGGAAGGATGGGAGGGAGCTGCACGTGCTGGACCACATTGCCACCAGCCATTTCGAGATCTCCGATGAGGAGGAGGTGGTGATGACCTCCACCTTCAGGTAACTGGTGCCATCCTTCCTGGAGGGATGCTCTGAGTGTTGGTTCCCAGGGAGAGACGGGAGGCCAGGTGGCTAGCAGGAGCTTGGGACTGGGACTAGGATGGTCAGACGCTCCCTAGCCCCCAAAGCCTGGCTTTGCAAGCCCACCTTCTGCTTGGTGTGTGCTGTGGGGTGGTTGGGACTGATTGCATCCCACCCCCAGGCTGGCAGTATTGCCGTGTCCTGCGGGAGCTGTGTGCAGGGCCAGGCTCCCCGCCAGAGCCCTGACATGGTCTCCGTTCTCTTTGGCAGGATCCGTGCCGCCCAGCGCTCGGATAACGGCTCCTACGTCTGCAAACTCAACATCTCTGGCACGGAGGTGGTGTCAGATCCCATCTCGGTGCAGCTGGAAGGTGAGCTGGAGGAGGGCTAGGGCGGACGTGCCAGAGGTGGGGAGCGTTGTGCCCGGGCTGTGACAGCCCCGGGGACCGGGATCTGGGACCTGCGAGCTGTCCTCCAGAAACGAGGAGTCCTGGATGGGAAGGGGCTTGTTGCTGGAGCTGGGCGCAGCCCCAGGCAGGACAGTTTGGGGTTGTTGATGGGGCTGTGTTTCCAAGCTCTCTGAATCTCTTGCTTCTCTGCTTGTGTCCATGCAGGGCTCCCACACTTCATTCGTCAGCCCGAGAAGCTGAATGTCACCAAGAACACTCCCTTCAACCTCACGTGCCAAGCCGTGGGCCCACCGGAGCCTGTGGAGATCTACTGGTTTCGCAACAATGTCCAAGTCAATGAGAAGCCCCACATCTCCCTGTCGGTCCTGACGGTGCCAGGTGAGCCACACGGCATCCGTGCCACGGCCAGCTGGGACGCCTCCGTGCGGCTACCAGGAAGGGCAGGGTGGGAAGGTGTCCTGTGCCGTCTCGCAGCCTGTCCCCTTGGCCTCGCGCCTCCTGTTAGGCAGGGGCTGTGTTCCCGTGCGCTGACACGAGGCCGTCGCAGCCTGCTTCGTCCTTGTGTGGCACTGTGCACTGCTGACGCTTGGCTGGAAAGCTCCGCACAGATACATCTCCCAGGAGGTTTGGCGTAAAATACAGCCGTCAGATTGTATACAGCGGGACATGGGGGTCCAGCTTTGCAAAAGAGGAACCACAGAGGAACCGATTTGCAAAAATGAGTCCCAGCCTGTTACTGCTCCATCCTCAGCACTGGGAGCACGGCTCTGCCCAGCACCATCCATACTGCTTGTTCAGCAGCCTTGAGGACCACTCTGCCAGGGGCGATCTGGGGGCAGGAACCCCCATCCCGACCCCCTCTGGCTGCTGCCAGAAACTTCTTCCTCGGAAGAGGCGGGACACTAAGCAAGAAGCAGATTTTTCCTCTAGCCTGTGGCCATGCCAACAAGTACACTGCTGCTCCTATGGGCTGCTTGACTGGTGGTCCCCTCTTAACGTCTCTGGAGGACCTTCTGCAGCGTGTCTCCATGCCAGCCTGGTGGAGCACAGGGAGAAAAGTCCTTCGTGTAGCATGAAACCCATCGTGGTTTTGTTGCAGAGGCAAAAGACAGGAGGGATTTCTTGATTTGCTCATAAGGAGAAGGCCCCTAGCTAATAAGCAACCAGACTATAGCTAACCCGTCTTGGCGTCCAAAGGCAGGCTGCAAAAGGCAGTGAAAGCCGGAAGAAGTGACTCATTCCTCTTGGATGTTCTTGCATCCAGCTGGCACATGCTAGGTCGGGTCATTTGAACAGTCCCCCTCCTGGCCCAGGAGCCCGGGTCGCACTGGGAGGCACCGCCACCGGTGTGAGCGAACGCTCGGCATGCCCGGTGCACCGTGGCGAGCCCTTCGCCTTGCAGCAGCAGCGAGCAACGTGCCCAGGAGGGACAGCCCTGCGCTTCCCGTGAAGTCCTGCACACGAGACGAAAATCCCGAGCGCCGTTGCTGCCCGGGGTCATCTCACACAGGCCATGCCAACACCCCAGGGGGAACGAGCAGCCGTCCGCACTCGGGTATTTCCAGTGGCCCCCAAAAGCAGTCGTTCTCCGTTATCAGCTGGGAGATTTGAGCAATCTTCGAAAAGCAATAAGTCATCTGATTCAAGCCGTGGTGGTGGGCTCTTCTGCTTTCTTCCTTTCCCTTTTTGAATGCAAAACAAATGCTTACTCAGGAGGTTGTGCAACGGCACGCCGTAGAAACGTACCGTCCTGCCTGCTGTGCCGTGTCTCGCACTGACGGCACGCTCGTGCTCGCGGCGTGGAAGGTGGGTGAGCTGGATGGCAGGGGTCACCCCTGGGCAGCCAGCACAGAAATGCCGCGAAGGGAAGCGATGAGTGCAAAACAAAAGGTCTTTTGTGCTGCTGGAAAAAAAAATAAAGCAACAGTGCAAGAAAGGAAGCCGCAAGGGTTTTCTGTGAGCAGCAGGTGGAGAATTGGTGTGATATGGGCATTTTGTGCAGGCCCAGTGAACAGGTCCTTGTTTTTCCCCCTGCAGGTCTTAATGAAACGGCGCTGTTCAGCTGCGAGGCTCACAACAGTAAAGGGCTGACCGCGTCCAACCCGGGGCAGGTCAACGTGAAAGGTAAGCGGCAACGCGATGCTTGCTTTACCTGTTGACTACCGGTGTCCAAGCAGGAGCCGTCCTGATCTCCACCCTTCCCAGCAGCCATTCTACATGAGCTGAGGGAGATGTTTTTAGGACTCCCATACTTATTTTTCCTTGGTTTAAACCTATATTTAAAATCAAGCGGGATGCACGTAGTAGCCCGGTGCGGTTCTGTCATGCCAGTATCGCTGCCGTGGGAGGAAGCACCAAAAAGCACATTTGAAAGCAGAACTGTCGGCCCCGGAGCAGGTTTCGGAAGGGCTGTATCACTCTTTTCCTTCCTTCACAACCAGGGTGGTGCTCGCAATTTTCCATAGGAAATGATGGAAATTCTCGACATTCCTGACCAGAGCCACTCCAGCGATGTGAGGAAAGCGTTCCCCAAAATATGTCATTGCCTCTAGGCAGCCCAGAGAGCTCACAAATATAGAACATGGTCAAAACAGTCCTGCAAATGACTTTTTTCTGCTTCCCTGTCCAGTGGTCTGAAGCATCCGTGGTACACTGATGGCGGATACCACTGCAGCTGTAGCCGGGGCAGTACCCGGGGTTCATGCACAGTCGGTTGGAGCCCCGGGAGCTGCCTGGGGGAAGCCAGACGTGCCACTTTTGTGCTTAGGCCTCCGGCTGACTGCCCTTGGCTTTTCCCTGCAGGAATACCATCCGCACCCGCCAGCGTGCATGTCCTCAACCAAACGGCCCACGGTATCGTGATATCCTGGGTGCCGGGCTTTGATGCGTTCTCTGCCTTGAACAGCTGCAGCATCCAGGTAAGCATCCATAATGCCCCTTTGCCCCTGCAATCTCCCCTCGCACGGATGCTCCGAGGCAGGTGGAAATCAGTGGTGTCTGGCATGAACCGCGTGGATTCGACCAGACCGTTGGTTTGGGCAAATTGAGTTGGACTTGCCCAGCGGCGTTGAAAGGGGAAGCTGGCACGCTGTCCCACCCACGCCCTGCTGTCCGGGTGGCTGGGAAGTTTGTGGTGGGATGATGTTGTGGAGGTTTCTCTCGACTCTCCGCTCCTTGCAAGTACTGGGAAGGAGCTGAGGTGTTGCCTGTCTCCTGGACAAGTCAGGGAATGCCGTCTCCATGGGTACAGCCCTGCAAGTATTTTCCACCTGCTCTATCTGTTTGATGTTGCTGGGTTTCACAGTTCGAGCCCACTGCTTGCTCTCTTGTGGATATGGTTTTTATGCTGGCTAATCTGTACTCCGGCTGAGAGAACGCATGGGGAGAGGCGGTGTTCGAAGCCAGGTAAAAGTGAAAGGAGTTTCAGGGAGGAAAGGTACCAGAGCTAAAATTAGCACTGCATCCACTGCTGCCTTCCAGCTGGAGCTTGGGAAGTGGGGTGGAGAGCCAAGGAATTTCCTATGACTTAACGTTCACGGTCTGTCATTAGGAAATAGCCTTTGAAATTGGAAAACAAGACAAGATTTCTGGCAAAAACACAGCTGTGACTAAGCCTTTTTGCTCCTGTCCCCTTTGATAATCCCCTCGGTCGGGTAGCCTGGCCCACCGACCAAGTGACTCATTTCTGAGCACGCTGGTGCTGAAATGGGAAGCTGTTGCTGTCACACCTGCCAAGTTCAAACTGTTTAAGTTTGCAAAAAGCCTGATTTTTTTTTTAAAAATTCGTTAATTTGATGGCCTCTCTCCAGAAGACAAGTTGAGGATCGAGAGGGCTGAGCTGGGCTCGATACTCAGGAGAACAGCCAGTCCCAGAGGCGCTTTCAGGAGCGGCTTGCACGTTCATCTGATCGCTGCTCGCCGACCTCAAAGCATCCAGTGACGGCGTGGGGACCTTCTCAGCTTTATGAGGCTGAAGGCTATTCTCTTTCATTGCGGCTGGAAAATACTGCTGGTGGTGATGCTGAGACCGTCCTGAGCATCCTGGGCTACCCAGGGGGGTACGCTTGTTGCTTAAGCAGCAGGGCAGGTCTCCTGCCACCCCAAAACCACACACAGAGGCTTTTGAGAGGAGTGTATGACTTTCTGCTTGTGGTTGATGCTGAACCACGTCCTGTGGGTTGCCTTCTGAGTTAACTGCCTTGCCTGCGCTGGCATCCCTCGTCCTTGCTCTTCCCTCTTCCCTCCCACCGTCCCGGCCCAGGCCACTCTCGTGGTGCTTCCCACGCAATGAGACACGTTCTGGAGAGCTGCAAGGGCTGTGTGGGCAGCTACACGGGTGCTCAACAGCTAGCCCTTTGGGGAGAGAGCAGTTTCTCTTTCTGTAAAAAGCGTGGCTTGTTTTTAGTACGTTTAATTCATCCACGCTTCTAAATGTAATGATGGAGTCCGACGAGGTCTGTGATTAGTCCCGCAACATCTGATGGCGATAAGTCCTGCGGTCTAACGATGTGTTGCACGAGAAAGGACTTGACTTTGTTTGTTTGGGACTCGCTGCCTGGTAATGTTGTTGGGTGCTTCTTTTGCTCCATGCCACAGGAATGAGAAAATCATCCCTCCCTCCTCCCTCCCGCGGTGATGGCGATTTCACGCATCTCTGCCATGTCCCCACCGCAACTCTTTCTTCTCCGCGTGCGTTGGGGCCCTGGCCCTGGGCCCCGCGAATGTCCTGCCGTCAGCTTTCCGCTCGGCAGAGACGATCCAGCGTGCAGGAACGAGGCCCTGCCAGTGTTGGGGTGGAAGGCAGGGAGGGAGGCAGGGCTCCGGATCCTGTTTACAGATGTAAAATTCCTGCCGCACGTCTCACCCTGCAGGTTGTTGCTGACTAATCCCTGTTTGTGAACTGATTTTTCAATGAAGGTTAAGGAAGCTGTTCCACGAAGCAACGTCTCACTTCTGCTCTTCAACACCTCGGTGCCTCCCCACGTGTATCACATCCAGCAGCTGGGGCCCATGGCGGACTATAATATCCGCGTTTCCTGCAGGAATGAAGTCGGCTGGTCGCCGTTTAGCCCCTGGATAACCGCCAGCACCACTGAGGGAGGTAGGAAATGAATAGCGAAGACTGAGGAGGGTTTCCCTGCCTCGGTCGTGCAGCTGTGCTCTGTGCAGGACTCTGGATGAGGTGCTGGTCATGGCTGCTTACGGGGTGGGACATCTTGGCTCTGTTGGTTGGGGAAAGGAAATTTACCCACGGGCGGTCACCTGGTGGAAAGATTAAAGGCTGTAGGAAATACTGTGTCCTTTCTGGTTGAGCTACAGCTCATTTTCCATCAGCCTACCATGTCCCTGCACCCATCCACCCGGCTCCCCTCACCTTCTTTCTCTTTGATTCCTGCAGCTCCAACCACTCCGCCACTGAACGTCACGATATCATTCAATGAATCCAGCTCCTCCCTGGAGATCCGATGGGTGAAGCCGCCCCTGGGGAGGATCCACGGGGAGCTGCAGGGCTATCACATCTGGTACAGGTGGCGGAACTCCAAGGGGTTGGTAAGTCACCAGGGAAACGGGGAAGAATGGCTAAAGCCTAGAAAAAATCCCGGCAGGCATCAAGCAGGGATGTCCAGTTTGGTCTTGGTGCTTCCATATATTCTTTCTGAGCTTATTTGTCTGCTGTCTTGTGCTTTCATCTGAGCTTTTTTAATACAAGTGGTCTCTCTCTCGCGTGTTTATGTCACTCACGGTAATGCCCTAAGTCAATAATATTGGGAAGAAGCAGTTCTGCTTGAAGGAAACAAAAGGTTTGCTACCACAGCTCCTGTTCTCTAACGTAGGAGTGAGATGCTCTTCCTGGTGTTGGCAGGCTTTGGTATGGCCTTCGGAGTGGCAGTCAAGGCTTGGCAGCACCTCTTGGCGCTTTCAGCAATGGAGTCAATCGCAAGGGGTTTGGGAGAATTTGTTCCTTGGGTTTTGAGTCGTTCCTTACTCGGATGGGATTTATTCTGTGCGTTAACTCATCTGCCAACCCTTGGCACAGAGTTTTATAGCTCAAGGAACGTTTTGGGGCCGGGGGCCTGTCCGTGAGCGTATGAAGTCGTCTGGCACAGCCCTGCTTGCCTTTCCCAGGGTTTGGGAAGTAGCCTTCAGGAATTTGCTAAGGCGAGGTTGGCCTGACCTCTGGGGCAGTCCTGGCTCATCTCAGCTACCGGGCAAAAGAGCATCCCATCCTGGCTCTGCCCACGGTCGGGGAGCCTCTGGATACTTGCGCAGATGTATCCAGCTGTCGCCTCTGCGCTGGGGTTTGCTCTTCCTCTGTCCCAGGCTGAAAGCAGAGAGAGGCGCTGATGGCCTGAACCCGGTGTGGAAAAAATGACTCACCCCCTATTTTTTGTAGGATGCTGCATTTTCTGTTCTCCTTTTGCGCCTCTGAAAAAGAGCATGTATAGATCCAGACCGAATGAAGTCAGGGAAACAATATTATGGTCTTGTGACTAGCATGGAAAAAAAAAATGCTGACATATGTGTCGTCTCTCAAGCGGAAAGCAAAAAGCAGGGCTTGCCCTTTAAGCCCTGGGAGACTATCTTTTCTTGTTGTTGTTGTTTTTTATCAGTTTCCCCAGTCAAATACTTACGGGGTGAAATTTCTGCCTGGGTTCCTGGGAAATATCTGTTCTTATTAACGCTGGCTTTCAGGAGGCTCAAAAAACCCCACTGGTGGGGAGTGAGCTCAGGTGGGAGGTAGCTGTGCAGGACCTTGGCTCTTTGCAGACCGAAAGAAGCGCTTGTGTTTGTTGCTGATTTGTTTCTTCAGCCTCTGGGTTTTATGGAAGGCAAAACCGCCTGTCAGAGCCAGCCAAGGGCAGGGACCAGCACGTCTTTTTATAAGGGCTGTCGTGGAATTAAGAGGCACGGGAACGGCTCGAGCCCGTGCCGTAACCTTTCTGCAGAGCACCGTGGGCTGGTGCGGTGCCCGCTTCTCCCACGCGCCCCGAGGGTCTCCGGAGCCGCTGATGGGCAGAGCCTGAAGCACAAGAGCAACGTGTTCGCTGTCGACCGGAGCTCTGATTTCTCAGAGAGAAAGTCTCTGAGTTTTGGCCCTGGACAGGCTGAATATGAAATGCTCCAAAATAACCATGGGTTTAACAATAAAGGCGGGGGGGTCCTGTATTTCTGTGTCAGCAGGGCCACCTGCAGGCCTCTTCTTCTCCACGACCAGCTCGAAAACTATTTTAAAAACTTCAAAAAAAGTTGTTTTGTTTTATTTTTAAACCAGCAGTTCTTGTTTGAGCCAAGGCTGCCGGAGCTGGGACGTGAAGAAATTCCTCAACTACCGCAACGCTCATAAAAACCCCTTCGCTTTGGCAGTTGTGTCCTGCCAGAACGGCTGTCTGCTTTGCCAGTGTGCTCCTGCTCGCCGCGGTCTGGTTGATAGCAGTTGGGCTCTGTCCTCAGATGACACAGCGGAGCCGCCTGCGATATGAAAGGATCCCGGTGCATTTTTAGGCTGGCGGTAGGGAAAGGGTCTCGTGCGCGTCTCTGCCGTAGGATGCCGTGAATGCGAGGCGGAGGAAAGCAGGAGCGGAGGCAGCAGCGGGTGTCAGCCGCTGCCCGATGGCACAGAGGCGCTGCTGGGGCTGGGGAGTGTTTCACATCCATTTCTGTGGCTTTTTCATGACTCTGAACAGAAACCGGCTCCCTCTGAGCAGCTCCGATTTTCTCCTCTTTGCCGACCGATCCCCCTCAGCTGCTGCTTTTGCTCAGCTGCGTGACATTCAGCCAGGGTACGGAGCCGGGCTCTGCCGGCTGCAGCAGTCTGCCAGATGTTTTGGACGCCAGTGGGCAGCTGTTTTGCAGCTGCACGTCGGCGGAGAGCAGCAGCGGCACTTTCTCAGCTGAAGAAGACCAGGAAATGACAGGGAATTTGCAAGGAAAGACTCACTTGTGTTTTTACTGAGGAAAAAGGTCTGTGCCATGGGGCACGCTGACTCCTGCCATGTTACCAGGCAAGGAAACACGCCCTTAAAACTGGAAATATTATTAGCTTAACACAAAACCACAGTCAGAAAATATCTGCCCTAAGATCTACTTTCTGTGGCCAGGCACTTGAACAATCAAACCAGGAGCGCCGCGGCTGAAAGCGGTCAGAGACGCCCTGCGAAGGAGCGGCGGCGGCGAGCGCCGAGGCTCTGCGGGTGCCGAGGCTGGCGGGGCTGCCCAGCACGAGCCACGGGCATCCCTGGCTGGCAACGAAGAGGGGTGCGAGCCCCCGCTGGCCAAGCCGACCGCAATGAAGGCTGGAGCTCAAAATCCATGTTACCGCCGGTGCATGAAATGCCTTTCCCCCTTCCTTGCGAGATTGCTTTCCTGCCTCTGTTCTGGCTCGGGTCCCGCTGCTGTTGACAAGCAAAGAGCGACGGCAGCACGAGGTTTGAACGGGAAACGCTGCTCAGCCCCTCTCCAGATCCCATCCGGCTCCTGCAGGCAGGGCCATTATCCTCCGTAAATAGCTTGGTGCTGCGTTTCCTCTGGGCTTGTGAAAGCAAAGCAACGTGGAAGTTTGACAAGGGGACAATTCTCAATAAATCTCCCCGTTTCCCTCCTGCTGTAGGGACGGGCCGCTGTCTCCCCCAGCCCAGGCTTTTCTTCCCTTCCTCTCTCCAGCAGAATATCTCCGCTGAAGCCCGGCAGAACGCCAGCGTGGCCGTCCTGCCCGTGGTGGCCACCAACGCCACCTGCTCCGTCCGTGTGGCTGCCGTCACCAAGGGGGGAGTGGGACCTTTCAGCAGCCCGGTGGAGGTCTTCATCCCTGGCAGCGGTAAGGAGATGCCCGGCCCTGCCCGCGAGGGATGGGTGCAGGGGAGGAGGATGGGGAAGCACGCAGGGCGTGCTTTCCTTGCCCGGCCATGGCGATTTGGCATGCCTCCATCCTCCTTCGGACGCTTGCCCCGTCGGCCAGGCTATCGGCCAAGAATCTGAGATCTTCAGCGTGCTTTGGTAGCCAGGAGAGGCTTGCTCTCCATGTGCAACCTCGGTCCTCATGCCCTCTTCTCCCGTGTAACCCTTTGGGCTTTACTGGGTTTGGTTTCAGCCCCTGGGAAATCCTCCCCCAGCCCCTGGGTGCTGCAGGCTGACTCCTTCACCGGCTCCATTAATGGGGTATTTTCTTAGGATTAATAACCTCAGCCCCCTCTTCGACCTCAGCCTCCGGGAACGCGGACTCCTTTATCGTAGCCCTGGGCTTTATCTGCGGGACAATTGCCGTCGGGCTGATCCTCTGCTTGTCTGTGGTCATCCACAAAAGATGTGTGGAAACAAAATACGGGTAAGCCGAAGGGAAAACAGCGTGCAGAGGTGCCCCGAGCCGGGCAGGTCGCAGGGGCGTGGGGCACGGGCAGGCAGGGCGGGGGGCCAGCAGCCCACGCTGGGCGCGGGGACAAGACTTTTGCCTCCAGTGCTGATGTCATCCCCGCAAATGGCATTTTTTTATGCCCGTGGTGAGGGACTGAGTGTATTTTTACTGCAGTGACGGTACTTCCCCTCCCTTCCTTAGCCCAGCAGTTCACCTTTCGCTCCCTATTCCTATTTTTAAAGGGAAGTAAACTTGTGCAACTGGGTATGGGAGGGTGGCCTTGGCGTTCTGACACAGGGGTGATAGAGCAGAGATGTATAATGTCCTGTGGCCTAGAGAAACCCCTCCTGCCTCCTCACACGCCAAATATATCTTGCTCCAATGGGTAAGCGTGGCAGCAGCCCCACCGGGCAGAGAGACTGCCGCTGGGCTGCCTAAGTGCTGTTTTAATGATGTGGGCAAAGGGCTGTTTTCTGCTACAGTAAGCCAAGGCTACTCACTCACCCTTGTGACTTTCTAAGTGGCATTTAACGGCCCCATGCTACTGGTTTTGTTAAACAGTTGTGGTGCTAGCAGCTCTTATAAGCGCTGTCACTTGGGTGTCCACTGCCAAACTGGAAATGTGATATAATTAACTCCTTTGGAAGAGCATCATTTCGGTAAGGGAATTTATTGAACTGGTGAAGGAATCCCACCTACTCGCATCTCCCGTGGCATCCCCCCCATCCCGGTTTGGAAACTGGTAGTATGTAAGGATCCCTTTCCTAACTGGGGTAGGGTTGATGCTCTTCCCTTGCGATGCAAGCTCCCTGGGAGCTCTTCAGCATCCGCTGTGGTTTTGTTTCCCGGAGCTGGACCTTTGCACGGCCCCGTACCAGAGGGGTGGCACGGCATCTCCCAGCAGCGTGCCCATCACCACCGTTTTGGGGCTATGGTGTGAAGCTCCCTTTAGTTTCTTTTTGGCTAACGGCTGGGGTTTGCTTGTGCTAACAGCGAGCATTCACAGGCTGGAGTTGTGCAGCAGGCAGGAGAAGGGATGGCGTTAGCAGGTGGTAGATCTGGGCACCATATTCTGACCGGTACAGACTGCTCGCTGAGTAGGAAATGAGTATCCCATTTCCTCCCCAAAAAACCCTTTGTGACTCACTCCTTGACAGATCAGCCTTGTTTATCAAGTGGCTGTTTTGCTCAGACGTTGTAAGCAACGGCATTGATCCAGTAAGAAGGAAATGAAAAAGATGAGCACGAATGTGCCTGTTTCCTGCTTTACTGCCGATAGCCCTGGTAGCGCTGTGGTCGCCCGCCCCTGCAGCGGCGGTTCCTTCACCGGAGGAGAAGCAGCCGCACGTGGCCCAGCAGGGTCTGTTTCTGTCCCGCCAGGAACGCTTTCAGCAGGAACGACTTGGAGCTGGCAGTGAACTACACGGCCAAGAAGTCCTACTGCCGGAGAGCCATTGAACTTACGCGTAAGTATATATTTTTTTTTTATCCCTCTGCAAGGAGGTTGACGGGGATATGGCAGCAGAGAGATGTCTGCAGGTTGGAGGTGACCTGAGCGTCTCTTCCCCTCTCCTGCAGTGGGCAGCCTGGGTGTCAGCAGCGAGCTCCAGCAGAAGCTGCAGGACGTTGTCGTGGACAGAAACGCCCTCAGCCTGGGGAAGGTCCTGGGAGAGGGTGAGTGCGGGGGCTGGAGAGCTGGGGACGGACATACGGGGCAGGGGCTGCCTCTGGTACCTGCATCGTCCCCCAGCTCCAGGCCCAGGGGATGTGGGGGAGATGGTGGGTCAAGATGACCAAGTGCCAGGACCCCTGCATCCATCTCCTCCTTCTGCCACTGATGACACACAAGCCTCCCCCCCGTAGACTTTTGGGGACGAGGTGTCCATCTTAGAGCATTTCACATCTTCAAGGACATAGTGGTGTCCTGAAAGGTGGTGCTTCGGGCTGCGGATAAAGCGCTTGCTTCTTTCCCGTGGTGCAGGGGAGTTTGGGTCAGTGATGGAGGGGCATCTCAGCCAGCCCGAAGGCACCCCGCAGAAGGTGGCTGTGAAGACCATGAAGCGTAAGTCATCACCCCGGCCTCGCAGAACCTGACGTTGTTTGTCCCAGCGGGTGCCAGCGCTGCTGTACCCATCTCCGGCGGTGCTCTCTCTGCATCCTGGCACCGTTTTGCGGGGATGCTGGCCACTCTGCCGCGGCTCCTGCTGCCAGTCGGGAAGGGCACTCATATCAGCCAGCCAAGGATAGCAGAGACATCCCGGTGGTCCTTTCCCCCTGACCCGCGCAGGAGCTGTGCTGTGAAGGGAGATGGCAGCAGTGATTTGGGGTGTTAAAGCCTTGGGGTTTTAAACCTCCTCCTCTTTCTCTGCTTCCCAGTGGATAACTTTTCCCAAAGGGAGATAGAAGAGTTCCTCAGTGAAGCAGCGTGCATGAAGGACTTCGACCATCCCAATGTCATCAGGCTCCTAGGTATGGGCTGTCACTGCCCGCCCTCCGGCTGGGATTTGGGCTGGGGAGCCAGGCTGAGGAGCGCTTGGGTCCCACGCAGGTGTCTGCGAGCGTGGTGCCTTTGCCCATGGGGCTCTGCAACCCCTGTCTGTGTTTTCCAGGCGTGTGCATCGAGCTGAGCTCCCAGCAGGTCCCCAAGCCCATGGTGATTCTCCCGTTCATGAAATACGGCGACCTGCACAGCTTTCTGCTTCGCTCGCGGCTGGAGATGGCTCCCCAGGTAACGAGTGCGGGGAGCAGAGGGCCCTGTGTCTGCCAGGAGCAAGGTGGGACCGTGCCTCTTTTGGGGACAAACCTGCCTTTGTTTTTTCAAGAACATCAAGAGGACTCGGTTGTAGTCCTGCTTCCTGCCTTTGTCAGGTGGCAGCGGTGGGATCCAGCTCCACAAAAGCCTGTGGGATTCTCGCTTTCCCTTCTCCAGGCTGAACAAGCCCAGTTATTTCAGCTTCTCCTTGTACAGCATCTCCTCCAGCCTCATCTTAGTGGTCTCCTCTGGGCTTGCTCCAACATGTCTTTCTCCTACTGAGGAGCCCGAAATGGGACGCAGCACCCAGATGTGGCCTCACCAGTGCCAAATTAAGGGGGAAAAATAGTTTCTCTTGACCTGCTGGCTGCTCTCTTGCAGCCTGCTACAAGGTTGGCCTTTGTTGGCGCAAAGGCGCGCTGCTGAACCGCGGTCGGCTCGCTCTGCACCAGTGGCCTTTTCTGCAGAGCTGCTTTCTAGCCAAAAATATGCGATCCAAAGGCAGCCAGTGGGAAGGGCCGCAAGGAAGCAATGTCTAGCTGCAGGCTGCGCTCCAGAGACGTGGAAGGAGGAGGCGGCATGGGAGGGGTACCCACTGCGACAGCAGCCCACAGTGAGATGTGGCTTGCCGGGATGGGCTCTTCTGGCCAGCGGCACAGCCTGGCAGCCAGTGCTTGGGGTTGTTTCTGAAACAACTGTCCCTGCATCTGCAGCTCCTGCAGGCTTGTGATTCGATAAATCTTACAATCCGGGGGCGTTAGCCCAACGGGGATGAGAGAGGCCACAGCGGCTGCTGCTTTGGGCTCCTGGTGCTCTCCAGGGCCAGTGAGACCACTAGGATGTCAGCCAGCAGCCCTGGACAGGGAAGCCTTTCAGATCAAACCAAACGTGCTTCCCAAAGGGCTCGCACTGTCTAACCCACACCTTCCCTTCCCAGTTTGTGCCCCTGCAGACGCTGGTGAAGTTCATGGTCGATATCGCCCTGGGGATGGAGTATCTGAGCAGTCGGCAATTTCTCCACAGGGATTTGGCGGCTCGAAACTGCATGTGAGTTTGTTTTCCTCTGCTTCGTCCTGGATAGATGAACACCAGTGGAAGCCCTGTGGTTTTACAGCACAACTTGGCTTCCTTCAATGAAACCTCCCTCAGTCTCCAGGCAAAAGAGCTCAGCCTCCGGTTTCTGCTTCAGAATTTGGCACGTCCAACTTCTCTATCTTGTCATCCCTGTTTCCGCCTGACAGGTTACGGGACGACATGACGGTGTGCGTGGCAGACTTCGGTTTGTCGAAGAAGATTTACAGTGGCGATTACTACCGTCAGGGCCGAATAGCAAAAATGCCGGTGAAGTGGATTGCCATCGAGTCCCTGGCTGACCGCATCTACACCACCAAGAGCGATGTGGTAGGTCCACGTGGCTGGGCAGCCGGGCGGCAGGAGGCGAGAGCAGGGGACCGCTCCGCGGGTTGAGTCGTCCACCCTTGCCGCGCTTGGTTACGGCTGTTCTCGTACCCTGGAACCGCAGAGCCAGAGGAGCGGGAGGCCGTCAGTAACGGGACGCACTGACCTTTTGCTGCCTGCCCAGCATCCTGGCATAGGTTTGTTGAGTGGGCCGCTCGCCTCCTCTGTGGCATTGCTTATTATTTCCAATTTTGGGGAGGGCAGGACTGGAGCGACAACTTTAGCATTGTGCGAGGGCCCAGTGGACGCTGGGCAGTGACCTTTCCCCATGAAAAGACTCATTCATTCCTCCTGGAAGTGTCCTTTCAGCGTGCTTTCCCTTTGTCCTCGCAGTGGGCATTTGGCGTTACCATGTGGGAGATAGCGACCCGCGGGATGACGCCCTACCCAGGAGTGCAGAACCACGAGATCTACGAGTACCTCTTCCATGGGCAGCGCCTGAAGAAGCCCGAGGACTGCTTGGATGAGCTGTGAGTATCGTAACCCCGCTCCTGGGCTGTAGCGTGGCCCCGTCGCTCCCTGTCTGCCTGCGGATAACCTGCGCACCGCTTGCCCTTAGCCGAGGCGGTTTCTGTGGGGTGCTGCTCTTTGTGCTTTGTGGCGCTCAGTCACTGATGTCCTTTCTCTAAGGACACAACAACTACTTGCGCTGTGGATTTGCGGCTTAGCCCTAAATTTGGCCGAAAGCCTGCAAAGCTGTGCATCACAGCGCAATCAAAGACCGTTCCGGCGTGCCCGTGCTCCCACCTGCTGCAAACCTGCCTCTCCAAGTGCAGTAAGATGGGTCCGTACCGGAGAGGGTCCGTACCTTCCACCTCCCCCCCTCCATTTCTCCCACAGCCCCCAGAAACAACACTTATTAAAGACTAGATTTAAAAAAAACCAAAAAGGCAAGGATTTAACGTTTTCTGCCTTGTGGGGCTGACAGGCAGGGAGCTTACAAGAATGCACATGCAGGTTAGCTCTCAGAGGAAAGCTGGCCAGAATAACGGGGTGGGTCAAATTTTAAATGAAAGTGTCACATAAACTTCAAACCCTTTAATATTTGCATAATCTCCCGAGTTTTGACGTGCCTGATAAAAGCCAAATCCCAGAGCAGCATGTTACCCAGGGAGGAAAAAGCATCTCCTAAACTCCAGGCAAACGGGTGCTCGGAAATCCCAGCCACTGTCCCAGGAGGAAGCGCTGCGTCGGCAGGGCTGGCACGGAGGGCCCGGGAGCCGGGCTGTTGGCAGCCGGCGGCCTGGGGAGGGTGGCAAGTGCCCAGGTCACCTTGCTGGCCCTGCGGGGACAGGAGCAGTGCCCTCTGCAGTTTGTGGCGGAGGAATCAGGCTTTTTAGTCTTTTATTTATTTTTTAAGATAGTACGGTTTAGCCCGAAGGTCTTGGTGATGCTCTGGTCTCTGGTGATGCTCTTCTCTGCCCCACAAAAGTCCCTCTAGTTATTCAGGGCCCTTCAGTGCCTAAAATCTATGAATCTGGAAAGGGAAAATGTGGAAACCTCAAAACTTTGCATTTCTGAGCAGCTCAGCGAGGGTTTTTCTCCCAAGTTTTCTTCCTAAGTTTTTCTCCAGTGCCGTTACAGCTGAAAATGTTTAACCTCCCCATGGCCAAGAGCTGCAAATACAAAAATGGTTAAACTAGCGAAGCTGCTCGGAGTCACCCAACGGTTCCTACACGGCCTGTCTCCCACGCCTGGCCCTGAAGGAAGCGGCAAAGGAACCTTTGATCGGATCCAGCCTGCCAGAGGGCCGAGGAGCCGGTGCGTGCCCGGCAGCGAGGTGCTTGCAGGGAGGCACTGGGAGTTTCCAGCGTGCCCTGACACCCAGCCTGGGAACCCGCACCTGCGGGAAGGACGGGAGAAGGACCCGGAGTCCCAGGAGCAGAACTGGGATGTTCCCGGGGGACCGATCCCAGGACTGCAGCTGGCTGCCTCTGCCCGACCCTCGGGAAGCGCCAGGCGCTGGAAGAGACTTCTAACAGCAGCTTGGGCTGATAAATCCCTGCCGTTGGGCAAACAGCCTAAGCAGAGGGAGTTGGTTTGGCTTCGTTTTCATGCAAAGCAGCTCAGGGCTTGCCCCGTTTGGAGAGAAGCAGGGAATGAGCCCCCGTACCTCCTGTAGCCCAGCATGTGGTAGCATCTGCCGTGGTAACCACGCTCCTCTCCCCATTTCCAGGTATGAAATAATGTCTGCGTGCTGGAGAACCGACCCCGCCGCCCGCCCGACGTTCTCAGAGCTAAAGGTCCATCTGGAGAAGCTGCTGGAAAACCTGCCCACCGTCAGGGGAGCCGGAGACGTCATCTACATCAACACCAGCCTGCCCGAGGAGAGCCCGGACTCTACCCAGGATTCGGGCTTCCCCCAAGCGGACTCTGATTTGGACCCCGGGGACGTTGCCGAGCCCTGCTCCCCCGGAGCGGAGGCGGCACTGGTGGCTGTGGATGTCCACCACAACGAACGATGGGGGACGAGGTACGTCCTGGAGGAGCAGCTCGGCGGCCCCACGGAGGAGGCCTACGTCCCGCTGCTGCCCGAGGAGGCGGCCGGCAAGGGCTCGGCGTGGACCCAGGCCAGCACCTTGCCCGCCGGCGGCTCGCTCGCGCCAGGGCTGGCACACGCCGATAGCTGCGTGGAGGACTCCGGAGTGCTGCTGTGAAAGCGGGAGCCTGCGCAGAGCAGGGCGTAAATGGGCTCAGAAAAGGACAGAGAGGGTATATTTTAATAAAGTTGTCTGTTTCCTTTCTTCCCGCATGATTTCCATGGCTGAGCCTGGCTCTTCCCGGGGGCTCTTTCCTGGGCTGAAGCCATGGGTTTGTAATTAAATGCTGTAACTAGTTTTTCTGCACTGGGAAGCTTTGGTATTTGAGCTCCCCACGGCTCACAGGTAAGGGGCAGCCCCTGACCCCCCGAGGGTACCAGAGCATGGCCGGGGGGACGGTGCCGAGGTGTGGGGGCACACGGTGGGCACCGGCGAGCTCCCCTCTGCCAACCCGCCTGGGCTTGGCTTCCCGCTGTCCCGGCTGCACCGGCACCCAGCAGCGAGGGTGCAGCCAGCCTCGCGTGGGCTTTTTTTTCCCCTTTTTCACTGTTTGTTGTGGCTTTTGTGATGGGCAGCCCCTGCTACACAGCCCGCTGAGGGATTTTGTGCTGTGAGGCATCTCCATTGAAAACTGCAAGCGGAGCCCAAACAGGAACAGCGGGTGCTTCAAAATCCCCTTCTCCCAGACAGCAGGTTTCCGTCTGTCCCGGCCGAGCGCCAAGAAAACCATCGGTCCTGTTGCAGTGATGGGGAAACAGGAGCCTGTACGGGGGTCCCGGGAGGGATGGAGCCCCTCTGTGCTGGCTGGGCCCTTCCCAGCTGCCCCTTCTCCGTTTGGGGCGATTTCTGCTCTTTCCATAGCAGGGGTGGCCCTACAGCAACCGGTCACCCTGCCGTGCCCAGCAGATGGAGCAGGGACCCTGCTCTGCGCCCGGCTGCCTCTCGCCTCTGCTGCGGGGGTGCAGGGGCTGGTGAGGGGTGCAGGGGCTGGGGAAGGGGGTGCAGGGGATAAGGGAGGGGTGCAGGGGCTGGGGACAGGGGTGCAGGGGATAAGGGAGGGGTGCAGGGTCTGGGGATGGGGTGCAGGGGCTGAGGAAGGGGGTGCTGGGCTGGTGAAGGGGGTGCAGGAGCTGGGAAGGGGTGCAGGGGCCTGGGGAAGGGGGTGCAGGGGCTGAGGAAGGGGTGCATGGGCTGGGGAAGGGGGTGCAGGGGATAAGGGAGGGGTGCATGGGCTGGGGAAGGGGTGCCGGGCTGGGGAAGGGGGTGCAGGGGATTAGGGAGGGGTGCCGGGCTGGGGAAGGGGTGCCGGGGCTGGTGGAGGGGTGCGGGCTGGGGAGGGAGGTCCCGGCGCGGCCGGAGCTGGGGGCCGGCGGGGGGCTCCTGCCCGGCGCTGCCTCGCCCCGGCAGCGGCAGAAAGAGCTTTTCTGCCAAAAACGCAGCCCCAGGCGCGGCGGGGGGCGCTGAGCGCCGGCCCTGCGGGCTCCGTGCGGGCTCGGTGCGGGCTCGGTGCGGGGCGCGGACCCGGGCGGCCCGGGGGCGAGGTGCCCGCAGCATCCCCCGGGCGAAGGCCGGCCCCGGGGCTGGGGGGAGCCGCGGCTCCCCGGGGCGGGGAAGCGCCGTGTCCCGCTCCACGGGGGAGCGTGGCCACGCGTGGGGCGGGGGCGGCGCGGGAGGGAGAGCTCGCCCGCAGCCGGGGCGGGGAGAGGCGGCCGCCGGCGCCCGGCAGAGCCCTTCCTCGGCGGACGAGAGCCGCGGCGGCCGCCGGACCATGCCGGGGGCTCGGGGCCGCCTCCCGCTCCTGCTGCTGCCGCCGCTGCTGCTGCTGCTGCTGCCGGCCGCGCCGGCGCCCCAGGTGAGCGGGGGGGGACGGGGGGGGCCCGGGGACCCCCCTCGGAGGGGCTTTGGGGGGGGAGGTCCCCTCTCCTCCTGCCCCGCTCCCAGCGCCGGTGCGCGGTGGGTCCGCCCGCCCCTACGCTCCGGCCGGTGGAGCCCAACAGGTGGGCAAAGCCCCGGGGGGAGCCGAAACGGGGCTGGAGCCGGGGCCCGTCTCTTTTGGGGTCTTTTTTTCCTTCTTATTCCACACCGAAAGTCAACACCGAGTGCAGCGGGGGCGAAGAATCCTCCCGGTTTTAGGGGAGAGCCGCCGGGGTTTGCTACGGTTCAGCATCCCGCGGGGAGCTCACGCTGGCTCTTGAAGTTAAAACCAGCCCTAACAAAGAGCTGTTTATTAAAGCGAGCTACATGCCAGGCATCTATTTGCTTTTGCCTCCCTCCCTCTCAGCGCGGGGCACCCCGGGGCTGCGGGCACAGCCCGGCCCATCCCCACCGGCAGCCCGTGACCCCCCAAAACTGCGCCAAGGGACGCCGGGGCCAGCACGCCGCTCGGGCTGGCTTTTCTTTCTTCTTCGTAAACCCTCGGTAGCTATTGGGAAAGGCGAATAACTTCACCCCTTGGGCCAGGTGGGCCGGTGCCCAGCAGCTCTGCTCGCTTGCCCGGAGCTCGTTTGCCCCCAGCCTCGAGCCACCCAGACCAGACCCTGTGTGCTCTCTCCCCTGTGCGCTCGGCGGACCTCTGAGCTCTAAAACTGGCTCGGCTTTGCTCGGCTCTTGCTCTTTTTCTTCGGTTTTAAGTCAATTCCGCAGGAAACCTATAATAACGATGCCCGTCTCCTGCATGACTCAGTCCCGTGGTAGCGATCGCTTTGCAGGCAGGAGTCCCACCAGCGTTCCTGGCCCCAGCAGAACTCACAAGACAGCTGTTTTCCTCTTATTTTGTAATGTGGAAGTGGGACAGGGCTCTAGCTCCAGCAGGATGAAACATGAGTTATGGCATCTCTCCCAGGGCTAACAAAGTGATTACAGCTCTGCTTGTAGCGCTGCGTTACCCATTTCCATGTAGAGCATGCCTGAGCTAAGGACTTCTTGCACAGGCCAGAAAAACTCCTGCATCTGGGTAAATGGGGGAAAAAAATATAAAATCGGATCTCTCAGGGGACCTTTGGTGCTGCAGAGCTCCTGCACGAGCATCCCGCTGCGGCCGGGGCAGGCTGCGTGCCGCAGGTTGGGTCCCGGGCGGCGCGGCAGCGTGGGGGCCGGAGCGATGTCCCCGTGCTGAGCGGCCGCCACGTCCCCGCAGAGCTGCCTCAGCAGGCAGCAGCTCCTGGCCGCCATCCGGCAGATGCAGCAGCTGCTGAAGGGGCAGGAGACGCGCTTCGCCGAGGGCCTCCGCGTGATGAAGAGCCGGCTGAGCACCCTGCACGCCTCCCTGGCCAAAGCCACCCCCGAGCCGCCGGCCGGTGAGTCCTCCCTGGGTCCCACCCGTTGCTTTTGCAGAACCATGGAATCCTTTAGGTTGGAAAAGACCTTTAAGATCATCACGTCCAACCCATGGACTGATGGCCTCAGAGGATGCTGGGGTGGGCAGGTCAGGATGCTCGGGGCTGTGATGGGTGGAGGTTTGGGCATCTCCACGGACGGAGAAACCTCTTCCCACGCTGGCAATTTGTGAGCATGAATTTAAGCACTTCTCCAGCCTGGTAAGATGCGAGGAGGCTCAAAAGCCCTTAGCTGCAAAGCAGAGAGCTAATGGCAAAGCAGTGGGGGCGAGCGGGCTGGAAAACTGCGTCTCCAGCCAAGGAGCCACGGTCCTGCGCTGGGAGCGTGAAAGCGGTGGCAAAAATGCCACCAAAGCCCTTGCCAGTGATGCTCAGCCCTACTGTGGGGCTGGAGGTAACCGGTTAACCTCAGCAGGCCAATATTCGAGGAAAATAACAGTTAAGGAGGAGGTCTTGGAGGAACGGGGTGAAGCGTGGTAGAGTTGGGGACAGGAAAGATAAGTCCGTGCTCCCCCAAAGCACCCTCCTGAGTACTGACCCCCTCTGCTCTTGCAGCCTCCTGCCCTGCCCTGCAAGCTCCCGCGGACGGGAGGAAGTTTGGCAGCAAATATTTGGTGGAGCACGAGGTTCACTTCACCTGCGACCCGGGCTTCCAGCTCCTGGGCTCCAGCACGCGGACGTGCCAGGCCAACGGCAGCTGGACCGGGCAGGAGCCCCGCTGCGCAGGTACCGCTCCGGGCTGCCTGCCGCAGGGCTGCCGGGCAGGCGGCCGCGGCCGTAGGGCTGCTGCGTGCCCGTGTCTGCCTGCGGACATCGTTTGCAAGAGTGGGATGCGATCTGGGTTTATTTAAACATGGGGGGTGGATTATTGGGGTTCACCAAATGGGGAGGTATCGCAGCTGCCCCTGAGTCCCCGCTAGCCACCATCCCATGGATGCCGCAGCTCCCGCGGCCGGTGATTTGGGGTTTCTCATCCTCAAGGAAAGCTGGAAATTACAGCTGGAGCCTCACCTGCAGCTCAGCAGCAGAGGCGAGGGGAAAAGGCAGCAGTGCTACAATGGCTCCAAGCGTCGTAGCAAACCTTTGCAGCCCCGCAGCATCGCAAGCAGTCGGTGTCGGAGTCCGGCAAAATAAAGAGTTATGATACGCTGCGGGTTACCAAAGCGGCCCGGTGCGTGCGGCGTTCCTGGGGCTCGCTTCCCAAAATAAAATTAAATCAAATGTGGTGCTTTTTTTGCAGAGATCAGCGAGTGCTCGAGCAGCCCCTGCCAGAACGGCGGGACGTGCCTGGAGGGGCTGAACCAGTACAAGTGCCTCTGCCCCCAGCAGTGGACCGGGGCCGCCTGCCAGTACCAGGCGCAGACGGGTGGGTGACCCCCCACCGCGGTGGGTGACCCCCCACCCTCCAGGCATATTTCGGCCCCCTGCCTCATTTCAACCCCCATCCCGCGGTGTCCCCCCCCCAGCTCCCCCCGCCTGGAGCGTGACGGACGACCCGGCGTTCAGCCGCCAGCCCCGCTGCGCCCAAATCGACCGGACCCAGCACTGCAGCTGCGAGCCCGGCTTCCATATGAGCGGCACGGCCGCCAACGGCCTCTGCCAGGGTGAGCCGCGGCGGGGGGGACGCGGTGGGGTGGGCTGCGGGGTCTCGGCCGTGCACCCGCTCCCCTCGTCTCTCCGCAGACCTCAACGAGTGCGAGGTGTACAAGCGGGAGGGGGGTCCCCGGCTCTGCGCCCACGCCTGCGTCAACCTCCCCGGCTCCTACCGCTGCGCCTGCCCCGCCGGGTACATCCTCCTGGGTGACGGCAAGAGCTGCGAAGGTGAGCAGGGGCTGGAAACCTGTGGATTTACCACTTTCCCCAAGTTGCATGCCTGCTTTTTCATTTTTTTCCCCTTTTTTCTCTCTGTTCGCAAGCATCTCCGCGTGCCAAAATCTCAGCGGGTTTGCACAGAGAGGTGGTTCCCAGGCTGGGTGCGGGGGGGAGGAAAATGATGGAGGTCCAGGCGCTGGCAGACACGTGCGATGCTTTGGGGCTGGGGGAGCCCCGCTGCGGTGGTGGGCTGTCCCCTGCGAGCGGGGTGTCCCCGCGAAGGAACACAAAAAGCGTTAAAAAGCAAGAATTAGACGGCGAGGGGTCAGCTCGGAGGCCGGCAGCTTCTCCTCCTGAAAGAGGGGAGCTGGGGTGTGGGTTGAGAGCAAAGCAAAGCGGCGGCAGGTAGGGATGGTGGGTGGCCAGAACTGCTCCTATGAAAGTCTCCTCCTGAAAAACAGGGCATTTTTTGTGTTATAAAGTGTTGATTAATGCAGCTCGTGGTGAAAAAGCTCACACTTTCTCCTTTTCTCCTGAATTTCTGCGTGTTTCCACAGCATCTTGGTAACGCTCCCAGCAAATATCTGCAGTCAAAGCTCCAGATTTCATTGCCAGGTGTCTTAGTGGTTACATAGGTGTTTAGTAAATAAAAAGAGATGGTGTTTTCAAACAACTTAGGAAAGTTAGGAAAATAAGCTGCCCTCCTGCTGTGAGAGTGCTGCCGTTAACCCTTGCTGGCCCAGGGCAGAGCTCGGGGAGAGGAGAGCAGGCGCAGAATGGGATTTTAGGCGATTTAGGTGTTTTCAGCCTTACTCCCACACTGTTTTGATCACCGTTTCAAGGTGCTTTTGCCTATTTTCCACCAAAAGGAGCCCCTCAATGGGGTCGGTTCGAGCTTGACCCGCTGGCCTCCCCTGTTTTGCAGACATCGACGAGTGCGCCCTGTCCCAGGATAACTGCACGGGGGGGACCACCTGCATCAACACGGGGGGCGGCTTCCAGTGCGTCAGCCCCCAGTGCCCCCAGCCCACCGGCAACATCACCTACGTCAAAACGTCACCCTTGTAAGTGCGGCGGGGTGCAAAACCCATCCCTGCTCCATTTTTTGGGGTGCTGGGTCCCAAAACGTGCATAGCATCCACGTGGATCCAATGCCACTGCGGTGGGGGACGCGGACCCCGCATCCCTGGGGTTCCCTGAAAACCTCACCCCGCTTTTGCCTTTGCAGCCAGTGCGAGCGCAACCCCTGCCCGATGGAGAGCCGGTCGTGCCACCAAGCACCCAAAACCATCTCCTTCCACTACCTTCCCCTGCCATCCAACCTGCTGACGCCCACCCCGCTCTTCCGCATGGCCACGGCGGCGGCGCCCGGCCGGCCGGGACCCGACAGCCTGCGCTTCGGCATCGTGGGCGGCAACAACCGCGGCCACTTCGTGATGCAGCGCTCGGACCGGCAGACCGGGGAGCTCATCCTGGTGCAGAGCCTCAAGGGTCCCCAGACCATCCAGGTGGACGTGGACATGTCCGAGTACCTGGACCGTGTCTTCCAGGCCAAGCACGTGTCCAAAATCACCGTCTTCGTCTCCGCCTATGAGTTTTAGGGGAGGCGGCAGCCGGGGTGGCTTCCCTGACGGCGATGGGCCCTGCTCGGCATCCTCCACCCAAAAGCGCTAGCCCTGGAGGCAGGCGTGTAATGGGAGCTCCAGGTGACATCCCACGCCGCAGCCCCTCTGCAGCCAACCATCCTCCCCTCTGCGTTAAGGTTATTCTGCCCAGGCGGCTTTTACACCCACCTATGTGGGGGGAAAAAAAAGCAAATGAGGTGGAAATCAGGTGCAGGGGTTCCCTGCTCGCCGGGGCGCGGGAGCAGAGCATCGTCCCCAGCCGAGGCTCCAGGAGGACGATGTCCCGCAGCCTCGGCGCCTACACGGCGCAGAAAACAGCAGGTAGAAACCACGGCCCTTATTTCCTTTTTCATTCCTTTTTTTTTTTTTCTTTAGGAAAGAAGTTAAGCTGGTGCATGCAGGAGGAGGGAGGCTCATAGCAGCTACCGCTCTCCTCCCCGCTGGCCCAGGCTTGCTTGCGCTGACCCCAGCCCTGTAAAAACGTGCCTCCGCTCCTCTTGGGATGCTGAGAAAACCCACAGCAGCCTGCGGGGAGGGGGCTGGTCCCGTATCTCAATCCCCTGGGATTGACTGGGACCGGAAAAATCCCTGAACGTCCATCCTGACAAGACCTGGCTGGCTCTCTGTGCCCTCTGTGGCAGGCGGGATGTTGCTGCTGGGCGCAGGAGGAGTCCCAGGGCTCTGCAGCTCCTAAAGCCTCCTGAACGGGGTTGCGTGCGTGCGTCCCCCCGCGCTGTGACCTCGGGGAGGGCTTTGGCTGCGCTCGGTGCTCGTGTCGAGGGAGCTCGAGGTGTGAATATTTCATTTTTCGACCAGCCGCAGCCTCCCCCCTGCTGTGTGTAAGCAGCTCCAGGAATAGCTGGGGTTCGGCTGTAACACATGCCGGGGGGGGTGGACACCTCCCCGGTCTTTTCTTCCCCCTCGGTACCTGTTCCTCGGTGCAGTGCTTGTGCATGTTAACCACAAAACCTCGACGTTATGCATGTTTCTTCATTATGCTGGTTTTAGTACCATTAAACGATGATATAGCCTCTGAGCAGGTGCAGAGCAACGTCCCCGACGCCTGTGCAGCCCCAAAAAAGGGGCAGCGGGGCAGAGTCCCCTCGGGGGGCACGGTGTGCGCGCCGAGCTGCACCGGCTAAAATCCTTCCCACTCCTTGCCCCAGGGGAAGAGACTTCCCGACGAGCCTGATCTGTGCTGCATCCTTTGGGGGATCGAGCTCCCGGCGGTTTTTTGGGGGTACGGCTTGTCAGTGGGAGCTCGGAGGGGGGGCAGGACTCTCCCCGCAGAACAAGGAGGGACATTCAGTGCCTGCTCCTCGCCGCTGTCGGCACGGGGCTGCCGGAGCCCGGCACGGCGGATGGAGGATGTTTGGGTTGGCGGGCGCTCTGGCTGGACGGCGGAGCCGGGCAGGGAAATGCATCCCAGGGTTGTGCTGGGGGAGGGAAATTAAAACCTAGCAGGCTCGCTCCTCCACCCCAGTCCTTAAAAAAGAAAAAAAAAAAAAAAAAATGCTTTTCTGAAAGCATAGCTGCTTTCAAAAGCGGGTGGTGGTGGAGAGGGGTGGCCCGGCTCCAGCGGGAGCACGGGTCCCTGCGGAGCAGCAGAGCTGGGGGTTGCCCACCTTTAGATGGGGACGCAGGAGATCCGCAGGGAAGGACCCCCAGCTGCCGGAGGACAAAGCCCAGGAGGACCATCAGGAGAGGAGAACGGAGCGGCTGGTGGGGCGGCTCAGTGCTGCCTCCCTTGGGGGGGGCTGCGGTGTCCTCTCCTCTCCCGAGGCAGGAGGAGCCCCCTGTCCTGCTGAGGACACCCCCTTAATCCTGGGGTGGCGTGGGGGGTGTCACCGTGCAGCTGGGAACAGGGAAGGAGAAGCCTTTGGGGACCTGGCTGGGAACAGCCCCGCAGGAGGTTGTGCTGCAAGAGAAACGGGGTTGCGATACGGATGGCAAAGGATGGGAAACCCTCACCTTCCCCCGCCGGGGCGCTGGGGGGGAAATCCTGCACGCGCCAGCTCGGTGCGCAGCCGGGGCTGGGATCGGAGGACGATGCCAGCCATCGTCAGAGGAGGGACAGGGAACGGGCAGGACACGCCGCTGGACATCCAGGATGCTCCCGAGCAGCAGGCGACGAGGTTTTCCTCGGAGCTACCCGGACCCCGGCCAAGTCGCCTTTCGTCCAGGAAAGGGAGCAGTTCTCCCCGTGAACCCGTCCCGGCGTGTGTTTTAAATTAGCGCCTTAGATAAGAGCGCAGCGCTGCGGAGGCGGCTGGCCGCGTCCTCATACGCCACCGAACATCACTGCTGGAAGACAAAAGCCCTAACAGGAAAGGAGCTGAGCTGAAATGAGAAGGAATATTTTATTTTATTTATTTTTTAGGAAAAGCTGAGGATGGACGGACAGCTTTGGGGAAAGAAAACAAAGTTATGAGAAGGACGGCTACAGAGCAGGCAGCCTGTGGTTTGCCGGAGCAGAGTCTGCCCGGCCGCGGTTGCCCAGCGTGGCTGGACGTGCTTCTGCAACGCGCCGTTACAGCGTTTTAGGGCTGATAAAGAAATCCCTGCGTGTGGGGATGTGCTCCTCCACGAGGTGCAGAAGAGGAGGCCGGGGACGTGCCAGGAGCAGCTCCCGGTGCCCTACCTCCACCGTCTCTGCCGCCCATTCCTAGCCGCGGTACTTCTGACGGGGTGAATAACGTGTTTCATCATCCTTGCACCCACTGCACTTTCCCCCCCGCCACCTTGCCGGGCTCCGGGAGCCAAAAAACAGGAGTCCGTAAGAAGATAAATTCCTAATGGGGCAGAATAGTTTCCGTCTGATGCTTTAACTGGCTAACGAGGCTGGAGACAGGCATTTGGAGCTTTGCACCGGAGGCTTTTCCTCGCAGCACAACCCTGAACTGACAACATTTTCCTAATTCCCGAGGCCAGGGTGAACTGGTTTCCCCTCTCCGGGTTGGGCTGGCACGCTGCCGGGGCTTGCGAAGCCATGCCTGTCCTCCCAGCCGCTTCTTGCCCGCCTCAAGGGCCAGGACCGGAGCCGGGAAGCTCAGCCGCCTCTCCCAGCGTTGGCTGGCTGCGGATCTCCCTTTCAGCCCCAGAAACGTTTAAGGTCGGCTCTCCGGTGTCTGGACTGGGCTGCAAACCTCTGGCCAGCATTTGAGCTGACTAAAGGAGATTTTTTTTTCCCTCCCAGAGCGCCCACTCCGGCATCTTGCAGACTTCCAGAGCCTGGAATGTGCAGAGAGAGGCTCTTCTGGCCCTGGTAAATACAACTTCTCTTTGGGATAATAATATTTTGGAGCTCAAAAAATAGCCGGTTTGCCTCTGCTCCGCTTCCGCGGGCTGCAGGCAGGCGGTCCCCGGCGCAGCTGACCCCAGATGTGTGCCCCGGGAGGGGCTGGCCGCCCTGCCCGAGCCCCAAAGCCACAGTTCCTCGCCCCGAATGGCTGGGAGGCGAGGGTGCAAAGGCTGAAGACCTCGTGTGGAGGTGGCCTCGGAGGGAGGCTATGCGGCGCCCGCCGAGGTGCCAGTTTTCTCCTCCTCCTCATCCTCCTTCCAAAATGCATTCCTGGTGGGCCTCTCCCTGCCGAGCATCCCAAGTCCCGAGCATCCCAGCGCTTCTCCTCGCCTTCGCTCTGACGAGATACACCCCTGCAAGCGAAAGAATGAGAATTCTCTCTTTAACACACAAGAGAACCTCAGGTTATGTTCAACTGCAGGTTAAAATCTGAATTTTATTATCTAGCTAGCATCCCCGAGAAGTCCACGCCCGGTGCACGTCCCTCCGCGCCGCCGCGTCTCCTCCCACCCCACGGAGTCCTATCGCGGTTCGAATCCTCGCTGAAGCGAAAGCGCGAGCGCGCATGCCAAAACGCTTATTAATCCTGTTACGGGCTTTAATGAGGAGCCGAAGCACGACATTTTTATTTGTTATGGTTGCTAGGTACGTTGCTACGCTCTCCACACCATACCCCAGATCCCAGTATATTTGTGATATCCGAGAGCGCGGGCCGGGGAATTTGTTTAGCTGCTATTGCCAAATTTAGTTATACTTTGAAAAAAAAGAAGAGCCATTCAGGAGCTTCTCACAAGCCTATATTTTTCCCTGGAATGCAAACACAGGTAGGGATATTTAAATAAGCTCCTGCCGACACGTTTTTGTTGGATTAAAAGGGATTTTTGCACCTGCGCAGGCTGCAAGAAAAGCGGGAGCCAGGTTTTTATTCTGAATTTGAAATCCCTTTTTTTTGCCCAGTGCTTGGGGAGCTGAGCCCTGCAGGCACTGGCTCCTGGGCTGCACACCACACTGAGATGCACATGGGCAGATGGGACTAATTAGCAGTAATTAGCCCTAATGGCCCTCAGCAGCCCCACCTGAGGCCACCACCCACACCCTTCCCATGCTCCCTGGAGCCTTATTTCAGTCCCAGAGCCGCAGGAGCCCAGGTTTCCAGCTCGGGTTGGTTTCCTGGCTTGACGTGGGACTTGTGCGATGATCCGGGCCCTGGGTTGAACTTGGCCGTGACCCCCAGCCCTGCTCGTCTCGCTCAGGTACTGCCCCGGTGCGCCAGGCCACGGAGAGATGGCTCTTTCCTCGTGGATGTGAGGCCACGCTTTGCCTCTGTGTAAGGGGAAAAACCTCCCTCCCAATGGGAACCGATGTGGGTGTTCTCTCTTTTTTTTTTTTCCTTAAATTTTATTTTTTGCTAGGATTGCTGGCACTGGAAAAAGAGAGTCATATGTCCCGAAAAGCCCTGCGAGCCAGGGAGACTAGCCTGTAAAGGAAAATAAGTTGATGTAACTTACTTGGGGTTTTTCCAGAAAGCTTTGACAAAGTCCCTCAAAAGACAATGTTAAAAGAAATATCGTTAGAAGGGTTAGAAAAACAACAAACAAGCCTCTCCTGGGGACTGCGAACTGCTGTGAGTCAGCAGAAGCGGGGTAGGACTAAACGCCCGGCTCTCAGAGGTCCAGCAGGTGGGATACTCGAGTGCTGCGTTCAGTTTTGGGCCCCGCACCCCAAGGCGGCCGTGGAGGGGCTGGAGCGTGGCCAGAGCAGGGCAGCGAGGCTGGGGCAGGGGCTGGAGCACAAGGCTGGGGAGGAGCGGCTGGGGGAGCTGGGGGGGCTCAGCCTGGAGAAGAGGAGGCTGAGGGGAGCCCTCATCGCTCTCTGCAACGGCCTGAAAGGAGGCTGGAGCCGGGGGGGTCGGTCTCTGCTCCCCAGGAACAAGCGATGGGACGAGAGGGAACGGCCTCAAGCTGCGCCAGGGCAGGGTTGGGTTGGGTATTAGGAAAAACTTCTTTGCCGAAAGGCTGGTCAAGCATTGGCCCAGGCTGCCCAGGGCAGGGGTTGAGTCCCCATCCCTGGAGGGATTTAAAGAACGGATAGATACGGTGCTTGGAGACATGGTATAGATGGACTTGGCAGTGACAGGTTGACGGTTGGACTCGACGATCTTAAGGGTCTTTTCCAACCTTGACGATTCTGTGATTCTATGACACCTCCCTCTCGGTGCCAGCGGTGCTGTAAACAAGCAGATAAAGTTTGTGGGGGAAACAACGAGCAGAGAGGCGGCCGCCTTTGCAGCCGACGCTGTTTATCGGAGTAGGACGGGACCGTCCCGAGGCGAAGGTGACGGACTTGGGGGACACAGCGGCATGGAGGGGGACGCAACGCGCTGGGAACGCGGGAGACGGCGGCGAGAGCCGTCGCCGCGGCACAAACCCAGGCTTCTCGCGATGCGATTGTCAACGCAAACGTTAGCGGTTTGGGGGTGGTGGTGCTTTTTTCGCGATTGGCTTCAATAATGCTCTTCAGCACTAAGGATTTCTTAATGTGCTTTGAATTTTTATTGAAAGAACACTCGCTGGAGCAATGCTAGCGAGAGCATGCCTTCCCTTGATGCCTTAACCTGTACAACACTGACTTAACCTCTGTAACACCGTTTTCACCGTTCCTGGGGCAAGAACCCCTTCCAAAAGTAACGATTTTCTTGCCCGGCGGGGCTGAGGCGCAGGTTTCCCTCGGGCCCCGGCTCTGAACGCTGCCCGGCCCGAGGGAGCGCCCGGTGACGGCCTTTCCCTCGGGAGAGCGGCGGCTTTCCGCGCCGGCCCGGGGGCAGAGCGGCCGTTCTCATTACCAGGGCCAACCGGGGACGTAATTAACGGCGCGGGTGAGGGACGGGGAGGCCGCGGTACCGGAGGGGGGGACGGCGGCTGAGGAGAGGCCGGGCTCGGCGCTGGCGGGGCGGAAGCGGAAGCGGCCGCGGGGGAGGGCGTGTCCCGGAAGCGCCGTAACGGGCGCCCTCCGCCACGAGCGGCCGCCATAACGGCCGGCGCGGCGCGCACGTGACGCCAGCCCGCACGCGGCGCGCCGCGGCGGGGCCCCTCCCCGCTGGGGGGCGGGCGCGCGCACGCACGCACGTCGCCGGCGGAGGGCGGGGGCCGCTCGCGCGACGTCACGGCGGCGTGACGGGCGGCGCGGCGCTGCCAATGGGCGCCGCGGGAGGGGCGGTGACGCGGGGCGGCGGCGGCCAACGGCGGTGCGCGGGGGGCGGGCCGTGCGGCGGCGGAGGAGGAGGAGCGGGGCGGCGGCGGCCAGCGCCAGGCGACGCCATCGCGGCCCCGACGGGCGCGGAAGACGCAGTGGTGGCGGCGGCGGCGGCGCGGGCGGGCCGCGGCCGCTGAGCGAGCTCGGGGGGGGGCGAGCGCCGGGGGTCGCTGCCGCCGCTGCCGCCGTTCTCCTCCGCCGCCGCTGCTGCCGCCGCCGCCGCCGCCATTTTGTGAGAGTGCCTCGAGCGGGCGCCATGTTTGTAAGGAAGAATTAGGGCAGCCATCTCCGGCCACCAGCACCTCCCTTCCCCCGTGTGTGTGTCCTCTCGTTCTCCTCTGCCCCGGGCCTGCTCCTCCGAGCCGCCGCCGCTGCTGCCTCCTCCTCCTCCTGCCCGCGCGGGGCGGCCGGGCTCAGCCTGTGCAGCCTCGCCCTGCACTGAGTGCCCGTTAGTGTCTCACTAAGTAACCGTGAGTGAAACCTTCATCATCTCTCCTCACTGAGGGACCCGACCCTCCTCCTCACCGAGCCGCCCCCAGAGCGGCTGTGCGCGCCGCCGCCGCCGCCACCTCCTCCTCCTCCCTCCGCACCACGGGCAGCGGCAGTGTCCTGCCTTCCTCCACCTCCCTCCTCCTCCTCACCACACCACAGCCAGCACAATGGCCTTTGAAAGCCTGTTCTCCAAACCCCCAAACCCAGTCCTTGACCCAAACATGCCCGACTCTGACAGGCAACATGCAGGGGACGAAAGGTCGAGTAACATTCTTCTCTCTCTCCGCTTCTCATAATGGTGATACTAGTGGGGTGATGATGATGCTGATAATGATGATGATGATGATGCTGTCTGTTAATGTGCCTAGGGGGTTAACGATGTTTTTGTGGGGGCAGGTCACCTCCAGGCTGGAAGACCGGGGTGAGGACCGGGGTGGTGGTGGTGGGGAATGCAAGGAGGGGAGGGGGGGGCTCACTGCATTAGAAGTGCATTATTAGCAGGGTTTTATTTTTTGCAATGCATGCGTTTTACATCTTCATTTATTTACTCTGGCTGGGAAGGGGGACTGTTTTCCATTTCTTTCCATAAATTGCACTTTCCAGCGGGTGTCTGTTGAATGTCACCATTGTTCTTTTTCTCCCTTGCCCTGGCGCTGCTAGTCAGGTAGGAAAGGGTGCTTTGAGTTGTTTTTTTTTTTTTTTTTTTTTGATTTATTTTATTTTTTATTGTTCATACAAGAATCTCTCACTAGATCCATATTTAACGTCATTTTCTTGCCAGATTACACCTTACACATTTAACTGGATCTTTTTTTATGCAGATTAAGGTCTGACTGACGTTATCTTTGCCACCTCTCAATCCCCATGCGCAGAAAACCAGAGTCCTGTTCCTGGTGAAAGGACCTCTGTTCCTCCCTCCCTTTCTCTCCTGCAGCTGCTGGAAATTCAAATCCTTTCTCCAGGCAGCCCTGGCCTTCCTAACTAGTTCCAAAAATACTGTGCCAGGCTGACAGCTACCAGTCCTTCAGTCTACATCTACTCAGAGCATTTGTGACACAACTTCAGGAGTTAAAAATGCTGGTTTTCGACAGCTGGGCTTCAGTCTGTCCTCCCCACACAGCTCCACAACCGTGCTTGGTGCTTGCTTCAGAGGACTGAAAAACACCACCACCACCACCCCCCAAAAAAAAAAAATAAAAAAAAAGGCTTGTGAGCAAACGTAACCGTTCCCTCACTGGAGAAAGAGTCACTAATTCTGTGTTACAAATTGAGAAGTGGAGGGCCGCACGGGCTGGCTGACTGGTCCAAAAATCGTGCTGCGATTTTGTAACAGGTTCAGGGCAGACCCCAGAGCTGCTGATTCTTGGTATTCACCTTTCTGCTCTTAATCGTGAAATAGTCTTAAGTTGTGTCATGCTGTATGTTCCAAAAAGAGTGCCCTGTAAAAAGCAAACTCGTAATCCACGGGGATTGCTGAAGATAGGGCATAACTACTTACTACAACTGTGCAGTAGTAGCAGGCGAAGTGTTTCAGAGCTCCTGGAGTTAGTAAGTCTGTGACTTTTTACTGTTTCAGGGATTGAAAATACTTTTGTGTTTTAAAGTCCTCCTTGAGGAAAGCCCAAGTTACCCACTGTTCTGCTGGAAGCGTAGTTTTTCTAACTCGGAGTTACTCATGCCATGTTGACAAGTAGAGTTCCTGTAACCAGCTGTTCTGACCAGTAGGCCTGTTGTTACGCTGGTCAATTGCGAAATAGAATAAATAAGTACTACCTAGGAGCCTAATGTACTTTTAGTACAGGTTAATATATAAACATTGCTTTATAACGTTTTAATTTCAGAAGAGCAGAAGGCTCTGACAATAAACACATTTACCTGTTAAATAGTACTTTTTGTAAACAAGACTTACACAACTTCTGTTTCCCTCTGATCTGGGATGTGTAGAGTGTATGCTTAATACACCTAGAGCGTTGTTAAAAGGAAGAAAAAGCCCCAAATATAAGTCTTGGTGTTATATTAGCTGTGCAAATGTAATCCTGTCAAAATGCAATATTTTCACTTTGTGAAGTTTGTAAAGATTCCCTACCAGCTGGTGACTGGGAAGGCCTAAAGAGAAACAGGGTCTTTCCTGTCCGCAGAAAACATGGTTGACTCACCAAAGGGAGGGGCAGCACAGCTTTAACTGTGAACGATTTTTAGTACTGAATTGGTTTTGTCCAGTCTCCGTTGTAGTCGGTCGAAAAGCCGGTTGTAAGCTCTGTAGGAAAGATGGCAGTATCTGATCCACTCGTATGCTGAGTTACCTTGAACTGGAGTCTAGCTGTAATACTAGTTCAGTATTTTAAAATTAACACATCAGGTTTCAATATGTTTTATCATGCAATCAATTTTTTACTGCATTAAAGGTAGCTCAGGAGGACTAGCCTACTGTAGGTACAGCCCATAATAGGAAGCTGCTGAAATCATTTAACAGATCAGATCAATTTGTGCAGCATGAATTAATAGCATTTCTGTTAACATTTAGTTAGTTTGGTGTTGAACTGATTTGTAGAATTATAAAGAAGTTGGTTAGTGTTTTTGAGCAGTCGAAAGCAGTAAAAGACGCCGTCTGTCCACACTTTGAATATTCTGAGTTGGAAGATTGTTTTAATCCAAAGTCTTTGTTTTCTTGGTTTATTGATGGGGCACCTGATTAAGTGGGGAAGGTTTATCATTCTTTAGATACTTTTAGTTAACTCATTGTAGAGACGTTCTCTTTGATGAATTATTTGAGACTTTCTAGACACACAGATAACCGCTGTCTTTTAAAAGTTTTTCCTGTAAGGTTAGGTTTTATTAAGGATTGCTTGTTACGTAGGTAATCTCTGATGGGGTAAGGAAGAAGCCCAAGGCAGGGCGCAGGCAAACTCAGTTACAGCAAATAAATACGCAGATGTGTGTAAATGTGGAAGTTGCCACTCTCTTCCGGAGGTCAGCAAGGTCCGATTACTTGCGATAGTTTGTGGTTGCCGTTGCCATCATCTGCAGGGCTGGGCGCTTCGTGTTTCTCTTAAACTCTGTTTTGTAGGCATTGTCCCACCTATACATCATGCTGTGGATGAATGTACGTGCCTAAGAGAAGAACTAAACGCTTGTGACAAATATAAAAGAATTCAGTCCTCACGCAGACTTCTGTGGACTTTGATTTTCTGACTAATAGTGAGCTATTACAGGCTTGAGAAGGACTTGTTTGCTACAGTTGGTTCTGCGTTCGAAATCGGTGCCAGATTTACAATTGCCAGGAACTTTAGAAAATAACTCAGAGTTCATTTATTTTTAAGAATCTAAAATGTTAGGTTGGTACTGGTAGTTTCTGTTGGCTATCTCTGCTTTGCTGTCATTTAATCTCCAGGCTTGGAGATCTCTTCTGCCATTATCTGCTGTAAAAATAGCAGTGATCTAATGATAGGCCTGAACATTGAGATGCTAACTCACAGATCACAGAGGTACAAGTAATGCTTCTGTAGCCAGCATGGTCTTACGAGTTGTGTTGCAAGTATCAGGCCCCTTTTTACGTGCTCGTGGTACAATAAAGGAAATTCTACATTAGAGACAGCTCTCCGACAGGCACCCGAGTGGCCTGTGCGAAGCTTCTTTAGAAAATTGTCCTGGTTTTTGCAGAGGATGTTTGGAAATGCCACTTCAAAGCTGGGCTTGTCTGTTTGCGTTTCAGGTTCCTTTTCCCGAGAACCATGCTAATCCTCACTGTATGCTTTTTCATTATGTATTTGATACCATTTTTACCGTTTAAAAGGAAGTTGGTCCAGTCACTGTCTTGTTCAAGAGAAACTGATTTGAGTTTTACGAAGCGTAGCTGAAGTGTTTGATTATGCGAGTCTGCCCGCTTCTAGCTGCGGTGCTGCTCTTCCAAAGGCTCTCCTTCGCCAGCGGTGTGTGCCTGCTGTACGCCCAGATGAGCCAGGTGAACAGAGACTCCATCCAGCCACCCCTTTGTTTTTATTTTATTTTTCCCAGTTTCCTCTTCCAGCTGTCTTAGGAATTGCCTGCTCCCTTTCGGCCTACCAGCTTTGCACTCCTGTCCTCGGCGAGCGTGATTTACACTCTGCTGCTCTAACAGGTCTGTCTGGTTCACCATAATGGAGACCTGCTCTGCTAAATTACAGCCGGTGGCAAGTAAAGGGGAAAACGCAAGTGGCGGGTTGTAACCAGGACGAGTAACAGCAAATTGAAATCTCTATTATATACCTCAGCTGTCCATTTTCTCCGTTACTGCTTAGTCAAGATGAGATTGCAGGTGGCTTTGCCCGTGTCTTGTCTCGATCCGCGTGGCTCCTCAGCTCCCTGAAGCACCGTAGCGTTGCAGATCAGGGAGGCGTCTGTGGAGCAGAAGGGCTAAAGATCTCGTCTCATCTGCAGCTGCCATTGCCCAGCCTGACTGCTCTCCCAGTCTCCCTTGCCATAAGGCTTCTATCCATCTTCCGTTAAACTTGACAACTTAAATGCCTCTCCTTTATGCTACTTGGTGCTTTAATGCCCTCTGTCCACATGTGCATGATTTGGTTTGAAAATGTTTACTTATAGCTGTTTTTAGAGATTTTTTTTTTTTCAGTAATAGTTAATCACCAAAGAATGTGTTCATGTGAAGTTGTTTGTGATCACTGAATGCAGCCTTGTAAGTGATGTATTGTTTTCGAGCATGATTTCAAAACTTGCTTTGACGTTAGGAAACTAAGAAGTGAAGAGAGAATCGCTCCCAAATCTGCCCTGTGGGCAAACAAGGCTTGCTTGCCATCCAGCAAACATTGCAGGAGTGGCAAAAATGCAGCTGGCTGACATAGCTGTTACTCCTCATCCTCCTGCGGAGGAGGAGGTGGCCTGTGTGAATTTCTGTAATTTCTTCTACAGTAATAAACCCCAGAGACTGGAGATGGCTAGGCGGCAGGGTGAGAAGGTGGGCTTGCCAGAAGTTGCTCGTTGGCCTCCAGTACCACTGCAGGAAGCTATTTTTTGGCATGCCTCTCTGCTGTCTTTCTCACTTCTTTTCCCCATTTTACGGGAACACAGTATCTGTTAAAGCCAGCCCTGGGGATGAAAGCAAAACAGAGGTTAAAAAACCCAAGCAATCTGGTCTGTAACTTGTCGTGATGCAATTTCACTGCCTGGCTGTAGATTAAAATAACTGCATATTTGCAGAGTGGTCAAAACTAACGGGCAGCTGAAAAGTGCCGTTAAGTGACCTGTGTAACATTGTCAGAGAAGCCAGCGCTGGTTCTAGTTAGACACTGGCTTGTTTTGTTAATGGCAACAACACCTTCTGGTTTTTTACTTCTTTTCCTTATTCATTAATAACTTCTGTAGCGTAGCAGCATGCTAGGGCAAATTCATTTCGTGAATTTTAGCCTGCTAAGATCTTACTTTAGACCTGTAATTTTCGTGTCGTTGAATTGCGTCTGAGTTATTGTGCTCTTTGTAATTTTATGAAAACAAAATCTTACCCGCAGGAGTATTGCGGGTTCATTGCACGGTAGCAAACAGGACAGAAGGTAAACGTGTAGTGATGAGAAGCGATAGCCCTGTCCGTCTGGGCCGTCACGAGTGCTGCGTAGCACCATGTTTTTCTAGATGCGTTGGGTGTGGAAAATATGTGCAGGAGGGTTATTTGAAGCAGCAGGAGTGTATGAGGAGCTAGAAGAGAGAAGCTGAGGGAGAAATCTAGTTTGGGATACTAAGGAAAACATGCCCAAAGGAGATTAAGGAGGAGAAATATCTGGGAGGGGTGTAAGGCTTTTTCACTAAATGAGTCTTGACTGGTGTCAGAAGCACTCAGGTGGTTTCCCATCAGTTTGAGCTCTCTTCCCTGCATTATCTGTCCTTATCGGAGGTATTCGGAGGTCAGCAGAACAGGTGTGTGATGCTGTTGTCAGCCCCTGTGAAGTAAAGGCTGTTAACGTACTGTTTCTATATGAGAAGATGAGTTTTTGGACATCGTCAATGTTTTCTGAAAATGTATCTCTTCTAGAACTAGTTGCAGAACAAAGAGGTTAAGGTTTAACCATGCACTCACTTTAGGAAGAAATAGGTTTTATTTTCTTTTTGCACAGCAATATTCAGTTTTCACCAGAAATTAGTAGCTTCTTAAAAATAATGGCTTAATGTGTTAAGAGTTCTGCTCATCTGTAAAGTTTACATTCTTGTTACTGTGTCCTTTCTGTGCAGCAAATCTCTGTGTACAGGAAGTAAAAGGGAGATGTTTGCAGCGTTTAATTTTTATCTACTATATACTTTTTCTATTCTTGGTAATGCTTTCAGAAGCTTTTGGCTATTTATATTCTCTTTAAGGCTTATTCTAATAAATAAAGTCAAAAGCATCATGTTGTAAAACAAAATGTAATTATTTTTAAGTGAGACCTTTCCTCACCTATGAAGCAAACCTACCAAAGATGGACTTAACAGAAAATAGTGTTTGATGATAGAGATTCACATTTTGGTTGTACGATTTCGTTCACGTAAGTTCTTAAAACACACAGAAGTATGATTCTCATGTGGCACCTGCTGTACCTGCAAGTATGCTAAGTACTTCTGTTAGGAATATTGGAAAAACAGTCGCACAGGGAAAACCCTTTTAGTCATCTTAATATATTTCAGAGCCACAGTCTTCAGTGTACTGAGAAAAGTGCGTCTTGTTTTTGTATCTTGGACTTAAGGAGCTTGAGTTGTAAATCTTCTTGGAACATAAAGAATGCTATTTTTAAAAATGACTCGGACTAAGGGCATGAAGGGCAAGTTAAAGCCGAGTTTGAGTGTTAGGAATGAAACTGTAAACACTTAGAGTAATGGTGAGTTACTTTATGTGTGGATTTCTATATTCCCTAGCCAGAGATTTGCATAACTGCTCTTTCAGTGATTTCACCAGACAGAATCTTCTCCCTGAAAAATAATTTGGCTTCTGTGCCTTTCTAATCCATCTTGGAGATGCTCTAGAAATACACTTGGGACAGTGGAAGCGCTTTGTGGTTTTGTTTTCGCATATCCGTCAAGCTCCGAGTATCCGGAGATCGTGGAAAAGGGAGCGATCCATCAGTGATTTTAGTTCTTTCTCTCGGATTTGGAGATGAACCACATTTTTTTTTGTGTGTACCTGGTCCTTGTACAGGGGCTGATAGGAGAGGGAGATCATTGTTTAAACGCACTCTTCTCTCCATTCAGGCTTTTTTTGTTTGTCTTTTTTCTTGAGGATTTTCAATAGGCTTTAGAAGACTAGGAGAGCAATACTTGAAAATACTGCTTTCAAGGTGGAAGATTTTTATTGAAGCAATTAAAAATGAATGGGCTGATAGGAAAGATCACGGCCAGCGTACTGCCTTTTGTTTAGTTAGGATTTGTTTCGCTCGTGGAGTCTAGGTGATGTTAGCTAATACTGCATCTCCTGCGTTCTGGACTGCAAGATTGCATTTGCTGTCCCTTGGGTTATGAGGGAACAGCAGTACCATATGGCAACTTATTTTAATCATTGAAGTCATCCAGGGCTCTTTATGAAGGAGTTCCCGTAGGTCAGGCAGCGGTAGCCAAACACCTCTAAGCAATTTAAACTGGGTATTTAATGAAGATGCTTTTGTTTCTCTTCCAAAAGGACTTGAAATGCACTGGGATGGGAAGGGCTTGGTAATGCTAGCTGAGATCTCTGGTTAGAGGTGAGCAACCTCCTGCTGTTTGCTGTGACAGAAATTTATACCGCAGGTCTGCGCTGTAATAGCTCACGGATTAATTTCTGTTAACTTCTGTTAATCTGAAGACGCATCAGATTTAGTTCAGCCTTTGCAAATACAAGTATAGAATCCGAGAAAATAACTCACGTCGGAAGTTAAAAATTGCCAGCGTTTGTTCTTTCAGTGCAGAGGCTGTCGTCTTGGCTCCTGAGTGTAGGCATCGTAAACTGTTCCCCCCCAGCTTCTTGGCTTTATTTCAGTGAAGGTGGGTTTTGTGGTGTATCGTTTTGTGGGGTAGGGTTGTTGAAAGAGAAGCGACTCTTGAAAAGGACAACAAAAGTATACTTCCTTGCTTTTCTAGATCAAGAAAATGCTGGGTTTTGTGCGTCAGGCATTTCCAGCATTAATAGCAGGAGACTAAGATATTCTGTAAGCAAGAAGCTGTACTTTGCAAAACAGAAGTTCGTATTGTCTCTTGTTGGATCAGTGTCGTGATTTGTTTGCTGTAGATACTGCCAAAGGGAAAGCAGCCTAAGACTCAGACCCGTTTCCTAGAAAATCATCTGCTAGCTGTGTTTTTTCCAGACCACATCTGTTTGTTGACTTTTATTACTCATAGTGGAAAAGGAGGTAGTTTTGGTTCGTATTGCCGAAAGCCCTTCCCAAAGCTGCTTGCTATAGCCAAGTCTGTGGAATAAATTTAGGAAGTGAACTTGTGAAAGGGGTAGGTTCTGCACTCACTTTCTAGCGTACAGCTCCAGTTTGGATTTTAAATGGGGGGGAAAAAAGCCTATAAAACGGAAAGTGATTTCTCCCCTGTCACTGCCATTAAACATTCTTTGAAGTGTGATTAAATTATTTCCAAGAAATTATACATTTTTGACCATTATCTTTTCAAATCATATTTATCTGGTGTTTGTTTGGGTTTTTTTTACATTCTTGAAGTTCAATGCTTGGAAAATTCTAGGATGTTGTGGAAAGAATTTAGGCATTTGGGGATTAGAGGACTTGTGTAATCTTACCTTTGAAATGCAATCCAGAGGATGGTATTACTGAGATTCTGCCCGGTTGTTTTACCTAGAAAGTTATTTGAGTCCTGGATGCATCCCAGAGTGTAAATATATGACGGCAGTTCCCAAAGGAACTGGTGACTGGTGAATACCTTATTTCCCAAAGAGCATTTTCAGTAGGCGTTATACTTAAGAGGATATTTTAATTGCGTAGGCATCCTTGAGAGAGTGAGTTCAGCTCACGTTGTCAAAATACGAAATATTGTTTTTTCTAATAGCTGCAGGTGTTTTATAAATATTTGCATTTCTGTTTCATTAGGCACACTTTATTAATCGAGTATCTCCTGGAAAGATGCGACAAATGCTTTCTTGGGATATTATATGAGGTACTTCAGAATTTGTCAGGGAACGCTGGAGATAATGGACACTGGTGTTTGAAGACAGGATTTGTTTTATGCTTGGGATACATATTCTGAAGATCCTTTATCGCTTCTTAAGTATCTTGGTGTTACGTTATCTGTCGCGAGGCAGCGTAAGGATCTCCGTGAGCACCTTGGAAAAATCACATAAAAATGGGTTGTGAAGCTGCCTCTCTACCTCACGTTTGGCGCCTATTGGTAGCGGGCATACCTTTATTATTATTAATTTCCGTTACTTTTTCAAAAGCTAACTTTGACTTCATAGCTTCCTATTGTTTTATAGTTGCACTAAAAAATAATGCCCTTTTCAAAATGTGTCCAAGTAAATGTTTAAGACCGTAAGCAAAACCAGCGACAATTGCATTTGCGGTGTAGCTAAACTTAAGACGTAGCAGCTGAGCGGTTTTTCTTACCTTCTAAGCTCCTTTTTGTTTTCCTAGCAGCCACAGTTGTATTCAGGGTGTTGGAGGGAACAGCCATGCCTTCCGTGGGCTTGTTTGCTGTGAATTTGTCCAGTCCCTTTCCGCGCTTGCTGCTGCCTGCTTCAACAGCTGCCTGTGGCAGTAAGTCCTAGAAGTTCACTCGCTGCCTGCCACGGACTTTCTTTTGCTGCCCATCAGCATCTTTAAATGACACCTTCCGCAGCAGAATCTTCTCATCAGATTAAATCTGTCTTTTTATGCCCACTTCTTCGTACTTTGACATTTGAAAGCTCCTTTTGAACTTTCCTTCTTTCCAGTCCTGCTACTTCACGCTACTCAGCAAAACAAAACTATCTTCAGTACTTGTCCAGAAGATTATTTTCTGCCGTATACCAGAGCACTTTTTTCAGTCGCTAGTTAGGCTAGCTGCTCTTGGGCATTGCTTGGAAATGTTCTTCGAGTCCCCTTCTCGACCCTGTAATACGGCGCAGCATCTTGGTGAGGCTGGGATGTATATCGCTCGCCTTTGCGTGGTTGCAGTGGGCTGCCACGAGGTGACGGGAAAGCGTCGCGGTTGCTGTAGATACGCTGTAGGATCCTACCGGTAGTTGAGAATTAAAGGTGAGGAGGTGGTACCTTGAAATGGATTAATTTCCTTCGTTTTTCTCCAAAGCCTTTATGCCAGTCGATAATCAGAATGTGGGGGTTTTTTTCTTCCATTTTTTGGCTGGTTAGTGATCTCGAATCATATCTTGGTGGTGGGTTTTTTGTTTGTTTGTTTTTTTTCTGTTTGTTTGTTTCTTTTTTGCACTGTGGTTGCTAAGAGCATTTAGTGACAGTCGTGTGTTCTCCCCCTTTCTTCTCCCTGGCACGTGCATTTACTCCTCTTACAAAATTCACAACTTTGGGTTGCTTCTAACTTCTTAACCACTGTTTTTTACTGTGGAGACTCGGGCCTTTCACTCCTGGTGAGTTCTTCCCCCTTCCTACTCTTCACAGTCCCATGAAGTAGACAGCGTTGATCATCAGGTTAGCTTAATACCTTGTGAATACAGGACTGAGGTGCACAAATTGTAAGCCAATTTACTAGAGCCTAATTTCTACTTCTGTCCTAATACCTTCTAGGTATTCTGGTATTGCCCCCAGCACTAGTTTGGTCTTATTTTAGGGTTGGTTGGTTTGTTTTTTTTTTATGTATATGTAGTTTTGTAGTATCTCCAGGCTTCTCCCCTTGCTGCCCCCACCATCTGCTGAATCGGGTACGTTCACAGCGTGAGGGTTTCAGACGCCATAGGACTGATGCCATTTTCAAGCAATCTCCATGTAAAAAATCAGGACTGAGTTTCTATAAGGTTCCCTGGTGCCTGCAAAGGCTGAATTCCTGAAGCAGTGGTAATGTAGAAATAATTATATAGAGCCAATTATAAATGTTTAAAAGCACTAAATTCTTCCACAACCAAAACCCAGCAAATACCAGGTAGTAGAAGGGGAGCTGAGATTGCTTCAGGGGTATGTCTGAAATAGGGATGAGAAATAGGTTAGCTGGTGTTTTGTCAAAATGTTGCTTTCATTGCAAAATATTTTCAGGGCTGTTATTATTTGGGTCAGTAGACAAAACTTTAAATAAAGTTTTATGTAATCATAGAAACTTTCCCCCCCTGCTGATGGAGATAAGCACAAGCCTGTTATTTAGTCTACAACCACTGTGTTACATTTTGGGTTGTTTTTTCTTTTTTTAATCATCCTTTGGTGTTCCTCCAATTTGAAGTTTTTTGAGACAGTCACGTTCACATGCAGAAGTTACGTTCACATGCATATTGTTCCATTTACAGTATTTATTGACGTCTGCAACAACCCCCTACAAATGTCAATGTTACAGATTTTAAAAAGAAAAAACCCACCCTGGGTAGCTTGGAAAAATGGCATCATCAGATGTCTGTTTTCTGTCAGTTTTGTAGATTCTAGCAAATGAAATTCAGATGTTAACTACTCCTTTCTTGTCAACTACTACTACTCATTTGTTTTGAAGAATCCACTTAACTGCTAAGTGAATTCTCCTTTTTCGAATTGCTCGTGACTGTGGCCATTACACCTTGGATACTACAGACCCGTCTTTAGTTCCAGGAGCTGGTGCGTTGAAGGAAATGTGTTTGTATTGCTGCGCATTGTTTTTCCTGCAGGGCCCAGCTACGTCTTTTTGTTATTGCTACTCTTTAACTACATATAGTTTTCAGAGAGTTTTAATTGCCTTTAATTTTGATCACCCTGTTCCGCGAATGCGGCACCATAAAGGCACGTAATAGCATTGTAGTAGAAGTATTTCTAGAAATGGTTAAACTGCCTCTTCAGTTTGAAATGTGTTTAAGGGCAGCAGAGTGCCATATATTGAAGCAGGTTTTTGTATCTAGGTTGGAGAAAACTATGTAAGAAGACCTTTGTTCTGAGAAGGAAAAAAAAAAGTTTTTAAACTTCTTAATTTTGTGGTACAATTCAAGGCCATTTAACGGTTTGCATTCCATTTTTCTTTATCACAGGAAGGTCTAAACTCCTAGTAGTTCTTGGGGTCTTACATGTATTAAAAAGTATACGCACATGTATAAAAATGTAACTGGTGGAAGGAAATATTGGGTGTGTTTGTTTTTACTGTGCTGTTGGACAGATGAGATGGATAATAACATGTAATTTTATCGTATCGATCTTTTTCCTCCTACAGAGAAGATGGAGAGCTAGAGGATGGTGAAATAGATGATGCAGCATATGAAGATGTGAAAGAACATGGTACAAAAGGTGACGATAAACAGAAAAATGAAAAAGGACATAGAAAATCACGGAAGAAACGCAAAAAAGAAAAAGAAAAGAAAAAATCAAAAAGGAGAAGACGGGATAAGCATAAGGTTAGGAAATGCAAACCAAAATATTGGAGGTGCTTATTTTAATTCCAGGTTTAGGCAAGAATCTAGGGAATTAGAGAAGAAAACTAAGACGGTTTTGTTATTGTTCAGATGATCTTTGGTCTCTGAGGGCAAGTTTTGGGATTCCTATCTTATCCATGCACTTCAGTATTAAAGAATTTGTTTAAATAGACTTTTGACACATGAAAGTGCATATTCACGCGTTTCAGTGACAGTTTATGTGGAGTAAGAGACAATAAATCATTAAATAATCCAGCCATAGCACATTTCAAAGGATAATTTGGAAACTTGCTTGTTAGCTTTGCCTAAATGGATTTTCATAAGCTTGGTTTTCATCTGTTTATATTTAAAAGTAGTACAAAATCAGATTGCGGTTGTAGCTATGTTATTTGTGATATACATCTTCATTGGATGCTTATTTATTTCAGTATTTCTTTTAATAGCAGTTTACAAAATACTGACATTTATGAGCATTTTTCTCTCTGCCGTTTTCAGTGGTTGTGGTAGTTCTGACATGAAAGGCCAAAGTGCTAAACCACTTCTTAAATTGTTTAAATCTTAAGCAGCGGTGTAAGTTAAGCACTGGCCACTGACAATGATAATGGTAGCTGAACCATAGCGAGTGGGAGCTTTTTAGGATAAGAGGCAAAACGTACATTTATTGATTTCACTTTTTGTGCTAATTAGCATATTTATGGGAAGAAAAGATTTCAGGATAGTTAAGTGAATTCTTCAGTAAGAATCAGTTCATTAAGATAATGTTTCCAATAGATATTTTAGTCAAATAAATGCAAGAGAGTCACAAAATTAAAACTGATGGTCCTTATCTAAAAATCACAGAAACCTAGTATTCTCGTATGGTTTCCCCTCTAAATTTTCTGCAAAACAATACATCTAAGTAAAACACTTGTAATGAAGTAACGCCGAGTTTCCCCGCAGAAAACGACAGGATGCTAATCGTTTCTACGGTCATACGCGAGTTTCTAGCCAACTGCCAGATTTGTTAGCCTTCCAGCAGCATCCCTGCTATGTCGCAAAGAAGCAGGGCTGAGGGAGACCCGTAGGAAGCTGATGTAACCCAGAGAAACCACATAGCCCTCAGTGTGTACATTCGGAAGCCTCACTGGATCAGATCTCTTTCTCTGATAAAAAGAGCGGGTCATCAAAGAGTGTGCTTGCTTTAGCTTCCCCCGAAGCAGAGCTTTGTGAGAGTTAAGAAAATACTTTCATTTATTTATTGGGCTAATGCTTCCTTGAAGTTCATATGCAGCAGATCGATTAGATAGGGAATTTTATAACAACATTCGAGAGCGCTGTTTTCTTCTTTTTTTCAGCATAACTCCCCTTCCAGTGATGACAGTTCAGACTACAGCCACGACTCTGATATCGAGCGTACAGAAAGACCACATAAAAAGAGTAGCAGCTCTTCATACAGAGATTATGATTCTTCGTTCAGTCAGGTAGTATTTTTTTTAAAACTGATTTCTCATGTCTGTCTTTAGGTGTAATTTTAAAAACGCACATGTGAATGATGTGGTTCTTGAAGGCTGACTTGATCACTGTGCCCATTCTCACAGATTGCAGGAGACGCATCTAGTTCTCATCTCCTTGGGTAGATTTCCAAATGTAAAGCATTATCTGTGGCATGAATGTAGGTGGTGTAAACAAGCCTCATGCTATTTTTTCCTCCATCAGGCAACAATTAAGATATCTTTATTACTGCCTACCATTGCATTGAGATGGTACTAAGAGGAAACAGCTCTTGAAAAGCCACTTTGAAATATCTAGAGGTGATTCTGCTTTCTGACAGTTCACTTTGTCCTGGCTTTGCTCAGTCTGTGCAGCTCGATAGCCCTCCTGAGACCACTGGGGGAAATAGAACGCTGTTCTCTAAAGCTGCGATAGGGCAGCTGGAGGCTTGGTGAAACTCTGGTACTTGAGAGGAGAGGAGACTGTCCTTTTAGCCTGAAACTGTTCTAGAAACCTCTGAGCCAGCCAAATTTATTAACCGAAGATCCCATCTGCAGAAATGGGAGAAGGGACAGCGCTGGCTTAGGAGTGGCACTTAGCAGTATTTCATCCTGACTGACAGAGACAGGACAGGTTGTTTCGTCTGTGTCCAAGATCGTCAGGATATGGAGATCATGAATGGAAAAAAATTTATTTTAATCATAGTACATCTAAGTAGCCCTTAGAACACTTAGAACTGCATACGTTACAATGCTTTGTGAACCCCACTGGAAAGTTGCCTGGAGTATAGATACTGATGCTGCTCTTTTTTGTCCTTTTTCCTATTTTCATGTATTCAGAATCAAAAGTACTAATTTCTACTAAATAACTGATTTTCACTGTTTATTATTAATGCTTGTTTGTGTAAACCTAGTAGACAGCATGACGATAAGACAGGGTGAAAACAATAGGTTTTGTAGAGCAGTTTGGAGGGGTGTTTTTTGAAATATTGAGTTGCTTCTGAACAATGCACTCCCTTTCATACAGCATGGACACGTATCAGGAAATTACATGAGTTCACAGAAAATGCAACATAAAAAAAATGTAAAAAGTAAGGAGTATGACGACTATAGTCATTACAGTGATGAAAACTTTGGTAATTATAACGAGGAAGAAAAGGATGAAGATTTTGCTGATCAGCTTAAACAATACAGGCAAGCTAAAGAGACCTCCAGTACTGATTTAGGACCTCCATTCCCAAAAGAACCAGTGAAAAAACAGGGGATGAAAGGGATCCAGAAAGGTAAGATAATTTGAATCGTTAACTGTAGTAATGGTTGGTGGCAGCAGTTGTATCACGCATCATTTCAGGATGTTTGTCTTGAGAGCTGAATGAAGAAAGCTGCCGGTGGCGGCTTTCCTGTGAGCTTGCACCCTCCTGCCAGTGAGTGGTAATGCCGTTCATCGTGAAGGAACGTCGTATGGTCGCACTGATGCATACATTGAAGAAAAAGAAGTGTTGGGTAATGCGTACGTAGTAAACGCAGAAGTAAAACCCTATTAAAAAGCCAAGACCTTTGTTGTGTAACTGCTCGAGTAAGAAATCATAGGGCTGTAAAGTGACTTTCTGGTGGTAGTTTAGGAAAGTCTGAAATGGGACTTGACTGGGAGAGGAATGTAAATATGTCAATGCCAAAATCTAATTTAGCTCCCCTCCACCCCCCAAAAAAATTAAGTACCTAGAAGTTTTGATAGGTTCCTGAATGCTTTTATTAGTATGGCCCACAAGTACGCTAGTATCCTTCTGTTTTTCTTTTCACAACTTTTCTTGCATTCAAAGCTGGCCCAATAAAAATGCTGGTGAAAAAGTATTCCTCTTAAGCGACGTATTCCTGAGAGAGTCCTGCTGCCTGCATTTTCTGCCTTACTTATATAAGGCTAGTTATGCAAGCATTCTCGTTTGCACCTTTGGTTTGGTGTCTCGTCGTTTCCTTTCCACTGTGATGAATTCATTGAGCCAGCTTACACCTCTGGCCTCCGTATTGCGAAGGCACGTCTGACTCCCCGGTTGTCTTGTAGTGCTGCGCGTTGCCGTGGGGTGTGGAAGGTTAGGCGGCGGAGACGGTGTATGCCGCGGAGAGAGACGGCCTCATCTGCCATCTAGAAATGCTTCACTTGTTCTCATCCCTTTTTCTGTGAGGTTGAGTTCTCATTTCAGAAACTGTCCATTCAGTTTGCAAGATTTTCTCCCTTTAATCGTGGCTAAAAGTTTGTCTCCCAGGCAAAATGTATGACAATATGAATACCTTAGTAGGTCTCGGGAAGATATTGTGTGTTATGCAAAGGTAGTAAGCTGTCTTTCATTTACTACAGCGAAGATTTATTGCATTCTGTTTCGGTTCACAATGAAATAAATTGGGAAAAGATTGGCAGAATCTTTTTAGCTGAGACAAAAAGGGCTTTTCGTGTGCTGCTTGGCAATACCGCTTCAAAATCTCTCTCTGCAAGTCAGCTGAGATGAAGTCAAGGCGCTTTCACTGGAATCAGCCTTGCTGTGGCGGAGCAGCTGCCACCTGAAGCGGGTGTGATGTCCGCAGAACTTTGTAACTGCTTTTCTTTGGTTTTAAATTGATGAGAAAGCAGATACTCTTGTCTGGGTGGTTTTAGCTGAGGCCATGGCTCCTGGCTTGCTGCTGGCTGGATAATTACTGTCTTGAGGCTTCCGAACATTAAACATTTTTGTATTCCAAGCTGTTCTGTCGTATTTCTTAGGTTATGATCTCAGGTTTCTTGCATGTGGTGACAATGACACACACGCACACAGGTGGACGCCAGTTGTACTGGTTAGTTCTGTGTTCAGAAAGCGACCAAACAGCGCAAAATATTTCAAGTATTTGGGCTGGTTAGAAATAACATGTCTGCCCTCCTAATTGTGAGAAGCTGCATCGAACAAGATTAATTTTATATTCAGTTTGTCAGTCTGCTATTGATTTGAAGAGCTTTTCAAAGAGCAGGCAGTGGCACAGAATTACAATTGGCTGGTGTAGTTGTACTTGCCAACTCGTGATTCAAGGTAGTATTTAGGAATTCAGACTGCAAAAGGTAGATATTTAGTTTGTTAGATTTGTCTGCATTCGATGTCACTAGATAACCATTTTTCTTTACTTTCTGAGGTCGTTTAAAGGGGTCATTGCTGTTTTTCAGGTATTTCTCAAAGAGGTAATAATTACAATGTTGGTCGAGGGCGTGGAATGCAAAAGAAATTGAAGCGTAAAGATCGTGGAAGGGGAAGAGGGGGCAATAAAGGATCTGATGGCTTTCATGAGGTACGTGGGATTAAAGCTGAATTCCTAATGTAGTTGTTTTAAATGACTGGATGCTTTGCTTTAACAGAAGAGTATTTCAAAATACATATCTCTAAACTTTTTTCTCTTATCTAGAAAATTACTAGAATTTTCCAACACTTGACGTACAAAGTATAATTGATAACTTAAGCTAATACATAATTTCCTTGTTTTTTTTGGAAATACGGAAAACTAGTAGAAAGTGGTTTATGAGCTTTGGTTTTGAATGGTGTGTGAACTTCAACATTCCCTGTATCTGAAATAAGATGTTTTGCTGCTGCTTCACCTCACTAGTTTGCTACTAGTTCACCTCAGATTTTTCAGCAAAGAAAACGGGCAGCTTTTTCCAGTTTCCGTTTGTATTGTGAAGAATTCTTCGTGTCTTTCCGTAGCTGCGACTGTGGAAATGGCAGTATATGTGACCTTGGTTTTCGTTTAGTAATTCTTTGCACAGGGATTAGAGAAAACCTAGTGTTCAGTATTGCCACAGTATTTGTCAGTTACTCACTCCGGTCTTCATTTAAACGAAAAACAGCACAAAATCGATGATTAATGGATCAAATCCATCCGTGGCTGAAAAACGTTATTTAAGCCTGTATACTGCAACTAAAAGGTCTGTGGTTCTCCTCCCTCCTGCACTCAAGAACGGACACGGCTGGCTTCTCGCTAATGCGGTGATGTGTAATTCAGCCACGTTAATTTTTCCCCGTGTTCTCCAGCTGGCCTAACTCCCTGGGGCTCCTGGGTGGTCCCGATCAGATGTTCCTTTCCCTGCCCTGCATGTGGTAGGGAAAAGGGCAGCAGTCTGATCTGTTAGGACGATGCCTCGTTGATAGGACTCCTCCTTCCTCTCGCTGTAGAGCGTGTCCTCTCCTCCAGCGCCGTCTCCCAAGCCGCGGGGAAGGGTGGAGGCGAGGAGGCGGCTGCAGGCAGGTCCCAGCAGGGCTGGGAGGCAGAAAACAAAAAGCTGGGCTCCTGGCTACAGCAAAATAATGAATTCTGCGACGCAGATGCTGAGCTGCGCGGTGTGGTGGGGTAACCGCTGAGGCTCCCGAGCTGTGCGGAGACGTCCCTGGGATTCTCGGGGACACGGTGGGAGTGTTTCAGCCTTCCTCGGGCTGTTGTTTCAAGCGCTTTGCGGTGTGGGACGGTTGCTGGTTTGCAGTGCTCCCAGAGAGACTTGGAGCATCGTGTTTAGGTGATATTTGCATTAACCTTGAAGAGGATCAGGTATGAGATTCAAAGCTGCTTTGTCTGAAGCAGCTGAGATTTCTCTGGATTGAATGTGTTCCGAGCAGAAGATGGATCTTGACTGATCCAGGAGTGGCATTTCGGAGATTGCTGCTTCTCAATGTCAACAAAATCCGTAAATCATCCTTAGTGTTAATGTTTTGTGACATTGCTTAATCTGCCGAGCAAAACGAGACCGGACGCTCGACGTGCTGATGCTCGTGTGTGCTCATGATGCGGTGTGGTGACTATGGAGAACCGCGTCCGTTCTGTTCCCGAAGTTCCCACTCAGCAGTCAGATCCCTGTTCGTTTTCTGTGAACATTGGAAATCAGAAAAGCCTGTTGCCCTCGATCACCAGATCCGTAGGCAACCGCCTAGCACTGCAAAGGCGACGTTTGTTTCTGCCCTCTGTTGCAGCATCGTAGACAGCAGCTCATTAGAGGCCATCTACTCCCCTGACCTCGCAGGCTCTGCCAGGCCCCCTCAACACTTGTCCCAGACTCCCACGAGTTTACTGCAGTTTCTTTAGTTTATCTCAAGTGCGGACGCCACGTGGGAATCAAATCATGAGGGAACCATTATTTGCCTCACCAGGTACATAATAATTCTTACGTGTTAGGTCATGATTGAATTGTGCTTCCTCTCTGCTTTGCCTCATGGCATAAGCAAACAGGTTAGTTTTCTTCTAATGGGAGAAAAAAAAGAAGATAGGTAATCTGGAGATCCCAATCGCGTGAGAAGCACGTGGAGGGGAAGGATTGGCAGAGTATAGCCTTGTGGCCGAGACGGCGGTCTGGAAGCCTGGATGGTGACTCAGCTCCTGGCTGTCTGCAGAGGTGCCCTTCGTCGGGGCGGCTGGCGCTGCCGTAGTGGTGCCCAGGAGCCAGCCCTGCTTCCCGGCCTGGTCAGACAAGTGTGAGAGAGCCTGCCCATTCAGCGGGGTAGTTTGTGTCGGTGACGTTGGAAGAAGTTTCTGATTTGGTTGCATTTATAAAAAAGACTCTGCATTAAAGCAGCTAAGAAAGAGTACGTGTATTTACCTTTACTTTGAGCTGTGGGTATCATAATTTTAAGAACTTAAATCATGGTGTAGTTAATCACGTTTTGAGGTAACTAGTGCACCACGTATGCTCTAATATTTTTGCAACTGCGCTTAATAAGTAAGCACCAGTAGGATGTTCATTTTTCTTCCAGGATGGCAAACCAGTGAAGAAGTGGGTGAATATGAGTCAGGAGTTCATAAATCAGCATACAGTGGAACACAAAGGCAAACAAATTTGTAAATATTTCCTTGAAGGGAGATGTATTAAGGTAATTATGCACTGTGTCTGTCGGTCGTCTTCTGTGGTGTGAGGAAGGGGAGAAGATGCTCTGTTGTATGTTGAAACCCAGTGTTTTGATTTCTAATGTTTTGCATATTTATAGATAAATGCCAACAGAAGTACTTGTGGAAAAATATCCCCTTCTGTTACACATTTTGAATTATAACAAATTTGATTAAAAATGATTGTGTTTGCTTATTAGTATGTGCAGTAAAACCATCTGTGATAGTATCGTAAACTTATGCTGACAGTGTATGGTATGTAAATATACAAATCTCACAAGTATGGGATCTGTAAATAGGCAATGATTTCTGAATGTATTAGATTATTTCTCTTTTATGTGCTACTGCTAATTTTGAAACATTGAAGGAATTGCTTAATTATGCTGAATTATTTCTCTCTCTAAAGTAAAAAGTGGGGTTGTAGTAATAGTTCTCCTACCAAAGAATCATCTTCCTTCAGCCAGCAAGTGGAAGGCAGCAGAAAGAAGAGAATGCTATTCAGAGCAGTCAGCTGTCAAGCAAAAGCCCTAGCAAGACAGTCTCTTATTGCATAAAAAAAGTTGTTATTGCTTCATTTTGAAGCTTATGCTGCTGTGGAGTTGAATCCTCTGATGTGAGACTAGTTCAGTCAGTTATAAAACACACTTAAGAAAAACTGCATGCTTCTCGAATAAGTGAGTGCGTCATTTATATTTGGTTCCTCTGTGTATTTAGAGATAGAACATTTTCTGTTTCTTTTTCAAATGGTCAAAGTAAAGGTGAAAATTAGTATGCCTTTTTCCCAAACCAGGGGGAAATTGAAAACAATGGATTTGTTACTGCCTTTATATATTTTAGTATGCCGTGCTCAGTAAGATGAGTATTTGCTGCCACCTCCAGTTTTAAAACAAGTGGCTGAAAGAGCACTTAGTATATTTTTCCTGAAAATAAATACAAAAAATATGCACAAAAACCTCTCCAGCAAAGTAATCTTAATGTATAGCATGGTATGGTTGATATAAACTTGATATTAGTTGCACACTCTTTTTCATACATGGAAGAGTCTTAATACTTTGCTTGTTGGACTTTTCTTAAGTTCTCCCACGCACCCTTAAAACAGAGTCAGGTTTTCTGATCAAGTGCATAATTGTTAATATGGAAAAGAATTTCAGTAAAGCATTTGTTTAAATGCCTTTTTAATGCAAATTTTGCTAAGTGGAGACAGAGAAGAGAACTGGTACTGTTAAGGTCACCTTGTTTTCTGTGACCACTGCATATATTCCCGATTGAATCCCGATTCAGGAATTGTTTCTCTATGTCCAGGCCCCCTATTCACAGTTTTTAGGGACATGCTTATAATGCAATTCTCTGTTAGTAAAGATAAAAAGTTTAAATTCAGCTAAGGAGGATGTTTTTCTTTAAATATGAAATGGAATTACTCAGCATTTCAGATTGATAATGTTTTTTTCTTGTTTTTTTATTTATAGGGAGAGCAGTGTAAATTTGATCATGACGCAGAGATCGAAAAGAAAAAGGAAATCTGCAAGTTTTACATACAGGGTTACTGCACCAAAGGAGAGAACTGCATTTATTTGCACAATATCCTTAAAAAAAAAAAATACTTTAATTAAACGGAAGGTTTATATTTACTCTTAATAGATGCAAGTGATTTTTAAGGGTAGCTATTTCTTTTCTTAAGAGACTATACCAAACACTATGTAGATTCACTACGAGAAGATTATTTTTCTGCTCAAATGCTTAAGAGGAGAAAATAAGTATAAAATTACTGGTTTGTTTTTGGTTTTAAGGATCTTTACTGTTTTAAAAGATAAAACCCCTTGAAGTTAGATGCATTTGTCCACATACTTCTAAAAACCCTGATCTGTTCTTGTTTGTTTGTTGTAAAGGACTTGTGTTTTATTCTGGAATTGAGACCTTCATCTTTTTAATCACAATTTTAGAATCAAGTCAAAAATAATGTTAAGGCCACAGTAATGTGATTATTAGTAGAATGTCAAATGGAGCTCGGAGGTGAGTTGGTTATTGGCTTTCAAAATTCTTAACATACTGCTTTGGAAAGATTAAGTACTGGTGAAGAATTGAAGGGTAGTTGGCAGCTGAATTTCATAAGCTTGCCAAACAGTGCAAACTAGAAATCGGCCTTTGTTAGGAATCCTTAATACATTGCTTACATGAATTCCCTTGCAAGTTCTACCATACAGGAGCAAAATGCTATCAAGGAGATAAGTGCAAATTTTCTCATGCTCCCCTGACTGCAGAAACAAAAGAGCTGTTGGATAAGGTGAGCAATACTTAGTCTGTAAGCACAAGGTTTGTTGCTTGAAAGAATAGGGGGGAGGTTGCTGGAAATTTCTGTGGGATTCTCAGGGAGTTTGATGTTGAACAGTAATGATGTTAAGCTCCACTGTTGCTCTTTAGCACAGTAAGTGTGTGACCAGGTTGGATACCTGGAATTTCCCTTGCTGTTGGTTATTCAGTTACTTTTTAGCCAGATCAGACTCGTTTATTTTCACAACTGAAGTTTCTGCCCATGAACTTTCTTTCGCGTCGCTTTCTGTGGAAATCTTCACGTACTTTGTAGCAAGAAGCACGGCTTTTATGACATCTACTTTAGCTGCCTCGAAGTTAGGTATCATCTGACTTACTTCTGCACTCGGGGTGGAGAAAGGAATGAGGTGCCTCCTCTAAATGATTCATGAAATCTTGACCTTTGTGTTAAGTAGGATATTCGTGCCTCTCTCCAGTTATTATACAACAAGCCTTAACAGAAAAGCGGCCTGAATTTAACACTAGAAACATTCTGAATCTTAGAATAAGTCCTTCAGATTCTGTCACAAAATTACTGTTTGAAGGAAATGGACTTGTGTGAAGTTGTCCTTTCCTGACTACAGAAATAGTTTTCTTCCTGGCTGTGGATCGATGTCCTGTGGAACGAGTAATAATAGATCTATAATTCGTCAGAGTTTGATGTCAATATATAGTAGTATCGTAGCACGTAATTATATTTAAATAGAAAGTGCAAGACGAAATTGAATTGCATGTACTGCAAAGTTATTGAAGTGTTTGCTACGCTGCTTTGTTCTAGGTTTTGAATACTGAGGAGGAACCGCAAAATGAAGATGAGAAAGAACTGGAGGAACTCAGAAAGCGTGGCATAGTTCCTCTCCCTAAGCCACCACCAGGTGTTGGGCTTCTGCCAACCCCGCCAGAGCAATATCCATTTTCTGAGTCTGATATAGAAAATTATCAAGATCCTTCAGGAGACTATAAGAAAATCCCATCTCTCTTTGAAATAGTTGTGAAGCCTACTGTGGATTTAGCACACAAAATTGGAAAGAAGTAGGTTTTAGAATTTTGTGTAGAACTCTCCTTAAAGCGTGGCTGCATAAATATTTAAACAATGCTGTTTTTTTCTGTCAGACATACATACTTCTGAATGTATTGCTAAGTTAATGATCTCTCAAATATCGGCTATCATAATTATTTACTTAACGCTTTCCATAGAAGAGAATTTACTGAGCCTTGACCTTCCAGAAGGTCACTCCGTTGGCTATTGTTTTGGCTCTGTGCCTGCCTTGTCTGTCTGCACTTGCAGGCTGAGCAAAGTTCATTCTCTTCAAAACTCTTTTCATAGTTAGCTTGTTCTTGACCGAAGCCAATCGCCGCTCCTGATGGAGACGGTTGGCCTTGGGATGTTGAAAACTCTTAGGTGCAGCAGATGTCCAGTTCTGCGTGTGCTAATATTGAAAAAATGTTCTGCTTCCAGGCAAGCGCTGTCATGTGTAATGTATATAGTTACTCTCTTTGGAAATTATTTTGCTTCTTTCAGATTTTTATCCAACTTAAGATCAAATAAGTATGGACAGGCATCTGTAAGAGTGAGGAGGAGGAGGAGGAGATAGCCAACAGGCTGTTGATCTTTGTAGGTGCAAAATCTGATTCACTAATTTTCTTTTGCCTACAGGCCACCAACCTTCTATAACAGCGCATCACCACCGAGGCCGCCGTTTCAGGGAAATGACCCACATTCTCAGCATATGTATAATCCAGGTTCAAGTCCCGGGCCGGGACCCGGCATGTCACAAGGACATAACGGGCCGCCGATGCACCCAGGTTCTCCTGGACACCATCCGTGCGCGGGGCCTCAAGGCCCGGGGATGCCACAGAGCCCTCCTATGCAGGGTGTTCCACCAGGCTTTCTCGGACCACAGAACCAGACTGGTATGCCTATGCAAGGACAGCAAGGTGGTCCACCTCTCACGCCGCCGGGCCTCGGTGGATCTTACAACGCCCCAGGCGTTCAAGGACATATGGTGAATATGCCGAGAGAGAACCATTGTCCTCCGGGGCCACAATACCAGCAGATGCCTGGTGAACGGCAGCCGAATATGAATTACGAGCCTATTCAGAACCCAGCTGATTTCTATGACAATTACTATTCTCATCAAGCCGTACATAACTTCCAGCCAGCTAATAACTCTGGTGGTAAGGACATTTAAAAATGGTTGTTCCTTGATATGGCGCTTTGCGGTTGTGCAGTATTAAAACATCACGGCTCCAAAGCTGAGCAGCTGAAAGAATTTTGGATAGAAAGCCAAACCTCCTGGATCGTCTTCAGCGTATAGGCTCTTTCAGCTGATGCTTTACAGTCGTGCCATATAAGTCACATTAGTTTTGCTTGATTGTGTTTTATGTTTCATTTCCCCTGCTGTAAAAGCTTGTGTAGGTTAGCTGCTAACTGTTTTTTTTTTTTTCGTACTGCAGATGGAACATGGCATGGAGAATTTACAGATCACCAGGCTCACCTCATGGCTCAAGAGTCGCATCAAGGTGGAAGCGAGTCGGACTGCATGAGTAGCCATATGGGCCATAAACAGGCCATTAATGTCCCGGATTTTCTTCCAGCAATGCAGAAGGCCCTTTATGTAAGGCTTAGTCAGAAGCATCAAAGAGACGGAGACTCTGTCAGCAGCCAGGGTCAGAGGGCGATGAGCAAAGACGAAGGTAAAGAGAACTTTGTTAAGAGTTCTAAACGTACTTCTTGACTGTGTGTTAGCCTGGAACAAACCTGTTGACTTGGATTTTCATCACGTTACCATCCACAAATATCGTGAATGCGCAAGTACCAACTCAAATAATATTTTCAGCTGAATATACTTGCTTTCCTTCCCAGCTTGTTCCAGGATTTTAGTATACGCTTAGTTGCTGCGTTCCAGTTCCAAGTAGAAAGATCTGTGGATAATTTTTGGATATAGTTTGTACTTTTAAAAGGTTCTGTTATTGATGACTCAATTACTTCTTAAAATCCCTGATTGAAACAGAAAGGTTATTGTTTTTAACTGCCAGTACTGCAAGTGCATCTTAGATTCTGTTTATTCAGTTGTGCCTCTTGATCTTTTCTGCATATTCTGTTTCTCTAGAGGAGTATTTTTTCCTCTCTGATGTGTGAAATGTGCAGTGTTTAATCTGAGTCTCTCTTCCGTGACCTGGCCGATGGAGAGCAGTAAGCCTGCAGGTCAGATTCAGCCACACAGAGCAGGTTCGTCCCTTGGCCTGCTCCCTGCTGCAGCCTTCTCTGAGGCTGCTAGGTTACGTGACAAGCAATGCATCTTCTGGCTGGCCAAAAGGCTGTATCAAATGATTTTGAGGATACTGCCAATATAATTCTGATCAAATGATGAGAGAAATCTGGAAATGCAGCCCTTCAGGCTACACGCAAAACCAGAGCGGTCTACTCTGAACGGAAGACTTCTCACCAGTGCTTTGGAGTGGCTGGTCCTCCTGTCTAGAGGGCTTTCAGAAAGCACTGTAACGGAAAAATGTTCCTGTTAGCTGCCTCCTACAGCGCGTCACGCCCTGTCGTTGAGTATTTGTGTGGGACAAGCAGCATTGAGGAAACGTGTGTTATTGTGCATTAGTTAGTGGTGATGGTGGTGGGTTTCGCCTGCGTTTCTCATTTTGTTGAGCCAGCGTAGACCACTAGTCTCCTTCAGCGAGTAGGCAAGTTTAGGATGTGGACCTGAGCACACAGCTGTGTTGATAGGGCTTTCCAGTAAATTGCAGAAGATAGTTGAGTATTTGTCCTTTAAAATTAAATATTCTTATTTCTTCCCTTCCTGAATCTAGACTTCTCCCCAAAACCTTGTGCTTTGGATTGTAATAAGGCAGCAGATTCCACATTTGTAATTCACCTGTTTTTAAGACTACTGTAAGGTGCCGTTTTACTTTTCTTTCTACCATCCCATAATGAACGTCGTTTTCATCAAGACTCAGATTTTAAATGTGGTTTGTTTTTTTTTTTTTTTTTTTATTAGCACTGGTAGAAATAATTGTTTGAAAGCAGGTTGTTTTCCCAGATTAATACTGACAGAGACATACGTAGACAGAACGCAGCAGAGTTTGGGAGTATCTCGACTGGCTACAGCTTTTTGTTACATCAGTTCTTCATGGAAATTGATTTTTGTCATTTTAGGTTACAGTTGTTATAATACAGGGAGTGATGATTTAATATCAGGTCTTTTCAGTTTGATTTTACTGAGAGGCTGCCCTTTATATGAGTAAATGTGTTGTATTCCCTGGTGATCGTTTGCTTGAATAATTTTTTTTTTTTTTTAAGATGACAATGTCAACTGGTATTCCAGTAGTGAAGAGGAAGAGGGGAGCAGCGTTAAATCAATACTAAAAACCTTAAAGAAACAAAGCGAGAATTTTAGGAATCGGCAACAACATTCCACAGAGCAGCACATGCTTGGTATTCCGACTGATCCAAGGCTGGCAAAAGAAAAAGGCGCAGGGCCTCAGGCTGCTGACCCGAGACTTCGGGCCTCCCCGAGGTCCAACCCCAGAAAGCCTTCGGAATCGGCGTCCTTGGACCCACGGCTCGTACGGGATCCCAGGATGCACAAGGTCAGCGAGGGCGGTCACGCCAGCTCGTCCCTCGGGGGAGCAAAGCTAGACTTACACCACGCGCACGCTGGGGTTAAGGTCAAGCAAAAAGGGATGGATGATGATGAAGAGGACTCGGAAAGAGAGCTGAGGGAACGAGCTTTTCTGATTCCGTTGGAACCTTTGCCTGGCGTAACGTTAAGGGATCCCCGATCTCAGCTGAGGCAGTTCAGCCACATTAAAATGGATGTTACCCTGATGAAACCAAACTTTGCTAAGCATATTGTATGGGCACCCGAGGACTTGCTCCCGATACCTTTGCCTAAGCCTGACCCCGTCTCTTCAATCAATTTACCTCTTCCTCCACTCATTGCTGACCAGAGACTTAATAAACTGCGGAATTTGAAAAACGATCCCCATCCAAATGCAATGCCAGCTGACCCGCGACTAGCTGCAAAGGCAAAAAACAGCTTAACGGGCAGGAGCGGCTATTTGGATCCCTCTGCAGATTCGCATGCCAGTAGCTCGAGTAAATTGGGAGATCCTCGCTTACAAAAAAACGTCGATCCAAGACTCCACAGACTGTCGAGTGCAGATACGCATCACGGAGTCACAAAGGATTCACACCCTCCGAAGTTTGACCCCCGCCTCGCCAGATCCGCTGCTGGCTCATCGCAGCCCTCGGAAGCCGCGACTGCTAAACCCGACCCCGATGCTCTGCCTCCGTACGCGCCCAAATTGTCATCGAGTGGTGTTAGGCTGGGAACTCCAGGCTCGATACTGAGCGGTATTAGTCTGTACGATCCGAGAGATCACAGCTCCTCGTTGGACACGGCTCCAGCTAGTTCGGGGGAGAACGGAGAGAACCAGAAAAAAAGTATTTTGAAAAATTCTGGTAAAAATGAGCCCAGTCTCTCGGAAGATGCATCGCTGCAGAAGGCTGCCTCGAACGTGGAAAAAAATACTGAAGGCTCAGCAGAAGCTACTTCAGACAAAGCAAATAGCACCAGTAAATCTCAGGCTAAGCACTCCAGCGCTGCACCTGCGGTGCATAATCTTCCTATCCAAGCTTTATCAGGATTAATCAGACCGCAGTACAGCGACCCGAGGCAGGTTAGACAGCCTGGACAGGTAACTCAGACACAGGAGAGTGATCCGAATGGGGAATCAGATGATAAGTCGTTAAAAGATGTTTTCAAGACTTTCGATCCTACCGCTTCACCGTTTTGTTAGCAATTGATTTTAAGTCTTTTTACTGTTGTGAATATTGCAGTTCTCTGCTGTTTTGTAACTGGTTTACCTCTTTGCTTTATTTATTTTTAAATTATAATTATCAACACTTTTCAGCTGCTAATCTCAGAACCACATGCAGTTATACAGTATGCTCTAGTGTTTGCAAAGCTGTGGTATTTTCTATATAATACTTTTCCAATTTCAGGGAGACTAATAATTGACATGTAGAAAACCCCCCATGTATCGTGTTAGAGCTGATAAAAGCACTTTCATTGTAAATAAGTCATTAAGAAAGTCTGAAGACCTGTATATGTGTGAGCTGTCTCTTTCATAAACAACATTTAGATATGATTGCCACATTTGTATGATTGTATAGATACAAGCAATATTATGTACATTACTGTGAGAGACACTGTTTGACAAGGATTGTCTGACGCATCAAGCCAAACGACTAACTGATTTCAAACCTACGAAAATGATTTAAAAGGAACACGTCGATCCTCCTTTTCAGATCGGTTGATGTAAGACATTGACAGTTTTTATTCATGCAGTCAATATTCTTAGTGTAAAAGAGACCTATATCGCATATTGAGGATTAAAAATGTCATATCTTTTAAAAGTATTTTATTCTATGCTGTATATAGAAGAAATTGTGAAGTACATAACTAGAAGAAAGTTACTGTTAAAAGTGGAGAATACCTAAGTTGTCTAATACAAAAAAGGTTTTTATTTAATTTTTTCACGCATACACAATTCTGATTAGTGCTATAAGTTACATTGTGGTGTTCATGTATTTCAATGTATTTTTGTATTCAGCTGCTTAATTTGTATTGCTTTTTTTGTATTGATGTAACTGCAGTACTTGTATTCATGGTGTCTTTATGACATTTTTAACAAAAAAATTAAAAAGGGTACAGTTAAAGTCTGGTAATGACTGTGATGTTGACACGTTGGCAGCTAGTTCAGCGTTGGGGAGGGAGCAGCGGGGGTGTCTGCAGGACGAAGGGGACTAAACCTGGTTTTTAGTACAGCCGCTTTACAGTCAGATGGTAGCGGGTTTTTAAACTAACCTTGTGCTGAATCCAGACGGAGTTAGCTCGCTGCGTGGTTCCACGATCCGACTGCCGAGTCGTCGCTGTTCTCCCGCCACGGTTACCAGCATCGCTGTGAGAAATGTCATGCATGTTCTTTAATTTCTGAAGGTGTTGCATGCCGAGAGCACAACTGTCCTCAAAGCCTCTCTTGTTTTGCCTTTTGGGTTGCTTTTTATATCGAGGAAATGTAGTCATACCTAGCTAGCTACATTTACAATAAAAATTTGCCGTCTGCTCAATTGCCATCTGGTTCCCGCCCACTTGGAATGTTTCTTTGCTTTAAGTCTCTGCCTCGGTGGACCTTTTCCTCTTGGTTTTTGTTTGTTGGCCCAAGTAATGGCTCGCGACTGGGACAGTGTAGCGTTGGTCACAAATTCTGTGGGTTTGGTTTCTCGTGCCCGTCAGTCGAACGGGCAGGAATACAAGCGTCTCGCGGTGATGAGCGGAGCTTGGATGAACGGAGGGAAGCTGCCGATTTCGACGCGTGCGCAACACGGCAGAGGAGACATCGCTGAAGGCAATAACTGTTTCAATTTGCCTTCCTGATTTCCCAGAGTAGAAGTAGTATTAATTTTATGATACTTGGAATTGAAAATAATTTCAAAATAATTGAAAACTAGGTAACAGACATGAAACTTTGTTGTTATTTTGGAGTAATCTATTAGTCCTACATAATTACTGCTTATTGCTACTTCATCTGCTGACGAGTTTGGCTGTTCAAGAATTTCATGAAAAAACAAAGCCAGCAGAACTGGACAGCAGGGAGAAATAGAAATAGTTTGGAAATAGCACATGGGTTGATGGGGGAACAAAGAGAAAAAGTTACGGTATTGAAGCCAAATGCATGGTTTCGCATTTAGGCGTGGAAAGCACTGGTAGGATGTGCAGCTCTAAGCTGAAGTTACGACTTGCGGGGTGGCGATGACGGCATCACTGAACTGGATTCTCTGTGGTTTTTTGAAAGTACTGGAAAAATAAGAGTCAAAGGCAAAGCTTTGGTACCAAGAGCAAAATGACGTGCCTTACAATCGAGAGAACTGAAGGATCTCGGGTGGTTTGCCATCGGGCCGGTTACGGACCCGTTTTGGAGTCGCAGATCAAAACGCGGTGTGTTCTGGTAGGGGAGGCAGAGTGCTGGCTTCCCACCTTGGAGATCCACTGCCGTCTCAGGATCTTTAATACAATACGAGTCTGTCTTTTGGAAAAGAAGGGGTACAAAGTAAGGAGGAAATGCAATTTGGAAGGGGCCAGCTAGTCCTTGCAGCCTGTTGTCTCCGTGTGTAACTCTCCTTCCTTCCTTCTTCCCAGATCCAGCCAGCAGGTCCCCGGGGGCCTCCCCAGCTGCGGCGCGAGGGTCTGGGGGCTGCCGCTCAGCTCCTCCGTCCGCCTCCGCTTGCCGCTTTATTCCTTGCGGGTTTCTTCCCCGAGTCTACGCTTGCTCCGGCGTGCCTGCTGCTACCACGCTCTTTCGAAACGTGGAGGAGATTCATTGCTACAGCGCCAGTACTAAACCATCCGGTACGGGGAAGGCGCTGGGGGTGCTGGAGGGGGCGAGTGGGGACAGTCCTGCCGCGCCGAGGCGGGCTGGAAGGGGCTGCAGCCACCGAGCGAGTCGAGCCTGATCTGTGCGGATTGATTGTGTCTTTCGCAGGGGAGGCTCGTTTCCGTCTCTTCCGAGCAGCAGCGTTGCCTTCCGACGCTTGGAACACGTGGCCCTGAGTCTGCGAAGCACGGAGCAGCTGGTATCGTTGGTCTCGGATGCTCTGGAAGCCTGTAGCTGTGAGGTGAGTGATCGTCAGCATTGAATGTTTTACTCTGGGTAAAAGAAAGTCCTGGGGCTGAGAGGGATTTTGGGAGAAAAGTCTCATTTTTCTGCAGGATCTGCTGAGTTGGGCAGCAGGTGAGACAAAACGCTCCCCGCTGCTGCCAGCCCTGGAGATGTGATAGAGTAAAACGTTTGTCTCTGATCTTGTCTGCCCTCTGCGCTTCAGAAAGACTGAGCATTGCTAGGTCACCCCCTGGGGTTTGCCGCCCCACGATAAAAACACTCGTAGGCAGCCTGCTTTCATATTTTTCTACCACGACTCTAACATGAATCCTTCATATTGCAAAGTAAATCAATTTATTCTTGCAAAGTAGAGAATACTGAATTACCCTCCTGTTTTGCATTTCAAAAGTCAGCGATCCTGTCCCTTCGTCTTCCTTCTCATTCAGTTCTTCTTTCCTCCAGCTTTTGTAGCGCACGTTACCCTCTGAACTGTATTTTGCATGTGAGCTCCCCCCCAGTGCACTGGCTCTCCTGCAGGATTATGTATCTCTGGCTGCCCTTCCTGTGCAATATCTAGGATCGCTACCCCTAGCAGAAGAGGTGGTGGTTGCTAAAAAGGCGATGGTTGCAAAAAAGTTTGATATCAGGGCCTGAGAAAACCCTCCCAGCTCTGAGGCTTGCTTGTGCAGCAGATGAGCAATTCCATCGTTCACAGAACGCCCCGATCCTTCCCTCCAGCCGGATTTGCTGGTGCTGCTACAAGGCGTTCCTCCGTCCTTCTGTTCGCATCTTGGGCGCTGAAGAGCACAGAACTGGCAGTTACTGAAAGCAGTATAATGAAGGTACCTCATGAAAGGCTAGCTGCCCTATATCAGTGTTTGCCAAATTAAAAAAAAAAGCCTGGCTGACTACGTAAGAGCCAGAGCTGGCTCACAGCTGGACAGGGCACGCAGTATATGAATACAAAGAATTCCATTGCCATGTGGCCCCACTTGGTGGCCATTGATTCAAGAGTAATGGTTTCAGAGTGACTCCCGTGCTGGATAACAAAGATCGGTGAATGATATTTTACTGAACAGGAAACCTGTTTTCCCTTTGCCTGGGTCTTAAAGCTCTTCCCCAACTCCTGTGCCCTCTGTGGCTCGGTATCACATCTTATTACTCAACTTCAAACGCCATCTGGACGAGAGGCCCCTTAGGAAAGACACTAGCATGTGGCATCAGTTTATTCTTCTCTTTGTTCAGCCGCCAAAGGGAAGCAGTGTCTCTGCAGGGTGGAATTCGCCACCGGAGGAGCGGCCAGCACACAAAAGCCTTTTCAGGCCTTTGCGCTCTCAGTCCTCCTGCACGAGCAGCTCTAGCAGAAGAGATGCGAGCCGGGAGGAGAGCAGCGCTGGCCGCGTTCTTGCTGCCGAGGCCGGCTAGCGGTGCAGTTCCCCTCCAGCAGAAGTCCCTTCCTGTTTTACAGGTGGCTGTCCGTAATTATGTGTCCTTTAACAGGTTTCGGACGCCTGGGGGTGTTCTTGGTCTGAGGTGGTTGTTCTTGCACCATAGCCGTTAGGGTGGGTTCAGCCCTTCCCTGAGTCTTGCGGAGGCCTAATTCATCCCTCTCTGAGTTTAAAGACACCTTGGCTCTATGCCACAACAGGTTTTTTCTCCACTGCGTGCAGAATGCAGCTATTTCTTCTTCCTCAGAGTCAGGCGGGGGCTGTCGCAAACCCTATTAGACAAAATATTTGCATGCTTTAATATGTTGTTGAACGTGAACTCGTTTAAAATATCTTAAATGATATAAAAGTCTGAATGTATCAATGTGTGTGTGTGACCAATGTGGCATCTCTACCTGTTAATGCTGAAAAAATGCTTAAAAGTGCTTAAAAACCTGCTTAGAGAGAGACAAAAGGAATACAGTGTGGTTAGTTTATTGATAAGCAGGGAAGTTTCCAAAGGGAAAAAGCCAGGTCATAAAGGACTTCGTAGTCCAGGCAATCAAGATAAGAGAATGGCTGCTTGCTTCGGGCTGACATCAGCAAAGTAAAAAATGGACAGATGTAGTATGTTTTTAACAGTATGGGCGATTAACCACAGGATGAGCTTTGCCACACTTGTGCCTGATTCTCCACCCAATAGGATTCTAATCAAAACTGTCTCTTTCCAAAAGATGCGCTCAGCAAAAGCTGTAGGGTTACGTAGGAGGCTAAGGCACACGATGAACAACTGCATCAGTGGAGAGCCTGGCTGTATTTGCGCTTGTTTCCTGAGTGCTTTCAGCTAAAGTCTGCTCTCACAAACTATTTACTGTTGGATCAGTTGGCAGCAAGGGAAGCTCTTGGCAGCTTTGAGCAAAGCTCATCTTGAGGCAACATAAAGGCGAAGACTGACACGGACTATTTCCAAAGAAAGGCTTCCAGCGAGATGCTGCTGCTCCCCTATCCAAAAATGAAATGGGGAACGGCCCAGCTAAAGATGACTTCAGAGTTGGTAGCAGTGACAGAGCAGATTCAGTGCCTGGAAAGATGCGTCGTGGGCTTTGGAAACGAGACAGAAAGGCATAAAATAAAAACATCACAGTAAGAATGTTTACCCCCAGCTGGAGTTGCCAGAGGTCCCACGGCAGGCGGCTCCCACCTCCCGTAACCAGGCTTGGCTGCAGGAGCTGCCCACAGCGTGGATTCCACCTTGCAGAACCTGTTGGATGCCGTCGGTGTTAACTTACTTTGATACAGGCTGCCTCGGCTGCCTTCAGAACGTGCAACACCGCTTGGATTAGGTTCTGCGCGTTGCTCACGAGCAGCTCGGAAGAGGACTTGCTCTCTGCAGTCACCGCTTTGACCCTTAAAAGAGATTTGAAAGGATTTTACTGGAAGAACATCAGACAGTGTGCCACCCCTCTGTGGCCAGAACACTCTCAGTTACTCCCAAACCAGAAGATTGTCCCCTGCGCCGTCAGAGCAGGTATCCACAGAGGCAGGCAAGCCAGGGGAGGACAGGGCTGTTGACAGCAACAGGAGAGAAGAGGGAGCCCACCGAATTGTAACTGAACTCTAAGGGCTACACCCAGACCCAGCAAAGACCTCTGGAGACCACCGCGCACATCTCTTTGAGAAGGGGGCCAACCAGCCTTGGGAGAGATTGTCCTTGACCCCAGCAACTCACCTGGCCACGATGCCGAGCTGGCCGCTGATGGTGTGGGTCCGCTCTGCGGCACACAGCAGCTCTGCGCGGCATCTCTTGTCCAGGCAGTGCTCTGCAATGATCCGGCCGAATTTAACAAACGCCTGCCCGTCGGAAGCGATTTGCCTCGCGCAGGCGACAAGCTGGTCCTTGCTCTAAAACAAAATAGAAATAAACATGTTTGGGGAGAGATCCCGCAAGATGGGAGCATCCAGGAAGCCCAGATACTTTCTGAAGCCAGGAAAGGGCTGGACACCAGCTTCGCATCTCATCAGGAGGAAGTAATTTCTAGTGCTTTGGACAAAGGCAGCTGGTGCCACTCTTACAGGAGCGGGGTAATGGGGGGGGGGGGGTTCAGCAGGCGCTGGGCAGCCCTGACGCTGGCTTTGGCCGTGCTCTTGAGGAAAAAAATACTTTCTTTATGCCTATTAAAGTGCTGGGGTGGAGGGGGTGAAGCACTCCGTACCGTGATGGGGCCCTTCTTCCTCAGGAACTGAGTCATGTGAAGCATCCTTGTTGCCATGTCCTTGGTGACCTGGGACATCTTGCTGGGGCCACCCTGCCACGTGTCATCGTCTTCTCTCTCGTGCTTCGCAGGGCTGCTGGCAAGGGAGATGCTGGGAGGACCGTTCGGGTGCTGTCGAGACAACAACCGAACAGATTTGAAGCCTGGAGCATGCAGACGCACCACCGATGCCAAGAAGTCTCTGCCTGCGTGTTTCTGAAGCAGTTTTTGGTGAGTAAAGGCGACAGGAGAGCTGCCCGCCACCGCAGTGGGTCTGCTCTGCCTTCCCAGCCAGCCCCTCTCGCCCCTGCCTTCACCCGCAGCGGGACTGTCAAATCCAAATGCCCCGTGCTGTTGTCTCCCGGAGCTATCTCCAAATGGGTGCTAGCTGTTGTGTGAGCTGACAGCGCCCGCGGTTGAGAAGTAGGATTAAGTGCTGTAAACCACTCTGCGGAGTGATCTGAATCGTGTTGCTGAAGCCTTTGCCAGCTCCTGACAACCGACAGCGGTTGTTGTGGGAGTGGAGTCGCCGGTAGTCCCAAAGGGCGGTTGTGGGGAGGTGAGGAGCCGAGCAGAAACGGTGTTTCAGGGGAGGGAGAGCAGTACAGCCCTCTGCTCCTCAGAAACGGCGTTTTGGAGATGGGTTTGTTTATGCAAGAGTGTCCGTCAGATCAGATATCCAGAACTCAGCTGAATAGGGCAGCCAGCAACCTGATCTAACTTTGAAGGTGGCCAGGGGTGGGACTATTGACCTCCAGAGGTCCCTGCCAGCATCATTTATCTTAGTGCTCCATGGTGTGGGTACCAGGACTGACTGACAGCCCTGACCATCACCCTGCAGCCAGCGTTGATGGGGAAAAATAGCTACTGTACCGTTTCACCTGCCTCCCTGGCAGCGCCGCTTGCTCGGCCGCTCCCGCCTGGGCAAATGTCTGCTGATTTGGTGTGGCTCAGAGCATCCAGCTCTCGGGCTGGGAAGAGCTTGGCTGCGCGGTTGCGATGTCTCGGAGCGCACCGGTCCCCCGCGTTCTGCAAGCGTTGTGCGATGAGCCGCAGGACGCGTCCGCTGATGCCCTGGACGGCCCGAAGCTGCGTGAGGAGGTAGTGCGCGTTTGCTGACCAGTACCAGACAATGCTGTCCAGGCGGAGATGCCCTTTGTCCCGGCGGCTCTGGAAGAGCTGGCTGGCGCTGCCCACGGCATCAGATGTGAGGACCAGGAGGTGGTCTGCGACGGAGACCAGGTTCGCCTGCGACTGCAGTTGAGCGCTGGCCTCCAGAACCTCTCGGAGGGTGGTTTTGACCCACTGAACGTTAGCCATTAGCCGACTTGCCTTCTCTTCAAAGGTCTGTTTGCTCCTCTCCCTCTCCTCCCGAGAGAGGGGGGACAGGGCTGGTCCAACAACGTCTCGGATGACCTGCAGGTGCTCGGTATTGACCTTCTCCAGGTGGAGCAATAGTGCCTTGGCCCTGAGGGCCACGTCTCTCTGCAGGAGCTCAAAGCGAGTGTACAAGCTGGCGGTAGACAGTGGGGAGACCGAGAGGGTATTGGAGGCATCCAGCAGTGCTTCCATTAGCACCTTTATCTCCTCCCTGAGCGCTAGGATTTCATCACGACCACGGTCTTCAGGGCAGGACAAGTAAGAGAGCCGGGCAGCCTCCTGCAGCCTCAGGGAGTTCTCGGACACAGCAGCCAAGATGCTTTGCGAGCAAAGCTTGTTCTTCACGGCGTTCCCCAGCTCCCGCAGGAACAGGACATCCCTGCCTATGAACCGATCCACAGCGCCCAGCAGGACGTGCGTGCTGACGGCCCACTGGACGCACTGCAGCTCCAGGCTGGCCTTTCCCACCCTGCAGGAGCCCTCCAAGGACGCTGCTTTCTCAAGTAACACTTTGGTGTTCATCTGAGCACGTGAAAACTTGGCTTGGACCTGTAGAAAGCTCTCCCAGACGTCGGGGGAAACGGGATTTCCCTTACTGCAGGCTGCGCTTGCAATGTCTCCTGCTAACTGAACTGCTCCTGCTAAACCCATCATGGTCTCATCCAAAGCCTGTTTGCCTCTCAGAAAGTCAGCAGACAAGATAAAGCCAAATACTTGCTGCGACAGATGATACCAAGAGCCTGCCACGGCCGCCAGGCACTCTTTGGTCTCACAGATCCTTTCTGAGAGCGTGAGTGCCATTTGGAGAAGTCTGCTTGGGCGACGAAGCTGCCTTGGGGCTGTTTCCCTGGCCAGGCTAATAACACGTGGCGTCAGCAACGCAATCTTCTGGTACTGCCCCAGCGTCTCCATCTGGGGAGACTGGGCAACGGGCAGGGCTTCCTTCGCTGCATCGATACAGCCGTTGGAGAGCTCAAGCAAGGCGGAGCAAGCAGCGTTGATGGCCGCCGTATCGTGGGCTCCCGTCGCTGCGAGGAGAGCCGTAATGACAGGGTGCGTATCTCCTTTCCTTGCAACAACATCTGGGTGTAAGTTACCTCCTCGTGGAGACGGACGACTTAAGACCTCATCAGTAACCGTTTTTGGCCCGGTGTGCGACAGGCTGAGTTCAAGCGCCTTTGCAACATCGGCGCTTCGCACTTGTGCCCGGAGAGGGCTGAGGAGATGGGGGTGGTTGGACCCATCCAGCCCGTCTTGGACACGGCGAGCAGCATCCATCAGGCAGCTCGCTGCCTTTGAAAAGGCATCCCTAGTTTGGAGGCAGGAGAGTCTCTCTGGAGAAAGGGCTGTGACCGCTTTCAGCTCAAGGATGGAGCCGGCCAGTTGCTCCACCCAAACCAGCAAGCCGTTCCTGAAAATGGGGTCCGTGGCTCTGTCCACGTACCTGGTGGTAGCTTCAACCACCCACCGAGCCCAGCGGGTGAGGTGAGCTGCGTGCCAAGAGAGCCTCTCCGGGTCCTGACTTTCCAGGGCCTTTTCACACCATTCCCTGTGCTTGGCCATTTCCTGGACGGACAGCTTAAGGAATTCACGCCTGCTGACCGTCTCCTCAAAACACCGCAGGAGGCTTTCTGTCGTCCCAGCCCACGCGTGGTACGAGGACTGCAGTTGCTCAGCAGCGCTCGTCTGGGCTGTGCCGCTGCTCATTTCTGTCAGCAGCGGAGGGAGACTGGCAAGGAGTCTCTTCAAATACTCTACCCGCTCTCCGATTTCTCTCGCCGTTTGGGTTTTGGTGCACCTGGCCAGAACAAAGTCTGCCACTCTGAGCATCTGCTGGGCGTGTGTGAAGAAGGTGGCAGTGAGGGGCTGAAGCTTCTTTAAAAATCCTCCTTGTCCTGCTGGAAAACGCCCTGTAGCAGCAAGGCTAAGGGCATCTTCGACTAACCGCCTCAGGGGCTCCTTACCCTCAAAGAAGGTGTCGAGGATTTGGCACAGCGTAGCTGTGAGCACTGCCTGGTCGAGAGTCTCCACCTCCTCTCTCATGGCGTGGCATTCCTTCTCCAGGCTGCTTTCTCCCCAGCTCTGCCCCGGCCGTCCTTCCTGCTGGCTTACGTGGCTGCAGATGCTCTTCCGCAGCCGTAGCAGAACCCTGCAATGTTTTACCAGGTCCAGCTTCAGATCTGGCCTGGACGAGTCTGCTAGCAGCATGCAGTAGAAAATGACCGCTTCCACGTGAGCGCTGAACTCGCTGTCGGAGAGGTGCGCCGGGTCTGGGCGAGAGAGGAGAGCCAGCAGCCTGCTCGTGTGCTGGGAGAAGGTCCCGTTTCTGTCCCGTGGCTCCTTGCTGCTCGTGTTGTCGACGAGCAGGGAAGTGAGCTCTTTGATGGTCCTCTCCGTCAGCTGGAAAGCATAGTCTTTGGAGAGGTTGACTTGCTGATCCCAGGAGCGTTTGAGATCGCTGTGCTTGGCTGCATGGAGCAAAGGAATGCACTTCTGAAGGAGCTGCAGAGTTTGGGCCAAGCTCCTCTGTCGAGGGCCATCTCCCAGTTCCTCGAGGCGCTGTGCTGTCAGATTGCTCAGCAGAAGCAAGGCCTCGGAAAAGGCCCGGAAAGCAGCCAGCAGTCCTGGCATGTCCCCTGCATCCCGCAGCACGCTCAGGCGTTCCAAAAGCCAGCTGGCAGCCTGACTTATCCTCCTCGCCCCAGCAGCATCTTCGATCTGAAGGATCTAACCAGAAAAAAATGGAAGAAAAACTGGTCAGTGTGGCTAAGGTTCAAAACTCCTTGTTCACTCTTCCATCCTTCGTGCAGCCGAGATGACGCCCCAGCCCTTGTAGGGAAGGGAAGAGGTGCGTTTTCCTCAGCGGACTCGCCCCGGTGAGCACACGGTGAAGAAACAACCGTTCAGCTAGAGCTTCCCCCAGGCCCCAGCCCCTGCCCTGGTGGAGGGCAGCTCTTGTCCCTCCCACAGCTGCGCCCTTACCCACCGCTGCGTCCCAGCCCGACCTCCCCTGCTCGCTCCGCCGCTCTCCCCCTCCGCCCTTACCTTCACTGTCTCGGTTAAGACCCCCTTTGCCGACGCAGCCAGCTCCTCCCTGTGGCTGGGGCTCTCCGGCTGGACCTGGAGCTTGCAGGCTGCCAGCAGCACGCACCTCCCTGCCCGGACGAGGGACTCGGCCGCGGGGCGCGTCTCCTCCTTGAACACCTCGTCGCTGGACTCCGCAGCCAACCTGGAAGCCAACAGAAGCCGCTGGGCTCAGCTCCTTGCCGTCCCGTGAGTACCGGCCTCGGCGGGTAGCAGCAAGGATGCCGCGCCGGCCTCGGGCTGTATCACAACAATGAGCTGCGCCAGACCTTAACTGGGCTTGAATTGGTTTTAGCTGTATTTGCAAACTGTTTCACAACCTTTTGCAGCGGCTGCAATTCACTTTAAGATAGGGTGTCTGCTATCTACCAGGCCCCAGCTGTAATGGCAAAATAACCCAGTGGCTGGTGCCTCATCTGTGGCTTTGGGCTCCCGTTTCCTGAAGCATTCAGTCAATCCACTAAAGCATTCGGTCAGATATCCGATTCTTATTTTATAATGCATTTAGCTTAAACGTTGCTTGTTGAGGTTTTGCTTACTTTGCCACATCCCTTCCAGGCACGTATCCCTGCTTTGTCCCAGCTCTCCTTTTCCCTAATCCTGCTCCCCCCTCACGTTCCCACCTCTCCGGCAGGGTGCAGGCAGGAGAGGCAGGCTCCCTGCCAGTTCCTTTGCCGTCCCTTCCTCCTCCTTCCCAGCTCCCAAATCTGCCCGGGAGACACCCAGCAAACTTACCTCCTTGCAACGGAAGCGAGTTCTTCCGTGGCTTTGGCTAATTTTTCTGCCTTCTCCCCTAAATTGGGAAAGGCCTGACAAATCCCATCTTCCCATTCCAGGGCGAGGATTAGATGGCAGAGCTGCGCAGCCATGGGGCAGAGGACCCTTTGAATAGCTTTGTTTTCTGTTACGAGCCCGAGGTCGGAGAGAGAAAAAGGCTCCATTGCGTCCTGCCTGGAAAAGGGAAACAAAACCTGGGATTATTTGGGATCTGTAACCGTTACCAGTTTTACTAGCGACCTCGGATTTGGATGGCAGCTTCTGGCTGTGGAAATGCGACCGGGTTTGGTTTCTCTCAGCCCTGCGACGAGGTCGGCAGCCTGCGTTTCGCCTTTCGGACCCCCGGCTCTGCAGGCTGGCTCTGCTCAGCGCCGAGGCACGGCCGCGGCTCCGGGACGCCCCGGACCCATCCCACCCTCCCGAGTTTCCATCCGCGCGGCTCCCGCCCGGACGCGAGCCCAGGTATTGCCTTACGAGTGTTGGGGACGGGGTCGCGGGCTCTTCCCCGCAGCGAGACCCGGTGACGGTGACGTGACCTCCCAGCAACCGGGAGGAGGGATGCGGGGGTGCCCGCGCCACAGCAGCTCCTGGGCAGGGATGCGAGCCCACGGCGGGGTGCGGGGGGATTAATTACACATTGATGGCCTCAGCCCGGGGCAGGGTGAGAGGCCGAGGCGGAAGGCACGCCCCGGGGGGGCTGGCGGCTGGCACCCCCGCCGGCCTCTCTCCTGCTCCCCCCGGCTCCTGCGAGGCCAGGGACGTGTCCGGGGCCCTGGGGGCTGCCTCGGGCCTGGCGGTGCCCCCCGGGGCCGCTGGGGGTCCGGAGGGCCCGGGGCTGGCGGGCCGGGGGGGGCCCCGCCGCCGGGATGCGCCAGCGTCGCCATGGAGACGCCGGCGGCGCAGGGCGGTGACGCCATCGCGGGGCGCCCGGCCGCGGGGCACGCCGGGAGCTGTAGTCCGGCCTTGGGGGCGGCAGGGCCGGGCCGCCGCCTCCGCCCGCCCCCAGCGGCGGCCTCGGGCCTCAACGCCCCGGCCCCGGGCCGCTAATCGGGCTCATGGAGGGGCCGGCTGTCGGCACGGCTGAGTCCTGGCCCTTCCAGCCCCTTAATCCTGCCGCTGTGCCAGCCTCCCCGCCTCCCGCCGCCATCCCGCCTCCCGCCGCCATGCCGCTGCCCTTGTAGGGGCTGAGGGGGCTGCGTGCGGGTTGCCCTCAAAGCCAAGGGAATAAGCCGCGGGGCGAGTGGGGAGGACGCCTCGAGGGGTCCCTCCTCACGCCCGAGAGCCGGGCTCCTGCTCGGGCCTTCGCCGAGGAGCGTCGCGCGCAGGGCCTGGGCCGCGCGGCCTTGGGTTAAGGAGCGAGGCTGGTGCGGCGTGGCAGGGCGTATAAAAAAAAAAGAGCGCTTGCTGCCTTCTGCTCTCCTCCTGTGCGACGGCCGTAAGCCCCGCGCTGCCCTGCCTACGGGAGGGACTCGCCTGCGCGCTCAGATTATCGGGGGGTAGGACACAAATCCATGCGAGAGCGAAAACGGGCGCGTTTTCTGCCTCTTCTGACTTTTTCCGCATCCTGAATGCAGTATATCCACCAGGAACGACGACCCTTCTCCCAGGAGCCTGAGCTTCAGCTCCACCTCCTGCGTTAAAGTTGAAGTAATTCCGTAGAAACTCGGAGTAAAGCAAACAAAAGCAGAATCAGAGCTGGGAAAAAAAAAAAAAAAACCAAACCAACCCCTTCAGGTTGGGATAAACTCACTTTTTCTTCTTTCCGGCACGCTCCCGCGTGCAGCTGGCGTGGGAGCGGGTGAGGAGCGATAGGGATTGATCCCGACTACGCTCTGCCCGTCAGCGCTGCGTGCCGGTCGCGGATGGCTGTCCCGTAACGTGCGGGAGCTGGATCCTGCTCCCGTTTCTCCACGTTTTAAGCACTCCCATCCCCGTGACGGCCGATTTCCCACCGGAGCCATACGTTTTCAGGAAGGTCATGAACAAATCTACCTTTAGAAGTGACGTTTGTCACTCTGAGGGTTACAGATGCCGCTGGGGCGGCGCAGCTGCACAAGCTTCACCCTCTTGCACAGTCGTCCCTTGTTGTGAAGGTGCAAAAGCCGATTGACTCCAGCTGCTCGCGCAGGTGTCGGCACGCTTGCTTTTGAAAGAAGCTGCAAAAGAGTCGGGAGAGTTTCTGGGCCTTCGCGCCGCCTGACCGCAGCGCGCAGAACGTGGATCGCGAGTCGACGCTGCTGCTGCTTCCAAAACGCCGGAGGGAAAACCTCGCCAACCTTGCGCCTCTGGAAAACCGAAACGAGGGAAAACCCCGCCAGGTGGGCCTGCCTCCTGCCCTCCGGGGTGGGCATCCTGCGCGGGTCGGGAAGCTGGGGCGGCACGGGCCGGGGGGTCTGTGCAACGTGCATCATCGTGCAGCGTGAATTGTGCAACGTGCAACATGCGTCTTGCAACGTGAATCGTGCAGTGTGCAGCACGCGTCTTGCGACTTGCATCGTGCGATGTGAATTGTGCAGTATGTAACATGCATCTTGCAACACGAATTGTGCAACGTGCAACATGCATCGTGCAACATGAATTGCGCATCGTGCAACATGAATTGCGCCTGTAACGTGAATTGTGCAATATGCGTCTTGCAACGTGAATTGTGCAGTGTGCGACGTGCGTCGTGCAACACGAATCGTGCATCGTGCACCGTGAATTGTGCAATATGCAACACGCAGCACGCAACATGAATTGTGCAGCGTGCAACGTGAACCGTTCAATATGAATCGTGAATCGTGCAACATGCAGCTCGCGACACGAATCGTGCACCGCGCAGCGTGCGTTGTGCAAGGCGCACCGCGCAACCCGCATCGTGCACCCCGCAACACGACTCGTGCGATGTTGCAACCCGCAGCGCGCGGCCTGCAGCTTGCACCGTGCAGAGCTTGCACCGTGCAGCCTGCGTGATGCGCAGGCCCCGCCCCCGCGCCCGCCGCCGCCCTCCCCGTGCACGCGCCCGCCGGTGCAGCGGAGGAGGAGGAGGAGGAGGAAGGACGGAGGAGGCCGGGCGCGATGGACAGCACGGGCAAGGAGCGGGAGGCCGTGCAGCTGATGGCGGAGGCGGAGAAGCGGGTGAAGGGCTCCCACTCCTTCCTGCGGGGGCTCTTCGGGTGAGCGGGGCGGGGGGCAACATGGGGGGGTGCAAAAAGGGGGGGCACGGTGTGCAAAATGGGGGGCTTGCAAAGTGTGCGAAGGGAGGGGTTGCAAAAAGGGGGGGCCACGGTGTGCAAAATGGGGGGCTTGCAAAGTGTGTGAAGGGAGGGGTTGCAAAAAGGGGGGGCCACGGTGTGCAAAATGGGGGGCTTGCAAAGTGCGTTGAGGGAGGGAGTGCAAATAAGGGGGGGCACGGTGGGCAAAATGGGGGGCTTGCAAGGTGCGTGGAGGGAGGGGTTGCAAAAAGGGGGTGCTGGTGGGCAAAATGGGGGGCTTGCAAGGTGCGCGAAGGGAGGGGTTGCAAAAAGGGGGTGCTGGTGTGCAAAATGGGGGGCTTGCAAGGTGCATGGAGGGCGGGAGTGCAAAAAGGGGGTGCAGGTGTGCAAAATGGGGGGCTTGCAAAGTGCGCAAAGGGAGGGGTTGCAAAAAGGGGGTGCAGGTGGGCAAAATGGGGGGCTTGCAAGGTGCGTCTAGGGAGGGAGTGCAAAAAAAGGGGGGGGCACGGGCAAAATGGGGGGCTTGCAAGGTGCGTGGAGGGAGGGAGTGCAAAACGGGGGGTGCAGGTGGGCAAAAGAAGGGGTTGCAAAAAGGGGGTGGGCAGGTGCGTGAAGGGAGGGGTTGCGAAAGGGGGTCACGGTGTGCAAAATGGGGGGCTTGCAAGGTGTGCGAAGGGAGGTGGTGCAAAAGGAGGGGTGCAGGTGCGCGAAGGGTGAGGTTGCAAAATGAGGGTGTGCAGCTGTGCGAAGGGAGGGGTTGCAAAGAGGAGGGGCACAGGTGTGCGAAGGGAGGGGTTGGGAAAGGAGGCGTGCAGGTGTGCGAAGGGTGAGGTTGCAAAATGGGGGTGTGCAGGTGTGCAAAAGGAGGGGTTGCAAAAAGGGGGGTGCTGGTGTGCAAAGGTAGGAGGTGCAAAAGGGGGGGAGCACAGTGTGCAAAATAGGGGGCTTGCAAGGTGTGCCAAGGGAGGGGTTGCGAAAAGGGGGGGTGCGGGTGTGCAAAGGGAGGGGTGGCAAAAAAGAGGGGGTGCGGGTGTGCCAAAAGAGGGGTGGCAAAATGGGGGTGTGCAGGTGTGCGAAGGGAGCTGGGTGCCTGCAGAGGGGCAGCCCCTGCTCCTGCCCCCCCGCCCGGGTGCTGTGCCCCCCGCTCCAGCGTGGGTGAGGGTCTCCCCTCGTGAGAGGGGATGGGGGGGTGAAACACAGCCCCCCCATAGCGTAGCAGGGGGTGCTCCGGCAGCCCCCCTCTCCGGTGGGCGCAGCGGTGTGATGAGCCCGCTGGGCCTCTGCAGCCCGGGGCGCCTGCCCGTGCCCCCCGCCGCGTTCAGGCCACCGCGGGGGGGTCCCCGGGCCCGGCTGCAGGGCGGCTGTGCTTGCTCATCCCAGCTTTATCCCGCTGGTAATCCGCTCGCGGTCACGGCGTCGCCGGGGTTCGCCCTGGCGAGGGCTGGCCGCCCCCGCGTCCCGGGCAGCATCCCGGCAGCTTCGGGCCAGGCGCGGGGGTTTACGGATGGTTTTGTGCCCAGCGGAGCCGCGGTCCCCTCCGGAGGGACGGGGTGGTCGGGGGGAGTGACACCCCCAAAAATGGCAAAGCTTCCTTTTTCCTGGGTCTTTTTATTCAAAAGTAGATATTCCCGGGGGTGCGAGAGCTGTGCCCGGAAGGGTTTTGAAAAACTGGCAGTTTTGGCCGCCTCAATCTTGCCTTTTTTTAATATATTTTTAAGAAAAGAGCATTTACGGAGCGATGCTCTCACAGAGGCCTTGGTGTTTCTAAATAACAGCCTGGAAAAATCCAGTGCCCGCAGCCCCAAAAGCAGAAGTTTTAAAAATAAATTCCTCCCAGCCTCTGGCAGATTAATCGGGCAGGGCGCGCTCCAGGGGCGTAATCCGGGCAGCAAATTGCTGAAAATCCTTGGAGCGCACCGGCAGAGATTTTGAGAGGCAAATTTCTCATTTTCCTGGGCTAAAAATAGATGCAAGAAGAATTGCTTTTAAAATGGACGAAGAGGTGGTGGGTGACTTTGCTCTTGGCATCCTCCCGGTGAAGGGGGGTGCCAGGCCGCCGGGTGCCCGGCCAAAAGCGTTACTGAGAGCCAGGCTTTTTCCTGAAGATCTCTATTAGCTTGCACAAGTGCTTTGCTTTTTTTTTTTTATTGTTGTTTTTGGGGTTTTTTTTTTGAGACTAAAAGGCTGAAAACCGCCCCGTTTTGGACGCCGCGCAGGGTGTAGCGTTACCTCGTGCCGCCTCCTTTGGCTTTAGCTCAGGCGAAAGGCGGCTTTCAGGAGCAAGACGGAGCGGTCCCAAACAAACCCGCCTGCACTTAGCGATGAAACGCGGTCGGCTGCCAGGAGGAGGAAGGGAAAAAACAACGGCAATAATAAATGTTGTCAGCTCCGGCCCTTTCTGGGGGCTGTGCGCTACACAGGGCAGTGACGAGCTTGCAGGAGTCAGTCGGTGAAGAAATCTGCGTTTAATTAACAAAAATATTTAACGTCTTTCTCAAGAGAAATTAATCATGGGGCTCGGGGAGCCGAGTGAGGCTACGAAACCCCATCGCTCGGACCCGAGCGGTTCTCTGGCTCGCCTTCCCTACCCGAAAAGGCGGAGGAGAGAACCCACCGGCGCGTCGGGGGGGCCTGGCCTGGCGAGGTTTATTTGTTCTGCAGGCAGCAAGTTGTCTGGCGTCTCTTTGATTCTTGCTTTGCTTTATGTTCCCTCAGTGACGCAGTAGTTGGTTGCCTACTAGAGTTTGCTTTTTGCAGGTGTTTTTGCTGAGTGTCTGTACGAGCCAGCTGCTCCTGCCCAAAAAAGAGGGATCCGAGTCAAAGAGCAGACGGGGGCTCGCTCCAGCCCCCGAACTCTTTAGGAACGTGCCAGCCCCCTCGGTTGCCACATCAGGAGCGGGTTTCCCTCTGCTTTTCTGTCCCTGCTTTATGCAATGAACAACTCTGCCTCCCCTTTCTCGCCAGGGCTTGGTTATTCGGTGCCCGCCAGCTCTGCCCGCTCCCCGTGGCAGCGGGGCTCGGGGGGATCCCGTTAGGCGCTAATTGAATCTCTCCCCGCCTGCATCGGGCCCTGGTAAGGAGCTGGCCCCCCCCGGGAGAGGGTCCGGGGAGGGCGGGGGGCTGCTGGCCCCCCAAATCCAGCTCTCCCCTCTCTGAGCAGCGTGATGCTCACCCTGCGTTTTAAAAATCAGGGTGATCAGCCTCGTCAAGCCCGGGGCTGCACCACCCCAAGCCCCACCGCGGCTCTCGGCCCCCGTTTCGGGGGCAGCGTTTTGTTCCGGCGCGGTCTCAGGGCCGCTCTGGCTGCGTTTCAGGGGCAACACCAGGGTGGAGGAAGCCTGCGAGATGTACACCAGGGCTGCCAACATGTTCAAGATCGCCAAAAACTGGAGCGGTGAGTACAGCCCCCGCCGGCGGGGGGGCTGCGCAGAGGGCGGCTGACGCCGGGGCGACCCGCGAGCATCTTCCTGCAAACGACGGCCGCCAAGTTTCACATCCCAGGCTGTTTCCCTGGGGATGGTCCCTGTGGCGATGCAGTTCCTCTGCTCTGCCTGGCCCTGCCGTCGTTTAAATTTTGGGAGGGTGGTCAAGGGGGGGGTGACCTGAATGTTCCTGATGTTAAATTAGCCGGGGTGCAGTTTCCCGTTTCAAAGTGGAAGCTCGTCATTCTGCAGGGACGCCTGCTCAAGGGGCGCTGCCCTGGGTTCGCCCTCCAGCAAGGAAATACCTTGGGTCGGACCTCAAATCCGATGGATTTCGAGGTCCTGCGCCCCGTGGGGATGGCTCAGCCCCCGGCAGACAGGCGGTGCCTGGCCACAAAGGATTTGGGCTCGTTGCATCTCCCGGCCTCTCTGGGTGCCGGGAAGCGACGCCTGCTTTGCCATTTTGCGGCGGTACCGCTCGTTGCCGGGCCGGAGGGGTTCACGGGCCGGCGTGTGCTTCTCTCCCAGCCGCAGGAAACGCGTTTTGTCAGGCGGCCAAGCTGCACATGCAGCTGCAGAGCAAACACGACTCGGCCACCAGCTTCGTGGACGCCGGGAATGCCTACAAAAAAGCAGACCCGCAAGGTAAGGGGAGCGAAATCCGGGGTCGTTTCTTGCAAAGCGGCTTAGCGGCAGAGGAGGTGGCGCGCCGAGGCTTTCGGTAGTCACCGGCTCCGCGGGGCTGCGGCTCCGTGCTGCAAACTGCTCGAAAGCCGTGGTACCTCCGGCACTTCTGCTTCTCCAAAGCAGCTCTTCAGAGGACGCGAGATAGTCAGCGCCGTCTTGGTCTGCCGCGTGGGCCGGCACGCGTCGGGGCGTCATCTCTAGGTGGTCTCTGGCGCTCCGGCTGTGCCAAAGCCTTCGCTGAGGTTCGGTACGCTGCCGAGCATTGGTTTGCCCCTTGGTAGCTCCCTTCCTGGTTTAGCTTGGCTTCGCAGATCTTAAGGAATGCTTCAGGCAGGTCTGGATCGCAGTGGGATCCCTGCCCTTGGCCCCAGCCCCCTCCCAGGGGTTTCCCCGGGGCAGAGGCGAGGCGGGAGGAAAACGGCCCGGCCTTTGATGGGGTGAGGATAAAGGATCTGGATTCTTTAAATCTGGCTGTAAAGAGCAGGGTTGTGGTTTCTGGGAAGACCTCCGATTCCCCTGCCCCCAGCTGAGAGCTTGGGGACAAACCAGCCAACCCAGCGGTCCCACCTCTGCCAGGGGCTGCAGAAACCTAACTCGGGGCTGATGCTGCTGTTCCGTAACTGTAAAATGCCCAGATTTCCTAGAAAAATGGCAGCCTCTGCGTGTTTATGAGATGGGCATGTTGAATTTGGCTCTGTTTGAGGATGCAGCCTGACAAACCCGGGGTACGAATCGTTTGTATTTTGCCCATCCTAATTTTTCACTGTGACCTGTCAGCGTCGGGATTTTTGCCCGGGCGAACCGGCAGGCTGCCGGTGGGATGGGGGCGTTCGGCCTGGGTGAAGGGGGGGGATTAGGTCTGCAGGTGCAAAAATGCGAGGGACGTTACATCTGTAGGTCTTAGGGCTGGAGAATGCTATGCCTGTTGTTCCAGACGTACGTGTGTGAGCAGGTATTTATTGAAGCAGCTGGTTTGGGGTCTGAGGAAGAGAAATGTTACCCAGATCTGATTTTTGGAGGGGGCAGGGAGGTTTTGGGCCGGGAAGTCTGACGTGCTGGCTGACTTTATCGTTTTTCCCGAACACTCATGCTGCAGAGGCCATCAACTGCTTAAATGCAGCTATCGATATCTACACCGACATGGTAAGAAGCTGCGCTGGCAGCTCGCGGACCGATGTAAGAGATGCAGCTCGGGAAACGCTGTGCGCGCCGGGCGGAGGGGGAGCCCCCGCCTCACGTGCACCCTCTGCCTTCCCTAGGGGCGATTCACCATCGCTGCCAAGCACCACATCACCATTGCGGAGATCTACGAGGCCGAGCTGGTAGACATTGAGAAGGTAAGGGTGCCACTCTGCAGGTGCTGCGGCGGCTGCATTTCCTTCCCCGGCCAGAGCAGCGCGGCAGATAAAACCCATCTCCCGTCCGGCACCGGGCTGCTTTATGCAGGTGCGGCGTTAGCGTTAGCAGGGCGAGCGGGATTTCCCCGGTGCGGGTCTGTCGCGGGGCAGTCCTGGCTCGTTGCGTGCCCCTCTGCTGAGCAGCAGCACGGCAGGGCTGGCGGAGACGCCCAGCTGAGAAACCTTCGCGACTGAAGGGGTGTTTCACAGCTGAAAAGGGCTTTGGAAAAGTTGTGGGGGCAGTTTTATAGCTCTTTTCTGACGCACCCAAAGGAAGCTGCTGCTACTTTTACTTCCCACTTCAGCACCGACCCTCTCTCGTTCCCGTAACCGAGGTCCCCGAGCAGGAATCCTGCAGCAGCAAAACTGGCTGCAGATCTTCTGCGTGGAGTTTGCAGAACAAAAAATGTACGGTTTCGAGATGTTATTTTCTAGACAATCGTTTGCTTCCTCAGCTCCGCTTCACTGGATCCCGTCTCTCCCTGTTAACGGCTTCAGTGTTGCCTCTCCGCCTGCAGCCCCACTTAAATCGAGCGCTGCTCTGTTAAGCGCTTTATTGCGGCAAACCTGGCAGAAGCCTTGTCGCACCGTGACGACAAGCGTTCGCAGTCGTCACCTCAAGCGTAGTGTCACCCGTGTTAAACCTGCACCGGATTTCGGGATTTCGAGACCCTGAACAAGTTCACGGTCAAATTTCCAAGGGCAGGCTCGCGTTTGAGCGCGCGGGGGGGTGCGCGGCAGGGCCTCGCCCCACCAGGAGCCCCGCGCTGCGCGGCGTGGGGGAGCTTTGGTGAACGCGGTCGCCGTGCGCTGGGCTGACCAAAACCTGTGCTTCAGAAGCGGCGCTCAGGCGTGGCGTTTGTGTCCCCAGGCGATTGCGCACTACGAGCAGGCTGCAGACTATTACAAAGGAGAGGAGTCCAACAGGCAAGTGGCCTTCGTGCAAGAGTCGCGACGGGGAGGGGCTGGAGACGGGGATTTGTCCTAGATGATGGCCCACGCGCTTGCACGCCTCGCCTGCCAGCCCCTTCCTAAGCGTCCTTGGGGGGGGCAGGTCCTACTTAGATTTTTGGTGAAGGGTCTCATCCTGCGCGCAGGCTTGTCTGGTTTGGGGTGCAGAGGAAGCACAGAGGGATTGCACGGTGTCTGACACCAGGCCTGCGCTGAGCTGAAGGTCTCCCTGCTTTTCTGTGTGCTTTAATTTTGGTTGTTAAAAAGAAAATTCCCTTAATTGGCAGCTTTTGGGTCCCGCTTTTATACACGCTAAGTAGTACAGGTAGTGCTTGGAGGTACCAGGGAATGGATTTCTTTTTTTTCCCCCTCAGGACACACTTACTTACTTTAACGCTATCATTGATTGCAGCTCAGCCAACAAGTGCCTGCTGAAGGTGGCTGCCTACGCCGCGCAGCTGGAGCAGTACCAGAAGGCGATAGAGATCTATGAGCAGGTGAGGACGCGCGCTTCTCCGACGGGGCTGGGGCGGCCTGGCCGCCAGCGCCCGCGCAGTGCCGGCCAGCGCGTCCCGCGGCGGCAGTCGCGGCACGGGGACACGGCGAGTTTTCTGCTGTCGGGAGGAGTTACCCGCAGCTAAGTTTTTAAGGACTTTGCTACATGGGGGATGTTTCGGGTCCAGGTGGGGGTGAACGGGTTTCTTGTTTAAATGGTGCTGCGGATTGGATGAGAGATGGAAATTAGAGAAAATCCTGAGCCGAAAATGTCTTGGAAATGAAAAGCGGGTCAGTGTGTCGGTCTCACAGAACTGCCGCGGCCTAGAAGCTCCTCATCTTACTCATTTCGGGGCTGATTATGCCTTTACGAGATGAGGTTTGCTCCTTCGCTTTTGAGAGCTGCTTTAACTTAACCAAAGGCATTTTATTCCCCCGAATTCTGTTGTTTCTAGAGAAAGGCAATCTATAATTACACTTTGGATCATATTTACAAATATAGTTGGCAGAAAATTCCCCGCCAGATTTGTAAACCTGATTGCCCTGCTTTTGTACCAGGTATTGACCTGGCAGGACTGGCTTTTGTGCTTCGGGAGGGTGAATGCTGGCGCGGGTTTTCGCCGAGTGGGCTTGCCTTCCCCTTCCCGCCTGGGACAGGCCGTGTCGAGGTGCCGGCGTGGGACCCCTGCCCTGCTGCAGCGGCTCCCGGGGAGGCTCGCGCGGCCGCCGGCGGGTCGCTGACCTCGCTTGGGGTTAGTTAAAAATCCGTCCGGCTTCCCAGCAGCTCTTGGTACGGACGCTGCCATTTTTTCCGTTGTCTTTATTCACATGATGGTGCCGTGCGTAATTTTAATCAGCCGCCCTGTTTTTAATTCAGTTCTTAATGATGCGGTTTCCTTTCCCAACTCTAATAACATCTTTTTGGGCCTAGGTCGGAACAAACACGATGGATAACCCTTTGCTCAAGTACAGCGCGAAAGAGTATTTCTTCAAAGCCGCTCTGTGCCACTTCATCGTGGACGAGCTGAACGCGAAGGTGAGTGGGCTCGGGGCGGTTGTCCCAAGCCGCCTGCCTCCCTCTTAATCCGCCTTTGCCGGCTGAGGCGCGTTCTGGCGCGCCGCGGGACCGGCGCGGCTGTCGCACGGCCCGAAGCGCCGTTGTGTCGGATCGGGTTCGCAGTGACCTTTCCCGAGCCCTCTCTGCGGTTTTAGGACCGGAAAGCAAAAACAGAAATAAAAAGCAAGTAGTTTTGTGTGAAACGAGCCTAAGGGTTGTCTTCTCTTTCAGCTCGCGCTTGAGAAATACGAAGAGATGTTCCCAGCGTTCACAGATTCACGGGAGTGCAAGCTATTGAAAGTGAGTAAGGCCAGTATTAAAAGAACAGTCGCTCGCAAACACAAACCGCCCTCGGCTTGGCGCTTTTTCACCTTGCCGGAGCTTTGGTCATTTATTCAAACGTTTTAGAGGACAGCAGACTCGCTTTGCACCGGGTTTATACCAGACTTGCGGAAGGAGCTGCAGCAGAAGGGTGATTCTTCCAGCTAACCTAAAAAAAAACCCAAGTATTTTTGTGTTCGTGGCGGGTGGTTTGGGGAGGTTGCGAAGGTGCCGCTGCCGGACACGTGGGTGCCCCACAGCGCAGAGGTCCCTGGGGACGAGATGCCCGCAGGAACGCGCGGTAACGGAGTATTTTCTCATTTTTAATTTCATTTTTAATTTCATTTTTTAATTTCATTTTTAATTTCATTTTTCATTTTTAATTTCATTTTTAATTTCATTTCTCTCATTTTTAATTTCTCATTTTCTCATTTTTATTTTCTCTTTTTTTTTTGTTCTAGAAACTGCTGGAAGCCCACGAGGAGCAGAACTGCGAGGCGTACACCGAGGCAGTAAGTAGTTGCCCATTCGCTAAGGTGCGCGCGCCGACGGCGGGTTGCCCCGTTTTTTGTATCTTTTTGGGGTGCGTGCGCTGTTCGGTGCCGGGTAAGCGCCTGCCCCGGCTGCGAGCGCGGGGCGGAACAGCGGGCGCCTCGCGGCTCGCCCGCCCCGCCAGGGAGCAGGGGAAGCCCCGGCCCGCCTGCGCTCCAGCCCCTTTCCGCGTTCGACAGTGGCTTAAAGCGCGCTCCGCGGTTTTGGATAGAGCTGCTTTATTTTGTGTTACGTTGGGCGTTTCTGTTACGTTGGGTGTTCTGTTAGGTTAGGTGTTCCTGTTAGGTGTTTCTGTCTGTTAGGTGTTCCTGTTAGGTTAGGTGTTCCTGTTATGTTAGACGTTTTGGTTACATTAGGTGTTTCGGTTAGGTGTTCCTGTTTGGTTAGGTGGGCGTTCCGGTTAGGTTAGGCGTTCCGGTTACGTTAGGTGTTTTCGGTTAGGTGTTCCTGTTTCGGTTAGGTGTTCCTGTTTGGTTAGGTGTTCCTGTTAGGTTAGGCGTTTTGGTTACGTTAGGCGTTTCGGTTAGGTGTTCCTGTCTGTTAGGTGTTCCTGTTAGGTTAGGTGTTTGTTAGGTTAGGCGTTTCTGTTTGTTAGGTTAGGTGTTTCGGTTAGGTGTTCCTGTTAGGTTAGGTGTTCACGTTAGGTGTTCCTGTTAGGTTAGGCGTTCCTGTTAGGTTAGGCGTTTCTGTTACGTTAGGCATTTTGGTTACGTTAGGCGTTTCGGTTAGCTGTTCCTGTCTTGTTAGGTGTTCCTGTTACGTTAGGTGTTCCTGTTACGTTAGGTGTGTGTTTGTTTCGGTTAGGTGTTTCTGTCTGTTAGGTGTTCCTGTTAGGTTAGGTGTTCACGTTAGGTGTTCCTGTTTGGTTAGGTGGGCGTTTCGGTTACGTTGGGCGTTTCGGTTACGTTGGGCGTTTCGGTTACGTTGGGCGTTTCGGTTACGTTGGGCGTTTCGGTTAGGTGTTCCTGTTAGGTTAGGTGTTTCGGTTAGGTGTTCCTGTCTGTTAGGTGTTCCTGTTAGGTTAGGTGTTTGTTAGGTTAGGCGTTTCTGTTTGTTAGGTTAGGCGTTTGGTTAGGTTTAGGTGTTCCTGTTAGGTTAGGTGTTTCTGTTTGTTAGGTTAGGCGTTTCTGTTACGTTAGGCATTTTGGTTACGTTAGGTGTTTCGGTTAGGTGTTCCTGTCTTGTTAGGTGTTCCTGTTATGTTAGGTGTTTGTTAGGTTAGGCGTTTCTGTTACATTAGGCATTTTGGTTACGTTAGGCGTTTTGGTTAGCTGTTCCTGTCCTGTTAGGTGTTCCTGTTTGGTTAGGTGTGTGTGTGTTTCTGTTAGGTTGGGTGTTTCTGTTACGTTAGGTGGGTGTTTCTGTTAGGTGTTATGTTTGTTATGTTACTTACCTTTATTTCATTTCTCTGGGAAGACCACAAGTTTTCAAAGACCACACTTGAAGAGCTGCCCAGCGCTGCTTTTGCAGCAGCCTCCTTTGCTTTCGAATACCTTCGCTTAAACTGTTGGTGCGTTTTCCCCCACAGGTCAAAGAATTCGATTCCATATCGCGGCTGGACCAGTGGCTTACAACCATGTTGCTTCGCATCAAAAAGTCAATCCAAGGAGAAGGGGACGGGGACCTGAAGTGAAGGGCACGCAGGCCGAGCGATCTGCTCGCGTTACAGCCAAGGACCGCTCCGGGACGCGCGATACGACGCCCAGCTTTATTCTGTCGCTTACAAACCCCGTGACCTGTGTGTTTCTTTAGTATCCCGCTCTTTGTCGTGACAACACGGGTAGAGGTGAGGCGATGCTCAGCCCTTTCGGAGGCGAAAGAAGCGCTTCTGGCAGCAATCCTTCCTTGGTTTTGTTCGCTGTGAGCCCTTACAGCTGCTGTTTTTTCCTGCTGTTCTGTCTTAAGGCTCAGTACCGTTGATTCCAGCATGTAAATATTTTGTCCGCGCCAGTACAGTACCAATAATCGCTTCTGAGCTGTTGCTGTATCGTCACTGTTTTCTGTTTGTAAAGGGACCTCTGGCAGATACACTTGGACCGCGGTGGCTTGGTTTTTAATGGTTGAGCTTTTTTAATGGTGCTAGGGAAAGGCTTTGAGACTCGCGGACGGCGTGCACGCCTGCGCGTGCCTCCTGTACGGATACACGCGCGCACGTACGGGTGCAGAACGCGGAGGGGGCCAGGGCTGCCGCGACCGGTGCCAGCCCTCGCGAGCAGAGCGAGTTGTGGTGTGTTTTGTATTTCAGAGCTAAATATAAAACGTAAGGTTCTTCTCTATTTTCTTGGATCTATTTTTCCACTTTATTTTGTGGCGCACCCCCTCCCTCCCACCCGGCCCGAGTAATAATCTGTTTTTCTACCTTTTTATTTACGTGAACTCCCGCTGCTGTCTCTGCCCCAGGTCTTTGGGTAACAGCCCTTCGTTTCCGACCTCCGTGCTGTTGGCGAAGCTGCCACCCCCTCGTGACGCGCGACGGCGTTGCCCGAGACTCGCTGGTACGCAGAAACCTCGTTTGCGTTGTCTGGGTGAAGCGAGCTCGCTTTGAAAAGGCGTAGACACGTGTAAAAAATTCCCGCAGTAATTTTAGAAATGGGTTTTAAAATGTCTGCAGCCCAGGCTCTTCTGTGCAGCGCTTTGTTTAACTAGAGCTGATTCAGCCGCCTGCCAGTTCGTGTGTGTATATTGAGAGCTTCCAGCTCGATCTTTGGTAGAACGCGGTTTGGCTTATTGGTCTGAGGGGTTTAGTTCTGTTGGCGTGGTACTTCACCGCTGACTTACGGAAAAGAAAACCCAAACCCGCCCCTGGTACATGCCAAATTAATTTTTTTCCCCTGACCGCTCTCACCACTCAGTTATTTTCTGTAGAGCGCTCCGTGCAGCCCAGCTTGACAGAAAAGACCCGTGAGCGGTGCAGACCGGGCGAGGGGAGTGCGCTGCAAAAGCCTGGAGGGACAACGCTCATTCCTCCGAGCAACTTCAGTTTCTCCTTAAGGCCACTGCTCCCCATCAACCTCTGTCCGCCACAAAACCGGCACTTGAGCCGAGACCATCACCTCTCCACAAATTTGGCACAGAAATACTTGCCGTTCCCTTTAGCGTGCGCTCCGGTCTGTCTCTGGAGACGGGCGCGCCCCTCCGCTCAGCAGGAGGACTGACGTTTTCCGAGGGCGTCCCGTTCCCGTGCCAGAGTCCTTCGCGTGCTTCTGCCACCTCTGCCGGGCAGAGAAAACACCGGGCTTAGGCCGCGGCTAGCGCGGTAGGGAGGCGGTCTTACGGCTAGCGCCAGATTAGCTGCCGATCCGCTCTCGCGTTGGACAAGAGGGCCCAAAGCCGCCGCCGCCGCTGAACTCCCCTGCGGTTAAAAGGATGGGGTTGGAGCCGTTTCTGTTGAATTTACCTGTTTCCTTGGCGAGCCGAGACCCGTCGTGTTGAGGGGTTTGCCTTGACTCGAACGCGGCCCCTCGGGCGCCGAGGCGCAGGCTGCGGGGTTTACTTTTCCTCGCGGAACCCAGGCGCGTGGTTTTTGCCATTTTTGGTTCAGTTTTCCGGTTGTCGGGATTGGGCGGGGTTGCGCCAAGATGCGTACGGAGCTGGCGGACCAGAAGACCGCACCCCGGGGCTGTGGGGTCTGTTACCGCGCTCTGAGTTACCATCGTTACAATCCAACCGTTAGGCTGCAGCCTGTCCCCCGGCGCGTCGGTGGGACCCCTTCCAAGTGACATCTGCCACTCTGCTGTACTCCCCCCCCCGTACACAACTCTGTACTATGAACACTTGTTAATGAAACGGCCTTAGCAAGAATATAATGTTTTGTGTGAATCTGTACCTCAATAAAGTGAAAATCATGAACGTAAGCGGTGAGAGACCTTCTTTCCTGGCCCATGCGAGAGGCAGGCTGAGGCCAGAGCCCGAGGCGAGGCCGCAGGGCGGGATGGGAAGAGCCCGTGCGCCCAGCGCTTCCCTGCCGGCAGCGTGGTGCCGTTAGGGAGCATCCGACGGGGAACACTCCTCGCGGGCAGCGCTGGCCGAGCATTTTACAGGGCTTGTTGTACAGCCTGTCGGAAACGGGAATGTCCCGAAGCGGCCCGTTCCCTGTTCTTCCAGGCCTGGTTCTTAACTCCCGCCTAAGGGTAAGCTCGGGGAAAGGGGAGGTTGAGCCCAGGCTCTCCCCGCGCTGCGCTGTCGGGGCCTGAGGAAGAAGAGCGGCACCCGACGGCTTCGGAGCCGCGTTAGGACTCACCTCAGCCTCAGCGCATCCGCAGCGACGCGGGTCTGCGTTGCGTGCAGGGCGCGGGACCCTTGGGCGCCGTCGTCAAGCCACGGGGAGGCTCAGGCGTAAGAGTTCAACGTTTTAATAAGAACAGCTCATACGAGTAACTCACTCCCGTACAGTCGCGGAGTACCAAAGTTCCCCTGGCTACAGGCGCTAACGCTCAGGCCTTAAATATATCTACAAACGCTTTACACCGGTCACTGGGGATACCAAGCTTCAACAGGAACATCGTGCTTGAATAAATATCTCAAATATAAGCTCTTGGAAATGTTCTCTTTAAAAAAATTCCCTTTCTATAGATTAAGCTCTGATTCCATGGTAACACATCAGGCGTCCCTTCAAGGTTCAAAAATAGCTCTGTGCCAGGGTCTGGGTATCTTTATTGCTCTGCCAAGCCCGAAGCCTTAGGCCGGGCCCTAACAAGGCTCGGTTGTGCTTACCTTCACGCTAACGCAATCTTTCAGAAAGCTTTTCTCACAGCTTCAGCTGAGAAAGTTTCTGTGGAAATACTACATTAAAATAAACAGAAAAGCAATGAGAAAAGGAATCGGAAAAGCTCTGGATTTTTACACGGCGGCACTGGGACTCTGATCCTGCATGGGAAGCGTCAGCCGTACCAGCAAGCGGCGGTTGGCTCCCAGCTGCTCCCCAAACCAAGAGCCAGTGCAAGGGCTCCTGCCCTGCATGGGGACAATTCCCCAAAGTCCCTTTCTCGTTCCAGTTCAGCTCCAGCGTTGGCGCTTCAGGAAAGGCAGAAAACGCTTACCCTGGACAGAAGCTCCCGGCTCTCCCAGCCGCTGGCCAAGGGGAGGAGACGTGAAGGAAAGAGCGTTCCGGCAGCGAGGGGTGGTGCTGGGACCCAAACCGGCGGGCGGCGGAGCCGGCCGGGTGAAGCCGCGGTTTCGGAGCGCGGGCCGAACGGAAGCCGTCCTCGGGACGCTTTGTCACGTTTCCTTACTTCGAACGGACCAGAAAAGGCGCGGTGCCGGGGTTGTTCTGCGGAAACTCAGCAGCAGATGCTCATCAGGAAAAGCCTTTGAACTGTAAGTTTATTCATCACTTATGTTCTTGAGGCCTGCTCTTAACACCTCGGCGGGGACACTAAACAGACACTGGCCTAAAACTGCTGTTGGGATTCCAGGACGGCCTCGCAGACAAAGCATTCACGCTCTGGGAAATAAAGGCCGAAACCCCTGCAACAGTCCCATACGTTTTTCGCTTACTTGCATCTTTTTATCCCGTTGGTCATAGGAACCCCGACTGCCCCCCGTTTGTACCCGCATGTACCTCTGGAGCTCTCGCGCCGGTGAATGAGCTGGAGCAGCCCGACAGCCAAACGGTCGTTAACTTTTCCCACCGAGTATTAATGTAAAAGCAGGTCCGCAGCTGTGAGCAACAGCGATGTCGAAGTGCCGGTGGGGAGAAGAGCGCTGCTTAGGCAAAGAGCTTAGATACAACGCCAGCAAGCTGCCTTGCTACCCCAGCTCCTCCAGCAGAGCTGAGGTGCTGCTTCTCGTTTTACAAGAGATGTTTTGGTCTCCATTGCCAAGCTACACGGAAGCTGGAGCGGTTCGAAGACGCAGACTGGCTGGCTGTGAGCGCCAGACTGCGCCCAGCTGCACCGAGGTGTAAAAATACCACCACCGCCTGCACGGACGCAGCCCTGGGTGCCCGTTTTGCAACTAGAGAACTGAAACTCCTGGAATGAAACTCTACGTCTTTCCCAAGCTTGCTCCCACTCACCCTCCCAAGGAACGAGCTGGCTCACTGTTCGGATCTTTGGCAAAAGCAGAGAGAAACCAACATTTCCTGAAAAGCAATTTAGTAAAACTTACTTTATGTATGAATTTCCACTAGGGAAAACACAATGAATTTCGCTAAGCTACTAGACAACATCATTTCTCTTGATTGTACGCGTGTCGCCGACCCGAGCGGAAACGGAACTCGCACCTTCCTGACAACCCACCTGAACGCAGGTCCCGACTTTCACTGCGGGCCAGCTAGAGCGAGCAGGCTGAACTGCGCCCTTCTGTTCGCAGGGAATAAGCTTCCCCGCTGTGGGGTTACTCTGCCCTGCCTCCAGGAGACGGAGAATGAATTTTTGGAGGAAATTCTGGAAATCCAGTGCATGTCTTTCACCTCTAGCCCTGCTTCCCCTCGTTCCCTCGGTAGGTTACTGGCAAAGTCAAAGGACTGTACAAAGGGTGCAGCTTAAACTGGATTTGTAAATACCGAATTAGTCCATATTCACCAGAGCATGAAGCTGCGGCTGAATGGAGTCAGTCTGCGTGTGGAGCACTGTCAGCTCGCTTAAAGTGGTAGCAATGAGGGCCTCCTGGGGTCCCGGCGTCCCGTCTGACTTACAGTCTGTTCCCGCGGCAGAACCGCTGTCATGCAGCGCGGTCACGCTCCCCGGGACAGCCGTCAAGCTTTGATAGTGGCCGTTCTCAGGGAAAGACAGCAGCTTCTCCGGTATTTTAGGGGACACATCATACTCCTCGTCGGGAAGCTCTGTTTTGTGACCTTCATCGTTCTTAGATGCTCCTTCAACAATGACAAGGAAGGACTTCCAGGGTGTGTTTTTATCGTGTATCTGAAAAAACATAACCAAAGCCCAGGAGGTTGAACACATGGCGACCGTCCGGGAGGCAAAAGCTTGGACCCAACCCATACCTAACCCCGGTAGCAAAGGTCTCTCCTTTCATCCCACATAATAGCCCCAAACTAGGCCAGCGTACATCCACACGCCGATCCGTGTCCCTGGTGAGCTTCCCGTTTCCATAAAGGGGAATTCTCCTCTCCCTTGCCAGCTGCGTGGGGAACACGCTCAGAGGTCACACAACAAATCTGTGACTGAGCCGTCCTCAGGCGTGACCGCTGTGGGCCATGCCACGACGGATTCAGAACGGCTCCACCGCAGCCTCGGGACTGAACACAAACCATTTGAGTTTGTAATGCCGCGTCAGAGAGCGAGCGGCGTGCTAAACCCAACAAAAACTGGACACGAATTCCCCTCCAGGCCTGACGAAGCTGACGGGTCAGTACGCGGCCACGGAGAAGGGCTACAAGGTAGGGGGGTGGCAGGTTCTTACCGACGTGTGCCGTCGGAGGGTGGACTTGTCGGTGAAAGTTCGCCCGCAGGCGTTGCACATGAAGGGCTTCTCGCCGGTGTGTATTCGATGGTGCCGCTGCAGCGCGTTCAGCTGCGTGAACTGCTTACCGCACTGGTCGCAGCAGTAGGGCCGCTCGCCTGCAAGCAGAGCACAGCACTGAAGCGGTGACGTCGGGGTATTGCGAGTGCTGCGCACTGGGGAACCCCAAGCAACCCCTGTACTTCACGAAACCACGAGGCACGCACAAGCATCTTCAGAAAACAAAGCAAGATGTTTTCAGAATTCTCACAGTGGGGTAAATTTTGATGGATCTGAAGCAAGCAGATACTCGCAGAGCCAGGGCAGACCCACAGCCCGGGTAAATCTGTGCAACCACTGAAGCCTCCACGTTTTTTACGCATATTTTCCATTAGCAACTAAAGTCCTGTCCCAGAACACAAGCTGTCCTACCTACAAGGTAGGTTCTGTGAGCATGAGCACCACAGCTGCTCGTGCCCGCCAGGTCCTCTCCAAACGCCCCACGAGCTGTCTCGCTGCAGTCGCTGTATTAAGCACTTTTGGAAACAACCACGCGTTTACTCCTTCCTTGGCTAAGGCAGAAAAAGGGATACCCAAAAACTTGCTGACAGACCCAAGTGGTCTCAGAAAAAGAGAGGACGTTCAGAACAGGGAAAAACCGTTCACCTCAGCACTGCCGTGCCGAGGTCCCCTGCTCCCCCTCGGATAACGCCACACTAGGCACACAGACGAGGGAAGCAAAGAAAGAGCAAGGCACGGCAGCCACACAGGAATTCTGTTAGCAGGGAATATTGGCAAGGACGCTTCCCGCAGGGCGGCGCTGGCTAAGAAAGGGTGGCGTTTATTGCACGGTGACAGCAACGCGAGTATTGGCAACCTGATGTAGTGCTGAATAACGCAGACTTTGAGAGAGCGGGTAAGAAAACTTAAGAGAGAAAGCACGTCAAAGATTCCACGGGAGGGAGGAAATTGAGAGCTAGCACTGGGAAGACAGCAGAGCGCTGTCCCTCTAAAGAGGCAGCGTAAGAGAATGTAAAATGGCGAGAAATGCTAAGGTCGCAACGAGCGAGAGCGACGGTTCTCTCGTCCTTCCACACTGCCACGAAGCCTAGGCGACACCAACAGCACCACCCCGAAGTCAGCGTTACCGTACCTACGGCCGCTGCTTTCTACCCAAAAACCAGGGGAGCGGGTGGGAATAAAACAGACGCCGAAGCGCAAATGCAAGCAGGAGAGACTGCAAACAGGAAAGGAGGGCAAGCACGAGATCAGCACTCCGCAGTGCTTTGCTCAGAGCTAGAACATAGCCCTTCGGTCACTAATCACCCTGGCAGCGGTATGAACAACATCTGCGTAGCTCCTGGAAGCATTTCAGAGACTCGCTGTAACTCGGTAAGCAGCACAGGGAGTACTACTGGGAGAAGGGACGCGGAGGAACGAACAGGCTGCATCAAGAATCAAAGCGTGCACGCAGGGTAGGAATTAAAGTGTCGGGAAACCCTAGCTGAGAAATTCCTTCTCTAAATTAGGCAACTGTGAGGTCTACATCTTTAAATCGTGGTGGTTTGTTTCAAGCGAAAAGAGCACCTCCTACCTGTGTGAACTTTTATGTGCTGGTAAAGCGAGTTCCTCTGTGCAAAGGTTCTGAAGCAAACTTCACATTTGAACGGTTTGGATCCAGTATGGATTCTGTTGTGGTGTTTCAAGTACTCCTTCGAGGCAAAGCTCTTCCCGCACGTTTCACACATAAAAGGCCTTTCCCCTACAGCAAGGGGGAAAAGGAGAATTAAACCAACATAGCGTCTGAGACCGCCATTAAAGACCACAGGCAAAAACCGAACGCTGTTAGATACAAACGAACCACACGCCAGCCTCGCAAAAGGGTCCGAACGGGCCGCAGCGAGAGCAGCGATCTCTGCCTAAGGCACAGAGCTTTCCTGCGAGAAATCTGCACAAACCCGTCCAAGCGCAAGGGCAACCACGCTAACAGCGCTACGCAGCGTGTGAAAGGCCTGGGGAGATCGGCAGCTAGCCGTCTTCCCGCCATCGCTGGAGCCGTCTGGCTTACTCTCATCGTCAACACAACGCTGCAGGCCTCTGATGAAAGGCCTCCCCCTGCAAGCCAACTTCAGTCATGTGCGTCTCGAAAACCGTTCTTGGAATTATATTTCGTTGTAATTTAGCGTTTCCTGCTCTCCGCATCCAGTTACAAGTCACGGGCAGAAGGCAGGCTGTTCTAAGACAGGTCAATTAGGAGAGGCAGAAGGACCACTGGCAACTCATGGGTGGTACGAGGGGTCAATTCAAAACACCAGTTTACACCATGAGGGGTACCCGGGAGAAGGGCACGTGCTGTTAGAAAGATCAAAATAAGCCAAGACAGCTGGTTTGTGTTCCTCGGGCTAACTGTTCCCCATTTACAGAGAAATCATTTTTCTCTTAAGAATTCAACTAGACCTTGTATCGATGACGGATCTTTGGATATTGAGCACTATCCAAAGCAGCCTCAGTCCACGCTCAGACGCAGCATCCCAGCCAGATGGGAACTCATTTTCTCTTTAATCAGCTCTTTTTACTCTCCCTGCTGTCTGCCTACCTACCTACAGGAACCCTTCCCAGTAAAATCCTGTCTAGGAATGAGAATATCTGATTTTATATTAAAAAAACAACAACAAAAAAGCATTTTCTGAATGAAAATAAGATCTCCTGGTTTCACAGCAGGCCTCCTCCTACAGGTAGTGCATTGCAAAAGAAAGCCTTACCTGTGTGACATCGTTTGTGATATATAAGCATGTGATTCTGAGTGAACCTGGCACCACATTCATCACAGACAAAAGGTTTTTCACCAGTATGGATTCTGAAATGAGAAAGCAGCATTAAAGCACTGAGGCAAATCTCTTTCCTTCGCAGCACAACGCAAGTTGTCTTTACTTTGTGGCTGCTCTCCGAAGAGTGACTGTATGACTCTGCAAGATTTTAGGCTCTCTTAAAAATACTGTCAGCTGGGCCAAATTCCACATCGTGGTTTCTGCAGTGCTGCTTTTATTGCTCGATCTTGCATGTGCTGCATGATCAAGGCCCAAATCCAGAAATTCCTTTAGGTAAAAACAAATTTTTAAAGGTAAAAATTGAGTAAAGTTTAGAAAACTTGTATTCAGATAGACAGACTGAAAGAAAAAAACGTAACCGTCTTTTGGGATCTGAAGTAAAGCAGGTATCTTTATATTGTTGCCACTGTTAATGCAATACTCCACACAGAATGTGGAATATTCCCCTGGCACGCTGCTCTCCCAGGGCCATCACGTAGAGAGTCACTGCCTACTCTGGAGCAAGTGACACCTGAGGAGCGGAATAAAAAGACGCCGCTTTTTTACAGTCGTTTTCCTTGCTGTCACCCCAAACTCGTGGTGTCATCTCCCGAGGCAGGCTGTGCGTACAGAAGGGCAGTTTACAGAATTGCTGCTGTGCCAGTTTACTCCGGCTTAAATTTTTGAGCCCGTGCACGCTTCAGGACTCTCTTGAACAGTGCTGCAGGAACGCAGCCAGCAGAGGTCAGCTTTCAGGGTGACACAGTTCAACAGGAAGAGCACGGATGTAAAAATACATACAAAAAGATAAGAAATCCTCACCACAGACTGTACACAAGTTAGGACAACACTGAGTTTCCAGCATTCGACAAGCTTATTGAATAGTCACAGGGGTACACAACGGAGGAGAAACTCCACTTATGCCAAAACCTCATTTTTTAAGCAGCACCAAGCAGTTACTTGCGGTTAGGAAAGGACTCATGACAAAAGAGAGATGCCATACAGCTGCATCAGCAATAACATCACAGGAGCACGCTAGCAAAAGTTATGCTTCTGGATAGGCTTTCTACCACCGGGAGTAAACCCACCGGCTTCAAAAGGGGCAGTGAAACAAAGCAGCGCTTAATGAACCCTTCTGCCTTGCAGGAAATGCCGCCTAGGAATCTGCTGACGCTACCGCATTCTCTTTTTGGATCTGAGCAGCAGTATTTTGGGATATTTCTTCTACACCTCCCTCTCCACGCTTACTCCCCGGCTATAATCTGAACTTTGGGTGCAGATGACTGCTTTGGGAGACTGGTAAGAGCAGGCTAAAGCCCTTAATAGTTAGAATTTTTGCCTTGATAAACACGTCTCTCCCATGAGCTTTCAAGGCCACGCGCTTGCACCTCCACCTTTGAGTCTCACTGCAATAGAAGCGCTACAAGTGATTTCATCAGCTCCGTGTGGGTGCCTGCAGCGCTTCGCTCACCTCCAGACGGTGATGTGTCAGCCTGTTTCTAGTCACATTATCAGTTGTTTTAGCTTAGCACCCAAATCTGGCGTTCCTGAATTTAATACACGGCCAAATCTTTTCAGAACATTTTCACCCTTATTGCATAACATTCTTCTATTGAATATAAAGAGGCACCAAATTAGGTGAAATAATTATAGCCCTAATCCTACAAATAATTTGGCACGGGGGTTGCTTTTCTCACGTGAAACATCCGATCGACTCTTAATAGGTCTGCTCCCAGGAGAAAAGTTAACTGTGCGCTTCAGCAGCGGCAGGCCTCGGCCCATGCACCTCTACTTTGGCTTAAAGAAGATTACAGCAACTCCCTTAACCTGAAAAGCGGGGCGGGGGGGGGGAGGGGAAAAAAAACCTAAGGAAAAAAGGAAATACAGAAACTTTCCAGCCAGTCACGTTTTACATCCCCACTTCACTTGAAGGCTCAAGGTGTGTTCCAGGGGATTCTGCTTCTCCCCCCAGAATCTAACAAGGCCAGTTAAGTCTGTTCATACCTCATGTGTGTTTTAAGTGCAGAAGGCTGAGAAAATTTAGCCTCACACTCTGTGCACCCATAAGGCTTGTCGCCTGTATGCGTCCTTTCATGGAGCCTCAAGGCAGTTTTGGAGCTCAACCCCTTTCCACACTGCTGGCACTGATGACGCTCCCCACCACCCTCATGAACCTGGAGAATGTGCCTCTTGACGTCCTTCTTCCTCTTGAACTTCTTACCGCAGAGCTCACAAGGGAAGTGGCGCTCGCTGCTGTGGACATGGCGCTGATGGCTTTTTAGGTTGCACCGGTTGGCAAAGGTCTGACTGCAGGTTTCACACCGATAAATGATCTCGGCTGCAATGCCGTGGCTGTGCTTTATGTGCTTGAGGAAGCTTTTCTCATACAGGAATTCCTTCTCGCATGTGCTGCACTTGAAGTTACTGCCTCGTTTCTTTTTATCCTCCTCAGATTTTTTCAGGTTTTCTTCCAATTCAAAGTTGCCATCGCATTCTTCGCTTTCAGGTTTGATGTCGTTCTCCGCTTGCTCCTCCTCTCTCTCCATGTCACACGTATCCTGATCTTGAGGATGTTTGTTTTCTTCAACAGCAACCTCTGCGTTCTTCTGCTGCTCTCTCAGCCGCCTTGTGTATTTCTTCTTCGGGATTTCCACAAATACTTTCCTCCCAGCCAGCCTCCCGCTTGCCCTTCTGATTTTGGCGTAAGGAGGCTTCATCGTTTCCTTCTTTTTGTCCATTTTCTCTTTTGATTTGGTAGCCGGCGTCTCAGGAGACATTCCGTTGCTGGGCCTGTCTGCTGGGGAATCCGGAGGGTCCGGCGGACAGTCTGCCTGGTCAGCTTCTGCCACAGCAGCTGCTTTGGACTCGAGCAAAACGCTCGGCTGGGTAGCGCTCTCTTCCTCAGAGTTCTGCGATTCTGAGAAGTTTTGCAACTCCAGCAGCACCGATTCAAGCATCTGCTTCTTTAATTGAAAGCAGGTTTCCGAGAGGTCCAAGCACTTCAGCTTTTCGGCTATTTCTAGCATACGCTGCACTCTGTCTTCTTCCACTTCTACCTTGGCAGTATAGACAAACTCAAGAAACGAAGCAAAATCAGCAACCTGGACCTCGTTCAAGAACACGTTGGTCCTTGGGCCGTCCATGCCCTTCTCGTTAAGGAACACCTCCTTGAAAAATTTGCTCGTTGCTGCCAGCACAGCCTTGTGAGCAACGAACTCTGCCCTGACACCTTGATACTCCACGCTGACGGTCACGTCGCAGAGGTGGCCCAGGAGACGCAGCTGATGCATTTCATTCAGGAGGTTGATAGGAGAGGACTTGGATTCCAGTAAAACCGCATTACTTTCCATCTTTCTTCTCTCTGCAAAAAACTGTTAACAACATTGCACGTTAGCTATTTGCACGGAAGCTAACAAAACTCAAAGATTTCAGCGGCCAAAAGTCACGTCAAGGCTTTCGAGAGTGCTTTGCTTCAGATTTAAGCACTTACGGTGCTTGAGCTTAAGAGCCCAGGCTTTCAAAGGAGCATTGTGAAAAGTCTGGCCAGAAGCGCAGGTTTCAAAAAGCGTCACCCAAAGCGGTCATATCTAAAACCATGCCACCAGTCACACGCAGAGATTTCTCTGAAGTTAATTTGAGTTTAAATCTCGACCGTATTTTTACCTGAAACACTAGAGACTATTAGAACCTGTAATAGGGACAGAGCAAACAGAGGAAGATCAAAAGAAATGTTCTCATGAAGGCATGTGGAATTAAAAAATTATCCCTCCTTCCTAATCAGGCAATAAGAGAAAGGTAAGATTAAGTAAAAGTTAACTGCAATCCTAAACAAACACCTCCTTGAACAGGCTTTTGAGATAAGACTTTTAAACGAGACTCAGATAAAATCCCAAATGCTTAACCAACAAAAGCATAGGAAACTGCATAATCATATTCTCAATCTGTAAACCTAAGAAACCATAAAACTTCCTCAAAGTGTTTTCTTATTTAAAAAAATCCATCACTCAAAATGGACTTACAGCCTCTAAATTTTGAATGCCCACAGGTAGCCTTACAAGGGCTTCGCCATTTCCACTACCCTTTAGGTTACGTCACGTTTCCAAGTAACGTTTTAAGCTGCTCCAAAGTTCCCAAAAGAACTGAGGGTTTTTTTAAAATAACGTTTGACCCCAGAACAAATAATATTTCTGTGAACTCTGAAGACGCTCTGAGCAACACCCCCCTGCAATCTATTGCGTTTCACTGCGTTCCTAACAACTACGTACACGTGCATTTTGAATCTGAAGAATTTCTTTCCGCTTCCCAGAAGTTAGCTAAGCTCTCTTTTCTCTGTACGTGCTCAGGTACAGTAGACTTGCAGCCTTTTATACACAGGACACTAGAAATCTTGCTCAGAAAAAAAAAAAAAATTAAAAATAGTGTACAGATAGAACAAAATTTATATTAATAGTAAGGAAGCCATATTAAGCACGAAAGAGAGAGACGAGAATAATATTCACAGCACCAGAGAGAGATACTCTTTCTCCTCCCATAGAGCTATAAACTCAAATTTTAGTCCACGCTCATTTCAACAAACCAGAAGTTAGACTCACGTCCCAATACAATTTTCTGTCAAAACGGTTTTGATAAAATATTTTCAAGAAACTGTCAAATGGAGAGCTACAAAACACACAGATTCACGGAGACTGTTATTAGTAGCCACGTAAAACGAGTGCTTCGTGGACTTGATCCTACACCAGGTAAAAAGCCACAGGAAGCCCCTGCCCCAAGGAGTTTACAAATAAGGCAGACAAGGCCCGAGGGAAGCAGAATCCTTTCCCCCACCTTGCAGGAGAACAGGGAACACGATCCACCATGGGCACCCAAACCCCTGCCTTAGATTCTACGGAAAAAGATGATCCTCAGAACCAAACCTTTTCTATTTCTTAGCCTTTGAATCTCCAGCTCAGTAAGCCTACTACTAAGATTTAAATAGTTCTGTTAACGTTATTCTAACAAATACCTAAAAACCACTGTTACCAAGTTACGACCCTAAACCAAAAGACCCAGGAAGGGGATAAGGAATTGCCTGTGCCAGCTCAGAGCTCAACAAGCATCTCAAAACACCGTCTGCTTTTACAAGCAAAACCCAATGCTACGCTTCAGTTCTGACAGAAGTTTTATATGGATAAGAATGACATGATTTCATTCCTGAATGAAAGGCTGACTCTTATAAGTACACGTAAAAGATGATGTTGAAACTTTGCTTCCCTTTCTCCATAGTCACTCTGCGATTTTTTTCCTCCCAGTTATTCCACGCACTGGCACTCCAAGTATTTGAGGATGAATTAAGCAGATTCACTGAATGCTTTATCTGAAATAACCAATGATATAAAACCGTAACTTCCCCCCCCGGTACAATTATTTTTTAACTACTTGTTATTTCATAACTGTCCACCTATTTTCCCTTTGAGCACACGGCAAAAGCTACGGTCACGTGTAGACAACAGTGATCCCCAGCAGGAAACAAGAACCTAAACCACAAACTTCTCCCGCTAGGGTGAACGATCTATTAACTGCACTCAGCGAGCTGCTCGTTCCAGGAGCTGACCACGGACACGTGCACCAACAGACACGTTGTGCCAATTCCTTTTCTCTTAAGGCTGCAAAGCAGAACCCTCCTGTTCTTCCTGCCATAGTACTTGCAGATTCGACAGCCACTGGGAAAACAGATCGCTCGCTCTCATCGCTAGCCTTCCGCTGCTTTCGAATTTGTTCAGAGGAGGAGCATTAATCCAACGCGCACGGTAAGACATGTTGCGCTCTGAAGGCGTCCCACTGCCGCTCCTGTGGCGAGTATACCGAGCTGCTGAGCACCGGGCTGGCGCAACACCTTCAACAGAAGCATGATATATTCATCCTAAAAAAGACAAGGCCTGAAAACCTGCAAACGGAGCCTGCTCGCTCGGGCTAGCCCGTAGAGCTGAGATTCAAATAAAAGCAACTCTTGTGCACAGTCAGCCATCGCACACCATAAATGCGTCCCCTTCCAGAGGCAAAACAAGCTCAAAAGAGAAAAAGAGCCAGCTGGATCTAACAGATTGCGAACCCACAAGCTTGTCTGTTCTTCTGCACCAACAATTCCACGCGGTCTAATAAGAGACGTTACTGCTACGCGCCAACCTGCCTCGCTTAGGATTGCTACGCCTATTGAAGCTGCAATAATGGCACCACAACAAGAGGCGCAGTCCGCAGGGCTGGAGCAGAAGTCAACCCTGCGAAGCAAAGGGCAGCAAAGACCAGCCCGAGTTTTGGATGCCGGGCTAGAGCACCCCGCACGAACCCCGCACCCCCGTCAGAGCGCAGGGGCGCTGGGAGACGCACGCTGACCCCGGAGCAGCCCAGGAGACCCCTGCGCGGAAGGAGGACGGGGCACGGCCGCACGCTTCCCCGCAGCCCGTGTGACAAGGCCTGTCCCCCTCCTTCTCCCCCGGCCTCCCCCGCTTGCCACAGCGGCCCCAAGACGGGCCTGGGGAGTCCAGCAGCCCCGAAGGGCGACCGGGAGAGGATGCCCGGCCGCCTGCCCGCACCCCGGGACAGGCGATGAGGTCACCAGCCTCCCCGCCGAGGGGAGATCCGCGCCCTCCGCTGCCTCTCCCCTTCGGGAAGGGCCGCGGGGCACCGCGTCCCGCCACCTCCCCGCGGCCACCGGGCTGCGAGGGGCCGGCCAGCGGCTGAGGGGGGCGGCGAGGCCGCGGCCAGCCCCGCCGCCGCCCGGGGGAAGGCCCCGCCCGCCCGCCCTCGCTCACCGGGCAGCCCGCGGGCGGCGGGGCCGGGCCGCGCCGCTCCTCGCCCCACGGCCTCCGGGCGGCGGCCGGAAGCGCTGCCCCGCCACAGCCCCGCCTCCCGCCCCGACAACGGCCGCTGCCGGCCGACGGCGCAGGCGCCGCCGTGACGCGCCGGAAGTGGCGTCATGCGGCGCGACAGGCGTCGCTAGGCAACGCGGCCCAGCCGCCACCCTCCGCCCGCCCCACGTCGAGAACCAGCCCCGCTTTTACTCCTCCCGAATTAACGAGGCGAACCTACGCGCACAGGGCGGCGCGGGGGGGGCGGCCACGTGCGCTGTGAGCGCATCTTTATTTACAAAAACCAAAAAAGCGCTAACTTACAGCGGCAGCACCGCACCCGCGACCGCGCGCCCCGCAGGGGCCTTCCCAAGGGATGCGCGCTGCGACGTAGTCCGGACTTTGTCAAAAACACAACTCTGCGCGGATCCAAGATCCGCCCGGCGTAAAGCCCTTCAGCCAGAACTACGACCCCCTCCTCCGGCAGCGGCGGCGGCAAACTCCGGCTCACCTGCGCGCGGATGACGTCACGCCGCAGAGCGTACCAGGCAGCCGCGACGGAGGCTTGACGTAATTTTGCTGGTTGTGAGGTGGAGAGGGCGGGCCGTTTTCCGGCGATAACTGCCGTCACGAGTACAAACGGGGGGGATCGGCGTCACCGATGCTAGACGGCACGTGCTCCGCTGCTTTGAGAACGCTTTCGGGTTTATAAAGTTTACCTTGGTCGACCGACCAAATTTCCGGCGCAGAGTCGTCGCCCGCGCAGGCTTCCGAGAACGGTTCTATTTTGGACCAGTTATGGTCTTTTTTGGTGGTAAGATCTATTAAGAAACTTCTCCAGTGAGCATTCCGGTCATGAATCTAGGGGGAAAAAAAAAAAAGAGGGAAAACAATTACACCTGTGTTTTTCCTAACAATAGCTTTAATAACGGAAGATTTAATCGAGTGCAGAATCAAACGGTATCGGGGTTAACTCTGCGACGCCGTGCTCAAATGCAAAAGCTGGACTCCAAAACGCAAGAACGAGTCTGTTTTGCCAACTCTGCTCTGATTTTCTGGCTTTGCTGTCAGGGAACGCTTCCAAAAGCAGCTAGAATTTTAGCAGAGGCGCAAACGTTTACTTAAAAACTTGTGACTGGAAAAAAACCTTGTGTTCTGTCTTAGCAGGGACTTCAAGGGGCCGGAGGTCTCTGAAAACAGCTGAGCTCCATTTCTCGGCATATCGCAACGCTGGAAACACATAAAATCATCTTCATCCGCAACACAAAGGCGTTATAAACTGTCACGTTACGGCCTCTGCGTAAGAGGCTTAAAAGAGCACGGAGACTGCAGTAACACAAGACGCAGTATTTCTCCTTTTTAAGAAGGGAATTCAATCGGTAGTAAGCGTTTTAAGATTGGGTTTTCCTTTGGAAGACAACACGACGCGTTGGGAGAGGATGGTTTGACAGCCAGCAGTGGGAGCTGCTGCGCTGCTGGAGGAAAACCCTGCGGCTTCAGAAGGACCTTTGTAAAACCTGTCTGTAGATGGCAGAGCAACCTCCCAACCCCAATATTCATTCCTTTGCAAAACATTTTTTTAATAAAGATCAGAACTTAAGCACCGATGTGAACCCTGATTAAGCCAAGAAACTTCTCTCGGTAGTTAAACGTCACCGCCGCGGTTTGCCTGCCGCGAAGCCACCCGAGGGGCAGCGTACCGAGACGTGTCTGCGCAAGGTGGACATGTCCGTGAAGGTTCTCTCGCAAGCCCTGCACTTGTACGGCTTTTCCCCGGTGTGAATGCGCTGGTGCCGCCGGAGAGCGCCCTGCTGGGTGAACGTTTTCCCACACTGTTCGCAGAAATACGGACGGGTCTCTGAAAACAACAAAAACCAGGGAGCACAGCATTAGAAGGCAGGTTCTTTTGGCCTTGACTTTGGCAGACAAAAAGCGTAATGAATTTTTAAAAGACCAATATTGATAAATCCCTCTTTTTTAAGGTTATGCGATAAAAGTTTCTTGGCTGCTAAGGAAAGCCTGAGAAGAGCTCCCTGATCTTGCAAGGGGATTAGCAGCAACTACAGCCGCTCTCTGCGCCAACGTCCTTCGAAGCACAAAACAGGCCTCACGGATCGGCATCCGATACGACAGGAGACGACACCGTGCCCTGTTTAACAAGCCAGGATCGGTACGAGCCCTGCTTCCCCTCATTACCTAATTCAAGGAACTTATAAAAGCGGTTTTGGAATAAAGCGTCACCATCCAAACTGGAAAGTGCTTCAGACCCCAGCTTCCAGTGCTGTTTATTTTCCCAGCCCAAATTAGTTTGCTTCATTACCTGCGTGGACGTTGCTGTGCTGGGCGAGCGAGGCTCTCAGGCCAAACACCTTCCCGCAAACCTTGCACTTGTAGGGCTTAGCACCCATGTGGCATCGTTTATGGCATTTTAAATACTCATTGGTGGCAAAATGTTTTCCGCACACGTCGCATTTAAAAAGGCGCTCTCCTGAGTAAAGAGAGAAAGACGTTCTCAGTTCTTTCAGCAGAATTTTGTACTTCAAAGTTAGTTTTCAAATGTCTTTCTATCCCTCTTAGTTCCTTCCTGCTACTTGAAGTCTCTCCTGCGAGTTACAAAACAAAGCGTGCACCTTCCTCAAATCCCCACTAGCAATTTCTAGCGGTGTAAAGGGAGAAAGCGGGCGGAAGGGACAGAAGTACTGACTGCCTACCTGTGTGGGTCCTTTTGTGGCCAGTGAGTTTGCCTTTGTCAGCAAAGCAAGCCCCACAGTCCTCGCAAATATACGGCTTTTCCCCTGTATGGGACCTAAATGAAGCGAAACACAAATGAGCATTAATAAATAGGCTCTTGTAGTGCATCCTTAAAATAACGTATTTGAAATTACGTTCTACACGCTATGGGCAGCATGCTTCATTTTTTAAATGAAGTGGAAAAAAGTACATTCTGCTGACTCAGGAAATAGAGCGTTTACGAGTATAGGCGCTACACTAAAGCACAAAAATCCCCCATTTAAGGTTTACCTTTTCCTCACTCTCAGGCCCTACAAAATCCACCTTTATTTCACAAGTTATAGCTCGGAGTATCAGCATCAGAAAGGAGAAAGCAGGGACGATGACAAGCTGCTGCTGTGCTGGAAAGTGCATCCAGACTGCCTCCAGCACAAGGCCAGCAGCAGATCTCCTGGGACGTTGTGGGCCACGTGCTTGGCTTCCGCAATCCCCCCCATCTCGCATCCTCTGGCCTGCAAACTTTAACTGGCAGGATATTCCCCTTTTTAAGACAAAAGGCATTAAGGAAAGCCAGGCAAGCAGTGTTTCTGAACATATGCTGGACATCTGATTTTAAACTAGCTCAAATCAGGCCTGAGCCTAACGTTCAGTCTTAACACTGTGCTGACTTCCCTTATTCCAACCCGAATAGTACGATGTGCAAAAACAGGGATAATTTTGAGTTGTCAGGCAAAATGCTGCAAGTGGACACGGACAGCCAGTTACCCAACACGAACCCCGTGAGTCACTGTTTTGTTGCAGCCATACCGCATCCTAACAGGCAGTGCGGCCCTGCTGCGGTTCAGCCGACAGAGACTATCTTGACCTTTCAGACGCTTTGCTGGTCCTGAATCAGTATGCCTCACCATTTTTTAAATCACTGTAAGAACCCTTAGGAGACAGAAGCAAGCTACTGTCCCCACTGTGTGGGTCCAGAGTCTCTAGAACCAGGATTGCTCTCCCCTAGTTTAGCCCTCCAACAGTTAGCGTCGTCTTACAAGCTATCTGCTATGCTCCCTGTTTGGGGAAAGATGGGAAATTCCGTGGGATGATTCACCCTCTCCTGGGAGAGGACACATTTGACATAGACACCACCAGAGAGCAATTCACCCAGTCCAGCTCCAGTCACAGGGGGAGCCCAGATGAGAGGCTCAGCTTTCGTATTGCATACAAGAAATGAAATCCCACACTAAATGAGTTGCTCAGAGCGATAAAGAGCGAGCAGGGCTCAGCGCATGGGTCTCTGAGGTCCCTGACTAATTCTTCAGCCTATGCTACTCTTCATCAGTCAAGGCCATCACCTTATTTCGAAGGCTGTCTCAAACGACCGGCTTTTGCTTACGAGTTTGGATAGAGCATCTGTTTCAAAATCCTTACTAAAACTGATGCAATGACCAGCTGCAGACAAAGCCTTTATGTAAAACAATTAATCACAGATACTACTGAACAAATTATACCCTGGTGTTCCTGTTACAAGGACACGCAAGGAGAATGACTCAGAACTAGCAAGTCAGAAGAGGAAAAAAGTGCTGAAGTACGCTGGGCACGCAGGGAGCGGTAACGGGAGAAGCAGTACTGTAGGCTGACCTGGTATGGATCTTAAGCTGCGACGGCTGAGCAAATTTTGAATGACAAATGCCACATTCGTAAGGTTTTTCTCCTGTATGCGTCCGCATGTGAAACACTAGCGCTGTTCGGGAGCTGAGGATCTTCCCGCAGACAGAGCAGAGGGGGCGTTTGACTCTGCCTTCGTGCTTCCGCATGTAATGCGTCCTCACATCTCTCTTTCGTTTAAAAGTAGCATTGCAAAGGGTGCAGGCAAACTGCCTTTCTTCAGTGTGGACACAGGCTCGATGCTCCTTCCAGCTGTTGTAACTAGCAAATGACTTGCCGCAGATGTCGCACTGATAGACTTTACCAGGCAAGCACTGATGGACATCTCTGCAGTGATCCACGTACTTCTTCCGGGAAACAAACTGCTCCTTACACTTATCGCACGTGATTACGTAGGCAGATTTGTTATTCACCCCACTTTTATTTACCTTCTTTATTTTAAACTCTTCATCTGATTCACGTTCTTCACCATCCTTCTCATGAGAGTACTCATCATCCTCACGGTCCTCCTCAGCACAGACCTCCTCACTATCTCTACTGTCTTCAACTTCCGAATACCCCGCTTCGTAATCTACCTCCTTCTCTCCCTTCACACTCATTTCACCTTCATCTTCGTTCCCTTCTTCGCTCATTTTTTCACTTCTTGCTTCAGCTTCCTTATATTTCCGCTTCCGTTCTTCTTGCTCGTTGCTGCAGTCTGCTTCGGCCACGGATGAACCCCCGGGTTCTTCCTCGCGATGTGCGGCCTCTTCGCGCCTCGCACACTTGCGTCCTTCGGCCTCCGATGTCCTGCCCCACGTCTCTGTGTCAGGATCTCTGTCGCAGCCTGTCGCGTTTGGTCTACGCGCAGGCGGAACTACCATCCAATAGACAGGCGTAAGTTTCCTCTCTTGCCCAGACTCATGGATTTTTCTGTTAAAATAAACAAGCAACAGAGCACAACTTCAGTAAGTTCAATTGTTTCAATTCAGACATGTTTGCCTTGGAGGAAGAGTCGTTTCCTTTTAATTGTTCTTCACGCCATTTGAGAAATTAACAGCATGTTTGGAGAGCCGAGCAACAGGGAAATTTTGTGTAGAGTTGGACCAGATAATTAAAGAAAATTAAAATGTCTCAGTTCATCAAGGATGGAGCCTCTCCAGTACACATATTTGTCGTCTGACTAGTAACATAGGACGGACTGTAAATTTTCCTCCAAGGCCATGGTGAACAGGATAAGAAATTATGGACTTAAAACAAGGGAAATAGAGATTAAATGCCTACATAGAAAAAAACCACAACACCACAGACCCCCCTGTAAGCCATCACTTGCAGCATTTAACTCTACTTATCGCTACTCAGCGTGTGGAACAAGCTATGCCATTGCACTTGCGACACATCTGGAACGTTTTTTCTGCTACTGGACTGAATTACAAACAAATTTGGACATTTTTTAAAAGGGAAGCTGAGATCCAGTAGAAAATCACCTATCTCCCGTACCACACAGGCAGGGTATGAGACGTTTGACATGTACAGCGGCTTTTGCAGTTCTGGAAACTACTGTGCAATTTCAACATCTTGTTTTCAGTCTATCTGGAAGCTCACGCTACCCAGCAAAACAGCACGCAGGGTATTTGGCCCGTGAAAACCATACTAAAATGAACCACGCTGCCCTGACGCTTATGAAATGGGTATTTTCTTGTGCATTTTAAACAGATGCCGCTTCTTTTCAGGCTCCTATTTAAAAACCCAAACCTGAGGCTTCCAAAATCACCTAAGGGATCCGGTTGCACAAGTCCCCTTTGATTCAACAGGAAATGTTTGCCTAAATTCCCAGTCTGGGAGACCTCAATCCAGTAATCCAGACTGAGAGCTTGATGAGGTCAATGGAAAAAATCTGTGCCGATTTCAACACACTTCTGATCAGATCCAAGGAATTCTGGAACTAAAGCAGCGAGGACTTCAGGAACACTTTTATCCCGGCGCCCAGAGAGAAAACGCCATTTTCCTGCGCGCGCACGGACACGCAAACACACACGCGCGCGCACAGAGAACGCCGTACCTTACGTGAGTGTTGTAAGCAGACCTCTGAGCAAAGCTGGCGGGGCAGCGTTCGCATTTATAAGGTTTCTCCCCGGTGTGCGTTCGTATGTGGACCGTCAGGCCGCACTTGGAACTGATGACCTTGTCGCAGTAGGGGCAGGCCTGGGGATCCCGCTTCTTCTCATGCACCCTGCGGATATGGTCGTTTATGTCCTTCTGGCGCTTAAACCGCTTGTCGCAAAACACGCAGGAGAAGCCCCGCTCATCGCTATGAACGGTGAGGCGGTGCTGCCGGAGGTGCTGGTGCGTGGAGAAGAGCTGCTCGCACGCGTTGCAGCTGTACTTGACAGCCAGATTAACGTCATGCTTGAGCTCCATGTGCAACCGGTACTGCTTAACAACACGGAACGATTTGTTGCACTTCTCGCAGGCAATCTGCGGCAAGACTTTTGCCACGTGCCGCGGTGATTTCCTACGTTCGGTTTTACTGGCAAATTTGGAAATAAAACTGTTTTCATCTTCCCACTGCTCAGGCAGCACGTTCCCAATTACTGCGCAGGCTTCCTTTGCCTCAGTCTGACTTAGGAGAGAACGACTGTTCTCGTTTTCCAGACTAACGATTTCCATACCGAGCCTGTTTCCGCTATCCGTCTTGTTACATTTCGGTAGCTTTGCTGTCCTGGATTTTGGTTCTGGAAAAGCAGTGTCCTCTTGCTCCAGGCTTGCCGGTTGGCCTTCAATGAGTTCGTAGCCAGCCAGCAACTTTTTATGTTTCTGCCTATCCCAAAGTTTTCTCTGCATGGGTATTGCCACAACTTGGGAAGAGTTACTCAGTTTGCGGTCCTCCGCTTGCTGGATGCGAGTCCACTGTGGCCCACCATTTTCACGCAGCTGACCTTTCAGATGGAGGCTCAAATCTAAACCCTTCCTGCCCTCTGCTTTCACTTCTTCACAAATGTCAAGCAAATCCTTGCATTCGAGTCTTTCGGCTATTTCTTTCATCCGTTGCAGTTTTTCCGCTTCAATCTCCACTTCTGCAGTGTAAATAAACTCCAGGAAGGAGGTGAACTCTTCCGTGTAAATGTCTTGCAGAGTCACTGTGCAATTCTTGGTGTCCAGCATCTCATCATGCAGGAAAAGCCCCTTGAAATAGTTGCTGGAAGCTGCCAAGACAGCTTTGTGAACCAGAAACTCCTCCTGAATTCCGAGGTGTTGTGTGTGAACTGTCACGTCGCAGAGGTGGCCGAACTGGTACAGAGAATGCAGTGCCCTCAGGAGGTTAGGAGCAGCAACCTTCGATTTCATTAGAATTTTCTTTCTCTCCATCCTGCCAGAAAAACAGACAAACATTTGAACGCTCGCTCTCCCCTCTTCCCCATAAGCTATCTTTTCATTCACGTACGACATCAATCACTTAAGAAAAAGCTCAGTGGAGATCCATGTCCTAATTCCTAATTTACAAGATGTGGTAAAGACCTCCAGGTTACTTCTATCAATACACCCCCCACCAGCAAACACGCTTGGTTTATTACAGTCAGAGAATTAGATTTACACTCTAGGATAACCCTTCAGAGCGAATATTCTGTAGCACAGATGGTAACGGTAGTGAAACACGAGTGACATGATTGGCCCAGCTTAATAATAAAACAGTCTTCACACAAGCGCTTTTCAACAGCAGAGGTCACAACAATTTACAGTGAAAACAAGCATCTTTCCCCACCCATCTTGGGCCAAGGGGGAACTGAAGCACAGCAAGTCATTGCCGATTGCTTCCAGGCTGGTGTTGAAACACAGCCCGCGTTTTCACTGTCCCACCAGGCTCCACTCACTGCGCCAGGCAGCCCCTTGTGCCAAAGCAGGGGGATAAAGCTTTGGAACTGGCTCACTTTTGTTTCTGGGTTTTTTCCCCATGTAAACAATCAGACCTAGGGGTTAATAACGATAGTTAGCATGCTTCTATTGTATTTGGCCACTTAAGTAATATACAGGGACAAACTCCATATCTAGAAATAGCTACACGTTTTTTGAGGAGATAGTAGCATTCTATTTGAAAAATACTTCAAATCAGCTCCTTCTCAGTCAACAGAGGGGTCAGAAGTTTTTTGACATTTTCAGAAAGCACAATTTGCACTTCCCCACCAGCTCTAGAGACAGACGCTAGCTATTATTACAGTAAATCCGATGCCCGAGAACTCTCTGGCTTTCCTGTCGCAGCCCGCACGTGACACCTATACCGCTGGAACAAGAAGTCTCGTTTACCCTTGCCCATAAGGCACAACAATGCTGTCAACCTTACCGAGGCCCTTAGATGTCCTGATCTGATCCTCTAAGCTGATATTCCCGAGGTTGCATAGTTTTTAAATCTCTGTTATTTAGCACATGCTTACAACAGCTTTTTAACCAAGGGAAGAACATTAGGCCAAAATAAACAGGCGAATCAGCTTATTATTGCTTAAGGGCTCTGTTTAAGCTTGGCTTGCTGTGCTTCCCTCTCACAGTAATAATGGTTGGCAGAAAATGACACCAAACTGTACTTTCACTTCTCATCTAAATTATGCTTGACATTATATTAAATACATTCCTGGCAGATATAAACTGTCTGATTAAGAAGACAAATGTGTCTTCGACATAAAGCACCAGGAAGTTGAATACAATACATAGCCTAGAGTGAATAGGTTTGAATAGCAAGCTTAAGAGAGAGCTTTGAGAATACTCTTCCTATTACAAGCTACCGCTGCAAGCACTGCAGAGGATAATCATCTTCTAATCTGCGAGGCGTAAGTCATTCAATGCTTGTGACATCCCAAACAACGTTTTAAACACCGCATTTAAAGGTTTAAACTGATTTTCTAATGACCCCATTAAGTGGCACTGGCACACGCACAGCTACGTTTGTAGGCAACGGACAAGATTTCTACTAGATATAAAATGTCTGTAAATTTGAGTTATGCAGAACCTGAAATACTTGTACTTAATTAGGGGGTTTGGTCCCGAGTACTGGATGAGCTCCTGCGAGAAGTCCCACCCCAATCAACGGGACTGCTTGGGATCTCAGCCTTCTCACCTAGCTGGTGCAGAACCTCCTCGCTCCTGCACTCCTCGCCATTAGCAAGTTCAAAGATGTTTAGTTAGAGAAAAGAAAACGAAAATATTACTACAGGAAAAATACTTAGGAAAGGTAACTAGAAGAAAAAGACAAACAAAGCATGTGTTGAAACATCCCATGCAAGTTAGAAATTGAGGGGGGGATGTGCAAAATAGCATTGTCTAAATTCTATCAGAAAAGGACCGCTTGCATCCAGACTCCTACAAACGTTCAATAATTATCACAGTCTCTGCCTTAGGAATTCTGGCCAGCAGGCATCTTTAAAATGCTCCCAACTCAACATCTGCCAACTATTCCCTACCTACGATCAGCAGCTAGGCGGAGACGTAACCCTAACAGCTCCTACGGCACACTGGCAGGCCGCAGGAAAGCGCAGATCCAGAGGTTAATACCTATATTCAGCCCGTAAATTCACAAAAGCTCCCATTTAAACCATCCCCTGGCTTGCCCTTCTTAATGTTTTCCAACAGGATATCCTTCTTCGTTTCCGTGCAGAACTGACCCCAGCATTGCAAAGCTCACCGATCAGTAGCGCTTAAAGAAATCAATGAGCAGAGCATGTGCTAATTTCCTCCTCCTCCTTTTTAAGATCCCCATCTGCGATAAATTCTCGACACGCGCTCCCATGTGAGCTCTGCTAACGCTAACATCTGATACTAAGCCAAACGGAGAGATACGTTCCAACATCATCTCTTTAGTTCAGCTGGTTCTAGATTAAATCAGCCCAGAAGTGATTTACTGAAATGTCTTTCCAATAAAAAAATGCCACAAACAAATCAAGTCTCACAATTTTTTTTCTTCAGAAAAAACGAGACTGTACTTTTTGTTACCGTTTGGAAAGAAAATTGATCTTTAGTTTTCTGAAGCGGTGTTGAATATAGTTTGTTTTCATGTTTTACAGTTTCATAAGGTTGAGAGTAGAACACAATGTTTCAGGCGTACAAAACAGTATGTAAGAGTATTTTTTTTCCCCCCCCAAAAAAAGTTGCAGTAACAGAAGATATCCAAGTATTTTGCTTTCATTTCGGGGGCAAGGAAGTAGCTTCTTAGCCCCAAAGGATTAGGAAAGCTATTTTCTCCTTACTCTTTATGCTTCGTTAACACTTGATGACAAGAGAAGATCCTTGAGGAATCCCCATCCACAGCAACAGGAATGAGGATGACAAACGTTGCAGTAAATCATCCAGTTATTGACTCAAAAAGAAGGACATACTTTGTTTTAATTGCTGGTTAATGTTGGCTTGAAATGACCCCCAGTAATCAAATAGGAAAAATAATGATATCATCATTAATAGGTTTAATTCTATCCCTCCATTTACAAACATAAAGCACCCTGGTCTTCATAATCCTAACTTTTGCTCCCAACTGCATCCGTAAACCAAGGATTCCCGGAGCTGCACCCCATCCCTTTTGCTTTCCAGCGCTCTAGCCAGCCCGAATCTCAGAAGGATCGGCGCTTCTCTCTCCTGCCCCACTGCAAACGTGCCGCCCTAACCTGACAGAACAAGCTCACGGTCACGCAGCACGGTCACGAAGGCAGAAAAAGCGCAAGGCGGCAGGAGGAGCGCACTCTGCCTCTCCGCAACCCCTCTGCTATTTTCTCACACCCTCAGAAACCCTCTTGGAGCTGCTCCTGGGAGGCAGCGGCGTTCGCAGCCCACGGGGAGAAAGACACCACTGATCACTGAGGGTCAACGGGAACCTGTCACCACTTTCAGCTTTTTACCTGGTAATAAGGGAATAAATACTTCAAAGAATTTGCACGTAAGCAAGATTTACAGAAAACATAATTAATCTAACAGAACCACTGCAAAAGCCAAAACCTATTTCAATTCAGTTACAGTTCCTGACAAGGCCACTGGAATAAGTACAACTGTTTTAAAAAATAAAGCCTAACAGCGCCTTTCAACCTCTAAGAAGATATTTATATTCACTCTGTGCTATAACACTTTTTTTTTTTGTGATGCAACAACATAGTCAATTGCGGCTCTCTAATTCACGATAATTAATACAGTAAACGAAGACATTTGTAGGAAGGACAATAAACACTTCTAAAACATCGCTGTTTCTTGGACTTTCACTGTTCACATCTACTTTGCAATTTCTATGGGCCAGAGCCTTAACTGGTGTGATAAAGCATAGCCCTTATGAAGTGAAGACAGTAAAGGTACTCTGATTTAAACACCTAAGTATCTAGGGGAGAAAAACCCAATAGGTCCAAGAAATTCAACTGCCTACTTCTCAATAATTCTGTTATTCCGCATAAATATGCCTTGCTCTTTGCAAAGCATACATTATCTTTGGTTGCTTGATTTTCCCCAAGCCTTTTCAATCAGATTTTAAGTTTCTCTTCAGAGAAGCGAGGAGGAAATTTTCTTAATTTATTTTCCCAAGAAGGGTTCCTTTAAACTCTCAAGAGCTGCACACGCATGCACAACAAAGGGCCCCAACAGCGATCAAAATGAGAACCCTTGAAATATTGATGGTTTTAGGGGAAAGAAAAAAAAAAAAAAAAAAAGGAGTCCTGGTGTGTTCTTACTTCATCATCTTTATCCTCTGCTGCTCAAACATGTCTTTAAAGTGCTGGTATAGCGTAAGGGCAGGTAGTTGCTTTTCTGGATGCCTGGGCTACCACTTGGCAAAATAAGGCCAACATGGGTAGGTCATAACAGCAGTGCAACACCCCAGACCTTGACCAATAAAATGAACCGCTCGAGAGATCGGATTAAACAACCACAACTGCAGTGCAACGGGCAAAATATTTAAAAGCACACAAACCGCCCTAAGAAAAGGACAAGACTCATTGCCACAGATGCATAAGACTCATTGCCACAGATGCATAAGACCCAGCTTCAGTCCTCAAACGAGCCATACCTGTGATATTTTTTCTGATTTTTGCTTTTTTCCTGTAACATCAGGTAACATTTACCTGTCTTAAAGATAGATTATGATGATAAAAATACATTAATAGCAGATTATAAACTAGCGTAAGTGAAAAAGCACATTACAAGGACGTAAATAACAGCTAGAGTTACTCAACTGTATTAATCATCTGGAAAATTAAGCTTATTCACATCAATTCCCACATGATGCAGATACATAAAGTTAGGTACGTCAGGACAGAAAGCGAATAGTAACAACTGCACCTCCCCTGCCAGTTTCTGGTCTGTTTGTGCACTGCTGAGTAAGTTGAGGAATCACCATCCAGAGTAGGATCCATCTCGATTTACCCTACAGCGGGCTGAGGGACAGATTCCTGCAAGAATCATTTAAATGTTTGGGGTTTTTTTAAATATACAGAACTTTGAGTTCTGCATTGCTAAAAACCGAGTACATTACCTTAGAGATACAACTAGAAATGCTCTTCGCATAAGAAAAATCAAGGTGGACTGCACTTTCCAGGTAGAACAGCATTAACACTCGCAATCCTATCTGAAAGATACCGCACCACGTCATTCCTTACGCTGCTGACAAAACGCAGTTGCGTCCGTCTTCTGGTTTTTACCATTTACTTGGCGCAGCCAACAGATTTCTAGGTGCACGATGGCCTAAAGCGCGCAGAGGTCTCTGCTGAGCCCCGCAAGGGAATCAGAAACCGAAGACGTTTTTCCCTGCGCTTGACCAAAGCGCCAGCCTCCTCACGGCACCGTGAGCGCCGGTGGATGGAGAAACCCGACTGGGAAGCGAAGCGGGGGAAACCAACCCCGCCGCGGCCTGAGCTCCGAGCCACACCGGCGGGGAGATGCGGGGTGGGCAGCCCGTCGCCCTCGGGGACACCGCAAGCCGCCCCGCCGCCAGTGAGGCCTCGCCGCCGCCATGCCTGCTCCTGAGGCGTCGAGGCCCGGCCTGCGCCCCAACGGCGGCGGCCACCCTCCCGCCAGGCAGGGCGGTGGTAACAGCAGCAGCAGCCGCCGCCGGGCTCCCTCCCGCCCTCCCGGGGGTGCTTCCCCGCCGCCCCCGGCCCGGCCTTACCCTGCCAGGCGGGGCGGCCCGCTCCCGCCTCAGCCGCGCTCCTCCCGCCCGGCCACCGCCCCCGGGCGCAACCACCGCAATACCGGCGGAATGGTACGGCGCGGGGGAGGGCCCGAAAGCAACATGGCCGCCCCGGCTTCGCCGCATCAGCCGCCTGGCTTTTGCGGCCATCTTGAGTGAGGGAGGCGGCGGGCCGGCAGCGGGCAGCCATCTTGGGCGCGGGCAGGGGGCCGCCCTTCCCGCGCTCCGTGAGGAGAGGCGCTGCGGGCACCGTCCCCTGAGGAAGGCCTCAAAATTCCTCAAAATTGAGGGCCTCCAGCTACACTGTTAATTATTTTCTCTCAAAAAACCTGCAGCATCTCCCCCCCGCAAGCAGGAATACCACAGGGTGCCAGGCCTTGCTCGTGCCCGGGCGCATAGGCCTGCCCAGCGATTTACAGGTACCCACCTGAGGCAGAAGCAAACGTCAGGTCTCTGCGCAGGCCCTGGGACAGGGGCTGCTCCTGTGCGAAGGCGAGCCAGCTTTGCTCCAGATCACGTTGCAGGGCCCCAGAGCCAAAACCCAGGCCAACTCCCAGGGCTCGGCGCGCTGAGGTGTGGTACAGCACCGTCTCCATGCATCTCCAGGCTGGACTACAGTAAAATTAACAATTTCTGCAGGGGAATTTGTTTTTCCAATGATCCATCCACATCTTCATTAAGAGTTAATTGAAAAAAAAAAAAAAAATCCCATGAGTTTTCATAGCTTGTGCTTAGCTGTTTCCACAAAACTGAAAAAAACTCCAAGTAAAAAAAAAATTAGTTTTCACATTCGCAAAGCGCAGCGTTTAATCAGGTTAAATTCCTCCTGTTGCCAGTGGCTGCCTACAGTAGATTTGTTCCCCAGGCACAATAAATATCTTCACCCATCTTACAGCCCGGTTTGCTCCACCAGCTTGATCCAGTTCCTCGCCGTCTCGCAGCATGGATACTGGTGGATTATTGCCAGCGTTAAGAGAAAGGTTATAGGAACTAACTTAAGGGTCTGAACTTTGGTGGGGTAAATCTGGGCTTAGAAGAAGCACAAACAGGGTCTTACATCTCCCAGCAGTGCTGTTCCTGCAGGACGAGCCGCTGTTTCTCACCGGTGACCCCGTATTGCTGTCACTTATCACGTAAAATTATTTTAAACAGCCGACGGACGGGGCAAGTCACTGTGTGGGCTGCCAAGTACTTAAACACACAAATCTTGTTTCCAAGACAAATCACAGATAAATTTCCTCCTTGGAAGCATTTTTTAAGTGCAGGTTTTAATCTTCAAATTTTAACAGCTTGTAAAAAAATGTTGGATGATGATTGTAATTCCTCGAGGTAATGTAAAATAAATTCCTCCATTAAAAAAAAAAAAAATCTGGAAGAGGCAGACTTCACTGCAAAATATTATGCTATTTACCTTTCTTTTCTATACTTCTGTCACACAAATTTGAACCTAGATCCAATAATTATCAGGCTGCTGGCCAGATATTAGAAAGCATTCACACTTATGTAAAAACAAGACTAGTGTAGGAAAGACAGAATAAAAATACTTTGAATAAAAATAAGTGGTGCAGACTCAACTTGCTTAGACTCGTAGAGGCCGAGAGGCAAATCTAGCCCGGCAGACAGCTCCCACCAAGGAGTGCATGCTTCCACCATGAATTTGGTTTTCAACCCTGATTATTTTGTTTGTATTCAGGGAATGTTTCTATTGTCCAGACACAGCTCTAGGGGCGGAGAGAACGAGCAGCAATATGAGTGATCCATGCTAAAATGTCAGGATAATATTCCTGTATCTTAGCACAAGGGAATGGTGTTTGCTTTTACTTTATCGGAAACCTGGTCTGCTCAACAGTTCTCACCCAGAGGAGTTGGGAGAGAAGATGAAGTGCAGGCTCCTGTCCAATTTAGTCTCTCTTTCATAAGGGTTGAGTGAATTGCTGCCCGAGTTGGCAGCGCCGTTGCGCCGGCTTGCACCGGCGTGTCAATCTTTGCGGAGCCGCCCCAGGAGGGATTCTCCCAACGCGCCTTCGGCACGCCGGCGGCTGCGCAGCTCCAGGCTGGGTTTCACGCTACCCTCTGCCGCCGGTCTTATTTCTCAAGCTGGAGGAGATGAACTTGATTCTCCAAACGTCCCGGGTGCTCCACTTTGGGGGTGAACACTACCCCGTGGCTTCCTAGAGCAGAAGACTGAACCCTGTCTCCCCTCATCCCCGATGAGCATCCCGATTGCTGGGGTGGGGAGAGGGAAGGAAAGGCGTCTTATTCACTCTCTGTGCGTCGTTAATTCTTTTCTGCACAGTTCCAACAGGAGGGTTGAAACGGTTGGGAGGTGGCCCAGAGGTGTCTGAATCCTCTCGGGCCGAGGAAGACGCCGAACCCGGGTGCCCCACGCGTGAAGCAAGCGCTCCAGACGCAGGGCTGTCGTAATAAAGCAGGGCGCAACTGTTCAAGCCAAAACACAGCAAAGGCCAGGAAAGAGCTGCAGCCTGGGAACCCAGATTTTATCGGAGCGAAGGCTTTGATCGTGGTAAGACCAGGAAAAGGGGAGAAGCTGGGGAGCGTTTCTGCCAGCCAGGTCACTCCGCAGCGAACACGAGTTCTGCTCCTGCAGCACCGCGCCGTCAGAAGTTGGCAAACGCTTGCCCAAGGTCAGCCGGGACACCTGCAGCAAAGCAAGGAATGGAAGCGTCATTCCCAAATCCCAAGCCGATTGCTGGGCTGCCTCGTCCTCTCTGGAGCGCAGGGGGTAGCTCCCCACGCACACCACCACCTGCTTGGCATAAGGGCGTTTGCGATTTTGGCTGTTCCCGGACGCATTAGAGATAAGCGAAGCCGGGGTACATTTTTAGAGGCCCCAAACCTTTCCCTGGCACGGCAAGACGAGCCCTCGTCGTGCCTCTCCCCTGGACGGCCATCCTTTCCTTGCGGCTCCGCCAGAGGATGCTGCAGACTTTGGAAAGAGCGGCCCGGACTGCAGCCCAGCTCATCCTTTCCAGTATCCAGAGATCTGCATCCAGTTTCTCGCTGACATAACCTCGGCCTCCTCACATGCAAGACGAAACGATTTTAACGCGCTCGCAATCAGAGGAACGAACCCTAGGGCTTTGCTGGGGATCACCACCAGCTCCCGCTGGCCTTTCCCCACCGGCTGGCAGGCTCGGTCCCGCGGCAGCACGCCGGTGCGCTGGTAGCATTGCCAGATTTGCAGGCAGGGAGCGCCTGCCAGACCTACAGAGGGTAGGAGCAGGTCTGCGAAGGGTGTCCTTACCCAGTCTGGGCTGGGCTGCCCCTTTGCCAGGGAGAAAGGAAAAAAAGATGGGTTAACTAGTTAAGGAGCCTGGAATGAAAATATTCTGGGAAGGACAGGAAAAGGCCGATTTGAATAGTTTCCCTGGCGGACAAATTCATCCCCCATGCTGTTCCACTGACTGTCACATCGGGAGGAATCCGACCGCGCGGTCTGCATAGCCTTTGAGGAGGAGAGGGCTTCAAAATGTGTTTTTCCCCAGTTTGGAGCTGCTGAAACTGAAGCTTTTCTGAATGGGAGCCAAGCCACCACTCAGCAAACCTTAGTGTTGTCCCCAAAACGGAGACAGAGTTTTCAGCATAGTCTAAAAATGCAAATTCCAGACAAAATCCTAATGAAAAACAAACAGCAGGCTCTCGGTCTATGTGTCAGTGGCGCACACTGCTTAGCCTCTAATGCTATTCTGCATAATACGTTTTGGCATATGATTTTGCTACAAATCAAACATACCATATATACTTCCCCCTTATGCTGCTAATATTTTAAGTCTCAAGAAGCAGGAGTTATATATATTCCAGAACAAAATTCCAAGATCTTGGTGTCACTTGAAAAACACATGAATTGATAAAAGTTCTTATGTGTGTGTTTTTTTTTTTTCCTTAAAAAGGAGATATTACAATACTAAGGAGAAACAAAATTTAATTCTCAGCAAGGTGCAGTTTCTTTCACTGGGGGGAGACTGGCCACTGGAGCAAACGGTGGCTTCTTCATCTCCAGATGATTTCCAGCGCCCTTCCAGAAGGAAAGCTTTAGGTAGCCACAGCTGCACTCAGTAGCTGGATGACGTATGGTTGGTGGTAAATGACATCAGGCTAGATGGACTAACTAAGGACTAACTAAGTCCTCCCTGGCTTTAAAAAAAATAAAATCTATGAATGTATAAATTATGTAGATTGTGCAAGATCTACGATCTTCTCCAAGCCTATGTTAGGTGACTGGGTTCAACGGGGTGGTTAAATCATGATCCCTCCCTGCCTGAGGCTTGGCTCCACCACGAGGACTCGGGGCTTTACAAAGCCAACATCATTAACATCTGCCTTAGCCTGGTACCAAGGCGATGCATAATTATTTGCTAAGTTGTCACTTGGAAAACGTAACAGTTTGTCACTTTTCTGATATCGGACTATCGGGTAGTTAAGTGCGCATTCCTGCTATGATGGGGCTTGCTTTAACCAATGCAGTAAACCATTTTGGGTGCTGCTGCGTAGGAAGAAACTGCCAAACGATCCCTGGTTTTGTGCAGGGGTGGTGGAGAGAGGTCTGGTGTGCTGGGAAAAGCTCTTTTCAACACTTCTCCTTCCCTCATCCTATTGAGCCGACAGTTTTGGTATCAACTTCGTGTTGCTGATGGGGGGACGCATCCGCAGCCTGTACAGGTCCCTGGAAGGGCTCCCACCGAGGCCAAGGGCCCTGGGCAAGACCCTTACTGGAGCAGATCTCTCGGAAATGAACTTGGAGCCAGGTCAGCATCACCCGATTGGCATTAGGGCGCCTGCGATTCTGGCTCTCGCCTGGGGATTACTGCTGCAGAGCGGCGCGTTTCCCATCTACTTTTTCTTTGTAGCTCATTCCTGCGCTGAGGCCTTTGCGATAGGATCTATCCCCCAGCTTCGCCGGGTGCTGCTTTTGAGTTAATTCACCACGATCCTGGCGCCGTGCTCCTGACAAGCGGCCTGTTAGGTCGGTGGGAAACCAAATGGAAGAGGTGCATCAGCGGACGGGTTCCCTTTGATTACCAAATAAATCCCCTGCACAGCTCGTTTGTTACCTGCCCTTGTTTATGACGCATATTTAAGCTGTTGGCACATTGTAAACTTCTGTTTCTCCCTGTGCCTTCCAGAGATGCAAAATATTTTAACCCGTGCTAAACTATAGGCATCAAAAATTGCCTTTGGAAGCGTGTGATTTTCTGTCACGTGCCAGGAAATACTGATGGTCTGATGCAGCTCTGGAAAGCTCAGACAAACTTTCCCTCTGTATGCAAACCTGTTTTTAACTCCATAACTCTTCACATTTCCAGTCAAGCCCATATTCAAATAGTTTTCCGAGTCTAGGGGTTTGTGAAAGATTATAAAGATCTTGTTTCTCTGTCAAGAATCTAGAAAGCAGGTGGATGATGTTTAGTCTCTGGCTAACAGACACTGCTGATATCTGCAGGATGCTCGTGCTTTTGCCTCCTGGAAACAAACTGCCTCCCATTTAGTTACAGGCACTTAAATATATAAAAAATATGCAATCAGCAGAGAGAAAAAAAAAAAAGCATTTTTTCCTCTCCTACATAAGGCCAAATGGATTGCAGAGGATCACAGAGAATAAATTAATATTAGCACCTTGCTCCCAGCCAAAAGAAATAAAGCAAAAACCCCAAAGTTATTCTTAATGGCAAGAAAACAGCCATTTCTTGCTGGATTTACCGTCCTAGCCTTGCACTGCTAATGTTATCATCCTTTATTTTGACCAAGGCTATTAAAATAGCTGCCAATTTAATGAGGGTGATGCCAGACAAACTCCACCTGATCCCCAGCTGTCAGCTGATGAGAATTCCAAAGAAAAGAAGTTCAAATACGTTGGACGAGGGCTCTTTTGCAATAACTAGCTGCATTTTCCCTTGTTCTCCAGAAAGCAGCCTTGCCTTGCAAGACCCCAAACTGGCTGGAATCGGTGCAAAACCCCTCCTGCGAAGCCCAGTCAAGCAGCAAAGCATCCCTGGTGCCCGCAGGCTACACCTGGCATCAAAATCCCCGCTGTGCGCCAACGTGGATCCCTAAAAGCTTGGCTGCTGCCTGGGACCAGGCGACTGCAGGGCAAACCAAGACCTATAGGTACCTTCCCACAGCTCTTCCTCAACCGAGAGTTTTCTACTGCAAGAACAGAAAAAAAAAACCCCACCAATAACCCCAAAACTGTACCTCTTTCCTTGCCTCAGACCGCAATTCAGGATTGTAATGATAATGCAGCCATTAATTTAGCCAAGGACTCAATTCATGTTGCCATACCCATCTCAGCTGTGGCACAAGCCAGCCCACCGTGCTTCACATATGTTCACATACATATCCCGAAAGAACAGACTCACCCCCAGAAGGGTCTGGCCCCTCCGTGTCATCTTAGGGAAGCCCCTTGACTTTTGGACACCTGAATTAGCTTATACTATTTTTTTTTGTAATAGGTACACATCTCCTGTCTTCACAGCAATAATATATTATTTCCCCCCCAGTGATTGTTTTCCCCAGTGATGGGCCCTCATCATGATCCGAGAATCCAAATTATTTGGCAAAAGATGAGAATTTAGGGTTTGCATCTGGTCGCTCGCTCTGGAGGGGTGGAAGCAATGTCCTGGACCTGGAACGTCTTCAGGGAGCTATGATCTGGCTCTGAGCTTTTTGATGTGGGCGTATTTGTACCTCCAACCACGATTGCTTGTTCCCCGCCTGCGATGAGAGAACACCCTTTTTATCACCAGAGTGGGCGTGGAGCCTTCGCCTGCGGTGAGTAAACATGCAAAAACATTTCTCCATGCCTAGAGAAATAAACACCTAGCAAAATATTTTTGGAAATTTCACCATTAGTCATCGTCCGCATGTTCGTGAAGGTCGGAGCCCAGCCGCGCAGCTTGGGTCACGGGGAGCGATCCCGGAGGCTGCGGCCGCAGCCCGCGGGTTTTGTACATTAGCGTGCCCCTGGTTTTCCAGCATGGATGCTGGTCTGATTTCCTACATCGGTCGGCAGCAGCTTTGGGGAGCAAGCCATCACAGCAAACACCTTGGCTGGAGCTGGTGGACTGACTCCATTGGTCAGCGGGCATTTGCATGAATTTGCATGCATGTAAATTGCCCAGCTGTTGAATCCCCGTGAGGATGGGCCGAAGGTACAGCTGCCTGAAAATATACACCTGCAGGGCACCCTGCAGCCTGAAACCAAAGCGTGCACCGGAGGACTTGCCGAGGCACAGCAGGTATGAACTTCAACTACTAAAAGCACCTGAAACATCATCTGGAGGCTGCTCTGGGTTGCGTGCAGCTCCCTCCAAAGCAGGCGGCAGCCCTTCTGTGGTGGGTGCCCGAAATACTGGGTGGGCAATCCCTGGTTAACTACCAGGTTAGCTGAGCTCCGGCCACTTTGTCCTGGAGGTGGTCTGAGAAAAATTTCCTCTTTTTTTTTTTTACCGTGAGGGTGGTCAAACGCTGGAGCAGGCTGCCGAGAGAGACTGTGCAGTCTCCATCCTTGGATATACTCAAAAACCATCCGGACATGGTCCTGGCACACCCATAAGATACAGCCTGAAAGCCCCAATTTTTATTGACGTGAGATATCTTTGAATCAGATCTGTCATCTCAGCTGCAACTGGAGGTCAGAAGAACTTGCTGTCAGACTTGGAGAATGCTCTTCCTGCTCGTAAACCTGCAGATAAACGGGTTCTCACATTGCTTCTTGCTTCAGAGAGACAATTTTGTGGCAAATTACAGCGGCACTGCAAAGGCGGCAACGGGAACTCTTGGCAACGAATTGCTGTTTCATGCAGTGGCTGCTCACGAAGCACGTCATGTTTACCAGCGCCGGACTGGGAACGAAGCCTGCCTTTTAAATACGTGATTCACATAGATACAGCAATACCTTTCCAGCCTCTGTTTTTGTTTTCAACAATTTATCAAATTATCTGTCAAGTCTAACTCCAGAGGGTTTGTAATTTGCAGTATCTCCTCTGATAGTACCAAGAGCTCTTGCTACAGCGCTGAGCATAATTACCCACCAGATATCAAACAGAAAAGAGACATGAAAACTTCTTTAGACTGCTTAAATAATGTTGGCTTTATGTTTCCTGTAGGGGTAATAAGATAACAGACGAGTATAAATGGAAGCGTATGACGCATTTAGTCTAGCTGCAATACTTCACTAGCGTGAAAACCTGACTCAGGTTTCCTGGGTGCAGAATCAGCCCACTGCAGTTTTCTCATCTGCCTTCATCTTTTATTCCGTCTTTGTAGGCTGCTTCCAGCTGTCCTGCCCGGGGAAGGGCCATGCCGAGGTCTGTCCTTGTCACCGCCAACAGAAAATGCCGATGGGACATCGTGATCTCCGCGCGGTCCGCGGTGAGCTTCAGTTTCTGTGCAATTGGAATGTTCAGGCTCATTAAAAACACAATTAATCCCCTTTTAACCATCAATATTTGTTCCCAGCATGGTCATTAAACACAGAAAAGGAGGAGGGAAGTTCTGTGCTGGAAGCTAACAAATCGGTTATTTTTGGACTCCTCCCAGAGAGTTTTGCTTTTCCCCTTAAGCCCTCCTTGCCCTCTCCAGTCCCCAAGGCTCCATGTTTGGATGGGAAATAATTCATTATCTCGCTCATAGAATAACAGCGGAGAGGAGTAAAGGAAATAAATGAGAACGTCGTTGTGCTCGACGAGGAGGTGGGCCCAGCCCTCCTGGGAGGGAGGGAACGGGCAGACTCGATCCTTCGCTCCAGCCGTGGGGACATCTCACTTCTGCAGGGACATCTCACTTCTGCAGGAGCTCTCAGTGTAGATCGGACCGTTTGCTCTTGCAGGTATCAGTGATGATAAAAACAGGAGCAATACCGAGATGACCAGCTTTCCTGAATTGCAAGAAAAGCTTAAAAAACCAACCCCAAACAACTGGGGAAGGCAGCTCGGGCATGCCAAAAGGCTCGCCTGCGTGGGAGATGGAGAGTTCAGTGCCGTGGATGCAGGCTGCTCCCCACCTCGGTCCCAGGGCAGGTCTGGAGCGGGTTTAAATTGCACAGTACAGGCATAGCTTAAGAATCTTGGGGCTCTGACGGCGCAAGCGGGAAGACGGCAACGGGCATTTCCATCGGCCTCTTGCGGGCAGGGCACCCATTTGTGGGTTAAAAGAGCGGGTTGGGGAGGGGACCTCTGGCTGTTTGGCTCTCCGAGCTCTGCTTTCCTTTTACCTCTTTTCCCGTTGTTTTTACAGCTTGTATCCTTGGCTATAGGACTGCTTATCTTCCAGGTCAGCAAACGGCCCTTGCCTCGCCAAGGGCTTGCTCCACGCTACCCCTGCTTGCCAGCCGTCCGTGGGGTCGCACTGCCCGAGCGTATGAATAATTAATAAAAAGGAGGATTGATCTGTCTAAGGAGATTAGCAGTGGGTCAGTGAAACCCCGTGTAGTCTGTGCCGGAGTTAATGGACTGAGCCGGCAGAAGGACAGCTTGAACTGAAGACTGGTTTTTACATCTGTTTTTGTCGAGCTACGGCTTGCTTTGTAAATCATGAAAGTAAAAATTAATCCATGTCTAAGGCGAGGGGCTTTATTAACTTCAGGTGGAGGAGGAGGAGAAGGGTCACAGAGTTTTTCCACCAAGGTCGCCATAATTTACTAGCTTTGTGCTTATTTCAAATAATTGCGTAGTGCTACATCTCAGGGATGGTTTTCATTGCTGGAAGCAGGACCAAGCATAAGCTCAGCTGAGACCTCCTGCTCTCCACTGCAGAACGATGGCCACCTTGCTCTTCAAATATACAAAATAAACATACAGAAACGTTTCCAGACAAATAACTGATATTTTTTTTTAAAGAATGTTTCCCCAACTACCATGTAAAAATTAATATTCCTAAATAGCGATAGGGCTAGTAAGAGGCCGGACACCCTTCGGTATAGCAGCGGTGACTTTTGTTCAGGCCATGAGCTCTTTGTTAAAAGCATCTGCTTTTACTTCAGGATATTTAATGACTGTAGAGCGCCAGAAACGCACAAATTCAAGAGCTGTAGAAATGCCAGAGTGGAGAAAATAAAAATATTCCTTCGGGCAGAGTTTGAGTTTACAAAGTTTTACTTCACCTTAATTAAAATCCCAGAACATTGTGCACCGATGGGCTTTTGCATTCTCATTTCATTACTCTTTATATGATTATAAACTTGTATTGCAGAGAAATGAGAAAACAATGTTGCTGCAAACACGCTTTTGCAGGAATTTTAATGCAAACCTAAACTTTTTATACCTGAAGGAGAAATTGTGCCATGTATACGTGGCTCTGCTCGGCTTCCCCGGGTCGCAAGTGGGGCTGAGCCTGTCTGTCCGAGATCAGGATTTGTCCAAAGATGCCGCGCTGAAGCGGCTGCCCGAACAAGGCAGCACCCGGCTATTCGCAAACACTTTGGGAAAGCCTTAGGTTGAGCAGGAACTTAAGGCAGCTTGCGTATGCTGAGCTTTGCAAGGCAGGAGTCCAGCAGCAGGGATGCAGAGCAGCCCAGGCAGCTGGGCACGGGGCTGGAGACTGCTCCGAGTGAGGCTGAGTTTACTGGGATGGGCACAGGCAAAACGAACTCTAGTACCTAAAGGTACGGGTCTGACCTCTCCTGCGCTGAGCACCATCCTTCCATCTCCCTCACCCCAGGTAAAACGCACTCGTAGGGAAAAAGCAATTTTTCTGAACGGGAATACAAGCAAAGCAACCCTGTTTTGTGTGCATAGACTTGCTGAGCAACTGGCAACACCACCGCCGGCGTGGCTTGCTTTCTTAATCCCGAATATCAATAGAAAAAGATGTAAATTCAGTCAAGTCCCTAGATTGCGCTGGCTGGAGACTGCAAACAAACGGAGGGGAGACAATGTCAGGCAAGGGTGCGAGCGATGCTGCGACGCAGAGGGGACGGCACCGCGGGCGCACGGCGAAATGCATACAGAAAGAGTTTTACTTGAATTCCTCCGCGACGAGGCCCCTCAGGTGCAGCCCGCGGGGCGCTCCCGATGCAGTCTGGAAGGGAAACCCAGCGAGAAGCGGGGCTGAGCCCAGGCAGGCAGGGAAGGGAGGACCGCTCAGCCGTTACAGAAGTCACGGCCACGACCAGGCAGCTTCCTATCCGGGAGCTAACGCTGAATTGGAAAATGAACCACTACACCCCGGGTGGCTGGAGCGGCTTGGGGCGTTGTTATTGCTGTCCCCCTCCGCCTCCCACCCGCAGGGAGGGGAACCCACCTTGCGCCCAAAACAGCAACGCTTGCAAGTCGCCACGCTGGCTTAAACCCACCCTGGCCCTCCTGCAGTCAGGTTGGAAACGCCTGCCTTTACGCTAGTTAAAAAAAAAAACACGGAGAAATCACGGCAGCGAGCAATACTGGCTTGTGTCAGGCTGAGGTTTCTGTTCTGGTTTTATTTTGAGAAAGCGCGTTGCACCTCAGAGCTGTGGTTTGCTTCATTTCTCTCTTATTGCTCTCAAAATAATCAAGATAACCCCCCCTGCCAGAAGCTCTGAAATAAAGCAAAGGCCAGGGCTCTCGTTCATCAGCCCGGGCCGTCCCCTCCTGCCGTCGCTCCCTTGCTCAGCCAACGCACCCTGTGCATAAACTCACACAGCAAAACCAACGTGCTCGAGGGTGCTAAGGAGCTGCAGCCCCCCTGTGCCGCACCACCCAAACCAGCCCCACCAAACGCATGCAAAAATCCCGGCTTGATGTGGTTCGATCTATTTCTAAGCGCCCTCAGAAATGGGGCAAATACAGGGGCTTTTGGTTAAATACAGCTAGGCGTGCGTCATCTTTCTAACACTCCTTTCCATCGTCACGCTCGAGCCACGTCAGCGATGAAGCGTTCTGACATTAACGGTAAGCTCCATAAGCAGTCGTGCCGCTTTATAAAAACGTGTTTTTAATTGCCACACAGTCCTGGAGAGTGCAAATATCTCATGGCTTGAAAGCTGTAAAAATTACATTAAGAATCTGTATAAATCAGCTTCAATTACCAGTTCCCATAGAAGCTGGACAACATAACGAAACCAGGTCCCCACCAGTGTCCGAAAGGTGTTGGGAAAGGCAGGTGACATTTTGTGCGTCTATTTTCGCAGCTCAGAAATTGTCAGAGCGCTCAGCTCCAGGGAAAGGCGCGGGGTCGTCAGGATTTCCAGCAGCCGGAGACCTGGCCCCGCGTACCTGCGATCTCAGCGGCAGGTCAGGATGGAAACGGAGAGGTGCCGGACACTGCCACGGCTCCCACGAACGATAAAACTCCCCCGGAGCTGTGCTGCTTTTATTCAGGAGGCTCTCCAAGTGTGTTAAGCGGCATGTTTTTATGTAAAGAAAGAAAATTTTTACCTATCACACTGAAACATAATGAAGATTAATTAGGTCGTGGTTGCAAAGCACTCGCCAGCGCCAGATGCCTACTGCTAGTGTAATGATATTTATTATGGATGTGCCAGAGCATCCCAACTGCGCTTACACGGAGGGCCTGACGGCGGATTTGCGGAGCGCTGTTTATGCCAGCAGAGCATCCCCAAAATCGCTCTTTCAGCCCGCAGAGGTTTCGCAAGGAGGGATGCTCCCGAGCGAGCGCCCCAGCCCGCGCCGAGCGCCGTCACCGCCCAGCCGAGAGGGACGAGCCTTTCAAAACCACGATGGGCGAGGAAGGAGAGGAAACTTAGTCATCTTCCTCCACCCGCAGCTGAGCTGCAAAAGCGCTGCGGCACGGCGAGGGCTTTCCACACCTCTGAAGCAATTACAGGCTGTCGCCACTCGCAATAACACATTAGACAGAGTCATATCGCTTCAAAGACGGATCCCGGGTGACTTGCGTGCTACTGAAAGACAAGGGGGTGACAGGAGCCCCGCTGGCGTGCTGCTCAGTTGCTAGGCTGTCGGCTCTCCACCCACCCCGCCGCTGACTAACGCTGGCGACCCCAGAGACGTGTCACTTGCTGCAGATAAAACAATGAACACGAGGTTTCCAAACTCGCTATCGCTGTTGCTATGGGGCGATTTTCAGCTCTGACGAAGGGGAGTGCCGCGGCGCGAGGGCAGCGGTCTCACCAGGCTGCTGCGGGCTTTCCGGGAGAAGAGGTGGGTTCCCGCAGGCGGGAGCCCAGCGGGATCGACTGATCCCCACCGCAGCCTCTCCCGACGGCGCGGGGAGGCACTGCAAGCCGCAGCCCCGCTGCTGTACGCGGGCAGAGTCTCCTTTTGGTATTTTACCATTCCTGACCACTCTGCAGCAGAGCTCTCAAGGTCGCTGCTGGTACAAAGCAGAAGAAACGATTAACGTACTTCGGTAGAGGAGCCGGCCATTCTGCTAAAGGCTTTCCCTTTCTGAAGCCCACCGCTGCTCTGCCAGCGGGCTCGGCTCCAAGGTCAGCCATCTGCCCCCGGTTTTGGGGGACCCCGGCGAGGAGGCAGCAGGGCGAGGGCGTTGTGCAAGCCAGCCGGGGCGGGAGGAAGGGCAGGGCGCGCTGGCCACGCGTGCCAGCCTTCCTGCACCACCCCGGGCAGGTCTGGCCGCGTCCCCGCTCCCGCGCAGGATGCTTTCCTCATCCAAAGCTGTCCCGAACATCCCGCCTTTCCTCTCTCTCCTCGGGAGACGTATGCAACCTGCTCCCCACCCTGGGCTTGGGCCGCAAGCGAAGCACGGCTTGCTGCGCTGACCCCGCAGCAACGCCGCTCCCTGCTTTTCCGATCACGTCGGTGGGTAAATAAACGCATCTCCTCGGCACGCACGACTAGCCAGAAATCTCTGCTGCTGCAGCTCCGTGGTCCCCGGGAGGGGTCTGTGAGCCTGGGGACGGTGGTGGCCAGGCCACAGCCGTGGGGCTGTGTGGAGCTGTAGGACTGGAGTTGGGACTGCTCGGGGTGCGCCTGAGCCAAGCCCAGGCTTGCTTTGGGTGGCTGAAGAACATCCCAAAACACGGTGGGTCTGTATTTTTAAAAGCCCTCTCTCTCAGATGCATGAAGACACGAAAACCCCATACTTTAAAAAAGACAGGCAACAGGCTCTATCCTTAAAGCGTCAGAGAAAAATCTGGCAGAGACCTAAATGCCTTAGCAAGACCCAGAAGCCAAAAGGAAGTGAAAAAGATCCAAGACTACTTTTTAAGCTCATCTCATGAGTTACTGCAGCTCAGGCAGAGACCTCCGAGGGCACAGCTTGCTGCAGCACATCGGAAGGCCGAGATGCGGCGTTGCTCCGTGGCACAGGCTGGTGGCACAGGAAAGCAGAGGAAAATCAGAGGCCACTGAAAGCCACCAGAAATGACTGTTCCCCCAGCTTCTTTCTGCATTCATTCACGGCCCTGGAGGGCTGACGATTATACATCAGCTTCCTTACGGACCAGAATATTCTCCCCGCATCACCTGGTTTCTCGCTAGAAATCATCACCGTGGTGGCACGCAGCGCCCAAACGTGCGCAGGGTAGAGGTGCTGCGCTTGGAGCACACCAGATGCTGTTCCTACTCTGTTAAAGACTTTACAACCTCGGGCAAATCACTTAAAGCTCTCTCAGCATCAGCCTTTCAGTTTTAAGTCCATCTCACCTGGATGGACTCCGTGGCCAAGGAGCAGACCGGCTGCCTCGCAGACCTTTCCTCGCCCCGTGCTGCCAGGAGACGCGGTGGATGCACAACATGACATTTAAAACTTCCCAAGGGAACCGCGTGCTCGCCAGCAAAGGTTATGGAAAAGTTTGAGTGGATCCGTGTGAGTGTGGCTCCGCAAATAGCACTTTCCTCTCCAGAGCAAGAGGTTGGGAGTTCAAGACACACACCTAGAACCGAGATATGAGCAAACAGCCGTTTATAAGCCCAGAAATCTCACGTCAGTAAATGCCAACCACTGGGCTGCACAAATGTTTCCTGCCTTTTCCCGGTGCTAACCGGCCCGCGAGAGACCCGTCGGCAGCAGGACAAGGCGCACAAAGTCACGCCATACCCGTGGCTGCGGGTTGAGCCGTGAGGATCAGGGTGGGAATTTTGTTCCTCTGGAAAATGTTAGCGCATGGGAAGGAAGATCCCATCTTCGCTTCTGTAGAGAACAAAGCGGTAACCTCAGCCTTTGATTTAAAGGACAGGGTGCAGCACCTGCACCACGATGTCGAGCAGCTGGGTGTCTTAACTCGCCGGCGGAGACTGCGCAGAGGAAGGCAGCTTGGCACGCTCCGCTCCCCTCCTCTGAACTTTCTAAATAGGGCTGAAAAAGTCACTTAGGTTATTTTGCTGGGAAACGCAAAGCGGAAAGAGAAAACCAAGAGGCTGGAAGATCTCCACGCCTTGCTGCAAGCCTCCCCCGCAGCCTCGCACCTGCAGCGCCCTTGGAAAGAGCCAAGGAACCGCTCGCCCCCAGAGTGCTCCTGGTGTGCATCGGGGATGCGCTTTCGTCAGCTGGGGCATCCCACCCACAGCATCACGCTCGGCAAGGGCTGCGTTTCAGCCACAGCAGCTCGGGGGGAGGTCGTGCAAACGGGGGTCCCCCCCGGAGGACCCTTCTTCCCTTGAGCAGCAGCACAAACGCGCCGCTCCCAAAGACAAGCCTGGGAATTCCCTTTTCCTCGGCACAGCAGCGTGCAGCCCGCCTGTTTATTTTGGCAGGACTGTGCTAGTTGAGGTGGAGTTTCCACCTCCGAACCCTCGCTGCAGCCCCACGCACACTGCAGGCACGTCCCGTCCCCAGGTGCTTCTGGGGCTGCGTTTTTAGGGGAACCTGCCCCAAAAACACAGCCGAGGTGCGAAGACACAAGTGCCCGGGACTAACGTGACATTGGCACGAAATCTGCTCTCCTTCCAAACGGGCTGCCCACCCAGAGCCCGCCAGCTATGCACAACGGTTCTGCTTATCTAGGTTTTGTAAAAATAAAGAGAAATCTTATCTCCGCTGGATGGTTGTGAGCTGGTGGGCAGTGCCTGGAAATCGCCGACGCATTTGGCTGCACCGAGACACTCACCCTCCCGCCGGAGGAGCCCTGCTAGATAAGAGGTACCGTCCGGGGCTTCCCACCCGTGACACATGTGGACTCATGCGCTACGAATGCCGTGTTTAATCCCTTCGTAAGCTGAAAGTCAGCCAGGCCGGGATGACGAAGGCAGCACGCACGCTGTGACAGAGCGAGGCAGTCACGCCGCCTCGAAGGCCCTCGCGGGGGACCCGCGTTCTGGAGCACATCCTTATTTCGCGATTTTTTCCATCCCCTTTGCCAGTTTAAAGCCGTTTTCACAGATATCCAAAAATAACCTCATTTTTCTAGTGGGATCTTGGGATCTTGTGTCAGCAAGAGCCCGCGAGAGCAGCCCAAAACGAAGCAGGTGCCTGCCGTTGCTTGCTGCCTGCTGCTCCCCGTGTTTCTGGGGGGCTGCTGCAGGCAGCGTAACCCACCTTTTCCTTAGATTGGGGCTAACGAGAATAAGCAACAAGGAGAAAGCACGCAGTTGGCTTTTTAATAAAAATATTCTACTCACAGACATCAAGATGCTCCCAGTTCTCTGACAAGGTATTAATGTCCTGAGCACAGTTTGGGGGGATTTTTTCACCTCTCTAAAGGCAAGAGCGTGCACCAGGAAGGGGTGCATTTGCCTCTGGCCCCTCGCAAGGGTTTCTTTGCAGATTCCCACTGCCTAAGTATCAATTTACGCCCGAGGCATGCTTTCCACCTGCCATAAACACACATTTGGCTTTAAACACATAACAAGTCCCCCAAATGCTCGTCCCCTGCATGCCGTAAGGCACCCCACACCCCGCAGCAGCGACCCCCTGGTCCCAGAGGTGCCCGCAGAGCCGCTCCCGTTGACTCATCCCGATGGGTTTCCCACCTGGATGGCTTGGCTCCCCCGGGACAGCCCTGGGAGGGTCCGGACAGGGTGTCCCTTCCTCCCAGCTCCTAATTCGGGCCCCCGCCTGCCTTTGTCTCTGAGCTCCTTTGTGCAGACCAGCTTTTATCACGAAACCCTAAGGCAGCACAGCTTTATTTGCTGTCTCCTTAGCCAAACCAGATCGGCCCCGGTCGGGTTGGGGGCTGAAGGCGGCATGGCTGGAGAAGACGGGAGCTCCTGGGGAAGGCAGGCAAACCACGGATGACCCCATCCGGCTCTGCTGATGTAAACCGAGCGCTCGTTGCCATGGCAACCGAGCGAGGACCACAACATGTATTTTTCTGGCGCGATCCCAGCAGCTCCCGGTTCATGCCAGAGCGCCTGTTCTCACGGGGCCGGGGGGGTTCGCTTCTCCCCTTTGGCACCCAGAGCCACGGAAGCTGCTCGCCTGCTCCGTGCACGGTCAGTTCAGCCGCGGGGCACGGAGAGGGTTGCACGGGCCCCAAGAGCCCTAGGTAAGCGAAGAATACCCCAGCCAGCCTGCAAGGAAAGGAGGGATAGCTCAACCCAGTGCAAGCGTGTGAACAGCGAGGGAGGAAGAAAAAAAATAAAGCACCTTTCAGGGATGCTTTCCACCACAGAAAACGCTCGTGGGGTCAGGATCCCGCAGAGCCCTGAACGAAGCAGTGGGGTTCGGAGGATGGAGGAGCAACGGCGTAGGGAGGGCACGGCCACAACGCGGCCTTTCTGCTCCCCGAAACCCCGAGCTTGCAGGCTGGCCGCGCGGCCGGAGCCGCACGCACCACGGCACGAGGTTGCCACGAACAGCTTGCGACTTCAGTTCGGAAAGAGCAAAGCCTCAGCGTTCCTTCCTTCCACGTTTGCGGCCGTAACAAACGTACAGGACGATTTACACGCAGAAAGAATCCTATCAGCAAAAGAGGGGTTTGCTTCGTGCCAGCAACAAAAGGCTTGGCCAGGGTTCGGGCTGTCACATAGCACTGGCTCTCCCCAAATGTGCGTGCTGGCGTTTTCGGTAAGCAGCTGGAACACGATGCTGGGGCCGATGTGTGCAGATGGATTGCGCATAAATAAACCACTCATTCCTCTTCTCCCCCATACTGGAGCCGCAACTATTTCACCCCAAGACAGATCATCCAGGGACGTGGTGGATTCTCCACCTTTACAGTATTTTAATCAAGACCAAATGCCTTTTTAAGGCTAGGTGAGAGTTCAAACACACATTATTCTCGCTCAGCGCCAGAACTGCTGGGTGAAATTTATAGCCAGAGTTACACAGGAGGTCAGTCCCGAACGCTGCGAACTTCGAGACACGCGTACAAGCAAGATCATATCCGAGATTCAGACTGCAGCGTTACGATGCATCCAGGGATTTGTGGCTTTTGTACATAAACCAGGGGGGCTGCAGGAATCCGCTCTGATGAGCCAAGATGGGAATTTGCAGAGGATAAATAAAGGAGTACTGTCTTACATTAAAGACCTCTCTTTCTCAGAAGACATGCAGATCGTATCGTAAAGGGGTTATAATTTCAGCAGGCGAAATTTATCATCGCCTGGAAGGGAATTAATTTGTGGTTTGGATGGGGCTCTGTTACCAACTTCGCTACTCGGGTAGAGTGGGATGTCACCCGGAGCAGCGTTACACCGTCACCCCACGGCTTTGCTGTTCTTGGTGCCATCCGTTAATAGGAAAAATGATAAATAAGTAAAGAAAGCTTGAGAAATAGGGCAGGGAAGAGCTCCAAAGGCAGAGGAGGAGGACGGTGCCAGCACTGCACATTCCTACAACCACGAGCTGAACCGCAGGATGCTGCGTTTCCACCCCTGCCCTCGAAAGACTTGAGTAGACGTTGCCAGTTTTAAATTCTGCCAATACAAAAATGCAATTAAAAGCCTTGCGTGGCTGGTAGCCGGGGGGTGAGTCGCTATAACCGTGGTTCAGAGGGGCAGGGAGGGCGAGCCGCCCCAGCTCCGCGGCGGGCTCTGCCGCGCCAGCGGGAAGGGGAGCACCGACTTGCACCCCAGCCTGGGTGCTGCACGAACGCCGCCGATATCATAACTCTGATCGCATCTCTAGAACTTTGCCCTGTTTCTTTGCAAGATAGGAATCATACTCTTTATTTTCCGAATTGCCTCGTTTACAGCGCGCCTGCGGTGCACCCTGCTTCCCCACCAGCGCAAACGCACCTCCAAAAGAATAACCTAGAAGTTGCTGTTTCTGCCTGCTGTAAGGAGCCCCCCAGCTCCGGCTGTCCTGTCGGCCTTTCGCAATATCGATAGGCAGAGCTGCCCGATGACGCTTTTCCAGCATTTCACGATAATTTTCTGAAAACCATGCCAAACCACCCCAAATGAGCTGTTGAACAGAGAAATGAATCAGCTGTGTCAGGAGGGATTAATGGGAAGCCCAGCCGCCGGCACGGCACTTTTGCTTGGTCCCAAAGGGCAGCCTTGGGGGGCGGGGGGAGAATTTGAGGCTTTTACTTTGGGGGGTGGGGGGGCTGACCCCCAGACCTCCTGTAGCCAAAGGTGTCGGGCTTGGAGACAGCCCCAACCTCAGTAGGAGCCCTCATAGGGTCTCAGCAGCAGAAAAAAAAGGGGATGCTGACTTGTTGGGAAATCCTCAGAGGGCTTTGGGGACAGGCTAAGCTTTCAGGCACATGTTCATCATGTTTTGCCACAGCCGAGGGCACGCATTTTTCCTTAAATCCTTCTGCGTGTCCAGTCTCTCATTCCCCAATCCTTTCCTTCCTGCAAAAACAGGGGGAGGAGGGAATATTTCCCCAGTGAGGTCAGTGGAAAGCCTGCACTTGCCTCCAGCTGGGTTTGGATCAGGCCAGGGCGTGCAGGTGTCTGGGAGGGACGGACGGGGCTCCCGGGGCTTTGCAAACACCCCCGCAGCAGCCCCATCCTCTGGAGCCCGCACCCGGCCCCTCTCTGCCCCCCGGCCCGGGACCATCCCTTCTTCCTCCCCGCCTTTCTCCTCCCGCTGCTCCTTTTTGGATAACAATGGCAGGATCCAGATGCTTATCTGCAGGGCTCTTCCCACCCTCACCCCAGGCTTCCAGCGGGATGCTCACCTGTCCTCCGCCAGGATGCTCAGAAAGCATCCACGGATAGCCTAGCTCCTAGGAAAGATAAAAAGCCTTGGAAATAATACTACAGGAGAGGGAAACACCTGAGACAGCTACAAGATTTCTTATTCATCTCACCCAGATTATAAACACGAGAGTTAGGTGAGGTTGGCCATTATTGAACCAGATGGCAATGAAACCCCATAGCAGCTGCAGCAAGGCACACACACACAGCTTTGACCTATTGATGAATCACCGAAATACAGGAAAATATTAAGCTTTGGAAAGGAGGAGCATCCCAGCTCCACACCGTGGGACCAGCTGCCTCCACGTGGTGCTGTCAGCAGGATGCGGCCCCCCAGAGCATCTGGTTACGGCCCCGATCCCTGCGGCTCCGCTGGCAGTGGCCGGTGGGTTTCCCCTCCCCAAAGCCGAGATGGGACATCTCTCTGTCCCGTGACTATCGAGTCCTCCCGAGAAGATTAGCAGGCGATTTGGAAACAATAACGGCACGGCGACGTCTCTGGAGACGGAGACTGGAGCCCAATACATCTTACTTGTCGCTGTTTACATTTTTCGCCTGGTGCCAGCGGTCTCAGGATATAGCTGCATCAAAGCCCCAAAATACCCGTGACCTCAGCCCCCGGCTCCGTTAATCAGCCGGCCCCGCGGTAAGCGAATCAAGCAGCGGATGCCTATAAGACACATGTTTATCATAGCGCAGGGGAGGAGCCTGCCTATAGGGACGCAAATAAATAGTGCTGTAAAAGAGATAAAGTGCCTTTGTTTTAAACCCCTGAGTAGGCATTTTTTTCACTGCTTTTGGCAGTTCAGTACAGGGGATAAAAAAAAAAATAACCGGAGCTGGGTCCGGAGTCAAGGGGAGGTTTTTCCTCCGGGTGAGACGCACCCTAGAGCCCAGCACTTCTCCCTCCCCAGCGCAGAGCAGCACCAGACAAGGGGCTATTTGCTTTTTATTTACTTTTTTGGCTAAAGTGGTCACGTTTCACAGCTCCGGCACCTACAGCCGGGCAGCCAGCACATCCCCTGGCACCCGCGCCCGGCTCCTGCCGCACAGCGATAAGGAGGGAGGAACGCAGATGCTGGACGAAGGGGCCGCATCCTCCGGCCAGCTGGAGAACGGGCCGGGCAGGCTTTGCACAGCCTTTCCAGCTCTTATCTTTACAGCCCACTTACAATCACCGCGTCCCCATCTTTTGTTTACAAAGTTCTTATCCTGGAGGTTAATAATTATAAACAGGGCTGCCTTCAGCATCCGCGCACAGCGAGACTACCCTCAGGTGCACCGTGTACCTGCACGCTCACGTAGGGCGCAGCCGCGTCCGAGCTCAGCAGGGATGCAAGATGCGGTGCTATGAGTATGGACAGCAGCTCAATTCAAACAAAAAGAAAAACCCAATCTATTCTTGCTTAATAAGAAGAAAATAGTTGCAATAGGCATTGTTACAGCAATGGCAAAAAGCTTGTAACACCCTTCCTCCCCACCCCGATGGTGCCCGCGGGCGCAGCCCCGGGGGTCCCGGCCCTGACCGTGCGCCGGGGGCACGCGGTGACGGTGGAGGCAGGGCGGCTCGGGGCCAGCCAGCGCCCCAGCGATGACTGCAGAAAACTGCTGATGTTTTCCTGTATTGCGGGGTCCCTCCCTGCAGGAAATAATGCATTGTACTGCGGAGCGCCTCGCTTTCCTGCAAAATCCCGGCGGGGGGCCAGCCCTCGCCTCTGCCCTCCGCCGCTGCCACCGCACAGCCAGCACCGTGCTGGAGGAGAAAGAGATTTCACCTTGTCTACGGAGGGGGGAAAAAAAGACAGCGTGACCCCTGCTTTCCAAAGCAGCACTACCGAGGAAACCCTTGGAGGTGGTTTAAAGCAGAGCTTGGCAGCTCCAGTAAATTAAGCCAGGCTTAAGGCCAGGGACCTGATCCCCAAATGCTGTCAACCTGTGCCTCTGTTTGGGGCACGCAGGCTTTTTATTGATTTACCTATGTCTTGCTGCAAGCAGTGCCCTTTACTCATTTAACCCTTATGCGCTGTGACAGCGGGGACCACAGCTAATTACTAATTGCTTTACCAGACTAATACTGCAGATGGGGTCATTGCCACCTGCAAGCCAAGCTGGCCACCGTCACAGGGATCCGTCCCAGCTGCACACCTCCCCTCCCGTTGCCTCCTGCGGGGCAAGGAGCTGGGGAGAGGGAAGGGGCTCCCCGGGTCACGGGTTATGAGGCTCACATGGGAATGCGCTCAGAGCAAGTTAATTATGGACCCCATCCAAAGAGAGCAGAAGTTTCTGCCCCAGTGGTGGTGACCTCTGGATGGGACCCATTCTGTTTTGCCAACTATTACAGAATTTTACTGACATTTTTCTGTGCCATCTGGAGGTCTTCCCCCTGCCAGAGCCGCGATCCTGTCCCTCCAAGCCCAATCCCCCTGGCTTGGGACAGGTTTAAGCACACCCGCTTGCTAGCTCTCCAGCTCACCCCGCAGTACGAGCCCAGCCTGTTTCGGCAACTCGGAGCACCCCGCGGGCAGGACCTGGGCTTTATTCACACACAAATCAACACCCATGCAACACGCAAAGGGCACCTTGTACCGGCACCTGCCCCGGGAGGCCCAAGATCCCAGCAGCCTTTCAAATGAGGTAGGATTTGCTTCTGCCCAGAGTCAAAGCAAGAAAATAAAACCTTGCTTGACCTTTTCCTGGTGATTTTAGAGGGGTTTTTCCCCCCCCCTCTTCCCCAAAACATACTGATTTCCTAGCTGTTGGTTTGCCCTGGAGCAGAAGCTTGGCATGAGCTGCTCCAGCTCTAGGGATGCCTTTTTTTCCAAGCCCTACATCAGTTCTGCAGCCAAGGGCGGTGACGACAGGGAGGCAGCCCAGCTCAGAAGCGACCGCTCCTCCATCCTATTTAAATGTAAGGAAGCACCTCAGGATCCCACCGCCAGCGGCGCAGCAATAAGACGGATGCAGAGGTCTGACCTTTCGGCAGACAGCGATGCCGCGCGGGGCTCGGCAGCTCCTGCCTTCCTGCCATTGAAATGCCGAGCAGCCCCGTTTCCGTGGGTAAATACGAGATGTAAGTGGTAAGAGTTAAATAAAAAAAAAACCAAAAACAAAACACAAAGGAAAGAAAACTTGGGCCAACTTGAGTAGATGGAAAATGAAAACCACATTGGAACTGTTCTCTCTATTCCACAAGGTCGCGGCAGCTCTCCCAAGCTATACTCAGGAGTACAACTCAAAGTGTTCATTTTCCATGCAAAAAGGGTTGTGTGTTTTTTTTTTTTCCTCCAAACCATGTCATCATGGCTAAGGTAAACAACAGCTTGTAACAGCACAAGGCTTTTGCTTCCCTCCTGTTTTACATGAGGGTTTTTAATCCATCTGCTCTACCGCAAGTATGAAAACCGCTGTCAAAATATACCTCCCAGGAGCTCAAGGAGAGCCTGCACGTGGTCATCGCGCTGGCTTTAAAAAAAAACAACCATGGGTGAAAGGCAAATCTTTTCCCCCCAGAATGGAAACTCTCCAGGACTCGTGTAATTACACCAGCTCCCAAAATGATGCAGGATGCTCACTTAATGCTCTGATCCCACAAAAGGGACCGGGTGATCCCTGCCGTCCCTCCCTCGGTGGCCATCCCAGGCTCGACGAGCCCCGCTGGGCTCTGTGATGCTCAGCCAGAAGAGGGCACGGCTGCTTTGGCTGCGGAACAGAGATGTATGGCAACCAACGGGTCCGGCCACATGTAGGTTCCTGTTAAAACCACTCAAGTGAAACCTTCCCAGCCTGGCTGTTCTTCCTCAAGAGGCGGCGGTGTGGGGAGATGCTCCCCCGGGTCTGGAAGGAAAGGGGCCAGCCCCTGCCTAGGGCAGGCCGGGTTGGCATCGTTCAGGAGCCGCATGAGTCACAACCCGGCTTCTGCTCAAAAGTATGACTTAGGATCATGCTGATAGCATTTGGTAATCTTTTTTTAGCTTTTTTTTTTTTTAAGCTCCATTTTATTTGCCTTTGGGGTTTTAAGTGCAAGGATGAGGTAGGTTTCTGAGCGTTTCTCCACAACCAAAGGGGCTAGAAACTTTGGGGGGTTTAAAACGAAAGCTGAAGCATCATGCGATTCCAGGGACTGAGATGTGAAGGAAATACTTACACGTTTATTTACTTATCATGGCCTGGGTGGGAACAGACTTTTCCCACTTTGCAAAATCTCTGCGGTTCATTGCTTGCCTGCGGTTAAGCACGGTACTTCCCACGTGAGCGAATGCGGTCAGCAGGTAAATGCCTAGCTTGGGGATTTCTGTGCATTTGAGAAGGGGTCAGAGCGGGACCCGGCTCCGCATACCGCAGGGCAGGGAACGACCAGGAATTCCTTGCGCCGGGAGCTACAGCATCACACGCTCTGGGTGAGAAAACAGACCCAGCAGCGGCTTTCGCAGCCTCCCAGGCCCGAATCCCAGGGGATGCGAGCTAGAAACAGGGGGAGGAGTGAAGGGAATAGTTCATGTGCTGAACTTGAGATCCAAACCTTTGGAGTTTAAACCCAGAACCCTCCCAGCATCCACGTTCTTGGGAACAAGGTGCCGGCTACTTCTTGCTACCTTAGGCCTGACTTCCAGCTGAACCCTCTGCCTTAGAAAACAAACCCACCAAAAGATGGGGGCCAGCACACATGGACAGGGCTTATCTTTGGCTTCCCCTTGACTTTCTGTTTATATATGGTTATATTATGAAGCTTATATTGAATAATGTTAGCTAAAGATAACTCATTTGTTTATACTGGATTCAGCTAGCTTTGATGACACTCGAAATAAAGCTCCAGCAACGCTTACCAGCTGGCTCCTGACACAGCCGTAACTTCTGCCGAGCTCCCTGCAAAAAGCCAGAGCAGCGTCTTGCAGAGGTGGGGCGCGCACGGAGCTCGACCGAAACGCAGGGGTGCGCGCTGCAAAAGCCCCGAAAGGCAGGGGCTGGGGCTCCCGAGAGCAGCGCTCTCTCCCAGAATGTCCTTCTGGATTTGCAAAGAAATGGGGGGAAAAAAAAAGGAGGAAAAAGGAGAGAAATAGGAGTACAAAACCCACTCTTTTCCCAGTTAGAGGTACCATGGAAGAGATGCCCGCAGCCAGCATCCACGCTCACAGTGGGGAAGCGGAAAGCGAGTTGGGATAATCTTTCTTTCAGCTCCTCACACTGCATGTCAGCTATAAATATCCAATTTCTTTCGCTTCTGAGTGACAAACTTCATTAGCATAAAGGAAACCAGATTTTTCTTGGCATTGCTCTCATGTCACTGGAAGGGCAAGTGCTGCTTTCGCTGCACCCTTGCTCCCAGGGCAAACCAAAAGGCATCTGCCCCTCCCGGGCAGTCTGTCTGTCCTCATCCTCCTCTTCCAAAGACAAACGTTTGTTGCATATAACTAAAGAAATGCCTCGAAAAGAGCCCGGTTCTGGAAGACACGAATTGCAAAGCTCTCGGCGAGAGCAGTCCATGCATTGCTCAGATCAGCTCCTTCTGCACGAGGTCCCCGGAGGGATGACCTCAACGTTTTGTGCTGCAAGATACTTTTCTGCCAAGCTTCTAAAAAAACCAAAAAAGCCCACATTTGAGCTGCAGGCTCATCTTCCTTCTTAACGCACCCCCGATGGGACCCCTCCTTGGCAGCGGATAGGGAGAGGGGCTGGGGCGACAGCATCCCATAGCGGGGGGCTGTCGGCCTCCTTGCGCTGCTGGTAGCTGATCAGCAGCTCCATACTCCCCACTTAATGACAACATTTTGTAAACCCCCCTTTTCCTACGGGATCACTGTTTCCCCCCACCCCAACAGTGCTGCCAGCACATCGCAGCCTCTTCAGTCGACAGCAAATTTGTCCTGTTCTCATTGCACCTTGAATTTCCTCTAAAGCAATCGCGTAAGACAGCAGAGTACGGAGGTGGCTGGACATTGGGATGCTCAGATCCTTTGTCCCTTCATGCCTGCCTGGATCCGTGCTGCTGTTCTGGGGGCTCTCCTGCCAGCTCGGCAGCCTGAGAAAGCAAACAAAAGCAAAACGCACACAAAAATGCATTTTGGAGATGCCTGGAGATGCTGGGGCGGGTGGCAAAGGCGCCCAGCTAGGGCACAGCAGAGCTGCAGCATCACGGAGGAGGTACCCGAGGTGGGCAGCGCTGTCCTGGCTGCTGCCGACCTTGAATTTGGGAGCAGTCTTCCAAAAAGCACGCACCCTACGGCCACACTTTCCTTAACCATCGCTGTCTCCCCCAGTGCGGCCGGGATGCTGCTGCCTCCATTTCTCTGGCAGCGGCCGGCGTTAGCTCGAAGCCAGTCCCACGTGGGGCAACCCCCGAGAGCCCCCGAAGGGGCAGCGCACGCAAATGACCCAAGATCCAGCTGTGTCACACAAAGTTTATCTTTCTGGGGATAGAAGATGCACAGAAGACTGATGTGCTTGCAGAAATATTATTAGCAGAATGATAACGCCACTTTTGGAAACAAGGAATTAATTATCCTTCTTCTACCACTGCGGGTTGAATTTCATCACCTTGACACACGACATCCCTTGGTCAATTTGGGCTATATTAACTTTTTTAACTCCCTCTCCAGGCTGTAGAGGAGGGAGGAAGAAGCAAACGCATCCCACACCACCCGACCGAGCCCTGACTGATGCTCCTGTGAGTCAGGGAGGGCCCAGGGGAGCTGCTCATCCCCTCGGAGGATTTCCACCCTCCCTTTCCTTCCAGCTATTGCTGCCCAGGCAGGGCAACACCCGTCCCTTCCCCGAGCCCCCCGTTTGTTTATAACCCTGCCTTTTCCTCCGCATTTCCCTCGAGCAGGTTTCGGCTGCCTCCAGACCCATCTCCTTCACCCGAGCAAGTGCATCAGCAGGAGGTAACAGGGGAGAGGAAAAGCAATTCAGTGCAGCTGGGCTGGGACAGCACAAAAAAAAAAGAAAAATAGAAAATTAAGAAACAACCCAGCTGGGCGTGTTGGGGATGGAGGCAGGGGGATGGTGGCACCGGCGCCTGCCCCGCTGAGTCACACCGGTCCCTCCTGGGCCCACGGGGCGTGGGAATCACAAGTAAATCACGCTTAGCCGAGCGGCAAGAAGTTGGTATTTAGCTTGCAAAGGCAGAGCAAGCCAATACCCCGTTGAAGCCGTTTTATGCCACCTGAATTCTTTCCCATCCACATGTTTCACGCTCGGGGCTGCCAGGGGGCAAACCTCAGCCAGGAAATTTGGGGGAAAAGCCACAAATGCCGAAAGTCTAACAGGAGGGCGAGGGAAAGCAGGCAGGAAATTGTGCATTACGAGTAAACAGGCTGCAAAGGGAAGAAATTATTATTTAATCAAAAAGCCCATCACTCCTGTGGCTCTGCTCCAGCAAGGAAGCCGCAAGCGTTTGGAGGCACCATTTATCCACGTGCGTGACCATCCTAAACATCAACGAGAGCCCCCAAAACCTCCACCCCGGGCCCCACCGCCCTTTCTGGGCCTGACGGTCCCCACCGGCGGGGTCACGCGTGGCGGAGGCTGGACCTGCGAGTGCCAGGGATGACGGTGCTTCCTTTGGGATTCCCCCTCCGGCACCGCGCAGGGAGGACACAGAGCACGGGCGGCCGCCTCGGACCCCCCTGCTCCCCGTTTTAAGTGCAAACAGGGCACCGTGCTGGCGGCGTGCAACGGTCCTTGCTCGGCCACGGCTCTGTGTGTCCCCGAGGTGGTGGGGACAGCCAGCCCTGCAGCACGCTCCGCTTTGTTCGTCTCCAGTCTCATTTGCAGCCCTCACGGAGACCAGTTTCTTTCCTTTCCTATTGCAAGAGCAAAACTAAAAGCTGAAGCTAACAGCATCTTCAGTTCCTCTCTGCATTGCCTGCCACCCAAGCTTGGCTCTAGGATAAAAGATGTTTCCCACGGCTTGACTTTCCTACATAATAAGGACAACCTTTTTTCCATGGGAAAGAAACCTTATGAACCATAAACATAAAGGGGAAACAAGTCCTCACATATCACCTGAGAGAGAAATGGTGCAATACTTTCTTTCTGCGTTAAATCAATATTTAGACAGGCAGCGACTCGCTCGCCGCCCACCCGCCCGGGCTGGTTTCCCAGGGCTCGCTGCAGCCGCCGGCCGCCCAGCTCTGGATGCTCAGCGCTGGACATCCACCAGCACATGAGAGGTCTCAAATCCACGCTGGAAAAAGCCATTTGCAATAAAATGTGTCATTAAAGTCTAGCAATAACGAGAGCTGGTCAGGATAGCGCTTCATCCACCGGGGTTTTAGGCAGGGTTATTGGAGAAGATGCCGCCCCACGTCCATACGCCGTGCACTCTGCAGGAACACAGCCGGCATCGGCCTGTACCTCCCGGGCAATGTGTATTATTCATCTTTATAGCCCTTCTGAGGCTGCAATGAATTAAAGTACCTGTCCTGCATCTGCAGGCAGGGGGTGCAGAGAAGCCTTGGGTGCACAGTAAGCTCCTTGTTGGACCTCAGTATGGTTTGCAGCTCGGGTACACCCCTGCTTTTCTCTTCTCCTCCCATACTTGTACAATATTTCCCTTGTGCAATATTTTCCTCAGTATACTGGAGAATAACTGCTTTGAAAGTAGTGTCTGTTTACCGAGGAAAACCTCAGCTTTGAGCCTGCGGTCTAAAGTTTTGCTGAAGTTTTACAATCTCAAGAGGGGAGGGGGGGGAAGAGAGAAGCAAAAACTTCAGAAAAAAGCATCAGTGAAGCCATTTCTCCCCACAGCCAGCTCTGAGGCGCTTAGAGACCAAAGCAAAAAGCAGGAGGCCCCAGCGTTTTCTAAGCAAAGCAAGGCTTTACCTCTTATTTTGAAATGCAACATAACACTGTCAAAGCATCATCGCTATCAAATACCACGAGCTCATGCCGCTGCACGATGCGGGGAGCAGGAGCAGCGGGGTTACGGTCGCTCACGCCACGCTCCTGCTCCATGCAAGAGGAGCTGGATGGGGTAAAGCAGCCGCAGAGAGGGGAAAGCGTTGGCCAAAAGTGGGGCTAGCGAAGGGACCTGCACGGAGGGAGCAGGGGTGCTTGGCCCGTGGTCCCACGCTTGGGCTCTGCATTAGCCAGGAACCATCCTCAGGGCGGACATGCTTATCTCATTTCTGCTTAGGGTGCTTTGTGTTGTTTTGGTTTTTTTTTTTAATTTTTACTTATTTTTTTTCGCCTATCAGGCCCAGTGTTGCACAAGGGCTGCCGCAGGCTCTGAAGAGTGGGCACAAGTCTGAATTTCCAGTATCCGTATCAGTATTTCACAGTCCTTGCTGTGAGTATTTAATAACCTTTATTCGCCTGCACTGGGGAAAAAAGAAATGCAGTTACCAAATGGAATGAGCTAAAATGGAAATCCCTTCCAGCATTTACTATTGACAGGGGAGAATCCTGAGCTATGCAAAAAACCAAAAAGCATCAGAGTATGCTAAAAATGTTTTCTCACCATATTTTGCCCTTGCAGCCAGCTCCCCACAAAGAACAGACATGCATCTTTGGGGGGGAAAAATGCGCAAAACTTCCCCATGCTTTTAAAATTAGCAATTATCTTTCGCCAGTTTGTATTTCAGGGCCAGTCATCACAGGAGCCGATGAAATGGCCCAGTTTTCCTTTCCCTGGGCAACCCCTGGCCGGGAGGGCACACTGCAATTCCCCCGGGTGCATTGCCCCAGCCGCCGCTGCAGGAGGCCGAGGAGCACAACCCTCCCTGCAGCGCCAAGCCATCCAACAGCTCGCCCGGTGAAGCAGATGCCCAGGATATATTATGAGATTCAGGAATAACGGGGTATTCAGCAGAGCCGAAGCATTTTGTTTTGCAGCAGTGACACCCTGGCACAGGCTTTTCTGCTGCTGCCACCGCAAAAAAAGGCTTCAGATTGCAGGTCCTCAGCAGGCAAATTACCACTTGCTCCGACTTCTCCGAGCTCAAAATCCCAGACCAAGCTTAACAGGATGGGTTGGATTGTTTGGATGCAGAAATCCCAGAGTTTATTTTTGCAGCCAGAGGGTGTGTGCATTAGCCAGGTGTCCTGGTGGGATTCCAACAGCAATAGCCCTAAATCTCCCTCTGAAATTAAAAGGAGGGGTTGTTGGTGTTTTTTTTTTTTTTTTTTTACATCTCTCCTCTTCATCACCTCCCCCCCACCACAGCGTAACTCCCCCAGCAGCATTTGTTGTACAATATCGCTCGCCCTACCAGCACATCAGTGGGAGGAGAGATCCCTCCGCACACAAGCGCTAAGGGACAGCATCTAATTTAATTCTCTTATTTTCTTAAATGCGCTCCATCTGCGAGGAAGACGTGGCAAGAGGTTATTACGACACCGCATTTCATACACCCCATCGATAACGCAGCCCCAGACCACCCAATACAACCTAGTCAGCAGTTTCAGCGCTTGCAAGGCACCGCACCGAGCTTTTGGACACAAGGAAAAAAAAAAATGATTGCAGCAACAAGTTAAGAGGCAAAACATCCCTTGGTGTTAGTTAATCGGGACTCTGCCCTTCATCCCACGAGGTGTTTCCTTGCCAGGAGCCTGGCGCTGCCAGGAGGCGAGTCCCCAGCCCCGGGAGGCTTCCCGGGCAGCCAAAAGCTCCCAGGACGAACGCCCACCGATGCCCTGTTCCCGTAAGCACCTGGGGAGCCTTTCCTCTTGCGCAGACTCGCGTGCAAACAAATATGTGCCGATAAGGAGCTCTGCCAGCTTGGGCAGCTTTATTATGGCTTTCAGCATAAGAACTTTCTAGTTTTCTTAGTGCCCCTGCTGCTGCTACCAGGTCATTTCTACCAGAGCCTAATTCCAGCTATGGTCCAGTCCTTCTACTTGCAGGAAAAGGAGCCTGGGAAGAGTGCCCCATCTATAAACCAAGTAAGAACCCCTGCACACTCAGAATTATTCCCCCCCTCCCCAAGGCTCAACATTTCTAGGTCAATCCCCTGGTATCCGGCACAATTTCAGCTCCCTGGATGCTCAGCCAGCAGCCCTCGAACACCTCTAGCAGACAGACAGACATGGGCAAAGCCTGCGGAGAGCAGAGCTCGGGCCCCGAGGGCCGGCAGCCCTGCGCGCATCCCCGCCGCCCGCTCCCCCGGCTGTCGCAGCAGGGCAGCACACACCAGCCCGTGAGCAGACGCGTTTTGCAGGGTGGTTGGTCCTGCTGCCCGCAGGGTTTGGCAGTTCCTCGCTAAGGCACAGCACAAAAATCTCTCCGAGGAGCCCAGCACCAGTACCATAGCTCAGCCTTCCTCTGCCGGGTGCATTCTGGCTCCGAGCACCCTGCCTGGGGAGGATTTCAGCCCAAAGGCGGTGATGTGTCCTTATGTGACCTCTGGCAGCATATGTTACCCTTAGAGCTAATAACACACTGCATCACCTCCCTCCCACCTGGCAGAGACCCCACACAGCACCTGCAAGTGTCCCACGCGAGCAAGGACGGGGACAGCCAGGGCACAGGGATGCCACCAGAGAAGCGCATGGCTAACAAGGAACCTCAGCCGGTGCCACCAAGCTGCTATCGCAGCGCCGATGGCTGTTGCTATTCCCCCAGAGATGTCCTGCAGGCCCTTTTAGCTGCCGCCGTCCCCTGGTCTTCCCCTTGCAGGCTGCCAGCTCAGCACCTCACACTCCGAGCGGACCTGGCAGCCCCCCGCCCCCTCCTGCTGGAGGATGCTCCAGGATTTCGGGTGGGGAGGAGTTTGGGTGCAGAGGAGCAGGACCAGGGCACGGCCGGGAGGAGGACCCACCCAAGCAAGCAAAGGTCCGTGCACAAGATAAGGGCAAAAGCAGCTTGGGTTTTACCTGCAAAAGGTATGAAACAGCTTGATTTGATAACGAGGTTGTTTCGAACATTGGGTATCTGCGCAGCCGAGCAGCCCTGCTGGAAACAACTCAGAAATAGGTGGGGAATCCACTTTTGGCTGTTGAAGCTGTAAAGCAGGAGGCATTCAAAGCCCACGCTGATGGCCTCTGCCGACACCGGGAGAGCCGCAAACCAGGCGGCCAGCCAGGGAACAGAGCGCGGCACGGGGAGCACCCCTCTGCGTGGCACAAGCAGCGGCGGCGCTGGCCTGGGTACCGCCAGCGCCCTGATCGCATCTCCTCTCAGGAAGGGTAAAAAAACCCATCCAACCTCCGCCCAGCTTTAGCCTGAAAATTGCTTCATGTTGGAGAAACACTGACAACAGCAAGAAACTGCAGAAGCTGATAAAGCTGCGGGGAGGGTCCTTAAACTGCGCGCTGCCAGGACTGAAAAAGCAGCCCATAAATTTGGGCTGCCATGCAAACAGCAAATCTCCCCCACTTCTCTAAGGGAAAAAAAAAAAAAGGGAGGCACGGAGAGAGATGCAGACTGTGCTGATGCTCAGAAGCAAGGGGATCTCGGGTGGGGACGGCTCCTTCCTTCGCGCACCATTTCCTTCCATCTGGCGGGTATGCACTTACTCCATCAAAAACATCACCTCTGCTGGACACCTCCACTGGCGTTTAGTAAGAGTTTTCCAAACACAGGGTAAAAGGGCCAAGGGATAACGGTCTCCATACGAGCTGGTTTTGAACGCTGTAGCAACCGGAGAGCAAAACGTGCACCAAACAGAGACAGGCCAGCTCCAGCAGCCCACCTCCCTCCCCGAGCCCCCTCCTCAATGTTCCCAGTCACCAAGCAGCAGTCCTTCCACTCATTAATCACACAGCATCTGTTGGGCCAGTTGTACTTAATTAGTGTATAACAAGGTTTTCAGAGCATTAAAGAGGATGGCAAGCTTTGGGTACTCAGGCCAGGGAGTTCACACCTGGGCTTGTTTCACCACAATTAAGCAGAAACAGCATAGTGAGAAAACCCCCACGTAATAAGTGAAGCACCACATTGCCACGTAGATACTAGAAGCCTTTGCATTGCATGCGAATCCTGCCAGTTTGTTCCAGTTTTGCCCTGGCTTATTTCACTGCTGCTAATGAGTTTTGTTAGAGGAAATTTTTTCCAAGATTTTTTTTTTTTAATTATTTTTTTATCCTTTAGCAAAATGACTTTGTTACGTGCTACAAGTAGAAAGCCACACAAGTTCCTTGCAACACCCAGAAATCAAATCAAACAGTCAGGACCCACCATCAGGGTCCCGGGCTTTTATTTACCACGCTCTCCTTTCCACAGGCCATTAATGCTGTTTCTGGGAAGAGGGATTGGTCCCATCTTTTTGCAGTTAAATAAAAGGCAAACATTGCACAAACGTTTTGACCTGCATTTTGCCAACACGTTGCACAAATACGCTGAAGCACGATGCAAACGTGACATTGATTTTTGCTGTACAGCTGGGAGCCCATAAAAATACATGGTTGGGGCCCCGCTTCCCCCGCGCTTTCCCAAACAGCACGTTCTCCAAGAAAATAACCCAAAATACCAACAGCAAGCTTTAACTGGCAACAGGCAGCTTGTTTTCCAGCAAAGAAACAGAGCTGCCCATCACCCTCACCAAAGGCAAACCAACCGGGGAAACGGCCGGACCACATCAGCTCCCTTCTCCTTGGAAGAGGCCGGTGCCGGGAGCTGCAGAGGGTGGCTCTGCGTTTGGGCTCTCCCAAGACAAAGCCACCGCAGCCCTGGGTAGCTCACCAGGCACCAGCCTGAGCCTTGCCTGTTACATTAAGGCAGCAATCACTCTCATAACCGAGACAAAGATCCTCCAAAGCTCAACGCCTCCAAAGCCACAGCGGCCCAGGATGCACCGTAGCTCAGCCCTGCAGCAATCTCCACCAAAAGAGCTTCTTAGGAATTACCAACCGGCAACTACAGCACCACCAGAGCCAAGACAAAAACACCTCCAAGAAGCTTCACCAGACCATTTAGCAACGTGCAGTACAGTCGTTTCATCTCCTACCTGCTGTAGCAAAGCCTGCAGACGCTCATCTGGAGTCTGTTGGACCAACACATGTTGAATTTGGAGCAATACTTGATGCACAGAGCAGAGAAGGTCCTCGCAGCCCAAGCTCTCAGCAGAACTGGGCTGGGGGAGCAGCCGAGTGAAATAGCTGTGGCTGGAGGAGCCTGATGCCCATCAAGCCCTAACGAGCACGGCCCGGGGCTGCCTGATCCCCATCACCTGGGGAAGGGGGCTCCGCCCCGGGGCAGCAACCCACCAAACCCCAGGGAGCTGCTGCCTGTCATGGCAGCACAGCGGGTGCTTTGGGCAGCACAGATACCCAGCTTCACCCCGGGACCCTTCCTCGGGGTTTGCAGTGAGCTCTGCCCAAAAGGAGCGACTTTAAGGCTTCCCTGATGGTGCTGCCAGCCAAGGGCTCCCTGCAGACACAGCCTGTTGCAGGTGCCGGGGGAGGCACTTATCTCAGCTGTTAGCAAACCGGGAGCAGCTGGGTTGGCTCCTCAGTTGAACCCTGCAAAATCAAGCCCTGCAGAGTTTATCCCGAGTTACGGAATTATTTTATCCGCGCAAGCAGATGCAGCTAGGTGTCACCCAGCCACGCTAAGCAGAAAGCATTACTGAACTTAAGCCTTACTTAACTGTTGCAGGCGTGCCAAAAAGCAAGCAGCAGCCCCCCAAAGCCTCTCTGTATAGCGCCGGGACGGGGTTTGAAGCACCGCGTTCACGCTGGTGCTGCTGCACGCTGCTTGCTGGCCCCCATGCCGTGCGCCTCGCATCCCCGCTTCCCCAGCTGGTTAACGCAGGGGCCACCCCAAAGGCTTAGCCACAGGCTAACACCACAGGGAGAGGTGCTGCAGGTGAGAGGAGGAGGAGGAGGAGGAGGATGCTCATGCTCAATAACAGCAATCGTTCTCGGTCCCCTGGGAGAGTCGTGCTGAAGAAAGCAAAGAGCAATATGTCGGGGCGAGGGAAAGGGGAAGATGGAGATTGTGGGCCGTGATAGTTCCGTTCACTAAGTGGGAATTAAAAGAAAATCTTTATCTGTGGAGTGCAGAGCCTGGGGAGATGGAGATAACGCAGCTCCATTGCGCTGCAGCGTGTGATACCAACCCAGCCGCCGGGCTTTACGCCTTTCTTTTAATTGCCCCCTTCCTGCTAAATTTAATTGGAAACTAAACAAGCAGGAGCCTTTAGGAGCAGAATCAGAAGCAGAGGATGTCCGCCCAAAGAGATTCATTACATCGCCCGGCCCTAATGATGCCCACTCCTTCCAGGGGGTGATACAGCCCCAGGTTTCGCAGGGGCTAAGGTGTGATGGTAACCACATCCCCGACATCCCGGTTCTGTCTTTAAATACCGAGGAATAAGCCCTTCGGCTGACACTCAGGGAATCCCACAGAAGAGAAACGAAAGCCTGCGAGGCTGCGGAGGCAAGGTGGAAACGCCTTTACAATAAAAACGGAAAAGTGCACAATTTCATTGTATATTATTGCCGACGGTACGCACGCCAGAGGAACACATAGGCACTTGGAGAGATCCTGGCAGGTAACAGTGCAGCGAGACCTCAACATCAACCGTGTGCGCGTAGGAAATATAACTTGACACCGCGGATCTTCCGATTTCGGTGCTGCGGTTCAGCGTCAGGTCAGATCAGTACCACTCCTGGAGCCGGCCCTGTTGGATTTTATCCAGCATTTGTCAGTCAAACTATCAAATTTTTAATCTTGCTTTCCAGGCTCCTGGGGAGCTACACCAGAGCTGCTGGAATGCAGAAAACATTATTTTTGAAAAGACTTTCAGAACAACTCCCAGAAGACCCTTTACATCCAAAAGCACCTTTCTGGTGCCTTTTAAAAGGCATAGCTTTGCGGCCGTGACCTTGAGCCGGGGGGGACGAACACCCCTTCCCCTCTGCCCGCCGGCCACGGGTGCACCGAGCTGCAGCTGAGGACGAGGCTGCCGCCGAGCCCTTCGGAGGGGCACATCCAGGCTCGGGTCCTGCGGATGCTCAGGCGCACGGTTTCACTTCGCACGCAGCCCGAGCCCCAGCGCGGCACGTCCACAGATGCGCACGGGGAAAGGATGCCCGAGGAGGGCCCCAGCAAGACACCGCATCTGCCTCCCGGCCAGGAATCTTTAGTTTAAGAAATTGCCCAAATATTTAACTTAAATGTCCCTTGCTGCAATTTAAATCTTCACCCGGGACGGGGGGAGCAGATTATCACCTGCCCAGGGAAGCGCAAGTGCCGTTGCGCCCAGGATGGGGACCAGGGGGCCGGGTCTGCCGCAGAAACGGGCGCACTGCGGGCCGGCTCAGGCAGGCTGGGTTTACAGGTCGTGCTTTCCAAAGCCAGCCGTGCCGACCCACCTTGCCTGTGCGTACACCGGTCGCCGTGGGTGGTGGGCGCAGGCTGCTGTCCCCACGCTCGGCTTCCCACCCTGCTGTAGGAACAGCATCCTTACAGCACCCAGAGAGCGCGGTGGAGAAGGTGCTGTTTAGGAACAGCATCTTTATGGCTGATATATATGTATATTTACACACACACACATAGCTGATATACCTTTATAGGGACAGGGACGGAGCGGGTGCTTTCCGTGCCCATGCGGACGGAGGGTCGCACAGTGGTGGCACAGGGGCGAGGACCTTCACCTCTTGTTGCTTCGCCCCCCCGACTGCAAATGGAAACCCTCCCACTGGATTTAACCCTTCCGTTCTGATAGAATTAGCGCAGATTACAAATATTTCCGAGCAAGGGATTTTTTCATTGCGTTGGGCGCGTACAAAACCAGCCACAGCAGAGCCCGAGTCCAGCTCAGGACCGCTTGGTTCAGCTGCCCTACACACAAGTAACAGCAGCAAAGCCCTTTAGAAATGGAAAAGCAAGTACAGGACCCAAGGCTTGATAGTTAGCATATGATAGATGGCATAAAAAGCTCCCCAGAAAAAACATATAGATCTACCATGGCCCTTGGGATCGCAGGAGAGAGGACAGGGCGATAAGAAAGCCATCCCTGGTAACCACCTGCCCTTTAAACCACCCATTTAAATGGGGAACAGACTTTGTAAAAATAACATTTGGGAGCCATTCCCCAGCTGCCAATAGAGGCAGGCACACAATTTACATGGGAAACTCATACCCAGGGAAATAAATGAAGGCAATAAAAACAAGCGAAAAGGGGACAGTTTACGAGTTTGGATGCGCGCTGCCTCTCCCTCCCGTCTTGTCCTCGCCACATGTGTTTTAATTTTCCTCCCACTCCCATCCTTATTGTACTCCTCTTCCCAGGGAGACAAAACGCAGCGCTCTCCTCCCTAAAACTGCCAACAGCAGGAGGAGGACGAATCTGTTCCACTTATCCCCGCTTTGGCTTCAGCCCCGTCCCGGGGCGATGCCTGTGCCCTGCCGCGGTCCTCGCCTTGGGCAGGCGTGCTACCAGGCCAGGGCTGCTGGCCGAAGGACCCAGCCGCCCTTTGCAGCTATCGCCTGCATGCAATCAGCTAAGAGTCGGTCGCAAAGGGAAAACCCACAAACCCCATCGCTTCGGAAAGGAAAAAATGAAATGAGTGGCTTTAACCGTAGCTCACGCAATGCATGCCTTGCCTAAGCAATGAAGCGTTATATTCCTCCTAAAAACCAGGGGGGCCCAGGGAAAAGAAAACCATCGAGAAACGAGCAGCAGCACCCAGGCAATCCCGTTACAGCAGGGGAAACGTACGGTCTCGGTGTCCTCCCACCCAGCCCACCAACGCGCTCCTAGCCGGAACCCAAGCACCCTCTCCACTTAAGAAATCAAGAATACTTCGGTGGGTTTTGTTTGTTTGTTTTGACTGCCTCTCCAAAGGTTTGCTAGGACCACAGCGCACTGAAATAAGCCTATTTATTAGTCTGGGATCCGTGTTTCTGCGCGGTTTTCCAGCAGCGACGTGAGGATGGAGCCCTGGGTGCTGTGCGGGCAGGGATGCGCCTTCTCCTGCGTCTGCACGGCAATGCTTATCCATCAGAGAGGCTCCCTGTGCTGCCTTCATAGGAGGGGGAAAAAGCGTTTCTGAAGGTGAAAAAACATCCCAGGGAAACACAGTTTTTACCAGAAGAGTGGCAGAGGCCGGCACACAAGCTGCATTTTCCCTGGCCACGGCCACTAGCCCACGACCATCAAATAACCCTTCCCGACTCCACAGTTATCACCTGCGCTTGCTCACGAAGGGCTCCGCTCCCAAACTAGCAGAGCCTGTAAAAAAAAATCACCAGCTTTGTAGGACATGGGATCCAGCCCCTCCTTTTATCCAGACCCCCCATTCCCGAGTGTTGGACCTCGAAGGGACGCCATTCCCCAGAGGGGAAGGCAGGACAAATAAACAGCGGGGCGCAGCACGATGCCCGGCCCCAGCCTTTGGGGATAAAAGGCACCGGGCGAAGGCGGTGAGACTTGCGGGAGAGGGAAGCGCTCTCTTCGGGGGGCTGCCTCTCATGTGGGCTGCTGATAACGTCTTATTTTAACAAACCCTCGCTGTTCAAAAGCGTCCAGGTCCTGGTGACTGCGGGATTGGCATAGCCTGATGCAGAAATGGCTTTGTGGACCCGATACCCGAAGCCGATGCTGTTCGACACCGGGGGTAACCACGTCTCTGGGGCTCCGTCTGCTCCAGAATAAACCCGAGTAACACTGGCTCTGGTCCCATCCATTGCCTGGTCCCGGCTGGCTGCTCAGCCTCCTCCTTCTGCCATCGGCAGCGGCTTTTTGCAGGGCCTCTGCCATCCCGGTGGGGAACGTGGGCTGTGTTAGTGCTCCGCAAGCCTTCCCAGCTGTTTTAACAACTGACAGCAAGGTGGAAACACATCCTTCCCCTCCACGCTGAGGCCCTCGCTTTGTTACAGCCACTTAGAAAAACTAACAGCACTAAAATGAGGTCTTACAAAAATAATTCCAAGTGATTACCACTAAAGAATGTGAAATATTTTCGTTTGCTTTTCTTATAAAGTTGACTTTGTTGCATTTATTCACAGGGAGTGTTTTTCTTTCGCTGTGTAAAGGCCCCGGCAAAAATCCTGGGAGGATTTGCAGAGTGTGATATTCCTCAGTCGGACTTAGGAGAACTTACTATAGCCCAAAGGGAATTCTAATATACCTGTTGATAAAAACACGTAGAATAAGGTTTATAAATCCGTATATAAAGTATTGTCGTGGTTTAACCCCAGCCAGCAACTAAGCACCACACAGCCGCTCGCTCACTCCCCCCCGGTGGGATAGGGGAGAGAATCGGAAGAGTAAAAGTGAGAAAACTCATGGGTTGAGATAAAGACAGTTTAATAGGTAAAGCAAAAGCCGCGCGCACAAGCAAAGCAAAGCAAGGAATTCATTCGCTACTTCCCAGCGGCAGGCAGGTGTTCAGCCATCCCCAGGAAAGCAGGGCTCCATCACGCGTAACGGTTACTTGGGAAGACAAACGCCATCACTCCGAACGTCCCCCCCTTCCTTCTTCTTCCCCCAGCTTATATACTGAGCATGATGTCATATGGTATGGAATAGCCCTTTGGCCAGTCTGGGTCAGCTGTCCTAGCTATGCTCCCTCCCAGCTTCTTATGCACCTGGCAGAGCACAAGAAGCTAAAAAGTCCTTGACTAGTGTAAACTCTACTCAGCAAGAACCAAAACATCAGTGTCTTATCAACATTATTCTCATCCTAAATCCAAAACACAGCACTCTACCAGCTACTAAGAAGAAAACTAACTCTATCCCAGCTGAAACCAGGACAGTATCCACCCCTTATTCCATACCATTTACGTCATGCTCAGGTCCCACATTATCCAATACATCCTCATTAACCACCACCCCACTTATTCTATGGACCACTCCTGTAAAATGTCTGTAAAATGTCCATAAACATCCACAAATGTCCACATAATGTCCATTGAGTTCATTTAGTCCGTGACTTTGGGCTCCATCGGTGATGGTGATCACTCAGGACAGGAGAGGTGGTGTGTTGCATGGAGTTACTGGGCACCAAAGCCAGCTCAGGTCGGGTTACTGCTGCACTTGCACTGCTTCTTGTAAGGCTTCTCCTCCATTTGTTCAGGTGGTTCCTGCTATGGTAATTCCTATAACATGCAACTCAGATCATGGGTTACAACAATTTAAAGGTATTTCCATTACAATCTCCACCCCTGGCCACTTTGGGCCAGGATTAACATTGCAATGAACTCCTCCCCTTGCTCCTAGCCTGGCTAGCAACAAGGGGTTCCTGTTATAGTAATTCTCATAACATGCAACTCAAATCCTGGGTTACAACAATTTAAAGGTATTTCCATTACAATCTCCACCCCTGGCCCCTTTGGACCAGACCATTGGGCTTAACACTGCAATGGACTCCTCCCCTTGCCCCTGCTTCGGCTTGGACTTATCCACAGACTGTAGTCCCTTAGGGGTTTACCTGCTCCAAGTGGAGCCTTGTCTATGAGCCACAGTCTCTCCAGGGGTATACCTGCTGTGGCATGGATTTATCCACAGCCACAGTCACTTAGAGGTGCACCTGTTCCCACATGACCTTCTCCATGGGCCACAATGCTTTCAGAGATATACCTGCTCCAGCGTGGCCTTGCCCGCAGCCACAGTCTCTTCAGAAGTAAACTTGCTCCACCATGGCCTTACCCGCAGCCACAGTCTCTTCAGAAGTGAACTTGCTCCACCATGGCCTTACCCATGGCCACACGCTTTGAGGTGCTCCAGCATGACCTCATGCACAGCCACTGATGCTTCAAGGTGTACCTGCTGCAGCACGGACTTATCCACAGCCACAGATGCTTCGAGGTGTACCCTCTCCAGCGTGGACTTATCCTTGGGCCACAATCCCTTCAAGAAGTATACCTGCTGTGGCACAGACATAACCATGGCCACAGACTCTTCGAGACATACCTGCTCTGGTATGGGCTTATCCACGTCCACAGGCGCTTCGGGGTGTCCTGCTCCCACATGGACTCATCCACAGGTCACAGTCCCTTTGACTCGAGTTCACACTGGAGTTCCAGCCTGTCCAGTACAGCAGCGCAGAAACAGCAGCAATGCCCTGGCCATCTGCCAGCCCAGGGCATGGCCGTTGTTGTTATCAAAATGTTCCCAGGCACAGCACAGTAAGATGATAAGCAGTTCAGCAAGTAGCAAAAGCAAAAAGCAGCCACTAACGAGCACTATACTCTAATATACAGTAAGGCAAGCAAGCCCCATGGCAAGTACAGAAGCCTGCTGATTCATACCTAAACAGCACTAACAGCTATAAATTCAGTCTAGCACATTCCAATTAAATCTGTCATTATCTCGAACCCTTCGAGCCCCACGTTGGGCGCCAAAAAGGACTGTCGTGGTTTAACCCCAGCCAGCAACTAAGCACCACACAGCCGCTCGCTCACTCCCCCCCGGTGGGATAGGGGAGAGAATCGGAAGAGTAAAAGTGAGAAAACTCATGGGTTGAGATAAAGACAGTTTAATAGGTAAAGCAAAAGCCGCGCGCACAAGCAAAGCAAAGCAAGGAATTCATTCGCTACTTCCCAGCGGCAGGCAGGTGTTCAGCCATCCCCAGGAAAGCAGGGCTCCATCACGCGTAACGGTTACTTGGGAAGACAAACGCCATCACTCCGAACGTCCCCCCCTTCCTTCTTCTTCCCCCAGCTTATATACTGAGCATGATGTCATATGGTATGGAATAGCCCTTTGGCCAGTCTGGGTCAGCTGTCCTAGCTATGCTCCCTCCCAGCTTCTTATGCACCTGGCAGAGCACAAGAAGCTAAAAAGTCCTTGACTAGTGTAAACTCTACTCAGCAAGAACCAAAACATCAGTGTCTTATCAACATTATTCTCATCCTAAATCCAAAACACAGCACTCTACCAGCTACTAAGAAGAAAACTAACTCTATCCCAGCTGAAACCAGGACAAGTATGCACAGGTGTTTGCGTGTGCAGTATTGTAATATACATATATAAAGAAATAAATAATAGCTGAAGAGGGTATATATTTCCTGCAAAGACAGGCATTGCGTTAATGAATACGCTGCGGCACCAAGTCCCGTTGCGGCTGTGCTGCGTTCCCTCGCAACGTCCCCGCTCCTGGTGACGCAGCGAACCAGGCTTGTAACTTCAGCTGCACTCTGAGAAGAAGAACACGAGGACGAGACAACAACCTGCTGCAAACGGATCCCCTCCGAGGGCGAGACCCCCCGTGCTCCCCTCCCGCTCCCAGAGATGTTTCCCAGTAGCCGGCTTCGACTCGTGGCTGTTTGCAAAGCCTTTCTCCATCTGTCCTGCTACGCTCCGGGTTTTGGAAATGGTTTTTCTCTCCCCCTCCCTCCTTGTATTCAATGTTGTTTGCTTTTCTACTTCCTTCCAGGCATTTTTAAATAGCTCGCAGGGTCTCCAGCAGCGTGGCCAAAGCGTTAAGCGGCCGGCTTTGTGCCTCTGGGTGCTCGTCTCAGAGCCTGCCAGGAGGGCAAGCCCGGCGGAGCGGGAGCAGGGATGGAGGAACACCTCCCCATGCCCGGCTGCATCCCAAAAATATGCCAGAAACAGTTGCTTTGAGTTGCTGAACGAGCAAGCTAACGACATCCCACAGCTTCGTAACGATGAGACCCTTAACAAAAACCAGTGTTCTTGACCTGACCGCAAGGCACGCAAGCAGACGCACCTACTATTGCCATAAAAAGCTAGAAACTAAATAAAGCAACGTCCTGTTCCTGGTGCTTTGGGTTTTGTTTCTGTTGCAGCCCTGCTAATTCCTGCTTCTTAGCAAGGGACTCCAACACTGGCCACTAAGCATCATCCTTCAACATGACTGAGCGGGAAAATGTTCCAGTCACCTCTGGTAGTGTTAAGGTTTCCTTGCTTTAAAAGCAGATGATAAAAATTTTAATATCCTATAAGGTGTTGCTGTAAATCATCCAAACTAAAGAGCACTCGTGCGAACAGGCAGCAGCCTCTCCAGTGCCCGCGTTCAGCATTAGCAGGAGTCAACCCAGTTCCACGTTGCCCAAATGCCCCCCGATTCCACATGCCCAAACCGCTACCCCGTCCCGAGAGCCTGCCCGCCGTGCCGGGGCTGCCAGCCCCGCTCCTCGCCTGGGGAGCGGGCGGTTTGCTGCACGCCGCCGACCCGACGCCGGGTCCTTGAGGACGTCCCCAGAGGAAGCCCAGTTCCTCCCATTCTTCTCCGGCTGCTGCTGGTGCAGGTGTCCCCCCCCGGCCCCATTGTCCCTTGTCCCAGCCTTGGGGCTTTGCACAAACAGCCGTCGCTGATGTCAAGCAGACAGCACACATTTCCTTCTTTGGCCTTGGAGAAACATTTTTTTTAAACCAGTTCCTCCAGCAAGCTGATTTTTTAATTTTTTTTTAATTTAATTTTCTATTTTTTTTAAGTGCGGTACACCACTCGGCAGGATTTCTGGTCTCCAGAAGATAATTTGGTTTTGATTATTATCTGAAACAGGCGTTTATAGATGTGTCCAGCTGGGGGGGGGGGGGGGGGGGTTGAGAAACAAAACCCCTTTTAACTTAGGAACCAGGACTTTGATTTTCAAATGGGAACATCAGCCCAGCTGAGACGAAAATTTAAAAAGCATGGCGTATTTAATAAAAACCAATACAAGCATGGTGTGTTTTTAAGTTACCAAAAACTACTCTCTTGCCAAAACTGTGGGTAAAAATATTAGCATAAGCTTCGCAGATGAAGATCTAGCTAAAAAAGGCGGGGGGAGAGGTTTCCTGTACATGAAATCATAACCAGCCTGTAAACAGCTCTAGCAGGAACTTTCAAACATTTATTGGGGAAAAAAAAAATAAAGCCACTGGAAAGGGTTATTATCTATATTCTTGCAAATCAAAGGAAAGGATCTGACACTGCGATCTTGAAAAAGGAGGTCTCTTCCCTGGGACAGGAGCCCAGGGAGCTCCTACCTGATTAGACCTCATACACATCCTAATGAAGAATATCACCAGCAATTCATTAATTACTCTGCTGGAGCAACCTCTTAGACATGCACCTAGAAATTATTTTTAAGTATTTTTGGTTTTGTCCATAACCCCAGCTTGGAAATGTCCAGAGGAGCTCTAGTTAGAACTGGCCATTTTTTGTCCATGGAAGTTGGTTGGATGAAAAAATGCTCGTTTGGGGTGCTGGAAGAACTGGTCAGTTGAGCGCTCAGCTTGCCTGCCCATTTCAGCTGGAAAGAGAAAACACCAGCAGTGTTTTTATAAAAGCAAAGACATGTACTGGTTTAGCAGAAAGGAAATGCTTTTGTGTTGAGCTCTCTTATTTTGTACAAGTCGAAAGAAAATTCCCCCCATTTTTTCCAGGAGGAAATTCTGAATAAAACCGATTCGAGGTGGCATCAAAATATTTTTTCCCTCCCAACGCAGTTTTTCAGCATGGCCGCTGGCCCAAAACGCTCCGTGGTTTCGGAGCGTTAGCTGTGGCTCCCTGCATCGTATTCTTCGCTCCGGCAGGAGCGACACCTCCGCAGCACCCAAGTGATGCTTCTCTCTTTTTTCCGCGAAGCCGGTGCCATCAGGTAGTTTGCCAAGCTGCAGGGTGCAGGAGAGGTTGGTGACGGGGCTCCAGCTCCTGCCCCCTCCTCCTTTGCATCAAAGGTCGTTGCCACCTTCAGGTGTGCCAAGCCCCAAAAGCCAGCACCGGTCCCTGCTGCCGGCCGGAGGACATCCCCGCGACCAGGGGTCCTCCAGGAGTGTAAACACCTCTGGGGAAGCAGAGAAAGCTGTAGTCCTCAGCGTTGGGATTTTTGGAGACTTTTATATCTAGGGTATAAAGAAGGGAAGTGAATGAGGGGATTTTGTGTTTTGGTTCCTCGGTCGGGTCGCTGTCGCTCGCTGTCGCGTTACCGAGCTAACTCGGCACACAAAACCCAGATAAATCAACAAATAGGAAGATTGCTGGAATGAACATGGGATTCATGGTTGTGACGGATGCCTGCTAAGCATGAAAAGACAAGGCAGACTCGCAGGTCGAGGGGTTAAAGTCTGAGCTAGCTGCGGCGAGAGGGAAGCTCCAGGAGAAGATCCCAGGATGCAGAAGGGCGGGCGGACCGTCAGCGAGGGAACCGGGATTAGCTTTCTTTTAAACTCATTAGCTTTTCGCTTGTTTGCTATCCCAGCAAGCGGGAAGCGCAAGGAGCACCGCATCTGGAGAGCCTCTCCTGCAGTCCTGCCTTCTTCGGGGCACTCCGTTCATCCTCACCCTCTCTCCCCGTCACCATCCTGACCTCCCTGCAGACACTGCTCCGCGGGCAGCAGTCCGCTCGAGCGGGACAGCTTTACGGCACAATAAAAAACCAGGGGTCCAAACCAGGGCACGCAGCGGGGGGCTCAGGTGTGCAAAACGCAGGTTTGCCCGCGCGCGCGGCCGGTTACGCGCGCGGCTGCGGCACCCCAACGGCGAGCACGCCCGCGGCAGCAGAAAAGAAGTCACCGTGTTGCTTGGCATCTCCCGGCCTGAAAAAGGATAAGCACAGCAAATTCTGCGCTGGTAAATACCTAATTTAAATATTTCAAAATATTTAAATATTTCAAAATATTTAAATTTCAATCACACTGCTAAAATGCTTTGGGATGCTAAAACGCTGTTGCAGAGGAGCTGCCTCAAGCTCTTTTAGGGGCTTTTGCAACATGAATGTTTGTTTAAACATTCGAGTGTGCTATATTAGTGCCTTTGCCCTTTCTCTAGCGGCCTTCTGCAGAGCCACCGACATCAGCCGAGGCCAGCCGCTTCTCTGCGCTACATCGGATCGGGGTCAAGTGATTAGCGAGTTATTAACGCGGAGCATCACAGCATCAACCCTCACCGGCGTGATGCCGGGGCAGCCGCCGGGGCAGCGCTTCCCTCGGCACGGAGGGTTTGCTCCGGACGGCATCGGGGACCGGCCGAGCTTGGCTCCGTCCTGGCAGCCCAGACCTTCCCACGACCTAGCTCCTATTTCAGGGCTTGTCTGTCTATTTAAAGCACACGAAGAAGGGGAAAAATGCGCTGGAAAAGTAGCATGCACGAGACACCACGCCAAATATTCAATTTCTTTTCAAGGCCCATAGCAAGGGATCCCACGGCGCTTTATTTTTGTTTTTTTTTCTTCCCCTTTTAGCAATACATGCTTGAAGACAAGCAGGCCCTATTAGGGATTAGAAAAATCATCTGCTGGGTGAGTGAGTAGATCAAGCCCTCGAAAACAACAACAAAAAAAAGCAGGAACACAGCTAGTTTCCCCTGCAGAAAAGCAGCGCCAGCCGAAGCACGGCGAGCCCCTCCGCAGCAAAACTTGGGGATGGGAGCGAGGAGCCCGCTGCGCCGGGGGGAAGGGGAAGACAGCGAGGCCAGCGCCGGGGCCGCCAACAACAAGCGGCCGGCCAGACCACGCTACAGGAAGCCGTAGCCTCCGGTGATAAATAGGAGACCCGGGAGCACAGGATGTGTGTAGGGTGAGCTCAGCGGGACCAGGGGATGTGAGCCGGCGGCTGACGAGTCCCTCCATCCCTTCATCCGTCCGTCCAGCCGGCGGGATGGCCGTCGCCCGGCTGCCGGTGCTGCTGCTGCTGCTGGTGGCGGTGCGGGGGTCTGGCGGGGAGGACGCCGAGGTGGTCTGCGCCGGCACCGCCTGCTACACCCTGCACCGGGCCGAGCTGGGCTGGAGCGGTGCCCAGGAGCGGTGCCGGCACAACGGCGGCAACCTGGCTCCGGCACGCAGCCCTGCCGAGGCCGAGCGGCTGCGGGAGCTGCTGGCGGCGGCCGGCTGGCCGGGCCCGGCCTGGATCGGGCTGTCGCTGTCGCGGGGCCGGTGCGTCCAGCCGCAGGAACCGCTGCGGGGCTTCGCCTGGGCGGCCGGCGGGGAGCCCGGCAACTACTCAGCCTGGCTGTCCGAGCCCATCTTCACCTGCCTCAGCTCCCGCTGCGTCAGCCTGCGGCCGGCCGGGCCCGCCGGTACCGCCGGCTGGGCTGACCGTCCCTGCCGAACCCCGCTGCCAGCCTTCCTCTGCAAGTTCAGCTTCCAGGGGATGTGCGGGCCCCTGCCGCTGGCCGGGCCCGGCCGGGTCAGCTACACCACCCCCTTCGGGGTGCGCAGCCCCCGGCTGGCGGCCGCCCCTTTCGGCACGCTGGCGGAGGCCGACTGCGAGGGCGGCGAGGGTCCGGCCTTCGCCCTCTGCAAGGGGCCGCTGGAGGGGGGCGGCTTCGCCTGGCACCCCCCCGGGCCCCTCTGCCCCGCCGCCTGCGCCCACCGCAACGGGGGCTGCCAGCACCGCTGCCTGGAGGAGCCCGGGGAGCCCCCGCGCTGCGCCTGCCACCCCGGCTACGTCCTGGCGCCCGACATGGCCTCCTGCCTGCCCGAGGACGCCTGCCGCCCCAACCCCTGCCAGGGGACCTGCCGGACCCGCCCCGGCGGCTTCGAGTGCGGCTGCGAGGCCGGCTACGCCCTGGCGCCCGACGGCCGCCGCTGCCTGGACGTGGACGAGTGCCTGGCCGGGCCCTGCCAGCACGAGTGCCACAACACGGCCGGCAGCTTCGTCTGCCTCTGCCAGCCCGGCTACCGGCCGACGGGGCCGGACGGCCGCCACTGCCGCGACGAGGACGAGTGCGCCCAGCCCGGCATCTGCCCCCAGCTCTGCCTCAACGTCCCCGGCTCCTTCCACTGCGCCTGCCGGCCCGGCTACCAGCGCCAGCCCGGCGGTGGCGATGCCTGCCTGGATGTGGACGAGTGCCTGCGGGACCCCTGCCCCGGGCTCTGCCGCAACCTGCCCGGCAGCTTCGAGTGCCTCTGCCCGCCCGGCTTCCTCCCAGAGGAGGATGGACATGGCTGCCGTGCCGCACCCACCGCTGGAGAGGAGCCCGCGGGGGCCCCCGGCAGCACCCCACGGACCACGGGCATCCCACAGACCACAGATGCTCTGCGGACCACGGGCATCCTCCGGACCACGGGTGCCCCATGGACCACGGGGATCCCCCAGACCCTGGGCATCCCCGTCGGGGCAATGCCACCGGCCCCCACGGCAGCAGGGTCGGCACCCGGCCCCGAGCACAGCGCCGACGGCCCCAGGCTGCTCCTCTACTACATCCTGGGCAGCCTGGTAGCCATCCTGCTGCTGCTGGCCTTCGCCCTGGCCCTGCTGGCCTGCAAGAAAAGGGCGGCCAAACGGGAGAAGCGGCCGGCCAAAAGCGCGGCGGACAACTATTGCTGGGTGCCCGAGCAGCCGGAGAGCCACGGGGCGGGCGGCGAGCGCAGGTAACGGCGCCCGGGGCAGCGGGGGGACGCAGAGCCGCCAGCGGCAGAGAGCGTTTTTGCAAATTAATAAGAAAAAAATAAAAGGGAGGGGGGTGATGCTATCTGTTCAACACGGTTTTGCATGTCCGAGAGCCGGTCCTGGGGTGCTTTGCAAAGCAGGAGCTGATCTCCCCCCCAAAAGGCAGGTCTCGGCGCCGGGGGGGAAGGCAGCCCAGCGGAGCCCTGTGGTTTATAAACCAGCCACCGCTCCTCCGAGGGAAGGGATAACGGGGACGGTGCTGCGAGAGGGAATGGGGTCCAGTTTGCCTGCCAGGGCTGCGCCTCAACTCCGCAGAACCTCACTGTGCTTAAAAACAGCAAACGATAAGCATCGATTTGTCTTCCTAAAAGAAAACAGCTCCTTTTGTTTTTCATTTGGTCTCCCCTACCTGTATTCGACATGCCGACAGGCAAAAGCAGCAGCTTGCCCGCCCCGTCCCCGCAGCCCCCCCGGGCCTTTGCCGTCCCCAAAGCGACGCTAGCCCCCCGGCCTGCCTGGCCGCAGACCGCCCGCGTCCAACCCTTAGCTCGCCTTCTTCTCTTTGCAATGGGTTTGAAACTCTTACGTGTCTCAGCAGGGCAAGAAGTGGTCTCTGCAGCCACGAGCGGGGTGGGGGGGGTTAGTGTTTTTCTTTCTTTTTTTTTTTTTTTTTTTAAAAAAGATGCCACATCCGAGGGAACCGAATAAACCTTTTTAAAACTACAGCAGCAGAGAGCTTCTCTGCAGGGAATATATGGTGGAAAAGGTATGAAAAACTGTTTAGAAGAACCTGTTTCCAGTGCATTCAGTTTAAAACCACTTGCAAAATACAGAAAACAATGTTCTCCTGCACATGCAGCCGGATGAGACCAGACTTTCCCTGTTGGATCATACTTTTTGGGTAGGACCCTTTCCCGACTGCTTGGGGTCCAGGCTGAGCGCATTTGCCATGCCTCCCTCTGTAAAGAATACACTGGATGTTGTATATTTGCTAATTGTTATATATAAAACTTTTAACCCTGCTTCAAAGCAAATGCTTTCTCAGGGCGAAGCTGTTCCCAGGTACCTAACTTCAGAGAGCTGTTCACACTCCGCCGCTCCCGACAAGGATGCCTCTTGAGCTGTTTCAGCCTGAATCCCCCCAAACCAGAGGGCCCAGGGGCCATCCCTGCTTCCCATCCAGCAGTGCTAACTTCACTATTTACCCATGCTCTGCAAGGCAAAAAGCTGCTCGAAAAGGACAGGCATGTGATTTGAAGGGTACACAAGTTTCCTGAAGTTTCTGCTGGTTTTATTGTCTACTTGAGGCTTAATTGCTCGAGAAATGGGAACTGAACACAAAGGAGTTTGCTGTAGGCAGCGACCTGCATCCTGTTCTTCCATGTGCAGAGGAAAACCCTTTCCTGCCTTTTTGTTCGTCTTCATTTCTCCATTGTAAAATTAAAAAAACAAACCAAACCAAACAACACGGGAAAATGTAAATGGTTTTAATGCTCTGTCCGTGCTTCCTTTTCTCCGGACAGTGGCTGGGAGAAGCAGGGAATGCAGCAGCGGCATTCTTGGAAGTCCCGCAGAAAATTCATACCCTGTCTGTGCAATGACAACAAGCCAGCAGAGCATTTCGAATACATGAATAAATTAAGCAAACGAATAATCCTACCGAAATCAGTGGGACAACCTACATACATAAAGTTACGCCTGCGCTGTCGGGCTATGCCGACTCAGGGGCCGTATGGGGAAAAGGCAGTCGCAGCGACGTGCCTCGCTTTGCAGGGACTACTTGGTTTGCTTTATCAAAAGCTGAAGCATTTTCCAGCCGCTAACAGTCTCAGGAGTGTTTCTGCCTTCTTTTCCAGTTAAGATATCCATTAATTGTTGTATATAACGCTTACTCCCCTATGAAAAAGGGAAAAGGAAGCACAAGCGTGAGCTCAGAGCTGGTACAAATCTGAGAGGTGTTATTTATTCCACAAATTCCTCAGTAAAACCTATAATCCTGATTTCTGTTACAACTTTCGCCTATTCCGGTATGTGTACTGTATTACCAATGGAGTATGGTAGCGGGTCCAGCCTAGGGAAGCCACCAGTTTGTGCCTAGGTTTAGTCTGGGTTCTCTCTGGTGGAATATCCCCTGATGTAGCATCCTCCACCCTGGTGCGATTACACCTGAATAATCTCGTGTCTCCCTTTCTTCCTGCAACAAAATCCCATGGGGACGTTTAGATCCGTGTCCTCGTTAGGGAATTACCCGGCGCCCAGTGAATCCCGTGGGCTAAAGCAAATAGGAGCGGGACCAGCCAGTTTGGTACCCAGTGTACAGTCAGAAGAGACGGGATGTTCGCCCCAGCCCAGGCGGGTTTTACTGCGGTGCCCGGGGCAGCTACCTCCGCTCCCCGTTCCTTCCGTTTAAATCCGGTGCCATTATAAGCAAGACCTATAGCCGTCCTGCTGCCACCGCGGCAGGCCGGGCTAGCCGACGCGCCTGAAATGCTTTGTACGTATCAACTGGTTGTAATGAACTAAGTGTTGTATTTTTACGGTCCCGAATTAAGACACGCCTCATCCTTCGCCGAAATGGCACGTCGGGACTGAATTTCATCACCCGCACGGCGATGGCACAGCACCACAGCCTTGCAGTTGCCTTCGGCTAAAAGACTCGGGTTATCCCACACGTTGAATAACACCGTATGTTGCTTTTCTGATGAAACACCAATAAAATCTCAACATAATGGGTCTTCAGTGGTTTTTAATAAATATATATTATATCAAAACCTATTGATTTGGTACACGCAATCCTTGTACCTTTGGTACCACGCAATCCTTGTTACACACGTGTAACGAAGTCAGCGGGGTCTCAGCCTTTCATAGGCACCGCTGTCCTGAGCGAGGGCCATTCGCTGCATGTGGACCAAGGCCACGGGGTGGGGGCACTGGGATGATCTCGGTTGGGTCCTGAGCCCACCAGCAAGGTCCTGAGCCCACCAGCAATCCTGCCGATTTCAGCGTAGCTCCGTACGAGGGCAGGGATCTGCTTTTCTGGCTCTGGTCAGCGACCAGGCACCGAAGTCAGTCGATGAATTCAAACCACAGGATTGCCGGTGGCTGGTGCTGCCGCCACAACGTGCGCCACCAAAGAAAGGCCATCCTTAAACGGGAAAATGTCACAAAGACGGGGAAAAACGACACAAAAGCCCACTCGTATCGCCCATGTCTGCAATGGCATTCACGTGGTGCCTCATCAGCCATTGACGTTTGCCTTAAGTAGTGTTTAAAAACAAGAAAACCCCAAAATAAAAGAGGACACTACATCTCATGATGGAGGTTCGGTGCCTCCACGCATCAAACTACAAAGAGCATTCCCAGAGTTGTTCCCCCTGCCCCGGGAAGCGCCCACGGGGATAAGGCCCCGGCCACGCCAAACCTGCCGGCAGAGCCCGTGCAGGGAGCAGGGGGGTCCCTGCCGAGCGCAAGGAGCTGCCGAGCTGCCTTATTTTAGCAGGAACATCGCTCCCAGCCGGAGCGCGGCGAGAGACGGCCAGCCTGCCGTCACCCCTCACCCTTTGATTTTGCCCCGCTGAGGCTGGGGCACGTCGGGTGGCGTTCCCCCTGCACGAGCCTTGCGCCGAACCCGATAAACCGAAGCGAAGGAGCGCGACGTAGTAATTCAGCCACCCCCCGGGATATAATTTTTCCCCATTTCTGGGAAAGGTGCTGCCAGGAAATGGCCTCCAGCAGAAGAATTTGGAGAAAAGGTACTGACTAATGTTAAAATATAATCTACAAAATATCACGCTCCTTCCTTCAAATCCCACAGAGTCAGCCACTGCAAAAACAAATGCTTTAAATGCCTGCTCATTTCTTCTTTTTATTATCTTTATCTTTTAAATATCTCTTGGCATTTGGCTCTCCCGAGCCCTTTCAAGGCTGCTCAGCGCGGTTCGCATCTGGCCCAGCGGATCTGAGCAGCGCCGGTGACAACGTGACAGAGGGAAAGAGCCAGCCCGCGGCAGAGGGACGATCCAGCGGCTTTCCTAAAGGAAAACCCAGCACGTGCCCCGAGCTGCTGGGCCGGTGTGGGTGTTGGAGACGTTGCAAGGCTCAACAGAAAGCTCACGGAGAAGGATGAGAGTCTAATGCCCCAAAATAAGCAAAACTTCCAATATTTCCCCTGCTGGGGTCCTGACGAGGTTTGCCTGCCCTCTCCATCCCCTGTGAATCGAGCCGTACATAAGGCATCGCTTACGGACGATACTGATTAATTTGGCTATGCTGGCCTGGGGCAGGGGGCCAGGACGGTGTCAAGGCAGGTGAAGGGGATGGTAGGAGGAGAAGGCACGCGCTTCCCATGCCAGATAACGCGAACACCCAGCCTCGGGAGGCTTTAATCCCTGTGGGAACCGGCACGGGCTGCTTTCCCTAGGTGTAGTCCAAGAATTAACATAAAACTATGAGCCAGAGGGAAAAAAAGCACCAGGCCTGCTTGCAGGACCTAGCTCAGCCCTAGCACTACTCACAAATCGCATTGTCTGCACCCGGACTGAAAACAGCAGCTCTAACAGACCACAGAGATGCAAGGGCATAGAGAAAAACCTATTTTCCCAGTTTTAACAAGAAAAAAAAAAAAAAAAAAAGACTCACTCACCACTTGGCATGACCTCCCCAGCCCTGCCTTCTCCAAAGCCATTGCAAACAACCCCCCTCCAGGCAAAGCCGCACTTTGCCTGGGTGCCGGCCCCTTTTTCGATGTGTTTATTTGTCTGGCACTTCCTAACCTTGAGCTATTTCTCTCCTTGCGTCTGATCCAGCGCAGGGAAATTCACCTTTTCTGCAAGGGATTCCCGCCCCGGACCTGCGGGAACAGGGCTCGGCGGCGGCCGGCCGACACCACGAGACCCCAGGCGGATCGCCCGAATCGGGGAGAAGGGACCCCTGGGCAGCTTTAATGATCCCAAGTGGGATCGCATGTGGGCGTAAATGGGAAAGCACATATATGCTACTTAATGGTCTGCTTTTAATTTTTCTTTCAATCCTGACATAATTTAATATGGTTTTATTATATTATATTGCAGTATATTCTATTACATCATATTAACTTGTGTATAACTGTCATAATTCCCAAAATTCCACTAACAAGCACAGAAAATCCGTGACACATAGCCCCCTAACCGCAGGTCGCCAGAGCTATTCAAACATGCCTGCGGCCGGCGGGTGACGGTGACATTTCGGATGAGTCAGACCTCCGCAAAGCGCAAGGTCTCCCTCCTGCTATCGCGGCGGGCAGCCGGCGATGTCTTGCAATAGCTTTGCATCGCGGAGGGGCGTGATTAATCGACTTTTATAAAGGCAAAGCGGTATGTCAGCAGGAAGGGCATTTCTGGCTCTGTGAGTCAGCCCGTCGGGGCCACGGCAGCCAACGCCTGTCACGCTTGGAGGCAAGAGGGAAAAGATCATCGGAATAAAAAAAGAGTTATTAAAACATGATGAATCTTGCTTCTCCCGCCCTGATTATCTTGCCCTTCTACTGGCAAGATCAACCCTGCAGGCTGTTGTCGGCGGGGCAAGGACATCAGCGTGGTGATCTGAGAAATCGTTGTTTTGGGAGTGCTCTATTTTTTTCCTGGAAATTTTCAAAATATTTCTCATCATGCAGCCTTGAAAAGGGAATTTTTATCTGTTGTTATAATTTCTTAAAAAAAGATAGAACAGAAACCTATTGGTATTTTTTTATTTTCCACTGATTACATTCTGTATTCTTCCTTTTTCCGTTGTTTGCCCTGACCTTCCCCCCTTATTTTGCTGTTTTGCTTCTGAAAACAGAAAAAGATAAACAGAAAAAAAAAAAAGAAAAACGAAAAGGAGAAAAAGACCACCAGAAGTGAAAGAAATGAAATGAAAACTGGGGAAACAACAGGTTTTACTAAAGCAAAGAAAGATCGGCGGTACCAAGCCCCCAGGAAACTTTGGGGAATTACCCTATTTACAGGTTTTGTGGCGATGAAGAGCAACTGAGCCCTTCTCGGGTGAGTTATTTCATCCAGGGAGGGACTGGCAGCGGCCAGAAGGCCATTGCAAGCTCGCCCATATACACATTGATTTGTGCCTCCTTCCCCGGGGTCAGCGGACCGGCGGATCAGACCTCCGGGACGTGTCGCCCGGGAGGAGCTGAGCTTTGGGCTCAGCTTTGGGCTGAGATCAGGGCCTGAGCTGAGCTTTAGGCTCAGCTTTGGGCTGAGATCAGGGAACCCTGGCCTGAGCCCAGCCCTTGCCCTGGGCTTCGTTAGTGGAGAAAACGAAGCTGCCCCGCGCCGTGCCCCAGCCTGCCTTTCTCCTTGGGGTACAGCCCTCCTGATGACATTAAAGCCCACATTTATTTTCCGCGCAGGAGACAGATTTGAACGCTCTGCAGGCCAAAGTCTGAGCTCTCCCTTGCTCCTCCTGCAGTCTGAGCAGAAAATGGCATTGCCTTGACATTCCCCTTCCCAGAGAGGCGATGGACGAAGGTGCGAAAGAGGCCGAAGACAGGCGGGGGGAAAGGCGTCCGATAAAGAGCCCGAGCTCCTCTGCTCCCGTCTCCATCAGCCTAGCTTTGCAGCTACCAAACAGCACAGCTTGCTTGGTGATGTCTGTTACGATTATTATTATTACTACTACTATTATTAAGGATTACTATTACTCTTTTCCCCATCTTGCCTTTTCGACGCAGCCCACAGCCTCGTGTGAGCTACCCGAACCCCACAGGGCTGGAAGAGGACAAGACAAACCGTAAGAGTTTAATAAAGTAACCTGCTTGCAATGAGTGCAGCAAGGAAATATGGATTCGCTTCTCTGCAGGGGATCCCGAGGGCTAATTGCAGTGACTGAGTCTTCTGGCAAAAACACCGCTCTCAAAATTGGAAAAAAAAAAAAAAAAAGGGTCAAATACCCTTTCCTTTGAGCGGCGAAGCTTTGGATGTTTGGTTTTCATTTTTATTTTGCTCTTGGCTATGTTCTGACAGGAGAGGTGGATCCCGCAAAGACAAAACCACGGCAAGGGTACGGCTGTTCAGGAAAGAGCAGCAGAGGCGCCGGCGAGGAAGCGGGGCCGGCGCCCCGGGGCCGAGACCCCCGGCTGGGCGGGAGCCGCGGGGCCGGGGCCCCTCTCCTTCCCGGAGCGCAGCCCCAGCTCGCCCAGCGCGGGAGCCGGGATGCCGTCCCGACGCGGGCCACGGCGCGCTGCCGGCTTCTCCACGCCCATTTTCTCTCATTTCAAGAGCGAGGCCGTGCCAGCTCTGTTGGTAACTGGGGGCTGATTTGCAAAGCCCCGGGGGAAATCCCACTTATTCCTGGTGTCCCATCGTAGCTCAAATCCTCTGGAACTGCTTTGCTGGGCTGCAAATTGTAAGGCACGCAGAGACGCTGGTCTGTCGCTGTTAACACCGCATCCTTCGAGCACAGGGAAGGGCTCTCCCAAGTCCCCCGCTGCGATAACAAAAATCAGTAAATCCCTGGGGGCATCTCGGAATGGCTTTCCTCTTTGAAAAACCCAGTTTTTTTCTTTAGAGTCTGACGTTGTCCTGGCAGGGCTGGCAGCCTGACCCCTGCCTTCGCTCTAGCGCATCTGTAATGCACAGACGAGCCCTGGGAGCTGCCATCACTCCAGGTCTGCGGTCCAGAGCGGCAGAGATGCCCGAGCGGTGGGCACTTCTTCCCTGCCCACTGCAGCCTCCCAGCCGCATGCCAGCAGTAGATGTCACCCTGTGCCCTGCCACCATCCCTCGGGGACCCCACCTCACCCCCGGAGAAGAGCAAGTGATGGGCAGAGGCCAAGGGGCGGGTGGGGAGGGACGGCCACCAGCCCTGTGGCCCCTGATCCCGTCTCCCTCGAAGGTACGAAGGTATCTGGGGGTCCTGCAGCCGAGCAGCAGCCCCGCTTTGGCGTGAAATCGAGACGCTGAAGCTCCGGGAGCGGCAGCGGATGAGCAGCGGTGTTTAGGCTGGAAGGGACCAGCAGGCCCCCAGCCCGGCCCTGGCAGGGCCTCCCGAGCGGGGCCGGCTGCGGGGCCGCTGCCATCGCCCTCGCACGTCGGCTTCTGGGGCTCCGCGGGCTTTGGGGCGGCGCTGGCTGCCGGGCGGCCGAGGGGGGGTTCGGGTGCCTGACTGCCCTCCTGAGGCGCCCTCCATCAGCTCACCGCCCCTCCGGGCCTTTTGCAGAAGGAGCAAACCTCTTTTTCCCGGCTCTGCCCAGCCCCTGAGCCCGCATCCCCAGGCTGCCGCCGGCGCCGGGGAGCCGACCCCGGAGCACCCCGCGGGCCGCCCGGGGCGGCTCCCGGCTCCCCCTGCCCGCTTCCAGCCCCGCTCCTCCCGGTCCCCGCCCCGGGAGGAGCCGGCAGAGGGGGGCGGCTGCCCCCGGAGGGCCGCCGGGATTGACCGGCCGCCCCCGCCGCAATCACTCCGCACGACGGCGGCGGCCCGGCCCCGGAGGCGCTTCCTTCCCGCGGCGGGGAGGGCCGGAGCGCTTATAAATGGGGCGGGCGGGCGAGGGCGGCACGCCAGAGATTTGCCGCTCCGGCCGGCCCCTCCGCCGCCCGCCATGCGGCGGCTCCGGCTGCCGCTGCCGCTGCTGCTGGCCGGGCTGGGGCTGGGGCTGGGGCTCGGGGGGGGAGCGGGGCCGGCCGCCCCCTCGGGCGCCCAGTGCCTGGAGCACGACTGCTTCGGCGTCTTTTGGGAGGCGCGGCCCTTCGCGGAGGCCAGCGCGGCCTGCGAGGGGGGCGGCGGGCACCTGATGACCGTCCGCTCCACCGTGGCGGAGGACGCCATCGCCCTCCTGCTGCAGAGCCGCGGCGGGCGGCTCTGGCTGGGGCTCCGCCTGCACCGGGGCTGCACCGAGCCCAGCCGGCGCCTCCGGGGCTTTAAGTGGGTGACGGGCGACCTCCGCACCGATTACTCCAACTGGGCGCCGTCGGGGCGGCAGTGCGGGGAGCTGTGCGTGACCGTGTCGCGGGAGCTGCGCTGGGAGGAGCGGCCCTGCGGGGAGCCCGCCGACGGCTTCCTCTGCGAGTACAACTACGCGGGCAGCTGCCCGCGCCTGCCTGCCGCCGAGGGGCTGCCCGTCACCTACACCACCCCCTTCGGCGCCCGCGGCGGCGACTTTCTGGCCCTGCCGCCCGGCAGCACCGCCGCCGTCCCGGCCGCGGGGCTGGAGCTGCGCTGCCCCGAGAAGGGGGACGGCGGGGGGCTGCGCTGGGGCCGCGCCGGCCCGGGAGCCTGGCCCTGCCGCCTGGCCAACGGCGGCTGCGAGGGGGCCTGCGGCGAGGAGGGCGGCCGGCCGCGCTGCTCCTGCCCCGACGGCAAGGTGCTGGGCCTCGACGGCCGCGGCTGCAGCTCGCCCTGCGCCGGCGCGCCCTGCCAGCATCACTGCGTCGTCACCGGCGCCAGCTTCCTCTGCATGTGCGACTCGGGCTACCGGCTGGCCGCCGACGGCAGCAGCTGCGAGGACAACGACGACTGCGCCGTCTTGCCGAAGCTGTGCGAACAGGTCTGCGTCAACACCGAGGGCGGCTTCGAGTGCCACTGCCACCGCGGCTACAAGATGGTGGAGGGCCACTGCCGGCCCGTCTCCCGCTGCTACGAGGCGCCCTGTGAGCAGCAATGCGAGGACGTGCCCGGCGGCTACCGCTGCAGCTGCTACCCCGGCTATGCCATCGACCCGCGGGAGCCCACCCGCTGCCTGCTGCACTGCAACCGCAGCCAGTGCCCGGCCGAGTGCGACCCGTACCGCCGCTCCTGCGAGTGCCCCGAGGGCTTTGTGCTGGACGACGATGGTGCCAGCAGGCAGGTCTGCGTGGACATCGACGAGTGCGACATGAACTTCTGCCAACACAACTGCACCAACCTCCCTGGCGGCTACGAGTGCCACTGCCGCGCCGGCTACCGCCTCCGCGACCAGAACAACTGCGTCAAAATCACAGAGGAGGACTGGGAGGGAGCGTACTCGGGGGATTTCGGGCCCGGACTCCAGACGCCCGTCCCCAGCCGGACCCCACCGAAGGCGGAGCACCTCCACCCCGGCGCGCTGGTGGGCATCGCCGTGGGCGTCCTCTCTGCGGCCCTGGCCCTGCTGGCCCTGGGCTACCACCTGGCGAAGAAGCACTGCAGGCCCCCCGCCACCATGGATTACAAGTGCAGCGGCCCCCACGAAAAGGAGATGGGACTTCAGCCGGTCGCCTCGGGCTGTGCCGCCTCCGGCCAGAAACTGTAGGGAGACCGGGCAGGACGGAGAGAGGGAGGTGGACGGAACTGGGTAACATTTACTCCCCCCCCGCCCCCCGCGCAATTTTTTAATGATAAAGAAAATTTGGGAAAAGCTGTGATCACCCCTGCTTCCAAAAACGCTCACCGCTTTCCAGCCGGCTCTTGCAGCACTCGCACCCGAGAGCGGGGAAGGTGGAAGGCACGGAGCGCTGCTCCGGTTCTGCTCCCCTCGCAGGCAGCGGCGGGCGTTCGGCTTTCCTTTGCCCAAGCCAGCAGCTGGGGGGGCTTCAAGGAAAACCCACGCGCGTGTTACAGGCGGGATGTCTCCGTCTGGATCTAACTTTTAAGTCCGCATCAGTGTGGGGCGAGAACACGCGTGCCGGGGCCGGCTGAGTTGTCGCGGACCGTGGAAGGTCACCCGGCCCCCAATTCCCGCTCCCCTCGGCCGGGAAGCGTGCCGCTGGGCTGCAGATGATGGCTTTCCCGGGGTGGCGAGGAGCTGGGGCGCTCCTGCCCTTGTCTGGGTTCGGTTTAGCCTTTTTTAAACCGATGGGTGACAGAAGAAGGAGCAAAGATCTTGTGGTCAGCGCTTTGCCTCGCTCCTCTGCCCTCCTCTGCCTCATCAGCAGAAATGTCAATTTTTGTGTCCCCCCCGCCCCGTCTTTTGCCTCTCACCTCTGGCAGCTGAGTACTTTCCACCTTAAATTGCTAGCGACAGCAGGGACCCTGCTGAGCATCACCCTGTGAGGGCTAAAATGCCTGATTTCTGTTCCCTCTTACTGTTTCGGGGCTTTTTTTCAGGAACGCAGAGGTTAAATGGGGATACCGAGACTGCCAGGGTAATTTTTTCTGTGGTAAGAAAGGTCATTTGCAGCGCCGGGGAGCCTCGTGTTCCCCACGCGATTTCTTCCCTAATTTTCTGCTGTTGTTGGGTTAAACTGTTCAGTTTTGTTTTTTGTTTTTTGTTGTGTTTTTTTTTTAAAACCCGCTTAACCGAACCCTCCTGTCCACAGGGTTTTTTTCTGGTTTTTCCTTTAGTCTTGTTCAGACCACGGCCGAGGGCTGAGTCTAATCCACATTGAAGCTCACGACAAAACTTTCCTGGGGGGCAGGATCCGGCCCGCTGCTTGCTTCCCAGCCACGGACCGGGGGGAATCTGGGAAGCTATTTTATGCGGTTTTCCAGCTCCATCGTTCGGCGGGGAGACAAGGGGCAGCTCTGCAAAGCCAGCGCGCTGCCGGCCGGGGCTTGGGGGGGTCCGGCTCCGGCAGCCGTGGGGCGGCGGGCGAGCGGCGGAGCGGGTGCTGACAGCTTTATACCCGTGAAAAATCAGCCTGCAGCAGCGCTTGGCTTTCCCGCAGGAAGTTTTGCAAGCCCGGGGGCAGAGCTGGGGGCTGCAGAGGGGCTGCGGGGCTCCGGGGGGCTGCGTCCCCCCGCGTCCCCCCTTCCATGCTAAGCCAGCTTGCTATCACGCCGCGTTTCCCCCTCCCGATAGGGCAGAGCTACGTTGCAGCCTCCAAGGAAAATAAAAAAGATATGCCTTGTATGAACCGTAGCTTTCCTCATGTAAATGGTTCAACCCACTGTTTTATACACCCGGCACATTTGTAAATACTTATTTATTTATTGGAAATATACCCTACGCAATGCACAATCACATGGTGATTTTGTGTGTAGACCAATAAAGCTTTTACAGTCTGGTTTATAGACAGCTGCTAATGACATATTCTTTCTCCCTTTCCCTAAAATGAGTGGTTTTCCTCGCCACGCACTGGCCCGTCTCGCAGCCGGAGCTCCAGAAGTCACAAACCCCGCTGGAGCCAAAAAAAAAAAGAAGGAGCTGCGGGCTCTTAGCGGAGCGTCAGGCTGGAAACATTGCCCTGCTGGTTATTTCACCAGTGCGATTAAAATAGGAATGAGCCATAAATAATGGAGAGCAAGAATAACGTTAAAAGGACGAAGTTAAAATCAAATAAGCTGGAAATGGCTAATTTAATGCTACCCCAGTGCAGCCAAGCCGGTTTAGCCCCAGTGCTGTTCTTCAGCTCAAGTTTCTACGGGTATGTGTTTCAAGTGCCGCTAGAGGTGATGTTTACCTGCGGCAAAGGGAGCGGGATTCTGTTCTCCTGGCTTTTCTTGTGGAAAATACAGTTTTGGTCCTGTGTGCGCTAAAATCCCTTTGCCTGGGGATCTGGGGGGGCGCGGGGGAGGTTGGTTGGTGGGACCTGAGTTTTCTCCTTTCCCCTTTAGCTGAAGGGAGGTTTGGGACTCCCGGGCACCTGCCGAGGCTGGGTTTGCGTAGTCTCAAGCTCTGATCTCAGTCGTTGAGAAACTCCCTATTTTTGTACAGAAGAGGAGCCCAGAGGGGTCGCGCGGATCCCATGCTCTCGCTGCCCCGCAGAGCCGGTGCCGAAGTCCAGTCCGGTCCTGCCCCCTCGCCCTGCGACAGATGTGGCAGGCTGATGGGCTTTGGGGCTTTTCTCCGTCTGTCAGAGCATGTTTTGAGAAGGAATGGGAAGTTTGTGGTTTATTATTCTGGAGGGGCACCCGCCCTGTGGCTGCAGTCACTGTTCGCTAATGCTTTTTGAAACCCTCATCATCGCTGATCCCAGCGGAGGCTCCTCGGTGCCGAAGGTAACGGCAATAATTACTCAGCCGACGTAATTAACCGTATCACGGGCCAGTCTTATGGCTTTTTATTTTGTTGAGCTGCACAGAGCACAAGCGAGGGCCGGCGGCGGCGGCGCGGGGCCCGGCAGTGTGTCCCCCCTCCGGCCGGGGTCCCCTTTGCCCGTGCGTGGTGGAGACACCCGTCCGGGGGCCGGCGAGGCCGGGGGGCACCCTAGAAGGCGGTGGTCTTTGCGAGGAGGGGTCCGGGCTTGCAGCAGGGCTCGGGGTGCAGGGGCTGCTGCTGGCAGGGCAGGGGCGGGCACATGCAGCCCTTGCCCTTGTCGTCCCCCCGGGGAGCGGCGCAGTAGTCGAGGGGCTCTTCCTCCTCCTCCTCCTCCTCGGCGGCCCCCTCCCTGGTGTGGCAGCAGCAGAGGCTGGCGTCGAGGCAGCGGCGCAGCACGCCGTGGAAGGAGTGCCGGAAATTTTCGGAGAGGAAGCCGTAGAGGATGGGGTTGGCGCAGCTGTTGGAGTAGCTGAGGATGAGGGAGGCGTTGTTGACGGTGGCATCTAGGCGGCCGGGCAGCAGGAGGTTGACCAGCTGCACCACGTAGAAGGGCATCCAGCAGACCACGAACATGGCCACCACCATCAGCACCAGGCGCGTCAGCTTGCCCTCGGAGCGCCGGCGCTGCTGCCAGCCCACCCGCTGCGCCACTGCCCGCATCTTGCCCACGATCAGCAGGTAGCACAGCCCCATGGCCAGCACCGGCAGCAGGAAGCCCAACAAGGTGGTGTAGACCACGAAAGCGGCCGACCAGGCCGGGCTCGGCCACAGGAGGTTGCAAGCCACCGCTTGGCCATCGCGGGTGGTTGCCGTACCGGCGAAGATGGGGATGGGCGAGGCCACCAGCAAGGAGAGGAGCCACACGCCCCCGTTGACCATCTTGGCCACCCGAGGACGGCGGTAGGTGGCTGCCCGCAGCGGGTGCACCACCGCGATGTAGCGGTCCAGGCTGAGGACGGTCAAGCAGAAGACGCTGGTGAACATGTTGAGCCCGTCGACGCCCAGCACGGTGCGGCACAGGGCCCGGCCAAAGGGCCAGTGGTGCAGAGCGGCCGACGTGGCCACGAAGGGGATGCTGAGCATGAAGAGTTCGTCAGCGATGGCCAGGTTGAGCAGGTAGATGTTGGTGGCTGTTTTCATCTTGGCGTAGCGCAGGATGACGAAGATGACCAGGGAGTTGCCCAGCAGCCCCAGCAGGCACACCAGGGCGTAGATGCACTGGATCACCACCATGCCCGCGATCTCGCCCGCCCTGCCGCCCCACTCCGCCTGCCCCTGCTGCCGGCCGGCCTCCCCCGCGGCCGTGCTGGTGTTGGGGGGCACCTCGGAGGCGGCCCAGCTGGATACGGTCCAGAGGGGCACGCCGGCCGCCTGGGCCCCCGCCGGGAGCTGCTCAGCGTCGGCGCTCATGCTGGGAGGTGGTGGTCCATGGGCGGGACACCGCTGGGGATGGGTGCCAGCCTGCAGGCAGGGCACGGGCAGAGAGAGAAGGGGATGAGAGCTGCGGCGGGCGGCAGATGTAAAGCACGCTCCCCTGCCTTCCCCCTCCGGCCACGGCCATGCGCTTTGGGCAGCGCCGGCCGTGGCCCCCCCTGCTCCCTCCATCCACCCCCCCTCCCTGCCCGGGCACCTTCACGTCACTCCTCAGGGCAGCAGCATCCCTCTCCAGGCGGGAGCATCCCGTTTGGGGGCTGCGGGCGTGGGGTGTGCGTTAACCAGGCGTGGGGACACCTCGGCTACCGGTGGCATGATCTGGGAATCAATGCCCCGCCGCCATCCGCCTTAACGAACCTCTGCAAATCTCAGTGGTTTCATTAACCCCTGTGGGGAGAGCAAACAGAAGGAGAAACCGAGCTGGGGATATTTTACCTCTCAATCCTCCAGGGATTGAAAGAGCCTCCTGCCTCCCTCCGGGGGGGCAGCAGCAGGCGCTGGGAGCTGCTCGCTGGGATCCGCGGGCTGTGGGCAAGGCAAAGTCCTGCTTGACCTGAATCAGATGACCAGAAGGATCCGGACCTTTTAAAGTGAAAGACAGACCACGCTTGCCAGATGGGAATACGGGCTATTCTAGCTCACCCCCATCAGCTATGCCACAAAAATCAGCTTTCCCATTCAAAACAGATAAATAAATCAACAATAATCCAAGTTCCTGGTTTACGCTCTCCGCTTTCCGACTGAAAATAAAGCCGCAGACGTACCCTTCGCCCGTCTCTCTCAGGTGTGGGGTATCCTGCTGGCTGCGGCCTCGGCGAGGGGACGCGGCGTCCTGCGGGGCCCCGGCGCTGCGGGCACTGCGGCGGGCGGGATGCTGCAGCGGCGGGGCGGGAGGGACGGGGGCTCCCCCCCGCACCCCGCCTTCGCATCCCCCTGGCAGCGGAGGGTCCCCCCGGGGGCCGGCGGGGTCCCCCCGCCCGGGCGAGGCAGAGATGGAGGCAGGTTGCCCTGGCGACTGCCGGCAGCCCGCCCCCCGCGCAAGCTCCCGCATCCCTTCCGCGCATCCCCGGCCCTTCCCAGCCGCTGCCAGGCGGGGGGATGCGGGCAGGGACCCCCGCTTCGCCGGCGGGAGAGGAGCATCCCGCAGCGCCGGGCCTCCAAAACCTGGCGATGGGGAGGCGGCGGGGCAAGGAGTGGCCGAGCCTGGCCCCCAAAGCGGTTATGCACCAAAAATCAAAGTCTACGCTGAATTTCGTGGTGCAATGAATAAAAAGGGGCAGAGACCGCATCTTTATTTTTTTTTTTTTAAAGCAACTGTTGTGTTTGATTTTTTTTTTAAATGAGAGGGACCGAGGATGTCTTTGTGCCAAGAAATCACCGGCAGCGGCTAAGCTCAGTGACAGGCCAGGTTTGGGGCAGGGAGGACCCCTTCTAGCTGTCTGTGGGGCTGGGGACTTTCCGATGGCGCAGCCCTAACCCTACGCTCCATCGCTCCCTCCCGCTCCCGGCCACCAAGTGATGGAGCAAAGGACCTTTTCCTCAGTTGTCCACATCTCATGCTCCCAAGTCTCTGTGTTGGGTGAGCGCCTGCGGGTCACGGAGGATTTGGGAAGCCAGGGTGGAGCTGCGAGCCGACAGCGAGCTGGCTGAACGAGCGCATTTGTGCGAGGAGCGGTTCTGAGCAGGCGGTTGGGAATATAGATCAATGCATATATTATATTACTGAGAACAGGCTCGATGTGCATGGGAAAGCAGGTGCATTTTTCTTCCTGGTGCTTAAATATATGACCATAGTTAATTGTGCAGCTGGCAAAGAGGTTTTGGCTATGACACCCCGGCTTAAATATTGTGGACGTGGGGAAGCAGAGAAAGTGCTGGTACCCGGAGCTGCCGGGACCACGGCACCGGAGCACCCCGTCTCCGCACGCCGCTCCCCCCCCATCTCTGCAGGGTGTTTTACTGGGGGGAAAATGACTTTTCGGTCCGCTGCCATGACACAGAGGTTCCCAGCGTCAGCGGCTGCCGGGCTGGGCGCGGAGGCCCAGGAGGGGCACCGTGCTCCAGGGGTTCCTGTTGCAGCCGGCGACCGGAAAATGTGTAATAAAACAATGAAACCGTCTGCAGATTATATCGACCCTCTCCACCTCCCAGGAGGAACAGGAAACTTTTAAATGCTCTTTTACTGTAAAGGAGGAAACTCCTTCGCAGTGAGCAGGACTTTGGCCCACATTGTACTGCTGGTACTAGTCCTTCCGTGGAAAAGCTTTGGGTGGGGAGCACCAGGGATGAATAGCGGCTGCTTTGGCTGCAGGGGAAGATTTTGCTGCCACCGCAGCCTCCTTGGAGGCGGCTGAGGGTGCCCTGGCACGGGGCGGCTTGTTGGTGCCCTGGGAAGAACCACTCCGGCAGCTCGGGAGCAGCTCTCCTGCTCGGGGTGATTTCCTAGGGGATCCTGCCCCCGGTGCCTGTAAAAAAATGGGGTTTTCTAACCCAAAGTGCTCCCCGTGGCTGGAAGGATGACCAGCAGCCATGGCTTGAAACCTGCTCCTGGTGCTGCCCTCCGTGCCAAGCTAACCAGCCTTTGCCGTGCCAGGCTAACCAGCCTTTGCTGTGCCAGGCTAACCAGCCTTTGCCGTGCCAGGCTAACCAGCCTTTGCTGTGCCAAGCTAACCAGCCTTTGCTGTGCCAAGCTAACCAGCCTTTACCGTGCCAAGTTAACCAGCCTTTGCTGTGCCAAGCTAACCAGCCTTTACCGTGCCAGGCTAACCAGCCTTTACCGTGCCAAGTTAACCAGCCTTTGCCGTGCCAAGTTAACCAGCTTTTAACCTCCGTCCTTCCTTCCTTCCAAAATTCACGGAGCCGAGAGATTTGAGATGAGAGACTCTTCACCGAGAGTGAATTATTTTAACTGAATTGCCTAAGAAGCAAGATCAACCTGCCTTCCCTCAAGTGAAGCTCTCCAGATGGTTCATTTTAAAATAAAACTCAGGTCATTCCCCTCCCCGAGATAGCATCAAGTAGTATTTAAATAGGTTAAAAAAACCCCCTAGCCTCAACACCCACAGCCTGCAAGAATAACAATTGGCTTTGCCAGGTGAAATCTGAAGCCTTCCCTTATCAGTTTGTTGCAAAGGCAGGAGGAGCTGGCAGATGGATATGTTTTTGGGATGCCCACCAGGGTCTGCCGGCCGGGTGTGCGAGCGTGCCCTCTTCCAGGCCTGCCTGCCGTCAGCGTCGCGGAACGGGGGCTCTTTCCCTCTGACAGCGACCCGCAGTCGCCGCCGGCTCGGTGTTTGTAAACCCAAGCCTCACCCTGCCCTGCCAGCTCTATCCAGCAAAAGGCAGCTGGTGATTGCTTTTTGTTTTCTGGCTGCAAGAAAAAAATCCACCTTGAAATACGGCCAAAAGAGTTAAAAACGGCCAATGAAAATGCCTTGTTCTTCTCTGATCAAAATGGGAATCCAATGAAATATAGTGCTGGGGAAATATACAGATGGTGGGTTTTTTTTTCCTTTCAGGCTGGTTTTTCTTTTTAAATCTTTTCCTAAAAAAAGAAATGTGGTTTTGAAATGGAACAGGGGAAATATTCCGATTTTAAAAGGTCTGAAAAATATACTTTGAAATAGCCCCCAGCTATTACCCTGCAGTGGAAAGGGGGTCTCCAGCCCACGCCGGGCTCCATGGCATGGCCAGTAAAGCTTGCACCGGGGATGCTGGTCTGGAGGAGGCGCATATAGATGTACCGAGCGGGAACATATACGTGGGCAATAACACGAGACCGTGTTGAATTAGCCCCATTTGCATACCTCAGTGTTGATGCAAACACTCCTCGCGATGAGGAGCATATCATTGCCTTCCGTTAATGGTCCCGGTGGCTGATTATCTCATTATTACCATCTTCCATCTGGTTTCTAATCTGATTAGAAGCAAAGACATGCTTTGCAGGGCTAATGGTGGCCCGGGAAGGCTCCTCTCTGCCGGGCTGGAGCTGGCCGGGGCTGAAGGCGGGCGCTTGGGATCCGGGCTCGCTTTGCCGTTACAAAGCTCAGCCACTTCGTCAGCGTCCAGGAGCTGCTTTCTCAGCTAAAAATAGGCTAATCCCTGCAGCAAGAGCTGAATTCGTATAAAAATGACACTGCTGAATGCGCATTTTCTCCATTCGTCGCCTTTCGAGCTTGAATATAAAATCTGAACGTCTTCGCCTTGCAGCCTTTAGATACGTCCCCCTCGGCTGTAGTTACGCAGAAGCCCGAACCCTTTGTGTACCCAAACCTCCGCTGGAATATTGCGCAGTTGTGAAGAGGAGCAGGAAACCAGACTCGAACGCTTGACCCCGCGTGCCCGGCTTTCCTTTTAGCGTTGTGAAATGAGCGGTTGCATGGGTTGGCGAGATAAGAGCGCTCTCCGAAGAGGATTGCTCAGCAGGAGACCCCGCCTCATCTTCGCGGGCGGCAGCTCCCTCTGAGCGCTTGGCCCTCCGGCACCCTAACAGCATCGTGTTATCAGTTGGCCAACTTCGCTTTGTGCATCTTTCTGATCAGAAGGAAAAATATGTCTGAAATACCCGACTGTTTAAGGGATTTCAATTAAATTTCAATTTCAAAGATTTCCGTTTATTTCACAACTTCAATTAAAAAAAAAAAAAAAAAAAAAGACAAAATGAGATAATATCGTTACCACTGCAGCAGAACAGTCAAGCACAGAAGGAACAGAGATTTAAAATGCGTTAAATCACATTATAGGATTTTGCTGCTTCCAGTTCTGTGCCGGAGCGGCCGTCGCGCTGCATATCCCACCCTTCCCCCTGGGCAAATATGTGTCCTCTTCAATTTTTACTTCCAAAAAGAGTTGACAGAAAATGAGTTGAAACCAGTGAAATTCAAATAGAGGTTCTGGGCTTCTGCTTGCGCAACGGTGCAGAGTAACACAGGCTCCTCCTGAAAATCTCTGGCTCTTCCAGAGAAGATGGGAGATGCTGCAGGGCCATGTTGTGAGAGCCGGCAGCTCGAGGCAAAGAGCAGCATCAGAAAAACACAAGTTTTTCCCCGACTTCAAAGTGCCCATAGTAGGAGCATCACCCCCTGCCCTTTGAAGTCGGGGAGAGGCGTCATCCCCACCCAGCCCTTTGAAATTTGACATGTTCAGTGGTATTATTGTTATGTTTTTCCCAGAAAGCTCTCTCTTGCAATTAGCTAAATGAAAAGCAAGTGCTCATCCCGGAGAGAGGCCCTCCAAAAAACGACCTGGCAGTGGGCACCCCCTGGTCACTGCTGTCCGTGGCCGGGGACGCCCTGACACCCGCGGTGCCCGGCTCCGTCTGCTCTGCGGCAGGGAGAGCCTCTGGGTACCGGGAGGATGCGCCTGGCGTTGGGCTGGATTCCCATGCCTCCGGGCACATCTGTGCGTGGGAAGGGCGAGCCTTCCTTGGGGGGGTTTCATGCAAACAGGTGGATAAAATAATCTGGCGATATCGTGGTTGCAGTCTCTGAGGTTTTTTGCGCACGCTTTCCTCTAACGAAGTAAAAGCAATGAAAAAAAAAATAGGAATTTGCGCCAGGTTCTGCCCTGCAGGCCATTAGGGCTGTCCTTCTCACACTTAAACAATGTTCGCTGAAAAATTCAGCCGGGCTCCGTGGCCAGAGGAGAGGGCGTTACACGCCATCTCAGGGGCATTTTGCTCTCCTGCGGCACGTGGCCATTCCTACAAATTGTCTTTGTGAAAAAAACCCCAGGCGTTTCACACTGATGACAATAGCGTTGGTGGAGATGCGGCCAGTTCTGCAGGGCTGGGGATTTCCTGGCAGAGCGCACGTATCCTCTGGTACGGAAAGCGGACATCGGCGGGGCCGCCGCACCTTCGGGGACAGCGGGAAGAGCCCCCGCCCTTTGGGAGCCCCGTCCTCGCCCCGGGCAGAGCCCGGCAGGGCTGGCCGTGGCCGGCGGGGTACTGCCTCTCGCCCGCCTTCTCCGCGGTAATGCAAACGTCTTGCGTGTCCCCTGACGGTTCTTGCATTCTCATAAAAGCCCTTCCTTCGTTTCCAGCCATCGCATTGCAAAAACAGAGCTTTTTCAAAGTAAGCGACACCTCCCCTGTGCACAAAAACCTCCCGCTCCAGGAGATCCCCCCCAGCCCTTGCTGGGCTATTTGCTGCAAATATTCTGACTGATCTGGGGGCCCAGTTACCCTCCCAAGGCAGGGACCCACGCAGTTGCAAAGCCAGATCCGAGTCCCCCAAAAGATACTGTGCGGAGTAATATGTCTTATGCATAACCAGGGAAGGAAGCATTATTGGGGTCCCGAAAAACCTGCTTAACTCCCCAGGTACAGTGAATAAAGCTGATTCTTGACACCGCATTTTGGTACCCCCAGGGATGGGATGATTTCCCCACCACACTTTCAGTCGTGTCCCGAGATGCCCACAGCGCTCAGTCCCTCGAGCAGGGGAAGGTCAGGCTCCGGGAGGGTAGCGGGAGCTGCAATAGCTTTTTTGAACGCGTTTGTTGACAGAAGTCTGATGGTTGGGCAGCGGGTGAGTTACAGCTGTTCCCGTCCCGGGAGGATGTCACCTCCACCCTTCCCTTCGGGATGCTCCACTGCCAGCACCCAGCTCCTTCCCGCCCCACGGGGACCTGCGAGCCCCCGGCGTGCCGCAGCATCCTGCAGTGCTGCGGGAAAAACTTAGGATCTTAAATAAGGCTTTTATGGATGGAGCCGGGTCTTAGCCCACGGGTCTGCAGCCCAGCCACAGAGCAGCAACAAGGGGCAGAGGCAGGGAGCGAGCAGAGCTTTACCTGCAGCCTTCCCAGAAAGCCGGCTGGCTCCAAGCTGTCTGCCAGAATAACCGAGAGGGGAAAGATGGGAGAAGGAGACACGGGAGCGATGCTGAGCTCCGGGGTGTCTCTTTGAGTCCCACCACCATCAGGAGGTGGGGATGCATTTTTGGGGGAGGCTGGGAAGGGCAGCCTGGGCCCTGCCTAATAGCTTGGGCAGCACCCAAGGCAGCCGTCGTGCCTGCAGCCCTTCCCCTGCCCGGCAGCCCCTTGCAGCGGGCAGCCGGCCGAGCGGGCGATGCTGCGGGAGCCACCGGGCAGGGAGACGCGCAGGGGGCGGCTGCTGGTGCCTGAACACCCGGGGAGCGCCCGGGCAGGGTCCCCCATCCCGAAAGCCGCGGGATGACAGATGCCGCATCCCACCTTTCTTCGCCGTAGGCGGGGGGGCCGGGAGGTGCTGATAGCACCACCCCCAGCTCCCCCGGCCCTGCAGCGAGAAAAGGATCTTCACTTTTTTTCCCCTGTTTCATCTCGGGAAATCGGGCCGGGGGCACACGTCGGAGGTTTATTGCAAGCACAGAAGCATGAAAAAGGGGAGGTTCTGCCTGCAGCGCAGGCTGGCAGGCGGGTGCTGGGGGTGCTGGGTGCCCTCCGTGTCCGAGGGCAGCACGGTTTGCGTGCACCCGCGTCCCTGCCCCAGCGTCTGTGCTGGAAACATCGTCAAGATATTGTCTTAATCGTGGATTGGGTTTTTGTGGTGGGGAACCCCCAGTCTTGTTTCAGTGCTGCTCCTGATCTGCATAACTGCTTGAGTGAGGTACCAAAAGGAAATCCGGCACTTTCTAATGGCAACTGTTAACTGCTTGGAGGAAAAATGTAGAGGAGAAGTCCCTTTCTCGGAAAGAAAAGGCCTTTTACTCTGAAAAAGCCTTCGTTTTCACACGAGGTGGGGCCTCTGAAAAGAAGAGCCACTGAAAGTACCTTTGCCTGTTGATGCCCCCGAGTTGCAGGGGCTTTAGCCTGGCTAGAAGTTAAAGATGTTCTCAAATTTAAATTGAGCATCAGAGGGCTTAGGGTACTGCCTCAAACGCTTCCCAGTTATAAATGGCAATTTTAATTTCGGAGGGGCCTGGAAGCAGGGAGCTCTGAGCACCTTTGCTTGCTGGAGCCACCCAAACCACCGCTGACGTGCAGAAAGGTGGGGTCGTGGAGCAGGGGAAGCGGGGAGGCTGCGTGACGGGAGCCTGGAAGGGGTCCTTTAAACCATGGAAATGAAACCCTGGGCCAACAGTAGGTGCTGAATGTCTCTCGTGGTTTCGCTGGGTTATGTTTGGTCACGTATGTGAGCAAGAGTGTAAGGGATGGAGATCAGCTGGGAATCAGGAACAGCAGTCTCAGCAGCAGCTCGTCTTTCTCCCGAGGAGGGGAAGTCTCGGCTTCAATCTGGAGGTGATTTAAGAGGCAAAACATTTGCATTCACGTTGTGCCGCGGGTTGCAAGCAGCTCAGCAAAGCCTCGTGCTCCCAGAGAATGCTGGTGGTTGGGACGGCGCCCCTCCGCACGGCCAAGGATTGCGAAATGGGAGGAGGAGGAGGCTCAAAACCCTGGCTGCGAGATGGGCGAGGTGGCCGAGCTGCCCGGGGTGGGATGCGGGTGGGGAGGGTGCCGGCTTGGCGTGGGGAGCGGGGAGGAAACCGCCGTCACCCTGGCCACCAGCGGCCTGACGCTCTGCCGGGGGCGAGCAGAGGGAGCCTGGATCGCAGAGGATGTTATTCCACCTAGGGGAGGGGGCCTCCATCGGCTTTTTAGGAAAAAAAAAAAAAAGAAAAACTTATTTTCCTGATATTGTTTTGCACCTTTAAAGGAAATTCCAGGACTGGGAACCTTCAGGGAAACAATGAGCGGGGCTGGGGGTGAAGGTGGGCTGCTCCAGGCTGGTGTGGCCCTCTCCAGCCAGGGCAGGTCCCCGCGCCCCCAGCCCAGCCCTCTGGGACACGGTCAGGGTGGCTGCCAGGGCCCCACGCCACTGCGGGTGGGGAAGAGGTGGGTGCACGGGAGCTGCGCTGCCGGCATCCCTCTGCCTGCACCCGCAGAGAGCTGCACTGCGGGCATCCCGCTGCCTGCACCCACTGCCTGCACCCGCAGAGAGCTGCACTGCAGGCATCCTGCTGCCTGCACCTGCTGCCTGCACCCACTGCCTGCACCCGCAGAGAGCTGCACTGCGGGCATCCCGCTGCCTGCACCCACAGAGAGCTGCACTGCGGGCATCCCGCTGCCTGCACCCGCAGAGAGCTGCGCTGCTGGCATCCCTCTGCCTGCACCCGCAGAGAGCTGCACTGCGGGCATCCCGCTGCCTGCACCCACTGCCTGCACCCGCAGAGAGCTGCACTGCAGGCATCCCGCTGCCTGCACCCGCAGAGAGCTGCACTCCCGGCATCCCGCTGCCCGCACCCACAGAATGCTGCACTCCCGGCATCCCGCTGCCCGCACCCACAGAATGCTGCGCTGCCGGCATCCCGCTGCCTGCACCCGCAGAGAGCCACGCTGCCGGCATCCCGCTGCCAGCACCCCGCACTGGAGGCAAGCCTTGTTTTTTGCTTTGCAATTTCCTGCAACCTTGCTTTTTCAGAAAAACACCCCCATTCCAGAGCAAGTATGACATGTTGGGATGCTCCCTGGCGTTTCATCCACAGGAGAAGCCTCTTTTTTTCGGCGGGGCCAATGTTTACAAGTACAGGCTGGGCGGAGAATGGACTGAGAGCAGCCCTGCAGAGAAGGACTTGGGGTGTTGGTTGATGAGAAGCTCAACATGAGCCGGCAACATGCGCTCGCAGCCCAGAAAGCCGACCGTACCCTGGGCTGCATCCAAAGAAGCGTGGCCAGCAGGGCGAGGGAGGGGATTCTCCCGCTTTACTCCACATAAGAAGGACATGGACGTGTTGGAGCGAGTCCAGAGGAGGCCATGAAGATGATCAGGGGCTGGAGCACCTCTGCTGTGAGGACAGGCTGAGAGAGCTGGGGGTGTTCAGCCTGGAGAAGAGGAGGCTCCAGGGAGACCTTCAAGCAGCCTCCCAGTGCCTGACGGGGGCCTGGAGAGCCGGGACTGAAGGGGACCTGAAGCTGGAGAGGGACTTTTTACAAGGGTGTGTAGCGATAGGACACGGGGTAACGGCTTTAAACTGCAAGAGGGTAGAGTTGGGTTAGATATAAGGACAAAATTCCTCACTCTGAGGGCGGTGAGGCACTGGCGCAGGTTGCCCAGAGAAGCTGTGGGTGCCCCATCCCTGGAAGCGTTCAAGGCCGGGTTGGATGGGGCTCTGAGCAGCCTGGTCTGGTGGAAGGTGTCCCTGCCCGTGGCAGGGGGTCGGAACCAGGTGATCTTTAAGGTCCCTTCCAACCCAAACCGTTCTGTGATTTCAGCCTCGCTGCAAGTGTTTCTGCTGCAGGGGTTAACCGAGCACATCCGTACCACCGCACTTTTTACTGAGATGTGAGTTTTAGGGGAAAATTATTCTTTCTCTCTGCTCCGTCCCTGAAATAACAAAGGTGGCTTTTATTTGCAATGCTCTAAGTTTCCTGGGGAGCACGGCTCTCCCCTCTGTTAGCATCGGCCACACTCTGCATCCCCGCAGACGGGGCCGTGCTTGCTTAGCGATGCTTCAGCCCAGGCAGCTGATGGTATCGCTGGAGAAAAGCAAGAGTGCGCTGAGCCTGAGTGACCCGAGCAAGATGGGGTTCCGTAGGATCCCGCCGCTTCCCTCTCCCACGGCGCGGGAATGGCATCCCACCACACAAACGGGGGGCTGCTGCATTTTGCAGGGGGTTTGAGTGCTCTGGTTGCAGCAGGCGCGGTAATTCAGCATCGTGGAGGTGTCTGCTGGTATGCAGAGGTCTTCTCCATCGCGGGGGCCACGGGTGACGTGTTGGGCTGTAATTGTTAATGACGTTGGGTCCATCAGCACTGCGGTCCATGGGCTGGATGCAGACATGCCCGACTACTCCCCGTCCTTAACAGGTTTGTTAATACAGGTCGGAAAGACATTTTGCCCTTCCTCTGGTCTCCCCGCTGCGTTTCCCTTCCCTCTGCTGAGACGCAAGCGTTAAATTCCCAGCTTAGCAAAACAGGGTTCAGTGTCAAATGCTTCATTTCAGGTTTTTGTGAGGAGCCAGTTCATTTACAAATCGCCAGCTGGAAGTTATTAGGCCCTTAAAACAAAATAAATTACTGCAAAATTGTGCCTCCCTGCAGTTGGTCTGCTATTAATTTGTGCTCAGTGCTGGAGCCAGCTAAACCCCAGCCTGCTGGCTTTTTTCTTCCCCTCTGGCACCTTTCTGCACAAAGGAAGGGGCAGCGAGATGGAGGGTGCGGGGAGAGGCTGAGATTTCAGGTGCCCAGTTCTCCGTCGATGCTGGGTCCATCCAACGGTAACTGCTTTATTCCCTGCTTTTCTGCTGAAAAGCAGCATGCTTTAGGAAGCGGCGAGGACTTGCTGGGAGGAAAAATGAGTGTAAAAAATGTGGAAAAATGGGCTAAATATATTTTTTAATTATTCAATCATTTTTACCCTTTCAGCCCTCGCTTTTTGTTATCCTTTCCACTGAAGACTACCTCTAGCATCATCTGGGGGTCTCCTCCACCAGCCCGGGACCACAAATCCCCAGGGGAGCGGCGGTGCCCTGCACGAGGGCTGTTTTCGGGCTGGAGAAGGCGCACGCCTGGCTGCTCGCATCCCGACTGCGCGGAGCCAGATTTCCTCCCTGCCTTCGCCTCCCGGCTCCCCGCTGCCCCCTCCCTCCTCCGTGTCTGCAGGGGTGGCATTTTATGACTGACAGCAGCCAACGAAGATAACGACCTGCTTTTGCTGAGAGAGCTGGGGATTTCCTCCCGCTGTCCCAAACGGAGTCGGACCTGCCCCGCAAGCACCGCCAGGTGCCACGGCTGGTTCAGAGCATCTTGGTACCACCGTCAGGCTTCTCTTGACAGCGATGCTCTGCAGCTGGGTGGTGTGTTAAGGGGGAAGGATGCTGACCGTGATTTCTTGCCGTGAACCGGCGTTGGAGCATCGTGGCCTCCGTCTCCGTCTGGTGCACCGGTGCCTGTGGGGAACTGGAGCTGTGGGGAATAACTGCTGTGGTACCAGTCTGTGCTCTGGGCATCTTTGCCTTGCAGCATGTTCCCAAGCCTGGGCAGCCTCTGCCTCTCCCCACGGAGCAGCATTTCTCCGCGTGGGGCTTCTGCCCGAGGACAGGAGCCAGGAGCTGCTCCTCTCCTTCCAGTTGCCCGCCAGCACCCCAGCTTTGCTGCGATAGCGTGGCAATAAAACGCGAGTCTCTTCCTTTGGTGGCCGCAAAGAAAAGCCAGGGAGGGTCTGCCAAACCAGGCAGTGCCCAGGCTAGTGCTGTGCCCTGTTAAAAGCCTCAAAATCCAGGTCATAAAGTCTTCCTTGGCACCCAAGTACCACCAGGATCCCAATTTCACTAATTGTTTATTGTTGGCCAACACAGACGTTTTTAAGTGAATAAACTGTTTGCAAAAGTATTTCCTAGAGCTGTCCCTGTCGTGCGCATGTCCTCACCCTTCCTGTATTCTCCTCAGCAGCAGATCCAATTTCTTTCTTTTCATGCTGAGTTTGCTCAGAATTACAAAGAAATAAATAAGCCCTAGCGATTTGCATGACCTCATCCTGAAACGCTAATTCGGACACAAGGTTTGAGTTCATTTTAACATCCCTCCAGCTCAGAAGAATGGAGTGAACGTGCCTTTGCCCTGCCCGGCCGTCTCCGTCCGAGCTGGAGGGACCACAGAAAATCACATCCCTCCTCTCAGGTGGGGGAGCGCAGCAAACCCCCAGCCTGCCACCCCGCGCCGGGCTCGCCGGGGGGCTCCGCCGGGGCTGCAAACCATTTTCTCCCTCCCAGAACAAACCCCAGATCATCCCCACAGCCACGGTTGTGGGAGAAGGGTTTAACCTAAGGGTAGCGGAAAAGCAGCACGAGTTATTTGGTGTCAAAAAAAAAAAAAAAAAAAGAAGAAAAACCCCAACCCTGCTTGTGTTTCAGATTTCTGACAGCATTTACGCCTTCCCAGCCAAACTGGAAAGGAAACAAACCCAGGGTTCAATGACTGAAAAAATGCTGGATTTGCTAAAGAGGGCGAAGTACCTTGCCCTGGCTGGAGGGAGGGGGGAAGGCTGGCCGGGGCCCAGGGCAGCCCTCCCTCCCAAGTAGCTCGAGTTATCAAAAAGCCTGAAAAATTTCAGCTGAATCAGAACAGTTCCTGGCAGGCAGTGAGATGTTTCTCATAAGTAAAACATCCTGGTGCAAACACGTCGCATCGGCTCCGCTGCCAGCGCGGTTCACGGGGAGGCGACATGGCCCCCGCTGTCGCGTCCCCTCCGCTCTGTCCCCTGCTGCCGCGGGACGGGGATGCCGAGCCCCTTGCCGGGGCTGCTCCCCGCCACCGCCGCCCTCCCGGCCCCCCAGAGCCCCCGCACCTCCCTCCCATCTTTTTTAGCTTGTCAATGAGGGGAATAACCTTGTGTCGGGTCTCCCTCTGTACTGTACTGCTGCCTCTAGCGACACTGAGAAATTGCCTCAGTTCTTCCTAATTCGCAAGAATTAAGGGTTGTTGTTTTTTTTTTTTAGATATTACAGCATAATAATAATAATATTAGAATCAGGATTTGGCAGGGAGAAGAAAATCCATCCCCATTTTGCAGTGCTCTGGAAACTTCTGCTTTCTACCTGCTTCATAGAAACGTCCTTGAGCTTAATCTTTACATTCCCCCCAAACCCCACCTTCGGGGAGCTGCCCCACCGCCCCGACCGGCGCCTGAGCCCGGCACCGGCTGGATCTGCTGGCGGGGGCTGCGCGCATCCCTGCGAGCGCGGGGACGCTCTAAGTCTCAGGTGAGCCACGGACCTTGGGATCCCCAGTTTGGGGTTTTTAAGATCTGTGATGTTTGGCGTCTGTAGGAAACCTCTAAGTCAACAAATTGCAAGGAAATAGTCCGGCATGCCAAGTGTGCAGCAGACCCCCCTGCTCCCCCCCATGGCTGGACCCCAAACGAGCAGCCCAAGGGTCGGCCCCAGGTGGGAAAAGAGCAGGGTGGGTGCTGAGGGCACAGCTGGGGGATTAATTAATGGCTAAACGAGGGCTCCCCAGGTGGGTTTTGTCAGGGGAACTCCTATTTAAAGGGTGTGAAGGGCCCCTCCCTGTAGGCTGGGAGTGTTCTTGGTGGAGGTAAGTGCTGGGAGAGGCTTGTGGGTCCCTGGGTGCGAGGGGAGCGGGGAGCTGGCCGTTCCCTTGTGCTGGGATGGCTCTCTGCTGTGTGACTCTAAGTGCGCCCAGGGAGCAGGTCCAACAGATATGGGTTGGCACATCACTCCTTGGCTGGGGGCTCAGGCTGGGTTAAAAGGTCCTGTGAGAGCAGGGACCTGGTGGGTGCTGTGAGGAAAAGCCGCTGGGTGCTTCTGGCCTCAGGTTGCTGAAGTGCATTTGCAGCGCTGGCTTGTTTCGGTCTGTGCTTGTCGCCCTCGTGGTTTCTGCTGAAAGAGCTCTGGAGAGCTGTGTTGCCTGGGCCTTGGGGGCTCTGCTCTGCTGCAGAGAAATCCTATGTGACCTTGGAGAAGTCTCTTCTCCTTCTGCCTTCAGACTAGGGACCTGTTCCCTAGCAGGAGGAAGGATTTGGCCTTAGCTTTGCATCTTTAGACATACTGCTGGTGAAGCTGTTGCAAAATGGTGTGGTGCTGTCATTGCAACGAAGCCCCTTTGCTTTCTGCCAGCTGCAGCTCTGGGTTGTGTTGCCTACCTGTCCTTGGCAGAGCTGAGAGTCTCCCCAAGCTGCTTTTCCACCCTCTGCCTGATCAGCCCCGAGGCTGGGACTGTGTCCTGCCTTCCCGTGTGGCAGCTGGGGAGTGCAGGGCATGAGCAAGGCTGGCTTCACCTTGCCATGGTACTTATTTTGTTGCTGATGTGGTATTTCGTGGGCGTGGAAAAATGCTTTCAGGATCATTATGGAAATGCAGGGCTCCTCCAGACAACCACTGCTTTTATTAGCTGCTGTGCTACGATGCTGTGTTTTCTCTCCAGAACCTGCCGCGCTCCCTGTGGCTGTGCCAAATGAGGAGGGTGCTGAGGGGAGCCACATCGCTGATGGAGTGAGGGGGGAGATGCAGCAACTGCTGCTTGGGCTTCTTATCGCATTTCATTGCTGGCAGGGAAGCTGCTGCCTCTGCCTACTGCAAATCCTGCCTGGCTTCTGCCGGCAGGCTTTGCTAAGCCAGGTTTTGCTACTGCAGCTAACTGACCTTGCTGCCTACTTGCATGGTCTCAAGGGCTGGTGACAAACAGCCGGAGGAGGTGACGCTTTAGTTGGCACCAACTGTTTGCAAAGCGAGTGTGTTTGCCAAATAAGCGTGGTGCTGCTCCCTTCTTCCAGTAAAGCCTCTGTGCCTGGCGGCTGCGGTCACTTCAGACGGGGCTTTTTGACAGCGTGGGGCTTCCCTGGGCCTGGCGTCACCTCCCGGGGACAGGCTGGGTCGGGGGAAGCTTTGGGCTCCGCTGTGCAGAGGTGGCTGCCCCTGCAAAGGGCAGCCGCATGCGTTCCAGCCCCCCTTTGGTAGCTGTGCCTGGTTTTGGGGGGCAGCTGCCTGCCACGCAACCTGGCCGGCGAGGTCTGCGCCCCAGGACAGACCTGCGAGGCTGTCCGTCTGTCCGTGTACTTGTGGAGCAGCCGACGTGCAAAGGGGGAGGCTATGGGTGATGGAGCCGCATTTATCCCTGCATCTCCGGCGTTTTGCAAAGCTGTCCCCCGTGTCCCTGCCTGCCACCCCCCCTGCCCGGGCCGTGGGAAGGGCTTGGGGACCGCTGCCTGCAGGGAGCCCGAAACGCGAGCCTCTGCTGCCCTCTCCCGTTAGCGCTGCCTGCCAGCCGCCCGGCTCCACCGGGAACCGGGGCGCTTCCCGGCGTCCTTCCAGCCCTGCCTGGCAAACCACGGCAAGGGAAGCCACAGCCGGAGCGGTATGGAGGTTTTCCAAGGGAATTCCCCCTGTGCCATAACCACAGCGATGAAGGGTGCTGCGCATCCGAAACCCCGCCGGCGCGCCTTGTCCGCGGGGCTGCGAAGAAGGGTGGCCTGGCTCCGGGCAACTGTTGGGTTTGGCGCTTTCCAGTTATTTTATTTTTATGCTTTAGGGGTTTTTAACATCGTGATCTCAAAGCAGAAAGTCATTTCCAGTAAAGGAAACTTATTTAAGAAGCATCAGGACAGGACCCTTCCAAAATGCCAAATAAGCAGGTAATAAGCAGGCCAAATAAGTCAAATGACCAGTTTTAAAATGTCTTTTCTCCTCCTAAAATACTATGCTATTGGGAGATGTGGTACAAGCGCCCCTTTGATTAGGAACAGTTTTCTGGCCAAAATGTAAGTGGCTGGAGGTTTTTGACCAGCTCAGTTAATGGCCAGCACCCTGTGGGCACCTTCAGCACAGCTCCTGCCTTTTTGTTTTCCACAAATAATATCTTTAAACTCCTTGCACTTTTGCTCCTCTAACTTTGGGGTTTCTGCTACCTCATGGGGAAAAACAGTTTTCAGGAAAATTACCATTTTTGGTGAGCAAAGGCATTAACAGAAAGAAACTCTGTGCAGTTTAAAAGCCACGTTGGGAAACGTTTTGGGAGAGTCCTCAACGTGTGCATCCCCATACAAACGCGAAGGGGAGAAAGTCCTTTATTGCTGTCTGTGCATTTATAAAGTGAATATCTTAAAAAAAAAAAACAAAACAAAAAAAAACACCAAACAAGGGGGGGCCCAGGTGGAGCTTGGAAGGTTGGTGGTGTTTCTGTTCACATGTGCATGCCAAGAGCCCTGCTCCTGCCGTCACCGTGCAGTGATTGCCTACGTGTGTCCTGCTGGGACCATGTGAGGGATGGACAGAGCTGCCCGCTCGCAGGCAGGTTGCTGCTACCTTCCAGGGTGTTTTGCTGCTGTTTTCTCCCCAGAATACCTGGATTGTATTGAATACCTGACTTGGTTTGCCCTTCCTGGTGGGTGAGGAGGTGGCGTTATCCCTGCTTGTAGGGGGAATGGAGGTCGGGGCCCTGCGTGCCCCCCCGATGCCAGCCGGCCACGCTCGGGCGGGGAGCTGGGTTGAGCAGGTATTTGTTTACATGGTCTGGGGAACCACAGTGGTGTTACTTATTCCTGCCCTGGCTGGTGTCCCGGCAGCTCCTGGACGCTGGCAGCTCGGCGGTGCCGGCTAGGAGCGTGGCAGACACTGCTGCGTTTCACAGCCCCACTCAATGCCCTTGTGTCTGCTCCTCCAAATATTCACACCTCCGCAGGAGCTTGGGGATGGGGGAGCCACCGGTGCGGGGTGCACGGGATGGGGGACAGCCCTGGGGCTGCAGGGGTGTCCCCAAACCGCAATCATCCCAGACCCCCCCCCCCCCCACAAGCTGTTGCTGCAGGGGGACACAGCGTGGGTCCGGCCGCCAATTTGGGCTGGGGCCATGGCCAAGGTACACAGGACGCGTCTGGGAGCGAGCACTGGCCAGGGTCGGCTCGCTGCGCCCTGTCTGACCCAGCTTTTCAGCCCGCTGCTCCATCCGAATGCATCTCACGTCCTCCCCATGGGCTGGGAGACGTGGCACGGGCTGCGGGCGGCACAGCCTGGCTCCGGGGCACGGCCGGGCATTTGGATGCTCCTCTGCATCTCCTCTTCCCCGAGCCCCGCTCGCTCAGGGCTGTTGGGTTCGGCCCCTGCTCTTACCCTTAAGTTAGGTTTTCATTTGCACGCGTCAAAGTGCAGGTTTTTGTGCACAAGGTCTCTCTCTGTGCCCAAACCTTGGCTTTATTGGCATAAATAGGTTGGTCCATGGAGCACTGATGCTGAAAAAAGCTTACAGAAAAACTGCCCTGAGGAAGCGGTGAAGGGGCAGAGGCATGGCCCTGAGCAGGAGGGGACCCTCATGTTGCTTGAGCCCTGTGGATCTGCAAGGCTTATGCCTACAGGTGTATTTAAACTTAAAGCAAGAAGAGTAACCCGGCAAGCAGCTGGCTAAGTGGGTCTGTGTGCTTGGCCACGTGAGACAGCAGAGCAGCAAGAGCAAAGAGCTGAATTTATCTCTGCTCCAGCAATAGGGAGGAACCCCTTAATCCCAGATCACCTAAGGCTGCCCCAACCTTTTAACCTAGGGAGCTGAGGATGCAGAGGGGAGTAATTCAGCTAATTACCCATCGCTCTGCCCCGCTCCGATCCCTGCAGCGAGGGCTTTGCCAGGCTCCTCGCTCTCGAGGGGTCTGGGGGATGGCAAGGCAGCCAGGCTGCCGGTCATTCCCTGGCGCCTGCCAGCCCCTGCCTGGCTGCCATAAACCTACTCGAAAAACGTCCCCCAGATTTGGAGGGATGAAAGCTGTTTGAAAGGATATGCAGGATGTGCCGGGTGAGAAATCTTAATTAATATTTAAATAGCGCGGTGGAATTTGTCTAAATCCTGCTAGATTAAATGCAGGCATGGTAATGGATGAGCTTGAATTTCCGATGGAAATTGCAGTGAGCCATGCTGTACAGAAATACAGTGGCCAAATGAGTGCTGAGAAGCTACAGTGCCGTCAGTATTTGGTCCAAATGCTGGTGTACAAGGGATATAGTGCTTTTCTTGATGGGAGTTACGTTTGTAGTTTATCCCCTTAGCTATGGGCAAAACCAATAGCAAGGGGAAAGCACTGAAAGGTGAAACTCAGAAGGTGCTTGTGGTCACCAAATCTCACAATTTTCTTAAATGCCTTACTGGAAACGATGGGGATGTTTCCTAGAGCCCCTGGGCGTGCTGTGAGGGCTTCTCTTGTCAGTACAAAACAGAAAGAGAAGGAGGATTTCCCTTCCCGCAGTGAAAGGCAGGCAATGACAGCTTCCCGTTAAATCCCTTAATATTCCCTGATTTTTCCCTGGGTGTGTGCGTTCTGAGTCTCGAGCTGCAGCTTTTCGCAGTGCCTTTCCTCCAGCCTAGCTGGGGCATTTCTGGGAAGAGCGGGATGAAGTCAGGACAGAGGGATGCATTTATCCCCCCACCGCTCGCTGGAAGGCCGGGGTGACATCACTTCGCCAGTCACTCACACCATATTAATTTAGCTGCACCTTATTTTGGAGAGCTGGAGCCTGAGGCTTTGCCATTTCCTATGGTCTCCTCAAGCTGGCTGAGGTTTCCTGGCTGCCAAGACAGAGAAGCAGGCAACTTTTATGGCAGGGCACTGGTGAAACCCAGCTGGGGATGAATAGAGCCCAGAAATAGAAAACCTGGAGCTGCTCCCCTTGCAGAGCCGCGCTGCCCAGGCACGCTCCGGCTGGAGGAAACCAGAGAGCCGGAAAGCATCTCGCCCTGCCCGCGGTCCCCCCGTCGGGGCGGGCCAGGTCTGCGGGGACGGTGGCTGCTGGCCACAGGGATGGGCTCCAACGCCCAGAAATGTCCCCGGCTGGCCTGCGGGTCTCCCGGCTGCGGAGCTGCGCCCTTACCGGGAAGCTGGGGCTGTGGGGTGCTGCAGGGCTGTGCACCCCACAGCTCCCTCCTTGTGTTGGGGTGCTGCATTTGGTTTGGCGTGGGTTTTTTGGCACGGTTGGACTGAAGGACTCTCCCCCCGCCATCCCTCCCCGCAGGCGGTGTGCCCGGATCACCTGCCGAGGGGAGGAGAGGCTCTTGCCGGGGTGCCCGGAGCAAGGTCCGGCTGCGCATCGCCCTGTTTGCACTGGGTGAGGAAACACCCCCTGCGCTTTCTCGAGTCTCTGGCACTCGCAGAGGAAGGCCGCTACCACCTCAAAACCATTTGCAAATAGCTTCTGTTTGCTCAGACAAACACTGGAAAAAATATATAATTTTTTTTCTCGCAGCAGCGTGTTTATTGCCCTCTGTGCCTTAGCGCAGGCTTAGCCCTGAGCGCCGTTGAGCACCGTTTCTAATTGTCTGCTTTTAAGCTGGCCACAATTTCAGCAGTTTTTCACGAGCGATTTTTTTTTTTTCCAAGCAGTGTAAATGTTGCCCTTAAACCTGGCTTTTCTGTGTTCGGCTCTGCCTCCTACCCACCCGCAGCGGTGAGTGGAGCGGGTTGGAGAACCCTCTGTATTATTTAAGATGATGCAAACTGGGCTGGAGAGGGAATCCCCCTTGCTGTCCCGGGGTGGGATGCCGGTGCATCCGCAGGCCCCCTGCCCGAGGCCGGCGGTGCGCTCCGTGGAGAGCCTGGGAACAGGCTTACATCCACCGTGGTGCAGACTTCGCATTGAAGTGCGAGCTCAGCGCCCGTTGACTCGCGGGCTTTACTTACTGTATGCACAGCTGGAGGAAAAAAATAACTCCCTGGTTGAATTGCATAGTTAATGCCCTACCTGAGGAAATGTTTTTTCCTGCCTGAAGTCGGAGCGAGGTCTGGCAGCTGGGTGAGCAGAAAGAGGCCTTAAGGCTTGGCCGCTGTTTGCTCAAGCAAACAGCTGTGGCAGTGTCAGATGTTACCAGCTCCCCCAGTCACTTCTCAGTGTCCCTGTGCTGGTCAGGAAGGCGGGGAAGGTGCCCTCTCCTCCCCATTTGATATTTGGCATTTTGCATGGCATCAGCATCTCCGAAGCAGGGATGCTGTGGTCCAGGGGCGCCTGTCCTCCCACTGTCCCTGCAGAGCATCCTCTGCCAGGGGGTCAGGAGAGTGGGCAACTCTCAAAATAGCTTTTTTCCACCTCATTGAGCCCTGCAATGTGGTACCTCCAAGCCATAAGCCCCTCTGAGCCCAGTAGCATGGGCACCTGTGCTGCAGAAGGTGCATGCATGCAATGCAGCTCCGTTTGGTCCTGCTGCAGCATGCTCCTACTGCTGCTCCTGCTCCGATGCTCCTCCATCAGCTGGTTCAACTTGCTGACCCAGTAAAAAACAAGCTGGGAAAAGGTGGATCTTCTGCTGGTTTAGTGAGTTAAAGCAGCTGGGCTGGTGGTGCAAGGACAGAGGTAAAACCCCATGGCTGAAAGCAGAGCTAGGAGCGTCCCTGTGCCCTGCTGCCAGCTGCTGTGGGGCTTGGTGCCCACGAGCCAAAGGAAACGTGGTTCTTTTTTTTTTTTTTACTTTTAACCAAATGGCTTCGGCTGGATCATGGTGCTGCTATGTCTTGAGCCACCACAGGTTTTCCTTTGCTCTGTGTTGCATTAATTATAAATATTGTGCAAACTGCAAGGTGTTTGTAGCCCCAGGGGAAGGGTACCATCTCCAGTCAGTGATGCAGGTGTGTATTTTTGCTGGCCACCTCCAGGAGCAGCATAGCCCAGTGGAAAGGGCAGAATTTTGAGCATCGGCTCGTCCTGGCCCTGCTAACAGACGTGACTTCTCTGGACCTCGGTTCCTTCATCTGCAAACCAACACGATGCGCCTCGTACCCTGCGGCTGGGAATGCGCCAGGTATTACTAATCCAGATTATTACAATAATGTGCGGTCGGGTGTGTAAACTTGGAATGCTTCCCTGAAGAAAATCACTCGGATACTAAAAGAAAACATGGGGTTTTACTGTGTTGGGTCAAAGATTTCAAGAGAGTTTGAATTTGCCCAAATCCTGTGAAATTTCAGTGGGATTTGGGAAACAAATCTCTTAAATCCTGGTGAAAGGGGTTTCCACAACAGCAGTGGCTTTTCTTTCTCCCCCTTGCTTTTATCCAGCAGATGAACAAATAAAAACAACGGAGAAAGTAATGGGAAGGATGATGCAAGGGGCAGGAGGCTGGTATCTAAGCTGTGTTATTACAGAGAAAATGACCTGGCACTGAAAGAATTAAAATAATGTCATTCTTGTTTGCTCTGGCTCATTTTTAATACGCCAGTCACCTTGACATTTCTAAAAGAATTTTTCAAGTATGTAAGTTCAAAAATTATGCAACTTGACAAAAGCAAGGGGGATATTTGAGGCTGGTGGAATAAATTGGGAGCTGGAGGCAGTACGTGACCTGTGCCCTGCGCGGGGAGCGATGCTGGTGGGAGCTGGGCTGGATGGGGCTGGCTCCAGCACCCACATCTGGGGGGACGGGGGTGTAAAGGGGCAAGGCGAGGGGATGGGATGGCTTGGGGCTATCCCTGTGTGCCAGTGCCGGGCAGACCAGGGCCGTTTGCTGGTGACACTGTGATGGATGCTGTCCCAGCCCAGTTCTTCTAGGGATGCTTTGGGTCTTTAACAGGTTGCAATTGAAAAATGGTGTGGGAAAGCAAACCCGACTGGCTGGTGGTTGTCCTCCAGCATCCCACCATCCGTGCTGCCCTGGAGACCCTCCGGCACGTGGGCTGGGGAGGGGGCCGGGCTGTCCCGCTGAGCCAGAGTAGGGGGACACCTCTGCACCCCCGCGGTGCAAGCCGAAGCCGGGTGACTGCTCGTGCAGCTGCCGCGGAGGAGATCATTTGCCTGTGTAATTGTATGCTTTGCTGTTAAGCGTATTGATTCTGAAAAGTTAATCAGACAATTTGGAGGTGCTATATCTAAAAATATAAAATCCCATTAAACTGATTAAATTAAAACTGAATCCATCTTAAATAACCCCATGCAACTTAAAATTGTTGAAATAGTGTATTGTATTCAAATAAGATTATTTCAGTCAAACAAGGCTGTGAGGAGCTCTTGCCCACCTTGTGTGTCTGAGCGGGTGCCCGTGCCAGGAGCTGGGATCCCCTGGTGTACGATGTGTTTTGGGACCATGGTGACATTGGTGGGGGTCTCCTGGGGACAAATCCTTGGGCGGTGATGCTGGGGACAGGGCTGTGACTGATGAACATGTGGCCACATCTGCGTGAGGGATGTCTATATAGCCTTCTCCTTGCAGCTGGGGGAAAATGCTGTGCTTAACAGCAGTCTGTTCCTGGAAACATCAGGGAAACACCAGGTTAGGGACTGCCCCTAAGCTGTGGTGTATTTTCAGGTGGTTTTTAAGCATCATGCTGAAACCTGAACAGCTTCTTGAAAAGGATGCTTTGCTGCGTGTTTTTCAAAGTGACTGGTAGTCCTGGGTGCCCAACTTGAGATGGTGCCTGGGGTCTGCTCATCAGTTTGGAAGCCAAAAGGATTTTGCTGTGGATGTAATGTGTATTTTAACAAACCTGGAGGCTCCCACCTGCAGGCAGAGTAGCGCAGGGCGCAGCTCTTGCAGCACTGGAAGTGCCCCGGGAGGAGCAGGGGATCGGATGGGATGGCTTGTTGGCTGGCGAGCATGCCTGGCACGTTGCCCCAGTACGCTGCGGGTAGCCGGGGTGCCTCGGGGAGCGGCACAGCCTGCGCAGGGCGGATGGTTTGCCCCTGGGGCATGCCCTGCCCTGGATCTCGCAAGCAGCAGAGCAAAGGCCCTCTGACAAGGTCAGCGCCTTGATTTAAGCAACACCTTTGCTAGGAGGAGGGAGGAGATGGCGCGGGGCGGCCGTGAGCTTGGAGCGAGCGCCGATCCCCGCAGCGTTCCCATCCCTGCAATCCCACGGGCCACAGCCTCTCACTGCGCCACGCGAGCTCCCCAAATCAGCTTTTCTCCAAACGGGTGCTCGCTCTTGGCACAAGGCACCCGGCTTTGGGAGCAGCCCCCCGGCTCTGTCGAAACGCCAGCGTGGAGTATCGGGCAGACGCGGCAGCAGGAGCTGATTTCGGCTGTCTGAGGGACAAGAAAAGGTTTTATCTGCCAAGAGCCGAGTTCAGGATTGTTTCTGATTGCATCACTCAGCTAAAGCGCTGCGGAGAGCTGTACGCCTTATATTGCCTTAGCGATGTTATCGGCCGGCACCTGGCAAAGCAGGACTTGTGACTCGGAGATAAGTGGAGGATTGCTTAGTTAGTTTGCTTCCAAATTTGTTTATTTTCCCCTTTCTGAGTCTACCATCTCTCCTTCTTGATAAGTTCAGATTGTGAGCCAGCCTCTATTTGTAAAGAAAGCACTCCTTTTCACCTTTACAAGGGAGCAATAGTAATAATAATAATCGTGTCCCTGTGGGGGGATGAGTGCTGGCTCCCATCCGCCCTAACGAGGAGCTTCGGCCCTGTCTGTACCGGCGGGCTTCCCGAGCATCCCGCTCCAGTTGGCCTGCAGTTTGCTTTGGAAGGTGCTTTCCCTGCTCTCCTGCCAACCTAAAGGGCTGCTTTTCCAAATAGGATGGGCACTAGCACACCGAGCTCCCTGCTATTGGAAGTGAGCAAGCACACAGGGAAGTTTTATCGGTGAGAATGGCGGGGGCCTGGTGAGCGCATCGGTGTGCTAAGCGTGCCGCTGCCTCCCTGCCTGCGGGCACGCTCTTGCACACACCTTGCTTTATGCACAGGGCTGCCAAACGCTGGGAGAGAGGCTTTCCATAGGCAAACCATGTCGCCACTACAACCTCCGGAGAGTCTGGAGGCAAATGCAGGTGGCTGGGGACTGTGTGTAGGCAAGTCCGAGGGGTTTGGAAGGACCCAAGGGCTTTAATCCTTGCAGGGATTGAAGGAGCAGAGCGAGCAGCAGCAGGGAGGGCTGTGGGTGCTGTTCTCTTTTCTCCGGGCCCTGGCTGATGTTTCTGCCTGAACCTTCCCCTGCTCCCTCCGAGAGTGTGTTTACCTTTGCTGGCCCTGCGAAGCGGGCAGGGGAGGTATCAGCATGCTAAGTTTCCAGCCCTGACCTCTGCAGCACTGACATGCTGCTTTATCTCCTCTGCAACCGCGGGGCTGCTTTTTGCAGCATTCCGAACAAAGGATGTGCCAGCGGCTGCCATTTTTCACGGCGTCGTTCATGGCTGCGAGCTGCCACCGGAGAATAAATCCTGTCCCCCCTCGGCAGCAGCGGGGAACCTTCCTCCCAAGGCTGTCGGGTGCGTGCCAGCGCGAAGCCCCCCGCGCTGGGCCTAATCCCGTGGCCCAGGGAGAGGAGGGGAAGCGTCCCTGTCCCCTTCTGCAGCGGGGGACTGGGGTGATGGGGAGCCCATTAACATCTGTATGTGGGGGAGCAGCGGGGTGCAGGGGCCCTTCCTGAATCCACATCCTGACATCCCTGCCCGCCCAGGTGCTGTTTGCCCACCCGAGATGCTGGGCTGGAGGCAGCTGTGCCTTTGGGGCCAGGAAGCAGCATCCTCTTCCTCCTCCTCCTCCTCCTCCCGCCCCGGGGGCTCTGCATCACAAGGCCCGGGGTATTTCCTCGGGCTGTGTTTGCCGGGGTCCCCGGGAAGCTGATGAGGTGCTAATGTGGGGATTGCCGGCGGCTTTTCAGCCTGCAAACCCCGGAGGGGGGGAACCCAGGGGGGCTGCGAGGTGAGAGCAGGGATGCTGCGGGCAGGAATGGTCGCTGTGGATTGGGAAAGCTGTCCTGTAAGTGGGTCTTTTGTGATGGAAGCAGAGAGGGGAAGGGGGGGGTTAGTGAAAGTTGTGTGCCGCGGTGAAAGTTGTGATGCTCGGGTACCCTCCCTCTGCAGCACGGGCAGGGAGCTAGCGGGGCTGCGGAGGTCTCGGTCCAGCAAAAGGCTCCCTGCAGAGCAGGGGATGCTCGGGTGGACGGGGCAGCCATGGGTGGGAGCTGCCAAGGGGCTTTGGCTGGCTGCCTGCGCCGGGCACGGCTCAAACCCATCCGTGTTTGCGGTGGAACGAGGCCTGGGTGGGCAAAGTAGGGCGATTCGGTTGCTGTCAGCAATGGTGTCGGTGCCAACACCCTGCCACGCAGGTGGGCAGAGCTTTGCTGACACAGCCTGGGAAGGGGACGTCGCCGAAGGCCAGGTCCCCTCTGACATGGTGTGCAGAGCCCATCAGTCAGGGCAGATGGGGACGGGGGCGCGGGTGCCTGCAAGGACCCTGCTGGGACCAGCACAACCAGCCCTAGGCAGCCCCGGGTCCTGGTAGAAAGAGGTCTGGCCCGGGGAGGGTCCGTGGGCTCTCTCCCTTCCCCTCCCCATGCAGGCACAAGAGCGAGGGAGATCCCAAGTGCTAGAGCTAAGGAGAAATCGTACCTCTTTCTTTCCTTTTTATCTTTTTCAGCTTTTTGTGGTCTGGTCTCTTCTTACATTTTTGTTGCTCGCTCATCAGTACGCTCTGACCTTTGTTTGCTGGTTAAAGAACAAACGTGTTCTCTGGGGTGTCTTTTGGTATTGAAATACGTGTGACGCATCCAGACGCCCATTCCTCCTGCTTTAGAGTATAAAAACATGCCCACAGCATAAAGCTCGCCATGTAAACCATACTCCGTGTACTTCACTTAGTAGATACCGGTGGATAAGGACGTACAGGCAGCACATCTACAGATGGGTATCTGCGGAGATAAGGGCAAGCCTTGCTGTCTGCATATGGAGCCGTGGCTGATGAGGTGTGTAGTGGTCCTGTGTCCCTGCAGGAGTGGATTTAGCTCCTGGCAGGAGACTCGGGGAGCTCCGTCTCCTGCGCAGAGATTGAATTAGCTGGGCAATGGGGCTGGCAGCCGCAGGAGAGGGCCGGGGTATGGAGACTGGGAGGCTGCTGCCGGAGATAAGCAGTGCCCTCGCTTCCCAGCCGGGGTGAGCACTGGGTGGGACTGGATCGTCGTATGTCCCCAGGGAATGGGCCTCCCTAGCTTGGGAAGAGAAGGGAAACCAGCGGTTCTGCTGCTCGCTCCCTCCTGCTGCGTGTGAGCACGGCCGAGCCCCTTGGACCCTCACCAGCATGGCCCATCGGGGCTGGCTCTCCCCCAGACGGGCAGGGCAATTCGGCAGTTTGCACTCATTCCTGCAGCTCTGCATCTGCAAATATTTGGAGGAAAACCTCCACAAATGCTGTAGATGTCATCTCTCTTCTTTTTTTGGATATCTCTTTTTTTCCAAGCTGTAATCATTTGGTTATTCATGAAAAAAAGAAATATTAAGAACTTGGCGATGCTCAGGTGCCTTTAGGACCAGCCCTGAGGTCCTGACCCATGGCTTTACCCCTGTAGGACTGGTATTGCCCATGGAGGCTAGCAGAAGCCAGCAGACCCTGCGAGGAGCTGCTGGCTCGCTGGCCCACGTGTGTGCCACGTGCTGGTGGCCCGGTGGCTGCCAAGATCCCCCTGGTGCACACCTGGGGTGGGGGGGCTGCCGCTGCTGCCCTGCTCCCAAAGAGGCACTGCTAGCAGCAGATGGAAATAGCAGCAGCTCTGTTGATTTACAACCACAGCCCTGACTTTAATGGGCTGGTTTTGCTCCCCGACAGCTACGCATTCGGTCTTTTTTTCTTTAACAAGCCTCTTTTTCCCTGCGTGCGACCCATTAGCTCCTCGAACCAAGGGCGCGCGGGGAGGCGAGGGCTCGCCCTGCATGCTGGGGGTACACGCGAGCTGCTCTCATCTCCCCTTTGAAAAAGCAAACCGGAATGCTATAAGCGTAGAAGGCCGTTGTCTGCAGCGGTCCCTGCTCCCCTGGGAGAGGCAGCCGGCGATTGCGAGCAGATGGGTGCTGCTGCACCCCGGTGAAGGGCCGGCGGGCGGCGGCAGCCCCAGAGCCGGCCCCGGGCGCCCCAGCCGTGCCGCAGGGTGATGCCTCCCCACGCCAGCCCCGGCAGGAATGTTTGCTGTCACCGCAGCCTGCGGCGAGGAAATATTTTCCAAGCAAAAAAAGGCCTCCCAGTGTATTTCGTGCTGACGGCTTCCAGCAGCCCTCTGTAGCCGTCTTGTTCTGCCGCTGCCGGGACACCTACCCGGAGGAAGAGAGGAGGCGAAGGTGGGAAAGCTTTAAAAAGCTCTGGTTAAGTTTGTTCCACCCTGGCCGTTCCCCTCTAGAGCGGGGCTTTAGAGGCTGCAAAACAGCCGGCGGCTGCTCGGGGAGGGGGCAGATGGTTTCCCGTCTGCCTCGGGTGCTCGGAGCCCCCTGCCCAGCGTTGTGTCCCAGGGGAGGGGAGGAGAAGCAGGGTCCCGTGCGTGGCGGCTCCGGGGACGTTAGGGGATGCCCCGGCTCCTTCCCGGGCTGGGCTGCGAATGTAGGTCAAAGCCCTCTCCTCATTGAAATCCAGTGACGATGATGGTGTTACAGGTTGGGCTGAAATATGTACCTCTGGGTCTTTACTCTGGCACCGAAACAAAACGTACTCAGAAAACTGTGAAAAATAAACCCAGCTTGTGAATGCAGCTGATTGGAAGTTTTTCCAGCAGAAAGTGCTGTCCGACCCATGTAAAATCATTCCTTGGGCATGTGTTGATTTGGGCAATGTTTCCTCTGAAAAAAAAAGATCAGAGTGAGGGGGGAGAAATGTTTGGAGAGAGCCGGAGCCACCACCTTCAGCGGAGCTTTTCCATCCCCGCTGCAGAACGGCTCTCCCTTGGAAATGCACTTTATTTAGCAGCCTAAATGCACTTTATTTAGCAGCCCGCTGCCTGGTACGTGCTGCCATCGCAGGGGGCAAAACAAGATCCTCTGCCGCGGACTTGGCTAGGATGCTGGTCCCTGGTGGGGATGTTTCTGCTGCTGCCGTGCTTTCCCCCGAGGGTACGGGAATGCGAGTTTTACCGGGAGGGAGATGCTGGCTTAGTTTTGGGGGGGGGAAAAGGGTCTGGGCAGCATGCAGGAGCCAGCCCCCGGCTGGGACGAGCCGTGGCGGTTGCAGCTCGGTCAGCCGGTCCTGCCGGGCATGGGCAGCCTCGGCTCGCCGGCTGCCTTTTCCTAAACCCGCCCCGTTTCCCACCAGCCTCCTTGCAGCCGTTTTCGGGGCCGAGAGCAGGTGCCCAACGCTTGTCCTCGAGTTGAGGTGGGTTTTTTTCATTGGAAAGACTTCTTTTTTTTTTTTTGATCAGAAGAAAGGATTACTGAGCCAGATGAACACTTGTTTGGCAAAAGTTAAGTCAATCATGCAGTCAAAGCTTTCCTGGATCCCAGTAGCACAGGTTGAGATTTTTTTTGCCTGGAAATGTGTGGGGTGGAATTAAAATATTGCAGGTGGCAGCAACCCGTAGCTCTAGCGATGGGTGTCGCTGGCCCGTGGCAGAGGCAGGTGTCCCTGGGATGGGGAGCCCATCCTGGATGGAAAACACCACCGTAACCTGTCTGTGCCGAGCTCAAGGTGGCAGGGGTACGGCACCAACCCCTCGCCCCGGGACAGGCTCTGTGTCCCGCTGGCGCTCATCGCACAGAAATGGGCTTGTGCGCCCGCGGCTGACCCCGGGCAGATTTATTGGGTGATCCTGGGCTGCTATTAGTGGTCAAGAAACCGCAGACTCACAGACAGGGTCTGAGTCCCAGGCAAGCTCCGATGTTTTTTTCGGAGCAGAAATTGCTCCGGCTGTTTTGCCGGCGGCTTTGCCAGGGACACCTCGTTCTCGGGAGCTGCCGGCTCCGGATGGGGCACCCGGGCAGATGGGGTCCCCCAGGAGCAGTGGGCTCCCCCTGCACCCCCCTGGCAGGTGGGGGGGACAGGGGGTGACACAGAGGGGGTGACGCAGAGGCTCTGAGCAAAGCGTGCCGCCCTGCTCCCCGAGCTCGGAGGAGCCGTCGCGCTCGGCGAGTGGTTCGCCCTGCTATTTATACCCGCTGTGCGCAAGAGGAGCCTTTCAGTATAAATGAAGCTATTTTAAAGGTCTTGGCCAGGTATAACTGGTTTAAACAAGGCCGGTAATGACTCAGAGGGCTATAAATGTCCGTCAGAGTCCTCAGCGAAGCTGTCAGGGACTGATCTCCTGAGCAAGCAGCCTCCCATTGCGATGCGAAAGCCTGGGCAGCCTGTGCGTGCCGCCGTCCCCGTGTTCCGACACCAGCCCCGCCAACAGCACCCCTTCAATCTCCCTTCATCCACGGCCTGAGGGCTCATAGATGCGGTTCCTCCACGGTTCTCCTGGGCTCTGCATGGGTATGGGCCCTGCAGTCCCCACATGTCCGTTCTCCAACAGAGGCCGTGCAGCTGCATCCCTGCTGCAGGCTGAGCATCAGCAGCTCCCGATGGGCTCGGGGACAGTGGGATGTCCCAGTGACTGGTTTGGCTGGTCACATCTCTTCAGTTTTATGGGATTGTTAAGTCTTTTGTAATTGGGTCCCCGTTTAAGGTGATGGGGGTGATGGGCTGGACCTTGGGCAGTGTGCTGGACCACCCTGGGCTGCAGTGGGGTTGCTTTATCCCACTCGGTAATGAAAGGCGCTGCGTTCCTCCTCCCTCGGTCCCTATGGGGGCTGAAGCATCTTCAGTCTGTGCCAGGCTGGAAGGCTTCCAGCAGAAAGGGGTTTTGTTAGGAAATAACAGGGAATTTTTAAAGCAGAGGTTTTTGGGAGGAGTCTCTATATTCAATTTTTCTGTTTGTTTTCTTATTGTAAACCCAAAGACATTTCAGTTTTCAGAAACTGATAATTAAACATTAAAAATATTTCCCCTGAATGAAACCAAAACCTGAATACTTTGGTCAGCCAGGTAAAACTTGCCCTGCCTGCCAGGGCCTTTGGGGATGAAGCTAACGAAAACATCCATGGCAGGACTTTCCTGGGAGGTGAGGAAGACTTTTCTTCCTTTCTTTTTTGATCTGGAAAGTCAGCATCGCTGCCCATCTCCCTCGGCACCTCCTTTTCCCTCTGCCGTGTGAAAGCAGGGGAGCTGGAGCGGCCCCGAGCGCCGGGATGAATCCATTAGCTCCAGGTTTTTCACACCAAGCCTTCTCCCCCGGACATCATTCCAGATGCCTGCGCATCTTGTTTACCCAGCAAAATGTGCTCGTGGAGAAAACCAGTGCCGGGGCATCACGTGGGCCACGGTAAACAGCCAGCAGATGCACTCTGTTTATTTTGCTTCAGAGCCTTTCCAGAAGGCAGCGTTTTGCTGGTGGGCTCCTCGGAGGGGGCTTTTTCCCATACCCGCATCCTACAGGGTGGCAGATGCCCGCTGCCGGCAGCCCCGCCAGGGCTCAGCGGCAGCCGCGGTCCCGCCGGTGCCCATCACGGCATCCCGGGGTGCTGTGGTCCAGTGAGGTCCCTACAGTGGGCTGGCATCGCACCCAGGGGCTCTTTGCAAACACTCTCAGCGTTCCCAGTTGCTTCTCAGGAGCTCGTTGTCCCCATCGGTACCGAGGCCGACAGGCACCGAGCATCCCGCCGATGCTGGTGAGCCGGGGGGACCTCCTCCATCCCCGAGGAGGACAATAATGGGACTTTATTTCCCTCCATCACATTCTTCAGGCACTTCCAGGGTTTTATTTTACCTTGTGGTGCCAACCGCTGATTCCAGCAACTCGTTACCTTCACTGGCATGTTGAATAATTACAGAGTGGGGAGAAACGTTAAAATAGCACCTGGAGGACTGAATACGCCAAAAATAGCCCCACTGGCCATGTCCCGACGGGCCGCATCCTCGGGTACGCTTGTGGATGAAGTGAGTTTGTCTGTGACGGAGACCCTGAGAACCTGGGACCGGAGGATATCATTCCAGTATTAAAAAGATAGATATCCTTGGGCCCTTGATCAGATATTAAAATTACTAATATTTTGCATACTCCTGACTCTTCCTTTGTTAGGCTTGTTAAAGCCTTGGAAAATATTTTCATGAATTAAGAATCCCCATTAAATGTTGAATCTAATTAGGAGAGACTTGGCTGTAGAGTTCTTCAAATAGTTAAGTCAATATTGCACGGTGTAATTGTGGTAATTCCCCGGCGCTGCCGCCGGCCTGTTTTAGTGTGTAGGTAACTCCGCAGACAGGGGGAAAAACTCTCCCCGCCATGAAATGTCACTTATTTCAATGGTTCCCATCTGAATCCTTGAATGAGCAAAGGATATTGTTTCCTGACGTGCCCCGCAGAAATTACAGCAACCCTGGAGGCATCCTCGGAGCAGGACCCTGCTGTGCCGACCCGATCCTGACCGTGACCTTGGGCACAGGCCGTGCTGGAGAGACGGGCTCCTTTTAGCTCTGCGGCGGGGCTGCCCAGAGGGCTTTGGTCAGGATGCTCAACCTCCCTCCGGCGTATTTCCCCAGCTCAGAAACGTGAATCCTCCTCCTCATCGTCATCCAGCTGTCTGTTCTTGTTTGAAGGAAAGCTCCTAGGGATGCTCCCAGCCCAGCAGAGCCCCTTGACCTTACAAAGGGCTCCTTCCAGGGATCCTGAAGGAACAAACTGGGAATAAAGCCAGGGAGAGGGAGTGCTGCTGGCAGCGCATGGCACAGGGGCCACGGCACCTCCCCTGCCCCGGCTCAGACCCAACCGCTCCCGCCTCTTCCTTAAGTACCTCCGTGCACCCATTCCGCCGTAATTTTCATGTCTTATCAGGGGAAGGCCTCAATAAATCCCGACGGTAATTGCGGTGGCACTGTACAAGCACGCCGGGCCGTCTCCCTTCCTGGCAGGCCGGTTGCCTTTTGTCTCTAACAAGATCTGCAGCCGCGCGGGCTCCTCTTGCTTCTTGTTATTGAAAAGCCTCTTCTTCTTGAGGGCAACGACTGCTTCTGTCTCACAGGAGAGCCCCTTCCTCAATTAAAGGGGAAAAAAAAAGCCAACGCATTTATTTTGAAACAGCAGTGCAATTGGGAGAGTTCATTATATTGGATTAATTACGATAATTATCAGTAGAAGGGAGATAATTACCCTGTTTGTTGTCGAGAACAAGGTGAGGGGCTCTTTTTTTGTAATTATTATTTTCTTTTGCACAGACCAGCCTGGTTATGCGGTGTGGGAGCACAGGGGAGGCGAACGCCAGCACCGGGGCTTCACCCTCTCGCACCGGAGGGCCCGTGGTTTGTTGCCGCTCGGCCGCCGGCTGTGGCTACCTGCTCGCTTGCCCGGCCCCGAGCCTCAGCTCAGAAGCATCCTCCCCTCCCAGCAATGCCCTGCGCTGCCCTGCTGCTCACACGAAATTGCCACTGCAACCCGGGCGGCTGCACAGGGTGAGTGCCCGTCCCCGGGAACGCCGGGAAGAGGCAGCGGGATGCGCTCGCTGGCATCATCATTGCCGCAGGCGGCGGGGACGGCCAAAGCGCACCCCGACTCCTGGCAAAGCTTCGCGCCGGTCGCTGGCCTCCTACCCCCGCGAAAGGAGAGAAGGCTCCTCGAGTCGTGGCTTCTAATGCAAATAAGAACGTAATTTAAAAATTAAATTTAAAATAAATATTAGTTAAATATTAAAGAGAAGAAATAATTTTTAAATGGGCGGCGTGTTTCTCAGTAACCCAACCAGCTATGTTTAAATAAGACACCGCAGAAAATTTTCAATTTTTATCATCCTAGGTATTTTAAAAAATGTTTCTTATAAGGCAAGCATATATATTTTTCTGCTCTCTTAAGAGATATTAATTTTAGCAGGCTTCCTCAGGCTAGCGGCATGGAAGGCTGCCCTTGTGGAAGAAGGGAGAAGGCGGTGGCGGCTGCGGGCCCCGGGTGATTTAGAGGAGCGGAGATCCCTGTTGCTGGCTCCTGGCCCGCTCCCGCAGCCAGCCACCTTCAGGCAAGCCGCCGCCTTTGCCCGGCCACGTTTCCGAATGCAAACGCTCGCGTAGCTCAGAAAGTGCGTGTCCTCGCAGTACCGAGACAAAGCCTTTGTCTGAGCGGGAGGACGCGGTTGCGATAGTTCCCCCTCGTCCCCAAGGTGTGCACAGCACCGATGCTCTGGGCACGCAGACCGGGAGGGACGCCGCCGTTCCTCGTGCCGCAGGGGACGAGCTGGACGAGGAAAGCTTCTCCTCGTCCAACACGCGCTGCGTGGAAGGTCCTTCACATCCCGGGCAGAGCGAGAGGCTCGGATGGTGGGACAGAGAGCGCAGGGTGCAAGGGCAGACCAAGAAGGCAAGATGGGGTTCAAGCGTTGGGGCTGGAGCAGCAGCAGTAGGACCGTCCTCTTCAGCTGAGGAGCGGCCTCAAGTGAAGATTTTGGGTCAAAATCCAAGTGAACAGGAGTCTCATGAAACCAACTCTCCTTTGCCGCTCCGCAGCTTCCAGTCCGCGCGCAGGGGGGTGACGAGAGGTCGAAAAACCTCATCTGTGGTGGCAACAAAATTCACAGTCCCGCTGACCCGAGGGGGAAATGGCTCTTTGCGAGGCTGGGACCCGTGGAGCTCCGGGCATGCGTTAGCCTCCCGCCGCTCCTGGCGCTGGGGTGCCAGACGCGCTCGCAGCACGCCGACGTCCGTGCCGCCGCGGGACGGAGGCCTGAAGGCGGGGGAGTTTATTGCATGGGGAGCTCCTCGCTATGGCCTCTCTCCTCCTCCTGCGGAGCTCGCCGGGAACTTCTGTACCAAATCCAGCCATGCTGAAAACACACGCTCGCCTCCCGCACCTCATGCTCAGCGGGAAAAAATGATGCTGAAGCTAACCACACCTTACCCTGCATGGCTGCAGTCAGCTGCAAGCGGGGAGCTGAGCGGGCAGAATCTCTGAACCGATGATGTTTGTGGTGTCCAGTGGCCACGTTGTTAATTTTACTGAATTCTCCCTGAATTCTCCCTTCCTGAGCCTTTGGACTGTTACTCCCAAGGGGCGAAAAGCTCCGTGGAGATGCGTTAGGTCGGAGAGCCCTGTCTGGGGCTGCACTAAGTCAGCCCCGGGGGGCACCTCGCCCTGGAGCCCCTTTCAGCCGTGCCCCTGCGTGGGTGATTTGGGGGAGAATAGGGAGCCCCGGGTGCGGGCAGGGTGCTCCCCCCGGGGAAAAGCCCCTTGCAGGGCCGGGGGTGCTGAGCCGTTTGCAGTGAGACCCCCGCCCCGGGGGATGCAGCAGCCGCACGGAGGCCCCCGGGGGGTCCCCAGGGGTGTCCCCCCCCCGGCCCTGCGGACCCGGGGACAGCAGGCGACAGAGGGCGCCCGGCCACCGCCGTTAGCGGGCGCGACAGCGGGAGGGCCCCTCCCGGCGGGGACACCGCCGCTCCCCTCGCTTTTGGGGGTCCCCCCCCCGACTGGGGCCAGCCCCCCTCGGGCCGTACCCCAACCAACCCCCTAAATAGGGGCTGGGGTGGGTGGGAGGGAGGGGGCTGCCGCTGTCGCCGCAGCTATCGCGATAGGAGCGTGCCCTCCTGGGAGCCGGTGGGGTTGTTTTCCTTTGGCGGTGACTGCGGAGGGTGCTGGAGCCCGGGGAAGGGCCCGGCGGGAGCTTTGGGGTCCCTCCCAGGGCGGGAGCCCCGCCGGGGGGTGGGAGGGTGTTAATATTTCAAAACATAAATCGCCGATCGATGGGGGTTTTATTTTTTTTCCCCTCTCGGGAGCGATAAATAAATAAATAAATAAATGGGGGGGAAAAGGGCGGTTTATGGGTTTTTTTTTTTTGAAGGTGGGTAGGTGTAGGTAGGGATCTATGAAAGAGGGAAAAAACCCAAGCGGCGGGCGCGGCGGGGGCAGGCAGGGATGCTGAGGCATGGCCCGGCCCGGGGCGGGGAGGAGGTGGAGGGGACCCCCGCGCCCCCCCGTGCCCCCCCGCCGGGCGGGAGCCGCGCTCGGTGCCCCTCCGCCGGCCGGAGCCCGCCGGGAGCCGCCGCGCCCGCAGCGCCGATGGGGCGGGCGGCGGAGCCGGCTGGGTTTTGGAGCCGGCTGGGTTTTGTCGTCCGTCTGTCCGTCCTTCCTTCCTTCTTTCCCCCCCTCCGAGGCCGCCGGGGCGTTTCGGCAGCGGGAGCGGCGGCGCTGCCCCGACGGCGCCCAGCGGGAGCCCGCAGCGGCCGGCCCGGCGCCGGGGGAGCCCCCGGGCCCCCGACGGCGCTTCTCCCGCCGCTCCCCCCGCCCTCCCCTGCCCTCCCTGTTTGTTTTAGTTACGATTTTGTTGTAGGTACCTGAGCCGGAGCCCGGGGAAGAGCCAGAGCGGCGGCTGCCGGGCCCGCCGATGGGGCAGAGCCGCGGCGCGGCCGGGCGAGGGGCGACCTGAGCCCCGGGGCCGGGGGCTCCGCCGAGCAGCCGCGGGGAGCAAAGGTGCGTGGGGCCGGGAGCTGCCTCCCGGCGGGGCTGCGGGGGGCTGGAAGGCGGCTCCCGTCGGGGATGCTGGCGGGGGGGGGTCGGCTCCCGTCGGGGCTGCCTGGGGAAGGGGGGGGTGTGATGGGAATCGGCTCCCGCAGGATCCCCCCCGCAAAGGCGGGGGAAGCCGGGGAGGGGAGGGGGGGTGTCCCGGCGGCCCGGGGTGCTGCCGGGCCCCCCGCGCTCGGCGGCGGGGTGCGGAGAGGTGCGCGGGGGGCCGCGGAGGAGCCGCTCCCGCCTAGGTGTGAGCTGATTATTCAAATGGGCAGCCGAGGACCTGGGGATTGGAGGCTCGCCCGGCCGCTCCGTGCTATATCACTCGGGCACCCACGTCACTGCAGCACTTGTCCTCCTCTTCCTCCTCCTCCTCTTCTTCCTCCCTCCTCCCTCCTCCTCCTCCGGCTCCTCCATCGCCTCCGGGCGACTCTTCGCCGCGAAACACTGCGAAAACCCACCCAAGGAGCAGCAGCGAAAAAAAAACCCCGGCCCCAGCGCCGCTCGATCCCCCCCCCTTCCTCCCTCCCTCCTCTTCCTCCTCCTCCAGAGGCTCCGACGGAGGGGAGGGAGGGCTGGGGACTTTTTTTTTTTCTCTCTCTTTTTTTTTTTTTTTTTTTTGGGGTTGCTCTCTGTCGTCGTTTGTTGTGGCTGTTAAATTTTAAACTGCCATGCACTCCACTTCCAGTATGCTGGGAGCGGTGAAAATGGAAGGCCATGAGCACACGGACTGGAGCAACTACTACGGGGAGCCCGAGGTAAGGAGGGGAGCCGGGGCCCCGCGCCCCCCGCCCCGGCCCGCCCCGGCCGCCGTCCCCCCGCCGTGCCAGCCCCGGGACAGGATTAACTTTGGCATCAGCCGCTGGCTCGGCGCTCCCGCCGGCTGCCTGCTGCGGGCAGGGCTGCGGGCAGGGCTGCGGGCAGGGGCGCGGGCAGGGGCGCGGGCAGGGGCGCGGCGGCAGCGCGGGTGGGGGGTCCCGGGGGGCTGCCGGGCGGCCGGGCGCTATTTTTTCCTTCCCTTCCCCCCCCCCCGGTATTTTTCTCGCTCCTTTCCCTTCCTCCAACTCCCCTTTCCAGGACGGATCCGCCGCCCTCGCTGCCATCCCGTCGCTTTTTTAATATATCTCTCTATATATTTGTTTTTCATTAAAGAGAAAAACAAGCCCCCCCGCCCCGGGATTTAACCCTTCCCGCCCCGCGGGGCACGGAGCCCCCGGGGCTGCGGGGGTTCTCGCCGGCGGCGGTCCGGGCTGGGCTGGGGGTGCCCCCCGCCGCTCGCTGGGCTGCCGTCGTCCCCGACGGGGCTACCCACCCACCGCCTCCCCGTCCCCTCCCCAAATCTCCCTCCTCTCTCTCTCGCTTGCCCCTGCAGAGCTATTCCTCGGTGAGCAACATGAACGCGGGGCTGGGCATGAACAGCATGAACACGTACATGACCATGTCAGCCATGAGCACCACGGCCAACATGACGGCTGCCACCTCCATGAACATGTCCTACGCCAACACGGGCATGAGCCCCTCGCTCACCGGCATGTCCCCGGGCGCGGGGGCCATGCCCGGCATGGGCTCGGCCGGCGTGGCGGGGATGGGCGCCCACCTGAGCCCCAGCATGAGCCCCATGGGGGGCCAAGCGGGCTCCATGAACGCCCTGGCCCCCTACACCAACATGAACTCCATGAGCCCCATCTACGGGCAATCCAACCTCAACCGCTCGCGGGACCCCAAGACCTACCGGCGGAGCTACACGCACGCCAAGCCGCCCTACTCCTACATCTCCCTCATCACCATGGCCATCCAGCAGTCGCCCAACAAGATGCTGACGCTGAGCGAGATCTACCAGTGGATCATGGACCTCTTCCCCTTCTACCGCCAGAACCAGCAGCGCTGGCAGAACAGCATCCGCCACTCGCTCTCCTTCAATGACTGCTTCCTCAAGGTGCCCCGCTCCCCGGACAAGCCGGGCAAAGGCTCCTTCTGGACGCTGCACCCCGATTCGGGCAACATGTTCGAGAACGGCTGCTACCTGCGCCGCCAGAAGCGCTTCAAGTGTGAGAAGCAGCTGGCCGCCAAGGACAGCGGCGGGGCGGGCGGCGGGGCGGGCGGCGGGGGCAAGAAGGGGCCCGGGCAGCCCCCCAGCCAGCCCCTGGGGGAAGGCAGCTCCTCGGGGGGCTCCGAGGGCTCGGCCGGCGCTGAGTCCCCGGCCAGCGCCTCGCCGTGCCAGGACCACAAGCGCGCCCTGGCCGACCTGAAGGGCACGCCGGGGCTGAGCCCCGGGGAGCCGGCGGCCTCGCCGGCCCAGCACCTCCTGGCCCCCCCACACGCCGGCCTGCCCCACGACGCCCACCTCAAGCCCGAGCACCACTACGCCTTCAACCACCCCTTCTCCATCAACAACCTGATGTCCTCCTCCGAGCAGCAGCACCACCACCCTCACCACCACCACCACCACCACCACAAAATGGACCTGAAGGCCTACGAGCAGGTGATGCACTACTCGGGCTACGCCTCGCCCATGCCCGGCAGCCTGGCCATGGGGCCCGTAACGAACAAAAACGGCTTAGAGTCCTCCCCTTTAGCCGGAGAGACTTCTTACTACCAAGGTGTGTATTCCCGGCCCATCATGAACTCCTCCTAAAAGGGGCGAGGGGAAAAGCTCCCCTGGCGAGGGGGGAAAGCCCCCGCAGCCCTGCGCGGCCCCCGCCAGAGCGATGGACTATGAACGCTATCGAGCACGGTACATATACATATATATATTTTTTCTTTTTTTTTTTTCCGTCGGCTCCAGATGTTTGCGTCCGTTTGGGAAACAGCGGCCGTGTGTCTGGCAAGCATCTCGGCCCGCGCCGAGGGCAGGTGTCTTGGTGTCCCCCCTCCGGCCCAAAGCCACCCGTGCCCGGGGGGGCTGCGATTCCCTTGGTTTGCCTTGTGGGGTGGTTTGTTTTGGTGGGGAGGGGCGGGTTGGGGGCGAGGGGACGGGGAGAGGGGGGTTTCTGTTGGGCTTATTTTTTTTTTCGTTGTCGTCGTCGCAAGGAGGTATAAATATATCTATTTTTTTGTGTGGAAGTGACGGGGAAAAAAAAAAAAACACAAACGAAACGAAACCCTCCTTCAGTGTGAAAACCATGCTAGTTTTGAATCCGAGGACCAAAACTCTTGTAACGTTGTAAAAAGGGGGAAAAGGGGAGGGGGGGGAAGAGAAAAAAAAAAAAACTATGAAAAAAAATTAAAAATAAAAAAAAAAAGTCAGGATAGATCGTTGTAATTGAAACAAACGCTTGATGTTACCGGGAGAGTAAACTACTTGGATCTGATTAATTTATCGTTTCTGTATGCTTTATTTATGGCTTATAAATGTGTATTCTGGTAGCAACTAGCCAGATTTTCACGGAACTATATTAAAGTGTTATTGGCGGTTTTTTTTCCCCTGCATCTCTGTTCCGCCGGGACTTCGCCCCCGCCGCCCCCGCCAGCCCCGACGGCGCGGCCGCGGCGGCCCGCAGCTCCGCGCCTTCCCCGGCGGGGCTGGGCCCGGGGAGGGCGGAGAGGGGCGGCCCGGGGGTCGGGGAGCCGCTGTCCCCCCGCAAAACCCGGCGTGGGCAGCGGGGACCCCCCCGTTTTTTGCTCGGGGGAGCGAAGCCCCCGCACGGGAGCCCGGAGGGAAGAGCGCAGCCGGCCCCGCCGCGGGAGCCATCACCGGGCAGCGTTAATTTGGGGGGGGAGTGGGGCTGGGGGAGCAGCGCATCCCTGCCGTTCCCGGGCCGGGAGACCCCGCCACCTCCGCGGGGGGACAAACCGGCGGCCAAAAAGCGGAGAGATTTTTATTTTGCCTTGAAAGACCGCCGGCCGCTCCGAGCCTCCCGCCCGGCCCCGGCGGCGGAGCCCCGCGGCCGCCCCGCCGGCAGCCCGGCCCGCCCGGCCGGGTTTATCTTCATTTATTTCCCCACCGTAAATACCCTGCCCGGCTTCCCAACCACTTGTTGTTTTTCCCACGCGTTTACGGCAGTCATAGATGTTGCTTTCCGAAATAACATTCAAATCCTTCTTAAAATTCCGCATTGTCCGCGGGAAGAGAAAAGGGGAGAAGGGGGGGGGGGGGAAGCAACCCTCCCAAAAACAAAACCGGGATCCAGCCAGAAATCTGTCCGTCTCTATACGGCAAGGACACACACGTTGTGAACCAAGGCATGCAATGTGTTTCATTAGCACATAAAAGGCTCCCGCGGGGAAGGAGCACGGGCGCGGGGGTGCCGCCGGTTTGGGGAGGGGGCGGCGGGCCGGGCCGCTGCCCCCCCCCCGCCGCCCCTCCGGCCCCGGCCCCCGCAAGGTGCGGGCGGGATGCCCGCTCCGCCACCACGGCTCCCTCCCCCTCCGTTTTTTTTTTTCCTTTTCCCCTTCCTCCGGCCTGGTTCACGCCGAAATGCAAGGATGGGGACGTGGGGGAGAGGGGGAAAAAAGGGAAAAAACCCCCCGTTAGGCGTTATTTCTTTCTCTTTACACCCCCCGGCATTTTTCTGCCCCCCTCCCGGCGCGGCCCGCCCGCCCCCCAGCCTCACTGCAGGCGCATTCTGCCCCTGCCGGTTTAAGCAACCGTGATCTGTGAATAAACAAAGTCAGTAAACAAAAAAAAAAAAAAAAAAAAAAGGGGGGGGGGGAAATCTAGATCCAAATTCCAGGAGGGTAAACTTTCAACACCACGTCATACTTCAGCAAATTTACACAGATATTATATTGCGTCCCTTTCCTTCCCCCCCCCCCCCCCTCCTTCGGAGCCATTGTGCTTAACTGAATTTTATAAAGCTGATCGATATCTTGGTAAAATATTCATTTTTAAACTAGCGGGCAGCGAAATCTTTGCTTTGTGCTAAAGTCAACAGTAGGACAGTTTCAGCTCCCATAAAGGCAGGGATGCCTCCAGCTCCCGCAGAGCCGGGGCGCGGCGGGCCGGGCCGGCGGCCGGGGCGCAGGTAGGTGACACCCGCCGCTCCTTCTCCTGCTTCTCCTTCTCTTCTCGCTCCCGCCTTCAGCTTCTCTTCCATCCCTCCCTCCTCATCCTCCTCCTCCTCCCCGGCTCGCCGGGGCGCGGGGCGCGGGGCGCGGCCCGGCCGGGGAGGCGGCGGGGGCCGGGGGCGCGGGGGGTCGGGTGCTCCCCGCCGCCTCCCCCGCGGGTTTTCGGGGGGGGTCCCGGCCCCGCCGCCCCTCTCCCAGCCCGGGAGCCGTTGTGCAAGGGACGAGCGCGGTGCCGCGCAGGGGCGGGGGGCAGAGGGCCGTTATTTGGGGGTGCGGGGGGGCCGCCGGGCAGGAGCGGGGTGCGGCCGGGGCCGGGCCGGCCGGGAGCCCCGGTCCTGCCCGGTTCGGCGCCGAAAGCCCCGGCCGGGGCGGGGAGTCGTTGTGGCCCGGCCGGAGGAGGCCGGGAGAGGGACGGGGACGTGCGGGACCCGGCGCCCGCCCTTCTCCCGCTCCCCCGAGCCGGACGCTCGCTTTTCTACTTTTTATTCTATATTTTTTTGTCTTCTATTCCCCCCTTTTTTTGCCTTTAATTCCCCTCGTTGTCCTCCCCAGCTCCGTGGCACTCTTTTGTTCCGGGCTGGGAGCGACCACGCCGTGTCCGACATTTCCCCCGTGTCCGTGTCACCGGGAAAACGCCGCTGCCGCTACCGCTGCTGCCGGTACCGCTGCCGGTACCGCTGCCGGTACCGCTGCTGTCGGCGGGCAGGGCACGGCCTGAGCCGGCAGGACCCGGCCCGCCTGCCTGCACCCGCGTGGGCAAAAAAATATCGGGGGCACAAAAAATATAAAAATTAAATAAACCCCCCGTCCGTATTTCCTCGGTAGAGGGAAAACCGGGGGTTTCGGCGGGGCCGGCGGCCCGTCCCGAGGCTCGCCCGCCCGGGGCCGCGGACACGCGTGGGACGGCGTGTGCCGTGAGTGCCAGGTTACCGCTCCCGGCAGCGGGGAGGGCGCCGGGCGCCGTAATGGGCTCTCAATAATTCATCACAGCCCGGCCCGCTCGTAATGCAGCGCGGCGCGCTCGCCAATTACTCCTCATTAAACGCCTGTCGCCCGCGCGGGGAGGGGGACGCGAGTGGGGAGGGCGCAGCATCCCGGCGCATCCCGGCGCATCCCGGCGCATCCCGGAGCATCCCGGCGCATCCCGGCGCATCCCGGAGCATCCCGGAGCGCCCCGGCCACGGCCCCCGCTCCCGGGGCCGCGGGACCTGCGGCGGCCGGGGGGGCCCTGCCTTTCTCCCGCGGCCCCTGCCGGGTTTCCCCCCGGTCCTGCGGCCGAGCATCCCCTCCAGGCCGCGGCTGCCGGCGGGGCAGGGCGCTGCGCTCCCTTTCGGCCGTCAGCTCCCCCCCAAAGGGATTTTTCGGGGGGAGCGGGTGGCGTCCGAGGGCGCCGGGCAGGGAGGGCAGGCGGCCCGGGACCTCCGCGCCGCCGGGAGCCCGGACCGGCCCCGACCCGGCCGCTCGCCTTCCCCCCGTTATTGCTACATTTTTATTTTTTTCCCCCGACTTCCCACTCGCGGGGGGGGGGGGGGGGGAGGCACTTCTTTAATTGTTCGGGCCCCTAATGACATGCAGCGATGGCTCAAAAGACATCAAAGCACAAAGAAGATGGCACAGGCAGCAGTTTGGGGGGGAAGCCCCTCGCCCCCCGCCTTGGGCAGAGGAGGGCTCGCTGCCCCGGCGCCCCCCGAGCCCGCCCCCCCCGGCCCGGGCAGCGGGGTGCGGGCAGCTGCCGGCCCTGCCCGCCCTGCCTGCCCTGCCCGCGCCCGCCGGCAGGACGGTGGGCAAAAGCGCGTTTATTGGCGATCTTAAAAAAAAACCAACCCAACCCAAACTAACACCGGACAACTCGGGGGTGAGATGAGTCTAATTATTGCTGGGTCTAAAAAGAGCTGGAACACCCAAGTAGGGCTTAACTCGTCTCCTGGGAAACTGATGGAGACCTATTTTACAAGCTGTAATTCTGCTTTAGACTATTGCAGGCTAAGGGCAGTTCACACTATCCTCTTTCTTCTAGAAATAGTCCTAATCCTATATTTCGGCCGGGTAAAGTCCGCTTCTGCTCCGCACTAGGTTAATCCAGAAACCACATAAAACCAGGTAGGGAAGAGGATGGAAAAGGGGAGGAGGAAAAAAAAAAAAAATCGTTCAAAGTTTGTTACCTCTGCCCTGCCTAACCTTCAAAAGAGTAAATATTAAAGGACGATGCAGAGTCTGCCGGCTCCTTATTTACGGGACAGCTTGGCCGCCCCACGGAGCCCAACGCGGGGCTGCGGGGCCGGCGGGTTTGGGCTCTGGGCTCTGGGGTTTGGGTTTTGGGCTCTGAGCTTTGGGTTTTGGGCTCTGGGCTTTGGGGCTGGGCTTTCGCTCGCTCGCTGCGGTCGTTTCTCAGGCTCGGGCTCCCACGGTGGCGAGCGAAATATTTATCCTTTCCCGGCGGAGCCCGGGGAGGGAGGTGAATTTGGTAGGTAGCTATTTTTATTGGGAAAAACAAAACAAAACGAAACAAAACAAAACAAAACGAAAGGAAAAAAAAAACCCCAAAGGCGAGTCCGCTCGCAGCCCCGGCCGGGCACCGCGATAATTTCATTTTTTTTCCCCCAAACCATTCTCTAAGGAGCTCTTGCGTCCGGGGGGTCGGGCTCCCCAGAGCAGGGGGTCTGCGGAGCACCCCTGTAAAGCCGGGGCTCGGCTCTGAGCACCGAGGGGAGGGGGTTTGGGGCGGCCGGAGGGGCTTGACCCGCCATCCCGCCGTGCAGCCCGGGGCTCCGGCAGGGCAGCGGGGCGATGCCCGGGCCGGGGCGGCGAATCGGGGCCGGGGGCCGGGAGAGGCTGCATCGAGGCCGGGACGTTGTTTTGGGAGGGTGAAGGGATGGGGGGATGCGGGGATCCGTGGGGGGAGGATGGAGGGAGGGAGGGATGGATGCAGGGATCCAGGGAGGGATGGACGGATGGATGTAGGGACTGGTGGATGGACGGATGGAAGGGATGGATGGATAAATGGACGGACGGAGGGATGGCTGAATGGAGGGAAGGATGGATGGAAAGACGGACAGCGGTTTGTTCAGCCGCTGCCGCCCGCAGGGCCCGGCCCCCCCAGGCCGCAGGGGCCCGGGGAGGCGGCGGCCCGGGGCCGGGCTCACGGGAAGGGGCTGGGGCGGCGGCGGGGGGGCCGGGGGCGGCGGCTCCGCCGGGCCGTTATGTTTGCAGGTGCAGCCGGCCGTGAAATTGCATGGGGGGAAAAAAAAAATGAAAAAGAAAAAGAAAAAAGAAAAAGACAAAGTTTTTCCCGAACGCAGGAGCGGCGGAGGCGGCTCGGCGGGGGCGGCCGCCGGAGCGGGGCCGGGGGCGGCGGCTCCCGCCCCCGCCCGAAGCGGGCGTGCGTTTGCACACGCGTGTGCGGGGCGCGGCCCCTCTGCCCCGCGCTTCCCCGCCGGCCCCTCTCCCTCCCGTCCCTTGCCTTTTCGCATGTTATTTCCCTTTCTTTCCTTTTATTCCCTTTTCCTTTCTTTCTCCTTCTTTCCCTTTCCTTCCTCTTTTCTCCGTTTTTCCTATTGCTTTCCCTTTCTTTTCCTTTCTTTCCCTTTTCTTTCCCTTTATTTTCCTTTCTTTTAATTTCTTTCCCATTTCTTTCTATTTTCTTTCCCTTTTCTTTCCTTTTCCTTTCTTTCCTGTTCTTTTAATTTCTTTCCCCCCTTTTCCCCATTTCTTTTCCTTACTTTTCCTTCCTTTCTCCCTTTTCAATTTCTTCCCCTTTTCCCTCTTTCTTTTCCCCTCCCGTTCTTTCCCTTTTTTCAGCTTCTTTCCCTTTTCCCCTTTCTTTCCTTTTTTTGCCATTCTTTCCCTTTTTCTAAATTTCTTTCCCTTTTCTCCTTTCTTTCCTTTTTCCCCTTTCTTTCCCTTCCCCCTTTCTTTCCTTTTCCCCCTTTCCTTCTCTTTCCCCCCTTTCTTTCCTTCTTTCCCCTTTCTTTCCCTTTTCCCCTTTCTTTCCTTTTCCCCCATTCTTTCCCTTTTTCTCAGTTTCTTTCCCTTTTTCCCTTTCTTTCCCTTTTTTCCCCTTTCTTTCCTTTTTTTCCCTTTTTTTCCTTTTTCCCCTTTCTTTCCCTTTCCCCCCTTTCTTTCCTTTTTCCCCTTTCCTTCTCTTTCCCCCCTTTCTTTCCTTCTTTCCCCTTTCTTTCCCTTTTCCCCTTTCTTTCCCTTTCCCCCCGCGATGCCAACAGCCCCCCTCTCCTCACAGCCCCGCTCCCCCCTGCTCCACCCTCTCCGATGGCCACGGAGCCCCGTTCCAGGGGAGAGGGGCCCTTTCCCCAGGCAGGGCAGGCGAAGCCGGGGGAGGCTGTGGGCAGCCCCGCTGCCACGGGGATGGGCACCGGGCAAGGACCCCAGCACCAGGTCCCTCCTGCTGCCCTCCACCTGCCAGGGACTGGGTTGTTTGTGTTTGTTTTTTTTTTATAAACTGTAGGGGTAGGAAAGCCTTCGATATATCGTTTGCTGCAGGCAGCATGAATTTCTGCAGCCAGACCCTTGCTGCTGGCAGACCTCTGCCTGTCCAAACCGTCCGTCACTGCCAGCGCCATCCACGTAAGGCCAGAGCAAGGTGCTCACCCCTGGCTGGGGCAGGAGGGGCTTTCTACAGGGTTTTGACTCACACGAGCAGTAAAAAGAATGAGCCTCATCCCTTTGTGGCTGGAAAACAGCTACCGAGTGCCAACAGCCCGGAGGAGTGTAAATGCACTGATTTAATTCCCACCCCGGTACTGAAGGCACCGATACTGAAGGATTTCGGAGACCTTGAAGTGCTTTGCTTGTCACCGGCAGGCTTCTCGTGCAGCAAAGCGGCCGCGTGGTGCTTCGCTGGCTGCCCACGCTTACGCTCCCCTTCGCTCTCCTTTATTTGTTTTAATCATGGCACAAGGAATCGGTGTCAGGGGTAGCCGGGGTGAACTTCGGGGCTTCACCGACTGGGCTGCTGCCGTGTACGCATCCCCTATTAAAGCCACAGATTCCCATCTCCGATTGCCTCTTTGTGTCTGTACTTGTGTGCGATACCTGTGTCACGCTCCAGTAATTCCTGATGGGAATGGGGAGAAGCATTAGCCTGGCCCGGAGGAAGCTTAAGAAGGCGCTTTGCCAGCGTGGATCCTTTTGGGCTTCAAGGAAGCGGGGGAAAAAAAAAATCGTAACAGCACCTTGCGAAAGTTGAGGAGTGAATTAATTTGTGGAGCTCTCTGAGGGATGCACACCGGTGCTACGCTAAGGGCGAGCTCAGGAAGGGCTTTGGAGAGGAGAGCAAACTCCGACAGCCAAAAATACCCCCAAAGTGATGATTAAACCCCTTCCCATGCCACAGCTTTTCTACCGTGCCCCACCTCGGAGCTCCCCCCGCTCCCTCCGCACCCCGTAACTCCTTGTACATGGCGTGGGTATTTCTGTCCCTAGCGTCCCACGGCAAGGGACGGATGTGCGGGTGCGCGAACCCCTTTTCTTCGCGAGAGGCTTGCAGCGGCGTAGCTGCCTTGCCGCCCTGCATGGGGCCGTGCATCGCTCCCGAACGGACGGCCTGGGAGACGGGGGGACGGACCCACCGGCCCCGGGGGGAGGCAGCGGGCGGGGGGCAGAACGTGAGGCTCCTTTCCAAAGGGGTTGCCAGGCCTTTCTGTCACCCCTGGGTCCAATCTGAGACATCGTTAGCAAACCAATAAAATAGCTGCAGATGTTGAGCCAACGGCAGAGGGTGTTTGTCGGGGGCATCCTGACAAACTCTTTGGTTTGGAAGGGCATCAGCTTGCCCCTGGTTTTCTCTTTGTTTTGTCTCCCTTCCCACCCTCCTTCCCCATCGCTTCCCCCCTGCCTGGATTTTTAAGGGGAGAAGAAGGAAAAAGGCTGGAAAGGGCCTTTTGTGGAAGGAAAGGCAAAAATCCGATGCCTGACCCAGAGCAATGCCCACGTCCAGCCCCACAGCACGGCTGCCAGAGCCAGGAGACGCGTAGAGACCCTCAAAGAAATAAACGCAGCGGGAGGCAGGTGCTTCCCTGCCCGTCGGCCGGAGCGGGGCTGTGCCGTGCTGGGAGGAGGAATACATCAAGCAGGGTGACAGGCTCTGCCGCCGCAGAAGCGGGGCCGGGGTTTCTGCAGCAGTAAGAACCCCCCGTGCCCAGGAGGGGGTTGTATCTGCTGAAGTGCCTCTTAACCTTTTCTATATCCTGTTACTAAAGGGAAAAAAAAAACACGAGGAGTTTCTGCCTCTTCACCTAACCATAAAAAAAAAGAGAAAAAAAAAAGAGAGGATGCTATTACCCAGCTCTCCAAGAGGTTGGGATCCGTGAAACCAGACGAGCTTTGTCGTCGCAAAAAGCCCAGCGCCAGCGCGGTCCTGGGAGCGGGAGAGGGGAGGAGAGGGGCGGGTGGGGGGAGAAGTCCCCCAACCCGCGGCGCCAGGACGGGGCGCCTGCTCCGGGCTCTGGAGGCTCTGGCCTGTAACGTTGCAGGGGCAGGTATTTTAGCTGCTGTTAGCGCAGCAACTGCTGGTTTCACTGGGGATGCTGAGGCTGCTCGAGCGAAATCTGTACTCCTTGATGCATTTTTTAAAAACTGGGAGCATTTTCCTTGTGCTACACAATGCCCTCTGCTCCTATGCCCCAGAAACGTTACTCCGGTTTGCACATTAACCCAATTCAGTAGAGCTGATCCCCTACCCCACAGCAATACTCTTCCCTCAGGTGAAACTGGGGCTATTTTGGGTCAGGAATGGCTCCTGCTGGGGTGAGGCAAGGGCGAGCCACCTCGGTGTGCAAGCAGCCGATGCGATGGGATGCTATCCCCGTCTGCAGGCAAGGCCGCGAGGGATGAGCCAGGGGGCTGGGACGTGGCAGGGTTGGGATGTGGCAGGGTTTGGGATGCATCAGGGTTTGGGATGCGGCAGGGTTTGGGATGCGGCAGGGTCTGGGCTATGGCAGGGTTCGGGATGTGGAAGGTCTTGAGATGCCAAAATGCCCTGGGGTTTCGGGGTTTCCTGCGGGATGCGGGGGATCTGTCCCCGCTCCGCTGCCTCTGTTGCCTTCCTTTTAACCTGCTCCACCCCGCAAAGGGCCCCGCAAGCGCGTCCGGGCTCTGCCCAGAGCTGCAGCCTGCAGCGAGGACGCGCGGGGCTCTGCTGCCCGGGAGCCGGAGAGGGACGAGAGATGGGTCCGTGCTACAGCAGGGAGCAAAGAGAGAGCCGGCATATTTTTCCCGAGTTACTTATTAACCACTGTTCATTTGACAGGATCAATATTTCAAGCGAGGGAGTAAACACTTAAGAAGCACCACTCTGCTTTGCTCTCTTTTCCCTTGCAAAATGATTTATTTTCTAAAATGCATCTGCCTGGAAAGGAGGCAGCGCCTGGAGCCCGGTGGCTTTTATCTGCGGGATATGCAAAGCACATTTATTTCGTCTTTTATCTCTCATATTGCATGTTGATCCCATACATATAGATTGATTTTGTTCAGGTAGATAATGAAAAGTCAAGTGGAAAATTTACACAAAGGCACTCAGGATCTCGACTTTCTATTGGTATATAAATTGGTTTATTACTTCATTCCCTTAAACGGGGACTTTCACACTGGGGAACACTTTAAAATATATCATGTTTAAACACAAAACCATTTACCTTTCATGTGTTTTTTTTCCATCAGTAATTTCCTCGCCACTTTTGTTAATTACCAAAGATATTTGTGTTTAAACAAGGGCTCGCTCCTTCTCGATCCCTCCAGCAATTCATCTTCCTCCTCTCCTTCCCGTCGCCCGAAAAGTCCTAACGGGAGATTTCCGAGCCGCCGGCCGTGCCCGCTGTGCCGACATGTTGAGCGCCGGGGCTGACAATACCTTGGGAGCTTTTATTAATTCCCTATAAGCGGCTTTCATTTCGCCACCCTCGCCCGGCGGCAGGCACGCCGCCTCGGCGGTGAATAGAGGGCACTGTATGTGAGAGCACAGCTTGGAACAAAAAAAAACCCCAAAACCTAGAGGAAACATTATTAATAAACATCTTCTGGACATTTGGTGGCTGGTATAGGCTGCTCCAGCTTAAAGCAATTAATTCAGGATACTGACATAAACTCTCCAGCTCTTTGACAGCTTGGAGCTGAAATAAAAATGCTAGTTCTCCAGGGAAAAGGAGAGGATAGTTGGCTCTTTTCTGGACTGTTTGCTTATAGGCCCAGAGAGCAATCTTCCTCGCAGAATGAAATGCAAGGACACAAACAATGTACCAGGGAGAGAATAGGAGATGGGAATGAACAGTTTGAACTATTTGCTCAGCAGAAGGGCAGCCACAATGCTCGGCCAATGGCTTTCCCATGCATCAACCCGGCTTCTTAGCCCCTTTTGTTGTTCAGCCTCTTCCTCCGGCCAGATAAGAGCACAGCTGCGGAGTCGCGGCTAAGTCAGGCCTTCTACTTATCCACCCAAATCTCGCCTCGCCTCTACTGTATTTCCCCCCGCGAAACGCCCTCCCCGCTGTACCGGGTGCTGCACTCGCCCCAGGGCCGCCCGGCAGCCGACGCTCGGGGGCAATTCATCCCCCGCCGCTCGCTTTTGCTTCTTCGGGGATGGCCGGGAAACCCACCGTGGCACCCACCGTTGTCACTGACGCCCCTGGGCCCCTGCTCGGGTCTCCCTTCTCCCACCGAGTCGCACCGGGCCGCCCGGCTGGCAAAGCAAGCAGGGCAGCAGCGGTGCACCCCGGCAGGCGTTTCCTTGCGTCTGCCCCCGGCCATCCCTACGCGCACGCCCGCGACCGCGTCCTCCTCCAGAGCAAGCAGCCCCAGCTCCCGAAGCGCCACGCTCCGAAAGATAAAGGACATGGCCAGCATGGGCTGGGGATGCAGAGCCGCAAACCGCGACATTTCATATTTCTATAAGGCACAAGCAGCCTTGCATGTTTTACTAGCGTAAGCACGCGTTGTCCTTGCAGTGCAGCGGTGGGATCCGTCTCCTGCTACCTGGATATCAGCGACGGCAAGTGTTGACGGCGATACCCTTGCAGGGGCAGGTCCCGCTGCATTCAGGCAGCCTCCGTGCCCCTTCCCTCCCTGCGCCCGGGGTCCCCGAAGATCACCCTCCCTCCTCTAATCCGCCCAGGGCACCGCTTGCTTTGCTTTAACGGTGTCATTGCTGATCGGGCAGGCAAATGCTGTAATTAAAAATAAATACGTAGCAAGGTCGGACGCTACGGCACAGGCTGGTCTTACAGCCTGAGCTAAGCGCCGATGCCGACGGGGATGCTTTGCTGGTTTTGCTCTTTGTCCTACCCCAGGCTGTTGGTTTTGGGAGCCGGGCTGCACCGCACGGTTCTGTTGTAATAAGGTTTATTTAGCTTGAAAGGGTTTTATGAGGTGAAAAGGCAAAACGCTGAGGACTAAAGAAAATGCCTGCCTGGCTGAGATCACATTCAGCGTTTGTAGCCAGGGAGCACACCTGCAGGAAACACCGAGTTTAAACACTGCTTCTGTCACAAAAATCTGAGAAACCGATGGCGGGGGGGTGGTGTTTTTTTTTTCCCTTTTCCCCCTTCCTCCCTGGTGGGTGGTCAGGAGGATGGGCTGAAAAGCAGGAGGGCTCCCATTGTCTCAGCGCTGCCTTAAGAGCTGACCCCACGTGTCCCCGAAGTCGCCGAGCACCTGGCTGTCCCCTGCGCCGGGGACGCCGCGGCACCCCCGAGCCTGCGTCGAGGGGACGAACCCGTCGCAAGCAAGCGGCGGCAGTCCGGAGGTGCCTGGCCACGCAGTCCCCCAAGGAAAGAGTTTTTAGGACTTTGCAGCGGCAGTGTTTTTTTGCCCGAGCGGTATCTGATCACCCCTCGCGGCTGGGGTACTCTGTTTTATTTAATTGTATTTGTATTCCATAGAATATCTCCAGTGGGAAGGGACTCATAAGGATCATCGCGTCCAACATGATTGCCATTTCGAAGGCACAGCGCCAAAGAAAAACCGATGCTGGTGTTCATTTTAGGGTGCTCAGGCTCCGCCGTTTCACCGACAGCTCGAGCCTCATACCTGAAGCTACGGAGCAGCTCCCTAAAATGGGGCAAAGCTGCCCGAACCAAGGCCAGCCCGCTAGCCCAAAGGGCGAGGAGGAGGCCCGCGGGCTCAGCCGGAGCTGCCGCAGCAGAGCCATCCTGGCGGCTTGCAGGCAGGCAGCGCCTCTGGCCCTGCTGGCCCGGGGCCGGCAGCTCGCCCACCGCGGGGCCTCGATCTGCTCCCGGCCCAGACGGGTTAATTAATGAGACATTAAAGAGGCGGAATGACACTTCCCACCACTCACTTACGGTGCTAATTTCCAAACCACTCCGCCATAGACAAAGAGAAAGTGCAGTTAGTGCAGAGTAATTTGCGCTGTGTTCCCGGCGAATGAATTTAGGGGAGCAAATATAGTTATGCAGAATTTAAATTAAAGTTGACACTAATGTAAATACAGCAATGCAACTGCATGTTTAAGAAATATGATGAGGCTACGGTTTTAATCAGGTCCTTTTAACTCAGGTGGCATTTTAAATCCTCGCCATTTAAATTGGATAAAACCCATAAGCTGGGAGAAGGAGCGTCAGAGGGACAGTCCGTGGGCTCGGCTGCGGAGCTCTGCCCCAGCTCCTTCCCGAGGGATGCCCTGGGTGCCGGAGGGGTACCTGGGCTCAAGGGACAGTCGTGCAACCCCTTGGGGGGGAGATCCACTGCAGGGCAGCAACTGTGCCTGGCTCCGGAGACCTCCTCACCTGGAGGAGGGTGGGGAGAGCATCCCCATGGCCCTGCTGGAGAGCCCGACCTGGCTAGACCCCTGCTCTGAAACTCGGCAGCTCTCTGACCCTCCGACATCCACTGCACTGAGATTTCATGGCAGCACAGGTACTCCCCGCCCGTGTCCCGGTCACGCAAAACGACGCAAACCCAACAACCCAGCCCCGGAGCATCCCTAACCGCAGCCAACGCCGCTGGTCTCCCCCTCGTGCCTACGCAGCACAAGTTCTGGGGGGAATCTGTTGATGCCTGCCACATTTCCCCTGCTGCTTTTGAAGGCTCTGCTTCCAGCCTAAATCATAGGCTTGGGCCTTTGGGGGAAGAGAAAAAAAAAAAGAAAGGAAAAAAGCAAAGAGGAAAGAGCGGAGCCCGCCTCACCTACTTCAAAGCGGGGCGATCCTGAACGGGAGCATGGGTGTTCTGCAGTAACAATAGGCATTAACTGCAGCACGGCAGGAGCTGCTCAACAGGAGCTTTGTAACCTGGCAAGACCCAGAGTCATTTCTGTTACAGTTACCGGAACAATATATTTGGCAATTGAATACCTCTGCCTTTTTTTTCAAAGCGAATATAATGCCTTTGGCAGGAACGGGCTGCCAGCATGGCTCTGCTGCGGGTTTCTCTGCCACGAGATAAGGTGCCTTGGCGTAAGGCACCATCTCCGCCACCGCCCGAGCGGTGCCAGGGCTCGCTCAGCCGCCGACCCGGGCTGCTGGCACCTCTCCCTGTCCCCCGCGGACCCCTCGCCCGGGGCTGGGGACCGAGCCGGGGCAGAGCCGCCGCTTCTTTCCTCGGGTCGCCTTGCTCCTGGAGGGCTCGCCCCTGGGGCTCAGGCAGCACCCGCAACCACGATGGGGGCAACCAGCGGGAGCAGCAAGCCGTGATGAAGAGGACGTGCTGAAATAGCATCGACCGTTCTTCGCATCAAGCCATCCCATGCTCCCTGTTTGCAGGTGGTGCTGGGACAGGGTTAGAGCAAGCTCTTCTTGCTTCGCCTCCACCCATTTTCCCCCTGAAGCGTGGCTGGAATGAACGGTAGAGAGGACAGGGGAGAAATGACCCTTGTCAGGTATTGTCCTTTATTTTTCCGAAGGTGTTGGTGTTACCTGAACTGAAGATGCTTTATGCAGCAATTACACGAGACGAGCTGGCCAGCCCAGGGGAGAAGAGGGGCCTGGGCTGTGTGTCCGTACACGTGCACGGAGTTCAGTTACGCTTCATCCTCCTCTTCCCTGCTACACGTGGAAGCCTAGAGCTGCGAGGGGGAAGCGGCCCCTGCCACGGCTGAGCCGGGCCAGAGCTCCCCATCACCCAGCCCCTGGCGCCCGGCGGCTGAGGGCCACAGGTAGCAGCCGTTTCGGAGGAGTCGAACAAATCCCCCGGGCGAAATGCAAACAAATGAAGCCAAGTTTATGTCCATATTGAGGGGGTTCTGCTCCAATACCAAGATAATAATGATAATGAGTAGTAATAACAATAATAACAATGTAATAACAATAATAGCAAGAATAGCAATAATAATAATAGCAATAGCAATAGCAATAGCAATAGCAATAGCAATAGCAATAGCAATAGCAATAGCAATAATAATAATAATAATAATAATAATAATAATAATAATAATAATAATATCGGCTAACCTTTGGGGAAAAATACATCTTTTTCTTGGGATTTTTGGAGGGCCTGCATTTAGTTACTGGCTGCCTCCAGGCATCTGGGGTGCTGGAGCCGGAGGCACCACGGGGCTTGTGTGAAGTTTAGGCACCCTGGATCTGCCCAGGGTGTAGGGGGGTGCAGAGGAGATACTGGGGGAGTCGGGACGGGTCACCCATCTCCTCCGCGCGTCACCGTGCAATGCGGGAAATATCCAGCACTGTGCGTGATTGGACTTGCGTTGTCCCAGGTAGGTCCTGCCTGGCAGGGATGCTTCCCACAAGTCACCGCCGGCTCCTGGCCCCGTCCCAGCCTCCAGAAATCTGCCTGCCTGCCTGCCTGCCTGCTGCCGCTGGCAGAGCCCGCGGGCCCGGCCCTGCAGAGGATTTCATATTCCTGTAGCTGTTCTCATCCCCCGGTGTGACTCAGCATTGTTAAGATGCCTAAGAGAGTAATAAGAAGTGCTATAATGCCATTAATTACCCCGCTAGGCGTCCTGGCTGCCCTGCTACAGAAAAAACAGATATTGCAAGCGTCCGATTTGGGGAAAAACATGGAGAAGGATAAAGAAGGGGGGGGAAAACTCCCCCAAAAAGCGAGGGGAAAAGCCTGGGGAGCATCTCAGGCGGTGGGGCGATGTGCTCCTGCTCTCCAGGATGAAGAGGGGTCCCGGGTGGGGGAATTTTACCCCGCGGCCATCCCCCAGCCTCTTGCCTGCGCACAGATGCCTATGTCCACAACCCCGCTAAGGACGTAATGAGCTTCCAGCCAGCTATTGTCTTGGCAAATCTGATTGAAACCAGCCAAGGAGTTCAAGGGTTAGGAGGGGAGGGACGCCCGGGCAGGGCGACACCAGAAACCCCGTCTGGGTGGAAATTGAAATAGATGGGGCTCTTACATAGGTGCGAGCCGCAGAGACCTTTGGAGTGATGATAATTGATGCTGAAGAGCACCCGAGTGGCCCTGACATACCATTCTTTAGTGTTTTAATTTCTGGTGGGCGACACGGGGAAGGAAGAAGGAGAGAAGTTGATGAAGAAGCAGAGAAGTTGATGTGATCTGCCCTGATTTTGCTGTCCAGGCCTCCCCGGGCAGAGCCAGCGAGCACTTTCGCTTGCAGAACTGCTGGGGAAATAAGCAAGAGGTTGTGTGCTGATTTTGTTTGCAAAGCCACTTTTGGTCCCACGGTTTTTTCCAGCTTTTAGGGAGAATTGCTGCCATGGGCTGGATGGGCCCCCGGGTAAAAGGCGTAGCAGCCGCTCGGGGAGGACGAACAGCCCTTATCGAGAGGCTGGGGCAAAGTCCAAATTGCTCAACACGTTTTGGGCACTCCTTGGACCTTGCCTAATGAGTTTGGAAGGGGGAAGGTGAAGCGGAGGGCAGTGCAGCCACCCCCAAATTGCTTCTGCTACGAACGCTGGGGAGCCCCTGGGCCAGCAGCCCCTGCTCTGCTCCTCTCCGGCCAGCCACGCTGGGTGGGGTTTTTTTACATCTTGAGACGGTCAGGAATGTTTTCCATGTGCGAGTGTAGTGCATTCAAAATCCTGAAACCACCTTCATCTCAGCAAGACCAACAAAGATAAGAAATAGCGTTTAAGTTGGCTGAAATTAGCAACTGCATCTGCCGCACAATGCCCCGGCTGCCATTAGCTGTGACCGGGGAATGGCACTAGCAAAGTATGCTGGCAATGTTTAACAAACCATCCGTCTTTTACCTGGTCCTACTCAACAGAAACCTTTGTTTGAACCACGGGCCTATTCAGTCATGCTGCTGTCTGCTTATCGGGAAGATTAATCTCCTAGGTATCAATATATTAATTTTAAACCCAGCCTTTATTATTCCGAGCCCTCCACTGGGGTGGCAGGAGGGCGAGGAGGTATTTCTGCCACTGACGGGGAAGCCGGGCTCTGTGTTTGCCCGCTGCCAGCGTGACTCATCCCCGTTATCTGCGCCCATGCTAAAAACTGAACGGTGAATCCCAACTCCCTCCCGCTCCACGGATGCTCATGTTCTTATCAGCTTTTTTTTGGGGGAGGCTGCACGTCCCATGTCATCTCCTGCATCCCCCCAGCACGATGGCTGGCGGTGGGGATGCTGCAGCGGGAGCATCTCTGTACGTCCCCGACGGGCATCCGAAGAGCGAGGGGGCACGAGGCCAGCCCTGCCGCACGGAGGGGTGCGGGGAGCGAGCCGGGCGAAGGTGGCTGTCGGGAAGGCGGCCGCGGCGGGGGGCCGGGCCCCGAATTCCTGGCGGAGTGCTGTGCACACACACCTTATCTCACCCAGCCGTGTTTGCGCAGCAGGGAGCCGGCCGCCCCGGCGGGGAGGGAGGAGGGCCAGCACCCACAGGAGCCCCCCAGCTTCAGTCCCTTCCATCCCCGCGTGCCAAGGGGGGTCTCTAAGCTATTTTGTGTGCTGCTGTAGGCTTTTTAACGAGATGTTGGTGTCTCCTGGTGCTTAACCACCCTTGATGGATCTGTGCTCCGTGATTTGTCTCATTGCAAGCGTTACACAAGGTCGTTCATGCCTCTCATCCCAGCCATATCTCGTGGCACTGAGATCCGCCCAAGCACCAAGCACTGTGTTATTTTAAAACCGGTACCCGATCATTTTATTGGCACTGCCTGCTTCTCATGCCAGAGGGGTGGCAGGTCACAAGCATCACCTAGAGATGCCCCAGCATCCACAGACCAGCTCCGCACCCTCGTGAGCCTGTGAAACGTCCCCGCTGAGAGGGGTCTGCCATGAAAACGTTGGTGCTACACGTAAAGATGATCACTGCCTGCCTGGGTTTCCTGAAAATGAGCCCAGACCTTTCTTCCCAGAGCTGGTGGGGTGAAGGTGAGGGGACACACGGGTCCCAGCAGGCGGGTGGGCATCAGCTCAGGGTGCTGCGGGATGGAGGGGGCAGCTATGACTACATGACTCCCCCCGTTACTGCAGCCCTCTGATCCCAGCAACATCAGGTACATCCCCCCTCAGTGCAGAAAGGAGCTAAAAATCCGTTATTTGAGCAAAACCAGGGCATTCCCGCAGCATGTCTGTGCCGCTCGCCCTCCCCTCTCTCGGCTGTAATGAGTGCTGTGGGAAATGTCCGGCTCCTTATTAATAATGGAAGATAGGAAAGCAAACACGCCTGGCCCGCTGACCCACGCCGATGTACCTGCCGGGCACTCATCCGAGCGTGTGGCTCCTGCTGGCCTGCCTCGCCATGGGGGCAAAGATGCTTTTCTTCCCCATTGATTGAGCTGGAGGGTGCCCGGGACTACCTGCGTGCGTGACGGGCTGCAGCGGCCGCTGCCTGGCCACCCCTGCCCTCTTGAAGCAGCCCCTGTAATTGCATATTTACCCATCGGAGGCTCTCATTATCTCATTATCACGAGAGGTTAACCGAGTGGCTCTGGGTCACCGAGAAGGTCACTAACAATGCTAGGAAGGGTTCAGATTCATTCGTTGGCTCCGCATCATTTTGGTGCTGAGGGACTGATCCTGGGCATGCTGTGGACACGTCCCTTCCCAAGCCGGGCAGGACATCGCCTCTCCCTTGCGTGCCCCTGGCTTGGTGCGTGGGCGAGCAGGGGGGCAAGCTGAGCATCCTCGCATCCCTTCCCTTTGCACCCCAAACTCCCGTTCGCTGCAAACAGCTGGAAGATTGCGACTGACCCCCAGCTTCAGGACCCAGGCTTTTCGTTCCTCCAGGCAAAATGAAGCAGCTAATAGGGGTGACATGGCTTTTCCATGCCACACGCCATCGCCGGGCAGCGGCTGCCCGTCCTGCCCGCAGCTTACTCCCCGGGTGTTTGCACTGCCTTCAGCTATTATCCGCCCTCGCGAGGAAATGCCGGGACTAATAAATAGCCCGTCAGCAGCAAGCGCGAGACTTGAGCTTGGAAAGAGCACCTAGAAAGACAAGGATTTCCACCCCGCCGCAGGAGAAGCGGCCCCTTCCCCTTCCCCTGCCTAAGCTAACTCTTCTGCTATGTCAAATAACAGGCAGGCGGAAACCCTGCCTACGCTGGCAAGGGACAGAGGCTTCCCTGTTTGGATTTGAGATGGGGATTTCTGTGGCTGAAAGTACCTTTGTTATTTTTCCAGGAAAGCTTCCTTTTTGGCTGGCTTCACCTCTGCATAGGATGCACACGGCAAATTGACTGCAGCGATGAAGAAGGAAAAATATTTAAACAAGCAATTATGAATGAGCTTTGGTTGCTAACTCGGAGAGCAGTTTCCTACGTCTGTGTTAAAATGTAAGTGATTTACCCTAGAAGTCCAATCGCAGCCTCAGGAGTTCATTAAGAACGCCTCTTAGATTAGAGCTTTGTGGCCGGAGAGGACCATAATTAGTCTGCTGTGCTCATTAATCACTTGTGCTACTAGAAAGCTGCGCTCCACTTCCAGCGTGGGTATGCCTGGGAGCAGGTCCTGCTGACTGGTTCCCATTTATCTTCTCCCCACCGGATTAAAGAGCCTTTTAGCACCCTGGATTTTCTCCCCGGGGGGCTGATCCTATGCCACACACAACTCATTTCTCAACGTTTCTGAGGAGCTTGGTGGCGAGCCCCCAGGTCCCCGCCTGCGACGCACATTGCCTCCTTGTTCCAGCCTTGCCTTAACCTCGTGCCTCTCCCCGGCAGCAGAGCCTGGCTCGGCATTCTGGGCTGGAAGACATAGCCAGCTCCGAGCTAAAGCCTACAGAAAGCCATGGAAATCTTTCCCCTAGCTCTCTGAAAGCTTTAACTCGGAGCAGAGCAAGCTGCAGCACCTCAATCACTGAGCAGAGCAAGAGCTTCAACCCAAACGCCGCTGCCAGCTTTGGGCAGGAGGACGCGGGGAGCTACGGGCTGGCCAGGCAGAGCTCCAGAGGCCCCTTCCCGCATCCACACGATGGGGATTTTGCAGAAGGGAGTGCAAGCACTGATCCAGCCCTTCCCACCCTCCTCCTGGCCAATCCTGGAGAGCCCCACCCTACAAAGGGGGCCCAGGCACCCTGACCCACCCGGGATGCAGCAGCTGGTGCCTGCCCGGGGGCTCCGAGGTGGGAGACGTGACTGTGAGTAGCAGCAAGCACCGGGTGCTGGTTTTGTCCCCTGTGGCAGGGCTCTCCCCCCCCACCCCGTGTGGTGTAGTGCCTGGGTGCTTCCCGTGGCCAGGCTTTAAAATCCCCAAGTTTACTTGGCTGCTTTTAAAAAAGTTTAAAGGAGTAAATAAGCACAGGTGATGAAATGGACTGGTCCTGACCCAGCCCTGTGAGCTGGGGTGCAGGAGCTGCGGCTTGGAGCGTGCTAAGCTTCGTCGTTGCTGCCAGCGAGCCCTTGGCTGGGACGTGAGCGCGCAGGCATTTCTCAAGGACAGAAGAGCCCTCTAAGATCTGGCCTCACGGGCCTGTGCACGGGTGGTTTTATTGCCTCCGAGGGATGCAAGCTGGCTCTTCGTTATGCAAGAGTATTTTAAGTTGCATTCTTCGTTATAGCTATTCTGCTAGACCCTCGTTGTAAAACAGCTGTACCTACCTGGATGTTTCAAAAGGTGGAGATGGAAGCTGCTGCTGGCCTTGGGGCTGCGATGTTTACCTGACTTTCGGGAGGTCTGGCGGTGGGCCCCGGTGCTGCCCTAGGCTCGCCCTGAATCCAGGACATGTCCCCCCCATGTTTGACACAAAGCACGGCATGTTGGCTCTCACACCAGGGAGGGTTCAGCCTGATGTACCTGTGCAGGACGCTATACGTGCATGTGTTGATGCTATAGGTATATGTGTTTAGAAGGGGATTAGTTATATTTACAGGGGCTGTTGCATACAAAATCTCTCCCCCCTCTCTCGGCCATTGGGGTCTCTAGGCGTGTGGATGAGCACTCAGGAAAAATATCACTGTGTGCACCCTGTCCTAATCTTCTCTAGATGCCTATAGTTTACTGCTGAAAGGCGAGGTATGGGCTATTTGTTCGTCTGGTCTGACCGGACTGGGTAATGCTTATGTTCTTACCTGTGCTCTTCCTTCGCCTAAGCCTACAAACCCCGCTCTGAGCCCAGTGCTGCACCCAGCACCTACATCGCCTGCAGAATTAATGGTGCAGGTGCCTCATCCCGTGAGGTGTTTCACCCCTTGAGGCACTAGAGACCGAAGCCAGTGGTGGGGTGCTCTCTGAATATTGATGACCTTGGCAACTTCTCCAGACGCAGCTCAGTCCCATAGGAAGCCCGTGGTACCAAGGCTTCCAGGCTCCTTGTCCTTGAGAACTGTATCTCCGTGAGTCACCATGAGCTGGCCTTTACAAATCTATGACATTTACGGGAGTTTCCTCTTTGATCTGGGAAAAAAAAACTGGCACAAGGAGCTGGTGGCCTGGCCCCACATTCCTCTGGTGGCTTTGGGGTGTGCCAAGTTCATGAGGAATGTGGTGGCAGGGCTCCCTGGGCCAAAAGCAGTTGAGTAGAAACTTCTTGTCCGCCTTGCGTCTCCTGAGCGCAGCTCCTGTGTCCTCTCTTCCAGGAGGATGATCTGGACAGAAGTACTCTCCATAGCTTGTGCTTGAGCAAGGAGACCCTCCTGTCCTTGCTGAGCGGGTGCGAGCTCTGGGTGACGGAGAGGGGACAGGGTGCTTGGGCCACGTCTGACCCCAAACAGCCCCCCTGCGGGGCGCTGGGCTGAGAAGTTGGCCATAGGGACCCCCTTAGGGAAGCCCCAAAGTTGGGTAGAGCAAGCGGTGTCAGGGCAGGGATGATCTGCGAGCCCTGGTCGCCTTTTCAACCGTTCAACAGGGTAAGCAGCATGTAAATCCATGGGGCAAAATGAGGAACCCATCCCGTTTTCCCAAAATGCTCCATCCAGCCTCCATAGGCAGCCCGCTGAGACCAAGAGGGATGCGGGTAGCGTGTCTCAGCAACAGGGAGGCAAAAAGCGAAGGAACCATTTAATTCTTGGATTTAGCAGGGGTGCTAGAGAAAAAACCTCACTTGCATGTAATCCTCAAGATACTTCAGTGTCTGAACCTGGAAATAACTGCAGAGGGAAAAGGGGCACTCAGCCGTGCTCCGGCTGAGCAAGGGCATTTCCTACCTGCCTGGGTTTAAGTGCAATACCAGGGCGCTCTCGCAGGCAGCTGCAGTGAATAGGATGCATTTGGTCCTTTAATGTTGGCTGGGGCATTGCATCGGTGGCTGTCAGCTGCAGAATCAGTAAGGCATTGGGAGTGAAAACTTTCCAGCTGGAAGCACGGGGGTTTCGGTCCAATTTTCATATCTGGATGGTATAAATGCAGGAACAAAGCGCCGAGGAGACCCTTGGCGCGGTTCTCCCTCCATCGCCACGCGGTTTTGGCAGGCTCCGCTTTGGGGGCGGACGAGCAAAGCGTACTGTCAGCGTTTGACGGAGTCAAGGGAAAAGTTCAAGCACCTTGAAGTTTGACTGTGATTCTCGCTTAAGCTGGCACAAATCACCTCCGCCCAGCAGCTTTATGGGGCCTGCAGCCCTACCTGTCCTTTGCGCTGCGGAATGGGGGTTTCTGTTCAAAACTGGCACAAACAAATGCATTTTATTTGCTAAATCAGAGGCAGCAGAACTGGCCACTGGTGCCTTTGCCAGTGTGCCCGGGAAGGGAGACCGTTCAGTCTCCTTTTAAACCACGTCCTCAAGAGGTGAGGTCCTAAAACCCGTGCCCTCCTTCCCCCAGCACCTGGGAGAATCAGGCCCTTGGCAAACAATTTGGAAAAAGAAATGCAATGCAGAAAATATTCAAGCCCCTTGCTGACACCGGGGGGAGGCGGGGAGCGGAGCGAGGCAGTCTGCATTCCTCCCCATCCATACATTATTTGCGAGGGATTATTTGCTCAACCCCAAAGCGCACGCACACACACAAATTGACAGCTGCTAAGAAATACAAAGCGCTGTATTCAGATGACCAATATGGAGCGTATGAGCTGCCGGCTCGGGGCCGGCTGACGCCTCAAACGTGCTAGCTCCGTATTTTAGCCCGAAGGAAGGACGAGAGAGTCTGAGGTTGGAGCGGAGGGAGCTCCACGCTTGCTGGTGTAAAATCACGGGAGCTCTTCTGCATGGGCTTGGACCTGCTGGGAGCCCGGCCCAGCTGGAAAAGAGGCGCTGTGTCGGTGCCCGGCTGCGTGCGCGGACGTGGGCATGTGCGCGGGGAGCTGCGGGCAGGTGAAAGGCAACCTGCGGCCGGCGGGCGGGCCATGAAACGGGGAGGCGTGAGCCGGGCTGTTCATTAGTACCTGGGTATGGCTGCCACTGACCTGATGGCAAATATGAAATATCAAAGCGCTTGTCAGCACTCCTGAATGGGACAAAGAAAAGGCGCATTAATGATTAACTCCGCTAAAAGCTCAGGCTTTTTTATTCCCATGGCGCTCGGACTATCTCGCTGCCATGTGACATGCTTGGGCCATTTTCTAGCAGATTGGGGAAAGCTAGTGAGCAAACACAGGTGCTTTCGAGTCAGCAGCGCTGTCAGGGACAACCACAAACAACACCAGCTATGCCTGCCTAAATTAGCTCCTGTGTTTGCCTCCATTTTTCCTTCCTGGAGATTTTACTTTCTAAGTCCAGCGTCTTTCGCTCCTGTCTTCGACTATTCACACGCAGTGTTAAAAGAGAGCGAGACAGAGAAAAGAAAAGAGAAGAAAAGGGAAAACACACAGAAAGGCTCTTCTTTGAACCCGCAACGCTGCGTGGGGACCAAATGCAAAAGACCCGAGTAAACTAATTAAAACTACTCAGGTCTTTAACTGCAAAAACAAAACGCGTTTATTGCGCTCAAGTGGAATTATTTTAGTGATCCTCAGCAAACACAAAGTCCTGCAAACATGCGCGGGGCGCTGCGGTTGCGGCTTGCAATAAGCCCGGAGCCGTGCGTCGCTGGGGGGAGCGGGGAAGGGGTCCGGGCTGGGGGCTTTGCCACCGCTCGCTGGGAGCTACGCCTCGGACTGGGAGCTGCACCTCGGGCTACGTGTGTGACCTCCCCGGTGCCGCCGATCAGAGTGAAGGTCCCTCTAGTGGTATTATTTGTTTTAATTTATTCCTTCCATAGCGCAAATCAGACAGACTTTCTTTTCCTGTTCAAATATTTATATATGTGTGTTATTGCACTATGCTTAGACTCCTTGCAATCACACTGGGGCAATAAAGAACAGACTATCAGCGTGCGATGATAAAGGTACTTTGAGTAAACAGCAGAAAATGAAATAAAGTTATAAAAAAGAAGGCCTGGGATGGTATAAATGTCTACAAATAATCACTATGTCAGCCTGCCTGATATTCGAGCAATTAACAACAACGGGGTGAAATTGTACCCAAGCCGTGCTATTGAATTTAAATGCTGCCGCCTCTTCAGGCCCTTGAAGGAGGAGTAAAGCGTCCTGCCTTTCCAAAGGAGGGATTTGCAGCCTTTCAGGGGCCGGGTAATCCGGCCAGCAGCCTCCGCTGGCTCTGCCAGCTAACGGCAGGAGAGGGGCTATAATCATTCACATCGCCCCACGGACCCCCGAGGGCTTCAGCTTGAGGGGGCTGCCAAAGGCACCGGGGTGCTAAGGGGTTGGCCATGCAACGCCAAGGCTGGTTGCACAGCTGGAGCTCCTCAGTTTTATCGTTGTATCATTGTAAGGTTGAGCCCTCCCCAAAAATGGGGTGACTTCCCCAAAGGGAGGAGGATTCAAATCTGCAACACCCCAGAGTTTTCTCTGGGCTCGTGTTGAGTCTTTGCTGCAAACGCACAAGGAGCCTGGCAAGGTCCCACGGGCCAGCCGAGCGCTGGTAAGCAGCCGTGAGACCAGCCGCAGCCCATGGCAAGCATGGGGTAACTTGATGGTGGTTGGCATCCATTGCCTCAGATCGAGTGACTTAAGCATAAAGTGGATTAAAGTTGTATAAGCAAAAAGTTCCCGTGGTTCCGCTGCTGGATGGCATCGTCGCGAGGCTCCGGCAGAGCGCCCGTGCGTCTGCAAACCTGCCCTTGCAAGAGCGTTGCATGTCAAACGCCCGAAGGCACCGAGCAAGAAGAGAGTTCAGTCAGAAAGCGGATTTCCACAGGCAGTAAAAAGTGCAGGAGTTTGAGACCGGTGTCCAGATTTTGTACCAAGGACAATGATTGCAGATGCAGTATAGTTCACTTAGGGGGGAAATTAAAATCTGTGTATTTAGTGAGATTATGCTTGAACTGGTACCAATTTATTTTGCCAAATTGAGCTGCAGCCAATTTCTCTCCCATGCGATGATGGATAAATATCATTAAATAGGAAAAGATGAAGGCGATTGATGCCCTTGCATTAGCAGGAACTAACATCGTGTGCTCGAGAAAGAAAGGACAGAATTGGGGAGATTTGGATGCAAATCATCCAAATGAGAGAGATTAAGCACGAGGGGCCGAGGGAGAACGGGATCTGGGAAGCACGGTGCTGGGAAGAGTGGGAAACTGCTCAGGTTGTCTTTGCTGAAGGAGTTAGAAACGGTGACGCGGACCCTGGGAAAATTGTCCTGCCTGCACAGGCGTCGGCCCCTGCCAGGCACCCCGGATCTCGGGGCCCGTTAAAGCCAGGGTGCCGGGGCACATCCCACCTCTGGACATGGGAAACTTTGGGGAGACCCGAGCCCGGTGCCATCCGTGACGGGGTCGTCTGCCCACAAGTCGAGCTAGGGCTTCACGTCGCCATTGAAGGAAAAGCTTAAACGCAATTTCCTTCTCGAAGCAAATCTTCTGGCACTGGAACTTTGTTTTCCGTGAAAAATTAAAAGGCTCTACGGGAATGGTTTGTCATAACTTTGCATGTTTTTTTGAAGAGCTAAGTATTCCTTAGTTTGGGCAATTTTGTTGTTTCTGATGTGATCGTGGATGCTTGCTTACTGAGAGCGGTGTCTGGCATTTTATGAATTGCAGTGCGTTTTTGGCTTGATGGTAGAATTCATAGAAATGAGTTTTACAAGTAGTATCACAGAGGGGAAAAAACCCCAACGCTTCCCTTTATCCACTACAGGCTCACTTCATCCAGTGCCGGGGAATGCCCCCCTATTTCTGTGTTTGGAGGGGCCAAAGATAAACCTCTGCTTTGCCATCTGTAACGCACGCCTGGGTAGAGTTTAACTCTTCCTTTGCCCCTTCTCTAAGCTAAATAGTTGCGGTCCCTGATTTTTTTTTTCTAGTTAGGATTTTTTCCCTATATATTTTTATTCCTCTTTATTCCAGCAGCAATTAAATTGGTTTTGGTGACTACCTGTTGAATACGGGCTTTTACTCAGTTTTTCAGCTGCAGTCCCTTCTTTTCTTCGTACCAAGTTTAGCCGCTTTGCAGAAAGCTCCCTGTAGGGTTCGGCTGCGTCCTTCCAGTTGTACCTGTTACCCCGTGCAGGCCCCGGCTGGGTTTTGCATTGCTCCTGCAGCAACCCCACCTTTCCTCGCGCAGCGGCACGCCAGGCCTCTGCTCGCTGCAGACCTCACCGCTGCCCGCGCCGCGGCTCAGCGCCGATGCACGCTGCCGGACCGAACTTAGCAGCACCGTGCTTTTCTTTCAGCTCGCTGGAGTGTGCCCATCCGTTCGCTTTCTTCCTTTTTCTGCCGAGCACTTTGTAACCCACAACGTGCCTCTCATACTATCACGACCTCACTTTGCGCTTTTGATGGAGCTGGGTGCCAGGCGCTCTTCCCCCTGCAGATCCTCTGCTTCGTCAGACGGACTCTGCAAGGCTGCTGGCTAGGTTTCCCTTCACCCACGGCTTTTGGTTTGGAGGATGGGAAAAGTCTCCTGGCGGAGAAAAGCTCGGGTCTGGGGCGTGGTGGGCTGCTCTGGCATGGGGTCATCCCTTGGGTCTTTTATAAAGCCGTTTGAGCGATCGCTTCCCAAGGAAGCTTGCAGGTTAGCATTTCCTGGCATCGCACTAGGGTGAAGCAGATCCAATTTTCCTTCTTGCAGAACAGTTGCTGGTACAGTTTTAAATATCACCACTTGCTTCTTGGGTTCCTCATGGCCAGAGACACTCCGAGTGGGGTTTTCCTGGCTTTGTCCCATGGTAGTTTGTAAGCTTCTGGGCACTGAGGGGGCTTGGTCTCTGTCCCCGGCTGGCGTCCGTGGGGGGATTCCCGGGGGCTTTCTGGGTTTGAACCCATCTCTACCCAGCTCGTGTGGGACAAGGATGAGTCTTTGCAAAGCTGGTCCTTGGGAGGGCACGGAGAGGTAAGGCAAGCCATCCTCCAGCAAAACTGCGCTTGGCTTTGGAGACACTGGAGAGGGTGCAGAGGCCGGCAGGGCTGGGCAGAGCTTGCGAGGCGAGCTGCGAGGAGGCACGCTGAGCTCTGCAACCCGCGCGGGGTTGTCACGGTCCGGCTGAAGGACCCGGCAAAAGTCACCCTGGGTATTGCAACATCTCTGCCCGCCCCGGCAGCAGCCTCTTGGGAAAGAACCGTGGCCCAAAATGCTCTCCCAACCCCAGCTATTCAGCGGTGTGGCAAAGCAGGGGGTTTGGGCTGTGCTTGCAGATGTATCGTGTTGTTTTTTTGCCGCTCTATGAAAAAAAAAAAAGGATGGCGAGGGGGGTAAAAAAAAGGAAGTGATACTGTTGCAATCAGCACGGTGTGTGATAAAGATTTATTACAGGTAGAAAGCAAATAAAGGTATGGTAGGAACTTCTTTATTACCCATATCATGATTGCTTATGTGATCAGTGACCTGGAATACATTCAAATTCATGTTAAATAAAAGCCCAATAGAATTTTTTTCCCCTGCCTTCTGGTGACATGTGGGCAGTAGAAAGAGCAGCCAATTGCCGTGTTTACCCGCTTCCTGCTTTTCTGGAAAGTCAACAGTTTTTAAAGGCTTAGGCTGGCTCTGAATTAAGAAACTTGCACTGGTTTAACTAAGGTCATTGGCGGACAAACGGGATGTAACTCTGGTTTTTGGTTTTTTTTTTTTTTTTTATTAAGAAGTTGCTGTGGCAGGCTCAGCCCACCACGCAGGCTGGTCTGCCTTTCTCCAAGCCCTTTTCTCGCTGGTTTGAGAGGAGGACATCACCACAGGCAGGCAGCGGAGGACTAAAACGTCCCGAGGCACCCAGATGACTTTGCAGAGACCCCGTTCATCACCGCCCTAAAGCGGTGACAAACCCACCCAGGCGCTTTGCTTTGCACGGCAGCCCAAGAGCTGCAGGCGGACCCGATGCCACCCCGCTCCCAGGCGGTCATCGCTGGGTGCACAGGGCCTTCTGCTTTGGGCTGAGACCTCGGAAACCCACTGCTCTGCTGGTGGTTGCACCTCCAGGAGGTACCCGTGGGCTCAGATAAGGCCTGGAAGCTCTTATCTGCTCCCCGCTTTCAGAGCTTTCTTCTCTTGGTGGTTCATCCATCACTAGTTAACAGGGTACCCTTGCAAGGCTGGCTTTCTTTGTGCCGTATCTTTAACCTCCTGCGAGTAAATACCCTTTGTACACATGTATCTCGCTCCCTGATAATGTATTGTATTCCTTCCACCACCGAAAGCTCTGGTGGCATGAAGAGAAACAGTCCATTTAGATAAAAAGCAATTAGCACCTCCCAGGCTGGCTTGGTATATTGTTAAAGAAAAGGGCCCTCGCAGGAGGCTGGTGAAATTCCTCCTGGCTGGAAAGAATAATAATAAAAAAAAAAAAAACCACCTGAGGTTATTTCAAAGGAAACCTCTCCTACAGATTTGGAGATGCTGGGGTTTTTTCTGAAAGCCAGGCAACAAAACCATATTTTCTTGCACCTTTAGGCCAGGAGTTAGGTTTTGGTATACAAGTTGTTGTGGTCTCTTGAGAATGGAAGAGAAGTTAGTAATAAACTAAAAAAAAAAAAAGAAAAAAAGTCACATCTTTTATTTGCTTCCCTACAGTGTGGTCCTGGTGCACCCTCCCGGCCAGGTGGCTGCTGCCCTGGGCGGGTTTGGGGGTGGCAGGAGGGGTTTGGGGGTGGCAATGCGGGGACTCGGCCCAGCAAAATATTTAGATTTATTTTATAGCCCGCTCCCATCGCTTACATCATTACAGATGATGGGCTTTAACAACACAGTGCGAAGCAGTTTCTGCAAGTCTCTAGGAAGAGCCATGTATCTTCATTTATATGTTAATTTGCATTAAATAAATGTCACTATAAACAACTTGTATCTCGGGAGAAGGTGGAAAACATATGGGTGTTTGCCAACCAGGGGTTATTAATTTTACACTTTCCATCTGGAGCCTATAAAGGGTCCATTCTCAGAAACAATAAAGATCCAAGGTCACCGGCGAGCGCGGGGAAGGCCACCGGCAGGGCTCTGCTGCGCGATGTGAGAGCCATAAAGCCTTTGTTCCACCTCCAAGGTGCACATGCCCGCGTCCCGGCACCTCGTTAAAGCCCGTACGCATGCCGGGGCATGCTCTCCTCTTCTTACGAACCATCCCGCCCCCGTAAACCCGAGAAGCAGCTGGCGCCTGTGCCAGGAGGAGGCACAAAAAGGGACACCTTGCTGGCGGGGGGCCAGGGAGGAAGCGCGGCGCTTCCCCCGGCGGTGCCGGGAACACGGCGTGCTGCTGCAAAGCCTCCCCGTGCATGGAGATGGCTCACACCTTGCAGAGGTCCAGCCTGTGTGGCCGTGGGTGGGAGGAGCAGGGAGCTCGGTCGCTTGGACGACGTGGGTGGTGGGAAGCAACGGTGTCGGTATTTAATGCAAAAAGGAACAAGCTTGTCCCCAAAAGACCACCCCTTTCCATTTGCATGTCAGGTTCCTTAAAAGCTGTTGCCGGCAAAATAGAAAACATCCCAAGGAAGGTGAATGGGCCCATCCCCAGCCTCCAGGGGCTGGGGACACAGGTCTGCACCCTGCTCTGTCCCCGGGGCTGGGGACACAGGTCTGTGCCGGCCACCCCGGAGGTCAGCCGAGCTGATGGTGGTGCAGTCACACCTGCTAAAAACAGGCTGACGGGGACAAAAGTGTCAGCAAACTCTTTTAAACTCCGCGACGTAGTTGCCACGTACGGGGCTGCCGCTTTTCAGATGCTTGTGCAAGCGGCCCCGCGCCCCTCGTCCGCCCCTCTGGCTCCTCCTAACCTGTCGTCCTCTTGCTTTCCGTCGTTCTTGTTCCCTTTCTCCTCCTTTTGTTGCAGCCCTTGTTTGCTTTTCTCACCGCCTGCCCCTCTCCCTTCTCACCCTCGCGTTTATTGGATTTCTCTCTTCTTTCTTGTTTCTCCTCGGTTCCTTCCTTCACCCGCTTTCCTGAGCAGGAAACAAAACTCGATGGTGTTGGCGTTGGTTGTATGAACTTTTGACCCTCCTGGGTGATGTTTGAGTGAATTTGAGAGGTGGTTGCATAAATGCGCCTCTACCCCTGGCACCTGGACCCCAAACGCCCTCCTCCCGGGGGGCCCGCGACGCTGGGGCTCCGCGCCGGGCTTGGCAATTGCATCCCAGCGGGACCAGAGCAAGGAGCGAACCCAATATTGCTCAGATACCCGTGCAAGGGCCAAACGTGTGTTAGCAATGAGTTTGTCCGTCTCAAAGGCAACCCAAAACCGAGCAGATGAAGCTGCACTGAGGCACCTTTACTAGAAACTGGTTGCTATTTTCTAATTTTTTTTTTTTTTAAATTCCCTCCTAGTCTCCTGGTTTTTCCAACTCTCCTGGTGTGTCAGCCAGGAGATATTGTTCCCTGAACCAAGAGGCCTTTTGTTTAAAAAAACAAACAACCAAAACAAAACCCAACAAAAAAACCCCACCTTAAGTTATCACAGGAGGAAATGTCAAAAAAAAAAAACCCGGATTCTTCTGGGCACCCAGGTTTTACTCTAAAAAGTGAGTGAGGGGCCGGATTTTTAAAGGGCGTCTCGAGTTTTCGTGGGGTCTGCAGCAGCGCCAGCGTATTCTGGAAATGCTCCCTGGATACTGGCCACCTCGGCATGTAAATATCTTTTAAAATTGGTTCCCTAGGAGCCTTGGAAGTCACCAGGACTTATGCTCCTAAGTCATTTAGGCGAGCTGAAAACGTCAACCCGGAGCTCAAAGTAGAGCTCCATTTGTTTGGGTGGGGTGGGTTTTTTTTTGATTGAAAGTTGATTTACTTGCTGTTTGGGGGAGGGAAAACTAGTTTAGCGTTGTTTTGAAGAACACTTCGAGAGGAAGAGTCACTGGGTGGCTGTCTCTCAAGAAGGCTGTTCTGGAGGTGGCCCCGTGCAATTATTTTCTAGCCAGCCCAGCCCATAAAAGGGGAAAAGGCTGTAAATCATATTTTTTCTTCTGTAGCCGAAACAAATCCGGCCCTGAAACGAGGGGGACGGCGGGATCCGAAGCGCACCGAGGGCGGCGGGTGGTGCTGGGCCGGCCGCCGCGCGTCGCCTTGCCCCGCGGCAGGGTTTGTGTGCCGAGAGCCGCTGCGCCCTGGCTCGCAGGTATCCCGTCCCCACCTGCCGCGATAAAAACCTTCCCAGGGGAGTGCCTCCCACCCAATTAAATACAACCACGCCGGCTGCCTGGAAGCCCCTGACTTCCAAACACGCATGGGTTTTTTCAGACATATAAGGCTAGCCGGCCTCTTGCCGGGTATTTCCATACCGCTCCCGGCTCCGTCCTGCCCCGTTCCCAGTCCAAGCTGTCCCGTAACAAATCTATTCAGGGAGGCCTCTGAAAAGGGAGAAAGAAATGCCATCCATTCAGCCGCCCCTGCTCCTTCTGACACCCTCTGTCTCCCCATCCAGTTCATAAAGGACTTTCTGTTGGTTCGCAGCAACCAGGGAGCAGGAATGCCGCCGGCCGATCATGGTTTATGTCGTCTACAAAACGCCAACAGTATGGGGATCAGATGACCCTGGACGTGTTTATTGTAGTAGGGGAAATTAGCAATAAATAAAGGCAAGTGGGCAGAAGAAAACTGGGACCCTCTGGGACTCTTGTGTCTATAGGGTCAGAATCAAAAGAAGGCTTGATTTGCTCCTATAATTTAACCCAGCCCCTGGGCTCCTTTATCAGAGCAAGGACAAGGACATGCTAATCTGAGTGCCCATAATTTAACGGAGATATACTGTACTTACACTGTGCGTTCGGAGGCGGCTGGATGGTCCCGCGGGGCCCCGGCCCCTGGCCCAGCCGGCGTTTCACGTGAAGCTGGCTGCGGCGGGGCTGCCCGGCTCTCAGAAAGCAGCAGATTTCGCTGCTTTGAGACTCTTTGACGCCCGGGTGGGTTTTCTGGCCAGGGCTGTCTGAGCACAGCATTTTGGGGCATGTGTTTGCATTGGGATGCTGATTTTCCCCATCCCGTCCCTGCGGCGTCGCTGCCTCATCCCCAGGGGATGGGTCCCCTCGTCCAGCCCCACCGCGGGACTGAGCTCGGCCGCATAGGCGTTGTGGGGGGTTACGAGCCCTCTCTTCTTTCAGCCCCCAGCGCTCACCCCATCCTGTCCCAGTGGAGGGGAGGCATCCCTGCGGAGCCCGGTCCCGCTCCGGCCCCTCCATCCCACTAAACAGACAGACACCGGGCACCGTCCCCTCCGGGCCCTTCTTTGGGAGGTTAATGGGATTATGCAGCGGCTAAGTGGTGTGTGCACGGGTAAATGCAGTGCTGGATGAGGTCCCGAAGGCCCTGCGCTCCTGGGAAGGACCGGGAAAATGCCCCGTTGCAAAGTGCCACCACCAAGTCCTGCTCCTGCGGCTTGCTGGTGGCTTCGTGCTGGGCTGGGAGACCTGGCTTTTGACTTGCATAAGCCTGGGAGAGGAGTTTTTTTCCTCCCTTCAAAACTACCCACTTGCCTTGTTCCTAAGATACTTTCCTCTTCACCAAGGATTGTTCTTCCCATGGAAAAAAAAAAAAAAAAAAAAAAAAAGAAACGCTGGGGTTTTCAATAATCTGGGATGGCAGAGCAAGCCAATAAATTCTCTGCTTGAAAGATGAAAGACTACAGTTAAAGAAAAAAGAAACCCAGCCCTAACAAACCCCTCTTGCCTCAGCCCCTGGGTGCTGTACCCCAGGTGTCTGTGGTGCCCAACCACACAGCCCCTGCCTCGCAAAGGCGGGGGCTAACGAAGCCTTTGCTTTCCCTTGTAAAACTCGCCTGCAAGGACCCCCAAAATTTCAGCCTTTTAATTTATTTTTTTTTTGCTGCGTGTGTGTGCACAGATGCTTTTATCTATTCCCGCTCCGTAACTGCGGCGTAAGTGGGATCAAGGGACTTGTGGGTTTTGGCTCCGGCAGCCCGCAGGTGCGAGAGCCAGTGGGTTCCCATCGGCTTTGAAGGGGCTTCTGGCCAAAAACCTGGCTGTGCCCGGCAGTCCCCTTGCTGTCTCGCTGCAGCGACCCATGGGCACGGGCAGTCGGCCTCTGCGATGCCGGCATTGCCCCATCCTGCTGCCCCAGGAGCGATGGAGCCGCCGGGAAAACGCCTTCCCGGGTGCCCGCTCCCGCACCTTCCCTGCCAAGGGGTGCCGGAGAGCAACTGGGGACCCCGCTGAGGGGTAAAAGTCTCGTTTAGTGAAATAAAACATTAAACCGGGTGATAATGGAGGAAATTAATAATGCCCAGAAGACGTTAAAGGTAAATATAATTGTAATGTAAACATAATGGCTTTAAATATTGGCTTTTATGTGACAGCTGCTCTCTAAGCACCTGCTTTAGGCTCTTATTCACAACAGTAATTTACAGGCAGCAGCTTTTGTTGCATGGCACAAAAAAATGAAATATCCCTGTATTCCTATTGTCTCGGGTTTTTTCCCTTCCGTTTCCTTGCACGGGAGGTAGTACTGACTGTGCTTCGTCCCGACCCGGTGAGGCACGTTAATGCTGTTACGCTCCCGATGCCGGAGCACCGGCACCGCAAAAGGACGCGTCAAAGCAACGCCCCCCCCTTCCTGGGGAGCAGCTGGCATTCGCTTGCCGGGGAGCCAGGGTTTTCGGAGCCGAGAAGCGCATGGGGCTGGGGGTGCGGGGGCTGCGGGTCCCCCGGCTCGGGGGGACGGACCTGCAACACCAGCTATCTCTCGGCTTGAAATATTCCTGCCTAGGCATGGTTTGGCCGGCTAAATAGGGGACGGCAGTGGCGAGGTGGAGGGATGGAAACAGCGTTCGAGTTAAACGCTGTGAGCTAAAAGTGCTGATTTTCTGCTTTTACACAAAAAGCTGCGTTTTCTTTTTGGAACGCATCGTTGCATATTTAGGAACTGCACTGTCCCTATTTTTTCCCTCCCATGGCTGTTTACGCACAGGCCCTGGCAGCGGCGGGGGGAGATGCCGGGCTTCGCCTGGCACTGGGGCTGGCGGCACCACCTGCGCCGGGCGCGTTTATGGCCCCGGGGCCAGCGGCCCCCGGGCGCCAGGTGCTGGCCCGGGAGGGGTGGGAGGGGGCCGTGGCACGGCGGGTCCATAGTACGGCCATTACACGTGGCTGCCCTCGCCGCCTTGCCCTCCCGCGTCCTCCCCGGGGTTCCTCGCTCCCCTTTTTTGCAATAGGGCTTTTCTCCTCTGCAACAAGAGACGGTGCAAACCTGGCAGCGTTTTTTTTTTTCGGGCTCCCGCGGTGTTCAGCTCGGCAATGCACAGTGCAAGAATTGCAGGAGTGCCTGTGACTATAGAAATAATCGCAGTTCTCGGGTTTTTTGCATACTTTGCTTATTTTAAAATGCCAGTTATAAGAGTTGTGTCATTCTGCAACGAGCCTCTCGCATCCACCCAAAGAAAAGTAAGCTTTATTCCCCCCTCCGTCTTTTTTTACAGCCTCAAAACCCACGAGGGAAGTAAAAATTACACCCATCCAGGATTTTTTTTTAATTATGTCCTTTTAAAGGTCATTCCATCACTGGGTATTAGTTTCGTGGAGTCCTTTCTGAGCACTGGTTGTTAGCAGCAAAGCATTTCCAAAGCAAATTCAACTCTCGGGAGCAGGACGGGGCGGTGGGTGCCCCGCAGAAAGGTCCTCCTGCGCCCTGGCTGCTTTTTCACAGCGATTAAAAGTTTTGCCTCCGTCTGGGGCCGCGATTTCTAATTTTGCAGCAGTACTGCAGAGCCGAGGGGTTGCACCACGCTGGGTTTGAGGGCTGGACTATTCCCCCAGCCTTAGCGATATCAGGGGGCATGGTAAACTTTTACCTTAAAAGAGCTGTGGCGATGGATAAGAGATGTGCCCGAGCTTCATATTTACTTTAAGATTAGTGAAGAATTGGCTAGAACAGCGTGTTTTCTGTTGACTGTGAAAACAAGCGTGGCCCTGGCCGTTCCTGCCCTGGGCTGAACCTGGCGAGGGGACGAGCCCCGCACCGGCAGCGGGCAGGCAGGGTCCCTGCCTGCAGCTGGGTGCAGGTTAAACCTGGCAGGAGCCCCGCTTGCAGGGTGGGATGGCAAAGGCTGCGGCGGTGGTGGCTAACACAAGCCCAACTTGTGCTGGGGTGGTGAGGCCACCGATGCTGGGGGGGTGGCCGGGAGACCCGCTCGGCTCTTTGCTACTCCAGGACGTTTTTAAAAGGTAATGAACGTACAAACATGGGAGGGAAAGAGCACTCGGGTAGTGTGGCTTAGGCTCATGATAGAAAATTCAAACAATATTAGACTCAAAAAGTCAACATTAGACACACTTCTACTAAGGACCTACAAACAAACAGAGTTCCTCTGTACACACATTAACAAACACAGCTCGGATGATGATGGCTGCTTTCACCTTTTCACTGCCTCTGTCTTCTACCCGGGCATTGCGGCGGTGATCGGCGGCTCCCCGCGCCGGGGAGGCTGCCTGGCGGAGGGCTCGTGCCGTCAGCGCTCCTCCAGCCTGGCTGGGAAGGTCGGCACGTCCTCGGGGGTTTTGTCCCTCCGGGTCCAGAAAAGTCCAGAAGAGTTTGTGTAGGGCGAGCTGAAGAGCTGGCAGCGTTCGTACGGACCCCATGGCAGAGCACGGAGCGGTGCAGGCTCCCTTCCCCGCTTGCTTGTGTGTGGTGACACAGGAGGGCTAGACCCACAGACAGACGGACAGACAGCTAGCCCTGGCTATGCCGGCATCCAGCATCGCCGTGCTTTGGCAGAAGCCGCGATTGCTGCTAACAGATATGAAATGCTTCGGGCGCTGTCCCCTAACAGGCACAGCTTGAGGTCTGATTTTCCATGGCTTAGCAGCTGTCCTTGGGGCTGGATGTTGCTGACGCCTGGAGGGAGATCAAGCCTCTCCTTCCCGAAGCTGAAACGCTCAGGCTCCCCCAGGCCCCGCTGTTGAAGGAACGAAGATTTTCCTTTGAAAATCTGCCCTTCAATATTGAACGGAACAATGACCCCTGCATTTGGGGAAAAGGAAGAGCAAAGGGAGCCCTTGGGCTCTGCTGCCGCTGTCTCCTCTTCCATATTTCGCCCCAAAGTCGGGGGGAGCGAAGGGAAAGCATCCCTCCTGAAGAGCATCCTAATTGTCATTGCCCCCGCGCGAGACAGTCGATAGCACCCAGCAGGCACATCCAGGGCGGCTGCCGCTCCGCCGCGTCCCTGCTAATGCAATGCTCTTCCCCAGGATCAAGGTATTAAGGTTTAGGTTATTTGTATTGATTTTATGTGCTGCCATGCTGTGTCAGTCATGCTCATATTTGTGGTTCACAAATTCCTCCTTTAAATGTCACAGCCATTTCATCTCCCTCTGCCATCAATACTTCCAGCCATGGGGGCTGTTTATTAACCCCCGGCGCCGGTGTCGGCTCCTCGCGTGCGCACCGCGCTTCTCCTTTCCAGACCCCTTTTTATTAGCAAAAAGGGAAAATAGAGTTACTTCCCCACAGAAGGGAGAGCCCTGCCGAAGTGCGGCTCCCTGCCGCCGGCGTGCTGCTCTGTACAATTTTTGGGCCCTCTAGTGGTTAATGCCATTTTTGGACGAAATTTCGGCATTTCCCCGGCGCTGCGGCAACGTGCGCGGCTGCGGCTTCCTCCTGGCAAAGCCGGGACTGTGTTTGGATACTGTGATTGCTGAGCAAGCGAGTACAAAGAAAACGGCAGAGACGGCTTCATCGGGAGCCCGCCTCGCCCAGGGATTCCCCTGGAAAAGCGGGAGCGGGTCTGGCACGTCACCCGCCCCAGAGCCCCGGCTACCCAAACGCACTGCCCTCTCCGTGCAGCAACCGGGAAGCCCCACGGATACCTCCACACGTATAGGGATAGCCACCGTATTCATTAGTCGGCATCCTATTTTCTTTGCGATCCTTTCACAAACAGGCAGCGGAAATAAAAACAGCAAACATGTTTTCCCCTATTCCTCTGCAAGCGCTTACTTAAGCTTTTATTATATTTGGCCATGGGACGTTTGGTAAACTTACTGATGATATCAGAGAATGATTTTACAAACAGTAAAAGTTACACTATTGACACCTCCAAATTCGGGAGTATTTACATTGTGTTAGGTGCACACTTGCTCAGCGAGATTAACAAACATTACTCAAAAGGCTATAGCCAAATCCACCGTGGTTGTTTATAAAACCTTTACAACTCATCAGCTTCCACTAACACAGTGGCACTGTTCAATTACCATCACTTTTAGAGAGCCTTAGCAAAACACCCAGTGCCCATGTAAATAGACAAATCTGAAAACTAGCTGGTCTGTTGGCTTACATACTGTAGGTAATGTTTTCTTTTGCTCAAATTTGTTCTAGAAACTAATCACGCTCTGATAAAGCCATCTGCAAATATGAGAAAGATTGACATCCACATGTCAAAGTTTACACAGCCTGACCAAGTGTACATATAGTGCGGGCGATGCGAGGGCCCCGCTGCGCCGAGTTTGGCGGGGCCGCGCCGGCGGGGATGCCGCTCTGGGGCCCGAGCCCCCTGCCCGGGCGCTGCTCGCCGCAGCCCGAAACGCGGCGCCTTCCCGGGGAGGGGGGTTAAAGCCGAATTATTCCAATGCAAACAGGAGCTCTTGGCTAAGCCTGGTTGGGATGGAGATGCTCTGCTGCATCCCCAGCTCGCCCGAGGCGCCAGGGGCCCCGCACTGGGATGCTCCTGCACTGGGATGCTCCAGGAACCTCCTGAACTTATCTTCCACATCCCACTTGGAGTAACTTTACCGTGTCCCCCTTCTCCAGGAGAGAAATAAAGCTTTTTTCTCCCGGGGTTTTGCCCCGGGTGCATGCAGGAGCCTGCGCGGAGCTGGTCTGCTGGCGGGGTGCCTCGAGGCGTAAGGCAAAGGGGCATCGGCAGGATGCCGAGCTGGTAATGCCACGGTGGGGCTGGGGGCGAGCGGTTGCGCCCCGGCTGCCGTGCAATGCTTTCTGCACGGCGACAGCCAAAAAAAGGTTGGAAAAAGCTTCGAGGTGAAGCTTAGCGAAAGGTTTTGACACAAGACTTGTTATCCTGCCGAGGAGCAATCATTAGAGTTGGTCCAAAGTACAGCTTTCCGTTTGGCTTTCGGTTGCTAAACACGGCTTTTGTTGACTCCTAAACAAGGCCAGCGCTCGAGATTTGGAGCTGACCCCAGCGGCTGGCACCCGGGCCCTGAAAACCCAAATACAGAAGGAGAAAATAAATCACTAACGTTTCACTTAATCGTATTGCTAAAGAAAGGATTTAATGAACTTCCCGTCGTTCTTTTAATCAAATAAAATATCCTGCCCGCATGGGGCCAAGCCTGGACATTTGCCTTGCCAGCGCGGCGAGGGAGCCAACTTGGAGTGTGTGCTGGGGGAGCGGATAAAACCCCGGGCCAGCCACCCTGGGCTCAAATCCTCAATTTTCAGGCCCCATGGGCCTGGGGCAGGACCCCGACCCGAGAGGCTGGGTACCACGATCGCAGGCTCGGGAGCCGCCGCCGCGATGCACATCCTACCCGTCTCCTCTGCTGACGCTGCGCGGGGACCCGTGCTGCCCTCGGGAGATGGGGTTTGCTATTGCTTGCCTGGCTGCTGTTGGCATTATTTGTGTGTTGTTATGGAGCCAGTCTGGGATGGAGAAATGAGGATTTTTTGGAGCTGAGGGGGAAAATGCCACCTCCGGCACAGTGATGCTCCAGGCAGAGCTCCTCTCCTGCGCTCTCCCGGGCACTCTTTGTGGGCTCCCAGAGCAGAGAGGCCACAGGGAGCATCGCTCTCGGGGTGCCCTCAGTGCTGAGCCGAAAGGTTGGAGTCCTGGATGCTCCTTTTGTGCTAAGTGGCTGTGATGGCTGTGGTTGGCTTTTTCCATCAGTCTTGGCTTTGCCGCCATATTTCTGAGCTAATTGGTTTTTCAGCCTCTTGGGTAGACAGATAGGTAGGTAGATAGATATTAAAGCAAAATTCACTCCCCTTCCCTCTCTCCCTGCTCCCACCATGGCTGAAGGCTGCCCGGGGCTGGCCCTGCCAGACTGCTGCTGCCCGCAGGCAGCTCTCCATTGGGAAGGGGCAGCTACGCCATCCCGCCTTTCCTTGCATCCCCGTGGAAAGCCAGCCCTGATTGCCCGGGCTTCATTACGCTAGCAGGGAGCACTGGGGTAAAACCCAACTGCTCCAGGGCTGCTCCGCACTGGGAGGCTGCTGCGAAGGGGACCTTGTCCAGGGGGGAGAGCCAGCCTCCAGAAGGCCCTGTAACGGGATAAATAAATAAATGGATAAATCCAGGCTGGCGTTTAAGAGGGGCTGGAGCTGCAGGTCCGTACGTGCTAGCATTAGGTGTTTAAGGCGACTTGTTTGAAAGCACATCAGCATCAATCATTGTCTGCTGCTACTTGAAAAACAAGGCTGATAGACTAGCGGGGAGCAAAGCTTTCTGCCTGCCTCCGCAGCATGCTGCAATTCAATTAGTCATGGTCAGAGGGTGGCATTATTATTCATACATTACTGATTGTTCCCAAAGTAAACAGCGCGAGGATGGGGTCTGTGATCCTCTCCGTGCCCTTAGCCAGGACACAAAGGGAAATGCGATGCAGACCCTGGGGTGGGACGTTGTTTGCAAACTTCACAGTCAGATCGCGCTGGTTTTCATCCTCCTCGCAGATAAGTGTCGGTGCATGCATACAAAAAAGCCCCGAGATATTTTACCCCAGTCAATTCTGTGATGGTTTCTTCTGATAACTTTTTTTTTTTTTTTAAAAAAAGCCACATGCTAATTTTAGATAGGATGGATAGCTTAAACTATGCAAATACAAACCCTGTCACCACAGACTATAATAATGATCGACAGCTTAGCAATTAGCAGTAAATAACCGCACTATGCAACACAGCAATATCATTTGCATGCTCGCAAAATAGTCACCCAAAGCTGTAATGGCCTATGAAGCCATCTGTTTATCGGCGGTACGGCGGCAAAAGCCAAAACACGCACGACACGAAGACTGACCGAAGGGCTGGGGACCAGCTTCTGTCCTGCCTCGCTCGTGGGGCTGGAGCGGCGGTGGGAGAACCCTTCCCCTGGCACATCGGTGAGGAAGAGGGCTCCTGACAAGATCGCTAATTGCTTGACACCTTTCCGTCTGTCCCCCCCTCGCCCCCCTGCTCGGTTTATCACCTCTGCTAATGGTGCAAATTACCGCCCAGGCTGATTTCCTCGCCTTGCCCACGATTTAATAAGCGAATGCAAAGCCGTGGGGAAGGGGCTGAGCCTTGCCTGCGAAGCAGCGACGAGCTTGCAAGAGGTCATAGCACCGGCGAGGACAAGACTCCTGCCCGCCTGGGTCGCCATCCGCTTTCCCAGTGATGCTGCGGAGCAAAATATATGGAAGCGTATGGAACTATGATGGGTAGATGAGGAGTAATCGGTCGCTCTGGGCAAGTCGTGGATGAAAGTCGAGGTTTAGGTGTAGGCTGGTGCCCTGGTCTGGCACAGCAGCTAGGCATGTGCCAGTCTCAAGCGTGTGCTAAAGTGTTTAAGGGTGTGAGTGCCCTCCGAGTGAAGCTACATTACAACGAACAGAATGGGAATAAATGCAGTCACAATTAATGCGATCATCACCTACGCAGGTACTTTTATATGTATCGGAAAATCTGTATTCAAACATTCAGGCTTAGTTTGATTAAAGGCTAAATGGATTTCCAGCATTGAAAAATACAGCACTTCCCATGCTAGCAGAATGCAGAGGGCTTTTATGTGTCCTGATGTATTTAACAAACTTGTATTTAACCTCCTTAATCCTTGTGCTTCAGAAGCATTAACAAAATATTCTGCCCAAATAGTCTTTTCTTTTGGGGCAGGGGGCTTGAAATGCAGATGGTATTTCTTCTTGTCCCATCCAAAAATGAAAATAAATTGTAAGAATGTATAGAAAATCAGTCTTCTCCCTGGAACCAGCTCCTGGCTCCTGCTGCGATGGGGATGCGCTCCCCGGTGCAGCTTCCCCGCCGCTCCCCGGCAAACCCCTCCTCCAGCCCGCTAATGTATTTGCACAAAACTTGAAGGAGTGAGAGCCCTGCTGCCTCCAGCGTTATTACAGGGACGGATGGGCAGCCACCCTGCGAATCCGTGTATTTGCTCCTTTTCCTTGGGGAAGCCGGCTGGCTACAGTAAAAATGTGCTCTTTGATAACTGCTGCCCCACGCGCTTGACGAAATTCGGGGGTGAGGGAGGAAGATTGCTTTGGGCAGGGTGAAGGTGAAGACGAGCTTCCTACTGCAGCTGTCCAAGGAGCGTAGGTTGAGCGAAGAAGTTGTGGTGGTTGGCGGTAAACATCTTCCAGGCTCAACAGCAGAATTATTGATGTGGCTGCACCATTCCCGAGAGGACGTGCGGCACATAGCTTACAACAAATCCCACCCGAAGGAAAATAACCACCTCATACTCCAACAAACTCTAATTTTCCTTTCTTTTTGAAAAAAAGAGGCCATCTTCGCCACCTCATTGATATTCTTCCCTTGCCCTACTCCTCTTCCAAAGGACCAACCCAAACGTAGCAAGGGAGCAGCCGCAAACCTCCCGAAATGACAGATGCAATGCCTGGTGTCAGTCAGTGGCGTTATTTTGCATAGCGGTACTGTTCTGGCCCCTTGACAGCTTGATTTAAGGCCGCCCTTGCTTGTCGTGTTGACATGACAACTGTGGGATATGTCGTAAATATCCCAGGAGTGGACAGGAATTGTGGGGCTGGATTGTACGGGCGGTATTGTACGGCATGTGGCTGAGCCCTCAGCCCGTCCCGGCGGCCGAGCAGGGTTTGCTGTGGTTTTGTTTGGAAAAGAAAGAAATAAGAAAGAAAGGGGGGAAAAAAAGGAAAAAAAAAAAAGAAAACTTTATTTTTGGTTGATTTTGTATGTCTTTGCGGTTGTGGGATCACTCCTGGCCATCAAGGACCCAGCTGGCTGAAAGCCGTCAATCAACCAGTGGTTTTCTTAAAGAGTCAGAGATATCTATTCCCCCTCCCCAAGGCTGAGCTGCTGCAGAAGGTGAAGCCAAGGCTTTTCAAGACTTGAAGTGGAGGACAGGCTTTTAAATCTGGGCAGGCAGGGTGGCGAGAAGAAGTGTTATCAGAGCGAAGTCTTGACCTAAAGCCCATCAAAGTCAGGGCAGGGTCTTACCGAGCTCCATGCAGGCTCCTGCTGGTTGCAAGAGCCTTTGGAGCCAGGTTTTGGGGCACGTCGGACCATGTGGCATCCCCCAGCAATCCCAAATCCCATTGACGTTATTGGCCTCTTTCCGGCCTCGGTGACCGTGGAGCGTGGGCGGAGTGGCTCCCACCATGGCCACCCCATCCAGCACGCTGGAGCGGCTGCATCCCGGCAGACTGGGAGCTGAAGATGGAGATGAGGAGGTCCCAGAGGCACGGACACCAGTGCCTAGCACTGCTCTGCCCGGTTACGTGGCATCTGAACAGCTTACTGGCACCTGGAAACAAAGATTATAAATAAAATGGTACAATTGGTAGAAAATAGAGTTTTCCAAAGAGACAGTATTTGAGCAGTGAGTTGTACCGGAGCAACAGAATTTCTTGATTTCTTGGGCTTCTAACACTGTTCTGGGGTAAAACAGAGCAATCTGTGCTTGGAGAAATACCTCAGCCATCGTCTTCAAATCTATACGCTCAGAGTGAACTAGTTTAAAGCCCTTTTCTCAAGCTAGCATCCACGGAGGGTGACATTTCCATTCTCTCATTTTCTCTCGGGTTTGGAGTTTATAAAGCAGCACACCCGCATATTGAGTTTTGTTTCAAATTGAAATGAGACATTACTGAAACAAAGGAAAAGTTTCCTCTCCTCTCCCCCCATTCTTTTCTGCTATTATATGCAGTAAGACAAATGATGGGGAAAAGCTCCTTCCCACTTTTTCCTTTTCTTTTTTTCCCTTTGTAATTTTGAAAAAAGACCCCAACTTGAAAGGAAGATGAGCCAGAGCAGCGAGGGAACAAAACCCATCAGCAACTCCATCGCTGGGATTTTAAAACGTTTAAATGCACCAGGGTTACAAGGGAACAATCTCTGTCATTTCCAAAGTTTCCCTGAGCTTGAGGAGCTGTGGAAAGGAAAAGAGGCGAAGGGAAAAAAAAAAGGGGAAATAATGACAATTCCTAAATATGAAGCATCAAATGCAAAAAGTGAATTTAGACTCGAGATTCCTGTTGAGGACAATTCATGCAGCGGAAGGCGTGCGCTGCCCTGGTCGCTGCACCTGCCCCCCCGGAGAGGAGCCGCTGCTGCGCCCCTCTCACGGGGCGCGGGGGCCTGTGTCCCCCAGCCCCTCAGCCCAGTTATTCATGGGCTTGACCTGGAACGGAGCCTGACAATTGGGTTAACCTTGATCTAGTCCCAGATGGGCGTGAATTTACCGGGAGTTTTAAAAGGACTTTATTGTTACCCCTGCCTTCCCTATCAATAGCCCCAAAGAGCTCCAAGTCATCAAAACAGCCAGGCACCTGAAATTTCCCCCATGCCAGTTCCCTTCCCTGCAGCCCGGTGGGTGCCACGAGCATCCCGCCCAGCCGGCCCCACCTGCAACAGCAACCCCAGGCAGATGCTTCGGGGACAGCAGTCAGAAGAGGCTGAGCCCATGAGGTTCCCTTCCCTAATATTCCTCAAGCCTTCAGAAAGGACCTCTCGAGCCAGAAATGGTTGGGAAATACTTAGTAACTCTCAGGGAACTTTTCCACGAAGCCTCCCCTTGCGGTGCTGATTTAGTCCAACCTCTTCTAAAGTTTCTGCTGCAGGCTGGTCCCCTTGAAGCAAGCCCTGATCTCCTGTCCTGTTTTTGCATGACCTATGCTTGACGTGGTGCACCACTGCCGAGCACGGCTGCCGGCAGCATGGCTGCTGCCTGGAAATTTCAGCGTGGAGAGGTGTTTGCATGGGTGGGGTGGGTTTGATACCTGCCACCTCACCCTCTTGGGTCGTCTCATAAATCTTAGCTGAATATGTTTACTAATGAGCAAACTGTAAATGTGATGGGGAAGAGCATCTGATCCCACCGCCAGTTAAAGCATCACCTCTTTGCGTAGGGCTGCACGGTGGAGCACGGAGCCGCCAAAGGCAAGGGCCATCAGAAATCCCAGGAAGGACCTTTAGTATTGGCCAGGGTGCCCATCCTCGTCCCATCGCCTGGTGCGTGAGCGGCTTGGCAGTACTTACAAGCAGAAATCATAAATGCAACACTAGTCCTTCCTTTCCTTCCCAGATGCTGGGAGAAATATCTTGATTAGGTTTTGTTTGCCTGTTTGCTTGGGCTTGTTTGTTTGTTGATGTGTGTTGTGTATTTGTAGGTGTGTGTAGGCTTTATTGACCAAACGCTAAGTTGATGCATAAGTGGGGTTATAGGGAGGCATCGAGGAGGAGAAGCAAGCTGGCTGGATTGATAGATATGGCATTTACATTCTCCGTTCAATCTGCATCAGCGAGAAGGGTCACTGCAATATTAGTTTGGACTGAGATGTACTTTGTGGAGCTCCGAGGAAGCCGCAGGCACAGGGCTGGCAGAGGAAAACCCTTCAGCCTTCCCCAAAACCCCCAAAACCCGGCCAGAACCACCACCAGATTGACCTGACAACGTTTGCCCCGTAGGCTGGAGGGAGGAGAAGGGGAAGGTCGCAGGCGATGGGCTCGCAGGGGAGCCTCTGCTGCCCGGAGCGGCCGTGGGGCTGCCTGAGACAGTCCATGCCAGTGCCATTGCCATCGCCAGTGCCATTGGCAGTGCCATTGCCATCGCCAGTGCCATTGCCATCGCCAGTGCCATCGCCATCACCGTAGGAGTGCCAGGAGAGCCGGGGCAGCTCGGCGGGCACGTCGCCTCCGCTCTGGGCTACAAGCGCTGTGCCGGGAAGCTCGGCTCTGCCTCCCTGCCTGGCTGCCCGCACGCCTGCCGCGGCGGTGGGGGCTCCACGCTGTGCTTCAAGAGCGCTTATCAAGTTTCAGGACCCAGAAGGTAAATAAAAAGCACATTTTTTTTAAGATTTCATACTTACCAAACCAGTCTGGGGCTTTTTTTCTTTGAGGTTTGACTCGAGGATTTTAATCACGGGGCGTAGGGAGAGGAAGATGAGGCAAGATGGGAAAAAGATGACTTTAGTTGTCACCTGCGTCCTCTCCCTGCCGGGAGAGCTGGGAGGGGTGCTCCCCAGCCCCGGCTTTCCCTGGGCAAACGGCTCCCTTCTCTCTCTCCCCACAATATGTAAAACCAAGATATTTATGCACAGTTTGTGATTTGGCTGTTTCCAGTGTTAGCTATCTTAACCCAAGGCTGGCAGCAGGGCTCTGGCTCGCAAGCAGCCCAGGAAAACCAGCTCCAAAACGGTGCCCAGCACCAAAAATCAAACCCACAAACGAAAAATAACATTGGAAGGCTCAAAGATAGAAACAAGATAAGCCGACATAAATTCATCCCGCTTGCACTGGCTCCCTCCTGATTTACATCAGCTCAGCGCTTGAGCAACAAATATAAAATAAATATCCTCTGCATACAACTATCTGCTGTACAGGTGCGTGCGTGGGGCTCGCAGCCTCCGCACAAACGGGCAACATCTGCAGCTGCCCCCAGACAGACAGACAGACAGACAGATAGTCTGATGTGAATTATTTAACACAAAGTGCCGTGACCTCTATTAACAAAGGGAGATGCTTCCAGACCTGCGGGCAGCACCATGGGAAGCAGCTGGATCCAAATCAATCTAATTGAAGACGGGCCTGAATTTATTATAGGGGCCGGTGGCAAGCACCCTGTTGAGGATGCCGGGGGGATAGATGCCGGTACAGTATCCTCCTTTTAGCTCAGCTGGAAAGATCACGGCCATAAATTGTGCTTAAGCAAAGGCTCAGCAGCTGAGCGCGTCCAGACGCGCACGCACATGCGCCGAAAGGGGGGAGCGCTTCGTGCTGGGGCGCTTTGGAAATATAAAATTATCGTGAAATTTCCCAATTTTTTTTTTTTTCTCTTTTTTCTTTCCCCTTCCCCTTCCTCTGCAATCAAAAGAACGAACTGAAAGAAACGTGCACTTCAAGGCTTTAAATCTGAAACTTCCTAATCCCCTGAAGTCCACACTAGACTTCTTGCCTCCATGGAAACCCCAAAGCATTCATCCAAGTGATTGGCCTCCAATGAATTTTAGATAAGACAGAATGGAACGGAATTGATGTGATTTTAATGCAGAAGAAAGCGGTGGAAGGGAGGTCCACTTGGTTCATATTTGAATAAAGCAAACATGACAGACAAAAGGCTGACAGCTGTAAATGACATTGTCAGTACAAAAATTATCAGCCAGTTTACAATCTGTTTGCTTATGTTGAACAAACAGAATGTGTGTGGCATCCCTTGGCTTCATGAATGGCAGAAATACTTGCAGGCTCCGGAGAGAGGCAGATATCTGTTCCCTCCCAGCCCTCCCACTATAAGATATCCATTTGACAGCCGTGCTGAAAAAGAAAATTCTCTCCTTTTTTTTCCCCTTTTCCTCCTGCTTTTTTTCTTTAATTTTTTTTAGTCCCCCTTTTTTTTTTTAGCCCTTCTCTTTTCCTCCCTCTCCCCTTTCTCTGCCTTAGTCGTGGGGTTTTTTCGGTGGTGGTTTTGTCGGAGGGAGGGGAGGGCTGCAGCTGGGCGCAGCCCGCGCCGGTGCGGCAGCGGCGCTGGATGAAGCCGTTCGGCAGCGGCGGCGGCTCCGGCATTCCAGGCACCAAACCTGCCGTTACCTAGCGAAAGCTGCGGCCCAACGTGCCTCCGTTTTCTTTTCTGCCTTTCCCTCTCGGCCTGCCTGGCGCGGGAGGCAGATCCCGGCAGCGCCTTTCGGGGACGGCACTCTTGCAGCTTTGCCGCGGCACGGGCGTTGGCTCCCAGCCCCTTTGCTCGCTCATTCCTCACACCAGCCAAAATGTTAGCTGTGACAAAAAAACCCTTTTTTATTTGGGTGCAGGCTTAATACAGTAGTGATCTTCCTCCTCTGAAAGCGCGGGTCCAAGGCACACGTGAAATGAGTTGTGGGGTCTCAGCTTAGCGCTGTGGGAGGTTCAGGGCACAGAAGCCATTCCCCTTGGTTCATAAAACCCGTCTTTATGTGCATATTTAGCTCAGGTGCTAAATATCTTCCTTTTTTTTGTCTGGCGGATTTCTATTGTCATCCTATGTCCTTGGTTGTGTTTTTCTGCCTGTTATTTTACAGTCAGACTTTACAGAAGTTCTCGCCCGAGGGCCATCCAGGCCCTTACCCCCATCCCATCCCCGTGGCGTCAGGCCGCGTTCGCACCACGCGGCTTGCGATTCCTGGAAGCACGCTGCCCACCAGCATCGTGTAATCCTTCATTAAAAAGCACCCGAACCCGAAAGCCCGCCTGCGGGTCTCCTGTTTGCACCGCCAAGCCTGCCCGTTTTATTCCGTCCCGACCTGAGCCTTAAAGATAGAAGGAAACCCGGCGGCTTGTTGCAGTGAATCAAGTCCCCTTCTTTTATGTAAATGTAAGGGGGGAAAAAAACCCGCGCCAGAATTTGTTTAGTGGCACTTGGCTTGTTTGATCAGAAGGAAAAACCCATGACAGGTGAGGCCGGTCTGTGCGGGGCAGATAAAGGGACTGGAACAACAGCGGGAGCATACGGCGATTGCTTTCCGGGCAGCCGAGCATCCAAACACAGGCACTCGTATGAAAAGTTTATCCAATTATGGCAAACCGGATGACGCTCGTTATGTTGTGTTACTCTTTTCATTTTAATCTAAATTGCCGTTTCTTTCTCTCTGATATGGCAATCGGTCATAAAGGGTTGACCACCATTAAAGCTGTTTGATTTGGAACCCTGTAGTGTTTGACTAAGAGGGTAAATGCAAATTTGATGAAAGAATAAGGATAAATTTACATATCAGCTTCGGCTCACATGGAGAGAGTAAACATTCTGTTTATCTCAAGTGTCACTTTATGATTTCAGTAGAATATAAAACTGACCTTGGTCCAGACATTGCAAAAGACCTGAATGAAATATATTGTTGTCTAAATACAATTTACTCAAGTAGAAGTTGTCAGCAAACCCGGCGTAACTCAGCAAACAGGGTTAGACAGCAGGGTCGCCGGGACAAAATTGTTCCGATCGACTCCGAAATGAAAATCTCCGCGGCTTTGTAGCCGGCAAGCGGGTGGGAGAGAGAAGGAGCTTCCCTCGCCGCGGCCGATCCCTAAATCACAGCCCCTTCTTCCAGCCGCAAGCTCGAGGGAAAAGCCGAGGGGCTGCAAGCGCCGTGATGCAGCAGGCGGGGGACGTTAACGCGGGGAGGGCAACTGTATTTGGACAAAATTATGTTAAAACGCTACATTTGGTATTTTGATGTTTTTCAGCAATTTTTTTTAACCTTCTGGCTGTTAGTCTTTCACTCTCCGTAAATTTACACTCGTCCTTTACTCAACATCACCTAGCAATAACTGCACTTCAGGTTGCACAAATAATTCGACAGCCCTTTCTTTTCCGCTGCCCTCGGGTTTAGTTGTGGGGAAGAAATATGAAACTTTAATGGTTAACAGGGATTCTTCCACTGCACAGAAATACTTCCAGGCTATTTACACTACCCTGAGCATTTTTTTCCCCTGCTCTGTCAAATCATCCAAAAGGAAAATAAATGTAGAAAGGAACGGAGATTTTCTCCGGCTGTCAGCTGAGCGATGCCTAATAAAGGGTCAAAACGCGGAGCACGATGCTTAATGAGCAACTTTGTGTATTTAACAAAGACAGGAGCGAAAACAACTGGACAAATAAATAAGAAAGTAATCGGAACTGACACACAGAAGCAAGAGGAAGCGTAAGCTGTTTTTCCAGGTAACAAAACACATCGGCGGTTGCAATGATGCCGTGGGCTCTCCCCCGAAACGCAGAGCTGTCCGCAGCGCGCGGGACCGAGATGAAAGGAGCAGGCAGCGAGCAGGGGGGTTGATTTGGCTCCGTACCCACCCTGGGCAAGGTCAAGGCAAGGTAAAGGCTGGAGGGACCCCCGGTTTGGGGACGGCAGGGAGGGCAGGGCGTCCCGGCGGCAGCACCGCCGGCGGCTGCTCCTGGCAGAGCCCGGGCACCGGCTGCGCCGGCGGCGATCCCGGCCGGCCTCGGCCCCGGGAGCAGCGTGGGCTCGGCAGAGACAAAGGCTGGAGGGGAACAAAAGGCAGAGGGAAATAAAGGCGACTCGTGCGGGGTCGCTGGTCTTGCTGGGGATGGGGCTGGTAGTGGGGTTTGCTTATTTATTAGCGAAAACATCTATATTTTAATGCATATTTTGGCTGCCTAGAAATTGCATTTCCAGGGGCCGGATCGCAGGAGCTGTTCTCCTGTCGATGCTTCTCCACAAGTGGACCCTTGACTCTCGGACGGTATCAACGCGGGTAAAACATACCCAGGCTGGGTGGCACACCGCTCCCCCCAGACTTCGCCATCCACACCACCTCTTTGGGGCTGATTCGTGCTTTAAGGACACCCCAAACCACGGCTGTAACGGTAACATTTTGCAATTACCATTTACCTGGGCCCAGAACACATTTAGGATCGTTTTTTAATTCACGAGCATCAATTTAATAAGGGAGCCTTGCAAAGCCAAAAAGCCTGGTGATATCATGTGGGGAGGGTTTCAGTCCCCCTCGGGGAGCCACGGAGCAGGGACAGGCGCGGAGGCAAAGCCCTGAGACCCATCAGCCCGGGTTTGGCCCCTGATGTATAGGGGAGAGAGACCGAATGGAGCTACAGCCCTGATGCACTGCTTGTTTCAGAGCTGCCAGCCTAACCCCTCGATAGAAAACGGCAAAAAAAAGCAGAAAAAAATAAACGAAAGCAGATGAAAAAGCAGAGAGAGGCAGCTCTTCCCCGGGCCAGCCCCGTGCCCTCCCAGGCTGCGTGGGGCGAGCTCCTGCCCCATCGCTTGATCTGTTCCCCCCATTTATAGAGATTATTTGCACTTCTAAAAGCCTGAACAAGGCTGCAGCTCCTGGGGGCCGGGAGCAGGCCGGGAGAACAAGGGATTTGGGCTGACCCCAGGAATTCCCCGCTGCTGCATTGTTTCAGGGCAGCCAAGAATTAGCAAAAGGGGGCACTTCGCCTTTCGGGGAAGGGAGGGGACGCGTCCTCCCTGGCTGGGGAAAATCATATTCTGCTGGGTAGAAATATTCACGTGTTGTCAATTCTGATGCTGTATTTAAATTAAAAAAAAAAATCCCAGGAGGGGGGAAAAAGTTACTGGGGGAGAGACGCGGGGTTCCCTGCTGTTGTGTTGGCTGCAGTTTTCCTAGATTTTGAATCGCAAACGAGGTTACTTCTCCATGTTTTCAAAATTATGATGGTTTTTTGTTTTTAAGAGAGATAAAAGGAGTTTTTGAAAGGAATAGAACTGACTTTCCTCTTCTTCCCTGCCCAGGGGACATCTGGTCCTGCGCTTCGTTGCGGCTGCAGTAATGCAAGCACCAGCACCCGCAGCCCTTTCCTGGATTTCCCCGGGTGGGCAATTCCCTCGGCGCGATGCTCCCTCAGTTGCTCTCTCTGAGCCCGAGTGGCCTGGGCAAAACCTGCCCGGGTTCAGCTTCCCCTCCTTTTGAGCCCCTTTGCTCAGGAAGGCAACTCGCCACGGCTCTATCCTCTTTGCAAAAGGTCATACCTGCTATTTCTTGTTTTAGCCTGACAAGGAATGAGCGAGGGCTCTGCCAGATGGGCCCTAGCGATGATGATGTTACAGGTGCTCTCCGGAGATGAGCTGCTTTCCCAGCGAGAAAGGCAAGAGCCTGTCTCCCGGAGTGCAAAGCACAAGATGAGATTTGCTAAAGGAGGATTTGGACTTTGCTGACGTTTGGGTGCAGGGCAGGAATCGAGAGGGTGCCTGATGAAGAAAGGCCCATTAATGCAGGTGAGGATGCTGCCCATAGACCAACCACATCCATGGTGCTCCAAACCCTCTGCTTTAGTCCTCCTGCTCCCCGGTGGCTTTCCCAAAGCCTGCTGCCAAAGCAGCCAGCTAGAGAGGACCAGCCAAACCTCAGCTCCGTAGAGAGCACCCAGAACACGGTGTACATGGGACCGGGTGCTCCTCACCCCGCAGGGCTGCCCCGCAGGACACCAAGGCCACCCTGGAGCACCCTGCCAGGCCACCGTGGCTTCCCAGCCTCTGCAGAGGGATGCATGCATTTACCAGCTGCCCAAAGAGCCCCTCATCTCCTGCTTCTCCTCCTCCCTGGTACTTGCTAATCCAAGGGCTGGGGCTGGCAAGTGCTGCCAAAACCCTCCTGGCCCGACCATGGGCTTCCCTCTTGCAGGTGGGCATATCTCGCTGAAGCCCCCGGCACCCACTGCCCAGCTCAGCGCATCCCCCAGCACCTCGGGGGGCTCCGGATGGGGCCCTGTCGTCTGGGATGCCCTTCGTTGCCCAGTCCCAATTCTTCCCATCCTAAAGCCCAGCTCTGTAGCCGGCGCGATCCCACCGGCTTTCACACCTCATACCGATCTCCCCAAACCAGGACGGGTCCCATAGGCTGCTCACGCCATACGGGAAGGTCATATCTAAAGCATCCTCCTGCCCAGCGATACCTATAAAAAGGAGGAAGGTGGCTGCTCTGGGCTTTCGGCATCGCAAGCATGAACCTGCCCCCCCGGTGGAAACCAGGGCATCGAATGGAGTTGCTGACACCACCTCAATTACCGCCGCGCTACCCGCCGCCCCGTAATGAAGGAATTTTCCTCTTTTTGCGGTGTGAATACTAATTGAGACGGGCTCCAGCGCGGCACCAGCGCAGGAGGATGGTGCCATCTAAAGGAACCGAAGGCAAAGAAGAGCAGCAGCCGCCGCCGAGGGGCTGCGGAGGGACCCCAGGCATCTTTTTAGCTGCTGTGAGGTGGCTCAGCAGCAGGGCTCTGGCTTAGCAGAGGCTTCCAGAGGGAGCTTCTGATGGGTGTTTGATGGTTTCATGCCATCTTAGAGTTAATGGGGGCCCTCATTTGCATAGAATTTGCCTATTCCCTACAAAGCTGATGTTCAAGGGTATTTTCCTCCTAGCACCTTCTCGTTTCCATCATGTACATAGCTGATACCAGGGAAATTGAGGGTAATGTCTACCTGTCCGGGATCCTTGATCCAAGCAAAGCAGGGCCATCCACCCCAAAGCCAAGTTGTCGTGATCCTAGAGGATTTAGTGCAGGTCTTCGGGATCAGTTTTTGGAAGTGCCTGTACCCGATATGTACAAGCTCAGACCTGCCCCGGTAGCCTTGCTGGAGCATCAGGGATGGTTACAGTATAGGAGCTGAGAACCGGGACCTCCACAGAAAAGCTCTTGAGTTAACCAGTCCAAGTCAACCCATGGGCACATCTGCTGGCGCTCTGACTCAGCTCAAACTCCCCCCGATGAATTCCTTTTGTCAAGAGGGCTGCAGTCATCCAAAAAAATCCTCTTGGCATATGCAGCTAACAAGCCCAAACCAACCCCGGCATTCCTATTTTACCTTTTTTGACTCATTGCACGCTATGAAAGAAACATCAGTCATGATTTACAGAGCTGCCGCAAGAACCCTGCAAGATGGGACTGCCCGCCGAATTCCAGGTACGTGACGAAGGCTGACACTTTTGTTTTGGCAATTAATTAATTTTCGTCGGGCTTTCACTTTTACAACCTCTTTTTCCACTTCCCAGGTTGCTCAACTCGAAATCAATAAGACCACCCCATGATAAAGATGTCATGCTGAATGTATATGTCATTAATCACTTGAGTTACCTTTCAACCCAGCGTGTTTCCTTTGTTGGAGCCTTCCCTTGAGGTACTGGAAAAACAAACAGACACATTTATAACAGCCCCTTAGGGCTAAGTCAACAGTTGCATTCACCTCCTTAATCAACATCTTGGGCTTAACCAAGATCATCTCTAAAACTCCTCAAAGAGCGACAAAGCAGTAACTGTACTTTCCCAGTACAGATAATTGGGATTTTACATGGCATGATGATAGACTACATTGAAAAAGTTATCCTAACCCCATTGCTCGCTGCTGGGAGCCCTAAAGTCATTGCCCGAACCGAAGCGAGCGTTCAGATACCTGATGGCATCACGAAGACGCGTTTGGGCATGTTTTCCAAACCATTAAGATTTGGCTGTGGTGCAATGGAAGATGAAAGACCTGGAGTCCTTCCCTTTCAACCACCCAAACCACGTATGACACGGACCTGTAAAACAGGCCCTGCCATGCCTCACTCCTATTTTTACGCGTCCCTTGTAGAAGAGCGATGCGAAGGTCAACAAGCCAAGAGCTGGAGCGCCCGGGACCATCAGGGTTGCGGCCATCCGCAGGAGCTCACTTCAGCCTCCCCGGGCGTGGGGCTCCCTGTTTGCAGGATCCGGCACCACCTTGCGCTTTCCCGGTCAATGAGCACGCCGGACCTGCTGTGGGTCCATCTCACCTGCAGTCCTTCACCCAGCCAGGTCCTCTCCTCTTCTGAAGCTCTCCACAACCTAGCAGGAACGGCAGAGCCTCCGCTGAAGTATTCAAAATATTTTTGAATGAAAGTGTCAGTTCAAGATCCTCAGCATCAAACATACCTAACAAAGCCTATTTGCAAAGTAAATTTACTCTGGATTTCTGATACCTAGGAAAGTTTTTTCTATTATATTTATTTAAAATTACAACAGTTTACATTAGAAACAAGCTCAAACAATTAAGGTAAAAGATAAATAACTGCATACAGTTTAATTTTACAAAATGCAAACATACATCTTTCATTGTTCCGTTATCCGAGTATTAAGTGCAATATAATTGTCCGATGCATTTTTGCTGACTTAAATGCTATAAAATTAAACAGGCCTGACTTTTATGAAATAATCTTTATTTTCCTTCACCGTGCAAGCAGTGGCCTGCGATGGCTCAGGGTTTTTGGGGGGGACACCTTCAAACGAAATGTTTGCTTTCTGTTGCGCAGCAGGGTTCCTCCGGATTTCGGATGGCCAAAAGTACCACCTAGCAAGACGCAACGCCAAGAAGCAGGAGTTGGAGGGTGCCTTTGGAAATGCAGGGCGTCATCCCGCCTATTAAGCTGGCAGGGAGAGCCGCGGGATGCTCCGAACGCCGTGGTGAGCAAGCATGCAATATGTGCCATGCTTTCCTTGCTCCCCTCACTGAACGCCCCTGGGGGACACGCTCTTTATCTGGGATGCAATTATAAAAATTGGCTTTGAAATAATCCCGTTAGAAGGATAAAAAAAAAGAAATAACAGGAGGCTTATGTGCTTATGTTGTAGGGTTGGTACTGTACGTATTACAGCGACTCGTAAAGGCGGTGTTATATCAACAGCAGAGTGCCTGGAGGTCTCGGAAAGAGTAGGTTTGGTTTTTGAGGAATATGATGAGTCTGAAGGAAGAACGGGGAAAATTAAAGCCAATGTTATCTTTTTAGGGCGCTGATAGAGACTGAAAATGATGATGATTACTTTCGGAAAGAAACGGGCAAGGAGGGACATGGCAAAATAACAGCAAATAACGCCGAGCCTGGAGAAGGCAGGTAGGAAGATCTGTCTGATGAGGCAAGCGGAGGGGCGGCTGGAAGCAGAGCTGGGAACCCGCCGCCTCGGGGCAGAGCGAAGGCGAGCCGGCCACGTGCCGCAGGGGCATCGTGGTCCCCGGCGGCGCAAGCCGGAGCCCAAGCCAACTCCCTGTTGCTGAAACCAGGAGCACTCAGCGACTAATTGGGGTGTAAGTTACGGAGGAATCATATCATTTTGAGCCACGGACCAGGCTCACAAAGGTCTGCAGGTGCTTAGGGATAATCCTGTAAACCCCCATTCCTCCAGCTCTTTGAAGACGCCGGTGGCTTTCAGCGAGCCAAGAGGAGAGGCGGCGTCTCCTGCCGCTTCTGAGGGCTGAAATGTGCCCTGGGAAGCACTGGCCTTATCCCAGCCCTTTGCGTCCGTAAGGCACGTGCTGTGAAGGGCAGCTTTCCCCTCTCAGCTTCCCAAGCACCTTTATTCCTTCGCAGCTACAGTACCTGCCCGCTTAGGGATTTGGGAGGCGATGCAGCCCCCATATCGCACCGCCGCTGCTCCGGTAGCATCTTATTCCACCCCCTGAGTTATGAAGACCATATTTGTCTTGAAAACAGGCACATTCCTCTTGTGCAAGGATGCCTCCAGCTGCCTCCTGGGTGGGCATGAATCACACCAGCCCGCCGAGATTGGCCCTATAACTCCTGTCTGCAGCAGCCCCGGCGCGGGCTGCCTCCACGGAGGATGCTGGCGAACGCCGGGCACGTTTTCCAAGGCAAATCAAGTGTTTCGATAAGACGAGCCCGACGTGCAAGCGCTAGGCGTTGATTTGTGGCGGCTCTCATGGCGGCGATGCCGAAAGGGCAGACCCTCAGCTGGTGTAAATTGGCACCGTTCCCCCTCGGGGCCCTGGGTCAGCTCGTAAAATGGTGTAACTCAGCGTAGCCCTATGGATGTCACCGCATCCCCACTAATTTACCCCCGCTGAAAACCCACTCCAGGGGATGAAAGCAGTAACTCTGCCGCCGGACAGCCGCAGGGACGCCTCCCAGACCTCTGCCTGCAACCAGAACTGAAAAATTGCAATGCAACTTCTCCCCCCCCCCCTTTTTTTTTTTAATAACCCTTTAATTCTTTCCCTTACAGCTGCATTCTCCGTTGTCTACTCCTGCACCCACAAAGAGGGGCTGCTAAAGGAGAAGCCGGCGCGCTAATAACTCACTACCTAGGCAGTCGCAATGCCTCAGCCTTCACTCGCACCCCCAGACAAAAAGGCCATGTGTCACAGCCCCGAGACAAATGCTCCTGGCACAATGCTGCGACACAAGCGAGGGGGCCGGAGGTCAAAAGTTATTTGTGTAAGCCGGTACGCTTTCAGCAGCAAGACATAGCTGGAACAAAACTTTAAAGGTCAGTCTTGTCTCCTTTTTTTCCCCCCCCGTCCTCCTGCCTGCACCTGTCCTGCGAGCCCTGCCTGTACAAAAGGCAGGCAAGGGGGTGCAAAACCTCCTGGCGAAGGGAGCGGGGTGGGAGTCATCCCGGGAGCGGGCACAGGGAGAGGTTTGTCCTGGGAAGCAAGAGGGCAGAGCCCGGCAGGGAGAGCCTGCAGCCACGGACCCGCACCCGGGGACCGGCTTGGTTTGCTGGTGGCAGCGAGGAGCTGTGGATGCATTTAGGGCCGGTGAAATTCGGGTGATTCGCGTGCAAGCGCATGGACTGGCGAGAGGGGGAAAAATAGGGAAAAAAGGAAAAAAAGATAAAAAAAAAAAAAAAAAAAAAAAGGAAAAAAGCTTGTAGCAGGCCTGAGCAGACAGCGGTGTCTCTATGGAGATAGGGAGGGGGGGAGCGGGTGAACGTGCCTGAAAGGCGGCCACCCAGCCACCAGCCATCTCCCATCTTTTGGGGGGACCCCCTTTTGATGGGCGCGTGTGGGTAGAGCTTGCTTTCCCTGACAATTCACCCAGCCTGGGGTTGCGTCTCTGTACCTTTGCTAACAGAGTCGCTGTCCTCAACTTTGGTGACCGGCTCTGCCTCCGCCAGTGGCTAACTGGTTTAAACTGGAGCACTGCTAGCACCCTGGGGCTGGCGTGGAGTACCAGTGGGCCCACAGAGATGCACCAAGGGGACCAGGAAGCCTCAGTGCGCTCTTGGACGGATGCTTTCATCTCCCTATCGAGGAAATCCGGGCAGAAAACAATATAAAATTCCCAAGAGCCAGGGACTTTGCTGGGATGGTCAGAAAAGAAGACAGAAATAGAGGAAAACTCCTCACTCCATCTAGAAATTATTTCATTTTGCAAAATAAAATAGAAAAGTAGTTCTAAATTTTATCCAATAGGTATAGCTTTTTCCCCTCATTATGGGATTCATGAATTGCTGGTTTTTAAAAGGAAATTGCTAGTTTTCCTTTTACACCCTCACGATGGGCGACGAAGAGCAGAGATGCTCGTTGACGGGAGAGCAAGGTACTGCGCGCTCCAGAAGCTCAGACACCCCATAGCAATGCGTGCTGGAAGGACGGGAGGAAAACGCGGGAAACCAGTCCTGCTAATGGGCAGCTCCTCTCCCCAGCTCCCTCCTCTTGGCCGCTCTCCCACCTCCCCTGCAAGGAGAAGGCCCAGCAGTAACGCGGCAGAGATGCCCATGACTTGCACTTGATGGGGATGCTGAACTCAAGGCCAAGCATCCTCCCCGGCACTGCTGCCCGGGCTTTGGGAGCAGGCAGGGTTTGCCACGGAGGCCCTGCGCCGCGGGGAGACCCTCCGGGGAGCCGCTCGTCCCCCCCAGGAATGCGCCCACCCCCTTCAGATGAGAGGGCATCCTTGGAGAGCGAAACGGGGTCCTCACCTTTCCCTCTCCTTTCAGTTCCCTGGGACAAAACATAAATACCTCCAGCCAAGTGCACTCGGTACGTACTTGTTTGCCAAGCCATTATCTACTCCTGGGTTATGAGAAGGCATTTGTGTTTCAACGGGAATCCAATCAATAAATTCCACAGTCTTTCACCCTCTCTTCTCGGCAAACATATCCATCCCACCCCTCTACACCAGGTTTTCTCCCTTTGCTGGAGTTAAATATTTGTGGGGCCTCTTGTTAAAACATCGGGAGCACCGGGCTACAGCAGAGGACTCCGGCCAGCGCTGGCTGGGGTTTTCACAAGGAAAGCCTCTCCTCCCTTGGAAAGGGGTGGTGATGGGAGGAGGCAATTCTCCTGCTGTTCTCCCCACCCCAGCCAGCGGTTTTGGTCATGGAAAAGGCAAATCAAACAAAAGACCATCTTCCTTGGAGTTGGACTCGATGATCCTTATGGGTCCCTTCCAACTTGAGATATTCTATGATTCTATGATTTCTAATACAACCTTTGCCCACAAGCAGTCGACAAGATGGACCTTTCTGGTTTCAAAACAAGAAAACCTCCTCGTTGATGGCACCAAGGATAAATCGGATGCCAAAATGTCCCCTTGGAAGCCCCCTGGGTGCCTCTGAAACTCATCCTTGGCTTGTAGGAGAGGCACCAGGAAGGGACGAGGCTGAACCCCAAGTCAGTTGGGCGAGGAAGGGCTTTGGCCCCTCGGAAAGCACAGCGATATAAGGGGACAGCAGCTGTGACAGCAGCCCTTTAGCGACCGCCGGTGCTGCCAGCTGTGCCCCAAACCTGCCCGTGCCCTCTCCAGCCTTCTGCTGGCATTGCCGTATCTCAGCTTGTATCGCCGGGGCAAGAAGGTGTTCCTCTCCGGCAGGGAGCAAGGATCTGCCATAACCACGGCATTCCTAGCAGCAGAAAAAGCAAGCATGTTTTTCTTAAGCTTTATTTTAGAGGCAGCAGCAAGCTGAATTTATTGGAGGGTGTTTTCCTGGTACCAGATCCGTGCCCGTTGCCCCTCCCGAAGAGGGGAATTGTGTATCCCAGAAGTGCTCTGCACTTATTAGGGGCTTTTATTAGGAACTCGCCGACATCTCGCACTGCCTGCAGAAACTGCCGCTCTCAGCCCTGCGTTTAATAGCTATCCACTTCTCTGCTCCCAGATTTCTCTCCACAGCCTCTTTCTGTCTGGAGCAATGGAGTCTGGAAAAGTATGTTTCCAATTAAGATTATCAACCGCGTTATTAAATGAATTCAACGAGCACTAAGATCTGGAAGTTTTTTCCATGCCAGATAGGTACCAGACATGCTATGCAGACGCTCTTGTGTCTTCTCAACATATGGCCTTGCTTTGTGCGCTCACGATGAGCATCTCCAGTGACTAACTTAGTGCCTGACCATCCCATCCAGTCGAGATGCGTTAGGCCAGATGGGCAGATTGGAAGGGACTTTCGGATGCCAGGCTTTCAAACCTTCGTCTTGTACCTGTCCGTGTTTTCTGTAAGATGCTGGAGAGCATATCATACAGTCACAGACTTGAAGACAGATTCTACAAGTCCAAGAAAACCAGTCATATTTCCAAAGAGAGCAATCCTGATCAGCAGCTTTAGCCTGTTCTGGTTGTTAAAGGCTCGTACAGTAAAACACTGAAGTCAGCGGCGGCAGGACTTTCGTGGCAGCTGAGAGCCTCAGCTGCTTCCTTGAAAAAAAAACATTTGCTCTCCGCATCAGGAATAGCTTGTGGAAAAGAAAATATGTCACCAGAGCAATGGGGAGTTTCTGACACAAATAATGGAAGTTGAAAGGTATTGGCCCCGCTGCAAGAATCTCTCAATCAAAAGCCGATATCAAACAGCGAAGGCTGCGGCGAGGAGGGAGGAAATTCGCGGCAGAGGTTGCCGGGGGGGCAGGGGCTGCAGGCACTTGCCGGGGAGCTGGGCCGGCGCCAGCTGCCGACCGGGGAGCATCTCGAGCTGGGACCTCCTGCGGGTCCCCAGCTGCGGCGGGGAACGGGGGGAGCGGGACAATGGCTCACGATGGGGATCTCAGGCATTTTCCACTGAGACGGGGAAAGCGAAATACAACTCTCCCTGGATTGTTTTCCATTCCTAAATTAGGGGCACCCGCTCGCTAGAGGAGGGCAGGGGCATCCCCTTGGCAGGGCGACGAGCCCCCCTCTGCCCGAGCCCCGGGGGAGCGGGAGGGGAGATGCAGGGCGCCAGCCAGCTCCTCCTGGGACGCCGCCGTGTTGGCAGGGCTCGTCCGTGGTCAAGCAGGGGCTGTTCTGGGCACACAGGAGCCCAGCGAGCTGCTGGAGCAGGAGACGGGCCGGGAAGGGAAACCTGTGACTTCAACCCGATTTCGTAGGGTGGTGGCTGCTCGGCCGGGATGCAAACGGCCAGAGAAAGAGGAGGGGAGAGGCATCCTGCGCTTGCTTGTCTCCCTAAAAGCATGGCACTGAGACCTTGGGATGGGTAACTGGGGACGGGGGGCCCTGGGCTTGTCCCAGAAGCAGCTCCTCTGCCGTAAGGGATACCTGCGGCATGCCGTGGCGGCTCCTGCTCGCTCGGTTTACACGCGGCCGTGGGCACCGAGGTCTGGGTTGAGCCTCCAACGGAGCACATTATCCAACAGCATATTCCCCCTTGGCTCTGTCTGTGGTGAATCGCAGGGGGAGAGGCACCGCTGGAGAATGAGGGGCATTGTGGCAGCATCGCATGTATCCCAAAAAACGGAATAAAATCCGGCTGTATTATAATAACTGTATTATATCAGGCTAATTTTTAATTAGGGCTATTAGAGGGATAGTCCTGCAGTCATTGAAGTAAACGGGAACTATCTTTAAGCCTTAACCTTTTTAATCATCCCCGCATGGCATGCCAGAGCTTGTGAATAGGAGGCTTTTGTTCCTCCAAAAACATCTAGCAGACAATCGCATGTGAAGGCATCAGCTATATTTAATAGACAACCTGTCAAGAACCAGGCAGCTTGTTACCCTCAAACCACATGCCTAGATAAAGGAGAGGGTATCAGGCCTGATTTTCAAAGGCAAATGTGCTCACAAAGGCGAATTAAAGGCCTTGGGAGCTGTGTTTACTCAGCACCTCTGAAAATGGTGGCCTGGTGGCCACGATCCAGGCGCTATTGAATTCCCTGGAAGGGCTCCACCGGGTGTCAGTGGGCATTGGATCAGGCCCTGTGGAGGCAGCGATGTCTCGAGGGAAATGTGACCTGAATTAATACAAATAAATAAATCTCTGTCTCTCTCACACAAACCCAACTATTTAAACTGTAAACGAACTATTTGGGACTTAATGTGTATTCATGAGTCAGGCAACGGCGTGAAGGCTAACAACTAAACTATGCTGGTAAACCACAAATCCTCTGAATCAATATTGTTCAGTTTACTGTACTAATAACGGCGAGTGGTGCCATATGCAGTGCTGTTGTGAGGGTGCTACAGCAGGTTGGGGGTTTTTTTTGCCCTTTGCATGTCCGCAGTCAAAACAGGCATAAAACACACCTTCAAAGTAAGGCAGGGTCCGACAGAAACATTTGAAGCACCATCATGTCCTCCTCAAGAGCGTGGAGCTGCCAGCATCTTGCTGGATGGATGGTACACCTCAGCTCGCTCCTGCTTAGGCTCCTGCACTCAACGTTTCTCTCCATCGCACTCCTACCAGCGAGCATTTATCCTCATAAGTGGGGTAATCTACCTGAGATAGAAAAAGGAGAGGTCAATGCTCTTTCAGAGGAGGACGCGGGACCCCCCGCGCGTCGTGGTCAGCATCACTCAGCGCTTCCCAGCATCACTCAGCGCTTCCCAGCTCCGATGCCTCTGCGCAGGAGGGTCCCGAGGGCTGTGTCCGGCTCTGCCGCCGGGAGGACCGGGATGCTCGGGGTGCGTGAGGATGAGACCGGGGCGTGAGTGGCAAGGTGCGAATTTGGAGGGATGCTTCTCGTCTTCCCTCATCCTTCCTTTGAGGTTTTGAGGCTCCCAGGGACATGGTTGTAAGGGTGAGGACCAGCACATATTTTTGCCTTACCGCTCGGTAAAACTGAAGCGAATGCTAACGTGTGGCTCACCAAAAGTGTTTGGAAAATGTTGAAATAATGCAGGTTCCCCAGCACAGGGCTCGGTGACTTCCATAGCTCCCCCAGGATTTCAGATGATTTCATTATATCTATTTATACATACTTCATTTATTTAAAAATCAAGGTAACTGTGTTGAGTTATAAATTAAATTAAGGGGAAGCTCCACGGGGTGCCTGCAGTTTCCCTCCCGACTGCCTTCGCTGTAGGAAAAGCTCTTTGAAAGGCAAGAAATCAGAGCCCAGAATTAAACAAATCGCACTTCTCTCCGTTTTTTAATTTATTTAATATTTTCCTTTTGCTTGAGCAAGATCTAACCACGCTTCCCTAGCCCTCGTTTAAATGCAAACCTATTTCAAACCCGTGTATCGAATCGCTTGCCGTATGCTCCCTCCAGTGGGCGAAGGACCTCAAAGCAAAAGCAGCAGAAACGCTCCGACTCTCTGCTCCGGGACCCTACGGCAAACCTTACCCGGCCAAAAGAGCTGGCGCCAGTTTGGGTTTGACACCCAAGGGCTCAGCCTGCTTTTGCATGCTTGCCCTGCTAAAAATCCGCCCGAAAATGTTACTTTAACTGCAGGAGGAAGGTTAAGTTTTGCTGGGGCTCGTTTAGCGTTGGTCAATCCAGCCCGATCCAAGCTCAGGAGGTCTCAGGCCACCCGTTTCTTCTCTGTTTACTTTCCCTGGCTGGTTTTAGGGTGCCTTTTTGGGATCCCTCACCCACCCATCCCCATGATCGCCTTCAAAGCCTTAGCCAGGACCTTCACTGCCTAAATAAACCGCCACAACCCAATTCTTCCTTGGAGAGCAAATATTTCATAAAAAAAACCTCTGATGTGCAACCTTCACAGGGCTACAAAATCACCTTGTTCCTCCTGCCTCGGCCGTAACTAACGTTTCAACACCCGCAGCTGCAAAATGGGCACCTTTGGTTAATGAACAATGGGAAAGCCATTGTTTGGCAGTTTTAGCGGCGAGGCAGAAAGAATGCATGCTGTCAGCGTGGCTCCGGGTCTCAGGGGGAACAGACTAAGAGCACAGTGACCCACAAGCTGCCATCCAAAACCAGCTTTCCCGTTAAAGCAACAAGTGTGCTTGGACCGGTGCTACAACGCCTCCGGGCTGCTCAGATTTCTAATTTATGGTGCGCTCAGAGCTTGAAATTTGGCTTGCGGGGGGGTCACGGTGCCTAAGGAGGCTGAATATATCCCCAGTCCACGTTGTGCCCTGAAACCGGGGTGCACTTCTGAGACACCCCCAGGCACAGGCGTGGGCTGGGGAAGGGCACATCGCCCTGAGCTGCCCATACGTTTCTTTAGCCATGAGTTTATCCCGTCTCCTTCTAAACCCCTGATGTCTTTGACCTCTTGAGCATCCCGTGGCAGCAGTTTTCCTAATTTCTCATCGACATTGAAAGCTTATTTTTTCAGTGCTCCCCCCAGTCCGGTGCGGTTTAGAAAGGCTCCTTTCTCCGGGCTGCTCTGCCCATGTGGCTGGATGTCTGCAGACAGACGGCTTTAATTGCGGGATCACGGCCTGTGTCATTACTCCTGGCATCCCGCGCTCCCCGGAACAATAGAGCTCCCTCTGCTAAAACAAGCACCTACAGCATTAGTTAAATCAAAGCCCTTTCAAACTGACCAATTCCCCCCAAGAAAATGCAGTTTTCCTATTAAGCCTGAAAGCAATTATCTGGGATTAGCATCAGATCAAAAGGGATTACTTCCAGTATTGTTTTCAAAACCCTCAGGGCTGGCAGAATTGTGATACTGCACCGCTGCCGGCGGCGTGCCGAGCCGCAGCGCCTGTGCCGGGGTGCCGGAGGATGCCAACCACCTGGCACCCCGCCACGGCGGGGGCGTTGGGTGTCCTGGGAGAGCGGTGGGGTGATCCGGGGCACCTCAGCAGCCTCAGCTCTCATTTCTGTCCGCTTCCCTGGCGTGCTTTGGCGAAGGACGAACCCCAATTTTTCAGGCATCTTTGCATGATGGTTTGCACACCCTGCTACCCCTTGCGGAGGGCGCGATAGCCGCAGCACTGCGCGGCAGGTCCCCGCTGCGAGTGGGTATCGCTCTCGCCCCGAGCCCCGGGGTGCGAAAGCCCTGCCCTGCCGCCCCCGGGGCTGCACCCAGCTCTGCCGTCGCACAGCTGGGCTCATCACCCTGACTGCCTCAGTTTCCCCACCTGCGAAAGGGTCAGGGGCTGTTGCAATCACCTCTGGGAAGCCCTTTGGGAACACCCACTGAAGCACACTGCATAAAAGCCAAGTGTTTTACCTGCCCTGCCTCAGAAGCCTGATTAAGACAACCGGAATGTGCAGGAAGGCTTCAGAGAGCAAAGCAGCCAAAGGTGCTTTATAACATCTGCATTTCTCCTTAATCCTACCTGCAGCTCCTGGTGACTGGTTATTGTGTTGCCAAAATAAGGCAAAAAGCAAGATCTGTGAAGGTGTTAAGGCTAAAATGAATGCAAGCATCACTTCAGGTAAGATGCAGAGGAGCAGTGGGAACGCGAGGGGTCTGGACCCTGGGACCTCGCAAGCTCTCCTGGCCGACGCCGCTCGCTTCTCCTGCACGATTTAGTGGGGTAGGTCCTTGCGGGAGCAGGAGCTGTAGATCTGCGGGCTGGCTGGCCGGCACGGGGTAACATTTCATCCTCCTTTCCCCCCGCGAAGCGGGAGGTGAGGCCGGTTCAGGGCGATGCGGCAGGAGGGCGACCTGTGAGCGAATCCACCGCCCGGCGAGGCAGCTCCGTGAAGGAAAGGGTGTTGAAGTGGCCAAGCACAAAGGGTTATTATTAAACCAGCGGTGTCACGGGGCCTGCAAAGGTCTGGAGATGTAAGCCACGTAGGCTCGGTGCAGGGAGGCGAACATTTTTTATCGGGCAGTTGGAAAAAAGACAGGCTTTTGGGCTGGGTGAGTCGGGAAACTCGCGATTTCTGTGTTTGTATCGAGCAGACTAATGAGACTGCTCAACTCTTATTATTTGGCCAGTTTTATTTTTAGTTTGTTCCTCCTGCCCAACGTGAACAAACTCCCCTTGGCCACACAAATCAAGCCTGCGTTTTAAAGGTTTGGGCGATACCACATTTGAAAACAGTTATTTTTAGGAGCTTCCTGTGAATACTATATAATTCAGCATTTTTGAGGCAAGGTTTAGTCTCGTCTTTATTAACCTTGTGGAAGCAAACAGAATACGATTAACCGCTGAAGCACAGCTCCTCCCGCGTGCATGAAGCGGCGGGCGCGAGTGCCGGGGCACCGGTGCTGGCCGGAGGGAGGACGCGGTGGGTCTGGCCATGGCCCGATGGCCCGTGTCTCGCCCAGCCAGGGCCAGCGGAGTCGTACGGGGATTTCCACCCCGGGACCCTGGAGGGCAGCCAGGGGCTTGCAGCAGCCCAGAAGCCCTGGCGAGGGAGGGAGCAGCCACTCCGTGATGCTCTGGGAGACGGGAATGGGCTTTGCCTGTGACCTCCTGCTCTTCCTTTCCTCTTACTCAGCAGATCTGAATTTTCTCTAAGAAGCGTGTTTCTCCAACACACAAGCTAAAAAAAAAAAAAAAAAAAAAAAAATTACCGTTTGAGGCTCAATGGAGAGGGAATAGCAGGCCCAGGGCATGCAGAGCTGTTAAAATAGGTAAACATCACATCTACTTATAGGTCGGTCACAACCAACCTTTCTGACTCAGGTTTAAAGGCAGGGATGCTGGCTTTTCTCCTCCTAGCCCACCCTAATATTCAGCAGTTCCCAGTTATCCGTCGCAGCACTGTTAGTGATCTCTAATTTTTCATCTCTCACTGGGAGGGAACAATTCTTCTTTGCCCAGCGCCAGCAAGGTAATGAAAGTCAGTCTAATTTTTATTTTAGAAAAAGCAATTTTCATAAATGGTGTTCCACTAATGGCTCATGATCACATATAAGCCCCACAGCAAATTACTCTTAATCCAGTTTGTCTGTGTTATGTTACCTGAGGGAAATAATATCAATCCTTTCTCTTTGCTAGCAAACTGTTCACCGGGACTTCTCCAATATATATTAATCCCGTCATTTATCTTTGTCAACTGAGAACAAAAATAATTTGTGGGAGAGTAAACAGAAGAGCATACAAGACAGGAGTTCAGCATTATTAAACGGCGGAAAGCAGGTGTTCACAAAACCGAGCTTATTTTTATTGCAAAAACTTGAGTAATTCTCCTCCTGCATCCATGCATAGTAAACAAGAGTTTAGGGAGATTCTAATATTTTAGAGGAAACTGAAATTTCATCACTCCAGGAACAATGTACAAATAACCAAATATTTTATGCAGCCTTTTTCTTTGCTGTGAAATTTGTTCGGGACAAAGGAATGAGCCGGCTCCTTCTCCTGGCACAGCTCCGTGAGCATCACTTTTTTTTTGGAAGAGGCGCTCGGCCCCGGGCCGGGCGAAGGCAGGGCGCCCGGGCCGCAGCAGGGCTCGCAGCAGGCAGCGCTGGTTGCCCGCGCGCTTTTCGGTGCCGTGGGGTGACCCCCGGCTGTCCCATGGGCCGGGGACGCTCCCGAGGCGGGGGCTGCGGATGGACCCCTCCCCGCCTGCCCCTTCCCTCTCCTCCTCCCACAGGTCCTGCTCCCGCTTGGAGGCCGAGCCCGTCCCCAGGGCTTCGGTGACAGTGCTGGGTGCCAGCTTGCTCCAAGCGCCCCACGTCTCCCCAGGGACACGAGCTCTTGGCTTCCTCTCCCCCTCCAGCATCTTCCATGTATTAAAGCATCTCATTCCCCACCCATCCCAGGCAGGTGCACCGAGACACCCTCTTTGGCAGCTTTGTCTCTTTTTCTCCCACCGGTGCTGTTTTCACTGGCACGGTGTCTCTGGATGACTGTTTCCAGTGACTTTGGAGATAACTTGTTTGGTTTCTGCAGTTCTTTGGAGGAGGAAGCCGCGCCGTTAGCAGCGTGCCTCTAGCTGGGGCCATTGACCCACTCCTCGCCGCAGAAAGAGCCATTTTTCGTCTGGCTTAAATGGGGCTTTAAATAGAGCTTCATAATGAGCCTCATTACAGCAGGTACTCCGATGTAGCGGGGATTAAATTACCCGCGGCAGGTATTCCCCCCGGCCGCAGCCTGCCCGTGCGGCTGACAGCTCGCGCGCCCGTGCGCGCCTGGCCGGGGGAGGACAGCCCAGGCGTCACCCCTCGCCCCATAAAGCACGGGCGAGGAATGAGCTTTCCCCCGGGGTTGTCACCGGCGGTGTAGGGGAGCTGAGGGTGCTGTCAGGGCACGGGAGTTATGGGGTGCCAGGTGTCGGTGGGTCACACACCCCTCATTCACCGACGGGGACACGCACCCCCTCCCCAAATAAATAAATTAAAAAAACCCTGGCCGTTCCTGGGGCATAAAGACCGCTTTATTAAACGGCAGCATCCATCAGCGTGTTTGATTAACTGCATCGGGGAGGGCGACCGAGCCGAGCACGCAGCCAGCAGAGACGCGTCTCTGCAGTGCCATTGACTTGGGGACGCAGCGGACATCTCCCACAAGCTGAGATGCTATGAGAAAATCCCAGAGCTCCCCCCTCTGACACTTCTTTTTTCCTCTCCAGGCTATCTTCATCCAGAACCTTGTAAAAGAAATCGTAATGTGAAATCAAGATGACCTCTTTCATACCTAGCCGGCCATTTCGTGCAGCTGGAGGTGCAGAACTCAGCACCGCATATTTCCAGGCTCTTAAAAAGCAGAGCAAAGAGAGATTTCTAAATGAAAACTCTTTGCCAAACCTTTATTATCATTTTTTTGCCAAAAGACGTTTTATCCAGCTGTCCGCTCCCACGCCCCGGGAGCCTGTGTGCTCCATCCAGGGTGGCTGGAGCAGAGCCGCCCACCCTGGGTTCCCCTGCGTGGCTGGGGCAGGGAGTGCGAGCCTGCGATGTTCCCGGGCCACCTGGTGCCACCGGGCTGCGGGTCAGTGTTGGTAGCCCTCGCAGGGGCTGGGTGGCCCTGGGTGCCGGCACGAAGGGCATCGCCTCCAGGACTGCAGAACTGAAGCTGAGCATCCTTGCGTGCCACGGGCAAGGTCTGGAGGGAGACTGGGAGACCATCAGCGGTGGCTTCGGCTTCCTGGTCTCACTCTTGAGCCCAAGCTCATCGGGTGGCTGGGATTTAAGAGGGAGTGGGCGACTGCAGCTCCATGGAGCAGGCTCTGTGGCCTCGTTGGCTTTGGGAGCAGAGGGGGACTGGGGGATGCCGTGCGCCCATCACCTGGGACAAGCGGGCTCACCCAACGTGTGCGCAAAGGGGCCCCTCTGAAAGCGTTGGTCCTTCATCTTCGGAGTCACTAGGTGGCAACCTAAGGCATCCTTTGTGCTGGGAGAAGTCTTGTGCAAGATGGAAATGCCTCTGCTTCTGCCTCCGCTCTGTTCCCCCTCCTTTTCTCTCTCTCTTTTTTTTTTTTTTTTTTTTTTTTAAATCCTGAATTACTGACAGACACCATAAAAACATCTCTTCCCCCACGTTCTTCAGCAGCCGAGGGCGGAGGACGGTTCTGGATCTGCTTTATCCCAAGATTGTGCCTGACAAGGAGGCAAAGGCAAGCAGGTGCCTGCGTGCTGCGCGCAGCCCAGAAACCGTGAGGCTGCTGAGAGGGAAAAAGTGATGGGGGCAGAAAAGGGGGAGAGGAGTCCTCGGCCGGTCTTGCTGGCCAGCGGGCTGGCGAGGTAACAAACACTGGAAATCCCGGATTTGGGTCGCGTTGGGGAAGTCTGTGGCCAGCTTAATAGAAATTGCTGGTTGGGTGCACATTTTCAGTGTGGTTTTGCCTTTATTCCTTGCCCACATTTTGTGGCTTCTTTTTCTGGGCCTTTTCATAGAAATATCTGAAAATATTGATTTTTTTTTTTTTTTTTTTTTTTCCCTTCCTAAAAGAGGATGGATTTTTTATCTAAAAGAGGATGTTCTGCCCAGGAACACAGAGTTCATCACGCGTTTGCAGCCTATAAAATGCAGCCAGGATTAGAAGGGAGAATGCTTTCCCTCCAAAATTTCCCATCAGCATTGATGGAATTCTGTCTCTTATCCCTGTAAGGGACGGTGACTCCTTTTAGCTGGACTTGGACATGGAGAAGCCCCTTCCAGCTCAAAGAGCAACCAGCTCTCCACCCCGCCTTGCCACCAGCGGTGTCCCCCGAAGTGGGGGACGTTGCTCAATAACCCTTGGTTTCTCCCACGCCCTGTCACTGCTTTATCCATCTGCTCTCATGACTTTTTTTTTTTTCCCCTCCCGTTGCCCTGTTTGGAGCTTCAAATTTGTCCTGCCGTCGCCTCGTGTGAGGAAAACACACAGAGCTAATCCTTGGTGCTGCGAAAGGCATGTGCTGCGTCGCCGGTCTTCCCTTAACTCCCTCCTGGTGCTCTTTGATTAACTTCTGCTGAACACGGAGTCCTTCTCCCTGAAACGTGGAGCCTCTTTGCAGCTCCCAGACCCACCAGCCTTGATAACCCCAAGCAGAAGGGAAAGATGTCATTTTGGCCATGGGAGGCAGGAGACCCTCTGCCCATCCCGGTACCCGCCTGGCCAGGGCACAAAATGACGGTCCCTCTCAGCGCATCCTTCCTGGGCATCGTCCGCCAGCGGGAGCTGAGCTGCTCCTTCCCTGCGAACCAGGCTGGAAAAATGTCCACTGGCTTTACCATGCCTCCAGGCAGAGAAAGGAATCCATTTACACCTTCCTCTTATTTAATTTGGCTCCCAGCAGATCTGTTTTATAGGACTGTCTACTCTGGGAACAGGGATTATTCAGAGGTTTTATTCTCTCCAGATGTTCCAACTGTCTTTGGTAACCCCGTTCTGGTGTGAATGTTAGACAGTGTCCTCGCTCTTCACGGGGTGTGATTAGGTAAGACAGCTTGCTCCTGGGTATAAATGTTAATCACAAATGAAAAGGAGTCGTGATTCAGTGCAACAGCTGGGCACAAAGTTTTATGAGACCTCAAACGCTTCCCCTGTCCTCTGAACTGCGCCGAAAAGTCAAAATCTCAAAGGAAAAAGTTGGAGGGAACCGACAGCTTGAAAAGGTTTTCAGATTCAACCAACAAAAGGTTCATTTTTGAAAAAGTTTCATTTGGAAGTCAACCCCTTGAAAGTATAATTAGGATGTTCACAATAATCCAGATTTTAGGAGAAAACAGCTTGGGCCAGTTGGTTTCCAACACCCTCGCCATACCTGTGTTTATGGAAGCACAGCCGGCTATCGGGTATCGCCTGAGTTCAGGGGACAGTCAGGTCAGTCATCCTATTGAAGAATAACCATCTTAAGGAAAACAACTCCTCAATACTTTTGCCCTGGCATGGTCTGCTTCTTTTTTTTATCAGCCTCGATTGCCCGGAGGAGCCGATGCTCCACGGGGGTGAGATGAGGTGGTTTGCCCCCAGGACACGCCAGGGCTTGATGGCAGAGCTAGGAACAGCACCCAGCATCGCTCCAGCTTTCTGCTGGACCGTGCTGCCCAAGCCGTACAGGCGCTCGTTTGTCCCACCGGCGCGATTAAAGCCGGTCTCTTGCTCGTGCCCCCGGTTCATGCCTCAGTGGCCAGTGCTCCTGGCCAAACCCGAGCCCCGGTGTAGACAAGATGAGGCACAACCGGAGCCGAGCGCTCTGGCCAGAGAAAACAGCCTTTGCTGGAGCACGGAGAGAGAATGGCCATTTATGGGTTTCAGGCTACAGAAACATGATCTTTTACTGGGTTTATAATGTGGAAATAGCCCGAAAAGACTGGATCTCTCAGACCGGGCATTTGGCTTTCGGACAAAGAGCCCCACACATCATTACTTTGGCTTTGATTCCTCCCCCCAATACAAAGGGCTGCTTTCTTAGCATGGCTCTTGCTCCAGGATGGCCACCTCAACGTGCCGACCACTGTCCAGTTTCTCACAGTAATTAAGTGGTGAGAGCGAAGAGGTTTTGGTCTCCTATCAGCCAAATGCCTCTTATGCTTCGTTCTTTGGTTGTTTAATTACGGTTCCCTCCCACACAAACTGAGGAAGAACATAATAGGTAAGATACCGCCATGTACTTTCTGCCTTAGCCTTTGGTCACGTCTAGCTGGAGTGCCTAAGTCTTGCAGGCTTCACCCCTGGGTCTTGACTCCTTCCATGCAGTCCAGCTTAGGAAAAGGCACGAAAGACCATGGCCAGGTCTTCATCTGCCAAGGGAGTACAGGGTCCCCCCATCCAACGGAGATAATCTTGCTCCTGGCTGCTGTTGGGTGGGAGCTCAGTGCCCTGCAGGAACACATCGACGCTAGGACCTGCACGTTTGCATCCTCCCCAGCAGCTTCTCCTGGCTCTCAGACACCTGCAGCTGTGGACCAAGGTCTCTGCTCCTCCCTGGTGCTCCCCTGCTCCGTTTGGACCACAAATGCTGCACGAGAGGCACCATCCCTCCGGCACACACAAGGACCATCAGCTCTAGGAGATGAAAGCTGGCAGCAAACAGGATCCCTTTGTGGAAACCGAGTCGAATTTGCCTGGTTTTGGATCAGTTTGCTCATTAACAAGTTGGAGCTTGTTTTTGGTGATACTGTATGCTTGCTCGTTTTAGTATCACCCAATCTTTCTTCTGCTGCTACAGCATGAATATTTCTGTTTCCCTTCCCTGTACAGACCTGACTCCATACCTCAAAGAATTCTTTATTTTATAGGGTTTTTTCCAGGCAGATCACTGAAAAATATTCCCGAGCAGTTGTGCCAGGTTTCGGTCACCAGTCCCAGGCAGAAGCACAGGCAGCGGCTGCGGGACAATATAAATGATGTGCCAGAGTCCGAGCATGGTAGACAAAGCCCAGGATGTGCCGTCCTTAGGACGATGTGACGTCCAGGTCCCTGGGCCGGACCTGAGCAGGTTCATTGAGCTCCGTGGAGGAACCCCACCATCTGCAAGTGAAAATCTAGCCCGTATGGGCTCTGTGCTTGGAAGGCTGTACTCGCTTCTTTCAACAGCAACGTTAACAGGGGGGTTTCAGCTGTTGGGATGCAAATAGAAAGATTTGTCATCTTCTGAAGATGCTATTTTTTATTAGAAACACATCACAGGGCAGGCTTGCTGAGCAAAGACTTCTCATAACCCCCTTCAGCTTTGGGAAGAGTTAAAGTAATTTGTAGCTGGGTTAATAAAGAGCTGGCCAAGATCTTAAAACGATTCTGTTTTGCTTTATGTACTTGTATTTATCTGACCTCAAAATACTGGCACGTGTCTGTATTGCATTGATAATTGTCAAATAGTTGTGTTTACAGAACCGCATAATCCTGGGGCCCCGCTTCTCCTTTCTCCCAGCGTGCTGCTTCCACTCCGGTTTAGAGACGATTGGCTTCGAACAAAGACATGTACAACCCATCCTGATTTTCTCTGTGAAACGGCATCATACTCTTTTATGTCCTTCAAAAAGCCAGCCAGCTGCTTGCGATGCAGACAAAACCCTTCGCTGCTGCTTTCCAACGGCTAAAATTCACGTCAGATTTTGAAGCCAGCAGCTGGAGGTTAAGTTTTTTAGAAATACAGATCTTCAGCACGGCTAAGCCAGGGAAACACTCAAATATGCACAATGACGGTGGCAGCAATGTTATCAAGCCGTAGTGCACGACAGGGCAGGTCTGCAGCACAACACACGGGGGGCTGAGCGCCTCATAGCTGCCTTATTTGTATTTTTGGTGATTTTATTGCAGCCCGTTTGGCTGGTGGGAAGACTGAGAGGGAGTCCAGGAGGAACCACAGAGAGCAAGGGAGATCCAGAAAGCACAACCCGCAAGGAGAGCTCCAATCCATCAGTGCTGCTTCCTCAGCAGGCTGAAAAAAGACATGATAAACACGTAAGAAATTAATATCGCTCCTTCTCCCATTGCTCCTACAAGGATGGCAACCCACAGCTGACAGGCAGACCGCAGAACAGAGGCAGGGAAATTTGTATCCAGAGCTAAGATAACCCATCGGGGAGCGCAGAGCGTGAGCTGGAGCCCCGGTGCAGCGCCTGGGGGCTGCTGCCCGCCGAACCCCCCCGCCCCACCAGGCATTGCAGGACTCGGGGTTTCATATGAGCTTTATTAGCTTCAGACAAGTTTTATTTCCTTTTGAATTTAGGAGACGGAATAAAACGTGATAAGCAGAATACAGGAAACTCTTGCGGCGGGAGGAAAGACGCTGGGAAGAAGCGGAGTTCAGGGTAATGAAACAGCTAGCGGGTGTTAGCACCATCCCCAAACCAAAACCAGCCCCGTCCCCAGGCCCACGAGCCTGCAAGGCTTTCCAGAGCCGCTGCTCTCCAGATCGCTCCCACCTGCGGAAAGCACTGGGGGATGCTCGGTGGGGCTGGGAGTTTAGGGGGAGCCCACTTTCCCGGGGCAACCTCCCGAGACGCCGGGCTGCCCTGCAGCCCTGCGGGCAGAGGGCTGGGGACAGCGGGGAGGTGTCTCCACCACGGTGCCCTCGCCGGGAGAAGGGTGCGAGAGCAAGGCGGGTACGTGTGACACCCCGCCCCGGACACTTGCCAGCCGCTTCTTGGGCTAGAGGTATGTTTTGGCGTTTTCAGCCACCCTCAGCATTCTCTCTTTCCCGTTCGTTTGCCCAGCCTCTCCTTGAAGCTGCGGGAAGCTGCAGCAGCCACGATGCCCAAGGGTCCCAGGTCCCCAGCCTTCTGCCTCCCGACAGCCCGGGCTGCGTGAAGCTGGGTCACCTCTTTTGTAGCTTCTCTGCTGTCTGATGCTAGGGCTGAGCTCATGCTGGGCGGCGGGACTACCCCTCTTCAGCTCCTCCGAAGGCGCTGGGCACATCACGCATCTCAGGCACCAGCTCCCCGGGCTAACTCCCTTGCACCGAAAGGTCCGGGAGTTATTTGGGGCAGGGGCAGGGGAATTGCAGGCAGGCAGGCAGGCAGGCAGGCAGCGTGATTGCAAAAGCCATGCTTCCTTTGGAGACCCAGCTAACAAATCTTGGGGTGATGAACTCAGGGTTGCTCTCTACTTCCAAGCCTATAGGTATGTGCGCTCTGAATCATATTCCTCAGCACAAAAGCGAAAAAGATGTGTCCTATCTTTGGCCAAAGAGAGAATGAAAATGAAAAAAAAAAAGAGTCGGTGATGTGCCAGAACTTTTACTTTTTATTAAAAACTTAAGTGCAGATGACGAGGAACCCACCTGTTTTTGATTTTTTTAATAAAAAGTCAAATAATCCCCACAAACAATTCCTTTGCAATGGTTTCAATATCGGAACCATAAAGATGAACTTTAAAGGCGCTTGTAAAAGAAAGAATATTACAATAATTCTAGTGCAAAACTCCAATATCATATTTTCTTTTATTTGAAAGAAAAAGGGGAATGTACAGAGGATTTCTTTTTTTCTTTCTCAGGATGCAGCAGTTTCAGATAATCTATTTACTTACGAGAAGGGAAGAGGGAGGAGGAGGAGGACCGGGAAGCCGGGGACGCGGGCGGATGCTGAGCGCGCGGTGCCCTGGGAGCGGGGGCACGCTGCCCGCCTTGCGCCGGCAGCATCCTCTCCCTCTCCGAAACTCGGAACCGCATCCTTGGCTTCCCTGCGGCCACGGGGTGTCTAATAGGGGCCGTGCTCCTTCATCAGCCTTGCCCTCAGCGAAGGCAGAAATAGCGTCTCCCTTGCCTGCCCACCTCTGTGCTCTCACAAGTCGGGAGTGAATTGGTATTTCGAGATGCTCAGGTTCAGTAAATGGGCAAAAGGGGCTCGGAATTGCTGGGGGAGACGGGCAGAGAGAGGGATCCCGGGGGTCGCGGTGGCTCGCCTCCCTCTCCCCAGCAGGGCAGGCTAGAAAGCTTAACTGCCTGACATTCCTCCCTAAACTCCAATCGTCCCAAAACACAACCCAGCTCCCCATAAAATCACAGTACTATTGCTTCTTTAAAAAAAAAAAAAAAAAAAAAAAGAAATGCATAACACTGAGAGAAAACAGCCTTACCCTAATCTGAACTTTTCCTCCCAAAGTGCCAGAAACGTCATAAAATTTCTTGGGGAGTTTTGTGCCGGGGGATGCTCAGGCCCCGCGACCCCCTGGGACGCTGACCGACGGTCGGAGACGGGGACAGGCTCTGCCAAGGGCCTGGAGCAGCAGCTCCCCGGGCCAAAGCCCTGCAGGGAGCGGCAGGGATGAGGGGCTGCTCGCCCGCAGCATCCTCCGTGGCTCCAGTTTGCCGGTAGGGCAGTCGGCCTTACTCTGACATCAGAATTTTAAAACATATGAGAAGCGGTAAAGTAAACTTTAATCTCCTTTAAAATGTATTTCAAACTGGGGAATTAAAGCTGGTGAGGATTAGGAGGCGGTCGAAGAGTGCATTTCAAAACCACTGGAAATCCGAGGATTTAAAATATATTAGCAAACAGAAGCGAAGCTTTGGAAAAGCCGGGCGGGAGGGACCGGCGCCGGCAGCGAGCAGCATCCCTGCGCTGGCTGTGCCCGGCGGGAGGCGTGGGAGATGCCGGGCAGAGGGGCTCGTGCCAGCTTCGGCACGGTGCATGAAGGGAGAAACGAGAACTGGGGCTCAACTGGGGCAGAAATTCGGGCAGAAAGAGAAAAGTGAGTCCGAACTGAGCAGCGTAAGCAGATCTAGGCTGGGAGGAAAAATGCAAGGCTGACCAGTAAAACATGTTTTTGCCAGTGGCGGCAGAGGGTTTCTTTCTGTTTCATTCCCCGGTTCTCTAGTTTTTTTTCTCTGTCCAGAATTGGTTTACCAGCTCTGTTCTCCTGTTTCCATTTTGGCAAACGAAGCACTCACACAAAAATTGTCTGCTGGGAGTCACGCTGAAAGCATCTTCAGGCAGGGACTCGCTCAGCTCTCTCTGCTGGTGCCAGAGCAGCCTTTTGCATCCCCTCCGGAGGCTCGGGGGCCGAACAAGCGATGGTTTATAGACGTGTAAAATCGTGGCAGCGGGCCGCCGGGCGCGTTGGGAGCTCGCCGTCCCCAGGCATCGCCGTAGGGCTGCAGAGGGAGCAGCGCGGCGCGAAGGCGGGCACGGCTGGGCCTGTGCTCGGGGCACTCGTGAGCCAGCGCCCGGGCTTTGAAGCTCCATCAGCCCGGGGAGGACGGGAGCTGGTGGATGCTGCGGGGCGGAGGCAAGAGGAAAGCGCTCCGCAGCGGCCGCGCGTCGGGAAGGGGCTGCTCAGAAACCTGCGAGGCTGGATGGGCCGAGGAACGGTTAACAAGTCCGTGCAGTTTGGTCAGATTCCTCCACGTGCTTGTAAATGTGAAGCAATTTGCTTCCAGTGGTTTTGGGGCTATTCTCGTGATGTCCAGCTCTTTCCCAAGTTTCCCGCTCCCGGAGTCATGGGACGATGTGTGAACTCCTGCCTTCAGTGCAGGAAATTCTGGAAATAATTGAGGATGACAAGCAGGAATTTTACCAGTGTGATTTATGCTTTTTTTTTTTTTTTTTTTTTTAAATCCTCCTGATCTTCAGCCCTCCCAGATGTGTTTTGCTGCCCTGAAGGTCCTGGTGAGGACGAAGGCTGCCGCTCCAGCGGTGCTGATAACTCACCGCGTGCATCTTCTTACCCCTTCAACCTGCCCAGGCACCTGCGAGGTCCCGCCGGCAGCAAACCCAGCCCTCCCACCAAAATCATTCAACTCGGGACCCTGTAGAGAGGTGTCAGCAGGCGGGGGGAGCCCGGCCCCCCCTTTTCGGAGCCCGCTGCCAGGGAGGAGCGGGGCTCTCCCCCCCAGCCCCTCTCTGCTCGCCACTTGTCCAAATAGTCGTAAATCACCAGCAAATTCCTGGGGCTGCCGGGGGGGTTTGGGCTTCAAAGGCGGCGAGGGGCAAACAGGAACCTTTCATTAACTGTGGGAAAAGCCTCCCCGTGCCTCGGACAGCGTGAAAAGTCCTTGCCAGGTATTTGAAGCGGTGGAAAAAAGGGGGAAAACATAAAGAACGCACCAGCGACATCGCAATCTGCTTGTCTGGAGCTCTTGTCTGGTTTGCGCCCCCGATAATTCGTGGAAGACGGCGAGGCGAGAGCAATGGGACTCCGCATTTCTTGTGCCTTTGCATTTATTGATGTCTTTGCACGTCTGTCATCCAATTAAGTGGGCAGCTAGCCAGCAGCACTAAGCTGCTGTTCATTGCTTTTTCACCCTTGGTTTTCCTCCTTGTTTTGTTTTTATTTTTAGTATTAGGCTTTTTAACAGTGCAGAGGAAACGCAGGTTTTAGCAGGAGTCTCAGCCGCGAAGGGGCGGCGCGGCGCCTTCAGCTGGGATTGCCATTTCCTTCCAGCGTGACCCCAGCGTCAGATGTTTGACTTTTCAGGAATCAAGGTGAAGAAGAACAAACACGCACCCAGACCAGGAAAATAAAAAAACTGAGGGCCTGAACTGCGCGGGTGCTGGAGGCAGATCCTCCGAGCTGCCAGCGAGCTGCTGGCATTTGGAAAACTCATCAGCGGGCGGTCTGCCAGAGCTGAACCTTGGCGATGGGTGGTCACCAACAAAGAGCGGAGAGAGAGAAAGGAAAATGTCTACAAGCAGATGATTTTCCATGAGGTGATGGGTATCTGTTTTGCTACATGGCGTGACTGCCGCCCTCCTGTTGAAAGATGACATTATAGCGATGTAAGGAGGAGGCGTAGGAGGGCTGGCTTTGACCAGGGTGGGATGCCCGCGGGTCCTGGATGCCTCCCAGGCCACGTGCGGCTCAGCTGCAGCAGGCTCGGGGTGTCCCGGAGGCTTTGACCTCGTTCCTGTAAAGGAGCGTGGTGGCACCTTCCTCGGCTGCACCCCCAGGACCACCCAAAGCGGCTGAATGGTGGTCGGGAAGGACTGGCCGTCACCTGCCTGTGTCCCTCTGCTCTGGTGTGGCTGTCCCACCCCAGGCAACACCTCCCGCAACAGCCTTTGCTCCATACACTTACCCCATATATATATTGCCCTGTATATATACTCCATGTATCCCCACCCCTGCTGCAAGCTGACTTTCTTTTGATCTAAGAAATAAAGTCAACAACCTGGAGGAAACCAAGAAGGAAATCTTAAAAAGGAGAACAAAACCCAGTGTGTCTCCCAAAACGCTGAACTTTAAACGTGGCGCCGGCCTCTCCCGCACATGTAGAGCAGAGGGATCTCCTTAACCCCCAAACACACGACGGCTTTGGATGCAGATGGCCCAGAGTCAGCAAAAGGGGCACAACTGCCTGCCGTTGCACTGAGCAGCGCTCCGAGCAAAGGAGCCCCTGGAGTTAGAGGCTGCGTCAGGCACGCTCCCACCTCTGGACTGGGACTAAGCTCCCAGCCCCCTGGAGGTAGTTTGGCTTTAAGGAAAGGCTCAGACTCATCAAACTCTCCTGGGAACAACCCAGCCTAAGTGTCAGGGAAGGGTTTAATCCTCCCACTCACCACACCTGTGCCTAATTGACACCTTGTGCCAGGCTGCTTTGGAGCCTACTTAAACCCTCCCCAAGGTGCTTACTGCTTGCTGTTCGTCTTGATGCTGTTGGTTGTCTGTCCTGGAGGCTGGCTGTGCTCCTGCCTCGTGATGCCAGGGCTTGGCTGAGCTGCCTCTGCCCCAGCCTTCCTTAATTGAGGCATGCTAAGGGTGCAGAGCGCCAAAGCCACGAGCGGAGGCTGCTGAAGGTGGTGGTGGCTTAGCAGGAGGGAAGGTTTTGAAGAAGATGATGCTGAAGCAGAGCCTGAGCAAAGGTAAGCCATGAAGATATAGGAAAAGGGAGAAGTAGGTGCGGGGAGGCTGCAAAAGAGCCAGTGGCCAGGCTGCTGCGTGTAGTCAGGCTGGCTAAGAAAGCCTGAGCATGGCTTTCTGGTGAAGCAGGAGCTGGGGCTGATTGAGAGGAGCAAAGTCACTGTGCTTCCTCTGTGGGATCTGGTCTTGCCTCCAAAAAACAGCATTGAGGAGCTGCTGGCTTGATAGCTGAGGGGGCTGCAGCTCCTCTGTGTAGGTGTGTGTAGTAGGGGTCGATGCCGGTGTTGGGAGGAGCTGGACAGCCTGTTCCTGGGGCTGGCAGGGAGGGCAGAGGTATGATAAAACCGCATGCTTCATGTGTTAGCCCAGGTTGGGCTGAAGGCGCTGACCCGGCTTAGCTGGAGTGCCCCGTGCTGCATTTCCTACAGCAAACAGGCAGCTTTCCAGCACAAACCCCTGATGCTGCAGAAGGGCTTCAGGCTGTTGCCTTGCAGGTGGCAGGGCTTAAGTTGTCTTTTCTTGCTAACGCAGCCCCTTTTGCGAAGCGCTGGTAGCGTCAGGAGGACAGCGGGACGTGGTGGGGACACGGGGAGCACGCAGAGGGCACCGGCGCGGCTCGGCGTGGGGCCTGGATGGAGCACGGAGCTGTGCTGAGGGACGATGCTGCGGAGGCCTTCCTCCCCTCGCCCTCGCCTGCGCAGGGGACGTCTGGGGGGCAAGGCCACCGCGAGCCTCTGGAAATCCTGCTGCACCATGCACGGTGCTCCTGGGTATAGCCTTATTTTTGTTAGCGAGCAACAGTGCTGTGGGTCTGCTTGCTGGTTTGTTTTTTTTTGTTGTTTTTTTTTTTTTTTTTTTAAATAAGGAACAGTGACTTGCACCGAGTTTTTGGAAGCTGGCCCAGGGTCTCCAGAGGACCTGGCTCTCAAATGCACTGCTGTACGGTGTAATTGAGTTTATTTTAGCAGACCCTATTCTCTGAGAGGCCTGGAGCCCCGTGCGCTTTCACGCACGTGTGTAAGGGTACCGGTTCCCGCGGCTCAGCCGTACCGCTGCATCACGTTTCCTCCTGACTCTGGGATTTTTGCCCTTGCAGGGGGGAAAAGCCTACAGAAAGCATAACCTTTCCGCGCCAGCTGCCGAGGTCCCCTGCCTGCCGGGCACCAAGGCAGGGAGAGCGCCGCGCTGGGGGTGGCAGGGCGAAGGGAGCCCCGTTTCGTGGAGGTTTTGTGGCTTCGGAGGGAGAAATCACGGGCTGCTTTTCCTTCCCCTCCAGCAAATCCGTGTGATATCCCAGGCAGCAAGAGAAGGGAGTGATGACTAATATAGTCTCTCTTCTCTGGACAATTGCTGGTTTTCGTTTTATTCCCCCCTAATTTGTCGAGCTCTAATTCTCTTTTCTGTCTGGCTAGAGCTGAGCAGCAGACTGAAAAGCTATGGGGAGAGACTTTGGTTTCAGTGGAGAGATGTACACTTGAGAGATTACACAAACCTCATTTCTTTGGGAAGCCAGGCTGAAAACCCACAATACTTATTTTCTTAGAAAATAAACCACTCCAATACATCAACTGTCTGCGCATAGGCGGGACGATCGCTGTTTAGCAAAATAACTATAATTTTCCCTTTTCTGTCCTTCCAAAATGACTCTGGTAGGCTTGGACCTCAAGCAGCCTGTAAAATGCAGCTACCAAAAAAGCTCGGCCTATGCAGACGCTGTTTATTACATTACTGCCGAGCGCTTCTGTGTCAAAGAGCTCCGAGTTCGGGGAAACGGGGCAACTGGGATTTTTATTCCAGATGTGTTTAGCGCTGGCTGGGGCGGCTGGGCTGCCTGCGGGGGTGTGGGGGTACGGCAGCGTGGCGGCTCCACGTCCTCGGGCTTTGCACCCGGTTGCTGTGCAGGTACGGCACAGCCGCTCGCTTCCCGTGGGATTTATTCCCGCGGGAGCAGCGCCGCGCGGTGCGGCCGTGCTGCTGACAGCTCTGGTGACTGTCGCCGAGGCTCTTCCCTGCCATGTGCAGACCAGGAGCTGCTCAGAGCGAGCTTTCCAGCAGAAAGGGTTGGTCCAGGTCAGGAGAAATTGATGGTCAGGACTCACCTAAGCCCTGTTGCTGATCCTCTGTCTGAGAATTAATTTAACTTGCCACCGAGCATGGACATACCTCCACAGACTTCTGGTTTCCCATTAAATACTTGGTGCAGCAAATGTTAGGAAGATGATGCAAGGTGTCTTAAAAAACCCCAGTGATATTTGTTACTGGTTTGAATGCGACCGGGGACGACAACTTCTGGTGCTTCACTTGAAGCCTGTATTTCTGATTGCTCTCTAGAAAGAAACGCTGGTTTTGTTATGTTTTGTGTTGGTTTTGCATTGCTTTAAGGCCCAGCACAAAGGGGAAAAAAGGGTTTCAGATGGGCCAGGTTCAGAGCAGCGCTGAACTCAGCTCTGCCATCTCCTGGCTGATGACCTGGACCCACAGCCTTGCTTCCAGGTCTGGTGTCCATCAGTGGTTTCTGACCCCGTTTGTGCAGGGTCAGCCCTGTCCTGTGCCTGATCCAGGGGCAACTGCCTTCGGCTTATTGCTCCCCAGCTCTTTCCCTGGTCGCTGCCCGTCTCCCACAGCCCAGGCAAGAGCCCTGCCTGCAGATCCCGATGGGAGCACGACATGCGGAGAGGGTCCTGCTAAGCTCCCCACGTACCACAAAAATTTGTCTTTGCTTCTATTCTAGGGGTCAGGCCCCCCAAACTTAGGTGCTTGAACTCTTACGTGCCTAAGAAATGTATTGGATCTCACCCCGGATCAGGAAGGTTAAACGGGCTCCCACACACATGCGCCTCGGACTTTATGTGCTCGTAATATTCTAGGTTGCTTTCGGGTCCCTGATGACTTAATTGTATTTTGTATTTGGTTTATGACTTGCAAGCACTTAACGTTATTGGCATAAGAGTAAATAAAAGGTAAATGGTGCCTGTGTTCTAAAAATAAAAGCCACGCTGTTAAAAAAAAAATATATAGGCACCCCAAAATCCACGTTCCCTGGGTTTGTCTATGCAGAGGCTGAAGTGTTGCCTGGCCTCCTGCTCCTGAGCTGCGTTTGGTACCTATTCTCATTTGCCCAATTTAACTGCAGTTATTCATTAGCCCGGGGCAGCTGGTTAATGGCAGTGGGAAATCAGACTCTCCCCGCTGTCGGAGGAGGAATGTCTCCAGCTCTGGAGGTGGGATTAGGGTTTGCTGTAGTCCTGCCTGGTAGGAAACCTCCTTCCTGGCAGCTTCCACCACCCCGCTCGGCTGCCTTCGTAAAAGTTGCTTCTATTATTTATACCACTGAGCTTGGAGGGTCGTTGCTGTATGGGCTGCTGAAGAGACCCAAGAGGCTCTGGTATTTTAAAAGGAAAAAAAAAAAACAGGGGGTTGCCTGAGAAAGTGCAAGCCTGGCAAGAGATTTGAAAACAAGGCAAATAAAAATAAGTGCTACTCTTGGTAAAGCTGTCTATTAAAATTTCAGTTTACCATCTCTAGTCCTTTATTAGGGCTAATGGACAAAACCATCTCAGTCTTTTGGTTGCTCCCCCATTTGGTGCGTTTGTAGGCTTTTTTTTTATTAGATACCCCCATTGCAGTACTAAAACCCGAATTTTCCCTGTGTGGAGCTCCCTTTGTGTTAAGGGGGAGACTGTGGCCTGTTGACGTCAGTGGCGAACTTGCTATTGATCTCAATAAAGCTGGGATTTCACCCAAAACAGCATTCTATAGTCTCTGGGGTTTGCAAGCAGGAACTCCTCTGTGTGTGTATATTTTTATATATATATGTGTGTGTGTGTGTGTATATATATATATATGTACTAGCTGGCATTGGTGTATTGAAGCTTAGTCTTATTTTTGAGGCCTTTCGGGGCACAAATGAGGCACAGAAATGCCTGTGTGCGGTTGCTCCCAGCCTCTTCTGGTTAGGCTCGCACGCTCTGCGTCGGCGCGCCATCAGCGAGCCTGGCGGGTGCTGCAGGGAGAGAGCTCGGCTCCTGCTCCGGCAGCACGAACAGGGCTGTCGTTGCACCATCTGAGGGCTGCAGGGCTTCTGGATGTTCAGAGTTGGGTGGTGACTTCCACTGGGCGGGGGGGAAAGCTGATCTGGTTTCTGCTCCATCATCCAGATTTCTCTTCAACCCAGGCGATATTACTCATATTTACCTTTAGAACCTCATATCTGAGCACAAAAAATCCACGTTTGCCCGTTGTCCAGGATGGAGTAGATAAGTGGTATGGTTTGCAAAGCTGGTCCCTGCCTCGGAGATGTGCCCTTGTTTTTTTATCTCGATTTGAAGGCTCGGAGGAGCAGGCTGGGGCTGGAGGCTTGCGGGAAATCTGTGTCAGAGCCGGGCTGTGAAACCAGAGCTGCATCCTAGCCTAGCGCCTTAACCGCAAACCCGTGCTCTCCAATAGACTGCTTTTCCCCTCGTGCCCAAAGCCTGTTCAAGTGTCTGGAGCGGCTGAACATCTGGTATCAACTGCTCATCCCAGCACTGGGTTTTGGAAAAAGAGTCGAAACCACTGGAGTAGTCATATCCCAAACAGATGAGTTTACCCCTCTAACTGACCGTTTCGTTCCAGTTTCTTCTGTTTCTCACTCTTTTGCTATCTGTCCTCTTCCAGGCCCAGCCGAGCAAGGTTTTTGAACGACTGGGGCTTTGTGCTGGACGCGGGGTAGGAGAGGATCGCTGCTGGAGGTGTGGGCTTTATGGAGCTCAGGTAAGGTTTCATCTCGTCTTTGCTGCTGTTGTCTTTGTACTGCAGTAAAAAATAGCTCTGGCTCAGAGCAAAGACCGATCCAACCCAGCATCCTGTGGCTGATGCTGGTCGGTGATAAAAAATTGGGCACTATGCGTAAGAGGCATCAGGTTCAGGGGCTCTGCCTCTCCAGCTTCAGTATTATGTCTCTCCGGTTCAGAATTACGTATGCTATAGGAAAGTCACCCTGTTTTCTAAACAAAATATTTTGGAGTGTTCAAGACTGAAAGATTTGGGCTCAAGTGATGTTTCCGAGTGAAATATTTCATTTTAAAATATCTTCTCATAAAATAAAGGAAAACATTGTTGAAGTCAGGTTTTTCCTGCAGAGATGTTGATTTTGATGGAACTGCCTATTCTGATGAAAAAAAGCTTTCCAGCAGAAAGCGTTTCACCAACAGGACTGTTAGGAAATACCCCCCTGCGCTTCTGCGGATGCACACTGTTTCAGCTTTAAATTGCGCGGTGTTCTGTGTTCAAACACCGTCTTACGCGGGCAACGCTGCACACGCGTCGTGTCTTAGCAAGCTGGGAGGGAGCGTTGCCTTGAATTGTAGTTTAATGAGATGTATCGGGGCTCGAACTGTGGCTGGGCTCCATTATACACACGCGCTCCCGCGTTGCAGTGAGTATTATTGTGAGGATGCACAAGGGTGACGGGGATCAAGTGAGAATTAAAATTTTGCCTTGATTTTTTTATATGCTTTGAAATAGGCGTCATCCCACCTTCAGTCAGGGTCTCAGATTTAGATATCTCTATTCATGGGCTTCAAAGTAAGGAGGTGGGAAAAGGGCTCTGCTAAAATCTGCCTCGGGTTTTCTGTGGAGGTTTCTGGGGACGGGCTTTCAGCCGCTGGTGTGAGGCCATGCATCTTCCCGGGCGCAGCTTTTGAGGTGGGAGCTTCATTGCTGCTTTACCTTCGCCCTTACTAAAGCTGAGGCTTGACTGCATCCCACCTGGGGCTCTCCAAGCCCGCTTTCTTGGTGTCCTCTGCCCGGTGCTTCCTCCTGGCGAAGTTTTGCCAGCAAAGAGCAGAGCATGGGTGAAACGAGGCTGTGTGAGGGTTGCAGCACCGTCGGATGGCTTTTTTGGGTTAGTAGAAGTTGCAGCATCGAGCTGTGTGTGGTAAAACTAGATGCCTGCCAGGAGGAGCGGATTTACCAGTGGGGTAATGGGGTGGTATCCTCCTGTCCCCATTTAAGGGCTGGGGACCAGTATGTTGGTGTGGTTCGTGCAGCCTTTTGATCACACCCCAGCCCTGCCCGGGGCCCTGAGCGAGCAAGCTCAAAGCCGACAGCAGAGAGAGGGTTGCATTGCTCTGCCTCTCTTCCCTTCTCAAAACAAGGGCAAGTCTTAATACTGACAGACTGGAAGACCTCAGAAAGACACCGGTAAGCAAACACCCGCCCTGCAGCAGTGTCCCAGTGCAGATGCTTAAGCCTCTGGGAAGGAGGGGATGAGACTTTTTATTTAGGACTGAACGAGAACCATGATCTGGGCAGAAAGCACAGCTGAGAGAATGAAGAGTGATTTGGGAAGCAAGATTCACCGGTGCCTCTCTTGGAAAAAAGTTTTTATTTGACTTGAAAAACATGCCAATAACAGAAAGCATAACTCATCTCCTGAAAGTTTTGGTTGGCTGTAAAAAAGAATACAGAAAATTTTCCTACTCAAGCTGAAATGTTTTTCTTTTAATTCTTTGGTATTCTCTCTGCAGCACTATAAACTCTAATTCATGTCTTGGCCTGGGCTGCAAGATCTAGCTGTGCTTAGCAGAATGGGGTCCGCTTTCAAAATTTTCAAGATTTTAAGTCACACACCTTCCATAGCATTAAAAACCACCATATGTCAGTCGGGGGTTTTTTGCATTTATGGGACCTATGGCTTAGGGGAAAGGCAAAGAGGAAGATTGGAAGGTAAATAGCTAACTAAATGGGTTTTAACTGCTGCATGTTGTTTTAAATATCCTCTTAAAAAAACTAATATTGTAAACTGAGATGGGTTCCAAGTTCAGGGGATTGCAGATGTCATTTATTTTCTTTCCAGGTAGTTCTCTTAGACTACAGTTCCGACCGTGATTTAGCGTCGCGAGGTTAAATGGAACCGTATGCAATCAGCCATCGGGCAATATAATGATCTGGGTTTTGAAGCACGCGGAGCCTCCCCCAATTTCTGTTAGGAAACGGCTTCCTGCGAAGGTCCCGTACGTTGTTAGAGCTGCAGAACCCCCCAGCCTCGTGTCCCCTGGACCCCACCGCAGGAAAGGGGCATCTCTGTGGGCACCGGCCATCCTGGGCGGGGACTGGGGATGGGGAGCTGGCCGAGCCGCCGCTGCCTTCCCGCTCCGTTCCCCGCGCCGCCCCGCCGTCACCGGGCCGGACTTCGCACTTTGTTGGATGTGTCACCATCTTGGGCGTTGTTTTCCTTCTGAAATAGTGTGAAACAAGTGCTTTGGAAACTTTCAAGGAAGAGAATGAAAACAAATAAATCCCAGTTATGTTTTCATTCTGGTGTCTTGAAACCCACAGCATCATCTTAGATTTTTTTTTTTTCTGCTTTCTTCAAACCATTACATATCAGGATATCACTTCCACGGGAGCATCTACTCCCTTTTGTGAGACACTTTAATTCCATGAAAACTGTCTTGTTTCCTGAAAACAGGCTCTGACCCCTGCTTTCCCGTCCGTACGGGACACCCGTATTGTACGTGGTGCACTTACTGGGTGTACTGAGCATAGCTCCAGTGCCCTGCACAAATCAACACAGAGCATTAATTGTGGCTCGCTCTCGAGCTGGAGGGGAGTTGCACGCTATTACCATGCTTGCAAAGTCAAAAGCTTGGACGTTTACTGTACATGTTAACAGGGCTTATTCCGCAGACTCATAATAAATCTTTATAACCACATGTGGCCGAGTTATAAATATCTGCAAAGAACAGGGGGAGGAAAAAAAGCAACCAGCATACAGAAAGGTGTCGTCATGGCTTTAAGGGTTTGATACTGTTTTTAAGCATTTGATGGGGTTTTTGAGATGGTATACTTTCAGTGGGAATGTTATGGTTCGGCGGGCAAGGGGGATTACCTCGGAGTCTAGTGAAGGGCAATATTGACAAACAGCCCGAAGAAACAACAAACCACAACCGTGAGACTTCAAAACATAAACTCCTTTGATTCTAGTTATGCGAAGAAGCCTCTCTGACACTTCTAGCCCGAAAGCCAGCAGTTTAAAACCTTGCTGCAGCACAGGTTTGACAGCCCCGGAGCCCCATCCTTCCCCGGTTTGGGGGTTTCGGCACCCAGAAACAGGCTGCCGCCGCGAGCCCTGCTCCCAGCTTCGCCCCTGCAGCAGCAGCTTCTTGCGTCTTTAAATGCGGTGCTTATAGACGGGGGGAGAGGAGCAAACAAAAGCTCAGGTATGGCCAAGCACTTGGAAAAAATTAGGATAAAATAAGGAAATATCGATTTATTTTTTTTAAGGGACTGGCTCTCAGGCTTCTTTCTTCTGGGGTGGGTGACCCACCTGCCTTCACGTGCAGAGGAGAACCGGAGCTAAGCGCTTGAGCGAGCACAAAGATGATGCTTGTCGCCTCGTGGGAGTCTCCCATCCCGGAGAGATATCTGACCATAAGGTTTTGTAGAAGCCTGCCTCGACCCAGACCCTTTCGTGGTATAAAACTGACGGAGCTCTGATTATTTTATATCTTTCCTGGTTAAAAATGCGGCCCCTTTGCTCCCAGGAGATAGGCTGTCCTTGCAGGCGTGCGGCATCCCCGCTGCCGGACGGCCAGGTCGCTGTTTTTCCAGCGACAGCTCGGAGTTAATAATAACGAAATGAATGCAACAAAGAGCTCTCCTATGAGAAAAAAGAAACGGCGCAGGCGAATGCTAGACAGGCTAGTCAGCTATTCATCTGATGTTCATAATTCATAAAATATAGATCGTTTGCAAAGTAAATGATTTATCATAGAAAAATAAAGCATGGTTTCCTATAGGCTCCTTTTCAGAAACCTTGCATTTATTTACCTTCCCAGCATGGCTGTTTGGAAAATGTATCTCTCATGAAATATTAAACACGCTTTCTATTTTTGAAGAACTGTCAACATTTTGGGGAAATAGAAATAGAATTAACTAAAAAGAAATCTGGAAAACTGCAAGTGAGGAGGAAAGCTGCAGGTTTTTCTCTTTTAGCAGGGGCGAATTTTGCAAGTGTCGGTAAAATGATTTTAGGTTTTTTTTTTTTTGGTGGTGCTCCCTGATCAGCCACAATTTAAAAGACTGAAATGTGTTTGTGCAGGGTAGCTTCCTCGAGGTCGAACATTAGTACCTGATGCTGGAATATTGTCGGACCAAATTCCCTGGTTTTCTCCCGATATGGCCGGTGGGGCGGCTGGGAATGTGCCGTGGGAGGATTTATGGCACACGCTGCCTGCCAGGATTCAGCTGAGAGTACCTCTTATTTTAAATGATAGCTGGATATATTTTATCCAAGGTATTACAATAATAAAAGTACAACAGCACGTGATATTTTTCATTTTGCGACGGAGGAATCGGGGCTATTAAAAGGCAGAAGAAAGTTTTGTTTCAGTGAGCTGGGTTCTCGTTTCCAGGTGAACAAAACGCTCTTTTACAAGGGCTGTTTTTAGCAAAACTGCTATTTAATAAATAAATTTTATAAACCAGTTATTTAATTACCGAGAAAAGCAGCACTGCGAGTGGAACACAATTTAATTTGGATAAAGAGTTATATGGTTTATTGATAATTTTTTTTGCGAAGATATCTCCTCGCGCCTGCTGCGTTGGTGTTTGCGCGGCGTGACGTACCTAATTGAGAAGCCGCGAGGAGCTCAGCAGTGGGAAATAAATACCAGACACCGGCAACTTTTGCCTTCACGTAAGGTCAGAAATGTCCTTTCTGGGCTGTTCGGATAAGCCCCTCTGATCAGAGCTTAATAGCCCCCCGTCCTTGATAAATGTTTGTTATTTTAATAATTTTTAAACAATTTTTTCTGTTTGTAATGCCTCGAAATGGCACCTTTTACTAAAGAAGGCAGTCGCCCTCTTTCTGGAGCGCGGGGTCTCTGCCTCGCCAAGGCACGAGCACGGCTGGCGGAGGCAGGAATTTCTTCCAGAACCGGGAATTTCCTGGCAGTGGCTGGCTTGAGCCGTTTTATTCGGTGTATAAATATCGTGGATTTACGTAGCAAAGTATGGATTTTTCAGCCTCGCAGATAAATGAAAACAGTATCTGATTGCTCTAAGCCTCTGGAAATGTATGGGAGGCCGCGGTTGTCTGAGCGGGGTTTGCAACAAGCGATGCGATGCCGGGCTGGTAAATCGGAGTTTTAGGACCTCCAGCATAGCCACTAACTTCTCTTATACCCGTCACATTAAGTGATGCTACTTGCTGCCAGCGCACCTTTGTGCTGCCAGCTCAGGCTTTCAGTCGCAACTGGTTTCAGGTTTTTTAACGACCTTTCGCATCCGATTGAATTCCAAATTGCTCAGGGCAATATTTTCCAAAGCACCTATCCGTGGGTCAGCGTGCCTGCTTGCCGATCCGCTATTTCTCAAGAGCATTGTAGTACTATTCTGCTGAAGCCCCAGGTCTTGGAGTCATGTTATTTTAGTTTTTTCTCCTTTCACTTTAAAGTAATTTTCTAGTAGTTTTGGTTAATAGAAATATGAAAAATGGGGAGCTTGGACAAGCTGAGCCTCTTCTGTTTAAAACTGAGGTGAACCCTTTGGGGGATGATGGGTGTGCTGCTGTGGCTGGGAGAGCAACGCGGCTGTGCTGCTTTGCCTGCTTGTCTGAACCAGCGCTGCCGGCGATGTGAACGCCTGGGGAAGTTGCACTGGAACACGAGAGTGGTTTTCTCCTGGAGGAAGGCTTGTCCTGTGTAGCCTTCATCAAGACTGGTGTCATTTTTAATTACTTTGTATTGGGACTGGCACATCTCCAGTGAGCGAGGGGAGTTCAGACTGGCCAATGTCGGGTGTTTATTCAGTGCTGGTATGAGGGGCCTGGGTGCCTCTGTCCCTCGGAAATGGAGATGGGCTCTGAAATTTGGCAATGGGCTTCCAGATGAAGCTGATGAAATAAGTCCGTAGTTTCCCAGTTAATACAGCTCCCCAAATACCAGTGCACCGGGGGATCCCTTGTGCTCTGTGTTATCCCCCAGGGTACATCCCAAAAGACCAATGTCACGTTACACCGTAATCAGTGCTGGCAGTTTATTCCCAGCTGTAACTCTGCCTACGTTTGAATTTCTAAGAGTGATTAAGGCAGTAGAGATGTGTTTTTTCGCTCTAAGATATGTTGTTATATGCTGAGGAAGAAGAGGGACTGCCAACCTGCTTTAGGAGGGACTGTTGATATTTTTCTGATGGTAATCTTGCATCTGGCTCTGCACAGCTTAAAATCTTCAGGAACAGGAAGGGGAAAGATTAAAAAGAAAATGAAATCACTGAAAAGCAGCTTTCCCCCTAAATTGCAGGAAGGACGGTCCGTTCCCAGGCCCACACTTGTGTGCTTTCCTCAGTGGAACGTGAATTTTTGCCCAGGTCCTCTGTGTGCCGGTCAGCCGCCCGGTGGCTTGGTCCCTACCACTCGTCTGCAACCTCTCTGTTAATAAACAAAGTCTGGTCCTCGGGGCAAAGCCTCCCTTAGAGCCGCCGGGAGTCTTTCGGGAGCCTGCCCTGCCCATCTCCTTGGGGCGGCTGCAGTCACCGGGCGCGATGCGAAGCCGTTTCTGAGCTGTCAGAGCTCATAGCTGGTGCATTAAAGTAAACTGGCTCTGATTTCAGTTTATTTTAAAACTCCAGGCTGTAAACCGAAGCAGTTAAAGTTTAATTTACTGACAGATGTGAATCAACACCCTGGCAGGCTGGGCTCCGCGCAGGGGCAGCCGAGGTGCGAGCTGCCGGCTTCCCCTTCTGCTTCCAGGACATCACCTCTGCCCGCAGCCGGGAGGGAGCCCCGGCTCCGCACCCCGGGTCCTACCGAGCACCGGGCTGCCAAAAGGTGCCAAACCCTCCTGGCAGGCAGGGAAACCTCCCCGGGAGCCAGCAGGGCTGATGAGCCTTTGCCACCCCCGTTTATTAGACCTGAACCCCATTGCTCTTGGGATGTGGCTGCTCCAGCCCTGAGCTTTCCACTACAGCACAGGTGGAGGGCTCTGATTTTTTTAAATGCAATTCTTTGCTGGATATCGGTGAGACCTGGACTGATGCATTGGAGAGAAGCTGGCTTCTGTAGCAGCAGGCTTCAGTCCAAGCAGTGTGCCAGAAGATCCAGTATTGAATGCACCCACTTGGCCCTTCGACACGGGGGTGACTTGCCTACAGTCTGTTGTTTACAGACATTGCCACATGTCTGCCTACATAAATTGATTCGTAATATGAAAAAGCAGAGTCATGTGTTTAACCTTAGAGAGCTGCTTGTGTGCTGTGTTCAAAGGGATTCACTAGGTGAGCTGAGAGATGCCTTTTGTGCACCTTGCAGTCTTGAACTGGTTGAAAAAAATTAAATGTTGTGTTATTGGCAGTAATAACAAAAAGTGTTCCCCCTCTTCTACCAACAAGCGTTCGCTCTGGAAGGTTTCAAGCGCCTGCATGTTTCAGTCGCCCTTATTTCATTTGTCAGGCAAAGGCACGAGGAGTGTTTTCCAGTCGAGCTACGCCTGGGAAAAGACCGTGCTCGACATCCATTAACACATGTAAAGCAGAGGAGATGACACATTTATCTGCATAAATTTGGATGTTTCATACGTCCGTGGAGATAAGCATCGGATGGCTAAAGCTCAGCTCCTCGGGATGAAGGCGAAACTGCCGAAGTTGGAGGTGATGGACCAGGGAGGGTGGAGGTGTCTGGGCTGCGTCCAGGGCTTCGTCTCCGCGCCTGGAGCACCGCGACGAGCCAAGGCTTCGGCAACGCGCCTCTTCGGCTCCCCGCTCCGGCGAGCAAAGAGGGAGCTGTGCTCCTTGCGATCGGGAAGGCTGTGCTAATGAAGATCTCTCCGGGCATATGGATCCCATTTGTAAGCAGCGGTGAGAATATCCAGGTCAGCCTGTATGTGCTGGGGTGTCTGTCCGTCCATCTGTTTTCACACGACTGGCGAATGATGGAACCCTCCAGACCCAAAGGATCGTAAATCTCCGCGACGAGCGTGGCCGCTTTTCCCATCCGTCATAAAACAATGAATTAAATTCATGCCTGTCAAAATACGCCGCTGCGAGCTCGCCTTCTCCTGCGGCCGGAGGAATACAAAGCCCCATCTCATTGCTGTAATTTATGGCCTCCCGGGGAGATTTGGGTGATTAGGGCTTGGCCCACCAACACGCAGAAAAACAGTAGGAACTCCAATAACTCCAAATGGAAATCTTGGGTCAAATTTATCAAACAAATCAGAGAGAAATCTATTTCTGTTTGGAGAAGGAGGAGATATATTACATGTTTAGTAGACGAGTACAGCTCTGGAACATTTGGCTATTCGGTATTTGTGAGTTTTGGAATTTCTAGCTTAAATAGTATCACCAGAGGACATGTGATGTATTAGACATGAGCACATTTTTAGCCAAATAAAATATACAACTGCAAGCAAAGAGGTTTTTCAATGTTAACAACAACATATTTGTGCAAATGATGTAACCGAAAATTTTCTAGGTAGGACTTAAAAAAAGCAGAGTTTTTTAGTACTGGAAAAATACACCGGGGGGGGAAAGATAAAATATGTTAGAAGTGGATGACAACAAAACCAGAGCTGGAGGGAGGAGAAGGCGATAAGGTGCCGTTATTCCACTTAGAGAATTATACTGATGGTTAATATTTGATATTTGGACGGACTCTTTTTTTTAGATCAAGCCTTTTTTCCTTTTTTTTTTTTTTTTTTTTTCCCCCTGCCCCGAACGAGGCCGTTAATCCGAACCATGCACTGGCCAGCCAGTTTGCTGTTAGAGATGTGCTGAAAAACAAACACAGAGAAGTGAGGGCGTGTGGCGAAAGGCAGATGTGCTCCCCCTCCGCCGGGGGGTCTTGGCACCCACCCCGGTGCCGGGGCTCCTCTGCCACGGCCGGGGATGCTCCTGGCGTGGCGAAGCCCCCGCTTTCCCCTCGGACGGGCAGGGCAGCGATGCTCCCGGCTGATGAGCTGGTGTGATAGCTGCGGCTCTGCTTCTCTGCCAGCCACGGGGTGTTAGTTAGATGTGTTTTAAGTGATGTGCGTGTGTGCCAGCAGCTGGAAGGGGGAAATCTGCTGGTTCCTACCATGGCAGGAACGAATTACAGGGGGAACGGTGCGGGGCGAGGCAGTCGGGGCAGTGCCCGGGCACGGCGTGTGCCGCAGGGACGTGGGGTGCACTGGGGGACGCCCCGCGTGTCTGCACGTGTGTGGTTGCCTTAAGAAATTATTCAGCCTGTGGAACTGCCTGCCACGAGGTGTGCAGAACCAAGGGAGGGTTTATTGAGGATTTGGTACTCAAATAGGCTGCGAGGATGTCCATATCACAAAAAAAAAAAGTTAAAAGGGTTCTGGGAAGATGTTTGGGTTTTAGAGATTTATTGCTCTCTGTTGCGCTGTACCTGGACTGGTGTCTCTGATCCATAAGCTGTTAAAAACGCCCCACTGGGTTTTCTCTAAAGCCTGTGGACCTCAAAGACAGGCTCTGCCGCTCCTGCGCGACTCCAGCATCCCCATCAATGGATTCACTGGAATAGCCCCCCCGGAAGAGCAGACAGGGCTTGTCCAGCCTCTGCATGCATTGCAAGCACATTGCAGTAACGCTTGAGTACTGGGGGGGGGCGAAAAAATCTGTCCTAATTGCACTCCATTAGCCTCTGTAGGAGAAGTAACCTGTGTAATCTAAAGGCACTGGTTTATTGGTTCGCACTTCATAAAATAAGTTGCTGTTAGTTTTATTGCAGCCTTGGTTTTTCTGTTTAACGGGGGAAAAGGTAGTTCTGTACATGACAGCCCCCGTTACCTGTCCAAGCTGCGCCCAGGCGCTGCGCGGCAGCCGGCTCAGCTGCTTGCAAGGGCCCGTTAAGCAGGAACACATGTCTGCAGGGGGGAACCTGCTTTCGCCCCTTCTGCGAGGCTGCTTTTTTGCCAAGGCAGGGGTTACACGAGCTACTGTGCTTGCAACTCGGCAAAACCACGACAGGGGACCCGCGCAGGGCCCTGGGACTTGGGAAAGAGCAGGAAAAAAGCTGGATGCGTCACGCAACGCTGCCCTAACGCAGATGGGAGCGCGGGGTAAGACTACGAACGGCGCGGAGGGTGTGCCGGCTCCTACTGACTTGCTCGGGCTCAGCCCTTTGGGAATGTAGGCTGCTTATTTATGCATTTTATTTATGCAAGGCAGGAAATGCATTTTTTCACTGTAGAAATAACATTTGAATATTAACAAGTTGTTCTTGCCCCAGATTGGGATAAAAAGTTGATTTCAAAATAGCTCGCATACCCAAAAGTTTTGGAGAGTAATGGTTCTGGGTCACTCAAGCCACTCAGCTCAAAACGTCTCCCTTCGCCCACCCTAAATTATTATTTTTAGCATATGTAATTACCTTACATCTAAAAAGAAAAATCCTCTGAAAACCAAATGATGTTTTTGGAAAGTAATGAAATAAATAAGATCAACAGTTCTATTTTCAGATGTTGTTTGTAGCAGGGGAAAAAAAAAAAAAAAGGTGTTGAAAGGAGCCCTTTACCCTGAAAAGCATGAATTTCAACGAATTGCAGATTCCTTTTGAAATTGTGTCTTGTTGCTTGACTTTCCTCAGTCAGGAAGATGGAACAAAATCTATTGGGAAGGGAGCAGAAAATCGCAGCGAGGAGGCGTAGGCAGCAGGCAGCTCTCGGCCGAGGTGCTGTATGTCTGCCCTCGGTCCCTGAAACTTGCCCCAACTCAGGCACTGAGCCGCTCGGTGCCTCGCGGGAGAGGCGAGGCTGAGGTGATGCTGAGCAGGCGCCAGCAGCTTCTTTCAGGGCCTTTATGTTCTCCCGAAAAGCTTCCCCGGGCCCGCGCCGCCGAGCCCCTGGCTACCGCTGCCCATCCCCGGGCTTCTGGCTCGGCTGGGAGGCGTCGCTCTGCGCAGCTCGTGGCTCGGGCGGTAAAGCCATCGCGAAACGGCTTCGTAGCCGTCGTTTCTCTATGTGCACGCTCCCACCTCGTTCTCTCCCTCCCAGCAGGAGAGAAAAGCAGCTGTGGGATTTTTTTTTTTTTTTCTTATAGCGAGATGGAGCTTCACAAGCAAAGAGGAGTGATGAAATGGTCCGGTGTAGTTTAGGTTATCCGGGCAGGAGTATTTGCCTAAAGAGTGCTCCCAGTGCCAGGGAGAAAGCGTGTTGGGAGGTGGCTGGGGAGAGAGGTTGCTGCAGAAGACCAATGTAATTAATTCACATGGCAAAAGGAATTATTTGCGGTAGTGAGGAGAAGGAGGAACTGATGGAGAGCCACGCTCCTGATGAAACAGTAGGTATTAATACAGAAAATAATTACAAGCGCTATCAGGAAAGCAAACATACCTCCGCACGGCTTGAATTCCCGCTTTGTCTCGGCTGCCCGTGGGCCAGCGCATCTCGCAGCTCTGCGGCGCGCGGGAGCACCTGGCAGCGAACCTGCGAATTGCGTCGCACAAGGCATCGCTTATTTACGGCAGGCATCCCTGAAAACGAAGGCAAGGGTCCCGCGCCTGGCAGTAATTTCAGTATTTCGGAAATAGTTTAAGTGTATGGTAGCCACGTGGAATCAAAGCTGCCACAAATCATTTCCAGCCGCCCGGAGCAGCAACCTGCGCCGACACCTCTGGGGAAGGTGTCCTGCCTGGGACCGGCGGCGGGGCTGACAGCGGGCAGCGCTGCCTGCGGCCCCAGGGGCTCCGAGGTTTGGCTGAAAGCAAATTCATTTTGATCAAACTCTAAATTTGTCGTGCTTTGAGTATCTCCCCCCCCCCCCCCAGTTAAAGTTCAAGCTGGTGGGAATTGTAGAAAACAAAGTTTTGGGACTGCAAAACGCAGCGTGTTCCCTATTTCCGTAGGGGAGTTTGATGTAAATATCTCGTACTCTTTACAACAGCCCATGTGAGGGAACCAAAAAGCCCTCTTTAAATAGATACAGATTTGTTTGTGACCTTTACGTTAATCCTTTAAGGATTTGGGGAAGGAACCAAATAAGGAAAAGGAGGTTCACAGCCTTTGAAGGCGTTGAGGCAGGCTTTTAGCAGAGATCTGTAAGAGGCAGTGCTCAGCAAACCATCCTGGTGCGTATCGGTTCAGTGCCTGATGTGCCAGTGAATGAGAGGAAAAAAAAAACCCACGATTTTAAAATCTTTGTAGTGGCTGGCAGCCTACAGCATTTTAGAGGCTTCGCTTTGCACTTGCTTTGTGTGTACGCGGTGCAAACCAGGCGAATATTGGCTCTGTTCGTGGGTGCCTGGGGCTCCCGGCTCCTCCTGGGGGTACAAAAGCTCCGGGAGAAACCGCAAGACCCAGCGGCGAAACCTCGGCATTCGCAGGGTTCGTTTCTTTACCAAACGGACGACGAGGCCGGAGGGGCACTGGTGAACCTCTTACCCAGCATCTTTGCATTCATCTTTGTTTAGAGGGTTGTGGTTTTTTTTCTGGTAATGATGTGATTTTAGTATTGCTGATGCTACCGCAACGCTTGCTAATCGTCCCATAGGCTAACGATGGCTTTCCGAGCCTGCCTCCCGTTGGGTTTTCAGATCCTCGGCTGAGAGGAAGGGCGAGCTTTGCATGGCTTCCCTTCGTGCTTTTTAGAAACGCAAATGTGTGTATTTAAGGTCTCCCTTGCCGAGGGATGCAGGGTGTGCCCATGTCTTCTGCACCTTCCCTGCCCACCCAGACCACGTAGGTGCTTTACAGTATCGAGGATGTTTTACATTCAGGGTAAAGCCCTCCGAAGCTAAGAGAGATAAAAACAAGGGAGCAAGGCTCCCAGAGTTCATTCTGACAGTTATTTTTAAAAATAACTCTTTCTATTTACCTTTCTTACGTTAAACCACAGCAGAAAACACTTGTAACTCAATGTAAGACACTTACGCTGTTCAGCTTCAGTCATGCAGCTCAGGCATACAAACGAGCTCCAGGTTTTATATGCAGTTCATTCTTCATATTGCCTTTCTTGGCTTGTTTATGTTAGCTTAGCCTCCATCAAAATGATGTCTTAATTAAATCTGAAAAATGGACATTTGACTTTATTTTAAGTGATGATTTCATTCTGCCATGGGTATAAATTTAAGTTATACATAACAGACGTGCACTCTGCACAGCTCATTCCTGTTTTATATATATTATTTAAACGATAACATTTTTTTCTCTCCATATTTTTCAACTATTTGTTTTAAAAAAAAAAAAAAAAACCAAAACAAAAACAAAAAAAACCCAACACCCAAGCCAAGCACCGCACTTTCAGCTCACATTGAAACGAAAAGCTGTACAAGATTTCTAGCCCTATAACTGAAGGACGGGTCTGTAATGCAGAGCGTAATTCAGTCTGTCTTTCGGAGAGCAAACCCTGGGAGTAACGGTACGTGCTCAAGCTGTCCCTGCTTGCGAGCCTCGAGGCTCGAGGTAGCCACGAGGCTAATCCTGGTATCGGGCTTTTGCGCGTCCCGCGAGGAAGGAGATGCCCGTGGACCTTGATGAGCGGCTTACGGGAGGAGACGCGGCATCGCAGCCGTATCGAGGGCTACCTTTTAGCCCCGGCTCTTGCTTAAAGACCGTGTCGTTGCAAACCAAGCGCCTGGCTAAAGGCTCTGCTTTGCTGTTCACAGAATTTGTGCGTTTACGAGAAAATAAATGACCCAGCTACAAAGTGCCTCCTCTTTCCCCCCGCAACTATCCAAGTCCTGTTTGTGGGAATTCTGGATTTTACGTTTCCAGCAACTGCGTCTGCCGTGCCTCTTGAACGATCCCTCCTCCACCAAATAGAGAACAGAGGCCTTTAAAATGTGGAAAATTAAGAAAATGCAGAACACATCATTAAATCATATACTCAGGAAGCTGCGGCAATCTTTCCTTCCACTCACAGAAGGTCCACTATAAATGAAATCTATATTTTAATGATTTCCAGTTTGGATGCCCCCAATGTGCAATAGAGAACCTCCACTGTTTGCCGTAGAATGAAAGGGAAAATTGGGTGGTAAAAAGAAGAATGCTGCAGCTAATGCGGAACAGTTGCACGTTTATATTCCACATTGCCCTGAGCAAAACTCTTCCTTTTATTTTGGAGAAAAAGCAATTGCTTTCCTCCCCGGGTACAGCGGCTGCACTCACGTTATGTTTCCTCGGCGGCTCCGACAGGTTTACCCGGAGCAGCTTTTCGAAGCAGCTGCTCTCCAACATCCACTGGCCTTGTAACTCTCCCAAGTCGCAGGGCGAAAGCACGTAACGCTCCTCTGGCCTTTCAAGGTGCTAGGTGGGCAGGGGGACTGCTGACGCTGCATTTTTTGCATAGCATTTCCAGTTACAGAGGGCTGGAATGACTCGGAAGCCGGCTTTGCCGAGGGGCATCGCGGGGTGCAGCGTCCCTTCGGCCCCACCAGCCGCTCCTGGGGCCGAGCCGCTGTCCTGCGGGAGCGGCCCTGGCTTACGCCAAGCAGGACGTTGGCGCGTCCTATGCTCCGCGTTCGGGGCGAGACCTGGTTTACTGCTCCACGGTATTTACTAGGCAAGGGCAGCGGGTCTGTGTTAGGGGCTTATTTCTGTCAATACCCCCTTTTTTTTTTTTTTTTGGCTGGCGAATAGACTATTTGATTTTCTTCTGGAAGCGTCGGATCTCACCAAAGATTTCCCTTAGAAAATTACGAGTGTAAAAAGCTAATTTTTTTTTTCTGTTTTCAGACAAAACAATTTATTGGTCACATAAGTATATACTTATGTATGTATACATACTCTCCTGTTTCCCAAACAACTGAGCTCACAAATATTTACCTCTTACTAACTGGAAATTATCAATTATACAAATATTGTGTCTAACAAGGAGCGGGTGTCACATTGATGTGTGCCGCTAGCTGAGGAAAGGCTGTCAGCAGGAAAAGTAAACTGGCAAACTGAATATCAAATACTCTTTTACTAAGTTTTAACATGAAGGTCTATTTAATACAAAGAGTAAAAATCGAATTGTGGTTATAGGAGCATGGTTTATTCTATTTTTCTCACTGTTTGAGTGCAAACTGATGTCCGTTTGGTGAAATGGCATTTCTGGGATTTAAGCTTTAGCCACGCTAATGCTGGCAATGGGGCGCGGGGGCTCGTAGCCCGGGGCACGGCCGCGCATCCATCCCAAAGGGGAAGGGCCGCTCCTCTCCTCGGCCCTCGGCTGCTGGCACGAGCCAGAGCTCTTTGGCTGAGGGCTGGTCATCCACCGCGCTGGGCGGGAGCTGGCTTTCCTTGGCTCTGCTCTTTCCCGGGATAAATGCACGTAGATCGGCCTCGGCCGGTTGCGCCCGCAGAGGCGTGTTTTTGCAACTCCCCTGTTACCGGGAATGCAATTGCCGGTTTTCTCCACCGGTTCGGTGCTGGCAGGGAAAGGATGCGGAGAGCGGCGCAGCTCTGCTCTACCTCAGCATTCCCAGTGTCTTCAGGGCAAATCCTTCTACTTGGGAAAGTACTGTTAGATTTATGGCTTCCTCTCTGCTTTGTGCTCTCCCAGCATCGAGGACATAGCCTCAATTTCCAGCCAGCACCATAGAAACAAAATACTGGAAGAAAAAAAAAAAAAAGGCAATCACTTTCTTTTTTTGGTGGCTGCTGTGTCTAAGTTAATCTCATATAACCGTGCCACGTAACGTGTTTCCAAAGCTTTCGTGGGCATGCATGCATCAAATCGCTGTCGGGAACATACAATTAGCTATCCTCGCCGCTGCTTCCCTTACTGGAAACCACCACGATTTAGCCTCGTCTCTCTGAGCCCGGTTGTTTCCAGCCTCTGGTTTGGGATGGAATTGCTCACTTTCCTGCAGCCGCGTCATCCTTGCGCTCAACCCCTGGGGATTATTCCCCGCGGGAAGGGGGTGTAAATGCTCCTGCTGCCGCAGGCTGCGTGGGCGCGTTCCTGCCCGACTTCTGCAGCTCCGAGCTGGGCTTAGGTGTACGGCTTTGCGGGGAAGATGGTCTTGGGCTTTTCCCCGCTAACCCGTCTTGCATGCAAAATACGGGACGGCGCTGCTGCCTCCAAGGGAGCCGAGGGGAGGGATCCCACCCCAGGAGGGTTATTCCCAGTATTTATTATTTGCATTGCGGTAATGCCTAGAAGCCTCCGTCATGGCACATTGGGCTTTGTTTTTCATTCCAAGCAGCTTGGCGAGGGCGAGCACACTCTGCTAAAAAATAAGGAGAGGGGAGGGAAAAAAAAAAAACACCAAACAACTCAGCGGCTGGATTCTTGACTGGTGTAAGTCAGAATAAACTGATTTATATCTGCTGAAGGGCCAGCCCCATGCTTCTGGCAGTCAGATGATGGCTTTGTTTTTTTTCCCGGGCTTTGGAAATCTCAGGCGCTAGACCGAAGCGGGTAAACATGCTGCGCTTTGCCTTGCCCTAGGCTCCTGATTTACCGTGCCTCTTGGCCCTTGCTGGCTCTCCTGGCTGCTCGCTGGCACTCAGCAGCGGAGCAGGGACGATGGGCAGGGAGCGTTTTTCTTCGCTCCGTGGTTAAATGCATTGCTGCGGCTTCGGGGCGGGTGTAAACCAGCCCCGTGCCAGCGTGCCCCTCGCCGAAGGCACGGCGTGCTCTGGGCTGTGTGCAAGGGGTCTCCGCCGAGCCCTCGGCCTTCTTCCTCCTCCCTCTTGCTGCTTCATCTGCTCACAGGCAAAATCCAGTGGGAAGCCAAAATGTTCAGAGACTCCAGAAACATTGAGGAGTAACCTCTTGACGAGCAAAGCACTTCTTAACTCCTTAAAGGAAGAAAAAAAGCCAGATTTTGGGGTGAGGTGTTACTAAATGGGAGGGAGGAGCGTGGATGTCTTCTCGATTCAGGGTTTTGGACTTTTTTTATAGCGTTTCTGCTAAAAACCAGTCAAGAAATCCAAGTTCTGTCTCACTGTTTGAAACTTGTTGTTTTCTGTTTTCAGGTCAATTGAATTCTTTCTCGTTGAGTCCCTAACCTTCCTTTAAAGGCTAGATGGAATAAAGGCTCTCTCTTCTGTCCTGTGGAAAATTACACAAAACCCAGAAAATTGATTTTCCGGGGCCTGTGCGGTTTTGTGTAAAAGCCAGACAGTTTTCATTTAGCCTGGCCCTCGGCGACTGCAGCTTAGTCCCGAACAATGCGATTTAATGATGATTGCTCGGTAGCATCTCTTCCTTGGCTGGTGTAAATCGGTGATTCCCCACCGGAGTCGACGGGGGTGGGCCGGTTCCCACCAGCTGAAATTTGGCCCTTGGAGATTTCTAGGATGTGGGAAAAGACGTTGCAGGTGGTGGGTTACCCGTTTGGAGCGGAGGAGAGGACCTCGGTGCTCTCCGGTGATGGGCAGCAGTGGTGGCCCATGGCGGGAGCCAAGCTCCCGTGATGGCACTGAGCCCCTCCGGGGTGGGGTGTCCCCCCGATGCTGCCGGTGGCCCTAATTGGAAGGCTGTGTTATTTTACAACAGTAATAAGAAAGAAATTGGGGAAAGCACATAGCTTAAGATCTAGACTCCTAGTGTATTTTTCAGCATGTTTTTGGAATTCCACCAAATACTGAAAACTTATTCTTCCTCACCTCGCACAAGGTATTCAAGGTAGAGACCTGAATTCGCTAGTGATTCTGAAAGTTGGGCTAGTTATTCTGGCAAATAGCAGGTGTTGCAACAGGCGGTCATTAGGCAAGCACTCGTTTTTAGATCTAGATTAAAAGCAAAGGGTCGGTTGTCCTCACCCAGAGGGAGTCAACAGAATTAGGTGGGATTTTTGCTGTTGGATTTCTGCATTCGGTTGCAAACAAAAATAGAGATGGCAACAATGTCTGTACGCAAAGATGCTGTGTTTTGCTCTATTTGAGGTCTGTAAGAGTCACCATAGGATAAAACAGGAGGTAAGATTTTGATCGAGGCAGTGTCTTGGTATTTTCTTTTCCTCTCTCGCTGCTTCTAACCATGAGCATCTTCTGCCTGCCTCAGACAAAAGTACCTATAAGTTGCTGGTCTGGGGTCAGCTCTGTGTGCTAGGCTCTGCCTTTCCCCTGGCTCGACCTTGAAGGGTCCTTCCAAAAGCCAGAGTTGTGGCTCTGGAAAAAACATTGGCCTGGGTGTGATGATTTTAAAAATAATTTTTTTTTTAAAATGAATTTTAAAAGTTTAAAGACAAAATTATATTAGTGACTTAAAAAAGAAACAGGTTTGAGCTGCTAGACTTATCTGAGTGGTTGCTAGAAAACTTTGGATTTGAAAACGAAACCTTCTTGGTTTTGTATTATTTCCTCTGCCTTTTTATGACCAAAAAGGGAAACATTCACAGGAAAGAGAGGGAGAGGAGACAGCACGAACAAAAAATTACGTAGCTTGTGTCCATAAGAAAACAGATTTTTTTTTTTTTTTTTTTCCCTTTAAAATCGCTTTTTTGTAGCTTAAAGGCTCCTTGGACTGTGCTGAGGTTGAGACGTTTGCAGTCGTACTGGTGCACAGCTCCCTTTTCTGCGGCTGCTTGCAGGCGAACCCCCTTAACTGAAAACACAGCAACCAGGCGGTAATGGGGAGCAGAGCCCCAGGCTGCCCAATGACACAATATTTAGTAGCAGATACAAAACCCAAGGAACGGCTCAAAGGAACGCCTCATCTTAAACTTATTTTGGCCCAAATGTCATCTCCTTCATGAAGTCTTTTATGTTGCAGTTGTTTTCTCATGTCGCTCCTTCTGGCAGATGTAAGAATTCCTCTCTTCCTTCTCGAACACGTTATCTAGCCGGCAAGCACCGTCCGCGGTCTCTGACGTGTCCGCTTCTGCCACGAAACCTCGCTGGAGTTGAGCGAGGCATTAATTTGTCGGCCAGATCTCGTTCTTTCCCTTGTAAGCCCATCTCCTCCCGCATTCGGCACGCAGCGTGGTACCTGCTGAATATCTGAGAGGCCGGGGACAAATGGAGCCTTTGATCTTGGACTTGTCGGAGGGGTATATGTGGTTTCTCCAGACGCAAGACAGATCCCCTTGCTTGGCAAACTGCTGTCCTGCGCAGGGTTAAAAAGATTCTAGCACAAATGCACGGACTCGGAAGGAGAGGGAGGGCAGAGTGTTTGCATAACCAGAAGGGCAAAATATTCATGGGAATTAAAAAAGAATACTAAGCGGTTTATGACTTGAATTTCGTGGTGTCATTAGGATCTGTTCCCAACTTAGTTTTAATGCAGGGAAAAGTCTCTGCGCCCTGACTGTGACGCAGGGTCTCTCCGATTTGCCTGGGGCAGCTTAATAAGTTATTTTCCACGGCGCCCGGAGGCTCCTCGGCTGCGCGGATGGGGCGGCTTTCCCTCAGCTCCTGGGGCCGCGGCTCGGCCGCGCGGCCTTCAGCAGGAGGAGCTGGTGAGATGCAGAGCAGGGCTGTCCGAGGAGGTGCTGAATGAGCCCAGCCTAAACGCGTTCAGGGCTGAGTAAAGCAAAGCTGCGTGCATGCCATAGATGAGGATTTTCAAGAGGTGCCATAGGGCAGGGAGTTTACTCCAGCTGATGCCATGGCTGGAGCTGGTACAGGTTACGATGATGGGGAAAACAGCAACGCCCGCGAGGTGTCGGCGTTGGCTGGGATGCTCCTGTCCTGGCACCCCCCCCAAAACTTCAGGATGCTGCTGCTGTTCTGGATCCCTCTGGAGACGGGGGGTGTCCTGCAGGGGCATCTCACTCCCGTGCTCCGACACGGGACCAGCGGGCAGCAAGCCTGGTCCCAGCCCCAGCCTTTTCCACCGGGACATCTGACTGAATGCATGCGGCATCTGACGGTGCAGGGGGCTACGTCCCCCTTTTCGGCTAACAATTAATCCTGGAGCACCTAGGCTTGTAAGTGAACAGCTATACATTGGACTTTGCATGAAGCAGAGAAGAGGCAAACCTCTGAATCTCCAATCTGGACTTTTCAGAGGTTGGTGGCAGGATAAAAAGGCATAGGCTAGCACGGGCTACTCCCTAATCCAGCCCTGGAAAAGATACCTGGAGCAAGGGCGAGGAAGATGGGGACAAATAAGACTGGTGCTCTTGTAGAGGTAGTGGCATTTATGGCTTGTCTCCAAGGATTTGGGTATCTCAGAGGCGTGCGGGATAGTTTGTATCCTGCCCCCTGAACTCCATGGCAGGGCGAAGGGCTCTGGGAGCATCGCTGCTCTGGAAGCCTTTCGGCTCAACAGCTTGGACGGCATGGGCGCCAGGGGACATGAGGTGAGCAGCCGCTGGAGCTTTTACCTCCCTGCGTTTTGCTCCCCAAAGTTCTGCCGTGGTTTGCAACTCTGCTGCCTCTCCAAGTCATTAAGGCTCTTTTAATGGCGTTAAGCCTGGGCTGGAAAGATGTAACCCGGTCCAACAGCAATGCAGTCGGATGAAACCTGGGTGGAAAGCTGCCACCGAGAGCGCAGCTGTGGAATACGAGTGCCAAATGGTACAGAAGGTTTTCACTGGCTACCAGGAGAGCAGCCCTCTGCGTTGATGAATATCTGCTCCAAAACACTGTCGGGAAGGCACATGCCAAGGTATTTGCACATGACTGGGATGCAGGTGTTGCTTAGAGGAAAGGTGAAACTTCAGAGCCAAGAGCAACAGCGGAGGCAGAGGAGAGCCTGTCCTTCCTCGGCGTGTGCCGGCGGCAGACGTGGCGGGGTGTCCCGGCACAGTCCACCAGCACCGCCTCACCCCCCACGCCTCGCTAGGTCCGGACACAGACGGACGCGATGCCAGAGAGCTGTGTAACAAAAGGCGCGCACAGGGCAATAACTCATTTTTGCATTCCTTCCACCTTATTTTTTCGCGCCGTGGTGACCAAGAAGCGTGTGATGTGCCATAACACGCGTTGCAGAGGCTCAGGTTTCCGTTTGCTGCTGCAGGTGTAGAAACCAAGACACCGGTTTGTTAAGCGGCTTGTCCCAGAGCAAGCCAGGAGGCGAGGACGGGCCCCACGTTTGCAGGGTCCCTGGCCGATGCACCACCCGCGAGAGCCCGCCGGCACCGCTGTGGCATGGGGACGCGAGGCCATGTCGTAGTGCAGACGCCTGCCCCGTGTCTGCAGCAGCACCGTTAACGTTAGCCGTGCTATTTCAGGGTAGAGGGCTTCACCAAAGCAGTGCAACCCATCGCGCTAACCCTATTATAAATAACCCGCGCTTAAATACACGCACGCAATCGTTCCTGCGCCCGAGCGCTCTCGGGAACGCTGCGGTCCAAGCTTTTGCGACTTTAGCAAGTGCCTTGACAAAGTTGGGTGTATTTTTTTTTTAAAGCCCTGGCTTTTGAATCATGTTATTACACATAACTGTGTTTTTAACAAATGAAAGCCTCAAGGCTTCGTAGCTGCAGAGGAAAGCTTGAAAAGATCCGGAGTCAAAAATGGGAAGGAAAATGAAAAGAGCCCAGGATTTATTATTTTTCTTATTATTATTATTTGCCTGGTTTCTGAGCTTGTCTTCTATTTTCTTTGGAGCTAGCTCATGATTTTTGAACTCCTGGGGCTGACAGTACTAGAGCTGGGCTCCAGCAAAAGTGCCTGACTGCTGCATTTCTGCTCAAGCAGCTTTTACAGCCTGTAAGCAGGACAAAACAAACACGTGTATTATTTCTGGTTTACTAGAGGCTGTACAAGGGAGTCAGTTTGTTTCCTCAGGGTTTTCTTTCCTGGTTGTAACACCCAGCTTCCACCCCTGCTCCTCCACGTTAAACACAAGACTCCTCATCCCCCTGCGACTGGAGTAAATCCCTTTAAAGCTTTGAACCTTTTTCCTGCCAGATGCTGAACGTAAGCAGGTAATGCTCCCAGAGCTGAGAATTAAACCGACAACCCCTGACCCCCAAAATGGGCTGCCAAGGCGTCGTCTTGGGCCATCGCTGCGGGATGGCGGGAGCCGTAGCCCGAAGCCCTTCCTGGGGGTACCCCAGCACCCAGCGGCTCCGACGTGCCCGGCTTTGCATCGGCTGGCCAGGGTCCCACGGCACGAGCTGGTAAATGAATCTCATGGCACGGTTCCTCCCCGACTGGGGACCTGGCTTGCTCCTCTGCCCATCCACACATCTTGAGATGAACCTATATTTTCCTACACTTAAACATGGCTAATCTGGACCTAAGCCCAAAAGTACATAACGTTACAAAATCTGCCAGTAATGTGGGGGAGAAATAAGCAAATCTACTACTTTCCTCTGGTATTTTTGTTATGAATCATGTTCATTACAGGATTGCTCACTGGAAAGCTTCAGGCTTTTTTTTTTTTTTTTTTTTTTTGGCCACTTTGTAGGTTTGGCAAACATCGGTGTCTTTTGGGAGGGTGGTAGGGTCAGAGAGAAGACTGGTTGCTGTCCCTGGAGCTGTGGGAGATAAGACGCGATGGAGAAATGCAGCGAGGGCTCAGCTGAGAATTGACACAGCTATTGAAATCCCCGTTTGTTACCAAAATGACTTTTTAAAGGTCGCATCCCAGCAAGATGGGAAGGGATGCACTGACTTTCCAGAGGCTGGGTAACGGCACCTGGAAATGCAGGGGCTTGGCTGGGTTTGAAGACATTTCTGTTGCAGTCAGGGGGCTTGGGCAGCTGGCGCTTTCACGAGGACACCAAATAGTTTGGGATGCTCTGCAGAATTATTTAATGTTGGATGCGTTCGTTTCTGTGTCCTGACTTATGTGTTTAGCATGCGACGCAGGAGGGGTCGTGGTGTGAGAACTGGTCCGCAGAGGGATGCCTGCGCTTCAGGTCCAGTGAAGCAGTGTGGGGTTTAGAGTGATATTTGGTTTGGCAGCCTCTAGATCCGTGTGATCTCCCGGACCCACTTAAGAAACCATTTCAGCTGGCTTCCCGGACCTGCGAAAGGCTGACCCGGGTAAAAGGATCTTCCCTTTGCATGGCAACTGCTTCTGGAGCAGCAAAACCCATCTCTAGTTCAATTTTGTGTTCTTTCCCTTGTGTGTCTGTATGGCAGCTGGCGTTTAAATGGACGGAAAGAACCCAAGTGAAGGCTAAATGAGAAGTTCATTGATTTTTCACTTAAATCCTCCAAGAAAAAGCCTGGAGCTACAGCAGCATCGTGCCAGAATGTCTTTTTACCGCCTCCAGACCTAGATGCATGCTTGGCCCAGAAAAAGACATATTAAGTGCAGTAAAGGAGTTGTCCCACCACGAAAGGCCATCGGAGGGACAGGGGAGCGTGTGCCCAAAGGCAGATGTGCAGGGAGACCCAGCAGCGTGATAGTTTGTGCTGCATGCAGGCATTTAAGTGTTACTGGAGTCTATAGGAGGCGATTCCGTGCCTATGGATCGTATGGTTTGGAGGGTGAAGGAGAAAAACAACGCGCATGTAAGCAGAACTGAGGACGGCAGTTTAGATCCCAATGGATGAACCGGCAAGAGTGCGAAACCGGTGCCCGCGTGCAAAGCTTGCAGCCCGCTCACGCCAGCGCCCGGCGCTCGGATGCGTCGGGCGCGTTGAGGCGTCGCGGTTGACAGTGGCACATATGGAACCGGTTATCGCAGATGCTAAAAATCAATTATTGGGTGTTTTTGCAGCTCTGAGCCGGGCTTGGCGTTGGGCTCCTTTCTGTGGACTTTGTCTGCACTAATCATTTTTATTGTCACAGCGAGGGAGGAGGAGGAAGAAAAATGACTCCTTTACTACTGGTGGTGGGGCTTTCTTAAAATATTAAGCTGATGCAAAAATGCCAAGCATCACAGCAGTAAAAATGTAAGCCACTAATAAAATAGAGTTAATGTTTCACAGTGCATACGTTTCTCAGGGTTTCCTGCTGATTTCAAGTGACTTTGCTTTGGCCCATAAATTTAGCCTTAAAGCAACACTCGGCGATTGTGTTGTGATGAAGGTATTGGTCTATAACAATAAGTGACATAATTGTGATAGTAACTGATATAAATTATTTTATCGATGCCAGAAGCTTTGCCAAAAACCCAAAGCCCTTTGTAGAGGACCTTGATCCCAGGATGGTTTTGGTCGACCGTGCGTGTTGTGATTTGTGAATGGGCAGGCAGCGGCACAGGAGCGGGTCCCCTTGCAACGGATAGAGGCACGCTGACAAAGGACAAAGAAATACAGAAAAAATAAGATATTTGCTTATTTTAATCATGTGGGTACCTTAATCTGCCCCTATTTCGGTATCAAGTGCAGACTTCTCTTTAAGATCATGATGTGTATTCTTACAACAGGTCTTGAGGTGAATAGTTACCCTCAATATCTATTTTTACTTCCAGTACTGAGATCTTTACCCATCATTTAAGTGGTTGAGTCTCCATCCCTGGAGGGATTTAAAGAACGGATAGATACGGTGCTTGAAGACATGGTATAGATGGACTTGGCAGTGATAGGTTGACGGTTGGACTCGATGATCTTAAGGGTCTTTTCCAACCCTGACGATTCTGTGATTCTATGATTTAATTCGCAGTAGGCTGCAACCCGGCAGTCCAGATGCATGTCTTCAAATAGGGCAGAAAGTTTCTTAGAAAATTCTTACGTGTTTCCTTAGATTTCCAGCTTCTTTCAAGGATTTGAAAACAAAACTAGAAACAACAACAACAAAAAAAACCCCTCGTGCCCCTTTTTCATGCAGTAATTGGCTAATTTAATAAATTTGATCCTCGCTTGGGAGGGTTATAATTTTGTATTAATTTTAAACAGGCACTCTGTGCTGCGGTTCCTTTTAGTAACAGCGTTCTGCGCGATGCGCCGGCGCTGCTCGTCGTGAGCCCTCGCCGGCGGGCGGGCAGCGGCCGAGGGAGCGGGGGGCTTGGGGCAGCCTGGGTGGAAGAGCGCCGTGAAATGTTATCGGGGGAGATGGAGCATCGCCGGCCAGGCGGGACGGCGGGGCCCCGCGCTTCTCCCTGCCTCGTGGCAGGGACCGCTGGGAGCACGGAGCTTCAGGGCTGAAAGTGGTGTCTCCATCCGAGCTAAGAGAGTTGAGGGCTTGGGGAGGAGCAGAGTCAAAAATGGAGCTTCCAGCTGATGGGAAATACCCGTTTCTTTCTTTTTACGTTATTTTTTGGTGGTGTTCTTTTTTGGGATGAGAAGCCAAACCATCACACCATTTGCCAAATGGAAAGTCTCTTCCTCCCCAAAAGCAGAATTAATTTCAGAAAGACTGAAACGTTTTGCTTCGGCATTTCTGATCACCGTAAAACGCTCTGACGTTTCCCCGCAGGAGGGGTTTTCTCTCGGATTTTTTCCTGATTGCGCTGGGTGGAATTTTCCATCCAATTCCACAGGACCAAAAAGCAAGACTGGCCCCAGGAGCAGCACCTGGCTGAGGCTGGAGACCCGCTCCCCTGGGGACGTCCTGGAGCAGGAGCCGTCCCCAGGAGGGCAGCAAGGTCCCCGAGCCCCACGGGGATGCCTCGGCCCCAGGGAAGCCATGGTAGCTGCCTGCTGCTTCCCAAGCGTCCCTATCACGTGCCTGTCGGGACATGCTTCCTTAAAGATTTCTGAAGCATGGATTGGGGTGGGACGGGATCCTTAGCAGGCGTGAACTGGCACAGCTTCATTTCACCCTCTGCCAGCACTTCCCTTTGGGTCATCTTGTAAATAAGTATATACGCATCTACAAAATGACTTCATTAAACCCGTTACTGGTCCAGCTCATTTGTTGGAAGCAATGTGAACATGTGCGTTGTTTACTAAGGTAAAATTGCAGAGTCTGACGTTCTCAAAAGGAAAAATAGCTTTTTAATTTTTTCTTAAAAGAATGCATTCAGGAAAGATCTTCTGGTAATAAGTCGGTTTTCTTCCACTAAGATTGTATTTTCATTTTGTTTCATGATCAAATGGTTAGGAATCTCAATCAGCCTGTTTCAAAGCCCTTTCTGCCTCCTTCAGCTGCCCTGGCATATTAATGAATCTGGAGGAAATTGCTAGAGGCTGAGCTTGTGTATTATTGCTCTAGATCAGTTATGGTTTTGCTTTATTTGCTACCAACGGAAGAAATAGAAATACCAAATCATGATCAGACTGTAGTTTTAAAACATACCAGGGAGGTGAGAAGATGTTTAGCTTTCCAGCGCAATGCCAAACTCCGCTCCTTTTCTTTCCATCGCAGTCCCAGATGGTGAGCTCGGGATGCTTTAAAGCAGCAAGAGGTAAAGCATGGTGAATTATCTTTGCAAGAAGCCTGCGGGTGTCGTGTTGGCCGCAGCCTCTCAGCTGCAGCAGTCACGCAGAGGTGGCACCTGGTGCCCGGAGCGGTGGAGCCGGGGGTCCCCGTCCCATTTAACCGTGCTGGTGTGCTCTGGAGCCACCCGTCCCGTCAGCCCCTCGGCAGGTCCGAAGCTGGTCCCTCCAGGGCTGTTTGCTCCACGGGTGCTTCTCCTGCTGGACACTTTCTCTTGAAACACTGGGCTCTTCAAGAGCTGGCTGTGTTCTCGTGAAGGCAGCCGTGATTTCACGTTACTTGGCATCTGATTAAGACAAGCAAAAAAACAGGGGAAAAACATCCCATTAAGATGCAGCAGAAATGAAAAGGAGAGATTTTCTGAGCACATAACTTTATCTGAAATAATGATACGGAGCATCTTCTGTGAAATCTCGGCTCCTTCTGGACAAGGTTCAGAGAAAAGCACTGAAAATGATCAAAGAACTTGAAAAATGTTCCTCTGCGGGCAGCATGAGACGCTTGGCGTTGTTAATCTGGAAAGGGAGGTGAATCGTAAAGCAAAAGCCTGCTGAAGAGGAGCGGTCGGGAGGAAGCATCTCATCCTTTTCACGGTTTCTCCTTCTGGAGCATCGGTCCATCTGCCGTGATAGGGTTTGCGTTGGGAGAGGGACGCGAAGGAGCGCGCAGAGGTTTTGGGAAATGCGCCCGTGCTCCCGGCATCAGACCCCTCTGCGCTGTGCTCTGATCGCTCCAACAGCAACAGCCCTCCACCTTTGTCGTCGCAAGCCTGTCCAACCCTACCCCGGTACGCCAGTACATGCGTCGCGTGGTAAGCAGGAGGGAATGAAGCCCAGGGAGGAATGCCTCTGCGTTCTCTGGGCTTAGCTGAAACGGGGAATTTCCAGGTAAAAGCATCAGGCTTAGGCTTGTATTACTGGATAAAAGACCAAGTACTTTGGTGCAAATCTGACAAAGTCCATCATCAGGGCTGGATTTAAACCAGCTGAGAATCTCATTTAGCCCCCCTCTACCCAAAATTATGCTCTTGTGGTCTCCTGTCACAGCTGCTCTAGCTGCAAAAATTCTAATTATTTGGGGGTTGTGGAGCAAATCCACTAACCTAGAGAGCTGATGTCAAGTCCCAGTTGTCCAAAACGCGCATTACTGGGTTGAGCAACACCTCCAGGCACGTTCTGCCGTTCCTTTATCCCTTCTGGCATCTCAGATATTTACTTTCCTTTGCAGCTGGGAGGTAGGGAAGCCTCCGGCCGCACCAAGGGGCGATGAAGTGGAGGAATAACATGTCTGCAAGCTGTGCGTTGCAGCTGGGACCGTGGGATGCGGACACCCAGCGCAAACCACCCTTGGCCTGGCCTTTCCCCAGGACCGCTCGTGTTTCCATGTTGTTTTCTGCACCGGTCAGGCACCGCGGCTTTTTTTGTACCTGGAAGGGATTTGTGCAGCGCTCTGAGCTTCTGAATGTAAAACTCGGGTTGCAGATCAGAGCACTACATCTCTGCAGTCAGATGCCCACCAATCGCATGGTCAACCTTCATCCAAAGCTGAGCTACTCAGGGTTAATATTAAATTTTTCCCTGCAAAATGTTTCTGAAGTGTGATTTGAGATTTTTTAGATAAAATCCTGGCTAGGTACTATTTGGAGACACTGGGAAATTCTGCTCGGAATTACAGCGGTGTCCTTCTGGAGTGACCTGTCTTGAGCGGAGGGCAAAATTTGTGTGCTCTCTGCAGGTATGAGCTGCTGTCCTTTACCTTGGAAATGCCCAGCCAGGGCTCGCCCCACAGCCCGTGGAATTGGATGAGAAACGCAGTCTGGGTTTCAACAGAGTTTGGATCAGTCCCCAAACCAGCACGTTTCTTGTTTGCATTTCGCCTCCTCGTTTAAGATTAATCGATATAGTTCCCTGCTCAGCGCAGGAATGGGGGTGGAAGGGAGAACTCAACTCAGCTTAACCCCCAGTGTTGAAATCCGTGCAAGGAATGCCTCGTTTTATTTTCCTAGCCTTTCTTATCCTGCTTTGCTCCTCCTGGGAGCTGTTTGCATGAGTGTTTTGGTGTCGTTCTATTTTTGCTAGCCTTCTCCTAATCCACCCAGCTCTGTGGGGTATATGAACATTTAACATAGTTTCATGTCATTTCCGTGTTGATCTTGCACACTGGAATTTTATTTTAATGAATTACATGTATATTTTACTCATGAAAGCAGGCAAAATGCAGCTTAAAAGTGAGAGGAAAAAACCTATCAAAAACTCTGGATAGGCAAAGTCTGAATGTTTTTGACCACGCCACCATTGCCATCTATATTTTATCACTTGCGTTTTGGTTACGGTTAAAGGCATCTGCTGAGATCAACCTTTGAATGCATTTAATAAGTAGTAATTCCCACACCAAAGAAAAGAAAACTGCGGAGGGATCTTACTCATGCAGTGGTATGTGCTGCCAAAGCGTAGGCGTTTGGAGGCACAGACCAAGACCGGGGCCGATTTATAAGACATTGCAAGAATACAATAGAGAATCGATAAAGGAAGGAGCAGAATATACATTTTTGTGGTCCCAAACCTAGCTGAATAGTGGAAGCCCTCATGCTGACTCCAGCCTGGCTGCGAATCAGAGGTACTTGCTAACACCTTCAGGGCGTTGCTTACTCGGGAGGGCCTCCTGTCCTCCTGATGAGCAGGAGCTCTTAGCAATTGCCCCCGCGTTTGGCGGTCCGTGGCTGTGCCAGGATCCTACAGTCTGGAGAAAGGTCCCCTGGGGTGCGGTGTTTTGGGTGCTTTCATCTTCTCTTTCCCTCAGGTGAGGAAGAGGAGGCATATGGAAGTGTGGATAATGTCAGCGGCTGGGTTTTAGCTCTTGAGGAGAGCCGAACTTCCTAGCGAGCCATCTGTGCTTCTTGAGGGTTTAAAGCAAACAGCCCCACTCCATGTGGGCTTGGAGGTACCACCGCAGCGTCCGCTCTCGTGACGCACAGCATCCTTCCTCTGCGGCTCAGTGCCCACACGCCTTGTGGGACTTGTAGATTATAACATGGATAAAAATATTTGGGGGTGTCTCATATCGGTCATTTTGACTTTTTATGGCGAATACAGCTCCTCCAATGTATTTGAGTCTCCTTAGCCTCTCCTTGCTCTTGCATTGTTCAAAAGGGAGATGGCAATGACAGTGCAGTGATCTGTATTAATGTTAAGTTAATGAGAAAACATCTCCTGTCAAAACTGTCTGCATCCTGTTGTGAAAATCAATTCAACAAGATCGCTTAAAGATTTTTTTCAAGCTTGATTGGGGTTTGTCGTTCTGCATTCATGCCTCATTTCCTAATAAAAGTCGCTGTAAAGACAATTTTCAGGAGCTTGTGCATAGTTTGAGCCAATAAACACAACTGGCATGAGCAGAATGGGAAAGCGAAATGCAAATCAAATAGGGATGGATGGGAAAGACCATTGCTCTGTCTGCTGGAGAGGCGGGAGAGCTAGGACGTTAAACAGGAGAGAGGAATGTTTGTAACAACGTTTGATCCTTGCCTGCTTCCTCGTCTCTGAATTTTTAAGGTTTAGCACTCCGTCTTATTCAAAGGAGTAACGCGGGAGTGGTACGTGGTGCTGTAGTACCCGCCGGACAGCGGCCGCTGCGTGTTTGAGGCGACTGCACGGGCGGCAGCTCTGCGTCCGTGCGCTCCCCAAGGCCGGTGGCCCCCGGCACTTCGTCTTTCACCCGTTTTCCCTCCCAAAAGCCTTGTGCGAGGGGGAGGTGCTGCCACCCATCTCGCAGGCGGGCTGGTACCCAAGCGCAGTAAGTACTCCATCCTTTCCTCCTCCACGCGTAAGCAGCAAGCCGGCTGGCCAGGCTTGTCCCCAGTTTCTGCCCTAGAGTGCCTTTTCTGGCCTAAGTAAAAACTCTCTGAACTTTCCTGCTCTATCACCTTGGCAGCGTTGGAGATGCTCACGTTTATCCTTTGCTGCCCTCTTTTGCTTTCCAATATCCTGATACGTCAGCAGATTTATTTGACGTCACTCCTGGAGCACACTTTTCTGACAGGGTAATAAAGAGAATTAAAAAAAGAAGAAAGAAATTCAGACACTGGCAGTGCCTTTAATTTAAAATTGCTTAATTACCTTAATGGAGCTGCCTGGGACACCTGAATTGCATTGAGACCTGGAATAAGAGCATCTTCATTTAGAAATCTGCCCAAACCAATTTAGTGCATCGGTGACAGCAATATTGAGGCGTTGCAGTTTCTGTGGCCAAAATTCTCCCAATCTCCAGGTACCAAACACGACCAGGGCTTTGCAAGCTCCGAGCCCCTTGCTTGCCCTGCTGCTGTGCCTTGCCAACACACGCAGCGTTCAGCCGCTTTGCTGGGGAGACTTTGAAAAGCATTTATTTCCAATGGCCCAATTATTTTTTGCAAATCGTGAACGGCGATGACATTTTTGGCTTGCAGCTTAACTGTAGCCGGGGGAATTTTGGAAGAGACCTCACTTGTGCTAAGACTGCTCGCGTGGCTCGGTGTCAAACAGGGAATGTGTCTGAAGCCTTCCAAACCTGGTTAGCTTAGTTTTATTTTTTTTTTAAACAAATTTGATACTTGTACCTCCATTGCTTTGTTCTCGGAAATGGGTTGTCCCTTGATTGAACTGTGAAAACACAAAGTAATCTCAAGGGACATACAAACAGCCCCAGCAAGGAGAACTGGGGTTGAGAAGCGGGGCACGGAGCCAAGCGTTTCAGTCGGGGGTAATTACGGTTTCCCCTGGGGCTCAGGTGTGTGGGGGGGTTTGCTGTGGCCCCTTTGGGTGACCTGGCTCCCAAATTCTCCATCTGCCACGCGGGGACCGCAAGGCTGGAGCTGCTGGTAGCGACCTCCCGGGCGGCAGCTTGTCGTGTCGTACGGCTCCGGGGATGGCGCTTGGGGTACCGTCCTGCCGCCATGTAGGCATGTGCTGAAATATTACAGGAATATTAAAATTATTGTGACTTAGACCTTCACCCTGTAGGAAATTTTGTTTAATGATTAAAAAAAAAAAAAAAAAAATCCTGAAGTGACATCAAAATGCGCTTTGGGTGCCGAAGCGGGCAGGCTGCCGCTTAGCCAGCTAGCAAGGCGCTGCCGTGTTTGCTGCTCCCTGGTTTGCAGGCCGGCTGAAGGCATTTGGTACCTGTTGGGGTAATCTGCTGTCGCCGTGTTTGTTTTGGGTTCAGGCTGAGGTGACCCATGAAAGGCTGTGGCTCTCTTGGGGCAGTGGAATAATAAAGTACAGCCCTTCCCAAAGATTTTTTTTGCCCTGCTTTTTTTTTTTTTATCATCCAGTTATTTCTCACCATCCAGCAGCATGTTAGCAGAAGGCAACTAGCTCTCCTGTATGGCATATCGTGATTCTCTTCCTTTTTTTCATTTTTCCTCCCTTTTTCCCATTTGCCAGACTAGATGCTCCTTCCTCAGGTTTCTCTGACTTTTATTTGCATTTCCTGGCCTCCACAGGCCTTGCTTTTTCTTTGCAATATTAAAGGGGGCTTTGCAATATTGAAGATTTTGGCTGGTTTCTTAGCCCTGCAAAAATACACCTGTGCTAAGCGTAAGCGTACGCTTAGCTTTGCGAGTACGGGAGGTTTGCTCTGAGGTTATGGATAAGCAGGTGGGTACATTTTTGCAGCATAAATGTTCAAAAGTGCAAACCAGAATAAGCAATGCTTGTTCTGCTGGTGTTTGGTAATTTTGGAGGACACAACAGTGGCTTCCACAGAGCTTTGCAGGGGTTGCAGCCCCAAGGCTGTTAGGAAGGGTGCTGGGGAGAAGCCAATCTCCCCTTCCAGAGACAGGGACAAGCCTGTGGCATCCATTTTGGAAAGGCAGCGGCACTCCCAGGTGGAGTAAAATGCTTAAGGGGTTTGAAAAAAATCATTCACCACCCTGGTTGAAAATAAATCAGCTTTAAGGAAGAGCCTTTTTTACCCTGGTCCTCTCCACATTACGGCTCCAGGAGCAGCTTTGGAAAAAATTGCGGGAAGCTGCCCTCTCGGGCGAAGGCAGGTGTCGGGAGAGCCTTCACCGCGCTGAAGGATGAGCTGACTTGCTTCACAACATCTAGAATCGTGCAGCAGTTTTCCCCGTGGGCTCACGCAGCTAACTGCAGAACGGTGGCGGGCTGGCAGGGCCACGGGCTTGCCTTCTGCCCGCAAAGCAAAGAGGGACGTTCCTGGACGTAACGCGTGAGGTTTTGTCCGTTGGTGCTCCAGGAGAGGGATTTTATGGTGTGAAACACTAAGCAGGGCTCAAACAGTGATTTTAAACACTTCCAGATATTTATTGGAACTATATTTCCATATATTTCCAATATTTCCAGCCGCAGTTGTACCTCTGTAGCAGGAAGCTTGCTGTCATTTGGCCTTTGCAACTTCTCTTCTTGATGGGGCAGGTCGGATGTTTGTGGGTTTTTGCTGGGTTTGTTTGTTGGGTTTTGGTTGGTTTGTTTGGGTTTTTTTTGAAAGATTAGCTAAGGCGATTCAACAAACTCAATAAAGTTGCAACAATGTCTGAAAATTATGCATCCGTCCTGCTGAGCAGCCAAGGACTAAGCTGCTCCTCTGTTAGCACGAGAAAATAAAGCTCTCTCTGCAAACTTCTGTTATATTTGCGCGGAGCGAAATACATATTTTTCTCGGCGTTCGCAGGCGTCGTGGTAACAAAGAGCGGAACAAGTTTGAGGTCACGGCGCAGCGCTGCAGACCTTGCAACGGGAGCGAACTGTAACATCTTTCAAAGTGTTCTCCTGGGGTCCATATGTGTAGACTGGTAAAGCTGTTAACGTTCCCAATTAGGCTTTAATTTATCTTAGTTTCCTCAGCGTTGCCATTAAAAGTCACACCATACAGCCATTAAACCTTAACATTACAGTCGCAGAGTTTTGTCAGGTGCTGGCCAGCAAATCTGACTATAGACGAGCGGCAGAAACTGGACTTTAATTCCAGCTTTTAAAAAAAAAAAAAAAAAAAAGTTTAAATGGGTCAGGAGAATTTACCCTGGACATCTGTTTGACGTATAACGTGAGGATATTTAAAAGTCTTTTAAGAAAAACAAATAAAGGCTTCCACATTCCCAAGGACAGAAACCATTTAATCTACTTGTACAGTCCTTTCAAGAATTTACCATTTTGGCAGGAGATATATGTCATTAAAGAAACAACCAATAAGATTTATTACGGCTAATTTATGTCTGTAACAGCTAGGACATGGGTTTGGGTAGTGGAGCTCACCACGGGCAGTATTTTCCTTCCTGCACATTCTTATTGTTTTAGTTTATTACAGCAGCACGTCTTGTGAGATCATTTATTGCTTAGCACGATGGTACGACGAAGCCATTTATTACGGGGAGACATCAACACACCGAGTGAGATCACTCCTTTTCCTTGGGGTCGGTGTACTGGAGGTGATGAAATCATGTATTTATCTACAACTTATTAGATGCATTTGATTGACTGGGGATCGGTTTTTGTTTAACCAACTGTGCTGATGAGGAAGTTTCTCGGTGTACCACCGCAATGTTTCAAAACAGCCGTTAAAATAATTATCATAATATGGGACCGTGGGGCAGCCCTCTAACACATGTTTGCAGCAAGAAGAGGACAGTTCTAGCAACTAAAAATATAAGCCAGATGGAAAACTCATCCAGCTCCAAGGGGGAAAAAAGCTCAACCTGTTGTAGGTTTTTTTATAAATTGGGAATGGTACAGTAAATGTTTGGGATAACCCAAGTCACCAGTAGGTCTTTCCTGCCATTGGTGAACTTCTGACCTTATTTCCTTGGAGGGCTGTTAAAATGAAGTCAGAGGGCAAGCAGAGTTATTTGCCAGCACCGTTTTCACTTGTGTGGTCTAGAAAGTTAACAGATTTTCCCCACCACCACCTTCCATGAGACAGGCACGGTGATGCGGGGAAAGAAGAGATAGCTCAATTCACCTTCCCAAGTTATTCGGGGAATCGAGAGCAGCAGAGACGAGTCTGCCGCAGCGTCCTGTGGGATGCCAGCCTTCTCCGTGATGGTTTCAGCACGCGGGCTGGCTGGGTGACATACGTTATTGGGCTGGAAACTGCTGCGATTTGGTGCCTCCTCTGGTGCTTCCCAAACAGCGTTTCCATCCTGCTGAGGAAGACTTGTTTGTTGACAGTTGAGGACAACATTTTATGAGATTTTGGGTCTCCCTGGTGTTGTGATGGTAAATAGTGACAGAGGGAGAGGTTCGCTGCTCTGGTGTTTCAAATAGATGGGGAGAAGTCTCTGGTCAGGAGAGAGTTAATTCCCTTTGTGCTCACCCTCAACTCGCAGCCTGGCCAGGAGGGTGGTTTGCAGGCTGCTGAGCATCTCCAGGCAGGAGAAGAGCGTCACGATGGATGGGGTTCTCACCTCTGGAGTAAGACTAGAGCTGGCAATACTTTTGACAACTTGGCATTAAAGTGACAGTTTACTTGGTAGTTGGACAACGAGGCAAAATAGAGTAAAATAAGCAAATAAGTTGGAGTACATCTCATGATGTCAGAAGATCATCCGAGGGCAAGGTCTTGTGGGCTGGAGCTGGCCTGGAGGCTGCACCAGATGTTGGTGTCTCCATCCCCTCGACCGCAGACTGCAGCCTCTCCTTATGTCTCCTTCCTGCTGATTGCATTGCAAAGTCTTTTATATGATCCTGGTGTTCCCGGGACCTTGTCCCAAAACAAGCCTTGAGCGTTTGCAGAGTGTCACATTAATAATGATGGCTATCAAACCCTAGTTTATGCTCTTGATGACTCTATTGGAAGCTGACATAGCATGGAGATGGCGTTTCTGCACCGTCTTCTGCAAGGTGACAGCTCTGACACCTCAACCAAATTCATAACTCTCCCGCTCCTTTGCTGGTTGGTGTTTCTGACTCAGCTTTGGGGGAAAAATGCAGCCAGCTGCCTCTTTTGCCTTGTTAGTGTTACACGGTGTGTCCCTAGGAAAACAGAGACCAAAGCGCAAGTGTCTGTGGTTCTTCTGTTTTGCAAACGCTCGTTACTCCAGGCTTCTCTGGAAATAAAGAGCCGCTGATGGCCACGGGTGAGCCGTGATAATTTGTACTTGGGTTGTTGTCCAGCTCATCTGCTGCTGGAGAAGGAACGGGACTTTGTTTCTGGAGGCCAGAGAGATGGGCAGAAGGAAAGGAGGCCGAGTGGGGGGAGATCATCCCACGGTGGGGTAAGCGGATGCGTTTCCTAGGGGAGACCGGGGCAAAGCAATAAAAGGCAGGCAGATACCTACCACTGTCTCCAGTCCCATGGCAAACTCAGTTAAGGAGGACACTTAGAAGAAATCATTAGCCATTAGCTTTCCTTTTTCCCTTCATTCTGCCCTCAAAGCCAAGCTCTGGGAGCCGGCTTCGGCTTTTACGTCGTTTGGAGGGAACCTGCTGGAAATCCTAACCGCTGCGTGCCATGGCTGGCATCAGGTTCACCTGCGCTTTTTTTCCTCTTAATTTTCTGGCACAGTAGGTTTCCTTGTTACTACTCTGATAGCCTAAATAAACATTATTAGCCTCTCTCAAACGTGCATCCCGCAGTTGCGTGGACCTCTCTGCTTAAGCCCTTTTTAACAGGAGGGCGTTGCTTTTCCTTTTTAAAAGGCTTTTTTTTTTTCCTACTAAAATGGGATCATAATTAAAGAATCCACATGTGCATACCATTCTGCCGATTGATTCATGAACTGCTACATTAATGGTTTCCTACCAACATCTGAGTTCATTGTCTTTTCACTGCATCCCGGCCTGGCTCTGAGCTCATTCCCCAGGTTACGAGCGCGGGAAGACGACATTCCCGGAGCTGAAATTACCGTGCCGGCAATATCAGGCATCCGACGCTGGGAGGATGCTCGCATCCAACCAGCCCATGCAGAGGTTAATATACTGCTCATCTACATCTAATCGCATGCGATGGTGATGAATTAGCGTGAAAAGCGGTGGCAGCAGGCAATCCGAAACGGAGCTGAAGGGTAAATAACAGGCAGCATGTTTCATTTTATCGCTGCGCTCCGGCAAACAGCAGACATATGTTCCCTGGCATGATACAACTCCATGGCCTGAGGTAGATCATACGAACCACCAACTACTTTCAGCTGTGCCGGTGCGATGAAATGTTTCAGACATATGGTCCCAGGGCTAATCCGTACGTAGACGATGCCTGGAAACAGGGAGAAGGCGTTTGGGAATGAGAGGTACGTGTAAGTGGATTCCCGGAGTCTGAGGCACGTGGGGGGCTCTGGATATTGGATGGCAGGGGGAAAACCCTGCTGCTAAGATCACGGTTCAGCAATATGGGGATTCAGTGGCAAGCTTGAGTATTTCCCCCCAAAAACCAAAACCAAACCAACCAAACAAAAAACCCTGAAAAGAACCCAAAAAACTAAACCCCTTTCAAAGGATAAATTCTCTCCCTCTCTCCTAATGTTTCAGCCCTGTTTCGATTCCCTTTGGAGCAACGCAATCAAGTGGCAGCTCGCTAGGACATGTAAGAGGTCCAAAGGTATCCCAGTGCCTTGCCTCTGGGTGTCACCAAAACATTGCAGTCCCGGTACCGACGCCGTGCATCGCACCTTCTTCGTACACGTCGTTTGCTAGGGATTTGGGGAAAATCCCGGTGGTTTGGTGATGTTGTATAAAACAGAAGGCTTTTCCGAGGGTTTGCAGAATTATAATGGAAAGCCCACCCTCTCTGCCTGTAGCGACTGGTGTTTGGGTGATGTGATGCTGCAGAGAAATGATGCGGAGCCAAGGAGCTGGTCTGGAGCGGGAGCCGGTCCCCCTTGCTTCCTTCTGCCCGCCCGGGAGAGCCCGTCTAGGCCAGCCGTTGGCTTCGGTGGGAGTGGAGGGACCCACAGGAGCACCGTCCCGCAGTGTGAAGGCTTAGGGAAGAGGGTGAAAACTGAGCAAGTAAATAGTTTTTTTTTCTCTCGTGTTTTTCCAGCCTCTAGTTAATACGCTAGTGTATCTGCACTCTCCCAGCTGCATTAGACAGAAGGTCCTACTGTAGTGCTCTAATGGTCCCTTATGACCTTAAAAATCATTGATATTACCTGGACTGGGGGTGGTGGTTACAAATTAGCCTGTCTGTGTGCAGACGTCTCCTCGTAGCTTGGTAAATCCGAGAGTTTTGTGGCTTGAAGGTCTCAGCCATGCTTTGACAAATCTAATTTCTCATCCAGACACAGTGATGCTCACTGGTCTGAAGGCAAGTTCTTACATCAGGGTAGCTGAATATTCCTGGGGCACACTTAAATCAGCTTTAAGTGACTTAATTCAACTCAGACTGATTCCTTATCGATTTAAATGACTCATTTAATCTAAACTTTAATGTCAATCAATCTTTCTACCTTGCCGCTCTCATCTTCTGAGGCCAGAGAAATGGGATCCAGCTGTTTGTGTTTAGGTCTGTGAATGGCTGCCAAGGCGGAGAAATGTGGGTTTTTTCGGTGTGCAGTTATCCAAACATTCCAGAAGGTTAGCTTCTCGCGCAGGGAGACGCGCGGCATGGCGTCCCTGACAAATAGGGCTGGAAGGGGTGTGGAGAGGTCTTCTCATCCAGCCCCGCCGCGGAGCGGGCTCGGCCGCCCCGAGCCCCTTCCCGGCAGTTGCACCCAGGGTCTTCTCCTGCCACAAGTGATGGAGACCGCGCTGCCCACCCAGGCACGCTCTTGCTGAGTTTCTCTAACCGTTACAGAAGGCAGCTGAGTATCGAATCCATATCTTCCTTGCTGCAACTTAAAACCGTGATCTCTTCTCTTGTCCGTAGTGACGTGCAGAAGCTTCTTCCTTTCCGTTTTGCGGTAGCCTTTAACACTTACTGTTATCCTCTCTCACCCCGGTTTTCTCTAAGCTGCACAACACCCTTTGCTCCCTCCTTCCTTGGGCGTCATGTTTTCTAGGCTTCTGATCATTCCTGGTAGTCTTCACCAGCTCTCTCCAATGGGTCCGCATCTTTCTTGAAGCACAGGACTTTGCAAAACATGCGGTACTAGCCTCGCTTTGTTGATTTGAAAACTGAGCTGTGTAAAAGGGTAAGGACAAAGCCACTGCAAATACAAATGCAAAATAAAACTTCAGGATTTTTAGTGAAGTATGAAAACAACGTATATCTCCAGAAACTCTTCCCTGTGCGGATTCAGTGGGTTCACAATTCCTCACCTCCAAAGCATCGATGTCCGACACTAGACACCCACATCTTGAATGTTTTGGATGGACGGACGACAGCGGAGTCCCTGGCCGGAGGAGGTCAGCGCTCAGCCGAGCAGGCTGCACTCCTTTCTTGCTGCCAAAGACCACGGGGCAGACAGCGACTCGTTCATTGGGGAGAGACAATAGGAAACTTGTTGAGTATTCCCATTGGCATCTTGAATAGCATTACCCACTGGCACAGGTGGGAACTGTTGGGAATATCCACAGTCCTTCAGGGAAACAGCTGATAAACCCATCCCAAAATGGGGACTCAGCTATGTATTTGAAATTCCAAGGAAAACAGCAAATGAGGAAATTACCTCCATAACCAACGTAAAGAATTAGCAACAAGTGGCCGTATGTATCACAGCTCAAAAAAAGCCCCAAACCCCTAGGTATGAGTTCATCTAGGGTCTCCCATCAGCCAAGAGCTGACCCATGATGTTGACCTTGTTCCCGGGGGGGTCTGAGAGGGCGTGCCGAAGACCATGGGATGGCACACGTGCCCCCAGCCTGCACCAGCCTTTGTGCCTCCCGGAACGGGGCCGTCCTGAAACCTGAGGGTCCCCTTTCTGTTTCTCGGAGGGGTGGTAGACCTCCTGAAGCCGGTTTCAATTGTGGTCGCAGCAAGGAGCACGCTTGAGCTGCAGCGCCCTGCCAGCCCAGCTCAGAGACTTCCGAGATGGCACTTCTACTATAAATCTTCACCTCCCATCCTCTTTCTCCGGCATCCCAAAATTCCTCTGAGCTGAAAATTGGCACCTATGCTCTTGCCTGGGTAAGAATGTTTTTCCACCAAATTTGAAAGGGAAAAAAAATTAGGTTCAGCTGGTTTTACTTTAGGAATTTGGTGGAGAGGGTGTATGTATGTATTGAAATGTTTGAAATCTCTTGCCTACACACCTCCCTTTTTTTGTTTGTTTGCTTTTGTTTTGCTCTGAGCCATTGAAACATGAAATATTCTCTGATTCAGCCTGAGAAAAGAGCCTGGGAAGGTGAATCCACACCATCCTTCTGCATCGTGACTTTGGGGCAATGTAGATCCTCCTGCTGCCTGTACAGTTGCTGAAGCATTTCGGTGTGTTATTTTGTCTTTATTCAGGCAAGACTGTACAGTTCTCCTTAATGGATATGGGCCGTTTGTTTGTTCGTGCTGGCTGATTATGTATCTCTTGGGAGAAAGGACTGAATTTTAGTTTCTTGTGCCCTGTCAGAGCACTTGGCTGTGGTATCAACCTCTGACCTGGTCTTGGGTTTTGTGGCCTCTTGGAAATTTAATTTGGACTAAAAACCAGGCTGTGGGAGAGTCATCAAAGCACCCCTGCGAACCAGGATGGCTGGGATGTTCAAGCAGGATGAGCGATTCCTGGATTTAGGACTTCAGGTTAAATCAGCCATGTCCTGGAGCAATGATCTCAGGGCTATTTCAGGGAATCGGGACCCTAAGGAGAGGACTGGTGGGGTTTACTGGGATCATAGCCCCTTCTCCGAACTGCATTCCCAGTCCCATCTCCTCCTCATTAAATGATGGAGGCTCACCACCTTTCCCAGCCCACGTCTTCTATTGCTTCTCCATCCTTAGCCTGCAGTCTTATCCATGATGTATTGTCCTATCAGACATGGACCTAAAAATGGATGGTTGCCTTCCTGTCTGCATCCACCATTTGCATCTCTGAAGGTTTATTGCCATGGTCACGCTCGGGCTGCTCTGAAAGAAGCTGGGCTCATTTCTTTCACCGAGCAGGTCAGGGTTTTATGGGCTCGGACGGTTCTCCATCCTTTCCTCTGGTTCTCAGTACTACACCTCAGACCGCTCTGGTCTTGAGCAGAGCCGCGTGTCTTGTGGCAATGGTCTCAGTGATGGACACAAATGTGGTCACCTATTTTTGGTGGGGTTTTTTGTTTGTTTTGCTTTGTTTTTAAGCAATAGCAAGGTATCCTTCACCTAGGCTCCACCAGGTCCTGGTTTTGGTTCTTCTGCAGACCTGCTGCTCTGCCAGATGCTTCCCCTCCCAAATTTCTGCAAATCATCTTGAAAAACTGGAGCAATGGCCTTAAAAAAATGGCACTTGGTTGGGTCCTTCAGGCCCAGCTGCTGGGTACCAATGCAGTGTGCAAGCCTGGCCAGCAGCAGGAGTTTGGCCAAGGTGGAGCACAGCCAGGGCAGAGAAGTCTCAGCGATTTTATTTCTGGCACAGGCAACTAAAATAGTCCGTGTAATTCTAATAGTTCTCCAAGCTATATCGTATTTTATTTGTGAGCTCTTAAAATTTTAGACTCTTTTGTCTTCAGTCCATGTGAAAAGCGGACAGTGCTGTATTTTAAGTATAATTATGTGAATTTGAAAGTTTCCTTTTTCATTCTTTTTACTGTCGGAGCCTTAAACGCTGCATGGGCTATAATCAGCTGCAAAACATATCCATGTGCGATGCACATGGCAAAAGTATTTCTAACTGCATCTCTGTCCTAACAGCATCGCTGTGCTCCGGAGCAGCCGGAACTTGGATTTCCGCTCCAGAAGAAATTCTTGCCTTTCACACGTTGTTTTCATGCTCAATCACAAAACAGCAGGTTTTTTTTGTTGGGATTTCTTCCCCCCACAAAACAACATTATAAAAATTGTCTTGGGTCAGCCAGAGCATTGTTTAGACAAAAAGTGAATCTTTGAATTTTTTATGCTGGCTTAATTTTTATTTAGATATTTCAAAATGGTTTCCAAAGAGACCATCAAGGCATCCTGCTCCAATGCGTCCCATTTGTTTCGGTGTTTTATAGCAAACTTCTCAAAGGCAGGCTGGTCTGCTAGAAAGTTTCATTTCTTAACAAAATGGCAGCTGCTAATAGAAAACACTCCGTCAAAATCATCTTGACAAACTTCAGCTATATTCTCCCCAATTGCTGCTTCTGGTCTTAGGTTACCACTGGTATCATAACTGGTATTCATTTAATACGGTGCTGTGTTTCTGAACAGCTAGTGGAACAAAACATCTGTTTGGGAGAAGAGCATATTAAAATAAGAGGAATTATTTGCTTTTAAACAAAATGGGTTGACAGACAGACATGTGGGCATGTCACTTGGGGAATCCTTGTGCTCTAGGCACACACGTATGTGCGCTCCGTCTCCCTTGGAAAGAAGGAAGTTCCCAAACGATTCAAAACCTTCCCAACAGACCTCCCACAAATGATAACTTCTTGAAAGCCCCGACGTCTCCAAAGATGTTCGTGGCTTCAAAAGGGAATCCCCTCCAATGATTAGAACTGTACAGCCTCCCATCTGGATTCGAGCTCCAATAATAAGGGTCAGGACCTTGTCCATACGTAGTAAAAAAAAATACTGTAAGAAAGCACTTTTTTAGTACTTCCAGATGTAGGGAGAACATTTTTCTTTTTGAAATACAATGAGAAAGCTTTGTCAAGCTTTTTTGGAAACAAATATATAGGCAAGCCCAGCGAAGAAAAACATTTTGCCAAATAGTAAAGACACGTTAGGGCAGGTGAGTTTAGGAGTTGGCAGCATGATGGCTTACCAAAGGCCAGCATAGTTTTGAACTGTACTGTAAATGGGATTTATTTAAATCAAATGGGGAATCACATTTTAAATAGCTTCATAGATTTTTCAGGCCAGAAGGGATCATTAAATTTTCTAGGCTTTTCTCCAGTATAACCTAACCCATTGAATTTCCCCCCTCAGTTATTCCTGAAGAAAAAATAGAAGGAAAAGAAAAAGAAAAAAAAAAAGAAAAACCCCAATAACTTGCATTTGGATGACATTTTGGAAGACTTGCTTTAATCAGACTCGGTATCACAACTTCAAAAGCTGCAAGGTCCCCCGCTCCAGCCGGTCATTCAGATGGTCAGTCCTCGCGTGCTTCGTTTCACGTTCGGGTTTGCCTGCCTTTAGACTTCAGCCCTTGCTTCTTTTTATCCCTTTTTCTTCGTGATAAATAAAAAAAAAACCCAACCCTTTAAGCACACAGCATTTTTATTTCACAAAGGTATTTATGCACCATGATCAAATCACCTCTTGATCTTCTTTTTGATAAGTGAAATAGCTTATGCTCCTTGAACCTCTCTGTTTTTCACTTAAGACCTTGAATAATTCTTCTGGCTGTCCCCTGAACTAAGTCATTCAAGCGCGATCTGAAGCTCGGGTATGACTTCTTTCAAAATGTGCCATGAGGAACAAAATCAAACGAAAAGGGCATTTCCCTGAGAAAGAGGAAAGTATCTGCGTGCCTGCAGACAAGATAACGTTGCCTGCGTTTGCCAGTTTCAAATGCGGATAACTGGATGCACATGGAAAATAATTCAATTTCCTTGAAAAATTAGAATAAGCAAAATATTTTTCAACACATTTGGAATTTGTCCTTGATTTTTTTCAAGCAGCTGAAGCAGAAGCATTTTCTTAGTTTCATTTTTATGAGGTTTTCTATTTCATTATATACCACATGTTTTGCTTGGATTTTTTGGTTCATGGGGTTTCCCTCTGCCTTTTTTTTCTTTTATTCCCATTTAAAGAATAGGAAAAAGAAAGGAAAGAAGGAAAATGAAAGATTTTGTGCATTTTTAAGGGGAAGGAAAAGGACTTAATGCCTCTTTAAAAAACAAAAACAAAAAACATTGGTTTCTTTACAAGCTGCTTTGGTCGGAGGAGGAAGAGCATCTGAAGGGATTTTTTTAATTTCCCCCGTTCCGGCTGCCCTAGTTGTGCCGCGAAGCCCAGCGGCAGGACGGCAGGCTTGTCTGGGGCTGGCTCATCCCACAGACGCCTTCGCAACGCAAGGGCACCGGCGAAGGATGACATGTACCCGCCAGGCAAATTCAGCACAATTGGCTTGGCTCGGGAATTCATTTGCTCCCTTGGATGCCATCGGTGTGATCAGCTCTGCCTGCTGGCTTGGCAGTTTTGCACCGCATTGCTGTAGGTCGGGATTTATCGTGACAGCTGGTGGGGTGCAGTCGTGAAGGGGAGATGAGAAAATGTTGCGACTGGTGAAGGACAGGTTAAAAATGCTTATTTTGCATGAGTCTAGTTAGCCTCTCTCTATTTTTAAGGCAAGAGCAACAGGAGTGAAAGGGCCCGCCAGGTCACGGCGTGTTTGTGAAAGCTCAGTTTCCTGGAAGCATGGGACCTTAGGAGACTTTTGGGTTTCATTTTTAAAAACACCGTGTTTCTAGCCCGTGTGACTGCCGAGAAAAACTCGACAATGTCATCTCTGTGGACTAGTGAGGCTCAAAAGGCATTGGAGAGTGAAGAGAGGAGCCTTTCAAGTGCCTTCGCTTTGCAGCTGATTCCACAAATGTTTGGGTCCTGACTCACTATTTTGAACGTTTTTAGACTTGGCAGTGCACCCCTAGTAAGCGCTTTGCAGGATCCAATTCCTTCAGAGACGGTCTAGATTTTGCTGGTGTTTTGCTTGGTTTTGGCCTTTTTTTGGTTGAATTTCTTTCCCTTTTTTTTTTTTTTGATTTAAATGATCCTTGAAGATTTCATGCTGTCGTCAGCCGAATACTGTCTTGGTTACCAACAAGTACTAGCAGAATATCTAAAGGAATATCAAACCCAATGGGCACCTTTGGCAACCTGGAATGAGTAGTAGTAACCTGTTGTTGATAGTCCAAGAGTTTATCGCGAATGGTTCGCTTGTCTTGCCTGTTCCACACTGAATAGTATGCAGGAAAAAAACTTCAGTTAGCAGTGTATAACTACTTGCATTGAACAGAAAACGTGCCTGAAAAATTAACGTGCCATTTAAAGGTACACTTCCCCTTACCTGAGAGCTTCTCTGCCTCCACCCATCCTGGGCTGGGAGGAGAGATATATTAATTAACCCCGCATTGTTAATAGCCCTGGCTCTGCGGCCCCTTCGCTATCGCGCGCGGCTCGGGCGGGAAGGGCGATGGGGCAAGACGGAGCCGCGCGGTTCTCCGAGCGGGATGTGGAGTCCAGTTTCATCCGTCATGTTCCGTGCAGCCGCTAAGTGGAAGCACATTGCGGGACCCCGAGGCTCCCCGCCTGCGCCAGGGTGCTGCGGCGACGCGAACCCTGCAGCCGCTTGCTGGGCGGGGAGATTTTTATTAAAAAAAAAAAAAAAAAAAAAAAAAAAAAAAAAAAAAAAAAAAAAAAAAAAAAAAAAAAAAAAAAAAAAAAAAAAAAAAAAAAAAAAATCTGTACAACTTCCTGGCCTTTTTGTTTGTCACAGTCTTGCTGACCCTGGTGTAATCCGAACGCTAACTTACTTAATTTTGCTGTGTGTTAGTTATTTGGAGCAATTTTGTGCTGATAAAAAAAATTAGCTTTTTTTGAATGTGGAGGTTTAGCTTTTCTTTAACTTTTCCATTAACTCAAAGAGAAATTCTGAACTATCAATTCTGTAAATGTTTTCAAATTTGTACCCACGTGTCTACACAGTCTTTAAAATTTGTACCTTATCCCAGGTCTCAAAATCAATTTTAGTTTAGTTTCCAGAAGGAGAGAAACGCAACCATGTTAACACCATACCAACTCATAATATAAACTATTGCACACCAATTATACGCGTGGGATGTAGCGTGCGTGCATGTACATGTATGAGCATTTAGGTTATATCTCAAAAATGCGATTGGGCGCAGGAGTCGCAGTCATCGTCCTTCTCTGCTTTTCTGACGTAAGAGGGTCCGGTGTCAGCCGCCGCATCTGCCCGAGCTGCAGCTCCTTCAGGCAATGCCCGCTTCTGCCCGGGTCTCCTCGTCTGTGCCTGCGCCGTGCCGGTCCTGCCTGCCCTGCCTTGCCCTGAACCAGCCCTTGCTCAGCCAGGGAATTAACCCTCCCATCCAGGCTGTCCCCATCCTGCACCTCGGCGACTGCAGCATCTTTCCCCCTCCGATGGGTACAGGCTTCTCTGCCTGCATCCCTTTCGCCCTGCGGTCCTACGGCTCCCTCCTCCCTCGTGTCCAAAGTCCCGGCGGTGGTGAGGCTCTTCTCCTGCCCTCTCCCCATCCGCTCCCTCCTCTCCTGCTCGGTGTCAGCTCGATGCGGGCGCCATCACTCCCCAATTACCTTTGGTGCTTTCTCCCCACCCTTGGAGGGGTTGGTCCCTTTGAACGTGCACCAAGCTACCCTGCTATGGCCTTCTGAGACCCCCCTTAAAACACACCACGATACCTGCAGGAGACTTAGCCTGTAGTACAGTTTTTAAAATGCAATTAAACCTGGTCTGAGGTGCTCCTTTATTGCTTTTTATGTTATTTAAGCAGAGAAAAAAAGGAAACAAAGACCTAGCTGTGTAGATTCTCATTTCACTTGCAGTGCAGCTTTCAGGCTGGGAATTTGGTCTGCTGAGTCCAAAAGGTTAAATACCACACAGAAATAGTTTATACGCGTGTCGATGTATCTAATATTTAATTACGGAGTAGTTATGTTTGCTAAAAGCTCAAACTGCGCATCAGACAAGACCGCAGACGCTGAGGGATGGAAAGGTGTGCTGTCGAGCGATAAATCCACGGAAGAGGCAGCGTTTGCACACCCAGCCGTGGTGGCAGGTGCCATGGGAAGGGGTCACCGGTGCCGTGGCCCCCGCCGCTGCCCACGGAGGGTATCTGCTGCTCCGGTCCGGCACCACAGCGTCTGTCTGTGAATATTCGGAGGCTGGATTAGGTTAATAGCTCCAGTTTGTCATAAGACCTCCATGAGTTATGCCTTTGCCAACGAGACCTGCTTGGAGTAACCAGGAGGAGCTATGGTGGTGGATCTCAGGAGGCAGCAGCTAGGTTGGCCATGGATTAGCTTTGACAAGACCACCCTGACCTCCACGAAGTCCGTCAGCCTAACTTTGCCCTTGTAGGGACACCCCATCTCCAGCAAGTACTCTCCAAATATACTAAATGTCACTCTATGCAAGGAATTTGCATCAAATTTGCCCCTTCTAGCAGCAGCACCAGCTGTGAGCATTTGAAATGGTCCTTTACCCAGACTTAAACCAAACACATTCGGTTCAGTGGGAAGAACTCGCCTCTTCTATTCATGCTTTCCGACCTTTATTGCTGCGGGTGCCTGTTACTGGAAAGGCCCTTGCCTCTCCCGAAGAAGCTAATTTAGCTCAAACTCTTCGTCTCGGAGGTAGCTGTAAAGGAGTAGAGGTTTTTAGCATAGCCATTCACCATGAATATGGCAGCTTATTTTCCCATAGCCTCCCAAGCCTCCATGAATCAGCATCTTCACAATGCAGAAGGCAAATCGTTGCAAAGGGCGTATGTGTTTTTTTTTCTATACCCTCGTTGCTGTTTTGCATGCACAGGGCTGAGTTTTTAAAGCGAGTGGTGGAGACGCAGTTGTTTCATTAACAATGAGTAGCTTGATTCTGCGAGAGTTAAAAGAAATACCCACGTTTTCTGCATTCCACTTCTTCAACTTGATTTCAGCCTGCCTGGTTGCCTAGTCATGGATGGGTTTCAAACTTTTGATTGAAATATGGACAGTATGTGATTTAATCGGTACTTGTTTTATCTGCAATGCTCCGTTTGAACTCTTTGTAGCATGCTGTATCTTGGCATGTTCAGACATGCCTCAAATTTGCCATCTGGTTTTGGAAGCGAGTACCTGTTTCTTTTACGGTTGCACTCCGTATCCCTCGGGGGGTCTGTTTGTTTGCTTTACTGTTCTTGATTTGGGATTCCGCTCAGGACAGAGCCCTCCTCTATCGCACCCGGGGAAGCAGCACAAGGGCAGCAAAGAGCTGCACGCAGACCGATGGGCAAACCTCAAAACCTTTTTGAAGTGTGGTTCGGATCTGTGTCCAAAAGTTGGGATGCTTTTCTGAAACTCATCCAAACATATCTGAGACTCTTTGGGTTAGGAATTGGGTTAAAACCCAGGAGAATAGTCACTTTTTATTTTTTAATCCCCTCTCCAGAGTTGCTGTACTTACTGGTTCTTGCAAAGCCCAGACTCCAGTGAAAAATCGTAATTCATGAGGGAACTCAATAATTCTCTCTCTGCTCTTGGAAGAGGTTAAGCTGACCGGTATGCAGTCATTGTGGATGGGAGAATAGGATGAAGTTAGGACTGTAACTGGGACCTAAGCCACGGCTGTAGGACGCAGAGATGCCCCCCAACGTAAGCTGTCATCTCCTCTTTCCCTGCAAGCCGTGTGTTTTCTTTTGGCATTTTACCACCAATATATCACTCTCCTCTGGTTACTCCATACACATGCACACACGTGCATGAGCCCTAGATCTGCCCTGACACCTGCAGGTCATCCAACCTGGTGATCTGGAGGTCCTTCACCCCTGGGGTTGCCCCACCAGACCTTGTTGGAGGAAGGTGGTTATCGCCCCAAGGTCCCTGGTGCCACCGGCAGGCTCGGAGCTCAGCGGGACCGGCACCATCTAACGTGCAAACCTCAAAACCTTTGCCTGCCCTGGCTAAAAAAAATGTAACTTGGAGCAGAACAGCACAGTCAAACCCAGAAACTAAATCAGGTAGAAAAAAAATGCCGTCATTTTCTCCAAAACTATGGCCCAAAGAGCATCTGTGCAATGCTAAAATTTTATACTAGCTCCTATGGTACTGATATATTAGCCTACAGTACTGAAATATTAGCCCCAGGCAGCGTAAATCAGAGCTGCGTTGCCGAAGCTCACAGAGCCCTGCTGATTTACCCCGTTACTGCCCGGCGCGCTGACCTGCCCGAGGGTTTTAATCAGGTCTGAAGCAAGTGAAGTATATAGCCAATAAATTACCGTGCGCTCTTTGATAGCATGGCAAAGGTTTCCCGGTTGAAGAGGTAGAATATCTGAAATCAAACCATCAAAATACAGCCTCGCCGGTATTTTACCCCTTCAGCCTCAGTTCATCAAAAAGCCAGTAAAAGCCTCTGCGGATCCCGCCTGGCTGCTACTTATTCTCCTCCTAATGAATGTGGAAATATCCATGGCACGTGGAATTTATGGATGAAGGAATTCCAGTTACCATCATTTCATCTCCGCTGTAATAAGGCGGGCTGCGGCTGACAGCCCTGTAAAATACTGCCAGCTCGCCAAAAAAACCCTGAAAAAGGGTCGTCGGAGCCCGTCCAGCCTGCATCCAGGGGGGAAAACCACCTTTAAACCTCCCGAAGATGTTTATAACATAGTGCAGCTCCTGTTCCTTCACAGGCCTCTTCGCGAAGCCAAATGAAGGCGAACCAAATACTTTATTGAGTGGGCTCTGATGACCTTCGCTTATTTTTTTTTTTAAATGAGCAGATCTGTTTAAGGAAAAAAAAAAGTATATGAAAAACACAAACTAACTTCAGATGGTGAGTTTAACCTCCAGTGGTCTCGTAGATTAAAAAACATTAAATCTTTTTATCTAAATTCTAATAAAAATCATGTCTCCTATGGTTTTAGTGACTGCTTCCAACTACACTTAAAAGCTTATTATTTTCAGGTCAGGTAGTGTGCACTGCAAAACTTTTTGTGGTGGTTTTTTTTTTTACATTTTAAACTATTAATTTAAGGTTTGCTCTTACTATGAAAAAATACTTTGTTAAATATTCTTGGCTTTTCACCCAGGAAAAGCTTCATGTTTAAAATGAAGCAGCATCAAGTTTTAACTAATAGAGGAGAGAATTTTAATGGCCAATCGAATCCATTGCACATTTACTTACCTTCTTTGGTACAGTGTTATAAATATACCATATTTTAATGTATTAGCTGAGAAAAATATCTTTTTTTTTCTTTTTAAATCTTCTAAAATTAAGAAAGTATGGAAAGGATCGAGGCAGCTTGACTTCATCCTCAGGTAGAAGCGTCCCCAGGAGTGATGCTGAGTTGTTGGTGTCAGTGGCTGGAAAAGCCTCCGGAGGCGAAGGAAAACACCCACCTTCCCCAGTAAAGGGAAATTCTGAGGGGTTTGAGGGGAATTAACTGCAGATCCCGGCAAAGCTGGGATGGGCTCAGCTTGCCGGCTGAGCAGGCTATTTATTGAAAAACCTGAAAGTTTGAGCGACCACAGCTAGGCGTTCATTTGGTCTGGATTCAGCACAGCCTGCTGCAAGGGGGGTGAGGTGAGGAGGGCAGGTTCAGATTGCCCCTTTGGGGTGGGCTTTTTGCTGGGTTTTGGAATATGTTTCAAAATACATACTGGCGTCTTGAATTGTCATTCCAAAATGATGTTTTGAGTGAAAATGTAGTTAAAGTGAACGTTTTTGTTTGCTTGCTTTTTTCCTTTTAGCATGCACAATGGGGAAAAACAACCCTCAAGATGAAATGACCTTGTTTCATTTGGGGTGAAACAAGGCATTTAATTCAATCCAAACCCAAACATTGCTTTTCTCTGTTTTTTCTTATTTTTTGGGGAAAAAAAAACCAAACAAACTAACTACTGTGCTTTTTTTGCTTCTGGTTGATCCAAAATAATTTGGGATATGCTTGAGGTTTCCCATATGATTGTTCTCCTGGTTTGCCCACTCAAGTGAAAATGCGATTATTGCTGTGGCTTTGTGGGGCGCAGCTCCGGGGTGCGGGCGGGAGGGAGCAGCATCGCCCGGGAGCGCTGCGCTTGAGCCTGCTGGGGGGGAGTTTGGTGGGGTAAAAAGACCCTAAGAGTGCTGGATGGGGGAGAAAATCCCTGCAGCAATCCCCTGCCAGCAACCCCCCCCACACCCCAGCCAGGGTCTCTGGTGGGTCCACTTACCCCTTTTGACCTGTCCTTTCCTCCCCTCGGCTGGAAGCCATGCTCTGGCATGAGGTCGAAATCATCATCAGGAGCTGGAGTGGCTCTTCAGCCAGCTCCTTTCAAACCATTGCACCCCAGTTAGCCTACTGGTTGTGCAACGCTTCACTAGAGCAGTTCCCGTTCAGCATCCTGTGCTGGAAGGGAAAGCCGTCCGTCGCCATCCCCTGATCTGCGCGTATTTTCTGGCTATCGCCAAAAGGCAAAAAGAAACATCTCTTCTCGCTCTCTCTCATTTCTGCATTATTATTGACGATTTTCAACTGAAAGGACCAGCCCAGTTGCTGGAATTAGATTTGTTCCCCACCTACTTAAAAAACACCTTTTTAATGGCCTTGGCCCCGCTGGATAGGGAACTTTCCTCGTGTCCTTCTGCTTTCCAGATTGATTTCTTACAGTTCTGAGATTGCTGATGTACCTTGCTTACATATGTTGCTTCTCCTTTTTTTTTTTGTGGTAGCTAAAACCAGAATGTGATGAGGGATGGCCAGAAACTATGCAACACACCAAGCTGTGTTTGACTTCCATCAAACATGTGATCCCAGTGTGGTTTATAGGGAAAATATAGTATCGGATCTGTAACACTAGCGAGTGTCATGTATTCAGCTGATAAATCTGAAGATATCTTAACATCCCCAGTGTTGTTACTGTACAAATACTGGCTATGCCGATCTAAGGCGGCGCGGTGCCTCTCGGAGCAGCCATCGGTCGGGGCAGGAGCAGGTTTCGGTGATGCCTCCCTCCCTTCACAGCGGCGTGTCCCCGGGCCTTTTGAAATACTCTCGGCTGCACCAAATCCATAAACCAAGAGCTAAATCAGGCTGTTTGGAGTCTCCCTTTACTCAAAAGGAAGCAAAAGTTAGCGGGAATAATGAAAATCTGAAAATAATGGGGTAAAACAACCAGCTGATGTCCAGACCCCCTCTTTGGTGCGACTTCTGACCATTTCAGAAACCCGTATTTCCCTCTCTAAACGTTGCTATTCCAACAACTAAACAAGCCTTCCACTCGATGGAGGCATTTTGCTGCCAGAAAGATTGGGGAAAAAATTCTGACTTTCCATTCACGGGAGCATTTAAACACCACTTTACATCAAAGCCCTTTCATTCCCCGGCCGGAGGGGTTATAAATGGGGCTCGGTGCAATCGGTGCGGCTCCTGCCTCGGGACGGAGCGCTTCAAGTGCCTCCTGCTTTCAAATGCCACAACATTAATATCCACCATCCTGGAAGTTAAAAGAATATTTATACACGTACACATCACATTAATAATGCATCGATTGACTGCTCTTATATTTAGAAACTAATATATTAAAACAAATTACCAAGTGACAAAACTTTCTTGACAGGAGATGAAATATGTTGGTCTGCTTTATTGTATGTTATATATATTATTAGAAATCAAGTAAATTCTTCCCATACTGTGACTTTTTAAAATAAAGTCTTGGTGTCTGATTCTCATTTATGCTCCCAGCTCTGTATACTCCCCTGCTCGCGTGAAGTGGCAGCAGGGCAGATAAGAATGAAGTCTTTCAAAACTGAAGGCTTTAAATCTCCTTATTTAGGATGTACTTGATGGGAGAAAATAACCTTCCACCCTGCATGTAGCTACGGTGAGGGCTGGATATCAAACGCTAAGATTTCAGGACCCCGATACTAAAATTTAGAAAGGTCTTTAGCATAATCCTTTAATCTGTTTACCGTTAGATACAAGAGAAAATGCTTATTTACAAGAGTAAACATCTACTTCCATTTCAAATAGGAGTTTAATCTGTTTAGAGAAAGGCTTGGGAGGAAATAATTCAAACTGCTTTAAAGATTAAGGTTATCATCTTTTTTTTTTTTCCTTCAAAGGAGGTCGCAGGCAACCTTCAGAGGAAGCTGTACTCGTGAAAATTAGCCTGAAAGTGTTTAAAACGCTCAATTATTTGACCTCGTCACAGTAAGCGTAAACGCGGGATGGGCCGATTTTGGCCTGTTCGAGTGACCGTGATGGGGGCTGTGAAGCCTCTGGCCCCACGTCCCGCGGGTTTTCCCTTCCGCAAACGCGTGCGCGCTTCCAGCTGTCCGATTAAGCTGACGGGTGGCTCTAACGCAGCCTAATTTTCAGGAGACTGCGTGATTATGATATTATGTTCCACTTTTACTCCTGTATTTCAGTCATTAGTATGTTCTGCAGCAAACATTAGCGATACTTTTGAAAGGGCTTAGTGCTTAAATGCTTGGTTTTCTTTTGAGCCTTTATTTAAATATACTTTTGATTAAAAGCACCCGTCCTCTCAGGCAGCCCTTCCTCGCACTGTGCAGCAATTTCCATGCAACACCTTCTCCGGAGGACAGAATAAATCAACTCCCGTTTGCTGTAAATCTGCTTACCCTGGTGAAAACTGGGTAAAACCTATTTTTAGAAGCAAAGGTGGTTGCTGAGCTCCCAGCAGCTCGGCGGGGGACCGGGACGGGGCGAAGCGGAGCTGCGGCGCTGGCTGGGTGGGAAGGATCTGGGCTTCACGCGGCCGCTTTCCTGCCCAGCCTCCTTCGAGGAGGCAGAGGGAATAAGCGGCCACCTCCAGCACTCAGATGGGGCTCGATCTTGCCAGATGTGCCGGCACCTCCTGCCCTTGAGCTGCTGGAGCACCTGAGCACGTGCCTAACGTTTGGCTTTGGTGGGTCCGCTCCTGTGCCTGCAGCCAAGCGTGTGCTTTCATCGCCCCTGCAAGACCGAAACCTCGCAGAGCCGAATGCAGGCGCTCTAAATCTAGGTTGGTGCTTTCTCCTTTCCATCCACACCAAAGGGAATTTTAAATTCTACTGAAAGGTCCCCCAGAAATGATCCTTTCAGGGGTAAGGGATGTTCTCCCTCAGCCAGCAGGGCTTGGGCTGGCTGGTGATGGCTACCCCCTGCCTATGGAGGGGCTTTTCACTACCCAGGGTGGTCTCCGAAGTTTTGGAGTGAGAAGGCTTAGTAGCTCCGTGGGACTAAAACACAAACCCTGCTCCTCTCCTCCAAAACACCGTCTCAGTAACATGAAACATCAGCAGTGGGAATGTCACCGTCTCCCCCAGGGAAGTGGTATAGCATCAGGTGGCAAGGGCTGTGATTAAACTACCCATGAGGAAGAGTTTAGAGGCTGATACAACTTGAGTTGTCTCCTGTATTGACCAGCACCCCACACGTTTTGCATACATATTCTAAGCCATTCCCCTTAACCCTGCTCACCGCGGGAGTTGGAGCAGCCTGGCCACTGAGGTTCCTCAGCCTGTTGTTCCCGACCCTTTTCTCACCCAGTTCAGACATCCCCAGACTTCTTAACCCTGTTGAAGTCAACGGCAACACTGCCAGGACTCTCGGAAGAGCCAAGTTTTTGATGGGATCTCGGCAGAAGTAGCCACGTTACGATCTCGTGGACTCACCTTCAGTGGAAGCAGTCGCGTCCCTTTACGTTATGGCTGAATTTATCCCTGCGTCTGCAGCCACCGAAGTGCAAGCGGTGCTCTCCTGTCTCTTGGGTCGCTCCCTGCCCTCCTTGCTCCTCAGAAGTGCCTCGTCCCACAGCAGGTCTCAGCGAGCTTTAAAGAGGAAATCACCGGTGTTTTCCCACCTCCTTTAGGTCAAAAAATCGGTGGTTATAGAAACAAACAGGGAGCACTGATGCTAACGCATCCCAGAGACATCAGATATCTCCCAGCTTGCTCCTCCTGGCAAATCCAGAGGTCAGGGCAGCCTTCCTCCCTGGAGGAGGCCATCGGTGGTTATGCGGACGTGGTGTTCACTGTTAAAGCAGAGAGACTCACCCCCTGCGGTGGGTTTCAGGCTTTTGTGATGGATGAATACCTGTGTTTTTCTGGGGCGGTTGTAAAGCAAAAAGAATCAAATCCAATTTGATCTCCATCCTTAAATATTATTTCCTTTTCTTTTTCCTTCAGGGGAGGTAAGATAGGCGGGGGGGCACCAGAAAACATACTTCATAAAACATTCCATAAAGAATGTTTTGATTGGTTTGATTGAATTTTTATAGGCGTGGGAAGGCTTTATTTTATTCGGAGTGTGAAATGCCTTTTGATTGCTGCTCTGAACTGTTCTTCCCCCCACAGAGAGAGGCCATCGGGCACCACCGAGGGAAAACCATGGCAGAGACGGGGCCATCAGGCGGACTCCCCTCTCTCCAGGCGACTTTCTTCTCGATGCCCACGTTTCTACATTATGTTGCACCTAAGGATGGCTCGCAGAGCGTTTGCCTTCCCACGACCCTTGGATGCGGTAATCCTGTAGCTTTCATTACTTTATTCTTGCTGTAGCTACAGCACGCTTGTAACGAGAGTCAGCACCGCTTGGTAGGAGTCCGATAGTTTTATCTATTCCCGCCCTGACCGTGGCCAACAAAAATAACCGGTGGTAGCAATGTCAGGCATAAAAAAAAATGAACTAAATTCAGACAAAGTTTGAAATTAGTTTTACAAACATGAGATTCAAGGTATTGCTAGCAATAACGCTGAAATTATAAAAGCATTTTGAAATGCCTCCCTGCCAGCCTGGGCTAAGGAGGGAATTTGGGCTGAGCAGGCGGAGCAGAGCTCCCCCCGTGTACCTCCTCCAGCCTCCCTGTAACTCTCTCAGCTTTTACAGACAAGGCAAGGAAGCACAGCATTTTTAGGCAAGAAATCTTAATTTCATTAAGTCAAAATGACAGAATTAGGCGAACAATAGAGCGACACCTGAAAACTCTGGCTGGATGTAACAGGGGAGAGTTTTCACCATACAAACTTGGGAAATACAAACAGTACGAGGAACAAACTTGTGAGGTTCTGATGGTAGCATTTTTGCAAAAAGCCCTCCATTTCAGCTTTCCTTTTTGATGGAAATTTCAATAATTCATGCCCATCTCAACCGAGTGCAGTCCTCACTTCCCAGCTGTGAAGAATTCCCCTGCTGAAGCGTGACCTAGCTCTTCCACAACAGGCGATGGAGTCAGCAAGGTGAAAGTTAATTTCTTTGTAACAAGGGTTTAATTTAAAATAATTATTGCTACGTTAAAGAAGCAGTGTCCTCCATTATTTATTTACAACGTGCGCATTAAAATGCTTAACTAGAGCTCAACTTTATTAAACCGAGCTGCAGCATCAGCATATTATTTAGTAAGTTTTGCAGCCTTCTCCGAGAGGCTGAAATGATCCTCCTTTATATTTTTTTAAATGCAGACCCCAAAGTCACACTGATTTCAGTAAGGGATTTCTTACCAGGCAGTGAGTGAAGCCATTATTCACGCTGTTATCTGGGCCTAAAAATCAGAGCAGAGCAGCAACGCACTTTTAAAATGTGCAAATATGGAATATTCACACGTAAGCAAGCATGGCTGGGAGCATGTGCCAGGTTTCATTTTGGTTTTGGAGTCAAATAGGAGCAATTACAGGCTGTGTGGTATTGTGGAACCCGTCCAGATTTTTTTAAGAGGGACTGCTGATGCTTTTTTAGGACACGATCCTGCCCTGTGAGACGAGTGCCTCTCTTCGCCCCCTCTCCTGCAAAGCAAAAGGCTTCGTCTCCGGACAGTGCCAGCACCAGCGCAGGGCAGAGTCTGGCCTCGGCTCCCTTTGTCAGAAGAAATGAAACACGAGTCTTCATAAGACTTTACAATTTGGTGACGGCCTGAATGAACGTTAAACATTTTAGATGATAAGTTCATGTTGAAGAGCATCCTTGGTAGGAAAGTAAAACACGCTGGAACAGCCTGGCAGTCCCGAAACACAGGATCCTGAAAGAGCGTTCAACATGCTATTTTTGGCTGATTTTTCCTTTCTCCGCATTACAAACCGTGGTCCTGAGTATTTATCCCTCCAGCCTCACAGCAAAAAATGACGAGATCGTGAAACTCACCCTGTGCCCAGCCCTCAGTGGGCGCACGTGGCTCAGGACGGGACCGGCTCCCCGCCGTGGGAATCGCTGCAGAGAGCAGGCCAGGTTTTGCCTTGGAGGTTGGCTTTAATCTCATCTCTCTGAACACAGGGGTTATTTCTAGGCACAGGTTTTCCAACATCACAGTGGGCACTATGGAAATGGATATGCAGGTTTCTGTCACACTTACCCTCCTCTTGCAGTAGCTGAATTAACGTGCAAGGCAAAAAACTGTACCTCTGCTCCACAGAAGTGATTTTTCAGTGAGGGCAAATCAGTGGCTAGTGACAACCGCAAGGGACGGGTGACATTGCAGGCAATAAGAAGGGGTGCAGGCGGGTTTGTGCACGGTGGGGTATGGGGTCAGCAGTACCCTCAATATATGGCAGAGTCCATAGGGAGCGAGGTCCAGCACTCCTTATTGCAGCTTCCAAATGCAGTCGGGCTGGGGCTGCAGCTTGTCTGGCATAGGGGACAGAAAGGAGAAACCAGCTTAAATTACAGCAAGAAGAGTTCCTACTGGAAATGGGTAACAGCTTGCCAGCAGCAGTGGAGAGGAGCACGTAAGGAAGCCGTGCCGTTTCCAGCTAAGCATTCGGTTAGACCGTAGGGGTTATTAAGGCCTTTTGGGAATGACGGAGGGTAGAGCTGGTCCTGGTTTGCAGTTGAAAGCCCCTGGTTTCTGGAAGGCCGGCCACCCTCGCTGGGTGGCTGCTGCCTTCTGGCGTTTGGCCACTAGATGGGTGCCCCTGCGCGCTGCGGGGAGCACGCAGCCAGCCCCTGGTCAACACCGGCACCAAGGCGGAGCGCAAGCCCTGCGCTCTTCGGACACCTTGTGATGCTGCATAATATAAAGATTATATCAGATTATATCAGATTCTGCAGAAAGTCCACCTATCCTAATGGGAACAAGGCGTACTGTAAAATAGGAAAATTATCGCGATCCTGCGGCTGTCACCCCGGCCACGGAGTTAATTCCCTGCGCCCCTTAGAGCTTTGTTCCTCCTGCCCAGGCTCGCTGCCTGCCTACCGAGCACTAACTCAGCATTTCAGACCTCGGTGTCTCAAAAGCGTTTCTTCAGCAGCGGCTGGAGCACAGGAAACCTGGGCTCGGTCCGCCTGGGCTTTTCCCCAGCGTTTGACAAAGTGCATTTGTGGCCTTGCATTAGTCGCAGAATTAATCACGCCTGACAGACCAAGCGCAGCCCCGTGCGAAAGGGCAGAGCTCCAGCAAGGCCAGCGGCTCCTGCCAGCTCTGCCCTGCCCTCGTCCATCTGAAGCCATTCTTTGCAAACACTAATTCATTTTCTAGACAGGGGGGCACTCATTTTTGGTGTGTCCCCTGGGCAGGTTTTCATTTTTTAACGTGACTGGCAGGGTCAAGTGACAGAAATGCTTTTCTTTGGTGATGGACAGCAGAGAAAGGAAGCCTTTGTCAGCATGGAGCTGCCACTCTTTTTTGGTGACACCTTTCTTCCAGGCCTGCCAGCGAGGGTGAAAATGGCAGTGATTTGTTTGGTAACTCCTTACGGACATGCCTCTACTTCCACCAGGCAGCTCTACTCATAACCTGAGTTTATAACCCTGAGTCAGCCCCCCGCTGTACACAGCCTACCTATGTCATTAGACTTGGAAAAGGTTGCAGCAATAGCTGTTGGATTTTTTTTTTTTTTTTTTTAATTTGGCTGAAATTTGAACAGGGTAAGCGCAACGTTGTTATTCTTTCTCTTGTTATTTGAATTGCCTAGCTCCCGTTCCGTGCGTGCGTATCCTGCGGCACTAAGTGCCCGTGCTCTCTGCCTGTGCAGAAGCTGGACAGACTTTGCTGCAGCGACGTCCTGCAGCAAGAGCAGCTGGGACCGCGCTCTTCGTTCTTCCCTGCTCCCCGAAACCCATCACCCTGCATGCCACCAGGCCTGTCCTCTCGGCGTGCCTCTCCAGGGAACCTCTGCATTGAATCCGGGGTTTCCAAACATCTAAAACCCCAGCTATAAGCGTTACCTCTTCTACGAGCACGGTTCAGAGCTGGGATGGTGGGTCCGGTGGGTTGGGTTTGCTGAGCAGATGTGGAGGACCTCTAAAGGAGTTGGCTTTGGAGTGGCCCACCAAACCAGCTCTCCTGGCCACCAGGAATGGCCAGAGGTGTCACGCTTCTCAGGTGTAAAGGCTCAGGGCACAGTTCTTGTGTTTAACTTGAAATTACAGGGATTTAAGTGCACACCCGCAGCAAAGTGTGTGTTACGGCTGAGAGAGGAGCATGACAGAAGCAATGCCTCGAGTGCATGACCCATTTCTTCAGCTGAGTTTTCCCTGAAATAAAACCTTCTTCAAGAAAAAATGGAACCTCTCTCACCTTCCGTGCAACAGGGAGTGTGATTTCCTCACGCCAAGCATCAATAAAGCCGAGAAGTCCTAGGAAAAACATCCTCTGAGCTCTCTCTCTGTAAATGTCCTGCCTTCAAGCATGCCTTCCTTTTTTAAATGCCTGCTAAACCCACCTCCCTGCTTTTCTTCATCACCCTCCCAGTCCCTTTCCTTCTCCAGAAATAAATCTGAATGTCTCTTGAATTCATTTATACTGCTCGGTTGCCTTCCCCAGCCTAACTCGTTCCATATGGCTATTGCTCTTTGCGTGGAGCAGTTCTGCCTGGGTTCCCTCATTTACTTCCAAGATTCTTAATTTTATGAACAATTTCCTAACAATCAGATCAATTAGAATGTGGAAAAGTCCTCCAAGGGAAGCGGTAGGATCCCTGTCACTGGTATAACGCAAATTTGGGCCAGACAAAGCAATTCCGCCCGTCCTCCGCGGAACAATCCCTTGGATGGGCTGATCTAATAAAGCAGATATTTTCCGTCTTTGCATTCCTGGGGCCTGATCCTCCTCCCAGTGACACCAGTGGCCGCGCTCTCCCGGCTCGCCGGGGGAGAGGCCGGGTTCCCTCTGCCCGCCGCGCCGGGGCTTTGCCTTCCGCACGCAGCTCTGCCTTTTTGCACGTGACGTGAAAACACTTTGGGTTATTTAGGCTTGCTTTCACAATTAGAGCTGCTGCTGCTTTGCCGTCCTTTTCTTTTTTTTCCTTATTTATCCTGAGTAATGCCTGACACATGCTTATTTCATGCTTCGTACCGATATATTTCAACGAAAGGCAAACATAAAGAATGAAACCAATACAGTTTTAATGGATCAAATACCATTCTACTAAAAACCACAATTTTCGAATCAACGTTTTTATTGAAACAGACTTTCATTCAGAGCAAAGCATCCTACTGAAACCCAGCATTTTTTCAAACTCTTGTCCAACAGTGTCTTTTATTTTCCCATCTCAAACAGGTAATTTTCCAATCAGGCCTATTATACCAAATCAATTTACATTTACCAAAAATATATAATTACAAGAATTAGCCCAAACCAACGTATTTTTTTAATCCTTCGCCTGTTAACGCAAACCACATATATCTGCAAGTAGGAATTCTTTTGGAGACCGATGGAAATGTATTCCAAACAATGCATTCTTATTCAAATTCTTATACATTTTAATCAAAAAAATCTTGTATTATCTGCAACCTATATCTTCGAAGTCAGCCCATTTTATTTTGTTTAAGTCAGACCACTTTTACTAACCCCCTCATTTATATGGAATTAATATAGTATGCGTATTGAATGCGATGCCTAATGACTTTGATATAATAACACAAGCAAGTTATTTTCAGTATATATATAACGAATGGCTCTATTGCTGATATTTACCGCACGAGAATATATTTTTATTGAAAACAGGAGGGATACCCAGCAAGGACTAGCTCTTTCCCTGCCCTTGCATGGCTGAAGGGGATCGGGGTGGAAGAGTGGCGGACCAAATGGGAGGGAGTATTCCCACCCTCCAGACTTCTGCTGCCTCAAGTAGCACACGAGAGCACAGGACTGTGATAGCATCTTTGCACTGGAGGCTCTCATGTGGTGTTATACCTTCCATAACCTCCAAAAAACTACAACTGTGGGAGTTTTTATGGCCACAGCTTGTACGGGAAACTTCTTCGGGACCGTCTCCATGGATGGCTGGGAACCTTCTTCCAGCTGCGGGCCAGCAGAGATCCACCTGCCTGGAGCCGGCACTGGCCTCGCTGGATCTTCTCCATCCCTGAGATGTGGTTGTTGACAGGAGTTATATCTGCTCTCGGCTTTCACTTCTCTTGGCTAAAAGACAGGCTCGCCTTTCTCCGGGATATCTTAGAGCTCTTCTTTGTGCTGGCTCTAGCTCCAGCTGAGCTTCCTTGCATGTGGATGACCAAATTCCTGAATTCTCTATTAAAGAAGGTCTCCACAGAGTCTTATAAAACAGCAATAATTTTTTCCTGTCCTGGGTAGATTTGCGCCACGTGATGTGTCCCCTCAGCTGTCTACCTTTCCCTGCCTATGGCTGAAATTCCAGTTGTTAGTTCCCATGATCATCCTGATCTCACCTCGCTTTGGCAGCCGTCTCAAAGTGAAATATTTGGCCTGACCTAGCATGGGAAAGAAAGGTGCCTCCACAGGGCAGGTCCTCTCATCTTACCGTAGCTTGGGTCACCCTTGGGAGACGCCGATCTTCCTCCAGGACTGCGAGAGGGAGCAAGCAGCAACAGAGACCTGCAGTTGGGTGGGCAACCGTGCACCGCAGTGCCCGGGGCTGTGCCGGTCCCTGGCTAGCTGGCACACGGATGGCCCCACCAACGCGGGAACTGGGAAGGGGGAGAGGGACAGGCGGGCTTCACGGCACCGGCAAGTCCCGGTCTCCGTCCCTGCGGCGGCTTTTCCCGGTGGCTGACGAGAGGGTTGAGATGGGGCTGGCATTTCGGTCCCTGCCAGGCAGCAGGGAGGCTGGGAAGCTGGCCTGGCTAAATTCATTTTCTCCTCTGCTTGCTCCTTTACTTATTGAGGGGCTGAGCAGGCTTGGCAGTATTCTGGTATTTCAGCAAAATTAGATATTAATTTTCTCCTACATGCTCTATAATTTTACTTTATTAAAACTTTTACAAGGAGAGAGAGAGAGTTTTCTTGCACCATCCCAAATGGGTGCCAATAAAATCTTTATACCCTACTGCAGTCTCAGGTACTCCACATTTGCAAAGAAAAATACATTATGCAGAGAAATTATTTTTTTAAAATATATATTAGAGAAAGGATATAAAACTTTATTGGCACTATATTTCCTACCCCTCCACTTCAGAAAGCCAACTTTCTCAAGTATTATACACCAAGCGTACAGTCCTGAAAGGGAGGAAAAGGGAAATAAACCTTTAGGCAAACGTGGGGATCTCTGAGAGCACTTCCAATAATTTTTACCGTGAAAATAATACCCTGATTTTAAGGTCTGCTGCCTGAGGAACTGCGACGGGTTTAGAGGAGAGCAGCCCAGGCATCGGCCCCTGGTTCGAGGGGCTGGGGCGGCAGCGTCCCTTGGAGGGCGATGGGACTTGCCAAAGGACCCGTGCAAGCCAAGGGCTTTTCCTCCTGCTGCTTAATCCCAAAGCTTTTGCCACTGCTTAGGACAAACCTTTACCATCGCCTCTTTCAGAGCACGGGGGGTTTCCACAAAAAGGCTAGTCCACAGCTTGGATAAACGGGGGTAGCCCTGCTAGAGCCAGATGATCGCCTTTGACTGAAACTAGCCAAGAATCTGGTCCAGCTTTCTAGTCTTTATTGGGAAAATTTGTTTACACCTATATACTGCGCAAAGGAAGCTTGTGCAGCCCTTCTACAGCACTTATTCACACAAAGCTTTAATATTTGATAATGTTATTTAATAAAATCTGTTACAAGGTTCTTAAATAACTCTTTATGACCCTTTTATGATTTATGTCATGACACATAACCTCGGGTGTATATATTTTATGTTATTACAGATGTGTAAACTGATATTAATTGTACACATTTTCCCCTGAAGCAGAAGAACTTTTTTTTCCCTCTTTTTCCCTTGGCTATATAACTAGACATATAATAATTTCTACAGAAGGTAAAACCAGCACATATAGTAAAAAATGGATGAAAAATGTTTGCGCAGCTCTGCCTTTCATTTTAAATGAATATAAATGTTCGTATATGTCATAAATTTAAGCTGCAAGTAAATTACTGCCAAGTTCTGAGCCCATCTCATGTTTGAATCCTGGAGTAAAATAGAAAACATTTGTTGAATCAGTCTGCTGAAAGCAGCAAGGAAATGATGTAATGTTTATGAAATATGCAGTTTTGATACAATCCAATTAGCACTCCCGGTTGCTCTCCGGCAGGTTTGCTGGGGGGACTGGCCCCGCAGCAGCAGGGATGGGTGGCTTTCCTTAGCAGGGTGCCCAAGCAGCTCCCCACAGGTTCTTGCTCGGACCGCTCCTAACGATGCCCCCCAAATGCTCTCCAAGCCCGCCAGCCTGGGACGCGCTCCCCGAGGGTTCCCAGTAGGTCAGGGTAAATGGGTGAGGAACCCCCTGAGCAAATCTGTGTTTCCAAGGGGCCTTTCAGTGACAACTGCTAAATCCTCCCCTTTTCGTGAGTAAAGCACCCATCGGCAGCTGCCGCGTTCCCGTGCGATAGGGACGGCACAGCAGCACCCCCTCTCTCCAGGGGCTTTTATGGAGCGAACACGGGGAGCTCACCTGGTGCAGCCGTGCCCAGCAAACCGGGGTCGGGACCGGCGATAACGTCCCAAGGTGCAACCACAGCGCCGGGACCCGCATCCTGGCTTCCTGAACCTCCAGGACTTGCCACCCCGAAATCCGCCTCTGCAAACGATAACCCCAGCTGAGGAAGTCACAGCATCAAAAAGAAGGAAAATAAAGCCACAATACCTTTCTCTTCAAATGCGATTTACAAAACATCTCAGCATCTGGAACAAGGGACATTAGTTCTGATGATTTCCTTATGATATTTATTCAATTTGTTATACTTAAAACTATTATTGTTTTCTATTCTCTCTCTCCCTCACTCTGTTCTTCTCTTTCATCCCCATATTTCTGTTCATTTGTCAAGCACAGCTAAAGGAAAAAAAAATCAGCAGCAGGAAAAAAAGTCGAAATATGTCATCAATGTGGCCTTTTTTGTTTTATGGCATTAAATGAACTGCCTGCCCAGGCAGAAAAAATAAAGCAAGTATTTGAAGTTTGACGTTATAACGACCAAAGGCAAAGCATGAAAATGAGGCAGTAATCAAATACTTGGGTAACGTATTTACCCCAGCCTCTGCTAATGATGGTGTAATGCCACCGGTGGGTGCACACGCGTCTGCCGTGTCATGGGCTGCAAGCTGACATGAAGCTAACTTGAACTCACGTTAAATATTGAATAGTATTAATTCAATATAATAATTATTCAATAAAAATATTAAAAGTAGGCATGCTCAGATGGCACAGGGACACAAGCCTCACTTGAAGCTTTATAAAGCAGTCAAAGCTGCAGAAATCAGCCCGGAGATGCTGGCAGATGTTCTCAGCAGCTGGATCCGGTGGCCACAAGTCTCCTTGCTCTCTGCCCTGCATGAGGACAACTGTGTTGTCCCATCGGCCAGGAGGGCCCCTCTCGCCCTTCGGCGTGCCCATCCCGAGGAAGGAGCAGCAGGGAGTCTGCGGAAGAGCTCCTCATCAGGCTGGGACGATAATAGGTTTTTTGGCTCCCTGGCCAAAAAAAAAAAACCCAGCACATGTTGAATCTCAGCTTTTGGGGGAAAAACATAAAACCCAAAACATGTCATGTTGGGTCAACCTGAACCATCAACTTTGATTCAAATCCAAAGTACTTTGTTTTGCTTCGCTGAGTTATTTAACTCTTTTGTCTTTTAATTTAGGTCAATTTAGAAATAAACAAACGCTGTTTGGGAACAAAAGGCTTAAAGGTTTTGCTTGGGAAACGTCAAATGTTTTAGCAAGTCTAAAGTGAAATGTTTTGACATTTTCAAAAAAAAAAAAAAAGAAAGATCCGTGCTTTTTTCTAGCTGAAATCAATAGTTGAATTTGACCTGAAAGTGTGAATGGTTTCTCTTTTCTTCCAAAACTCCATTTTTAAATGAAATTACTTTCAGTGGCAAAAAAAAAAAATCCCAAACCCTGTGCCCAAGGGTAGTTCTTTTCTCCTCTTGCAAGGGAAGCCTCCAGAAACCCTGTGCTCTCCTGCTCGGGTGCCCGAGCTGGACGCACGCTTCCCGCGGGACAGGGGCACTTAGGGACCTCCTTTTTCCATCCACCAGCTCTTTGGACGTAATAAAAATGCATCTGTTAATAACTACGTGGGAGATGACTCTTCTTAGCGTAAGGACCTTGGGCAGTACATCATCTGCAAATCGCTTCAAATCCCCTCTTGGTCCTCCCGTGGGCCCTTGTTAAACCCTGCTCTCGTTAGGTGGCCAGCTGTTTTGTCCGGGGGATAGGCAAGGTCTCCTAAGGTCGGTGCTGATTTTGGTGGTGTTTGCTACTCCAATGCGTTTCTGAATGTGATCCTCTCTTTGCTGTTTTCTCCTCCTCAATGCCTGCACTTATTGCAAGTTGGCCTGAGCTCCATCCTGAGCAAGCAGAGTTTATTTAAGTCGGTTTACAGTGGCATGGGATACAGCTGGGTGTTACAGCACACACTTAATAAATTACCAGCTGGTACGAAATGTGTTCGGACAATGGGGAGAGACAATAGCAGAGATAAAAAAGAGTAAAAGTCATGCCTGCTTTGAGGAAAGCAAACGCAATGCTGCCAGCAGCCATCCCACACGGGTCTGAGCTTGCGTTTTCCGCGTCTCCCACGCCTGGTCCAACTAACCCTTTCTCTGGGCATTACCACGGCGGATCAGGCTGAGAGCGTGTGAGAAACCCCCCTCGGGGTCAGGCCGGTCCCTTTGGCTATACAAATGCAGAACAGTCCAGCCGGGCTGGCATGGGTGGCCACCAGCCTACCTAGCCCCATGGGACCACACATCTCTCCATCCTCACCCGGTGCAACACAGCGAGCTTTGATTTTATGGGGCCGGGTGGGATTTGCAATGAAAGAGCAGCAAAACTGTTGCAAAACAGTTTTGGGCTGATGGCAAGTTAACTCTGGCACTGAGAAACGCCGGTGCCCCATCTCAGCCCCGGGTTAGCCCGGGCGCTGCGGGGGCTCGGGACCGCTTTCCGCTGCCTGCTGAAGCGACGCGGGAGGCTGCTTCGCTCCCCACCCGGGCTGAGGTGCAATTCCTCAGCTCCCGGCCGCTGGGAAAGTTTACTGTGGAAACTGATACCCTCCTAAAAGTCCTCCTTGGCCCCGGTGCCGCTGCAGGTAGGGCTGGGTCAGAGGATTACTCTGGGGCTGCCTGCCATGCTCATTGTCCTCCGAAACATGAATGAATGGGGAAATTTAACCCCGAGGAGATAAGAAACCCCTGTGTCTGTCCCAACAGTTGTTATTAGCATTTCCCATGAAGCTGCCGGGTGTTGGTTTAAAGGGGCTTTTAACAAATTATCAGGATATCTGGCTCCTTCCAGGTGCTGAGTGTCTCTGTGACTCGGCTTCTCTCCGGTCACCAACTAAGAACAGGCAGGAAAGCTTTAATTGCCTCCAGTGCTCGTTAGAGGCCTGTCGGCTGTTTGAAGCAGGGCTGGCGGGCGGTGGGTACCGCGGCTTACGCGCTAACACGCATGGTCCAGCCTGCTGGAGAAATTTTGCTCCTCAGACAACCCCTGCACGCAGGGAGCTTTATGAAACATTTCTCTGCTTTTCTGGGTACGCGCCAATATTTTTCCTTCAAAGTGGGATTTAAATAGGTAATAATTGCACCGGTTTAGGCTAGTATTGATAATGCTTATGCCAATCCACACCAAAAATTCTGAAAAATATATCAGTCTAAGATTATACCAGTTAATTCAATGGAAGTCAGTTGTCCCCTATGCTAACTTTTATGGGTGGACATCTTCCACAAGCAGCTGGGCATGTTAATCCAGGCTGCCTGTTACATGCCAGCAAATTTCCCAGCTGATGATAAGAAAGAGGTTAGCTGGAACTCCTTGAGTGGTTAGCTGCAAAGTTATTTGCTCCTTACGCAAAACGCAGTCATTGGCATCACAGCCTCGCTCTCTGCTCATTTACTGCATCTGCCCAATGTTCCTCGATTGCCACCGCTCCAGAGCGGAGAAGATCCAGACATGGGTGGGTGGGAAGGGGGCTCAGCCCCTGTGAGTTCACCAGCAGCAGCAGCGGTGGGCCTTGGGTCTCACACTGCTGCGGATTAACTGGTTTTAGTGGGCAGACTGGTTTTGGCTGTCTGAAATAGCAGAGCTAGTACATCGGTATCTGACCCAAACCCGCCTCACCTGGAGCCACCCTGTGTGCACCGCAGCACCGAGGTCGTCCGGGTGTCCCGCTGCTGGGGTCCCATCCCCGCTGCGCCTGGCTGCAGGGGCAGGGCTGCAGAAACTCCCTTTGGATCTGCTGCAGGAGCAGCTGCTCTCCTGCGGTTCCTCCTCATCCTCTGTATCCCTGCTTTAAACCCTTATCCTCCCCCAGGCATCCCATAATGCCCCTGCTCTCCTGCAAAGGCGAGGGCAGCCGGGTGGGTGCAGGCAGCCCCTCCATGGAGCGGGTGTCCCCAGTGTCGGGGCCGAGGCAGCCCTTGGCATCCTCCGTCGCAAGCCACCCAGATGCCCGAATTCGCAGAGCAGCGCGCAGGCTGCCGGACAGCACGCCGTCCGTCCGTCCCTCCCGCCGCGCCCGGGTTCTCGGGGCCTGCCAGCCTGCAGCTGGGGCGGCTCAGCTGCAGCCAGGGGGGCTCGGGGGACCCACGTGTGCTCCCTCTCCTTTCGGGAGGGCAGCCGTGATTACGGCTCCAGCAGTCACAGCACAGCAGTTCTTTTTTGGGCTTTCATGAAGGCCGCTATTTTTTTCCCATGGATGGGGCTCTGTTGTGTGATTTCCCCAGAAATAACAGCCTCTCCTTTTCTGCCTTCATTACTGTGTCATTTTTGCACGTGTCCAGGAGAGGCTGGGTGCCACTGGTGGGGTGAAAAGTGCAGGCTGTACTGCTCTATACGGCCCCTCACCCTAAAGGGCAGCATCACCCGTACCCCGGGGCGCCGTGCCCAGCCAAGACACCTGGTAGCAGGCACGGGGCTTTGGAAACTTCATTCATCTGCAGGCAGAGGACTCGGTGTTTCAGTACCTATCTGCACGAAAGCCTGCAGACCTTAGATCAAAATTTTAATTTCTCCTCGCGTCAGATTCTCCGGCAGATGAAATGCATTCTGCCCTGGGAAGCCATCTACCATTGCAAATGTCCAGCATAAAACAGCGTATCAGTTTTATTAAGCAGGATGCTAGGCAATTTAATAGCCTGGTTTAATTCGGTAGAATTCATCCAGCTTAAGTATTTTTCCATCTTCTACTCAACCCGTTTTAGGATTTATCAATTACCTATTTCACATATATCATGGGTTTCACTTTTTCACTCTGTAAATCATATTCCTGGCTGAAGAAATGGTTTGGTTCTTTTTACAATTGAAAAAAAAACCAAAAACCCAACTCGTCTGTCTATATAAGAGGCATAATACTTTCTGTGAAATATTTAAAACATCATTTACAATAGATGCGATTCAGCAATGAGTCAGAAGATTTGCAGGATGTTTGCGAGGTTCTAGTGACCTTTTGAGAAGAAACTGTATTAAGTATTAATCTTTCCTACAAATAAATAGGTGGTTCTTTCCCCCCCCTCCCGCTGAGTATGCCACCCCTTTCGGAGAAAGCCTCTCGCCACAGCATCGCTGGCATCTCACGGCTTGAGAGGAGCTGCCCTCCCATTCAAACACGGAGATGACTTTTCATTGACGATGGGAGGTTTGTGGGTGTCTCCCCCAGAGCCTCATTTTGCAAAGCACTTACTGAAACGCTGCCTGAAAAAACAAACACGAAGCTTAAATCCCTCACCCGCATCCCGAGGGGACATCTCCATTCACGCCGGCGGGCGCTGGCCCAGACGCCGGCTGTGCAAAAGCACGGCAACATAATTGCAATAGGCCCTGCAACAGCACTGCCAAATTAAAACTAAAATTTTGTAATTCTTTTCTTTTAATCGTCCATTGTATCCGATCCCGACCAAAGACTTTAAAAAGCCAGACCACTGGGTAAAATCCTGGCTTCACGGAGGTCAGCGGCAGAAACTTCCACAGGCTTAATGAGGTCACGGGCTCTCCCCGTGTCTGCTACGACTTTATTTATGTTGTGGTTTAATGAATGATTGTCTAATGCAGATGCGTAAATGGCTCCAAATGAGACCGAGGTCCCTGCGGTGCTTGGTGCTGTATGGAAAAGCAGTACTAGGCTGCCTCTGTCCCACAGACAGCGGGGTAAGAGAAAAGATAGGGCGAAAATACAATGACTCACCTATGAATTTCAAGCCAGGGAGTAAATGTTGCCATTTTTGCGGTGCCGCTCCTCCAGCTGGAACCCGCGCCACCAGCAGGCAAAAGGGAATTATAACTTTGCAAAAATACCCCAAAAAAGCAGCAAAGCCACCCAGGAAACCTGCGCCAGAAGAGGGTAAAGGCTGAAGCCCACCACAACCCCCTCTGCGTGGTGATTGCAGCTCCTTTTCACGGTCGGCAGCGTTATTGATCCATCAGCATCTAATCAATAGGGACCGATTTAATGAACTGACGTGATAATTAAGTGGGGCTTTATGGGTTCAGTCTGGAACAGGACCACTGGCGAAAATGGTTTTGACTCGAGGTTTTAACATGGAGAATAAACCTTTCACAAAAGCAGAATTGCTCATTAAAGTTGATGATATTGTGAAAAACGTCCATCTCACTCTCCGACGTGTACGTCCTTTACGTTTTAAAGTGTAACAGAAAACATTACCAAGAGCATCAGAGGGTTTTTTCTCTGCCAGCAACCAGCCGGTTGCAAATGCTTTCAAATGGAAACAACTCAGAAATTTGAAAAATGTTTGCAAAAAAGACATTTTCACTTTTCAACCAACTCTGTTATTGATTTTCCAGGCTGAATAAGGAATGCTTGTTGAATTTTATGGAAACTGATAGTGGGGCTATATGAAACTGGCCATAAAAGATAACAGATTTTGTTTTAAAGTCAGATAAAAGTTATAGTCCCATGTTATTTGGCATATGAATTTCCTATGATACCAATAAAAATGTTAGTTATAAAGCATTTCCTGAGGAATGGTTGTAACCCCAAATGATCATGGTTATTTGCTGAGGAAAATAGGTTTTATTCCGAACAATAAACCTATGCAGATTTATTAACCTGGGAAACACACAGTCATTTCATGTACCAATCCGGTTCGAGCTGATGGAATTAATAACACTGATATAATGAAAAATATCTTTTACACTCCGAAACCATTGCCTGCATAATGTCACACATAAAAGAGTTTACTTAGCAGCCCTTTAGCTCTATTTTCCCATTCTCCGCAGAAGTCTTCATTCACAATGGATTGGTTCTATTTAAATTGTGATATTTGCTATGTATCATGTTACTGCGGCGCTATTCCCTGTAGATGAATGAAAGCCGAGCATGAACTAACAAGAAAAATACTCGGAAGATGAAAATGCGAAACAACCGAAAATGCCTTTCATGCTTTCAAGGTGATGGCAAGCGAGCCCGACGGGCGCTCGTGGCACCTCCAAACCCTCCCCGGCGCGCTCGGCGGCGGGAGCGCCTTAGCTCGCCTTGGCCGCAAGCGTAAATAGCCTGGAACTCAACTCGGAAAATAAACGGGGAGAAGACTAACCGAGGAGCTGAGCGGGGCTGGGTGCGCAGCCCTCCGAGCTCACCCGGGACCGCGGCCGCAGGCTCGGCGGAGGGCCGGATCGGGGCTGCAATGAACGCGTGGAGGCTGAGCCCTGACGGTCGGTGTCAGGGGCAGCGCAGCGGGTCTCGCTGGCTGAGATCTGTGTTTTCCCTCCCCTTCGAGACCGCAGCCCTAACTGCAAAGCATAACTCTATTAATAACGCAGCACCGGAGGATGCACGGCCGTAAAAGCTTCAGCCATCCGCTTCATCTCTTCTGATCAGCTGGCGGCAGACCTGTACGGCTCCTGGCCTGCCCTGGGTTTGGGTGGCCGTGCTATAAAGCGCTCCGAAGGCAGCCACCAAGGCTTGCCTTTGCCTGCCGCCAGCCCCAGCACGGCCGGCTCCGCTCCCTGCGGCGACTCGCAGGTCCCAGGCAGCGGCCAAGGAGCCTTCCCGCCATGTGGGGACAGAGCTCCCCGAGTTGTTCTCCTAAGCCACGTTATCACGCAATTTCGTAATTTTTTTAACGTAGGAATAGCTGTCTTAAACTAAAAGACACTGGAAATAGGCGCTCTCACTCACCAGCTATCGGCTGCTGGGGGGGATATTTTCAGAGGGCAAAAGCTAAATCTCGGATGAGGACTCACTTTTCGGAAAGAGACAGCAGAGGTAAATCCTGAAACGGACGGCTGAACCTAAGGCTTGCTTTAATTAGATATTAAAGGCAGTGCAAAGATAAGATTCGATTAGAAGAATAAGGCACTTTTTTCCCCTAACATTGCTTCTTTTAATTTTTCTTCGTTTTATCCTGAAACCAGCTACCACTGTTTAATTCATTCCACATTTCCCAAGGTCGAAGACCGCCATCCCAAGCAGCAGCGTGCTCCACAACTGTTATTTCTTTCAGAGCGCAGAACAACAAATGTTTTACCCCCATCCGCTGCCTTCGCATCCTCGGGATGGTTGGAAGCGGTGTCGGTGGGACAGCAGAGCTGTCGGAGAAGGTGGCCACCATGAGCCCCATCCCACCTCAGTGTGTGGAGCAGAGAGAACGCGAACGCGGGGGTGCCAGCGTTTTGGGGAAGGGCTGGCTCCAGTTTCGGGCCAAGGAGGTACCGATACGGCTGAAGCAGCGCCCGGGAGCTGCGGACGCTCGGTACCGGACACCCTCTCCGCAGCCTCCTGAGGGCCATTAGACCGGGACAGCCAAGTCCCATCTTTGGGCTCTGCCTTCTCCCACACGGAGTTTGCTCCCCTGGGTAATGTCTCTTCAGAATAATTCACCTTAAAAACGCCTCTGAAACCATCACTGGAAAATCAGGTGGGGAACTCTATTTTACCTGGGTTTGGTACCTCCTTTCAGCATCCATCAGCTCTGCTGGTGGCTGTATTTACAGAGATCGGCGTTTTCTCTGTGCGATTAGCTGAGCAGCCGTTAAAGCAGGGGTGCCCCACGTGCAGGCAGAGCACCGACGCTCTCATCCCAGGGTCCTGGGGCCCGGGCGGGCGCCTCCGATGCAGCAGGCACCCCTGCAGCCAGAGAAAGCACAGAGAGCCACCCAAACGCCCTCCCAAAATATTAGAGACTCACCTGACACACGATGCTTGCAGACGGGAGGGAGAGGGTTAACAGAGGAATTTGGGTTTTGTACAAATCAGCACATTCTGCTTTTATAAATGTATGTATCTATATATAGAGGGAGGGGTGAACATGCTGGCGAAATGGTGCCTTTTTATAAAGCAGAACCTAAGTCTACAGGCCACGTATTAAGCCAAACAGCATGTTCTCAGGTAATTAGTGTTTATAATCAGTTTGTAAAGCTAAAGTGGCTCCAGATCACAATGCACTCAAGAAAAAAAAACATGTAGAAAAGATTTTTTTTTTTCTTTGCGCATGCATGCAAATGCCAAATTAACATCTGCATACAATATATGCTCTGGTCAGACCCAAAATATTGTTGTGGTTATGGCCAATTCACTTAAAAGCCTATATGTTTAAAACCTCACATTAGTATGGATGAAATGTTTTCTGTTCCTTTAACTTTTTTTAGGGTTGGGGTTTTTTTTTAAGTTAAAGTTTCACATTAATGGTACTTATAAACCACAGCTGTTTCACTGTACTATATAACAATAGCGTTTTGTATCTGAGCAAGTTTGGAAATCTTCGTGCTTACTCAATTCTTCCAAAACCAAAAGCAACCCCACTTGTTCCTTGAAATGGAAGAGGTATCTGTAGTGTTTGCAAAACAATTAGATTCTTGACAACTTTTCATAAAGATGATGTTTTGTTATTGCTTTGGAGATGAGATGGAATTCAATCTCAGAGTCAGATGAAATTTGACAATTTTGGCTCTGGGACTTTTTTTTTTTTGTTATCGCTGCGGAGAAGGGGAGGCTGAGCGAGCTCCTTCACTTGCACTGGTGGGTCTCTCCAGGGATGGAGGCACACCTCGGGTGCCGCAGAAAGGGGAGCGGTGCCCCTTTCCTCGCCGGGGAGCGCAGCCGAGCCACAGCCGGTCGGCTCATCGTATATTGGTTATAGCACCTACGCGTGCTTTCGCAGGGAAAACACGAATCCCAGGAGCTCAAGCCAGTTGTGCCGCCTCTGGGGGAAGCGGCCAGGTGAAGTGCCTGCGGGTCCCCTCCGCGGAGCTTCAGCAGCAGGGACCAAAGGTCTGAAGCTCACAGTGACTGATGGCTTCGTAACGCAAGGGGTTTGCCTGCGTGGTCATCCTCGCAAACGTGGGTTTCCAATGAGGGCTTGGAAGAGCGCTTTACCCTCCCAGGCTGCTTCCATTACGCCGTGTTTACTTTCCCGTGTCCTCTTCTGTCCCTGGCCAGCCTGCTTGCACGGCCCGAGCTGGCATAGAAGGGTCTGCACAGTTGTCCTGCATCCTGCAAGGCTGCTCTGCTGCTGCCCGGCTCCAGCAGCCAGAGATGTGCGTGCATACCCACGTGCGACCCTGACCCATCCATCTACTGCGTTTACCCTGCAGGGAGCCTCCTGCTTGGCTAGTCGTCGTGAGTAGCCCTTAGCAGAGCCAGGTGGTCCCGCTTTGGCTGGCAAAGGTGGCTCAGTTCTTCCTTGCAGCGGCATGTTCATGCCAGGAGCAGAGAAGGGGACGTTAATGATGTGGGGAAGCTGCTGGTGGTGCAAAAACAAATGCTTGTGCAAAGCGCCGCAGGAGGATCTTGGGAACAGCCCAGCGGTAAAATGGCAGATGAAATTCAACAAACCTCTGGTAAGACCATCCTTACGTGGGCACGCAGGCAGCTACTGTTAGCCTAGCAGCTTCCTACCTTCACGTTCAGACTTGCTGGTGATCTCCAGGCCATCCCGTAAGACTCACCCAGGAGCCAAGCTGCGTACGTACTGCTAAACCCTAAGCGCCTTTGCAAGCCCATGCAGCCACGGGACTCTTTGCTGCAGATGCCGGGTGCAGAGCTTGGCTTTGAGTAGCCATGGCTTGTGCTCTGTGGCTTTGGAGGCCACTGGTTGACTCCGCTGGTGACCACGGAAAGCAATAGGCATGCGTGAGGGTGCATGCAGGCAGGATACGTGCGGCTCTCCTTCCAAAAGGAAGGAGAAGATCAAGTTCCTGACAGAGGGTATTTTATTCTCACTTTCAAGCAGATGATGAAGTAGTTTGTTGGGTGTTTTTTTTTTTCCTCAGCACATTTCATCTTTCTTCAGACCTCCAGTTTTCCGGGAGAGGTTTTGAAGTGGCCTCATTTGTAATCTGACCTAGCTTCTTGTCATATTTGCGTCATCGGCTCTGGGGGCCGTGCTAGGATGCTGACAAGTATTTCTAACTTTAAAATATGACTCTTTGGCAACCCAAAGAAGAAAAAAGAAAAATACCCTGCTGTCCTCGGAGTGTTTCTGCAGAAAAGGGATGAGGGCTCGTGGCACAACACAACTGTGACCAAGATTGTCCAAAGTTGCCTGGATCCCACCCTGTTTTATTCTCGCTGGTTGTTGTGAGCCCAGTTATTTTCTCCCATGGGCAAGCCCCTAGGGGCCGGCACAAACTGCATCCCAAGAAACATGAGGAGCTGGGGTTGCTGCTTGCTGCATAGGGAGCTGTGGATCCGAACCCTGCACATCTCCACGAGCCTCCTGTCTTCTTCTGGGGGTCAAGCGGAATCAGAAAAAGGCTACAGCAAACTGCGGTCCTCTCCCGGCAGGTACCGCCCCGCAGGACACGGATGCAATCGGACCCTGTGCACAGCCCCACAGTCCTGCTGGGCCCCGGCTGGCCCTTGGGTGTTGCACATCCCAGGAGCAGCCCTGGGGCTTTGCGTAGATGCATGAGGTTTGGCAGGTCCAGCCAAGGCCACCGCAGCTGGGATCAGCTGGCCAGACCTCCTTTTTGGCACAGGGAGGTCTTCCCTGTGGGAAGGGGCACAGAAACAGCGCCAGGTCAGAGCAGAGGCAATTACAGCTCCTAAGAAATAAGCAGGGACTATTTTAAGGCCGCTTCCCAAGGCTTACAAAACCAACCCTGCCCACCAATCCCTCCCACCTCTTCGTGCAAATACCTTCTGGCCATCGCAGCCCTGTGTGCCTGGGCAAATAGTCTCAGAGAGGTCTCCTTTTTCACGTCTCCCATGAAAACGGGCTGCCCGACGGCTGACGCAAGTCAGCATCACCGAGGACACAGGCAAGCAGGGCTCAGCAGTAGCACACAGCCACGTAGCCCTGCCTTGGCTTTACAGGGGAGAGCAGGCAGGGAGCAGCACAGCTCTTAAGGGCATTTAATAGCACTCTGATGTGTGGGGCGGTCCTTCAGCCTTCTCACACGCTCACCTGTGGGGGCTGCCCAGGTGGAGCTGCTTTCTGCCCCACCAAAGCCATCCCTGTGCTCACAGCAGGCCTGCCTTGTAGCTTACAGCAACCACAGAGCCTTGCGTTTCTCTTCCCCTCAAGACTATATGACATTTTACGTGAGAAGTAACACTTTCTTATTGTTTTCCCACCCATGTTAGGCCTTTGTCAGAAACTTTCTTTATAATAAAGTTAGATCTCGTGCTCATAAGAAGAGATGCAGCATCGCTGACTCAGTGCAACTACACGCGTTTCTGTAATCCTGATGTTAAAAAACAAAATTAGGCCTATGTAGATTTAGAAGTAATCTCTATTAATCCCTCAGTTCTTCAAGAGATTCTTCAAGAGTTTAGGGCTTTAATGCATGTAAGCAGCTGCAAGGTTGAAACCAAAGGATGTTTCAGCCAGCCTCGAAATGAAAAACGTAAATACGAAATATTAAAAACAGATCTGCTCTAGAGAAGAACTTTGACATTGCCACAGATCTGAAGAAGAAAGGGAAAACTCTGGCATATAAATTCAGGATGACATCATTTTCTGAGAACGTGATGCCAAAACGGTGCTATCTCTGGGAGAGCTTCAGTGAAAGCTTTTGTCATCTTTGCCAGGTTAATATAACTTTGAGATAAAAGGTACTTTCATATTTATGCTGCAGGATGGGGGGCAGGGGGTATTACATTCATATCTGTAGTATCAAGTCAAGAAACAGAAGACTTGCCGTCTTTGTGCAAGTCATTGATCTTCCCTCCCCAACTTGCTCCAAAGCCCATTGACACACGATGCTTCTGAAAGGAGACCGAAAACCACAGTGCTCCTTGGTGGCAAAGTAACACTATACTTGGGGATCAGCAAATTTTTTGCTTCAATTTATCATCACCAGCTTTCTACAAATTATCGAGAGGAGCCTTTGTCAAAACTGCTGCTCTGCTTTAGTTCTTCTCCTGCATCAATCAGTTTGGAAAGGGGTGTCCAAAAAGATAGAATGAAATGCAAAATTATAAACTAATGCCTTGCTGGAAAAACACCTTCTTATCGAGTGCAATCTCTGTAGCGGACTCCCTGCAGGAGCCCTGCCTCAGCCCTGAGGTTGCTCCCTTGCAGCACTCGCTGTCCTCGGGAGCAAGCGGTCCGTGTTTCCGCACCGGTCGCCGCAGTTGTTCCCGGCACTGCGCAGCGAGCTGGCAGGGCAAGGCAGCCCCGCGTCACCGCCGCGAGCCCTTCACCGCCGCAGCCAGGGCCGAGGCTTGTATCCTGGGGGAATCGTGGGGAAAAGAGCCCGTCACATCTTCACCCTGGAACCCAGGGAGGAAACCGGGTTTTCTCTAGTTGTCCGCGGTGGACAGAGCTCGCACGTGTGCATGGTCTGTACGTGGTCCCAGAGAACCTGCTGCAGAAGAAAGAAAAGCTACAAAAAGCTTACGGATCCCGTAACCGCAGCCTTCAACTGAAGGCTGACGGGCGCGGCGGATTTGCAGCCACGCTCGGTTCAAGCCTGGGCTGTTTTCTGTGCCTGCCTTTGCCGACCTCCACACACCACAGACCAGTTTCTGACGGTGGCAGTTCCTTTCCCTCTAAAGCTTCAGATTATAAACGTCTCTCAGCACCTCCAGGAAATAAAAGCCTGTTCTCCAGCCTCTCGCTGTCAGAGCGGACGTCTTGGATACCAAGCAAGCAACATAAATATTGCAGCTGTACTAGGTGCCGATGTTAACGGGGGCTTACACGAGCAGAATTACAACTGCGGAGATTATCGCGGTCACCTTTGGGACTCTCTGGGTAACACATCTGGTCCAGCAATAGGCTGCGTCTCTCCGTATAGGGGCTGTATCAGCAGGGCTGCAGGCTCGGGGATTTCTGTCCCAGAGCTGTCCCGCGGGAACGGGCAGAGCTCAGTAGGTGGGCGCCAGGTGACAGCTCTCCTCGGGGTGACATGCAGCACTGTGGTCGTCTCTTCCTTGGGACACTGCGCTTGCTCAAGTTAACACCAAAATTCCCACCGGTGTCCAAAGGGGTTAGGTTTTCACCCAGAGCTCTCCTCTCATCCGAGAGCTTGCTCAGGAGCGGTGAGGAGGCTGGGTTTTGGCTGCTCCCAGGAGATGCGGTGGTAAGGTATCGGCCAGCGGATTGCTGCCGTGCAAAGCTCCGAAGGAGAGCCTGGGAGCCGGGCCGGTCCTGCTGCCGAGAGCTGGGGGTGCGGGAGCAATGGTGGCAGGGGACAGACAGGAGGTTAAATCCACCGTACGCGGCAGCAGATGCTGCTTCACAACCAGCCCCGACATGGGATTGCAGTGCTTCTTGTCACAGGCCAGCAGCAAAGCCAGAGAGGACTTTGTGGAGCAGCATTTAGAGAAAGAGCTAAGGAGGCTGTAAAGCTTCGGATGGAAAAGCCATCCAAGCTATCTGCCCAAGGCAAATCCCCCATCAGAAGTGACTGCCTTGGGAACGCTGAAGCAGGGATGCCAAAGGTGGATTGCCTGAAGTGAGGCGGAGATCCTGCCGGCTACGCGAATGCTTTCTGGCAGAGAGCAGCCGGCACAGGCGCGGGAGGTGGGTTTGTAACCAGAGCGGCCGGGGAGGCGGACAGCCGGAGGAAGGGGGACCCAGCGGCGGGGGCCCGCTTGCAGAGGCGTCAGCTTTTGCGGGCTGTAACCCAGCCTGGGTAGCGTAAAGCTCGTCCCTGACGATCCGCGCTTTTAGCAATGCTTGTCTGAGGCACGTTCAGGTTTCATCACCTCGCCTGTTTGGCTTCTCCCCCTGGCAAATATATTTGCTGTTAATTAAGGCAATTTGAATGAGGCTGGGTGACTGTCAGGGCAGGGATACCTTGTGATACCTGGCGTGGGAGAAACATCTGCCGTAGCCCCGTTACTGCGCGGGGAGACGAAGAGGTGAAAACCTGCCGAGTGGAAAGCGCCGGAGGCTGCGAGGCTTGGCTACGCGCGCCAGCGGGGCTTTACCCGTGGTCTGGCTGCAATCTAGCCCAGCTCACAAGTCACAGGGGAGGGAGAGGCAACTGCCTGGGAGGAGGATGAAAATTGCAGGCATACGGGTTTGTTTGGGGGGAAAAAACTGATTTATTCGTTCGGTTCAGATCTGGAGTACAGACTGCCCATGATGCAATTATTTTAGTGTCCATATTATTTTATTTGCCCTGCTGAGCTCCCACTCTGGAGCTCCTAAGCTCTGCAGTGTAAGAGTTAGCCCTTAGGCTGGTGGCTCCGCACCTCGATACTCTCTCAATATATCAATGGCTCTTCGAGAAGACTCATTTGGCTTTGGACAGTTCTTAGGCAGCTCAAGCTGTGAAATGAGGAGCTGAGCTGGGATTTTCTCCCTTGGCCATGGGCTGAGAGCAGCAAGGAAGGGTTATGGGGAAGCTCCCCACGGCAGTCGGCACCGGTGGAAACCTGCTGGTGGGCAAGGCTGGGTCCAGCTCGGTCCTCACCTAAACCAAGCGAGCCGAGTGCCCAAAAGGCTCTTTATTAAGAGGAAATGTTATGAAGTGCCCGAGTGATTTGGAAATCAAAGGCCCATTTTCAAAAACAACTTAAGCAATTGTGGGAAGGTTTATAAATTCACAAATGATGGTTTGGTTTATAACTTCCATTGAGAGCCAGCGAGAGCTGGGCACGTATTCTTGTGCGTTCGCCTGCAAATGCTCCTCTAGGAGGATGAGGATTTAGTTACAAAGAACGCAAAATATTCGAACCAACCCGATTTCGAAAATTGTATGTAAGCTGTTTTCAAACGTACCTAGCATTTACTGAAAACTGACCCCATCCGAGGGACAGACCTTTGGCCAGCGAGAGCTCCGCCGACGCCGCTCAGCCGGGTGTCCATGGCCCTCCCGGGTGAGTTACTAACACGGCCATGCCAAAGAGCCGCCTGCTGCAGGGAAGGTGCCTCACAAAACCTCTCCTAAGGAGAAAAGGTTACAGTCTAGAAAACAGCGGTTCTAGCAAATGCATACCATCAGTCTAAAGCCTCTCGTCTTTGGTTATTCTCCAGGACCGTCTGTATTTCCCTGCCGGTGCAATGGGAAGACCCCAAGTGCGTGGAGTCAAACACAGGGACTGCCACAAGCTGGCGTAGGCAGGGACTGGATCTGTGTGCGTATGTGTATGTAGATATGTGTGTATATACACATACACACACATGTATGTATGTACATGTGCATGTGCATGTATATGTATATGTGTGTGTATATGTATGTACATGCATATGTATTTGGAGATGGAGATGTATATGTATATATATGTGCATAAGTATACATGTACACATATATGTATATATGTGTGTATGTATGTATATATCTATGTGTATGTACATGTGCATAAATATTCTTTATACACTTCCCCAAGTACCCACCACATAAACATATGCATGTATATGTGCATGTACATGTGCATGTGCATGTATATGTATATGTATATGTATTTGGAGATAGAGATGGAGATGGAGATGGAGACGGAGGTGTATGTACATGTATATATGTGCATAAGTACATGTATACACTTATATGTGTGTATATATATACACATATCTATATACGTAGGTATATAAGTATATCTATGTGTATGTACGTGTGCATAAATATTCTTTATAGACCTCCCCAGGCACCCGCCACTGCTGCGGTCGGAGCCGGAGCAGGGAGGCAGCCGGATCGCTGAGCAGATCCATTCTTGGCCCTTCACGGCGAGCCGCAGTGGGACTGTCACCCGCCGCCGGTGACCCGGGCTCGCCAGCCGGCCTCGGGACGCCTGGCGTTAGGTAGGAGGAAGGGGGGCTGCTCTTTCCTGGGGTAACATCAGCATCGCTTGATCTCCGAGGCCACCGCCTCTCCTCCAGCCAGCTCCCGTTGCGAGCTGCTCCACGCACTGACAAACCAACCCGAGCAAGGTGAGCCGCGCGGGGACCGCGTCCGGCGGCGGGCGTGCTCGGCACGAAGCACCGGGCGATGGGGAGGCAGACCTTGCGAGAGCAGCCGCTGTCTGTACTTATGCCAAACATCTGCCAGCCCCACTTCCACGGCACGGCTTGTTTCTAACCAGAGTGATGTTTTGAAATCTTTATGATCTTAACATGCTAAAAAGAAAATAAATATGTGGTCCACCAGCGAGTCTCCCGTAACAAAGTGCAGGTCTTTGAACGAGGTCTGTAACATTCTCCATCCTGCTCCACGCTCTCAAAAGAAACAGTGCTAAAGATATGTGGGGTAGGTAGACCTGATGGAAATGGTTTCAACCTCATTTTTTTCCATCAGAAAATGCCATTTCATCAAAATTGACATGTTCCGAGGGATGGTATCGATTTTGACAAAACCGTCGCTGAAAAGTGTCAGAGCGGATTATTCCCACCCTCTCGCTTTGTTCCGATAAATTCAAAAAGTTCTGCTCCGATCAAGTCCAATCTTTGTGGATTATGTCAGGCTGCCCGCTGCAGAGAGAAATTTGCTGTGAGGCTGGATCGCGGAGAGGCAGAGCAGCACTTCATGTCACCCTGCTTACGAGACTGATTTTATTTTGGGATTTGTTTGGGGTCTTTGCTCCCAGGATTTTTTTTGTGGTGGGGAATGGATTAGCTGAGGTGCGTGGGGCAGACACTGAGCAATCCCAGTCCCCCCGGCGCCTCTCTACGTGCCCGCTGCCCTCAAGACGGGCCACCGGCTTGCGCTTTTCACTTGCTCTGCCTGCAGCGCAGATGCTGCCGCGCAGGGAAACGGGGGGACAGGCTTCGAGGTGAGCGGCTGCAGGCCTGTGCGTGTGCAGGGGCAGCCGGTCCCAAACAGAGCCTGTCCAGCATCGGTCAGGATGGATGCTGGACCCACGGCTCCTCTGTGAAAGCCCCCCTCTCTCAGCAAAGCACGGGGGGAAAAGGAAGACAGCTACCAGCTTTCAAAGCCCTGAGTTAAACCCGATGGCTGAAACAATCCCCCTAAAAGTTTGTTTTTTTAATGAGAAAATCCCTTCCCTAATCATAAGTGTTAAAATTGAATTTTTAATAGAGGCTACCGACAGGCAAACAGTCAAGAAAAGAACAGAAAGCAGAAGCTTGACGGCATGAAAGCCACTCCGCTGTTACCCGGCGTGCTTCGCTCTGCTCCCCGTGCCTTTGAGCGGCATCCCACGGACCGGCACGGCACCTTTTCGTGGCACCTCAGCCCTAAGCACCTGCAGAAGAGCAGGTTTCTGCTGTGGCTGGGAATACGCTCTGCGTGTCCGCCTGTTGCCGGCTGGGAAAGCGGAGGCTTCCTCGCCGGCTGCAGCGGGCGTTTGTGGAACAATAGGGTCTCCCTCTGGTGGCAAATCCCGCCCGAGGTGTGCCGACACCGCAGGCAGGGATGGGGCTGCAGGACAGCAGAGCTGGCTTCCAGAGTCTGGCCGTGGGCATGAAGGGGCTCGCGGCCCCACTGCCGCTGGCCACTGCCCAGGACACCCCGGGCAGCACCACCGCAGAAGCCTCTGGAGGACTGGGCACACGGTGCATCCCATCACACGGTGCATCCCATCACACGGTGCATCTCATCACACAACGCATCCCATCATCTCATGGAGGGAGCCCAAGCGGTCTCAGCCCCAAGGCCGGGTCCCCGGTCCTGGGATGCGGGGCCTTGCCCGCCTGCAGCGCTCCTCCAGCTGCCGGCGCCCGGCGAGCGCTTGCGAAGCGTCTTTGCCTTGGGGCTGTGGTGGATGCTAAGCATCAAGTTGTTGTTTGGGGTTTTGGCAGGTCCATGACAGTCTTGGAAGGGAATAACTCAGGCACTCGCGCACCATCCCAGCAGTACGCTAATTAAAAGGATCGGACTCTGCACTACTTCTCTGTCTGACTCCGGCACTCATGTCTCGCTCATCCCAGACGTCTGTCAGGGCCCCCGGTCCCATCTCCGTGGGGTGCAGGAGCACTGCCCCATCCCACAGGGGATGGGGAGACGAGGGCTCACAGCTGGGTCCCCACAGAGCAGGGTGCTGCGAACCCCGCTAGCAGCAAACACCAACGTGAGCGTGGGGCGCTGGGAGGAGAGGGGCTTAGGGTGCATCCAGCCCTGAAGCACCCCGAGGGCCCGAGCTTTAGGAACCAGAAGGTGCTGCAAGGCTGGACGCGGCTGGCAGAACGGCACAGCCACCTACGGGACGCGGCACAGCATTTTTGGGCTATTTCAGCCTTTTTCTGATGGGCTGTCACCATGGCGGTGGGCATTCCCCCTTACCCAGACCCCTCCGCTCAGCACGGGTAACCGGCTTCTCCCAGCTCCCCAGCAGAAGGGCTTTTTGGCAGCCTTATCCAGAGGACAGAGTAGTTTCTTCAGGCTCGTGAGCAGGAAGGTTTCAGCGTTGGCGATGTGGAGGGCTCCTCTGACCTCCCAGACCAGCTGAGTCCGAGAGAGGCAGGGCTTGGGCCGTCCCCATGTTCCCTGCTTCCCTGGGAGGGGTTGTATTCCCCAGCTGCTGCGGCGTTGGGGTGGACAGAAAGGCCGTGTGTGCTGCATTCCAGCTTTAAGGGTGTTGCTGCCAGTCATCTTTTCCAAAGCTGCTCTGCCACATGCTCGAACGTAGCTTTAAGTGGCTAAACCTGGCAGGGGACTAGCCAGAGCGTTAGTCATCTGTTTCAGGTGACTCGTCCCTCCTCGCATCCTCTGAAACGGAGTCAGTGGCGGTTTGGCGGCAGACCTTGCCCTGGGACGGTACTCTCGCCTACTTAAAATTCCCTCCTTTCCCTCCCGTGCTTTGTAGTCGGTTGCAAAGACCAGCTCTAGCTGGAGGCTTTGCAGCAGCGGAGGCAAAACTGAATTTTGCCACCCCGAGGTTGAAGGCAAAATAATTTCCTGGGGTGGGATGTCAAATTTGGCATCCCTCTCGCTCCCTCCCACAAAGACACACTCTCTGCAAAAAGCCAGGCGTGTATTCTCCTGCCAGGATATTTCCTCCCTGCCCCGCTGTAGGACCTTCCCCTTCTCCAGACAATGAAGGGACCGAAGCCAATGGCAGCGGCTGGTGGAGCCAGGGAATGCAAAAGCCCAGTGGAGCCCGTCCTGAACGCACCCCAACCGGCCGGACAGGAGGGGGATAACGAACCCCAGGGTGTGGGCTGCGAGGGACAGCCCTGCCGCCGGCCCCCACTCGCCTGTGGCCAGGGGAGGCGGGTGGGAGCTGGCCCAGGGCTGGGGGGCGGCCGCCCACCTCCCCTCCTGCGCCCAGAGCCAGCCCCGTAGCATCAGGAGTCACCCAGCGGGGCCACGGCCTCCCCGACGCAGAACCCCAAATCTCCACACGCAATTTGGCACGGGGAGCAGGGCTGCAGCGCGCTCACAGCAACGCAGGGCCCCCGGGCGAGTGGGCGCACGAATCCAGAGCCCGGCAGGTCTCTGCTGCTCACAGGCGACCGGCAGATGCCATCTGAGGCTGGGGGACACCGGGCGAAGCAGCGGTGCTCAGCCGGACCCCGAGGGAAGGAGGTCGGCGGCACGTGCCCACGGTAGTCACTTTTTATTAAGGTTTGTTATTATAAAAATATATCATAAAACGTCATGGCATATTGGTCCGTTTCCCCGCCGGGGCAGAGGCACTGGAAGGCTCGGAGGGAGCGGGCTCCATCGCACGGCTGCCCTGGCTGCGGCCTGGGGAAGCCAGAAACCGCTCCCCGGAGGAAAGGTGCTCCCTTGGGCTGGGACAGCGCTGGGGACGCGCCCAGCAACGGCCGGGGACGAGAGGCGTTTGCTGCCCTGCATCCAGCGGTCTTCGGGGACGTGGGAAGGAGAAAGAAAAACTGAAAGCAAGGGGGGGAAAAAAAACAAAAAAGACAAAATAAAGCAGGAAGACCGAGTCCCTTCTGTCACCCCTTTCCAATCCGATGGAGGTAAAGCGTCCCGCACGCCGGGCAGCGTGCGTGGGCGTCCCGACCGCGCTCCCCTGCGCAGGGATTTGCCGTGGAGGATGTCACCTCTCGCCGCCCGGGCCGTCTCCTCGTCCCCGCAGGCACCTGCCAGAGGCGGTGGCACGTCGGGAACAGTTCAGTGGCACTTTGGCCTTCGGTTACAGTTTGCAGGTGCTTATTCCAAGAGTCACCGTCCTTTGACTGCTGCTCCGCGGCTCTAGGAAGAGGAGGCTGGGATCGAGAGTCCGTGGATGGTATTTAGAGGGTCTGGAGATTTCCCCACAGGGCTGGCAGGTTTTCTGTCCACGACTGCAAGGAGGGTGGAGGGGGAAAAAAGAAAAAGACAAGAAGGCGGCAGTGGATTGATGGATTGCAAGCACGTCGGTGCAGCTGCGCACATCCCACACCTGCACACACACACGGACCCGCTCCCTCTGCCTGCCCCCAGGAGAGCCCCCCGAAAGGGGCTGCCAGGCTCCCTGTGCCAGACCCCTCCAGGGGAAACGGAGGGGAAAGGGGGGATGCATCCCCCGAGCAATAGGGACCGTGATGATGACAGACACCCTCTGCCACCGCCGGGGACCTGGATCCGCCTGGGGAGGCGACCCAGACCCACCCCGGCCACACAGAGAACACGTCCCACGCGCTGTCTTAAAGCCGGGGTGTCCTGGGAGGGGACGGTGCCACCAGTGCGGGGAAGGGAAAGGAGCCGCACCGTGCCAGCTGCAGGCAAACTCCCGCCGAGCTTCCCCCTGGCCCAGCGCACCCCAGCGCACCCCGGCACGGAGCAGGGTCAGGGCGCAGGGCCCACGGCCGGGCCAGGCCCCGGGTGTCCCCGCACCCGCCACGGCGGCCTTCGGTGCCAGAGGGGACGCAAAGCGGCCCGGGGCTGCCGCGGGCACTGGGATGCGCAGGGAGGATTTTCTGGGGAAATAACACCTGTGAAATCGGGAAAGGTCTGAACTGGCGGGCAAAATTGCCCAGCTGAGTTTGTTTGTCTGTCTTTCTTTTTTTTCTTTCTTTTCTTTCTTTCTTTCTTTCTTTCTTTCTTTTCTTTCTTTCTCTCTTTTCTTTCTTTCTTTTCATTCCCCCTCTCCTTCTTTCTCTCCTCCTCTCTCTCGGTCCCCCTCCCCTCCCGCCAGCCCCCCGCCGGGGGAGCGCCCGTCCTGCTCCAGCCCCCTGCCCCGGCCGGGGGGGCTTCAGCCGGATAATCCGAGGTTTGTGTTGTCCCAGATAAGGAGCGGAACCAGAAACCGATCCGAATGAAATTAAAAAGAAAAAAAGCTTTTAAAGGGAAAAAACAAAAAACAAACAAAAAAAACCCGCAAAAAGCCACAAACGTTTAAAGAAAGTCTGTGGGCCTTTCGGCAGAGACAGATACGCAAGTCAGAACACTCAGGCTCCAAGTTGCTTAAAATACCTCGAAAAATATGCTAAATAACGCGCGGGTCATCTTTCCTCCTTTGTTCGTTTTCTTTCCCTCCTTTCTTCTGTCCTTCTTTCTCTCTCGCTTTCCTTTCCTTTCTTTCCCTTTTTCGTTTCCTTCCCTTCCTCTCCCTCGCTTTCTCGCGCTCTGTTTCTCTTTTTTTTTTTTCCCCTAAGAATTGGTTTACAATTATCTATTTTCACCCATCGATACTCGCAATAACTCATCCCGGGACAGCTGATGTTACGACTCGCAGCAGGTTGCCGTGGTTAGAAACGGTAAAGGGTCGTATAAAAACAAAACAAAAAAATTTAAAAACAAAACAACAATAAAGAAATAAGTGGGAAATGAATTGCAAATGCGTAAAAGAACAGAAAGTCTAATACCACGGAAAAGGAGAAAAATATCGACGAGGATTTTCTATCCAGAACAGATGAGTTGGGAGTTTTAAAACGAAACCGCCTATCGAGGAAACGAAGCTTCCACCAATGAACCGGAGTAATTAGCAGGAGAACCGTCCCAATTAGCGGCCTCTAATGTACAGGCTGAAATCAAAGCCACGCGATTCTCGCGGGGAGTTTATCGTTAAATACTCCCCACGGCGGGGGATTTATAACGCTACCGAGCCCCCGCCGAGCCGTGCGCCCGCCTGCGGTGCCCCCGGTAGCGCCTCTTACCGCGGGGATACGCGGGGGGCCGCCGGCTGCGTGCCCCGGAGAGCCCGCTCGCCCCGGGAAGGGCTGGCCCTCCACCTCCCCGCTTCCCTGGCCGCTTCCAGCCCACGCCGCTGCAAACGGGGAGGAAAAATGATTTCCAGGGAGTAATCCCGAGGTGCCGGCTGGGGCCGGGCGGGACCCGGCGAATGCTGCGGCGGGGGGGCCGGGGTAACATATTATTTACAATAATAAATATTCAAGGAGGTAACATCAGCCTGACGGTGGGGAGACCCCCACCGAGCCCCTTAGCCCCCCCGTTCCCGCACCGCTCCGGGGGTACCCCGCCGCCCCCCCCCCCCCCGGCTCTCACCTTCCCTCCCGGGCTGCTTGAACGCCATCGCCGTGGCCAGGTCGCCGCCGTGCATCGCCACGCCGGGCCCGTGGTGGGCCAGAGGGCTACCCTGCGGCTGCCAGGGGTGGCCCGGGGGGATGTAGCCGCCGGCCGGCCCGCCGTAGACGCCGTGCTGGTTGGAGGGGGGGTAGGCGCAGGCCGGGAGGAAGCTGCCCACCGAGGAGAGCCCCGGGGCGGGCTGGGGACAGGCACAGAGAGACGCGTAGGGCGGGCGGGGAAGCGCCGCTGTGCGGGGCCGGGGCCCCCCCGGGCTGCGGCGGGGGCTCGGAACAACCCGCCCGGCTCTGGGGGCCGGGGTCGCCCCCTCGGGGGGCGGGGGGTCCGGCTGGCCGCGGCGGGGGCGGCGGGAAAGCCCCCCGCCTTGTCCCCTCCTACCCCCCTCCCCTGTCCCCTCCTGCCCCCCTGTCCCCTCCTGCCCTCCTTGTCCCCTCCTGCCCCCCTCCTTGCCCCCTCTTGCCGCCCCCCGGCAGTTACCTGCGGGTACTTGATATCTCCTTCCATGGCAGCCTTGTCGATGCCGTTGACTGCCTGGGGCGCGGGGAAGGCCGTCCTGTTCACGCTGGGCCAGTCTTCCATTTTGGGGGGGTAGGCAGAGCCCTCCGTGCCAGCCAGAGCCCCTGGGGGGGAGAGCGCGGCGGCTCCCTCAGCCCCAGCCCTCGCCCCCCGCAGGGTTTTGTCCCCCGGAGCAGGGATTGGGGTGAAACGGGGGGAAAACGCCGGGTTTGCAAGCGCCCGTTGGTATAAACCCGAGGGGGGGGACGCACAGATCCGCCTGGCCTCCGCCAGCACCCCCCACCCGGGGAAAGGCTCGGTCCCCACGGCCGAAGTGAGGCGTACCCCGGCTTGGTACCCCCCCGGGGGGAGAGGCTGTCGTGTCCCCCCAAGCCCGGTCCCTCTGCCCGGCTCTCCGCGCCCCCCCGTCACTTCCACGCTCCCGAGAATTTAGGAGGCCCAATTTCTCTTCCGACGAAGGAGATTTATAAAAGTGACATCGGAATTTTAAAGATAAATGATTGCACGGAGGGAAAAGCATGCGGTTGATTTACTCGGGCTTTTTGGAAGGATAAAAGGACCCGCACCCCCTCGCCGTGTCCCCGCCGGGAGCCGGCGGGGCGGCCGGGCCGGGGCAGCCGGCGCTCCCCTCGCCTCCCCCGGCCGCAGCCCCGGCCGCGGCCCGCTCCTCCGCTCCTCCGCCTCGCCTCGGCCTTTCAGAAAACCAGGGCGATTCCTCGGGGGGATCCCGGAGAGCTCCCAGCCCCTTGCCGAGGTGTCTCCCTTGCCTTCCTCTTTTTTGCCCCTTTTGCCTCTCCCCTGGGTTGTTTTCTCCCCTTTTCACCCCCCCTTCCTTTTTTTTTTTTTTTTCCTCCCCCTTCCAATTTTTTTTTCCCCTTTGCAAAGGGAAATTCAGGGCTCCGAATTTGCGGTCGGCAATCTATCATCTCTCCGAAAATATTTTCCACATTTTTCATAAAAAGTTCAAGATGTCTGAGCCTCGCCGCATCTGGCCCCGCCGCCCCGTCCTGCCGGAGCGGGCTGCGGCGATCAAAAAATTAAAGGAAAAAAAAAAAAAACCCAAACCCCCCAAAATACCCAAAAAAGCGGGGGGCGGGGGGGGAGAGCTGCCGGGCGCGGGGCTCGGCGCGGGGTACCCACCCGTCTGCTCCACGAAGGTGCGGATGCCCAGGATGTTGGTGACGGAGTGCGCCGAGGGCCAGGAGCGGGGCAGGCCGACGTGGGCCGCCGCCACGGGCGCCCCGGGGTGCCCCCCCACCTTGGCGGCCGGCGGGGCCACGGGGCTGGGGTAGGGGTACTGGTAGATGGGGTTGTAGGGCAGGGCGGGCTGGGGGGGCGGCTGCTTGCCGCCGTCGTAGGGGCCGGGCTGGGAGAGGCCGCCGATCTTGTTCCGCAGGATGCGGCTGATGGAGCTGACGGAGGGGACGTTGTACTTGTCGCAGACGCCGTCGGCCAGCAGCCGGTCGCGGATCTCCCAGGCGAAGATGCCGGGGTCGCCCTGCTTGTAGTCGCGGATGTGCTTGACCACGTTGGGGGTGGTGACCCGCGGCTTGCTGCCGCCGATGGCCCCAGGCAGGATGGAGCCGGTCTCGTTGTAACGGGCCAGGATCTTGCTGACGCAGCCGTGGGAGACGCGGAGCTGGCGGCTGATGTCGCAGGGCCGGATGCCCAGCTGGGCCAGCTCCACGATCCGCAGCCGGATGGCGTTGGGCAGCGGCCGCCCGTTGACGAAGACGCCGCCCAGCTGGTTCACCTCCCCGTAGGTGTGCTCTGCAGCGGGCCGGCCGCGCCGGAGGAGCCGTTACCGGCCGGCGGCCCGCGGGGCCGGGGCGGCGGGGACCCGCCGCCGCCCGGGTCCTGGCCCCTGCACGTCCAGCCGGCGAGCGGGGCTTGCGGTGGGGAGGGGAAGGGAAGGGGAAAAGGGAAAGGGGGGAAAGGGAAAGGGGGGAAAGGGAAAGGGGGGAAAGGGAAAGGGGGGAAAAGGAAAAGGGGAAAAAAGGAAAAGGGAAAAGGAAAAGGGGAGAAAAGGAAAAGGGGAGAAAAGGAAAAGGGGAGAAAAGGAAAAGGGGAGGAAAGGAAAAGGGGAAAGGAAAAGGGGAGAAAAGGAAAAGGGGAGAAAAGGAAAAGGGGAAAGGAAAAGGGGAAAGGAAAAGGGGAAAGGAAAAGGGGAAAGGAAAAGGGGAAAGGAAAAGGGGAAAGGAAAAGGGGAAAGGAAAAGGGGAAAGGGGACAGGGAAGAGGGAAAAGGGACAGGGAAAAGGGAAAAAGGGAAAGGAAACGGGAAGGGAAAAAGGGAAAGGAAACGGGAAGGGAAAAAGGGAAGGGAAAAAGGGAAGGGAAAAAGGGAAGGGAAAAAGGGAAGGGAAAAAGGGAAGGGGGAAGAAAAGGAAAAAGGGAAAGGGGAAGGAAAGGAAAAAGGGAAAGGGGAAGGAAAGGAAAAAGGGAAAGGGGAAGAAAAGGAAAAAGGGAAAGGGGAAGGAAAGGGAAGGAAAATGAGAACGAGAGAGAAAATGAGAGAGAGAAGAGAGAGCGAAAAGGAGGGGGAAAAAAAAGAGACAGAAGAGGAGAAAGAAAGAAAAGGCAAAAGGAAGAGAGAGAAAAAGAGAAACAAAGGAAAAAATGAGGGGAAAAAGACGAGGGGGGGGGGAAGAGAGAGAGAAACAACGAGGACGGGAGAACGAACCCGAAGAGGCGAGCAGAGCGAGCGAGAAGGGCGGGCGCGGGGGAGCGGGGAGCCGGGAGCCTTCCCGGCCGGGCACGTCGTGCCGGCCCCCCGCCGGAGGCCGCTCGGCGGGGCCGGCGGGCGGGGGTCGGGCCCGGTGCCCCCCTCCCCGCCCGGTGTCCCCCCCCTCCCTCCGCGGAGCCCGTCCCGGAGCCCTCTCCGCCGCCGCCCGCGCTTACCCATCGCCCGGCGCCGGGGGAGCTCCGCTCCGCCCGGGGAGGGGACACCGCCTGCCCGCCGCGCCGCAGCCCCGGCCCCGGCCCCGGCCCCGGCCCCGGCCGCCGGCCCGGCATAGAGGGCCCGGGAGCGGCGGAGGGCGGGCCGGCTGGGCGGGAGGCGGCGGCGGGGCGGCGGGGGTGTCCTGGCGGCGCCGGGCCGGTTCCCCGCTCGCGGGGAGCCCCCGCCGCTACTTGGGATCAATTTGACGTGGGAACCACGTCAATCTCGGCCGTCACGGCGGAGGCGCCGCCGCGGGCCGCCCATTGGCTCCCGCGCCGCTCCTAAATGGCCGCGGCCGCCGCTCCCCGCCGCGGAGGGGGGGGACGAGGGGACCGGGGGGGACACGGCACCCTCCGCCCGCCCCCGCGGGGCCAGCGCCCCGCCACGGCCGGGGCTGCCCGCACCACCCCCGCGGGACGCCCCGCGCACCCCCCGGGCCCGTTGTAGGGGTGCGGGAAGGCGGAGCGGGGTCGACCCCACGCCCCCCCTCCTTGAGGCGGCAAGGTCCCCGCGGCCCCCTCCCCGCGCCCGTTCCCACGCAAGACGCGGACACGCGGGCCGGGGCGCCTACTCCTCCTCCAGCCCCGACGGCGCGGCCGGGACCCACGGGAGGGGACATCGCCGGGGGCTCCGGGGGGGGTGGGGCTGGTGCCTTCGGGGGGAGCCGCCGGCTGGGGGTGCGGGCCGGCGGCGGGGGGCCGCGCCAGGCAGCGGGGGGCCGCTCCGGGCCGGGGCCGGACCCCGTCCCCGCCCGGCCTCCCCTGCAATCCTGCTGCCGCCCACCCGGCGCCGAAATCCGCCGTTTCTCACCCGAATAACACCGCACGAAGGCAGCCTGGTACAACGTGGATAGGGCGAGTGTTTGGGGGGGGTTCTGTGGGGGTTTTCCCCCCAAGAAAGGTGGGGGGGAAGACCCGGAGCGTTTCTCCGCAAACGACTGAAAGCTGGGGGGGTGGGAGAGGGGAAAGAGCCTCGCAGCCAGCCGCGGGCATCGCCTTCGCCCCCGCATCGAAAACCCGCTCCTCCGTGGGTTTGACACCGGGGGGGCCGGGGGAGAGGCGGGCGGCGGCGGCGGGCAGCGGCGGGCGGGCAGCGCCCACCGCCCCGGGCCCCGGGCCCCCGGCCCCCGCGGGCAGCGCGGGCAGCGGAGGCGAACGGCGTCCGCTGCCGGGCCCCGGCCTCCGTGCGGGGACGGGCACGGCGAGAAGCCCCCACGCCGTGCCCACCCGGCCGCCCCCTCCTCCCCCGCGCTCCCACCCGAGACGTGGGATTAAACCCCCGCGCCCCCGCCGCGGGTCGGGGCAGGCGGTGCCGCCCGAGCGCTGGAAATCGGCCGTCGGGAAAAGAGAGCGGATCGATTAAAAAGCAGCCGAGACGGGCAAAGGGGTGGGTGCCCCGTCTTTGCCTTCCCCCCCCCCGGCCTCCCCGGCTGCGGCCCCCGGGAGCGCTGTGGCGATGAGTTTGCCGTCCTCAGCCGCCGGCGGAGCGGCTGCCGGCAGCCTGCGGGAAGGAGGCAATCGAAAGGCGGCCGGGGAAACCCGGTGTCTCTCCCCCTGCCCCGGTAATCCAACGGGACGATTTTTTGGGGGCATGCGGGGCTCCCCTCCCACCCGCGGAAGAGCTTTTTCCCCCCCGGGGGCCCTGCCCGGCCCGCAGCCGCGCTCGCCCGCCGCCGGGGCCAGTTGCCCGCAGCCGGGGCGAGGAGGAGGCCTGCCCGGGGACTCCCGAAGCCTCCCGGCTGCTCGGAGCAGCCCCGGCGCGGCAGCAGCCCCGGGCGGCCCGACGGCGCGGCGGGGCCGGCTGGCACCGCTGCCGGGCCAGTAGCCCCGGGGCCGCCGGGCCTGCCGGGGAGCCCCGGCCCGGGCTCTCCCGAGCCCACCCGGGCCTCCACGGCTGAGCCAAGCTTTTGTCTCCCTCTGTTGGGAAGCGCGGAGAAATCCGCGGGCCGGGGCCGCGGTGAGGGGCGGAGGGGAGGGCAGGGGCTCTCACCGTGCTGCGCCCACGCACACCCGTGGCCGCGGCCGGCTCGCAGCCCGTGGGGATGGGGTCCGGGGGGGGGGGGGGCTTCCCCCAGGTGTTTAAAGAAAACAGTACCCCACCCCGCAGCAGAAGCAGCCCCTCAGCGGGCACCTGCTGCGGGACCGCCCGCCTCCCAGCCGCCTCCCCGGGGGTCTTCCCCGCTCCCGCCGGGCCCCCGGGGAGGCGGTCGGGGGCTGCCCCGGTGGCCTCTGTCTCCGCGGGCTTTGAGCCAGAAAGAACAAGAGATTTTCGGCCTCCTTAGAGGGGTCGGGGCTGCGCGGCTGCCTTGTACCGGCGGGAGAGCGTCCGCCCCGGCCGCTGGCGTGTGTGCGTGGAAAGAGCGGGGAAGGGGAGGAAGAAGAAGAAAAGGAGAAGAAAACGAAGAGGGAAAAGAAGAAGAAAATTAAGAGGGAAAAGGACAAGAAAACGAAGAAGAAGGAAAATAATAATAAAAAGAAAACGAAGAAAGAAAAGAAGAAGGAGGAGGAGGTAAAGAAAAAGAAAAAGAAAACGAAGAAGGAAAAGAAGAAGAAAAAGAAGGAAAAGAAAGAGGCAGAAGAAGAAGGGGGGAAAAGAAAAAAGAAAAATAAAAAAGAAAAGAAAAAAGAAAAGGAAAAAAGAAAAAGGAAAAAGAAAAGGAAAAAGAAAAAGAAAAACGTAAAGAAAAAAGGGAAAAGAAAAAAGGAAAAGGAAAAGGGACGAAGGAAGGGCAGGGCGGGGGCGGCGGGCTGCCGCAGGCAGGGATGCGGGCAGGGGGTTTCTCCTCTCCCCCTCGCAGAGGCCGCTGAGAGGGAAGGGGAAGGAGCCCCCCGGGCCAGGGCCGGGCGGGCCCAGGTGCCGCCGAGCCGAGCCCAGCCGAGCCGAGCCCAGCCCAGCCCAGCCGAGCCCAGCCCAGCCCAGCCGAGCCGAGCCGAGGGCCGGCAGCCCAGCCCGGCTCACCAAACGCCCGATAATGTCATGAATAACCTGCCCCAAGCGCCCTTCGTGGTGCTCAGCGCCCTCGGAGGGACGGGGGCAGCGCCTGGGGGCTCCCCGGCACCCCCGAACCTCCCGGGCCCGGCCCTGCCCGCCCGCCCCCGCCCTCGCTCCGAGATGGTTTTAATTTGCTCCGGCTCTTTTTTTCCCCCTTTCCACCTCCTCTCTCGGCCCTCTCGGTGCATCGGCGGTGCCTCCCGCCGCCGGGCTCCATCTGGCGCCGGGAGCCGAGGGCCCGGCACGGCAGCGCTCCGGCGGGGGCTGAGCCCGGGGTGGGGGTCAGTCCCTGGCCCCGGGCGAGGGGCAGGGAGAGCTCCCGGAGCGGGGCCGCTCCGCTTCCCTCGGCGCTCCGCTCAGAAACAGAGAAATAACCTTTTTCCTTTCCTTTTCTTGCCACCGCTGTGCCGGAAAGCGCAGAAAAATCCCCTTATTCTACCCGCATTTGCAAAGCTGCTGGGCGTTCGCGTGTGTTTTTGTGCCGTGCCTTCCCAGGAGCTGAGCTTCGTGTGGCAGGCGCGGGATTTTGCGTTGTTATTTTGCCGCATAAAAACACGGACCGGCGGTGAAGCAGGTAGCTCTGAAAGATGCTTTTATTTTCAAATAGAAATATCGAGAACCTGGCTCTCCTGCGGCAGCTGGCAATTAGTAGAGTTAAAGGCAGGGGTTCCCGTGCGTTTCTCCGTTATTTATTCTATACTCGTTAATGGTTCCGAAATGCCGCGGCTCTTAGAGGGGATATTTAGTTTAGTCATGGTTATGGAGCTCATTTTCTGTCACGATCGATCAAAATCGGAAAATCCTATTGCAGCGGGTTCAAACCGAGCGCCTGTTCACGACAGGCACGCTGCAAAGCACAACGTTCCTGCCTCGCGACGCGGAGTGCAATATTATCTGGGTGCCTGCGCGTGTGCTTTTTGTGGCAGAAGGATCACAAAATTACTTCTGACAATTTTTTTTCTGGAGCATTTTGACACTGGCTAAATATAGAGAGTTGAACAATCCCGCTGTCACGACAAAAAATGCTTTCTGTTTTCTGGAGAAAAGGCTTTGAGAGCTCAAAAAATAAAATCATTCTTCAAAGCTTGATGTGCTGTCTGAGCCATTTTGTTTAATCATATATTTCAGTTTGGTAAAGGCCACAGGTTGAGTAATTAACAATAACTTGGTTTCATTTGTCAAAAGCAATTTAGCTGTATAAAATATACTCCGCTGCAAGCCAGAAGGTTCCTCAATTCTGCGTGGAGAGAAAAAAAATACCAAAACCCCCGGATTTTAAGGTTTGGATTTTTTTTTTCCTAAAGACTAAATTTTTTTATCACAGATTCTTAATGTGAAAATGCTAGCAGGATCCTGGATCCTTAATAAATTCTGTGTAGTTCTTGTGTAAAACGTTGTTGATCTGAGGACAACACAGATCGTTTAAAATTATCGCCATTGCTTAAATAAATAGCGGTGGATATATCCTACCTTTTTTTTTACTGACAGTATCATTATTTTCTTCTCCTTTTCTGCCTGTAAACCGTTTCAGATCACTTGCAAGTCACTGCGTGTGCATTCGAAATCTCTTTTAATGCCCTGCGAAGCACGCAGGCAGTGGGAGGGTTTTTCAGCTACCGGCCGAATCCGCCTGCCTCCCCTCCGCTGTAGAGGTGCACAGCGGCAGGCCAGCGCCTCAGCTCGCTAGGTACTGAAATTTTAAAAACACAAAGCAATTGGAGAACAATATTAAACAACTCTCAGCGTTACGGGCACGCAGGGGTCTTGCGGAGGTTTGAGGGCTGGCAGTGGACGCGGGCGAAGGCTTAATAACGCGCAGAAGACATCTGTCAGGCGTATGCGAGGGGGACTGGCTCGCAGGAACGGCTTCATTCAGCGGCAGGGTGGGTGTTGAAATCCAGTTCAGCTGCCTGGGGCTGGACGGGGCTGGACGGGGCTGGATGGCCCCGGCTCCTCGCTGCGGGGCAGGCTGCAGCGGCGGGGGTCTGCGAGGACGGGGCGAAGCAGCGCCGCATCGCAGCCTGGCAGCTCCAGGCTGCCTTCCCAGCAGAGGAGCTTGGGGAGGGTGAAATGCACCCCTCCTTTAAAAAGGAGGTATGAAACCCTAACTCTGCGCAGGACAGCGCTGCAGAGGCTCGCGCTGCTGGCCGCAGCGAGGGGCAGAAATCCCGAGAGCAGCAGCTGAGCATGGCTTTTTCTGCCGTTGTTAGGGCTTAGATTCAAACCACCGTGGAAGCGGTGCTGGGGCGTGGGATGCCGTTGCAGGGGCTCTGGGCAGGTGCCGTGCCTGCCCGCGGGCGCTGAGCGTGGCCCCGGGGTGCGCGGCAGCACTGCCCTGCCTCCGTGGGTAGGGGACGAGCTCTTGTGCCGCAGCCACGCTGGCTGCAGGCCAGGAGGCAGATACCTGTCCCTTGGCGTTAGCCCTCACGGGGGAGTTCAGAGCCGAGGGCGTCGCTTAGCTTTCCATTTCCCTCGGTCTGCCGAGCCCATGACAAAAAGACACCTTTCGTCTTCGGCACTCAGGTCCTTCCTTTCCACCTCGTCTTTAGGAGTGCCGAAGACGTGGTCTGCACAGCCCCCTCCCCGGCGCCAGCAACCATCCATCCCTCTCCTGCAAACACTCACCCAGCCCAGCGCCACGCGGCGCTGAGAACCCACAGTCCTCGTGACTTCGGTGGGAGCCGTAGGTGCCGTGAGAGACGACCAGCACCTCCTCAGATGAAGCCCTTGTCTCCTGCCGCCGAGACCACTGGAGCCAGCGTCTGTCAGTTCATTCTGGTGAATATTTGGTCCTACAGCGCACTGAAAGAGAAACAAACAAAAATAACCCCCAAATATTTTCCTTTAGATTAAGCCCCGGCTTAATGTTAAGCCCATATGGAAGGAAGTCTCTGCCTGAGTGTAAACCTCTGCACGATCAGCTTATTAGCTCATGCCCAGCTTCGCAAACAAACGCTGCACGTGCTCGCCGACAGAAGGGATGAAGGGCTGCTAAACCTATTCCTTTGTTTTCTTATTGAAATGGTTTTCTCATGACCATAATGAAGTGGGAAGGCCGCACACTTGGCAAAGAAACGGATGTTAAGTTGTGCTGGTGGAAAAACACATGGAGTAGGCTGAAACAGCCCCGCGTCGGCTTGTTGCATTTGGCACCGCGCGTCCGGAGAGCGGCTGCACGCTGAACGGCGCGCACGTGGCCCCGGGGGAGAGCAGGGAATCTCCTCCTCGTGGAAACTATTTCGGAGGAGATTCGGATACCTTTACTCACACCGAAGTCAGCCAGGGTTTATGGCACGGATCCATCCTGCACATCACCCCTGGCTCTCGGAGATGGTCCTCCGTCGGTTTGGTGCGGGAGCCTCTCAACCCTAGGGAATCCTGGAGAAGGACCATGGGGGAAAAAGGAGGGGACGTACATCAGAGCCAATGGGTTGGAAGAAAGGCAGGATAAATAATCCATCCAGATCTTACAGAGGAATAACCTGCCCTGCCTTTCAGACAGCAATGGGCTCCATGAGCCTGAAGACGAGGTCTCACTGATGGCCAGGCTCTCCTGGTGTGGGAGCCTGCGGCCAGCCGAGGGGCAGCGGAGGCAAAGGGCAGCCGGGACGGCTTCGGGGGGCGAGCCTGGCCCCTGCCTCGCCTGTCACCTCCGCCACCGGCTGCGAAGACGTGCCTCCCGGGCCACTTGCTGGCAGCTGCGGCAAAAGAAGGCAGCCTCCAGGTTAGTTTGCCTCGTGCATTTTGCTCAGCGTCTGGCTTGGTGTTAGGGGTGGTGAGGGGTGCAACAGGTTAAATCTTACACTGCTGGGCTAGGAATATAACGTACCTTCTGCAGCTCTTTATGACCTGGTGCCACACTTCATAGCTCTTAACAAGGGCGCTGTATGAGGTATGCGCTCAGCGTGTTGTTCCAGCAAGCCAAGAGCTGCGTTTCACGGCGTTGTACCAAAGCATTTCACGGAGTTCAGAGCCATTTAGTGGCAGGTAAACTCTTTTCAGGGATCATTTCACAGCAGAAACTTATATCAATATGAAAACGCGCCGAGGTAGCAGGGCAAGAGTGAGGTGAACGGCAGAAAACATTATAACCGTCATAAAAGCTCTGAATAATCATCGCAAAACTGTGTTTATTTCTCCCTGTATGTGGCACGGGGGATATAAAATGGGATTTACAGCACGTAAAGCTGTGAAGAGCTGCCTTGTCCGTGCTAGCCGACTCCTTCAGCCCCGAAGCACCTCTGTGGGAACCGCTCCGGTGATGCTCCCTTTGCTTCCCATTCCTGCCTGTACATGCTGGCAGCGTGCTCCTCGCACACAGCCCTTAAAATTGAAGATAAGGGGGAAAAAATACCTTACCTTCACTGCCCTGGAAACTGAGCAAAGACTAAGAGTGGGCATTGTGAGCAGCAGCCTGCCTTGCACAGCCCTTCCTCCTCCTCCTCCTCCTCTTCCCATGGGCGCAGCAGCTAAACCCTGCAGATGGCCGTTCACCCCACAGAGCCGTGGGGCCGATGCACTCACGGTCCTGCAGTATTTGTTTCACGCATCCCTAATTAAATATTGCCAGCTCCTAGAGCTGATTCTCCAGGTTTGCCCGGGTTCTCCCTCCTCACCGCCTGGCCACAGCAACGCACCGTGACCTGGGCACGAAGCTCTCGGGGGCAGCAGGATTTTTCTCAAGGCTTCATCTCAGCCAGGAGCTCTCCATTGGGTCGTTTGGTGCAGCTCCAAGAGCAAAACCATGGCATGGCCGGAGGGATGAGCTGCAGGTGATGGGAGGGAAACCCAAACACTCTGAGGGGAGGAAGGACGGAAATCAGCTCCTCCCATCCCCTTTGCTCCGAGGGACATCGTGGTCCTTGGCCAGCCAAAGATGGGGCTGGTGGTGCAGCCGCGGTCCTTTTCCCTGCCGCAGAGAAGGGGGGAAGCCTGTGAAGTGGGTGACGATGCAGCTTTGGAGGAACTGGCAACAGCTGGAGCCCAATATTAGAAGATGAGCCTATGTAAGACACTTTCCCACGCTCCTTGGTGAAGCCGGTGTTTGCCCTGGGCTGATACTAGCTTTATGCCCTGCTCCCTTAATAAAAGCACCCACAGACAGCGATGGGTGCTGCACAGCCTTGGTACCAAACGGGGTCCCGCTTGGGCATGAATTAGTTTGGAATGGAAGCGATTGCTCAATTCCCCTTGTCTCCCTGACTCTACAGGGCTGGCAAGAGATGATAAAAATAAATGAAAAAAATAGTTATTTATGTCCCTACAAATTGTTTTCATTGAAGTCTTTCTCCAGGGGAAAAAAAAATCCTTTGAGCAAAACGGGTCTTTTTTTCCAGGGGTGTGAGTTTGGGTAGAAATGTTTTGAGATGCATAAGATGGTTTTCTGACTGTGGGTTTTTTTGACAGGTGAGATAAGAGAAAATTACTAGTCCTGTATGGCTGGGAAAGTGTCTTTTTGGGTCAGGGAAAAGCCAAAATATGTTTTGGTCTCCCTGGTTTGGTTTGATGGGGGGGTGCTCTCTTAGTTTGCTTTGAAAGAGGGAAAAACCTCGTAGCTTGTTTCATTTCAAGTTTTTCCTGGAAAACAGACACAACATTTTGCAGTAAGCTCTTATAAAAAATATATTTGTGGCACTGGTCTGCAGCTGTGAGGGCATATGGAGTGGGAGAAGAGCTGCTGAATAACGTGACAGTGTTTTCACAGCCACTTCTTCAAACCAGGATCTCGCTTTCAATCGTGCCCTGAAACTTTCCATCTCCTCCTGGCCCCTCTTCACCCTGCCTCCGTTTTCATCCCTGCCAGGTAGTACCCGACCTCAGAGCTGGTTTCACTGGAAACGTTGGGATATAATAAATACAGATGTCATTTGAAATCAGATGTTGTGCGAGACTGGTTGCATCAGGTCAGGTAAAAGCTGCTGAGCCCCCTGTCCCCAGAAATGGGCATAAAAAGACCCTTTCTTGCTCTACACCCTCCCAAGCAAGCTCCAGAATAGAGGGGCTTGCTGATATTTTTGCATAACACACCAATGGGTTTAACCTACGTAAATTTGTCTAATCCTATGAGCACCGGTGGGCGGGGGGGAGCGGGGAGATGAAAGCAGACCCGACCAGGAGCTGGCTGGGACTTGCAGGAATTTCCTCGCGCAGGAGGCCAGGCATCTTCCAGCGAGCCTGCACGGACCTGGCAGCTCCTTCTTTCTGTTGAACCCACGCCCATGATAGCAGCTCCTAAAGATTTTAAATAACAAATGAAACAAGTTGTACGTTACGTGAATGCTGCCGCTGCTTTCTGGTAGTTTTCCTGGAATAAGGGCGGCGGGAAGGAGCGGCAAGCGTTGGGAGGGGAACATCTGCATCGCTGGCTGCCATCGACGGGATGGGGACCATGGACCGCAAACCAAGAGCGGCTCCTTTCTGGAATTCCTCCTTGAAATCAAATGCTGCTCCTGTAGGGAAAGCATACAGGTTATTTGAGTTATTGTGTGTTATTGGACATATGCAATGCCAGGAGAAACAGCAGTATAGCCATTTGCTGTTCCCGAATCTAACCTGAACAGCTCTGCTCTCCATGTTGACATTTATGTGCGTGGTATGCATGGTCCTGTCTCCTGGCACAACCCTTATTTCCCTCCGTGCCCCCTCCGCCTTTGTGCAATCCTCCTTCTCCAACAAGGATTTAGGGGGGTTAGCAGCACCCCAGCCTCGCTGCCTCCGTTGGGACCGGCAGCTGCTGGCTCGGGGGGGGCAAACAGCCCACGGCCCCCATGATGTGCACCGGGTGCCAAATCCTGCCCTCCCCTCCCCACCCCGAGGAATTCGGCATCGCCGTCGCAGAGCGGGGTTCCCCCTCGGCCCGGGGCCGGGCGAGCGACATCCTCGTGGACGGCCGGGCCAGTAATTCGGATAAAATGTGAATGAAACAATGTAAGAGGAAAATGTAAGTACAATTTGTAAAGGCTGCACACAAACAATGCTTCCTGCTATTAATTCAAAGGCATCAATAGCTGAGTGCTTTCAGGGCACAGTATCTATTCTGTTTTCCATTTATATGCTAGAATTGTGGTAGATGTCAGGAGAATTTAATACACATGATGTAGGCATATGAATAAGCTGGATCCTTTTCTGGGAACAAGTATTCATAAGTCTCCATGTGGTTCCACATCTACAAAGACATGGGTATTTATTTCATGAGATCTGGACTCCATTTCAGGCAAGAAAAATCCCACTGAAGCCAATGGGGAATCTTTCTGTTCATGTCAATGGATCTCAGAGCCCAAATTCAGGAATGCACTTAAAACACATGCTTAACTTTAAAGCCAGGCTTAAGTCTCACTGAAGTCCATTAGATGTAAGCGTATGCTTTTGCTGAAAGATGAGGAATTTAAACAAACATTTATGTGCTTACCTGAATCAGAGCTTGGCTCACGCTCACAGCAGAGTGAAGCTGAGGCTCGTAAAAGAAATACTACAGAAATAGCACACATTTGAAGTTTTACGGGTCCAGGTTGTCGGTCTGCGTTATCCGACCGGCGCGGGGGGAAAGGCTCGTTTGCAGACGAAGGCAGGGTTCGACGCGCGTTTGCATCTGCTCCGATTTCCCTGACTTGTCCGGGTAACCGCCGCCGACGTGCACGGCCAGCAGCGAGCCTCCCGGTGCGTGGCCCCGCGCGCCAGCCAGCAGCCCAGCCGGGTTTGGGGAGGCTCTGCCCTGCCCTTCCCCGCTCGGCCATCGTTTCCCCCGCGTGAGCAAAGCTCGGTGGGTGATTTTCAGCGCTCCCACCACAGCCCCCAGCTGCCCTCCTCTTGCCTTTAGGGTTTGCCCGTGCTGCTTCATCAGAAAAAAGCAATTTGTCCAAATGGGTGCACTCCCCCACAAAATGACGGGGTTTTAGGGGGGGGAAAGGCCCTGCTGACCCGCAGCTGAGCGCGGGCTCCCACCCCACCGGGGGCTTGTGCCGCCCCGCCGCGTGGCCAAGCACGGACCCCCCGCTTGTGCCAGTGCTGCCCCACCGCTCCCGGGGGAAAGACACCTCTGTCTTCCCCCAATGAGCACTTGGGTGTCCCGGCTTCACTCCTTGCCAGCATGAAAGCACCAGTTCCTCCCCAAAATCCTTCCTCCGAAGCAGCCTGGCTTTGCCCGGGGGGCTGGAGGGAGGCCCAGCAGGCGCCACAGCCCCCCCGGGATAACCGTCTGGACCGAGGCATTGCCCCCCATGCACACAATATAATTTTGGGTGAACAAATGCAAGTCCAACAGGAGCCCGATGGCTTTGCACCTCACCTTTGATACAAGCCACTGCCAGCCAGGTTGCAGAGCAAGGCAACCTGCACGTTATCGCTGGCCAGTAAGGTTGGCAGGTCAAAACACGAGTCCCTGGCTCAGGCAGGGAGAGGAGGGGATGCCCTGGGCTGGCTGCGGGGTGGGACAGAGGGACTGGGAGAGCACAGGAGTGGGAAATCCTCCGGAGAGATGGACATCACCTTGCCCACTTCGGCCGTGTATTTATTTCCCTCTCACAAGCCCTCACTCTGGCTTTTAGCAACCCGCAGCTGAATGAGTGACCTGCTCTGGGCTCCAAGATTCAACATCTGCAGTGATTAATTTCCTCAGGATTAAGTTCCTCTGATTTAAAACAACAGATAATGGCTAATAAGGGGAAACATCCCTATCATAAACACTGCTTTGGCATTTACCATTTGAAATAATTTATATTCTCTGGTCTAGTGGGTTTGTATCACCAGACTTAATGACTGTTTCTGTTTAATTTTCAGATGCTTAATTGCAGTAGAACACTTCAACACCATTAAATTAAAACAAGCTACCAGCTTTTCCTTGCCTATGCTGCTGGCCTGGCTCCAAGTGACATTTAAAGCAATCTCAGATGTTTTATTCCTGCCACACAGGCTGCTCGCTTACGAACAAAAAGTGTGTGTGCGCGTCGGGGCGGGGGGGTGCATAAAGCCACCAACATGGGAGCATTAAAATCAACTTCCAGGCAGAAGAGATTTGGGATGAAGCTTGGTAGCCACAACTGCTTTCCCTTCTCCGGAGCAGATCTGCGGTACCTGGCCGTGCCGATGGCCAAGCTGCCGCCGGGAGAAGGGTTTGGGGGCACGGAAGGACCCCAAAATGGGAGGAGACCCTGGAGAGGAGCCGTCAGCCCCCAGCCTTGGCACACCCCCCTCTTCGGCCCGACATCAGCTCTGCTGGGGCTTCGCTGGAAAAGGTTCTGTTAAGGGGCTTTATCTCGGGCAATTTCACATCTTTGAGCAAATTTTCCAATGTGGAAGTACTTTGGGTTTCAGGTACCTATTAAAAAGGAGTAAGAGGAAATGGAGTTCCTCTATAAGTTAATATTCTTCGGTAATGGATGTTTAGAGTTAGTATGTGTCTTTACAACATCATTCATAGGGGTATTGTTTGCTTCTGACAGTTTTTCTTTTAAGATTAATGTGCTTATGAAAACCTTGTGCACTGCTCTATGAGGCAAGCTTGAAATCCATCAGCAATACCATCGCCATGACACAATGCTGGGAGAGCAAAGCAAATGACAAACAGAATCTGGTTTTTCAGAAACCAGTGTGTGTTGAAGAGAAATGATCTGAGGCGAAAGCTGGCCTCCCTCCAGCCACCCTTCCTGTTCTGCTGCTGGCACTACCAGAGGAGAGGGAGAGAGTAAAAATACATGCGAGGGAGTGAAAGAAAACAAAATTAATTGGGGGGAAAAAATAACTCAAACCTGCTAGTGTTTGGTCTCTTTTTAGCAAACAAGCATATGGAAAATTCATATAAAGTTTAAAGACTATTTCAGCCAAACATGCTTGTTGTACATATAAATAATTTCATCAGAGATCAGCGGAAACAATGCAATTAGAGGCGAGTTGCATTTAGCATGTTGGGATTGCATCCAGTTGACGTGCATCCTTGTGAAAATTCAAACATCATGGACCAGACCCTGAGCTACTCTCAACTGCCAGAGCTGTGCTGATTTTTTTTTTCTTTTTCATGGGTTTTTTAATGTTTGCTTGCCCGACCCTGATTAGAGGAGACAAGGGTCTGGCCTCACTGCTGCAGGAGACAAACCGGCGTGCAGCAGGAACATGCTGGGTTAAGCGTTACACGGTGTAGTTGGACGGAGGGGAGCCGAGAGCCTCGCAGGGGGTAGGAAACCATCGCTGGCAGGCGACGGTGGGCCTCCGCCTGCCCTCGCCGGAGGAGGGGGTGCTGGCGTGCCGCTCCGTGCGGCCGAGTCCTTCCCCTCCGGACCCTTTGGAGGCTTTGCGGAAAATCGGGTGAAAATGGGTGACATTCAGAGGAAAAAAAGAAAGGTAAATGTTGCTCTTACTTGGGCAGAGGTGGCCGTGTATTCACACCTGGTCCTGGTCATCTGTAGGAAGGAGAAGACTGGCCATGTCCCAGACAACCCTCCTGAAGGCAGCACCCTCCGCTCGCCCCGCTCAGGGCCAGGAGAGATGGACAGAGCCTTAAAACAACATTTGTGCCGGGTTACCTGGTCCCAGCGCTGGGGTGGATGTCAGAACAGCCCGGGTTCAGCCTCCTGCGCTCCGGTTTTGGTCATTGTCTCGGGAGGAGACGCGATGCCCTGGTTTTCTTTCTATTACAGCTATCTGAAAAATAGCACTTAAAATTAATTTCATTCTCCCGAGTTCTTTAGCAGAGCAATGAGCAAACACAGGAGGCGCAGACCTGTGCAGCTCCTCGCAGTAAATCTGCTTTCCCGAGGAAAACTCGTGACACTCTTTAATAAAGCCTCTAATAAACTTGAAAGCGATTCATTTTCCTCAGAAAGCCTGACGGCTGAAGTCACCTGGGATCGCCTTCCCATCTCCTCTAGGAGCCTGAGCAGCATTTTCGGCTTTCCGAGGGAATGACGCTGGCAGGGGCAGGCTGTCTGTCCGTCCATCCCTCCCTCCCTCTGTCTTTTTGACCCCTGTTGCTCGGTGCCCACCCACAGTTTACCATCCGCTAGCAAACATCAACAGCAGCCTCAGAAATATTAATTTTCTACCAGTGAGATGCGAGGGCTGGGGGAGACCCCGAGCTGTGCCCCCACCCCAAGGAAGGGGCTCCCCTGAGCAGCCACGAGGACACGGGAAAAGCCCCCAGAACTGCTTCTTATGACCCTGTCCATAGCAATTTTCATCAGCCCGGGTTCCGATGGCCGCCTGACTGCGGGTGCCATCCACAGCCCTGCCGAGGAGGAGGCTCCATGGCAAAGAGCTTGCCAAAGAGGGAAGATGAGCAGAGAACCAGAAGCCCAGGAAGGGTGAGCAAGTGCCCCGGGATCATTTATTAGAGAGAGAGAGAGGAAAAAAAAAAAAAAAAGACAGAAAACAGAGAAAGCTCCCTTTTCACCAGCCCATTTTATTTCTCCACGATCAGCTGCTCCTGCCTTGCACAGCACCAACACCACTGTCTCATTTAATTTAGGACGCTTGAGTCCCCAAACACAATTTGGTGAAGGCACGACGCCCGTTTTCCTGGAGCGCTTTCCAGGGTGGATCAGTTGCATGAGGGCTCTGGCTTCTGCTCTTCATCAGCTGCTCCGTCACTTCTGTCACCGTCATCACTTCTAGGATGGGTGTTTGCAGAGCTGGACTGGCGCAGGCAGGGGGAGCACGAGGAGATGAGAGCCACCACGTCCACACCACCAGCTTCTGCCGAAAAATAACAGCAAGCAAACGCCGATTTGGTAGGAAAGGGACTCCTGAAGGCGATACCTTTCACCTCTTTGTGACTTCTTCCACAAATACATCGTCCTTCAACACCTTTTTGTTGACAAAATCTCTGTCAATATAGCCTGAACTTCAAACTTGATACCATCTCCGTGTCGAGAGGAACCGGTTGCACCAGAAGCGCTGTTGTGAGCGACGTCTATGTGGAAACCCAGCCTCCTGCCCCCAGCCCCGGTACCGGGGCTTGGCTTCTGCTTTGTGGAAGGGCATTTCCCATTGCACACACGCGCAAATCCAGCCAGCCTGGGTGCGGGGTGGCCAAGGTTCTCAGAGGTGGCAGGTGATGTTGAGTTGCTCCATGAGGGTATTTTTAACATGAAATGCCTTTGAAGTACCCTGTTTCTTGGATACGGCAGAGCACAGAGAATAAGCCCATGGCTTTGAAGATCCTATTGCCATGGAGGTGCTTTGTAGGGCCCCGGGACGGATGCTCAACCCACCGACAGCACCTGTAGCCTTCCTTTCTAAAAGCAGAAGCCAGCAGCAAGTTCAAATGCATCCACGTAAAGAAGAAGGTAGCAGAAAGCTCATCCAGGAAAAAGCAGCCTTCAGTACACCAAACACATTGCAATACACTAAAAAACAGGCTCTAACATGCTGCTTGAGACCATTCTGGAACAAAAATACCCGTACACTGCAACACCTTCATTCGTTGGACAAATCTGGGTAGTTTTAAGGGAGGCACAACCCAGACTGTGCCTACGGGAGCTTGGAAAGTCACGGCTGATAACAGCTATGCGCTACACATCCGAAGCCTTGCGCTGGCCCCAGGGCACGCCATGGCCACATAGCCACGGAGAAGGGCTTTTGCCCAGCAAAGCACATCTCGGTGCCGGATCCCAGCGGCACAGGGGAAACCTCGCCAACCACCTGGTGACAAGGTCAGAGCGGAACAGCCATAACCCGGTGCCCAGAGCCAAGAAGGAACGTTATGAAGTGTCAGACCCCAGGTTTCCCACGAAGGTTGGCCCAGGAAGCATCCCCACAGGGGCACGGGTGGTCTGAGAGGGGCTTGCTCTCATCCCGCCTGCGTGGGCAATCTCAGAGGCAATCTCAGAGGCAGAGCACGGAGAGGAGGCAGCCCCGTCTCGGCGGACCAGCCCGCAGCGGCTCACCACCACAGCGAGCCCTCGAGGGACGGGAGCGATGCCAAGGGAAAAGTCCACACGAGTGGCGAAAATGTTGTTCATTTCTTTAAACCCTCACTCACTCAAAAAGTCACTGAAAAAAAAGTATATTTACATTAAAGCTTTTTTCTTTTTGGCGATGTTACTGGATTGAAGGGGAAATGAAAAAGCAGAGATGAAGGAGGCACCTTCATCTTATCAGCCATCATTTTTAGAAATGCAAAGGTCTGAAATTTGAAAACGGAGATAAAGTTCAGCAGGGTTTCTTTGGCAAAAGGTAGAAACATTTGTCAACGTTACTCCCCACATGTGCCTTTTCAGCAAAGCTTTAAATTTTTAAAATAAGGGGGGGGAAAAAGTAATTTTTCTCAAAAAATAATTTCTCATGAAAAAGAAGCTTGGGGCTGGGTTGGTTTTTTTTATTTTTGTTTGGGGGAGAGCCTTTGGGATGGTTACCAGCTCTTGCAGCCAGGCTGTATCTCCACACACACCTCCGGAGCAGGTCAGGGCATGCCGAGCCGGTTGTCAGAATCCACTGGAAAGTCTTCTCAACTGGGAAAAGAGGGGAAAAAAATAGGAAAAAAAAAAAAGGAAGAAGTGGGCTCAGCCCTGGGCCAGGGCTGTGCCGCCGACGGCTGCCTCTCGTGCCGCTCCCCGAGAGGTGCCGGCCGGGCACCGGGCACGGGGGGATGCTCTCGTCTGGCATCTGAGCAGGAAAACTTTTTTGGGGGGGGAGAGCAAGCAGAGCTCACCCCAAGGTGCGTGCAGACACAATTGCTACTCCCTGCTGGTAATCTGCTCATGTCCACCCCTCAAAATTCTGTTTCCCTAACCCATTTGCAACCTGGTGCAACAAAATCACCGGGGCTAGACCCTGCAGGGCAGCCAGGGCCTTCTCCAGCTCCTCTCGACGGCCCCGAGAAGCGACGGGCAGCACAGCTCTTGTCCAACACGTGCTCCCTGCCATGGTCTTTCTGTGGCGATTCCAAGAAAGTGTTAAAAACCATAGGAAATGAGAGGTCCAAGCCCCAGTTTACATACCTTATTATATACCTGCGTGCTTGCCAACACACACAGGAGTGCGACATATCAAATATTTGCCCAGGGACTCTGATGCAGTTCATCTGCAAAGAGGAACGGAAATAATGAGAGGGGCTCACGTGTGCAGTCAATATGAGCCGCAGTCAACGCCTGCACCAAAACCAACGCAGCTCTGCTGATTTACTTCTACCAGACCCAAACCCAGCATGCAGCAAAATCAAACCGGGCTGTTTTGCCCTGCTCCACATGCATCCTCTTCAGCCCCATCAACGTCCCCTCCACGGGAGAATTTTACAGGCACCAAGACCATCGTCTTGGAGCAAGGAACGGCGTCCGGTACTAAAGCACAAGCCCTCTAAACTGTGGGCAAAGCATTTGTCCGGCAGGTCGGAGGCTGCCCCAGACCCTAAATCTCCTTCCCGGTGAGAAGCAGCCTCAGCCCGCAGTGGCCCGGCCGATGCTCACGCATCAAGGGCTGCCCAAAGCCCAGAGCTCCCGCAGGGCGCAGAGCTGCCTTGTTACAGGGGAAAAAGCATGGGAGAGGGAGGCCGAGGTCACCCCGGACCACGGGGTGGGGAAGGTGGGTGCCCCCGCGGGACCTGGGCCCTGCGAGGGTGCTTCGCCCGCCGGCGATGCCGCAGCAGCACCGTGCAGCTTCGCTGCATGCCGGGAGATGGCAATCTTCATCTTCCCTCTCCCTCCGCCTGGGAAGGGAGCTGCAGGCCTGCTACCGAAACAGGCAGGGAATAAAGCTATTAAACTCAACAGCCTCGCAGATAAGTCCTGCGCAGGGAAACACCTCTTAAACATTTTTAAATGAATGGGGATTTATTTTTGTATTTAAAGCAATAACGTGTATTTGCCCTGCAGCGCATTATCTCCCTCTATATTCTCAAATAAACTACAGAAAATTAGAGTGTCTCTGTTATCTGTTTGCTATCTGCGGTAGGATTAGAGGCGTCATGAACTAAGCTTTGTATCAACAATGTTTTATTGGCTCATGTCACCAAAGGCTGGTTACGACCGAGCTAAATAAGACATCAAGCCTCCCTCCCTCCCTCCCGCCCGCCGCCGGGCCGAAGCACTGCGGATGCTCATGCAGGCGGCCGCGGCTCCTCTTTTTGGGGAGGGGAGAGGAGAAAGGGGATTGCACCACCAATTCCAGCCTTCCCTCCCTTCCGCGGCCGACAGAGCGGACGGCACTTCCCTCCCAGGGAAGGAGGAGGGGATGGGCACAGCATGCTTGCAACCGCCATGACCAGGCTGGAAAATCTTTAGTTTAATTGCTGCTGCCCTGTCTTGTTTCTAGAAATAGACTTAAATATAAAAAAAAAAAAAAAAAGCACAACCTGGGAATCTGCACCCTGCCTTTCAGAGGGCCCCCACCATGCCGCGTCCCTCTCGCCTCTGGAAGATGGAGGAGGGGGATCCGTTGCAGACACAACCGCTCTGCAAGTAAACGCTCGAACCGCAGCAAAGCAGGAAGGCAAAGGGATGGGTTCTGTGCCCTCTGGAGATCTCTGACCGTGGGCAGCCATCAGGACCAGCAGGAGTGGGTCTGCTGAAGCCCAGGGCCACGTGGCCAGCCGGTGTCCTCACCCGGCTCAATCCAGAGCAAGCTTTGGCCATTTTTTAAAAACATGGTGAAAGGGTCCTCCCTGGGGAGGCACCAGCCCTGACCTCCCTTCAGCAGGCACAGCCCCTAGGCGGGCTCCTTTTCTCCAGGTAACAAGCTCATGTTCAGTTTTAAATGACTATTTCTAACCACCCCGCAACAGGGAGATGGCCCAAAACGGGCAGCCAGGTCCAAGGCCAGGGTGAAAAACTGCGGCGGCACTGGTGCTGCACGGACCTCGGGGCCCAGGAGCAGGGCAGTGACAAAGCAGCACGTTTGCTTTCTTCATCCCTGCTTGAGCAGCGGGGAGGCTTGGCTGCGCACCCCTCGCCCCGCTCTTCCGAGTTTCTGAGGAGAAAAGAAGTGCGGAGATTTGATTTAACCATTTTCACCTCTGGCCATCGAGTTGACTTCTCTTCCAGAAAGAGAGATGAACAAAAAGCCTCTTCATGGGGAAAAAAATTGCCAAATAAGCTGGCTGTCATTGATTTTCCAGAATTACAAAGCAAAAGCACAAGTTTTTAAAAAAGGAAACAGCATGTCTACAAGGGAGCCCCAAGTTCCCCCCGGCAGCCCCCAGCCGGACTGCCGGCCGCTGCTGGCTACTGTGGTGCTCTAAAAGAAATCTGCTTGACAGCTGCGATGGACGTGGCCCACCTCTGCACGCACGTGAGAAAACCCGGTGATGGGTTTGGTACCAGTTTTCCGTTCCGTTACTCCTGGTGGCTCCCAGAGCCGAGGGCTGGAGCGCAGCAGCGACAGGGACCAAGGACATCTGGGAAAGGAAAACAGACGGATCATGACAAACAGGGGAAGAGGGAAAATGAAGAGTGAGGAAGGAGATGTGCCCGCCTACCCCAGTAACTGTGGCAGAGCTGCCGTCGTTTTGGTGCCGATTCCAGCTGGAGGTGCCCTTCCTCCCTCCTGTGCCACACGGGTCCCGTTTTCAGGCCCAAAGACGACAAACGATGCTTCGTTCCCAGCACAGGACCCACCTCGGCGAGACCCCCGCTCTCCCCTGCCCGTCCCCATGCCCGGCCGGGGCAGCCCCTCGCTTTCCCCACGTTCGAGCCCCGCGAGGAGTTTGGGTTGCAGCCAGAGCATCTCCCTCCCCGCAGAACGAGGCGTACGGTGGCTGCAAATACACGGTACATCTTCCTTACCTGGCTGGTGAAGGGAAAGGGGACATTTATTCCCAAAAACCTGGTTCCAAACATGTCGGTGCGATTCTCCTTTCCTCCTTCCTACTCATTTTTTCTGTTAATTGTATAAATGCTGTTCCTTGACCCCATAAGCCACCTGGAGAACAAAGTCAACAGAGCGGTGACAATCACGCAAGAGAACCACAGTATTGCTGTTTGGATATCGGTGCGTCGCGCTGGAGTAGTGAGTTTCACTTCGCACTAAATAACCTTTGGCTCTGTGCATATAAGAAATGCAGCCGGGCTGCTTCCTCCTTACTTAGTTTTTCTATTACTGTTATCAGAGAGCATCAAAACAGACAGATGCATTTACTGTTTTCCATCAAAAGATAATAAAAAGAAACAGTTTATAAAATCAGATTATATGAAAAATTGCCTAATGATTATAATTTCTAAACCCATTGCTGAATAATGATGTATTCAAGAGTTGTCATCGAATGATGAAAGAAACCTAATATGAAAGATTTTCTCTATGAAGAATGACTACAGATGAATTGCACAGAGATACAATCCTCTGATAAAGGACAATAAGAGCCTCTAGAACACTTAATAATAGACTACTCAGGATGAATTGAGTATTGCAATAAAAGCCCATAAATTAAAAAGTTTCAAAATGATTTCTGATAAAAGACATGCCAAGGTGAAATAAAAAAAAAAAAAATCCTTGAAATCAGCAGATATACTGGCTGCAGCACATTAGGTAATAGAAAATGCACTCTATAAACTCCAAATAATTGATTTTAAAGAGAATGCTATCGCACTCTATACACAGCAAGCTTTTCCTTGCAAAAATCTTTTATGTAAGTCAAATCAGGGTATTGACGTGTGTGCGCTGGCTGCCGAGGGGAGTGGCTGCATTTCTGCTGTGCCGCTGAGCCCCCGGCCCGAGCGGGGAGCTCTGGGGCTCTGCGAGGGGGAGCCCGAGGGTGAGGGTTAGAGCTGCGAGCAAGGCGGAAAGCGGGGTTCAGGCATCTGACAGCCCCTTCTCAGCCCAGAGCCCCTAACACAGCTCTAGCCTACCCTCAAATCACCGAAGCCCATTAGGCTTCTTTGGCTTTTAACATTACAGAGCTTCCCAGCTGCCTGAAGCTCTCCAGCATCATCTCAGGCAGCGGCCAGGCATGGCAGGGCCCCCCCGGCAGCGCCGGGATGCTCCCAGGTCCCAACACCGGCGAAAAGCCAAATGCAGCTGCATCCACGACCGCCTGTCGGTGCCGGACCCTCCTGGCCGTGACGGCTGGGAAAGGCCAGTGCCGGGCAAGGGGGCAGAGCCGGGAGCCCACGCTCTTCCGTCTCGGAGGCAAAGAAACCCAAAGAATGGGACTGAAGATTTACCCTTCCCTTGGGCATCTCCTGCCAGGCTGATGGGCCGACCCCAGCCCAGCGGGTCCATGCGGCACCCAGCTGCAACCCAGCTCAGGCACCACGCTGGGAGCTGGTGGGCCTGCCGGGAGGAAGGTAGAAAACAGTTTTACGATGTTAGTCGTGGTCTGTAATGCAGATGGCTGTACTTAAAATAGCCCTGCTTGCTCGCTGTTGCACAGGGAACCGAGATGATTTATTATAAGCTGTGCCAGCATATATTATTCATGTTGGAAGCAAGGAAAGGTCTTTGATATGTATCTGAAAAAGCTTCAAATCCATAAAAGAGATAAACTTGTATGAATAGTGTCACCCAGACTATAGATGAAACTCTCAGACACATCTTCATATCACATAACGGAGTGTAGGACTACTATACTTATACAATCTGTGCATTAATTTCACTTAGAAGAGAAATTCATTACCATATCTCCACAGGGGGAGAGCTGACCCAGCCGGGGCTTTCCAGGCGCGTTATTAAGGCTTTGTGTGCTTTTGACACACGCCAGAGCCCGTGTTGGTGTGCCCGCCCTGGGACCCTTGCTTACTGCAAACTTCCCTTTCAAACCCACCAGTTTTGGCTCAAAATGACATCGGTCTGCCCCAAACCCCACGTCATTTAGGCGGGGAGTGAGGGAATGGCAGGATCTGCCAAGGACCCCCCTCGCTCCAGACTGAGTAGTTACATCCCCGCAGGTCTCCTGCCAGCACTGGGATTAGACTGTGACTAATTACGGCTTTATTTCCTTTAATAAAGAGACACCCAAGTGTTCGGCACAATTGCGGCAGAAAACAATAATCATAAAGTCTCCCACTAAATGTCTGCAATTAGAGCATTCACTATTAATCGCGCTAATTAACCTCGCGCCCAGAGCAGCTGGTGGAGCGGGCGCGAGGAGAAGCGGCTCCGGGGAGTTTCCCCGGCCGGCAGGAGCATGGTGCACCGGGGCTGGCGGCACCGCCGCGCAAAGCTCCCTAAAGCGTCCTGCTGCCAGGCAGGACCGTCCCAGCCCACGGAGAGCGACGGCCGCATCTTCCCCAGAGTGCACCAGTAATAAAGTTGGGGAGCAGGGGAAGGTGAGCTGGGTGGAGTTCGATGCTTATTATGGCCGGGTGATTTTGCCATCGCTGGTTGCACGGGGAAAATGATCACAATACCTGAAAACGGGCTGGAGCCCTTACAGAAGCCAAGCCCCAGCAGCAGCAGAGCAGGCCAGCGCATCTCCGGCCAGCACACCTCCACATCAGACGCTCTGCATCTTCAGCTCTCCTTTCCTAGCTTTGCTCTTGCTCAGTTTTGGTTTGCTTGGGGTTTTTTTTAAACATAGAAATATTTTGAGAGAAATTAACTTCCTAAACTCCAGGAAAATCCTTTAACTTTCCTGTAGGTTCTCCAGTTCTCACAGCTCATTCCCAGAGTATACAACACAATAAAAAGACGACAAACAAAAGTCAGGGAGACCAAGAGCCCCAGCATCTCTCGGTAAAGCAGCTGCTGTGCTTCAAGTGAGAGCACAGCCCTGTTTCATCTGGCAGCCAGGGTCGGAATTAGAAGAGAAGGAAACATTTTCCAATTTTTCCTGTCTCCAGAAGAATTTAGCTTTATGTCACTTCATTATTGCCCCTGCACAAAACTGCCACCAAAACCCATCCCACTGACTTGTAGGCAGGCAGCAGAACAACACAGAAAGGGAACAAGAGAGCCCATAACATTTTCATCCCAACCTTGCTGCCCTTGCTTGCGCTACCAGCCTTAATTCGCTCACAGCGCACGGCCACAGGATTTGCTCCAGCCAAGCGCTCTTAATCCAGGGGTGCCTGAGAGACAGATACCCCCGCGGCCCCCAGCCCATGGGGAAAGGCACTCTGCAAACAGTCCTGGGCACAGATTCCAGCTTTCCAGCCTGCGCCGACTCCACCGCCTCCCTCCCAAGCCCCCGATGCTCCGGGAAAGAGGCTGCTCCAGCTCTCCGGCTTCGGGCTGGTCTCAGAGCCTTTTCTGGGAGAGGTTCAGTCCCTTTCTGCTTGGCTTTCTTAGCCAGAATATTCATATTTTCCCATCTGTGCCCTAATTTTAAAGCCCTTTCTCTCCCTTCCTTCCTTTTTGACAGCAAATGTGAGGCTTTTGTTCCCATTCTTTCTCTGGCCCTGATCCTGTGAAAAAAAAAAAAAATGCCACAGCATCTGAAGTGGCTGTACAGTGGGTAAAATCCTGGCTCCCTTGAAACTGAGAGTAAAACACCCATTCATTCCCCTCCGCCGTAGCGCTCACCCCGTGACTTCAATGGGACAAACTCACAGGGCATAAAGTTGTTTGTTGTCCCTTAAATGGCTCCATTGTCTATTGTTGGGCTCTTTCCTGAGCTCTAAGTCTTCCTTTAGCTCTGCCCTCCGCCTGTCCCAGGGCCCGAAGAGGAGAGACACCCTCCAAACGCAGCAAGTGCCTTCGCAGGGTCCTGGCGTTGCTCTGAGCAAGAAGAGATTTGTTTCCCTACATACATTTTCTGCCCCGTCTGTGAGGGTCTCCCTCCCTTTATTAATGGTTTTATGTTGTAGCAATAATGAGTAACTTAATTTCCCCCCCCCCCCCCCCCAGGAAGAATAAGGACCCTATTTGGGCAGCGCGCTCGGCGGCTCCCTACCTGCCCATCCCCTGCAGACCACGGCAGGCTGGCTGCGGCAGGGCCGGCGGGGAATGCTCTGCTCCTCAGGCCCCCAGCCAGGCAGTGCCAAATCCTTGTGACTGGAAGGGACTAAGGAGAAAGAGCTTTTTCTAAGAATACATGTAGTGGAATACGTTAGGCACGGTTCCTCTCCAGAGCCTCGTGCCTGCCAAAACCAGAGATAAAAGGTCCCTGTCCTTCAGAAAATCAGCTTGCTTTCAAGAACGCGGCACTTGTGATTACTGCAAGAAGGGGGGAAATAAAAATATCTCGGATCAGCTGGGATGCTGCAGGCAGGTCTTTCTGGGAAATGCCCGAATCCGATTCATTTCAAGGCACGCGGGAACCCGGCGGAGTCGTTTCCAGCAGAGCTGCAGGGGAGCGGGGAGGAAGGGACCCGCAGCCAGCCCCGCACGCTGTCCCTCTGCTGAATGACATGTGGCTGTGCTCAGGAGGAGTTTGGGGAGGACTCAGAGGGGTGTCACATCCCCGTTGTGCGGCGGCAGCTGCCGGGGGAGATGCGGGGACCCGCCACACGGTGTCAGCGCAGATCGCCGCATCGCCGCCCCGCACCGGCCCGCGCCTCGCCCCCAGCCCGGGGCCCCGGCGGCGGCTGCGGGAGGCCTTCCCGGCCCGCCGTGAGCCTCCGGGCCCCGCCTGCCCTGCCTCTTCGCCGTGGTCCCTGCGGCATCGCTCCACCTGCCCTGCGAGCTCCGGGGGTCCCACCGATGTCCTTTGCCGGCGCACGGAGGCGGACGCTTCTGGCAGCTTCCCGGTGCCTGGTCCTGCCCCGGGACCCCAAAATGTCCCAGGGTGCGGAGGCGGACGCTTCTGGCAGCTTCCCGGTGCCTGGTCCTGCCCCGGGACCCCAAAATGTCCCAGGGTGCGGAGGCGGATGCTTCTGGCAGCTTCCCGGTACCTGGTCCTGCCCCGGGACCCCAAAATGTCCCAGGGTGCGGAGGCAGACACTTCTGGCAGCTTCCCGGTGCCTGGTCCTGCCCCGGGACCCCAAAATGTCCCAGGGTGCGGAGGCAGACACTTCTGGCAGCTTCCCGGTGCCTGGTCCTGCCCCAGGATCCCAAAATGTCCCAGGGAGCCCCAAAAAGGAAAGGGCAAGGGCCTTTCAGACAGAGCTTTTCGGCCCCAGCCTGTGCCACACCAGCAACACGGACGGGGCCAGCTGGCCCCAAATCAGGTAACAGGCACTTAGCAACGCACAGATAGCCTCTGCCAGTATTGCCTCCTCTCTGGTGGATTTTTCCCCCCGTTCCCCTTTTTCTGCCGACTTCTTTCTATTCACTCCTTCTCCTCCGCACTTGTTCCACCCGTCTTCTGCTGCCAGCATCCCCAGAGCGTCCCCAGCCCCGGCCTTCCCGCCGTGCACCGAAAGGCTCCTTAGCACGGGGACACAGCCCGTGCAGCACGGCACAGCTTGGGCTGTTTACGTGCTGGGCAGTCTTAATTCCGTGCTTCTGTTTTACTTCTTGAGTACTTACATTTGCAGCTGACTGGTCAGTTAGATTGAGCCAAACAATTTTAGCAGTCCTACACCAGCGTGGCGAGTGCTAAAGATGTAGCCCTCTGTTTATATCATTACTGATATACTCCAGGACTGTATGGAAATATAGGTTTGAAACATAACTTCCCAGCATTTATCCTTGCAAATCTCACGTTGAGAAACCATAAGAGACGCTACCAAATGGACAGAGCTTTTCAAGCAAAGTGTTGCTTTATACACTGGCTTTTTTCTGGCACCACCCAGGCAGTGTTAAGAGAAAAGGTCAAATGGTAGGATGATACTTTTTTCTAGGTGGAAGAGCCCACGCAGCTGGCAACGTGGGTTTCGGTGGATATTTTCCTCAAATGAGATTTTTAGCAGCGGTGACCCTTCATTACCATAAGAACTGACTCAAAGCAGCCCACAAGAAAACTCTCCCGATGCCTATGGGAGTGCAGACAGGACAATGCCAATGTCTGAAAATTCATACTGCGTTTGAGCCTGGCTGCACTGTCAGCGTGGTCCGACTCCCACGGTCCCAGACCCTCACCGAGGCAGGCCATGCCCACTGTAACCCACACCGCGACTGAAACCGCATCCACAATCAGCCCCACGTATTCCCCTGACCTGCTGAAGCCGACAGAGCCGGGGCACGGAGAGAGGGAGGCTGAGCGCCCAGCCACGCGAGCGCCTGGCCTGCCCGTGCCTTCACACCCCAGCTTCATCCCCCAGAGGACACCCAATCCTGCGCTGGCCTCCGGCGAGCGGTGACAGCCGGGTCCCCGCTCCGCTGCCGGGGGAGATGTTCGAAGGAGCCGCGCCAGCCAAGGGCGGGCTGTGGCTGCAGCCTCCATCAGCTTTGCACCGCCAGAGCTTCCGTGGGCCAGGCAGGGGCTGCCTTTTCCATCCCATTCCTGTCCAAACAAGTAACTGAAAGCCCTGAAAAATAATGAGTTCTGCTTCAAACAGAACAATTTTTAAAATACAGTAGGTTTCTCTACTCTCATCTTCAGGTGTCCATGCCCTTTGAATGCACCTACTTCAGTTTTTCCACTACCGGCAGCAGAGCTAGCAATTTTTCTCCCCCTTTTAACCAGAGCAGAGATCACACAAGAATGTAATAGCAAGAATCCAACAAATGAGGCTCTAAAACTAGATGTGTGTTCTGGTGTTTCCAGTAAAAGGAATCAATAAGCCTCAAGTATGACTTTATGGCCTTCTGGAATATGAAACTGGTTGAGCTGGGGCATCTGAACAGACGCTTTGCAATCACAGAGAAGACAATTACTAAGAACAATTTCAGAGATTAAGGCAATTGCTCCCTTTGGCCAGAACTGCACCACCTCCAGCACAGCAAGGTCCCAGTTCGTACCTGGGCTCCCACCTATTGACAAATACCAAAGCCTTTAGAGCAAACACGGTGACAAATGGCAATCAGCAGCACAACCCCGCACTTTGCGGCAGCACACGTTTGTGTCAGGTAGGAGTGCTGAGCGAACCTTTTTTGGAAGTTTGGAGCTTTCCTTCCCTCCAGACTTCCCTTTGCTGTCCTGTCTCTGCCCTCCTTTCCCTGCCAGCTGCCTTCCCCTGCGCTCCAGTGGCTTTCAGTCTGGTATTGGCCAAAAACTCTGTTTTCCTGCAAAAGGGACCTGAGCTGCTCCGCGGAGGAGTGAAACGCCGAGATCCCAGCCCAGCCTTCATCAGCCTGGGAGAGGCCAGGGCACTAAAGGCAGAGTGCTGGGCACAAAACGTGCTGTATCACCTCAGGCTCCACCAGCTCTTCCCCCTGCGTTACTGCCTTCCTCTGGGGAACGCCGTTACCCACCAAGACCCACCACACAACCGCCGACCACAGAGACGGGCTGTGCCAGGATTTCCCTCCTGGCTCTGTCATTGCAGGCTGCTCCGCTCCGAGCAGCGTTTTCAGCGGCTGGCTCCGAGCACAGGTGGGTGGGATGGGATGGGATGGGATGGGATAGCGCGGCCGTGCAGCTGTGCTGCCAAGGGCTCCCCACCTAAGGGCAGAGGGAACGGTGACCAGTTTGCTTTGAAGCATTCGCTAGAAACTGCAAGGAAAAGGTCTGTATCTCTTTCTGGAACAACGAGCAGATGTTTTGCAGAAAACCAATTCTCTTTCAACAAGAATATATACATATTTTAGTTGGAAAAGTTCTCTCCACACAGAATTTCAGCAGGCTAAATTGGAATTTTTGCCTTGGGGCAGACAAGCAGTCGGGATGGTGTGAAACACTGCAAAGGGAGAAGAGTGGAAAACGGGGCTAAGCCACGGCAGAATAATCTTTTGGTGTATCCACTGGGACTCTCCTGCCTCCGACACCAGCATAAACACACTTCACATAACGCTATTCTCAGCCAGAAGATTATCGGTGCACTCGCGCAGGCATAAAGAGGAGGTCTGCTCCACAATGAGACACCTTGAACAAACAGCACGCTGAACCCTAACCCCGCCGGCGCGGCACGCCGAGGATCGCCGAACGCCGGTCAGCACCGCTCCCGCCGCCGGCACTGCTTCAGCACAACAGTTACGGCTCTGGCTTACTGCCGAGCCAACCAGCAGCAAAACATTTACACCAGCGAGCGCGGCAACGAGCTGCACCCCGACAAGGCAGGCCGGTGTGATAGGGGTTATGTTATTGTGGCCATTTCAGCCCAAAAATAAAAGTGCTGTCCAAATCAAAATTGTTATAGCACTACAAAAGCAACATCCCAAACATATACATGTTTATAGGGGGCAAGAACTAAATCAAAGCCTGTTGCCTTTGCCTTGCAGAAAGCTGTTGAGATGCTGGAATTAAACCCAAACAATCTCCCAGACAGTAAAACAGTATCTTCAGTTATTAAGGAAGAATATCGTTTTATGAAGCCTATATTGTACAGCAGGGCACGGGGGCTAGGAGACGGTGGGAGCTGACGGCAGGAGATTCACGCCACCTTCGCGGACCCCATATAGCTACTTACAGAGAGGTTACACACGTACCAGAGGGAAAAATTTAAATGTGCAGCAATTAACAGGCAGCAGGACTGCTGTTGGTTTCCTTCTGTCTAAACGAGTGGGTTCCTGGTCGCATGCCATCCATCCTCTTCCTCCCAGCCCACGCCAGAGCCCCCTACTCCCCCCCTTTCCCCACCACCGGGGACTTACAGGGAATGTGTCAAAGCACATTTCAGAGTAATATGGCTGGAGAGCCGCATTCAGATCGGCGTGTTGTAATGTGTCTGACAACATTATATTCTGATCCAGCTCTTCACGTAACCTTCAATTTATTTCTAAGCCCCTGTGTTTATTTAACCGAATCTGTCTTCCGTCGTTTGGAGCAGTAGCACTCAACCTTTAAACAGCCCAAGAGCCACTTCAGCCTCGAACAGATGCAGAGAGCTCCCGAGTCAGGGAGTCACAAAAGAGCCCGGCGCATTGTGCCGCAGGAGCCGAGGCGCACCGAGCCCCGTATTATTCATCGCGCCGGCGCCGGCACCTCGGCAGAGGTTGCGAACCGCACGGCTTTGCTCGGCGCTCGGGAAGGGAGCGGGTGTTTCAAGGCTGGGCCAGGGGAGCAGCAGGCGAGGGTGGGCTCCAGCGCGGCGGGAGCCGGGCAGGGAGGTGCAGGACCTCTGCAGCTGGAGGGCTGCAAGGCTGAGGCTTCGACGCGGTGCCGTGGACCTCTCCCGCAGCCTTGGTGAGCTGACCCTTAGTGCATCGGCACACTGACAGCTCTGGTGCCACCAAGGCACGTGCACGGGTGACCATCAGCTGCTGCTGGCCCCGGTGTGCCAGCACCAACCCACAGGCAGCTTTTGTGGAGGTGAGCCGCAGTATCGCCGTCTCTCTCTAACAGCAAAGATCGCTGCTGGCTTGATTATTTGTGAGCATCATTGCATCCTCGCGATACATTCATCTCAAGAAAGGCTCCCTTTCCCCGAGGCTCTCCCACTATCCCATAGTTCCCAGCTGGAAGAGGAACACAATTCACATGCCGGACTGGTCGCAGGCAGGAGCAGCTCCAAGAGCGATGCCATGGCCTCACCGATGCCCTGACATCCAGCAGCTCCCCCCATCCCGCCGGCAGCTACCCCCTCGGTGGCAGCAGTGCCCGCGTCGGCACCCAGGCACGCTCCATCAGGATTTCGGTCCTTTGCTGCTGCGTTCCCTGAGAGCACAGATTCACCAAGAGACCCCCAAAAGCTGCGAACCCTCCCCAGGTGCTTTCCAAAGCCAGGGGCTTCGGGCACGGGGATCAGCCCCTCCCTTGGCAGGGGCTGGGGCGGGGAGAGGAGAACTTCAGCTGTGACAAACCCCTCTGCCCACGTCTGTGCACTTGTCACCCGGAGAACAAAACCCCGATGATTTCCCATTGCTTTCCCTTTCAATTCACCAGACTTTTGTGCTGGCTTTAGGTTCACCACGTATCGTTTAGAACCTTAATGCAATTTATAGGAAAAAACCTTGGCTTGCTTTTCTGTTTACTGTTCCCAAGCATAATGAAAATGTTAAAATGTTAAGTCACTTGACACCTGCCACCCCAGTAATGCACTTGCTTTACTTATTTTGTAGTTACAAGAGTTGGTGAATATATTTAAAGCTCTTCAATTCACTTAAGTCGAGAAAGACATGCTGCATATTCAATGAAATGCCACAGTTGTGACATGTTCCGTATCCTCCACTGTGTTAAGTCTCTTCATTTATTCTTTTACAGACAGTCACAGAATTTATTCTGTTATGAATAAAATTATCTCTGATGTCCTTCAGAAAATAATGTAGGGCTTTCGACTGAATGCAGGAAGTTCAAGGAAAATATTCCAGGTGTCCAGGACATGAAGAACAAGTCATTGAACCTCTTTCATTGAGCTGTCATCTCTTCCTCCAGCTTGCGCGCTGCACCCCCTGTTCCAGACAGGCTTCTGCCTTGGTGAATAACGATGAACAGCACCGAAGCCTTCAGTCTGCTGAGCGGCAGCCCCGTGCACCGGAGCGATGTGGGCTGCCCATAAAAAAATAAAATAATGCCTGTGGCCCAAATTCTCCTCTGGTGCCACTGAAGCAAGTTGCCCAGTGAAACCACAGGGATTTGTAACGATGAAGAAGCCATCTCTGCTTGTTACCCGGCCACACACAGCTAACATTTTGCCTGAAAACAGTGCTTTGGGTTGGCTCATTTCTTCTACATCTTTTCAGGAGGCAGCCTAAGCTTCCTGGGAGTCAGCCGCGTCGCAGCTTTACCCGACGTACTGCTTGCCTTTAGCTTTGGTTTGGTTTTAGTGCTGGCACAAAATGAAGCACCCCAGGAACCAGAGATGGAGGAGGCATCCCGAGGCTGGGAGCAAAGCCCTGGGAAGAGGAGGGAGGGGGGTAGCGAGAAGGCTGCCAGCTCAGCACACCACGCTAATTACTGTTCACTTAGTTAGGGAGCACACATCAGGCGAGCAATTTGCCCTGGACTCGTGTAAGCCTGTTTCTCCGGAGGAGGAGAGGCCATGGCACATCATGAGGCACCGACCCGGGGAGGCTGGGGTGGGAAGCAAACAGCCAGGCTCCCCGAGGACTATAGCCCCTGAGCTGCAAGGGGGGGGTCACCTGAAATGTGGGTATTGCAAGAGGGAGGCAGCCAATTTTGGGTGGCTGTGCTTCAGCCCGCAGCTCTGAGCCCTGCCAACAGCAGCACGAGTGCCTCAAGGCAAGCCTTGACCGGTGACTCTGCAGCAGGCAAGGGAAGTGATGCCTTGGCGATTTGGTGGGGTTTTTTGTTTGGGTTTGGGATTTTTTTTTTTTTTACAGTAAGGATCCTGATCCTGTTTATGAGTTTGGTGACAGCCAGGAGGGCAGAGAAAGCCCGAACAAGCACCTACATCCCCCCCAGGCTGCCCTCGCTAGGGATGCACTGGATGAAACAGTGCCTAAGCATCTTTAAGCTTAGACCAGCTTTACAACCAAGAAAAGCGACACTTCCAAGTACATTTACACTGATGCCTCCAGACTTCCCTCCACCCACAGCTTCAGCTGAAGCCACCAGCAGGTCCAGCCTCCTAGAAGTCAGAGCAAGAGGGGCTGGAGAAATGGGAACCAAAGAGCCTGATTCTCAGACCCGGGGCTTTGGAAACACCCACCATTTTTTGCTACTGCCTGAAGCATCCCCTTTCCCAGAGAGCCTCTGCTTTGTACACTTGAAATCATGTGCTTTCCTACCTGAGGTCACGAGTCCCATGGTGCTTCCAATTATTTAATGTGACCATGTACTTCTGTCTTTTGTAAAAATCTGAGCAAAAGCAGCCCAAGCGAAAGTTGATCGTTGTATTAATTTGGAATACGGATACATAGATGCTCTCTGAACAGCAAAATAAAGATGGGGATATGGACTCATTTTTCTGTGCCTCACAATGTAATTTTTTCCTCTATTGTCAGCATCATTGTTGATCCTGAAATTATAGTGTCTGAGGAGTTATTCAACAGGAGATGTTCGACATGAAAAAAAAGAGTCTCAGAAAATAACTGCAACGAGAACATTTAAATAAACCCAGAGATTACAGAGGCAAAATACAAAAGTGACTCCAAGAAGCTCATTTGGTTTCATTCCACTACATTTGAGTGTTATCTGAGAGTGGGAGGAAAAAAATCCCAAATTGGTTAGGAACGATGAGAGCGCCCAGGCATCTCTCTACCTCCATCACAGCCTATTAATTACCCTCAGATTATAACGTGGGTCAGGCATTCGGCATTCAGCTAAACTGCTAGTCAAAAGCTTTATCAGCTTGCCTGCATCTCTGCTCTGTGGAAGAGCTTGGCTTTTGCAGAGGACTAGAGTAGGATTGCTCTTGTATAGCTCACAGAGTGGGGGGGGGGGGGTTTCTCCCACTTTTTTCAGTTAATCTCCTCATTTTGAAGGCTTGCCTGCTGATTTTCTTTGCACACTTAGCAGCAGAAGTAGGACATAGTTCCCCGTTTCCCCCTACACCCCCAAACAGTTGCAGCAAATGGGTTTTTAAGCCCTGGAGATGAAGCCGGGCTTGCCGATGATGCTCTCCTCCCAGCAAAGCCAAGCAACCAGCACCTCCACACACCCAGCAAGGAGCATTTTAAAGGCAGCCAATTTTCTGAAGAACCCCTAACTCAAAGTCCCCAATCTGGCCAATCTCTACCCAACAGCAGTTTCGCTCCTCCCTGCCTCTCACTTGAATCAGGGATTTTTGAGACCACACAATACCTTCCAGTCTGCCACGGGGAGGAAATCAGACTGCTGCTATTGGTGTGAATAATATTTTGTGATAAGTAAATCTTTTACGTTTACTTCCAATTTTTTTTTATACAGCAGGCTTTTATCTTAAAAAGAATCAACATTTCTCTGCCTTTGAAGAGCAGAACCCTCCTGATATTCATTACTTGACTCAGTTGTTCACACAGGTCTTTTCCTTTGATGAAAAACTTTGGTTTACAGACAATATTTAGCATCCTGATGAGTACATAATGTGACCTACTATTGGAATAAATGGAATAAAAATCTCAAAAGCAGAAGAGTTTACTTAGTTGTACTAAGAGGAAAAAAACCCAAGCCCTTGAGAATCATTATCTAACACAACGACTTAAAAAAAAGGGGGGAAACCAACCCAAACGGGCACTTTCTCCTTCCCACCCTGCTTCAAAGACAAGGAGGATCACATCACAACCTACCACCTGCCCAGGACCTGCCAGCTTGCCCTACTTCTTCCTGGGCACGAAGTCCCAGATACTTAAGTCTTAGGGGGGGAAAAACGTGCAAATCAATAAAGGCATCTCTGCAGCAAGACAGTCAAAGTTACACCAAGGAGAAGGGCCAATCAATATGTTTTTTAATTATTACTGTGGCAAGGCCATCATTAGCAATAGCTGCAGCAATGCTCCTAATTGCAATGTGTGTATAAACAATAACCACGCAGCACCTTAAGCCCGAGCACCCGCAGCACGAGTTCACCACTCAACCCCAGCAGCTCGACGTTTGCAGCTCCCCCGAAAGGTGACCCCATGGACCAGGCGGCAGCAGCCACCACGTCCCAGGCAGCCCAGCCGAGCGGGCGGGGGAACACTAGTGTCTTGTTAGCCAGGTTTGGGCAGGAAAACAGGCTCAGTATAAGCTGACTTTGGTGCAAGAGCTCCCCAGGGTTGCTTTATGCCCGCAAGGAAGCATTTAGGGGCACTACAAAAATATTTATCCATAAAGATCAAGAACATCAAATACTCTCCCCAGCACACACCACCTACCTCCACAGGCACAGCCCCCACCTCGCTGAGCCACCCTAGCTACCGGGACATCCTCGTGGAAGGGAGCAGCGAATATCTGGGATTACACATTAGCCAGAGCAGCCGCACCAAGGTCCCCAGTAATAGGAACGGTTACGAGACAGAAGGAAAAAGCAGTCGGTCACACTGTTAATGTGTAACGTTCATGCCACCTTTACCTTGCCTTCTGCTTGCCTGCTTTTGGGTGTCAGCATCTGCCAGAAACCCCAGGGAGAGAGCAGCCCGGGCAGCAAAGCCTGAGAGAGCTCCCAGGCAGGGCTTATGTACCTGCCGGGGGGCCCGTGGGTGGGCAGAGGGCAGGGCGGGCAGCGAGGGAGGGCTGGGCAGCCTCGTTTGGCACCTGGCCGTGCCCTGCGTGCAGGGAGGACCCTTCCCCTGGGCTCAGGAGGGGCCTTGACGAGGGAAACCTGGTGAAGGTGGCTCTCACGAAAGGTCCCTCTCATGCTCTTCTCAAGATGGTCCTGACTGTGCAAACTCCTGCTGGGGCTGTCCCAGACCTCGGAGCCCCCTCTCTCCCTCATCCCCTGTTTGCAGACCCCCCTGCTCCCCATCCCCTCCCAGATCAGCTTTCCTAGTCTTGGGCTTCAAGGTGCGGAGCTGCAGGGAGCAGGGTTTGTCCGTCCCCCGTCGGGGCAGCCCCACAGGAGCTGCCCTGTTCCGCTGGGGACAGAGCTCGACTTTTCTTATCTCTAGGTTTGTATCCTGTTTCCATGGAAATGAAAGAAACCGGGCAGTAATTCCCCTCCCAACCCAACTTCGAACAACCCTTGCAGTATTCTCTGTCACGCTGTCACTTTGGATGTGTCACGTTTTTCCCAGGGAAGTCCTTGAAGCACACGGTGCTGTTGACCTGCTCCGGCCAGGGTTTCGCCGCTGCACGCCAGCGTGCCGAGCGCTGGACATGCCCGGGAGGGTCGGCAGTCGGTGCTTCCACTGTCACTGAGGTTTTGTGTAGGGAAGCCTGGGCAACGTCGTTAGTGATGGGCAACTTCAGCTGAAAAGTGATGAAAGTGATGAAAACAGATCAAAAATTAGCTAAGCAGCACTTTATTTCAGCTCCCAGATCCTCCAGAGGAGCTCTGCGAGTCCCACCTCCATCAGTGTATCGGGGATGGTATTAGGTCAAATCCTCCCTGGGCACCTCCCGGGAAGCCACTGAAACGGGTGATGCCACCCCATCTTACCAGCCGCTCCTGCAATTTCTCCTTCAATGCCAGCCAGCACGGCAACCCGTGTCAGCAGCATCCCCACCAACAGCCTCCCTGATCCCTCCTGACAGTGATGCCGCAGCCCCGCTCCCAGCCGCTCCTGCCGCACCGGGGTCCGGGCGCCTGGAGATGGACGAGTGATTGATGGGGCGCCCGCGATACGCCACGATGCGCTCCTTATCTGTGGCTTCCCAGTTGGTTCCCATGTCGCTCGCGGGGTTTACGGCATCAATGTCACTTTCTTTCCCTTGGATTTCTTTTTTTTTTAAACCTGCTTTGGTTCTTTCACACCGATTCACGCACCCTGGTGAATCTATTTCATCTTCAGGATTAGTAAAATCGGGCAAAGTATTCCGGGCAAGACCCATCTTTCCCAACCGTCCATGGGAAACAGGTGAGCTGGAACAGATGGGTACCTATTTTTCATGGCAGGTCCACTGAGAGCTAAATCTACCTAAAGCACCTTCCATGGCAATTCTTAGTCAAACATCGCAATGGCAAGTGGCATCCAAAAACCTGGGTGCAGGTAGAAAGACCAAGGTTAGCTACGGACAAAGAGAAGCGGATGGACGGGCTTTGTTAAGAGGGGAGAAGAAAACCAGTCTGGGTGGGAACATCATGGGCATCACTGGGAGATCCCTTCCTCTCCCCCTTTTTGGGCTGACAGCTCCTCCTCACCATGGACATGGGCATTCACTTGAAAACACTGGGAAGCTTCCCCCTCTATGACCATCACTGGCTTTGCCAGGCAGGTGAGACCACCAGGGCAAGCCAGCAGCATCCCCAGGGAGTCCCCAGAGCTTGTGCAAAACTGCCGGTGTTACGGGACCCCCTCTGCTCCCCACCGGCCCCCCCAGCACACCATCTCCCGTGGCCAAGGGCTGGCGTCTGAGCACAGACGTCATGACGTGAGGCTGCTGTGTCCCCACCAGCCCCCCCAGCACCAGCCTCTGTGCCCCACCAGCTCCCACCAACACTTGCTCCTGCTCCTCCCCATTGCAACCCCCAGGAAAAAATAAAATAAGAAAATGAAGGGTGGATGCCCACTTCCAAATCAAACCTGGCCGAAAGGGACAAGTCACATCTACCTCTCCACAGGCTTCATCTTTCCCCTCCCCTCCTCCAGCCAGCCAAGACACTGCGAACAAGAGCCAGAGCGAACGCCCGTCCCGGAGAGCGGGCTCTGCTGCTGCCAGATTGCGCTGTGTGCTCAGACCCGCAGGGACAACCCGCGGCCATCTGTTGATCCCAGGTGTGTACACGCCGTGGCCCTGCCGGCAGAGATAGTCTTCTGGCTCCTCAAACACACTGCTCGCCCGACTCGGCGTGCGCGGGGGTTGTTAAAGCGGCGTGTGGGTGTGCTCCCCCGTCCCCTCTCCCCTCTCCTCCGTCACTGTCCCCGCCATCAAAGGCTTGGCTGGTGAACAGGTTGTCTTTTTCATTCATTACAAAAACCAGGCTGGAACAAGGGGCAACTCAGTCCAGACTTCACAGAAACTGTTCCCGCTCCTCACTGCAACCTGACGTGTCCTGACACACGGTGCCAAAAGAGCACCTTCCCCGAGCGCTCATCCTCTCCGGGGGAGAAGATCCTTCTGGTCATTTTGAATTCCTTCACATTTGTGAAAGGAGTGGGCGTGCATGTACTAAAAGTGGAAGTGTATTCCTGCAGCCAGGGAAACCGCGGGTTTATTTCACCCTACCTGATCCACCCTGAGCATCCCAAGCCCAGGCACCAACCCTTAGCATTTCCCTTTGATTTGCAAGAAAAGATTTGTCCCCAGATTTAGGGACCTCTCGGGAATGCTTGGGCTCACGTCTGCCCCAGCTTGTGCAGCCCAGGCTCTGGATCAGGTCTTAACTGGCACAGATGCCCACACTCTCCGGGGACCGCAGCCCGAAGCTCAGCTCCCGAGAAGGGGTGTCCCCGGAGCCCATGGCTGCCTGACAGCAGCCCACGTGTCTTCAGGCCCAATGCATCCTCATGGTTTGAGAGCTCAGCCTTCTCCGACAAAGCCTTTACAATTATTGGGGCTGTTCAAGGAAGAGAGACCAACCCCACGTAGAAAAGGTATCCTGACCTCTGCTCTTCCACTTTTTTTCCTGAGGCAACATTTCCTGATGATCCTACAAACAAACAAATATCTAAAAAGCCTCCACCACCTGTGAAACATACCCTCCGATAAAACCTCCCAGCCTGTTTTTACTCACCAATAAAGACTTAATTTCCATGACTGAGCAAAACAAAGCCACGTAGATTTGATGTGGAATTCTGCATCGTCCGCTTTACTCTCTTTCCCAGGGGCTGACTGTGTGGCTTTCAGCAACTGCTAGGGGACGGTGAGACACAGGCATCAGGTGTCAAAAATCTCTCCAAAAAGGTTTGGTTTCAGTAGTGAATACAAAATGGTTTTATTAATAAAATAGTAATGGCATGTTTGACACTACAGCCTGAGAGACAGCTTGTCCCTGTCACGGGGGACATCTGCAGGGTCCATCAGGCACGGCTTTGCCACCGGAACGCCGTCAGTAGGCAGGTCCCGTGCCAGCCGGCATCGGGCCGGGACTAAGAGCCGTACCTGGCCCGGAGGTTTGCCGCCAGTGACCAGGCAGGGGCCGCAGCCTGGAGCCCAGGCTGGAATCAGCCTCCTGAAGGCGCAGCTTGCCTCTCCTGTAGCTATGGACCATCCTCCTCCTCTTGCCACCTCCAGCCCCAGCTCCTCATCCAGCTGCTCCCAGCATCATTCTCCCTCCCTCCTCAGGTCCCAGTTTGCTCCCCTTTGACCCTCCCTCGCCTGCCCCAAATCCAGCTGTTGCACCCTTGCCTTTCTCCCACGCTCCTCCTCCTCCTGCGGTGCTGCGTGGATGCCGGGGAGGCAGGAGCCGCGGCTGGGGCGGTGGGGGGACCCGCTGCCGCAGCCCAGGGCACAGCAGACTCTGCCGCAGGGGGACCCGCACACGTGGCGTGTCCACAGGCTCGCACCTCTTACACAGGGTCATAACCAAAGGTAAAGAAGTGCAAGCTCAGATCCCTCTGCGCAGCTTTACCTGGGGATGTGGTAAGGCACGTCCCGGACATCCAGACTGAATTTCTCGTTATGAAAGCTGAAGACTTTGCAGGTATGTAAATAAAGAGGTAACTATTCAAATTCGCATTTTTATGTCGGCAACAAGGTATTTTTTCCCCTGATTTCACTTCCTCAGTCAGCAATCTGGACACTTCTTTATCCAAACAAAACAAGCTTGGCAAAGTTATTAATTGCTCAGAACAAGATCTTTATTGATTAGTCCAAGGATCAATCACTTTATCTGCGGGCAGCTCTGTTAGAGCTGCCTGTGACCGCGGTATTTAGCTAAGAGATATCTGTTCTGGGCGCTGGGGAGTTTCACAGAGGAGTCCAAGGTCTCTCCAGTGCTTTTAAAAACACGGCAGGTGGTGGAGAGCATTCAGATGAGGTGAGATGGAGAAGGGCCCCCGTGACCTTCCCTCTAGCCCAGCAGGCACCAGCGATGCCCCTTCAAGAGGACTTTGCGCATCGTCCTGCAGAGACATGGGCGAGGGGGAGCTTTCCCAAAGGCGGAAAGCCTCAAGGGTTGCACCGTTTGCAGACCCCGGGGTTAAAATGAGGCAGCCCAACCTTTTGCTGCGTGGGGTTTGACTCCCGGGGAGCTGCCCTGACTCCACGCGGGCCCGGCGGCCGGCTCCTCGGGGTGGGCAGCGGCCACAGGGCTCACCTTGCAGCGGGGCTGCGCTGGTGGCGTTTACCTAAGCCACAGCCTTTGGCAGGGAGATGGACTAGCAGGCTCGGATGCCCAGAAAGCCCTTCTGGCCAGCTGAAACCTCTCCATATTTCTGGCTATATGGGCAGGGGGTCACAGCTTTTGCAGCCGGGTACCACTTTTCATCCCCAGCTTCAGGGAAGTTGGACAGCGCCACTCTCCCCCCCCCACCTCCATCACCTTTTCTTCCCTTCCCCTTTACAAAAAATCCCATGAATAAATAAAACTACAATTATAAAAAAAAAAAAAGGAAAACCAAAAAGGGGCAAGGGAGGGGGGCTGCAGCTGGAGCCATCTCTGGCAACCCAGCTCTAATCTCTCGCAAACCCCCGCTATCAAAGCTTGGATCAGCATATCTAATGTAAACGAGCTTTCACACATAAATAACGTGCCACATCTGGCTATTTGGTTTTTATAGCGTCTTAGCTACCGAGCGATTTATAGAGGGCGAGCTGGCTCAGGAGCAGCCCGGGCTGGGCCGGGGGAAGTTGCGGCTGCCCCGGGCGGAGCGGAGCGGGGAGGGAGGTGTGAAGAAGCGAGGTGGGAGCGGTGGGCGAGGGAGGATTTGGGCAGCGCCGGGGGGGCCGAGCCCCCGCGCCGGCGGAGAGCGGCTTCTCCGCATCTTTGGGGAAGGGGGGCCGGGGGGAGGGCTCTGCCCCCCGGGGGAAGAGGGGCCGGCTCAGCCGCAGGGCCGGGGCAGGCTTAAAAGAGCCATCCAGGAACCGGCGTGTTTGCGCTTATAACCAATTTATTACCGCTGAACATATGGCCAGTATTTCGCCTGGCGTCACTCGCCGGGGAGGAAAGCAAACAGACCGAGCGATGTAAAGCCGGAGGAAGGAGCGGCCGCCCTGCACAACGCCGAGACAATGCCCGAGGAGCGGGGCCGCCGCCGCGCCCGGCCCCCGCCCGCCTAGGGACCCCCGCCCCAGGTGAGCCCGGGCCGCGCCGCGGGGGAAGGGGGAAAGGGAAAAACCGACAAAAACGCCGGGGGAGGCGGGGGTCGGGAGCAGCAGGTGGGAAGGGGCTGGCGGGGCCGTGGGCTGGAGCGGCGGCGCAGGTAGGAGTTGCTGCGGGGAGCGGGGGGGGCGCGCCCCCCTGCCCCGACGGCCGGGCGCCCCCGGCCCCGCTCCCGGCCCCGGCCGAGCGCCGCCGCCCCCCCGTGCGCGGCGGGGCCGGGGGACAGCGCGGCGGGGCCGGGGCGCTCCGCCCGCCGGGCCCGGGAGGGGGGAGCCGGGCGCGCTCCCCCCGCTGCCCCGCCGGCGGGACACTTCTCGGCTGCGACGGCAGAGTCCGCCAGAGGACCGGGAATGGCCCCGGCCCCCGCCCGGCCCCGGCCCCGGCCCCGGCCCTGCCCGCCGCGCCGCTCCCCGCTCCCGGACTTCTCCCCTTCGTCTCCCCGGTGCTGCCCACGCCGCGCGTGTGCGCCCCGACTCGGGCCCGAGCACTGGGGCCGGGTCCCCACGGGTGGACCCTTCCCCGTCCTTCTCCCGAAAAAGAGCCTGACCCCCCCCCCCCTCCTCGCCCTGCGCGGGGCGTGCGGGCACCGGAGTCTTCCTCGGGCCCCCGGCGCCCCACTCGCGACAGACACCCACCCACGGCTGCCGGCGCGGCCGCCCGGGCTCCCCGCTAAGCCCTGCGTGTTGTGCGTGCGGGTGCGGGAAGTGCAGGCAGATAAGAAAGCGCTGCCCGCCGCAGATGCCCGCGTTCCCGGCGCCCGGGGCGAAGCGGGCCGGGTTTTCCTTCCCGGGGAGAAGCGTTTCTGACCGAGCTTAATCTCATTGGGACACGTTTGTCATTAGAGAGAGGGGAACGAATGCAGCCGGGGGGCTCGCCGGGGGGCTCAGCGTTTGCCCGGCAAATAAAACTGTTTATAATAGAGTGGAAGGGAAGGGAGGCCCCGGGCCGGGCTTACAGCTTCTCTCTTTTTTTTTTTTTTTTTTCTTTCCCCCCTGTTTTAATAATAAGACAAACAAATAGCTGGGTCGGGGGGCTGCGGGGGGCTGCGGGCTCCCGGCTTTGTGCTCACACGCATGGCCTTAACAAACTGCCTCCGCCGCTATTGGCAATATTTTCAAAGATCTCATTAAAGTGCATTTATCAAAGCGCTAACATGTGCCCTCCGGCTCTGCCGTAACCCCGCTAGCCCCCAGGGAGGAGGGGGAAAAATCCCAATTTCTATTACAATTCGCCACCTCGGGAGGGTGGCTGGAGGGCAGGCTAGATCGAGATCGACAAATTTCTAAGTAATATCGGTGAATTGGAAGGATTTCTCCGTCTTTGAAGCTTCGGGGGGAAGGAGATAGAGTAATCGTGAGAATAGGAAAGCTCATTTAGATTCCTATGTCCTGGAGAAGATTTAATTGTCTGCGGGAGAAAGGCAGGCCGGCGCCGGGATTTTGGGGGGTGGCGGGGGCTTTCTCTTGCGCCAGGGTGGGGAAGGCTGGTGCCGGCTCCCTTTCTGCGTGCGGGGGAATCTTCCCCCCTTTTTTCCCCTTTTTTTTCTTTTTTTTCTTTTTTCTCTTTTTTCTTTCCCCCAAAACCTCCTTAACGCCTTTGTTAATGCCATTTTTCCAGCCGTGAACAGAGACGGGAATTTCACCCCGCAGAAACTCCGAGCCCCGCACGTTACCATTAAGTTCTGGCAAGCGACGGAGGACGCGGAGGGCTGGGGGTCCCCCTGCTTTCAGGACACAGGGTGTTTTCACCCCCCTGCCTGCCTCCGCGGCCAGGCCACGGTGCCCACGGTGGCCCGGCGGCGTGGGCTGCCCGGCCCCGCTCCCTTGCCCACGGCCTGGCGCGGCCGCGGCCCCGCCGAGCCGGAGCCGGCAGCATCGCGGCGGAGCTGCCGCTTTCTGCCTGCAAAAACGCCGTGTAAACCCCTCCGTGCGGGGCTCTCGGCGGCTATATTTAGAAGCGAGAGTTTTATTTTTATTTTTTTGGTTTGGTTTTGGGTTTTTTTTTTTTTTTATCACCGACAAAAGATGTCTTCTGTAACGACGCGGTTCTCCTTCCCCCGCCACACTTTAAAACAAAGAGGGTGTTGCTTACAGGGGATGCTCCTGAGGTGAAGCTCCTAATAACAATTACCGGGAGCGACACGGGCTGCCCTTCCCTGTCCCCATTTATTTCGAGTGTAGCTCATTCTACGAGATAAAATAAACCTGTCCCCCTAACAAAGGCTTTGTGTGGGCTCCGCTAATCCCTACCGAGCGGCAAGGTGCAGTCCTTTTTGTTTGTTTGTTTGTGGTCTGGAGTGAAGGAAAACAATAGCTCGCCCCTTCGGGCTGCTCAAACAATAAAGTAATCCACTTGACGGCTGTTATCGGCGGTGCGGTGCGGGGATGGCTTCGGGTCAGTGCGAGCGGGCCGCACGGGGAGGGGGCTCCTGCGAACACCCTTCCCTTCATTTCTGCCTATATTGTAATATATATACACGATATGGCTCGACAGGGAAGGGAACGAAGGCCGGGGCTCGGGAGAGGGGGAGAGCCCCGGCGCTTGGCGGGGAGCGGGGGCCCCCGCAGCGGGGATGCGGTGCAGCGAGGGGAGGCACCTCGCCGCTTAAAAACACGACCCACGGGCCGCTCGTGGCCTGGCGAACCCCCCCGTGGCCTGCCCCGCTCCCCGCCTCCCCCGCTCGCTTGGCCGCGACGGGGCGGCGGGGCCGGGCCGCCCCCGCCACGCGTGACCGGGGAGCGCGGCGGCGGAGAGCCGCTCCGAAGGGCTCCTTCCCTCTCTTATCCCCCACCGGCTGCCTCTTAAAGAAAAAAAAAAAGCCACCAACGAGCCTTAATGCGGCCGAAACCGCCACCCGCCGCCCGTGGGGTGGGGGGCCGCTCCCCACGCCGCGCGGGGCGGGGGGGGCGAAGAGTGGCGAGGGCGCGGAGGCGAACGGCGGGTGTTTGAGCTACCTGTGAAAGCAAACAGGTAAACACTCCCCGCTGGCAGCGGCACTTGTCCTGAAGAGCAGCCACTCAGCCTGTGTACACGCACCGCGCCGCGGCCTCCGCCGGCCTTGTGCAAACAGCCCCGCCGGGCCGAGCCCCGCGGGACGGGCTGGCAGGGACCCCCGGCGGGCCCCGGGCCCCCCCGCCCTCCCACCGCCCCGCCGGGCCGCCCCCGGCCCCGCCCGGCCGGTCCCACGCGTGGGGAGGGTGCGGGCAGCGCGGCCGGTGGGCCCCGGCGGGGCGCCGGGAGCGGGACGCGGCGGGGGAAAGGCTCCAAGGGTGGCGGGGAGCCGCTGTCGCGATAGCCGCCGGGCTGCCGTCGGGTTTCGCCCCCCCCCGCCCCGCCACGCAGCGCGGCTCCGGGCTGCGTCCCGGCCCCGCGACCCCTCCTGACGTGAAAGGGCCCGAGCGGCTCTCACGTCACCCCCCCGCCGGTGACGTCACGGTTGGTGCGGAGGGAGAGCGGCCTCGCCCCGCAGCGTTGCCCACGCGTGGGACACCCCCCGCCGTCCCCACGCCGCTGCCGGGCGGCGGGGAGGCGTGGGGAGGGGGCCGCGGCCCCGGGGCTTTGTGTGCCCGCAAGGGACCGTGGTCCCCGCGGGCGCACGGGCCGCCAGCCCCGGGAAAGGCTTTGCCTTCGGGCGGCCCGGCCTCCCCCGTGGGCATCCCCCGTGGGCATCCCCCGTGGGCACCGCCCGCGGGCACCGCCCGCGCCCGCCGCCGTCGGGCCCCGCGTCGCGGGGGGCCTGCAGGACGCTCGGTCCGGGCTGCGGCATTTGCGCCTGGGAGGGGGCTCTGTATTTTTTCTTATTTTTTCGTATTTATTACTATTTTTTCTTATTTATTATTGTCTTTTATTCTATCATTATTATTATTATTATTATCATCATCATCATCATCATCATCATCACTGAAGTCTGGCTCTGCGCCCCGGCCCGAGGAGCCCGAAGGACGCGGGCCGCCAGCCCCGCCGCCCCGGAGCCAGAGCATCTCCCGTCCCTCGGCTTCTGCCGGGGTCCTTTCATTCGGGACGCTGCATCGTCGTGCTGTCGCGATTGTCCCTGCTATTACCGCTATTTTTCCCCCTCGCCGGCGGCGGGGGGAAGGAGTTAAAGCCCCTCCCGCCCCCGCCGCGGGCAGGCCGAGCCGGGGGGATAAATCAGCGGCTCGGGGCGAGGCGCGGTGGCGACGGGGGCTGCGAGGGCCGGTGCTGCCCCGGGCCCCTCCCCGGGGCAGGGGACGCGGGGCGGGGGAGCGCCCGCCCGAAGGGGTTCCCTCGATATCGGGGAAGGACTCCGAAATGGATGAAGAAATAGCCATTGAGTGCGGTTGAATACCATGACAACTAGGAACAACCTCAGATTTATTCCCAACAGTTAGGACACATTGAAAGAGGGCGTCAATCACGTATTATTTCGCCACTGAAATAAATGCAAAAACTGCGCCGAGACAAAGGGTTCCAACAGAAGCCGGACATTTGTCTACATTGCGGACATTGTTTCCAGCTTAGCCATAGGGTTGTATTTGTGTTTGCGCGGGTCCGACCACCCAGGATGTGCTCAGGGGCTCGCTTAAAAAAAAAAAAGGGGGGGGGGGGGGGGCGGAAAATCCCTGGGCATTGTCAGCCACATCACATACTTTATGGGAGGCAGGCTGGGGGCTGGGGAAGGAAAGATGGGGGGAGCGGGGAGGGAGAGGAGGGGAAGGTGCGAATGCACTGATCGGCAAAGGGGAGGGTGCCCGAGGGACCCTCGTCCTCCTCTTCCCGCCGCCACCAGCCCCGGCCCAGCGCCCTCCTCCTGGAAGAGAGACTCGGCCAACTTTTCTTTCCCAGAAATAAAGGTGGCGGCGAGACGCCCCTTCCCAAATGGTACCCGCTCCCCGCCCCGCCGACCACCATCATCCCCGCGCACAAGCCCGTCCCGGGCCGGGGTCCGGCTGCGGGGAAGGGGACGGGGAAAAGGAAGGGGAAGAGAAGGGGAAAGGGAAGAGAAGGGGAAGGGGAAAGGGAAGGGGAAAAGGAAGGGGAAAGGAAGGGGAAAGGGAAGGGGAAGGGAAGGGGAAGGGAAGGGGAAGGGAAGGGGAAGGTCCGGGCCGTGCCCGGCGAGGGTGCGCACGGCCGAGGGGCCTCGGCGGGTGCAGGAAAGGGGGGGAAGAAGGAAAACGAAAATAAAAGTTGGTGGCAGACAGAGAGAGAGGGAAGGAGTTGGGGAGGGGGCGGCCTGCAGCCCCCCGCGGGGCAGGGGGAGGCTCCGCGGCCGCTCCGCGCCGCTCCGCGCCGCTCCGCCGGGACCCGCAGCCGGGGATGCTGCGGGGCTCGGCGGCTGCCGGCGCGGCGGGCGTGCGTGGCACCTGGAGATGCGGCCTGCCGAAACACCCCCTGCGTTCTCCCCCTCCTTCCCCAGGTCCTGAAAAAGAAAGAAAAAAAAAAAAGAAGAGAAAAAAAAATTAATTCGGTCATATTTGAAAGTCCGTTGGGCTCCAGCCCATTAAATCAACCAAACGGGCTGGGTTTTATTCCCCTGGAAGAAGGAGGCAAAATCAATGAGACCTCTTCAAATAAAGCCCCCCCCCGGTAATCACCGCCCGGATCTCCCCGGGTCGTGGCTGACGATCGCGGTTTGCCAGTCCGGTTAATTTCGGAGCAAACTAGAATCAATTACTTGCTGTTTAATTTCCAGCGTTCATCCCTAAGCCTCAACCAAAATATTGACCTAGGCGGTTTAGATAAGTTGGTCTCTTGCCATCTGAGCCGCCGCTCGCCTCGGTCCGGCGCGGGGCTGTCAGCGCCTCCCCGCGCAAAAATCCGCGGCCCGCGGGCTTGCGTGGGCGCGCAGGATGCGCGGCAGGGGTGGGACACCGCGCACGCAGCCTCCCTCCCTCCTTATCACCCCACAACTCCCCCCCCCATATTTTTTTTTTCCCCCTCGCTGCTTTTCAAGGCAATGGGTGGAAAACAGAGTTTGGAGCGTGCGGAATCGCGGGCTGGTGTGCGAGGCTCTTTGTATGTAAATACCGTGCCTCAAAAAAAGCAAATCGCAGCCTGCCTCTCTCGCTGACACAGACACACGCGCGGAAGGGCCCTCCCCACGCCGGTAATTAACTGACACGTTATACCACTCATCACCAATGGTGGAAGCTCGGAGCTCGCCCAAAACCCGCAATTTCACATCTGCAAACACTGTCTTCATCCACTTGACTTCCAAGACCCGCCCACACGTGGCCAACCTTTCGCGGGTTTAATGTATTTTTTTTTTCTCCCTCCTCTCGGCAGGTTCATGTGCGGGGACCAGCCTTATAGGGACCGCTCGCTCCGGCAATGGCTCGGGCTCTTCGGGCGGCAGGCGCGGGTTCGGGGGGTTTAAGCAAGAGCCAGAAGTGATCTTTTCTTTTCTTTTTTTTTCTTTTCTTTTCTTTTTTTTTTTTTTTTTTTTTTTTTTTTTGGCGTGTCTTTCCCCCTTTCCCCTGGAGTTACAAACTATTTCCGAAGCCAGCTGCTGCTCCCGCTCTCTGAATTTCCCCCGTGGCAGAACAAGCCCGTAGACACCAACCACCGCAGAGATCCACCGCTGCGGCCGGGGCTCCGCTTCTTTCTTTTTTTTGTTTTTTTGTTTTTTTGGTTTTTTTTTTCTTGCTTGTTTGTTTGGGGTTTTTTTTGCACAAAACCCTTCGGTTATTTTTCTGTATATTATTCTATTTTTTTTCCCTCCTCCACGCGTGCCGCCGCCCCGCAGCCCCCTCCCCCGGCTGCCGTGTGCGGGCTTCTTGCCGCCGCTCCGCCTGTGCGTGTCCGTGCCACGGCGGATCGGCGAAGCTGCTTCTCCAACTTTCCTGCCTAAATTTGCCCGGAACATGTCTCTGACCAACACAAAGACGGGCTTTTCGGTGAAGGACATTTTGGACCTCCCGGACACCAACGATGAGGACGGCTCCGCCGCGGAGGGCGGCGAGGAGGAGAGCGAGGCGCCGGAGCCGCCCAAGAAAGCGGGAGTTTTGGGACAAACCCCCTTGGACACTGTTCAGACGCTGCCTTTGAAGAACCCTTTCTATGATAATAGCGATAATCCCTACACGCGTTGGCTGGCGAGCGCCGAGGGCATCCAATACTCCCGTGAGTACCGCGCCGCGGGGCCGGGGACCGGGCCGGGGCCGGGGCCGGGGCCGGGGCCGCAGCTCCCCGCGCCCTCGGGGGCTCCCCCGGCGGCGGGGCGGGGGGCCAGCGGGTGGTTTTGCCGCTCGCCACGGCTGGCTGAGCCCCGGCCGGTGCCTTCATCCCCCGCCGCGGCGGGGGCCGGGCGGCGGCGGGAGGGATGCGGGGGGCGGCGGGAGGGAGGCGGGGGGCGGCGGGAGGGAGGCGGGGGTGGCGGAGCGGGGCCCCCCCGCCGCTGACGGGCGGCTCTCGGCCCGACTCTCCGCAGTGCACGGTCTGACGGCCGGCGGCGGCGGCCAGGACCCCTCCGCCAAATCGCCGGAGCCGTCGGCCGACGAATCCCCCGACAACGAGAAGGAGGCGGCGGGCGGCGGGGACGCGGGGAAGAAGAGGAAGAGGAGGGTGCTCTTCTCCAAGGCGCAGACCTACGAGCTGGAGCGGCGGTTCCGGCAGCAGCGGTACCTGTCGGCGCCGGAGCGGGAGCACCTGGCCAGCCTGATCCGCCTCACCCCCACCCAGGTGAAGATCTGGTTCCAGAACCACCGCTACAAGATGAAGCGGGCCCGGGCCGAGAAAGGTATGGAAGTGACTCCTCTTCCCTCCCCGCGGCGGGTGGCCGTGCCGGTCTTAGTCAGGGACGGCAAGCCCTGCCACACGCTCAAAGCTCAGGACTTGGCAGCCGCGACTTTCCAGACGGGAATCCCCTTCTCCGCCTATAGCGCCCAGTCTCTACAGCATATGCAATACAACGCCCAGTACAGCGCTACCAGCAACCCCCAGTACCCCACAGCACACCATTTGGTACAAGCTCAGCAATGGACTTGGTGAAGGCTGGAGGGGAGGGCGCACACACGCACACGCTGCCCACACACCCACGCGAAAGAGGAGGAAAAACAAAAATAATAAAGAGAGAGAGAGAGAGACAGACTGATGCTCCAAAAGGAAAATCAAAACTGCGGGGGAAGGAATGGAGAGGGAAACGCTATTATTATTATTATTATTATTGCTATTATTATTATTATTATGGTTTCTTTTCCCTCTCCCGTTTCTTTTCCCCTCCATTTTTCGGGGGGGGGCTCGGTTTCATTTCGGGGGGAGGCGGGGGGAAGGGAGGGGAGGTGTTTTTGTGCGTCATTGTTTACAGAAATTTTTGCGCCATTCAGAGTGGTCCTGTCTACCTACAACTAAAATAAAAAAAAAAAGGGGGGGAGGGGGTCGTCACAATTAAAAAAAACAAACAAACAAACAAAAAAAAACAAAAATAAAGACTAAAACCCCCGCGCTGCTCCTGTGGTCTGTGAGGGCGGCGCGGCCGCCGGTCCGCCGCGCCGGGCCCCGCTCCCGCCCTCCGCGGGCGCTTTCGGCCCCGCGTAGCCCCGCCAACCGCCGGCGGCCGTATTCGTGCATCTCCTCGCCATCAGCGCTGCCCCGAGCAGCAGCCGGGGCTTTCCTTTGGTTTTTATCCGATTTGGGGGTCGCGCACAGCTATCCCCGAGTAACGGCGAGCAGGGGAAACAGAAACGCGGATTAAAGCCTCTCCGCTCGGCGCCGCAGGAAAGCGGGCTCATTGTGCACAAACCCAGGCTTCCGATATTTTAAGAAGAATTTTAATTAAAAAAAAAAAAAAGCTGTGTTTCAAGGAAAAAAAAAAATAATCGGAGAAGGAACGGATAACAACGGCGAACCGGTTTTGTTCGCCCTCCCGGGGCCCGCGGCCGCCTCCCCGCATCCCCGGCGCCGGTGCGGCCGGGCTCAGCCCGGCGTGGGGCCGGCGGGGCCGGGCGGGCCCCCGTGGGGAGACGCGGCCGAGCAGGGCCCCACCGACCCTCCCCGCCCGCCGCCCTCGCAACTTCTGTTTTCCGGGGGGAAAGCGGCTTTTTTCGGGGCGGTCGGCTTCAGCCCGGCTCCTCCGCAACACCCGGGGCTGGCGAAAAACGGGGGGCGGGGGGCGAAGAATTATTTTCTATCTGTCATTGTGCTTTCACACAGCCCGCGCAGCTGGGGCCCTCGGGCTGCGGAGATTGGGGTGCCAGCATCGCCGCAACGCCCCCTCCCCGGGCCGGGGGCCGCCGGTACGGGGGGGAGCGCGGAAACTTCGGGTCCAGCCCTCGGGGATGCGCCGGCGGCTCAGGCAGGTCGGGGGCGAGGGTTAACACTGGGGCACCCCCGAAACAACGGGGGAGGGGGGATAAGGGAGAAGAGAGAGGCGAGGCGGAGCTGGGCGGCTCAGCCGGGGTGAAACGGGGACCCAGCCCGGCGCGGGGGAAGTTAGGACCGGTTTCGGGCAGGCGCAGCCCGGCTCGGAGCGGCTTTGGGCAGAGCCGGGGCAGCGGCGCGCCCCCTCGCCCTCCCCTGCCATTTTAGGACGGTAAAGGTGCTTAAAATAATTTTAAAAAAGGGCTTGTCGGGTGTGAGGGGGCCGGGGCAGCGCGGAGCGGCCCGGCCGAGCCCGGGCGGGGAGCCGGCCGCCAGCCCGGGAGGCTCCGCGGGGTCCCGGGTCCCCGCCCCGGGCACGGGCAGGTTTTCCCCTCTCCTGCCCCAGCGTGCGAGCCGGGAGCGGGAGAGAAGGAAAATAATTGTCACTTTTCTCTTCTTCTTCTTCTTCTTTTTTTTTTTTTTTCCTCCCCCCCCCCCCCCCCGGCTCTGCTAAGTCTATAAAACCAGTTGTGTGGCCCTAACCTCCGTGGCCTTATATCTCCCATGCTGCCGGGCCAGCTCCGGGCAGTCTATCTTTGCACAATATACAGTAGACTTCACAAAACAGCACAATGGGGGAGGCAGGGAGGTGAGCATGTTAGAGGCGTGCATATTAAAGAGACGGAGGCAAAGGCAGCCAGGGCTGGGCCGGGCCGGGGAGGAGAAAAATAGGAGAGACAGTTTGGGGGGGGGGGGTGGGCGCCCTCCCTGTGCCTTCCCCCCCCCCCCCCCCCCTTCTTTTTAGGGCCATTCAATTCATTTATGGGAGGCAGTCCATCCCGGAGTCAGGGAGCAGTGTCCTTTGCGTTTTGTTAGGGCTGTCACTCGTGCTCATTGTTAGGCATGTTCTACATGTTGTATCCCATATGGCCAGCTGGGCCGGGGACCCCTCACAAAACCCAAATTGTGCCCAGCTTTCAAAACCAGCATTGTTGTCTGTGAAAGGAAGACGAATTAAAAATTCGTGCTATATCTATTCTGGAAAAAAAAAAAGGGGGGGGGGGAACAAGGGAAAAGAATCCCTCTCTCTTTCTCTCCCTCTCTCCTCTCTCTCCCTCTCTCTTTGAAGACTAACAGAGGCCCTCCTCTTCTCCCAGTTCCCGCTGACAAGTTTCTCTCTCATTTCACAGGAAATCAGCCCCCCCCCCCGCCAAAGGCCCGGGCGCATCTCCCCCGTAAAACGCGGGGCGCTGCCCGCTCCTGCGCCTCCAGCGGGGCTGCGCTGCCCGCCCTGCCCGCGCTGCCCGCGCTGCCCGCCCTGCCCGCGCTGCCCGCGCTGCGCGGAGGCTGCGGCGGGCAGCAGAACAAGGCGGCATTCAGGGCCGGTAATGTTATGCAGGCTGCCTCCCTGCCCGGCCCGGCCGTACCGCGGGGCGGGCTGGCACGTCCCGCTTCTCCCCCGGAGAAACGGCTCTTTCTTGTCGTAGCTCCTCGTTGTGCAAGGCAGGCCATCGGCGGGAGGGAGGGAGGGACAGAAAGGGAAGCCAAAATAAAAAAAGAAGAAAAGAAAAAAAGAAAAAGGAAAAAAAAAAAGAAAAAAAGAAAGAAGAAGAAAAAAGAAAGAAAAAGGAAAAAAAGAAAAAGAAAATATAAAAAGAAAAAGAAAGAAGAGAAAGAAAAATAAAAAGAAAAAGGAAAAAGAGAAAGAAAAATAAAAAGAAAAAAGAAAAAGAGAAAGAAAAATAAAAGGAAAAAGAGAAAGAAAAATAAAAAGAAAAAGGAAAAGAAAAAAGAGAAAGAAAAAGAGAGAAAAAATGAACGAAAAAAATAAAAAAGAAAAAGGAAAAAGAAAAAAATAAAAAAGGAAAAAGGAAAAAGAAAAAAAGGAAAAAAAGGGGGGAAGCCCCCAGCCCAGCATGGGCATTTTCCGCCGAGGCGGGGGTGCGCGGCGCTGCGCGGGGGCGTTGCTGCGCCCTGGGGTTGATCCGGTGTCGGAGCGGGCCCGCAGCGCGGAGATGAGGCTTCACCCGGGGGTCCCGCACCCCCGGCCCCGCTCCTGCCCCCCGGGGCGCCCCGCTGCCGGTCCCCCCCGCCCCGGTGCTCCCCTCTCCTCCGCCCCGGGCGCTGCGAGCGTCGCCCGCCGGGCCCGGATCGCGACACGCTCCGCGCATCGCGATTTGGGGCACAACCGGGCGCTCGCTCGGGGCGGGGGAGAAGCTGAGCCCGGGCTCGGGCCCCTTCGCCCCGCTCCCGGGGCTCCGCTCCCTTCCCCCCCCCCGTTTCCCCCCTTCCCCCGCCCCTCGGCGGGCAGGCACTGTTCAGGCGCCCCGATAACCCGGTAATGAGCTGGAAGCCCCCTTAAGCCCTGGAAATAACTTACTTTCGTCACCTATTGACTGTTGGGCTTAGTTTGGAACCGGTGTGGATTTTTCGGGTCTTTTCAAGAGAGCCGGTCAATGAAAAGCTAATCCAATATTTACAAAGTATAAGGGCAATTCTCGGCGGTGTTTATGAAGGGGCCGGTGGGGAAGGGCTGCGGGGGGACACGGGGGGCCGCCCCCGCCCCCGACGTGCCCGGTGCGGGATTTCAGGACATGTGCGCTTGTGGCTCCGGGAGCGCGGTGCTCTCCCGCATCACCTCCCGTTATCCCCGCATCTCCCAACCACCCCCCGCATCCCCTCCACCCCCCGGCCAAGTGGCCGGCCGCTCTCCCCCCGAAAAGGAAAAGGTTTAAGGGTTTGTCGCGTTTTCCTGCAGCGGGAGGGATCGCTTGGATGCCACCCCCTCCCCGCGGCGGCCGCAGGGAGGCAGCAGAGCCCCGCGCAGCCCGGCGGAGGAGGGGGCGGCGGCCCGCGGCCCCTCCGCGCTCCCCCCGGGGCCGGGGGGGGGACCCGAGGCGGTGGGCAGCGGCCCCCGACCCCCCCCTCCCCGCCGGGCGGCCGCAGGGAGGCGCTGCCGGATAAGGGACGCGCCGTCGGGGCTTCCCCGGGGCCCCCCTCCGGCTCCCCCCGGGGAAGGGGCCCCCGCAGCCGGCCGGTGACACCGCAGGGGCACGGAAAGGAGAGAGGGACCGGGGGGACGGACGGGGAGCGCTCCAGGGGTCAATGGGAGGGGTCCCGCCACCACGCTGCCTCTCCCCGCTGTAGGAGGGAGCATCTTTGGGCCTACAGCAGCGGGTACCAAGCCATCGCTTTGAAATACAGCATACGGCTCAAGGTGTGAAAATATCTATCCCATAATCCTGACGTGGGGCAAAACAGCACAGAAGTGGGGACTCCTGCCCCCCGCGCTGGTGGTACTGCTGCCCCTTCTGCCCCCACCAGCCCCAGGGACCCCCAAGACCTAGGAACCCATCTTTTCGGCAACCACTCTGTCTCCCAGTCCTAGGCAGGGTGTGGTGCAAAGCATTCACCTGTTTCATATAAGCACCAGCCACACCAGAAGAACAAACACGCGCACCGGAGAGGGATATCACAGCATTTCAGCAAGCTGAAGACAGAGCAGCAGTGCGTGCCCAGCTCCCTCCCAGCGCTCCGTCGGCAGCCGGGGGGATGCCTGCAGCTGCTGCCCCGCTTTCGAGGGCGCTCACACCCTCAAAGGTATTGAGGCATCTAAGCACAGCAGGCAGGTGCTTAAGGACATCTCTTTTTTTGAACAATCCAACTCCAGAGTGCTTTGGGAAAGGCCAAGTAAATGGTGGCCACCGGCTCCCCTTTCTGCGCCTTTAGCAAGTCTCCCCCCACCAGCAGATAGCCCACCACTCTGTGCAAGAGCCACAGGGATGCTCAGCTGCGCTTTTTTCCTCCCTGTGCTATTCAGCTTGTTGTGTTAGCTAAAGAGAGCATTAAAAGAATGTCGGTACTCACATTTTGGGTCAAAACCAAGAGTCCAAGCTATGGTTTTGTCCCCACTTCTAGGACACCTTTGTAACAAAAAAATTCAGTTCTGGGAAAGCATCAACTCTCACTGCTGAGAGCAGCGCTGCTGCTCACCCCTCCTCACCGCAGCCACCCCATCAGGACGTGCTTCAGGAGAAACAGATACAGCCCTGACTTCACCAACCTGCCAGGACCAGGCTTGGCACCGCTCACCTCTGCGCCACGGCCCTGCTGGGGCACGGCCAGCATGGCTCTGCCGGCCTCTCCGGGGGGAGCATGAGGAGCACGCCCCAAACCAGGGATCCCCGTTTTTTCCCCAGGGGATAACCTATTTCCAGCCCCAGAAAGATCTGTTTTTCTTCACAGGCTCGTCCATTCTGCGCTTATTTCTCCCCAGGTGATGCATCACTAAATTTTGCATTTAAGCCAGTAAAGAGCAAGACTTTCATTCAGCAGATTCACCATCCAGTGATGGCGAGTTTGCTGGTTTTTCCAAAACGGCTGTTAACTAACGATACTTTTGTATATAAAGAGCCAACAATTCTGGCTCTTTTCATATGTATATACACCCATATATGTATAAGAACAGTGCCCGTGGGCTGGGGACGCTGGGGCCCAGAGCTCAGGGGCCAGCCGCCCCTCGGCGGCGTGCCCACCCGCGAGCCCTCCCCACGCAGCGCTGCTCCCACCTCGCACGGCCGGTGCCCGGGCTTTGCGGCCAAGCTGGGCCAGCTGCCGCCGCTCACCTGGGGTGACACTCCAGCTCTTCTGCTGCTCCTGGGCGCTCGGACCTTACCCGAGGGGTGGCGGTCACCCCGCTTCCCAACACAAGAGGCTTCAGAGGCAGCTTCCAGCCCCAGCTGGATTCTTCGGGCTGCCCACACCAGCTTGTCCGGGGGTTGGACAGGAGGGACCTCCCCTTCGGCGTGTCACCCCCCTGCCACGGCCCTTACAGGCCCCCTCCTCTCCTCCTTCCTGGCCATACCCATGGCTGGGACAGGTTGGTCCCCCCCAAACATTTGAACGCCCAGCAGGTTCAGAGATCCTGGGGTGCTCCAGGTGGAAAGGACAAGCGTTTGGTTGGAAAACAAAAGGATTTAAGCCTGAAGAGCGGGTTACAGCTTGGGTGCAGCGCCCTTCCCTCCTGCAGGCTCCCAGGCTGACCACACGCTCCACCACGCTCTGCAAGGCCGTCCCACGGATGCAAGTGAGCACCGACGTGCAGTACCCCTCCAGGTGCCACAGGACCATACTGGCACGCAAACCTGACAATAAATTCTTTAAAAAAAAAGGTTTCACACATCAGGCAGAAGTAATTTAAAACATGAGTTACCACATCTCCATTTTAACGTTTAACATATTTTATTGTTTTACGCAAATAAGGTTTGAGCAGTTTGAGGTAAGTGGGGTGCATATCGGAGGCCATAGTTCCACTTACGTATTTGGGATTTAACTGCTAGAAATCACATCAATGCTATCAACAGAAAGCATTCAAGATGTGATGTAAAAACCCAAGAGCCCAGAGAAACTTGCCTTGAACTGTTGCAGATTCACTTAAACAGTCCTTCGATTCTGCATAGAGATCCACTGCCTTTCATGGGGTTTAGCACCATTTCAGGGGGAAAGTTACCCACGAGAGAAAAACTGCAAGCAAAGCTGCTCAGAATAAATTGTGTAAAGTCACATTATCACCACCACAGCTCAGTCTGGTCAAACAGGCTGAACTATTGCAACTCTTTAAGGAAAGAACAGCTGCAAGAAACCAGTGTATGTCTATTCTGATTATTATTATTTTTTTTTAGTGTAAAGAACACAAACCAGAAGTATACCAACCTAGCTCTGAGAAACAAACACACAAAGAATTCAAGCATCTTAACAGACCAAACCCCACTCTGACCACAGGACAGGGGAGGTTTGGGGGGGCTTGCAGCACAGGATCCTCTTTTAGCATCTAAGGTTGTATCTGTGCTAGCAAACTCGGTGGCACTGGAGATCACTCCTGGGAACAGCATGCTCTACAGCACCAAGCTGCCAGGAGAGTCCCTGCTGCTTCCCGGGTTATGGGAGCACAGTTTCAGTGCCACCCCCGAGGTCGCGGCAGGGGCTGTGTCCCCCAGCCCCACGGTCCCTCTGCCCACACGGATGCTGACCAAGGCTGATGGAGATGCGCAGGACACGAACAGCGCACAGGAGAGCTTCTCTCTGCCTGTGACCTCCGGGGTGCATTATACACATCTTGCAGGAGAGTCTTTTGCAGGAAAAGAGTTCATCTCCTGTTGTCTGAGACCATAAAAAAAAAAAAATCCCTGGAAAGCTTCCTCAGTTGTGGAGCTTCCCAGCTATTTTCTTATTCAGACATCTTTCCCCCCCTCCTTCAGTTAAAGTTGTCCCACAAAAGCCTGAAAGTCACTGACTCCTAAAAAAGATAAACACACACAAGATTTGTTACCCAAGATCAGACCAAGTAATTCAGTTTCAATATACTTTTGATAAAAATGGCCTTAAGCCCTTCATATCCTCTATCCAAGGCTCAGCCCAGTCTTCATCCTCTGCTACACCACGGGCTTGGCACCATATCTCACAGGGTACAACACGTTCCTGACCCTCTTTGGTGCAGTTATGGCCTGCCCTGCGTCCAGCGAGCCGAAGGGGCACGGCGCGGTGCTGCTCCCAGGGCAGCGCAGAGCCAGGTAACACCGCCAACGAGGGGGTGCGACAGCAAGGGCGTGGGGCAGAAGAGGCGCCTGCGATGCACGCAGCGGGAGAGACATGCTCTTTAAAAGTGTCTCGCTGCTGCCCGGGCACGGACCAGACCCAGTCCCAACACAACCGTGGTGTCGGGGCGCGTGGCTCCCCGCTGCATCTGCGGCGACAACCCCCCCCCGTCAGATCAGGAAGCTCATGTCGTGCACGGCTGTTGGGTTTGCTTATTCCTCTTCCTCCCCTTTACGCTTCTGCTTCCATAATCGCTCCAGTGGTTGAGAAAGTCTGGTCCATGGTGCAGCTTTCCTTCCACAACCTAAGGACAAGCAGAAATATGCTCAGTTCAGAAAATACGGCAGGAATCATCCTGAAATACGTGCTTTCAAATAAAGCTGCAGCAAAGCAACCCTTGAGTCTTCTTTTCCCCAGGTATATTCACACAACAGCCGTAAGAGCCTAGCTGTAGCCCCCTCGACTGAGCTGGGTGGAAATCGCAGCCCATGGAGTGTGCCTAGAAGACCCACTTATGTACAAAACGAGTAACTCCTAACCTGACCTTACTTTGCCCTAGAAGCGAGATGAGACATTGCCTTTGCCGAGATGTACGCAGAGCTCAGCACGCGCCACGTATATGCAAAGATTTTTTGGAATTCCCACGCTACCTTCCTCCCACGTGGAGAGAGGCAGTGGCTACGTGTCAGACCCATCACTGTCACGCTCAGGTACCGCGATGACAGGCGAGGAAGGAAAGGGAATTCCTGGTGATTTTAGAGGTTGCTGCAGAGCCCAGATCAAGGGAATAGCACACCAGCCCTTGCCCTCTCGCACACTGCTTACACGTGCGTGCCAGGTGACCGCATCTTCAGCATCTTGCACTGTTAAGAGATTTTTGGGGGAAACCCTGGCTCTGCCAAAAACCAGCCCAAGTTTTGCAGAGCCAAGATCTCCTTCTTCCTTCAACCCATCTCCTGGGCACGCATAACAGCCGGTGGGAAGAGGACACTGGCGAGCACTGTCACCTCACCCTGCATCGCCACGCTCAAGCTCCCATCACCAGCAGCGGCCTGAAGCCCCTGGAGAGCCAAGCGCACCCTCCTGGGGCGGAGGGGTGTCCTCAAACCCACCAAAGGGGCCGAGAGAGGGGAAAATGGTGTCGTGCATTCGTCGCCATCCATTCCACCCTCACAGATCCTTTGCCCCACTGATGCTGCCTTCACACGCTCATCCATCATGACCACCAATGATGTAAATCTATATGCGCTTATACGTGCGACATGCGTGAATTTACATACACATTTAAGAAAGGCAAGGAAAGTGATGCTGGCAGTGCTAGACATCTCATTAATTTACTCCTGCCATAGCAGCATTTTGGCTGGGATGCAAATACATTAGGTTCATGCGATACTTACCACTGATTTCCAAAGACAAAGATTTTAAAGGTCAAAAGAAAGACTCACTCATGGCTTACACGATGCTTTTTGAAGTTACGAATAAGTGCGGAACTTGCCTTTGATGGTCCCTTTCAGAGTTAGGTAACAGCTGGATGAAAATCCACTACAAAAGAAAATTCAATGTTATCATTAGCGGTGATTTTGGATAGCAGCTGTTTGCTGCGTTTTTCAGAAGACTACTTGATTTGTCCCTCTCAAGTGAGGCCACTTAAAACTCGATATTATGGACACAACACCAACTGAAACATCCCCAGCTTTTTGTATTTTGGCTCTCTTAAGGTAAGTGTTTCAGAATGAGGCAAGAAATAAAACTCAACCCAGAGTCAACAAAGAACAATCAAGCTGATTAAGATGAGGAGGAAAGAGAAGCAAAGAGGGTATGGTCACCCAGTCCGTACCAGCAGGCACCCGACCACTCCTGCATTTCGTGCTGGGCACTGCCCATATGCAGTAACTCTGCACCCCCCCCTTCCAACATAAAGGCTTGGGAAACATAAATCAGTGCAGATAGATGGATTGCAAAATTAATCTAAAAATGACAGAGGAATGGTAACATTGAAAGTAATTTTGCCTTTCTGCAGTTCAGGACACTCAGGATTATTTTTTCTTCTTCTCCATTCTTCTTGAACCAAGTATTTTGTGTTTGCAACCTGTAAATAATAATAACCACCCGATTATTAAACTGCAGCCTCTGTGCTGCGTGGTCCAATTTGACAGCAACTGGGGCAAAATTGGTCCATCCAAACTCACTCTGGAACACATTAGTAGCAAATTAGTGACTGCCATTTGTGACACATGATCACAAAATCGTGACATTATTGTCTTCACTGCGAGCATAAGTTTTCAGAAGGGATTTAAAGAAGAAAAGGATTATGGCAGTGGCATAGCAGCCCTGGGAAAATACTTCAGCAAAAAGCATGTGAGCACCAAGCCCAATCTATACTGGTACATATATACTGGGTGCATCTCCTGCTGATCCCAAGCCCAGTCTATACTGGTACATATATACTGGGTGCATCTCCTGCTGATCCCAAGCCCAGTCTATACTGGTACATATATACTGGGTGCATCTCCTGCTGATCCCAAGCCCAAAGTCTGAAGGCGCCTATTAACCTCATTAAAGAATACTTTTTGCCTTTGGAAGACTTAGACTTTTGAAAATATTTTTTCTGGACACCCCAGCATCTGTGAAGGAATAAAGCAACTCTGTGGCATGTTTTAAGCCATCTGGTCCAACATATCATCAGCTTTTTTACCGCTGTCATAAAAAAACCTAAATTAGTCTAGACTTCCCATTCAGCTAAAACCATTGTGCAAGTATTTAAATCGGAACCTAGAAGTAATCACTGTTAAACTTCATCCCCCTTTCAGCTCAAATATAAAGCTGAAGCTTGGCAGTAAACAAGATAAGACTGTTTTTCCATAGCCAGTCAATTTCGTTCGGCTTAAACTCAAATTCTAGGGCTGTCTTTTCATTTATAGCCATGCTTTGTATCTAGGTTAAGGACTTTAAAGTATGCTAAGGATAGGCTTTTGTTCTCCATCTACTTGCTTTTACCTCTCAGTTACTACTGAGGTCAGATCTTCAGCTAGTGGAAACCAGCATCTCTCCATTAGAGCCCGTGGGGTGTAACACTTGCTTTAGCTGAGAGCAAACTGCTACGAATGTGCTCTCTTCTTCACAAATCACCACAGGTCACAGCTCCGGAGGAGCTCCTGGACAACTTTCTGTACAATTCACAATCGCTTCCTGGAGTAAATAATGCTTTCTGCCCTCCCCATGTGCCTTCAGGTATTGTGCTCCTTCAAAGGCCCAGACAAATAAAAGTTTGATGTTTATTTTATTTTAAGAATGACTATTTACCCATCTTCCCTATTCTACCTTTATCTTGTTTACTACCTCTTACAATAGCAAGAAGTCACTGCCAGGTAACCCCTTTCATTTCAGCCCTCTCCTTGGTAAGTAAGGATGCGTAGCCTTCGGTCACGCTGTTTGCTCTGCAGCTGAGCTACGCAGTTTCACGGCGAGAAAAATACGCCACACTTTCTTCAATTCTTCAGGTAAAGTGCTGACATCTGACCCTTGTCGTGTCTCCAGCTTTCCAGTGGGTTTGATCTGTCTTCTTTCCCTTAAATCATATTCACCGTGTACGCCAGTCAGGACTCATTTGCCAAACATCCTTCATCGGAGAGGGGCAACGTGCCCGGTCGTGGGCAGCGGGATGCCAGGGGCCAGCTCTGTGCTGGTGGTGGAGTGACCAACCACCTGGGACACAGAGCTACACCAGGTAAATGCAGAAAGTGGTACCCACCTGGGTTTCGGGAGGTTCCTGTTCTTCTCCTCCTCCTCCTCTTCTCAGCCACAGAAGAGCCAAAGAACTTTGTTGGTCCTCCTCCAGAGCAACGTCAGAGCAGAGCAGAGCTGGGGTTCGCCCTCAAGAGCGGGTTTCTCGGCTGCCGCTGTGCCGATGCGACTGTGGCTCTCACCGTGTCTCTTGGGATCACAACAACAGGATAAGCAACCTTCTCAGGATAAAGATTGTCTGCGTATGTATATTTACACCCCACACCCATACCCATCTTCAAAATGTTTTCCTCAAAGCCTGTCGAACATATTAAAAAGCAATCAGGAAAAATAGCCCTCTGCTTGACAAGAAGCATCTTAAGCAGTGGGGACTGGCACTATACCGTAACCCCTTGCCAGAAACACAAACAAAACCTCTCCCCTTCCAAGAACTGGTAGTGGAGGGGGCTAACCAACTCTGCCAAGAGCCCTTTGTTCACATTAAATGGCTGTTCCGAGTTTGCTGGATAGGATGCAAGTGTTCACCAGTGTTTTGGCAGGACGCAGCCCTCCGTGGCTTCCAGACAGGCAACACTGCAGGTGTCAGAGCTGTCACAGCTCCTGGGCTTGGCTGCTCACAGCATATGCAAGGGGATGGAGGATCCCATCAGCAGTTTGTACTGCCTTCTGAAGCGGAGGTACTGGGGCTTCATGTTATCCAAGCTGTGGACACATCCCCATGAGTGTGAAAGAGTCAGTTATTTACAGAACTTGGCCAGACTGAGTGCGAGTATCCTTACTTAATTTATGATAAACCATTAATGGAGCCAGGCTGGGGGAGATCCCACATATGCTCTTCCATCAGCTACTGCTGCTGGTCACCACCAGGGACAGTGGTAGGCCGTGGGGACCTCTCACGCGACTCATGCAAACAGTAATTATGTTCCTAAATATTCAGTTTCTACTTTCTTCAGCTTGATTTTAAAGGCAAACAACAGCTTTTCTAGTTTGCATCAATTATTCATAGGCCACTTCAGATAGCCATCAAATATATAATCAAATTAAATTAACATATCTTGAGTTTTGTAACCCAAGATTTCCTGTTTCAGCCCACAGGACGCCTGCTTCTGTTTGGGTTGCCACTTAATCATTGCATAATATTTGTTTTGGCTTGGTTGTGTGTAAGAAGAGATTTATACCATTCCATCTGGCTGCAGCATGCTCATCATCAGAGGATAAAAGCTACCCTTACCTCCTCTATAGGCTGTGGTAGTGTAACACTGTCCTGCTTTACAAAGCTTTGGAAATGAACACCAGGGTGGAGCAACTAAAAATACATACAACTATCTAGTTTGCCACACTGTTTACCAACCTTACCAGTCTTTAACAAATAATACATGCCTCTTGAGTCTTCTCTCACCTCCTAAATTGTCCACACAAAAAAACCCCACGGCTCTCAAAGAGGTAACTTGCAGTTACAGTAATCCTAGCTTTGTCTACGCTCCTCAAAAACAAAATATAAGATGTGGTGTGATACAAGGGTTTCATCCAAATTTATTTAGGATGACTTCACTGTCTTTGTTACTACAGCTCTTAGGGGCTCCAAGATGAATAAGGGTCCCATCATACTAGGTGTACGACACTCAAAGCTGATTCAAAGCCAGTGCCTGCCATCTCAGTCTAAGGAGCTTGACTTGACATCCACTGGAATCAGTGGAAAGACTCACATTGGCTTCAGGAGACACTGAGTCAGGCTCTCAAAGGAAGATAAGCTACAAGAAGCGACTGATGGATATAGGCTTCACATCTATTGGCACTTGGAGATGCAACAAGGAGTTCTGACAAGTCACAGATGTAAAAAAAAAAAAAAAACACAACAATAAAACTCTACAACATCATCTATAATCAAGTGTAAAATAAGTGGAAATAGCAGCAGTCGCAGCACAGAGCACTTCCAGTGATACTTGTTGCAGATCTGCTATCAACACGTCGGGGTTACAAAGGATGAGAGCAGAGACATTCACACAGCAGAGCTGGATTTGCAAGGATTCAGTCATTGCAACAGCTCCTCCGGGAGGGAAGAAAAAAAAAAAAAAATCAGAGGGAACGTGCCTCCCTGTTTATCCTACCTGCCACTCCTGACCGATGCCCTGCAGCCATCTCCCCAGCGTGGCTGCCTTGCTACCAACCCCTCGATGGCCAGCTGGCACTCATGTAACCGAGAGGCTCTTCCAAAGACATCCTCACAAGGTCCTTCAAACCCAGCGTGACCTGAGGGCGAGGGGTTCACGTCCCTGTTCTTAGCAGAGTCATTTTTCCTGCGTACCCATCATTAGCAGGTTCCAGCCATGGCTGTGACACGAGAGAGAGGACAGACACCCATTAGCATGATGTCCCTTCAAGCCAGTTCTCTTCTGACCAGTGGCAGCACTCACCATGTCCCTGATGTCAGCACAGGGCACTTGCAGGATGCTTTCCCCACCCACAACACACATGTGCCTGTGACAGACCTACCTGTGACAGCACTCCAGTGCCACTTGCAGGCATCATGCCACCCTCTCCTGTTGCTGGCCAGAGAGCCATGGTGCTTGCCATCAGGTCTGGAGCAGCATGAATGTATCCTCCCTCCAACTCCTGCCAAGGCAGGTCTGCAGGCAGCCTCCTCCTGCTGATATCTGCTGGCAGCACAGTTGTGGAGTACTTTGGATGGCATCTGCCTCCTAGCATCGGCTCTGCCTTCCACCAAAGAGGGTCCTCAAATGCAAAGTCAAGCCTGGGATTTGACTGCAGCCACCCGTAGAGGCCAGGACTCCTCCTTCTAGCAGATGACTAGCAGACTCCTGCAAGATAAACACGTTAGCTTTCCATGCAGCAAGTCAATCCCCCACATGCCAGAGCAGTCCAGCCTTTCCAAAACCACTGCTTGGGAGACATCATGCACACCTCTGCATGCCACACACAGGCTCCCCTTCCTTTACCGTGCGATCTGGGGTGATCCGTGGGGGCTTCAAGGATTGCTGGGCTCCAGTGGTGGGCAATAGCGACCACCTTTACCTGCACTCCCAGCAGGGACCACGGGTCAGGAGGCTGCACCCACCCAAGCTTCCCCTCCAACCTCCCGGCGCCGTACGGATGGGGATCCGTCTCCTTCACCCACCCACATCACTGGCTTGGACAATTGCATCGGCCATGGCGTTGCATGGATGTACATCCGATAAAGGGGGAGAAAGTCAATCCGTATCTGCCTCTTGGGTCAAGTACGGAGGACAAACCAGCCTCCAAACGATAAGCGCAAAGAAATAGTGGGGCAGGTACCCCGGTGCTTTCTCCTGTGGGACCGCTAGCACCTTCCTCGGGGGCTTTGCACATCGGCTCTGGGGTAGGCGCTGCACCTGCGTGCAGATAGAAAAGTTCCTGGAAAACCTCTTATCCTTGGTATTCTTGCATGGGTCCTTCCAACCAGCACTTTCCTTCCTGGGGGAGGAAAGAGTCAATTTACAATGTTATTTTAAAAAAGGGAAAGTAGATACCATCAGAAGGCAATTCGCTGAGCTGAGTAACAGCTGAACAGGAGAAGCTGTTTTACTCATTGAGTGGCATTTTAGGCACAATGGTTTACATTTTAGATAATTCAGTGTATCAACTGTGCAACAAAAGTAATTCAATGATACCATTTTCAGCCTTTGAGCAGAATGGATCTTAATTGCCAAAGAGACATTTTCCTTCATATCTCTGGATCTGTACTTCATGATTTTTGTACTTTGAGCCTCAGAAAATTGCAGCTCTCTCCTGATTAAGTGCTTAATTGTGGTCAGTGCTTTTCAAAGTATTTTCAGCAGTTAGCTTAAGTTCCACTTCAGACACGCACAGTTATCGACTTCTTTATCAACTCACACAATTTCCCTGCATCAAATGCTTTCTGAAGTATACTCGGTGGGCCTTGATCACATCCCTGTTTTGCAGGGACTCAAGTGGAGAGCCACATGCCCGAAGACCTGGACAGCGCTCGCTAGCTTGGGCTCCAGCAAGATGTTTTCTACCTTCCTTCAAGGTCCTTTCTCATCTGAAGTGGCAGAGTTACACTTCACCCTGGGAAGCACAGGCAGAATTGGCAGGCAGCTGCCTGAAACGCTGCCTGCCCAGCACCCACCATAGGATTGCACCAGGCGCTGGCCCCTCGCCTGCCCTCTGCACGCAGAGCAGCAGCAGCCGCCAAATCCCACCTATTTAGCTGGATTTGCCAGGAAACCAAAGGAATTTAACCATGATTTTAAAGCAGGCTAACACGGGATGTGCTGGACAGCAGCTGAAGTCTACGGATGCCGTGCTGAAAGCATTCCCCTAGTTTTAAGACCTTGCTCTAAATTAGGAAGTATAAGGACTAAAGCTCTTTTTTCTTCAACCCTGAAGCAGGTGACCAGCTAATACTGCCAGTTCCTCGTGGTGTGGGAGCTTTTGCAGATGCCCAGCGAGTCCAGTCTCCAGCTGCCTGCTCCAAAAGGTCTACATGGGCTCTGAGTGCCCTTTGGAGAAGGGTACGGGTAACCCTCACCCGAGAGCCCTCCCCAGGATAAGCCATCACGTTTTTTTCAGGGATTTCAGCTTCAGACTAATGGAAGAGAATAGGGAAGGTGGCATTTGCCTCGGTATAAGAAGGTACCTACATCTCCTGCTGTTTGCCCCTGCAATGAACACAGTCCTGCTGTCACCATCTTCGCTGTGACAGCCCAGCTGCAGCTGAAGACGACCTAGGGCTGCCCAAACAGCAAAGCCTGGTCAGCGCCAGCCTTCCATGCTGATAGCCAAAACGCCGGCTGGACCACAACAGCCTGGGTTGCATCAACATTGTTCCTACGTTTTGGCGCCGTGGATGTCTTCCTCCACGGCAACGATAAGCCGCAGCCGCTTACTGAAAAGCACCCAAGGACAGCACCGACGCAGGACCCCGTGGGCAGGACCCAGTCACCGCTGTGCATCAGCGGGTGCCAACAAGGACCCGTGGCTTCATCCCTGCCTCTTACAGGGCCGTGGGAACACGCTGCGGGAGGGTTTGAATTTCTAACTTCACAGCACTAGGGAATTAAACACGATGTTTGAAGTCTTTCCTGGAAAACTTGCAATAGGTCTCCGCAGATCACTGTCACATTTTAAAACGCCCGTTGTTATTGTACCACCGTAAACTATCGGGTGTGGATTACTGTCAGGGCGAAGCTCCCACAAGCTTTCCACTCTCGTCCTTTTCACAGCTATGTGATAAAAATCACATTGGCTGAAACACGTTGGACCTTAAAAACAAGATATCTCAGCACAGTTTAGAAATACTTATGTTTGGGCAAACATATTACCTATCAGCCTGGATCCTTACCTGCAGGTGTCTGAGCAATCACCTTGCAACCAAGAGAAGTGAAAACAGCTCCTCATCTCCCCCCAGTAGCTCACATGAAACTGGACCTCTTTGGCAAGAAAATGGTTCGGGTTATTTATCCCCCATGAAAGCCAGTACTTGCATCTATTTCAAGCACAGTGTAGCCTGACAGCTTTTTGCTTCCAAGCAGTGTGAAAGCCGTCAATGCACAGGAGCACTCAGGAACACGTGGCGGGGTCGAGCCTTGCACAGCCGGAACTTAAACCCTTGTTTAAGCTCAGTCCCGTGCCTCTGGCTTGCACAAGCAGCAGCTACGATTGCCGAGGTAAACTGAACACTTGCCTGCGCAAGCGGCCAGCAAGGACCACCGACAGATTTTCTGCTCATTTGGATAAGCTTTGGCTCAGGAACTAAAAAGCCATTAAGATAGGGAAATACAAGAAATACTCACAGGATACTCACAGCCCAGAGCGAGACGCTGGATCTCTGCAGCGTAGGGCTCACGCTGTAGCGATGGCCAGGTGTACCTGAGCTCCACCTCGGCTGGGACAGGCTGCTCCTGGCAACACCGTGCAGACAGGCACGCCGCGGCGGGGGACAGCTCCAGCCTCACCACGCAATTAATTGCCTTCCCTCTCCCCATTTTATGTGAACTTGCAAGAAGCTCTTGGAAAGCTTAATGGCTTCTCTGCACTGTGGTTTTGAATTTAGTGGGTCAAGAAAAAGCCCTGGCTAAGATCAAGTCTCCCTCTGGGCACCCGGGGGTGTCTCGAGGGGCTCTGTTCAACTGCACAGCCCTGAAAAGTTTCCCATAAATGAGATGTCAGGAGTAGAGTTACCCAGACCTCAGCTACACGTTCAGCCATGAAGTCTTGAAGAGCCTCATCACTTCATGGAGACTTCGTTGTACTTGAGCCAATTATCACCTGCTAGGAAGAGCTGCGCATCTCCTGTGTCGTAGCTCCTGCATGAGGATCACCCCCAAAAAGTTTCTGGCTGGGGGAAAACTTGTGAGGTTTAAGTCCACAGAAGCAGCAGATGACATTGCAAGTGGTGCCACAGGCCACGTTCAGACGATAGAGCTGCTAATGGTTAACATAATAACATTTTCATTTCGTTGTACATGAGAAAAGATAATTACTTTCAGGGTTTAAGAACTGAATGTGTTGATCCAAATGTAATCTCTGTATTTTAGCATCTGATTATTACATTAGAAATACAAATGTCAATGGGCTGTAGTAACCTAAGTTACCAGGAGGAAAAAAAAAAAAAAAAAAAAAAAAAGATGTGTTACTTAAATTACAGTACAGAGGAAAGAGCAAAAGCCAACAAGGGACTTGTAACTTTTGTTAATTAAAAAAATATTACTTCTGAAAAGCATTTCAGGAGCTGAGAGCTTTTATTTTTAAGTGATCCTCTTGCTGCACCCAGAACAAGCGAAGGCCAGAACAACACAACCAGAAGGGAGAACGACAGATAATTTCCATTTCTTGATTGCCCAGATCAGAGATGAAGATGAACAGCTCATCTTCCCCAGCGAGGAAGTCCCAGGGCTTATAGCCCTTTAGTGACAGTCTAGCTGTAGCCACCCACTCAGCTGTCACAAGTTAACATAACCCAAAACACGCTCTCGGAGACCGAGGTCTGAGCAATGCTTCATTGACACTTCTCATCTGCTCAAAGACTGAAGATGCTTTGGTGTTTCTATTCCTTATCTTTTTTTTTTTTTGCGATCCAGTTGGCATCTTGCTGTGGCACCTTCTTTCACCTTTGTAAGCCCAGATGGGCTTGTTCATCCCTCTTATCCTAAACCTTCTCTAACGAATCTGGCATGCAGAGAACCTTCTTTACACCCCAGCCCAGTTCAATGCAAAAACGATGCGGATCTAACCGGCGGCCCCAGCAGAGCAAAGCCCATCCATTAACTAGTTCAGAAAAGAAGCCTTGTCCTCCAGGAAGGGATCCCTATTCTGAACTTCTTGCTAAAAGCACTAACACAAGCTGGAAGCCAAGACTGTGTGTAATAGTTAATAACAAGAGCGTGCTGCCAAGAATTGATTCAAATTGTTATGATTTGCTGTTGAACAAGCTATTGCCTTGATTTCTCAGCAAAGTTCAAGTTTACAGCAGACTGATTAGTCCTGCTAACATTCCTGAAGCACCTACCGTTGTATGAAATTTTATTAAATTGCCAGCATCGACGGCTGTTCAAAGTTTGTGTGCCTTATTGCAATTGATGACAGCAAAATAAGGAAATAAAGAAAGGGGAAGGGAGGGGAACTCTGTTTGTTAAGGTTTTTTCTTTTTCCTTTTCAATAAAATGTCAACTCCATTATATAGATGTCAACTCCATTACTGTAATGCTCCTTCTGTAACCTCAACATGTAACTATCTGCTAATAAAACAAGTTTCTCAAAGGCAGTGCTGAGGGCAAGCATACTTGCCGTAGGTTTCAATCTGTTTAAGAAAATGCCTGTTTATCCCTGGAGGCACAAATACCAATTTCATTATTCTGTGTTCCTGCTTGTCCTTGTTGCCCAAAAATAAAAACCTGCTCCTTATCCCAAGGAGCCTGTAGTGGCCGCAGACCTGTTCTTGTTAAGGGGAAGCCAGAAAATACAGAGCGCACTGCTCAGCATGCCGGCAGAGCCATAAAAAAAGCTGCATCAGACAGCAGCAGAGATGGGAGAAACGGAGGAGCAGCTACCCCAGGGTCCTGCTCCAGGTCGGAGACCCCTGATGTGCTGCCAAACCCTCTCAGGGACCTCCCCAGGCAAATGCCCCCCAAAGCAGCAAGATCCAAAAGCCTGGGCGACCCTACAGGCAGGACGCCCGTAACCATCAGCCCACGAGACCCTTCAGCCACATCACCGACCCCGCGAGGGGCTTCGACAGGTTTGTGTGCTCCCGAGGGCAGGATACGGTTGGGAAGAGAAGACGGGTGTATGAAACCAGGGGCTGTTTGTAAGCACCTTTCTCCCACAGCTCATTTTTAAAAAAATTCTGGTTTTAAGTAAACCAAAACATGATGGGGGAAGACCCTCACCCTTTCCCAGGCAGTAGCTGCGAGAAGCCTGGAGGAGGACAGATTTCCTCCCGCAGTCTCAGGTTTGTTGTCTGTACACATCAAGACGAAGACAAAGATGAGTGCATATTTAAAGAAGAATAAAGAAATCCATTCCAGAACAGGAGTTGTTTAGATAATTGATTTCCCTTGGACTTACAAGCACTAAATAACACCCACTGAGCCACATCTCTGAGATAACCTTTTCCTTCAAATCTCTCTTCCAAAGGAGTGGCCTTTGACAGAGGCATCTTTCAAAGTGCAAATCTAGCAAGCTTTAAGCCAGCTCATAGGTAAGACCTTTCTGAAAGAATGCGATGATGATTCCTCAAGCAATTATTTTTCCTTAGTATCCTTTGCATAGAGAGAGCTAATTAACTGCCTGCCTGGTTCTGCAGATTCACAGTGAAAAATGAAGTAGTACAAATGTCATAATTAATTAGCAGTTTAATGCTAGAATGAACATAGCAAAGGTGCTATAAATATTCAGGCAGCAGGACCTCCACACCAGCATGTGCTTGCTGTGCAAACCTGTCCCGGCGGGGATGTTGTTGGGGATTTCGTATGCCAGGGACCACTCAACAGGGCCCCAAATCGCCATCCCTTAGCAGTAAGCTCAACCAGAATGACAGAGGAATGGGAAATAATCTGTCGTCTCCCACCTTCGTGCTGTTGGCCATCTTCCCCGAGGAGCTGTGCAGGGGAAGCTCGCGCCAGGCAGCGGTGCCGCAGGCTCTGCCCTGGCAGGTCCCAGGGCTCCTCCTGCTTTGCACAGCCCCAGACCCCGCTCTTTTCCAGAGAGGTAAGGTCAGCCCCACCTTTCCCCCCGCCCCAGCTATCGGGATGTTTTGTTTCTGTATTTTTAGTAAGCACAATGGTGAGAGCGGACATCAGCCAACTTCCCAGATCCCACCTTGCATGGGGTAGATAGGAAGACACAGCCATTTTTTGCACGTAGACCCGAAGCTTTCAAAAGCCTTACGTGGGTAGCAATTCAACCCCACAGAGAGAAAAGGAGCACATCAGCACACAGTTACCACCTTCCCCATGGACCAACGCAGGCAGGGGGGCTTAGGCCAGGGTCAAACCCAGTGCCTTACACCAGACATGCAATGCAAATTAAAAAAAAAAAAAAAAATCTAAAAATCATCACCCAAGCAACCCCCTGAGAAGACATTCAGCCCTCCCCTTGAGCAGATATGCCCAGTGCCTGCAGGCACCGGGGACCATACTGACCCATACTTGGAGCCCCGCACAGGACAGCTCTGCACGGGACACCTCGCACGCTGCTGCGGGCTCTGGACCAGCCCTCGTAGGCCTACAAGGCGTGACGGAGCAGCCCAGGCACTGTTCCCACCCTGCAAATAAATGACCCTGGGGCTCAGGCACGGTTCCCACCTTGCATGGCCCAAGGGCTCTGGAGCAGAGCAGGCTTCTGCAGGAAAAAAAATAAGAGGGGGGAACTTACAGGTGTCTGTGGCTCCTTTCACACGTGGTGCCCAGGCACTCACGGCTCCCTCCTGTTCCCCATCCACCTGTGGGAGATCCTTAGGGTTAAAGAGTAAACGGACAAACGAAGCCACTCTGCCAGGCACTCGTCTCCAGAGCATCCCGGGCAGCGGTGCCATCGTTGCCATCTGCTCTGCTTTGCTGGTTATGGAAGGCAATGCTTCTTTTTAAGTCTTTTTTTTTTTTTTTTTTTTAAATGCCACTATCACTTTGCAGACCGCAACTCCATGGTGACAAGCACCACCAGGAAACCTGTGACACTCACGGGGGTCAGAGCCGGCACAGCACGCGCGGCAGCAAGGGAAGAAAACAACAAACCAGAGCAGTAACCCAGGGTATGAAAAAGAGGATAGCCTTGAGGATGAGAAAACACATAGCAGAGAAGAGAAGGTCCTTCACTGAAGTTTCCTCTTTTTTTTTTTTAACCTAATGAAATCTTTTATTAATACAATCTGGAAGAGGCCAGCACCTCTTAAACATCTGTTTGGATGCTCTGCACAAGTATCAAACTTCTCTTTCCTTTGCCTCCGCTGTAACATGCCTGGCCCATCAATGGCGTATTTCAGCACTTCAAGAATGTGACTTTCCAGGTTTTTTTTCCCCAAAGTGCTGCCTCCTGCAGGCGAGAGCAGCGAAATAAGGGCTCGGTTATGTTCATCCGTCATTAGGGGACAAGGCGCCCTGGAGCTCTGCCTGTGAACACCGCTCCTCGGGATGCGGCAGCCTATTCCAGAAGCTGGGAAGGCATCAGCAGGGCATTCACCCCCCTACAGCCTTCCAGACCCCAAAGGGAATTTCCCTGTGCAACAGCTTTGGATCTAGGCAAAGGTGGCTACAGCAATGGGGATTTCTACGGAGGGAATCTGGGAGATGCCTTTCACCACCACTTGCTCATCTGAGAGCAGAACCAGTCTTCTCCAGGTTCACATCATTCATGAAACCAGTTTAACCAACTCCTCCTGACTCAGTCTTGACCTGGCCTGTTATTTCCAGCTCTGGCTGCTCACTGTTCACTCTGCTCTCCTCGATTCAGATCCCCTCCATACCAGGCTGCCCCACAAACTCTCAGATGCATTGAGAGCCACAAGATGCTAAACTACAGACTCACTGGATATCTAAATCAGATTTAAAGAACATCTGCATGGCCTTTGCCAGCCCTGCGCAAGAGGCTGACCCTTTACAGGAACAAGGCGGTGTTGTAGTCGAGCTACTAATCCTGGCTCAGCCAGGCAGGGCAGCACAGCTGAGAACGGCGAGATGGTAACGAGCCCAGTGCTCAAACCAGAGCTGGCTTCACCCCAGTGGGATTTATAAAGTTATTTCAGTACCTGGAGACGCTGACAGGCACCCAACAAGACAAAGACAAGTCGGTACCCAACTGCAGAGTGCATGGATGCTCTCGGTGCGCTGGAGTGGTCCAGCAGCACGAGATGGCAAGCTGAAGTGCCCGATGCCCTTGCAGAAACTACCTCCCAGTTAGGAGCACGACCCACGTTGATTCTTCTCTAGGGTTTATGGTCCTTCACGAGGTCCAAGAAGCCCCACTCACATCACACAAACTGTCGGACAGCTGGGACCCCCTGAGCAGGCGCAGGGTAGCCTAAGGGAAACCTCCCTCTGCACAAAAGGGCAGAGAGATGAGGCAGCCAGGGCACAGAGACTCCCCCTCCCAGCCAAGGACCACCTTGCACCCCCCCACCAGCCACCTCCTCCCATGCCAGCCCAGCTCTGCTCCATCCGTGTGGCAGCATTCGGACCCAAGCTCCATTCAGTTAATTAATTTCAAGTGTTGCCTCTCGATTCCTGATAGCCAATACTGTAAGTCATCTTACATGCCTTGGCTTCCCTCAGTGTAATTAAATTAAAAGAAAAAGCTCAGACATGATTTCTTCTTTAGAAAACTGTCTTTCTGGTGGCTCCGTTATCCCCTTCCGATCTCTTGAGAGTATTTGTTCTTTTATTCTGCATATTCCAGTCCTCCCATCGCAGGGAGCATCGCTGCCGGTAATTGCCCAATGCCAGTGACCCTGGGGACCCACACACAGAAGCTCAGGTGCCCTTTGCAAGGTCCTGACTTGAGGTGACCCAGCAGCAGAGCTGGCTGTCACATCACAGCTCCCGCAGGTCCATCCCAGCGGGAAAGCTCTGCCACGTCTGGTCCCCGGCTCCTTCCACGCCAGGGGACAGGGCAGCAAGCCCCAAAGCTGCCGTGGGGGGTACCGCTCTACAAAACCCCACCACGTCCCCCTCCAAGGTAACCGTGCTCCAAGGGAGGGGAGAGAAAGGACATTTCTACACTTTTACCCACTGCTTTTGACAGCCAGCGATGACCCTTTTATAATCCTCATCTCCCAAAACAGCCCAACGCCCATGGCCTCACCTCACACACCCACGCTGTCCCATGGAAACAGCCATGTCCTCCTCTCCTAGGTGGGACGAGCAGGAGCTGCCCCACAGCTCCCCTTCACTTCATCAGGCAAGGCAAGGCAAGACAAGCCCTTCCTTTGCAGGCAGCTAGCAGGGGGATAAACATCCTTAAAGCCCCGCTTCACAGCTGAGTGCCATTTAACACCAGCACCCACACCTGCACCGCTGATGAACCACGGACCAGCTGCCCTCCCCCTCCCCATGGCTGGGGAAGGAACCATTCCCATGCCCCCGCCCGGGCCGGGTCCTGCACCCACGCCGCCCATCAGACACGCTCCTACTCCGCAGGGCTTGCACAGAAACTCTTCCCCCAAAAGAGGTGTTTTCTCCCCGCTCTGCTCGCCACCTTGCTCTGCTCAGCCTCCCGGAGCCAGGGCTCCGAGTAACTATGGTTACTTCTAATTGTACAAGCAATATTATTCTGGCTTCAAAGGTAGTGGAGAGGATCCTTCAGGAAGTCTCTCTACTCTGTGATTTCCTCACACGGGATCTAAAACTAACCCAAAGAGTCACCTTGACCATGTGCTGACACAAGGATGCCAGCAAATTAAATCAGGAGATGTCATCAAATGAGCATGGAGGTTTTTTCATCTTTTTTCCTTTCCAAAGAAAACCCATGTGTTGCTAAATGCCTATCTGGGGTTTCGCGTAGAGCCAGCTCTGCGTCTGAAGACTTAACTTCTCAACCTGCTATCCAGGCTGGACACGGGCAGCCTTTGGCTCTTCAATCCTCCCTGTTAACACAGGACGTTTTGTACAGGTTGCTAAATAGACTGTTTGCCACGTGGGCTCCTGACCACGCGCGGAGAGCGGCGTCCGCGGGCCTTCCTGCGCTCCAGGGGAGTCTGGCCTCCCGAAGGGAAGGCAACGCGCAGCCCTGAGACCCTCGGGCAGATGAGGGCCCAGCAAACACCAGTACAAGCTGGGGCTCGGAGTTTTGCAAACCGGCAACAATGTCAGACCTGGCAAAGAGCTCAGCTCAGCTCTCTGACCTGGGCACAGGAGAGAATGGATATGGGGAGATAAAAAATTAGCGTTAAATTAGTAAAATACTTACGGAAGGGGGCTTGGGGGAAACATTGAACCTTCTTTAACAGAGGGAAGGAGCCACATGGATTTGGGCAGCCTCCACACCAGCAGACAGATCTCTCCTGGCTGCAGAGCAGGACAGGAGAGGCATCATTAAAATTCACCCCAGTTCCACAGAAGCATAACAGAGCCCCGGCACCCGTGCACACATCTCATCAAGCTGCCAAGGAGCGTGAAGACGTTTGATAATCCCTCTGCCAGCGCGAAGCACGGCCCAGGCACAACGCGTGGGCAGACAAACGGGCATGCCCGGCGGCAAAGGGCTCCCCTGCCAAAGCCAGGAGCCGTTACGAGCAACGTCCATCAGGAGGAAACTTTAAACAGCGACAGAAAACGACCCAAGCGGTAACTCAGGAGCCCAGACTTTACTGGTGTTCCCTCGCAGAGAAATCACCGAGCCTCGCACAGTGCGGTGACGAGGAAAGCCGGCCTCGTTATTCAACCCTCCTAATTAAAAAGGAAGGGAAAACAGTATGGAATAAAAGAACACTGTATCAACAAAGAGAGAAGGGGAAGTTGGCCAGGAGGTTGCGGCACAGCACAAAGGAGCCAACGGCAGCACGAGCCCGCTGCTAGCCCGAAGCGGTGCAGGGTTCAGTGAACCTTGCAGAAAAGGCTGGGATGCCAAATAAATATTTACGTTCTGTTACGTGAGGAAAAGCTGGACGAGATGCCCCTGTCACGCAGCATTGGAATATTTTCTGCTGCATCAATAATTAGGAAAACATTACAAGCAGCTCTTGGATACTTCACTTAGCTGGGAGGACCCGCGTTCCCCGCGCCCCAGAGCCCCGCAGGAGACAGCCCTGTTCACATCACCACGCACCGCCACATTTCTCTTGCCAGAAACTTTTCCCAGCCAGATCTGAGCACGCAAGACATTTACCTGGGATCTCTGTGGCTGGAAGCATCCCCTTCCACAGGCAGGAGGAAAACCTGCTTGTACTCCCACGGCCACAGAAGCCACCACCCGAGCCCTGTGCCAGGCGAAGCAGAGCAGGGCAGAGCCCACGGCAGCTCCTGGGGAGCACCTCACCTGCCCGCGGGCCTTAATAAACTTGCGTGTCTCCATGCAGGAGTCAATCAAGGCTCCTAACAACAGCCCACATCTGTGCGAGCCGCAAGCAGCCGGCGGCAGCGGCTCAGCCCTGCGGGTCGCCAGCTCCGGCGCTCCGCGGCAGGCACGAGCGGCGGGCAAGAAACGCAAGAATCGGGAGCTGGCAGCAGAGTGGGTGCCCGCTAACGTGCAAAACGCATCGGGGTGAACGATCCCGTCATTATGTCAATGAGAGGAAAGCATGCTTAGTGGAGGTAACTGCTGATATCATCTCACCCAGGCCCAAGGGATTCACTGAACACAGGATCAGCGCCGGATGAAATCAATGTAATCCTCGTTAACAGGATCAGCAACTGAGCCCAGGCGACAGCCGCACCTACTGCCAGCCCACGGGGTGTTTCTACAGGGGTCTTGTGCTGAAACCAGCACAGAAGTCCAATACGTTTAGTGGCTTTTTGCCCCAAAAGTAACATAAGGAAAACCCACAGTCACAAGGAAAAATATTGTAAACGGTGACTGCCTGATGGTAACTGTCATCATGTAAAGAGAGGCAGGACGAACGGAGCCCCGAGGGCGGCGAGGTGCCCGGTGCAGTGAGAATAACACACAGCCCCCCTAAGCCTGCCGTTGACTTTGGTATAAGCAAAGCCCCAAACCTGCGGCAGCGTCTCCCGCCGCGGCCGTGGCCCTGCGGAGGCACCGCCGGGCGCTCCTGCCAGCAGGCACCGCTCCCCGAGCGAACACCCCGGCCGTGAATTCCTGCCCACAGTTCCCCTTGGAGTGCCCGGTTCCCCCGGGAAAGGGAGACGCGCACCCACCCAGGCGCAGGCAGCCAGACCAACATCTGCAGCAGGAGCAGAGATCTCTCTATGCCGCATAAATATCTTTCTTTCCCTGTGAACAGGCCATTTAGCGACACTTAAAACTACTAAATCTGGGGTTTATGTGGAAATGATTTTAGAGTGCACTGGAAACCCCAGGTTCCTTTTTCAATCTAACAATGTCTTTAGAAAGCAATTCTTTAAGCCTCCATTTCCAAGACCCTTTTAATCTCTGCAAATTATTGGTAAGAGCTGAATCAAGGCAAACTGCCATCAACTGTGATCACAACACTGTAACTCGGCAATGAGCGACTATCGCTGATTATTTAGAAGAAACTATAGCTTTTAGGCAAGCTGCCACAGAAATAAATTAGCATTTATACTGGATTATTGAAAAACGCCAAAAAAAAAATCAGCCTCTATCTATATGTCAATTGTGTCTCGCCAAGGTCAATATCTTTACTGTAATAGGCACGGTCTCAAATAGCAAGAACAACTTATGTGTGGAAATGAGCACCGTATGGCCAAAATATGTCATTATTATCAGAAAGACAAACTGATCTCTGAAATAACATCTGCACTCCCACAGCTTTAAAGAAAGGTGACCTCCTGTGGAAGGTGTGTAATCAAGAAGCTAGGAAAATAATTCAAAAAAATTAAAACCTAATAGTTTGACTTCTCGCTAGGTTCTTTCCTATCGCTGTCAGCCTTATTGCATTCATCATGTCTGTCTTGAAAATCTTCTTTTGAAACTACTTTGCTTGAAACCTGCAGCTTGATCTTCCCAGGCTATGGGAGGACACGGTCCGTTTTTGCACGGCGCTGCCAGGTAATGGCTGATTAAGTTAGAATATACATTCTGTAAATGAGGATGCTTTTAAGGGATTTTTTTGGCGAAACGTTTGCCGTTATCACTAGGATTTTCTTTACCACCAGTCCAGCACATTCCAACGAAATGAAACATCTTCCCCCCATCAGAAAATCCGGTGACTGAAGTTGAAGTGGAACAAAGGAGTGCCTTGCGTTCCTGCTAGAGTGGAACAGCAAAGGGAAAAATCACCTCCATCCTTCGCTTCAACGGGGACCAAATATTTGGTACTGACCCTGCCAAAAGGCTCCGTTTCGGGGAAGTTGCGATGCCCGGTGTAAGAAATGATGAAAGCCTTCGTTACAATGTTATGCTTCCTACAAAAAAAAATCACGCTACTGATGTGGGAACAATTCTGGGCTGTTCTCCGTGCAAAACCAACGCCAGGAATGTTGCTGGCTGCGTTTCTGTCAGCTCCCCCAGGCTGGGCGTCCCCTTCGGTTTGTCAGGGGAGGCAGGGAGGAGCGGGCTCTGCCCGCGGGGGCTGGGGCGAGGGGTGGCCGGGGCAGGGGAGCCAGCCGGTCCCCGCTGCCCCCGGGGCCCGCCAGGCCTGGGGCGCCCGGCCGGACCCCCGCTGCTGGACCACCCCGCCTCGCTCCCCGCCCTTACGGACTCCGTCGTTTGTGCCGGACCCCGGGTATAGATATATCTAGATAGCTATATCTAGATATATGTATCGCTATACCTAGATATATCTAGATATATCTGTAAGACCCGGGTCACACCTGCCAGGCTCATGGGCACGGGGCCAGTCCTGCTCATCCCTTCACCTCCTTTCTGTCTGGTTTGTTACCAAAGCAGCACTGAGGCCTCAGTGAGACCCCAAACCTCCTCCCTGCCCCAGCGGCTTGCCGGGAATCGTCCCCGGGGCACCAGGAGCAGCCTGTCCCCTCCCCGGAGAGGAGCAGGAGCACTGCTCGCCACCTCTCCCGGCTGATCCCCATCCACCCACCTCCCGGGGGTCTCACCTCTGCGGAGCCGGGGCTGCTGCAGGGTCCGCGGCTTGCCAAGCTGCAGGGTAACCCCAGGGCCGGGGTCCCCCTCCCTCCTCCCGCCTGGCTGGGGGGCCCGGGGGAGGCTCAGGCCCTGATCCCCATCCACTGGGGCGATGCCACCCGCCCCGACAACAAAAGGGCACCTCCAAGTCCGGGGAGGACAGCGTTTCCAGCATCTCCAAAAGGCACAGAAAACTCTCTTCAGGAAAAAAATAAAATAAAATAAAAGTATAACTATCAGCCTTTTGAGGAAGACTCCAGGGAAGCAAGAGCTGAGCTCAGCCGATGCTCAGCAGCGTGGCTGCCCCCTCGGCACCTGGAAATGCCCAGGCCGGGGGGCGCGGGCAGCGGGGGCTCTGCTGCGGGCCCCATCCCTCGGGGCGAGCGGGCAGAGCTGTGTCCCCCCGGGGGTGCCTGACGGGCAGGCGGGTGTCACTGGGGCTCCCCTCCAGCCGCAGGGACAAGGCGCTGCGGGAGGGTGGCACGGGCCCTCTGCGCTGCTCCCAACGGCAGGCAGCGACGGAAGGGGTTTTTTAAACGTTTTTTTTAAGCAGAGAGCGGGAAAACAGGCGCGGGAAAAAATAATGCAGGCACCGGGAATTCTGCCTGAACTGTGGGAAAACTGCAACCGAATAAAGTGCTGCAGGTACGATTGGCGGGAGCGGGAGCTTTGGCCAGAGCAGCAGCGCACCCAGAGCCCTGAACGCGTTCAGCTGCTGCCCTGCACCGGGGGTCTTCAGATCTGGGGGGGCGCAGACTGTAAGAAGCAGAACTCTCTCTGATTTTTTATCTTTTCTTTGACAGTCACCCCGTGCCGGAGCTGCTTTGCCCAGCAGTTCTCGCCACAGGGGGCAGGGAAAGGCTGGGGTTTGGAGAGGGGATGGGAAGGGTCCGGTCCCGAGGTGCAGGACCAAAAATGGGGCGCAGCCCCTCCCGGAGCGGGGCTTGGGGAGGGCGGCCAGTGCCCCCCCAGGCCGGCCCAGGGGCAAACCTTTTTTCCCAGCGAGGCGAACCCGCGGGCTCCTGCGGCGCTTGTGCGGGGTCAGCCGGCCGCTGCGGGGCCGCCCGCACATACAGCGGTGCGTGGGCGGGGATGCGCGGAGCCCCGGCCGCCCCGTCGCAGGGAGAGCAGGGACCGGCTGCGGCACCCCCGGCCCCCAGAGCCGGCAAGCGCCCGGCCCGGCCCCGCCGCCCCGGAGCCCCGCCGCCCCGGAGCCCCGGCCCGGTCCGGGGGGCAGCGGGAAAGTCTGGCGGCGGGATGGGGCCGGTGGCCGGGCCGCGCCCCGTCCTCTCCGCCTGCAAAGGGCCCCCAAAGCGTCCCCTCAGGTCCCCCCCGCCCGCCGGCCGCGGCAGGGGACGGGCAGGGACGGGCAGGGAGCAGCCCCGGCCGCTGCCCCCCGACGGGCGCCCCCTCCCGCCGCAGGAGCCGCCGCAGCCGCAGCCCGGGCGGGGGGAGCGCGTCCCGCCTCCGCCCCGGCCCCCGGCCGGGGGCACGGGCAGCCCCCAGGGAGCATTTCGTTGTCGCAAAACCAACGAACCAACGAACGACGGCCAACAAAAAAAGCCCAAACCGAACCGCAAACGAAGCCTCACCCCCCAAAGGGCACCCGGCGCCGTGCGGGTCCCCGCCCGGCCCCGCACCCCGGCGGGAGCCGCTGCGGGCAGCGGCGGCCCCGGAGCTCCGTCCCGCCGCCCCGAGGGGCCGGGCCCGGCCCGCTGCCTTGCCCCGGCTCGGGGCCGCCCGCCCCCGGGGAGCCGAGCCGGGAGAGGGGCTTCCCCGGCTCCCGCCGTCGGGCCCGCCCCGTCGGGTCCGGGTCGGCGCCGCAGCCCTCCCGCCGCCCCGGGCGGGACACAGACAGACAGACGGACGGACGGACAGACGGAGGTGCGGGGGGAGCGGGCAGGTACTTACGGGCGAGGGCCGGGGGCTCGGCCCGGGCCGGCTTCGCTCCGGCGCGGCCCCGGGGCGGCCGGGCTTAAGAGCCGTCCGGCGGGCGCGGGACAATGGCCGGGAGGAGGGGGCCGGGGCCGGGGCGGGCGGCGGGAGGCGGGGAGGGGACGGGGCCGCCCGCCGCCGCTCTCCCCCGCCGGCTCCGCCCCCCCGCGTCTGGCGTAAACCCGGCGCCGGGCTAAAAGAAACGGCGAGCTACCGGCGGCCGGGGCTGGTGGCCGCCGCGCCGCGCCTCGCCCGCGGACGGCTCGCCGGTGCCGGCGGCAGCGCCCGGCCCCTCCCGTCCCGGCCCGTCCCGCCGCGCCATGTCGCTGAGCCCCAAGCACACGACGCCCTTCTCGGTCACCGACATCCTCAGCCCGATGGAGGAGAGCTACAAGAAGTTCGGCGGCATGGACGGGGCGGGCGGGCTGGGCGCGCCCCTGGGGCCCTACCGCCAGCCGCCGGTCCCCGCCGCCGCCGCCGTGCCGCAGCACGTCGTGGCGGGCCCCGCCGGGGCGGCCGCCGCCTACCACATGCCCCACGGCGTCTCCCAGTTCCCGCACGGCGCCGTCGGGGGCTACTGCAACGGCGGGCTGGGCAACATGGGCGAGCTGCCCGCCTACCCCGAGGGGATGCGGAGCGGCGCGGCGGCGGGCGGCGGCTGGTACGGGGCCGGCGGCGACCCCCGCTACTCCAGCAGTAAGTGCGGGCGAGGGGCGGCGGGCCCGGGGCGAGGGGCGGCGGGCCCGGGGCGGGCGGGGGGGAGCCGCTGCCCCCGACGGGGCGGCCGCCGGCGCTGAGCCGCCTGTCCCGCTCAGTCTCCAGGTTCATGGGCCCGTCGGCGGGGATGAACGTGGCCGGGATGGGCGGCCTGAGCGGCATCGCCGAGGGCGCCAAGGCCATCGTGCCGCTCCACGCGGCCCCGCGGAGGAAGAGGAGGGTGCTCTTCTCCCAGGCGCAGGTCTACGAGCTGGAGCGGCGCTTCAAGCAGCAGAAGTACCTGTCGGCGCCGGAGCGGGAGCACCTGGCCAGCCTGATCCACCTCACCCCCACCCAGGTGAAGATCTGGTTCCAGAACCACCGCTACAAGATGAAGCGCCAGGCCAAGGACAAGGCGGCCGCCCAGCAGCTGCACCCCGACGGCGCCGGCCTCTGCCCGCAGCACTCGCCCCGCCGCGTCGCCGTGCCCGTGCTGGTGAAGGACGGCAAGCCCTGCCCGCCGCCGGGCAGCGGCACCCCGGCCCCCGGGCCGCCCCCGCCCCCGCCCGCCCCCGCCGGGGCGCTGCCCGCCGCCGCCCCCGCCGCCCACCCGCACCCCGGCTCGCTGGGGCAGGCGGCCGACCTGGAGGAGCTCTCGCCCAGCCCGCCGGCGCTGCACGGCCAGGTGCCCCCCCTGGCCCCCATGGACTCGGCCGGCGTCGACTACAGCGGCGGCATGGTCAGCCCCAACCTGCTCTACGGCAGGACGTGGTAATCCCCGGCTGCCCCCCCGCACCGCCCCCGGGGACCGGGCCCCGACGGCCGCCCCGGCCCGGCGAGGCGGCTGCGGGGGGCCCCGACGGCCGCCGCGGGCCCCCGCCTCCTCCGCGCGTCCCCCCCCGCCGCGTCCCCCGGCCTCGCTTCGGCTTTTTTGGGTTTTTTTTTAGACTTCCCGGGGTTTTGGAAGCCGGGACCCGGCGGCAGCGGCGCGGCGGGGCGGGCGGCCGCGCACCGGGCCGCGGGCGTGCGTCTGCGGGGCTGCTCGCCCGCGTCCGTGCGTCCGTGTGTCCGTCTTCGCGGCTCCGCGTCCCCTCCGCCTTCTGCCGCCGTGCGCGGCCCCGGGCCCGCCCGGGAGAGCCGCCCCGACGGGGCGCCCGGCCGGCGGGGGGCCGGGGAGCGGCCGGGGGCTCCGCTCTCCCCCGGCCCCGCTCTCCGGCGGCCGGGGCCCGGCAGCCAAACCCGAACGCAGCCGGGAGCCCGCGCCGGTGCGCGTATACCTTACAGACCCATTGAAGGCGAACAATAAATCTTCTGAAGTGCAACTTATCTCAGCAGAATTAATCTTATAAGGGTGCCCCTGAAGTGCAATTTCATTATTATTTGATTGAAGGTAATTTGAATTGTAACTCAAGGTCGAGGAGGCGGCGAGGGGGCGAGCGGCGGGCAGCCCCTGCCTTTTGGAGGACGGGGAGCGGCTGGAGCCGGGAAATAAAGCAAAGCCGCGGCGGGCAGCGGCCGAGGGCCTTTTGGCAGAAGAGCTCTGCGGCGCCGGCGCTCAGATTTAAGGGGGAAAAACGTTTTTATCGTTATTATTAATTACGGCTTAGGAAATGAACGTACGCGCCTGGAGACGGTGCGAACGGCCGGGAAGACGGCGCTTGGCTGAGCTTCCGACGGGCTGCGGCGATCACCGAGGCCCCCAGCGGCTCCCGGCCCCCGCTTCCCGCCGGGAGAGGCGGGATCGGGCCCTGCCGGGGGAGGAACGGCGGAGAGCGCGGCGGGACGGAGCGGGGCCGCGGCGTTCCTCCCCTCGCCTCCTCCCGAGGAAGCCCAGCTCACCGGGCAGCGCTGCTCGGACCGTCCGGCGGTTTTTCTTTCCTTTTTATTTTTATTTTATTTTTATTTTTTTTTTTTACAATAAAAGGAAACGTTCTCAAGATTTGGCTGGCTTCGTTCTCGCTGTACATCTGGATGCGGTCCGGCCGCCCCTGGACAAACCCCAAACCCCCCATTTTTCCGCCTCCCTCTCGGCTGCCGGGGGAATTTCGTTGCGCTCCCCCGGCTCCGCTGTTCTCGGGGGGGGCCGCTGAACCCCAGCCCCTCCGGGGGAGCGGCCGGGGCTCTGCGCCGCGAAGGAGCGATTCTGGGGCGGAAGAAAACGGATTTGGGCCGCTGAGAGCCCAGGGGCCGGGAGGGGCACGGCGGGGACCCCCCTACCCCCCCGGCGGCCGCTGCATGGGGGCCGCTCCCTCGGGGAGCGGGCGATGCTCAGGGGCCCCCCCGGATCTCTCCCCTTCCGCGGGCGGGCTCCCACGGGGGGCGGCTTGCAGGACGGGGATGGCCTTGGGAAGGGGATGGGTCTGAGCGAGCCCCCCCTCCGAGCCTGGTAATGCAAGGTGGGAGGCTTTCCGGCTTGGAAAATATATTTATGTAGAGAGGTAGAGCAGTTTCAGGATTGCCACGGGGATCCTGAAGGGATCCTGGGGATCCCCAGGTAACCCCAGCGGCTCCGGGGTCCTGGAGAGCGCTGGGACGCAGCAGGGCCGCACGCCCGGGCAGGGGGATGCGCAGGCAGCCGAAGCAAACCGCCAGCGGAGGGGCGATGCTCCACGGTCAGGCCCTGCATCCCATCCCTGCGGGATGGGGCAGAGGAATCGAAGCCCCCCGGCCGAGCGCGTCGCTCCGAGCACCGCTCCGAGGGTCCGGGGCCCGAGGCAGGCTCCGCTCGGGAACGCCAGCCAGCTGGGAGGCCGTCCGCCAAGGGGGCGAAGAGCTGGGCAGGGGGAAGCTGCAGGGACAAGCCCTCCCCAGAACATTTATCCAGTCCCACTTTCGTACCCCCCGCCCCCGAAGACGGGGAGCGAGGGACAAAAGCCCGCTCACACCCCGGGCTCGTCCTCGGGAGCCGGGGGCACCTGCGGCGGCGTGAGGACGAGCCACCCCGCTCCTTCCTCCAGCCTCCCACTCGACCGCCGCATTTGCATGAAAATTCACGTTCGCGGCTGGTTTTGTTCTGCTCGAAAAGCAAAATTACTTTTTTGAGCCCCAAATATTTTCCCGGCAGAGGGAGGAGGCCATTGGCGAGGGCCGATGGCGTTTCCCAGCGCCGGGCAGGATGGCAACTCTTTGCATTACAATGAAGGATTCTGCTCCACCCTCAATCACTTGAAAATAATGAATCCGGTTTCAGGATTTCTTCCTCCCAAGGTTACGTTGGTCTGGTCTTTTTCCTCCTTGCTGGTGATTAACATCTGGGCCCTGGAAGGAAGGGGCCGAGAAGCAGCTCGGGCCTCGCACCCCCACAGGCGAGGCTTTGAAGTTGACTGACGTACGCGATACGCGCGTTTAATGGAAGAGCCCGAGTCTGGCACACGGGAAAGACGTTCTACCAGCATTAACGCTGCTCCTTGAGCTGAATACTCGTCATTTTTTTTCGATTAAACAAAGATTTTAAACGCTATTGTAGAGGCTGTGCGTGGAATCATTTTCCAAGACATTAATGCCAATGTACAGATAAAAGATAGGACCACGTTCTGGAGGGGGCTGGCAATAAACCACTCGATAGCGCTCAGAATTTCAAAAGCCACTTTATAAAGCAAATAAAAATATTTACTGATTTGGTACACTCACATGGAAAATCCCTAGAAAGAGTGCTAAAAATGAATGGAAACTCTGTACTTTGCAGCTATTTTAAATTATATATCAAAACAGACAAATACACCTTCCGTGCTCGTTTATGTTACAATAACAAAGAAGTCCAAACCAGGCACAAGTTGTAAAAGTTGAAATGTTTTACTTCAAAGTCCAAAAAATCTCCTCTCTTTGTGAGAAATCCGAGGAAGCATCCGACAAGGAATACCGAGAGAGGTGCCTTTAAACGCCGCGCTCCGCGGGCTGCCTGCTGCCTCTTCCCCGGGAGTTCATAAAATCCCATTTCTACGCCCTCTTGGAAACGCCGTCTCTGTTTCCAGGCTCTTCTGGGTGAAGCGAAGGATGTCTGGGTGCAGCTCGACGGGCGCAGCGAAGCACAGCGTGTGTACGCAATAAGGACAAAACAGCACTTCGACCCCATCAAACGGCTCACAGGCGAATTAGCAAGTCTAGTTTACTCGCGTTTTGTGATACGCTATTTCCAAGCGACAGATCCCCCCCCCCCCCCCAATAATCAGTTTGGTAAGAAATGTACACATTTAAAACAAGTATCATCGTTTAAAAACTACAGGGGTGTTTCTTAAGGATTCCATTTTTTTCCCCAATTTATAAAAGAACAAAACAAAAAAACCCCAGACATTTTCTATAGTTAAAAAAAAAAAAAAAACCAAAACCAAACAAATCAACAACAACAAACAACCCCGGTCAGGAGCTAATTCCAGCTGTATCTTCCTGAGGGAGGTGGCAGCGGGTAGGGCCTCCCGGGGCCATATGCCTACAAACAAAGAAAAGCAAGCGTTTATTTTTTGGATTACCGTCCCAGCAGACAAGTTCGGGGAGCCGCAGGCGCCACGCAGCAGGCAGACAATGCGGCCTTTGCACAGAGAGGTACCGGGGCAGAGCGGAGCCCCCCCGAAGGGCGCCTACAGACGCCCTCCTGAAACACAAGCTCCAGCTCCCAGCAGCCGAGAGCGGCTCCGTACAGCACGGCCGCGGCTTCCCGCGGCAGCCCGTCTCCGTCAGCAATGAACTCGCCAAAAGAGAGCAGGGGGGACAAGTTACTCCCGCGCTGTAACACCTCTGCGTGCTCTTTGCCTGCAGCGATGCTGGAAGCGGAAAGGTATGCAACGTGAAAGCCACGCACACCTGAAGGGCAGATCTGAAATGCAAGTTTTTAATTCCTACAGAAACGTGGGCTTTGCCGTACGCACGCTTGCGCTTCACACAGAGTCACGGCGCAGAGGTCAGCTTTACGGAGGGACTCAAGTAGCAAGCCGAGACGCGCGATGCCTGGGTGCTGTCAGCAGGATCAGTCCGGTTTAGATTTAGAGGAAAAAAACCGATTTCCCTCAACTATCAGCTTTCTGTTTTAGTTGTAAGCAATCTTATGCTAAAGCAAGGCAGACAGTTTTACAGATAAATAATTTAAGGAAAAAAAAAAAAAAGTATTTGTTACAGAAGCAGCATTTTTCAGCACTCATTAATTTTAAATAATAGGTGAAAGATGCCTAAATCCCACCTTGGAAATCACTCCAAATTAGATATATTTTTGCATTTAAATTTAGATGAGGCGTTCTGTACATCAACTATCCAGTGAAAAATCTGCCAGTAAAATTCATAAAAAGTCTCCTCGAAATGTTTAAAATTATTTCAAAACCTAACACACCGCGGAGAGCAGAAAGTTAATTCAGTGGGACGCGCCAAGGACAGCTACAGGGCTTGCTTTGTTTGCCTCTCACTCGGAGGGCGTTTTTGGAGGGCAGGGGAAGAGGGGCTTCCTTTTATTTCTTTACAAGAGGAATCCCTCTTCACCCCGTCCTGCGGGGGCTCGGTGCAAGAGCCCAGGCCAAACCTGCGAGAGGGGAGGTTCGCGCCAGCCCGCCCGGGCGGGCAGTCCCGCGCGGCTTCCCGAGCAGAAACCCCGCGGCACCCCTGTCTGCACCCCCCGACGCCGAAGGAGACGTGCAGAATGCCCCCTTTCCACTATCAGGAAGGCTTTCGGTTTGTTTTCGGGTTTGGCTGTAATCAATTAAAGAAGGAAACAAGTTGACTGTATATTTCCCTCGAAAAATCCTTCCAGTTACCTGAACAGCAGCAACCCCTGTACAGAACTGCCATTTAGAGGTCTTGTAAGACATTCATCTGGACCTTCGGCTGTGCATTACCACAGGCTAAAATAAAAATGGCAAACACCTGCCCAACACGATCGAGTTTATTCTTTCGTTTCCCGGAACAGCTGGGAGACACCACAAATACCCACGACCGCAGAGCAACCCATATCCATGGCAGTTGCATTAATTTTGTAAGCACTCTGTAGCAGCGTGTTTATTAACCTCTTCAGACCATGTTCTGTATGCTGTAAAAAAAGAATTCAAAGGTGAAAGGGACCAAAGATAATTATTTATGCTGCTATGTGTCACCACTTCCACTTGAATCCCTTTTCAAGGCTTTAAAGCTTTGAAATTTACAGGCAGCAATGCTAGATTCAATTATTGGTTTTGCACCCTAAACCCTTTAAGGTAGCTTCTAATTTTACTCCAGTGCTGTCAGCCCTGAGGAAATAATGACACCTGAAAGTTCATTTAAAAAGAACAAAAAAAAAAGAAAAAAGGTAACAAATGTAAAAAGAGATAAAAAACAGTTGGAAAGCAACACAGCTGCAAAGGAAATTTTTTTAAGGAAGCAAATTTACTTGAGCTGAAAGATTTGTCCTTAATAACCATCGTGTATGTGAATACAAATAAAACCGCTGTCACCAGCCGGTTTTAACTTAGTTTCATGATCCAGCAGAGATGTCCCATGCTAGTGACAGGTGAATTATGTTTTGGGCAAGACCGCAATGTCACCGAACAGCAATATGCCTCCTATTTAACCGTCCAGGCGGCAAGCAGCGGGAGAGCTGCGAGGGCAGAGGTTTTCTGGCACTGCCAGGCTGCGATGTCCGCGGCGCTCCCAGACCCCGGGGTTGGGAGACGGCTTTCCAAATGGGAGCGCAGAGGGGATGCCCTCCCGGGGCCCACACTGCAACCGGTTCTGGAAGGCAATCCCTGGTCACCTTTGCAATTCCAGCTGCAGCTCTTACGCAGGAAGATTTAAGGTCGGGAACAAACGAGTTTAAGCATTGATTCCTTTTGCAAACATTATCCACCTCCGCTACCCAGGATAAAGGGTAGAGCAGAGTATGGCGTAGCAGGCAGACTTTTTTCAAGTATCTATTTTCCAGCCCTAATTAAATACCACCCAGGCTCCACCAGCATCAAAATCCTCCACTGATTTCTCTACATTATTACAGCAGCCCCCATTATGGATTAGTGCAATTACGCATTTATTCCTTTGTCTCCAGTGTTTTGGGTAAATCTGTGTAACACAAAGTGAAAGATTTTTGAAGACTGATCCAAAACGGAAATACACTTTATTTATTTATATATTTATATACTATATAAAAACACCGGGGACTAGTTGGGCAGCACAGCCAGGATTCAAGCCCCACTGTTGCCCCATTAAGCTTAATGTGACCATAACCCACGCTGTCCAGTTTTGCTTACAGCCAAAACCAGTCCTGGAAGGATTCGTACTGGTAATGCCTCCCCACTACACTTGGGGCGAGAGTGCACGCTGGCATACTTGCCTCTCTTCTCCCCCCCCGTTTCTTGCTGCAAGACGACAACTGAACGAGCTAAAGACAATTCTTACTCCAGTCTTAAAAGCCTGCTCTGCACTAAAAATGCTTCAGGGTAGGAGTCGGGGGGAGAAGGGAGTCTCACTGCTGCTAACCAGGGTTCAGTCGAACAAGAGGAGTTGGGAGCGCTGGGGCAGGCTGCTTGCTGGCTACAGATCTTTTCAGCAGCACCATGTAATCCTGCCGCCGGCAGACAATGCTGAGCACGGTATTAGCAGCTCGCAGGCTGTTTCTGCTGGGCTTCGGTCCTGACAAGCTGAACCAGACAGAGAAGCACAGGGCACTCTGCAAAAAGCTTCCCCAGCAAAGGCCGAAGGCTCTTCTCTTACAGACTTGGTTTGACAGCACATGTTTTTATTGTATTAGCTGCCTCAAAACCCCACACTGTAACAATGTCATGCCGCAAAAGTGGTTGTGATAGATAGCGCTACCCAAGTCTCCCAGCCAGAACAGAAAAGAAAAACATCAAGCAGACAAAGAATCAGAGAAGTGGTAAAAAAGCTATAAGAAGGCTTTCACATACGCTGTACGTCATTACAATGTAAATGGGTTGTACTTGCAGTCCCTGCTGTATAAGCAAAGGAGACTGGGATATTGGCCAATACACACACTGCAGGACAGAATTTATACCTACGTGAAAATGAACTACATGCTGCCAACAGCACGGGGAAACAGTCCCAGAAATCAAACGCCAAATTTGACTGTTTGGGCTGTACCCTCTAACACAAATGCCTGCGCACTCGGGAGGTGGGAAGAAGAAAAGAAAAACTGGGAGCGTACACTAAGAAGTGACTTGTCTTGAGCACGTTTATGAGAGGTAGCTGAACCAGGTCCCAACAGAAGGCAAGTTTCAAACAGTTTGTGCCTTGGTTTCCATATAACGGAGTGGGAAACAGTGCTGTCACCAAGCAGCTGAGCACTCTTCCTCCTCTCTCCCCATTGCTGGTCAGTAACCTTCCCACAGCTCAGCAACAGTTCTGACTTACCAAAACAGCAACACGACTTAAAAGCTTCATATAGCCATCTGAAATTTATTTTACACTAGTATATGGCATTGTAAAAACTCTAATTTCTAGTACAAGAGTATATGCAGATTTTGTTTTTGCTGGGAACACACACACTCACACAAAATCACATAAGCAAAATCACCTGCTGCTTTCAAGAACCATTTTCGTTCTGTGGCATTTTCATAAACTGATGACAAAGTCACCTATAATTCTGGATGAGGTTCTCCTGTCACATTCATTTGTTTTCATTTAACCACACAAAGCTATTTGCACGTGTACTTTCACAGACATGTTTATTTCTCTGGCTACTAGAATCTAACATTTGCATTTAAGTAGTTTTCCAGCTAATAGAAAGCCAATAAACATCCAAGGGGAAAAATTAATGAAGTCATAAGAATCTACATTTTAAACATACCGGGGAGAAACCCTTCTATCCCCAACATGTGCAGCTGATAGATTTCCTTATAGGAGAGGAAGACTCTGGTTGAAATACTTGCCTTCACATTATGTCTTCTCATGCTGCAAGAAGCGTGTGACCTGGTCGCACGTTTGATCTACTTTTATTGAAAAGCAGTGGCGGCACAGTCATGGCACGGGCCTATTGCCAGGGGTGCAGACGGAGGGGCCGACGCGGCTGGGAAGCTTACCTGTCCATGCTTTCACTGGTGACAGAGCCGCTGGGCTAAAGCCAGCTCAGGAAGCCTTACTCGGGAGGAGAACAAAACGTGCAAAACGGGGCAATGTTTTCATACCTGTCTTCCCCTGTCCATCCGATCTTCGGGTCTCTGTGGGTAACTCATCGGTCCGCCCAGCCCCTGGTACTGACTTGGCTGGTACTGATTTGGGGATTGCAGCATGCGGTTCCAGGCAAGAAGAGGAGCGGCCCCAGCAGTTCTGTGTAAAGAAGAAACACGCTGCAGCACGAACTTAGCTCCTAGAGAGAGTTTCACTCCACAAAATCCAAATTTCTACAGTCTCGCATGATAAACGATTTGATCTGCCTCAGAGTTAAACACTGTCACATCCAGCTGTGCCTGCAGTGGTACTGCAGATGGCCAAGTCGTCAGAGAGAAATCGGGGAAGGGGGAATATCTTCCAAGATTCTCCTACCGCAAGGCCACGTTTGCTTACTGCTACCTTCACCGCAGCTTGAAAGCTACACAACCAGGTACTACCACAAGCAGCAAATTAAATTTTACAAATCAGAGATTTTTCAAATTCCTTGGAAGGATTCTGACCATCTTTTATTTTAGGGGCAAATTTGCCAGTTCATCCGCGCTGATCCTGAACGTAGATTAAAACCCAGATATCACCGGAGTTAGCTAAACGTAACACACCATCCAAAGACTAAACATGTGCGATACAGGAGAATGAGGCTTTCTTTTCTAAATGTCCAGACTCTTTCTGGGAGTCCATTCTTTCTAGTTAATTGCAGGTTGCAAATGAATTCTTACTGCGAGTATTCTGAATCTAGGGTAGGGGCCTTGGCTGTTTTTTCCCATCCATTATTCTGCTCAATATGTCAGAAGGTCTGATCGGGAAGAAACCTTTTCAAGTTCTATTGATGCTGTTTTCAATTGACCACGGTGACCTAGCAACATAAGCACTAATTGGCATGGGCTGACTGACATTTGGTGTACAGTTTATATGGGAACGCAAATTCAACATCCATTATAAGCTAGTTTGCCATCCTAGATTACTAACAGCAAGAAATGTTTTAATTGCCTTCAAGTACCTATTCTAACATTACAATTATAAAGCAACAGGTATAATACATCAAATCATTGTTTGATTAAAAATATTTAGAAAAATGACATAGCCATGATATAGTCTCTAAAGCTGAGCATGGGTAAGGGTACGATTCCTTACAGAATTCACAGCAGCTATGTTTTGCCGTACAATATATTGTTGTAAAGGAAGAACATTGGATAGTCGAGACAGTTAATCTTTTCTGACCCCTGCTTAAGAGCGAGCCAGTTGAACAGCGTGCGGCCAGCCTGCTGAGAGACAGGAACAGCAGCGAGCACGAGCACCGCGTTTCGTATCTACCTGCTGCACCGCTGAACTGAATGTTACTCTGTACGTCTTCAAAGAGCCTCTGCCTAGATTTGCTGGATTAAATGGCAGGACGTCAGCCTTGGAGGAGTAACCCTGCCCAGAGGCTGCCCTACGCTTTCAAACGCGCACGCAGTTTGGGAAGGAGGTATGGCTGCCGTGACCGAGGGAGGACTCGCAGCCAGCTGTACGGCGTTGGGCAAACAGCTTTGAGCAGCTGAGGAAGCGATGCTGGGAGAGGAAGGACTTTTAGATGCACATTTCACCAGCTGGAACAGAGGCAAAGTTGGAACCAAGACAGGTAAACATGAGATTAAAATGAATGAAAACAGGCATTTTGGACGTGGAGGCTTTCTGGTTTTGGATGCAAGCTGCTTTTGGTTTCACACTAAAGCCTGCAAGACAGCTGCTCCACCTGGTCAGATCAAGACCTGCCTGAATTTTAGCAAGGCAAAAGAAACTCCTTCCATCTCTAGAAAGGAACTAACCTGATGCCTGTTTATAAATGTACGAGCCTTACCTGATAAATATGCAATTGGTAAATACGATGTGCAATACATGTACTAAAGACGAACTTGCACACAATCTAAGTGGTAATGCTGAACTGTGTGGTTTTATTTTTAGCTTCAGAAGTACATCTAGAAATTCACAATGTTATCCCAATCATTCATTAGGATGAGCAATACTGTATTTAAAGTTAATAGCACATTATGCTTTCAGGGACTAAACACTCAAAATCAGTATTCTAAGTATGATATTCCTTTTGATTAAGTATTTTGAGTACTAACTTGTTCCCCCCCATCATTCCTAGAAAACAGCAGACTCTCCAGGAAGAATACACTGCTCAGCCTTAAGGAAAACCACAGGGAACCACCTATACAGCCCCAGCTCTGGGACTGCCAGCAACAGTCACTCTGGCTCTACAGCTTTGCCAACGTGCTTGTGATAAACACCCTCAGCGACTGATGATCACAGGCCAACGCTTGCTACGTGCCTGGTAAAGCAAAGTCTGACACAAATTTCATGTGATATTAATATGTATTTGGCACAGAGTTCAAACTTTTTATTAAAATAAAGTGCTGCTTAGCAAAAAGTTGGGATATTTAACAAATGAAACACATTAACACTAATATCACTATTATGTCGGGGCATTTTTGCTTCAAGGTCATCTGAAAGAGTGAAATTGGTGATTCTCAGTTAGAACCACTACATATTCTAGAGGATAAACCTAGTAGGAAAAGAAAAAAAAAAAAGCTGCAATGCATTTTCTGATCCTAAAGCCAGAAAAAGCAGCTTACACCTTTTTGCTGCTCTTAATTCACAGAACTATGTACTATTTTTAAAAAGAAAATTTTAGATTTTCATCTGGTAAACAGAAATCAGGAAATTATAGTCCTCGCAGCACTTGACTTCATGTTCATCCAGTGGATGTAGTAATTGGTGATTCAAATTACCCGAGGGTAGAGATTTGGGCACAGCAAAGCTGTGCCTCACGGGTAACAAAAAAAGAACTGTGCCACTTGGAATATCACGAGTTCACATCTGCAGAGTTACTCAAATGCACTATCCAGAGTTATGCCAACTTACGATGAAACTAAAGCATATACATACAGGATAGCTAAAACACAACTTCAGGAAACTTTACACTTAAACTTAAAACATTTCTGTGTTCCAACCTCAACCTCTTTGGAAATCTCTCCTATGAGCAGGTTAAGCAAAAGGATCTGCTTAACCAGATGACGAATTTCCATCAGCCGGGAAACCAGGTAGCAAATATATATATATTATATATATATATATATAACCTCTGAAACAGATCAGATCACCAGCAAGAGCATGAAATCATCTTCTGCAGTCTCCAGCACCGCAGCCCAGTCGGACCAGGGCCCGGGCAGGACATGCTGAAAGGGGTCCTGCTCAACGGCAACTCACTGATTTTATTTTATTTGCTGCACACAGAATCACGTCACTAAATTTAAAAGTAAGAAATCGTATGCAGGAGACAAGATCATCTGGATTATGAAGAAGCAGCTTTACATGACTGGGTTTTTTCCACCCAGGCCTGTAAAGCAAGAGCTAGTTTAGCCCCCACTGCAATACTCTCTCCCTGAAACAGCACAAAGGCTCAGAGCTTTCCTGGCAGGGACAGGGCTCCTTGCTTGTCCCTTGCTTGATGTCGCAAATCAAGGATATCGTAGCCTCCTGCCAACCCACTTCATCTGAAAAGGCCGGAGCAGGGGCTGGCCTCTCCCTCGATTACTTTCTTCCCGGGAGCAGAGGGTGATGGTGACGGAGAACAGAAATTCGCCGCTGCTCTCCCCGGCGGCACCTTGCTGCTCCTGGGGCACCTGAGGCCGCAGCAGCGAGCAGGGACAGCCCTGCGGGCAGCGGTATGGGAAACTGGCAGCTCCCAGGGAATTAACTGGGAAACTGAAAACCTCTTGGGGGGGTTCAGTTCAACAGGTTCAGCCATTTTTTCCTGCCCCAAGCCTGTCTTTATGTTTCTGTTTAAACTTTTGCTTAAGTCTCCATGCTTACCTCTGTAGGGCAACTAACTCAACATCAGCCCTAAGCATCTCTTTGATTTGTTTCCCAAACATGGCAAAATTACTTATCCTCAGCCCCGAAACTGGCGAGTTAGTGATTTTCATAAACCCTCAGAGGTGTAACAAAGCACCGCCAGGGAGGGGAAGCCTTACAAATACACTGTTGTCACTCAAAAGCTACAGCAGCATTCGCCAAGCTCCTCTAAAGCTTATTTTCCAGCTGAAGATGATACATCTTCAATTTAAAGTCTCCTCAGGGGACACCAGTTTCCTCAAGTTTAGGAACTGAATAGTGAGGTCAATACTGCAATGCCAGAAGCACACTGGACAGCTTAGGAGATCGGATCACGAACACCGTCTCTCTGCAAAAATGCTCTGAAGTACCTGGGCAGCATGTGGTCACTTGTAAAAACACTAGCCCAAGCCACGCATGGTAACCTTTTGGTAGGATTCTGACTAGAGAGACAGTCGATCAGTATAATTGCAATAAAAACGTGTATTTCAAGTGAGAAACAAACAGAATTTCTGGCTGAAAGAAGTTATTTATTTGTGAAGTGAGAAACTCTTCTGCTTTGCAAAAATAAACAGCCTGGTAAAATGATAAAAGTATAGCATTGTAAAAGTAATGACAAGTTACGGACCTGTAGCGATATTTCACAAAATGGTACTACATAAATTGGATTTAATTAAAGTGTGGGAATAGCAGCTCCCATGGACAAAGTAATATTAAAGTTTGCAATGCAAGATTCATTTATAAGGCAATATGCCACATTGACATGGCACAGGACAAGGGAGCCGGACTTATTTCAATAGGGATCAAAATGGTTGCCATGGAAAGTGTGATTGCGGAGAGCTCAATAAATTCTCCTAAAGCTGATATTTTCAATGGTTAACATTTGCAAATAAAACCATGAAAAAAAACCCGTTGTGGCTCAGAGCAGAAACTTCAAAGATCTCACCTACACTCTCATTCCTCCATAAATATAAATAGATATCATTATTCATAGCTTTCACAGGTACGCTGGAGTTTATAAAGTCCCTCTGACTTAAGGATACACAACCTATCAATGAAGGAACGCATGTAAAACATCCCTTATTATCAAACCATGTCACATTCCTTCTATTCGATGGCACTTATTGGACTGCAGATTCCATAATCCTTCCCTGAGTCCCTTCTGCATTTAATTCAGTTCAGTCTTAAGTAGTTAAAGAAACTGTTTTCAGTGGCAACTAATAACTACTGACCTACAGTGACACTGCCCTACAATAGGCTTGTCAGGCCTGAAAAACTTGTACCAAAGAAGCTGATTAGGACTTCAAGAGGTTTGTAGCAAGAATCAATGGCTAGTCTGTACTAATGCTGCGGCTGCGGCACAGAAATGATAAAAGTGGAACACCATTAGTTATGCCTCATTAAGCTCCACAGCCCTCCTAAAAAGAAATTTGTTTAGCCTGTCCAAAATCTAATGCAGTTTTAAGCTCTCTGTGTTCAATTTCATAGTATCTCAAAAGCTTCAATAAGATAAAGGCCAAAGAACCAAGAACGGTACCAAAGCACCAACAGTAAAGTTAATTTTGAAGTCTGAGTTTTAATGGAAAGTGTTTTTGCCTTCTTTTTTTTAATACAAAGTACTCAAGCCTTTTAAAGGATGAACACCACATAGTGCACTCACAAAATATAAATAAATCATGGACATTAATTAACTTCAAAAAAACCTGCTGTACAGCATGATTTCAACAAATTTAAACGACAAAGTTCAAAACAAAGAGGGGAAAAAAGTGTTGTGAAGCCTGGCAGAACCAAGTACATCCTCCTGGCCGTATTTTACACGACTTCAATCCCTCCTGCCTTACCTTTGTGGCGTCTGTTGAAACAAGGGCGTAGGACCTCGCCAAGACTCCTGGGGTCTGAGATCTAGAGGGTAAAACAAACGTTAGAATAAAAAAGAGCAAGTATACTTAAAGAACCGTGCTCCACTTACTCTTACTCATGCCCGAGAACTCGTGTTAAGAAGTCGAACGGAGAAGCTCCAGCTGGATATACTACCAAATACATTCACCAAGTCACTGGTTACTATTGCTGAGTTTGACAGCGCCCTTATGTCCATCAGTGGCAAGCTTAGTATTCATTAATGAAAGGCAACTTTTTTTTTTTAAATATGTCCAATTAGCTTCAAGTTAAGAAGAATTAATTTTAATTGCTAGAACTAGCATTGGTTAGTGCTTGGCCACTTCATAGGTATTTTCTCTTGAATTTAAAAAAAATGCAAAACCACTTCTGTTACCGTAACAACTGAAGACTTCATTTCATGTTTACATTTCTTACAAGTACATTCATCACTACACGATATGAAAAAAAAACATGGATACCTATAGACACACGCACACCGCTGCATCATCATCACAACCCACCAGGTTTGTGCACAACAAATACTTAATACTCAAAACACAGGCAGGTTTCCCTTTGATTAGCCTAAGTTCGTCTATAAAGCAAATTAAAAGAATGACCAGAGCATGTAACAAAGCGAACAGTTCCACTTTATTCACGTTTGAAAATATATATATATATAGAGAGAGAGTGTGTGTGTGTGTATATATATATACACACACACAGTTATATTTGGGATATATTTAAGGATAGTAAAAATATATTTAAAAGTTAACCTAGACAATGATAATATAATAATAAAAACCTATTAATGATCTCTCAGATAATGTAATCAGACTGAATTAAAGCTTTTCAGGTAAAAACTTGGCCAGAGACCGAGCACTGCAGTTATAAGAAACTGCAGTGGAAAAGACCACCCACTTCTCAATTGTTTCTTCTACCCAAACTAACTCTTTACAAAGACATAGCAGTAACAACATTGCTTTAGCAGGACATGCAATTAAACGGTTGTTGTTCTTCTAAATAAACTGGTCAGTAAACAGGATAAAAGAAACAGCTAATCAATAGCTCCCCGGTCAGTCCACAACACTCGGATTGTGCATCAATCAAAAGCTTCAGTTTCAGCGACACCTTTGATTATTTTCAATGGTGGTTAAGTGTGACCTAATTTCAACAGCTGGTTCCAGAAGTTGTCTAATGGACGTACTGCCATGGGACAGGAACGCCCTGTTAAGCTGCCAGTATTCAAGGACACTAAAGCTTTGCAAGAATTTGAAAGAAAAGGGGAAAAAAAACCAGACAGAGGCAAAAATCTGTGCCTCTCTCCTCGCTCTGGCCGGATTGCCTGCAGGCTGCCATGGCCTGGCCGGGACAGGGGTGGCCCTGGAGCGGCAGGGCGGGTGCGGGCAGCCCCCGGCGAGGACAGCACCGGTTCCTCTGGGGAATCGACCCCGGTCCCAGCAGCTCCCCGGCTCCCGCGGGCAGAGCTAACCCAGCCCAGCGCCGCCCCAGCCCCAGACCCCTACTGCTCTGGTTTGTTTAACATTACGTGTTTACACACACCTCTCTCTATATATATACATACACACACAGACAGCTATACTGTTACCAGCTGCTCCTCATAATGAGGCATAATTGGATATTTCATGTACATTGTAACCAACCCAGCCTGAAGCATCACAAGCACTGAAGATGGGTGTGCAGCACTTTCACACTCATCAGCCTGTGAATGACAAGGACTTTCACATGCGCGAACAAGCTTTAGTGATGCTGTGTTTACTTTTTATTACAAGATTAGGGCAAGACACAAGAACCCAGGCCCACAATGCTGTCTGCAGCTGCTTTGGGGAAACGAGCAATTAGGACAAAACGTTAAACTGAAGCTTAAAACAAACCAAAAAAGGTACAAAGATGAAATTGCTTAAAAAAAAAAATGAATTGGTAAAGCCCACGAGTGTCACTATTTTCAATCAAAAAATATCCTACATCTTTATTTCTAATAATTTCAAAGTTTCACAGACACCGGCACCACAGAAATACATGCAATGCAGAAGAAGTGAATTCTGCGCAAGGTGTTTTCAGATGCACAGCCCCCCCGTCTGTAGTTACTAACGCCTGGAGTCCTTCACCCGCGGCCGCCAGGACGGGGGCTAGGCGTTGGCTCGGTCACCACAACCAGACTGCAGGGCTCCTAGGCTGGTTCAGCCCTCCTTTTGCTTGCTGGGAGACACAAACTTCCAGAAAAAAAAAACCCCTATATTGCGGGAAGAATAATGGCCGTGTTTCCCCACCCTTCGCTGTGCCGGCCGAGCTGGGCAAGACCCCGAGCATCTGGGCAATTAATCCAGGCTCTCCCTCCCTGACCCTCCCTGGTCAGAACTCCACATTTTAATTGAAGTTTATTAACACGTTTTCCATTCCACTGCCAGGGTCAAATGGTGCTCTAGTGAGAAACCCAGGGAGATGATGCTGGTCTCGCCCTGGTACAGTGCTTCCCATTCCACTTCCCCCTGCTTACAGGCTGGTTAAAAACACATGTCCTATTTAATCACTTTCTTTCCACCTGAAAAAGAAAGGCCCCAGCTCTCCTGCTGTAACCACATCTTTTTGCAGCTCTGGGGAACAGTTTAAGAAAGTGTTTAAGGAAATCATCATAAAAACATTTAAAGCCACCTTATTACTATGCATTTGTATGGCTCTGACAGAGAACAATCTTTGAGGGAAAAAGCTTGGAGCAGTGAATTGCACTTCAAAAAGCTACAAAATCGGAGAAGAAATGACAATTAGTATTTTCTTCAGTCTTCAAAACTTAGGCGTTTCCTAGAGCTATAAGGCCAAATAAACTGCCTTTTCTAGCAGCTCCTCAAGTAACAATTTATCTAATCAGTGTGGCAATCAAAGACGAGATTTTGTGTTTACTGATTGCACTAATCAAAATCACTTTTCAAATGCAGCTAATTGACAAGTTTACCGACTGAAATGAAAGTCATAAATCAGATACCCTGTGCTGCAGAAACCAAATATGCCATTCACAGAGTACTGCCATACTGCACTTGACTCCCCAAGTTATCAGCACAGACAATTATTCATCAACTGAAAATTGGCACATCCAAGTCAAATCAGAGAACAACAGTAAGGAACACCCACAGCAGGCTCTTGAGGAAGAGGTGGCACTTCGGCTGACCGCATTGCCCTTCTAGAGTCTAATTTGACTTCATCATACATATAAAAACATAATACATAAAATGAAAAGTTGCTCTGCATCAATCCCACAAAATGTGGGAATTTTAACGAGTTTTTCAGGAACGTGTGGGTTGCAGACGCTTCCCAATCCGACTACGCCACAACACACAGCTGTTCTCACGATTATACAGCTGATGAACACGACTTTGACACAAGAGATAACCTGCCCCATCAAGAAAACTCAGCATATGCCGTCCCATTCCTTCTAATTTGATTTTCTAGTTGAAGGTATCTGCGCTTTGACAGAGCCATTTGTGTTTGAAGTGAAGGGGGTGACTGCAAAAGGCAGGATGACAGCTGTGCTGTCAGATGTAAGAACACCTTTTTGTACTCCCAGACACCCAACGCCGTCTGGGTGAAAGCGGCCCACTTCCTCAATTCCCACCACAGTTTCCATCGGAGCAAACGCGCTGTCCATGCAGACTGTTCCTGTTCAACAAGACGACCACCACCTACTGCAGCGAGGTTCAGAGAGCCGCTGACACCCTCCCATCTTGACAGGTTTGCTCCACGCTCAACCCCCACAATCCATAGTCCAGGATGTGTTACAGAGGTGTGGTCCCATTTGCAAAAGCATCCTTTGGTGGGAATGTCAGAAAGGCTGATTTCAGCAGAAATTTTAGGATATGACACTTGGAGGTAGTCTTCTAACAAGGGTTTAAGCAAGGGTTTAACCCCTTTTACCAGGGTCTCTACCTGGTAAAAGAGGAGTTAAGATGCATGCAGCCACTTGGCATTAAGCCAACTGCTGCTGCAGTCAGTTGTAAAGACTTCACGTTGCAGTAGGTTTAAATCAGAAGTTAATTAGAGTTTAAGACTAATCTCCTAGGACAGCTTGGTATCCTTACTAGAAGAGGAGGAGAAACACAACAAAATTAACTGACAAAGAATACGTTTGCAGCATGTTGCGCTGCGGTCGCCCATGAACACAGAGAGTGCCAGGAACCAGCTTCTCGACTCCGGGATGAAGAGCCCCGGAGAGCAACGGCAGGCGCACAACCCCTGCCGCGTGAAAAAGCCTTTGTACGACGACCGCCGGCGGCGTGCGAAGCAGCGTGCCGCAACGGCAGCTGGAGGGACCGGCGGGTTGACCTGGCACCTCCTCCTGCTGCACGAACAGGAAAGCATGAGATCAACCTCTGCCTAATGGAAAAAGCAGCATTAAGGAAAGCGGCACAATGAGAAAAGGAAAAAAAAAAAAAAAAAAAGCCTTGCTTTCAGATTTACCAGGCACACCTGCAGAACAGCAACTAGGGATGCCCGAGGCAATTGGAGGGTGAGGAAGGGGCAGGAGATGAGGGGAGGAAGGGACACACGAGAGAAAGCCACCAAACAGTTTTTCTGAGGCCGGCAGATGGACTGGGATTTCATATCGATCCGTGGATTCAAGCCTCCTCAATTTGAAAGAATGATGGCATTGGGGCCTATTTGCATGTGGAGTGCTTCCTATACAACACAAGGTGCTCAGATGCCATCAGGACAAGAGCTTTGTAAGTACCTAATTGGCAAGATCAGCTCCATGTAAGGCACAGAAAGCTGCTTTGAAATAAGTATTTCCCACAAAGCGTCAAGACTCGAGCTTCAGAAGACATGAACAACAGTACAGGGACTGGTGGGCTCACGAATACTTTCTCCCTCCCCAAAACCATGCAGACTTTCTCTTTTTGGAGATTAATACAAAAACGTGATGCCTGCCCGGTAGTTCTGCCTTCCCATTCCCCACGCTCTTCTTTCTGGATCATATTTCTTGTTCATTTAAAAAACCACTTGCTTTCCTTTGATTAAAGTTAATAGCTCCAGGCTCTCATATTCAATCTGTCTCTCCACTTAAACCACTCTGATTCCTTGCACAGGAAAGCTTTTGCACCCACTACTCAACTACACTTCATCTACTTCAGGACTGGACAATAAGTTTAATTCAAAGTGGCCATCGATATTATTTATTCGCTCTCTCACATGCAGCAAAAATGCAAGTCAAGGATAAAAAGGCCGACAGCTTCACTACGCAGTAACCTGGTCTTCTATAGGTGACAAAGTTGGAGTTCAAACTTTGTTTGTGCCAGCTGTTTAAACTTCAGACACTCGCATAATTCAATAATGCAAGAACTCAGCTGAACAGTGAGAACTTCTTACTTTAAAGAACCTTTTTAGGCAAGTTAGCCAAGCCTCCTCCTGTCTCAATCCCACCATTACAGAAACGCAGCTCCTGACTACAGGCGAAGAGACGGGACTCGTAACTCACATCCTTTCTGGGAGCCCTCTGCACAAGCAATTCCTTCCCAGGATGAAGAACTCCACTTTATGTCACGCAGGATTTATCTTACCACTTCCAGCGACCCACTTGTTCACCAAGCCAACAGCAGTGGCATCCCTGACCTCCCCACCATCTCCTACCACCTCTCTTTGCCCAAAGTTGCAACACTTAGTGCAGGCGGGAGAAGCCAGGACTGTGAATTAGCAATTTTGGTTCAGTCTGGCATCTCGGCACCAACCACAGCTCTTCTGTCAGTCCTACAGTCTCTCCTGATCTGCCACCATGCCTCGTGCATGAATTATTTTCTGTGGCCAGCATCCTCCTCTTATTCTTCTCTTTGGACACAAAGCACCAAGCTTCTACTAAGTCTGCTGATGCCGGTGATGTTGAGATTCAGCCGCATACCGAATACGTTCCGGATAACAGGCACCAGGAACCCTTAGCAGACAAAGTGCTATTTTTCCTATTGCATTTGAATACTGGGCGCAGTATTCAAACTGGGATCCCACTTACAGGCCCATAATTACCTTTTAGTACATTTCACTACAGCAGTTCCATAAAGGAAGAACAACAGAGGAGAGCAACACAAGGTTAATGAAGACGGATGCCTGAACCCACTTCTTATTTGTAATAGTGCAACAGACCAAAACGAAACCGTAATACTTTTCAAATTCTGAAATGTAGGAAGCAGAACCCACTTACTTGACAACAGTTTCGGAATCTGCTGCTGCCCACTCAGAAGCGGCCTGGCGTATGGGCTCCCGTAAGTTCCAAGAGGTACCGCATTGGCATACATTCCTGGCATCGCTCTTTCCCTTGGCATCGTATGGCTATTATGTGTAAGAAACGGAAAGGAAAAAGAATAGGATGTTTTTATGAGTGCCATCTTACAGCACAGCTGCTACCCAGCCCATCAAATAGCCCAGCTCTCTCCGGTGCGTCAGTGGAGATGTGCCCAAGCACGATGCAGTGACTCGCTTACAGACCAGGGTCTCAGGCACACCACAAACGGAGCACACGCTTTGTGAGCTGATCCCAGCAAAAATTCTGAAGTTTCTAGAGCAAGCCACAATAAGCAGAAAACCATATATTTCCTGCAAACTGTGTAAGAGTTCAGCAAAACGGAACTACTGTCACATTTCCTAATAAGTGAGAGTTGATAGAGATGTGGGATCTGCAAATACTGGCGTGTCAGTGTTTGCCAGGCCTTTGCTGTTTTTCCTGTGCAGAACTACATTCGCGTTAAGCCTTTGATGCTTGTGGTGTCTGCCACCCTGGACAGCAACTTAATGAGACATCATCTGTGATCAATAATGCAGCTACACTTTTTTTCATAACTATGACATGGAAGAACAGAAGATGGTTCACAAGTGCAGGACTGGAACAATTATGTTTTCCAACACACAAATGGAGGGAAGGGTGTTGCTTTTTCTTCTTCCAGCTCCTCCAGAGCCATAAGATGAGGAAGATATTTTCTCTTCCTAAAGAGACACCCACGTTCAGTTGCTCACAGAGTTTAATTTTATTTGCTAGCATTACAATATCCTTTAAAACATTCTCTTTTCTGGCTCTGATAAACGTATGGCTCCTTGCGCTCCCCAGTAAGGAAAAACGTGTCATTTTACCTGTAATACATAACCCCAGCTCATTCTCTCATCCTGCACTCAGAAGCATTCTCGTACTACACTGCGGCAGCTGAGAAAGTTACTTGGACTTTTGAAGAACTAATATAAACTGTGGCAACGCCTGCCTTGAAAAATGACCATCAAACGGATTGTATGGTGTAACACGTGCTCCAAACAAGGGTTTTTAAACCCCGTTTTTAAAAGCATAAAGAACATTCCTGTCTTCATAATCATCTTAATTATCACTTGTGTGCAATATTCTCAGTGTACCTTCTGTACTTTAAGCGAGTATCCACCAAACAAGTTGAAAAAACCCAATGGGAAAGTTAGTTAAAAATATTTAGTAGAAAAAAACAAACCCCAAATCAAGAATGCAAGGCATTACAGCAAAATCATTAATATACAATTTTAACTGTAATATACAGTTTTCATCAATACCGAATTTAAATACCACATGCCAAAGTTTCCAACACGGACCACCACCACCTTATCTCTGACAGTCCATCCATGCCCCCTTTGTTTCTTTTTTTTTTTTTTTTTTTTTTTTTAATTAAAAAAAGCAATAAAGGAGTATAGTCATCTCAGCGAGGCAGTCAATAACAATGCCGCCAGTCTTACCCTAAAGTTCTAAACGCTGACTGGTCCAAATGGACTGGTTTTCTGTCTCGATTAAAACCAAGCTGCGGTCTCCAAGGCCTGCCATCATTGTTGGTTTTTTCCCAGTCTCCTGGCTTCAGAACTGGAGCAGGTTTCCTTAATATTAAAAATAGTTCCGTAAATATTTATCACAGCAAATACTCAGATTAATGAAAGAAAATGGAAGTATTTGAAAACTGACAACTGATACTTACTTTGCGCCAGGTAACACCGTAGCCTTGAAAACAAAGTCTTCATCAAATTGTGGATCTTTGAAAGAGATACTAGGAGAAAGTATTTGAGGATTAGGTTTACATGATAATTATGACAAGCACGATTAAAAAGTAGTTGCTGCTTTATTAACAGTGATGTACGCAACAGAAAAGATTCCAGAACCCATGACTTAAACAGCAAAGTGCATTTCTTGCACATGGATACACTGACTAGATTGAACTTGGATGTCTCAGTTATTTTCTACAGGGTGACCTTTTTCCTCCTCTGTATCAGTAGCCAGTCCAAAAGAAAGTTTAATGTCTAGAAAACAGTTAGTCCTATGTATGGTAATGAAAGTATCTTCTGCAGACCCTTGAGTACACATCCTCTAGTCAAAGCACTGATTGTACTTGATTAAGTTCAAAGGCTGCCACAGGATAGACAGGAGGGATATCAGCTTGCTGCGCAGCCTCGTCAAAAGCGTAGAGAGCTTAGGAGTGGGATTTCCTGGGCCGGGGAGTTTTTACCCTGAAAGGCGGCTTTGCAGTTGTATGCAGTTCCCGTGGAGGGATATACACCTATTTTCAGTGACATCTCACAGACCCTGCATTTTGAGCTGTCTAGTATTACACAAACTAAACAGTAATAGAGCAAAAAGCAGCTGAAAGCTTAATTTCTGCTGGTACGATGCATTATACAGCAGTCTGGGTTTGCTCTAGGGAAATTCCTCCACGCTCCTAGCAATTCCAGTCTCCTGGTGTAAGTATCCAGGTCTCAGGTAGGTCCCACCGGGGACGTGTTTGAAGTACACAGCACCAACCTGCTCCCTGCTCTCCCACTACCTACCGTTTGATACAGAAGGATGCTTGGGATGCCAAGAAAGATAAAAGCAAACAACTAAGCAGAACAATCTCACTCTTCCAGCTGAAATACATCTGGTTTTCAGCAGAGAACGAATGAGACTCAAAGGAAAGAGAATAATGGTCCCTTGGAAAATTCAGCCAAAGTCACAAGAACTGAAGAGCAGGATCATGACTGCTCATACTATCTCAAGAGACAGGAAGAAAAATCTTTGCGATAGAGAAATGGACAGAAGCGTAAAACAATTCAAACCTCCTGACAGTGGCAGATGGAAAGCCAAAAACTACCTTTAACTCATCACTCAAAGTAACTAAATCCCCATTTCAGAACATCCTTTCTACAATATCCTGACAAGCCACAACTTAGCATTTTTACTGCCTGGAGGTAGTTTTTCTAGTTGAACGAAGTTGTTGTGCCTCTTTAGAGGAAAGAATTATACAGACAGATCACAAGTGATATTCAGTGTCTCAGGTATCTTATGAGGCTCAAGAAGTGAAAGGTTACAGGCTCAAGCATTACATACCTATTACACTGCGCCAAATTAAGTGAGAATGACCTACAACACACTAGATCTACAGAAATTTGCTGTCAAGTGCAAAAGTAATTAAAATCTTCTGTGACCACAAGATTTTCTCTTGGAAACTCTGTGTCGTTTTTTATTCATTATGACTTTTCTTATTATTCTTCCAAACATCACATTCAGGCAAAGTTAGTATTACTCCTTTACTTCTTAAAGACATGATGCCTATATTCTCAGGCATCCCCTGGGAATTGCTAGGAATAAAAATGGATAAAAACACAAGAGGCAAAAATCAAAAGCTGGAGGACTTTCGATCAATACCCAATTCTGTCTCGGAGCCTTGCTCTCATGAACGTTTGGTTTTCTTCAATTTTAAAGGCTTGATAGAGACTATCAAGTTCTGTAGGTGTTGCTCTTTGCTTGCCAAAGACCCAGAAGTCCCGACAGAGAGCACGCAGAAAAGCAACAGCAGGAAAGAGGAGGGATTTCTGAGGGGATGAAACACACTGGGTTTGACGCACCAAGAAACGACCGTTTCGGCCATCCCTGCAGGGCACGCCACTACACACTCCGCTTAACCACCCTAGCCCAAGCCTGCTGCGTTACAACATATCTTGGATTCAATTCTCACAGAAAACCAGAAACATTTGAAGTAAAAGCTTCAATTTTATTAAGAGATGGAGTCTGCTGCAAATTTAACAACACAAAACACCAGAATAAACTAGTTTTGACTGCTGTATTTTGTACGCCATTGCATTAAAACCCAGAGTTTACTTACCTGACTGCAGAATTCTGTGCAAGGTCACGCAGCATTGGAACAGGAGACTCCACCGGCCTGGTAAAGAGGAAAAACCTCTGTCAAAATGTCATGTAACATATATCTCATCATTTTGCTCCACTGTCTCTGTTGCTACCACTCCCATTCCTCTGTCAACTAAGCCTGCGACACATAAAAGGGATTTCAAATAACTTGCCTTTCCCCTAAATCAAATACTTCTATAAGTAATGGAATTACTGAATCCTTATTTGTTAAAGTCATTACTTTTGCAGCTGATCTGTGTGGATTCTCTAGTGTCTAACAGAGGGTTCACACACTTCCCACTGCCCGGCAGTCTGTTTACACACCTCAGCGCTATTCTGCGCCTTGGAAACTTCCAGCTACTGCTAGGGTTTGATTATAACAAGCCAGCAGGTTCTAAGAGGGCAGGAGAAGACCAGACAGACGCACATGCAGGCACCATGAAGACACAAACCTGCTTCACTAGGAAGAAAAACGCTTTGAAGTTAAAAAAAAAAAAAAATTAAAAATTTAGCGGCTGGTTTTCCACAGCACTTAAAGAGCCTCCTTCCTAACTGAGATTTAATAAACTGACAAGCAGTTGCATCTTAACCCTTCTTACCTCCAGAAAACTCTGCCCCTTCAATTCAAGCAGACAAACAACACGCTCGAGAAAACTACTCTTATCAATCAGAAACCAGATGCCTTTGTTCACTGCGCACAACTGTCGCGTACTCATGTTACACAGAGGTCCCAAACTATGTGCACGCTGGCTGAATTTGGTTCACATCTTTTTAGCAATATAAGACTTATTTTGAAGTGGTGATATAAATCCCTGCTCATCTTCGCAGGATCCCTAGCAAACTACTTCTCTAGGTACAAACACACCCGTTTCTCACGCTCTATCTGGGGAAGACAACGCCAGAAGAGTGTTCTTTTCCCCGCATTGCTGTTCACTCCAAGAACAGCTCTGACTTGCTCATATTCTTCGCAAGCCATAACAAGGATAGAGAAATGTATATTAGTAAGTGTGACCTAGGATACGTTATCTGTCCAACAAAACTGGAGTGTTTGTGCATTTAATGCAAATGAGTTACTGAACACCTGCTTATGCCTCTAAGCAAAGTTAGATAAATGAATGCATCTCCTACAGTGTGAAGATTACACTGATAATTTCTCAAACTAAATGCATTATCTAGAAAACAAAAAATATTAGCATTTTTTGTATGTTTAGCTGGTAACAGCCCTGAATTTAGTGCTATAGCCTAAATGGAAAATGGCAAAATATCTCTCTATCTGGATTTTGTCTTTAATGCAATTAAGATTAGCATATAAAAAGCAGAGTTGTTTTTTTTTTTAAACAGCATACACTATTGGAAGTTACATCAGACTGCATTAAATTAACATCCATACAAATGCACAGAGGCCAAAACAACATGACCTTACTGAATAAGGCCACTGTTCACTACTATTATCATATAGTCCCTGTTTACCTATTAAAAAGTTAAAACATTACTAAATACATAAATCAGTCTTCCATAGATGAAACGACAAAAATAAAAAAAGGATTCACCAGCAATTAAATACACAAAGAGTGCTGTAAAGATTTCTGATGCTGCTTTAAAAGCCTAGTTCTGAAATAAAAAAAAAAACCAGGATTGTAGAATTAAAGTTTTACTTGCTTGGTTTTTTACATCTACTGATGATAATACACACCTACTATGAAACCTAGCAGAAAGCACATTTAGCCTCAGAACTAAATGCACTGCCTTGTCAGGAGTTTTAGGTTTCTTGTCGTAGGCACAAAGAGATTTTTTACTGAAATGCAGACATAACTGAAGGAAACGTCCTTTAGCATCAAACAACCCGTACCAAAAGCTATACTCACTGATCTGGAAGAACAGCATTTTCATTCAGCGTCAGCTTTCCCTGCATTCCATGGCACAGCTCTGGGGGTATATCCACTGGCTATGGAAAAAATAATTTTTCAGCTGAAGCACTTTATTACACCTCCACCCTCACCATTTACACAATCCCTTAAGAACAAGTACAACCTACCTCTGTGTTTTTGGTCTTGTACTGCTCTACAATAAAGTCACAAAGTGGATGGTGTTTTCCAACAAAGAGAACATCACCACCAAGGCTATTTCTTCTGCCTAGAAAAGATGAAGAGAACGGGATAAGAGTCCAGAGCAAAGAGGGAAGGAAGGAACACAGCAGACCAGCACACCATCCTGCTGACATCTCCACAAAAGGAAAGCTTCACTGTGATTTAGGAGAAAGCTTTGAACATGCCTTGAGAGTGTTGGAAAGAAAGAGTCTCTGCCCAGAAAAGCATGTCGCTGGTCACAAGGGTAGCTGGCAGACAGTAAAACAACGGGAATCTTGTGTTCAATCGGAGGAATGTTGAATTTAGAATAATGCTGAAGATACAAACAGGCTGGGTAAAAAAAAACAAACCAAAACCCCCCAAAAATCCACACAACTCCCAAGCAGTTAACCTACAAGAACCAGCTATTATTTTTGTACAATGGAGAAAGTAACACATACATTTGCCTATATAAGCTGAACACGAAGCTTCACATATCATAACTGGCCACAGCCAGCCTACTGGTCAGAACCGCCAATACACCTATCAACTTCTACCATCAACTCTAACCTTGGAAACAGAGTTTATTCTTTTGATTGCAACATATCATCTAACAATTACTTTGACAGTGTTTACTGGTAGAAGCTTTTCATACAATTAAGCGGACACCTAATTTTCAGGTTAAGTCTTATGCAGGTCTACTTGAGTAAAAGAAAAGTAAGTGAAAGCTACAAAAACAAACCCACCAAGGATCATTCTAATTACGAGCACCATACATGAAGAAGAGGCCACAGCCTGCCATAATTCGATCCCACCAAACATCTACGATACCTTGCTCGTTTAGGGTGAAACACAGTAGTAATAACGAGTTGTAACAAAATTTCATAATTCTTACTTTCTTCGGGAGTGAGGTCAGGGTAGACTTCTTCCAGGGCAGCTCTAAGGCGTCGCTCATCAACAAATGGCAATAATGCAACACCTAGTAAAACAAAACCATTATTTTTTCACACTTGTTGGGAAGGGGGGGGGGAGGAAGACACTACCATGGAAAACTCCAATAGATTCTTTATGCAAGAAACAACTGTTGCATCAGTCAAAGAAAAGAAAACCCTACATTTTCAGAGGTTGTGACCCTGCTTTAGAGAAAAATAGTTCAGTGGTAGCGCAGGTTGAAGAGGGAAGCTTATCTCCAAGCACCCCTCCGTCCTCCTCCTCCTCCCCAGTCCTGGGCAGGCACTGGGAAGCAGTAGCCTCTGCCCACACCTGCCTCATTTAGGAACAAGACGAGCTCAGTAAGACAGTCATCATTTGTCTCATTTGCTACAGATACTCCCCTGGCAGAACTCAATGCTACTTTATTCAAATTAATTTATGAAGAGACAACAATGGAAGAAATCACTCCAAGTTCAGCGATGAGGTGATACAGATATTATCCATTAGGGACTATTCATGCCAGCTATTAATTTTACTCTGAGTAACATGGAGGCTCCTCTCAGGATCAAAATCCCTCCCTAAGCAGCACATCTCGGAGCCCACTCAATCATGCTGGATGAAGCTGGAGAACAGCCTTCCCTGGTATGCTCCAGTATGTTTTCTTCTGTTATAAAATCCAAAAAAGCCCTAAGAAATGTACTATGAAAATTCTTCACGGATTTACTTCTGTCGTCTTTATTATCGGGTGGAATCTGGCGTAATTATTTTAGTTTTTATTTTATTTCCCTTACCATGAACACTAGAGCTTTTCCCGACCAAGATGACAGCACAGGCTTTCTACTAAACTGATATTCATAGTTTCATATTTGTGCCTGTACCAGTTCTACCTGCGAGCAGATCTCAGACAGATCCATCATCACTCTAAGGTACAACATTCACAGAGACTTTGGACTTCCACAGACTTAGATTCCCAATCTAAAACTCGGTCTGCCTCAGAAGTTAGATCTTTACGTGGCTTTATTAAAAGAAGAGATCTGCACTGTCCCTGCTTACGAAGTATGAGGATAATCTTCATGCAGACTGACTACTGATTTACCAGACACAGCACCAGACCTCAGCCATGTTCAAATTCCAGCTGGAACGTAACTGCTTCTGAAGGGAAACAGTGATAAGCCTACCCTGGAAAACAGTTTATTTTCACCTTCACAACACATTGGTGGAATGACAACAAAACGGGAAGTGTTCATGACTCAGGAGATTGCAAAAAGGATCAACGCTGAGCTTTCAAAAGCATAATCACATTTCTAAAAGGAAGATCTTCAAACAGAGGACAAGGTACACTAGATGCTTTTTAACTGAGATAGTCCGTACTTCCAGCTTGGAAAATACTTCTTGTTTCACAACTGCCTCTTAAGCATGAGAATTCCAGATGTTAATCCAGAACAAAGAGTTTATAATGCAATTATGCATTAAATGAATCAAAAGTAACATTACAGGCTGCTGAAAGCATGTGGGAGCTACTTAAAACATTACTGCTTTAGACTGTAGATTTGATAACTGGACAAAAGGACTAAGGAAAGTGGCCAGAATTACAACAGGGGCAAGAGACAGCTTCAAGTAACAGAGGGAAAACCTGCTATGCAACACATCTCATAATACCTAGGAATACTCTCTTTGGTTTTGGAACACTGTCCCGAGGTAAGACACTCGTGTGTCTAACTGCGGCTGTTTCAAAACATAGGTGAGCTGCCTTGGGGCAAGAATCAGAGAATCGTTGATGCCAGCAGGAACCTCTGGAGAGCAGCTAGTCCACCCCCTCTGCTCCAGCATGGTCATGGGCTGCTCAGGTTGCCCCGGACCATGTCTGGCTGGGTGTGGAATATCTCCAAGGATGAAGACTCCACAGCCTCCCTGGGCAACGTGTTCCAGTGTCTGACCACCCTCAGAGCAAAAATCTGCTTTCTTATGCTCAGATGGAATTGCATGTGTTTCATTTTGTGCCCAAATAATTATTTATACCTATAATTGAGATGTTACACTATTGGCTGAGTAGTGTAACCAGCCACAAAATTCGGCAGACCTTTAAAATTAATATTCTATGAAGAAAGAAGAAGCTGCATTAAATACTGTAGCAGTTTTTTCATTCTTTGTACGCAGCCAAATAGTTCTATATTCCCCAAAGCATTTTTCGCAAGGTACTAATGAGCCACTGATTGAACAGAAGAAGATCCATTAATTAAATGCAAAGGAGACAAAAGACAATTACACAGTAAGGCTGATAAAAATAGAAAAATGATTAATCTAGTTCAGGACAAATTAACAAATCTAGAATGACTGCTGAAATTACTAATAATCATTGCCAATCCTAAATCAGTTACTGAACCATAATTTGTTCTTCATACTAATTTCTTTTCAAAAATATACCTGCTGCAAAATACTTCTCCCTCACACCAAGTAACAAAAGTTACCTGTGTGACTGGGGGCATCATTATCCCACTAAGATAATTTTCCATTTTATTCCTATTTTTACACAGATTCTTAAGACTAAGGTCTGTATACTAAAACTCAAAAAAAAAAAAAGAAAGTTGAAATTTCACCTTGCCAAGCATATTTCTTCCCATTTAAATCAATAGCAAAATCTTCAGGGTAGAAGTCAATTATGCTTGATTCCTGTATTTGAGGGGGGAGGAAAAAAAAAAAATCATTAAAGCCAATTATGAAATTAATTCATAATGCCACGTAGTACTGTACTTTGCAGAGGGCGAGCAAACACAGAGCTAAGGCGGATGCAAAGAACTGACTAATAGAAACATCTTTTATTAGAAGCCATTTAAACACGAAGTGTGGTAGGGCATTTCCATTACTTAGAGTACCAAAACAAGAAATTAAGCAGGATAGAATAACTCCAGACAACTGGGTTACTGTATCTGCTCCCCGGTTAAGTTTTGCAAGGTTTCTACAAGAAAGTAAACAATCTTTACACTTACTAAAGTGTAACTGAGTCACGAAATAATTTTTCAATCTGAATTCAAAGAATCACTTTTAAAGATCTTTGAAGAATCTCTGCATTGTACCAAAAACGTTCCCTCCTGGTCTCCGTTATTTTTCTGCCCGAAGTAAGAAGCAGCAAGTCATGCTCACACAGCTGCAAGATGACATAACCTTACAGAGAGGAATACCACAAGGATTCTTACTGGATCTGTCATGAGCTTCCTCCACGTTGGCGGCAGAAAATTTCCACTTGCAGCTGGAAATACTCCCATAAGTTGTTCAAGAGGTTTAAACTGTCAAAATTAAACAAGCAGATGTAGGACACTTGTAATGAGCTGTTAAATCATAAATACATAAATAAAGATGCCCTACCGGTTTTGAGCCTTTCTCAAAATCTGAAGGCATGTCTGCAATACCCTCAAAGTCAGAAGCAAACGGAGCATAGTGAAAAGGGTAATACCAGTTCCAGGATGCACAGCCCTAGGATAGAGAAACAAGAGAAACAAAATCAGACAAATCAGAAAAGTAAAAGAAAAAAAAAAATAAAAATCACGTAGCCCAGTCACTAAAGATGACAAAATTTAGCCCAGCATCAACCGGGAGAAAGAGGAGTCCCCATGATTAGAAAAGAAAGAGCTCTTGCCTCTAAAGGTACTCTGGACTTCAGGTTGGGACTTAACTTTTCATAGCCAGACTAGAGCGAGTGAGTTCACTGGACAGTGAATGGAGACCTCGGGCATTTCCTCGGCAGCACAGAACAGCAGATAGACTTCTATGCCAAAGTACTCTTGCTATGTGCTAGGTTTGAGTCACTAAGGGAGACAGCCAAAGAGACAGGACCTAGCACCATAACGACACAAAAGACCTTACAGCAGAATCTTAGCCTTAGCTTCAGGACACTGTAACGTACCGCATGCCTTTTTCCTCCCCCTCGAGAAAACACACACGAGCATGTGCACAAAGTCCAATAAAACCAAGCCCAAAAATTTCTTGCAAAGAGTAGGAAACCACAGTCTATCCGTACAGTTAACCAGTCCCTGGGGCTAAGCTGAGGAGCCTGTAACAACTGGACACATTTTCAACTTGTGTAGAGTTGCCACCACGTCTTCAACAGGGAAATACACGCAGATGACACAGAGGGGGAATTTCCAAGTTCTCCGTAATTCTATAAACGGCAGAATCGGGCCAGTCAAAGCCATTACGGAGGTCTCGATAGGAACAGAAGCAGCGTTTTTCTGGCAGCACAGTTTGCACTGGTGTTTTTCAATGCAAAATCCCACCGCTAACTTGGTAATATGGGGGACCAGAGAACCCCGATATGATACACTCTACAAGGTGTGAAAATGTGAACAATATTTGTTGCAGGTTGGAAAGTATTCTGGTTTTATCTGTTACTTTTCTATTCAGTACAAGCACTAATACACACTTGGAGTAACATTTTGCTGTTCCCCCTATTATTTTTCTATCTTGAATACTGGGAAAGATAAAGTGGATTCACTTGAAAGAGGCAAAATAATCCTCAAAAAGGAGAAAATAAAGTAAACTCAAACACATCAGAACACGAAGCGCTTTGTAAAGGAAACGTGGCTCTAGAAGGTCTAGTCAAGTTTTCACCTCCTCAGCTATTTTTCTTAGCAGTACCACTCAAAACAAAAGCCTACTATTTTGACTTCCAATTCTGAATAAGTAAATGTCAATGAGGCTCCTCCAGTGATATTTTTGGTATAAAATTACAGAGACTATAATTATTAGATGCAATTCTTCAGATGGTTTCAGTATGTTTCAAAAGCCAGGTGGATTGGTTTTTTTTTCTTCCCTCCTTTCTTTTTTTTTTTTTTTCCTCCCCAAACAGATGTTCCCACTAGTGGAACATGCTATGCATTATTAGCTTTTTATAAGAACAGAAAAGCAAGTAATGTATTCTGTCAGGAGTTTTATGGACAATGCACAGTCGTTATTGGAAGCAATTCTTATTATGGTAAAAATAAAAAAAAAAACCAAACAAAAACCCTCCAGCAAACCTATTTTGAAATTCCCCCAGTCCAACAGCTTCCTCATCTAACTTTCACAGGGGCAGAAAGTGATTTTCCTGCTGCCCCACACCGATGCCACAGACTGCCCATGTACAGCAGGCCGCAGTATCTTGCCTACACATAGTTCTGTTATGCACGTACAAACAGCAGACCGTGCAAAGATTTCACTGCTGCACTATTTTAAGTCTGCAATGTAATTTTTATAAGGTCTAGAGAGAGACTTGCCTTCTTTTAGAGTAACCTGAAGATGAAACAAAACGACAAAAACAAAGCCCTAAACATTTGTGTACTTTCATCAAGTTTTGCTTTGGAACATTTCTAAACCAGAAAATATTTTCTGTACAGTCGCTTTTCCCTGAGGTCTTATTGGTACTCCTTCTCAATTTTCTTGAGAGCACTATGGTCCTGCCTGAAGTTGTCAGCCTCTCCGATTTATTTTCTTTGCAACTGTAATCATCTCTCACTTCTATATGCATCAGTCACTTCAGCCAGAACATCTACAAACTCAGAAGGACAAGGAGTCTCCTACATACATCTCAATAACTAAACTGGTTTTACAAGCTGAACTAGCGAGTGTTGGACAGGGACTTGCCCACATTGTTTTAAGTTTGCTATATGCCCGTCCTCCAGCTCCTATACATTTAAAGCCACAAATCTCTCAACAGCGCACATGCAAATGCAACCCCAGTTTGAACGGTTATGAAAGCACACGATGATGTCTGCACAAGGCCACGGCCGCTGATCACAAAGCAACGAAGGCACACCCCATGCACACTTCTTAGAATAAAACCAACTTAATTTTACAGCCTTCAAACGAGTATAAATATTTTGGTCACCTTGTAAACATTACCTCAGTTTTGCCACGTACTCCCTTCCTCTAAGCCCTTCAGTTTCCCTTAACACCCAGACTGCCTTTTGCAGCGGGTCTGCACTACTGCATCACTGAAGGGCCCGCTGACGGTCTTCCAGCAAGCAGACACCTACCGCTGATCTGACGGTTCATTTACACACTTTGGAGATGTAGGGGCACGTATAGAGTTCTAGCAATATATCTTGCCACGGTTAACAGGAACACAGTTTGCTTTCAGCAGACCTTAACCCTGCGCAGGATCACGGGAATTTCCACCTATAAAGGTGTCCAGGTGACATTTGTCCTTTGCAAAAGGAGCTACTCGAGGATGTGGAGAGCTCAGCTCTCCCGCAGATCAACTGCGACAGACTTGCAAACCTTAAACGCTATGGTTTTCATCCACCATAACATGCAAGTCAGAGCCCAAACTCAATTAATTAATACAGTGGAAGGAACATGCTCCCTTTTTGTTCCCGGGGGGGTGGGAGGGGAAGAGTACACGTTAAAATAAACTAACTTTAAGACCGCACAGTTTTTTGCGGGCATGCGAGGTATTTGCCCTGCCTGCGCTCTGCGTTGGACAGGTGTGAGCCACCTATGAAAATGTGCAGTTTTATCAACATGGCACTGCGTTCAAGCTACCAAGCCCCACTGAGACGGATAAACTTCATCAGCTCGAGCACATTTTGCTCCCAGGTCACACACAAAATATAACTTACTTTGTCTTCAGGGCACGAAGCTAGTTATTAACCATCAGTGCAACAAACCCCAAAATGTCTAACTAATCTCTTGCCAATCTGACATCTCAATTATCAAAAGATTTAAATCAGATACAGATTACTTCAATCACAATACACTTCATGGAACATCGTTTCAATCTATGGAGGAGACTGACAACTCTGTTCCTTTCCAATTCCTACTAGCATTTCACAGGCTTTGTCCTTTGTTCACTCATCTAGTCATCTGCAATTTCACTATGCATGGCTATGTATTGCAAAGGAAAAATACGCATCAGTCCTTAATAAACTAAACAAGTGCCGTTACTGTATGTGAGAAACAAAACCTGCATTCAAATCTTGAGTGTCAAATAGAATGGGCACCCACTTATTTTATATCTTCAAAAAACCCCACTGCTTTTCAAAAATAAGCAGTGGATAATGATTATTTCCTGAAAAGAAACAGGGTGCAGACACAAAAGGAAACTGAAGAAGTTTCAGAGAAGAAGTTTTTAAGTACCTGATAATAATATCTGAGAACCCAGCAAAGCCCTTCCACATAGGACTGTACAACTTTACGACGGAATTTCTCATCAGATGCATCAACATCAAATTTGTTTTTATAGTAGCGCTGTTTCCAACCTGTTTCCCATAACCTGCATAACAAACACAAATAAATGTCAATACATGTTAATATATGCACATTTACATATCTGAATTAAAATATAAGCCAAAGTCACTTGCTACTTCAATTCCCATTTTTATACAATTTAAATGAAAGCAAAAAACCTGATACTCAACAGCAAGAGAATAAAATTTGATGGTTGGCATCATAGAAAATCCAGATGAAATTCTGAAGCTACCATCCTGATAAACACGTCTTCAAAATACTCGTTAGGAGCAGGGTAGATTTTCAAACATGTGCCTGCTGCTGTCGGGATTTTTCAAAACAGTATTGTTCCTAGTCAGCAATTTAATCTTTCTTATCAGGAATCTACTACCAAAACTTTGTTCTTTAACTCTTCCAACTATTAGAAAGAGAACAAACTCTCCTCCTTCCTTGTTTTGTTTAATCTACCCTAGGCCAAAAATCTTTATCTTATTGGAATACCTTCTCGCATCAAGTTCATTCCTCTATTCTTAATACCCCTTTCAAGCAGACAAGTGATATAGTTTCTCTGCTACTCAAAATAAAAAGTAAGCAAATGAATAATAAGCAGCAGCAGCTTGATTTCTATATTTTATTGCTGTTCAGACAAGCTGTGATTACCAGCAGAATTATCTGCAACTCAGGAACCCCATGCTTGCTGACTCACATCAGATGAGTTCCCTTTTACACAGGGGTTTTCAGTCTTTCATGGCAGAGATGGATACTGGAGTCAAAGAGCAGCCTCAGACACCATTTATCCTTACTTCACACAGCTCCCCCTTATGTCTGTCTGCGGATGGGGCAGGGCAAAACAACCACTCGCTCATCTTTGACAGACAAGCATCTGAATCCCTTAGTTCTACTGTTAGGAAAAAAAGTGGACAGCGCGCTATATTGTGCCACATTTCAAGCAAGAATATTCTGCGAAGATTAACAGTAAACACAGACCATAGGCTCCTCTAAAAACTGAGAAGGCAGGGGGAAGGCAGCTATGGTGGGCACGGGCAGCAAGAGGAATCACTGCCTACAGATTCCACAACTTTTCTTCCTTGGACATCTTATCCGCTCACTACATCTGCTGTGTTCCCCGTCACTCAATAGGTGACACATCAAATTTGAGAGAACAGCTGTGCCACAAGCAAGGAGTTTTACATAAAAATCCTGCTTGCTCGATTAAAACAAACCAAACCCTCAAACAAACTCAATCCAACCAGATCTGCACATACAGGAAAGAAAATAGGAATGAGAGCTAGAATATCGGATGTTGGAAGATCTGATGGGCTAGATGTCACAAATACGTCACACCAACAGTGCTGGACACTAGTGATGAGTACTTCACGATGAAGTAACCCTTATTGTTTTCCCATGCCCACCTACGTCCCCTGACTCTACACACAACAAAAACCTACCGGTTGTGTTTATCAGGGCAGAACCTTTAACAAAAAATTATAAGGGCCTTCACCCTCGACTTAAAGGGGGATAGCTTGATTTAAACCTTCGATAAATGGAGACTCACTGGTAATTCACTGTCGGTTAATTCTCATAAAATTCCTATCCCTTAATCATCTAGGGACCAGCCGTCCTAAGACATTTAAAGAACTCGTCATAGACAAAACAGGGCCTGCTACAAATCAAAGATGGAGGAAAACATATTGTGATAGTCAAGATAAAGAACGCTGCACACGTGAATGGAACTGAATTTTATGGGTTAAATAGCTCAAAAATTCAACTGCAAAACAGCGGCATTCAGCTCACATAATCAAAAGCTGAACAGTGAATGTCTAGCCAATCTAGTGCTTGGTCTCAAAGGGAGTAGTGGCTTGGAGGATGAAAACCTGCACGCATACTAATCTAGATACTTAGATTTAACAGCTATAGCTTACACATCTCACTGGAATTTACTGAATATTCTAACCCTCCACATTAATTACCGGTGGATAAAAAGATCATAGAAAAGCATCTGAAGGCACTGCTGCTCTAAGCTAAATGGCATTAATTAGACTGCATCTATTTCAGCAATTTGCTAACAAAGTGCTACAAAAAATGGCTTCACCTGATATTATCCTCTGGCTCAGGTTCGCTGTCACTGTCTTCAGCTTTTCGCTTAATTCCTCCTGCCGGGGATGGGCTGCCATCAGAAGTGAGGCTGGTATTTGGAGATGATGAAGTTGTCTAGGGTCAGAATTATTACAGAGAAATAGGGGAGGGGGAAGGATTTATTAGGCATTTTAAATTCAAGTTAAAATTAACAGCTTTGTGATAATCACATGCATTATTTTTAGTTCCCCAAAAACTCAAGGCAAAAGCTACATAACCCTTAAACTATTAAGTAGCAAAAGAAAAGAAGAGCACATCTTTGTATTAAAAGGCAGGCACTGATACATACAAGCAAAAAGTTCATTGTATTTGAAAAAGAAAAAAATGCAATATATAGACAGTATAAATGGATAAAACATGTAATCTTGGAATACAACTGTTGTCTCTAGTCCTACAGCTTATGTTACAACTTCATTTTACAGCAACAGTGAAAAATGCATATGCAGACTACCATAAAAATGCTGCTTGTAATTCAGAACTGGAAGAAATACCCTAAGTTTCTTCACAACTGATCTTTTAAACTCCTTTCAAATTTACCTATTTTAATATGATAGAGTCTAAAAGAAACTTCTCCCATTCCATAAAGGAACTGATTTGCTTAAGCCATGTGCAAGCGTTTCAAGATTAAAAGGGAAGAATAGCAGAAATTATACTTTGAAAAAGCATACTGTATTTATTTAGACTTAAGAGACAGAACACACATCTTTATGATGAAAAGGACCTTTAATTTGTTCCCTGTTTGGATGAGGATTTTTGCCCAGAAAGAAAGTATTTGTCATAATTGTTATTTAAAGTTAACAATCAAGACTTCTACCAGAGCACTCAACTTATTTCCAGTTTTCCCTCGCTTTCTAATACTTTTCCAAAAACTTCATCTAAGTTTCTTCTCTTCCCAGTGAAAACAAAGCTTTGGAAAGCAAAAGCAGCTGACAAACATGTAGCTATGCAAATCACAAATTTCCAAAATACAGATATCTATGTCTGTGTGTGCATACAAATTGGGAAGAAAAAAAAAAAAAAAAAAAAAAAAAGACCTCCAGCTCAGGTATTCAGTTTGTGTCTCTGACAAACCCACTGAGGAAGTTCCTACACCCGCACTCACAAGGAGGTATGACTGCACAAGTGCCAAACAAGTCTGGGGAGAAGAGCCACCGTATCTGACTCGGATGCATTCACCTCACACTTGCCCTCCCAGAACTATTTAACAAGCAGTATCATACCAAACGTTAAAGTAAAGAACACAGTTTTCTTCAAGTAGTCTCACAAAAAATTGGTTATTAAAAGCCACTTCCCTGAAAAATAAATTTTTTGGTGTCTGCTTTTCAAGAAAGCTTGATGGGGTAGAGGAAAAGGTGTCCAGAGCAGCACCGGATGTGATTGTTTCCCCTTCTATCCGTAAATACCTTTGAACATCTACTTACGGAATTCTGTCTGTCATGCATTCTCATCTCAAAGGCGGCTTGTCTAGGGTTACTGATTGCCTGAGGACTAGATCGATTTCCCAGAGCTTGAGGGGAAAACTGTCCGCCAGGAATAAAAGAAGGCTGATCCCTCTAAAAGATAAACATAGACAAGTATATTGAAAAAGCTGTGTAATCTCCACAGCAGTGTGATGATGCTTTCTCACAATTTTCAGATGAACGTGTTATACAAAACAAGCATAATTTACTCACTCCCTCCATTCAGCTTAAATTAGTTATGTTTAACAATCTCAACCAGACATAACATGACACTGACGAGTGAGACCCTTATATTCCTATAATTTATTAAGCTCTTTTAAGAAAACAAACCAACCAACCCTGCATTTTGTGCCCATGCTCTTTCTATGTGAGCTGAAAGGCAGTTTTTTGGGGAAGTGAGACTTCATGTAACTTACTGGGAAGAACATATTCTTTGTAAGCAAAGTGAATAACCTCTTCCACTCTAATAGGGATAGTCAGAAAATACATAGTTTAAAAAAAATAAACACAAGATCTAGATAGTACTGAGTGGGGATATCGCATGCCCTGGAAGTTTTGGAAGCTACACTTATCCGAACTTCCTAACCAAGAACAAAGCTGTGTTGAAATGAATGTACAGGAGCCCATTTTTAAAATATCAAAATATTTTGTGAATAGAAGAAAACTCAACATTGTTCCAATAACATAAAGAATTTGGTTTACATGGGTCAAAAAGGGCAAACACATTCCCCCAACAGTTAATGCTTCCCTGTTACATTTGAGAGATATTTGGCAACACTGACTTGCTGGCAGGCAGAATGTGAGATAACTATAGTTTGGGATAAGCCGCCTTTGGTGTTTTAGAAACATGCCTCTAATCAAGCAAATCCATTTAATGCAAACTGGTATACGTATTTAAACCTAAACTCTTATGCTAAACTCCACTGCCCTCAGCAATACAATCGCTGAGAAGACTGGTGTCAATGCATGGAAAAGCAATTCCTGCACAGTGACCACGCTGAAGCATCGCTAAATAATCATGGAAGTGCAGATTTGTGTAGATTTGAAGGACACAACATACAGCTATCATCCAGCGCATTCAACACTCTCCCTCCTTTCCCTTTTAAGAAACCTTTGATGGGCAATTCCTTCTTTCAAAGTCTACAAAAAGCCATGAAAAAACCCTTTAAAGTAGTTTACACACAGGCCAGAGAATACCACGATTACAAATGCAGTTTCAACCAACACATCTGCTGAAAGCTGTAGTATAGATTTAATTCTTGCTAGTTTTTGCATTGTGAAAGGAATTAACTTACCTTCATTCTTTTCCTTTTTTCTTTTTGCCGTCTTTTAAAGTTATCCTAAACAGAAAATAAAGAGAAATAAAGTCAGTCAAGCATACAGATTTCTTGGAAAAATATTTCATTATAATCCTCTACTGGCCAGAAGGCCGTAAGGTTTTTACGTAATGTTCTGAATAAGACATAGGTCAATTCTTGGGTCTATAAATCCAACAGAAATGGGATAGAATTTTCTACCCTACACTGAAAACCTATGGGGGAAAAAAGCAGCTGTGTACTCAAAGCCCCACAATTTCGGTAATGGCTTTTATCATCTACTAAGTTGAGCTATAGCCTTACTTCAAGGTGACAGCAGTGTCAAAGGACACAAGCTCCTTGCCTGAAATGGAACAGCTGCCAAAAAAAAAGAGGAAAAAAAAGAAAAAAAGAGTAGGAGAGACATTAAAGTCCTAGAAACGGGAAAAGAAGAGGCTCAAGGAAAGGTATTTCTTATTCTTGGGCCATGGAAACTGAAAACTTGAACATCAAATTGGCATTTCCACTTCAAGAGAGGTGCAGGCTGGGGCAATTATAAACAAAACATTTTGCCAGCACTAGCACAGTATTTTTTGACTGGAAAGTAAATACAATTCTGCTCTTTCACTCACAAGGTGTTTTATCCCCTGTACATAATGAATAAACTGGAATATACCTGCAAAAACCATCACAAACTGCAGAGACAGGCCAAAAGAACAACAATTTATGGACACCTTTCAAATGGCAGGAGGTACTGGAGGGCAAGAATGCACTTGGAATTCAAATTTAGTATTTCACCCCTGCTCATGGTTTGCACTTCCACAGGTTGCAGCAAATTACAAAACAATTCCTTCTTCAGTTTTCACAGCGGCTATTGAAAAAGCTGCAGGCAGTAATGGAACTCACATACAGTTTTCACTTTGCTGTTAATTGGGATAACCATCAGAAAAACAGGCCTTGCAGTCCAGGAAAAGAAAATCAACTGGAAGCACGCAATTCTTTTTTGAGTACAGAGGAATTCACTAGAGATTATAACAAAAAAATACAAAGTTTGGTTTTTTTCTTATTCTGTTAAAGGAGTGTCACAGTCTAACAGTAACGCATGTGATTAAAAGCAAACTCCAAGAATGTAACAAAAAAATTACATCATCATCTTTTCTCTTTTTAAAAATACTATCTTCAACTTCTCCAACAGCTAACATGATCATCTGGACTCGCTGTAGGTTGACGAAACCACTTTCTGTGAGGTACCCCTGCAAATTAGAAAATAATATAGTTGAAAAACAAGCCTTTTCTTGGAGCGAACACACAGATGTTTTTCAAGAAAAAGAAAAAATTTACCCCAGTTTTGTGCACCACATTTTTATATATGTTAACCAAGCGATCAATTGCTCCCTCCCTAAAAACAAACAAACAAAAGCATGAGATTCTTATAATTTAAAACCATAGCAGGTATACTTGCAGGAAAAGAAAACATATATTCTCATCTACCTGATCTCCAAAGACGGCAGATGAGGAAGAAAGTCGTTTCCCACGAAGAAGCACATAAAGACCCAGTCATCAACACTTCTTTCAAAATCAAAAGTGAAAGGCAAGCTGGCCATAGTGAGTTCTCTTTCCAAATACTGCAAGAGACACACAAAAGGACATTGGAAAACACCGAGTATGGCATTTAAAAATAATATTTACATAAAGCAGATGCAGTAACCGCTTCAACATACCTCTCGCAAAACACATAATCGGATGAAGATGAATTCTTGTTCAGCGATAGGAAGACTGTCTGCAAACTGATCGTGCTAAAATAAAAGGAAAGGTTTGCATTACATCCAAGCTGACCTTAAAGTTTCTCCAGCTCAATTTTACAGGCTTATTTTGAGTGGAGTTCAGAGGTATACAAGTACAGTTTCTCAAGTTCTTATGCCAAGCATGCATTTTGCTACTTTGCCTGTCTGTTAAGTTACTGCTCATTGTCTCTTGCCAGTGAAAAAAACAAAAACCAGCAGCAACAAAACACCACAAGTGAGGATGTTAGGTTTGGCATAATATTTTTGTGCTACAGAAGTACAATTGTTACTTATTAACATAAGAGGAAAGCTAGGTAATTCCAAGAATACAATTTGCATCATGTTTCAGCCAAAACCAACAGCAAGAACAATTTGAGGATCTCATTAAAACACAAATTAGCTTACAGATAAAGAAGAATTTCTAGAAATAGCAAAATCCTTACCTTGCCTTGTTTTTCTCTGGGCAAACCTTGGCAATCCTTCACCTCATGACCCATTTGGTTACAAAGACCACATGGCTTGGGTTTATTTGGTTTAAACTCTTCCCTAATTATAGTGAAGTTTGGTTCATGTGTAGCTAACCCAAGCATAATCAGATCAGCTACCAATCAAAACAGAAGAATAAAATATAATGAAGGATAAACATTATTAAGCCTTTTTAAAAAAAGTTTAAAAGCAAAGTACATGCTACCTTAAGGAAGTGTGAACACACACGTGCTTACCCACAAACTACCCAGGTAGTACAACCAAGTGAAAGTTAGCCCTTCAGCTACGGACAGTGCTAGATCTTTCCTCATATGTTACACAGAGCTTTCAAAAACGAACAAGTACACTGGATTATTTACATAAATACAAGTGAAAGCCTAAAAACTACAGCTCAACTCAGTCACCAAACAGCACAAGAAAGCTTAACAGGACATATTGCTTAGCAAAAGAGAACTCACCATCAGCCCCACACAGACAATGATGAGTGTTTGGGTCATGGTTTGGTTGAGCTATACAAAAGAAAATTACATTTAGTCAACCAGAGCCACGTAAAATAAATTATTACTGACCATACCTTAATTTAAAACAAAATGTTCACATTTATTTGAATTTTACCTCTTTGTCTTCTAATATAATCCATAATTTTATGTTCCCCTTCACCAGGAGCACTGGCATCAGACAAAATAACCTGCGAAACATTTAAATTATGTAAATGATTTATGCCACTACAGTAAAAAACAAAACAAAACACCCCCCCAACTTATGTAGTTCATATACTGAATACTGAGTCTGACTTATGAACACTTGAAATTCTAATCCATAGTTTTAACTAAAATATTATGATTCAAAATGAAATTATTCAAGAGTTTGGAACTAATGAATAGACTTTCATTTTTCTCTACTAATTCTAGGAAGAAGCTGACATATTGATTCACATACCACTGAAATTATCACATCATTGACTAACACATTTGAAGTTCCCTGATAAATTATCAGGGCAATCAAAATATGTGCTAGAGAACTAACAGATAGAGCAGACATATGCCCGCTTCCCTTTAGATCTTCTCAACTCGTAGATACACTGACACATTATCACATTATACACTTCCTTACACTGCTGTCCAGATGAGCATTAGTGTTTATAAAACTCGTGTCTGACGGAGGGAATTAAGCAGAGTCAACTGCCCTCTAATTAGACCGCTTTAACAGTCAACTTATGGAAAACAAAACAGCCAGCTGCATCTGAGAAGACTGACTATTCTGCCCTCTTGTGCAGAGCAAACACAGGGTTGTCAGAAACAAAACTCAGTGGGGGTGGAGCAGCTGAGGAACAGGAGGAGAGAATTTCAAAGTCCAGAAAGGAAAGAAAGCTGATATGTATTATTTTCATTGCCTGTGATCTATTGTCATCTGTCATAAGAATAACAGAGAAAATGCAGCCTACCTGAGGTAGCAAACGAGTTAAAAAAGAAATAGCAAAAAGAATACATACACAATGTATCTTGACGCTTTTCCCCCAAGAGAAGAAAAAGTATTCCTAAACCCCTGTCTCCCCTTGTATCAAATTGTGGTTTCTACTATCAAATCTTTTCATTGCTCTTAAATGAAATCAAAATAAATGGAGCTGTTCGACTGTGTTATTAGGATGAGATGCACCTCCGAAGTCCCAGCAGAACGTGCAAGTTGGTCCATTATTAATAACAGCACAGTGCCAGAAAATGAGACAAACCCGTTAAATTTATACTCTTCAATCATATCCCAACCCAGCCTAACAGATCACCTTAATTTTCCTGAAGTACAAAACCGTGAAACTTACTGTCAAATTTTTCCACCCTGGGTCACTGTTCAAACGGTCAGCAATGTAATAGCGGAGACATTTAGCAAGATTGTCCATAAACTCTGTTCCCTAAAAAGTGACAGAAGAAAATAAATTAAACCTTCATTCAGACACTGGCAATTGCTGGTTAAAGTGCAAGACTACTTACCGGAGTAATGCAGTTGCTGTCAAATCTCTCTTTCACTTCTTCTGGAGGAAGAATGCCACCTAGAGCAATAAAAATATTTAACAGAAGTAAATCAGTATGGAACATTAAAAACATTTTTGCATGATAAAAACCCAGATGGCTCCCCTGATAACAATTAACACTTACTGAAAGTTAGTTTGTTTAAAAAAAAAAAAAAACCACAAACCAACAAACAACAACAAAACTAAAACAGCTCTTACCATTATATTATCTTCATCTTAAAATAAGGTATTAGTACATTTACAAATGTTGTTGTTACTTCAGAAAAGTGATTTCACTACCTATTCCGTCAAAAGACTGTGAAAGAAATCTCAAAGAAACTAAGCTTGCTAAATGAGATAAAACATTAGGAAATAATTATTTTCTTACATATTCTCCCCTATGTTTCCACTATCTATTCACTTGGGCTCACAAACAGGGTTACACCAACTTCTCTCATCTCTGAGCTTCATAAAGGGTCTTCATAGTCTAGAAATGCTACAGGAAGAAATGTTAAAAAAGTCTTTGTCCTCCCTTTTTCATCTCTACCTAGGTTACACTATGCCCTCGCACTTGGGCTACAGCATTCATCCCTCCTACGCAGTCACCTGCGTTAATTGCTCCAGCCCAGACAGCACGCTTCAGCTACACGCGCTCCTTTCACTCGAGTCACGTCGCTGTCACCCTCAGAAAGCTGCACCGCTTGTTTCCTCACCGAGTTTAGAGTTTCCACTGCCACGTAACTACCCTTGCTTGCAGTTCGTTATGCCCGTGCAGCAGTGTTTTTGTTTGATCCCTGCTTTTAAGCCTCAACTCTCCTTTCATCAAGCCCTACAAATTTGTACTGCCTTCCGTCAGAGTTGTGGTTAGTCTCCCACTACTCCGTTTACCCCTGCTCTTCTGTTACATTTTTTTCTAACGGAATTAAGAGTACTCAACACAAATCCATTTCAGGCAGGAGACAGAAGAAGAAAAAAAGTGACATTTTATTTTATCTTAGTTCTTAACTTTGGAAAACACAGATTCATCCTTCTGTAGGCTTGCTATCCCCTCCTTCTACTGGTAATGCACAGACATATATCCACTAAGCAAGACAGGCCTTTTCTAAACCTTACTGAAGCATTCAAAATGAACAAGGGACTCTCACTTGAAAAACCTCAGATATGGCCACAGTGCTACCTTTTGCCAGAATTTCTTGTCTTATTTTTTGCTTCTCTTCAGCAGCTTCCATGCCCTCCTTTGATGCTCTGAATCTTCTTGACCGCTGTTGATTCATTTTTGCCCGTGGAGCCTAAAAAAGGTATCACAAGGCTTGGTTCAGTTATTGCATCTGGCCAATTGTTTCCTTTCTGGACAAGTCCTTTGAAATTGGCCAGTCTGTGATTATACAACCATTTGCCAAGACATCAGTCTAAACTGTAACTGAAACAGGGATTTCTGTTGTCCCTCCCTCGCGTCACCACTGGCTCTCAGGCGGCAGCACAGGGAGCTGGACGCGTTTCTGAATAGGTCTCTCAAGCTTCTCCATGAGGCAAGCCAGCAGCGTGCACAGCTGTACCCATCTCAGAAACGCACAATGTTCAAGGATTCAAAGTTGCCTTGCAAGAGAAATGAAACTTACAGTGACATGTATCTGAGAAGCATTATTTATTATGTACCCTTTCTCCAACAAGAAACTCCTGCAATTGTATTCATAACCCTTTTGAAAATAAAAGGACTACGGGAGACAGTAGTCAGCTATTACTTATGGCAGGTATGTTGAGGTTTTTAAAAGGATACATCAACATTTAGTTGGGATTACTTCTATATACATACATATGTTAGGAATTCCTGAACTTGAATTCAGGTTAAAAATCTTCTTACTTAATGACACTCGTTTTACCTTTGAGAAACTGAAAAGCCTAGAAAAACAGCCAAAGCTTAAGAGGCCTACCAGCAGTCTGCTAGGCCTTTTTGGCATCTCTCAGTGAGACTACGCAATCTGGGTAGAAAAATACTCAGTAAAGCAAAATTATTAAGAAAAGGTGGTATCTTTCATTAGACCAACTGATGTACTGAGGGGAGAGGAGGATCAGGTCTGGAGAAAGACAAGCTTTCAGCGCCAAGTGTGCCTTAAGGCTAGCCTGTGAAATATTCCACTGCACAATTCAGTCACTGCCCATTTTAAGTGCATCTGCTTAAAGAGTCTTCTGTTCTTTCCCAGCCTGCGGCATAAATTATTACTAACGCCACAGAACTGAGGAACATAAGTAGTTTCAGAGTGTTACTGTCTTACGGAAGTTTCCTGCTTTTCAGAAGCAAAGTTCAGACCGCAACAGACTACGTTAGCCAGCTCATATAAGCCCGTGGACAACAAAACCCATGAATACTTTTAATTACCCTCACCAAAATTAAATTAACAGTATATTTTACCTGTAGTTTTTCATTTTAGAAAGCTATTTCCCAAAGGATCTTATGAGAGCGAATGGCATCTGCCCTAATTTTACCAACAGCCATTACTGGGAACTAAATATATCAATACTTACTACTCCATCTATAGCCATGTAAAGAAGTCGCCTTGGTCTTACAATGTTGAAGATCCTGTCAATATACTCAAAAATCGCAACCATCATTTCATCTTCATTTTTGGGCGCTGGCCTACAACACAGAGCGTTCAATTTAACATCTGAAATGTTATCAGTAAATCCTACTGGTAAAGAGAGAAAGAATTGCCTTACTTGTCTTCTGGATGTGTACAAGGGTGAATTATACCATTCATATCCAAATACAGGTTATCAAACTCCACCTCGTTAGGGTTAGGTTTGCTTGTATCAATCGGAGCCTTGACGCCATTGCACTCTTTAGCCTGTGAAGGCAGCCGAAACAAATATTTCATTACTTGATCAGAGAAGTATCAAAAATAACCAACAGAGGTGTTAATGTACAGACTCATAAAAGTTCATTTTTTTTCAAGGGCACTAGGAAAAAAGATTGCAACAAGCTACTCACATAATTACCTGAAGATGCATGCTTACACTATTAAAATAGCACTTTTTTTTTTTTCAAATATGTTTATAAAATAGCACGACTAGAAGATATTATGATGAGTTACAGTGGAGTTGGTTCATTTCTCTTGATCGGTATGTATTATAAACAAGAAGCTTCCATACCTCATATCATTCAAGAAAGCAATTCCTTCTACTGCCAGGACCATACTGACCCCCTCAAAATTTAGCAAAGGGACTTCAAAGTTTATCACATGATGCTGTAACTTTAACATGATAAACAAGAAGCATCAAAATCTTTCTACTCTCAACACTTAGCTCCCCAGATTGGCACATCCAAACTTTTGCACCTCTGCCTTTCCTCCCCGCAATCGGTACGTAAGTCACACACACAACTAGGGAAGGCAGGGCAGCAGCAGTAGTTCACCGATGGCTGATGACATACTGCAGCCCAGCTGACGACATGACAAGCTTCCCAAAGTACATCAGCGCATCGCGGTGAGCAAAGGACAACGAGATTTAACTAGGAAGAGGCCTTTTCCCAGATTCCTCTACACAAAAAAAGGCGATCCTTTCAGATCCCACCAGCCAAACCTCCAGTTTGGCTATATACGTATTACTTGCTGACTGTCAAATGCACTGAGATGCTCAAACCCCTGGGCTCTTCACCTCCTGCCTCTGAGTTTGTCTGTGGGTATATTTGAAATGCTAAATAAAATCCAGTCCTTACCTTCCACTTCTGCAAGTAAGTGAACTTTTGACTCTAATGCTTCACTCCCTCTACGTCAGTGCTTTTCCTACCGCCAGGCTGCTGCCTAACGAGCGCGAAACCCAGGCCACAGTGCAGATGCTAAACTCGATGCTAAAGGATAATCAACCTTAACCACCTATAGCCACCTACGCTCCTGTACTTCTTCCACATCCTCGAACGCTCACAAGCTACACAAGGTAAACCCAGAAGTACAAAGAAAATAAATCTCAGCTGAAGTAATAAATAACCCCACCTTATTTTGCATATGCTGTCACATCCATGACAAGTAACTACCTAGGTGAAGAGAACAGGCTCTCCAATCAGCAGAGATCGCAGCTGGCACTACAATACCTACATAAAAACCCCCCCAACTCATCCCCTTCTCTCAAGCTGTCAAAGCAAGCAGTTTCGAAACACTGGTCACTGTTTCAAAGAGTGGCTCCTCTACAAAGTGGATTAGCAACCATGTTAAATTTTCTTTCCTCACCATACAGTCGTCTTTTTTTTTTTTTTTAACATATAAACCACTGATTTAAGCACCAACACATCAATGATGTGATCAGCTCAGACTATCAGATTTTTTATGTAACAGCCTTGTAAAGGGTTTAAGTATCTGGGAGTGATATCTCTTGTGATATAACAGACAGGAGCTGATCAAGAAAAAGCCAAATGTATTTTCAGAGAAATCATGACTGGAAAGGGTTTTAACATATCTCAAAGGTGGAATGAAGAATACTCTTGAATAACCTGGCATCAAGCACAGAAAAAAGTGAATGTCATGTTACTACGTAAAGGCTATGATCACAGGATTACATGAGACAGGAGGGAAAAACATGACACTGCTGGTCCTCTGATTCACGGGGAACTTATCCGTAGCTGACGAACAAGCAGCAAGCGCTCCCTCTGAACTTGTATTTGCAGACCTGCTGCTTGCTACTCTTTCAGTGAGTTGCCCACATCTCTCATACAGAGCTCAGGCAATCAGATTTAAAAGGAAAAACTTAGAGATTGTACCGCCGACTTTCACACAATTGTCCTGCTTAGAGTCGCAGCGGAACTAGCTGAACTTATCCCAGTCTTAAAAGACAAAAATTAAAACCTCTAAAGCAAAATTAGTCTTTATTCAGTATTTACATTTTTCACAGTTATAGGCGTATGGAATTCTTTCAGGGCAATTTTGTGAAGTCATTTTTAAATAACCAAACATCAAGTCCCTCTATTTCACTTCCTTAAAACAGGTGAAATTTCTGCTGTTTCACATCTCTCTCATACTACTCATCCAAACTAGTCAAATCCTGACAGATGAAATCCTGACCGCCGTTTCCTTCCTTTACTGAACTTTCTAGAACACACACAAAAATCGCGTGGTTTTAGCAGGAACTCGTTGCCAGGTGCAAACACGGTACTGTAGCTTGCAGTTCTAATAAAGTCACTCTGGGCAATCAAGACCCAGAATTTTAAAAGAAGAGTATTCATTCTGGTCGACATCAGGTAAGGGGACAAGCAGCTTGCCTTGTGTTCTACTTGATCTTCCATCAAACCTCTTGCCAGAGCTAACGGTGACTCAAAAGATATCAAAGGCTTACAACTATGTGATATGGAAACGAAAACTGCCCCCATCGCAGGCCTTATTTTCAGTCTTGAAGGTAAAGCAAAATAAGTATGATCTCTTTCAGATGGCTTCAAAAGCCATTCAGTTTTCATCTGCATACTGCTATGTCAGCAACTTTACCATTACATCCTCATAAACCTATCAGATTTTTAATGTAACAGCCTTGTAAAAGGTTTAAGTATCTGGGAGTGATATCTCTTGTGATATAACTAAACTGTTCACTTTTAATCTACAGCCTCTTTTGAAACCATTGAAAATAGATCTTCAAATATGATACTTTAGTTGCGGCTTTATTTATTCGTATGAATTTGATAAGAATATTCTCTCCTAGATTTTATATTATCTTCAAGATCTTCCTCTTATTCTTCCTGCTCAGCTTAAGAAGAAGATTAATCAGATTTAAGAAAAAGAAATAATCTAGTAAGGTAAGAGAACAAGGATCAACTTTATAATATTTCAAAGAGACAAGCTACCGGGAGATACAAAATTTCTGATTAGAGAGATTTATAAGCAATCCTAAGATACACATAGAGCTGATTACATCGTGAGAGAAGTTTAAATTCATCTACAGTGAGATGAACTACAGCTTCTCACTACCGTCCTAGTCTGCTCTCAAATTTACGACCAGATTTAAACATAAAAAATGGTAATGAATATGGTTTACCCATGTGCTGTCCTTACTGTAATTGCAACGTGCTCTTGAGTTGGAACAAAGCAACGTGGATGAGGACATCGGGATCTGACACTTCAGTTATTTTGTGCACCATGTTTTTCCTTTTCTTTTAATAACGAACATTTGCTATTACAAGCTCAATTATTAAAAAAAACAAAAGGACATACAATCACAAACTCAGTAAAACCAAGACTATACAAGCTTTTATTTTACCTAAGCACAAGAGCAGTTTTGATTAAATAAAGATTAATCTAAATGTTTACAGATGTGATGAAAAAGGTAAGCCTTTTACGCTTAGGGGAAACTATACTTAATTGTTACAGGTTGTAGATATATTTGCTGTTTAAATTGTGACAGCTTTTAAACAGATCTTAAAGCATTATCCAGAAACAGCTGGACAAGCTTGTAAGACAAAAAAGTAAAACGCCCATTTACAGTAAAGACAAAACCGTAAAAGAATCTGCTTTGTATTATCAAAACTCTATTTGCCCCCTTTTGATCAGAAAAGCGCTGCTTCAGAGCAACGCAACTAAACTTCACCTCGAGGGCTCTCTGCTGTTACTGAGCGCCGAGGCTATCTTGCCGGCACAAACGTGACAGGTAACTGATGCAGTTGCTGTCTCCGCAGTCTAACTTAACTGCTGGAATGGATGTTCGTTCACACAAGACAACCTTGGACTTAATAAAGGAAAGGGGGATTTGGTGAATGAAAGGCTTGGACTGCACAGCCAGTTGTGATGCTGACTGTAAACGAAAGACCAAACCGTTCACCTTTGTGAGTTCCCCGCTTGGGTGAAAAGGAGATAAAGCAAATCAACCGGCCTGAGCTGAAGACAACAGGCAGGATTTGTGCACACACCTTCAGCCGTTAGTTCTCCAAAGGTCCACAGCGCCAGCGGGGAGAAGGCGAGTGCCACGCCAGCAGTCATACGCTCAACAGGTGCAGCTGGTAGAGACGCATCGTTCTCCAGTTCCCCCCAATACTCTTGCCACCCACTTTTCCCTGGCAGACGCGATCATGACACAGCGTCCCTGAAAGCCCTCCAACCTGAGGGTTACCCAGATCCTCTGAACAGATCACATCAGAGACACAAAACCCAAGAGTTTGGTAAAGCGAACAGAACAAGCACTGCTAGCTGCCAACAGCTCATCCCAGAGTAAGCATTCATGAGTGGCTAATAAGCTATACTTGTAAACCCACACACCGCCTTTTTCTATAACAGTTCCCCCAGGCAGACAAATCCTCAAATCTTATCTATCCACTGGAGTAAAAAATTCACTTCTTGCAGCTACAGGTAAAATAAACTTCACACGTCATGCTGAGAGAGGTTAACTGAAACCACAATTGTAATAAAAACAAACGAGTAACTCTCAGTTTTAACTGTGCAACATTAGATTAAGCCAAATCTACAATTCTGTTTCACGACCTGAATCTGAGATGCAAAAACACCCTGACTGTAACAAGAACTGAATACTAAAACTGATCTGCCTGCCATTAGCATACACTGAAATCTGCTGAAGGCAGGCAGGCAATACATGCAGTAAAAAAAAAAAACAAACAACAACAACAACAACAAACAGTGTCAATACATAATTCTATCACTTTACTTTCTTTTCCCTTATCTTCTCCACCTTGCCCACACATTTCTATCTCCTTCACCGTACAGTGTTTCCCAAATGTGAGGCACATCTCTCCCAGGGGAGGATAGGAGGTAGCAAAAAGGCAGAACCCACAGCACGTGCTCAGCAGCAGGGACGTGAACTTTCAAAAACAGCATTACAAAGAAGAGCAGGACACAGCTAGCACAACCTGACAAAAGATGACAAATTATTTGGAAAAGTGTACCAGAAAAACAGTTTGGGAAGCATGAGCTCAAGAGTTCATCTTCTCAGAGGAACTTTGGCGAAGTTAGCCCTGAAGGGAACAACTTGCCGTGTCCGCTGCGCTGTAAAGCTACCACAGTGCAGCTATTCGAATCCAACGCAAGCCCATGCTGTCGCTGGGGGGGGGACACCCCCATCCTCCCGGCCACCTTCCACCTCCTAACGTGTCCCTTAGGATGGCAGGAGCATTCCCGTGGCTGCAGTGGCGTGCACAAAGGACCCAGCCTGTCTGAGAACTGCCTAGCAAAGACATATAAACAAACATTATTTCAGCTGCCTTGCTTCCTAGGAAGGGCTCCCCAGATAACCGCACAGACCTTGGTGCTGGTGCAAGGCAGAGGATAAATACAAGCCATCAGCTGAAGGCAGTGACCAGCCAGATTAAAGCAACCAACAAACCCTATCTAGGAGGAGCTGTGGGTTAGTGAAGACCACCTGTGGAGTCCAGCAGCTAGGCTGGGACTAAGTCTTCACCAAAAGCATCTCCTGTTGCTATGAAAAGCCAGATTTTAGAGGATGTCTTCGGAAAAATCAGCTTGCTGTTTGGGCAGGAGATACTTCTCCTATCCTAGAAAATACCAGCAAAGAGACAAAAAAAAAAACAAAAAAACCCACAACCCATAGAATTGTTAAGGTTGGAAAAGACCCCTAAGATCATCGAGTCCAACCGTTAACCCAGCACTGCCAAGTCCACCACTAAACCATGTCCTCGAGCACCACGTCTACCCGGCTTTTAAATACCTCCAGGGATGGAGAAATACCTCCAAAAAAAGCTGCTCAAGGTTAAAGAGTACAACTACAGACTTGTTTTAAGTTCTGGATGCCAGCACGATATGCTGTGTTGGTGGACACACACACACAAAAAAAAAAAACCAACAGAGTAAAGTTTGAAGCTGCACAGAGACTACTACGTGAAATAAAAGACTAACAAAAATAATTAATTAAGACCTGAAAATGACACAACTGAGAAGTATCCAAACGCTATGAGAATGAGAGCCCGAGGAAGTGTATGCCCAAGACATCATTTTAACCTTAGGTAAAAACGTGTGGCTACTAAGGCCAGCCCGGTTCCCTCCCAAAGGCCCCATTCCTGCCCTCACCCTTGCGCTGGCACCGGCTTTCCCGAGCCCACGTCGCCAGCGGGATCACGGAACCGATCCGCTTGCCAACAGGGGGGTCTCACGGAGACCAATTACCTTCCAGACCCACAGGTATTTTTAACCATTTACACTTGCTTTTCCGGACTCTTTCCAAGACAGGCAGCTTCGCTTTTGTTTCCAACAAGCCCTAAAGCTTCCATCAGCTTGTAATTCCCCAAAAAGTTGTTGAAAAGCAGGGACTGTGACGGACATACACAGAAACGAAACAAGAAACCGCAAAAAACATCCTCGCTCCCTACTCATCGTAAGCTTTGCCAAACGCTTCCCTAAAGCCTGCCCTCGTTGCCCGAAGCAGCGCAAGGCGGAGGCCAGCAGGCCGGGCAGGGCTCCACGCCCTGGAAAACTGCGGGAGAATCCCCGCTCCTCCCACGCCGGTGAGCACCGGGCGGTTAACTTCTCCTCGCACCGGCCGCTTCCACCGCGACTGAAAGCACCCGGTCCAAAAAAAAAAAAACTAACCAAAAAAAGGGAACAAACAGACAAAACAACCAAAAAACCTCCCGCAAACCCCACGGAAAGGCGCCCCGGAGGGCAAAGCGGGGCCCGGAGGCGGCAGAGCAGCGGCGGGCAATGCTTCCCGCACTGCCCGGCCCTCAGCGCTCCCTCAGCCCGGCCCGGCCGTCGGAGGGCCCGGCCCGCCCCGCGCCCGCCCCGGGACGGGAGGCCCGTCCCGCCTCACCTTCTCCTCCACGCAGTTGACGATGATGGAGGGGTACTTGCGGCTGAGCCAGCGGAAGAAGGCCGGGACCCCCATGGCGGGAGGGGGCCGCGGCGAGCAGGGGCGGCCGGACCGCGGCGGGCGGCGGCGAACAGCGCTTCCGGGGTCAGGGGGCAGCGCGGGGCACCATGGGGGAGCGCGCGCGCCCGCGGCGGCGGGGCGGGGCGGTCACGTGAGGCGCACGCGGCGGGGCCGCCATCTTAGGGGCGGGCGGGTGAGGGCGCCATGGCGGGCTGAGGGGAGAGGGGGCCGCGCCGCCGGCTGGGCCCGGCCCGGCCCGGCCCCGAGGGGCCCGCCGCCTCCCCCCGCCCCGAAACCCGCAGGGGAGCGCCTTCGGTGCAAAGATAACAGCCCTAGGGCAGGCAGAAGGGAAAAGCCTGAGAGCAGGCCGATGTCTGAGGCCGCGCTGCGTGCCGTCCTTGCTCTCAGACAAGGCCCTGTGTGAAAACTTGCCTTCCGTTAACAGAAAACACTGTTAAAAGAGAGCAGCTTGCCAGTGTGGGATGGTTTCCTGCTTCTGTGGGATGGTTTAGGCAGAAGATGGGTGACACAAGTGATGCAGGCAGCACGGCTGCTCCGTCTGGGGCAGCTTTTCCTTCACTAGGCCTGCCGCCACAGTGAGGGAATCAGGCTGAAGAGCGAGGCTGTGGAAGAGGCCTTTGCCCCTTGGGGAGGAGAGGGAGAGCTGTCGGCAGCGGTTTAAGAGGAGGGCCGGGGCGCTGGCGGGAGGGCGGCGGGGCAGCAGAAGCCGAGGGGACGGTGCCAGCAGCAGCGAGGGCGAAATGGCTCGGTGCCGTCCGTGACGGTCGCAAGAGGCAGCGTAAAGCGCCCCGTCCCATCGCTTTGCCCGTTGCATAAGCAAATAGCATTAAGTCAGCCATTTGACGATGTTGAAATGGAATTAAACCTTCACGTATTAAATGGGATTAACAGGAGGAAGATTTTGTGCTCCGCTGTGTCCTGTCGCTGTACACAAACTTCACGAGGAGGGCAGCGACGGGGGCGAGGAGACGAAAAAGCAGCCTGGGAATCATTAACAAAAATAACAAAATCTCAGCAGTGCTTACTGAGTCAACGCCGCTGATTTGGGGAGGGGAGAGGAACCTTGCTACTTTGCTGTAGGACAAATTAACCCGATATTGTATTTCTCATTATTCTTAGCCTCGCTTAGCTGCTGTTAAGCCATTTTCTGTTGTCACTCCTCTTAATAAAATCTGTGACTTGAATGAATTTCCCCAGCAGCTTTGCATTGGCACCACATCTGTGGCATCAGCTAAAGATTGTCCTTTATCTGGTCCTTACAAAACGTACCCTGATTGAAGTTTCCTATCGTAGCGCTGCTCCTCCTGGAATTCAGTATAGAGCAAGACAGCTTAGTATTAACATTTTGTTTGTATTGATGGGCAATCAGTTGTTTTTCTGATAATGCTAAAGAAAACAGAAGAGAGCGGCACCGGTGAATGCAAATGAAATACGATCATCTTATCTTATAATTACTTGCGTAAACAAGCGCTGAAAAAATTAATATGGCAACAAACATTTCCTTGAAAAGACAATCTACATTTTGCTAAAAAAAAAAAAAAAAGCCAAAAAACCCAAACCCTTACAGCTATCCTAAAGCAAAACTCATGCTGCAGCAGCTTAAGCCCGGGCCTCCTCGGTGAAGGCGCGCACCTGGTGCTTGCTGGGCGAAAGCACGGCTTTTTAAGAACATAACGGAGAACGGCACTCATCCGGTGGTTTTTTTTCCGCAGCCCCTCTGTGCTAACTTGTTTTTGTGAGCAGACGTACAGGGCAGGAGCCGACGTTTCGCCTCACGACGGTGTGCGTACGACACGCGAAAAAGGAGCGTAGCGCCGAGTCGTCGCACGTACGCGGCAGGAACGCGGGGAGACTTTTCGTTACGGTGTTTTCCGGAGATGAGTGGCATGCCGATTGAAATCTGTTAGGGCTGTATTGATTACAGCCCCCCGTCCATCACCGTCATCTGTCGTCGTCTTTGGGCTGCCAGTGTGACAGCTGTGAAGGAGCAGAGTAAAGTTGACTGGCAGAATGTTTTGCATCTAATGAGTCTGTGCACAATAAGAGTATAATAAATAATGCTCTGGAGGAACTCGGCTATCGCCTGAACACCAAAAGCGAGATACGGCCTTAGCAGAAGCTCCCAAAGCCATCTGTCATCTGTCACGAGCTGCGTGTCTGTGGCTGAGCCGGACTCAGGGAGCGGAAAGCGCCAAAGACGTGATGGGCGCCTTGCAGCACGCAGGGGATATAAAGCGGGCTGACATCAAGAACCTGGAATCGCTCAGGGAGAGCTTAAAACTACAAAGGCACCGCGGATTTGGTGCAGTGTTACTTAGCAGCGCAGGCTGCTGGAGGGACTTTCTCCAGATCAACCTCGGTCTGACACCCACTGAAAAATCACATAGCAATAGTCTGCGGGGTGACGTGCTGGCGAGCTCACCTTGAGCAGGTGGCTAGGAGCACCAGGATTGGGTTGCCACGGCTTAGGGATGATCAGAAAAAAGCAGCAGGGAGCGATGACCCGGGCGCCAGCCCTCGGGCGGCGGGTTCGGACGTTGGGTGGCACCGAGCCGGCAGCACGCGACGGAAGATAAGCCTCCAAGGTGACTACTGAGAAGCCCCTAAACGTAGCCGGTGGTCCCCCAAGAGCAGCAGCAGGACAGGGCGCGAGCCCTTGCGGCCATTTCGCCGTCGCATTGTGGAATTTCTTTTCAAGTGTCACGATCTGCAGGACAGCCCTGCGATTTCCCCCCCACGGCTTTGATAGCCAAGCGTTGGCCGAGGTTGCCCGTGGCAATGGAGAACTGGGAGCTGCGCCACCCTCTCCAGCAGCCTGGCACATGGGAATTGCTGCTTTGGGAAGCAGGAGACCTCCCGCGGTCCCCATGGGCTGCCTCCTCCTCATCCCTTGGCCAGCTTGCCCACCGCACAGCACAGGGGCTTCTCTGTGGGGCAGTGGTCCCGCAGGACACGGGGAGCCGGGCTGGTAAAAACTGGGCAGGGCAGAGGGATCGTTGGTGTTTCCCTGGCCGCGGCTGCATCAGCTAGCCAGGCTCCGAAGGGCGGGATCACAGGAGCCTTAAGCCAAGATAGCCTGGGGTGGCACGGGCACGCAACCCGGCACAGTGGGGGAGGACGTTAAAGCTGTCAGTAAAGCCCAGCTTTAGTCGGATAGTCGAGCCTAGCTGTCTCACAGGACATCGGCCCCGGTCCTGCGCTCGCCCAGCCCCATCCTTCGTGCCGCTGATTTCCAGTTGTTGGGACGTTCAGCGCTGCACCATTGCCAACGCCAGAGCGAAACCCGCGAGATCAGGCAAGCCAGCGGACAGCCGGACCGAGGGCTCCTTCTCATTTTGAAGCCTCCTGCGAGCTTTTATTTCATGTTCTCCAGCTTGCCTCAGACTACATGCTCTTTTTATTAAATTGAATATTGTTACCATTTTAAAATTGGTTTTGATGGACCGGGCCCAAAGGCTGGTGCCTGTATTCAAAGATGCAGTTCTGCTTTGCAGCGGAGTTTAATTGGGGTGCTGTTTTTTGCTTTTGAACTTATCGTAATTATGAACAGATTTTTTTTTTATTATGTCCCCTGGTTTCTCCCTTCGAAAGAAAATCTCATGTTTAATGAACTTAATTTTAGATAAAAGGAATTAAAAGAAGAAAATTAAAAATGCATGAAGCTCCTAGAGTCATCCAATTACTGTGATGTCCATACAGCAACGCCAGCGTGGATTTTACAAAGCAAGTAAAAGCAGAAAATCACAGGGGCTCGCCACATGTAAATGCCGCTCTATTCCAAAACGTGCTGAATTAGAAATGTACATTTTATGCATTTCTTCTTCTTGATCTGTTGCAGAAGAAGATAAAGATCAAACATGCCAGCCCACCCCGAGCAGCATATGTATGCGTACCCAGAACGCTGGCTTGCTTTTTTTCAAAACCACATCTCGCTCCGTCGTCGAAACGTCAGAAGGCACACACACAAGAGAAGGCACACACACAAGAGAAGGCCATGTACGGCACCGAGTTATATTTATTTTGTATCTAAACTTTCTTTGACTATGAAGCGATGAGCTGCGCTTCAGACAGCGGCACTCTCCAGATGTAGGAGATGGTATTGTTTATTTCTGCCCAAAAGCGAGCGGGGGAATCTTAGTCGTAGAAGTCATCAAATTCGTCTGCTTCTGTGCTGTGAGTTTGTGGGCGCAGAGCAGCCTCAATCTCGGAGCTGCTGTCGTCGGATTCGCCCCAGAAAGCTGAGGGTGAGAAGAAAAAAAGAAAAATTATAAAATCTTTTCCACGTTTACGTCATTTATGTCACCGACGTGATCATGTCACAGCTCTCCGGAGGCAGACAGCCCCCCGGCTCATGGAGAAGGTCGGAGCTTAGGAGGCTGCGAGACTGAGGTGTGCGTTTCCGATAGAGCGTGCCGTCACCGCGTCCGGGTCTCCGCTGGCGGAGCTGCTCTGGCCGAACAGCGGGCTCATTCAGAGGTCCCACTTCATTGTTCCTCAAGGTAGCTTGAGAGAACATGTCCACTCCAAGCAATTTACTTGACCAGCTGCTGCCTGAATTGCAGCTTTGTCTATTATGTTCCACTTTCTCCCTCTACTTGACCCGGCGGTGAAGTCACACTTGGAGCATGACATCACAGAGCTGGCATAAAAATGGCAATGATGTCACAAATGAAAAATCACCACTTTGTGACAGGATCCAATAGAGGCAAGACTGACTTCAAAGAACTGCATGGCTTTAACAAACAGCTCTGGGAATTGGCGAACGATGTCACTGAAATAACCAGAATCGCATCTGACTTCGGCGTGCCTGAGAGATTCCCCAGTATGTAAAGCCATCTGACCCACGAAAAAAAGTGAAGAGCGTGGCACGTGGGGAAGCGTAAGTCAAGCCCGCAGTCACCCACAGAGCTGTGCTGTCTGTCTGTCCAGACCCCCTTCAGAGGGCTGCTGTCTGTCCGAAGTCGGCGCAACAGCCACGATGCCCCCAATGAGGCGTAAGACTCGGGAACAGGGAGAGGAAGGCTGTCATACCGCACACAGAAATGTCAGCTCATGTTTGACTGCGGCAGGGTTAATGTGCGCAGGGCTTTTGATGGCACAAGCTACATAAATATCTTATCTACAAACCCAGCAGCTGCATCTTTCATCCTGTATCCCCGGCCCCCCGGGCTGCAGGTCTGCCCTCCGCCCGCCTTGGCCGGGAACGGCAAAGCGGCGCCAGCTGAACGCGTGGGAAGAGAACGGACGCACTGAAAAGCTCCAAAAACCCAACCTCCCCGCCGGAGAAGGAAGGAAACGGGCTGGGGATGCGAGCGCGCCCTTCAAATGGCACCGCAGCAGCCATCGCCGATGGCATCCGTCCGTCGGCGCAGGCGGCACACCTCTGCAGCACCCCCTGCGCCATCCCGGACTGCGCGGCTCCCAGAGCTGAGCTCCAGGCAGAGAGCGCCCGGCCCCCGGCGCCGACTCCGCTGACGGGACGCTCCGATAGAGGAGACTTCAGGCGCCAGTGGGTGTTACGGTGCTTAAGAGAGAAAAAAGAAAGGCGGGCGAGAATGAAAACACGCAGGGCCCAAAGACGGGTTTAAAAGCAAGCCTGCTTGCTCCTGGGAAAAAAGCGTTCCAGATGCACGCCCACGGGCGCGCAGGCACCTTTGCGCGCTTACCTGTTGTAGCCGTGGAAAACACACGTGCTGCTGCCCACCCCCGTCTGCAACCCCCGCTTCAAAGGGAGGATGAAGAAAACATCAGGTTTTTCCTTCTCCGGGTGTTCTCCTACCTGCTGTTTGCTACCGTTCGACTGAAACCCTGAAGCAAAGGTCACTGCTCCTTCCGAATCGCATGCACAGAGCGGTGCGCCTTCCCCGCCCCGTGCGCTGGGGAACACGTCCTCCCTGCCCCAGGATTTGTCACGTCAGCCCCTGGCTGGCCCCTGGGCTGGGACGGGGAAATCCCGCGCTTTCCCTCTCCTCGTGCTCACGTTTTACACGGCTCCCTAGCCCCGTCCCTAGAGGTTTTCTGCAATGTAAATTGCACTTCGAAGGAAATCGATTTTAAATAGCATAACATTGGTTTCTTACCTTTGGACTTTGTAGCGGTTACCATTCTCTTCCTGGTTTCAGTCCTGTAAAAGAGAAAGATTTCAAATAATCAGCACAATGTCACAAAATTAGCAGAATGTAAGTCGACGTTTTTAAAAAAACCTGTGAGATGGTTTAAAAAAATATCAGTAACTTCTGTAACTACTTTTTCTTTTTTTTAAATAAGTGTTTTATCAAGGGTTTCTTCACCTTTATGTCTTCTAAAAGGTGGAGAAATGAACACGCAGCAGGGACACTGGTCCAGATGTCCAGGCAGCGTGAACTGGAGTCGTTCCTCGGTAACAGCGCCGATTTACACCGGCAGCGAATTAAGGGTACAAAGGATCAGAGCTCCGTCTATCCTTTGCAGCCTTCCAGATAATGCAAAGCAAGTAAAGAAAAAATCCAAACAAAAATACCCCCCCCCCCGGTGCTCCCTGAACTTCCTCGCTCCCCTTGGCCAGCCCGCTCCTCCCGCCCAGCTCCCGGGTTCCCACAGCCTCGCCCCGGCCCCGCGCAAACGCGCCGTCTCCCCGCTGCCTTTGATCTACCTTGATGTGTGTGCGGTTGCGACTCTGTTCTGCTAAATGGCTGCTCTTGTGCCTAGAGCATCACAGGCCCTTTTGAATCTCTCAAACAAGCTGGGATCATTTTGATCTTTTGTGTGCAGCGTGCGTATTGTGTCGCTGCTGTGAAATAATCACGTAGGGGCAATGATGGAGGAGAATTAACGGTTATATTAACAATCCTGCAATAAGCTCCAAAAATAAAGCTTCAGTTGATTTTAATAAGGAAGATCAAATAGGAGATATTTGTGACACTACTGTGCGGACAAGTAAAATATAAGCACATGTCAAGCTGCAATTTGAAGCTGTTGCCGCAGTCAAAACAGGACTCAATCAGCTGTCAGAAATTTCATACCGTTTGCTGCATTCCATTTGAAGACACGGCAGCTAATACGTAATTGCTTAAAGCCGGGAGTTAAAAATATTCTAACTACTACTGCGGAGGCATTTGTGAAGGAGATACAAAAAAAAAAAGCAAGCAGAGATGATTCATTGCTCGTCTTACACCGCTGTATTCAGTAAGAATTTGCGACTGCAGCTGGAAAGCTAAACTTAAAGCGGGGGAAGCTCCCTTACGTTACAGCCGCCTGTGTTACAGCAACCTTCCCTTTTCAATAAGAGAAAGCTCATACTGTGGAAGTCGTGCTCCTGTTCTATGAGCTGTGAATGCCGGTAGCGCACAGCCTCCCTCTTCGCAGACATACAAAAATTCCCAGCAATAGAACATTTCAACCAAGCTACCAGGTTGAACCATGGTACCAAACTGCGGCTTAAGTACGAGTAACAAGTAACGGTGCTAGTAGAGTACTAACAGTGACATAACTGATTATTAACTTACTATTTAAGTAAAATACTTTAAAATGTTAGCCTTCAAATGTTTATCTGACGTTTTGTTAGCATGCCATCCAAACGCCTTCCCGTTTTATTCGGAGTCAAACCCTACACCGCATTACGCTTCAACTTCTCGTTCAAATACGTTTACTCGACAGCATTTCCAGCGAGTATTTCAAGTCAGAGCCTCCGGGTTGAGTCCTGCAACGTGCTGAACGCCCTAACTCCCGCTTGCTTTGGTGAGATTTCGCGACCCTCAGCCTTTCCCAGGAGATGCTCCACGTATCCCAGGCTTGGCCCATAAAAATGTGCTCAAGAGGCTGCAGCTCCGGCGGCTGCGTTGTTTTTCCCCTGGGCGTAGAGCGAGAAACCACTTGTTGCTGAGCTACAAATTGAGAGGTGACTTCTGTGGCAGACTGCACGAGAGCCATTTTATCTTCAAGGAGTTCAGCAAGACAAGATCGGGCAGCTACCGCCGCCGCCACCGCCTGCTTCGCCTCCCGTTGCCAGGGAGGGAGGCGGCCGGGGCTGCCTTATTCAGCCGCGCCAGGAGGTCCCGAGAAGTGATTTTTTGCTCCACGTCTCTCCGTGGTTCGAGCCCCAGGTCAGACACGAGAGCGTTGGCCGTTTGGGCCCAGAGCCTCCGCCCTGCCGAGGACCGCCTCTTGCACAACGTGAACCCCTGCGAGGTGCCCCAGGTCCGGCTGAAGGCCGGCGGTCTCACGGAGGAGCTGCGGTGGACAAAGACCGCCGCGGCTGTAGGAGGGCCTGGAAACCTTCCCTCTCCTGCCCCAGCTGCCCATGAAGAAAAAGGGCACTGCTGACAGGAGAGGGGGGCAGACAGACATTTGCGTTCTACCAAAACCCGTCTGTTTGCTGGGGTTCATCCTCCCAGGGCCAATCCACCGCACGCAGAGTGGGGTTCGCTCCCAGAGCAGCCCAGGGCGGTAGCAGCGGTCCGTAACGAGAGGGATGGGGAGCTGGGGAACACGGAGCTAGGACCTCAGACAGGCCCGATCGGAAATCGCAGCTCCGCCAAACCAAGCCTGGAAAATGCTGCAAGATAGCTTTGTAATGGGGAATAAAGCTCCTGAATCGTGTGTGAAGCGTTAGCCAAGGCTGATAAGATGCAAGAAGACCTCTACGTTGCAAAACATTCCTATTCAGAAATCGGCAAATTCAATCATGACCGTTATCATCTGGTATACTGAGCACACAATAACCACACAGACCTCTGCGGAGAAATTTTAGGAGCATAAATGAACTAAGGCCAGTTTCACCGCCTGGACTAATCCCCCGTCGTGACCCCTCGATATCCATTTACACATTTGCTTCTTCCCTAAAATAATTCCAAACTGAACCCAGGCTCTAACAAAGAAAAAACCCGAACCAGTTTAACTTCAAAGGGCCATTTAATCTCTCCTTCACTCTGATGAAACAGGGTTTTTGTGTTGAAGATGCTGTAACAATGAGAAATGAAAAAGCTCCAAGAAAATATTTTTCCCTCCATAAAGAAAATTAATATTAAGAGGAAAATACCAGACCAACAAGAGCCAAGTTAAGAGAGGTGGCTCAGTGAAAAAGAGCAGAAAATGTTTGCTTTAGCCCGAGTATCTTTTTGCTAAAGCACCTGTTGAACCTCTCTGTTTTAGTGCCAAGTGAAAAAAAGACACCGAAACACCAAAGGGGGGGGAAAAAAGACACCCAGTTGCCAAAAAAAAAACCCCAAACAAAAAAAACAAGACAGAAAGGAAACTACCCAAACATCAAAGGGGGAAAAAAACCCCAAACCAACAAAACCCACCCAAGCCCAAGAGACAAAACCACCACCCACATGCCAAGTTGCAGCAGAAGAACAAGCGGAACGCGGAGCGCAGCGGCCTCGGGAACACCGATGCTCCAGCTGATCTCGGCAGGGGCTCGAAGGCCGCCGCCTCCGCCCTGCACGCGCGTCGCCGAGGCAGCGCGCCGCGGAGAACGCATCGAGCGTCTCTCTTTCGCAGGGTGGTCCTTATTCACCCTCAGCGAGAGAAGCGGTGAAGCTTCTCCGGACCACACGCTTCCCCGCCGGCTCCTGCCGAAGCCCGGCACCTCTGTCGCTTTCTGCTGACCGTTTACCAGAAATTGGGCATCGCAGAAGTATCCCCCACCCTGGCAAGTCAGTATAAACTAAAAAAATCCATTCATCACACCAGAATTGGAGTGATAATATTGAATTTAAGTAATTACACTGCAAATGGGATGACCTTTATTTAGGATACAAAGATCTATATCGAGCTACATTCAAGACCGTTCTCTGTTTAGATATAGCAGGCTGAAGGAAAAATAAATATTCTTGCCTAGAGAAAGCGCTAACACAAAGACTGCATCGCAGCGCTGTGATGAAACTGTGCCGGGAGCGCAGAGGGCATCGCTGCAAAAATAAACGCGTCCCTCTGTGCTACGAAGGCAGCACATTGAGGCAGATGTCGCCTCTCCCCTCACCAGTGTTCGCAGAGCATCGCCACCACCACGTTACTATTTCTGCAACAGCTGGATGTTAAGATTTTTGGAAACGAAGCTCACAGAAATATCAGCAACATCAGAAAAATGCACTTGAATTTCCAGTCAGCTTCCTGCAGAAGTGATTTGACACCTGGAAGTCCGGCAGGAGTACAAAACACCCAGATACCGGCCGGTTTCTGGGTGCGTCTTGGGAGTCTGGAACCACCCCGCGCCGCTCCCCCCTGGGGTCTCCCCTGGCAGCCCCGGCCAAGCCGGGGTCCCCCGCGGCGCGGCAGCCTCGGGGCTGGTTTTGCGGTGGGGATGCGCGGGGCCCGAGTGCCCCCCGACGGCCAGCCCGCCTCGGCGCCCGCTGTTCCGCATCGCCCTCGAGAATAATTAACAGGATGAATTATAATCTGCCAACTTTTATTTGCATGTCATTACATCTCTGTTTGGTAAAGACGGCTTCCGACTGAAAAACAGCCCTCGGAGACCAGAGCGGGTCACTTCCAGAAGACAGATTAATCAAAGTTTAAAATACTTTACGCCGTGTTTATGTCCTGACAAATTAAAATTGTTCTTTGGTTCTCAGTCGATAATGCATCTTTAATCTCCAGATTATTTGGAAACAAGACAGCGCAAACAAGTCAAAGAAAAATAAACCGCCTGCATCAAAAACTGGGAATTACCCGGAAAGCTAGTGACCTCCACTGGCTGCCTCCATCGCTACAGGACCACGAAATGCCACACACATCGCCTCCTGCCCGCTCCGGCGGAGCGATTCAGCCCTGACTTCTGATACCTTTCCCCCAAGTGACCGTATAATTTAACACGCTCTTTTCCCCTGCAAAACGCTAACTCTTCGACCGAAAGCTGCATCTCCGTGCGTGTAAATATCCCCTCGGTAAAGTAACTGAAGCCAGGAAAAAGTAGTTTTGCAGCTAGCCGTGGAGCAGGACAATGTTTGCGGGAGAGGAGGAAGCTCCGGCATGCACCTCCGAACAAAAGGGAACAAGTGGTCTTTACTCGGAGAGCAGCTTCCTATTAAGACTCACTCCTTCGTACATTATGCCTTTCATCCCCACTCAACCACAAAATGATTTTGCTGTAGGAAATACAATGGCAGAAAAAGATTTACATTGAAAGAATCTTTAATAATAAACTGTTGCAGATCTGCCTACTTCCCCGTGATTTATAATACAATAAACATCGGATTCTATTAAGTCTCATGCACTGAAGACATGCACTGAAAAACCGAATATGAAAGCCCTCAATTCTTCCCGTCTCCAGTACCATAATAGTGAAATGAGCATGTATAAATGTGCTAAGAGTATCTCTTTGCATCTTTTATAGCTTGTGTGTATTAATCTGTAAAGCTTATTAAGAAAGTCATTGCTATGCAAAGCAGCACCCAATCTCTTTCTCTCGCTTTTCAACAGCGCGCAGTGTTTAGCCAATAGGGCCGGGCCCCGGCCCCTCATTCCGCATTCATAACATGCAACATTTGCACAATGTATCTCTCAAAGGCTGCTGAATAGAAAGCCTTAATACTCATGTAAACAACTGCAAACCAATTACTTAATGAATCAGGCCCACACATAATGAGGTGCCAGACAAAGAGCTATAAATGCATTTTTGCGCCCGAGCCTCTGCTTTAAAGTAAAATCCCTCAGCTGTAGTTTGGGCTTAACTGGCACATCATAATTATTGTCTGGAGGACATCAGAGGAAGCCATTTTTTTTATTTAGGTCCAGCAGGGTCTCTCGCGAGGTCACTCATCAGCTCAGTGACAAAACGGAGCAAAGAAGAATTTATAAAAAGTACCACGGCAGCGCCACGCAGTTATGTTTATTCTCAAGTAGCGGGTTTCGAGACCACTTGTAAAAGCAATAAAGCCCGAGAAGTGACTGCGGTAAGCGGCGCGCTTAAATGGGAGCGGCGAAGAAATCGCACCGCGTCCTGGCCGCAAGCAAGCGGCCGGCCGCCCTCGCCGTTCCTCCGTCGTGCTCGCTGCTTCTGCCGGCCTCCCTCTGCGCCGAGCGCCCAAAAGCGCGGGCTGTTAATCAACTTCGTGTTTAGAAGGCTGCATTATTTCTGACGCGTTTAGAAAAACTAACTTTAAGCCGCTGTAAGAGATTGTTTTTTTTTTTAAAGCAGCACCATCGTGTATCAGCGCATGAAGTGGGCTTGCTTCTCAGCACTGAAAGGCATGACATTATAGGGCAGAGTGAGTTATTTAAAAAAATCTATTGCAAATAAGAATTTGAAAAAAACAGCGAAAAACACGTACGCCATATGAACAGCATCTGAAAAATGCAGAAGTTGCCGAACGCATTATTAGCGAGCAGTGCAACATCCAAGGGGGAAAAAGCTTGGATGCTTTTTTTTTTTTTAAATAAAGAAATAGTTCCTTGTAAATGATACATATTTTATTCAGATGCTTAGCAGTGATCCTGTAAGCAGGTTCTTCAGGGTCCGATCCTCCTCCTCCTGCTGTCCTGGGCTTCAGTGAACGACTAAAATTTAACATTGAAAAATTAATCTCTAGGAGCACCCTTGCATTTCACAGCATTAGGTAGTATGATTTGGAACATCAAAGTTTCAGAAAATTTAAAAAAGAAAAAAAGAATAAAAAAGGAGTTTGAACATAAGGCGATAAGAATTAATCCTAAACAAAAGCATGAATGCCATTCATCAATATTGCGTTACAGCTCGTATTTACTGGACTTGAAGAATTACAGAAATACTGTGATTTTAACACAAAATGCAGAACACCACTGGCAAAACTGACCTCATCAGTAACAGCATAAAAAAGCCACAGCAGGACAGCGATGCCGCGTAGAGAGGAGGAGTTAAAAAATTACCAAAATGCTTTAAAGTCTCTCCCCGAGTGCTGTTGCTGGCAGTTTTCAGACCGGGAGCCGCGTAGCAGCAGCACCCACTTGCCGGGCTGTTCGAACAAGGGCAGATAAGGATCTAAAGCCCAGCAATATTTCATGAGATGGCCGCGTTATATCCTATTTTCTGCTGCCTCTTGGCCACTAATTTGATTGCTGCTCTTTGACGACTGTACATGCCAAAGAAGAGCACAAGGAACATCCACCAGAACTGCGCAGGGACCCAAAGGGGACTGCTGCGGTTTAGAAAAAAACAAAAAACAAACAACTACAAACCAACTTCTTTTTCTTTTTTCTGTTTTTTTTTTTTTAAAAAGAACAAACTGCCCCCTTTAGGTACATGTGAGGCCATTAAACAAACATACTCAGTCTGAAAGCAAGACAGACATGTTACAAATACCCCAGTATCAAACGTAACCCCCCCCGAGCCCCTGAAAAGCGTTATCCAGTTACAGCTAGTTTACATCCCGGGTGCAGGGAGAAGAAACCCACCACTTTATTTGGTGAAGACTTTATGTTTTATGTCTGCCCCTCTCCTGACAACTGCTATTGTCTGGCCCCTGAGTAGCCCTACTGAGAGCAGCTGTACACGCTAATTTGTGGTTCACTGAGATGTCAATTGAGTCTTAAAATGACAAAACAACAGCTGCAAAACAATACTTGGCTTTGGCACAAATATTTTCCAAGGTGTACCAAAGTTTAAGATGCTTATTATATAAACATAAATATGAACCTTAACCCTAGACCAAGTGAAAAAATAAAGGAATCGGAGCTTCAGTCATTTTCTGTCGGTGTTTCTCATTCCACAGAAGCATTTCAAATGTTAAAGGATTTAACAGTTTTACCTTGAGAAGGGAGGACTTTTTTCACTCGACGAAGAAGTAGTTTCGGAATGCACCTCTTGGCTTGCTTCTGCTTTGGGACTATGCCAACCTGCCAAGTAAAAACACGGAGCGTAAGTTTTCAAGTAACAAGGGCTGGGCCGTAGGCCAGCGTGCAGGCCCCAGCGGCAACACGCTCGTGCCTCCCCGTCGGCGCGCGCAACGGCCACGCTCTCGGTTGGACGACGGCGTCGAGAGGAGCGCGCGCGGCGCAGCCGTGGTACCCGCCTCAGGAGTGCCTGCTCGCCCTCAGGTGCAAAGAACACGAGAAAACAAGACTCCCTCGCTATAAATTAAGCTACCCGATGGTGATTTCTTGTGAACAGTGAAATTTTTGCACGTTTTACCTCATTTTAGAAAAAAAGAGAATCTGAGTGTTGGCTCCAAGAGCTGTATTGCATCATGGCAACTTCAAGCAAAACTTAAAGGATTTCTGGGGTCTTTTTACTCTTTTTTTTTTTTTTTTTTTTTTAATCCTTGAGCTCTCCTTTACTTTAGTTAATCAGGAGGCAAGGTTATTTTTACTGTCCTTCCCCTTAAATGTAGATTATTTTGGATAGTTACAGTTCTATAATGTTATTTGACACATCAGTATTTTCAACCATTCTCTTGAATTAGAGCTGCATTTGGGAGATGCAAGTCTTGGGATTTTTAGGACTTAAACAGTCAAACACCCAACTCTTTCAAAATCTTTTATCCACGCATTCCTTTCTTTCCTTTCTCCCCCCTCTGTGTATCTCATTTCCATTCTGTAGAGACTGATTTAAAATTAAAAAAAAAAAAAAAAAAAGAAAAGAAGAGGACAAGAAGAGGTAAATGAATTCATTCACTGGAATTGTACAATTGCTCATCTTTGTACTCATTTCCAAAGAACGTGATGCTCAAATGCAAATCCCACTTTAAAAGACTACTTTGCATCTATCTATCTATAGATATAGAGTGCTGAAATTATAAACAAGCCCTGATCGTTACCAACTTCATTCCGAGCCAGGACAATTTTGTATTTCTGTACATCTCGGACGCTCCTGCTTCCCACCCGGCCGCGCAGGTTGCCGGCCGCCCCGGCGGACCACGCCGCTCTGCCCCTGGCTTTCAGCGGGGGAATCCTGCGCGGCCCCAGGCCCTCCCACAGCGGTGCCAGATAGGCGCCCGTCCGGCGTCAGGCCGAGCTGCCGCAGCTCGGGCACAGGAGCTGCGCTGGCAGCAGCGTGCCGCTTCGCAGAACAAAGTCTGACCGCTTCCCAGAGAACGCATGGAGGAAAAAAGAAAAATCAAGAACGAAGGGGGGGGGGGAAAAAAAAAAGCAAAGCAGGAAGATAAGGGGAACCCCGGCCCTTCCCCGCGATGTACGTGTGCAGAGGAGCAGGGACCTGCGGAGACCACGGAGGACATCCTGCGTGCAAGACGGACGGCAGCTCAGAGCCGCAGAGGGAGCGGTGTGGGCACGCGCCGAGAAGGCACTGACCACAAAGGAACGGGTATTCACACTTGTTTGTACATCATTACTTTGGGAAAGCAAAAAGAAAAAAAAAAAGCTAATTTAATGTCATCAACTCAGAACTCCCAGAAACTGCTTTTCACTCCAGCAGTAAAGCACTTAACATAGGTGTGTGTCGTGGTTTAACCCCAGCCGGCGTCTGAGCACCACACAGCCGCTTGCTCACCCCCCCCCGGTGGGGGAGAGGATCGGAGGAGTAAAAGTGAGAAAACTCATGGGTTGAGATAGATATTTCAATTTTATAATTGAAATAAAATACTATAGTAATAATAATAATAATAGAATATACAAAGCAAGTGATGCACAGTGCAATTGCCCACCACCCACCGACTGACGCCCAGCCAGTCCCCGAGCAGCAGCCCCCCGGCCAGCTTTCCCCCAGTTTCTATACTGGGCATGATGTCCTATGGCATGGAGTAGCCCCTGGGCCAGTTTGGGTCAGCTGCCCCGGCTGTGCCCCCTCCCAGCTTCTTGTGCACCTCCAGCCTTCTCAGTCAGCAGAGCACGAGGAGCTGAGAAGTCCTTGATTTAGCGTCAGCACTGCTTAGCAACACCTAAACCATCAGCGTGTTATCAACATGATTCTCATCCTACATGCAAAACACAGCACTATACCAGCTACTAGGAAGAAAATTAACTCTATCCCAGCCGAAACCAGGACAGGATGTTTTTCAGGGCTCCTCATGCACAGATTCAAACTACAACACACAACGCGGCCGAGATTACACGCTCACTGCTTGCCTGGGGACAGAGCAGGCTTTGCTTCAGGAGGGCACCCCTCTGCCTCGAGAAAGCCTTGCACAAAGCGGGCTGTGCCCGGCTAACAACGCCACAGGCCAGAGGCTCTGCAAACGTTCAAAATCCAGTTACGTGTGCCCTCAGACGTGGCTCTGGCGTGTCCATGGCTTGCTCCTTGTGTGAAGGAGAACGTGAAGCAAACGGCCTCCGCGCAAGTCATCAGCTCTAAGCACCCTTCCCATTGCAGCCCCGCGCGTGCAGAGGGACACATCCACCTCGTTACAGTCTGTTAATGGACTGAACGCTTTTCCTCCTTCCCAACCACAACAGGTAGAGCGTTTCCGGAGCGGATGGTAGCTTCAGAGGGTGTTAGCACACTGGTTAAGCAGCTGCATCCGATCCGTGCCTCTCAAAGCCTTCCCTTTGGTTCAAGCCCAGAGCAGGGACCCGATACCTAGCTTGCTGTCGATGGGGTCCCCTGCAGCAGGAACATGTCTGCAAACTCGGGGAAGTGCTTCTACCTGTGCACGAGTAACTCTCTCTGTTGCTATTGAATGCTCTTTCCATCCCTCAGGGCGGTGACATGGAGCCCGTCTTTGATCCAGGAGTACCCGCCACACTTTTCCAGTTGGCACTTCAAAGTCCAGGTCTTTGCCAGCTCTACCAAAACTCGGGCTGGGCCACTGCCATCGTGCAGCTCTCCTTACGGCTTTGCACGCATACCAGCCTCAAAAGACCATTCCCCCATGCTTTCCATGCCCGCACTGGCTCCCCATCCTTCACTACATCAGGCAGTAACACAAACTGCTTGTTTTTCACCTTTAAAACCCTTCGGAGCCCAGCTTTGCCCTACCTGTCAATTATACTACAATGCTGGGCTATCAGTCCCAGACTGCCTTGCCAATTAGTCCAGTCGTTCCCCTCGAGCATCTTCATGCTGACTTACATCCTATGCACCCTACAGCAACGGGAGATCCTTCTAGCAACTCCTCGCCCACCAGCTCGCCTCCCTGCAAAGCCTGCCGTGGCGATTCCTCTGGGTTACGGCACCCGCAAAGCCTCCGACAACGCGTGAGCAGTGTGCGGCGACTGCTGCTTTGAGTGCCGAGGGATCACCTGGCTCTCACCTCCCCTTACCCCACTCATCTGCTTAATCCCGTGCCGTCAACAACATGGCCGCATTGGAGGGTGGGGGAAAGGACGAGTCTCGGCTGCAGACATGCAGCGGTGACAAAACCGGCCCAACCCGGGCGCACGGCAATACTTGCTTCACCGTTGTGAGAAAGCACAAGCGACTGGTGCAACGGACAGGGCAGAGCAGAGACAAGGAATGGGCTGCCGGGGAGAAAACCCTTCAGCGCTTCGCTCCTGACAGACCCGCATCGTGCCATAAAACCCTTATGCAGATCAGTGTATTTCCTTCATAAAACCAATCACCGTGTTTAAGATTAAATGCAACTTAGTTCAAAAAGTCGCTTTTATTCTGGGGGATGTGTGTGTTTCTGTCGTTTGTGTTGCCAGAAGCATCTACCTTGCTGTGCTGTAAGAGCCAGGCGCACCCTCCCGGTCGCAGGCCGGTGACAGCGAGAGGCACGCTGCGTGAAACACAAATACACATTTTCCCCTAAGCACACAGCAGAACACGATAGCCCTGGCAAGAAAGATGCACTGAGCGCAGAAGAGGCAAAAAAAGAAAAAAAGATGGGTTTAGAGCACAACAGCAGCGTACAGACTGAAACCTTCGGATAGAAGAATTGCCAGCGCCATAGAAATCATTCAGCGGGCAGCAGCGGCACCGGGAAGCAGAAGCGGAGGCGAGCGGAGGGCTGCGACAGCGCTGCTGGAGAGCGCGGCTCCTGACGGCCGTCTTGTAATGCCTCCGGGGCCGTACACAGGCTTGCTGAAAAGCACCTCTCCCTTCCCGCCCGCCTTCGGTCCATTCTTGCTACGCCGGGTAAAAGGCAGATGCCGTCTGCTTGATGGTCTCTTCCTACGCGGTTTCTGGAAGGAGCGGCCTCACCGCACGCCAGCTCTCGTGTTCCAGAGAGGCCCCAGGAGCAAGGCAGGCGCGCAGGGGTGACGCTGCCCGGGTGGGGTGCTTTGAGCATCCGCTCCGTCTGAGCGGCCAGCCCGGACTGCACAGCCACAACCGAACAAGCTCGACAAAACTCAGTCTTTAAACTCAAGCTGGGACGTTAATACTGGAAAGTTCTTACCCCAGTCATTGCAGCAGTTCTGCAGCAGAGCTGGCGTGTCCCAGACGACACAGCTCTCCTCGCGCCTTTTTCCCTACGCGCTGTTCCTTGCACTCAGCACCAGCAAAGGATCTGTGATACCACTGTTAATTAAAAACACTCTACACTTTTCAACTTTGAATTCATTGTGCAGGCGGAATGGGTCAAAGCAGCTTTCGTGTCAGCTTTTACAATTTCGTTCAGAAAAAAATGGGTTCATTAGCCAACAATTCCAGGGAAAAAACGCCGTCGTTGCATAATGAACCACTATTATTTTGTTCTGCCAGTTAAAGTGATCTTTAACCCAGAACGTACCGTACCAGCACAGAACTGAAAAGAAGGTATTTTTTGCCACGCGTTCCCCCTTTGGCCTAGGTTGCAGCACCCAGCAATTTAGAGCCAAACATCTCAGCGGCTAAGAAAGGGGTGTGATGCAATTTTCTGAGATAAGAAAGCTCTTGCCCTCGTACTTGCAACATTTCTATCTTGCTAATTGTATTACCTCTCTCACAGAGGAAGAAGCCCACACTTTCAGACATCAAAACCAGCACTACAGCCCTCCACTGCAGCTAGAGTCCCCCGACGGAGAAGTCGGCTGCAGGCACCAAACGGTCCTTCTGCGAACAGTCTCCAAGCGCTTGACTCTGCCTGCCTGGAAATGGGACAGGTAATTCACAAGGTTGCTGGTTTTTAAAACGCGGACTGGGAGAACAGAAAGACCACCGTGTTCATGTGTAGCCCGTACAGTTTGTAAGCAAAACTGAAATCTTCGACCTAAGCGACACAGCACATAAGCAAGCCGTAGAAGTAGCGTAGTAGGTGTGGCTCTACCGGCAGAGGAAGGAGAGCACTCTGTTTGCCACTCAAAAGCTATAAAGAGCTATCATCCATTACTTCCAATAACAGTCAATAATCCCATATGCAAAACAGAGGCAGTTGGAGGGCAAAAGACCCCAGTGCTTTTGCAGACTCAACCCAGACACGTATCTGCCATCTTCCTCGCAAGCGAGAGCCTCCGCCAAAAGGAACTTTGCTTTTCCTGTGCACTTTTATCAACAATAAAATAGTTAACAGCTTGGGCATTTCAGCTGTCACTAGACTTCAAAGTCAATAATGCCTTGAAAGGAATATCATCAGGATCAGCTGAGCCCGCAAGCTGGGTAGTTTCACAGTTACCTTGGCAATAGTTACTGCGTCCGCATTCAGAAGCAGCCACAGAAGAATTCATTCTGGGCTGCCGTACTGCGAGGTCCTGTACCAAAATGGAAAACTAACAATAGTTCCTGCCCAGAGGAACTTTAAATCTGAACCAGCTCCTCCACCACGTTAACACTAATTACTGCGCTTGCTGATAATCTACAAAGAGCGACGCGGGATTAAAGGTGGGCTGTGAGCTGCCGTGCCGCTGCCAGCAGGCAAACAGCCGCCGCGCACGCCTCTGCCCCGGGACCAGCGGTGAGAGTGCTGGCTGTACATGGGCTCTTACACGCACCGACTTCCCTTGCAGTAAGTAAAAAACTTGCATACAGAGAGAAGATAAAGGCTACCTGCAAATCTGATAGAAGGATGTGCTCTTTGAGGAGCAAACAGATGGAAAAAATCTCCAATTTAAAACTTGAGCAGAACACCGCAGTAACCAGCATCCAGAAGTAGGTCAAATACCAACAAATATCTCCCCCGTCCTTTAAATGGGGGGGGGGGGGATTAAAAAAAAAAAAAGATAAATACTCTTATCATAATAATATACCAGCATGTGATGCTGTCCTCTCAAGAGCAGACACTTGGGTGACCAGTGACTCGGGAGATCCCGGTGCAGCAAGCCACCCAGTGAGAATACTTCTAGAAGCTGCTGCCTCTGTTTAAAGGCCGAAGAAGAATTTTCACCCAGAATTCATAACCATAAAAAGACTCTGAGGTCTTTCAGGAACTTAAGTTGAGCAGTGTGCAATAGCCCCTACTGCAGCACGTAACACTAACGTAAGCACAACGTACAGTGTTACGCTGTCCCAAGGCAGTTCCGTCAGACCACCGCAGCAGCGATTAATCACGTACAGATGAACTTTTTTCATAACAGCAGTTGTGAATGGGTTGATATCAAATGAAGCGAAAAGTCGGGTAGACTTATTAATGCCTTTATTAGTGCACTCCAAGTGGAACCTCGGGAACCTTTTAACTTCAAGCTCAAAGGAGGACCTCACCGGGAAGGACGCGTGGGCGTGGGAAAAGCGTTGGCAGGATTATTGGCTCATTAAAGGTGACCTAAAAAGGAAAGCAGGATTGGATTTGTGCTCTTTCATGTTCCCTCATGATATATAAAGAAGGGCTAATTTTTTTTTCTTAAGAGGGTTTTTCCTCCTTATTTCCACATTAGAGATTTTATACCTGGAGAGTAGCTGGAAGGTGACATTCAAGATGTTGTGAAAGTGAAGCCTGATGAGTGGAGAAGTAATGCCATTTTTATTCAAATGCTTATAGCTTTAACGCCTATTTAAATCAAAGACATCAATGAACCGTAGGGAGAGAATCTGGTTTTGTTAAAGATTTAACAAACCTGCCCCTTCAATAAAATCAGCAGTTTCCTACTCATAAATGAGACTCTTAAACAGTCATCCAGCAAAACAAAAAATAATGGATTTTACCCTTTCTTTTTAATCTCGCATTATTCGCCTACCTCAGGAACGGCAAAAAAGCCGAACCATTTCTTTTACATGTCTTCCCAAGATAAAAAGCAGAGCATCCATGAAGAAAATGAGAGCAGGTCCACATATCCTCCTCTATCCTCATATAACCCGGTATAAAATGAGATTGCTATTAATAGCTAACTCTCTCTGGGTGAGACCGTGACACCGAACATAATCCTTTTAAAGTCAATTATCACAACATGGCCTTCCACAAGCTTAGGCCAAGGCTCTAGGAGAGGAACCATCGTCGGGCTACGCGCGCCCCCGGCCGACCGCGGGTCTGGAAAGCGCTCGTGTCCTGCCGGGGGACAGCGCAGCGGGCGGCTCGGGCCCAGCCTGCGCTCAGAGGAGCCCCTTGCGCGAGCGGTTTCGGGTACCGCCACAGGCTGTCCCTAAGGGACATCCAACACCACCCCAGCGACGCCTCCAAAGCCCTTTATCCCAACGCCACCTCCTTCCTCCCCTCCAGGCATTAAAGAGAAAATACAAAGGTTTCTGGAATATTTAGAGAATATTGCAGTAAATAAATATTTTGGTTCTTTTTTTCTGTAACAGAAGTAAAAGAAAAATAAACCAAAACTAGAGAAGTATTTGTACAGAAGACTGCTTAGAAGCACATCCACCCATCGATCCACAACGAAGTGCATCAAAACCCAAAAGCCCCAAGGCTTCCAGTGTTTCAAACCAACACTTAAAGCCCTTAAGGAATGCAGCAAGTACTGAAAAAAACCCAAATCTGTATCCCTTAAAAGCTTAGAGAAAGTTGTACGGCAAAATGATCACGTATAGAACGGACATGAAATATCAGTTCATCTAAAACCGCAAAGCCAAACCCTCAAACAAGTCATCTGAGCCCCAAAGACAGCGCACAGAGATGCCACCTCTCTTTTAGGCACAGAATGATTTCAGAGCTCCAGGGCCACAGCCTACAGCAAATAATGATGAGCAAAAAGGAAGAAAGCGACAGGCTGGAGGGGCGAGGAGCCAGAGGAGAACAAGGAGCCCGGAGAAGATCATGGGCTGAAGATGAATCACATCTGAAAGGAGCAACTTTGCTTTCAAGTGAGATATGAAAAGCCTCACTCCTAGAGACAACGCGACCGCTGGCTACTGGAAACACACTGCAACGAAACAGTGCGTAAAGCAGACTCAGAAAGAACGGATTTTAAACTGCAGTTACTGGTTTCAGTGTTTAGGCTAGCTAGAGCTTCTCGGCATTTTTACAAATAGGCAGCCTTAGTTTCGGCACGCCCGTTCAGCAAGGCGGCTCCGGGAGAAGGAGGGAGGGGGCACGTCCACCGCGCCCTGGCGCTTGACTCGCTGCCGTCTAACACAGCGACCAGCCGCACAGACCGCCGGGGTCCTCGGCAGGAAAAACTGCAACAGGGAGTTCCCCGACAAATCTGTACGCAAAACCATAGCTAAAACCAGTCCTGGTAGGTCGTAAAATTCAGGGTGGGGAGAAGCAACCCAAAAGCACTGGCAGCTACCGAGATCCAAACTCAAAAGTCTGCATTCTCCATAAAAAAAACAAACTAGCGTCGGTGATGGCATTAGCTGGAGGGAGTCACCATTCCCGGCGCTGTTCTTGCTGGCACTCTCTGCAGTTTAGGGAACTTAACCCCCAATCCTCAAATTTGAATCCTCTTAAATTACAAACAGAATCAAACCAATCCCAAGACTTGCAAAATTTTAGATTAATTTTCAAAGGAGAAATGTGTTTTGTTTCATGAAAAAGACTTAAGTGGCTTTTAATTCCTCTGAAAAATCAACACAGTTCGTTTTAAAATACATTGCCACGTGTGACTGAGGGACATTTTAAGAAGCGGGAAAATGGAAAGCATTCTACTCTCTAGAAAAAAAATAAAATCTAAGTTTTATTGGGCTAACATTGGAATATTATTGCTGCAGTATAATTCGGGAATACAAGAAGCACAGTTTATATTTCAGCTGCAAATTAGGCTCAAAAAGCAGCAGAGGAAAACCTCTGTAGAGAAATGAATTGCTCTCCGAAAGACAGGTTATTTTGAAGCCGTAAAAGAGCAGAAAAGCAGCAGCGAGCGTTGCATAAGCAGCTGCCCTCGCACCTTTCTGTCGGAGTGCACACCTGCATAAATAAATATTTAGCCAAACATCAAAATTTATAAGGAAGCAGCCCACCACTTTACGAAATCAGGCAAAAGCAAATTGAGGCTCATTGCAAAGAGCCCTGCCCTGAATACTAATGCGTCAGTGATACCCCCGGACCGAAAAGCAGCGCTATCTCGGGGATCCTAAGCAAGCCTCCTACATCTGCTGCGGGAGGATCTGAACGCGTCTTGATAAAACCTTCCTGCTAAAAATTTGGTGTTATCAGGCAGCTTTTGTGACAGAGGCAAAGGCACGGCTTCCCGGCTAGCGGGGTTTTTCCCTGCGCTTATTCTAATGATACACATTCAATTACTCGAGAAAAGAAAAGAATCAAATCGGAAACATCTGTAGTTTGCCATATAATTACTGGATCTTCCCCATGGAGACTGACCTTTGTAACACTGATAGCGGGACCTGAAAGGCTAAATGACAGGATATTCACATGGTTTAAATGTACAACGTGATTACAAGGAATTAAATAGGCGCTGTTATTTTCCATCTTAGTTTACGTTAACATAAGCGCGGACTTTATGATCTTGCGTTTAATCTTTGTGCTCAGTATGTAGTAGCTGAATTTACTCACTATTAGTGGACCCAAGCCACTAAAATGCCGTGTTTTGATTATATAATAAAGTTGAATACTGGATTCGAGGTTAATATGCAGCCATTACTTTTACCTGTAATAGGAATCTTTTCGACCGCGCTTTCTTCCTTGCTCTCATCTTCACACCAGCTTGTGACTTCTGGATGTGAACACACCATAATGAAACACATTTCAAAGTCGCAGTGATCAGACTGGTTTGTTTGCTTTTAAGCCCTACTCCCTTTAATTTCTCACTTTTGTTATCTCTTGTTTATTGATCTAAACTATCCATTACCGTCCTTAAAAGAGGCGCCTACTGTGAACTTTCCTCGCATGCAAGGCTACCCTGCCTCTCTGTAGCTTCCAGAGAAAAGGACAAGCTAACCAAATGTCTTAAATAATTTAAGACCCAATGGGATTTAGGAAACAAACAACCCACAGTAACTCTGCGATCTCGTCCGGCAGCCCGACAGCAGCAGCGTATATCATACCGACCGCGGAAAATTAGTTTAAATCAAAGTCTCCGTCTCCTCCGCGGATAAAAGTCGCGTGAATTTAGGAGGCCTAAAGCAGTTTGTTTACATTTGCTGTGTAAAGAGCATTGCAACCTAATTGCCTGTCTCTTCTGGACTTTGATGTAAGGGATGCTCCGAGAGCAGACCGAGCAAGTTGCTGGTGCTGGTTATTATGCCGGACTAATATATTACTTCCTTATCTAAAGAAATTAACTGGGTTTTCACAAACACATTCGCCTCCTAGGCTCTGAAACGGCACCGCACACCTTTCTCAGCATGAACCCTTTTAGTTTTGAAAATTTATTCTGCGGTCTGGCTTTATAATAAAACTCAACGAATATATCCCACAGTTTCTAAACAGTAGACATTTTTTAAATACATGCACACCTATAGATCCGCTTTTAGTAACGACCACAAGGCTTGCTTTTCTACTCCTGCAGAAAAAAATCATCACAACAGGCATCAGTCATTTTAAGAAGTAAGAAGAATGACAACCGATACTGAGATGTTTAGGAAAATCCCCCAAAGTTCATTACAAATATCCATCAGTTTGCCACTCGCTATAACACAGTCCCCTGCACATTTGGATAGAAAACGCCTACATACAGGGAAGGACAATAACTTTGAGCGCACGGCCGGACCTTTTAGCACTTGTTACCTTGTTCTCCCGCGCCGGCGAGCCGGGGAGCGTGTTTTGCCTGCTTTATTTCCCCGCCGTCGTTTGGGATCGATGGCAAGCTGTAAGATGATTCATTACTCTGAACAGATGACCTATCCCCACACTCTTCTGGAAGGACCTCTCTCAACACCGGTAGAGCCTGCAGCATTAAAAAAAATAAAAATAGCTGCAGCCCTATTATCCTTCGTCTCGAGCATTTTCCAACATACATTTAGGCTAATCTATGCTTCACGGTGTAATCTGTTTCCAGGGTGTTTTTGTTAGATGTTAAATTACCTCGGAGTTAAGCCAGCGCTAGGTCAGGAATTGCATTCTGCCTTGAAGTAACACGAACTTTGAATTATTCTCTTAATCGCTAGGTTTTCTGGAAATTGTCGGTATTCCCTGCCTCACCCACTCAGGGTAGGCAAAACAGAAGGGTGCATCAAATACGCTGCGGCAGCACCAGACCGAACAGAGATCTCTCCCTTTCAGGCAGGCGGCAATAAGGCAAGTTAACCGCGGCGTTAGCAATAGCTGCAGCTTCAAACGCCACCGAGACCGATGAACCCGAAGGCAGAGAAGCCGACGCACAGCTTGCCCAGGCTGTTCCGATTGTAATCCGTGTTATTCCTGCACGCTCGCAAAGTTAGTTCTCTCCAGCCTGGGCACGCAGCCCTCTGCAGCAGCACTACCCAGACCTCCGTAGTTAAATGTATTTTTGATGCAAAAAATTAAGTTGGAAGCCAGTACCTATATAGGGAGCTGAATGTATCATAAATATGGCTGAGTTAAAAGCAGGCTTAAAATAAAGCAAGCAGTTCTTAGGTTACCATCGACCTGCGTGCGGCTTTGTAAAGCTCTTCCTGGGAGCAGGTGAAGTCATCCTGCCTGCGTTTATTATTTCACAAAGAGCAGCACAGGCTTTTTGGGCATCCTTCCTCTTTCCTTTACTTGTAGGCTGTTCCTCTTGGTTTTATTTTGTACCACAAAATATGGACTTGAGTCCTTAAAATCTACTAGATTTTCTGCTCTAATTATCTAATTGTTTCACAAAGCAATAAGCCTTCAGCAATGAGGACCAACATCTCAGAGAGAAATCCAGGTTTCGTCACTTATTTTACATGTGCTGACCTGAGAGTACGGAACAGCTTCAAGCCAAAACATTTTGGACTCATGAAAAAATTTTATTCTCCTGCACCTGCCCCCTCCTCATTAATCCATATTTATTCAGGAGCCCAGAATGGCAACTTTTCAGTCCTAAGCAAGCAGCTTGCCGAATTTTTTTCTTTCTATTAAACTTGCATATGGGAAGTCTCCATACAAAACCAATATGAGCAGGCTGCTACTTCATCCAAAAAAGGGGGGATTTTAAGTCTCATTTTCTTAATGTAAAGAATGCCTTAAATTACAGGCAGGACTGGGAAAGCTTTACTCTGGAAAGAAATTAATTGCCATGTAGCAGTTCATCTCAGTGTGGATTTCTCACACCAGAAGTACTTTGTTTACCTATTTGCGGTATCATCTCACATCCAAATAGGCACGAACCACCACCGCCAAACGCAAGCAATCCATGTAAACTCTAACACCAGAATTACTCCAGGCAGAAGGAGGGTTCCCACCAGGAGAACCAGAGCTCGGCACGCAGAGTCACAGGGACCAAGGTGACTCCAGGGTGGCCGATGTCTCCATCAGGGCGTGAAGACCTCTGACATGCTGCAGGAGCCACGCGGGTCTTATTCTTACAGGAGCGTAACTGGGCTGAAAAGGGTGCTGGGTCCCGCGGCCTCCACGGCCAAGAGACTGTCCCGCTGCCCAGAAGAGGCGTTCCTGCCACGCCAGCTCCCTGTGGCTGTCCCATGTCCACAGGAACAACACCCAGTCTTCTTAACAGGGGTAATGGGGGAGATCCGTGAGAGAAGAGAAAAAACTGATAGTAAGATGTAAGAGAATAGAAGACAGACGTCATTTAGTGATAAGAGACAGGGAGAAGACAGGCAGGCGGACAGCCAGACTCTGTGGGCCACTGGAAGGGGCGAGGTGCTGAAGGCACTGGAGGAGAAGGCGGACCTGCTGCTGGTACCCGCAACGCTCCGTGGAGCACAGGTGCGGATGGGGATGGAGCTGGCAGAGCCGACAGCCCTGTTTGTACCGTCAGGAGCGCAGAGCTCCCTCCCGCACCTCCACCCTGCTGCCCGGCTGGACAGCACCATCGCCCGGTGGCGTTACTGACAGATCTTTAAGCCCTCAGAGAAAGAAGTCATCAACATGGGCCCAAAATTCAAACTTTGCAGTCATAAAATATTTAAGATCCTTAGGTACAGATCGCTTATGAGTTCACTGCTACATTATACACATATTTATGGTAAAGCAACTGTTCCTGTGCGTGCACGTTGTGTCATTTATATTGATCCTGTTCTCTGTGCAACCTGCTTGGAAAGAAGGTGTTTCAGAGTAGGGGATGCATCCTGGCGTTACATTTAATTGACTGGATCCACTTAACAGGTAATATAAATGTTAAATGCATATGTGTGGGCCACAGTAACATGGAGCAATAAACAGATTATTACTGCATATATTCGCCCATAAAGCTTGTGTTATTGAGCTTTGACTTTGTAAAAGTTTTTACACGCAATTATGAATTTATGTACGGTATTTGTTTATCTGTCACCAGCGCAATGATACATTCTTTGCTCATCTCTTCCACTTGCCTGAATGTTTTAAGGACGGAATACAAATTACTTATCCGCATACAGAAAAAGAAGTTACCCTGGCTATTACTGAACTGACTGAAGTATTACGTCTTCATTATTTGTTTCAAATGCTATCAAAACTCAAATATAGCAAAGCAGTTCAAACGGCTTTTTAATTTCTCGCTAAAAATTAGAGGAAAAATCTTTTTGCCAATATTTTTTGGAGCGGAGCAGCGGGCCGGCGGGCTGCCCGGCAGACCTCCCCGCTCCCACCGCGGGGGCGGTGCAGAAGCAGCTGGGACCTCACCCCGCTGCCGGAGTCCCAGCTCTCCTGGCACGGCCGCAGCCGGGGCCGGGGGGAGCGGGGCCCTGCCTGCCCTGCCCGCGGGCTGCCTGCTCTGCGTTTGCAGCAAAAGAGGTCGTGACACTCGCAGGTATACCGAATGCCAACTTTTTTTTTTTTACTTTTTGAAGGAGTTAGCTTATAACCTTTTGCGTTAACGTTTTAAAAAAAAAAAACGAGCACGCTACTATTTGTAAAATGCTCTGCGTATTCAGTGTACCAAACATAACTCTGTTTTAAAAAAAAAAAAAAAGAAATAAATCATTCATGATAAAAAGCTACTAAGCCACAGAGAAAGACAGATGATATAAGCCCTGTGATAAATTCGCACCACAGCAAACATGTGAGCTTGTTTAAATAAATAACTGGTTTGAAGGGTGAAAAACAGACACCCTCCTGGAGACCTTAAAGAGACTGTTTGCTTCGCGGGATGAAGCGCTGTACGTGTTTGCCCTGAGACAACTGAGGAACTCGTATTCTCTCCTCACCCACCTCCTGACCATCTCCGAGGCTGATTAATGAACACAGACTGCTCGTCATTCCCCTTAAAGCCCACACACCAGACGGCGTTAGCAGCACAGGGCCCGTCTCGCCTTAACGGGGCAAATTAGTCTCTAGGTGTTAATGAGTTAGATATTATTAGATGCAAGTGCCAACCTGGCTGTCCTGCACGTTCTTGCTGGAAACCAGCAGGCTTTCAAACATCTCCGCCACCTCTTCCGTGAGCTGAACCTGGTGCTTCTTCAAGAACGAGGCATGGTTGCTCAAGCAAGTCTGCAGCATGTCCACGTCCCACTGCTGGTCTGGCCTGAGAAGCAAACCCAAGCACCGTTAGTGGGACACCCCGCGTACACCAGACTCATGGAGGTGCCCTGCTACTCATTCGTCTGGACAAGCGGGCCAACGTGCAGCGGGAAAAGCCATCACACATTTCACCCTAATTCCCACTTTTTCTTTTAAAAATGTCCAAAGTGGGAAACGTAAGAAGTCACTCGTGACTTTTGCAAACGTGGGGAGGAGAGGCAGGGGCAATCAGCATCACGTCTGTCCCCTGGGTCCGTCCTGAGACTCGGGGTCAGGAGACATCAGACCTTTTCTAGTCTTGGGCAGACCTCACTCCATCAGGCACTCTGCTGGGCACCCGCTTCCCCACACTTGTCTTTTTTTTTTCCCCCCGCAGAATTCTTTTTATTATTTTTGAGCAAAAGTGTCCTTTTAACGCAGAAAATAAAAATACTGCAATCTTGTTTGCCAAAGATGTTTGTTTTTCCAGTTGCTCCAATGAAGTTTCACAAACAGAGGAGCGAATTCCAATTAACTCCACGAGTGTTTGTCCCTAAGAAACCATTCAGGAAATACAACAACGTATTAGTGCTCGCAGGCATATCGGCCTCGAAAGGAGAACCAGGTATAGTTAAATAGACCATTCTTCAGCGCTCACAAGTGCCCCGATCCCGCTAACACTTGAGCGTTGCTGAGCCTGTAACAGGGAGGAAGGTCTAGACAGAAGCTAAGTAAGAAAGAATGGAAATTGTTTTCATTACTGTATTAAAGAGACCTAAAGAAAAAAAAAAAATCAATTCTCACTCGTCCTTGTGGCATACGCACAGGAGAGAAAAAAAACCATTTTGAATAACTGCAGTTTATTGTTTTTAAAGGCTACATGCATCTTCTGCTTCACAGAAAAATAATTTGCTTCTCAAAATTACCTTCCCCATCCTTACGTGCCCGAGACTCGCGTTGAAGATCACAGAAATTACTGGCTAAGAGACCTCTGAAGTTAATACGTTTGCTTCCCTGCCAGAGCAGCCTGGGGCGGGAGATGCTGTGGACTGGGCGAGATGGGGGGACCTGGCCCGAGTGCTGCCTGGCGGAATAAGATTCACCACCAGTGAATGAAAAGGAAAATAAATGAATTTGCTTAATGTTCTCATTTCGAGTCGCAGGGCTGCTGCCAAGATGCGTAAAGATCAGCACTCAGAAGTCTTTATTCTCCAGTGCGATCGGAGGTCTGGCCCCAGGTCTGCTTTCTCTGCACCAGAGAGGCAGAGCAGACTTGGGGAGGAAAGAGAAGAATTTTAATCACACCCACGCGCAAGTTTTGTGTCTGCGATACCTGGCTTGCTTTTCATCCACCGCTCTACCTTTAGCATCGAGTGGTTTCTCAGGTGGGAGGCAGCCATTCCACACGCTCTGTAATAAAGCCCGAAGCTGATGAAGGACAACTGCTTCGCATGCTTCAAGGTCGTCTTCTTTCAGACTGCCGGCCTGATTACAAAAGCTACAAAATAAAGCAGGTATTACACGCAACGTTTATTTAAAGCCCAGACAGCCAGCATCAGTTCAGAAGCAAAATCTGTAACACCTCTCCTGGCTAATGGGATAGGCGGAGGGACAGCCCAGAGGGACAAACATCCGTCACGCTCTCTGCAAAAGATGCAGAAGAGGACAGGGAGGTCGAACCCAGCGCTTACCAAATGCCAGGTTTCATCTCACACCTTTGCTTTGTGACAGGGAGAGAGGAACCTGGGCACGTCCGCTCGGTGAAACCGCTTCTTGGGCGGGCAGCCCCGGCTGTGCCGTGGCCAAAGCGGTTGTGTCGCAGGAACCCATCTCCAGCGGCAGGCTGGAGGGGCCAGGTCGGTTTGGCAGCCTTCCTCCTCTAACCATCAGGTGCTTACGAGAATCCTAGTACGTGGAGGCTGACATATAGTTTTAAATAAAATGACAAAGCCATTCCCGGTTCTTGTAATTAAGAGCCCATGCTGCGGAGGGACAGCAAGGGCTCTCTGCCCTGGTTTTGTTAACACATGGGTTTTGGTGATTCTCTTTGCTCTTTTACCTCAAAGAAGAAGTTATTTTTCTGGTTATTGTTGTCTACCTCAGTAAATCATGTTAGTATTACTAGCTAAGGGGATGCTCTCATTCTTGGAAATAAGTATTTACTTCACCTAAGGGATCTGTGGAGCAAGGCTGCAAAAAGTGCTATGTTTAGGAAAGAGTATTTGTTGGAGTAATTTGCGTATGTGCTTCTAAGTGCCATATTTCAGCTCTCCGATGACATTAAAATGGTGGAAGGGCAGGGAGGCCTCTTAGCGACTAGCAACGTTTGTTTGCAGGAGCCCGCTTGCTCTTTGCGCTGGCCATTTGTCACCGCAAGAGCGAGGACCCCGGCTCAAATCTCAACAGGCTCCTGCAAAGCTGCTCGGTAACAGCCTCTCGCCATTGCTCACCTGAATTCAATTAGAAGCGTGTAAGCAATCAACAACAAAATTATTACAAGCATTACGCTGGATGTACGGCAGCGAGCAAACAAGAACGAGGGGATGGGGTTAAGGCGTAGGCAGCACTGCCCTCCTCCCCGGTTGCTGCCCGCTCTGCGAGGGCAGCGGAGAGGAGAGGCAGCTCGCAGGGAAGCGGCATTAACCTGAGCAGCTCCGCCGTCCCCATCGTCCCCGCGTGCGCGCCCTGGTACAGCGCCCGGTGCTGGGGGCTCGTCCTCACCGCCACGTCTTCTATCACCTGCAGCGCACGGGAGAGTCCCGCCAGCGTCCCGCGGTGCCTGCGGACGGAGAGCAAACAGGGCTTCAGGGGACCTGAGCTGCGACAGGTATTTTAAACGCATTCCCATCACACCAGTTGGAAAAACAAACACCCTCATTTTAGCTTTTCAAAGCAAACAGCAAAAGCCACATTGCTTGAGCTCCGTGGAAAGAAAAAAAGCACACGAGCAAACAAACCATCCAAAGATCAGCCAAGGCCTGAGATGCTGCATTGAAATTACCCTGCCCTCAGTAGTTTAATTCCTTCACCTCCACAATCGGAATAAATCTGGTGACCACCTACAGGTACGGGGACATAGCTGGGACTCAGAGGGGTTTTGATGAAGCTGCACCTCTATAATGATGCAAATCAGGACTTAAAACATTGAAACAATACAGCAGGCTAATCCTTGAACAGAGGTGTAAATGGCTATTCAGGTCCCGGCCGGCTGCCGGCTTTGTTGGGGACTTTCCAGGCCAGGTCTCCCCCAGCAATGCCCCAGCTGGGCCTGCGCCCGCAGAGCCCCACCGGCAAAATAAAGATATTTTTTTTTTCCCCCCCCATATGTAGAAGCTGACATTTATACGGTTAACCTTGGTTTGCACTCCCTCAAGTGAAAAGCTCTGTGCACGAAAACTCGCATCATTTCTGCGATCATGTTAAGCTACACTGAAAGTTGTGTTTTCCATCGGACTGTTGGGCAACAGTGAACAATTAAGTGGGAGCTGCCATGCATTTAGTCGAGTTTCCTAGACATTTAATAAGCAAAACAATACCAGGGAGATCACATATGCAGTTAAACAGTACTTTTTCTTTTCCCCCAGTCTTACAAACCCTGTATTTTAGCGGCCGGCTCGTTTCCCATTGTTTTCCTCCCGCTGGGTGGTCCTTCCAGGGTGCCACTCGAGAGGGATACAATAATAAAAAGGGAAGGGGAAGGAAGGGACACCAACATAAAGAAAAACAAAATGTATGACAATCTGCAGCAGGCTACGGATCAGAGGTCAGCAAACAAGAGGTCCTTCTCTTTTACAGGTTGCTTCCTGGAAACAGTCTGATTAAGCTGACAGCTTGAATTATGTGTTACATTTTGTAATGCACAATCCATCTGTGCTAAGTCCTCTTCAATGCAGCTGAAGCAGCACAGGCATAAGCTCTGCCTTTTTCCACCCCCTCAGCACAGGCCTTAAAATAGTCATCATCTTTCTCCGCGCTAATTCTCCGAGACCCTCTCCCCCCTCCTGCTCCCCGGGTTTAAGCCCTTGAAAAGGCCGGGTGCTGTAAGGAATGGTAAGAGGATACGGAGCCTTTCACCTCCGGTTCAGCAGCTCAGACCGGCACCAAGCAGCCAAGGACCGGAGCTATCGGGTGGCTTCACCTGGCGGGAGGGGAAATCGGGCGCCTTTCCAGCGCCTCTGGAACAAGCCGGGCAAGCCCCCGCTCAATGCGGGCTCCCGGGCTGCGGACCCGAACGGAAAATACACGGACCAGGCTCGTGCACGGGTCTGAGCTGGCGGGACGAGCCTGAAGGGGTGCGTGCACCACCTCTGATCCACACGCCCACCCAGCAGTGCCCCGAACCACGGCATTTAGTTATTAAAAAGGATGATTTTTAGAAAATAAGGTAGCAAAACGACAGCACCCCACCAAACTGCGACCAAGGCACAAAGCTTACGCTAAATAACCTTTCATAGCAACATCACCTTTCTTTGGTTAATAGCCTGATAATGTTATCATGATAACCATTCCTCTAGCTGGAAAAGGCAGTTTGAAATTAGGCTGAACTCACCCAGAGGTTAAATATGACCTGCAAACGTTTACTGCAGGGAAAAAACCCAAAACTTAATAAAAAAAAAGTCCATGGTATTTCTGCAGTAAGGTAGGAAAGGCGTTTTCTCCAAAAATACAAACTTGTGGCTTCCTGACACGCAACACGGATTTTGTTTTGCCTTTTGGGTGAGCTATGATCCCTGCACACGAGAGCTCCTTTCCCCTCCATCACTCGCACTAACTTCAAATAAGACACCAAAAGCGTACGAATGGCCCAAAGACGAGAGGCGAGGAATGGTACTTTGTTCGGATGCCACAGCCACGCCACCGCTGCACTGGGAAAGTCCAAGCTACAGGTATTTTAATTTAGGCCAACAAATATAAGTAGCTTTGCAAAATTTCTGCATATTTCTCCAGCCAGCATAGGAATTTCGTAAGAGAAAAACACATGGACTGAAGGGACATCGCAAGACCTGTGATATTATTTATTCCGTGAACCTGTGGCATTCAGACCAGAAAAAGTTGCATACTCATTGTTTGTGTAATTTATATAACTGAAATTCATGTACTAATTGCTTGGGCGCTTTTCCCCAAGATCTTCAGCTTGTGAATTATTTTGCAAGACTCGAGCGGGCACGCTGCATTTCACGTGCATTGGAAAGACGGACTCGGAAAGCCCACCTGGTTGTAAGCGCAGCAGTGGCAAAGGCTGCTCAAACCTCCACAAGACCTTCCGTGGCTGCCGTTTTTGAAATTTCATCTACCTTTTAATTTTCAGGTAAAGCAAATTAAAACTTGTATCTTTTCTGCGGAAACAGCCAACAGTGGCGATCGCACTTCCATGGCCTTGAGAAACGGAGGTATTCAGCTTGGCATAATGCGAGAGGAAGCCTCCACGCTGTGGTTTCAGTCGTGCTCCGGAGATAATGCGAGCAGTGAAACCTTTCCTATAATTTAGCTGGGCTTCAAGAGCATTGCACAGTATTTTCATCAGTTTATGAACAGCGAGGCATCACTAGCATCGACAGGGAGAGAACAAAAGGTTAAATTACCATCGCTCAGCTATGACTTCTCTAGCAAAGGCAGGCGTTCTATGCAACTTCCCTACAAAGTGTTATGATTAACAGGTGTTATACAAAAAAAAAACCTGGGTAAAAGCTATTTAGATGTAAATTAGATGATGTTTCCATAGCAAGCAACAGTCTGATGCAGATGTGAAATGATAAAGTTACACAAGTGTATATTGATGGCCACTAGTTTCTGCTCAACTGTTGTCTATTAAAATACAAAGTAATGTTGAAATCAGTACCTAAGACGACACGACCATGAACGTAGGAAGAATAGATGCGTTAAGCACGTTAAAAAAAGCTGCAAACAACCAAAAAGGAAAATAAAACCAAAACAAAAACCAACCAGCAAGAGTACTCCTCGTTCTCCAGGGGTAAAAATGCTGGTTTCTTGCATACGTGGGCTCTCCCCAACATACAGCCACCACCTAACCACCTCGTACCTAGTATTTCGTTAACTGCTCCAGCTAGGAGCATTTTGCATGGGAACAGTGCCCGCACAAGGCAGGGAGACCCCAGGGGAGCAGCACCCGCCTGCAGAAAAGGCTTTCGGCAATGTTTGTGTTGTGACTGGGGGCAGGAAAACGCTGGTGAGGAAGAAGGGTGTTGAGGGTACGAAGGACAAGGAAAGAGAAGCGTGCTGCTAAGGGAGAGCGGGCAGGAGAAAGGCTGCGATTGGTATTACAGCTGATAGTCTGGTACCGCAGTTGCTGGCAATAAAACCCCACCGCTTTCACACGGTAGCAGCGGACAAGCCATGCATCTGTGTCGCACTTTCCTCGTTCTTTCTCTTGTTCTCTCTCTGCTATTTCCAAATGGAATGCTCAAGAAATTTAACCAACTGGAAATTTTAATCCACACAAAATATGCTGTTTATATAATAGTACTTATAAATTACTAAACTTGTGGAAGTAAGATTTGTGTACGTTTAAAGAACATCCATTGCATTTTAACAACAAACACACTAACTTGTCCAAGTCTGACCTGAACAAGTTGCCTGAAGCCATTTAACCACTAGGACAGAGGTAGCGAGACACTAAACCAACAGGTAAGAAGTCTGCCCATCCGTGTGCAAGCTTTAGTGCCACGCATCAGGCAAGCTGTGAAAACAGCACACGCTAACGAGCGAGTACCGGCAGAGAAAAAATACGTAAGGCCATACCCATCTGGTGCTGCGCTGACCGAGGGCTCCTCCTGCGCCGCGGGAGGGTTTGGTGGCCGCAGCGGGGAGCCCTCCGCAGTGTGGGCATCCCTGCCGGGCTCCCAGCCGTCTGCTGGCGAGGCCGCTCCCCGCGGCACGCCGGGAGTGCTCGGCATCACCTCCTCGGCGCCCGCGGGGACTGGGAGCTCAGCACTGCTCTCCCAGCTCACCTCCTTACAAGTCCACCGGTTACTCAGGCGAGGCTTTGGTCCTGTCAAAAGAAAAAAAAAAAAGAATTAGTCCCAAACATTAGCAGGACCAAGGAGTACATCGTAGCGTAGGGAATTAAACTAAGATTACCTACGCTGTTTGTTCACCTCTCTCACTTAAGATGCGAGGGAGCATCCCTCTGCTCTCCCTTGGCTGTGGGTTCCCCTGCCCACGGCCGTGTCCTTCCGCGCTCCTCTCGCAAGGGGGAGCGCGGGGAGGCTCCGGGCTCAGCCTTTTGGGTTTGCAGCTCCCAGCGGGTGGGAGATGCTCAGCACTCCTCAAAAACCATCGCCGGCATGAAGACGGCTGCTTCACTAAATCATCTCCAGACGAACGATGAAACAGAAAAGCTGGAAAAAGCTTTTCTTGGGGGGAAAAAGCGCACCTGAAGAGGCTACTGTTGTACACTTTTTTTTTAAACCTTGCAGAAGAAATACATGCCTGGAGGCTTTTAAACTCTGCACGTTAATTGCCTTCTCTAAAAGACAAGAGTATGGGGCTGAATCATGCTTCTAAGACAACAGATACACGCTACTTATCTTTTTATAGAACGCCAAAAGTTAATGGACCAGCTAGTGCTGTAACAAATCAGTATTGCTACAGAAATTTCCAGTTTTCCATAAAATTCACCACAGGTTTAAATTAACCAGCATTTGTCCACCTGCTCACACTACAGCACCAGCATTTCTGCTCATCTTGGTCACGGAGTTTCACTGGAACCAAATCACTTAAGGTTTATGCCAAACAGTAGCTGGTGCCAGGAGGGGCTCTCTTAGCCTTGTTTCCAAATTTGTTGAGCAGCTATGTGCAACAGAAATGTCACTGCTGCCCTCGCTGGGAAATGAGGATGGAGAGGCATGGAGGTTTTTTTTTCTCCGGTTTGGGGGCGTGGGGAGAAAGGGACCATTTTCTTGCTTCGTTAACCTGGGGGAAAACGGGATCTGTTACTTCCGATGTTCTGTGCTGCCACTGCTGGGCAGCAGAGCAGGCAGCAGAGCAGGCAGCAGAGCAGGCAGCAGAGCAGGCAGCAGAGCAGGCAGCAGAGCAGGCAGCAGAGCAGGCAGCGCACGCTCGCTCCAGGTACGGCACATCCAAGCGTCTTCATCAGCTGCCATCATTTGCAGCGTGGAGGGTCAAGCGTAGGAGAGCTGGAACAAGGCGGTCCCCTCCACACATTCAAGCCTGGACCGCGTTAGCCTGCTCGCTTCGCAACACGCGTTTGGCAGCAGACGGGCAAAAAAAGCCCGCCGGGCGGTCTGAGGCGATTACCGCGCCGTTTGACAAAAAGCTCATTTTGATTTAGACCCAACTGTACAGTTCCTCTGAAGGCAGAGATACCGCATTCCAGAAATGGAATGGGTGTTTCTGTCCCAGACACGATGCTGGCCACCTCAGGCTCCCCACGGGGAGGAACCGGCGCTCTGCGGAGCCACGGGCAGAACCCGGGGCTAACGTAAGCCAGGCTGGGCTGCTCTCCTTCCAGTGCCAGTAAGGACAGGCTTTCATTAAAATGGAAAAGCAGCAAATGCATCAGATGAGAGAAAATGAGAGGCAAATAAATTCCTTAGAGAAAGAAAAAGGAATGGAAAAAAAACCTCAAGAGAGGATGCCAGAAAAACCCCAAGAAGTAGCACAGAAGATCATCTGATGGGGATGCCAGCTTTCCTCTATAAAGAAAACCACGATCATTACAGGGGAGCAGGAGTCCCTGCATCATTAGGGTTGCCACCAGTTTCCATTATAAATAGCTCCATCTTAGCAATTGTTATGGGGCTTGGAAAACTAGCTTAAGTTGAAAATTGCTATGTTAACCGGCAAGGCAGGGGAGAGTATTTCTGCAAGGTCTTAAAAAAGGAATAAACTGTTACTTAGCGACAAATCTTTGTCACTGCGACTTCAAAACCACATCCATTAGCTTACTTCAAAGTAAGTAACCAAGCCAGTAAAACGGGAGAGAACACATTTTGCCAAGATAGAGGGAAAAAAGGAAAAGAAAGAAAGAGGCTGGGAAGCTGGGACACAGCCTTCGAGGGAAGTGCGTCTTGTCCCAGAGCACGAGCATCTCGGCTGGGAGGCCTGCACCGCCTGCCTCAGGGAAGCTGGGAAGGAGGCAGAGCACCTCCACCACGTAGGAGTTCATCCAGCCACGTATGGGGACACACCGATCCTCAGTCTACATTGCCAAAGCCCGTTTTCAGAAACGGATGAACTACTGTGCACAAGCATCCAAGGGAGAAGGAAATCAACCCGAAACAGAAGTGACACTGCCAGCGAAGCAGGTTCACATTAAACCTCTTAAGATGAGGCTCAAACTACTTCAAGACAACCATGGGCACAGCAGTGAAGAAATCTTCACTTGCTAATAGCGAACGTGAACAGACTCGGCCCCCAGCAAGCCCTTGCCTGTCCAGATGAGCGGCCAGGGACAAAACGGAGTCAAAAGAAAAAAAAAAGAAAAAAGAGAATAAAGGGGGGGGGGAAAAAAAAAAAAAAAGAGTGCTGCCATGCTTCAACCAGAGTGCAACACACACAGGGGAAACCAGCAGCCGTGGGCATCGCTGCGGGTGGGATGAGCGCGCCCCAGCGCCGGGCAGCGGCAGACAGGCACGTGCCCCACCGTACCTGGGACGCTTCCCTGCGGCCGTTCCTCCTCGGGGGCGGCTGGTTCGGGATCAGATGCTGAGGAGATGAGCTGCTCGGAGCCTTCCTCACTGGCTGCCAGGTCCCCGCGTCTCGCTGCTCCCTCCACTGATGCATCACTCTCTAAATCAGCGCTTCTGCTCTCTGGACCAAGTCCTTCAAGTGACGGAGAGCACGAAGGTGGGTCGGGCGCCAAGCGTCTCTCTGTGGGCTGGGGAGGTTTCTGCTGCACGCCCAAACCTCCGGCAGCCGAGATGGGTGATGTGTGGTGACCCATAAAGGCTGTTGCTGGATGATACAGTCCTCTTGGCACGGCTGCCCCGGTGCTAATTCCTGCCTGTCTTCCAACCCACGGCATCTGAAAAACACAGGTGGGAGATGGCTTAAGGAAACAAACAGGCAATGCATTGCAAATGGAGCTTCTAGAGGATCGCATTTTGGTTTCTGGAGAGAAAAGTGTCACAGAATCCAAGTATTTTGTATAGTATTATTATTACACAAACACTTGGCACGCATTTCTTGCATCCTAGTGTGAAAACGAGGGCCCGGACCTCAACTGAAGCTCCGTGAGCCAAAATAACTGGTGGCAAAAGCGCGCTGCACCCCCAGCCCCACTAAAAGGGACCGAAATACACGAGGGACTCAAACTAATCTGAACAGTAACTGGTTTTTACAAACAGGTCAACTTTTAAGATTAGATCCCTGCAAAGGCTTTTAAGACCTTGGACCAAAGCGCGACATTTAGATCTACCCACCGAAGTCACTGAAAACACCCTGAAGCCACTGACTGGCGTGGAACCCTTGTGCTCTACTTGTGCACGACTTTGCACAGCCGCTGGTAGCCCGCGGCTTAGGTGCCGCAGCGTCCCGAAGCCAAGACCTGATCATTAGGGCCCCGCTGCGTGTCCGTGGCACGGCTGGCCCTTCGGAAGCCACCCGCAGCAGCTGCTCGGAGCAGCCTCCTCCTGCCGCTCTTCTCGTGGCTTCTCCAGGAGGCAACGGGACGAGGACGGGTCCCCAGAGAGTCCGAAACGTACATCTGCCATCGCTCGCTTGGCTATATGTCCAGCTTTGCTCACAGCATGTCAAAGCAAGTAAGAATGAGGCAGAAATCACTGTATTCCTTGTCTTCCTTCTGCTCTTTCCTGCCTGCTAAATCGCCCCACAGAGGAGAACGACTACTCAGCTAACACCACGGAGATGAAATCGCATTTTCCACAAGGCAACTTTGGGCACCGAGCAGAAACATTTTAAAGAGCACTTTCCTCCAAGAACTGTTGAACTTGCATAAAAATAGTTCCAACAGTATAACCGCTCTGCTTCTAAATCCCAGTGTTTTAATACTTGCCTATTTTCTTTGCAAACCCACTCAATCAGAACAATTTAGGAGGAGTGGCTACTGCCACCACGACTACTGAAAGGTCACCGCCAGTTTATGCAAAGCCAAAATTAGCTATCGTAATACCATTGTTCATACTACGCAGGGCTTGCTTTTCAGGCCCAAGTCGCAGCAGGACAATTTACAGTCACCTCCACACCTCTCTCTCTTTCATTGCCTGACCTCTTCCCTCCATACAAAGTCAGCTGCCAAGCCCAGCTTAAAGGAAACAAAGGCATCTTGTCTCGTCTGTGCCCAAGTTTCATTAAAAAAGCTCAAATTCCACATAACAAGAAACAGAACAAAAAAGCCATGAAGTTATTTTAAGAAGGAGTAAAGGTTTGCTACTCAGATTAAGTTCACAGCTTATTCCATCACCGCTGCTCTCTGGTTCCTCCTAATTACTTTTCGGGTCTTGGATTTGCTGCTTTAAAATGCATCTAGCAAGTACTTTATGGATTTAGCAGCTCCTGGATGTAGTGTTCCAAAACAAATGCAATTCAAACAGGTACAAGTGCTTGGCACAGTCACAGCAGACGCACATCTCTAACAAGCTCCTCTCTGATTGCAGACCAAAAATAATCTCTTCACCACCTTTGCATTCCCAAAGCAAAAGCATGACAGATAACATTGCTCTAGGTACTGTTTTTGCCACCAAAACAGTAAAAATGTGTAATGATTTATGTAAAACGGTCAACAAAATTACTGAACTTCATGTCACTCTAGCTGGGAGTTAAATGAAGTCTCTGCACAAAGCACACTTACAATCCTTGTTTTGGTGGTGGAGGGCAGGCTCCCCACTTCTTCCTCCAGTAAAAAATACAATTTTTTTTTATTATCATTAAAGCGCTTTGAAGGGAACAAAGATAAGAAAGAAATCCCTTCCATTACAACTTACAAAAGGGCCCAGACCATCACCTGGTGACACCCCCTTTCTCAGGGAGGGATGCCCCGCCACCCACCGGCGTTCCTGGGGGGTGCCCTGTGCCCGCTGTCCAACAGAGAGGGCAGTGCCAAGATGCGCAAGTCCAAAATCTTCAAAAGACTTCAAGGAAGTGCTTCGAAGCTGAAGAAGGCAGACTTCATTGCACAAAGGTTTCAGAAGACCAGGGGATACAGCTCTGCCAGCCGAGAAGGACCTCTTCAGCACGGGACCTCTCCTCCAACTTGGAACATCGGATCGCCGTTACACTGGGCTTCAAAAGACTGGTGCTCAAGTCCTCTCCATGGAGAATCATGGTTTTCTAGACAAACACTGTTTGGGTGTATGATTTCTGAGCTTAAGGACTCCCATAAAAATTGGGAGTCCAAAAGGGTGCGTATCCCATGGCTCAGAGAAGTACCAGATATTCACAGCGGTGTTTTAGGGGCACTGGGATACTGAGCATCCCTAGAAGATGGGTTCTGTGACTGTCCCTCTTGGTCTCCAAGAGGCATCGCTGACAAGGTTATCACACGATCACTGGCATCCTGACTAGCCATTACGATAACTAGTGCTGGTAAATAAAACCAGTTCCAAGCTGTGATGATTTGCACCCTGGATATACCACCTGCTAACCGCACGTACTCGCTACGACTGACTCGGTGCCACATCGCCAAGAACGAACTCTTGTATTTTGGACACAAAGATAAGCAGATTTTAAGCGAGGTGATGGTGGTGGGAAATGGGCACAATCAATAAAAAAAAAAAATGGAGTTACAGAGTGAGATCTGAGACACAGCACATAGGCAAGGCAAAAGGATGCACAATTTAGTTGAAGTTACCTTTGCATTTAAGGAGGGAGATGAGAAGGAGAAAGAAGGGGACGGGGATGAAAAAGTCCACAATCAAGCTATTAACTGCAATTCAACATAAAGTGACATATTTGGGCACGCACCGAGTTCTCGTACCGTCCAAAACCTGCTAGCAGTTTTTAAAAATCTAAGGCACGCCATAAGCCTTTGCTGTTCTAGTATTTATGTACAGTTTTCCATAGGTTAGAAATCACATCTCCAACACCGACTGCTTTTAATTGAAGAATCCAGCATTCAAAAATAAACTCACCGTTTCACGTACATCTGAATTAAACACATAATTCGCAAACTGCTGGAGGCCTGCTTATATAGGTCAAGGTTGCTCGGGTTCATTGCTTTGTATATTACAGTTTAAAGAATGCTCTAAATTCAAGGTTTTTAACTTTTTAATCTATGGGGAAAACTTCCTATAAACTCAGATTAACGACTGCTAATGCACTGAAGAAAGAAAACCGAAAACCTTCCTCCTACTATAAAAACAAAATAGTGTGGCCTCTGTTTCTTTTCTGATAAGAGTCTTAAACACCAAACATTTAACTGCATAATAACATTCACTGGCAGCCAGGCAGCCTGCTTAGCAGATATATAAAGCAGGTAAAAGGAGAAAAAGTTAATTTCTTGGCTGAATGATTCCATCGGTAGCTATAGGGCAAACTAGAAAGTCTTTTAGTAAAGTAGCAGTTGATTCTTCTATCAATCTGCAGCACACATACTCTTCCAAGGAATGCATTAAATATGAAAATCATATCCCGTTATCATCTGTTTCCAGCTTTCAGCCCAGTAAGCTTTTCTTAATGAATGCTGTAGCCTAAGGGACAAGCATGCTGTTGGCTTTTCTGAATAATGGAGTGATGCTACCATTTTCGCTTATTACAATATCGACTAGCTGAGGGGGTTTCACACATAGTCACAAGTGACTACTCTTGCCAGCATGCTCCAAGTTATTACAAGATGTTTTTAGACATTTCATCTAAAAGAGCTTTACCGCTTTTAGTGAAGAAAACAGCTATGGTCTTGAACTGTATCATTTATATGGAGATAGGAGGAGGGATTAGAAGCCTGCATTACTGCAGATATATAGCAGAATATATTTAAGTATTCCTTGTCAGTCTTTTTGTCTGTTACTTAGATATGCAATCTCTTTTTGCTTCTTCTGAGAAAAGGTCAAAACGCACAAAATTATAAATACACCATGTGAATCAACTGCTGCAGTTTTAAAACTATCATTCATTAAGAATATTTCCTCCTCGGTCAAGACCATTTTCACACTATTCAGCATAGGAATTCTCAAAACCGACATGAAGATGAATAGAAACAGTTAAGAGTTCTCCCCCTTTTTAATTCTAGTTCTTCGGTTGAAATAATTGCACTTTTTACCCAGGTTAGCCTACTTCACTCGGGCACTAAACAATATTTCACACTACAAATGCCACAGCAAAAATCCCGACCCGAAGGCCGCGTAGCAATGCCTGCCTCCTCCCGCAGCAGCCCGGAGGAGAGCGCATCAGCGTAATAACCCGCCTTCCCCCCGCTTCCCCCGCATTACCTGCTCGCTGGATTCTTCCTCCTTGTCACCTTCTGCTGACGGGTTACCCTCCTGGAGTGATAACGCGCTTTTAATTTCTCTTCCATACCATGCCTAAACGTGAACAAATCCATTACATAAAATTGAGGGCCAAAAAAAGCCCCGCCACAAATCAACAAATATTACTTTGCAAATTGCGCACTTTTAAACGTAACGTCCTAGCAGCATATTTTACTTGGACTGTATTTAAAAAGCCGGAGATCCCATTTTCTCCTAATTTTTCCGCTCCCCTGAACAAATGACGCAGCCCGTACACAATCTTCTGCAGGTTTTTAATACGCATTTATTCATTCGCGTAATTTAGAATCCTACAAAACAGTAATAACTTGTTGACTCAAATTTATTTCATCCCAACTAGTATCTGTAACGCCAAATTATTTCTGCTGTATCCAGACAATGACTCTGCTGCTTTCGGATGAGATGAGCTTTAGAATTCGTTTTTGTTTTACATACATCATCTTACAACTCACCGAGCTATTATAAGGAAAAATATATGGCAGATGTTATAAAGAGCAACCCAGCATGAAAGGCAACTTGCTGTAGTGTTGCTAACAAACAACCGCAGAAACCGCCTTCACCTCCACTACATTGTTTAATTGACCAAATGTAATGCATTCATAGTAGGACTACTGCTTAAAAGCCAAGCACATGCGGCACCTATAATTAATCCTGTTTGTTAGTAATTGTAAACCCCAATAACAAGTTACATCGGCCCTGAATGAAAGCACTTCAGTACCTATTCTGCATCAGGTAATATGCATGAAAATAAATCTTTAAAACAATTAACTTAACCAGCTCTGCACTTCACTCCAGTGGTGCAGTCAGCAAGTCTGCTATTTCCCAGGTAATGGAAGCTGTTCATAAAATTGTAAACGTGAAATTTTAAGAAACGAAAACTAACCACATGAGAATTAAAGATGCTCAAAAGAAACTCAAATGTAACTACTGGATTTTCCCCGAAAGCTGAAGTGAATTTGCTTACACTCCCCAAAATTACTGAATAAATCGCAGACACACAAACCCGGGGGGAAAAAGCGAATCTTTCAGAAACAAATGAAGTCCTGTCAGCTACAGCCACGTAACGAACTGTGCACATAGTTATGATAAAGCACTCCTAAAGGGCATTCTCTCTCTATGGAAAAAAAGAAGAGAAAATAGCAATAATTTCTTTCTGTGTACTTCCATGATAGATTAAACGATTGCACGCTCCATAATTCTTATGCAATCCACAACAAGGGGGCTTTTCATAACTGTAACCTAGAGGATATGTAATCTGTGCTTTGTTCAACAGCTCAGAAAAATAAGTCTAACCTGGCAAAAATAAAATGGATGGCACAGAAACATCAAAATGGAAGCAACGAACAGAAACCCTGCACGCAGATCAACCCGTGGCACAACTGTGATCACACCAGTGTGTCGTAACAACCTACCGCCAGTCAAACTGGTGTGCATTAGGGTTGCTCAGAAAAAAAAAAATAAAATTCCTTAAAAACAACAGGAGAAACCTAGCGTCACAAAATACCCCTGGTCCTGCTCTGCTTCAAATAAAAATTTATTAAAAAAAAAAAAAAGAAGAAGGGGGGGGAATCACACACATCCCCCCAGGGATGGTCTCTAAACTAAATGCTGCTAAGCTGAAGCAAGGAAAAGATGCTCTGCGAATGCCACCAGACCCAACAGGCTTAAAAGAATTACCAGGCACTAGCCAGGCTATAGTCGTGCGAGGAATTTATTGATGTGGGTACGCAACCATGGGATGTTAGCCAGCCCACTGGTTTATCAGAGTGGAAAGCAATTGCCACCGTAAGAGATGGCTACCATCTTTTCCAGAGAGCTTCCTCACCTCCAGGGGCAGGGAGACCAGCTAGCCACCCCCCAAATCCGCCGCTCTGCACCCTGAGGTCAGGGACAGCACCTCCCAAAGAGGAAAAGGCCGTGCAAACCTACTGGTGTTTCAGAGGGAGCGCTGATCAAGGCGAGCGGGTCTCGTCACCCCAGCTCAAATACCGTACGTACAAATCTTCCAGAGGAGCAGAGAAAAGCAGAGATTGGGGCTACCGACTTCAATATGAACAACGGAAGGCGGCGTTAATGCATCGCAAGGTACAGCTAACGGGGAGTTGTCTGGGGCCAGCTAGCTGCTGCTGTTCTTAATAAAAAAAAAAAAGCAAGGAGATTTTCAATGAAATCAAAAGACAACTAATTTAAAATAAAAAACAATCACAGCTGAGTTCTAGACAGCCACACAAAAATAAGTGCTGTGTCAGTACCACGTCACAGGGGCTTAAAATGCCTCAACGAACTTGTTTCCTTCCCTCCTTTCTTCCAGCAAATTAAAAAAGGGGAGCGGCAGAGGGATAGAAATAGCCCCTACCAAATATTTCTGAAGAATGCTACTGCTCTGAGAAAGCGGATATAAACACATTTCCCTCCCCGTTTTTACCTCCTCAAAAATCTGACTCCATGCATTAGCGGCACGAGCATGTCACAATTTTATTTTTTTAAATCTGAGATCATTACCAATCTGTATCGTTTTGCAACATCCCCAATTGTTCTTCAGGGAATAGCAAGACAACATATTAATAATACGATTCAAAAATCCTCAAAGCTTGGCTGTTTCTCATAGTAGGCTATTCAACCGAAAGTACTTCAGTCATGAGTTATGATTAAAAAATCCTGTCTATGATATGACCTTAAATATGGATCCGGATCAAGTTTGTTTCAAACATTAAGACACGCAGAATACTAGAAGAGTTTCATCTTATTTCTGCACTAATTATAAAAAAACAAAACTAATGTAACTATTCAACCTACAACTAGTATTACTCATACATAACCGTGAGAAAAAGACTGAAGCCATTTACCCCAAAAGGGCTAAACAAGAAAAGCAAAAAGTCTGTTCGCATTTGCAAATGAGGGCCTGAAAGACTGGAAAATTAAGAGAATCGTCAAATTTTACTTCAGCTTGGAAAAAAAAACCACCACCATAGCAATTCAGGCCTAGTGGTAACTGATCTTTTTATCTCAACATACATGAAATGACTATAAATGCTTTTTTTACTTCCACAATTAGTTTTTTCTTCCCCCTACTCTTTTAAGGTATTAAGGTGGATTGACTACATACTGGCAGTACAGAAATCCCCGTTTCATTATCAGTTCTAGTTATCATGGGGAGCAGGGCCTTGCCAGAAGACAAATACTGTTCTCCAAAAAGAAAACACTGCCGAGTCAAGCTGACTTTTGACAACCGTTTCCACAATGAGAATTACGGACCGTAACAATTGAAACAGGCAGAACAAATGGCAGAGGGTGGCTAATGCAGCTGCTGAACAGTCACTTTCATCTGTCCTCATGAGAGCTTTTATTCTTTCTTTTAAAGTGTAATGACCATGCATGTTTTCTGCCTGTTGCAGTGATTTTTAAGAAATTAGTCATTTAAAAACAGAACGGGCACGTAGTAGTTCGACAGCCTCTTTGATAAGGATAATTCATCCCAGCACGAGTTCTCAAACTGACGACACGGAGTGAAGTCAGTCATAAGACCCCTTTTGCAAAGTTAGACCTTTGAGCTGACAGCAGTCAAGGCTACGAGTGGAGAAAGGGAAAGCAGCACATTTGCCGTCATCTTGGATAACAAAGATGCGACAAAGAAGACGGCAAGAAGTATATTCTCTTGGGTACAGGCTCCTTTGAAGTAGCCATTTGGTCCTACCGCACTCCCACCATGTCAGTTACGATGCACAATTAAAGTATACGAGGGGATGAAACACTCCTTTGGCTTTACTTTACCAGCCCAGAAGGAAAGATCAAAATTTCCAACTCTGCAGGCACCTGAATCAAAGCCGAGTACATGCAAAAAAGTTACCAAAAGGAAAGATCCGAGTGATGCAACGGGATGTTGTTTTCTCTCGTCACTGTTCAAGAATTGTTAGTTGACTGTTTAGCAGTAGAACTAAGTGTGACCTCATTTTAGTTCAGCTTTAGTCCAGATAGTTCAAACACAGTCGTTTGTTGTAGCAGAAGTTATTTACTTGTACACTTCCTCAGACAGAGCAATGAGCATGGGCAAGACTATGCCTATTTAGGGTGTTTACACCAGCAAAATTAAAAATACATCCTGAAACGACTTCCATGAAATGTATTTGGGTATTTTTAAGTAATAAAAGCCTTACTAAAATTCAGTTTTATAACAAAGTCTTTATGAAAATATTACAAGTTGAGTCTTCTTTGTGCCCTACCCTAGATACTGCCGGTTTATTATCTTATCACTAACACTCCAAACACATGATCCATTTCCACGTTTTTTTGATCTCATTTCTCCCTCGCTTCCAAGAGACTCGGAAGCACAGGGCACTTTACTGTAGGCTAAAGGTAGAGTTCTGTGAAGTGTTGCTGACTACCTCTGCAGCTACAGTAGGCTCTGTTACCTCATCGATTAGCGGAGTCTGGGCTCATTTCAAATTCCCAAACGTTACCGCTTTAAGCACTCCAAAACATATGATGAGGTTTCACTAACATCTGCAGTCTTGATGTGCGTAATACTCGGACAAAACCAATTTAGCAACTCTGTAATAACAGTAAACACTAGCGTATTAAGTCTTATAGAAAGTTACTTCCATCTTCTGAATCATCTCGGAACCTGAAGTTTTCATATGAGCTTCAAATTGGTTGAATTCCTTTAAAAAGGTCTTGTTTCGAAGAAGAGCTGTTTTTTGTCGTTCATCTATTTCTTTCAAGTACTTTTTCAGCTTCATGTATTTTAGTTTCATTCTACAGGGGAAAAAGAAACTGTGTTTAACGAGTATGAAAATAAAACAAATGCATCTATTACAATCACTTTTCTTCAGACACATACATACTAACACTTACGTGGGAGTTGCCCCCCAGCCCCCAAAAAGGAGCAGACACATTCTTCTGCACGGCTGGCTAAAGTTACGTTACACAACTGACAGGATATCTCCTATATAACTTCAGATTTAGACAGTGGTTTTGGTGTTCAAAAGGGTAAGTATATTAAAAAACTCTTGTAAATTTGTTTTAAATGGATTATGTTTTAGTTGCTTACGCATTAAATCAAAATGAAAACTGTATTTAGAAGAACGTGCTCTGAAAGTCATACAAATTGTAACAGTAAGGCTGTGGTTTCACAACTGCTTTAAGCCGACCTAAATCCATGCTGCCGCCAAAAGGGGCATCTCACTCCAAGCCTTCCTTTTTTGTGCCAACACTATCTGCTATGTGGCCACATGGCACATCAGGCCAAGAGTAATCCAGCTGAAAATCCACCTAAACCAGTTCTCACCCACCCAAAAAACCGATTCACTTCCAGCCAGACCTATTTTCTTATCTGATGACAGGGCAGCCACACAAGCGTTAGGGCCAAGAAAGGGAAAATGTGAACCAGGGGCAGTCAGGAGCATCTTTTGGTCTCAATCTGCCTACAGGTCTGCTTAAATCAGTAGTGAAATGGCAATGTAAATCCCCCAAGCTGCCAATATTTTCAGAGAAACTTAACTTCAAAACCTGGTAGATTAAAATAAATCAAATAAAAACAGAAAACAAAGTACATGTGATGTTTCCCCACCTGTTCAGGCACTTTTTTCTTCAATTTACATCTTCATTTTCTCATCTAAAGGCCCTCTTTCAGAAGAGGAGTTCCTAAGGGATTGGCCATTATTGCAGCTAGCCCTCAGTCCCTCGAGCCAAGACAGAAAAGTCACCTCTATGAGCTTTACAAAACACATTTGAGGAAAGGAACACTGGACGAGACACTTCTCAGCCCTCTTTTGTTGTTGGTTGGGGTGTTTTGCTTTGGTTTGTTGTTTACAGTTTGGGTTTTTTTGCTTTGGTTTGTTGTTCAGAGTTTGGTTTTTTTTGTACAGACTGTATATGCAATTTATATGCAATTTACATTAAATACATAATGCAGAAACAATCCAAGGAGCAGGACCAGAACCCAGAATATGCTCTGGGGCTTCCTAAAACTTTCAGACTTTGAGACCCCGGGACCTTCTAGCACAAACTATGCTACAGTGATTTTGCAAAAGTTGCCTAAAACCAACTTGCATGTTAGTTATTACTAAGCTAATAATATTTCAGTATTCATGGAATAAGTTGTTATGTTATTGGTGAAGTTATTTCATCAATAACTTAGAGAGATGAATCTTACCTTATACTTAACATATGAACAGAAATTTATTGTTATAAAAAAACTTTAAGATAACATTCTGAAAGCATTCCATGATACCTCAAGTCTTTGTAACTAAAATAAAATAACGTATAAGAAGCTTTTAAATAGGCTTACAGGTATGCATCAGACTTTCTGTATTCCATCAGTTTTCTTTCCAATTCCAGCCTTTTGGCTTCACTGGAAGAAAACAAACAACATATCGTAAGATAAGACTGTTTCACAATTTAAACTCTTAAAATGCAAGACGTAAAGCATTTCACAGAGCATAAACTTTTCAGAGCAGGGAGCGTATTTTCCCTAGATCGGTAGCCTTACAGATTGATCTGCCAGCCAAGCTTATCACAAACAAAAAAAAAAAAAGAAAACAAACCAAAAAACAAACCACCAAACCAAAAGACAGCACCTCAAAGCTTTTCCTTCTCTTTGTTCCTCACTGGAACAAGAGCTAGGTTGTTTTAAAGGGAAAAGATGCCTGAACACGTACATACCCACACGAGACCCCCCCCAAAACAGCCAGAGACTGCCCAGCTCAAGTCGCTGTTTCAAGCCCCTTCTCCAGCAGGCGCCGGAGGGGCTGTAGACCCCAGCCCGGCAGGTCCCCAGCTCGTCCCCCTGTTGGGGTCCCAACTCTTTCCCGGCTTACAGACTCAACGTGCTAGCCAAGTATTTTATTTAACTATTTGAACTTAAAATCAAGCGCATATTTCACACTTACGCATTAAAGCCAAGTACCTCTAGAGATACGCTAGCACTACCTGCCAGAACTTACTAAAGGGTAACAGATATAAGTAACCATCACAAGCATTTACGGTGGTGAAAATGCTATGAGGCCACCTCTATCTGCCAAAAGCAGCGCAAGGGTACAGGCCCGTGGGAATGATCAGGCTGCTTAAGAACAAACTCCACACCTCATCTACAATCTATTTCCAAAAGAATCTATTTTCAGGAAGAGACAAGAGTAAACCTGTTATTATTTAATAATTATAAATTGCATCTGAAGATGAGCAACCATCCCATGAGCCAAAAAAAAAAAAAAAAGCAGTGGATAAGACAGAGGCTTCCAGTAGATTCACATTACAAACCCTGCAACAACCAAAGCAAGTACCCCAAGTTGCTTATGAAAAAATAACATCAAATTCTTATTAGCCAGGAAGGCTGTACATGTGTAGCGATGGGGGCAGATACATGAGATCGCATGCAGCCATATGGCTGGGCATGCTTATTACGGATTTGTGCACTCCCCTAGAAACACGTCCGTGTCACAGCCACACACATTTGCCTCCTCCCAGTTGCCCTGCACAGAGGAAAGCAAGGAAAAAAAAAACCAACCCAACCTTTCTGCTTCTTAGCCTGAGAGATCAATGCATCCATTTTACCCATCTGATCCTGCCACTGTCTGAAACAAGATTAGGTTTTCATGTCATGTATGCAATTTAAAAGCCACGCTTCATCTGGGATCTCATCCTTTCAATTTCCTTTTACATGATGGACAGCTAAGCAAAAGCAGATTTCAAGATCTTGTTTTTACACTTCTAGAAGTAATTTTCATGACTCAATGAAGAACACTGATATCCTGATGGATGTAACCGATGGATGCCAGCAGCCATTGGCTCCAATCCTATTTCTCCTTCTCCGATACCACAGGTAGCACATCACATTCCTCAGCTCCTGAAAGATCGCTTCCTTTCTACCGGCGCCGTTTTTCAGTATCCCACTCGTTCGTCTGTTACAGCTGTTTAGACAGCACACAAATATATAAGGTCTTCTCGAGGCAAGACAAAGCAGTATAAAAAACACCAGGTAAGAGCCTCTCAGCATTTGAGTATCATCACTATGGATGCCTAAAATGGTTACCGCGCAGCTTCTGGTGTTTCGCAACGCAGCTCTGTCCAAGCACCAAATTAGAGGTGATCAAGACTTTACTTGTGCATTTGCTTGCCCGGGTTCTGACGAGGTTCCAGCACAGTTCCTTTGTGCCAGCGACAGAAGCGAAGCTCGAAGCAGCACAGGGATCGTTCTGGCCGCTCCACTGCACCACCACCACCTCCTTTTTTTACATGAAAAAACAAAGTGCTCTGCCTGAAACTTTCATTTGCTCATGCAGTTTTGCATTAGGTTAAAATGGTGCAAACAGTCAGTTATCAACTTTTTTTTTAAATGGGCAAAAATAGGACACCTCAGAACTTTTTAAGGATCTCAGTGTCTCATTTTCAAACAACCCTGAATCTTCAGTCTGCAGAGAAAGAGTGTTGGTTTGGGATTTGAGCGCAGAATTAAATTCCCTGGTCAGCCACAAACTCTCTCTAATCTCTGGCATTTTACCAGGCATCGATCTGTAGTGATGTTTGATCCCTCACCTCCCATTTAAACCAGCAGGACTAAGATGCCTCAATACTTTTTGAGATACCAGGCCTTAGTCTCTTTGTGCTTCAGTTCTGCATCCATAATGTAGGAATAACAGTACTCCTGTCATGATACCCTGTTGAGATAAGTACATAAAAAATGGCACGACACTTGGGCACAATGCAATCTTCCCATAAAAGTAAGAGATGTTATTTCTGCCGTTGTTTTTCTACACCAATCTGACATTAAATCAACTGTTGAGCACTGAGCTGCATCCACCTTACCAGCCTGGCGCCTGGCCAGAGCCTGCTCAAGCCTTAGCCAACGGCGCTGGTCCCCAGGGCGGGTAAGAGGGGGCCTGTTTAGCACCATCTCCTACATACAACCCACGCCAGCAGGTATTTCTGAAGCTAATAACCCTGCCTGGTTTATATTCTCTGTCCAGGACATCTCAGTATCTGTACACATTTACTGCAAATCACCCGTAGCGTGAAGCATCTGGCCTCACTGTCCGAAAAGCAAAGCTAATTGCAAAGTTAGCCACAGCGTTAAGTACAGCACTTAACTATCTAATTCATCTACTTCATGGCCCACAGGGCTCAAACCCTGCCTTTCTCACCAGCAGCCACTGAAGATTAAATGCTGAGTAATCACAACACGGTCAGGTCTGTATAAAACACCAAAGGCAAACTCTCTACCTCATTTCAGTTATCTCAGACCCCTTAAACCTAATTCTCTCTAATTTTGCACACAACACAGATACCACTGACCTGCGTACAGAGAACTATGCACGCAGTAATTTTTATATTTAGATTGGACAAAGTACCAGCATTAGGCAGTAAAACATGGCCAATAGAGTCTAACATGTAATTTAAGGTACAGTTATGGGGTTTTTGCACAAGTCTCAAGGCAGTCCATGCTGAATATTTATCAGAAGCTTAATATCTGGTGGCTAATTTCTCAAGCACGTCAGAACTTAGATAGTCAAAGAAAAAAAAGAGATTGAAAACAGGCAGAAAAGAAATATTCATGAGGATTCCCTTCTAGTTCACCACGTCAGACAGGGGACATAACCGAGCAGCAGCTTCCTCACCATATTCAAGCTCTTGCACATACAGCTTAGTAGTAGCGGTAGTAGTGTTGTTTGCTCAAGCACAACTCGAACTGAAAGCAGGACGGCGGCAGTCAGGAGTGAAACAGCCGTCGGGTACTTCAGGTCTCAGAACAGGTGACTTGAAATTAGATCAGTGCAGAATTCCAAAGCAGGACTTAAAAAGCTGAAATGCTCCAGCAATCTAACAAGTTTTTATATTTTACACTTTTAAAAGTTGTTTAGATAAAAGGCATCACTTTGAGAAATTCTGAAGAGCAACACCCTCTGCAGCGCCATTCCCAGAGGCAACAGCAGCATACAACTTGCAGACTGGCATGAGTTACTCCTTGTTTGTCAACGCCACCAAGTACAAATACACCTTTTATTTTCAGTTTTGAAGCACATACAACAGACGCGTGCCAGGCAGAAAAGGCATATTTATTATCACAAGACCCGTGAAGCTGGCTCTCCAAAGGAAGCACAGCTTACGCAATCATGCTGCCTGTCTGCCTGTAATTCCCCTTCCCCAGATAACTCCCGAACCTCCCGCAACTGAATGAGGCCGAGGAGCTGACGTCTGAAACGCGCGACGTTCCCAGCGGTTTCAGAGGAGCAGTCCACTTGTGCCGTGCGAGCGCAGCCCTAGCTCAGACAACTGAGAAGCTACAAAAGAGGCAGCCAAACTTCACGCAGATCAGGCTCTGGGGAAGCACAAGACATCTCTACGCTGAATACGAGGCATATCTGCACACAGACGTAGTTTGAAGCAGCACGCAGTCTAGAACACGCAGATTTTAATCTGCCCTCTCCATTTTCCAATGCTGCAATTTAGATAAAGTGTCTTCCGTATCTAGGGCCCACATCTTTAATAATTTCTATGCAATAAAAGTATACTTTGTATAGTCTTATCCAGTCTTTTAAACAGCCAGTTATTCCCGTTTTGTTTGCCAGTGGTATTCCAGACCAGAACAGGATATTAGCGAAGATACGCGCAGCATTTTTGTAAAAGCACTATCTACACGCGAGTTTAGATTCTCACGGCCGTGCGGTTATTACTTCTGCTAATACCGTACGCCGGAGATGCTAGCGCGAGACCCAGAAATCAAAGTCTTCTGTATTGGACAGAAATCGGGCGCTGCTTGAACAGCAAGTTCGTGACAGTATACCAGAAGGATCTCAAGAGACTTCCTCCGGCCGGGTAAGAGAAACGAGCGCCGATGGAGGCCGGTTCTGGGGTCACCGCAGCGGCGCCCCGCGCGCGGGCTTCGCCACCCCCGGCCCGAGCCCCTCGGGACGCGAGCGCCAGCACCCACGCTTGCTTCTTCCCGGGAAGGCAGACGCGCCCTGAAGCGCCCGCAAACTGGAACACCTAAAATAACTTGGTGGGTTTTTTTAAGGATTAAGAGGATGCCTGTGGGAGAAACACCTGTGCGTGCCCGCTCATCAGCCAGCCCGCTCCGACAGCCCGGCCTCCCCGGGACTGGCGGGTGCGGTTACGGCGGCAGCAGCTCCGCCCGCGCCGCCGCAGGGCCCGGGAGCGCTGCTCGGGGGGGCGGACGGCGCCCGGGACGCCGGGGCGGAGCGGCCCAGCGGGGTGACTGCCACCGCGCGTCCGGCGGCACCCGTCAGCCGGCTCTCAGCGCCGCCCCGTACAAAACCGGCCGAAAGAAGCCCACTCCGTGCCCTCCCGGGAAGGCGGGAGCCCGCCTTCCCCGCCGCCCCGGGGCGCACGGCAGCTTGCCCCCTCAGGAGAGCGGCGTGCGGGCCGGGCCGGGGCGGTGCGGGCCGGGGGCCCGGCGGAGGGGCGTGCGGTGTCCTCACCTGTGGCGGAGGCGGCGCAGGAGGCTGCCGGGCCGCTGGCAGGAGCCGCCGGGGCCGGGGCCGGGGCCGGGCCCGCTCATGCCGCCCTGTTTACGGCGGTGGCCAGAGCGACGGCTCCCGCCCTGCACCGCGCCGGCCCCGCCCCGGAAGTCCCCCGCCCCGCGCGGGCGTTGCCATGGGGACGGGGCGGGGCGGGGCGCTGCCGGCTTCCCGCCCGGCGGGAAGGGCGATGGCGGGGGGCGATGGCGGGGAAGGGCAACGGCGATGGCGTGATGATGGCGATGGCGATGGCGTGGGGCCGCCGCCGGCGTGCCCGCACCCAGCGAGCGCGGGGAGACCCAAACCGGGCGAGGGTCTGGGCAGCGGGCGCGGGTGAGGGCCCGCTGCCCCCCGCCAAGCAGCAGGCAGGGGACGGGGCCCCCCCCGTTCCTCAGAGGCTGCCCCCCGTCCAGCCGTTGTGCAATTTTTAAGCCTTTGTGGCATTTTTCAGCCTTTAATGGCTTAAAAACACAGCAGAGGGCTACCGAGAGCGCTGGCGGTGCGGGAGGCGGCGGGCACGCACCCGAGAGCTGTGCGAGGGCTCCCTGCCGTCGCGCTGGAAATCTGCGGCCTAAGCTTGGGGACTGCTGAGATTTAAAGCATTTATTCCTAAATTATTACCTCATCTGTTCATATAATCATATTAACTCTGTTAATTCGGGTATTACCACAGCAGCCAAAGTGGCTGTAACGGCCAGTCACGTCTCCAGGCTGGTGCTGAGAGCGGGGCCCCAGCCGCTCGGTGGCCCGGGGCGAGGCAGTGATCTCCGTGCCTCGGGAAAAGGGGGAAATGGGGACTTTGCAAGGCACGGGACGTTAATTCCAAAAATAACTGGGAGCTGCTGAACAGTTATGGCAACAGGGCCCCCCCTTTAACAGTCTGTTCTACGGAGTTTATTGTACGCTAGGTTTTCCAGGAAAAAAACAACCAGAAAATGCAAATGGCTTATTTCCACTTGTATTGAAATCAAACATCTCAATAAAATTCCAGATTCCTCCGCCTGTGAATTGCCACTTTGTCCAGCTGGCAGAGCTCGGTGGTGTCCTCTCACCGCAGGTCCGTGGGAAAAGCCGCGCCGCCTCCAGCGAGCACCGGACCAGCCCTGGCAAACCCGGCATTTACACCTCCAGCTGGTAAACGAAGTAGGAAAGAAAAACACGATTTTTCATTTTCAGATAAAAACTTAGATCCCTTTGAAAGGAAGTTGCTCAATTAGTGCTTAGGTTCCAGGGCCCCAATAAAGTTCTGTCACCTACTGCGAGGGTATTTGAATTTAAGGAGAAGGAATGCTGCATCAATAGACAAATTTGCGGATAGCTATGAAATGCTTGAGCATAATTAGAACAGCAATCGGTACACAATTAGTACGAGGTCATCCCCATAACTACCCTTCGTTAGAAGTTGTGCCCCGCAGCCGCCAGGAGAAAGCAGCAGCTGTATGGCGGCAGGGCTGGGGGCACGGCCCGAGCCACGGCCCAGCGCCGGGGATCTCGGAAGGCTCGGGAGCGTCGGGACGAGCTCCGGGCTCCCGCGGGGCGGCCCCGTCCCGCGGGTCGGGGTTCCTCTGCCGGGTTTCGGCAGCGTCTGACAGCAGCGTTCCTAGTGTTTTTCGACACCTTCGAGCCTCGAACTTGGATAAACCAAATTTAAATGTAAAATAAAAAGCTTTGCTGAATTGATGTAGCGGTACTTAACAGTCCCCAAATTAGCTTCTGTCACTTGAATAACCATAGCTGCTGTCTGGCTTAGCCTTTGCAGATCCGCTAGAAATAAATGGCTCAATAAGATAGGGAAGGCTTTAGCTCGTGTAAGAGCTTACCTACTCAAGAAAACACATATGCAAAGGATTTGCAGATTTGGGAGCCTTTTATTACTGAATTCACATAAAACGCACTCACAATAAAAGACGTACTCCCCTTTTGCGCTCTTCTGTTTACCGAAAGCAAAGACGCGTTATGGAGACCTCCATCACAGCGCGCGTTCACATCTTCACAAGGACTGACACCTGAATCTGCGTCTGAGCTCGCCTAAATTTCCAAAGTTGGGCATTTTTTCCCCAGATCCCGACTTTGCAACCCAGGTCCACCACCGCCTGCCCTTTCCTTTAAAAATATATCGGGGAAAAAACGGGGCTTTGGCATCTCGGCTGCGGACGCGATCCCCTGCCCTCCTCGCGAGTTACTTGTAGCACCAAGACTTCTCCGGAGCCTTTGTGCAGCGTGATGTTCCTGCTCGCTCACGGGGGCAGATAAAATGGAAATAAAAAGGGTTTCATGGTTGCTTCATCGTTAAATTGCCTTTTTTTCCCCCAGAAGGTCCCTCATAATGGCTCTCATTGCTAATATCTCCCTCAAAATAAATAGTCTCCCCTTTGACACCGAGGTGAGACGCTAAAAACTTGTTATTTCAGAACGTCAGCCATGAACCGCGCTCTGTCGGGCTGACACATATTTTGAATGCATCGCTGATTGTCAGTGCAGAAAACTGTCAAACGCTGCATGGTGTTTGAACAAGAAAACACTTTCATATACTACAATTTTGTTATTTTTCAAAGCAGGCAAAGAATCCGGCTTTCTTAAGCCTGCACCAGTGACATACCAGGTTTGGTTCTGGAAGACTAAACTGCTTTCGAAAATATTTGTGCTTGCTAAAATAATATCAAAACTTTCCAGCGCTTCTAGCGCTATCTAAAATTACGGGCGTATATTATATTTACATGCCGGCAAACCTTATTCCCAGACGAAGACTGCCGGGCTTCAGCTGGAAGGGGCTGCCCTCCACCTGACAGCTCGGCGCGGGAGGCGAGACCCCCAGGACCGCAGGGTTTATTTCTTCAGCGGGCCTTTCCAACCCCGGTCCGTTTCTTTTGTTGTCATCGCGGACCACGGTGGAGCGAACGTGAGGGGTGACGGTGACCAACTGAGGGGACGGTGGCGAAACGGTGCCGGTGGAGAGGAGAGGCCGGGAGGGCGGGGGTGACTGCGGGGTGTAAAGGGCGGCAGCGCTGACGGGGATGGTGCTAAGCTGCCCTCACCAGCCCCAGCGCTGCGGGCAGTGCGGAGGACAAAAGCAGAAGGAAAGCCAAAGTAGAAGGAAGAAAAGCAGGCAGGGTTAAACACCCTGATGTTTTAGTCACCAAAACCCAAGGAATTAAGAAGCCTCAGCCTGGAAATGGTGTATTTCCCATTTTGTCCCTCTCGCCCTTCGCTCCCGGTGGGTGCAGGGCAGGCGCTCGCCCTCCGCAGCCCCGGGCCGGCACCGTGATCCCCGCGCTGACACCCACGGGCTCCGCGCTGACTCGGGAATCATCTGATTACTCGTGTCCCTGATAACTAACATCAGTACCCCCTCCCTGAAAGCCCAGGGAGAGGAGTGTTTTGTTTGTGTTCTCCCTTCAGTACTTAACACTTCTTTTGGATTGTTTTAATTTAATTTTAACGTAATCTGATAAGAGCTGTAAAACCGTCAAAGAAATCTGTCTCCTTCTGTCTTATTAAATACACTTTGAATGAAATTATGTTTTTTTCCCCCAGTAGCTGCCAAACGAAAGTACCTCTTGATTCAAATGCAGGGATTGATGTGCGCTAATCTTAACAGCTGTACACACTCTTTTTAATTTAGGGAGGAAACGGCGCGGCGCGTGCTTTCAGCACCCTGCTTTCCCCTGGAGCCGTAACAGGACCCCCGAAGGTGCGGGATTCGCCTCGCTGTGATGAGCATCTGGCCGCAGGGCGCTCACCTGCCGGAGAGACAAGGGATGAGAGAAAGAGAAGAAAGTGAAAAAGAGCGTATCTTTGTAGGGGACGAGGGGGGCGAGGGAGTGCCAAGGCGCGCCCCCAGAGACAGCCTGGCCGCTCCCCTCCAGCGGAGGCTGGGGGGCAAGGTGCCAGCCACGCTGAGGGTGTGCAGGGCACCCTCCTGCCGCGGGAGCCCGGCAGCAGGCTGGCGGCGCCGCGCGGGAGGGAAACGGGAGTCAAAAATCATATGTTTCTGCCTCTTTCACGATTGGGAGCTTTCCAACGATCGCCGCCGTAGTTTTTTCTGCCCTACTTATCTGCTCCATGCTTTTTTTTCCCCAGGTGCTACAGGTTGTCTGTCTGTCTGTCTGTCTGACCCGTGGCCTCTCCCCTCTCCCCGGCCCTTGACTGCATCTGTCGGAGGGTCTGCCGGTTTTCCTGAGCGATAGATCCATGCACAGTGTGTACCTGCTGCAGATCCTCTGCCACAGCCTCCGGTCTAAAGCCAGACTCTGCAGGGGACGCCACCTGGTCCAGGGAAGATGGGAAACTCTCCGTGAAGCAGAAATTGTCGGTGTCCTCGCGTAGGGTGTCTGGGGACAAAGCCTCCCCCCAGTAGCCTCTGCACGCCCCCCCGCCTCGCACCGCTGCCGCGACGCTAATGATGAGCTTTCACAGATTAAGGGCCCTCTCTGCTTTTAGCCGAGTTTCACTTAACGTGAGAAATACAAATATTGCTTGACAACGCCTGGATTAGAATAAACCAAACCACAACTTCAAAAGCACTAAAGAGAAATCGGTGAGTAACACCAGAAGGGGCGATTAGCTGCCAGCACCGGCGCACACAGCAGGCAGGCGGATGAGATATAGGAGAGAGCCTGAACGCTTCAGCTTCGTTCCTTGCCACCATTTTGCTATTTCTGCCAAAACGCAGCAGGCTGGGGTTTGCGCCTGGTTTCTCTGGAAAGGGATTTGCAGAAACACAGACTGCGATGCACTGAAAAGAGGTTTTTCCTCTCTGCGCTTATTTGATTTCTGAGAGCGACTGTACATCGAGCTAGAGCTTGCCCACAAGTCAGGACAGAGCTGAATACATTTTCTTTCCTTTTTTTTTTTCCCCCCTTTTCAATTAGATTCATAATACATGCCCTGGTAGCTATGTAAAAGACATACAAAAAATTTACATAATGCCCATATAAGTCTTTTTGTTAATGAATCGAGTCCCAAATGAAGAGCACTAATAATACATTAGTAATCAAAGAGCAAATAGCACCAGTGAACATATCTCAGCAGAGCAGTTGTGTGGATCCATTTCCGACTGTCAGTGTCAGTGCATGGAAACAGTAATTAGCATGTTGAATTTAATGCTTAAATTTTAATAAATTTTAATGTAATAAAATGCTTTCATTAAATGTTACAGTTCCTTGAAAGCTATTATTACTTGTTTCTGATGCATAAATAGAAAATACATTGTCTTACTGAAGGCGGCGGTTTTTGCTGCCGACAGGACAGGTGAAATGAGTTCCTCCAGCAAGAACTTGTTAACGCAGACGCCAACGATAGTGGCTGATTAAATAAAAAAACTTCAGAACAAGACTACAGCATTTAAAACTATATCATCTTTATTAAGAATGTAAGGGCCTTATCCAAAGCCTATTGAGATAATTGAAAAGTCTCTAGTAATGGCATTGCCAATGAATTTTGAATTAATCCTGGAGAATTTAGAGACAAGCACACGCCATTGTTTACGGCTCCGCGTTGTTAATGAGCAAGAGAAATGCTGTGGCGTGGGGAGGGGACCAGTTCAGAGTCCGTTTGCCGGGAAGCGCCCCTCCTCTCCGGCCACCTCAAAGCGCTTTCCGAGTCTCCCACGCGGCACATGAGGCCCCAAGGCCAGAAAGGATCAGGTATGGCCTGACTCGGGCTGTTCCCAGCCGAGGGTCCTGAGAGGATGTCTGGGAGATTTCGGGTCTCTGCTCTCCCGATAATTCAAAGTCACTTCTCTTTCTAAGATGTAGACACGAGGAATTAACCGGTCTCCATTTAAGTGTCTGCTGTTGTCTGAAGAAGAAAGAGGAGATTGACGGTGTTGAGTTTCCCCATCCCTGGAGAAATGAGAACTGAATTTAGATTTTCTGAGATGCGAGACAAGAGGCTGAATTTGAACGAGGCCACTCGCAGCAGAGCGTCAAAAGGCTCTGTTCCTGTCTCCTCTGAAATCGTCTATGCCTTCCCTGCGCAACCACGGCTTTAATTTCTGTTGCTCAATCTGAAACAGCTCTGATGTATTTCTGTGCAGGAAAGACTCTTTTGTGCTATTTCAGATCATTATGGAATGTCTCAGGCCTGCAGTAACCAAAAAGAGAGCAGGAAGAAGACGATGGCTCACCAACACATAGCCAGCACCGAATCCACCGCGGCCCGTCCGGGTCCCGCAGCAGGCAGCGCTGCTCCGCCGCGCAGGCTGCAGCTTGGCCCAGCGGCGCGAGGCAGAGCGCGCCAGACACCGCAGACCACGACCACCGAGATCGCCTTCGTTACAGATTGCGGGACGGAGAGCATCCGCCGGGGGTTCAAACCTGCCCCTGCCCAGCTCTCCGAACGCGTGAGCGGCTCTGTGCGCCCGCGGGCCTGGCTGCCTGCTCTGCACCCGCGCTCCAAGCACGCAGCCGAGCGTTCGCGATCTGCAGTCAGCCCACAGAGGCGAAGCGCAGATTTTGCACCCGAACATTTTCCTAGCCGCAAAAGCGTCCTACCTCACCTTCCACGTGCGGCCCTTTGCACCACCTCAGGACCGTGCCATGTTTTTGCCAGGACCCTCTTCCTGGAGAACAGCAGCTTCACGGCCAGGTTACTCCCAGCTCCCCATCCGCCGTCCATTCCCCGTCCCCAACGAGCGAGGTGGGCAGCGCGACCACGGGCTGGCCAGTCGGCTCCATCCTTCTTGAGCTTAACGCTTGCTGCTGCTGTTTTAAAGGACAGAGATCTATCACGCTCTTTCATTAGTATTTTAACAAATGAGCGGATTAATCTCGTGTACTGACTGAAATACTGAAAAAGTTTTTCTTCTGCAAGTCATGAAAAATTAAAGGGAAAATAGAAAATAACCAGGAAATTCTTTTAACTGAATTAGATAATGTTTTCCTTTTAGCACCACATTTTATAGCGATCCGTTTTGAAGAGTTGCTTTCTGCGTTGGCAGGGACACGGCATTTAGACAAGGTAAAAAGCCTGGGAGATCCAAAACGCCAGCCTCAAAGGGAGAGCGCCTGGCCTATTGTCTGTTTTGATTAATGAAGCCTTTTGCATAGCGAGATAATATGGTGTTTGCTGAGCAGGGAACGCTGCTGCGCAGCAGAAGTATCAGAAGTATGAATAATATTCAATATGATAACGACATCAATAAGCTAATCTATGTATTACTGGATTCTGCTCAAAAAAATGCCTCAAATGATATTTGTTTATTTCATAATTGTCAGCCACTTTGATGCACTTGTCGTCAGGTTCAACAAGTGCTCCAAGCTACAAGGGCTTGAAACAAAGGGGAGCACTTGGGCGAGCCTTGCGTTCAGTGCCGCCGGGGCAGGGCAAGGAGGCCCGCGGGCCGCCGCGAGCCCGCCGCACGGGCAGCGAGACGCTGCTCTTCAGACAGGCGCTGCCAACGCGGAGCCTCTTGAGAATTCCTCGCCACCGGAAACCGAAATATTTAAATACCTAAAGATGTTTGTATTTCAGCATGAATGTTTGCAAATCATCAGCGACTCTTGGAAACAAAAGTGAGCAAATCCGTGAAATGGCAGTGGCAGCATACCTGGACAATAAATGCGCTCCCCTGAGCTAGAATGATGTGCAAACCTGAACTAATCTCTGGTCTCGGTTTGGCTGCTGTCTCCATTTTATTTTCACTTCTGCCTGAGGCTGGGAGCTGAGCGCCTGGACCCTACGAAGTGCCGGAGAAGCTGGCTTGTTTTTCAGCAGGCGCTTTCTGCGGAGCCAGGCCAGATTTCACCTGGGTAATAACTATCTGCTGCTTCTCCGAATTCTCTGTTTCTTGGAAACCCAGTTTCAAGCAGACACAGTATTTTTCACTTCTTGTCCCAAACCACCAGGCTGTTTTTCTGTGATTTATTGAGCATTTCTCCCTCTGTCCTGTGCAGAAGATTGTTCTGGTGATGAATGAAAGGATCCGTACGTATAAACCGTTTATTCATTTGCAAAGCAGGAGAACAAGCATAGGACTATTAAATTAATTAATCTGTGTCTGCTCAGAGCTCGGCATCGCTGGGCCCTGCCCTCCGCACTCCATTTAGTACATGCAACAGTCAATAATAAACATAAATAGGAACCTGAAGGAGAAGCTGTCAAAAGGCTTGAGAAGAGATGGAAAATATTCCAACAGTGCATCGAAAATTGGTTTCAGATCTACTTTTGAGGCAATACTCATGTCAGTGGGGTCAGCAGGCGGGACCTGTGCAGAGCAAAGGTCTGGGCCGCGTTACAGGCTTAAGGTCCAAAACGTTTTGGCTGTTTGTAGGCGCAGGGACCACGCAGGGCCTCTCCCAGCGCAGGACGGCAGCCTGGGGGGTGCCCGTGCCCGTTAGGAGAGGAGCAGACCCCGGGGGGGGCCTGAGCATCCCAGCGCGGCCCCGAGCGTTCGCCCCCTCCGTGTCCCCGTCTGTGCCGCCCTGCTGCGCCCGGGGCGGCTGCGGTATTACCCATCCTCCGGCAAGTTCTCGCCCACCGGAGCAGCAAGGGCAATTGCAACCACCCAGCAAACTTTTTAGCGAGCAAGCCTTTATTCTTGCTCAATTAATACACCCCGCTCGCCTTTTTTTTTTTTTTTTTTTTTTTTGCTGAAGCGGATTTATTTGCTGCGCCCCGGGAGGCGCTGCCAGCCCGCCGGGGGTCGGCAGGGACCGCCCGACCCCTCCGCAGCCCTCGGGCAGGAGTTATCCCGAGGCCAAACCCGGGATGGCTGCTCCGCACCGAGCCCCCGGGCGCAGGGGCTTCAAAAAAAAGAAACGGGGTGGGGAGGGTAAAAAAAAAAAAAGAGGAAAACCAGCAAGCACCCCACCACCCCCCAGCCCCGAGCAGGCAACCGGAGGAAAGCCCCTTCCCCGCGGGGCGCGGCGGGGAGGGCAAGCGGCGAGGGGAGCCGTGCCATCGCCCGGAGCCGCGGCCCCGACCCGGCGGGAGCGGGCTCAGGTAGGTCCCGCTGGCTTCGCCGCCCCCTCCTGCTTACCGCCGTCTCGTCTCTTTTTTTTCCCCCCGCCGTTTCCCTCCGGTGATTTAACTCTGGTGGTTTTATCCCTTCGGCCGCGCCGCCGCGGCCGCCCGGCGGGACGCTCGCTGCCGCTCCGGCACCGGGCCCGGCACCGCCACAGCCGGGCGCGGCGGCACCCCCGGCGGGGAGCGCCCCGAGGGCGGGCCGGGAGGCTGCCCGACTGCCGCGGGGCTCGCAACGCGGGGGGTGCCCGGGCACCCCGGCAGCTGCCCCCGGGGGGACACACGCCCGACAGGCTGGGCTCTGGGGGAAAGGACGGGGAATGGGTCGGTTCGGCAGCCGCCGCCCCGGCCGGGGGGGACCGGCTCGTCCCTCCGCCGGCCCCAGCCGCCCCGCAGCCCGACCCCCGCGGGGCCAGCGCTAAAAACCCCGGGTGTCCCGCTCGGCCAGGGCGGCCCCCCCGGCGCCCTCCTTACCTGCGCTCCGGCTCCTCCGCACCGCCATCCCGCCGCGGCCCCGGGCTCTGCCGAGGGAAGGGAAAGAAGAAGGGTAAGGAGCCGGGCTCGGCGCCGGGGCTGGGGGTGCCCCCGGCCCTGGCCTGGGGCCGCCCCCCGGCCCTTCCTCCCCGGACCGGCTTCAGCCCGGCGCTGGCAGCGTTTAGGCCAGGATTGGGGCATAATGGGAATATCATCAGGAGACAATTACCTTTCCAGAGCATTCACTTCTCCTCCCAGACACTGTTATTTGAGAAATAGGATCATTTGATTTCATATTGCACTAAATAACACCCAGCCGTCTCAAATTGCCAGCTTCTTAAAAGCCACCCATTGGAATAAATTGCAGAGCGACTCTTTTGGCTCTGGCTTCTTTTTCTTTCTTTTTTCCCCCCCCCTTTTCTCCCCCCCGTCCTTCGCAGAACAGCGGGGAGGGAGCCGGGAGGGAGCCGGGACGGGCGGCGCTGGGAAAGCGCCGGCTCCCTTCGCGGCCGCTAAGCCCGACCTGCGCGGGTTTTCCTCGGCTTTTCCTCCCCCCCGCCTCCTCCGCCGGGTTGTTGTTGGGTTTTTTTGGTTTTTTTTTTTTTTTGCTTTTTCCTTTTAAAGCAAGATTTCCCCCCGTTCCCGCCGGGGTCCGGCGGACGCCAAGGTGCGATGCGCCTTTAAGGCTACCGGTGCGCGCCGCTAATCTGGTCATCACAGGCTTCATTATATCGGTATTAATGTCATCCGCGGATTACTAATTAGATTTGCGGGATAAATGAAATTACCCGAATGGGCTGCGTGGGAGGGGGAGCGGAGTCTCCCGGCGCTTCCCGGGATTTACGGGGGGGAAAAAAAAGGAAAAAAAAAAAAAAAATCCTTTTATTCCCCCCCCTTTTTGTGTCCCCCCCCCCGGCCAGGCCGCCCCGAGCCCCCGTCGGGGCCGGGACCCGCGTCCCGACCGTGTTCTCCTCCGGCAGACACTAATCAAGTAATTTCCCAATCCCAGCCCCATCAAATTGCTCTTTAGCTGTTGAACTGTGGAGTTTTGCTCCTCTTTTCTCATGCTAATCAAGCCCATTCAGCATCTCTCTGTGAGGCTATTTGTAGTGGAATAAATCTCCTTGTTTGCCTGCTGCATGATTAATTGATATTGTTGTATGGCTTTTGTTTGGGCCGCGGAGAGCTGAAAGGCAGTGCATATTGGATGTGACGAAAGGAGCTTGAAACATCATTTCGCTGCTGAGGTCTTCCAGAGGTCGAGGGATAGACCGATCGCATTATTCATCCTATTTATTTATCCTTATTAGAAAATATGATGAAAGAATAAGGCCCGGAGTCTTTTTTAAACATTGGCTAAACAGCGCGTACGCAACCCCAATTAAAAAAAGTGCCCAAGATGAGGCCTTTTCTCCATATTAGAAAAATAGCTCTTTTTAACGAGGACCAATTAAATCCTACTTCATTTTACCTGGGACCTCACAACAGGCTCGACAGCAAATTGCCTTCCTTCTCGGCTGGTCGTTCCCGGCGGAGCTGGGCACGCCGGCAGCCGGCCCTCCCCAGGTCACCCACCGGGCCCGGGGCCCCCCAGCCCACCCGAGAGCGGCGTGGGCCGCCCCAGCTGAGGGAAGGCCGTGGGGCGACGCCAGCCGGGCCCGGCCGCCATCCCGGGCATGGCCACCGTCCCCGGGCCTGCCCCGGCTTGGGAAACCGCGGCCGCGCTCCCCGGGGACGCGGCTGACACCGCCACGTTCAGTTAAATAATCCCGGTCCCTTGCTTCTCCCACAAATGGCTTTCTTCCTCCCCCAAATATTTCCTTGTCCAAGTTCCTTTTCAGAGGGGGGGGGGGGGGGGGGGGGGGGAGAAACAAAAAACCCAAAGTGAAGAACAACAGGAAAAAAAGAAAGGGGGGGAAGAAAAGAAAGAAACTGTTCTCCTTTCTTTTCCCTGTATGCAGGGTAATTGATAGGCTCTATCAGAGGTCAGGATTTGCATAAGAATTAAGAGCAGTAAATTAATTTAATATTCCGTGCACATCTCCAATTATTCCTGCAGACCTTTGTCTCCACGGCTGGCAGAGAGAAGGTTCAGCTGCTCTTCAACCAAACAACATCTGTGCAGTTAATAATTTGATAAACAGCTCATACAAATAGTTTCTGAATTATCTGCCAACCCAATGACTATTCAGTTTGGAAACACTTGGCAAGGTCTGCGCCGTGCGGACGGGCCTTTGTAGCCCTGTTGCAGAGATTTAGCTGCCCGGGCAGACATTTTCCCTCCTTATCTCTTCAATGTAATCAGCTACTCGCAACAAAAACCCATCAATAACCGTATGTAAAAGAAGTAATTACCGGTAATTAATAAAAGCCCCCCCGTCCCCACTGGGGCCGAGGCGCGGGGTGCCGGTGCGCGGGAGGGGGCCGAGCCGCCGGCTGCGTGCCGGGTCCCCCGCCGCCGGGCCTCCCCCGCCGGCCCGTCCGCACGGGTGCTCCCCAACGGCAGACGACGAGCTCTCGCTGGGTTTCGGCAGGGGCCCCCTCCCTCGCTGCGGGACTGACAGCCCCTCTGCTGCTCCCTTCCTACACGAGGAACGGGAACGGGGACAGGCTGTTCTGGAGGTCCTGGCTGTCTCCCTGCCCGGGTCTGCAGGGGGGAATGGCTGAGGGCAGCCCTGCTAAATCCAAATTTCAGCCTAAGGAGGGCATCCTGACTTTCACCCATTGACTTCCAGGGGAAATCCCATCTTACGAACCTGGGGTGGCTCCTTCATCCATCCCAGCAGGGACGTGGAGGTCCACCTCCACGTTGGCCAACCACCACATCTCCTGACACATCAAACCGCTGCGATAGCGCTACGCTCGCCTGATTTATTTTCAAATGCACACATTTAATGCGCAACCAACAACAATAATTACAGGGGTAATAGCCAAACGCTCCGCTCGCCGCAGCGTAATCGGGACGATAACCTCGCGCAGACACGGACGGCCCTCACTAATTTCCTCTTCTGCATGGCTTGTACTTGTAGCGTTGCTTCTGGTACGCGTTAATAAACGCGAGTGAATATGTGTAGAAAGGGAAGGATTTACATAGATATTGGGAACCCACTTGTAGTGAGCTCGGATCCAGTGAAACTGCGTGGCTAATGAAGATGAATGGAAGGGCTCATTTGCGGCGGTGTATTGCAATCTGCCGCCTGCGTCGGCAGCGGGAGCAGAGCGGGCCGAGGAGCAGGTGCCGGATCCTTCCCGTCCCACCGCTGGTCTTTAAACAAATTGACTTCCCAGCGCAGCGGCCGCGCTGTATTTCAAATTGCTATTCCAGCGCCTGCCTTCACGGGGCTAAACCGAACGCACAGAACTATTCCTTTTTCTGGTTAACGCCACACGCGCGGCAAAAGTGCTTGGAGCAATTGAAAACTACACCAAAGTTTTGAGTAGGCTTGATAAGAACTGCAAGGCTCGGCGTCCTTGCGCTGTAATGAGAGCACCTAGCATTGATCTTTAAATGCTGCAAACATTCTTTAGTGCAGAGGTCTAAATACCCGGCGCTCGGCGCTGCGAGGGCACCGCGCCAGGGGAGCGCGGCAATTAGAGCCGGCTGATTACCACCCAAGGCCCGCGAGCGTTCGTCCGAGGTGAATGCGCTTAAGGAAGAGTCGCGTTGCGGGCTTGCTTTTTGGCGGTGCGCTGACGAAGGGGATCGTCCCCCGGGGCGGATCACAGGGAGCATGCTTCCAGCTCGTGCTCCCGGAGCGCGGGTGATTTTTACGTAGGGCAAGGCACAGCCAGGGAACGCGGTTTCCAAACCCCTCCTCAGAGCTGCGTGTAATTGTATTTGCCAGACAAGTAACTGACCTTGTCCTTTGTCCCTGCCCTGGACTGTGTGTCCAATTACTCTGCTGGAGTGCAATGGGAAGGAAAATTGAATTTGCACACTGGGTGCTGTTAATAAATCCAGTGGCCACCTCATTTTTCTGCTAACGAGCCTCCTGGCGAGGCCACCAAGGGGTAGCACTGTGGCATCTCCTGATGTTCAGCATCCCCACTCCCCCGGCCCCGCGGGAAGCCCTGTCGGACCCTGCGGGTCCCGAAGCCCCTGCCGCGCTGCCTGCCCCGAGCGCCCGGCGGGCGCTGCCTGCGCAGGGTGCAAGAACAGCGGGCTGCTTCCCAAGTCACTCGCAGCCAGCGGTGCGTCTGAAGAAGCTGCAGCTGGCCTGTGGGCACGGGGACATTGAGAGATGCCACGCCAAAGGATGGAAATTCACCCCGGCAGGGCCACGGCAGAGCCGGCAGCCTCAGACAGCTCCCCTTGCCGTCACACGCTGCTGCTCGGCTGCCTCGAGTCGCTGCGCGCCGCTGCTTCTGACGAGCCCCTGCCCACGTTTGCACTCCACAGCTTGTGGCAGCAGTTGGGGTAGCGCGGAGAGGCCAAACCCAGCCTAAGCGCTGCCGGAGGCACTGCTGAGTTTCGAAAGGGCAAAAATCTGCTGCAGGTGGGACGCGGGGTCTGTTCAGAGCCTGCTGAAGGCATCAGTGTGCAAGTGCAACGGGGGGAACGGCCCCACCTGGGCAGCGGGGCAATGCCAGGATCCCCGCAGCACCCACGGGCACGCTCAGGTTAGGCGTGACCTTAAATTACACACGTGAGAAGTCGCAAAGAGTTCCCCTGGTGATGCCACTGCTTCTCACTTCCGTCAGGCATTAAGCATCACTCCAAAATTAATAAAAAGTTGATTTTAAAAAGATTATGAAGTTCTTCACGCTAAAGGAAAGGTTAATGCTCCTCTCCGTAGTCATGCAACTGTCACGTTTGCTGTCATAAAGAGGAGTTGATTTTTCTCTCCCTTTCGAAGAGAGAATTTACACGATGAATAGGAATCCAGAAACAGTGACGTTAACAGAAATGAAAGGATCAAGTGCCAAATTTGGACGGATGTCTGCGGCTCGATAAATGACCGCAGGCTTATCCCAGCATAAATAACGCCGGCCTCGAGGCGACACTCGCCGGCTGCGCAGGACCGGCCAAGGAGTGAATTACCTGGTACCGCGCCTCGGGGAGGGGGATCCCAGCGCCGCGGTGGAGACCCCGCGTTGAGATTCGGTGGCCGCAGACTCTGTTCCTGCTGCTGACAACCCACGCTGGGGCACGGCGTTACCCGCCTGCAGCCCTGCATTCAGCGGCATCGCACCAGCGTCAGCCCCAAAGCTCACCATGGTGAATCAGCCCCTTGAATATTCAACACCTGCAGCTTCAGGGCTGCTCAGACCCAGGGATTTGCTAGTAAATGGACGCTTTTTTCCTCCTTTCCAAAATTCAGATTCAGATCAATGCCCTGTGCTGTCTCCAGAGCCTGAGGCTGTTCTGACCTGAGACTGTGTTTTGCCCCAGCTCTAATTAAAAAACCCACATGCAGACACAGTTTTTATTTTGGAAGCTAAATGGGCTGCTTTAAGAAATTCAAATCCCCCTTCTACAGCCCCCAAACCGAAATGCTGCATGTTGTAAGGAGGGACCCGGGCCCCTAGCTGCTTTCTGTCACCCCAGCAAGGGGCATCCTTAGGCACTTAGATCCTTAGCTCCTCGTACATGTCTGATGGCATGGGGCAGGGTTTTAAGGCAGCCTTGGGCCTGGCACGGTGGTTTTTAAAATCAGGAAGATGCAATGCTGGTTCCTGAGAGCCAGGACGCCGCAGACCCTGCATCTTTGCTGCCGTCGGTTCACCCTTGAAGCTCTTAAGGCCCTTTGGTCCCTCAATTTAACCACGGCAAGAGGATTTCAATGCTAACACTTGCCAAGCAGCGTTAGGCAACTTAATTAATGTTTGCAGAGCTTTGAGCAGACAGCGCTATACGTGCATTAATTTTGTCTTATTCCAGCCAGGCCACAGAACCCACGGAAATCCCGGCACTGCCACATCAGCCAGAGCCGGGGCCGCACGGGTGCGCCCCCGCTGCAGGGGGCTTCCCTCAGCACCCCGGGGTGATGCACCCCGGGCACCCGCAGCCAGGGGAGGGCAGTGACGCCCAGGCTCCGGGAGCACAATGCCCCCAGCTCCTCCAGAAACCCCTCGGAGGGGCACCAACACGCTGGCAGCCCCCGCACGCCTTGCCTCTTCAAGATAATCGAGCAGAAACCAACTTTGCTCTGCCGGTCCAGTGCGCTCCATCACAACTCCTGTCCCATAGCTAATTCAAATAGGAAATACTTTTAAAGAAAACCAGCCTCAAGGTGCAGATACAAAATAAACAAGGTACCAAACACCTTCAGGTGCTCTGGGATAATTTTTTTTGCCTTTTTTTTTTTTAAAACCAGTACTCCTACCCTGTAAAGGCGGGATAAGATGCTGCAGGGACACACGGTGGGATAAGACACCACGGGGACACACCGCCTCTCACTCACACAACTCAGCCATTCTGCACCAGCTCAAAAAAGCAAAATCAGTGTGAGGTCACTGCCGGGCTGGTTCAGGAGAGCATCCCCGGGCGGGCAAACACCCAACGGCTCTTTTGCGTAGCTTTGAGTTCACTCTCAAGTATTTCCCCCAAACGGAGGCAAATTTAAGCAAATGTTCTTCTCATGTGTGGTTAAGGTATGGGGCCTCATGCCAGCCGCCGGAACTCTGCCTGGTCCCGGTCCCGCAGCTCCCTCCCGCACCCACGCTCCTATTTCACACGCACACGAGCCCCTTCACCTTCACAGGCGGCACGGGGAAATCAAATATCAAGAAAAATCATCTCCGCCAGTGGAGAAGGGCAATGATCCGCAGCCTCCAGCCTGCGCCCCGCGAGCGGCCGGGCTGGGGGTGCAGGGGAACACTGGCAGCCCCTCTCCAGTGCCGAACCAAAGCAACCGCACGGGGAGCGAGTCCTCCAGCGGTGCTGCTGCACCGCGTGCCATCTGCACACCCGTCCCTATCACCACCGAAGGCTGCCGACAGCCAGCAGCAGAGGCAGGAAAAAGCAAATCAGGTCTGTGCCGACGGGTGCGCGTAAGCCGCTTTCTCAGGGCCACTTTTTGGAGCAATCTCTCTTTACAGACTTGCTAATCGAGTTGTGTTGCCACTCTCTTTTTATTGAGCCGTAGAAGTGTCTGTAATGAGAGATTAAAATAGTAGTCGTGCCCCATGATTTATTTTTTAAATTCTTGTGTCTACACGCGTGTAAACTACACCAAGTCACCCGGCTGTAGACCGAGGATAAATAATGCATCGCAATATATTAAGCGAATGAGAATGCAAACCACAGAAAAATATGTAGAAGAGGAAAACGCACGTGCTGGGTGGTAAGTTATTGGACCTTCAGAGGCAGGGAAGGGAGAGGCTGGGGGCGCGTTTGTTCCTGCCTTCCCTCCCGCAAATAAATCACCAGCCTCGCAGTGCTTGCGCCTGAATAAAATATGACAGGTCTCTCTCGCAGGGCCGGCACGCGGCTCTGTAACAAGTCGCACCGCTCGCCATGCATACTGACTGCAAATTGGGTGGGTTATCAGACGCCGCCATAAAAAAAAACCCCTCTTCCCCCAACTGATTATGAACCTCATGCATAGCAAATGACAGAGCAATAACGCTCGCGTTGCCTGCAGCAGAGGTAAAAAAAATAAAATATTTACAGACTGACAGGCTAATGGACACTTTCCCAAAGAGCGGTTAGAAAGAAGTAGTAAATGGGCCCGTGCTGATGCAGGGCAGCGGGCCCGGTCAGGGATCAAGACACACAGCACCATATCGGATAACATATAATTGGCAGGTCACATCCAAATGAGTGTAGTCATGCATCATCCGGAAGGCTTTTGCTGGTTATAAAGACACTTGTAAACAATTCAGCCGCTGAACATGGCAATAATATGTTGATCCGGCATGTAATGAGGTGTTCCTGGAATCAATAAACTAGTCATGAAGAGCAGGGAGCAAGGTCAGCGCCTGCCTTTTTGATGACCTTTCCTGGCTGGTAAGGACATCATATACTCTGAAGAGGACTTTTCTCATATTGCAGAAGGCGCCGAGTGTCAGAACTTCCATTCGCAGCAAGCAAATGAACAGCCGGGCTCTGCATGCTAATGAAGTCCAGGCTATTTTCCACCTTTTCATCTGCACATTATGCTCTTGACTTTGGAGAAGGTGGGAATTAGGTTGGACCCTCGTGTCAGACTGCCTGATGGCTCGGCTCCGGAAAACTGGTAATTGAAGCTGATGACTGATGCGGAGGAGGCCTGAATTTGGAAATAAACAGTTTCAAGCACTGCATGTCATTTCTAGAGAGACTGCTGAGTGAATGGAAATGAGCTCTGTTTCTCCAACCTAATGCAGTTTCTCAGCAGGAAAAACACCGTCTTTGAGACAACAATGCCAGTCATTAAGATTTAAATGTTCTGGCGATAATGTAAGGAATAGCACCTGCCTTCCCAAACAGCACTTATGGAAATGCCGCCCCACGCCAGGGTCCGCGCTTCATCTCCAGCCCCCCAGCACCGGTCCTGGAGGAGTCGGGAGGCTCCCAGCGGCAGCGGGGAGGGCGCGCGCGGTGCTCGGCTGTCGCTAGCCGGGTCAAAACATTGGAAAAACCGTCAGCCGCGCCGAAAGTGTGGTTTTGAAAAATCCGTAACTAAACACGACGCTTACCGCGCTGCATCTGCACCGTTTAATTGCTCTTCCCAAGCACATTTAGCAGACAGCCTGCTGGCCTCCTCCTCGTCTGCCGCCGCTGTGGCTCACTGGGCTGGCCTTAATTCACGTCAGCCCAGCCGCCGGCCCCGGAAAGATAAAAAATGGAGTTTCTAGACAAGGCACTTAAAGGCCAATATTTTCAGACGCGAATACGAACGCTCTGCCATCCTAGCTGTTGGGAAATAACATTTTAAATGTTATAAACCTTTTCAAAATCCTACCTAGTGTTGCGAAACCGAGCAGAGCAACTTGGTTGCTGGGGCAGAGGCAGCCCAGCAGCCTCGCAAAGGTTTTCGGGGCTTTGAAGCATTGCTGTTGGGACGCAACTCTTAGTTAACGATTCGTTATCTAAGGCACCTTAGCAATGACTTGCATGGATCTGAATAAGCAGCTAGCCGTTTTTCTGCTGCCAGAGAAACCATATTTTGGGTCTTGTTTAGAAAGGAGGATGAGCGGAGGCTCTGTCTGCGACCCGTTCCTGGCTGACGCGATGCTTCAGCGCGCGTTGCTCCCGTCCGACGCTGCTGCAAAGCCCTTACTTCCACCAATCCAGACTGGCTCATACACAACGTGGAAAATAAGGGCTATTTATGCTTTGGATTTTTTAAGTTTTTTCTTTTTCAAACCCAAGTGCTGCCCGAGCTGCAAGCGCAGAGCTTGCTGGTAGCTCAGCCCCCTTTGCGGGTTCAGCCCCAAGCCTAGGCAGGATGGGGACCTGCAGGCTCCGGGTTTCTCCACGCCGAGGTAGATGCTGGTGGTATGAGGTGGGGTGTGCTGCAGGCAGGGGCTCCCCAAAGCCCCTTGGCACCCCGTCCAGAGGCCACTGCGTTCACTGTCCCCCCCATCCCCACCGGGGCGGCCGCCTCCCGCCCCCGAAACTGCCGCCCGCTGCCGAAAGCTGCCGTCATTCCCCTCGGAGGTGGCTGCATCTCAGGAGTGGGTCTGTTTGTATAATAGTTTGCAACCCTTCAACATGAAAGGATATAGAAGGATGCAAGTTATTATTATGAAAATGAACCAAGCAACTGACAAAAATATTCAGAAGATGTAATCTGCCACCCCTACAATGCACTCGCGGAGAAGAGCACTTGGCAGGCAGAAGAGTAGTCGCTAGATACATTGCCTTTTGTTAAATTGCTTTTGCTCTGACAATGCCTTTTAAAACCACATGCAATCTTAATTTAAAATACCTAATACCTAAAGGTATAGGGGCCCAATGCCCCTAGGCTCCAGTTTGGGATTTGTCCAAAGCAATTCCACTGGCTTAATACCACTGCTCCTCATTTTAATCACACAACAAATGTGGGAGGCTGAATTCCACTTGTAAGAAACTGTGGACCTGATCCAAACATCACTGAAAATCAATTGAGCAAAGATTTGTTTCTTTAAAGAAGCGAAGCCTGCCTGCCGCCTCACTTTTGTCCAAACCTTTGCCACGTTCAACTAATAAGAAAGGTCCCCTCCCTGTGCCGTCAGCTGTATCACCCAAGATGGGGGTAAATGCAAAATTCAGCCTTTTTATTATTTCATAGTTTTAGAAAATGGTTAAAAGTAAGGAATTGCTAAATACAGTAGCCCAAGAAACTACTGCATTTTTATCTTCTAAAGACTGAGTAGTGGGAAAAACAAACAAACCAACCAACCAAGCAGCACTGTCATGTCGGTTGGTCTTTCTCTATTTTTGCCCTAGCAGGCAAAAAGTTCCAACTTTTTTTTTTCAGTCGTTCCCAACTATCCCCCGATACACCGGGCCCAAGATCTCTACAGACGGAAGGTCTGGGTGCAGGGGCTGGCTCTGCGCCCCTTAACCTGGTGCTTACTGAAACGGCCCCCCGACTCCCGCAGCGGCCCCTGGGTGCCGGTTTTCCCCTCTGACCGCCTGAAGGTAGCCGAGAGCCTGGAGCCGCAGGCGGCATCGCCGGCGTCGTTCGTTGTGAAGCGCAGGTGTATCTCGAGGCAGGGTACGGCAGGGTGACGCCGTCTTCGGGCTCACCCCATCCATCCGCGCTCCTCCCGGCCTCCCGACTTCATTAATAACCTCCTTCCCTATGCTAATACCACCAGAAAATTATGCAGACTGTTTATATTTCTTTACAGCCAGAACAGGCTGCTGACATGAATCAGCCATTAGCGATTCACATTGAGGAGTCTCCGCTAATTGTGCAGAATGTAATTAGTGATTATGTAATATCTAAGCTCTTGCAACTGTCATTAATGTCCACTATTCACCAGAGATAGTTCTTACTGAATTAGAGAATGATTACTGCATGGTAAATCTACTTAATCCTAAATATGCTAATTAACACTGTATGCACTTTAGACAGTGGTTAAAAGCACTAGTAACCTCAAAAAAGGTTGCAATACACCAGAATCTAAATTGCTCGCAATGGATTTTCCTTCAAAAGGTAAATTTGTTTAATTAAACGGTATAGTAAACTGTTAGGCACAGCTATTGATTAGTGCAACCCAAGCAAGGGTTTTCTGTAACGGATCTAGTGAGGTGCCGCCGCAGGACAGTGATGCTCCGGCAGCATCCCGGGCCTCCGGCGGCATCCCGGGCCGGGCACGGCCTCGGCGGAGCCTCTCGGCCAGGGGGGCTCCGTGCGTGCCCCTACGCCCGCAGATACTCCCAGACAGGCACGAGGTCACCAGCGGAGCCTGATGCAAAATAGCTTTCTGAAAACTCTCCCTCCAGGGTTAAATTCTACCCATCCGAAGCTTGCTTTTTTTTTATTACCGTATTCCTTAGGTCATAAACAATAATATTACTACAGGCAGATACAGTAGCCTCCCCCAATAAATTCTTCCTTAAATCTTAATTTTAAGATTTATTTGTGTAAAACAGACGTTAGATATTAAACGCTACCTACTAAACAAATGGAATAAATAGAGCGATTGTACAGTTTTTGAAACGCCCCTTTCGAATGCCTGGGGTGTTTAATGTATTCTGGTTTTCTGTTAAAAAAAAAAAAAAAGATATGGCTGTCATGAACCCCGAGGATAATAGCATTTTGTGATTTATGAAGATTCTTCCTGCTTATATATTTTATATAAATAATACTCCTGTGTGTATCTCTGCACTCATTCATAATCAAAAGCTGCACAGGCTGTAAAAAGAGTTTGCGTAGTAACATATTTAAAATCAGCTTACAAAAATTGGATAACTAATATATCAGACACAAAATAAGTCACTGTAGCAAGCACACCAAAAGGAAAATTAACAGCACAATGCAATCCACGACACACTTTTATCAGCAGACTGAGACAACAAAAGAAGACAAAACAAAAATTCCCACAAAAGAAAGTTCCTCAATAAAAAATAAGAAGTGAAAAGTACGATAAGAAATTAAGCACGCTCTTAATTTACCTGGGCGTATTAAACGTTTGCAACTGATAAGGAGATTGCAAGTGCTCTTTGAAAGCTGTGCGATGTAGCGTGCATCAAACCGGCGCTGCCCTGCTGATACGGGGGGAAAACCCGGTGGGAGACGGGCCCGTCCCCGCTGTGGGAGCGGGCGCTGCGGGAGGGCCGGGCGCCCTCCCTGCCAGGCCCCCGCGCTTTCGGGGTGCGGATTCCACCCTCACAGCCGCTCTGGGAGTCAGCAGCATCCCCCGCTAGCAGGAGCTGATCTGGGGGAGCGCTGGCGGAGGGTGCCCCCGGGCTCAGGGCCCGGGTGAGGAGCTGACACCCCTTTCTCCATGGTGGGGTGGATGTGTGACACCCAGAGAGCCACTGCCACAGCCACGCAACGCCTCCGGCAGAGCCCGGCCCGCGGACGGCATCGCCCGTGCCGTGCCGTCCAGCTGCGCGGGATGCCGGGAGCACCTGCCGTGTGCTGGGGACGCCCCTGGGACCTGCTGCGGTCCCCGGCTGCGCCCACCCGGGGCGGCTGGAGGGGCTCTGCTGCACTGCTGCAACACCCCGGCCTCCCCGGGGAGGGCCTCCCCGTCCCCTCTGCTGGCAGAAGATGACCGAAGGGGACCTGCTCCGCAAAGGGACTCCAAAACCATCGTCCTGGGATTCGAGGGGCATGGTACCGCTCACCCGGAGAAAAAAAATTGCTCTAGATTCAAATTCAGAACCCAGAGCTTTAGACCAGTACGACAGCTTTAAAGCTGCTGCTTGGACCTCCGGGAATACTTCTGAATTTATTCACAGCTATTTAATTAAAAATACTTTAAAGCCCAGCTGATTTTGAACTCTTGTCATTGCTGTTCTCGGCCACCCATCCACCTTGGGTCCAAACCAGCCGGGGGATGCCCACGAGCCCTGCGGCGCTGGCTGGGCCCCAGGGTGCCTGGTGGCTTTGTGCAAGGCAAAGCCCTACTTTAAACAGCCTGGTTTGGTGGGTTACGGATGCATTGAACATTCATTTTTTAATAAAAGTTTCGGGAAGGTTTAGGCTAAGCGGACTCAGTATGTATGGGTGACAGTGTTACGATCCAGCGACTTAACAGTCCCTATGCATTTACTTTATAAAGGAGCCATTACAGCCTATGGCATTGAAAAGGAGATGTCCCTGGCGCCTAAATAAAGATTTACACAGAAGGCCTGACCCTAATACTGACTTAGGGGATTATTTTCAATCATCATTGTCAATAAGATGGGCCCTGAACTCGACAAACCCCCCCTGCCCTGGAAAAGGTTTGCAGGGTCAGCTCCATGTGTTTTAAATGCCACTATACATACAGCAGCCTGTAATTACGAGATAAAAATATATGTGCAGAAGTGGGGAAGAAGGAGGGCAGGTTAAGCCTGCAAATTCACGCGTGGCATCCCTGAGCCACTGATGGATCCCACGCAGCTTTGAAAACCCGGGTTGCCTCTGCCCTGCCCTGCCCTGCCCTGCTGCTCCTTCCCGGAGCCGCCTTCCCGAGGGGGGCTCACACAAGCATCCCTTAAATTCACCCCGCCCTCGGGGGGATGAGGTCTGTTGGGATTTTGCTGGCTTTCCCCAAATCCCCAGCTGCTGGTGTAGCGCCTCCTGAGAAACTCAGTTTTTCTTTCTTTTTTAAAAAGAAAATTGCCAGCATATGCAAGGATGCTGAAGTCCTCAACAGCAAACCAGGCAGCAAATAAAAAACCAGCCTAAGTGTTTCAAAGGCACTGTTATTTTTTTTCTAAATGCCATAAGCCCGGGCTCCCAAATCCTGGATGCGGCCAGGAGAGGAAGCCCCTCGTTGCCATTAGCGGCACCCGCAGGCAAGCGGAGCAGAGTCCCCACAGCCCCTCCGAAACAGCGCATTCCCCTCGCACACGCTCCCGGGCATCGCGTTCCCCCTCCCCGTGCTGCAGTATCATCTCATTACCGCAGCCCTTCCCAACGGGTAATAGCAACCCTGGCCTTAAATACCTCCGTGTAGCTACATTAATTCCTCAAACAGCGCTCTCACCTTTTGGAACGGTAAGCCACAGAAGACAGTCAATAGATGACGAGATAACGGTTGTTATTTCAGTCCTCCATACAGCTGACGGGCTTTCTCCGCCACAATACAGCTCACTCCAAGGCGATAAGGCAAGCCAGTTATCGCAGCATCGTGCTCTCCTCACCGGCGCCCGGGGGCTCCGGCGGCTGCTCCCCCCGTGCTGAGCCCTGCGGCTGGCTCCGGGGAGGCACGGCCCGCCGCGGGGGACAGATCCAGCCCAGGCACAACCAAGGTCGGCACCACCATCGCAGGGGCAGCTGCAAGGCACCCCGAGGGGACATCGGGGCTCCACATTGCCACCGGCGAGAGCAGCCTCAGCATCTGGAGAGGAGGCCTGGCCGGCTGCAGCCCCCAGAAAAGGGGCTCAGACTAGCCCAGCCCTGCCAGCCGAGCTGGCTAAAATAACTTTGCCATTTGCACCTGCTGATGCTCACCTGGGACTGAATTACACCTGAGCTAGAGATCCCCAGCCACGCGCCCACCTCCTCCTTCCCACCCGGACGGCACGGTGGGCCTGGAACTGTGCAGGAGCGTCCCCCTTCCCGACCCAGGGGCTGGCCTGCCGCCCTGGTGAGGGGCTTCACGCTGGGCACAGGCTGAGCCAGCGAATGCTGGGACAGGGCCTGAGCTCAGCTCCGCAAAGCCGGCGCTTCCCAGGCCGCGGGGCTGCGGTGCGGTGCAGCAGGCACAGGCGGGTGTCGGGTCCTGTCCCCCCGCCCTGCTCGCTCCAGGGCACTGCACTCATTGCATTTGCTCCTTCACCGATTTGTAGTCTCAGTGCTGCCCGCCAGAAAAGCTCATCTTTCTACAGCTCTGCCTTTAGCTCTTCGGCTGGAAGCGTATTAGCAGGAAACAGCCAGTTTGCAGCTGTAGCAGCGTTCCCTGGAAAGGCCAAATACCATATTTCAGCCAAAGCTTGTACCCTGTTGGTATTTTTAATTAGCAACCCTTAATTCTTGCCAGAGCAACTTACAGGGGAATTGACCAGTAGCATCATTAAAAAAGAGAAGACGGCCCAGCAGCGTGCGGCCTAACGCTGGGCGGTGCAGGCGGGGATGCTCTGAGGAAGGATGCCTCGGCCAGCGGGGGATGCTGGCGGCGAGCGCCCACGGCAGCGGCTCTCCCACTGTCTCAGCGTGCCCCCAGCTGGCAGATCCACCGAGGGCTGCAGGGACGCGGCCTGGGGAGGACGGTGGCACCCGAACCGCAAGGGGCCGGGGAAGGCTGTCGCAGCCCTCCGGCCAAGCTGCCCACCGTCCCCACCAGCCTCTGGACACAGAGCTGAGGTTTGGGGCCCAAGGCGGGCAGTTTGCCAGGCGGAGAACAAGCGAGGAGGGGATCAAATTGAGCGTGTGTGCCAGGCCTCTGCAGTTGTCTGCACCGCTGGCGGCGGTGACAAACACAGAAGTCAACCAGGGGAAGAAATGGAGCCCCTTCCTCCTGAAAATCTGCCGCAGCTGCCGTAGCCGGTGGCCAGGCGCATCCCTGGTGCCAGGGGCTGCGGGCATCGCGCACCGAGCACCCAACCTGCGCCCTCCCTCCTCTGTCTTCCCCCGCTGCGACAGAGGCAGCGGTGCACGGGGAACCCAAGGCTCCCACGACGCAGGCGCGGGAGGGACGTTGTGGGCGGCCTTACGGACAGGGCTAAGCGGCACGGGCAGGGCTAACCGGGGAACGGGCGGTGTGAAAAGCGAGGCACGAGCCACGTCGCTCACTGTAAACCACGGCCGTGCAAACGTGCACGTACACACACGCGCGCATACACGCACGGACATATACGCAAGTGCACACGCATGTGCCTACGTGTAAACACAGGCTCTCGGCCGAGGGGAGAGCTCGCGAGTCCTGCGTTTTGTAATGACAATCACCAGCGACGGAAATGAAAGAATTAGCCACACAATAAACCCCTAATTGCCTGGCAACAGCATTTAGGCCCCATTAGGTAGATTTGTAACTGCTTCCAGAGAAATAAACTCCTGTGTCATTAGATAACAAGGAAAGAAATAGGTTATTTCCTTTTTGAAAGGTATGAAAGCTTCCAATTGCCTGATGTATTCGCTTAGTAGATTATTTTCTGTCATCTCAGTTAATTGAATTTTATCCATTGCTCTTAGAATTCCTCCCTTTCGTGTAAGGTTAAAAAGTTCAGAGGAGTCATATTTTTGAACCTCGTCCATTTATCGCATAAGTCAACTCCAGCTGCACAAAGTACGCCAGGGAAAACGGAGTAACAAAAAACTATGCAATAATTGCTTTTTAGTGTCCAAGTGAACTGGCGTCCGAATAATTGTAAAACATCGCTTTGCAAAACGGCCTCCGGTTGGGATGCTGTCGGGAGTAACTGGAAGATGTTTAAGGCGCCGGGCAATGCGCTGCCTTTGGGAGGGCCCATGGACCGGCCGGTTGCACGATGGCCTTCACCTCCTCACTAGAAAACCGAATTGGAGACCCAGAATTAAACTAATTCTCTAAATTCCCCAAGGGCGGAGACCCCTCCCGCTGGCAGCCAGCCCCGCGAGGCACAGGCCGGCTCTTCTCGCTGCTGAGCCGAACTAACTGCGGCCGCGGCTGGGAAGAGCGACAGCTTGGCAGCGCTTATCTCCATCTCCCCGCATCGCCGAGCGGCAGGTCGCCGCCGGCACACGGGTGCCTGGGGGTGGGATTTTCTCCTCGCCCTCATTGTTGGCCTCCATAGGACCAATTTCAAACCCGTCAAAATGTATTATGGCAAACCTCCCCTGAACAAAACCCGACATCCAGCCCTTCCAGGATGTCTCCTTGACATCCCTCAGCCCGAGGAGCCCTTCCCAGCACACACCATCACACATCATCCCCGCCCAGCTCTTCGTGACAGCATTTCGCAGCTCCCTCGCTTCTTTTTCCTTTGGTAGCAACATCAGCAATGCTCAGGCTTGCTTTTAAACCCTGTGCTATCCCTTTCCCTTGAAATAACTGAGGGAAGAGATGGAGAAATTAGCTGGGCTGGAGATCCCTCTTCCCAGCTGAGACCTGCCTGCAGGAACTAACGCCACCCTGGCCGGGCAGCCGCTCCTCCCGCCTGCTGCCCGTCCCTGCCTGCTGCTCCTGGAGCAGCTGTAAGGCATGCCCCGCAGGATGGGGGAGCGCTGTTCCCTGCACAACTGGGGTTATTTTTTTCCCCTGCAGAACAAGCTGCTCTGAGGTAGTGGCACGGCACCTCTGAGCATGAGATGCGTGCACCAGGAACGTGTCCCAAGAATGCGTGCTGGGGGAGGATGCTGAGCCGGTGGCAGCTCCTCGCCCCTTCCCGGCGAGCAGAGCAGCTCGCCCTTGCTAACGCCTTTGGAGTCACAGCCCTCCGCAAGCGGCCGCTTTTCTGCCAGGTCTTGTATCTCCGCTGGGGTAAAAGTCCTAGGGAAAAGCAAATGTGCATGCAAATTCTAAACGCTGCCCCATAAGACCTCCGTAACATCGTGCTACGTGCCCACCTGTGGGATAAGCCACGGAAGCGCCAGGGGGTGCACGCGCTTGCACGGTGGCCACGCAGATGCAGAGACGCGGGTGCGTGGGGTGCCCACGTCTAACGCCCAGACGCGGTGAGGTGGGTTTACTCGAGCACCGCTCCTTCGCTGGCCGCGTCACCCCGCGCCACCCTCCCGTCCCTCGCCCCGAGCACGGGCAGCGATGCCCAGCCCTTGCTTTCAGGCAGCCCCCTCGTTTCTTTCTTTCCAAAGCAAACCTAGGCAGATGTTCCTAATTTCTGAGTAAATCCATAACATATGTCATGCCTCTCATCATCACTCAGGCCGCTGCTCTTAAACTTCCCCGCCTTCTCCCCCCGCCTCGCTCCCAGGTACTCCTGCCTAGCACCGGCACCTTTGCAGCCTCCAGCCAGCACTTCCTTGCGGGGAGCTGATAAGCAAAGTTAAAGTTTAATGGGGGCGATGGGGGAGAGGCAGCTTCATTTTGATCATATGCAATATTTGCTTTGTAGAATAGCACCACCCTTAATGAAATGGGATTGCTTGGCCGCCGAAAGATTACCTAAATAATCGGGTGGTGACTCCAGAGCCGCTCGATTTTAAACACTTCTGAAAAGCCAGCTCCATTTTCTGCTTTGGTGCATACCAATTCCCCGTACTGGCATATTAGAATAAATCAGCTCCGTCGGTAGGACATTGTTATCCAGTTCCCAACTATTATAACATAGTTTCTATCAGAGCAGTTTTCTTCTCAGCCAGTCGAGTGGAATGATCCCTGAAAGCAGCGGTTTGTGGCAGAAATGCGCTCCCCTTTCTCCCCACAAAGTCTCGGCATCGTCATAAATTTGTGATTGCCCACACGCACGGCAGCGGACAACGGGGCGGCTTAGGAGAGTTCGCGTCCGGATAACAAGGACGTGGTAAAGTGCCTGGAAAGAGAGCGGGGCTTTGAAGTGCTGGGGAGGGAAGAAGTAGCAGAAAACCCAAGGAGGGGCAAGGAAAAAAAAAAAGTATAGAGGGAGAACTAATCTGGAGCAGCAAAGGCCAAGCTAACAAATCTTCCCAAAGGCTTTTGTTGGTCCCGCATGCATGCCCAGGAGGCAGCAGTGCAGAGCAGCACCTTCCCTCGCCTGCCTGGACTGCTGGCATCCCAGCCTCGGTCTTGTCCCCTACGCCTGTGCCTGCTGCCCCTGCACCAGCGCACAAGGAAACCTCCCGGTTCTTACAGGTGCATTTCAAATCTCAGGACGTTCAGGGCTCGGAGCCTTGATTTGCCACCGACTTAGCGCTGGCCGGGCGGCAGGCATCGCTCCCGGTCCCCAGGACTGGGTCCTGCAGGCTTGGGAGACCTGTTTTGGAGAGCTGGACCCCCGCCTGGTCTCTTCTTCAGCTGGTTTATAAACTACTGACGGGACAGGAGAGACTCCACGGCACCACCAGGCTCGTGGGCATGGACGGGACCCCCTGCGTGTGTGGGATGGATGCCTGCTCCCCCCGTGCAGGGGGGACGGAAGAGGGACAGCAGGCCTGGGCTCCCGCGGGGTTGGTGCTGGTGGTCCCCAGAAACAGTCCCTGGGGGGGCTGACAAGGTGACGCAAAAACCAGACAGAGAAGGGGAAAAAGTGGAAGGAAAGAGCAGGGCTGCACTTTTCCATGCCGTCCTCTTGTTTTATTTGTTTTTAATTACACCCCAGAGTGCTGTGCATTAAGCATCCTTAATTAAAGAGGGAAGTGAAGAGCCGCAGGCGCCGGGGGAGCGGGAGGGCGAGCGGCGATGGCCGGACCCTGCTCCCCCATCTGTGTGGGGCGGGAGGCCGGCGTCGAGCCCGCGCCGGGGAAGACCCCATCCCTCTGCTGGCAGAGCCATTCATGGGGATAACCTTGTAATCTACAGAAATCTGGGAATTATTATGGATATTACATAAATCAAACCCCCTGTGTCAATAAGGAAAAAAACATTTTTAAAAGAAAAGCAGTGCAAAATTAACCCTGAGAGCACGGTTTTAACCCAGATCACCTTGGAAAAAGCAGCAGAGACAATGGTATGCATTCATTCCCTGTCCTTTATCATTTAAATAACCTGGCCTTCATTGGCTTCTGATGGATTGCTTTAAAATTGCTAAAACGGAGGTTTGTTTTTGATGTGTGGTTGCATTGATTTCCTCCCGCCCCCATTTTAATAAAAGGCATTTTATAGAGCGCCAGAGTGAACCAGGGTAGAACATCCTGCAGCTCCCCGTTTGCCCAAGAGCGGGGTGTTTGAAAGCCGTGCGGAGGGGCAGACCCGCCCCGGACAGGCAGGAGCGGACCCTGCCCGCACGCTGCCGAGGTCGGAGGGAGTTTGGGGAGGCGGCACTGGGTCCACGGCAGCGAGACCCCCACGTCGGCGGCTGCGCTGTAACTGTGCAGCGCGTACCAAAGCACGTGAGGCTCCTCGAGTCGCACCAGAACAGAAAACCAAAATAATTGCTGTCCAACGCTCCATCCACGGTCACCACCATCGTCCTCGCTGGTGCTGCCAGCTCTGCTGACATCTCCAAGCGGATGGAGTTGAAGGATGCATCTAAGCGGGATCACCAGCTCGTTGCTCGTTAGCAATAACCCGCTAAGCTCACGGTGCCCCAGCAGCGCTGGCTGCTGCCCTGCCTGCTCCGGCGGGCTGCGGCTGGCACCCACCGGGGAGTAAAAACAGTTCGTGCCTTCAGTCAGCCATCAAACCCGGCCCAAGGCTGGCCAAAGCCCAGGGATCGAGAAATACAAATGACTGGCAGGAAAAACTCATGGATAGCACCAGCATGGGACCGTAAACGCAGACAGGAAAACAGGGACCTGTTTTTTTCCTCCTTGCAGCAGCGGGCTGTCCCAAAAACCCCAGGCTTTCCCAAAGCCAACAGCACCTTCCCGCAGCGAAGCAGCGCATCAGAATATTAACATTCCTCCAACTCCTTGGCCCAGCCCTGCGGATCTTGTCGCTAACGGGTACTGAAGGCAGCAAAAGGCTTTTGCCGCCATGATTCTGAACAGTAAGGGAGCAGGCTGCCTTCCGGCTTCCCGCAGAGGCCTTTGCAGGAGCCTGCGGGTTCCTGGGGTGGGTGGAACATGCGGGAAGCAGCAGCCGGTGCCAGCAGCCCCTGCAACTCCTTGGAAAAACTAAATGCATCGCCCAGTCCAAGGTTGCCTTTTAAACTTTTTACTAAGGAGCGAGCCACACCGTTAGTAACTGGGTGTAATCTGCTAGATCTGTGTGTGCACATCAACGCAGACAAAGCTGATAAACTCCCAGGGCTGGCTTGTCTCTGTTTATAAATCTACACCGGTATTTGTATATAAGCAATCTGAAATCTGCCCACCAGAATACACAGATGTTTTTTTTTTTTCTTAAAGGAGAAAGCCTGAGTTAATTTAAAATACGTTTCTTTTACAAAAAGCTCTATTTTAAAATCCTACTATATCTTCTTAGTTCATAGTTAACAAACATCTGGCCAGTTTTGCTCTCATTTAGGTAAACAGCAAACTTGCCAGCATCTTCAAGCAGGTCAGAATCAGGCCCCCAGGGAAGTTCCTCTGGGCTAGTTCCTGCTACCCCACAGCATCTTTTCTTGGCGCTCCTTGCTTTTTCTCTGCATCCATTGTTATTTGCAACACAGTGTCTGAAAACCATGTTAAATACTGCTCTTTCCTGCTGTTTTTACTCCCTACAAGTGACCCGTGTTTCTTGACAATGAGTGCTAGAAATAGGCTAAAGCCAGGGATCGCTCAGGGAAGAAAGCGGGCGCAGGGCAGCGGGAGAGCCCTGGCCCGGGGTGGCTCTGGGCGCAAGGTGACAGCGACAGGAAAGGACGTCCCCATGCCATGCCACCCCGCAGGTCGGGAGTTGAGGGATAACTCCCAACTGTGGGCACCTACACCTCCAAATGACAAAATGCTCTTTCTTCTCCTACCTGTTGATGGAAAATCTGCGAGTTAAAGCCAGGGATGTTCCTCTGCACGGCTCTGCAACACCTGCGCACCAGACGCACCTCCATCGGTGGGACCAGTTGGCTCAGCCTTTGCTATGGGCCTTCCCCGAGCCTTGGGCAGCTCTTCCCTTCGAAACCAGGCTCCTTCAGACGGGTCTCTCTGCGGGCTGTGGACCCAGCTCTGTTTTTCAGAGAAGGTGGTAATACTACCTAAGCAAAAGGAAAATAAAATAAAATTTAATAAAATAAAAATAAATAAATAAAATAAAATAAAATAAAATATCGCTCTTTGGATTGAAAGCGGGTCCCCCCACAAGCAGCAAGGCAAGGGCACGTGTTGGCCGGGCAGGGTGTTTGCAGACTGGCAGGGTGTTTGCAAACCGGGCGGGCGTTTGCGTGGCGCCCGGCGGACAGCTAACGAGCAGGGTTTAACACCGGCGGCGGCCGCGCGCGGTGGCCAGAGAAGTCGCGCACACAACCATCAAAGGGAGGGCACGCAACCTGCCTGAGTCGCCGAATGCTGCTCAAATAGGATTGCTGCCGGTGATGGACAGATCCTTATTTGTAAGTATTTAATGTTTCTTAGGAAGCACTTCTAAAAGAAATTGGTATGTAATGACAGCACTCACTGGAAAACAGGCCGATTATAAAATGCACTAACTTATCTGGTATTCATTTGAAAAGTAAATGGATGCAAGTAAAGGTGAGAGTTCACTACCAATTCAAATATTTTGCTTTAACAGGCTCTAGCACTCCTACTTTAATTCAAGCAGAAGCACAAGTATGAATAATCAAACTGGATGATGCTCATCAAAACCTTTGTGCCTTGCACCATTTCAAATGGTCATTGAAGCTTAATGGCAAAAAATTTACATTATTCCTTTAATTTGTATTCTGTTCCTTCCTTCTGAGTGATGTGATTGTGATTTTCTGTTGCCGGCTGTATTATTTTGATGCAAATGTTATGTGCTGCTACAGTCCAATTTCCTGCTTTGCCCTCCCCTTTTCTTCCCCCAGTAAAGAAACGACAGCTAAAATAGTTCAAAATTGGGGAGGGATTTTGAAATAGTTCCTTAACTACTGCTCCTAATTAAAGCAAACAATGCAGGGTCTTGAAGCACCCTGAAAAGCTGAAAATTAATTATTAGCTGAAGGGGGAGGGAAGTGGCTTTGCTCTCCGGACCTTCAAAAAAAAAAAAAAAAAAAAAAAGAAGAGAAAAAAGTGAGGGATCCCAATTCTGCCTACAAAAGAATTAGAAAAGAAAATTTGTAATTCAGTTAAAAACTCCTTTTGCTGGAACATAATCACCTAGGGATGAATGCTTTATTGAGAGGCATGGGGTTGCAAACCAAAGCCCTGCAAACAGGAGGCCCCCGGGGTGCTTGCGGCACGTAATATATGCACCGACTAATTTATTGCGCTGTGACTAATTTCCATTCCTTGTGCTTAGAGTTGCCTCGCTAATTACAGGGATGTTTTCTTAACTTGGGTAATTGCGCTGCCCACGCGCACCCCACGCGGGCTTTGATGCGCCCCCACGGGGCGGCTGCGGCAGGGCGCCGCCCTAATTAGATTGGCTGCCTTAATTAAGGGAGACGTGGGGCTGTGGGAGGGGGTGGCGGCACCGAGCCCCCCGCTACGCAGGCACGCGTGGGGCTTGCGCGTCCCGAGGCTGCCCAGATGTGCGGGGTTGATGATGCCCGAGCCGGGCTCCCCAGGCTCGCGAGGGTGTAACCAAAACCAGAGGAGCCCCATACCCCAGACACCAACACCCAAGCGTCCATCCCACCCGAGCATCCAGCCCGCCCGAGCATCCAGCCCACCCGAGCATCCAGCCCCACCAGCTTCGTCCCTACCACAGGGACTGCACAGGGCCCGGCTCCTACCAGGAGCATCCCTAAAAATAAATCCTGGGGGGAACGGCCCTGAGCCTTTCTGTCCCCGTGCTGCTTGCCGCGTGCTAAGCCTATCTCCAAATCTGCTGCCTCGGGCTGCCTTAATTTTATATGTGGAAGTCACTGATGCATTTAAAATTATTAGACAGATAATCACTTCCTTGAAATAATTTCAGCACTCATCTATAATAAAAAAGATTTCTTTCAAAGGACCCTTAGTTAGATGGGCTCAGTGCTACTTTCTGTATCACGCAGGTCAATTTGATTCTGCTCTATACTCTCTATACAGCTAAACAATTGCTTTTCATAAACTGAAGAGCAGAGTGAAAGCAGCCTGTAATATCCATCCAGAGATGGCCTTGAACACTTTCGTTAATAAAAGCTTGACACCTGAAATTCTACTTCTTTATTCCTCCCTTATCAAAGAGTTGGTCAAGATTTCAGAAAATTAACATCATGTTAATAAATACTAATGACCTGGCAGCAAACACCAGGAGGAAGATGGCGAAGAAAAGCCCCTGGCCCGCCGGGTGCAGCATCCCCTTGCCCGGCCCGGGGGTGCCGCACCTCGATGCCAGAGGATGGGCTGAGAGCTGGGGAAGCCTCGCGCGGAGGGACGGCAACGGAGACCGCAGGAGAAGCACCGCTTCCAGCTGGGATTCTCCCATCTCGCGGCAGGGTCGGGCCACATCCACGCTGCCCACATCCCACGTGACCTTGCCAGGGAGAAGCCAGGGAAAGCCCGCGCGGGAGGCAGTCCCGGCGGCATGGAGACTCCCCGATTTCACTCCAACCACTGAAACTCCAGCCACGGGCTCTGACGGACCCTGTGCTTCGCCAAGATGACTTTAAACTCTCATTAAGTCTGAAGATGCATTCCCCTGTGAATTTAGGACCTCCAACAGCTTGCAGAAACGTAGTTACTTTCCTTTCACGTTAAAATAAATAAATAAAGCATTTCAGCTCATATTTGATGGCAACACACTGCGCACCTAGGGCGAGACCTGGTTTCAGAGATCGCTGACATTAGAAAGACAGGCACTTGAGAAGGGAAGAAATTCCATTTCTCTACCACAAAATTAATAGAAACCAGCAGACAAGCAGGAACCACACGCGTGACCCCCGCACCTCGCAGGACTCTCTCCATCACTGCCCCCAGCGTGCAGCTCCTCACCTCCCCGTTCATTAACCCAACGTGTGAGCAGACCAGAGGCAGTAACCATGTCTTCTAACAGGTTTTGGTGCTTGGTTTTTTAGGTTAGACAGACTTTAAGCTCCCTACAGCCTGTTGTGCAAACACAGAGATTCGCAAGTGCATTTTGCATATAACGGGCCGGGCACAAAGGTTTTTCTTGTCTTTGAGATTCATGACAAATCGCAGTCCAAGGAAGGGGAAGTTGCTTTGAGCTTGAATTTTTAAAGAAAAAGAGGACGCCCCAGGCGACGGCCCATTCGTGGCTTGCCTGGCTGCTCCCGCGGTGCCCTGAGCCAGCACCCTGCTCCAGCGCCCCTCATCTGTCCCTTGGGCTGGTAAATAAAGACAAGCCCAAATCAGCACAGCTCCTACCCAGCGACGCTGAGCAGCGGACACCCTCTTCAAGAGCTCGGAGGTTTTCCCGAAGGCAAATTCAGCAGCCAGCCCTGCCCTCCAGTACAGGTACGTTAACTACAGCTACCCAACGTGGTGCATTGAACACGCCTGGGAGCGACCCGCCGGCGCTGAGCCAGCTGCCCGCTGGCACGGCTAGGCGTTGCCAGCGCGCACCAGGCTTTGCCCCGCAGGAGGAGGGTGCCTTGGCTGCTGTCGCATCGCGCTTTACCCCACGAGGCGCCGAGGACCGAGCTGCGCACGTGGCACCGCGCTGTCGGGGCTGGGGACGTGCCTGCATCCGCCCCTGCAGCCGTCCTGGAGCAGCGGCCTCGGTACTGGCGCTGGAAAAGCGTCCAAAGCACCGAGGAGAACACGGCGGCCGGGGGGCACGCGTGCTTGGGGGCACAGGGGGTGCTGCGAGGCACCCACAGCCGCATGCGGAGCACACGCGCCCCAGCGTGCCGCTGCTGGGGACCACGGAGGCGTGCAAGATGCTCACGCCTATAAAGCATCTTCTCAGGCCCGTGCTTTGCTGTGAAAAAGGAAGTAAAAAGAGTCTCCCCCCACGAAGCTGCCTTCAGCGTCTCCTTTCTAATAACTTGGCATATTCACTTAATACAGCCCGGCTCCTTCCAAGTCGTTAGCGGCAGCAGGAGACACAGCCTGAACACTGACCTGGTTTGCTTGCCAAGACAGAGCAAAGAGAAACCTTCACATAATCATTTCCAAACATTAAAATGGCTCCATTGTCATTATAGCTGAGAGATTGAATTCGCCTCATCAAAGCGGCGTATGACAGGTGACTCAATAGGATGGTGCCAAGCGCGGAGGCAAGGAGATTAGCAGGGCACTGATATCATTATTTCCGCCTATCACAGATTCGGCAGGGAGGCAATTGTAATTTCTGGGCTTATTAGTCTGCATTCGGAGGAAAAAACCTAGTGATAAACCTCAGTGTGACAGCCAGGCATTTGTGCAGCAAGTGCTGTCATAGTGACACTTAGAAAATGCCAATGTGGATACGTTCTCATAATCCCCCCTAATAGAGGTTAAAGCATGGCACAAAGGCACTCTTATCAATGATCGGGACACTAATAACATTTGCATTTTTAAGTTAAATATAGTAAGTAAAGAGTAAGTCTCCCCTTTGTGGCTTTGGCAATTAACTCGCCCTTGGAAGGATAAAAGCAAAGCAGAAATTTCAGCCGGCCCCATCTCCTCCATGGCGGGCGAGGATCCCCGCAGTCGGCGTTCCCGGACGGCCGCCGGCAGGCGAGGCACCCCGCAGCTCCCCGCCTCGGCTTTCCGCGCTCGGGAGCAGGCGACGAGGCCGGGGACGGGACCCGGCGGAGGCGGGGGACAGGCAGCTCCTGGGGACCGGCGCCGAGCAGGGATGAGCCGCGGTGCTCGCCGGCCTGGGGGCTGCCGGGAGCTGGGGGCCGCTTGCCCCAGGGGCTGCCCTTTCCTCCGAGGAGGGGAGATTATTCGGGTGCTTTTACGGACTTTTACAAGTGGTTTTGCTTTGGAGGGACAAAACTTTTGGGGGGGGGGTTTCCACTCTGCGGTGCACGGCGGGCTTGGGTTTTCTGTGGTAATTCCCCCCAGCACGCATGCACGCACACGCGTGCTCTCCACAGGAATTTCTTAAGGAAAAAAAATTACAGGTGGTAAACTGTTACTTTTCCACATTTAAATAAGAGACCAATTAAGAAGACTATGTAATTCAATTCTTGAGTGAGTGCCACTGAATTCAATTTGTTTCAGGTCAATGAATATAATGTGAAGTTATTAACAAAAAGGTCAGGGACTGCATATAAAATATACACACATGACACAGGCAGGAGTAATTAGTACACATTTCACATGTTCTGTTGCTCAGACATATGGTGTAGAAAATCTTAACAGGATTAGATGTTAATAAAAGTTCCCCTCTCCCTCCCCCTGGCTCCCTATTTAAATGGGGTTTAGAGCTATTCCCCCCGGTGTTCCCGGGATCCACCGGAGGTTAAGGACCCGCGGCTCGCACGCCAGCCCCGCAGCCAGCGCCGGTACCGGGATGCTTGGCTACGGGAACGCACCTGACTTGCCGACCCCGGGGCTCTTTGGGATCTGCCCTGGACACGTTTCCCTAGAAGCCAGTTCAGGGTGTCTCCCACGCGTGGGGTGCCGAGCGGGGGGACCCGCAGCATCCACAGGCTGCCGCCTGCAGCTCCACCACTGGCAATATTTTAACATTGCTCTGCAGCAGAGGGGAAGAGCAGCGCCTTGGCTTTAGCGACAGCTCCTACAGCGCGTCGATTTTTCTGCTCCCTGGAAATGCAGGTTATTTGCCTTTACCGCCCTTCCTCTCCTCTGCGCGGGCAAATTGCTCGGGGCTGGACCCGAGGAGCGACTCGACCACACGCCCGCACGTGCTGCGGCAGCGACGCCCGCTCGCGCCCCGCTCCGCCGACCGACCGAGTTACGCCGTTTGCGGCATCTCGCCTGTTACCTTCCGCGAGAACCTCGCATGCGAGGCGCTCAAATGCACCGCGCCCGTGGGACGGCCGGCACGGCCCCGGCGAGAGCAGGGGCACGGCCGCGGTGGAGGAGTCGTCCCCTCCACGTACGCAGGCAGGACAGTCCCTGCGGGAAGAGCTCTGCCTGCTCCTTCCACACCCTCGGGGACCCCGCAGGACTCCTGCACCAGGAATCACTACGTTTCCCCATGCAAATTTGCTACAAGCGCATATTTAATGCGAAAGTACTATATAAATAATAAAAAAATCCCAATTATTATATAAACGCTATGTTTAAGTAGTGATTGAATTCACAAAAGTCTATGACATGAAAATAACGAGAGGAATACGAAGCCCTAAATGCCTTTGGGACTCTCAGCCTCAGTATCAGATGCCCAGATCCTCTCTCAGGTAAGGGTGCACTTTAACGGGGGAAGAAAACAAGGATTTGGGCAGAACTCCCCTGGAAGTTACAGGAACAAATCCCAATATACAAGAACTCTGCTTGGCTTCTGTATCACATAAGGGCTTTTTAAAAAAAACCTTACAAGGACAGAAAACACTGGAAAAATTCGGATTTGTGGCAGTCCTGGCCTCATCTCCGCAGTGGAACGAGTCCCACTTACGCGCTGGTAAAGAGTCAACGTCTCTGATTCCCGTGAAAAAAGTGCCCTGCCTCCGACCTGCAGCACCTCCTCTCAGTTAGGCTTGAGTTAATGTTTTTCCTTGAAAATTTTCAAACAGAACATAATGTAAAGCTAAGTGCTTGAAGGAATAACTTATTCTTTTTTATGCAAACTATCCTACTTGCAGAAACACGGAGGTTTTCCAAACAGCCAAAGCTCAGTGAAACTGCGAGCAGGCTGCACCTAAAGGACGCGCTGCAACGAAGCGAGGGTGTCGATGGGCACCCCATCCCAGCACCCCCGCAGGCAGGAGAGTCCCTGCCGTTACGGGTGCTGCCGGGGGTCAGGGGAACACCCCCAGCGATTCCGGCGATCAGCCGCTTCCCCCCACCCCGTCATTCCCTTCGGGCCGGCAGCTCCGAGCGCCCGCGGTCGCGTTGCTCGAGCCAGATCTCAGGGCTCCGGACAGGCGGTGGGGCGCGCGGGCGGTACTGGAAAAGACAGTACTGTTCGCCTTCGGAAACATTGCACGAAAGCACACATCTCTGGGTGTCAATTTTTTAAAAGTAAATTTTGTAGGCCAGGTCTGGTTTCAGACTAATTCAGCAAGATGCTCTCCTAAGCCATGGAATGGAGCCGAATTTCTTTTTTACCACTCATAACCAAAATAAACATCTTCTGTTGGCGTTGTGCGCAGACCTGGAGAATTGACGTAATTTGGCTGGGTGCTCCTCTGCTGAGAAAGACATTTATACGGATCATAGATAATAAAAAGTCTTGTTAATAATTCTTCAGATGAATGGCCTTGCTGTGTTATACGCCAAGTGCATCGCCTTTCCTCTCCCCACCCCTGACGCAAGAGGGGAAGCCGCAGCTCCCAGGGCCAAGTCGTCCTGCGGGAAAGCCGCTGCATGGCGAGTCCCTGCGGAACAGGGAGATGCTCTCGGAGCCGGTGGCTCTTCACCGCCTTCTCCCTATCAAGGGACCACACACGCATCCCTACAAAAGCCCTTCTAAAAGCCTGATGAGCTGCATCTACGTGTGCACGTATTAATAGCGAAAAAAGCCCAGTCCTGGAGGCTTTCCGGACTGCACGCACACCCCTACAACACGCGTTAAGAGAAGCCTTCCGCAGCCAACAGCACGCTCCCCGTGTCCATCAAACCCCCCCGTGTTATACCATACACACGATACGGCACGTACGTGCCCGCCTTTTTCCCCATTGGACAGATTCCTCAATTTAAGCCAACATTCATCCTAAGTCAGCAAAAGATGTATTTTTCTACTCACAGAAACTTAAGTTCCTGTTTTTTCAGTGGATGCTAGAAGATTAATCCACGCCCAGTTCCAGTATCAGGTTTGGGAAGCAGGATGTATTTGGGGCTACGGAAACGTCTTTACATGTGAATTGCTCCAATGTTTTGGGAATTAGCAGCGAGAGAAAGGCTGCAAAGGACAGGTTAACTGATGCCTGGCAGCTTCCCCAGCACTTGCTGTGGGGAGCTAAATTTGATTTATAGAGATGCTCTGGTGTCCATTCAAATCTGCTTGAGATTCTTTACTGGGAAAAGATAATCACATTAATGAGCCAGATGTGTTTGCTTGCTCTGACATTTTTCTTCACATCTTCCGTTCAGAATGAAATATGCAACCGATTTCCCAAGTTATACTTTATCTCCAGTGTTGCCTGATGTGTTAAAAGAACTAAGTCATTTGTATATATTGACTAATAATTGTCATTTATTACTGAACTTGTTAACATAATCCTCAACTGGAGATATTTGTTTATTTTGCCCATGTATTGCTCTACTGTTTTCATATAACTGATTGCAGAAAGCAACAGGAAAACACGCAAGAAATGGAGAGCTTCGATAATGGATGTGAAACCTGCTACCATATGGGTACAACCCCAAATATATACAGGTTTAATATTTGTCTGTGAAGAGTGAACTGTAAAGTGGGATTGGCTCATACAGGTTTGAGGGTGAATTAAATCTGAGCGGAGCGTGTTAATGAACATTGCCATGGCTGGGTATTCAAGACAGGAGCCTATCTCCAGAGCAGTCAGCAGAATTCCTTGGGTTTGCTCAGAGGAGAGCCAAGTCAGTGCTTATGGTATATTCTGTCCTGAACAAAAAAGGGAAAGGTGCATCGCTAGTTCTGGAGCAGCTGAATTTCGCTTCTTCAGCTGCCATTGCACATTGGAAGAAAATTATGAAAAAGAAGGGAAATATCTATGTGAAGCCTTTAGTTTTTATTTCCCCCCCTTTTTTTGTGTTTTCTTTTTCTTTTCTCACAGAAAAACACAACCAGCTTTCCACTAACTTATGACACGGCTCCCAAAACCTCTCCATGACTCGAGTGGCCCCAGAACGACGCCCCTGACCCTCTCTGGCAGCCCTACAACTCAAGCTGGGTTTTTAGTTCATGCCACCGGGATTTGCTCAGCGTTTCTGCAAACTGCCCTTCAAACCCCGCAGGGAGCCCTCCAGCCACCCACCGGAGGCGGCAGCGGGCCTCCCACGCTCCGGGCGCCGATGCCGGCAGGGCTCCTAAGCCCCTTGGGCAGCTGCGGGCACGCGCGTTGGGATCGGGGGGGGGGTCGAGGCTGGGAGCGCTCGGCTTCCAGCAGCCGCGGGGTCAGCGCCTCCCAGCTCGGCAGGCTCTTACCACTCCTGCTCCCCGGCATTTTCATTAACTGAAGATTGCGAATGGGTCAGCAGATCTATACACTTTTTGTATTCCCTCTGCTTGGTTTATTTATTTCTTTTTTTTGCAGGATGCTGAATAACTAACCTTTTCTTCAATAGATAGATTTAAAAAAAAAAAAATAGGATCCATCACACAGCAGCAGGATAGCCTTGCTCTGTTTTGACCTTTCTGAAATTAATTTCCCAATCTTAGCTTTCAAAATCAGAGATTGAAAAGACCTATTAGATCAGCCAATCCATCTTATCACTAGTACGGCAGCAAGCAGAGACCCCAGCTAAGTGCTCCTCTACACGGGGAAAATATTCTGGAACAAGAGGGGGCATGAATTTAAAGTGAAATACCTGTTCCAGAATATTCTGCACATGGACACGTACTCTGGAATAACCGCAGCTTTTCCTGAGTTTGCTCAGTCAACACCCGGAGCCAATCACCATAACAGAGGGGGGAAAAAACATCCCATTTTAGGATAAGAGTACCCACCTCCGGAGGTTTTCCCGGGGTAGCTACAGGGAACAATCCTCCCGATCCTTTTTCCCCATGCCAGGCTGTTGCTCACAGGGCAGCATGCACCTGGGGAGGAGAGGGAAGGGTGCTTACCCAGCAGCCCAGGGGAGAGCTGCCCCCAGCCCTGCAGGGAAATCCACTCTCCACCTGCAGAATCAATGACTGCCTTCAAGGATTTAGACCAGAAGGATGACATTCTAGTCTGCAGCTGCTTAAGGAGCCTGTGATGTTAAAACACAGCTCTCAAATGGCCATTTAGCACCTTTCCCAGGTGGCACAGGTCTTCTCAGAGGATCAGCACTTTTCTATATAACAAAATAACTCAGCACTTTGGGATAAAACCCCAAAGCTCAAGGGTCTGCACTGCACATCCCCGGTGCGGGGAGCCCAAGGGCACAGCTGGGTCCAGCTGCCCTGACCAGCACTCCTGGCCTGGGGTCCCCGGGGGAGCCCCTCGGGGCAGGGGAGGGCTCCTGGTGCCCAGCATCCCTCTCCTCCCCTTCCCCTTGGTTTCACCAGACACCTCGCTACGCCATTTTTTACGGCATTCCTCATTCTGCAGCTAGTATTGCTCTGTCCCAGCCCGGGACTCCGGGGGTTGTGTTTCAATGCCAGCACTGCCGACCCTTGGGGAATACCCCCAGGGGACCCCGAAATGCAGCTCTGACCTGTAGACAGGGGCGACGTCCCACCTGTGAAAGCACCTGCCAAAGCAGGCTTTAAGAGAAAGTGGTAATAGATTTCATAGGGGGCAATTATAAAATAAGACACCTGAAAGATTTCTGGCTGGCTGACTGCCAGAACAATGAGGTTTTATTACCACTTTTAAGCATACCTAATACAACAATCTAATATATTTTTTTAAATCCTACAAGACTGTGCTCCAGCCATACTGTGTGAGCAACACAAGTGCATCACCGCGGTACAGAACAGTGTTCTCCTTTAAATCCTCAGGCATCGCTGCTTCCCCTGTGACAGGTCGGTTATTTCACAGGTAAGGCTGCCCACCAGCGGGATCAGGCTGGGAAAGATGAAATCACAAGATCTCACTGGGGTCAGGCTGGAAAGAGTCGCCACCCAGCAGCAGCGCGGGGCTGTGGCTATTTAAGGACGCTAAACCTGCGGGTGGTGGAAAGGCAGCAGGGTTCGATGAAGACCTCCGCTGGGCGCTCGCACCAGATGGGGATGCCGAAGCCCTCTCCAGCCCACAGCCCGGGGTTACGTCTTGCTGCTGAAAGGAGGGCAGCAGCCAGCTCACCCCTCCGCAGCCAGCCGGAGACGGGTGCTCGCCAAGAGCCCACCCATCTGGAGAGGGGACACGTCACCCTCTGCAGCCCTCGCTCTCCGTCTCCGGGCTCTGCAAACCCACCACCCGCCCTAGATGGCCGCGGCTGACCTAAATCCTGCCCTTGGCTGCCCGACCATGCCTGCCAGGCTCATTTAAGAGGTGGCATTCCCAGGCAGCCTGCCTGCCTCGGCTCTGGGGGTGTCTGATGGCGTTGCAGCTGTAGGGGTTTCAGAAGAGCATCCCACTTCTCACAAAGAGCAAAACGAACTAGGCCAACATAGCACTGCGGTAAATCAGGTCTTGTCACACCAACAGGGTTTCCTACTTCGATGATGCTACAAGTGTAGTCAATTAATAAAAAAAAAAATCTCCCCTGCCAGCCCAGAGCAGCTTTGTGTGAAGCATTTCACAGACGCCTTGGGGGAACATTTGCACTATAACGAACCGATTCATGTGTCGCACCGATTAAAAAACAGATACCTAGCAGACCTTGAAAAGTCATCGAGGGGAGGAAATTGTTAGCAGGTCAGTGCTTTCTGGAGGATGCTCGAGGATCGGCACGCAGCCCTGATGCCGGGGTGGCTTCACCCAGACTGGAGGGAAACCCTGTGGTGCAGACGGCAGAGGAGATCCCTCCAGCGGTACCACACCGAGCCCAGCGACGGCGTTTCCTCGTCAGGGGGATGCCGCAGGCACACACGTAGGGAGGGGAGCCACCAGCGCTGCCGATTTACGCTGCTGGTAGTGAATGATATCAATGCCACGACAGGCTTTGGTCTAGGAGAGAGAATGCATTCAAAAGTATTTGAAAATGAGTTTCTTGCTATCGAATTAGATGGGAACGAGCCTCTGCCTAAACCTGCAGTAAGTGTATTCACAAAGAAACTGTAAATGTATATAAATACATATATATCAGTTTAAAGCTCTTTTACATTTTCTATCAAGCATTGCAGTTTGGTCGACAACTGCAAGGCTTTTTCCATTAAAATGCCTCTATTATGCCTCTGCAGTTACTGCCCTCCTTAAACATCATTACATTGTGAGGAGCCGCCACTATATCCATACAATGGGGAGAATCAAGAGCACACAGATAAACCGGAGCTGCAAACTTTGCGCACTCAACAAGTCCTCTCCGCAGACAATTAGGGCCAAAAGATAAATATTGACACATTAGACTATTTTCCTCAATTTGTTTTTCTGTTGATCATCGGAGTGATCTGATGGGGTAAAATTCCACTTTTCCAATATCTCAGATTCTTGGCTAATAGAAACAAATAAAGTGAAAGCTTCTGTCCACAATGGGTTAGGAGCATCTATTGTCAGGAGGCACTAATCGGATTAAATTGGCTCCTGGCTCTATTGCTAGGAGGCTAACTCATTCCTAAATTTCTCCCATCTCAAGGGGATGTGTCATTGTTGCCTTTTTTTTTTTTTTTTTTTACTATTTAAATCTGACAGCTAGAAAGAAATAAGGAATGGCTTGAGATGACAGCGGTGCCCGCCGCCCTGCGAACAAAGAGCGGGGCTGGTAGAGGCACAGACACGGCACGGTGGTCCGCGCTGGCCGGAGGGGCCGGCGGTGGCTCCCGCAAGCCCCTTCTCCCGGCTGGAGCTGATCTGGCATCGCCGCCGCCGCTCCCCTCTGGAAATGCCATTTAAACCCAAAAGCCAACGCAAACGGGCAGGGAAAAACCTCCCGCTTTCCGCGCCGGGCTGCGCTCAGGTTGCTTCCCATTAGCATTTTAATACGTACCTCTGGCAGCAGCCCCTTAAAAGCAGCAAACACGTTTATGCAAGCAGCCAAAAAAGACGGCCTTAAATAATGTCGCCTTTGGAGGGAGGCCCACGAGCCGCGAGGTACATTTTTGCCCACAGTCTGATAATTTTCAAAGCTATTGGCAACCTGGGAATTTTCCTGCCTTATCACCAGGGCTCAGCTAACTTCACTAACACTAATCAGAGCTGGAATCATTCATTCAAGGATTGCATGATCATGTTTTTCTTTAGCGGTGACAGCTGCCTGAGCCGTATTAGCAATGCAGATGAGTCAGCCTAATAGGTTAATGCAGAACACGCGAAAATTAGGTTTAATCCCCAGTGAAATAATCTAACATTTTCACATTTCTTGATGTTGGGATAGAGACATTGGTGGTGACTCAATTAGGTGTAATGTAGATCAAAGCAAATTTACCTTCTGGCTGAACCTTCCCCATAGTTTAGATAGAAGAATATAAGGGTTCTTTACTAATTGGCCAATGGCTGTGGGGAAAATTATATTAAAAGCGTGCGCACCGCAAGAATTGCGTTTCAGATTTGGACCAAGTAATGGCTGGGCTTTGCAAACACCCAGGCACGTCGCTTTGCCAGAAACCGGCGTTCTGTGCACAGCACCTTCCAGCTCCTCCCGGCTCTTTTCAATGCAACGCTTACAAATGAAGACATTTGTTGGTTTTTTTTTTTTTTTTTTACTCTATTCATTTTTAATGTCCCGTACTGAAATATCCCCAGTGAGGTTTGAAAGAGCTTGTATTATAAAAGAAGCATAAAGAAAAAAAACCCCACCAGTGTGTGTCTATCTAATGTTTTCATTCTTGGGGAATAACATATCAAACAGCAATCTCTTTCAGTCATAAAGGGAAGGAAACAAAAAATTACATGCCCTCAGTTGCCAAATTATTTTTTGCCTTGACATCTTAATTCTTAATCCTTGTGTGTGGTCAAATCAGTCTACTATAGACAACCAATCAAGCAATTATTCCTAAATTATATTTGCCCAACTCACATTGATTGGTTATTCTTTTCTTATTGGGTAAGCTCATTAATTCTGAGCAGCTTGCTTATTATGCTTTCCACATCATTTTCTTTCTGAGCCTATCTACTCACACCAGCCTGCTGATGTTTCAAGATGCCATACAGAAAAAAAAGGCCGAGTGATCTATTGCATTGTCTCTTCCAGCAATTACAATTCACATTGCTGATTAACTTTGATGTGAAAACTAATGAGATAAGGCAAGTTATCAAGGCGGACCTGATCGTCATCTCATTTATAGAGCATTTGCCATCGGTGAATGACAAAAACTAATGAAGATGTATCTGACAGCAGGCTGAGCCGAGGCAGAATTTCGTTTCTCATCAGCAAGTGCTCTGCTTCGAACTCATCAGTCTATCTGAAACATGTGGAAATTAGCTTAATAATGAAAACACTTCATCCAAATAGACAAATGTTTACATTAAAATAGCTACATGATAAATAGATGTTAAAGATTTTATGCCTTCTTGAGTCTAAACAATGGAGCACAAAATATGTTCTCATATTCACTAAATCATCCCTATAAACCTCCCCACGTGCTGCCATACCTGCAAGCTCCCCGCTTTATGGCTCAAAAATATTTCTGGGCTGCACTTCGCCTTTTTGGAAACGTACGGTTTGGGCTGTAATTAATTAGCTCCTGCGCAACGGTAGCTGGCAGGAAAAAGGCAGAAGGAGCCGGCGAGGACGGCGTGGGGTAATTGTCTCTGTTCGCAGGGACCAGGGCGAGATCCGGGCGCACATTTTAACAGTACCGTAAGAAAAGCACGATGTGATGCACGTTGTGCCTCAGGAACAAATTTACACAATGTATAAAAGGTATCATTTCTTCCCCAGACATAAAAATATAAAGTACAGATATAATTCATACAAATACATCAACATTTCTTGCCCAAGCCACAGCTGCCAAAAAGTCTCCTGCAATATCAGTTTAGTTTAGAAATGTTCCTGATAAAAGGGAGGCGGGCAGAGCTACTCCCATTTTTAATATCGTGGCTTCGGTATCTTTATTTATGAGAGACTATTTCATATTTGTTGTGCATTATTTCACATGCTTATACTATGTCCAAACATATCCCCAATATGTTTTCGTATCTGGAATAAAATATTCATTAATCATCTGGGATCAAAAAAACTGTTTTTAATAAAAAAAGAGAAAGACATGCATCTGCAAGGCAGAATGGTGAAACCTGCTCTTTCAAAATTATTTTTAAAATCGTGCATACTTTGGTTAAAATAAACAGTTGGCAAAAGATTCTTTTCCATTATCATGATTTTTCCCCTCTCTGAAAAAAAAAAATATGGACAGCCTATACCACTGCCTCCTCCAGGAAAAAAAACCACCTCAAACATGTTACTACCGATGTAAGAGGAATTTTAAAATTGATTTAAAAAATGATTACCTACGTGGACTGACAAAAATTACAGACTTTCCAGAAAAGCTGCAGGAGCTCCTATAAATTATGCACACCGACAGCTCCGCGCACACACGTGAACAAAGCTCAGATCCGGACCAAGCTACGAACGCGACGCCGCGCGCTCGGAGCCGCGACGGTGCCGGGGCTCGCCGAGGGGTGCAGCCCCCCAGCACGGCGGCCAGGCCGTTCCCGTCGGGACACGCAACTTCCATGCCTCGTATTTTAAGGACATCTGAGGTCCGAACCCAAGATACCCCGAGCAGATTGGCATTGTGTATCACAGATTAGCTCGCACAAAGAGCCCGCAGCCCGGGCAAGTTAAAAGAAAAGCCCGTTATAAAGCGCTAGCAACAAATTACTACTTCAGCGCGGGATTAAATTTAAAAGCTCTTCACAGAGCTGCAGATAAATCCTATATATTAGAAGAAACATAAAAGTACTTGTTCAAGAGCTAAAGGCACAAGTGGAAAGTTGACCCCAAAGATGATTTTTTTTTTTTTAACAGCCTGCTAAGTTTATAAAATTTTTCAGGATGTCGAGAGAGGGTTACCTTACTTCCGTAACACTCAACAGCACAAAGCTAACACATGCTGGCTGGGCTGATTAATGAAGTTAGACAAATCTGCAGCAATCAATGCAATTCATTAAATTAAATGACAGCCAGGTTTGTTGTTTGTGTTTTTGGGGTTTTTGTTTGTTTGCTTGGGGTTTTTTTGTTTGTTTGTTTGGGGTTTTTTTTTGTTTGTTTTTTTGTGGTTTTTTTTTTTTTTTTTTTTGCTTTTACCCAGCCCAGCAAATGAAGCAGGATGGTTTCTCTTTCACCACTCACACAGGGGGAAAAACATTGACCCCGTCCTTTTTTTCCTTCTCGCGTGGAGCCGTAAGCACAGGTACAGAATGGCATTCCTCCCAACCTGGCGCCAGGCATTTACATGAAAATCCTCAGCAGCTAGGCTGAGCCCGGGATGCTCTCTCCATGGCCAGGACGCAGCGTTTTCCTTTCAGTGCATAAAAATACATGTGATCTGCTCACGCTTTATCTGGTCTTTCTGCACATCTGTTATTTTATGTTTCTAAAATACAGGGCTTGGACATTGCAACTGCTTCACTCAGTCGCTGGCTATGTATACATACGTATATCTGCATGGAGGGACGTACAGAGAAAGGAATGCTGCTCCTCCCTCCCCCTCCCCATCCTTTATCCCGGTAGCCTATTTTAATAAATAATTATAGGCAGCTAAAGGATTTGTTAATTCCAAAAGGTCTCCCCTTCACATTTCTCAGAGGTTCAGCTCAAGGAGACACCATGATAATAAGGCTGACTCGGGATCCCTACTTCACAATGTCATTATGAGCTAGCATTTAAAATGGGGAAAAAAAACATATATTATACCTAAAAGCGTTACAAGGTTACAGTCTCGTCTCCAAGAATATTTAATGCTGCTGGGAAAGCAGCGCTGTTGCACTGAGGAGGAGGTAAAGGGGGGGGAAAAAAAAAAAAACCAAGAGAAAAATCCTTTCTGAAATACAAGCTTAGAAAAAAGATGTTGGGAGCGAGCATGGAGTTCATTTGCATTTCCAATGACTAGGACTAATCCTCCGCTACCACGTTTATATTTTGTTATTACTTTTCCTAATTATCTTCTTTTTTTGCTCGTAGCTTTTTCTCCTCTCTCTATTCCCTACTCCTCCCCATTTCCAAATACCCAGCGCGTTATTGTTTGGCTTGGGGCCGGCCAACCAAGGGCTAACGATGGCCCATGCACGCTGGTCCATACAGCCCCTTAAAAATAAGGGGGCGAGGGCAGCCGAGTCCCTGCCGCGGCTGCAGGGTGGTTCGCTTCGCTAGGGTCTGCTAAGAGCCATTCCTGGGGTCGAGTAAGAGCAGAGGATATTTTGCCAGGCCCCTGGGCACGGCCCAGGCAGCGGGCCCATCCTGGCACGGGCGAGGGGCACCCGGGGCTCGGGGCCCTCCCCGGGACGGGGGCGGCTGCCGCAGCCCCCCGCCGCCCCCGAGAGCCAGCGCCGCCCCGGCAGCTGCGGGTGGCACCGCCGACTGGGGCTGCAAAATGAAATAAAATTGAAACGCCACAGCCCGTCACGGAGGGACGGCCACCCAACGCGGCTGCTACTGAAAAATTTAGCTTTATCGTCATATTGAGACCTTTCTAAAAAGTAACGCAGTTTAATCTTTAAAGCCCTATTCAAAATGGCACTTAGCGAAGAGTCAGACATGAAACTGGAGCTATATCTTAACGTTAATATACATCCTCTATCTTTGACAAGTAAATTACATTACTAAATGCCTGTTTGAGACCAGCTACTAAACTGCTATTTCGGTATTATCCTAAAATTTGTTAATAGCAGCTCTTTCAAATAAATTATTAAGCGATAATGAAAAAAAGTCCTGCTTTGAATTTATATATATTTCAGCAGAGAATAATGTTTTATTTAAAATAGTTACAGTGTGCCTTTTGATTTAGAGTTTAAAGTAAATAATATTTGTACATCTAAAACATACTCAAGACAAATGAAAAGCCTCTAGATGCTTTTGTATGAGATGCTGAAGAGCTCTACAAACTTAAAAGCACAACCTCAATTAAGCCCATCTTCATCTGGAAAAAAAATTAGCAACTGAAAGCTGAATATATTAGATAATGCACACTTGCAGAAGAGCATTCTCTTAGCAAAAAATTCTTGATAACCAACCTAAAGCTGGCCTTAGAGTTGCTCAATGCTAATTTTGTTTGAAACTGTTTAACTAACTATGAATAGATATCCATATTCAACAAAGACATAATTAATGGCAACCTTTTCTTCTGCTTAGAAGACATCATAACAAGCAGAAAAGTACAAAAAGATTTTTATAGTAACTAATTTAAGGACAAAGGGTTGACCTCTAGCATTTCATTAAATAAACTGAGCGAATAAAAGAAGAGTGACAGTATTCATCCTTGTTCAATTCAAGCAGCCAATTTCAAAATGCAAATTGTAATCTGCAGATGTTGGAGCCTGATATATTTTTTTAAAATATCATTTGTTCAAGTTAAGAACATCAGACATTTGAATTTTAAATAAAAATCAGACCCAATTCCCAGCTTCAGGTTTAGGCGTCGCGTGAGCGTACGCGCGGTGCGGCGGAGGCCTGCGGGTTAGCCAGGGCTCCCCTCCCTCCCCAGCCGTTGGAAACTCGCCGGCTGAACCATTCATTTTATATATTATTTCCAAAGCCTTTTAATGGAGAAGTTCTATTAAGCCGCACATTATTTCTGATTAGCACAGCTGGTAAGTGCTGCTGCATTTACAGCCCGGGTACGGAGGACGAGAAGAGCCACAAGCCGAGCCCACCGAGCTCCTCCATCCTTCCCGAGCCCAGGGAGCGCGCGGCAGCCCGAGGCGCGGAGGGTGATGGACGCAGCCCCAGCCGTGATGCCACGGGGCTGGTCTGCCCGCCCAGGAGAGCATCCTTGCTCCGGTCCCCAAAGGCAGCAGGAGCCTGGAGGCCCGGCCCTGCCTGGGGAGAGGTGCACTGGTGGGCACAGGTGGGAAACAACAGCGGGAGATGAATTTTCTCTCCATTTGGCAACACAGTCCCAAATCCCAGCAGCCTGGGTTTTCTCCCGGGTGCCAGGGGAGAAGGTGTGGTGGGAAGGAAGGAGATTTTGGTTGGACTGCGGATGATCTGCAATCATTAAGTCTCAATCCAGCTCAACGCTTCGCACACATCTGCCTTCCCCCCAGATTTAGGGGAAGTTAAACACATGCCAAAGCACACTGCTCAGATAGGAGAGCCATCTCCAGTTCCGTAGGTATTACACACTTTGCTGGCTATGGATCCACAGCTTAAAGTCTGTCACATCTATTGAGGGTTTCCTTCTCCATTTCCACTCTTTAAGAAGACTATTTTAGCATTTCTTACCTTAACAAACTGAAGTCACAGCAGAGATGCTAAGAGATGCTTTTAACATGTCTAAAGAGAGCAGAAGACGCCTCGCCGCACCCAACAACAGTAACGCGAGTTCCTCCCTCTCCCATCTCTACATCAAATCCGACCGCTGTTTACAAAGTTGTGGAGGATAACCCACATGGCACGGCATCACACCAGTCGGCAAAAATATGGAATTTCTCTTAGGAAATTGCTTTGGAGTGTTTGGAAGGGTTTTGGGGGAAGCAGGAGATTTTGCTTATTTTGACCATTTAAATACAGAGCCCCACAGGAGGAGCTTCTGGCATCACTGAACTCGGCTGTAGGCTACAGCGGACCAACACTGAAGCCTCCTCAGCGAGTAATTTCCTTCCTTCTTTAATAAAGGGAAAATATCCCAGGTACCCATCACATGGACCTTAGTTACTGCTACGTTACAACGAAGACCAACATCTGTAAAAGCATGTATATTCATTAAATCGCTGTTGATTAGAACTCGTTGATTCACGGCGCAGAGAGGAACCGCAATAAACGGTCAGGAGCACGGCTCGGGAGAAGAGCGCAGAATTGCGCCGCGGCTGGCAGTCGGGGCTGTTTCACCCCGAGCAGAGCAGCGTCGTTTCCGATACGCGAAGCACGGGGTTTTTTTCGCGAGACCCTTCAGAAAGGGCCGCGGAGGAGCGGCCGGCCCGCCCCGGCCCCGCCGGCGCTGGGCACGGGGAGCGAGGAAGGGCCGGGGCCCTGCCAAGCGCCTGCAGCCTTCCTACACAAACAGACCCTGCAGCTGTCGCGGGGCGAAATAAATGACTTCCGGAGGCTGCGGAGAATAAATGAATTCATTCATGCAAAAGTGAAGGGGACATTGTTTTCCTCCTCGGGAAAAAAAAAAAAATCCCCAACAACCTATATATTAAGGTATCAATGAACAACAAATTCATTCTGTTATGACACAGGAAATCTAAAACAGAATAGGCTGCAAAACAAACTCGATTTATCTTCGCCACACATGCAAAAGAAAAAATTTCTCTTGTTAGCTGTTCTGATTAGAGCGTTCTTTGACTGGCGGTTTTGGCTCACATGCCTCTTGACTAGCGCTTAGAATTCTAGCCACACATGGAGAATTTTTTGCCGGTGCTTTAGCGGTTGATGCTAACTTCTTAGATTAAGATTGTTTCCTTAGGTTTATCCTCTCCAGTGACAATGTGCGTACAATACGCCTTTAGAGCATATTTAAAATCAGGCTGCAGATGCACGTAATCTCTGTCTTCCCGCATCACAAACAGAAGAGATGGAGGGTTTTTTTTTAAAAGGGAGAGGAATTACTCATTCAAAGAGAAACCAAGCCTTTCGTTTTCACTTTGGCAACCTTCATTTTTATATTAAAGAAAATAAACAGCAAAACTGAAACTGGAAACGCAGACTCAAACCAGACCCTGTTTCTCAAAATAAGGCAGTAGCCAAGGGCAAGCGCAAGACCAAGCCACCTCCTCCAGCCCCTCGCCCTCTCCTCCCGTGTGCCGGGGGACTGGAAGCCTGCGGCGCTCCTCAGCTCCATCCTCTCCCCACCTCCCCCCGCAGCCCTCAGCCCTCCCGGGGATCCCCGTCCGCTCCGTAACACATCTGGGCACACGTTTAGCCTGAGCAGAGGTGGCACCCCCGGGCCCGCGCCCGGGAAGGACAGAGGTGCAGCGGGTGCGCTTCCGGCGCAGCACCGTCTGCTTGCGCGCCCCCGCAGCAGGCGCCAGGCAGCCAGGCAGAGCGGGCCGCCGCGGGAACCGGGCGAGACCTTGGCCCCAGCTCTCGCTGCCCGGCAGCCCCCCGGCTTACGCCCTTGGTGCCCGCCGGGTTATAGTCCGGCGCGGCAGCTCGCCATCCCGCCCCGCCGCCAGGCAGAGCTGCTCCCTCCTGCCCTTCCACACGCCCCCTCAGCACTGCGACGTACCTGCTTTGCTGAACCCACTGATTTTCTGTTCGACACTAGAAACCCAAAGTGTGGCCGAGAAACAAAGCCCATATTGCTCTTATTTCCGAAACATTTATGCTTAAGCTATTTTCCCCAAGTAACAAAAAAAATCTCTTAGAAATGAGTGTAACAGGTCAATCCTGCTATAGAAATGGAATTTGTACACTTGTAGACAGCTGCAAGAATTACTCAGCTTGCAGGGGAATAATCCAAAAGGTTTTAATTAGGGAAAGCAACAATAAATAAAACAAGACGAGCATGGATAAGAACACTTGAAAGTAAAAATAACTCTGAAAGATGAGATACGCTTGTGCTTGAGGGGGAGATCCCCCTCCAGAAGGACAGACGTGAGCGTTTTTTGCCCTGCCCAGCAACCCCGAAAGAAGGCACAAAGCACTCCCCGGCGCCAGCCAGCCCTCCCGAATCAAAGGGGCTCCTTAGGAGAACAAGCCCAGGCGATGCCTGGTGCGTTCAGGCTAATGGTTGGACTCGATGATCTTAAAGGTCTTTTCCAGCCTAAATGATTCTACGATGAATGCAGAGCACATCTCTGAACCTGTGTGCGGCCGAGCCAGGAGCCCACCCCTTCCGTCAGCTGGTGACTTCCTCAGCGTCCCGGACAGCTGTGCGCCTGTCTGCAGCGCCCCGAGTCGCCTTGTCCTGCCTGGATTTCTTGGGACCACCGGCTCCAGAGAGGGTCCCCCACAAAGGCAGGATGCGCCCCCGGCAGCGTGCCAGGACGCGGCCGGGCGCGGGGGGCCAGGGCCAGGCAGCGCGGTCCTCCCCGGCCGCTTCTTTAAACCCATGTCACGCTCCCACAACAACTGCTCCTCTGTGCTTGTTTGAACTGTCCCTCCCAATTAGCAGTAATAAGTGACTCTGTAAAGATGAGCAAACACAGAGCATTCATTAGCCCCGGCGGCCCCCTCCCTCCCTCCCGGCCCGGCAGCCCCAGGAGATCCCCAGGGCACTGCTCCGCCGGCGCCCGGAGGATGCTGAGCGCATCTCGCCTGGCCTCGACGAGCACCGGCAAAAGGCAAATTAATGACAAGTCGCTCGAAGAGTTTGCCTGAAATTATTTTATTCTGCCCATCTACCCAAGAATTGATTACTCTCAGCCTGAAAATATGTCCAAATCAATACGCTAAAGCTAAGAGCAAAAAAGACATGCCCTAGCCCCATTTATTTAATCCACTTTTTTGAGGAATGGCACATAATTTACCGGGTAGGAATTGCTAAGCCTTTCCAGAGCAAGGACTAATGACAAGCTACGGGAAACCTGCACCTCCATCCATCTCCCGGCCAAGCCGCGGGTCCCTGCAGCCACCAGCGACGGCCTTGGTGGCGGCAAAGACCCCCGCGGTGCCAGGACGTGCCCTCCGGCCACCTCACCCAGGCACATGGCTCAGGGTGCCAACCAAGGGAACGATTTCAACCCTCCCCCTTTAGATGAATGTTCTTAAAACAAGAAAAACACCCCAAACACCAAAAAGGACGACTGGCTGCCCAAGATGGCATCCCTCACTTTATTCGTATTTGTGCATCTCGGCCCATTTTCTACAGGTAACATGGCCTGCAGACAAATACTCGCTCCAGGCTATTAATGCACAAAATAAACATCCAAAACCCACCTAGAACCAGCCTCGCATGCTGTTTTATGGCAGCAAACTCTAGGAAAAAGAAGACCCACCCTGCAGCTATTGCATGCATAGGTAGGGCAAGTATCTCACTCCCTCTTGAGATAACTCCCATCAGGCACCCAAAAACTGGGGTACCTTTTCACAAAAGCAGGACTGCGCACCAGCATTAAAATCGCGTGAAACGGCTGCCCGTGGGAGACGTGGGGCTCTACAACAGGGCCAGCTCAAAGGCAGGCACTTTCCTACAACTAGAACAAGAACGAATTTGGGGAGGGGACAGGCAGCACGCAGGCAGGGTTGCTGGCTCTCCCTGCAGACCTAGCTCTTGTGTGGTAAGCTAAAACAACTCTGAAGTAAACATTAGTTAGGGGGTGAGCTAAAAATGATGCTGAAAATACACAACAGGAACACTGCAATTACTTGAGCAACATTTGTGGCTGGACTCATTAGCAGAAAAGTACATGCATTCCCCAGAGAGCCTGAATTCAGTTCCCAGAAATGAACAGCCCGAGGGACACTTTGCAGGACAACGACATGCCACGTTATCAGGGGGCTGAGACCTAGGTCCGGGGAAATTTCAGCACCACGTGCTGCTTTCCATAGAAAATGCTCAAGCCCAGCTTGCAGACGGCACAAGAGCCTGCTAACTGAGTGGCGGAGCAGCATCTGCAACGCGCCCCACTGGCAAACCCTCTGCATGCTTCACAGGGTCCTGGATTTTCCAGGGCATTAAACTCTATCACCCCTCAAAAAGCTTCATGGCAGCTGTCATCCTCCTGGAAGGGGTGGACGGATGGGCTTCTCGCTGGAGCCCATCAGTGTCACTCCCCAGTCGCCGGCAGGCGCAGGAGGAGGCAGCGCAGCCTGCCCCAGCAGCCCCGCCATGCCTGGGCGGGCAGAGCAGCGACCGGGGAGCATCGCTAGCCTGTGCTCGTGGGTTTGTCATGACTTGCCTGAAACGGAGGTGCGAGAGCAGCGTCTGTCACTAGTGGGCAGAGGTACGGCAGCACACCTATACGTACACACATCCGTACGGACCCACACGTGGCTTCCCATGCACTATCATGGGAAGATTCAAAGAAAGGACAATTCAGACTGCTTTAAACAAGTGAACGCAAGTCTTCCTACTCGCTATGATCCCTTAAAGCGAACATCTTTATGTAAAACAAAGAAATAAAGCAGCAGAGCATTGCAAATTTAAAACCCAGCATTTGCTGGCTTTTCCTGCCAGCTTGTAACTCAGGCAAACCCATTCCCGCTGTGCCACGCTGCTCAGGCTGGAGGCTGCTCCCAGCCGTGCCCGGGCCACGGGGCTGTCCCTGCTCAGCTGGCACCGGTCTCGCATGGGACAGCCATTGTGGCAATGCCAGCCACAGCAGCGTCCCACTGGCGTCAAGGGCTGCGGGTGCAAAAGCTGTGCAGCATACAGACAGGTACAATCCTGCAGATGCCCCGTGGGGCTGGCCTCCCCGGCTCCTCCGCACAAGCCCTCTCCCATCAGCCCCTGGGCAGCCACGGCAGCAAAAGAAAGCACCCGTTCTGCCTGGGGGCTCCGACAAGCACCCCCCGGCTGCTCTGCAAGCCCCTCAAGGGCATCGTGTTCCCAAGCCCAAGGCAGGCCCGGGCTGGAAGAGAATTACTGTTGGCTCCATTTCACAGATGAGAGACGCTGACCTGGGGAGGTGCCAGGGCAGGAGAGGGAGCCCAAGGAAAGAGCAAAAACAAAATAGGGCTTGAAGCAAGACTTGTTGAACCCCAGCCCAGCTCCTCTCAGTCGGGGGAGAAAAAAAAAAAAAACAAAAAAAAAAACCAAGTGACTTTCTATTCTGAGAGAGGCTGTCCGTGCTCTGCATTTCTGGCACTGCAGCGAGCCCAGGGACGCCTCAGCCCGGGATCACGTCCGAGGGCTCAGCAGCGCCGGGAGAAGGGCTCCTCGCAGGGTGGCTGCAGCCCAGCTGATGCACTGCCTTCAGCTGCAGTTGGCCTTCCTTAGAGGGGATTTTTCTAGATCAAAAATGCCGGTTCTCTCCCATTCAGAATGGGAATGTTCATGAAAAGGGGTCATTCATGATAAATTTGTGAGTGCTGGGGAGACAAAAAAATTCAGCCCAGAAAACAACATCGCCTTTATTTTCCGGCGCTGCCTCCTGAGCCCCAGGAGCTCCTCCACCGGCGAGGCACCTCTGCAGCAGCCTCAGCCAGGGCCCGGCAGGGCTCAGCACAGCCACCCGGCACCCGGCCTCCATCGGCTGCCTTTGCACGGCGTTACGGGCACCGGGCAGGGAGGCCAGAGGCATGGAGTGAAAACCGGCAGGGCCGGGTACCCATTTCTTTACTCATCTCCCTTACATATTAACAGGCACAAATCCCCATATGTGGCAGCAATGTAAACTAGTTTTATTACTCAATAAAATATTTGAAACAAAATAAATGGTTTTGTCAAACACTATATCTCCTCAAATAATAACGCACCAGCTTAAAAAGGACCACCACCAACATTCATATTCTATTGCAAAGTTTTATTTCCCCTCCCAGAGGAGAGGGAAACAGGCATTTCAATTTCGAATTCAAATATTGTATAGGAATACAGTAACTATAGTTCTCAGAGGGTTTGTGCAAATGCCAGCAAAACAAACCCCAAATCAAATTTATTAGCTGGTGGAGATCTCTAACAATTTTACACAGTGACTGATAAAGCCGTCTGGGAATTCCTTTCAACATTAAGTGATTTAAAGCCCCTACAGAAACTTCATTGTCTGTCACAATATATAAAGAGTTTATCAGTATCAAGTAATGCTAGAACAGCAGCGATCAGGTTGTTTATTATTGCCAGTGTATGCTTTCTTTAATCTGGAAAGCTTACCAGGAATCCTAATATCCAGAGTCCTGCAGAGAACTATAAAGGGAGGAAGTGAAAATTAATTAAGAACCACAGTCTGCGTTTTAAAGGGACTATCTGTGTTTTGATTGCAAGGTTGAGATGCTCACTTCTGCTGTAAGTGTGCTTGCAGAAAATGATACATATCTCATTCCCCCATTAGGATCAGCCATGAAACACCCACAATCTGCTCGGCGCAGGGCACGCGTGCACCGAGGACTCCCCCCAGCCCTGCAGACCCTGCAGTTTTTGGACACAGCCAACTCCCACCAAGACAAATGGGTGACAGAACGGGGCTGGTTTTATGCTGCTGCGGTGCCAAGCTGCTTTCTCGGGGAAAGGAGCCGCGAATGCAGCCCAGCTCCCGCTCAGGGATGAGAAATGCCCTTCCCAAGGATGCGGGGGGAAGGAAGGGGAAGGCAGAGCCGCAGGTGGGCAAGGGAGCGGCCGCATCCACCTGCCCTGCCCCAGCCAGCTCCTTCATGCCCATTTGTAAAAGCAAAGCCAGAAACGCACAACTCTAATTGCCAGATTTTTATCATGCACATTCATAACTGTGTCATTTGCATTTTAGTTGTTAAAAATATCGGGGGGGTGGTATTTAATCAGTCATTGCAGCTTATAAAGTCCTAAGTGAGAGGATATTTTTTGATTGTCTCTGCTTGTATCTAAACATTTCACAAACCCGACAGACAGTTCTTCATTTCAATTAGGAGAATGCTGATTGTTAGCTAACTAATAAGGACCAATTTTCTGTCACAACTATTTCCTAATTAAATTCAAAACAGAGATTTCTAACCCAGATGGTCAGTGATGCTACAGATTTGTTTAAATTTGGTATCACAGTAACAAACTACTAATTAGGGTTTGTAAATACACCAATTCCCTTATGACTTAGTTGTTAGTAATGCATACAACCGGTTTATTAAAGCACTAATTGTGTCTGGCTTTACTTGGGCCTAACACATAATCCACTTATCACATACTGGTACCAACTCATTTTGAAGGGATTATGAATGAAATCATAAATGAGGTCTCGCATCCAGTTCCCCAGTATTGTTAATAAAGGTTTGGTGTCATATTTAGATGATTTTCTGCCTCTGATGGAGAGCGGCCCCGCAGTGATGCGGGTCCTCCATTCTCCAAAGGGTATTTAATGAAAAAAGTTCTGGATACCACTCCAGTGCCAAACCCAGGGGTTTCTGCCCCAGCTCTGCTGGTCAGCAAACATCACATCAGCCAAGCTCCTCAAAAGGAGCCCCAGTGTTTCCCAGAGAAAGCATTAAATCGGCATCTAATCCCTGCTTATTTCCTATTAAAGTCAAGCTTAGCACCTCCACGGGTCTGGGTGACGAGACCCCCAGCCCTTTGCCCGAGGGCCACCCAGAGACCCTCACGAGCACGAGCCTCGATCGCCTTCTCGCAGAGGGATGGAGGAGACGTCCCGGTGCCACCAAAGCCCACCTGCCCCGCCAGCGGGATTTCCTCTCGCCCTGGCGGAGGGACAGCCCTCCCCAAAGGGCACCCTGGATCTGATTTCATGGAAGCGTTCGTTATGAAGAACGTGAAGCGGCAATACGCCGCTGCCGGACCGCGCGGGCTGAACGCCCCTCGGCTTTATCGAGTGTGCGTGAAGTAGGAAATAAATGATAGATAACTGTGAATTGCAAGGTTATGTAAACATGGAGGGGGTTTTAGAAGAATCCTGTTAAACCATAAAAGAAAAGCATGGATGGTTTATCACATCACTAAGACCCAAGAATGCATTAATAAATAGAATAATAGATAATGAACCATGGAGTACAAGGCTAAACTATCAGCTATTGTGAGGATCCTGTGACAGTATAAACAATGAAGGGGAAGAAAAAGCTTTGTTGGTCTGTCACCAGAACCTTGTAGTGTATCTTTTATAGCCTATTTTTAATGAATTCACAGCACCTATCAGTTATTCTCTGCCCAAATCCCTCATTTTCCTCCCTCTTGAATGTAAATTCCCATGCTCCGCTCTTCCTTCACCATGACTTCCCATGCTAAACTTCGGGTTTTGTGGGTTTCAATAGCCTTTCAGCCACAGCAAAAACAGATTTCTGCTTTCATATTTCCGAAGGGTTACTAGGATGTTAACAAAAGTGTTTTTTAATGCAAAGTAGGAGCACCTCTCAGCCCTGTTACATCCCTTGCTGCCTCTACAACAGGAGCGTGAATAACCAGACAGGTCTAATTCAGCCCTAAGTGATGATGCCCACAGACATGCCTGCAAGAAAAAATATGCATCAAAGCTGCTGCTACTCTTACTGTTTTCCAGCCTTCCAAAAATAACACAGAGTTGTTGGAGGGGACTTAAAATTAATTCAAGAGATAGTACCCTCTTTGTAGACACTACTGAGACTCACTAACACTTTATTTTCTTTGCACTGAGGTGTTTTTATCATGAAATAGGTACCCAGGATATATTTACTGTAGATTACTTTTATTTTTACTACACCATCGTTAGAACAGAGGACTGAGGATACAGGGGTGACCACAACAAGCTCAACCGCAGTAAAAACCCTCAGTCTTGCCTCCACCAGAATCTGAAATACTGGTATGATTTCCACGTAAAAAATGCGAAGACTTTTCGCCGCTGTGCCGGCAGCTTTGTGGTACTTGGTGCTGTACAACACCTTGCATGACTACACAGCCTCAAGCAAGGCTGTCAGAGGGAGAAGAAGGTCCATATTAAAGACGGGGGAACTGGGCACAGCAAGACAAATGCTCGAAAATCCAAAATTATTTAGCTGGCAAACCCCACCTGAAGCAAAAGGTCACCCAAGGAGCCTGCATTGGACCCAGGCTTTGAGGCTGACATTGGTAACTACTTTTAACTCATTAATGCTCATGTTTCAAAAAGATGCTGCAAGTAGCCATGAAAAGCCAGACAGCTGTTGGTTTGCTGCTGCTTACACTAAAAACAGGGAACGAGAGAGCCCTGAACAAAACCCAAGCAGCAATCAGTAATTTGCCTTTTTTTTTTTTTTTTTTTCTGACTCTTGGCACCCGAGTTCACAGCACCACTTGATGCCTGTCCCAAGCGCATCCCCCCATGGGCTCCCGGGGTCTCCCGCAGAGCAGCCGCACCAGAGGGTCGCCGCCCCGGGGACGGGATGGGACAGGACGGGCGACCGCCTCGCCTCTCCTTTGCCGGGCGCCGGAGGCAAGGCGCAGGCAGGGCGGCGGCTGCCCTTGCGCTCAGGCCAGAGCTCCTGGAGGAGCCTTTCTCTGGCCACGGAGGAGGCAGAGAGCAGGCGGCTGCTCTGCCGGGAACACACTTCACACCGATGAGGAGGTACAGCCATGTGCTCAACAGGCTCTGGAAATAAGTGGAAGTCAAATAAGTTTGCCACTCTTTGTCCCCCCCTTTCAATATCTAGCTTTGATCAAAATCCTTGGATACTCAAGTGGTTGTTGACTTAATGTAGTAATGAGACATAGCCTTAAGTGAGGCTATTTCCATGCCCATTCAGCCTCTCTGAGAGCAGGAGATGCAGGAGGAAAAACCTCTCCTGGTCTCTGCGAGCTGGAGACGGCTCGGCAGAGCCCGGAGCAGAGGCCTGGCTCCAGCTAACACGAGATGCAGCAGGAGGATCTATGTGGACACAGCTACATGAGATGCACTTAACTCATCTTCCCTCTGTGACACTGTCTTATTAGACCAGCACTTGGTAACATCAAGAAATCAACTAAAAACACCTCCTCAGAAAGCTGCACCACCATGCTATTCACCCCCAGCGCACCTCCAGAGATGGCCTAGGAGGAACCCATTCAGAAACCACAGCAGTTCCTTCCCAATCTCAAACACACGATGCCACACCATCCCTCACGGGAGCAACGTACCGCAGGGTTCGGGCACTGAGGGTGCCTGGGCTGCAGCCAGGGCTGCGGGCTTCTCACAGCGTGTACGGCCTGGAAGGAGCCGTGCAACACCAGCCTCTCGCCAGTGGAAGCCGGTACATCCAGTTTTCAAGAGGAGCCAAGGGTTGAGCCCCATACACGCATGGATGAGGAGTGCTGCACACCAGCGAGGTACCATCGTGCAAGGACCAGCTTCAGTTTTGGCTGTGGTGCTCTGGACAATGCACAGAAATGGCCTTTCCAGCAGGCACCGACACGTGTTCGTCGGCACAGAGAGGACAGCCTCATGGCCCTGTCCCCTGCAGGTGACAGGGGACATGTGCTCTGGGCCACGGGAGCAGGGCCCGGCCAGCGGCACAGCCCTGTGCACACCGCCTCAGCAGAAATCCACAGCAAGGTTTTTAGATCTGGAGTTTTGAAACTCAAACTCATTTTCTCCTTCCGTGTACACAGCCGGGAAAAGGAAGCGGAAAGCAGAAGGCCCAGGTGAGGTTCCTCCAGGGAGGCATTTAACAAGCCAGCTTTATCGAAAGGAAAGCTATTACGGTGCCTTCAGAGCGCTGTGACTTGCAGCACAGAGCAGGACCGATGCTTCAATCACACTTCATCTTCCAGGCGAATTCCCTTTCCTACCTTCTTAATAGAGCAAGCAAGCTCTAGTTTTGTGCTGACACTGGGAAGCCACACAAAGTTTATTCTGGAAGTGACAGCATACTCCAGTCTACACAAGGGCATTTACCAATGCCACTGCAAGGGACAGGCCTCCTGCTCCAGGAGGTGACCCATGAAGTGGCTCTGCACCCCACCTCTGTCTTTCACTTACTTACAAGTGCCAGTCAGACTCCAGCCGGGGTCTGGGCACCATTGCTTCCTCCTCGAGACCACCGGTGAGAGGGTGGCATCATCCCAAGGAGATGGGCAGGCTTTCTACTTGTTTAGATCTCAGACCCATAAAACAGAGAGAAGTAGAAAGGTGAGGTGGGAGGGAGGGAGGGAAGAGTCCAGGAGCCTTGATAAAAACATCAAGCCCTGAGAAAAGTAAAAATTCTTGAACTGACAGGGAGCAGCTCAGCCAATTAGGTTTTTAATTCCCCTCGTTATGCACAGTCAGTCAATAAATTCTGCACCAAGCAGCTGCTCTAATTCTTAAGCCCATTAAGCCCTACATCTGATAGGTGGGAGGGAGGGGCTGCCGGGGGGCACATACGGCACTCCTTGAGATATGAAACATTTCCTCTTGTGCATCTGGGTCGCCCCCACCCAGCCCCACTCCTAACGGGTATTTTATGAAGCCAGCGAATAAGAATTTATATAAATATACATGCCAGAGACACACACAACACATATGGGGAGAATAAATAGGTAACTGAATTAGATGCGCTGAGGGATTTTCGTTGGCGCTGTAATAAAGCAGGAGAGCAGAGGCAGAGGGCTCGGGGTGTCCCTCGAGCCACAGCAGCACTTGCACCCTGGGAGGTGCTGGCAATGGGAGCGGGGTGGCTCCCGCGCCATCGGATGCCCTCAGCCCTGGCTTGACCGCAGCGCGAGCTGCGGAGATCAGCACCCGCGCCAGCCTCCTGCCATCAGTGCCAAAAGAGACACTTGTAGCGTACAGCTTACCTGATCTGCTTGGGTCACCTATGGCTGAGCTGAACCATGCCCTGGAAGAACCCGTTTCCATCCTTTCCCAATGAAGGGCAGTGGAGATAGCCCATCACCTGCAGCCATGTCAGGAGCAACGTCTCTTTGGACAAGTCCTACCCTACGTGTCCCATGCGGTCCCCTCCCTGCCCACCGCAGCCTCCCACGGTCAGGGGCCATCTCAGAGGTGTGCTATCACTACAACACTGCCCAGCACTAGCGGGTATCTCGCCTCAGAGCCGAAAGGCTGACAGAGAGACCATCTGAAGACCCTCTTTGTCAGCCTTGCTGGTGCCTATGACTCAGAGCCCCCCGCCCTCCGCTGCTATCAGAGGGCAGAAGGACATGGCCATACCCATCTTCAGTTCCTTCCCAGGCTTCAACCCAAGCTTCACTGAAGCCATTATTCAGCCTGGGCTGCAGATGAGGCTTTTGCATCTCCACAGCAAAGCACAGCCTTTCGGGGACAGAACAGCTAACCTGTCCTCTTGCTCTCCAACCCACCTCCACTGAGGTGGAGCCACCACCCCCTTCTCAGCAACGCAGAAGTTTCCTCCTCACCCCCTGCAACAAACCTGCACAGGAGTCAACCACCCTCTGGCATCCAGAGAAATATCCCCAAAGAGCTACTGGTGCCCTTAGAGCAACAGGAGAAAAACCCACAAGACCTATCTCAAGCACCAATGAAGCATGGGAGACTGCTTGGAAGCCAGTAAGGGGAAGGACTGGGATGGGGCAACAGGATTTTGGTGTCTGAAAGGATCCCAAAGAGCTAGACAGGCAGCCAAGAGTGAAGAAAAACAGGATCAGAGATGACGGGAGGAAGAAAATCAGGAAGCAGTGAGGCAAGCCCAAAGAGGGCTGGATCCGACGCAGTAAGGGACCAGAAGCCACGACAGCAATTCCCAGAGTGAAGGGGCAGATGGCTTTAGCGGTGGTATCTGACTGACTGCAGAGATGAAAGGCAGGAGAGAAAAAGGGAATATATTGGGAGTGGAAAAGCATTCAGCAGCCGAGACAATTTTGCTTGTTAATTGGCAACCAGCTAACACATTAATTACAAAGTTACTGTATGGTCAAGAAAAAAATTGGCAGCAGAACAATTTGTATTCCTTCTGAAATGCACTCCTTGCTGAACAGACCTTGCTTTTGAAACGGCTGCTTCTGCTGCCATTAACATGCAGCACTTCAAGCGCCCAAAGTCTTGGGAGTCATCACAAAATGCAAATGAATACGACAGCAGCCGCATCCAAGCGAACCTGACAAGCAGCTTGAGCTGTGGACTTCCCCTCTTCCATGCTCTGGATTAAGCTATGGCCATCAAAAGCCTTCAACGAAAACCCATCTTTTTACGAACGCAGGGTTGCTGTGCCAGCCACATCATCGCTCGCACGCTCTTGGCTACAAAACCTGACCACAGCCGCCCAGGCAGCCTGGCTCCTGGCAGGGCTTCGACTAACAGCAGCGGATCTTGTTATCCAGCAAGAAACACACCTGCTAAATCATTTGCTAAATACCTACAGCCCAGACCCTCAAAGACGTTTTCACACCCAGCACCCATTGACAGGAATGGGGACCTAAATATTTCTGGAGTTCGGACCTGGCTTCTGGGATTAAAAGAAGGGGTCCCACTCCGAGCTGTTGAGCCCTTACTAATCTCAGAGTAGTTTGAAAGATTAATTGCAGGACATGTGCATCTAGCCAAAATTTATTCTTTATTCATCTCAGAAAAATATGAAAATAAGCTACCCCCTGTAAGCTGCATACCCACTGCACAGCAGGAAAACAACAGTCCTTCTGCGTTGGTCTTCCTTCCCTATCAGCACGAAAAAGCACTAGAGGAGTAAGCAGCAACAAGCCCTTAAGCTTTAGTCAAGGCAAGGAGCATAAATGAAAGTTTGCTCGACTTCTCTGAAAATACAGGCTGCAAAGAGGCTGTTACTATAATCCTATCCAGCCTAAAAATGTAATTTCCTCACTTCGAAGGCTGGTTGGAGCTGCTATTCATGTTCAGCCCCCAGCCAAAGCCCGATCTCTTGCCAAAGGCAGTTTCCAGACTGGAAGTCAAACACGGGTTTTATTGTCGGGAATCAAATGGAGCCATCAGCACGTGCTGAAAGTTGCGGCAATCAAAGCCTTCCCGCGGCGCCGCGCTATCTCGCACCCGCCACACAGCTCTTGAAAGGCAGGAACACAACGTTGGTTTGAATCAAAACGCCAAGTCAGGCCCTGCAAGTCTGGCCAGCCGCAGCAAAGCCCCCAGACTTTCTCCACGCTGCATTACAGATCAAGCACAGCCCTCTCCGCCCTGCCAAACCTGCTAACAGCCCAAGGGGAAGCATGGCAAAACTCCAGTCTGTCAGACAATTGCTATCAGCAGCACCCTCCATTTATCTCAAATGAAAGAATATTTCACTTTTCCCTGAACTCTCCAGCAGTTGGAGTCTGTTCCTCTACTTTTAGCGAAAAATCTAGTTCTTGCAGCTGCCTCCCTAAAACCCCTCAAGTTTTAGGAAGGCTGAAAAAACTTGATTTTTTTTTTTGACTGCTTGAAAAAGAACAAGACTTAGGGACCTCTGAACTTCTGCTTTGCTTTCCACAGGCACCGCAGAAAGCTGCCAGGCAGGGCGGGAGCAGCGGTGGCCCCCAGCCCAGTAAACCAGCAGTCTAGCGTAGAGGCAGCAAAACACCCCGCCGAGGACTCAGCGTTATAGCAGGGCTCCTGGCCTCCCTGCACGTGTAAGGCTCTTTCCCATCGGGAGATACAGAACAGGTAATTGCTTGGAATATTTACATGTTGGAGCTTTGATTTGCCCTCTCCCTCCTGCACGATTAGCAGAGTCACCAACCAATGGAAAGGATCTAACAACTCTTCAGCACTGACGACAGCCTCCGTTGGAGGCACCTCCTGTCCCTGAGCTTCGGGGAGGGGTGCCGTAAGGGTTCCCCTCTGCTGCAGGAAGGGCAAAGGGGGTGCTGCTGCAGTCCCACGCAGGTCGGGGGACTCCGAGGGTCTCCAGTGCCCCGAGCAGCAGCCTCTTGACCTCCGCACTGGCACAGCTGTAGGGGAGGTAATTTCAAGTGGCTGTGAGCAATACCCACGCATTTTGCAGGCAGCAGTTTGGGAACAACAGCAAAATAATCTCCGATTCCAGATGCAACACCGATGTTACTGGAAGGTGCTTGGCCTTAAAGTTTTATTTGTTCTTCAGGAAGGGGGGGTTGCTATAGGAGCACACAGAACTCACCCCACAGGACAAGCGGAGTTTTAAGTATTCACCACTGAGCATCAGCATGTGCTGAAAGGGACCATGGAAATTAGCACCAAGCCTGTTGCCTTGGGAAATCAAGATTTCTTGATGATCACTACCAGCGCGGAGGCACTACGTCTGCATCAGCAGCCAGCCGCAGGAAAGCCACTCTCCAACCCACTCTATGCAGTTAATGAGATTCACCGTAATTAGCTCTGTAAAAGATGTGAAACTAATAAATGGAACTAGCCACTGAATCAGTAAATAATTATTTTTATGCTTTCTTCCTTTTGGTTCTCATATTGCTGGAGTAAGCATCGATTTTATGCTTGAAATGAAATGGCATACATCTGCCTCGGGGAAGCGTGGGGCTGCGAGCAGGCAGCCCGACGGCCCGCGCACGGCAGAGGTGCTGGGGCTGCACCTGAGGAACGGCCAAGCCTCACGCACGCACTTACAGAGCCCAGAAAGCCCCAGAAAAGAGCCTGTGGGTTCAAAGCTCCTTATAATATTTTGCACTTGGCTGGTAAATTTACTGCCCAAATGTGTTAAAGAACAAATCCATCTTACAAATTAGAGACGCAGTAATTACGGGGCAGTAATTATGGTGTGCCAAGCCGTCATGCACATGGAACAGGCAGCCCCTAGAGCTCCTCGGTCAAGGCAGGCACACACCAGCCTCTCGGAGCTGATCTCTGGCTGGAGACAGGGATGCTGCAGAAATCCCCTCCTGTGGGTGGGTGAACCTGGGGGGCTCCCACAGCCAGCGCTGAGCTCCGGGGCTTTCGACAGGGGTCACACCACAGGCCGGGGCAGAGCGGCCAGCCTCCCCTCCCCTCCAACGGGTATCGTGCCCACACCATGCAGACCGATTTTTGCATATTCATTGCAACTCCTGTAAACAGCAAAAGCTCGCTAATAATGGTGCAGATCAGCAGTCACTGCTCCAAGTAAATTAATTAGAAATGGCATTACTGTGATGAGATTAGTAGCCATCCCTCCACCTCGTAGATTGAGACAGATTTTGTTACCAACCTTGCCAGATTTGCCCGCTTATTTTTTCAAACTCCATTAGAAAGAGACCCTAGCAAGTTTATACAGAAAGGAGGATCTGCAGTGCTAGGTACACATTCAGGAGGACGAGTAGAAAATGGTTTTGAAACCTTAGCAAGTTTGTCAAGGGCAGTTTATTCAATGTAATTAATCTGTCACTTCAAGAGCTGCCCCTTCTCACCAAAGATGCTCCCCAGAGGTCTCTGCCCCTTCAGAGCAGGGTCAGACACAACTGAGCCAGGGCTCAGCAGAGTGCAGGGGAAGACAGGAGCAAGCCCCAGGAGCCCGGGGAAGCAAAGCCTTGGGAGGCAGTCACCCCAGCGAGACCTGGAACTTTCCAGGGGTCAGATTCTGTTTTGGTGCCTTCCCTTCCCTGGCTGCACATTGCCACCTCCCCTCCGCTGTGCCAAGGGGAGCCAAAACCCTTGGTGACCAGGGGAAGGTACCATTTCTCTCCTAAGAAGTTGCACTACAAGAGTTCATTACAAAAAATTAACAAGCACCAAATGAACAAGTCTCCTCCCTTGCCTTACACGTTTCCTCCACAACTCAGCTGACAATACGCTGCCTCCTGCAGAGACATCTCAGTATTGCTGGCCCCAAGAACACAAGGCTCAGGGATCAGCCTTTCCCCTCCCAAACCATCACATCAGCTGAAAATTAATGATTATACAGGTTGGCTTCCCTCACTTGCCTTCTGGGGTTTCAACTTGAAGCTCTCAATTTCTTCTCAACTGTGAGAATCAGGAATTAAGTGAAAGTCTGAATTCAAGACAAAGATCACTTAACACTACAAATCTGAAAAATATACCTCAAAAGACCTATGGCTGTAGTTACACGAGTCAATACTCCAAACCTTGAATTGTAATACTCACCATTTCACTTGCGGTAGCAACACAGATCTGAGCATAGAAATACCTCTAACACTTCAGATTATTGAAGTTCTTAATTTATCAGGAAATCAGGTTCCTGGTGGCCGTTAGCATTAATTGTTCTGCAGTGCCCCACCCCTGAGAAGGGGAAGTGAATAAAGATGCTGTGATACACCCAGCAATTCACTGATACAGTATCTGCCTGTCAATTAGCCATCTGCAGCAGAGAGCATTTTAATTAAATGGAACCAAAAAACTCTTTTGAAGTTCTAAGAAAATAGCCAGCAAACAATTGTCAAGGACAGTTCAAATGCATCTGTGCACTCGCTGTATAATATTCATGCTGTATTACACTGTTGTTGATTATGACAAACAAAGCTAGAGATCAAAAGGAACAATAGTCTGTAATCAAGGATATCTGCATAATAGTTCTCCTGAAGGATGTTTGTGCAGGTGAGAAAGGAGTAAAGCATTGTTTCATCAAATGGTAATTTCCCTGTATCTCAAAGAATGAATCCCATTTGCTAGTCGGGGCATAATTCAATTAAAGGGGAGAATCCTACGAGAGGGAATGAAATCTGTTTGACTGGGATGCTGCAAATCACACCAAGAAAGAAAATGGCATTTGGTCCTGACATTATGATTTATTTCCTACTCGGTATCTTATAATTCTTACAAGATAAGCCAAGACTAGAAATTATCATGTGTACATGGGGGTTGTGTCTGATCCTCTTTATTTTCTCTTCTCAACTGCAGGACTGCATGTTTCAACCTTATCTTTTAAGAGGCCAGTAAAATAAATGGTAATACTTTCACAGAGGCAAAGCAACTCTTGCCCTGCACCCAAGGCGAGCTCAGCTGATGTAAGCCCACCCCACGGAGGCAGAGGAGATTACAGGGCTGCTCGGAGCCATGCCAAGGAGATCCTGCCCCAGCCCACCCCGCACATCCCACTGCCCGGGGCACTGGGGAGCTCCACCAGCCTCACCCTGGCCTCCTCATGCCCGCCTGTTCCAGCAATCCCTCTGCAAACAGCAACGCCGGGCCAGCCCCCAGGCTCCCAAGCTTTGGGCTGAGCAGCACCTTCCTCTGAGGAAGGCCTTCCTCCCTAGACGCTGGCAGCTCCCCAGCAGCACTGCTGGGCTGGGACACCAGCATCCATCAGTACAGCTTTGACCTTGCTCACTGCTTGCACCCATCACAGAGCTGCTCCGAGACAATGGCAGACAAACTCCTCTGCTCCTCTTCGCTCTCCAGGTGTCTCAAACATTCAGCCGGGTCCAGCATGGGACCAGAAGCCCCCACAGCCAGGCCCTGATGCCAGGCTGGGCTCTCTTCACCCCACCCCACTCCCCAAAATCCACGCACCCCCTTTCCCCAAGAGGGCAGGGATACACCAAAGGAGCACTTTGCTCAACGAAGATGTCTCTCCTACTATAGACAAAAAGTCCCCAATGGGTAATCTGAGATCATTTTTATCTCCGAGCTTGCTCTCAGCACCAGACGTCCTCAGCAGCAATGACTTTAGGCTCCCACAGCCTCGAGCTCTGCACATTTTCCTGGTGTTTGAAGCATTCTCCGAAGGCAAAACACCCATGAGACAGGCCTAGGCTGCTTCGTTCCAGCTTGTGTGGGTGTTGAGTGTCACCTCTCCACACAAGGCTGCATTTGAACCCCCAAAATTCCTATGAGGAGCTTGAACAGTTACGGATTGCTAGGAGCAGCCAGGTCTGAGACTCCAACCCAGTGTCCCAAATTCAAGCAGTGTTTGGGAACAGCCCCATTTCTGCACTCTCGCAGTGGATAAGCGGCGAGTTTGCAATTTGGGTTTACAGCAGAGACCCCATTTTTGCCACAATTCATAAATCCACTGATAACCGAGTATGCCGTAGTCTCATCAACCCTCCTGCTCCTAAACCCATATGGGTGGAAGCCAAACAAAAAGAGTGAATCTAGCCAACCTAACCTCCATTAAAAAATAAGTTCAAGCGAACATTTGCCAACTGAGAGCAACGCAAGTTTCCTCCAGCCGTGGCAGGACAACATCTATTTGAGGACTGTGCCCAGCAGCAGAACTGGAGCTTGCTGAGCTCTGAGGCTGAAGAGGGAAGACCAGCAGGAGAACTCCAACACACTGCCGCTGACTCGAGGCCACCATCAACTATTGAGGTTCAAAAAGCACACGTCATCCTCAGACTTTTCTGTGCAACACTTGTCTCAGATTGGGCTCAGATAAGACATTAAAGCCCCCAGTTAATGACTTTGCAGACATTACAGGTTTGTGAAGCGGCATGCCCCATGAGGCTGGCTAGCTGGGGACATGCCCTCAGCCTTGCAGAGACCTGCACATCAGAAACAGGAGGAAAGGAGGCACGTGGGGTGCCAGCTACCCCATCCCAGTGTCCAGCACAGCACCCAGCGGGTCCCAAAACCTGGCACAGTGCTCCAGCGTGCTGGGGGCTGTGCAGAGACAGCATCTCTAGAGACACCTGCAGCAAGCACCCCTTCCAGCGACAAGAGAAAAGGAAAAGCATACCTCCCAGGCTTCCCTGCCCCTCCTCCAGCACAGCCTGCCAGCCCCAGCGGGGTTCCCCAGGGTGCCCAGCACAGGAAAATCCTCAGCAGCTAGGAAATCACAAGGTAAGGCTGTCAGTCACCCTCACCAGACAAAACCCGGGCTCAGGAGCCCTGCCTCGGTGAAGCACCATTGTCTGCCAGCCCAGGGACGCTGCCCGCGCCGGCCGGCCACGCTCAGCCCACGTTGCCTGCCCGCATTTTTCTCTCCTCCCTCAGCACCAGCCTTTGAGAAGCTCGGCTCATCTCCTTGGCCACCAGCAAGAATGCCCGGGAGGGGGGATGTGTTTTGATGCCTTTGCCCTCCTCGGTAAGGATGTCAGGCCCCCCTGGTCTGCTAACAATTTGTGAATTCATTAGGCTGGCTAATGTAGCTCATTTCTTTGGCTGTTTATTTCACAGCCGCCTTTTTCACGGCAGTGGGGAGAAGCCATGCACAGTATTCCCAGCAACACTTGGTTACCTTCGGAGGGATTTTTAGTTAATTGACCCTCCTCCTCCCAATTTGCTCTAAGGATCTTAAAATCTCCCCCTTTTGCCATCAGGGCAGCATCTTTTCCTCTCCAGACCCTTGCTCACGCTCCAAATGCCCAAGCACAGGTAAACAGACATTTATTCCAGCCTGTCAGCAAGCAAGAAAAGCTAATTAAAATATCTGTAGCACTGCTGTATGGTATTGCAATTCTCTGCAATTGGATCAAAAAGCCATTTGGCCAAAAATAAGTTGTATTTGAATTTATTATATTTTTATTTTATGCAGTTGCCTTTGCTGTTACTCCACATAATATCTCTAATTATCATAAAAACATCACTGCTCCACATAAGTCTCTTTTCTCGTTGCTGCAGACTTTCCCGAGGAGTCGTGTGCCCATACAAACTGCCTGATTTGCAAAGCTCTCTTGTTGAAGCCTGTTTTCTCCTAAGTGCACTAAGAAATTTATTAAACGATGCTTCCAGCTCTGCTTGGTGTGAGCAGACAGGCTGGGGATGCTGCAGCAGAGGAAAAGCCACCCCAATACGAATCAGAAGAAAAGACAATTTTGAAAATCATCTCGTGCTTCACATTTCACCCCCACGCCGTTATCTGCCCACATTGTTTCCCTCAACGCCTGTGTAAAGGAGCACTTCCACGAGGTCAGCGGCAATGAACCACAGACTCGCATTTTGTGTGGTACGCCAGGAGATGCGGGCGTACCAAGTTACTTGAAGTTTTACTCCTGACCCAAAAGTTAATCTAAATTTGAGAACAAAAGTATTCCTATTTGTCCTTGCGTGTCAAGGATTACGACCATTGAAAGTGTTTTCTATTATCGGCTTGTCACTTTCTCAGATGCTTAATCTCCTCCTCTCTGCTGCTCACTGCCTCCCTCTCACCGCCTCTCCCACCGCCCCCTGGGGACACCCAGCCTGGCCGGCTGCCAGGCAAGCCCCCGTGGGGCTGGGTGGCCAGTGGTCCATCCAGCTCCCTAATCACATCAGTACCACAGGCCCAACACCAGCCTGACCCCGTTGCCCTGCTGGAAATGAGGCAGGACCAGCCCAAGGCCGCCGGGTACCAGCAGGACCACCTGGCAGGGCACCGGGACCCCCCGGGCTCCCAGAGGAGCCGCCTGGGGGGCTGGAAGAAAACACTGCGTTTCCCTTCGGAAACAGCCAACACCTCGCTCACCCTGCCCAGGAGAAGCCCCGTCCCCCGAAATGCCATCCTGCTCCCAGGCGCCTCACCTCCCTGCTCCACATCCAGAGGTGGGACCTCTTCCTTCGTAATCATTGGGCTTGAATCCTGCGGGAGAAGCAACACCCACCAAAACCAATTCAAATATCTAAAGCCTTTTACTAACAGATTTTTGACTAACATGGATATCCAGCAACACAAGCAAATGCAAGTACCACAGATCAAACACATGCTGTTTCAACCATCTCATTCTGCTCTCCAAACACCCTTCTGTAATTAAGGTTTCCCTTTTCACAGAATGTGTAACATTCATCTGCTGACAGAATAAGGCAAAACCCGCGAACAGCCGGTTTTAAGGCACCCCGAGTGTCTCGGGAACTTGAGCACCCCGTCACACCCCAATAGCTGGTGACAAGCAGCTGCTGTCACATCAGTCAGCTCCGCAGCAAAGGAGTGCTGTTTGCCCATCAGCCCCTGAAAACCACCGCCGCGACCCGGCAAAGAGACAGGAGACATTTAACAGATGACTCGGATGAAGTCGCCATCGAGCATCGTTGTCTGGGAGTGAAAGAAAAACAGTTTGTTTTTTAAACCTTCAGCGGAGGAATTCACTGTTATCTCCTGGCTGACACAAGGAAATCTTAATGCAGCTATTATCTGAGAGCAAACTGATTTTGTAGTTTGCAAAATTAATAGTATTTAGCCCGCTAGTTTCCGTAGTAACCAGCCCAGCCAGCCATCCCTGCCTGCGACAAGGTCTCTTAAGCATTTCACATAGTACTTATCCATTTTCTTGCTCTCACCTCGCTCTCACCTTTACTTTCAGCACAGAATGCAACACAATCCACTGCCACTAAAGACTAGGCTGAGAGTCAGATTAAAATTATCCCTGTTTGCCCTGACCTCTTTTCTCTGCAGGTGAGAGTGTCCCCATTCAGCAGCTAAATGAAGCAGAAATGATGGAGTGTTTGTTTTCCCTGACTTTTCCTCAGCTTGCCAGTAAATTTACAGCCACGAATATGAAGTGTTAATTTAATGTTCCCACTGAGCATCTCATTGTCAACAAAGGCTTCAAACCATAAGAGAGGAAAAGGTTAGCTCATGCAGAAAATGACCCTTATGGTTTGATTATCTTCTGGTCCAGACTAGCAGCAAGCAAAAAGCTAAGGGCTTTGACTTCCAGCTTAATGCATTTGATGGCAATAAACGGAACCTCTCTACCTCCGCGCAAAGAATCACCTGTAATGCTCACTTATTTGTCTGTGCAGGCAATCTCCGCAAAACCAAAAGGGAAGCGGGCCTCTCCTCTCGCTCCCACAACTAATTTGACAGAACTGAAAAGTTAAACCCTTCATTATCCCAAACTTAAACGGAAGGGGCTTGTTCCCTGGAGATTACAACAGAACATTAATGGTGGCATGAACCATGAAATTGCTTTCTTCACCTGGTGCTTCAAAACTTTAAGGCTTCAGCTCTGGTGACACACAAAAAAGTTCTTCCAGCGAGAAGTCATGGAAGGAAGAAAAAAAATTAAGGTTTAAATAATCAAAAGCCTTTATAGGCTTTTTGTGGCAGAATTATACATGCAGAAGGCTTTCTTCCCAGCACATTTAGTTCCTTTATCTGGTAAAAGGGGCTTAATACTTGCTGTAGGTAATGTTTACAGAACTAATTGACAAACCAACCAGAGCACGAGCAAGATTGCCACAGTGTGCTTTTTACTAAACTAACTCTAGTATCTTTAGAAAAAAATGAAACCCTGTTTCAAATGATGGTGCTGTGGAATAGTATATAAAAATTAAGAAAAGACTCGAATATCAGGATTTTTTTTTCGATCAGCTAAAACTAAGCTTGGACGCAAGATGGAGATAATACACGCTTACACATACAGAGTGGGACTATTCAGTGAGAAGACAAGGTAATTCGGCAACTTTTTTGTACCCTTGCAAAACCCACTAATTAAATTGGCAATTTCACGGGCTGCTTGCATTCATTCTGAGTATGACCACACTGGTCTTTTTCAAAACAACTAATAAGGATTTTTCTACTATATCAAAGCCACCCATCACATTAAATTAACTGGTTGTTTACTTATTATGAACCCACACGCTCCGCGTTAGCAGGAGAACCGCTGCCTGCCGCCTCCTGCCAAAGCACTGTGCATGGGCACGCTGCAGCATCGCCCAGCTACGCCGCAGGACGTGGGCTGCTCGACGCGCCAGGCACTTTAATGCATGTTAACGTGTCCGGCAAAGCATTGCTGTTGACTGAACCAGAAAAGCCTGAAAGCAAATCGGAGCGTACAGTAACAAAACTGTCTGCTTTTTGTTCTCCCTGATCACACGGTGCCCCCATTCATTCAACAAATAAACCCCTCCCTGTTAACGCCGGGTATGGGCCTGAACCAGAACACCAAGCTGCTGCAGGAGCTACATGCAAAACCCTGACCCAAACGGGATGGGACAACAGGAGCAACCAAATTGGATCCAGGGAAACCCTCCAGGCCCAACCCGACAGCCTTGAAAACCCAGACGATGCACTGCCACGGGCTGCTTTCTGAAATTCGGTTCCCTTGTAAAAGGCCAGCTTTGCAATATTTGTGTTTCTAAAACTAAGCAAAAACCTCTATGAGTAGCCAAAGTGTAAAAAAATAAACATCCCAGTTCCACCCAGAAACTATTAACTTAAAATCCACAAAAGTGTTTTTCTATGAGCACAGAACACAGGTACATTTTGAAAGCCCTGTATTCAGACATGACTTAATTTGTGTGAAAACCTCTTGAATTGCTATCATTTTGACCTCCATATCCTACTTGTATTTAAATATCTAAGTAGAAGAACATTTCATAAAATGTGGAAGGCGCATTCCCAGCCCATCTCTTACCTGTGCCAAGGCAGACAGGTATTTCGGCGGTCAGAGCTGAAGCACCGGGGTTCCATAAAGGACCTAAACCGCCCACATGAGTTTCTCTAACTCACCCAGCTGACTGTTCAGTACTGGGAAGCAGCCCTTCATGCCCCATATGAACACCACTAAAAGCACTGCCCCAGGAAAGCCAGGCTGCTTAGATACAGGTGAAGCTGATGGGTCTCATAGGGACATAAAAATAACAGTGGAAATTGAATTCAAAAAGTCCCTTTTAATTGTGTTTCCTTCAACAACAGACACAGAATTAGGCATATTGAACATGTCCCTTTTTTTTTTTTAAAGTGCCTGCAAGGAATACAGGCATGTTTGAAGACAGACAGTTGCTTTTAGTTAAAAATGTATTATTCAGTGTGTGCCAAGATGCATTTAGAAACACCATGCTAGAGTTCACTAACGTTATACACAAACCCACCCCTGCCTGTAACCATTTGCCGGTCACATTGTCAGTTAACAGTAGTCATTTTGAAAGCAGCAATTCATTCTCTACAGTCCTTTCTTAACACAATTTTCAGCCTGCAATTTAGATGATAGGAAAATTACAACCCTGCTGCACTATATTATGTGATATAAATGTTATTGCAATTAAGCCAATGAGGAAAAACCCCAGAAAACAAAGATGTTTAGTTCACGCCTTTTCCTTATTCTTTCCCCAAAAACTTCACGCGGTTGTCAAAGGGCAGAAAAGAGGAAGAAGCGTTTCCATTAGTAGAAGGTGCCTGCAAACAGCAGGAGCTCAGAAGCAACACAAACCCAGAGCTGACATGTTGGTTTTCCTCCCAGCTCCCTAACAAGTTATTTGCCTAGGGCACGCATGAGTGAGAAGAGGCATTATTTCAATCATGAGGTATAGCCCAAAGTGGTCCAGATATCCAGGCATCCTTCCACCGACGGAATGAGACACCCTAGGATACCCCAGCAGGGATTTCCCACCAGCTACACTGGAGATTTTCACTCCTCACGTTCTCAGCATCCACCCAAGGTTTCCTTCCAGCCACAGCTCCGAATGCCTCTAAACTTTGTGCACTGGAGGGTTTTTATGTATCTGGAACACACGAGCCCAGGCAGCAAGGCAATACCTCCATGGCCAGCGCAGGGAAACGGTATATGTACATCAGGAGTAGGGGCATATACAGCTAAACCACACTCTCGGTTTTGGCTCACTTGTTTCTTCCCACCCTCCAGTCACAGATAACTCGGACGCATGTTCATGTTAAGTGCCCTCCACATTAAAGCCAATCAACTATTTTTAACCATTCCTGGCCAACATGCTGTCTGTCATCAGGCACTGGGTGACTCTTGCAAGGAAAAGATGCCACAAACTATTTTGCTACTTTCAAAGTCACAATATGTATATGGACAATATTTTTATAACAGCTAGATTAAAACTCTAATATAGACTAAACTATATATGGGGACAATGTAATTGCCATAGCAGCTCAGGCAAGTGAGCTGGATTGCACTGAGAGCACACAAGAATGGAGAGGTTTGGGATTTAAAATGCTTCTCTGAAGAAGCTGCAAGTTTGTGCTGAAATACAGATGTCTAATTAGCCCCAGAAGGCTGAAACATCCCACTGGCACCAGGAGCCAGTGGTCATGGGAGTCCAGAAAAAATCAACATTTTCTTCCAGGCTCCAGCTGTTCAGACGAGGTGCCGCGGACACAAGGGTGTTACGCTCAGAGCTTCACAAGACCCCAGCTAAAATGAATAAAGATCTCACTGACACAATCTTATTGATAAGAGTACTAAGGAAAAAATGAACATATCCCAGACAAATTTATTCCCCAGACCATTACCATGATGTGACACAATGAGAAATAAGACCTACCTGGTCCCGTGGGTGGATACAGACCCCAGTTTCACAGGTACCATATGGGCAGCGCTGCTGGTTTGGACAGACTCAGGAAAAAACAACTTGTTTGTAACACCAGGTTTGCTTTGCAAACACCTTGCACCTTTTCTTTAATGATCTCAGGTGGGTGTCAAGCAAGTGTTTAGTTACAGAACTGTCAGCCATATTAAGCTACTTTTATTTCACCGTTTCTGAAGAGGAAAAAAATAGAAAAAAGAGCCCTAGCATTCATCATTTACTCCAAGGTGCTGTAACCAGGTGGAAACTTGTCTTTTATATGCTGAACTGTGTCCATGAAAATACATTATCTTTAAGTGGGCACTGGAGGAACCACACACAACATTGACTTCTTCATGCCATCACTAAGACTGGATACTTTGATCATTCGAAGATTTACGTGGAGATTAGCAGAGACCTCACCTGCATCTTTCTCTGCCAGTTCAGTGTGGGTTGGACATGCTCTGCAGCAGAAAAGCTCCTTACAAAGGCAAAGCCACAAAGAAGCCCTGAACTCTGTCTTTATAGTTTTGTCCTGTTAAATAAGAGCGAGGACAGGCAGTTGCTTGTGCCCTTCATGAAACCAGAGCAGCTGCTCAGAGGTTCCCAGCGGACCAAGGAAAAGTCACCCGTGGAGACACCCCAGGACGGCTGGCTGTGCCTGTTGGAGAGCACAGGCCAGCTGACGAAGGTTTACCCTGGGTGCACCCCAGCAATGCAGCAACATCAGCTGAGCTTTCTAGGAAAGAGAACAGGACCTATGCAGGTCAGCCTGTACCATCTGTATCCACACTGTCATGCAGAGGCCAGCTAGCAAGATGCTGAGGTAGGATTTTTTCCTTTTTGTAGTCCCAAGCCCATGCCAAGGCTTTTGCAGAAGCAGGTTCTCAGCCCAGAACCCACCTGTCCTGCACTCCAACATGCTATAGACCACCTCACACTTGTGCTTAAATTAATTTCTTATCATATACCTCAGAGCATTTTGCAAAACGAGATGTCTGTCATAACCCCCACCCTGGAGAAAATCAGAGGCCCAGAGAGGTATGTGCCAGACCCTGGGGCAGAGCCACAGTTGCTCACGTGGCTCCCAAAGGGCACCAAGTTCTTCCCCACTAGGCTGCAGATGCAAAGCCTGGCCCACACCTGAGCAGAAATGCTATTTCCTCAGCAGTCAACAAGCTCAAACACTTTCAGAAATATCCTGAGCAACTGTGCCACATGGGAGACCTGGGAAGCAAGACCTGTATTTCTTCCTTTTTGTGGGCTCCCAGGCCTGGGCACTGGAGGATTTCAGAGAGATGGGATACAATGCATGGCTTCTTTGAACTTCCCTGAGCTTCCAGAAAGGCAGACAGTGGAAAGCACTGGCCACAGATCAAGGTCTCCATGACTCCAGTCGTGCAGGAGATGGAGAAAGCCTCTTGCAGAAGCTGGAAGGGAAGACCAGGTGCTTACCATACATGCCATTCAAGAGCAGGGCTCACGCCCTTGCGGCTGGATGCTCCCCAGCCCTTCGAAAGCCCTTTTTGTCCTGCCACGTGCCCCGGTGGCGAGGGTGATCTGGCGGGTTACGCAGCAGCCGCCAGCGCTGCCTGGGCACGCGTGCTGCAGCCACACAGCCCTAATGGCTCTCCCCCATGTGCTGCCACGTTCGGCTGATTAGTTGTGGGTGATCTGAAATGTCAAACTATTAGCCTTGACAACTACTGCCAAGCTTACTATCGGCTGAAAATATCTCTTTAATAATGTAACTGTTTGTAAGTGGAAAAGGTGATGCTTAAAATACAAAGCAGCAATAAGTACGAATTACCGAAACAAAACAGAAAAAGCCTTTTGTTTTCAGTCAGCCTTTCCGAGGCATGTTCTGCCCGGTTCTTGAAGGGATCATGTCCTCGCAAGGCAATCTGCAATATCGTAATTAAGACAGCAGAACCACTACAGATGATAAAAAGCCTCCTACTAGAGTGTCCTCCTATCACACCTCTAACACACAGGTACCCGCACCCCTGTCCTGCTCCGGTCCGTAACCGCTACTCAGGCGAACGCCCCCATCCCCATCCGGGGGCGGCGTACCTGGAAGGAAAGGAACGCCTGCCGCGGACAGACAGGGGGACAGGGCTCTTCACAGCGTGGGCGGCCAGCGCAGCACCGAAAGAAACACCCACCCCGATGCAGGACAGGACAAAAGCAATCAGCTCTTCCTCAGCTGCGATTTATCCGAGTGGTTTCTTCCGAGGCACAGCTATTTGCTAAGATGTGTATGCTTCCTCTCACTACTAGCGATTCTGGAACAGACCATTTGAAAACATTCCCAGCCAAAAAGAAACCCAAATGATGCTGCATTTAGCTACTGTTATGCTTGACATTTCTTATGATTTCTTGGAAAAACATTAATTTGAAACATTTTTATACTTCATGCCAGTGCCACAGCAGGGAATAATCGCCACATTTCAAGCTCAGAGCAAGACTCAGATACAGGAAAAAATTAAACAAGGATAAGAGCGAGAAACTGTTAATGATCAAAAATATTTTACTGCAGGTTCAACAACAAAGTCTGGAGGAGATAAGTCTGTGTGTGTACTAACATTATATAAAAAAGTGATTATTCAGCCATTCATGAGAACAGAGCCATTGATTCAAGTAACAAAGGACACTATATAAACTACACTGTTTATGCTCTTTTTAGCCTGGGAAAATTGATTTTCTTAACTTTCCCTTGAACCTGCAGTAGGGTTTAATCTGAACCTAAAGGAACCTTTTAAGAACTCCCATAAATTAAAAATATATCTCTTCATTTTGCACATTTTTGGTTCCCACTGTTACAGCAGAAACCCAAGAAACACTGGAGAGAGAGGTGGGAGGAAGTGATAATTGCATTTTGTTACAGTGTTACCAGAACATGTTTGTTTACGCACATTAAAAATAACATGTAAATATTGAACGTAAGTGAAGCAAAACATAAGACAGCTTAATACTGCCACAAGACTGAAATTTAGCAGGAAAAGGGAAAGATAAAAGCTGTAAGAGTACAGTAGATAAGAGGCTCATCACAAACAATCTGTGAGCAAACAGAAGATGCAGAACTGCCAGTGAGCCATCCCTCCGTCCTCCGGGCACGTTTTGCTCTGCAGACCCAGCAGGGAGGCAAAGATGCCCACAACAGCCAACACCAAACCCTTTTCACTTTCTTGTCTTGCTACAGATAGGTTGCAGGTGGAAGGAGCATCCACAGCAGAGGTGTTGCACCAAGCAGCAGTCCTACCGGAGGCGCAACAGGCAACGGCAGAAGCGGGACCCAGGCTTGCAGCTACCCTGGGTCTCCGATCCCACCCGGCTCCGACACCGGTCCCCAAGGACCTCCGCCTGCCCCTGCGGTGAGATCCCCGGGCCCGGGCAGGCCGTCAGGAGGGGGCTTGCGCCAGCCAGCGGGAAGCCCCAGGTGAGAGGCAGGGCTTAAATGGGAACATCTAGGGTGGCAAATACCCTCTGCTTCAGCAGTCATTAATACCAAGTCACAGCCAGAGCACTTAACGAGGATGAGTCTTGGTAAATGTGCAGGTTAAATATCAGAAGAGCATGTGGAGGGGGGCTTTGGTTAGAGCACCAACACATCATTGCTCCAGTGACAGCCAACCTGACCAGAGCATTCAAGACCTGTGCCCTTCCAGCCCAAGGCTTTCAAGGGACCAGTCACCTATGGAACCACCACCAGTTAGAGGTGAGATGGTTGCCCAGCCTGACCACAGCCAGCCATCTCTGTTTCTGCCAGTTACAGTACAGATGAGGTCTCATCAGCATGCCCTGTTGGGAGCTGAGTGGCAGAAGAGCCGCGTCCTGAGCCCGCTCCTGCAGCTGCCGCCGCCCCGATTCACCAGCCGCATCCTTAGCTCCAGCGTACGCCACATCCCAGCGACAGCGGCAGCCGTGCTGGGTCCCCGCGAAGGCGCTGAGCACCCCGCGCATCCCGCTCAGCGCCCACGGCCGACAGCCACGCATTCACACGTGGTGCGCTGGGCTGTTTACAGCTCCCGCACACCACCTCCTTTGTGGACCCGCTGAAAAACCCCAGTGTGCCGTACACCGCCGTACACTTACATTGTTGTTTTTCCTCTCAATAAGGCAGTAAATGACCTTTTATTCAAACAACAATTCCTAAAACAAAACCAAAAACCACCACCGTCAGAAGATCTGTGAGCAGAGAGGGATGATTTGTTATTTAAGTCGCAGCCAGCCCTGTGTGCTATGCAAACAAAACCCACGCTCTGTGTTCTCACAAGCCTCCTGCTGACTTTGCAACTAATTTTGTTAGCAAGGAGAACACACTGCGCTGACATCAATGAGACCAGAGACATTTGTTCATAACTTTTTAACAAACATTGATCAATCGATTTTTGCCCATGTGGGGAGGGAAAAGCCCACAAACAAAACACAACACATATGGGGAGGTTTTTTTTAATGGCACAAAGGGCAATTAGGCACCCAACCTTGCAGTGAAATTAGGCTCCTTACAGTCCTCTGTGCTTTTAAAAGTCTTCCCCTTAGGCTCAATGGAAACAAAATCTGCTGTCAAGCCTCCAAAGGAGGAAAAAATCAGCTGCAACCAAGAGAATGGTTAGTGGGCCTGCAAGCAGCATTTCTGAACGCACCAGAACAAAAAGACAGGTAAAGGCTCCTTGCAAAGTGAAGGGAACCCTATCCCATATGATCCGTCTTTGGTAGCATGTATTATATTAGTGTAAAAATATCAAAATAGAGAACACACTAATTAGCTATCAAAAATAATTAAGTGCTCTGTAAATAGTGGAACATATGCGTATTTACTCAGATACATCTCCTTAATGCTAACGCCCATTCCCTTAGCTGCTAGCACTACAGCACTATTGTCAGGCCACATCCGAGATCCTGCAAGGCATAATACGGACTACCCACAAGAGGCAGATCATGCCCCAAGGGACTGAAGTCTAAGTACACAAGGAAAAAAGAAGGTAAACAGAAAGGATTTGGCCGAGGTGAATTGTGCAACAGGAAAACCAAGGAAAAGCACTCGAGTCCACAGTTCAAAGCCCAACATCCCGTTCAGAGGCTGAGGCCGCTCCAGTCCCACCCAGCGTGCGCCAGCCCGGCAGGAGCGGCCGCACAAGCGAAGCTGTGCCACTCTGCAGTGCTTGCGGAGCGGAGGTGCTCATTTATAAAGCTCACAAATTAACTGCCAGGACCAGCCACCAAGGGACAACTGCACAGCACCCTCGAAAGCCTCTTTTGGAAGCGTAGTCCCGAGGTGCCACAGCGGGTCAGCGGCAGTGAAACTGTCCTGTGTTATAGCCCAGGTTGGGCCAGTGGTCCCTTCTCGCCCTCAGTTTGTTTTCTATAAAATAATATCCATACACATTTCAGATGTGAAATATCAATGCCAGTGTTGGAATTTCTAGCCACAAGCTGTCGAGATGATGGCTACTAACAGTGTACTCACTTCTGCATCACAACTTGCAGGCATGATTTCTCCAGAGAACTTCCCTTGAAGACCCCCTCATCTCTTTAGCCTTGTAAAAAAGATAGAAAAGTTGCAAATCAAAAGTTATGGAGCCAGAGCCTTCCAGCTAGTTCTTCCCAACACTTTGTAAAATAGAGAAATCTGGTGCCTGGGTCCTTCCTAGCTAGCTGACTGTGCTACAGAGAAACGCTACCAACACATACACACAAAATGCAGTCTGTGGAAGCTAACATGCAAACTTCAGTGGAAGGAATAATTGCACAGCTAATTTAATGGAGAGTATAGAAATAGCTCAACTGAATACGGGGGAAAAGTGTATTTTTATTCAGAGAGAACTGACCCACATTCCTCTTTTGGGCTGTGGAACCAATCTACTATTTCTAAATGTATTTGCTTAAGGTACAGCTAGGTGGCAGAACAGCACAAATACCCGAGCCCCCTCACCTAGGCGAGGCCGGACAGGTTATCCCGCAGCAAGATTCACAATGGCACAGCTGATTCAACTGCCATTACCTGTGCGGCAAACATGCCCCGAGGTGCGTGAAAAGAGCTGCTCACCTGAGCAGCCTGGCATTTCTGCAGACTCCCAGCCACTAACATCGTGGTTCTGCTCAAAGGGAGCTACAGGGCACATTTTGATCCCGGGTCTAAGCAACATGTCATCTCAGCATGTTCCACCTGAGCTCCAGCCTTCAGCTTGTGCCAGCAATGTCCAATTTAATTTCCACACCCAGAACTGCTGCTTGACCCCAGCTGGCTCCCTGGGACCCTGCCTGCTCTTTGCCTAACGAGTTCGTCAACACTTTGGGGACAGATTCCTCATACCACATGCCTGCACAGCACCTTGCACTGCAACGTAGTTGTCCTGACATCTTCAGATGCAAGGACACCGCAAATAAACAAAACCCTCTTTAAGGTGAACTCACATATGAGGTATGTTGACCCCTTCAGTAAGAACACAGCTGTAAAGCAGAACAGCTCAAACACAGTATGACCCAGCAAAAGCCCCCCCCCGTACAGAAGAGGCTAGGGCTGCCAGAAATAGCTCCAAGGAAGATGGCATTTTGAGTTAAGAGCTATACAACAGCAGCCAAATGGAGAAGAGAGATGAAGCACATTCTTCTGAAGTTTACTCCTGCAGCCTAACTAATAGTTCACAAGACTATTTACTTGGCAAGTATTTGTGACCTTATTTTTCCTTTGGAAAGAGCATGCTCTGAGGCTGCACTGAGACAGATGATCACCTGCTCATTAGTGGCTCCCTGAGCAGGGAAATGCCACGCGGACCGGTGTCGGCACTATCTGGCTGCTCCCCACCCGCAGCGAACCGCTCGGAGGTGCTCTGCCTGGGCTGCGTCCCTCCTGCAGCCAGCTGACATTTCGCTGGTCTCCGTAAGCCCCAGAGCCAGCGAGCATCTCGCTGTCAATCTCCCACACCGCATCTCCGGGGGCCTGCAAGAGCCAAGATCACAGCAGCCGTCCCCTCTGCAGCCACTAACCATCTCCCTCCCCTCTCCCTCAGCTGCCTATTTCCACAAAAACAGCAGAGCTCCTTCGCTTTGAGACCAGCTCCGCTGCCAACTTTGCCTGGAACTGGCTGGGAGGAGAACGAGGAGGTGGCACTGGCTGCAGGCAGAGCAGGACTTTAAAGTCCTACTTGATAAAATGAGGTCTCCTAGCAGTTTTGAGCATTTACACAATTATAAATATTTACAATTTTTATTCATAAGAATCGGCATAGCTGAAAAAATATCTGGAAGGAGCTGCCGAGAAAACATGAATGTTTCACAAATTAACTAGACAAGTACTTGCATCCTGTCTTGACTACAGCATCAGGTGCTCAGCTCCAGTACACCAGCATGTCCACAGGGCTGACACTAGGGCTATTCTGGTTTGCACGGGCTGAGGATCCAGTCAATGAAGCACTAAGCAATATCATTCGCCATAAAACGAGGGTCTTTGGGAGCCCTAGATATGCATTTACTCCAGAGCTCCTCGCTTCAGACAGAGGCGGCACAGTTCATGCAGTCATCTGGCCCCCACCCAGCCTGGCTGCTTTAGCAGGAGTACAATATGTATTCTCCCCTTATGCTATTTACTCACAGCTACAGATGTTGACATAACAAAGAGCTAAAGACAGACGGACAGAAGGGGAATAGTGTTGCAGCGCAGACACTAAGGGCTCTATTCTCCAGAAAAGAGCCTCTGACTTCCCCACCCAGCCCTGCAATTCATTTGAAAATCATCTGGGCTGGTGAAGCTTGCTTTCCTCTCCTGCAGGACACAGATGAATGTAAGTGAACATCATCTTTGCTGTTTGTTTCTGCACTGAACTGAGCCCTTATAAATCCACAGAAAAAACAATTGTTTCAAATCAAGTGGCTAAAGCTCGTGGATGTATTGGGCAGTGTGCAACTTCGCCTCCTGTTGAGCTGCCCCTACCAAGGAGCTGTGCTGGGAAGAGCATAGCTTTTTACTAATATTATCTTTAGAGAGCCAGATTTAAAGGGCTGACTTTTCCCCACAGAAAAAAACTCAAATGCATTCTGGGGGACAACACCCTGCATTTTCAAAGCTTTGCAACTACACATAAAAAAGCTCAAACAGCAAAAGAATATAAGCATTTTGAAAAACATGACCAGAAAAGCTGGGAAAGATAAGAGCAGGGGCTAGCCCGGGGCTCTGCAGGATGGGCTTCAGTGGCCCGTTCTGCTGTCAGGCTGCCCAGGCAGCAGGAGATCGCTGCGGCAAGGGGGGTGCTGGGGTTTAGGACTCCAGAACCCACAACAGCTTTGTGAGCATTTCCCAGTGGATTTGGAGAGCGCTTTTTGGAATAGGCTGGTGGCATTTTAGCTGCAAGTTCCCAACATGATGCCTGCATAACGGTCAGAGGAGTGGAAGCACCCACCAAAGGTGGCCAAAGAGATGTCAGCAAGGCTTTGTAAAAATCATGCTTCAGTGCTGCCCCAAGGTGCTCGGTCCTTGTTCTCCACATGGCCAAGATGTATTACGATGTCCTTAAAGCTCTGCTTGTCTCATGCCATTAATGATGTAGGCAGTGACCCTGTCATTAAACCCATTTAGGAAAGCCTCCGACCCACACCAAGCCCCACAGGTTCAGGGAACGTATGCACTCGTGCTGGGTCTCTCTGCATGCAGCCAGCTGACTTTTCAGAAGCCTTGCTCTGCAAACCAGCTCTCCCCCAAGCACCATACAGATAGAAAAGGGATTCTGTTTTTTAAACAGTTGCTTTTTTAAGCTTCTCATGCAAACTAAAGTTCAGATCCCTCACAACTGGTGGGAAAAGATATTATTGCCTGGAACCATGCCCAGAAAAACTCCCAGCCGAGCTTCCCCCAAGTGGGCTCAGCGGCCGGCTGCCATGGCCCAGCCGTGGTGCCACCTGGTGTCCACAGGCAGTGGACCAGCCACATCCCCAGCAGCGTCAGGGCTCCTCCCGGGGAAGGGGTTGGAAGATATTCAGGGGGGAAGAAGCAGCCCCCAGATTAGCAAACACGCAATAATTCACGGCATTTGCTCTGCCAGAAGATTAACATTCCCCTTGCACCGCAACCCATCAACATGTCTTAATGCTTTAGGTTGTGCTTCAAGGAGAATGTGGGTAACAGTTAAATTCTTGATTTTGCTAATGTCTCCATCGGATCGGGATTTACAGGTTTTGGCCTGCAGACGTCCCCGCTGCCAAAGAGCTGTCCTGGCACAGCACGCAGCACCAGAGCAGCCTCCCATGCCGGAGCCACACGCTGCTGGTCCTGAAGGGGCTGTAAAGAGTCTTTTTGAAGAGCAAATAAATGAGTTCACTTCATAAAGAAAGCAAGGAACCAAGTATGCTCCTTCCCTCAGAGAAAGGGATGAGTATGAAATAGGTCTGCTTTGCAAGGATTAACAACAGTGATTTTGTGGATTGTGTTTCCCTAAAGACATCTCTCCTATTAGGGAGGTGATCACTGACCTTCTGTCTCAATTTCCTGCAGTTCACATCGATGTTCCAGCAAGCCAAAGCTGGGTGAGTTTTGCTATTTCGCACCAGCAATCATGCACCAAGAGACAAAAGCCTGACTCTTCCCCACTGGCGGATGCTTAATGGGAAGTCATGTTTCCCCAAACCAGCCCCAGCCCTGTGCAATCCAACAGGCAACAAACTCGGCACTCTTCAGGAGGAAGCATCATTCAAGATTGTTTCCCAGCATCCCTGAGGATAATCCAGATCGGCAAAGTGGTTTACACTGGATAAACCCAGTTTGTCTCAATCATCAGAACACTATTGCTTAAGTACCCAGTGTATCCGTAGGTCCTGCTGCACCCAAGACATGTCCTTCCTCTGCCACGGGTTCCAGTCTGGAAACATTCCCCACCAAAAGCAAGGGAAGGCGGCGGGGAGGGCTTGCTGGGTCGAGAGCTGCAATGCTGTTTCCATGCCCCATACCCAGACAGAGCACCAGCGATGCTAGGAGTACCTAAACAGGCTGTGTTGGAACACATCTCCAAGTAGGAAACCAGCAACACAAGAAAACGTTTTCCCAATATTCAACGAGGAGCATTTGAACCTAAAGCATATTTACTGAAGATATCCACCAGCATGGAAGAAAGCAGTAAGCAGAGGGATGTTCACCCTTACAGGGTTGTTTTTTTTTTTTGTCTTGGAAAAACAAATTTACATTCTTACACTTGTAAAACCTTTCCAAAATAGAAAAGATGCTTGAGATCTTATATAACTCCTGTAACAGGACAAGTGTCAATACAGTTGGATCTCAAGGCAGAATAATTTGATCTCTGAGGAGCACTGTGGCTTTCAGGCGGAGTTGAGAGCATTTTTATTTCCTTGTGCACATTGCCACCTGGTGGTTTTCCTCCCTGTTTCTAGAAGCAGCCTCAAAATTCCCAGATGCAGCCAGAGCACACGTTAAGTTATTTGGAAATACTTTCATTTGCTTCATTACAACCTGCAGCTAGAGAAATAGCAGGCTACAAAATAAGACCACAGTTACACAGTTCAGAGGCAGCTTTATCAGCCTTTAATTCTACAGCAATGTTTTTCCTGGTTCCAGTTCGTATCATCTAACATTGTGGTAGTAAAAGAAATCAGAGAACAAAAGAATTTTGCACATGGGATTATTTATAAAAGCAGCAACTGCATTTTTTACATTTCTCCTGTTCCTCTGCTAATTACTGTTTAAGTTAAACAGGTATGTTAGCTGCATAATTATTTGTTTGCAGATGAGGTTGACACTGGTTTGCAGTGTACAGACAACCATGTAATTCCTCTGTAGCTACACGGTAATTATTGTGCTATTATAGAGTAATTAAACATTCAAATAAACATTAAAACAAGGATTCTGTATGGGAGCTGCCAACAACCATAGGACAGAAAACCAAATAGTAATTCAAATTATAGTGTACTACAGTGGTACCAACTAAAGCGGGTAGTTAAGATCTATCATCTTTTACACTACAAAGAATTTTTGTAGCTTCTCTGGCTGCACAAGTGCTGGCCTAATGACCATGGAGAGATCTAATTTTGCAAGTTCTCTACACGCGTTAATCATTTTTCCATCCAGTTATGCTTCTCCTTTTCCTAAGGACAGAAGCAAATACATTGTTTATACCGAAAACAGTACCAACTCCAGAGCAGCATTCTCCAGAGGACCTTCTCCCACAGATGTCTTAGCCCTCCACAAGGCAAGGTGAGGACCGCTGCAGCCGCCCAGGTCGGGGACGCGGCAGCCCCACGCTACAGCCAACGTCCCCCACCGCCACCAGACCCGGGCCAGGCTCCCCGAGCCGCGTCCCAGCAGTGCTCTGGTCACCAGCTCACACAGCTGTGCTCAGCTTGCTATATTAAGATCAAATCTATTCTACATTCGTGTTTTATTTCATCTAGCTCCTGCTTAAACCTAACAGAATCCCCACATTCCCTCCAATGCTGGTATTTTGCAGAATGCCTGTTTTGACATTTTAGTTTCACACATAGAAGTTAGAGCCCCTTCAGCAACATATGCCTGTCAATGCTACGCGAGCAAAAACAGTCTGGCTTTGCCCAAGTTTCTTTTTTTAAGAGACAAACCTAAATATTAACATACTCACATCCAACTGTTAGTCAACTGTCCTGAGTGAAGCCCAAAGCACTTTGTTACATGTCAAACTATTAAAAACAACTTTTAAGCCCATGCTGAAGTGGGACCTCAGGACAGTGTGTATCATGTGTAAGGGTAGTACCTGACCACACTCAAAATTCAGATTTATTTTTTTTGCCCCCAGAGACTTTCCCCATGCATTTTTTACTTTTTTGATGCTACAATGAAGGCCCTCGATAAGAAAACGGCTCTGTTCAGGAGCAGCCTGAATATTGCAGCTCCTGCCAAGCGCCCCAAGTGAGCCCCAAGACAGAGCCCGGTGCGCAGCCCCCGACTGCTTCCCCTGCAGCAGAGCAGGCACAAGCACACACATTTGTTACAGGCACATTTCAAACTGTCCAGTCTCTGGCAAACATCAGGCTACAGAAAGTGAACTCGTGGACAGATTTCATTCAGCTCCATTGCTGATGACGGATGCAACACCCTCAGCTCATCCCTAAAGATCTTGGGGCATCTGATTCTCAGATCAAGAAATCGCTGCAATCAGTGAGATGAACTACAGTTCATCCTACAGTGTAAGGTATCTATTTGGTTGAAATATTCTTGGTTCATTGTAACAAGTGAACTTGACAAGCAGATGGGAAATTCTGTACTGTATTTAAGCAAAGATCCTGTTATTGAACAGAGAGGTACGTTTAAGAGCAATCTATCCCTTTTGTGAAGGCTTCTCTAAAATTGCATGAGTGTGTATAAAACAGCAAACTCCAATTAGCAGGAGAACGAGGGGACCACGAGGAAGCAGGAAGAGAGGGGCTGTAGCGAAGTCCGCAGGGGTAACACAGGAACCGCGTGTCACGACACAGAACTGCATCTGCAGGAGATCACAATACACGTCAGGATAGATAAGCTTTCACAAGTAAACAAGTTGTATTTTTACTCCAAGTTTGCATCCAAGCCAGTGAGCCAGCCTTGCTCAGAAGGCCCTACACCTTTAACACCCTTTCCTAAGGACGGCTACACCATGCAATGCAGCTACAAGGGAAGCGTTAGGGATCTCTGCCCTGTCACACTTACTGAAAGGGACACCTGCCCCAAAATAGCAGCTCACTTAATTTAGTCAGTAACTTCAACTGCAGAAGCATTTCTGTTATGCTCGGGTTTCTTATGATGGCATGACACAACTTTTACACTAGCCCAAGGAGATGCACAAACAACTGATTTGGGGCAAGTTTGCATTATTTGTGGCAAAAGCATTTTCCATAACTATTTAACACTCATACAGCACTCTTCCAGCCATGGATCTTAACACTTGATGAAGACAGACAAATATCGTTAAGCCAAAGGCCATATCGTAAATCATTTACAACTAGGACCAAAACACAGCAATTCCCAGTTCCTTCTCAGTCTCCTCCAGCAGGCACTTTGCACAGGCTTGATCCCGCGCCCGCTGTGGTCAGAGGGAAGCTCTGCCTCCGTCTCGGGGGAAACTGGATCAGGGCCCACGCGCACTCAACGTAAAGGCACAGATTAATGAAAGTGATTTTAGTTGCACTGCCTGCGAGCCCAGCAATTAGCTGTTCTTTATTATAGTTCCCCCTCCTGATCACATGCTGCTATTACCAAAGCCCATGCACCCATTTAAACCTTGCAAAGAAAAATCTCCTTGCGTATTTATAGAGGGGGAATAACCTTCCTAGTGACCAACAGAAATAAACAGATTTATTTTGACCATGGACAGATTACCTCTAAGATGCATACCAAAGCTCTACTGACCCTTGGTTCCCTTACTCTGTTTACAAAGAAAGAAATCCTTGTGACACTGGGAAGCCACATAGTTCTAAAAGTATAATTTTATTACCTTTAATGCATATAGTTGTTAAGGTAGCAATAATAATCACAGCTACTGTTACCCTTTTCTTACTCTGCCCCCTCACTTAGCAACCAGTTTGAGCGTTGCCAGCATTATTCTTGGCTTGCCAAGGAAACTATTTCTGTTCCTTGAATTTCATTTCCTAGCAGAGTTTAATTTCTATTTTGTTGCCTTATGGTTGTCATGAAAACCCTCCTTTCCCTGCTAATTACAAGGTATGCTGAAATCTCCTCCTCCCACGCAGCAGCTCACCAGCTGTTGAGGGGGCTGGGGCACTACCTCCATCCCGGTGACTACACTCAGTTTGTTGAGGACTACTGACTTGTACATACATATGCAAAAAATAACCTCTTTCCAGGTTTTGTTCATTGGCATCTTGGAAGGAACTTCTCAGGAGAAAGGAATTTTTCCACCTCTACACTGAAGATAAACGAAGTTAAAACTCCCTGTAGAGGGAGCAGGCTCACCATCCCATCACACCCGGGACACCTCAGTTATTTCACCAGATGCCAGTGGAAATAACACCTTTCAGATAAGCACACAGCACCTATCACCTAACTTATTTGCTGAACCTTACCAGCTCTGTCAAGGTAGCTCACTCTTTGAATGAGAATGAAAGAGGATTTTCTGACTCAGGGCTTCAGGTTTCCTTACTCAGCATCACTAGCATGAAGCATACCTGCAGATGTGTCCCAGCATATGAAACTAGGAAATAACTTTCCCACACTGTTAAACTTTTCTAGAATATTGGTCAAGTAGTGCTGGAAACAAGAGCATCAGGCCAAGGGACTCCAGGGGTCAGGCTATCTCATCACCCCTCCACGGGCATCCTGCGCCAGAACACGCTGATTCACTTGGATACCCACAAGAAAGGAGCGAGCTCCCACTGCACAGATAATTATTTCACATCTTACACCCCGCCGGAGCTGGTACAGCATTGCAGACACCTCTCACCAAGCCCCAGCACACTGCAGATACACGTGAGGCCCACCTGTATCGTGGTCTCCTGACCCATCATGCTTTGCTTCCAGATAAAGACAAGGCCATGCCAGGGGCATCATCATTGATGCCACGTGGGTGTCAAAAGGATTTATACCTTTTCAGATGCCAGAAGGAAAACACCTCTGTGATATGAGCCCAGACCCCTCAGCACAAGCCACACACAAGCACTCACAGCCAGCACTGCAGATGGGAACAACTTGCACAGCAGGGTACAAATGTTCAGGACCTGCTTTTACACACCAAAACAACTCCTCCAGGAGGCTCCTGGGGAACTCTTGAGGGCCTTCTCCAGTCAGCCTAGACTCCTCTGCTGCTCTGTGGTGCTTTAGGACCCTTCAAAGTACCAAAACCTGCCTGTGCACACTCTGTGAGTGAATTACAGAGGGGTTACCACAGCGTTCAGCAGGTCTGGGGGTCATCCTTCCTCCCAGCCCCACCAGCCAGCACACAGCAGGAGGGATACACACCTCACACTAAGCCCGAGGTGCAAGCAGGGTACCCCCACCCCACTGGAGTTGGTGGCACCACTGAGCAAGGTGCTGTTTGCAGGTACACACACAATGAGGAGGAGAGGGCACCCACCCCTCCCAAAGCAGGGCCGGAGCCCAGCCCCAGCCCAGCCAAGGTGGGGCCAGGTCCAAGGAAGCAAGCAGCAGGTACAGCCCCAGGACCAAGAGAGGAGCTACCTGCAGCTCAGGTCCGGGATCCACCCAGGAGGAATGAAGAAGCCAGGAGAGCCAGCAGCAGTGCTGAACACAGAAACACCCCCAGCACAGCTCAAGAAAGGGGAAAGAGGGGCTGGCCCCGAGCTTAAATGGTGCTCCCAAACCAATGGGCAGGGGCTGTGTGGGCAGGGGCGCAGGTGATGCTCATCAGGGCAGGGCAGGCTTATTAGCAGCGGCAGTACTCCCACAGTTCCCTTTGCTCTGGGCTTTGTGAGCCTCTGCTTCCTCTCCATACAACACAAAATGCTGACAAAGCTGGTGGAGGGGAAGGCGGAAATGTAGCCTCTTCCCCTAAAATACAGCTTTCCCTATATTAGGTATAGGTGGGAAGTATATGCTAATAATTTGTCAGACACTGAACTGAAATTGTGGATAAGAATCATGCTTTTTGTCTAGAAAATTGAAAATGAAATAGTGTCTAAAACTGTAGCTATTACACAGCACATTATCTTGAAGGGCTTTGGTATAATTTAGATAAAACACCCTATCTCTTATTTCAGAAATGTCAACATCATTCTAAATGTACATGTGCTTTTCCCTCGGTTTTCTATGAAGACTTACAACTCTACAAGCCTCTTGTTCTCTCCATTTTCTTTTTAAATTGGCAAACGAGCATTCAATCTTTCAAAATTTCAGGTACATTTTTACATGTGGGAAAAGTGCATGTTCAGAGATGCCCCTGAATGACTCCATTATGTATGTTATCAGCTCTGACACACTACCAGAAATAAAATCTATGCATCTGGATGAAATAGAAAAAATTAATACCGAGCTCTGGAACAAGGATGAAATGTTTCACTTCCCTCCTGCGCTCCGGCTATTTATGTTGCACTTCATCCCTATTGCTCTGTACGTGGTGCGTTGGCGAGGTGGGGTGTGAATTAGTGCCCCAGGCATGGGGTCCTAGACTGAAATGAGAAACCCCCCCACAAAACATCAGCGCAGGCAGGCAATGTGAGCGAACGTACCGGCTGGTTGCAGCCGGGCTGTGGCACTGTACTTCGGGAAAGGCCGGGAGCACAGGAACCCACCCCAAAGAGGTGCTTCCCGTCAGGGCTCTCTCTTCGCTTCGCACAGGGCTCCTGGCTGGGTTCAGCGCATCCCTAAAGACCCTCTGTGCCCTCCTGGCGCTAGGCAGCAACCCCAGGGTCGGAGGCTGGGGCTCCACGGGGGAGCGGGATGCGTAGGAGTTTGGCACCACAGAGCCCTTAGACCTTCAGCCCCCAGCACATCCAAACCCTTAGCGTGTTGAGAGCTGGAGACAACCATTCCCCCCGAATAACTGCAGTGGTGTGGCACAGGTCCACGCACATCCGCGCCCGCGGACCCCCAGGCAGGACAGACCAGTGCAGGAGCAAATGGCTTCTCGTCCTGCGTCAGCCAACCTAAACCCCGCTTCTTGCAGGGGCTGCGTTTCCCAGCCCGCTCCCAGACACCTCTGCCTCCCGGCCAGCCCCCGCTTTGCGCTCTGTACCTCTCTTCAAGTGCAGCCCCCCAGGGTAGACCCAGCTCTTGCGGAGCAAAAGACCTCGCTGACAGCAAAGGGCGCAGAATAATCACTCGCCGCGTCTCATGCGCTATTTGTTCCCTTAGCTACGTTTGATTTTGGGAGAGGCCCTCACCCAAGAGCCTGGGATATCCCTGTTACCCTTCTTTCCACCTTCCATCACCACAACTTTTTCTTCAGACCCTGGGAAAGAGGAAAATGCACAAACTGAAATACAGGAAATTCCAGTCAAGCATACAAAAACTCTTTTTCGGTGGTCAAACACTGGCCCATGTTGTCTGGAGAGGCTGTGCAGTCTCCATCCTCGGACAGACTCAAAAGCCAAGCAGGCACAGTCCTGAGCAACCCGCTCAGGGTGACCCTGCTTGAGCAGGGGCTGGACTAGGTGATCTCCAGAGGTGCCTGCCAACATCAGCCACTGGGCGGGTTTCTTTGTTAGTTCATAGGAAAATGTGTACAATTAACATGAATTTTATCCATGTTTTCCCATCTCCAACCTCTGATCAGGTTTCAGGAGTCTTTCAGACCCCCTGCTAATTGCCCTCCAATGGTTTCATACTGTTCTCCCGGGAGAAAAAGCCCCCCTGCGATGGGAAGGGGAAAACAGGGTGTTGGCACAAAACACCACAGTGATATGCCTCCTGGCAAATGCTGGCAAGCCAAGAAAGAGGGAGGGCTTTGCTGCAGCTGCATCAGGCCGCCTGGGTACCCGCTCCCCAATGCCCAATGCCCGTGCGTGCACGCAGTCAGATGCGGGCAGCCGCTGTCGTAGCCTCTGGAGTTACAGCATGGCTGGGTTCGGCTCTGTTTGCTTTGTGCCTGAACCAGCAGATGGACAAAAAGCATGTGATTTTTCCGCCAGCATATCTACATTCTCATTCGCTTCTATGCAGGCTCCCCCTTCCCTGACCTGGGAGCTGGAGCACATCACACACAGCCCACCACTGTCAGAAACCAAGTACTACGGAGGATGGTTGTGGTAGCCATTTATCCTAATTAAAATGCCCCTTAGAGTGTATAAAGGTGCAGATTTACTGAACTCGGCTGTTTGCTGTCACGAGCAAAGATGCAGTCACACATCAACGCTTACCCTGAAGTACCTGTGATTGTCTACCACTCTGAACAGTGTACTACATGAATAAATAAAGAGGTTTCCAATTAGATTGACTGATCAAAAATGCATAATGAATTACCATTCTTCTTTTTTACAAAGCCAAATATTTTGTGAGACGAATGCCATCCTAATTTAAACCTTCAGCTTAGCATTCAGCAATTCCCCATATTAACCGTTGCCATTTCCCACTTCTGAAGTGCCGTCGATAGCTCTGGGCACTGAGAGGCCATTGCCAGCCCGCAAGGAGAGACGGCCATGCAAGCTGCACTGCACTTCTCCAGCGTCCTGGTCCAGCACTGGTGGGAAGGGCAAACCTCCAGCGTGCAGCGTGGTGGGCAAGGACAGACCCTGGCCAGCCCTGACTCGTAACGGCGCCTTGCTGCATGTCCGACATCCCCCTTTTCATCCTCCCTGCTCCCCAGTGCTCACTTTTCTCCTCTTTATTTCAACTTGGCTTACTGTCCCTGTTTGCCAGAGAATGATTGCCCCGAGTGAGCGAACGGGCACGGGGCAGCGCGGGACATTCCCGCGGAGAGGAGCGCAAGGCTGTCCGCAAACACGGGGTAACGTCCCCGCTCCGAAGGAAGAAGGGTTATCTGTGCCGAGTGTGACGGCCGCAGCAACCTCGCCCCCGAGCCAGGCTGCGGGCAGGGACCCCAGTGCATACGGAGAGAGTAGCCATCGACACCGCTGCCTTTTGCACCCACTTCTGCAATACACACCACGAGCACCGATATGCCACTCGTGTCCCCAGAGCGACCGGAAAGGCGATGGCGCGGCTAGCACCGGCAGGGATCGCTGGACTCCTGCGCGGGGGCCGAGTGGCGACTGCCACCCCTGCACACGCACCCGCAGCCTTTGCTCACCACTCCTGCACGCACAAACGGAATCAAACAAGGGAATGTTTATAGGGATGCAAGTCTGCAGCTGCAATTTACAAGTTCATTAACAGTGTCCCTGCAAAGATCATTTTTTTTAATTGGAGCCCTAATTAGCAATGAATTCTCATTATTTTTCATTGAAATCCCAAAGCAGCTTTGGCACATTCTCTTTGTTCTTTTGAAAACGGGGAAGTGGAGAAGCCTAGGGGAGATAAAGAAGCAGCTGATGATATACTAGGGGGGTTGTTTTCCCCTCGAGCCATTCCTTCAGTTTAATACATCTTGCAGCAATTTTACTTATTATTTATGATTTGAAGAAATAAGTATTTCCATAAAGAAACATTAACTTCATCACAGTTGATTGCTACTCTCTGTGCTTCCCAGAAAGACGTGTCACTAGGATAAGATGCACCCTGTAATGAGGCTGGATTCTTCTTTCACTCGGGCAAAATCTCCATTGACTTCATGAGGAATTTTACAAGTGCGGGGGCACAAATCCAGAAAGCGGCGATGAGAAAAGATCTGCCTGAGAAACAGCAAAGCAGCCCCCACAATTACAGCACGGTGGCTCTGAACACGGAAATGTTAATCAGATGGAGAGGTTTGCCAAAACCTTCATTAGCACCAATAAGGTCAGGCCCCAGAGTGAGCATCTGGCGCCGGGAACCAACCTTGGCACCTCGTTTATGTGAGCCGCAAGGACCGGCTGCCAGCAAAAGCTGAGGGACAGGCTATTCCTAAAGCAATGGGCGAGATGCTTGGCATCACCGGGGGCACCCAGCTCTCCCCAAAGATGAAACCGCTTTTGCAGAGGGTCAGCTTTCCAGCCGGAGCAGCCAGTGCCCAGGGCCATGCCAGCTGCCAGGGGAGAGCGGAGGCTGAACTGGCAGAGAGGGGCTTCCTTGCAGCCTGGGGGTACGGGGTCCCAAAAAGCCTCCAAGCGTTGGCTTGACTCATTAAAATGAATATTTGAATGCAGCGGTGTGCAAGGCGGCAGAGTGAAATCTTTACATCACCTCGGAATTAATGTTTTGGGATCACCCGGGTAAAGCGAGGTTTTCCCTTACTGAAAACTGGCAATTAGTCTACCCCAAGAAGCCATCATCCCTTGCTAGCTGGAGACACACTGACACTCTTGTTCTCAGACGGGGAAATACCTGGGCTGAGCGGTTACTTAAGGGCGCAGCAGCAGCACCCACATCCTCGGGCAGAGGAGCAGCGCTCGTGCCTGGCCGCCGTTCCCTGAGAATTCACCACGTCTTTCGCCGGGTCTATCGCAAACGCCTACATTTGTGTTCCTACGGCTGTATCGGCCTCCCTGACTGTACAAACACAGCTCTGGGAGGCTGAGCTGTGCCTCGCTCCTGAGCAATCCCCCCAGATTTACTAGGCTGTGCTTATCTGACCCTCATTCTGCTAATTCTTCAAGAGATGTAAAAGTGAAAAGGAGTCCTTCAAGCAAGTATAAATGTAATTTTTCTTTGGTTTTGGCCCTTTTTCATGGCCTGAGTGCCTTGGAAGAGCCATAGTAGAGACAAAAATCAGCCCCAGTAAATTTAATCACTCAGTTTTATTGCAGCTCATCTCACACCAGCCCTGCTAACACGCAAATAACGAAAGAAAGAGAGATCTGTTTTTCCGGCGGAAGAATGGCGCAGCGCCCCGTGGCATCTCTCCCTCCCTGTAGGTCACAGGGACTTTGCTGAACAGAAGCACAGAAATCTGCTGACGTTTGGAGGTGCGCCCTGCTCCCAGCCGTGCAGCGGCACCGGGGTGTCACCGGCTGGCTGCCACCTGTCAGGGGACCGTGGAAGAGAAGCACATCAAGAAAGGGGTGACCTACGCAAACTCCGGTGATCAACGGATTTGGCACTGGAAAAGGGTTCAGCTGTGCGACTGTACCGGTATCTGCTCCAAAACCAGAAATGCTTCAGGCTCTTGGTAAATTTTGAGACTTCTTTTCAGAGGGACGGATAATCATCACATTGTTTCCACAGTCCTTCTACAAATTATTTTGATAATAAAGGACCTCCTGTGACATTAAGTACATTTTAATTACAACATTGTCTGTAATGCATATATCTAATTGCAAATAATTATTTTATCATATTTTGTCTGTATGCCTGTTATATGCATCAGATATTATCTTCTGACTCAGTGGTACAGGTTAATTAAAATTTCTCTTTTAATATCGTTTCAAAGCTAACCACATAATTTCATCTGAACACCAGCTGTGTTGGCAAAAATTATTTTTTATTATTTGTTGTCATGCTTGTCCATGGAGGAAAACCTGAGCCATTTCCGAAGGCTATAATTACCGCAGTGCTTTCTGCAGTCATTTATTCGCAAAAGAAGAAAAGGAAGAATCTGTGTAACATCCGTGGCCAGCGGTTGTTTTGTGTGTTTCTGGTTTATTTTGAAGGTTTTTTTGTTCTCTTCCTTATGTACAAGAGAACTTGAGATCTTACCTTCAGAAGGAGAATTTAACCTATTACATGGCCATTAGATAAAGTCTGGTTTGTCAGTATAAATTGCACTGAGGGTTAAGAGAATCTGCATGGGCATTCTTGATGTTAACAAAGCTCAGCTTAAGGGTGATCCCAGTCAACTGTTTCCTTCCTCTTGTTCCTTAGAGTGATAAAGCGCAAACACAAGCCGAGAGAAAAATGAAAATATGGAAATACTGTTGAGTCAAAAAAAGAGAGCTTAGGTTCGATATACGGCAATATACAAACCAAAACAAGAAAGCTGAGCAGAGGACAAGAGGAAAAAGAAGACTTTTTTGGAGTCTGTGGGAGAACACTTCATCTGTAACTTGTACTAAAAAATGACCTTTACTTCTTACCCTCTGTGCATTATTTCTTAGGACCAGAAGTATTTCTCCGACTGTCAGCATCTCACTGCTATTTAAGATCGTACCGCTGACATACTCTGCCTGTCTGTTCAGAGTCAGCTCCAGGGAAGACAGAGGGGCGAAGGCTGGCAGGGAGAGGGTTAAGACGTGTCCCCAAAAGCCAGGACACAGCTAGGCAGCCGAAGGGGCTCCCGGGACCTCCGCCGATGCCAGGCGGGCAGAGGTGAACACTGCCAGGAGGAAATTGCTGGAGCTCTACCGAGACCACGAGTGACCTTTCCTCTTGGAGAGGGGTGAAGTAAACAACACTTATCTCGGATTTAGTGCAGTTGAGACAAGCAGCACTTTATCTCTGTACCGCAGCACATGGAGCAGGGAAGCAGAGTGCTGATTCTCCTGCTTTTACGGTGTAAGCCATCTCTGTTTTCTTAGTCCGGTCTCAAGTCGAGCTGTAACACCTCCTCATGGAAAGATCTCGGCCAGGGCAGTAGGTTATGGGCTTTCACAACTTGCCATAAACCGCTTCATGCACTTCAACCTTTTGCAAGCGTAGTTTGATCTCCCCTTAGTGGGTAGATATTTTTACTCCATGAAATTTCCTCATTCTCTGTGCCGTTTCCTTTTGGAAGGCACCAAGGGACATGCAATCCATGTTCCTTCTATTTTGGATTTTTTTCCGTCCATAGACGTAAATTCTTCTCTTTCCCTCTATACACAGTTTGAAATTCTGGCAGAAGGAAATCCGACGTCTTTTTTTGATGGCGTTTTTTTCCTGTCTGTCATTTTTACTATATGAATGGCATTTTAATGTCTCACATGCCACAATGGTTAGAAATTTTCCATCAGATTTTTCCTAAGCAGCCCAGCACCCAGAAGCTCCATTCCCTTTTACTGCCAGATTTCCAGGGTTAGGAACTTCTGGAAACCCAGTTCCCAATGACTACTCCGCTTAGGGAGACTCCTGCTCCCAGCTTTACGTGTGGTTTATTTCAGCACAGTTTATTTCAGCGCTGTCACCCACTGTTTGCCATCCTGCAGCCTCCTGGAAGCTGTGCTCACAACAGGGCCAGATCCTGCCATCCCTCTGAAGGGCCGCTGACCTCCGCCCTGCCGTGCCAGTCTCCAAGCCTTGTGTCTCGCCTGCCGCCTGCAGAGGCTCACACCGGATGCTGCAGCTATGGCTGGATGGAAGAATTTCACAACTTTACGCTCAGACATCTGCATCTGGTGTTTGATTCCTCCGCTGCATTTACACCTTTTGCAAATGACCAGATATAGCAGACAACTCGTGCTGATCCCGTGGCTGAAGATCTTCAGGTACTGTTATAGCCTGTCCCCAAAGGAACTGGACAAAACGCTGCTGCTAGTCCCAGTCCATACGCTAAGCTAGACCTGCGTGTCACAGCGCAGACCACTTTCAGCTTAAATTAGAACTAAATCCCTCTGAGGAGGAAGCACTTTTGTGTACCACAGAGTCCTGTCTGCTTTTCCTAAAGTAAATATTCAACTCCTATGAAGGAAGCATTAAATAAGTAACTCATGCTAAATAATTAACTATTTTCTGGGAAGACTGTGGGCTGTAGCGTGTGTATCTGAGAAGTCGGCATGCTTCTTCAGGAGACATCCTCCGCACACGCCGTGCACCTTTGAGCTGCTCTTCTCCACCTGCCAGAAAAGCTGCGGCAGCGGTTGCGCCTCTCCCGGCGCCCTTTGCATTGCCAGCCACTCCAACACTTGGCATCTGTGTCATTCATTAATTCATCTGCAACAGGCAAAGGACAATAAGAAACCCTTCGGCTGCCAGGTGAGAGTCACTGGGGGAGAATCTCAGCGAGCGTAAATGGACAAGACACCTTTGCTTTCATAAACCCAGCAAAACTCCAAACCTTTGCAGAAGCTGATCCACGGAAAGCAGTTTGCAGCATCCAGACTTAGGAAAAGTCAGGTGTGTATTAGAAATTAAGTACTAACCATATGGCTTTGAGTCTAAGGCAGTACCTTGTAGGTGCAGGGATCTATGCCCACATACCCTAGAGGAACGCTGTTAGGAAAATAAACCCATCAAACTCAGAGCCAGCTGGAAAAATCTTTTACACGAGCTTAGTCATATCAAGACTGAGAGAGAGGAGTCTCATTTCCATACGCAGCACTCTGGCGCAGTACCAAAGCTCTGCCAAGCAACCGCACGCTGCACCTAAGTTGGGAAGCATCAAGTGAGTTGATTCAAAGGCGGGAATAAGAAGCTAGTGTGCCTTAATGGATGTGTAAGACCAAGGATACGCAACAGGACACAAAAAATAACTTTCTGAATACAATTTGAAGCATTTGGTCTGAAGGACAAATAATCAGTACCGGCATGCTATGCTAAGGAAATTATTATCTCACCTGTGGATTACTTAGGAGGCAAGTCTCTTTTATTTACTTTTCCCCTACCCTTTTTTCCGGGATCATTATAAAGTGTTATATTGACACAAGTAAGCAGAGAAGTTCTGTAATTTAATCTCTGTCATTAAAATTTCAGACTCAACAGGAAAAGTAACCTTGCCTGTTCATCAAGTCCAGTGAAATTCAGGCGGCCGCATTTACAGCTGCAGCGGCGGGTTTCACCTTTCCACAGACTCTGCAGCAAGAGGCAGAGTTTCTTACCACCGCCCACCCTTGCTTACGGCAGGTGAGAACACACGTCAGAGATTCCACCCTACTGTGACTGAGGAGCTTAATGCATTAAGAGCACAGAAACGCAGGCCAACTCCTGCTTCTCCCGGCCCACCAGAGTCAAAAGATTAAAGCAAATGAGGCACATCCTGGTTTTTTATTACTTTGGCTGTGATTCTGTTTGATACGTTCTGTTATACGCTACGGTAAGTCACTGCTGTCTGACCATCGACACGTGATTTGTGTCGTCTTTCTGATGTGAAATTTAGAAAGCAAGCACGTCTTCAAGACGATGATAAGCAAACCCCCGAGACCCACAGCTAGCCTTCGCTCCTCAGGACTGCCACGCTCTCACACAACGCATCAGAAAGAAATGTAGAAATGCAACGAGGACAACGTGGGACACGCGCTTGTACCCTCAGGCCTTGGGTCACTCGTCCATGGCAAGCCGCGGGGAGGAACAAAACGCATGAGCGGTGCAATTCAGGGATAGCGTGCCTGCCTGTAGCGTAAACGCATATTAATAATTTAGGCTGTTCTATTTTAGACTGGAAATGTGCTGCCCCTTACCTGTATCGCTTATATGCAACGGGTGCCTGAAATAGTAACTTCTCTAATCGCTGCCTGCAGCAACAAGACCACACCCAGCCAAGAGGGGCTGCAACTAGCAGCAGCCTTTCCTCCTCAGGGCAGACGCTGCAGCGACATTATTTTCAAGGTCATCATTTTCTCTTTTGTCTGTGGGGTCTGGGCTGTGCTATGACTTCCCAGAAATCTCCCCCATACGGATGTGATGCGGGCCTTCCTCCACCAGAGCCAGCACGAGTGGGGCTCTGCCCACCGTGTTATCCAAACCTACACACAGCTACAAACACAGATGCCTGCACAAGGGAGTGATTTACCGAAATGAATACCGAATCCATTCACACCGCTGCCGTGCTTACGTTTGTGTGTTCAGCTCACTTAGGACGTCACATTGTGCTGTGACGTTTAAAAATTCAATTCTGTGATAAGTGATTACTGCTTTGTCCCCTTAAATGACTGCTTTATATAGATTTTACTTCAGATCCTGAAAGCTGAATGACCAAATCTCTTTTTTACATCAGATCCTGAAAGCTGAATGACCAAATCTCTTTCAGGAAATTATTGTACCTTAAGCATCAGCTTTCGGAAACACATCATCTGACTTTCTGGGAAATTGCAACTGTTGTATTGTTAGAAAACACAAGTCATAGGATTTTACAAGCGGTTCCCCTACACAGGCTGAAATCATTGCTGCAAGTTTACTGGGATTTCTGGTTTGCATTATGCTACATCAACTCACAAATGAATCACTTGAAAAGTTATATTTTATGATGTTTTAACTAATAGGTTAAAGGTCAGCTGCATATAATTCTGAGTTCCTAAAGGTATATATTCATTCCGGTGTATTTGCTTACCTAAAACTCAGAGCAGAAACTGTTAAATGGGTTCTCACCTTGCTGCTATACTGATTGCTTGTTCGTAATAAAAGACAAAGGATTTTTACACCATGAAGATTAGCCAACATACGGTTCTGCATTTACATGCAGAACAAAATATTGCCTCATGTTACGTGACATGCAGAAGAAAATGCGAGTTAGAACATCCATGGTTTATCATTCAGCTTTGTACTGTGAAGATTCAGCTAATGCAAAGACCTATCAAAAATAAACAGGAAAATTGTCAGAAATCTTTAGGATAACTTCCATTTTAAAAAGCTTTTATTAGACTGTCTATTTCCAAGTAATATGCACTCTGAAAACTAGGAGAAGGAACTTTTGAGAAGCAAAGTCTCTCATTACACCCCATATGGAAGCATCTTAATTTCTGGGAGCTTTGAAATTTTCCTCGTCACAGCCAAGTGGTCAAAACCCCTTCTCACAGGAATCCACTGAATTATGCCTATGTTTTTCCCTTTACCAGCCTGCTTATTTCTTATTTCAGAAGTGCCACTAGCAATACAGAGATCAGATTTAGTCCTCATTTAAGCAGAAAGCACATTAACATTTTAACTGTAATGGCAGCAGGGTTGAATTCGCTCCACGTGCCCTGCGCTAGGCTTTTCAACGCTGCTGGAAACAAGAAGGTGGTCTTCAAACCTCCTCTGGTTGCTTGCAGCTGGATATCACAACATGTTTGCTCACCAGTGTCAACCCTCCAACCTCCAGATATGAATGTCCTGCCCAACAGTGAATTAACTCCCTACCATCTACACACAGCACCAGAGGCACTTTTTCATCTCTGCAGCTCACTGATGCACAAGAACTGAGTTTAAATAACCTTAATTCTGTGATTAAAGCACACAAGTAAAAACAAAAAACCAAACCCACTCTTAATTATGCTGATGTTAAACGACGCTGACTCACTGAGCTCTTCACGTGACCACATTTTCCAGGACCTAACAGGGAGAGAAAGGACCGCCCTCCTGGAGCACCGCAATTCAAGTAATGAAATCTATATTCTGTGGAGCTTTTCACGAGAAGAATTTCTGGCAAACTTTAAAACAGTGAGTGCCTAAAGCTATGCAGTTAGGTACTGAACACCAAAATGCTTTCCTAGTTATCACAAAACGTATTAGACGTTAGAGCAGCTATATAATCACAATTGCTTTATCTGCAATAACAATGATTTTATTTTTTTTAACAAAGCAGAAAAAGACAAAAACATGGAACGATCAGAAATTGCCAGAAGAGACAAACTGAAAGCTGTTGGTTTTCAAGTCAATTAAAATAAAAGGGAAGGGGAAAAAAAAAAAGAAAAAAGAAAAGAGCAAGCCAAGAGTTTAGCCATGTGCTTCCTCAGCCAACTGCATATATTGATTTGTGGCAATGAAAGGGAAAAGCTGGAATGACCCAATTCGCTCTCCTCAGGAAGCTGCAGATACTCAATTTGCAACATGTGACCAATAATTTTAGACAACTGTTGAAGATTTATCACTTTTCTAGAATGAGACATTGTGTAACAGTGTTATGGGAAGAATATGCAATATGAATTACTGTAAGCCTTAAACGGACTCCAAAACAATAGACTATTAGGCGACAATAAATCCTCTGTGTCTGATTCCAAGGTCATCCGTTCAAAGTTTTTTGTATAAGAAAAAGGATTAAATTTTTTTTTTTAAAAATGCTGCGTGTCAGCACTATTCCTCTTCCTATGACTCCGGGAAGCGAATTCTTAAAGAGCAGCAGGGATGCCACAAGGTTTGGTGACTCTACAGGGTAGCACTATGAGACACAGCCAGTCTTTGCTCTCCACCTTCCACAATCCAGCTGTGCTTCAGAGGGAGGAAAGCTGTGCCGTGATCACAACCATGTCACGCGACCAGCAGCGCCCACGAGCACCGACTACAACACCCTTCCACCACAAATTCCTGCCGCTTGCTTATTTACTTGTTTATTTTGCCAGGTTAATTTTCACCCAGACTGTTCCCTGATCTCGCTTGCCACGTGGCCATCCCAGGGGTGGTGTCCCTACCGCGGAGCAGCCGGGACTGTCCTTTCGCTAGCGGGACGTGTTAGGGCTCGTTGATGTGTTCTTTGGTGATTCCAGCCCTTTGCAGAAGAAACGATCCCTGAGAGGGCTCACAGGAAGCGAGATAGGGCAGTGATATATTTTCCGGTCCTAACAATAGTAATCCTTGGGACATTTTATTTTTCTGCAATGATTCATGGCCGAAAAATAATTTTTATAAATAGATGATGTGTAAATTAATTTGTAAATAATTTTGTTAAAAACAAAGACATATACTTGCAATTTATTTCTCTGAAACACATTGTCTTCTTTTTTAGGACCTCATCTTGCCTTGGAACTTATTAAAATTTACTTTTCTGGCCAGGATTTTTACTGAGAGGATCTGAGGGCCTTTAACTGAAACGCTGCTGGTTTCTAATTCTGGGGCAAACCCTGCCGTTGTTGCCAACTGTGAATCCGCTCAGGCTTTTACCTTCACCGTGTGTCACGGGAGTACAGACAACACTTATTATTTACACATTCACAGGGCAGTTATTCAAAACATGAAGGTTCTTCCCATGAACAACCCCGAGCGTACCTAGGTGCCAATTCTCGACGCCGTGTCCGCTTCGAAGCCACCGGCGCGCCGCCCTGCCTCTGGCGTTGGCACAGCTCCCTCAGCTCCGCCGCGCCTCACGGGGAGCCCAGCCCCGGCCGTCGCCGTCCCCAGCCCCACGCAAAGCCGCACCTTCCGCCCGGCCTGGCCTTGGCACCGCCACCTGCGGTGGCCTGGGGAGCAACGAGGCGGGGGCGGAACTGGAGGCGCTGGCGGGCCCCGGGCTGTGGGGAGCGGCAGCCCCGGGGGGACGGGGGCGGGCCTGCAGGTGCCACAGAGCCCGAGGCGCCGGCGGGGCCCGCGCTTTGCCAGCGGCGCTGACAGCCGGCCGCCTGGGCGGGAAGGCCCTGAGGGGTGACGTCAGGGCGACGCCGGGGTGACGTCAAAGGCGACGGCGCCCCGCCATCCGCGGCGCCTCCAGCTCCCGGCCTGCCCCGCGCGGAGCCGCCCGCCGCAGGCCCGCCGGGGGCTGTAGTCTTCCCGCGCGGGGGCGGCGCGGCTGCGCAGTGCGGCGGCGCGGGCGGGGCCGGTCGGCCGGCGGCGGGGCCGGCCGGTTCCCTGCGAGCACGCCCTCCCGTGCGGCCGCGCAGGGCGGCGAGCTCGGTCGCCCGGCGGGGACGCGCCCGTCCTTTGCCCTCCCTCCCTCCTCGCAGCCCGGGGCGGCGCGGCCGTAGCGGGCGGGGCTGTGGCCGCCCGTCCCCCGCACCTGCCCGGCCGCCGGGCCCTCAGCCCCTCCCGCGGACAACAGCCGCGCCGCGGCCCGCGCCCGCCGCCGCCCCGCGGGGAGCCCCTTCCCCTCAGCCGCCGGGTGCCCCCCGCCCCGAGCCGGGATGTTCTCCAGGAAGGGCCACGCCGATGTCAGGAAATCCACCCAGAAGGCGCTGGACCCCAAGCGGGACGTACTCACCCGCCTCAAGCACCTGCGGGCGCTGCTGGGTGAGTGGGGGGCGGCCGGCGGGGCGCTGCCCCCGCTCCCGCCGCGCCGTGAGGGGCGCGGGGTCGGGCGGGGCGGGGCGCCCCCGCCTCCCCTCAGGGCCGCTCCGCTCCGCCGCGCCCCCCCCCCCGCCCGGCCGCGGCGCGGGGCGCCGGGGGGCGCGGGAAGCGCGGGAGGGAGCCGCCGCTGCCCTGAGGGGAGGCTGCCCGCCGGGGCGCGCCCGCCGCCCTTCGCCTCCAGCCGTTCCGCAGCGCTGTCGGGGCCGGCCGGGTGAGAGCTGTCCTCACGGCCAGAGCCAGACCGAGGGGTAACGGCTTCCCATAGGCAGCCTTTGTTGAAAATACCCGTGGCTGCCTTCGCGCTGCCGGTGCTGTGTCGGGGAGCTGCGCGAGCTCTCCTGGCTGCGGCCGTTGGGAGGGGGCCGCGCGCGCCCTGCCCGCGGCGCGGGAGCTGCCGGGGGGAGCTCCGGGCGCGTTTTGCCGCTCCTGGCTCTGGAAGCGTGCGTCGCCCCCGAAATACTTGGGATGCAGCGGTGGTTTCTGCGTGCAAAATAGTACATAAGCATGTTTCCCACAGGGTTCTTCGGAAAATCCATTCATAGAAACTGATCTTGTCAACAACATTAATTTGTAGGTTTTCTTTGTTTGTTTTTTCTTGTTGTTTTTTTCCTTGTGTTTTGGTTTTTTTTTTTTTAAACTTGAAAGGGGGTCATGTAATACTATTTTGTGATGCCCTTCCCACGTCTGTAGCAAGGTTGAACCTCTCTCTAACGTCGCCTCACAGCTGAAGCCCTAACCCTCGTCTTCTTATTCTGAACGTTGAAACGAGTCGATGTATTTCAGCTGTGAGCTGTGGTTTGCAAGGATTTGGGTGGCCTTGCGTTCTCTGTTAGTCAGCAAACTGCAGCAGAAAAAGGCTCTTTTTAAGAGCTTTTGCACACCGTCCCAGTTCAGGAGAATCAGTGGTAGCGTTAGTATTTGTTTATCTCATTTTAGATTGTTCTCCTGAGAAAGAAGGAGGAGAAAATGATCCGAATTGTACTTCTGGTGTGCTCTAATCATTTTTTAGTCTACTGTTTCAGTCAGGTTTGGCAGGTATGTAGCAGCCTCAAAGACGTTGTGCTGCGAGAAGTAAGCGGCTGAGGAGAGAGGGCAGAAGTTGGGCGCTGCGTCTGCTGCCGAGGAGCTGCTCTCTGGTCGGTCAGCGTTCGCGCCGTTCCCCTCGGACCCCTACCTGCTTGCTCTCGGCGGTGCGGAGGGCGCCTGGAGCCCGAGTCGCTGCCCGGGAAGCGGCTCGGGCCTCGCAGAGCAAAGGTGCTCCCCGTCGGCCCTCCGCCCGGTACGTGCACCGGGCTGCAAGGCGTGCGCCGAGGAACCTCGCTGTGGTTTGCAGCGTGGGCTCATCGGTGGTGCTCGAGATTGAGTTTGAGATTGAAAGCTTTTTCCTGTGACGTTTTACTGGTAGGAGAAAACATACAAAAGAAGTTTTGAATGTACTGTAGCGAAGCGGGGCGCTTTTGTGGTGAGGACGCTGGGTGTGATCCTGAATGGGAAGAGTAGCGATCAGTCTCCCTTGGGATGGTCCCTTTGAGAACGTTGTACTCTGAGAGAGCCTGGAAACAAATGATTAGAAGAGCCTGTGATAGTTTAGCTCGTTATGGGCATCTTGTTGATTTTTTGGGGACATGTTTCTTACAGGTGTGAGTAATCACCACTCTGATTTAAAGATGTTATTCCCCTGTGATCTACTGCATTTAAGTAGCTGATCTGAAACAGAGACTTTTGTGGGTAATTGATTATTGGGAAAGTGCTGCACAAATCTGTAAGTGGTCTTGTGTCACACTCTCAAAGTGGCTGGGCCTTGCTCATCTTTTAAGCAGCAATACATGTAAGTTCGATATGCCCAATCCATAGATATTGACGCTTCACGATTTGGACTCCCAAGTAGAGCAATTCTGACCACTGTGCCTGGTGTCGGGAGACGAGAGGCTCACGTGTTAGAGTCCCTCGGCCCCTGCAGTCTTCACGTTTTTTGTGAACAGTATTGAACCTTTGCTTTGGAGTCAGCTGGGAGTGAAGGGTGTGTGACTGCTCTGGTTAGAAATTCCTCCTATTCTGTAAGTGTATGTAAAAAATCTCCGTAGTTGATGGTGGTCAGTTTGGTGTTAATCTCCATCTGGGGAGCAAATGTGTGCATTTCTTGTGTATAAAGGTATATATTACATTATTATATTATAATGTAATATATATGTTATCTTATACATAAAGGAGGTATATAAAATACTTTGTTTGCTTGTTGGTTTTGTGTGAGTTTTTTGTTTTTTTAATCGTACCGTGTATCTAAGTGCCTAAGGGCAGGAATTTGAAAAGACAGGAGAAGATACCTTTGCCTGCATTATGATATGCCTTTCAACTGTAGATGTCTTATTGCTCACGTGCTGTGCAAACAATATTAAAATGATGTCAAGTTTCATTGTAAAAAAATTTTGGGAAATTCTTTGTTTATGAGATGAGGTTTAGAATGTTTTGTGAAACCATCCTGAGAAAGACCGGTCTAAGAGACTGTAGTGCGAGCTCGCAGACCTTGCATTTCTTCCTTTTCCACCAGCCTCACTAAAGTAAATGGACTTGAAATAAGAAATATAGCAACTTTTTGTTAATGTTCCCCTTTCAGCCTCTCGGAAAGACATGCCTGAAATCAAGACACGACTAGTTTAAGATGAAATACTGGACTTGCGATGGCTCTTGGTTATACCCATCTTACGGGCGTGTTACGTTTTTGTGTGCCAGTGCGGTACAGAGGAGGTTGTCAGGCTCCTGTGACAGACCTGACGGGTGGAACAAATGGAAAAATACGGCTATTAGCGTGACGAAATTAATTTATGTCCCAACGCAGATGGTACAGAAGGTAGTGTTGTCTGGTGGTTTTCTGTAAAGAGACTTATTACCCAGTTGGCAAGGGGGGAAAAAACACACTCGTCACTTCTCAGGAAATAGCTTTTCTTCCAAGTGTCTGTTACATTTGGAGATAGCGGCCTGATTTTTTGATTAAACTTATTACTGAACATTGGTTTTAAGTGAAGATCGTTATCAGTGCCAGAGGGCTGGGTAACATATTAGTGGCTTATTGGCTGAAGTGCTGTGATACGACAGCTGGCTGTCTTCTAGTAGATATGTTTTATTGCAGGGACTATGTCAAAGCAGGCTCTGGTTATGTTCCTGAGATGTCTGCTTTTGAGAACATCAGTGTAAACATTTTAGATAATATGGGATTGGCTTTTTGAAGATATCTTCATAGATATCATTGCAAGTGTGTGTTTTATGGTATTATTCAGCACAGAAAATGAAGCAACACATGGTAAGAACTTCTTCTGTATTTAAGGAAAACAAAGCTTTTGGTATAAAGGCTCAAAAATAGTTGGGTATTTCTTCTTTTTTTTTTTTTTGTTTTTCTCCCCCCACCCCAATGTGGCACTTCTTGTGCTGGCCAGGGGTAGGAGTGTGTGTGTCCTAGTGTTCCTCCCACCCCGGTCATTTCACTCCCCGTCCCCAGCTACTTCACTCAGGCCATAGTGGCACATGTTCTCAAAATAACTGTTCCTGGTTTTGTGTTTCCTTAGGAGATGCCATCTCTTCTTCCTTTGTTAGTTTTAAATCACAGGAATTAAATTGTAAACAAAATGACGGTTACTCTTCTGAGATCCTACTGATGCAGGAGGATAATAATCTGAGAAAAGATAATAGGGGAGGGATGAGGGAAAGGAATGTGTATTTCCGTAAATAAGGGGTTGTGTGAGCACCAGGATCAGTAACGCCCAGTTTTTGATTCCTTCAGGTCTCTTAAATACTACTGTGAGTTTGCCCAATACCCAACCTGAAAGAAAAGATTCCCTTTAAAATTGTGTTGCTTGTAACGTTTCTGGAGTCTCTAATGCCCTTTAGGATCTGAGTTCCTGCTTCTGTGGAGTAATCTACCTGCGTGACAATACAAAACACTAACCAGAATGATAACATTATTTTAAAGTGGATGTTTGCTAGTGTTAGGTAAATGACCAGAAAATTTCCTTTATTTTTTTTATCGCTGTAAAGATGTGCCAACTTTGAGAACTTTTGTAAAGTCAGTAGGAACTTTTTTCCCAAATACAGGGTGTGGAAGTGTCAATAGTGTGGTCTTTATTTAGGATAAACTTGAAAAATAATGGCCTTATAAATGCTGGTGGCGACATACAAGTTTGGCTCTTTCACACTGATAGGCCATAAATTAAGCCCTCTACAATGTTTCCCGGAGTAATTTCTAGGGGACTTTTTTAACATAAAAATGTATCTCTGCTCTTCAAGACTTTGTTTCTGGGCTGTATTTCCCTTGAATTTTTCTTCTGGTTTCAAATATTGCTCTGTCATGACACAGTATCTTTTATGAATAATGGCGTAACAGGAACAACAGCTACTGTCTGCTGTGGTTCTCCAGTAATCTAGGTGATGTCAGTCTTTGCTCATGTATAAAATGGGATGAAGTTTTTTATTTCATGAAGGTGATGAGCTTTTTCTTCGTGGTGGTGGTATTCTTACTAATTTTGGAGTGTGATGTGCCTGAGAACTTAGTTCGTTTAAGGCTGGAAATTAGAAAGTCGGTCTATAGGTAGTCTCCGTGAACAATCACTGGTGATTTAAGTTGGCCACCACCATTCACATTACACTTAGAAATAAGAAAAAATGGGAGCTTAGCCATTGCTGCTATTGAATATGCTGCGAGCTGCCTGGAAGATGACAACAATTAACTTGAATTAAGGGGCTGGATTTTCAAATTTTTTTATACTGAATAATCTTAAGCATGATAACCTTGTTTTGAAAGTAGCACTGATTTGGTGCAGTTGCCAAACCCAAATTGTTCTACAGGTTTGTGTTGATGCTGGACTGTGATATTTGCTGGGGTGGGTTGTCAGACCGTGTATGTGCTCCCGCTTGTTTTTGGGCGTGCTGAGGGACTCAGCTGTGCATCGGAAGACTGGGTGCCAGCCTGTGTTCAAATTAATAACATGCACCTCGGAGCCTGTGCTGTGCCACTTCGCTCCTGGATGCGTGCGTAAAAGCCGAGCTGTTTTCACAGTTACAGTACTTTACGCGTATTTCAACCTGTCGCTGAAGAAACTGTTGCTTGAATCCTGAACTGGGAAACGGCAACGTTTCGTGATTTGGTGTGTGTGTGTGTGTGTGTTAGGAGTGCTGCTGCCAACAGATGTGGGGTGCTGCGCCTGTCCCTCGCTCTTATCCTTTCCTCTGTTGAGCACTGGACAAATATCTGGTAGACCTGATACGGCTACACGCAGACTTCAGTTTAGATGAAATACGAAATTTGTTAGGTTACCAAGCGTGATCCTTAATCTTTTTCTTTAAAACATATAAATTAAGAAAAAACATGTTTTTCATCTAACGCCCTCAATCAAACATGCGATGATAAAGGAGAGTAGTGGAGTTTTTTAGTTATGGTGCTGTCTTGGTTTGCACAGTTCTGTACAGCTAGATTAATATAAGCTTAGTAGAAATTTTCATTTAGAGGCGTTCAAAACTGAATGCTTCCAAACTTCTTGCTGAATTTAAAGCAGTCGTTGTTCCTTAGATTTCATGTGAAATTTGAGGTGTTAAAGTTATTGTAGAAATTGTTCTAACTGGAGGGTTTTTTTTAGTAATGGTATGTTTCCATGCTGACATTCCTTTGAAAAAAATGAGGGGAAATTATCTTCTAGGCTTTTATTTAGCATTTCAAGCTCTAATCTGAAAAAGTGTGGGTGGTGGTTTTTTTTTTTTTAAGGTAAGTAAAAATTGTATGTAGTTTCTGAGGTGAGGCTAGTAATAAAAAGTTTATCATTAACTAGGGTATGACTGCAAAGTTGTCTCTTCATCTCCTTTAATTTTTTTAAGTCCTCGACATGAAAACCCCTCAGGTTTGAGAGACCTTTGTGTAAATAACATAAAGCCAGGTGACTTTGGAAGTTCATGCAATTAAGGGAGGATTTCTAACTACTTAAATGCTACTACTTAAGGATTATTGTCCTCTCTAGATTTTTTTTTTTTAATACAAGGAAGAGTAGTGAGAGCTTGACAATAAACTCAGATTCTTATTAAATGGTACCCGAGTAGTTTGTTTCCCTAAATTTTAAGCTTAAGTAGTAAGGCAAGTAAGGGTGACTTGCAGTCATCTAATGAGCCAACTGTTTCATACTTTATGTCGAAGGAACGTCATGTGTACCCTCATGAATGTTTCACTATTTCCTATATGTTGCTGTAACAGCTGTAAAGTGTTTATCAGAAACGTTGGCCAATGGATCGCCTATCCTTGTTTGGGAAAGGGGGTTAGATTATACACGTTTTTGGAAAGCCACTATGCATCTGATAGCTGATAATGTTTGCCAGCTTGCCCTAGATTTTAGTGCTCAGAGTTTTGAATTCACTATGTGGCTGTTTTCAACAGTAGTAATCTGAGAGCTACTTATCAGTGAATATAAAAGTACAAATGTAAAAATATAACCTAATACCTGCACTTGAATACCAACCTTGCTGTTTAATTTCCTTGAGTGCTTATAAATACATCTTCAGTCAATGTGACTTGCCAAAAGTCAGTATTTTATCTTAGTATCTTAAATAAAAGCGTGTGAAACTGACATTGGTGTTTTCCATTTGAAAAACAGAAGAATGAGCCTTATCCTGTACAAGTTAAACATATGTATAGTAGCAATCCAAGTTACTGTCTCTCGGTTTCCTGCCAATGTTTAGTAAATCCCCTTGAGAAGCAGTCTTTCTTGTCATGGTCTCTGCTCGTCTGTGATGATCGGTTTTTGGTGAAATGGGTGGGAGAAGCGGGGTTGTGGGGAGAGCCGAAGCGAGAGCAGCAAAGCAGCGTGTGAGACGCAGACGTGCTTGCCGTGGTGCTGCCTGTCTGGAGATGCTTTCCCTACGAGCCGGCGTGACGTAGAGGGGAGAGGGACCGCTGAAGGGCTGTTGTCCCCGGCTGGCTGGTCCTCCTTCCAGCCAGAGATGGATGTAGTGGGCAAAGCCATCGCCCGCCCCTCCCGTGCCCAGAGGAGCAGGGTGAAGCGTTCATGGTCAGTGCTGCTTTGCACTGCTCGTCACCATGAACACGTGCACGGTGAAGGAGTAGAGAAATGGTGGTTTCTTAATGTATGCCAAAAATAAGGATTCGGTAGTGAGATGCCCAAGAAAGCTGTATCTCTGACTCAGCATTGGAATTATTGGGTGTGTGGCTTACTCATTATATTTTGTGTTATTTTTTTTTAAGTGAAATGGGCAGTGGTATCAGGATGACAACTTGCATGCAGAGTTGTAAGAAAATTCTACTTTCCAAGTGAATATCTACTCTTAAGGTAGTAAATGGGAGTATTGTTGTTGGCCTCTTTTAAGGTTAGAGATTGTTTTCCTGTATATCTTGCGAAGGGATATAAGGAACAAAATAGTTCAATAGGAAAAGGATGTAGCTGTAAGAATGCATGCTTACATGAGAATAACAGATGAGTCACCACTGAAATGCCACATTTATAGAAAAGGAGAATCTACTTTTTTTGATTAGGCAGTTCCTTTTTCCTCCTTTCACAATTTAAAGGGAAAGTTTCCTTTTTGTTTAGATTTTAATGACCTCATCCCTTCATATGAAATCCTTGTAAATGAAAGCCTTGTTTTCTCCTAGAGTTGTATTTAACAGAATGCATTCATAGAGAGGAATAATTGTACTTAGCTTGCAAATTCAAGACCAGTAGTTTGTAGGAAACAAATATCATGTAAAAGAGTTTCCGTGCACTGTTTCTGTAGTACAAGCAACCAAACAAAGCCTTACTATTGAAAAGGTATTAATTTTATTTAAAAAAAAAAAAAAAAAAGAACAAAGCCCAACACATTGTCCAAGGCTAAAGTCATTCTTTCTTCTGTAGTTGTGTGGTATTATTAGGTCGTCTTGTTGCAATCAGCTTTGTTTTCTTGATTAACAAATGGATTTCTTGAGAGGTGAAACTTCAGTGAGAGGACATGTTGTTAATAGTTCTTGCCCTTTGTCCTTTTTTGGGTGGAATCCTCTATCTTTGCTTGACCAAATCAGTTACAATGAAGAGCAAACTGATGAAGTTAAATTGTGTTTTGCAAGTGTCAGGTTTAGAAAACATTAGATTTATTTTCTTCTTAAAAAAGAAACTTATTTCAAATTTTAGACCTAAGTTAAGGGTTAGGGAAGTGATGCGTGCTTGGGTTTCCATTCTTTTTTAAAATGAATTGGAAATATGATACTTTCTGAATTGATCTGCTTGTCAGATAAATTTAAGAACTGTATTTGCAATTTGCATACAGAAATCCTTGCTGGTGTTTGTTTTTTCCAACAGTACCTGCTTGTTTTGATGACACAGAAGCCATTTAGATAGCTAAGACACATCCCATCTTTTTTCTTTTTTTTTTTTTTTCTTTTTTCTCTCTTTGTGCTCTTTCTCTCTCTTGCTTGCTCTTTGTGCGCTCTCTTTTCTCGCTCTGTTTCCCCTCCTTCCGGGTGTTTTTCTTTTATGTGTTTTTCTTTTCCTTTTTTGAAAACAAATGAACCTAAGCCACACTGCAAACTTTCATAAATTAAGTGAAAATGGAAATTTCCATATTTTACTTGCAAGGCTGGAATCACAATTTAGTATAGAATATGTAATGAAGTCACTAAAATTGTTTCGTATTACATTTATTTCATTCTCTAATACTAAATTTGCATGAAGACAACAATTTTCAGCTTTCTGATGTTGTGTAATAACTCCGTTTGTTCCTCTTTTCAGATATTGTGGATGGAAGTGACCTGAAGCAATTTTTTGAGAACAATTATTCTCAAATTTATTTTATATTCTATGAAACCTTCGTAACACTGGAAAATAGCTTGAAACAAAAAGGTAAGTTTTAGAGTTTTGCCAGCAGTGGTTGAGTCAGTTTTCCCTAACTGTTCTCAAATCATTCTATTAGAGCTTATCTAATGATTATATAGTCCACAATTATCTATATTTGCATGAGTAGTTTCATGCATTATTAATTAGTATTTTAATTTTATGGTATCAGAAGAGACGAGCATGGCAAATTGCTCTCTGAAATGTCGTAAGTAACTGAAAAGAATTCTAAATAGTTTTATGGGTAAGTGTCATTTCAGCACAAAAATCAGGTCTTGTGCATCTATATACATACCCTCTCATCTTGTTTTGAAGTATTGAGGGCCTTCATGCTACAATTAAGCACATGTCTGCTCAACTGAGCCATTGCCAGAGATCCACAGAACAAATCTCGATGTTGAAGATATGTCGGTAGGAATGGCTGTTTGCTTGGAGATGAGCACAGTGACAACGCTTTGCAGCTCTGGGACTCTCGGTGTCCCTCATTCATAATCAAGAGAGAGAGGCACTGAAGTTTGGAAACATCTTGCTCTTTTGATATTAATAAAGGTGAAGAAAAACAAACCGGTGCAACATCTTTGACTTCAGTTGAATAACAGCAGCGTGATTTCGCCGTCTGTCTCATACCGTATGTTTACGACAAACAATATTGTTCTCTGTCTTGCAGGGAATAAATCGCAAAGGGAGGAGCTGGACTCCATTCTCTTTCTTTTTGAAGTAAGTTTTCCAAACCACGAAACTAATTTTTATTTTAAATCTCATTGTCATTATATGCTTACTTACACCTTTACAATGAGGGGTGAAACCAGGTATCAATCAAATGACAGTGGGTGTCCATGACTATAGAAGGTGAAAGGCAGAAAAGAACTAGGGTGTGCATTAAGTTTTCAGATATAACAACAATAAAAAATGTATTATGCAATGGGAATGTTGGTTGAATGAATATCCAGAGTTAAGATATTTTATCAAAATGACTTGAAAATCATACAGTAATGTATCTCTCCGAAGGAACTGAGGATCAGCTCTTTGAAAATGTCCTGTTGCTTTTCAGTGGAATTCGGGAGGAAGTGATCAATGGTTGCATAGCCTGTGTTATGCTAAAACTGTCAAAATAGTTGTTTGTTTTGTTTTTAATTAAATATGTTCTTGCTTCTGTATTTTATGGGGGGCTAGTTCAAAACAACAGTACTTTTTCCCTATGCTTTGTCAGTATAAAGTTCAGTGTTATGTTTATTTTGAATGTGTCACAGCAGGAGTTTGGGCTCTACTCCTTTCAGATGGAGGCATCTATTATGATTGCAGTATTTGGTCTTGCAGCAGAAGGAAAAAAAAAAAAAGATAAGAGTTGTCAACTACTGCATATCAGTTTGATGTGACTGTGTGAAATGTTAATTTGTTTAACTTTTTTTTTTCTTTTAAATTCAGTGGAGCATCTTTTACTTCCAGAAGCATAATCTTCCCAGCACTGGCGGTTATAGCACTTGCAGTGTCTAGGGAGGAAATACTAGCTAGTTAACTTTTGCATAAACAAATTAGGATGTCTTTAATTTAAAGAAGAAGAGACTGTGATAGATCGTTTTCCAAGGGACCTCTTTAATTAGAGGTACTACCTAAATATATTTGGATGTGAGAAAATATCACTGGACCAGATGAAAGCCTAACATAAAAAAGTTTTTATAATGCACACCAGAAGTCCACATAAGCTCTACCTGTCTGTGAAGTCAGAGATCGGTGATGCCTTTAGTTGTTCTTTTTTTTTTAACGATTCATTAGGTGAATAATTGATCTGATTTCTTTCTTAAGGGTAAATACACACATCTTCTGTTGATTTCTCTTTGTTAATCCAACTACTAACTTTTCACTTGAGTATTGCATCGTAGAAATGTTATCTTTGTTTATGTTGTGGGTTGTTTTTTGGTAAGGGTGGTAGGAAAAAAAAAACTTTTAATGGGACTCTAGAAATTGAAATTAAAACGAAGGTTAAATTTTCTCAACTCTTATCCCTCTCTCTGGAAAAATAAAACCCAACCCAAAACAAAACCCTCAGAAGTATATGGCTTCATATTTTTGCATTCATGTATAGCTTGTAGTTAGAATAATATTTATGTTGACAATAAGAATGATGCCGTTCAGCCTAACATGCCTCTAATAGGAAAAATGGCCATGAAAATGATGACATGAAATCCTGGATTTTTGTGATCTCATCTTCTGACTTTTAAGATGTAACAAGTTCATTTCCCTTTTCTTCTTCTCCCTCCCTTTGCCCCTTTAACTACAAGACTGCACTTTCAGACTGAAATCTGAAAATCAAATTGTGTTTTCTGCTACTTATGGTATTATAAAAGAGTCTGCTTTAGGATTTTGCATGAGGCAGTGTCAAAGAACACGAGCTCATATATCTACTAGGACCGTATTTGAGGCAGGAGAAATTCCTCCTCCTCCTCTCTCCCCACCCCCAGTGGAGAAGGTATCACCATATTTACTGAGCAAGGCTGTGCAATTTAATTGGAGCTCATTAATACACTTACTCTGTGGTCTTGAATAAGTAATTAAATTTCTGTGGGTATGTCATTGAATGGAAAATAGCTAATGCTTACTCACCCAGTTAAAGTGAATAAATATGTACTCCTGTGTCTTGAAAACGGGTGGCTAACAACTGCCCGTTTAATACCGCTTAAAAACATGAGGAGAACATACTGTATGAAGAAGAAAAAACAATACATAGTTATATATGAACAAAGTATTGCTTTGGGTCCCGATCGAGGAAAACTATATTATAGCCTAGTCATCATCAGCTTTGAGGACGAAGAAATCGTTCAAGATATTTGTGTGAAATTCAGAGCGATCCGCTTCGTGCTGTTTATCTCCTGGAAGTAAGTTTGCAATCCATTTAGAGCTCTGACGCTTGATAACTTAATGCGTTGTAGGAAAACAGCTTTTTAGAGGGCCTTTTAACGCACAGAACAAGAATACATCAGTCTGAACACAGGACAAGAAAAAACGTAAATGCCAAGTAATTAAACATTCATATTGTAAGCCATAGGAAACAAAACTAATTGATTATTAAGCTTGCCATATTTAATGTGATGTCAGTGTGAGCCAGAGGTTTCCTAGTGTTTTCTTCTAATTAGCTAAATAGGTAATTACTTAGGATTAACAAATCCTGAATCCAGGTGCTGAGGGTTAACAGTTTAAAAATCAATAAAAAAATTTCTGAAAGGAATTGGCTTGTGCCTTTTCTGGTATGGTTTGGTGGGTGTTTTGCTGCTGTTCTTGAGTGACACCTAGTGTGTATATTAAGCAAAAGTAACAAATGCTTTGAAAACTAAGTTGGGTCAGTTGTAATTTACTGAAGTCTTAATTTTACACATCAGCTACATAGCTTGGCCACTCAACAATATCATCAAACAATGTATTAATCAAAGAAGAAATATTAATCAAAAGGGAGTAACAGGAAAGGTTAACAGTTCATTTTGTAAAGTGCTTTTTTACAATTAATATTACAAAGTTCTTGGATCTAATTTTATATTCTCTAAGGTGCTTTGGCCTTGTCTTTTTCCAAATAGATATTCATTAAATGATACAGCAGCTCTAATGATCTGTATTATTTTTTCCTGTTTCAGCTAAAAGGCTAAAATGGTGTGAAAAACAAATTTGCTTTTTCTCTGGTAAGGCTTAGTTATCTGCAGATTTGTAGTATATTTTCAGAACACGTTAATATTGTTTCTTATATCACTGTTCTCTCTCATTTGGGGGCATTGTTTGTTGTAGCTGTCAGCGGCGCACCGTGTGTCCCAGAACTCACAAAAGGTGCACTACGTTTATGTAAGCTTTCTAGGTCCTGTAAAAGTATTATGCCATCATTTGATTGTGAAAGCTTGGATTTTTTTTTTAATAATAAAGTATTTTTTTTCTTGCAGCATCAGATACTGATTCCTCTGACACTGCATTTTTTTTGCATCTGTGATGAAATAAGAGCAGACTGATGGTTTTGGTATAATACATAGATCAATTTCTTTCCATTCTCTGTAATTATGCTTTATTAGTTAAGAACAGCCGCATCTCTTATGCTGATGCAGTCATAAAATTCATTACACTGATTTGACACTTTGACTGTATGAAATATTTTTATTCTTAGAATTTTTCAGATACTCTCTCTAATGTAGTAAAGCTTCCCAGAGTCACTTGGAGTAGCTGCTGTTGTTGCTAGAAGTTTTTCAGATACTGTCAGTGTAGATCAGGTCTCGCTGCAGTTTTGTAGCTAGCCGAGAAGATGGGTTAGGTACTCCCACCTCCCACAGATGTTACGTATGCTGAAAGCTTCTCAGTATGCATGCTTTTACTTGCTTGTTTTTTACCAGTGCACATTAATATAACATAAGGTGCCCTGGTGTTTTACAGGTCCTTATTTATAAAAGCATACTGTGTTTTTTCCTATAGTTTGTACGAAGAGGTTTGTTTATGCTGTACTCTTAATTTCTGTAAGTCTGTGCTTTGTATGCGAGCAGTGTGAGTCCCTGGGTCTGGTCACAGAGTAAGCACAATTTTATTTTTATTTTTTTTTTTAGGAATCTGCAGAATTCTAACTCTGGAAAGGTATCTAATGTAACTCTTACTGGCCTTGCTGTGATTTTGCTTCTAGACCCTTTTATCTGTCAGGCCTAGCCTTCCTCCGTATGCCTCTCGCCCTGCCGAAATGAGGAGAGGCTGGCTGTGGTTATAAACAGGAATAGGCAGAGCAGTCTGTTTTGACCTTCCTTAGAAGTTCAGCAGCAAAATTTTAATGTATCATTCCTAGGTCTGATTTGGAGTATCCTGAGTGCGTACACAGCAGGTGGATTTAAATATTAAGTGGATATAAAATAGGATATAAATGTGCTAATAGGCTCGGCATGGCACTGAGAGAATTCAGATTCAGAATAGGCTCGGCAGCGTGCGTATTATACACACTCAAACTCACGGTCTGCTTTGGCTTTTGTGTAACACTAAGCGTTTTTCCAGAGATGATAATGAATAAACTGCTAGAACTCGCCCAGCCATACCTTGAGCTCTTTATTTTGTAGTAGTAGCTGCTGGTTTTGATAGAGTATAGTTGTCCTTAGAAGCACATCTGAATATAAACTACAAATGGCCGCATAATCAGAAGATTAAGATGTGGTATAAATCCATTGAAACAGGGATTGGTCCGCTATCAGAATGTGAATGTGACGATTACAGAAGCAGCTGGATAGCCTAAATTTATTACTGCAGATGTGCACAAGTTACTTGTTCTGCGAATGCTAATGATAATTCAGTATAGGTTTATAATTGGCTATAGCCTGTTAGCAACCCTTCTGAAAAGTAGATTACAGCCCATGCGCAGTAAATAGACTGCATCTGTCAGAGGAGCACCTGCTGTGGTGCTGGGCGACCAGATCGCTCTATGCGCTGATGCAGCTTAGCAATATAAGCTGCTTTTTTAGTACTGCCTAGCAGTGCACATAAGTATAATTTTTAAAATATGTAACTTTGGTTCATTCTGGACTAAGATTGCTGTGGGTATTTTAAATACCAAATTCTTCCACCACATTTTTGGTCTACTCTATATAGACTACAGTGTGAATTAGCAATATTGGTTAAGCAGCTTAAAACAAATCTCAAAGCCAGCGGTGATTGTAAGCAGGTCTTTTTCAATTTCATAAAAACCTGCATCAGTGAAACTTTCAGCAGTTTTTGATTCCTAACTCTTTTAAAAAAGACGTTAGTGCTGTGTTGCTATTTTTATGACTGTGCAAAAGGATGTTCTTATAGCTGTAGCATTTTCTTAGGGTGGTTTTCTTATCTTAGGATGTTGTTCCTAATTACTTGCTACGTTTTGAATACAACTGAGTAAAACTGAATTCTGCAGAAATAAATTGTGTATTGAAATTGGCCGATGTGAAAAGCACTTGTAAAATTCTTCACAAGGAATAATCAAGCCAAGTTATTGTTAAGTTCTTATTGCCACAGGTCCTGGTTTCTCATTTCTTGGGGTTATCCCCTTTATTTAACTTTTTTACCATTTGCATTTTCCTCATGTCTGTACAGCTCAGTGGCTTAATTGCCCCACCTGCAGGTTATCTTACACTTGAAAGCAACTTACCATTGAGAGTCACAGCTTTAAATTGAGGTTCTGGGTTCTGTTACGGCTTTTCAGTTGGTTCCCTGTGCCTGCTGTGATTACCAGTTCCACTGTTTAACCCCAAGTCTGTTGTACAGACTTGGTTGGCTGATTCTCAAGCTCAGTAGAGTGAAAAGGGCTTATTTGTTTATAGCAATAAAATTGCTTGTAGCCCTTCTTGCCTACACATAGAAAATTACTTTTTGAACCAGTCACAGTTTGTTCTGCCGTAATTCTGATCGGTTCATCTATCATTGCTCTTAAAATAACGTTGATGTTATGCTTACAGCATTGTGTTGTAAATTCTAACTATATGTTGCATGTGTTTGACTTCAGAGATCTTACTGTTTAATGTTATGCCTAGGGCAAGAATAAGTATCTTGTGTGCTTTGGGCCGACATTTTCCCTCAAGGAGTAACTGTAAATAATTTATTGATGCAATAAATGGAATATCCCTTTATTTAGATTGAACTGCTGCAGGCATACTAAATTCATTGGGCTCTTGGCTTCACCTAAATCAGTGAATAATAGGTGGAAAATTTCTAAATTACTGCAGATTTTACTAGTTAAACACTCGGAAACTCTTGTGGAGATACTACCAAACAGTACTTGAACATATCGGCACAGGAGAGCTATTCTACGTTGGACTTGGCTTAAAGTAGATCCACCTGCCACTGACTAATAGAAGCTCCTTATCATGTACAGGTTGTATTGAAAAAGCTGGGGTTTTTTCTCAGAATTCATTCTCCTGGAATGAACGTTATTCTGAACTTGTCATTGACGTTGCCTCTGAGAGCGCGTTCAATCAGCAAGAGCACATTTGTTTTTGTTCTTGTTTAATAAGACTCTGCATAGCGCGTTACAGAACAGCTTCTTGTAGCTCTGGAAGGCAGACCGACAATGCTTGTCGCCTCGCTTTTGTGTAAGTCAAGCTGGAAAACATTCAGGCTGTGCGGGTCTTCAGTGTAAGGTTTTGTAACAGCCTTGGCTTTCTCTGCGGTCTTCAACAGGGTAGTGCAGCACACGGTAACAGGCACAAAGCTTCCAAGCGTGATATGATTCGACAAAGTTGGCAAAAATAAAAAGACTTCTTAAAAGAAATTGCAGTATTGGTTAAGTCAGAGTGAATCTGTTGAAATACAAGCCTTGGTATTTTTGATTTTACTTTGATAAGAGAGATATATCTTTCAAAAAGCAGCATCCTGTGTAAACTAAGATTTAAACTTAACATTATTCCTAGTCATGCAGGAAGTCCAGAAGAAAAAGAACTATGGATAATCAGTTAAAAGAACTGACAGATACCCTGATGTGTTGATCAGTAGTAATACCTAATTTCTATTTCAAGTGTGCTATAATGGATTACCATATAGATGCAGCAAAGCACTAAGCATTAAATAGATCTATGTGTTTTCTGAAAAAGCAATATTATTTTGCACTGTGGGGTTTCTTAAAATATTTCTTATTAGTCTACTGTGAAACTAGAAACGAGATGTCAATAGCCAGTTTGGATTCACAGCGGTATTGCTAAAAGTCTAGGCTGGAGTGGAAGAAACTGTCATTGGTTTTATAGGAATAGCAATATGTGGTTTTTAGAGCACCAGGGGTTGGGAGAGTGTAGAAAATGTTCTTGGAAATGCGAAGTTGAAAGGACAGCAGCTGGAGCATGTTTGTGACTTATGCAATCTTATGTCACGCTAACGCCGTCTGCGTCTGGGCACTCTAATGCACGCGTGCGAAAATCACTAGTTAAAAGGCATGCTAGCCGTAACTTTGAATTAATGTGTAACATTCAGAAGTTTTTATTTAATAGTGCAGACTTTTAACCATGATAACTCACTTTTGCATTGCAGGAGCAAATGTGGACTCTGAATTTAGATTATTTATAGTCGTTCCAGTCTGCTACAAAGCTTTCACATCTTCAGTAGGTAGCTGTGATGCTAACAGTCTCATTTGGTTTTGTTCTTGTTTTTTTTCAAATGACTTCTGTTTGCTGTTTGGTAGTACTATGCAGATGATTAATCACATCTTTGCTTTTTTTTCAAAGTGCATCCATATATTATTTTTTTTGCTGGTTTTGAGAGGCTGAAAAGGAGAACAGCATGAGGATTGACTTAAATGTCTCAATTTTTGCTATATGAAAAGATTTTGGGATATGGAAGCTTTCCTCAGATAGGAACTTCTGTCCTCTTTCTACTTATTTCAACCCTTGAATTGTTTTGATTCGGTCACCTGAGAAGGGTGTTTCATTATGTGTATTTTAAAGAAAAAAAACCCCTGTAACCGTGTTCTTTTCTTCCCCAGCCCTCCCAACTTCATGCAATTTAAAGTTTAAGCTTGCTTTTCCTGGTGGTGGTTGTACTCTGCAACAGCATTTGCTTTCCAGGTTTTCTCTGGGCGTAACCTAAAATTCACCAACACTTGGATGTGAGAGTTGTTATTAAGTTCCTTTTCAAAATGGGTCTTTATTATGCGGCGTTGCCACCTTACCAGCTTACGCAGCTTACACCTTATCATAGTTCACTTTCTGGAAGTGAACTTTGTGCTCAAGTTTAGGTGAAATTGTGTAACATACAAGATACTGTCTTCACTGTGTGCTGTCGTGCCTCTGGCCTTTCCCAAGTAACGGTTGATGTGCTTTGCATCTTGCCGAGAGGGCGTAGTAAAACCCAGCTTCCTTCCATACCGATTGTGTTTTGAAACAACCAGCAGGTGGTGGTTATTTATTTTGATCCGGAATCAGTTGGGATCTGTAAACTGTAAAATTACTCTAAGAACATTGCTGAAGCTCTTGGGAAATATGTATTCTTTCTTTTGGCAACTAAGGAAAATTTATTTGTACATCATCAGATTACTTTGCCAAATTTTCATTCGTAATACGTGAGTATGCTTCGCCTGGTGTTTAGGTACACATCAGACATTTAGTGAAGTAGACATATATTTTCTAAATATAATATATATATTTATGTATTTATTTATAATATACATATTTATATATTTTTATATATATATTTGTTTTACAATAAGGGATTTTACTGTAACATCTGAAATATACTAACATATGCATTTTCACTAGTAGTATTACCAGATTTTGATAAATTTCTAATAAAACATACTGATACAGAAGGGGTGCTTGATTTTTTTGAAGTTTAATACAATTGGTTCTCAAAAATTAGTGTTTTGAAACAAATGAGAGAGAATTTACATCCAAAGACAAGCTGAAGGTATCTTGTTAGTGTGGCCTGTAAAAGGAAATCGATTTTGCTCTAATGGTCTATAGTACTTCTTATGATGGCTTAAACAATGGAAACAAAAATGTGTCTCTGTCTGGTTTTCCATAACAAGATGTTTGAAGGTTCCTCCCTGCAGTGTATTCTGATACTTGAATCCAGGCCGATTTTGTTGCCAGTTTGTTTTAGGGTTTTGTTTAATGGAGCCTCTCCTGGTGCGCCTTGGGCACGCGGTATGGCACCAGTCCAGCGTGGGCCTGGACATGCGGAGTGCCGCAGCTCTTGCCGTGACTTCAAGTATTCATGGTTTAGGTTACAAGCTCCTTTCTGCCTGTGCCAAGTTAGGTAAAGATGAATGTCAGAAATAGTCGTGAAAAGTGGTGGGCTGCTAGTATTTTAATATTTAGATGGATAATGATAATTCTTTGTCTGTGGATCCTGCAATCTGATTGGCAGAAACGTGGTCCTTAACTAACAGGTAAAGCCGAAATGTGAATCATGGCCTCATTTTTAGCCAGTCAGATCCTTCATCCCAAGCGCATTCCTCCTGCCCGTGGACGGGGAGCTAGACCTCTGGCCACCAGCCTCCTGCTCCTTCAGTCCCTGCTGCCACGGCGTCCCGGGGAGGGAGCTGTGAGAGTAACCCTGAAACAAAGTCCAACAAGAACAGAGAAGGCATGTGCCTGATTTATATTTTGGTTCTAGGTAAACTTTTAGAAATGCCAAATGCTATTTGGGGAGCATGTGCTACGGTAAAGACGCGAAGGAAGAGCAGTCTGTCTGTGTGACCTGAGGTCTGGTTCCCTAAGTCTATGAACTTGTCGTGACTTCCATCTTCTGCCATGGGGAAAAGAACGTTCCATTTTCAAAAAGACTGTATTCTGAGTGCTGTATATAACTTCTGAAGCACTTTGTTGGCAAAAATAAAAAAAGTCTGTCTTATTCCATCTCTCGAGCATACTGTTTTTAACAGCAATAATGATTCATGTGTTGGCCATCTCTGAAGGATTGCCTAAAATGCCACTTCTTGCTTTCTTGGCTGTGACGCTTTATTTCCTCTCGTGAGCTTTTATGTGCAAAAGACCAACAAATGGGTCACCGTTGCTTCAATGACTTGTTCGTTTTGCATCCTGCATGTAGTATTTCTGAAAACTTAATGGCGCTTTGTTGTGCAGAAGTTTGTTCCAGTGATTTTGTTTGATAATTACCAGGAGCTCTGACTGTTAGTCATTTATAACATTGTTAAATTTAATTTTGGTGCCAAAAGTAGATTTTAAAAATAGTTTCCAATTTAAATGTATCGTCTTAATTTCGTATTTCAATGGCTGAAAAGTTGTAAGATCCAGACACGTTTTTCTGTGAAATCTATGTGCAACCATGTTTGTTCTCTCACTTTTTTGAGAGGCTGGGCAGCGATCAGTTAGCTGTCCTGTACTACTAATACACCTACTTGCTGAGCCCTAGTCTATACTGCTAGTAGTTTAAAAAAGAGGAAAAAAAAAAAAAAAGGTGTCTTGGCACCTGTTAAAGTCCTTATAAAAGCCATATTTACCCAAGTAAGACCCCCAAATAGTTTTGATTTATCCAGATTATTTAATAGCATTAGCATCCACTAAACTGACAAAGAACAACGTTTAGTAGCCCCAACTGTTCTTTGCAACGAAGATTATAAGACTCCATTCAGGAAAGCACATAAGCGTATGCTTAAATTGCTTTGCTTTGTTGGTGCCCTGTAGCGTAACAAAACCAAGGGGTTTGACCACAGCCTCTTTCTTTGTTTTTTCTGCCTCTGTCAGGATCAGTCCAAAACTACAGAAGCAGACCGCTACATATTATTCCACATAAGTGCTTTATTAATGCATGTGCTGTGAATTAAATCAGTCTAGCTTTGTGTAATTTGGCTCGGTTTCACTCACCAGCTGAAAACACAGGTAAATCATCTCGCAGTGAAAATAACGGCACCGCTGTTCATCTCTGCCTTAGCTGGGAGATCAGACCCCGTTAGCTGATGAAAAGACAGACCTAAGCCACAGAAGCTCAAAATCTGGGCTATATCAATCTAACAGTAGTCATTACCAGACACTTCAGAGAAATGTAGGCCAAAGTGAGCTGCTTAGAAATCTGTAACTTCTTCGTAAGAAATCAGTTTATATTCTGGAATGCTAGGGTTTTGCAAGACAGTGGGAAAGGGAAAGCGGTTCGTGACAGTGTCATGGTATTCATTCAGGACTATTCCAAGTATCTTTCTCCATGACGAGAGAGAGTCGAGTAATGGGCAGGAGTCCTTACTATGATAGGTATTTGCTTTCTATTGTGTTCTCTATGTATACATTACCATTTCATTTATGTCTTGTGTATTAGTTTCTCTGTATCTTCTGAATGAGCCAGTTTATTATGGAAAATTTGACTATTTAGTTTTGTTTCCTGCAGAAAATATTGCAGCTACTACCTGAGAGGATTTTTTATCGATGGCATTTTCGCAGTATAGGTAAGAAGGAATGGTTTACAAACATTCTAGTACAAATAGAATCAATGTTTTCTGTAGTCACTTCTCTGGTTCTCCAAGTCCCGTTAACCACAGAATCCCTTAGTACTGCCCATAAACAAATAGTACTTACGTACGAGACTTGCAGCTGAAAATTCTAGAAGCATATGGAAAATCTTTTTACCTTTTTTCCTTGTTTTGTGTGGGTTTGGTTGCCTGCTTAATTTTTATTTTGCCTGAATGCTCTTTAAATTTTTTATATTCTTGGATTTGCCCGAGTCTTCTTCCCTTTCTTCTCTTTCATGTGCTAGAAGCTATCAAGGTGCTGGGGGTTATAAACCAACACGCCTTTTTCTAATTAGGTCTCCCTTTGTATTCACAGACTAACGCCAAAAACTAAGATTGAGGAGGGTTGTGGAATCCGTATGTGACTCTTGCAAATCTGCGTTATGATAGCCTTTTGCAAGTGATCATATACGAGGTGCCCATACAAATTCATACACGTTGCTCTTTGCCTGACAATAGAGACTGTGTTGAACTTGACCCTTGCCGCCTCCTGGAAATTTATTCTGTAAGACTCATGCTGTGAATAGGTGGCTGCTTGGTAGTTGAGCACAGGCTGTGCAAACCATTGGACTGCTGCAGTGAACGGGAGCTTAATTTCTTCTCTGATATTCCTGTATTCTCTGGGCAGTTTAGTTCATTAATGTTTGTGAAACAGTTGTCGCTGTTTGTGGGAATTCAGTGAGGAATTTCTGGTTTAGAGCTGGGATAGTGAAGGGAAGAGATTAAGGACAAAAACGTAAACTTTAAAGTAGCTCTTTTTGATCAATTTTTCTTTTAATGAGTGGTCCACAATTTTACTGGCCGTTATAAGTGGAATTATGAACACATGGTATTTCTGCAAGTTTGGCCCCAGCTGTCTGTCACTGATTCTCGTATAACGGAGGATTTGCCAAGCATCATGCTAGAATACAACATTGGCCATGACAGACACAGGACACCTATGGATGGCATTCACTTGGTCAAACCGAGAGACTATCCGTTCTTTCCCCACGCTCCTGTGGTATTTACTGTCCATGTTCTGGCTTCTGGAGCAAAGGAAGGAATAGGAGGAGTCTGGCAGAGAGAAGTCTCGGCGTTAGTAAAGCTCTGCTTTTTTTTTCCCTTAGTCTCCTGTCCATTCTGCATGCTTTGTAAGGCAGGTGTTCTGCAGAAAAAGGCTTCATAAGCATGGAACTGAAGATTGTATTGCAACACATGCATAAAAAAGAACAAAATAAAGTCGCCAAATTTAAGGCATGCACTCGGAGTGCTTGGCTTAAAGCACTGAATATTCTTCCACTATAGTTGTTTTCTTTTAAGCATGAAGATAATAGATATCTAACAGACTTGGTTTAGTCACTCATGAACTTTGGAAATCTAAAAAAGAAAAGCACAATTAATTTTTCTGAACAACTATCATGTTTTTTAGAAGTTTTCATATAGCTCATATAGGACTTTCAACTAGATTTTAAAATTAGATTCGATCATTAATGCTATGGGGAAAAGAAAGTTTTATTGTCTGTGATTTGAAGATAGCTAACCTTTCGATGATTTAAATATTCCCTGTGGCCTACAGTGCTTGTATAGTATGTGTTTTGACCTTGTGATCATGTACGGGAGCCAGAAAGCAAAATTTATTCCTCTCCTCATTTGACCAGATTGAATAAAGCTAGACTCAGATGGGCACAGAAATACCGAAGGGTGAAATACATTTGTTTTGATAGTCAAAGTACCTGGAAAACCAATGAAGTAGTTGTAACTTGATAATTTCCTCTGAATTAAACATCTTTGATTCATCACTACTTTGAAAATTCTGCTTCTGAATGCTACCAAAGTGGTCGCAATGTTTTGTTTTGCTGCTTGTTAAAGAAAATTTTATGCTGCTTTGAGGGGGTTATATTTCTGCTAAGTAGTACTTTTTTGTTGTTGTTTGGTTTGGTTTCCAGCACTATTTCATCAGCTGCCATGTTTTTCATCAGAACAATGAATTTGCTGTTGCAGAAGAAATAATGAGTGGAAGTTAAAGGTCAAGGAAAGGGCTGTTGTCGCATTTCCAGTTAGCACTGACAAAAATAAAAGGAGACATCTGCTTGACCACTTTACTACCGTTTCATCTGAATTAGTCCAGAACAAATTGGTTTTAGTCAGTTGTTTTGTAGCAGATATATTCTTTATATTTATGCTTCCCTTGAATAGTCATATTTGGATAATTTTTTAACTGTGTCCAATAAATAAGCTACAAAATTTGGCAGTGCAATTATTTACAGCTGTACCTTGTGATTTGCTTTTTGCTTAATGGTCACATGGATTAATATCTATTTGCTATATATGTTAATAATTTCCATTTAATACTGTGAAATGGTGAGATCTTGAGGGGAGGATCACATTTAAGGAATGTACATAATTCACAAATCCAGGACAAATAACAGCCGAGTGCTACATCATGTTATTTTTCTTAGAATTGGATTAAAATCATTTTTTAACTGAAGCATTTGATGTATAGTCTCTCTCTGATTTTTAGGTCAGACATTTGAAGTTAAGGGCAGTTAGCCTGGTATATCTAAAACCAGAATTGAAATATTTTGCAATTTTAATAGTTGTGTTTTATACACATGAATGTAGTATAGATTGCTAGCATCTTTTTCTTATCGTTATTGTCAATATTAGTGTATTCAAATGCATTAATCCTACAAGTTGGACTTCCTGATTTCTCCAAATCTAGTAAGTCAAAATTTGCCCTAGATATCTTATTTTTAATGAAAATAATTTGAGAAACTGTCATCTGACTAAAACCAAAGTACCTCACTGTAAAGATACATTACATTTAATCGTATAACACTGAGGATAGCGATTGTAATTAGATTCACTTTGGGTTTTTTCACCCCGTAGTTTTCTTTTTCTTAAACACCAGCACAGTAGCCACATAGTAAATGGCATTAAACTAGCCTTTTCTGTAGTATTTTTCAAAAAATATTCTGATGGAAAGTGACCATCTTAGTATCTGATACGTGCCTCTAATTTTTCTAATCCAGGGTCGATTCTGAAGAAACTTTTGCACACTGGAAATTCTCTCAAGGTATTTCTCTTTGGTGATGTACTCATATTTCTTTTCCCTTTAATTCTTATGAAGCATATTACTTTACAGTTTTCCAATATCAGTGTTTTTCAGATTGTTAGGCTTTGTAATTTTACTTATTCACCTTTTAATCATAAATTTTATTATTGTAATCCTAGATTATTTTAATATTTATCTTCTTCAGTCATGTTGCTGTTCTAATGACCTTTGTAAAGTTACCTGGAGAAGGTATTAATATGTTTTGCTTAATACTTTACTTTTTCATCTATCATTAAGTGTACTGTATTAAATGTATTGGTTTCTTTTTTGCCAGAGTTTTAAATCTATTTTTTCTTTTTCTAAATATATTGCTAAAATTAAAATTGTATCTTGTTAATAAAAAAAAGTAAATAGACTTAGTAAACTTACTGAATACGCTACCTTGGGTGGTTTTGTTGCATCTCAGTGTTCATGAGGATCTTCTGATCCCCGTGATGTTGACGACAGTAGCTTACTTTGGCCTCTGAGGGGCCAAGATTGCAGACTTACAAGGGCACGAATTATTGGCAGTTCCCTGGTTGTGCCTCACACTTGCTGTTGTACTTCCAGAGCCCCTTTTAAGATTGAGTCTTGAGGCTAGCCAAGATGTGTTTGGCCCCAGGAACTGCAGGAGTGGAACTAGAACTTTTTGGCCTCTGATGGAAGTTGGGGCGATAATGCTGTCTCCTTGGAGTGCCACCACCTTGGGTACAGCTTGCTCCCACCCTTTCTCCTCATGGTTAAATTAATAATGTGATTACTCTTGGTATGATGAAAAGACTCACTAGCACGTAGCTGGGATAAAAGTATTTGTCCTGCATTTTCTTAACTATTTAACTGTGTTACTGTACTTACAAATTTATTTTAATATCTTTTTCTACAAAATCATCCCCTTGTAGATAAGATGTGAAGGAATCCGACTGTTTCTTCTCTGGCTTCAAGCGCTTCAGACTAACTGTGCGGAAGAGCAGATATTAATATTTGCATGCCTTGTCCCTGGCTTTCCACCCATTATGTCCTCACGAGGTCCCTGTACACTAGATAACCTCATTAGTCCTACTAATCCGCCAGATGGTGAGTAAATGAACAGAATTTCCATCAGGGGTGTATTGCCTCCCCCTTCCACTGAGGTCGTTGTGGAGCTGTAGCGTTCCACGGGGGGAAGATCTCACATGGATGATACTATTTGTCTTTATAATTCAGAGATGTATTGAATTTGTCCAGCTATTGTATTCATTACAGCCGTAGAGCCTTCTGATCCTGTCATTCTGAGTTCAGAATCGTTGGGTTTATTGTTTTTTGTTTCATTTGTTAATTGAGGTGCAGCTATATGAACATTTTACTGCAAAATAAGTAGGTGTGTAGATTTACATCTTATTGGTTAATCTGCAGTAGTCGCTTGTGTTAACGCTTCAAACTGCAGTAAATCGTGAGGTTGGTGCCATCCCTGATTACATGCGGTAGGACTTGGGGAAATACGGGAAGCCCAAGCAGTTACTGGACTTTGACTTTGTACAACTTAGTAGCACATTAATGATTCTTTTCAAATTAATCTTTTTATAGAAAATATCTTTTATTTAACTATTTTCAGATTTTCTATGTTTAAAACATTTTCTTTTTATTTTAGCTAAGATTTTTCCAGAAGAAATAACCCCACTTTTGCCAGCTGTCTCTGGAGAGAAAATTGCTGAAGACCAAACCTGCTATTTTCTTCAGCTCCTGTTAAAATATATGGTAATTCAGGTGCGGAGGATATATGTTTTTAACTATTCATATTTGGAGGAATGTACTTGTGGTAGAAAATTAAGTCTACACTGTGTCTATACAGAGCTGGTTTTGCCCCTCCCCAGGAAGAAGCTGTCTTCTGCACTTTTATTCTTGTTTTTTAAAAGGAAAATCATCCCAAAGGTATTTCCTTGTGCGATTTTTGGTGAAAATAAGTAGTTTTTCACACTTGTGATAAGAATTAATGAATATTCTCCAAACTTGCAGGATAACTGACTTTTTATGTGCTTGTGGTCACATTTAGAAAATTAATATGGGGTAAAGATACAACTTGTTCTCTTTGGACACATCCATAGCTGGGAAGACATGTAAAGGAGCACTGGAGAAAGATAAAAAAGGAGAGATGGCTTTTGAGATTTTTTTTTTTTTTGAAAAGGATGCAAGTAACATGTAAATCAAAAATTTTAATTAGAAATAGATCAGATTAATCTGTACAGGAAAGAAATTAAGATAATGTATATATTTAAAAAGTACAAGTTAAGCAATATTTTAAATAAAGCGGAAACTGTATAGACAATGAGCATAAAAGATCTCAGTATTAAAAAAAAGATAAAAGATAACGGAATACTTTGAGATACATTTTTTTGTATCAAAAGGCAAGACCAAAATGATATTTGGAAGGAGTTTTGTCATCTTGAATAAATGCTTTATTTTGAAAAGTGGCTGTATGAAATTATCGACTTCCTACACGACACTCTTTGTTTTACGTATCAGAGTCTCACAACACTTCAGTTAAAAAAATACTTGCGCTGTTCTTTTTATACTCTCCTTACGTGTTTGGGATCTAAAAAACTGACTACACTATAAATCCAATTGCATTGTGGTTCATCAACATTCACTTATTTGTGTTGCTTGGTAGAGGGGAGCACAGTTGGGCAGGAACTTTCTTGCTTACAGACAAGAGATGAGATTAAAATAATCTGATGCGAGTGCAGAATGATTGCTGAGAGCCAGAACACAGAGCAAATCTACATCTTCAAGACAATTTATGTGTGGGACTGGGTAGAATTTAATATGAGTCAGTGTATTTACGTAACAAATAAAATGATGCAAAACCTCAGTAGGCTTGTTTCCAAGCTCTACAGGTGTATTTTGCAGAAGTAGGGCATTGCAAGTCCCACAATTTTAGAGATTTGGAAGAGAACTAGTATGGATTAAAGTAAGAAAATGCATTTAAAAGAAAATAAGTAAATAAATAAATCCCACGTGACTGATGTAAAGTCAGTTTTTCTTTAACTTAATAAATTATCATCTTGGATATAGATTCAGCAAAGTTGTCATCTGCTATGTACAGTTGGACAGGCTTTTCTACGAGCTTTTACTGAAAGAAAAAAAAAAAATTAAGAATCCTGTAGTCCTTTGTAGCCTTTTGATGTTGCTTAAAGGAAAAAAAAGAGGTGGGCCTGAGTTTAAAGTATGTGTCAAAGATAAGCACTTTCAGTGCTCACTTGAGTTTCACAAAAAGGGAAGTGATGTAGGAGACTGAAACCCAGGTAGGTTTCAGTCCTCAGTGGAAAAAGTGCTTCATTGTAGAGATGTCTACTTTTACCTTTCTTATTTGAAGTTGTATTGGATTTTCTTATACAAATAAAGAAAACACACCCATATAGATTATGTGCAACTTATTCCAAATTGAAGGTTTTTTTAATACGAAAAGAGCAACTCCTTGTCAAAATTTGGCACAGTCTTCCAAGGAATTGTAGTTCAAAACTGTTGGTAAAGAGCAACTTGGAAGTACGGGTGGTACTCTGGTGTTGATCTATGCAGTAAAGGAAGAGTACCTTTAAAAACAAACTTAGATGTCAGCCTCTTACTCGTCAGTCTAAATTTACAGGTAGGAAGCAAATTTGTTAAAAACAGTAATATGACATTTTCCGTGCTTCACTGTATCAGAACAGCACAAATGTGCTGGCTTCTAACGAGCCTGCCGCCTTTGATATGCTAGAGCCCTCGTGGTAATATCTTATATTCTTACTGCGGTTTGTAAAGTTTTTTGGGACAGTGCTAATTTTTTATCTCTCTTGTTAAAGTATAATTGTTTATCTTTTGTATTCAATGTGGAATGATTGCCAGTATAACACATCAACGTAAAGCTTTTTGTTTGTTTCCCTTTAACTCCGTGACAAAGGCTGCCAGTTTAGAGTGGAAGAATAAGGAGAACCAAGACACGGGTTTTAAGTTCCTCTTCACCTTGTTTAGAAAATACTATCTTCCTCACTTGTTTCCATCTTTTACAAAGCTAACCAACCTCTACAAGCCTGTTCTTGGTAAGTAGTGAATTTTATCTTTGAAGTAGAAAAAGACATAATGGTGACTGTTCTCATAGCATCTCTGTTACCTGCGGGCATATCACTACAGCTCTGTTGAATGAGGATTTTTCCTCCCTTGTCTCATGTTTTGATTTTTTTTCCTAGCACAACCTTTGATTTTCTGAGATAGCCCAGGAAGCTGCTGCTGCTCGTCACTGCATAAGGGCTGGCCTGATTCTCCTTTCCTAAGGACATTTCCACTGGCATAACATTTATATCGAGTGAGCGAGGACTCTGTAGCTGTGATGTGTAATGAAGAACATGCTCTCTGACAGGTTTTTTAAAAAATTGGCAAGCTGCCCAAGCGTGAGGGAGTAGCTAACTTAGTTACTCTTATTTTACTTCTTGTTTCCTTGAAGAGAAAATGAGCATGAAGGGCCAAATGAAAGGAAATGGAGATGCACATCTACAGTTGTAGGAGTAAAAGCATGTTATTTCAGAAACGCTCACATTTCTCCTAATTTTCCACTGAGTTATGTATTAGACTCCATAGGAACAGTTGTGTTAATACTCACCTGATATACTGCAGTGTCTTCATCATCCTTTCCCTCCCTCCTTTGATTTTTAACTCATGTCCTTTGCAGTTTAATATTGTGTCTAAAATCACTCAGTGCCACTTCAGCTGTGTTGTTCACAGCTAGAGCCCAGGCCTTCCATGTTTTTCAGCTGTGTACCAGTGATTTTTCCCTGAATCTAAGCATCTGAATGAATTGTGACCCAACCTATCTCCCTTCAGCAATCTGCCACTTCTTCCCATGTGGTTTCTTTCTTCTGTTTCAGCTTGTGCAGTGCTCTTTGCTTCTCTTTCTGATGTGCCAAGTCTCCTTTTTCCTCTTAATCTTTGCACTATTGAGTGTTCCAGAGCCATCTTCTCTTTCTCACTGCACTTTATTAATAAAACTGTGAAACTTATAAAATGGACTTACATTGTAGTAGGAGGAGTTCTTTGTTTCAGATTTTGCCCTTCTTTTTGCAGCCCTTCTCTTTTGCTTTCCTTTGTTTTGCGTGATACAAATTATAACCTTCAGGAAAGATCTGTGCTTTTGTGTTCTTGCTTTTCTTTAGGAGTAATAAAATTATGAAAGAATATAAGCATTAATATAATAAAAGCAGTCAGTCATTGCATCTGTTATTTCGTATGGAGAAAATGTTGTTGGTGACATGTTCAAGACATTTAACCAGAGTCTGGAAGCAATTACAGTTTTTTAAGATTAGATTTTCTTTATATCTTCTCTTTTTATCTCACCAGATATTCCTGATATAAGACCAAGACCAGTATACATTACTGCAACACGAAACAATGAAAATGTCTATAGCACAAAAATCCCATATATGGCAGCTCGAGTTGTTTTTATTAAGTGGCTTGTTACCTTCTTTCTTGAAAAGAAATATTTAACTGCTGTTCAGAATACAAAAAATGGAGGAGAAATGCTCCCTAAAATTATTCAGGTGTGCTTTAAAGTTTACCTCTCTTTTCTTATGTACATGCTAACCTTGCAAATGATCACAATGCACTGACAACTGAAGCAAGAAAGAAATGCTACCCCTAAGTGAATAGATTATGTACTTGATTATTTGAATTTTTTTTTTCTTTGATGAAGGAGGGAATCTCCAAGGGAAACCCTTTAGTAATTTACTAGCTTTTTTTTTTTTCTCGTAACTTTTTGCCTTACCAGCTTCATCAGTATTATGTTTAGACTTTTGGAATTTAATCTGTAAGCTGTCAAACTTATTTGTGCCATGGACCATTTCCCGGCAACATCAAAGGCTGCTTTGTTTTCCTCTTGATTAAAGCAGCTGTTTACAAGGAGATATTAGAAAAATATTTCACTTTCCAATTGCTGGTTGAGACTGCTCTAGGATTAGGGACTTCACACTGAATTTTATAGAAATAGATGCTTTTTCTTTTAAGAGACTCTCCAGTTTCCTGTTAAAAACTTAGGATCGCTGTCAGCTTATATTCTTCTCTTGAATTGTAGGTCAGTGTCAAATCTGGATTCAGTGGAAAAACATACATTAACTGTTATGGTAGAACTGTATATTTTCATGTCGATTGTTTTTGGAGTTCTTCGCTGTAGAAGTTTGAAGCCCTAAACCAGCTAAGTGTAGCTTACCTTCTGAAAGTGCTTTTTTTTTAATTGATCTTTTCTTTCTCATTGGAAATTCCACCTTTTGTATAAACTGCTGTGCCATTCCAACAGACGTGGCCTGGAAAAAGAATTTATTTCTTTCCACTGAATTTTATGGACAGCTGACACCAAATAAATATTTAGGTTGCAGAAGGGTATTGCTGCCCTCGAAAAGGAAACTGGTCAAAAGTTATCACGTAGCTGAAGCTGAGCGCCAGCTTTTGGCACGTTGGCTTCTCGGTGGCTTTGAAGCTTGTTGCTGATGTCAGACAGCAACGTGTCTTATTTGAATGGGCCGCTTTATTTGTCCTTGGTATTATGATGTAATTTAAAGCCTACAGCGAGCCTGTACCTCGCTAGCGTGGCTGAATCTTAACAATAAAGCTCATTGTGAAAAGCAGCAGAGATGTTATTGCTGCTCTGTTACTGCTCGCTTGGCCGAACAGAGGGCAGCCTTATTAATGTCAACAGAAAACAGAACTGCATTGGGCGATGCTTGGGGTTAGTGTAAGTTGGGGTTCTTTTTCTGGTAACTCAAAAGCAGTTTTTTAGTCCTCTCTCTTCTCCTGAGTGGATCACTTTAGCTAGACGCGGTCCGAGGTGTTGCAAAATACATGCAATGCCAGAACAAAACCAGAGAAGGAGTTGTCAGGAATAGTCAGGTGCGAGGGTATGAGCCACGTATAGTGATGTGATATCCATCTTTTCCCAAAAACGAAGGGACCTGGGGATTCCTCTCCACTGTGTGCGTTCCTCCACTCCCACCACTGCACCCCTCCCTTTTTATCTTACGGAGTGGACAAGTCAGTCAGCTGTTCTGGGCTGGGGGGGCCCGTATGAAGTGTACGTTATGCAGAGTATAAGACCAAATTCCTTCTCGGATCAAGTAGTAGACTGAAAATTACACTTCCTGACTGCTGGGATCCCAGCGTGTTGTGTGAAAAAGCACTAGTATCTTGAGTTCTGCGTAAGTATTCCAGACTTTTGGTGTATGCTATTTCAGTTATTTAATTAGGCGTGCATTTTCTTCTGTGTAGACTGTTGGTGGTGTAAACCAAGATAAAAACGCCGAGCTGGAAGCCAGCATGTCTTATGCAAGCGAGCAGGAGAGAAGCCATTCTAACAGCAGCACCTTGTCTGACAGAAGGCTCAGCAATTCCAGCCTCTGCAGCATCGAGGAGCAGCACCGGACCGTCTATGAGATGGTGCAGAGAATCCTCTTATCCACTCGGGGATATGTTAACTTTGTTAATGAGGTGTTTCGACAAGTAAGTCTATGTTTAGTTGCTATTGTTTTTGGTTTTGTTTTTTTTCTTTTAAAGGAAATGTCATGGTTATGAGAGAGCACTGCGAAGGCTGTTGGTCAGGTAACTGGTCAAACTTGATGCTAATCACACCAGCACCCTTTTAGTTTGGAGTCCTTCCTAGGTCTAGTTTTAACGATAAAATTAGGAAATTTTTGTAGGAACTGAAGCTTGTTGCTGATGCCAGATGGCAACGTGTCGTGTTTAAATGGGCCACTTTATTTGTTCTTGGTATTACAATGTAATTTAAAGCTGTGTAAAGAGCTCTTAGCTTGCGAATTTATTATTTGAATTAGTAAGATTCTTGTTCCTGTGATCAGCGTCAATATTTAATGTCTATTTGAACATTGATTGTTTCTACTAGTATTTTTCATTAATGTGACATCTTTTCAATTGTTTGGGATAAAAATACATAAAATACATGTGGACCTACTGGAGAGTCCTTTTTTTTGTCCCTTAGCAAGGTAGAAATCGGTTGAAGCAGCAGTTCCAGGTCACATAAGTGCTTTACTGTGAAATATTTAGTGTGGCACAGTTTAGGACTGCTTGGGGCAGTGCGTTGCAGTGGGATGGGTGGCATTTTGATGGGAAGGAGTACATCTGCGTACGTGAAGACCCGCTGTGGCGTGCTGCCCTCTCCCGGTGTTTGCTCAGAGAGTGTGAGGCTGGACCAGCTTCCAGGGGACAAGGGCCAACGGGATCCAGTACTTCTGTCTTTATTCAGTATGATCAGTGTTCGGTAATTGAAACAGATAATGGTATTTCGATCCTGTTCGTGTTTCTCTCTCGCTTACAGGAATCTCACTAGTCACTGTGAATTCCTCTTTTCTTTTTTCTTTTTTCTTTTCTTTTTTCTTTCTACCCTACTTCTTAGCCTTTCTGAAAGCATTCTGTGTAGTGCCCATTCATCCTGCTGATGAGCTGCTGTTTCTCTAATATTCTAGCAGTTGGCTTCTGGCTTTTTCAGTTTCTGCATCCTTAATAAGTTGACAGCGGCTGTGAAGATATTTTCAGAAATGTCACCTGCTTGCTGTATGGCATATTTAAGCTTGCTTTTGCCAACCCTTCAATTTCTGTTGAAATCAGCTGTTGGATGTTGCGCTCCATGCTGACTAGAGACAAGGAGGTGTGCTATGTGATGCAAAGATTTCCCCCGACCTAAGCAAGATACATTTGTAATGTTTTTGCAGCTAAACTGGCTATAGGAAATGCTATAGTTTTTGACCCTGTTAACCATAGAGAGTGGGTAATCTCTTCATAGTTGAAAGAACCTATTTTTTTAGTATGAAAAATGTATTTTCATCTCTTTCAGTGGTTTTATAATATAATGCATATTGATATCAAATGGTTTTTGTTGGCAAAATACACTTTTTGTACCAGGTGACATTTTCAGACATTGATTTTTGTGCCTGTTAACTACAGTGCAAAGGTCTTCTGTCACTGTATTTTTTTTTTTTTTCTCCTAAGACCTCCAGAAATGTGGGGAAGCAGCCAGTCTAACCTTTGAAAGCTTTCAGAGAGGACTTCTTTACAGAATGATTCCCAAATACAGATATTGAGTAGCATGTTGAAAATGAATTTATTGTGCTGATTTCCAAAACTGTGGTGAGAAGGGATCGAATGCCAGCCACTGCTATCCTCATCACAACTTACTGTCTTGCCTCTGCCTACGCTTGCTGAACCGGCATTTGGCATTGTATACTGCTGATGTAATTTGAAGTCATCTCCTCCGGAGAGTGTAGCATAGTACCTAAGTTTAGCCTGCCGGACCTCTGTGGCTAGTAATGGCTTGGGAGAGGAATCCACGTTAAGTTAGACAGCTTGCACGGAGCAAAACCAACCTCTCTGGTTTTGTCTGGACAAATACAACGTGGAAGTAATTTGGAATTAATAGTAATGGAATTGTGAATGATGTAGGTATATGCATAGGCTGTTATTAATCATAACTCCTTCTAGTACAGACACAAAAGTGAAAATTATGTATCCCGTCTTTTTTGAGTGGTATTATTTATGGGTGGTGGTGTCTGGGTATGTTTATATATGCATGCACATCTATGTCCTATATATAGTAAAATTAGTTACCTTTTCAATTTAGGCTTTTTTATTGCCACCTTCCGATGTATCCGCAACACGAAAAGTGGTTAAGGTATATCGAAAGTGGATACTGCAAGAGAAACCTGTGTTCATGGAGGAGCCAGACAAAAAGGAAGACAGCCAGGATGCTGTTGTCAACTTAGAGGATTCATCAGTGCAAATGGATGGTAAACATGTATGGTATCAGCGTTACTTGCTTTATTCTGTTCGCCTGCAATATATGATTTAAGTTTTAAACTGGCTTTGTAAATGAGTAACAATTTAAAAAATGTGTGGAAAATCAAAATTAAAAAATGCTTTTATTTAAGGTCTAGAAATTTAAATAAATATTGAGTGTTCAGTAGCCCTTACTGAGTGCAGGGAAAGATTGCAGCTATTTTGAAAAAGATTTTGTTGATTATTCCCTGTCTGTACAAATATGATAGCAAGAACTTAATGGAAGAAATACTAATATATTCTGCAGTGTTAAAATTTACATTGTCTGTTGGCCTAGTGCGCGTAGGACTGTTTCCTTTTGGTGGTAGTTGCTTAAGAATTTGAAAATATCTACTGATTTGTACATACTGGATGAAATATTTGGATTCAGACACCTTAATCTAGGAAATTAAAGTGTAGATGCAAATTCTATGCATCATCTTTTTAATATCCTTTATTGAACCACCAGTAAAAGTTGGCTTTGACACTATTGACGCTGTGAAGCTATTTAAAGGGAAGTTTTGTTGCACTGAGGAAGAGGTTCGAGTTGTAAAAACATAGTGAGAATTGCAAGGGTTTGACAGATCATTTTTGTAGGGGATTTGTAGTTTTGCCAGGCTTAAATTCAAATATTACTGCAATCAGTGACTACAAAATGTGATATAAAATATTTTAAATAACATAGCTCTTAAAACTTTTATGAACCTTTAAACTCCATGTACTGTCTGTTTGTTCAGATATTAAGAAATAATGTACATGAAATGAATGTAGGACATGACAGTTGCCCCTTTTTTGCTTTTGACATTTTAAATGATTTTGAATAAATACGGATGTATTCCTGCCTGCTTTGTCACTAACTGAATCATGTTTTTGAAAGCTTTCCTCTGACCATTCAGGACATAAGCGCTCATCCAGCTGGGGAAGAACGTACTCCTTTACCAGTGCTGTTAACAGAGGATGTATATTAGAAGACGAGGACAAAAATGTTAAAGCTGGCGCCCAAGCCGCGTTACAGGTGCGGGGTATAGAAAGGTTGCAAGGATGTAACTTACGTAATTGTGTAATTTACACTACAAAATGTAACGTAGTCTCTGAGATTAAGGAAAACAACTACCAGCAGTTGATGGTTTTTGTAAGATATGACTTGGACTTCACTTACAACTTTTAAAAAATGTTTATTAAACCATGTGACCATGTCCTAGAGCCAGATAGCCTTTTTAAGACAGAAGGTTCATCTTTTTTTTTCTACTGTGGGTACTAGGAGTTAATCAGAACTGTACATTTGCTTTTGTTGAACCTCATTTATTGGAAACATTGGTGGTTGCTCAAGCATATAGGAAATGAGTAGCTGGAGGAATGGTACTCTTGCCTGACTGAATAGGAGAGAGACCTCCAAAACCCATACTATGCAATGCATGCCTTTGCTGGGTCTGTAATGCCACCTGACTTTTCGCTAGAATGATGTAGAAAAATAAAGTGACAAGTAAAACATAAAACTTCTCTAAGGAAAGTGAAACGTTTGGCTGGAGGGGGACAAGTATTTTATTGTAAGTCTCTTTATTCTTGACACTACATAAACTGCCTGTAAATGCCTGTCTTGAAGGTATTCTTGACAAACTCCGCGAATGTTTTCTTGCTGGAACCGTGCATTGAAGTCCCTGTGCTGCTGAAGGAGCAGGTTGATGCTTGCAAAGCAGTTCTGAGCATCTTTAGGCGCATGATAATGGAACTATCGATGAATAAAAAGACATGGTAAGCTTCATATATTCTGTATCATTTAAGAGAGAATTATCAACATTTAAACTTTATGGGAGAATTATTGGTTAGGGAAAAGACTTATTAGATAAGTCACACTTGTGACTTGCCTCCGAATTGATTCGTGAGATTGCAGGTTCTGCTGAGTCTACCTCACTGTAGTATTTGACTTCAGGGTTCTGGCTGGTATTTCCATTCCTGACTTCACCTTCTCAAAAATTAGTTTTTACAGTCCACAACCAACTAATGTTATTCTGCAAATGATCTGTGAAGTCTGAAGTGTGATCACATTGTCAATGGGTAAAGCTTACTGGAGAATTGAGAGGGTTTTTCGGTACATGAAAATTAACAAGTACAATTAATAGAACATGTGAACAAAAAGTACAATTTTGTTTTGGAACCAGGGAACAGATGTTACAGATACTCCTTAGAATAACAGAAGCTGTGATGCAGAAGCCGAAAGAAAACCAAGTAAAGGATACATTTGCTCAAAGCATGTCGGGATTACTGTTCCGAGTGAGTGTTTGGCCTTTTTTTGTTTGTTTGGGTTTTTTATGTTGGTTTTTCATGATGATTACCTGTAGATTTAGTTAAGTACTATTGCACAGTGCTATGAAACCTACTTGTAAAACATGAAAAAATTCTCCTTTGCAGTAATACAAGTAATTATCTTGTGAACTGTTCCTAACAGAGGGAGACAGATTCCAGGTGCAACAAGCAGTTGATTTGTTCTTCAGGGCTCTATTACAAACCATGGTAGAACCGGCAGGCACACAGTCTCTTTGTGGGGTATCCTCAATGAGTGTCTCTAAAGTGTAAGCTTGATGTAACTGTTTTCCTAGAAGTTCAGCTGGCAAGTCAAAACTGAGTCACACTGAATGAGATGAACACACTTATACGTTGTATTGTACTTTGCATGCTCAGCTGCAGTATCTAGGTCTGAGTGTCGCCGGTGTAGCTCAATCACTACAATCATTTTGTAGGTACAGGAGACAGTTCTTCATTCTATTATTATTATACGCAGCATATTATTTCAGTTACCGGTGAACATACAGACCACCTAAAACATACGTTTCAGAATTTTTCCTTAGTCAGTAACTTTCACAATTATTCACCCACCGATTTCTGGGAATTTTTTTTTTGATGAAAAACATCTATGCATAATATCTGTGCATCACGAATAATCAATGCTAATATGCAGGTCGGTGTCGACTTCATCAGCATGCGGGTTAGTGTTGGTGTGCTGAATTCATCTTGACAGAAACGTGTGAACTGTCACTTCTTTCTTTTCTCTCAGACCCTGATTGTGGCTTGGATCAGAGCAAACCTGAGCGTTTACATTTCTCGGGAGCTGTGGGATGAGCTGCTCAGCGTTCTGTCCGCCCTGACGGACTGGGAGGAGCTCATAAACGAGTGGGCCAATATCATGGACTCTCTAACAGCGGTGCTAGCAAGAACCGTGTATGGGGTGGAAATGACAAACTTACCCTTGGATAAGCTCAGTGAACAAAAAGAAAAAAAGCAGAGAGGGAAAGGTTAGTCTCTATGGTTCAGTGCTTTTTGTATCAAACAAGTTAAATATTTAAGCTTAAGTTTAAAAATTAATTTAATCTAACATTAAGTATTACTTAATCTAGTGTAAGAACCTGTTTAATCAAATGTGAAGTGCTTTGGATTTATGTATTCTCATCCTTCGTTGTGGGAGGAAAGGTGATTGGGGTCAATAGAAATAGCTATTCAGCAGTTTTTGGTACACGCTTAAAATCAGTCTTTTCTGTGTAGTGGAAATGAAACGTGGTTTCCTGTGCTGTAGTCTGGCATAGTCATCAATGTCAAAATTCTTTTCCATGTATTTTTAGGAAACTTTTTATTAATTACAGTATTTTAGCTACATTTATGTGCCACTTTGCAATTGATGCACATAGTTGAAGTAGTGATTGTTCTTTAATAATAGTAAAAATTCATCTGTTTTTTAAAAGATTAGTATTTTTCATGTCTGAGTGCTTGGAAGTCCATTCATACTTTAGGAAAAATACATGCCAAAGCATGCAATGCTATAGAATTTTGTTTTCTTTATCTCTAAGGTGGCATTTTAGAGCCCCAAAAGACAGCTGTAGTGGGAAGATCTTTTTCATTAAGCTGGAAGAGTCATCCTGAAATTGTGGAGCCAATGAGGTTCAGAAGTGCTACGACCTCTGGAGCCCCAGGAGTTGAGAAAGCAAGAAATATTGTTCGGCAAAGAGCAACAGGTTAGACCATAACTAAATGCTTATGTTCGCAAACACTCAGTAGCACTCAAGTTTTAAATCTGCCTTTGTATTGTGGCTGCTGCCAAAAGTCGTGCAACTTAATAATTAAATGCCTAAACACAGATGTTGTGTACCTGTGTCTGGATGTCTTGACCAATACCAGTATGAATAAAGAATCTAAGTATTTTGGAAAATTCTGAATATACGCTTTTAAATACATTACACTTAATTGCAAGTTAGTCACGTGCAAGTCACGTTTTTTTGTAAAGTGGTAAAGTACATTCCTGTTTTTATCAATTCATAAGAAAGCATTTATTAACATCAGTCGGATAATATATATTGCTTCTGTGCTTTCATACAGCTAGCTATTTACTGTGAGCACAAGGTAAACAATTTCAGCCTTTCTTATTTGCTATATTTGCTTTCTTTTTATTAGTGTGATGAGGTATGTATAGCATCTCCTTTTCTTTTTTTCTCTCATGTTTACTTCTGGAAAGAAGAAAACAGGAGACGGGAGAAACGGGGGTGAGGAACGATGGGGGACTGTCTGAGACCCCAGGCATTGAACAGATACCTGATTTTTCAAGCATTTCAGCAGGCTGAATTTGATCTCTCTTTTTATTTCATGGTAGCCTGTTTCTGTGTTCCAATCCAATGAGCTATGGATTAAAACTCTCCATGGAGAATCTCCTCCTTTTGAATAGGAGATTTTTTGCTGCACGGCTTCCTTCCTCATTCATAACAGATTAGCTGTGTTTCTTACCAGGAGAGTTTGAAGGTGATTTAGTATGTTTCTGTGGCTACAGGCTTCACAACTAAGCCACAGTCTTCAGCTTAGATCACAAAATATTTTGGCATTGGAACCAATTCATTCTTTGTGTTTGTTTTACTTTTAAATTCAGCAAGTTCCTATTTGTGCTCCAGCAGAGATTTCTTTCTTTCTTTCTTATGCTGCAGCATTTCTCCCCTAGACTTCTCACCAGAGCAGTAGAGAGAACCTGGAAGTATTGATCACCAAGGATTTTACTTGGTTGCGTACATTCAAATTAAATAAACTTTCTACCTCTAGTAAGAAAAGCTTATTTGGTAGAGAGCAAGTAGGTTGCCAGGTAGGAGGATGAACTTCACCTGTAAAAGGCCTTTACTTTCATTTTGTGTCTCACAGTCATAAAGAAAGAGAATTATTCTGGCTTTCGTGGGATTTGTGATGATCAATGGCTCCCAAATCAGCAGGTGCAAAAAAGTTTTATATTTGCGCATGCGGTTATAACAATCTTTTCAAATATATATAAAACGTATATCCCTTTTCGAAGGTAAGACTATTTAGAAACACACAAAATGCAGGTACTAAGCCTCCAGAGGTGTCATCTTTCAGAATACAGAAGCCAGGGCTGTTCACGTGAGGACTCTCTTTAGCAAAGTGTCTCCCACTAGGGGCTTTTTTTAAATCCCTAATATTCTCCCCCCTCATTTAAAAACAACAACAAAAAAAACCCTAAGTCGACATAAAAATAGCAGAGCACCTCCTGCTTCCAGGTTAAGACTTTCTTTAGATCTGCTGCTTGTATCTGGAGTTATAAGAGGAAGAGCAGAATATTTCTGCAGCAGATCTTTTGCCTGCTACCCTACTTGAGTATTTTTGCTTCCTCCTTCCTCTCCTCTGTCTTTTAAGTGTCAGCATTGACATTGCTGTGTACAAGAAGAGGAAACTTACAGTGAATAAGATTTTTTTTTTTTTCCCCTAATAAATTTCTGTTAGAGACTTCTGTAATCCAGCATAACTTCTAGTAATACAATTGATGATAAATTGCTCTTTTTCTCTAAAGGAGGCTTTAAGCTTATAACAATTGGATATTAATCCATAAAATACCAAGTTTTTAATGATGTTAGACAGTCTCTAGAGTGTTAGCCACCTTGGAAAGTGTTTTTCTGGTGGTCTTTCTAAGAAACAATGAACCCATTAAGTGTTGTTATTTTGAAGAGAAATTCAATAAGATATGCATTCAGACTGCACTTATCTTCTACCTTCCCTTGTGGCGACTTAAGAACTCCAAAAACTTTCATGAATCTTGTGTCCCTTCCATCATTCTGTTCAGAAACATGGAAAGCAGGGCTCCCTACCCCAAAACCAGAGTCCACAGGATAATCCAGGGTGTAAGGAACTTCATCAAGTCTAACCTCCTGCTCAAAGCAGGGTCAGCTGTCCGTCAGACCAGCGTACTCAGGGCTTTATCCAGTCTGGACCTGGGATCCTAGTTTTAAAAGCAAAAACAGGGGCAACTGTATCTTTAGATCCGTTTTTGAGAAGCACACTATCCCACTTCTCGTATGAAAATGGATTGTTTTCAGCAGAGATGAATGAGTGTAAGAGGTAGCTGGTTTGGGGGGAGCACTGCCAGCAGAGGGGAATTTGAGTACGTTTTACATTCTTTATTTTTGAGCTGCTGCAGGTACTCCAATGAAAAGAAAAAAGGGTAAGTCGAATTAGCCCAGAGATAGGAATCATATACTGACAAAATGAAATATTGCACATTGTGGAACTGCTGTGATTCAGAAATCACTGATTATTGCATTTCCGGTGTGTGAGACACAGTTGCACGTTGTTAACTTACAGCTTATAGGAAGTACTTCTGGGCTTAATGTTGTAAAACTTTTTCTTTTTCTCAAAAGCTTTGTGTTTCATTGTATCAAGACATTCAAAACCCCAAATATTTCATAATTTTTTCTGACATAATTATTGCTTTATTTTTTCCTGGAAGCTAAGCGAAGCCAGTCTATCAGCAACTGTGTTCATCTTTATGAGGCTTTGCCAGCTACTAAAAGCGTACCTCTTCTGCTTCACACTGTGAGCTCTCTCTTACCTGGTATCTCTTACACTTCTTGCTCTCACAGACTGTCAGGTACTGTACTTTAAAGTCATCTTTTATATAAATGTTCTTTATATTTTTAAACTGCTGTCTGTCTACTCCCTTCCTCTCCAGTTGATTATTCTTTAGCAGTGTGGAATGAGATGTTTTGCACTGGTTCTGTTTCCCGTGCCTCGTATCTGTTCAAAACGTGCTCTTAAGTAATATTGGTAGCCATTAAGAGACGAGCAAGTTTAATGGGAGCGTATCTTGTCCTTTTTCAGCGTTACAAAGGGGGGCAAAGAGTGGCTATTTCTAATGCTTTTTTGTTATTCTGTCGCTGGGTTCATTGTCAAAATAAGTAACCTTTTCAGTGAAAAAGAGGAGAGCAGTCTCTTTTCAAGGAACTACTGTAGAAACTAGTTGAATGCTTGAATGTATGAGCTAGCGCAAGCAAAATACATAGTCAAAGAAACGCAGCTGGTCGAGCTACTTGATTAAAAAGAAAAATCTCATTCAATCTGCGTTACACTCAGTTACAAATTGGTGCTTACGAATGTGGATTTTTTTTTTCTTCTAAAGAATTCTTCCTGTAATTGTTGATTCCAGAAGGAAATCTAAAAGATTTGTCTGTGCTTATTAGTTCAGCTAGTGTTTAATTTCTCTCAAAATGTTTGTAGTACTGCAAGCAATGCAGTTTTTGCTCATTTTAATATTAAAGAATTATATTCCCTAGTAACTGAAGTAAAATTTATTTTAATTTCTTAATAAAGAGATGCTTTTATTCATCTTTACACTTTCAATTACTTAATTTATTAAAGGTTTCCAAGCAGTTGTTGATGTTTTACTATAGTGCAGACCAAATATACTAAGGATCAGGAATGCAAAAACTAAAGGCAGCAATTCAGATTTGGGCATTTTAGTGGTTATTTAGACGGAAGTGGGGGTGTTTTTACTCACAAGTGTAGTAAACTTTTCTCCTGTTCTCAATACAGTCTCATCCTATGGAACTTGCTGTTGTGATAAATAAAGCTCGAACAAACCCTAAGCATACCGCTTCTGAACTGAATTCTGTACCGGTACCCAGGCATAGATGTGAAAAACAGATGTAATGGCCTGAGAATACAAAGCTGCTTCGTTGTAGGGCGTTCATCCTATCACCTAGCCAAGAGGTGTCGGTGGAAGCAGTGAGATTTCTCTGTTATGTTAGCAGACTTCCTTTTATTTCTGTTTCCAGCTAGCAAGTCTCTGAAATTATGACACTGTGTCACCTCCCACATTTCGCTTCCTGGGAGGGGTTTCTGACTCCTGAGCCCTAAGCAGAGTCATGAGCTGCTGGAGCAAGAAAAGAAAAGTTTTGCATCTGGCTCTCTAGGGATTCCTGTTTTGTGAAATAGCTTTAGTGTTTTATCATCTTGTGCTGCTTAGTTACCTTCAGTCGTAACACTGAAACTGTTCTAGCTATTGAATATGGGCATTGACCTGAAAGATGAACAATTTTTTATTATTAATTTATTTTATATATTGCTTTCAGTAAGACATTTAAAGTCAATGGTGATACTTCAAGGTCAGTAAATACCAGAACAGTTAGTTTTTGTACATGTGTATTTGTGAGATAATTTCCTGAAATACACGCGATGTTTACGAAGTATTTGAGTATCGTTTAAAGTCACTTGGTAGCCTGGATTGAAGGAACTAAGCACGCTGTCCTCCTCCTGCAGGCCGCTGCTGCGGTCTGTGCATGCTGGTCTGTAATCTCGTGTCCCGCGGGGCTGTGCTGCTTGCTCGTTCCTGAGTAAGTGCAGCCTCAATGTCAGCGCTGTGGAGCCGGCAGGAAGCAGAGCAGAGGAAGGGAGAGAAGGGGAGGAGAACAGAAAGGCGGTGGAAAGGTCCCTTTTATTTAATGTGCATATCGTGACAACATGCTGAAAGAAGTCTACAAGACTTAGTCACTCAGCCCACGTTCTTCATTGAAAAAAAGAAATTCAAGGGTTTGCATAAGAGTTGCTACAGCAGCGGGTTTCCTCATTTTTTGAAAAAGGAGAATAGCATTGGCTGTGCAGATTGCACACCTTGAACAGTCTGCTGGTGGCTGTGTTGGGTCAGCCTCGACGGATGTGCGGGCCACCTCTTGGACTGCTTTCCGGGGAAGGAGTTAGCAATTAGCTTAAGCATGGTCGGTGGCATTAACCAGTGTCATGGCCGTAACTGAAAGCACCACTGCTGAGTGCGAACATACTTGATCCCGAGCGTTACTGTCTTTCCCGTGCCCCGCAATGCTATGAGACATGCATTTCTAAAAGCATTGTGTTGCTAGCTAATCTCAAGAGTTCCTGTTGCTCCTTCCCCAGGATGTCAATTTACTTTCTCACTTGAATTTTCATGCCCCTCTCTCCTCCGGTTTTATTTCTCATTTTCAGTTACAGCAAAAAAGCTGCATGATTCAGTTTGTCCTCACAAACGAAGCCTGAATCGTATGTAGCTAAGATCTCTTTTTTTACTGTTTGAATTGTTGCCTTTTTTATTCTCCCCTTCCCCTCTTTACGGAGGAGAAGTCAGTAAGCACATTCATCTTTTCTGCACTCTGCACCCGTAGTAGTTTGCTGCCTCTCCCCTATTCTTTCTGTTTTGAGAACGAACAGGGTCTGGTTTGGGTCTCTAGCACTGAAAAACATAGCTTTGTTCACAGGACATCCTCCCACCCTTCCTTGTGCACTCCGAACCCCCGGAGTAATTTCTGTCCTTTTTCTAGACTTTACCACTTACACTGCTCATACACCTCTCTCTAAACTTTATGGTTTTTCTAAGGATGTTTCATAAAACTTAAATAGTCACTTCTGTAACTAGGAGTTACATTCTAGCTTTGTAACTTGGGAGTTTTAAATACTTGAGTGGGTCACTTTTTCATATAGCTTTCTTAGGTAAGGAGTTCATGTGTGTATAATTCTGAGGTCGTGCAAATATTTTGTGTTTAAATTAAATCAACAGAAGTTGAAGAATCTCAACAGCTGGAGAATTCAACAGGAACAGAAGCTATGGGCCTATTTGCAGACCAAGAGCAGCAGCTAACTCGAAGCAGCAGCACTTCAGATATTACAGATCAGTTTCCATCTGATTTTTGTCAAGGTAATTTTGACAAAATACAGCGATACTGTACTTCTGAAGAAAAAATGTTGAGACCTGTTCAGCCTCATAAATGCTACTTTGGTTTCCAGCTCTGTTCTAAAATGGTTTTTATCTCATTTTCTTAGTAAATGTACTGTTGGTATCTTGTTGAAAGAACTGATTTTAAGAAGTTACAGGCTACAGATGCAGGACATGACCTTTTATAAAGCAGGGCAGTTAAAAATTAAACCTTTGAATGTATGCGTTATGTATGTAACTCTTAAACTTTTTTTTTACTCTGGCTTGCATTTAAATTTTGTGTATTAAAGCTAACAGTTCTGTTCCTATTGTGTAAGTACTTTATGCTTATGAAGGATTTTTCAAAACATCATGTATTCCGTTTTGATGTTGTATTACTTCACTTAGCTCTAAATACATGAAGCGTACATGTAAACGTAACTGAAATTTTCATATAACTTGCTACGTACTTTGGTCCCACAAATATCTGTATTTCTTGTTTACTTTCTAAAATTTTTAGGTAAAAAGTCTGGGAGTTCTCATAATTTAACTTCAGACTCCAAATCAGTTCAAGAAAACAAGGGTTCTACAAAGAAGGAACATGAAGCTGAGCAAGTAAGGCAAAATAGAAAGTGATTGTTGCTAAGATTCTCACAATGTTTTATTTCTAATCAGATGCCTTTTAGTATTTAGAAACTCTAGGAACTGAAAGTGTGAAAAATCATTAATTGCATTGCTAGTATGGAATCTGGAATTGAGCTGTAGCTGTTCATTATGCTATTCGATATGATCATTTTGTGTCTCTGGATCTTCTCGGTTGCTTATGCAGTATTATGTAATTGGCTGTGTGTGCTTTTTTATATTAAATAGAAACAAGAAGTTCGTAACTTTTTAAATATAAATAATTCATGGCTATTTATAGAGCTACAGTACACTGGAATAAATGTTTGATGGTTTAAAGTGCTGGGGAAAATGCTTTCCTTCAGCGCAATTTGTATCACCAGCTATGTATTGCAGATGTTTGTATAAGTTAACATTAGGACAGGCAAGCTTCATAAATTTTTAATGCAACTTTTGAATAAACGGTAGAAATAATAAATGACTAAGGCTGATCATCTTTGTGGAAGTATAATGCAATATAGCATGGAGGACTTCAAGCTGAATCTCATCTTCGGACCTTGGCTCTCCCATACGTCTAGACTTAAAGTACCATTAACACTCAGCTCTAGAAAAGAGAGACGAGGCATTTTCTGCAGTGTGCTTTCATTAATCGCTTCAGGAATAACAAAGTGTCTCAAAAAGGAAGGAAAACCTAGTCCGCTTTGCATGGTGGTGGGGAGGGGAGAAGGAGAGAAGTAAGCTCTCCAGAGTAGTTGGGGGAATTAAAAATTAACCTGGCTCCCCATTCTATTTCAGTGGCATGTGTTATAAAATATTCACAAGCGTATGCTGCTGGGCTGTTACCAGTATTGCACTTTCACCCTTTTTGCAAGTGGAAGCTGGGGTTTGACCATACATTTGCTGCGTAACTTGCTAATGTACCATGTGAACCGGTTTGCCTTCATCTCACAACCTGCTGAAATATTGTCATCGCTGATCCCCGACAGCCAGATTTGCCAGGGAAGACAGACAGACCACGCTGCAGTCTATCAGGCAGGACAAGCAAACATGTTTTTCTTGGGGATGATTGTAAATTCTCTCCAGGAAAAAAAAAGCAAGCTACAATGTTAGATAATATAATAATAATTTCTACAAGCCAGTTGTCTCCTTAGTGGCAATCATTTGCTTTCTCAGATATATCCAGAAAGAACGAATGGATTAATGTCTGCCCAGTGGAAATTTATTTATAAATAGTAATACTAAGAATTGCAAATATCAAAGTGGAATTTCAGAAATGTTAACTGAATTGAGGAATTTGAGTAGAATTCCTTCAGCAGTTAGATCTGGTGTGTTCCTGGGGGTAAGGCGTTGGGGCTTTTTGTTGCCTATTTGCAACGGAAAACATGATACTCTGTTTTTCTGGCAGAAATTAAGTTTTGCTATTATAGATGACATGGAGTTGCAATAAATGTGAATTTGAAGGTGATCTGCCAGATATAAAGAAAAACAATTACGCTTAGGGACAGAGCAGTATCATCTAGAAGCAGAAAATTGTCTGAAGGGTTTTCAGCAAGTAGGCTATAAATCCGTTTGAAGAAGGTGGTAAACAAAAGATCAGGTGTCTTTGCGTGGGTTGTTTTGCAGCGGAGTAGTGCCCCGACATAAGAAATGACTACTAATTTCTTTCCGAAAGATTTTTTTGATATTTATAAAAGCATTGAATGATTTCAGATTTGTGGAAAAATATAAGTAAAAAGTCCTGCTCGTTGGTATGAAAACTGAGTTTAAGAAAGGGAGGATAACAACTGAAATTGAAAGCATGATGGTTTCCTTAAGACATTTAAAGATCTTTGGTTTGTCTAAATAATCGTGAATGTATCTTGACTGAGTTGCAATTAATTTCTAATAACTGTATATCTCGAATTTGCTAAAATATAACGTAGTTCTCAAAACTGTAATAAGCTGAGAGTAATATTTTTTTTTCTCTGAAGGTACTAGTACGAAGAAGCAGTAGTACAGCTGAATTAGATTTGAAAGCAGACTTGCAGCAATCACATGGAAATTACAGAGAGAGAGAAAAAAGTGAGTGCCAAGAAATACAGTATTTTTCTTAAGTGTAGACCTTGAAATCAGTGTCATAATTTTGTCTTGTTACAGATATATTAGATGCTTTTCTCATCATGCTTTGCTAATGCAGTCTTTAAAAACAGGGTTTGTGATCTTTACTAATCCCCTTCTTGCTTTAGGTGAAAGCGTTAGCAGTGACACATCCATCGGCTATAATAATGAAGTAGAGATCGCGCTTGTCCCCTGGCAAGCTTCTGAAGAAGACCACGAAGTTAATGCATCAGCAGATGTTTGTGTGGATCCTGATGCACCTCGCTGGCTTCAGCTTAGTCCCTCAGATACTGCAAATTTAACAGGTACTGTAGTCCAGAAAAGGTATTCACTATTTTAGATTTTTATCTCAAAAAGGAGTTTATACAGTTCAGTTTGCTTGTAAAAAGTATGTTTCGTTTGGCATATATCACCAAGTTTCATTCTTAATGTTTATTCAAAAATGCAATTTGAATGCCCAGAGTTTAAGGAATTTGGATAATCAGATTGAAGCCGACGTAGGTGCCAATAAATTGTGATCCAGAACATGACCGCACAGTTGAAAATAACTGGGTTGCTTACTGGGTCAAATTACTACTAATCAACTAAGATGTGATAGCTGATCACTTGTGCTCTCTTAGCCTGCCCCAGTGTTCAAGTAAAAGAAATTAATTTAATTTCTATTTTAAGTTAATAGGCGTTATTTCATAGCACAATGGTCTAAAGAAATTCCTTACTCTGTATTTTGACTGATAGGAAATAACTGGTTAATTCATAATAATGTCTTTCATCTTAATCCTGTTACCTTCCTTATTTATACTTCAAAGTACACAATGCCTATACTCCAGTAGGATGTGATAAGTGGCATTCTCAGAAGAGTTAATTTGGAAATCCTTTACCTTTTCATTTAATTTGTAGTGTCTTTAACATATACAACACTCATGATTATTGAAATATTTTGATTCTTTGCAATTTGTAAAGGTTACCTTCCCATCTAATAACGTGAGTCAGAGATGTTAGTTCAGTAACTTAACGCAGTAACATATGAAATTATCTTATAGGCCGTTTTTGCTAACAGATACATAGTTTTAAGGATATTTTTTTCATATTCACTTTTTCTTTGAAATATCTTTAATTTAATGAGCCAGCACACCTAGTTCAACGGTTCAGGCTGCCATCGTACAAAAGGTAGCATGTAATGCTGTACATGGTAAGGATTATTATGTATGATAAATTCATTGCTTTCTTTATGTCTATGATAAAAGACATTGCTCCTTTGTGTGTACAAAGAGAATGAACTATATAAAATAACCTGAAAGGTAACTTAGACTAAAAAGAAAAATAGGGTAACAAATGTATAGTTGCCCAGCAGAGCCAGTGTGCCCTTACTGCATTTCTGGTTCTCACCCAAGTCACAAAACTTTGTTTTGCTGTAGAAATCGCTATGGTATAAGGCAAAAAAATACTGTGACACCACCACTGAACAGCGTAGATGCAATTTCCCTGATGATAGATCTGTTGAAGATCATTCTAATGTGCTTAATAAATAACATCTGTTTTAACACTTTTCATAATGCTACAATAAACAAAACAAGCAAAAAGCAAAAAAAATCCCAAAAGCTTTTTTAAAAATAAATTAACGTAAACATAAAAACATCTAAAATGGCTTTTATTTTGCTAACCTCCTCTGGGCTCTGGGAGGGCACAAGTTATTTATTTCTCTCTGGCTGTGTAGAGGTTTCCTGCAACTTCCCCTGAAACACCGGCTGCTGAGCAGCACAGGGTGCCACACTGGACCACGGGTCTGATTCTGCCTGCAGACAGGCTGCCGCGCAGCTTTCCCTGGTTGATAGAAGATAATGCAACAGCTCTTGTCATTAAATTTTGCACTTCGATACGGAATTTTTCTTTTACTGTTTAAGTGTATTAATTCCACTATTCTGACAGTCTTCACAAAGCCCTGCTTTCCTTCTCAGTTTGCATACTGCTGTCTCAGGAACTGCTTCTGTATAAAACGAGGACACCTGAGCATACTCTCATCACTAGCAGTGCATACTTTTTAGTTCCTTTGTTCAGTTCCAGTTCCAGGTCATTTTATACGGTGTGATCTTGAAGAAGAAAGGACTCTTAGCAATAGAAACCTGTAAAAGCCAGTTATTGACTGAATAAATCTCTGAGTACATGAATGTTCCATTTAACTGCATTTGCCTCCCTGCTGAAAAACCAACCCTTGAGTGGGGGCAGTCTGAGGTAAAACTGATCTATAGCTGTGTCATCTCTATGTGGAAGCCCTTTAGCCTACATTTTCTGCCATTTTTTTCTTTGAATCACATGCTAGCTTGAGCAATGGATGAGAGAGAGATGATCTGGTGGGAGAGAATACTTCTGAGATGGAAGACGGTTAGAAGAAGTAACGTTCCTATTTTATTGACCAAATTTATACTGTACGCTGTGTTTCTAATTCATGGAAACCAAACTTTTTAAATTTACAGACAGTAGTGAATTCCTTGCTGATGACTGCAGTATAATTGCTGGTGGAAGCCTTATCGGTTGGCATCCTGATTCTGCTGCTGTGTTATGGAGGAGGATCTTGGGAATTCTTGGAGATGTGAACAATATACAGTCACCTAAAATCCACGCAAAAGTTTTTGGCTATCTTTATGAGTTGTGGTATAAACTTGCAAAGGTATTGTATACGATGCTTACATCTAATGATAATGATTTTTCTTTTGTTGTAAAAATTATTATTAAATTTGATTTAGTATTAGCATCTGGAACATAAGCATGAGGATTCTGTCATAAAGAAAGATAATCTTGTTTGATTTCTAGTGGGTATCCCCATAGAGAATGTTCCTGTTCCATGACAAGAGAATTTAGATTGGTTAATTTAAATGGGGTGAGGAAAGAGCAGCAAAGAAAACAGAAGCATAGAATAGAATACCGCAAACGTTGGTGTTTGGTGTAAAAGCTCATGGTATGGCCTAAAATGGTAATATTTGCTTAGACTGTGGGGAAGCGCTATAGAACAAGCTTTCCTGGTAGTTTTGGCTTAAGTAGGGACTGTATAGCGCAGGGGGTAGTGCTTTTAAAGTAAATCAAATAAAATGAAAAAGTAATAATATGAAATAAAGAGCATTAATGAAGTAAGCTATCAGTTTTATTAACTCTCTTCTTTTAAAAACATTAGATACGGGACAACCTTGCTATCAGTGTGGACAATCAGTCTACTCCCTCTCCTCCTGTCTTAATTCCTCCTCTCAGAATATTTGCATCATGGTTGTTCAAGGTAAGGTATTTCTAATATTTTCACACGTTAGCATCTTCTTCTGTATCAGTACTGAATTTGTGTATGTTTAGTTGTGTTATTTTTAATTTTTACAATCACTGCTAGCTAAGAAGATGAATACCCTCCAAAGGCTATTTGGACTCTATTTTAATAAATACATGGAACAGATTTGCTTTATGGAAAATCTGCTGAAGGTAGTTTTGCATTAGCTGGCAACTAGAAAAAGAGTAATAATACAAGGTTTTTGCTCTTTTCAGGCAACCACCCTGCCAAATGAATATAAGGAAGGCAAACTTCAGGCATACAGGCTGATCTGCGCTATGATGACTAGGCGTCAAGATGTGCTGCCAAATTCTGATTTCCTGGTGCATTTTTATTTTGTGATGCACCTTGGCTTAACAAGTGAAGACCAGGTACAAGCTTTACTTGATAAAAAAAATTGATTTATTACTATGTGCTGATGGAAATGTCTGTATTTTCATATTTGAAGATCTGAAGCAGAAAGGAAGCAATGCTTTGCAACAATTGTTGCATGAAATCCTGTGTAGCCTCGTCTGTACCTCTCTTTAGATTACGAAGTCCTAACTTTCTCATTGATCTCCCAGTTATGAATTTTTAAAGAACAACTACTTATTGGTGACTTATTGTCACAACTGCATCACAGACGCTTGTTGATGTTTGTTTCTCCGTTTCCTGACGTTTCTGAGGAATAATCTGTGATGAGTTTCTGTCCATCTGCATTGCACGGTTAGTGGGTCTAGCTGGTCACGTTACGGATGTTCAGACACTCGGGTGATATTAAGTCTTGAGCTACGCTGTGCGTTTGACCGGTGTGTTTAAACTTCGGTTATGGCAAAGCAGGAGCCTGGTGTGTCCGATGGCGCTACCACCTTCCTGTGCGAACTGCGATGCTGTGAAGTTGGTGCTTCCAGAGCAGCCGCTGGAGTTGGTTTGTTCACGTTATTTACAACTTCAGGGAAATAGCAGTTACTCCCAGCTTCGGGTACAGATGTTTTTACCTTCTATCATGAGGTAAAATGTTAGACACGATCTCGGGCACAGGAGGGGCTGCAAAGAGCTGCAGTTAGCTTATGAGCAATCTGCTCTCAGCACACCCTTTTGAATGCCCTGTGCCATTGCTTGCAAGGACGTCCTCAAAAATGAGAAGTAATGTTGTGCTCTCCAGACTTTTCCCCTTCAAGATTAATCCTTCAGGGGATGATTAAAACTGTCGTACCAGCTCTTTTTAACTGGTGCAAAGGGGACTGCAGGGAGAACTGAGACGGAAGGTTATTTTACCACTAACCAACAGGTGCTGCCAAAACCTTCTGTTTCTGTGGATACATGTTGTTTCTAGGTCCCTGTGTCCTGGGTTGGCCTAATTAATAAAGTTTTCAGTGGGAGATGAGGAAAAGATGTAATATGTTGAGATGTGAGAAGGTTATTGGGCCACAGAAACAGCTAAATACTCATAAAAGCTATAAGAAATACTCCTTAGACAAGATAGAGAATATCTAAAAACTTTTCCATGTTTTTATAGCTGTAGGAGTGAGTTTTCTTCCTTAAAAGAAATAGTCTAATGAAAGCCATGGTTAGAGCTGTGCTGCAGATGCCAGCAGAGGGCACACAGAGCCCTTTGTAAATCCTGTAGTGGCCACTTCTTCCCAGAGCTGTTTCTGGTGCCTTCAGTAAGCCAGCAGGAAGAGTCTTGCACAGGTTTGGTTATTTCTGAGATGAAGGAGAGAAATAATGGGTTGTTACCAGCCCCTTGCTTTGTGAATCTCAGTTCCCCTTCTGAAAAGTTAGAGCATTTGGAAAGTCTTCCTTTAAAACAGATAATGGGGGGGAAAAAAAGAATAGAAAGGAAAGGGGTTTCTTCTGGAAAAAACCTAGGAGCCCTGGCTGCTGCTGACACAGAAAAAAAGATAAGCATCTGCCATTTATAAAGCACAAATGGGGAAAAATACAACTGTAGTGGGAACTCCCCTTTTTGCCACTCTCAGTATGTTACCTGAGAGTAATGAAGAGCTCGTTACTCTTTCATTTCACTAATGCCATTCCGATTTCAGACAGTTTAACACTGCTTGGCATACAGAGTAACTTCATTCCCCTACAAAAAAAAAGACTGTGTGATAACACCCGCTGTGATCAGACCCCCTGAATTTTAAAAACCACACAGCATTAAGTCCTCTCACATAAAACACACAACTCAAGAACCTTTAAAGCCTGATGTAGACCAGATTTAAAAAAAAAAATAATTAAAAAATTCACTTTTATATTTGAAAAAACAAACACCCTTAAATCAGTATAGCAGCCACTGCCACCACAGGGCCATAGGGATGGAAAATGTCAGTAATTTTAAGACTTAAGTTGTTTTCATCAACACATTTCCATGAAATGGCCAGATTTTCAGAGGTGTTCAGCTGTCGGCAGTTCCTTTTTTCTAAGCTAAAAGATGCTCTGTTTTTTTAAATCTGATCGCTTCCTGGAGAACCAATTCTACATAGAAACTGGGAGATTTTTAAAATGTGGGGTTTGCTGTTGTTGAACTGTTTTTCACCCTGTTTATTGCGCTTTGGTGTTAGTAACAGCTCCACAGATTTTAAGCCCCTTGCTTTGTTGCGCGCGGGATTTCAGTCCTCGTGCAGAGTTACAATCCAGAAGTTAAAGGTGAAGAAGTGACGACTGTGTGGCGAAGGCAGACCCCACGTTGCACATCGTTCCAGGGCTTCCCAGATACTTTGCGCGCTCATGCTGCTCTTTTGTTCTTCCTTGCCTCGCTCGGTTTTGCTTTCTTGCCTCTTGGTGGCACGCTTGACCACAAGTTTTTTCTTACGTTACCGTCCTTCCAGTTTTGCTTTCCTTAGCTGGGAAACTGGTTGAGGTGTTAACTCATGGTGCTTTGGAGCTTGGATTCTCGTGCAAGGTGCCATTACAAAGCACGATCCTTATACCTATTTCTGTATTTCCAGTATGATTAGCATCAAGGTGCTTGATGGCTTTTGAGACTACTCTGGCAGTTTGCACAGCGAGGGTAACTACGAATGCAGGAATGCATTGTGCGAGGCAGAAGCAGCTCCTGAGGTGTGCAGACAGTAGCAAAGCGTAAAGTGTGCGTTGCGAAGCACTTTGCAGTCACAGGGTCTCACAGCTTCCTGTAAGAAACAGGACGGTGTACAATGAACGCGATGCAGTACCAGTACCGGTTTTGTGATTTTTGTACTTCTTGGTGATCTTTGGTACATGCTGTTACCTGATAAACTTCTTATAACAGAGGCTCTGATATCGTGGGGCACGAGGATCGCTGGAACATGGATCCTAGTTCTTCGTAACACTGCAGAATCCCTCCCTGCCAAAGTGTGCTTTCTAGGATTCAAGTTATTGCATAACAAAATAAACTTCAGTGCAGATTTTTTTTAGCACAGATTGTTTTTATTTGCTAAGCACAAGCATAAATTTCTCCCTCTTTAAGGAACATTAACAGGAGAAAGGGCGGGGGGGTTCTCGTGGGGGAATTTTCCTTCTGTACATATCACTAGCGCAACTTTAAAATTTATGGGGAAAAGCAGCAGAAAGGTAGACCAAGCCCGGGAAATCACATTGGCTACTTAGAAGAGCTTTTTAAGTGGCTGTGTAATTTTAAAAAATTACAGTCAGAAACCTCTTTGACCTGACTGTGATTATCAATATTTTAGTTAGCATCAGAAGTGTTTCTTTTTGAAATATATCTCTTTCCACTCCTCCCTTAGGGATATGAGTATACAAAATTTCTGCTGTATTGTAGATTTTGGTGTTGACAGAAAAACAAAAGAATACATTTTTTAATATGGTTAGAAATTAATACAGTCTTATTCCCAGCAAATGCAACCTAACTTTGCAGGCTTGTCTCATGGGGTGTGTAAAAGAGCAATGTAGGGTTATATTTTATAGAAAGCTCCCATGGCATTCTGAGTTCAAGATGTAGCAATTAGCTCAGCAGATGAGAAAGGAGATAGCAAGGTAACGAGCTGCATCTCATTTGTCTGTGTGGAAGTGTCTAACAACAAACACCTCTGAAGAAGTGAACAATTCTCTGCAGCAATTGCATCACCTTGTCAGGTGGGAGAAGCCGCTGCGTAAACGGCATACGCACCAAGTCCCAGTCTGGCGCTGTAATTCCAGCTCGCCAAGGGGCCCGAGGTCAGGGGGCAAGCGACCGTCTGGGGGATGCGGAGTCTCCTCCTGTACCGCCCAAGTCAGGGGGCATTTTTCTGATGCTGTAGTGAGCCCGGATTTTTTCCTACAGTTTTTTTACGGATGGAGTTCACTGAGGCTCGCCACCTCCCCTCCCTGACCTCCGGTGTAAGGGGAAGTGAATTCGGACGTTCACTACCACACCGTGGGTTAGTGAAGGTAGCTCACCTACGATTGCTCCAATTCCTCACCTAGATGATGGAAAATCATGAAATGTTCTTGGGGGGTGATTTTTTTTTTTTTTTTTAGGAGATGCCACGGGATAGCCTGTTGCAGTTTGGGTAGGCGTAGCTGCCTTATGCTGCTAGGTGAGACTGATGGTTGAAAAACCCCCATTCCAGTGATTGCAACTATACACGTCTTTTGATTTGGACAATAAATACAGCTTTTTAAATTAAAGTCTAATACTGTAGTACACAAATTTTACAAATACCTGAACCGGGAAGGGAAATGGATTTTATTATTGCTAGTGGTTGCTTACTGTAGCGGTAATTTTTGGTTCATGAACTTGAAAAGGTACATAAGCATCTCCTTGCTTCATAGCTTCCTTGGTTTTGCTGATGAACAAAAGTACCAAAACACGATTCCAAAATACTACTAACGCTAGTCAGCCCCCTTCTCAGAAAAGCCGCTGTTGAGATAATTCTAGTTCCTCAATTCTGGTACTTTTGGTACTTAAATAATCCTTCCAGATTACTGGTGGTTTTCTCCTAAAACTTCTGTGGATTCTTGTGACACTGTCTTATTTCTGCCTAAACTTGCACTCTTAGTTTGAGAAGAGAATGCAGTGCAAGTTAGGTGCTTACCTTGTAGTTACACTGTAAAAGAAGAGGCAGGTTTTCACTATTTTTCAAGTTTCAAACTACCAGCCGTTAAGTGCCATTTTTTTTATTTTTTTATTTTTTTTTTAGAAAGTCTCACCCTGCTGCGGGGGCTTTAGCATCAGTTAACGTGCGTGGTGTGACCTGTGCGTGGTGTGACAACACAGGCCACCGAGGTTTTGCCCAGTAATCAAAAGGTTATCTGAAAAGTGAGCTGCCAGGTTAGTTATATTCCTGACTTTTGAAGTGAGTTTTAACAAATAGGTGTAATAAATGTACAATTATACTGGCTTGCCAGAGTATCTTTGGAATAGAGTCCTTATGTATATAAGACGATATTAAGGAACATAATAAAACGTATAGAGTTCAGAAATTCTCTGTGGAAAGGACAAGTAATAGGGAAAAAGACTGTGCTGATGGCTTTTTTTTAGTTTAGTGATGTTAAGGGAGAACAAACTTTAAATATGGAAGGAAAAACAAAAACCCCAGATCTAAATGAGCTGACAGATGTCCTTGGTGATTAAATTTCAGCACATGCAGACCGGACTGCCTGCAGAACGCGGTCCAGCTGTAGACAGAGAAGTTAACAGCTATGCTTTTAGCTCAATTCCTTTTAGTAGTAAAAGGGTGACTTAGATGAAATGCTCTATCAGTAAAGGTGGTGATATACTAATATATGTTGTGCTTGTCTATAAGCCTCTTAATTTGTTTAAAATATGCTGTTGCTAATTATGGAAAGGAAGGTACACCAGATATGTAGTAAGCTTACGTAGAAACACTGACTAGAGCTCTTTGCAGGAGAGATGGCTAATTTATAATATGAAGCATTTTTTAGTAGAGTTACTACTGGAGAAGCCATATTAATTACCTATTTGTATTAACATTGATCTGAAGTTTAAAAAAAAAAAAGTACTTGTGAGCTTTTATATCTTTCTGTTAAGTTCTTATTCAGCAGTGAGGAGCGGTGTACAACCTCTAGACTGCTCAGCCATTAGTGCTGTTCACTGGGACGTGTATTAGCTGGGTAGAGCGTTGTCTTCTAAAAGTACAATAAATGAGCAGCTTTGCTTTTGTGCGCTGTGGAATAAGTACTTCTTGCCCGGATTTCTGCCTGATAATGTTGCACATGAGGACCCGTAGTTGTACAGTGTTTCAGAAACCATAACGCATTTTTAGATTCCTTTCCAGACTGCCATTTAAGAGAAAATAATCATAATATAGTCTATTAAGGCTTAGATTCCCATATTTTAGTTTCTTGTGACTTTCTTCCAACGGCAACCGTGATTTTCTCCCTCTTTTGATCTCCCCCATATCTCACTTTCTGTAGAAAATTTGCCTGTGTGCCCCCATTATGTGCTTTATGAATGCTTTGAAAAAGTGTTAACAGGCAGCATGTTTCCAGTAGAGACAAATACAAATGCCAAGGCCTCACGGGAAATCCTGCATACCCCTGGGCTCACTCATAGTAGGATAAACTGGAGGTGCTGGAGAAAAATAGCTGCTAGGATTGCCTGGGAGAAAGGGAGAACCAGGTAATTCCAATTGTAGGAGCTGTGCGTTCTGGAACAATTTTGGTAGTTTTGTTCTTTTTTTTTGGTAACGCTTTTGCTCTTTCTAAATTGTTTCCATCCCACCCAGATTTCTGCTTCGGAGTTGGTGTTCTGCCCACTGCTTGTAAACTCCTTTGTGAGGATTTTCTGAACTCTGCGCAGAACAGAAATAGAGCTTTTTGAAACAGAGGCAACATCTCTCATCTTTCCAGTTTGCTCACACCTTTTCTTCCACCTCTCCAGTCATTGCTGTAGCTTTGGGATCTCCCAAAGCAAGTTTCTTTCTCAGCATGCCCCTGCAATGCAACGCTGTTTCATCATCCATCACCCCTTTCCCTCTGCATATTTAAATTGGGCTGTGTCTTCAGGATCCATCCTTTTCCCTCTGTGTGCAAAAACCGCCTTCCCTTCCCAAAAACCGCCTTCCCTCTAAGCGTTACCCTCCTGCTCTGCAGGTGCTTCAGCACTGCCACCGTGGCTTCTTACAGTCGGAGACTTGGAGGCTTTCTCATGCAGTTTAGAGGGGAAGGAGCAATTACCCACAGGTGACTTACGCAGTAATCCGTCATCTTTAGCACGTGTTAATAACCTAATGCAGTGTTATTCTGGTTTTTGATATCTCTCCCTGTTGCATTCCAGTCACAAGACACTTTAGCAAATGTAACTTTTTTGGAGGTTAGATTTAAATGACAGATTGAAATGGATTTTTCTGACAAGCTAATCCTGCGCTTTCTGAGGGTGTCAAAATACTTCATAAATTTTTATCGGAACTTAATTTTTGACAAGTTAACTCTTACCTAAAATGTAACGATAGCTAGGAAAACTTGGAAGAAGTAAATGGAAGTGTTTGTTCCTTTAACATAAAGGAAAATAAAGGATTTACCACTTAAGTCTTGTGTAAATAATAATAATAAAAATCTTTCCCATGCTGTAAATTTCAGGCCCTAATGAGGCATCTCTGTGAAGAACAGAGTGAACTTTAAGTGAAAAATCCATGTTGTTCCCGTCGAGGGACAATTGGAAACGTGATGAAGGCAGATGGCAGGCTATTTGGTTACACCTGTAATCTGCAAAAGCTTGAACAAAAATTAGGTGAAGAATATTTCTGTAATTGACCTTTCAGTGAACTTGCATAAATTTTTTTCACTTACTCAGTGGATGTTTATGACCTTATTCTTTGGATTACTAGATTAACCCATACTGAAATATTATGCCATTTATAGGGTTAATGCATTTGAGAAGGACATGCGTGTGACTGCCCCCTTCTCTCCCCTCCTCCCCATTTTTAACACTACAGAGCATAATTTTGAATTGAAATAGTCCATAATGGTCCTTTTTTTCACTTTTCTTTAACAACGTGAACACTAAATTATAGCTGTGCAATTATGTAAACAATGGAAATGCTTCCAGAATGAATACTTCCTTTTAAATTTTCATTTTGTGTAATTGCTGAAAGGTTTGGAGCCATAATAAACCAAAATTATTTTACACGTTTATCGTTCTAAAGGTCAATTATGAAAGAAGTAAAGAAGCAACACTGCACAGAATGAGTAAACCAATTTCTATTGCCATCACCATATGTTTTTCTTATTGCTTGTGTTTTTCCAGTTACTGTGTACATAGCATTCAATTAAAGTGATTCATTTACTAGGCTGTAAGCTGCTGAACAGAGTTTACATTTATAGAACAGTGCTTTGGAGGGAAGGAAACAACTTGCCTGTGTTTGAATTACCTGATTTTTGCAATATCACTGATAGGACATATGTTCTCACTCGGTCACTTTCTCATAAGCCTGAATCTTCTGATAAGCTCGCAACGCTACTGAATCACTGCGTGAAATCATGCTTTTATTGTTAGCTGGGTTGTGCGTGAGCGTGCTAACTGGGAAATGGGAGGAAAGCTGTCCCGTTTGACCTGTAAGCGCCTTCCCGGGGAGGGGATTCTTTCCCGTCCGCTCTGTTTGGAGTGAGCCCGAGTAGAACGACGGTGTTACAGCCAGGACGTGGTCTGTCCCGTGCCAGTTTAAATGAAGTCCCTCAAACTATCACAAATTTATCCTGAAATGCCTGAGATGAGAAATGGGGGTGGAAAGTAATGGAAAGCGAGGCTGAACATGCTTTGCTCTGGGCTCCCTTGTGCGCTGTTGACTTCTGACATTGCGCGTGTGTTGGATCACCGCCGCGTACGATCTGTGCTGTGGATTCACCAGTTCGAAGCTACGTAACAAAAAAGGGAAATAGAGGATTGTTTCATTAGCTTTTCAAAAGAAACTTCCCAAAGGTTTCTTACTATGAAAAATATTTTTTTTTTTTTTTTTTTTAGTAGGAGTACATCGGATAAACAGTGAGCAGATCCCCGCAACCGCATTCTTGCACCTTTGTGGAACGTGTGTGTTGTCAGCATTTGTTAAAGTTGTATTAGTTAAGCTGCGTTGTAAACTCACAGATATTAATCTGTGATAATATATGATTATATTATAATTATATATACTAAATTAACGGTTTTGCAATTGCTGTTTTATCCCCATTTTCTAAGTGTTCTATACCGTGATGGTAGTTAAGAGTCGATGGAGCCGGATGATCGTTACAGTGGTATTTAACAGATGGGATTGATGGAGCGAGGACAGGAGTTAACACCGTTGTTTGTAGCAGGTCTTTGTACTTCCTACGTTCTGTTACCTTTCGGGCCAGGTTAGCTCGGGCTCTTTTATTGTGGCATATGTCAACAGAAGTGTACTCCCATCTGCCGCTCTATAGTTTGATGCCCAATTATTCAGAGACCAAACACATCACAGTACCTGGCTCCGTCCGTAATTACAGGTGCGTTGTGTTGTGAGGAGCCCGGTGCATTAATCAGACCCTTAATTACAGAAAGGTGGGTCTTTTGTTCTGCTCGGGGAGTGAGTTTACCACCCACTTTATGAGCTGCTGCACCCATCTGCTCTCTCCTTCCGAATGTTTACATTGACTGATATTGACTTTAAAATGTATCAAAGGAAGTGATTAAAACTAGTTTAAACATTAACTCGAGTGGCATTTTAGCTTATTCAGGAAAGTGAAAGCATTATCTGCTACTATGTTAAAAACTAATATTATTTATTTAAAATATATAACAGTTATTTCATAGGATGTTACTGCTGTGAATACTTAGCAGCACACTAAATAGGCTCCCTCCGGGTGTTTAGCAGTGCTTTGAGAAACTACTAGTGTGGTTAAAGCACGTCTTCATATAGAGAGAAATGAGTTTGACTTTTTTAGTTTCTGATGTAGAAATTGAGTGTATGGACATACTCCGGGACTAAATTTAAGTCCAAGCCTTCTTTAACACATCATAAAACCGGTAAAGATGGACACTGAAAATGGTTTTCCTTTGCAACTTTTCTTTGAAATTTTATTGAGATGAAAAATAATTTTCTATGCAATATAGAAATAGCTTTATCTAATTCTTCAGCAAATATAATGTTGCAGGTAAGGATTACATAGATTTTGTGCCTAATTTTAAACCTGCTGAAACCTTTTAGGAAGGAAATCTTAACTCAAATACAGGAACTTTGCTCTGATTTGGAGACTGTGAAGAACTGAAACGTGGAAGGATTAAAGTTGAAACGCTTATCTCAAATGTGTTCTGTGTCACAGGGTAATGACGAGAGCAAAGCTGTGGTCGGTGGTCTGTTCTTACACATATAGTGCTACCTCTTAAAAACAAAAAACCCCTCTGTTCCTTCAGAAGTTCAGCAAAACGTGTTTTTTTCCCCAAGGCTTATCTGTATGTGCTATCTTAATTATTTAGAAGAGTGACTTAGAATAATCTAGTTAGCATAGATTTATCTGTGTTACCGTGCTGTGTATGATCACTTCTTGCATTTGACATCGCTGTATTTCTCAGCTGGTCCAGAACAGCTAAAAAAGTCGGGTATGTGCTGGAGCAGCCGGACAGTAGTAAGCCACCTGCTGTCAGCTACTGCCTTGAGGTCCTTCAGGGCAAAGGCGGCACTCATTTGTGTCATCTCATGGTTTTATGGCTGCAGAATTTTGAGTAATGCGATTTTAAGAATTGGAGTGGTGTAATGCTTCATCTTAAATTGATTAACGGTTTGAATGTTTTGAATCTGAAGTCTTATTTAACAGGAGAACAGTTCTTTTATGCATGGACACAGAGACATGGGTGTTTGGTTTTGGTTTGTTTTTTGGTTTTTTTTGTTTGTTTTGGTTTTTTTTGTTTTTTTTTGTTTTTTTTTTTTTGTTTTTTTTGGTTGTTTTTTTTTTTTTTTTTTGAAATAGGAATTTAAGAGTACAAATATTACGAAAATACAAAATGCACTTTTCCTACTAAATGCACCTGCAGCGGAAAGTAGTGGTTGTTACGTGACGATCGGTCATAGATAGAGCTGTGTGGCTCTGTGAATTATCACCTCGATTAGTGTGGAACTGGTGAATTGCAAAGTTACATCTTCTCAAACTCTCCCTTTGCGTTTTGGGCTTGCTTGCTTGTTTGTTTTGTTTTGCTTATTTCTTCTCAAACAAGTAACTTCTCTTTCAGGATATCTTAAATACCATCATAAAGCACTGCCCGCCTTGGTTTTTCTTCCTGGGCTTACCTGGCTTTACGATGCTGATAGGAGACTTCGTTACCGCGGCGGCCAGGGTCCTGAGCGCAGACACGCTGGAGGCGAGTATGGCAATGCCCCGTGCCCCTGTCCCCCGAGAGCGCGCGCTTGCTAACGAGGTTTGGATGTCTCCGCTCTAACAGGTGTTGACTCGTTAGCGCAATGCGAAACGGGGCTCTGGGGGCAGATACCATGGCAGCTGATGTGTGAAATTGCGGGATAAGGTGACATACTAGTATTGCAAAGGTGTTTCATCAAAAGGCCAAAGCGTGAGAAATCGTATCCTCGCTAATATTGCAGCACGCTTGCGCGCTAAAAGCAGGGCTTGGATTTCAGAATCTCATTAGCTTTTTTCAGTGAGCATATACTGAAAATACGGAACTCTTTTGGTAATACAGAATTTCCTGCTGAATATCAACACTAATAGAAATGTGACTCTCAATGATTAAATTAATGAAGACTAAGTAAAACAGCAGATCAATGGTGGGATGCCAAGATAAGGGTAAAGGTCTGGCAGCCCTGGGAAAAACAGGAAAGCTTTGCTGTACCTGAAACACCAGCTCAGGGGAGACCTTTCTGTCCATTTTGGCCAAGTGCTTTTACCGCTGCTCTTGACATTTGCGCCGCTGAGCGGGTGGCCCTGCACAGGGACACGGCCCTCTCGTGTTTCAGCAGGACTGAAATGGTGAGCCTAGCCACGCTTCTTCCGTTGTCCTTCAAGGAGTTTACAGCCACTAATTTTCTCACATCTCTCTAAAAAAACTGATCAGCCTGATCATTGATCCAAAGCTTAAAGTGCTAATAAGAAATGAAAACTCAGCTTTCCATGGGGGGGGGGGAATCCAACACCACCTTCCATTTCCCCTACACGCATAAAACTTAGCATGCGTTGTATTTTCAACATTATGCAAGATTATATAGCAGTAGTTAAATGCATTTATAGCTCATGCCATGTCGCTTTTGATGATTTTATTGAAGTAGGAATCTCTCTACGCATTTTTATCATGTATACAGTCAGTTTGAGTGCATTGTGCCATCCTTCACATCACACAGTCAGCTAATAGTAGTGCTGGATTAGCGCTTAAAACTCTCACTCAGCTTTTCTTTAGGTTGTTCTGTATTTTTTATTGACACCAAATCGCTGATAGTTGGATTGTGCAATGACAGAGGAGGTATTAAAAATGCAGAATATGCTCAGGAGTGGGGCTAGATCCCTGCTGGGGGAGAAGCTCGGCCTCAGAAAAAGAGCAGAGCAGCACAGCAGCAAAAAGCATAGGCAAATAAGTGTCTGCGAGTTGCTGCTTTAATGCTGCTTTTGCTGTAGGTGTAAAGGAACAGCTACCAGGACACCTTCCTTGGGACGCTTTTGATGTTGCGTTGTGAACACAGCACAGCTGGTGTTGATGGTGATAGACGCTAGCCTCGTGGCTTATGCTACTTTCATAATTTTATGAAGAAAATGGTTTTGTTTACTTTTCCTTCGTTAGGCTCCCCGTTCAGAAGCTCACACCATCCTCGGTTCTCTTGTTTGCTTTCCAAATATCTACCAAGAAATCCCACTCTTGCGGCCCATTTCAGAAGCTGGTGATATCATTGCAGGAACAGCAGATGTGAAGGTAAAGTCACACGTTATTATTAAATCCTTATGTAACCTAACAGATTTTTATTACATAGTCACTTCATTTTTACCGTGCACCTTTTGTTTAAAAAATAAACCCCTCTTTCTCCTCAAAGCCCCACAACTGCACATATTATATGTACTTATTTGATAAGCATTGCTTAATGTGCTCCATAAAATTAACAAAGCTTAGATACTGCAAATTACATTTTATTTTCAAGGAGAGTGAACTGGCTATGATCAAACGCAATGTTTTCCAGCCAGATGCCTGTCAGGTCAATTCATTAAATGATGTTGATGGTATTATTTAAAGTGTCCGTTCATTGTATCTGTGTATATGAGCTTGTCCTGTAAGAGATGTGGGGTGTCCGTAAGGGGAGATATTTTTTGCCTTGTTGGTATTATAGTAAAATGTTAAGAAAATTCCACTGTTAGACGGAACCATCAACTTACGTGAATGGTTTTTCCCTGAGAATTAATTTCAGTGGGACACTCAGAGGCATGAATTGGTTTGCTGGATGGAAAGCCTTTTATTTTAATGACCTTCACACTAATACTCTTGGTGGGGAAAAAAAAAAATCACACATGCTGTTCCGTAAAGACCCAAAAAAGGTGACCTGGAGCATCACTTGCGGGAGGGCACGGTTGCCCTCACATAAGCCTCCGCTGCTTTTCGATAAACTTGAGGCACCACGCTGATCCGCTGCGCAAAGTTAGGTACAGCTGGGGAGGAATCTCCAAATTCCTCATGCGGCCTGAGAAGGCGGAACTGGAGAGAATGCAAAACCATTAGCACGTTTGGCTCCTGTTCTTGCTTTCTTCATCAGGCCTTGGAGAGGCATTGGAGGTGTGTTAAAACAGTCTGGATTTTAAAAGTGTCTTTTCTGTACTAAAAAATACACTACACTTTTCAAAGCATGGCTTGCTTAGAACTTAAACGCTATAGTTTGTATTATCAAGTGATCGCCACTCATCATTAATAAATACCCATCATTCTGAAAATGAATTGATTTCCATCTTGCTGCCTGTACATGATTTTAAGTCCATTAGATTGATCCGCAAGGGCCTGTATATTTGAGTTGTAATCGGTAAGTATTTCTCCCTTGACAAAATAAAATCGGCATGTAGTAAAAATGCTTTAAGAATAGACTGAGAATTAAAGTTATTTCACTTGTAACTATGTCAAAATTAAACAACTTTAAATACAGTAGATGTATGAAAAAGATGCTTATTCTAATTTATTTTATTATTTTAGTGCTACCTCATAAATATTTTATTGAAGAATGCTACAGAGGAGCCAAGTGAAGCTGCAAGGTAAAATATTGAGTAAAAGAAAAAAAAGGGAAAATCTTTCTTGCTACTGATTTTTTTTTTTTTTTTTTTGGTGCTTGTACAGCTGAGTTGTTACTACTGCGTTGTGGTTTGATCCTATTTGGATGAGTTATTCACTTCAGCCGTATTGACATGAAGTTCATTCTGTGCCATGAAGGTGTTGACCTGTTGTGTGACCTGAGAGAAGGAAAAGAGAGATTGGATCTTTGTGCATTTCTTTTTTTCTTTTTTTTTTCCTTTTTTCTAAATATTGTTCTAAAACTTCTGACAAAACCACTTTTTCTTTTTAAAAAGATGCATAGCCATTTGTGGCCTTGGAGTTTGGATATGTGAAGAGCTGACGCAGTGCACAAACCATCCCCAAGTGAAGGAAGCTATCAATGTCATAGGTGTGACGCTGAAGGTATTACTATGGCAGTCTCTGTTGTCAATTAACACTGTGTAAAAAAGGTATTTTCAGTTTTTTTAAATAGTTGCTGGTTATACGGAGCACAATCTGCTGGTTTGTCTTTTTGCTGCTTAAAGCAATGACAGGATGCTGCGTAACACACGACTGCTTGGGACTTTTTGCATAGTGTTAGTGACGTGGCATTGGCCATCTTCAGAAAGATGTCTCCCAGTTCTCAACCTTTGCATGTAATCAGTAGCTCATTATATTCAGCGAGCATGGTTCAGACCCTTACGGCTCCTGTGAAGTTGCCAAGGACTATATGCACAGTTCGTCAGTGTCACCAAGGTGGTATCCTATACAGAAGTGCAAAATATTTGCAAAAATAGCACGTGATTATGTACCTAAAGACCCTTTCCACAACAGACCAAGTTAAGGTTACATAGACAATGTCAAGCCAGCTGTTTCCTAGTGCTGACAGTCTGATTTTGCAACATGAACATTTTTATTGTTTGTATAGATGCGAAATAATGTAAAATGTAGAAAAACTGAATGCATTGTATTGTATCTGGATATTGGCTTTTAATCAGCTTTTCTTTTCCTCCAGTTTTCTAATAAACTGGTAGCTCAAGTGGCCTGTGATGTTCTTCAGCTGCTGGTTTCTTATTGGCAAAAGCTTCAGAAGTACGAATCTTCTCTGTCCAGAAAAATTACTGAAGTATGTCAGTTTCTTTAAAATGTTTGTGTGGAAATTGTATGCAAAACTGTCTTAATTCCTTAATTCCTTACTTGAGCTACGACCTGGATGGCTAAGAGTTAAAATTACCAGAGTGAACAGAGCAAGTGCTATTTGCCAAACCCTGGAAGTTAATTTATGGCTCTGGGGCAAGAAGCACATGTTGTCTACTGCCTTTGCAATCAAGGATCATGATGAAAATATTTTGGGTTTCAACGTTTTGAACGGCCGAACCTGGCGCCTGCCGGACAGCGGTGTGTGGTCCTTCGGTTCAAATATCAACCCGAACCCCGATAAAAATCGGGAGGCTCCAGTGTGTGTGCTCGGTGCAGCCCCTGCGCTCCCTGATTCAGAGGTCACTAATGTACCGCAATACCCAATTTCTGCTGCGGCACGCAACTGAATTTCTGAAGTAATAGCAGACTTGGGAAAATGGCACGTTATTTCCAGAACCCACTCCCTGTACAATTCACCAGCCTGGCCAGTCCGAAAGCCGGATGGGAGATGGCATCTGACCATTGATTATCGGTGCTTAATGCCAACGGCTGCAGTACCTAATATTGCGGCTCTAACAGCCACGCTGCAAGCAGCTGCACACCCCTGGATGGCAGTGCGAGGTGTGAAGGATATGTTCCTTATGGTCCCCTTGCAGGAGGAGGATAGAGAGAAATGTGCTACTGATGGGAGCAGCAGATGAAATGCAACTGACTGAAGGACAAACAAAAATTTCCAAATTAGAAATGCCTATAAACTCTGACCCACTAGCACTAAAACAGCCGTTTAAACCTTCACCAATTCTAAATGCACCTCCCCTCACGTGGCGTAGTTGGCAGGATCCTAAATCAGGATTAACAACAAGCTGTGACTTTATGTTAACTTTTCTGTATTCTGCAATTATTGTTAGGAGATGTACTTGCTGGAGTCCTAGGGCCAGTGTACTTCTCTCATTTGTAGTGATTTATTTCCAAAATGCTCAGTAAAGCTTTTCGTTTCACTTGGACGTTGATTTACAAGGGCAGTTAAATGCTCTTAAGAGAATTTAACCTTTTCCATACCCTGTTCAAATGAAGTTCATGCTCTGTCTTTATAGTGAAAGAAGTTAAACGTCTTTCTGGAATTTTGTTTATTTCAATGTAGATCCTTGTGGCCACTATTGCATTTCTTTTGCCGAGTGCTGAATACTCCTCTGTGGAAGCAGATAAAAAGGTACGTCACTGAAAAGAGCAGTCTCCGTTCTTTCTTTGTGTTGTTCGAGGTGGTTATTAAATGAAGTCACTTGGAACCAGAGTTGTATTTTAAACTTTCAAACTCATACCTTTAAGTTTCGGTGAATTTAGTAGAATATACCTAAATAATGTGTTACATATTTCTGTTTAGTTTATAGTTTCACTGCTACTTTGCCTGTTGGATTGGTGTATGGCATTACCCATGAAAATGCTACTGGAGCCGGTGTCTGCTGGTGTTCTTGAAGATCAACATGCATCCAAAGCTCCTTTGCTGGACTATATTTACAGAGTGAGTATGAGGAATGAACGTAATTTATTGTGTCTAGATGTTTAGAGATGCCTTTCGCAGATCCTGTTAGGCACAGAGGCATTTTTGGCAAGCTGTAGAAGATAATGAATTCTCACAGTGTGGGCAGAAGTCATATAGACGAGAAGCTAAGAATGTAAAATGTTAAGATGATAAGATCAGAGATGTAGAATAGGCAGAGGATGGTGAAGACAGAAAGGTAAAAATGCTTAAAACAACGACCCAGGGAAAACAATCTGCAGAAATATTTGAAGTATTTGAAATGGACTGTTAAAATACAGAATAAATCCTGAAGTGAGCTGTTAAAGTACAAAATAAGTGCTCATGAAGAGTGTTATTTTAAAAACACTGTATTTAGACATAGATGGTTTTTGTAGCATGTCCTGGCTTTCACAATGTAAAAACGATGGTGGGTCCCTCCTCGCTGAACGTGTTTTGAGTGGGTACTGTAACGTACACTTTACTACTTCTTCAGCCTCATGCTTGTCTCCTTGCAGGTTCTGCACTGCTGCGTGAACGGCTCCAGCACGTATACTCAGCAAAGCCATTACGTGCTGAGTCTGGCGGATCTCTCGTCCAGTGATTACGACCCATTTTTGCCACTGGGGAATGTCAAGAGCTCTGAGCCAGCCCAGTGCCACTCCTCCACGGATTTGAGCAACCTGCTCACTGTCGCCGAGGGTAAGAGAGTTCACGGAGCGTGGTGAGGACCAGCGTGCCAGCATTCAGCAGCTAGGAAATAAAGCTTCCCAGGTTACATCTCTTCCGTGAAAATGTGCTTCTCCTTGCTGTGCATAGCAACTATTCCTTGAAAACTGGGCAGTGCCCTTTTTTTAATGAATTTCAGTTGCCTCTGTAATAGGATGTTCGAGTTTGTTGCTGGCATTGTTCTTCATGAAGATCACAGGAGAAAGAAAATGACTCTCAGGCGCTGTATAGCAAGAAAGTTGTTCAGGGAGAGGATAGACTGAGAAGCTGGTTTGGCGTTTGGTACTACTTATAATTTAGTATATAGAATTAAATTCAACAAATAAGATAAGCCCCAAATCAGACTTCTTTCAGAAGCACGCAGCTGTCCTTGAATTTCTCAGTGGAAGTTACTCTGTTGTCATAGATAATTTCCTTGTTCTGAGTGATTTGAGAACCTGATGTATGACTCAAACCAAATTCTGCAGCTGTATAACTATGCCATTCCTGCTGATTCACCATCTACCCGTGTCTAAGGTGAAAAGAGATTATTTGGATCTAGGTACATTATCTTACTAACTTTTTAAAGTCAACTTAAAAGTATGCATCCAAACATACAAAATCATTTATCTCCAAGTGATTTATCATAGAGATCATCTTTATTTCCAACACTTGTTAAAAATAACCTTTAAAACAATGGCTGTTCAACTATGAATTAAGTCCATTTTAAGTAATTTCACATGTTAATATGCATTAATGTATTTCTGCAGTTGAATCGAAAGTACAGATGCAATATGAAGTTGTGTGAGATAATGTTGGATTGGCAGCGATGCTTTAAAGTAGTATTTTCAGGTTTTGATACTGTACTATTTTTCAGTCCTACAGCGTGTTTTCTTTGGTTTTGTTTACATACTTTTAGTCTTAACAAAAGGTTAAAAACATTAAAACCTATTATACGCAGATTTCTTGCTGAGTACGATGTGTTGCGAATAGCAGAAAGAAAGTTACGTGTCAGGTACTTTTGTCATTTTAGGTAGAACGGGATGTTTCTCATCTCGGATATGTTGGTGCCCTACAAGTTCTTTGGTTTGTTTTTGAAAAAGATTAATTCAGAGCTTTACTACTGGGGGATTCAGGAAAAGAATAAGGAGCCTTTTTTATGAGAGGAGGCTTTTTGGGGTTGGCAAAAGGCTGAAAAGGGATATACCTGATGTTTAAAAGTGCATTAGAAGGTAAAAATACCAAGGAAAGAGGAAATGGAAGAAAAATGGTTTTAAACTGAATACGAACAAAAACTGGAAATTAGAAGGTTTCGGGCTATAAGAGGGGTGATATTCTAGAATAACATTCCAGTAGGAGAAGTGGAGGCACATGTAACTCAGAGCATGATCGATTTATGAAATAACTGATGTATTTCCCTGTGCTGAGGGGAACATCTTGGGATCCAGAAAGTCCCTTCCTGCCTCATACAGCAAACTTTACCGCCACGCTGCTAAAGATCGCGAAGCATCAGTTTTTAGCTGCATTCCCTGGTTTACCTTTGCTTCTCGTGCCCTGTCCCTCTCTTGCTACGATTGTTGTGGGGAAGACTGGGGGAATACAGGCGGTCAGGAGAGACACCTTAACCCGCCAGGTGAAACTGTAGTGAGAGCAGGCGTTGTGGGATCGGTGTGCAGGACTTCTAGCATGTGGTATGGAGTCCTGGATGTGACTGTAGGCTAAATATCAAAGGCCTGTGGTAAAATAAAACAAAACCTGTGACAGGCAGAATTTCTTGGAAAGTGATTGTAAATAGCTTCTTGAACAGGAAGGATTAGGAGGACAACTAAGGCAAGCTTCTGAAATATGACAGAAATTTGCAGACGCTCTTTTTAATTACTTCTTGCTGCTCTTACTGATCTAGTATCTTTTCATTGATCATTTTAGAAAAAAGGAGGAGGAACTTAGAATTGATACCTTTAACGGCACGGATGGTTATGACTCACCTGGTGAATCACCTGAGCCACTACCCGCTCAGCGGAGGCCCTGCCATTCTCCACAGTCTCCTTAGCGAGAACCACGACAACTCCTATGTGGAGTCCTCCGAGCTGTCCTCAGAAGTCTTCCGGAGTCCCAACCTGCAGCTCTTCGTGTTTAATGACAGTACTCTTATCTCTTACCTCCAAATCCCCGCAGAGAAGACGACAGACACTGAACCAGCAGCAGCCCCCTCGGACGTAAGGGTAATTGTCAGAGACATCTCAGGGAAGTACTCTTGGGATGGCAGAATATTGTATGGACCGTTGGAGGGCTGCCTTCCGCGGCAGAGCGCAACGAACGCCTTTGTGATCTCAGGCAACCCTGAGCACCACTACATTTCCCAGAAAGACATTTCTCAGGTGGAAGAAGGAGAAGACGCTCTCGACCAGCTGCTGGAAAAGATCGGTAACACCAGTCCTGAATGCCTTTTACATCCCCAGCGAAAGCTGAATGAGCCATCGCCGCCACCCTTTGGTGTGAGCTACGACCAAGAGAACGCGATCACCGAAGCCCTGATGAGGCAGAGTGCCCAGGAAAAAGAGTATATATTTAAATGCAGCTCGGACTTCAGTATGAAGGTGGCCCGTCAAGAAGAACCACGTCCTGCTGAACCTCAAGCATCCTTTTATTTCTGTCGGCTGTTGCTAAATGACTTGGGAATGAACTCCTGGGATAGAAGGTAGGAAGAGAGGATTCAGAACATGTTTTTGCTACTCTTTACTCTTCTCACTTCTACCTCCAAGCGTGTACACGCTTAAGAGAGCGAGAATTATATAGCTGGGTGGTAGTCGGAGCATACTTTTGAACTTTTACATATGCCTCCTTCAGTGATTATTTTAAATAGACATCTGCAGATTGTTTATAATAATAATAATAAAAATTATTTGAATCCTGCTAATTTGATCCCCTTCTCTTACGTATTTGAATGAGAAAATACTGTGTCTGTACTGTGTTGCATTTTCCTTCAAATCTTTTTTTTTTTTAATATATATTTATAGAAAAAGCTTTCATCTTCTTAAGAAAAATTCAAAATTACTGCGAGAACTGAAAAATCTGGATTCCCGCCAATGGTAGGTAATGTTTACTAAACACACCATTGATAAGGTTAGCGTTTCCAAAGAAAGAATAAGTCCGTCACCAAACCCAAAAATTCATTAACATTGCATGTGCTAGCAATACAAATATTTGTATGAAAAGTGGATTCTTTGTTTCTAAAGAGTTCTGAATGGACAAGCTATATTCACTGGTACTGTACACATAGGATTCAAAATCAGTAGCAGATAATAAGACACGGCAACTTATTTCCTGTTTTCTTTAGCTGGGAGGGGAGGGAAGAAGTTCCAAAATTTTTTTCCGCCTTGGCTCAGCTCACACAAAGGACTGCTTTCTGCAGGATGATCCATGTGTCAAAAGCAGTATTTTAAGGGGTAATTCCATACAACTACCCTACAGCCAGGTAGTCGCAGAATAGAGTTCTGAATATTGTTTTATTTTTCATTGCTTGACGTATAGCTATTTGAAAAATGTCTGCAGCGTTAGAGTTCTGATTTTCTTGTATCCCAACAATTTTCATACCAAATCCACTCAGCTTGTTTTCAAAGAAGCCAGCTGTCACTGTCAGCCTTCTAAAACTCAACCCGGGATCCGAAAGTCAATAATGTTTTTTCTTTCTCATATATCATCACCCTATAATTAAAATTCTGTAGGTCAAATTATGCTCCCATTAACACCTGTGCAATCATACTGTCTTTGGCAAGGTTGCACAGATGTAAGCGATTAGCCCTGTAATTGGAACTTGGTCATCAATTCTTTCGCTGATGCACAGGAGGAATAGACTCGGCTCCGCTCTCTGAACTGTGGTGTCTCTGCAGTGTGGGCATGGGGAAAAAAATGGTGAAAATATATTTCTGCAACGGAAATTGAGCGATGTATTTGTGTGCATAGAAGAAATGGACATGCAGAGCTAAACGTGGTCCCCTGTTCAGAGCTTCTGAGCACAGGTGATCTAAAAAATCATTTTGAGCTAAAACTTCTTTAACTTTCATTTCTTTTTATATCTAATTACAGCCGTGAAACTCACAAGATTGCAGTGTTTTACATTGCAGAAGGACAGGAGGACAAATGTTCAATACTCTCCAATGCAAGGGGAAGCCAGGCATACGAAGATTTTGTTGCTGGACTGGGCTGGGAGGTAATAGTCATAAATTGAGGCAAGCTTTTTAAGCTAACATACTTGATCTGAAGACCTACAAAAATCAATGTAAGATGGTTAAAATAGGTAAATGGAAAACAAACTGCTTATATCACTGCGTATTTTTTAACTCTCAAAAAAAAGAAAGATAAATTTTAATACTCACTAATATTTAGCAGTACTTGAAAGATCACCTTTTTAGCAGACTTCTGTAAACCCACATGCTGCTTCTGGATGAACGGATCCTTCCTGTTTCTGATGGACAGGTGGTGCTACAGCGGACATTTCTGCTTTCTGCGTCATGAAGAGCTATAGCATAATTTTACCTTAATTTTAGCTCCTTTTAGCTCTTCACATGGTCAGACCACTTACCCAGCCACATGACTGCTTTTCGAAGGACAAAACGTTTGGTTTTAGTTTGCATTGTTGAAATGGTGTGTCAGTAACCTAAATGACACAAACATATATGTGTTTTGGAAATATGTAGCAGCTGCGTTTCATGTTTAAGGATTTAAGTGACATAAGGTCTACAGGGAGAGGTAGCATCCCTGGTTAGACTGACGCAGTTGGGGAAGAAAATAAGCTTTGGGACACAGGCTTGTCTTCAGAGAGGCGTTTCTTCTTAGTAATCTTCTAGAATGATTTCTTCTAAGGTTTTTCTTTTTGTACAAATCTTCAATTTCTTTTGCAGTTTTTCTGATTGTTTGTATTTTCTCTGCACTTTATAATTATTTCTGGCTGTGTATGCTTTGAGTGGGCTTGCTAAGCCGCGCATAGCCCTTAGCACAGCTGCGCATGACAGAATGCTTTTGCTTCCTTGCTGCTGTTTGCTGGAAGGAAGCTGAAATAGCCGTATAGATGACGACTCAGTCCCTAGTTAAGAGATGTGTAATTCTAGTAAATGTCAAATGCAGGAATGGGAAACAGACAGATGTAACGCAAAGATCGCAAACCCGTAGGGGAAGACTGCTCTTTCTCTGGGATGGCTACAGAATTCTAGAGTGGTAAATTCACCAAGTCTTGGTATATAAATAAATACTGATTATTCATCGGTCTTTTCCAATTTCTTCTAATTACGACTTTCAATCAATCAGGTTGATCTTTCCACACACGGTGGGTTTATGGGCGGCCTGCAGCGCAATGGCAGCACAGGACAAACGGCGCCCTATTACGCGACCTCTACCGTGGAAATAATTTTTCATGTGTCTACAAGAATGCCATCAGATTCAGACGATTCACTGACCAAAAAGGTAAATAATGTGCTGTGTATTTCAAAATGTTGTCTGTAGTCTTTAAGTGCTTAAATTAAAGTTTAAACTGAAAACAGATTGTGCTAACTGGTCCTAGCAGGCCATTGTTGCTGTGCCACATGGTGCTCTGCAGCTAGATTATCTGAATTAAATGGCATCTAAATTCTGGATTCTGAAACACAATTAACATTTCCATGGTAGCCTCAAATACCACCATTAGTAATAATATTAGCAATAATTTCATTTGTATGTTGTCTGCCTGCCAAAACTGTAGTAGTTTGGTAGAACAAAACAACCAAATGCAGCATAATAAAACCTTACAGATGAATCGTCCAGCATGTAACAGAAAAGAAGTGAAAGAGAAGTGACAAGCATAGTACCAAAAGCAGCCAGCTGATATTTAAAGCCATTATCCAGTTATTCACAATTCTGACAAGCAGACTCTGCTGCAAAGATGGCCAGAACCCAGCCCAAAATTTTGTTGGTATCAGTACTTAATCATTTGTCTTTCCTAACAAGGAGTGATTTGAGATTATGGTGCTTGCCAACTGCTGCTTAGAGTCAAAGAAGATTTTAGGTGCATACCCAATCTTTGCCTTTCTAATTAGGATTGGCAACTTGTCCTACCTAGGTTGTTAATGTGTGCTAATAATGCTACTACAGCCATCCAGTCTACCATGTGATGCTATTGTGCTCTGAAAATTATCTGTAAATGTGTCACTGGGTGATTGTATTTGTTGTCCAGTTAGTTTCGAAATAACATGTGCTTTTCCTCGAAATAAAAAGGTGGAATTTCTGATAACCAGTCCTGAAAACTTGCCCAGCATTTAATAGTAAAGCTAGATCCTTTCTTTTGTATTGTGATATCTATCATTAAAAAAAAAAATGTCAACAAAATTACATGTTTCTCTTTATGTATGCAACTCATTATCTCTGTATTAGTGGATTTACGTGGCTATGGAGAAAAAAATGTAATCTGAGTACTTTAGGATACAGAAGTAGGGCTGTGGTAGATATTAAGAGGCTGTATAGTCTCCGTCACTTTACCAAGGTAGGACTATCTGTATTTTTATTGTTCCGGGCTAGTATTTCTCTAGCTGCTAGTTAAAAACTCCAGTGATGAATGCTTTACAGTTTCCCTAGGCAACGTATTCCTATGCTCCACTTTTTGTACCATGACAAAATTTCTTGTAGCATCTACTTTGCTTCGGTTTAAACCCATTTTTTCTTACCCTATTCCGCATGGATGTGGAGAACAGATCGTTTTGCAGCAGACTTATTCACGTTGGAGAACTGCTACCATGTCTTTCCCAGTCTTATTTTTCCTACACAAATCGTGGTCGTTTAGTCTAATCTTCTGTTGTAAGTCGCAGCTCCTGAATTTTATGGAAGCATAGCAAAGGCAGTGAAATATCGTCTAGCTGTTGAGTAATACATCACCTGGGAGAGGAGAGAGCACAGTCTGACAGAGCTACCACAAGAGGAAAAATGGGCTTTAATTGCCAACAGTCTATTTTACTAATTCTCCTAATTCCCACCCACGTTAGGGATTAACACAGACATTGAGAGAGTCTGGTTATTCTATTTAATTGTCTTCCCTGTGTTTGCTTTAAGAGAATTTCTTCTTTGTGAGAAAGAAAAAGCAAAAGCATTTAGTAGTTGCCAGCATCCAAGTCTTGAAGTGCTAGGAAACAAGGCCAGCTCCAGTACATATTATCCACAGAAAATACTGCAAAGTAATTGCTTTAAGACTTTAAAAAAACCCTTAAATCTGCTATAGGAATGGAGCCCCGCAGGGATCAAACTGTGTATTCCTGTAAAGAAGGACAAAGCTCTGAGCCACCTAATGGACCTCGGGAGCTGGCCCCACTGTAAGCGGTGGGCTGCACCAGAAGACTTGCAGAGGTCTTTTTTAACGTGTAATCTTGGTTCCATGCTTCTGCACAGAACAGTTTCGTTTAATTTGTCACAGCTCTTTTGTAAGCAAGCATGCATTTCTGTGCAAATCAGCATAGGCTTCTTAACAAATTTTACAAAACTGTAGCTAAGAGTGGAGGCAAGATGCGTTTCACAAGCACTGTAAAATTTCTGGAAGATTGATAATTCTCTAATTCTTTGAAAATGCTGATGGATGAACATGCATTTGAAACCAGTGTTTTGAGCATGAGCGTATATCCAAAGCAGTTCTAAAGACAATATTAAGCATCCTGCAAGAACTCTTACAGCCCTAAAAGCGTCGATTTCTTGACATTCCAGTTGTGAACCTTAGCTGTGGAGGCCCTGTACTGAGATACAGAAAGAAATTCCTCAGTCCGCAGAAGTCCCATGTTGATTTTGGCAGCCTTTGCACGTGCAGACCACAACTGGCGCGTGTGCTCGAAAAGAAACACGTGCCTGCCTGCAACACACTCCTGAACAAGAAGAAAATGTATTTGTTTCCCCACCTGTCGATACTGCGCTTTTGAATTCTGCGATACCTGGTTAACAGAGTTGTGATCAAATGCAACGTTGCCTCCGAGATCGTTGCAACTCTCAAGATCATCACAAGTATTTTAATACTTGCGCTTGCTCGCTGAACAGTGCATGCTGGGCTTAAGTCCTCACTTCAGATGATTGGGGCGGTATGTCCAGGTTAAAAAGATTATTTTATATTTATTACTTCTTTCCGTTAATGCTTCTTATTTTCATAGCAGCGTGTGAGAGGAAGGCAGATGACGATGTTGTCATTCAGTACCTGCTCTATTTTAATGTTTGCTGCAATACAACTATATATGGTGTTAGAGGACGATATTACTGGGAGGAGAAGATTTTATCATGTTGCCCATCAGGATGCAATGGGGGCCACAACTTTTTTTTTTTTTTTCTTGCCTTCCCCCTGCTTCCATCAGATCGGGTTGCACGGATACTATCTGGGAGCTAAGGTCCCCCTTATCTCCAAAATCTTTATGTCATTTCTGTGGTTTCTTCTCTGCTTATTTTGCCTACAGACAGGCAAAAAGAATTCAATACCAATCAGTGTGCTTGGCTCACAAGCTCCAGAGCTGAACAGAAGGTCTTACCACCTGCTGGCCAAGGAAGTAGTGCAGCAGGCCATAAATTCTGTGGGCTGGGGAATTAAGCAGATGCAGTAATCTTACTTAAATATGTTGTTATGGTTCTTTATTTTTAGTGAACACAAGAGGATAAATTCATTTCTGGTATAAATTCACAAGAATAAGTGCACTTCCACTGAGGATGAACTTGGCCCCTTATTTTTGTGCAGCACAGTTGTAATTTGCAGTTTGTTTTCCTTTATTTGACGTATATGCTGACATATTATATTACTCATTCGGGGGGGAGGGAGGAAAAAAACTCTCCAAATAAGTCTTAGCCCTGAAAGAAATCTTTTCTAGTGGAATAATCAAAATTCAGCTGATACCTTTTGTTGCTGTAGGGTTCAGCATCAGTGGTTCTAAACTTTTTTTTTTTTAATCTGGCCGTCTTGTGGCAAGAAGGAAAATCAATCATAGTAACAGCATCCTCCCTTCCCCTGTCTGTTCTACGTAAATTGTACCTAACGGTTTTAAAATGAGCTGCAAAATTTTGAAGTGATTTATTCCATCTTCTCCATTGTCATAGCAGAACTTTTTCAATTCAGAAATCTGGTTGCAACCCCATACTGAACTCTTGCTCCTTCGCTGCAGAAATTTGTTAGCTAGAGCTAGATTAGATTTTTAGCAGCTAATCTAACTGCTGTAGGGGTTTGCAAAGTGGGGACAGAGCTGTGCTATTGGATTTGTCCAATTCATTTGACTCCAGGACTATAATTGCACTTATGTCTTACAAGGCTTTTATAGCCTAGGGCTGGCGAGCAGCAGAAAAACAAATTGGCAGTGATACAGTAAGAGTGAAAGGGAATGAAAGGCACACATTATCAGTCTCCAGGCAGCACTGTTCTGGCAGGAAGTTTCTCGGTTAATTTACAAATAAAACTTAGATTTTAGGATGGGTACACTGTCAGCCAGACAATGGGGATGTCAGGCCCGACTGTTACTTAGCAAAAGTAGCAGCCATGCCTCCCCAAAAGCAGAAATTCTTCAGTCAAACAGACGACTCCTCTCTGGAGCCAGCTGGCTGTGTAATGCAATTAGCAGGGAAAGGAGGTCAGGCCATTAGGTGTGTACCGTGACCAGTGTCAGCGGCGGCGTGTTGCCTGGCAGGCAGCGCGCAGCCTGGCCGAAGCGGGGAGCCTTGAAAACTATTTGCTCAAGCGGAGGGGAGCAGCGGCGCTCGGCGAGCCGCCCAGCACGGAGGCTGGCCGCGCGGCTTCGGGAGCTGCCGGCTGCGCTCCGGCGCCCAGATTAGGGCTGAGGAAACGCAGACCAGATATGATTAACGACAGCGTGACGCACGTCAGGAGCTATACATTGACCCAGCTTCCAGGCGCTGAACGCTCGGCGTAGCTGAGACATCAAGCTGTGGCTGTGCCCGAGCGTGTGCAGCTGAGAACGTAGATATTTTGTTCGTGTTAGCGAAACTGGTTTTATGTGCAGGCTAAAAATTCATGCACTGTCAGCTCACTCGGGGAGAAGAAGCAGTTGCAATTTCAAGAGCTGCCTTCCCTGAACGTTTGTAGAGAGACCGCTCAAGTCAGCAATAAACTTAAAAAAAACTACTTGTGGTTGAGCTGGTCTGTTGTTTGGTTTTGCTTTTTGATATATATCTTATTTCCTCGCTGCTTTGGGATTTTTTTTTTTTTTTACTGTAGTGTTTTCTTTTTTTCCCCGCCCCTAAACTGCCTGGAGAGCACGGCATGGCACTCTGGCTCCAAACGCATCCTCCGCGTTGCTTTGGACCCTTAGGCAAGACTTGCTTACGTCCTTCAGGGTACCGAGTCTGCCCCACAGCTTATGTTTTGAATGAGCGACGCAGGAAAACAGCAGCTGGCTTGTTGTCACTGATAAGATTATTATAATGTTTTTCACCAATGAAATTATCTTTCAAGATCAACTGTTTTTGATTAATACCTATTTTATATTTGGAACATTATACCTTATAAAAGCGATGATTAAGGATGTATGACTTCAAAACAATGATAGGTAGTAACTCAGGCTTTACCATGAGTTACTGGCATGCGATGAGGATTGCAGCAAAGGTAGTAATTTATTATCACACGGTGTTTGCAAGATTTCGAGCCATCGCTTCCCGTCTCAAACAAGCACAGCGAGCCCCGGTTGGTCCAACTTCTCCCTGTTTACTGAATTCTGTTCTCTTGGACATGATATAAGTACGAAGTGTTTTGGGATTCTTCAGTATGAAAAGTATTTGATTATTATCAGCGTACTTCCTCGTGATTTAAAAAGGGTCTCTTAGGCAGTATTTGGACATATTTTGATTACCGTTTTTATAGCGGTAGGTGCTGTTTATCACTCCAAAAGCAATAGGGGGCAAGGCAGTACAGAGCCTTTTCTTCACGGTTTGTTCTTGTAGAAAGAAGAGCTGTGTTCAGTTTGTGAATTGCCCTGTGCAACCGGACAATTGCCTCACCTTACAGAATTCTGTTTCCATATTTATTTGTTGGGCTTTTTAAAGCAGAGGTTGCTAAATACCGCCGTTGTGGGCTTTCTGTGTGCTGCGAAGCTAGTGCCAGAGCTCACCCTAGTATCAGGATGCGCTGGGTTCAGCCTGATAAATTGTGGGCACTGCTTGCAAATGCATCGCCGTTGGGCTGCTCTGAATACAGCTGGTGTGAGCTGCGTCCTTCCTTCGCTCAGCTTCCATAGAAAATTACAGCTCCGCTTCGGCTGTGTGCGGAATAGCCTTGCCAAGCACTTAGATCCTCGGCGTGTATAACCTGTTGTGCACAAAGTCTCGGAGCCAGACACATTTTTGGGTTTTTTTAAGACAACTTTACATCTTGCCTTCGATCGCTTTTAAAGGTCACTTAGCCGCATCTGTTCACAGAAAGTGAAATCAGGATTTTGTCATACATGGAAATTACTGCTTAGTTTTGTATGTATCAGTCTGCACCGTGATACTATCAACATAAGTATTTTCTTGGATGTTGCTTTATTTTTAGTGAGCAATTAAGAAAATACAAGAGAATGCACAGGAATCGGGATGACCATGAGAACAGTAATTTGTACTGATTTTTTGTACATCTAAGAAGCTCTAGTAATAGCACGGTTAATGTTTCCGGGGTTTTATAAGACACAAATAGTTTGTATTTTCTTCAAACAGAACTGAAAATGTCTTTTATTTGTAGGTGTGAATAAAATACAACTCCTTATCTTCTGTTTCATTTAAAATAAACTGAGAAGCTAAGTCACTCTATGAACTTAGCTTTATTTTACTCTGCTAGAGTATAAACTATAAGCAAAGTTCACAGTTTTAACTGTTTGGTTCTCGTAACGTATTATGTTTTTGCCATGTTTCTCTGGCAACTAGGGTATAGTTTGCCACCCGATATGTAGGAGTGACAGTCTTTGCTTTTAAAGGTGCTACCTGGCTCTGAAGAGGGAAAATTCAGGGGCACAATATAGGCTGGTAGACGGCGTATGGAGATTACGGAGTTGTTATTTACCAATGAAAATCAGCAGCTTCCCCGCACAGAGAGGGAAGAAGGCAGAGCTGTGTTTTGGCTGCTTTGTTAGCTCTATTGTGCGCAGCGTTCCAGGGGCTAGCACCGAACTGGGGGGGTGGTCTTCTAAGCTTTAAGTGGGACTTAAATTCTCTTTATGCTTTGGGCTGGCATTCTGCATGTGGATTAAATTTTAACTTTAAAGCTTACAGTTGAAACTATTGTGCGTAGCTTGTACATGATTGCCAAGTACTTTTTGCCATCTGTTAGATCACCTCCAGTTCCTCCAATAACAAAGCAAACACGCAGGCTTTCAGATGCATTTTGTATATGTCACGTTTAAATTTTATCCATATTTTATGCAACTCTCCTCCAAATAAAAAGGTAATTCCCACAGTATTTCCCATTCTTCTCCAGCTCACTTTGCCCAGATATTTTGCGTATGTTTTCAAACAAAATTCCTCCCCAGACAGAGTCAGCCAGGATATATTTATAATAAATTCAGTAATAGTGGTTCACGATGGAAAGTTTCTTGACATCCTGAGTTAGGGCATTTCACGTTTCTGTGACAGCTACCTTATTGTAGCTGGAATATGATGTTCTGTTGGTCGATGTTTTGTTCTAGTAATTCAGATTTCCCTCTTAAATTATTGTAGGTAATGTACATTTACATATTGTGCTAATGGCTAGTTTGATAATTACTTAATTAAGCCATCAGACAACAATGCGTTCTGAATGCAGCAAATTATTTAGCTGATCTTTTCATGAGCAACTGGAGAAAAACAATATTTTAACTTTTTCTGTAATGAAATATTTCTACTATTGAGCATTGTAATTCAATTTGTAAGCCATGACCCCTCATAAACTGTTGTTATCACTCTGATTAATAAAGAGCCAATTTGCTGTTGCAGCTTCGTCACTTGGGAAATGATGAGGTTCACATCGTCTGGTCTGAACACACCAGGAACTACCGCAGAGGCATTATACCAACAGATTTTGGAGATGTTTTAATTGTTATTTATCCAATGAAGAATCACATGTTTTTCATAGAGATAATGAAGAAACCGGAGGTATGTTTTTGACTGCTTTATTGGATCTATCGTAGTGTTATGCAAGTGACCAACAGTTTTGTTACTTACAGCTCAGTGTTTTAGAGTTTGGGGTTTTTTTTCCAGCAAATACAAAATACAGTCTGTCCATCTCAGTTTAAAAGTACGCTCAGCAATGAGCTTTTATTTTAAAACTAGAATTATTAATAGCTATCGAAATGGTTACTAATTCATTTTAAATTCATGCTTAGCGTTCAAAGAAATATTTCCGAATTCTCAACCCATAGGAGTTATTGTACAAAGAACAATGTTTAAAAGCATTGTGGATTTCCAGCGTGAGGCAATAAAAGCAAAATAATAAAGATTTAAGTTCCTTATTTGCTATTAATTCACCCCGTAAGGGTTGGTTCCTGTTGTACGTATGGTACCGTGCATAACCTCACATGTTTTTGAGACCGTCGTCATAATCTGACTCAATGGGACGATGTAGGCATTGGATATCCTTACATCAAACAAAGTTATCTGAGGTGTAGTATTTTCTGTTTAAATCATTGTTATGCAACCACATTTTAGACATTTTTTTGAAAGAATGGATTTTTTTTTTCTTTGCAAAATGTCCGGGGTGAGTGTATGTACATCTGTGTGTATCTATAAAAAAGCTACTTTAATAAATGCTTGTCTGGTACATTTTGGATGCAAAAATGTATGTAAAATATACTTTATGAAAGTAGTCAGTGTGATAAATACAGTTTCCCTTCTATGTGGGACAATATTTGTCCAAGAGAATAACCAGCTGTGGAAAAATGCATACATCAGATGACATATTTACCCGCTGTATACAATATTTTTTGAGCTGTGAATGACAGCTATTATATATTAACAACCAGTGGTTTGCCAGTAGCCATTTCAAACTTGAAAATTTTTTATAAATTGAAATAGTGGGGTTTTCCCTACACTTGATTTTGAGCTCTGCGATTTCCTTCTTGGTCATTTTAGCTCTTAATGTTCCATCAGGAAAACCAGAATTTAGCGTTAGGAACATGCTTGAAAATTCTGTGAACCAATCGAGAAAAGCTATGTCATCTTACATATTAGTCAAAAATACCCAACGGGCAGAAAGAATAATAGCTAACTGGAAATTTAGTGTTATCCCTACATTTAAAGTACAAACCATTACAATGTAATAAAATTAATCCAGACATTTCCAGGGCAAGTGTGGCTGACCTTTTGTTCACCAGCTACTGACCCCAGGGTGAATGAAAGAGGCTTGCAGAGAGAAATGTCTGTTGTTTGGCTTCAGTCCCTGGTATTTAAATTGCATTCCCTAATCAAATGAAAAGGCTGTCCTCTCTATCAGGTTACAGAATCCATGGCAACATTTGGCCTTTTATATACATAATGTTAGCCTTTTTGTTTGCATCTAAGTAGAGACACCTGGAGCAATGTTAACATTAACCGATTTAGCATTAATAGCTTCATTATATAAGAATTTCTGATCAGATAGCTGTTACTTTTGTTATATTGCTTCAGCTTGTATTGTTTTCATTTTTTATCTCCCTGCTTGGCAACCGGGCAATGATTTGCAAATTTTTTTTGTCTTGATTAATTAAGCAATATAATTATCAGGAACCGTGATGCAGTCTTTGCTCGACAAAGCTTCTGAGGGAAGACAATAGTAAGTCTGTTAGTGTGAATGCATTCCACGCGTCACAGATGCATGAGGATATTCTGAACAATGAGACGAAAAGCTGCCTGCAAAAGAGGACAAAGAATGCCAGGCAGACTCTACACACTGCACATACCGCCAGGGACATACTGCGGGTTCCCTGGGACACAGATGCCTCGTTAGATTGCAGCTAGTCATCAGAGATTAATTCTCAGCCATTTGGTACAATAATTTACCCATTCCCCACTCTTTTAACTAGTGCTGCTTGCTATAGAGGGGAAGTCTTTGTGCTCAAAAGGTTTATTTAACCTTGCCTACTTTTACTGCGTGCAACAGAAATAATTATTTTTTTCTTGGAAATTGTAATGAAGCAGGTGTTTGCAATGGGCTGAATATTAATTTTTATTTCACGGATAACTTGCATTGACATTTGGAGTACTCAGGGAAGGGGATATTTCCCTTACTCTTTTTTTTTTTTTTTTAATTGACTCGTGTCGAAGCATAATACATTTTTTGTAACCATTCAAAACACTGCTTCCCTCCAATGGGTATTTAATACCAACTTACAGAAAAGTATTGAGCAGGGAGCACGTCCCTATGCATTCAGTTGGTCTCCCCCCTCGAACTCCTCGTTAAGGCAGAGCCCCCTGTACAGATGGAAGCTGACGATATGCGAGTTCCATTGACTTTAATGACCCTCCGCGTGGCCGGTAGATCTGCTCGGGAATTAATAATTCCAAGCTTTGTGTCCATGCGGGCGTACGGTCTGGCTGCGCGCCCCTCGTGTGGCAGCGGGCTCTGCGGCGCCCGAGCCCGCCGGGGAGCGGCGAAGGCTGCTGGCTCCGCTGCCGCTGCCAGGCAGGGCAGCGATGCCTTCGCAGGTCTCCAGAGGGTGAGCCCCACACATCGAAAAGCTGTGAACCATTTTGCACAAACACTGCTCTGGGTTCTGGTTTCACGCGGGTTACGCTTACTTTTCTTTGGTAACGTCAAATCAGTCGCTCTCACACAAAGCCACTTCCATCCTTTGCTTTGTTTTCTTTTTCCATCTGCCAGCGTATGCCAACTTTCGGTCGTGAAAAATGTGTACTTTTTGACAAAACGTGTGCCTGCGACACAGTTCTTGAAAGAATCTGTTTGATTATTTGAAACACGCTTGGAAAAAAGCGTGTTTCCCCATTTAATGACAGTCACTCCGAAGAGCACCCACTGCGCTCTTACCGGTGCGCTGGGGGGACGGCGGTCGGGGATGCGAAGGAAAGCTCTCCGCTTTTAGGGTTCAGCTTGAACTAGCCTACTTTCCTGTTTCAAAGGAGTTTGAGAGTAAAGTATGATGTATTGGAGTTTGACTATTAGACTTTCAGAGAAAACAATTATTAAACTTTTTGTTCTAAAATGTCAGACAGATTGGAGATATTTCTGATAAATTTGCTGGAGAGTGTCCCCTGACAGATTTTTTTCCATGTGAGCATATGTATATATGTTTATGTACTATATACACCCACATATAAAAAGTGTATTAAATATACACACCTTGTCTATATTTTAAGTACAGAAATTCTGTAATACTGTGTTAAAGAAAATCGACTACACTCCCTAGGCTCCAGGTGGTTTTGAAACAGTGAAACAAAGTCCTGTAAGCAAAAATTGTTTGTCAAAAAGTCTGGCAATGAGCTTCCCTGTACGGCAGCAGATGTAAGTGCCAATTAAATATCTGGTATTGGTATGTCGGTATAATTTCAATACTAGTATGTGCTTAACCTCCTTATTTGTACTTATGTAAAAATATAGTTTTACATTTTTTTCTCCTTTTGTCAATACTTGTAAACAGAGTCGTGTTAAATATTTCACTTTGAAATGTTATTGCTTAAAGAGGAAAAACTTGATGCTCTAGAACATTATCGCTTTGGTCACATAGGTTTTCTTCCTGTCCCCTCTCTTTCCAGCTGCCTAGATAGTAATGCTGGCATAAAAAAAAAAGGGAAAACCACTATGGAAACATTTTACACTAATCTGTTTTTGGGGGGGTGGGTAATTATTTTAAGTAAAGGAATGACAAAATAACTGTGTGAAAAGACAGCTGTCATTTGCAGATGTTATATTAAAACCAAATTTCTTCTGTAATTCATTGCCACTTCTAATTAGAGGAATTCCCTAGATGCAGGGGATTTATATTATTCCCTTTGTCCATTTATTGAATGACTGTCACAGTCACCCACAAGCAGTTGCAGAAGAATAATAGAGGGTATTTATTTATGTGATAAGCCCCTGTACAGATGGAAAAAAATCCATAGCTTAAATATTGATAATTGCTGCTAGCTTCTGTTTAGGGTTTTGGTTGGGTTTTGAGGTTGGGTTTTTTTTTTTGGTTTGGGGTTTGTTTGTTTTTTCATTTTGAGTTTGTGAAAGGGAAATGAGTTTGACTACTTGTAAATACTAAAATTTATTATATATTTAAACATTGAAATTTTCTGCGTTTGACATGGCAAAGTCTGTTATGTGTATGCAATTCCGGACATTTTTTGCTTTTATAAAGTGTCTTTTACCTAATATAGCCTTTATCTGAAGAGCCATATGTCACCAAATGGCATTATTTGGTGGTTTCCTCTGGAGGCACCCCCGAAGGAACAGCGTTCCGACACCTTGACGTGCTGTGCTGGGATAGACCTGTTTGTGCCTCTGAGAGGGGGTAGTTTTCAGCCATCTCCTCTGCCTTCCACAGACCTCGTTATCTTCAATCAGCTCATTTTTTTTTTTCCCTTCAGTGAAGTCCGTGGAAGGAGTTTATAGAGGATTATCTGAAACAAATACTTCTTTGCAAAAACTCCTGCCAATGTTGGATTCAGCTAGTGAGTCAGGGTCTCCTGTTGGGGATGCAAGACAGAAAACAGCTCTCACTATCTACTCAAAATGGAATATCGATTTCAAATTCGGCGATGAATTTTGTTCACGTGCATAACAAGCTCACGTTTACCCAGTTGAATATTCTGTGAAACGTGCATGTACATGTAAAGTATACTGATGGCAATCATGAAAGATTTAAAAACTTAAATTAGGGGATTAATATCACACTGGAAGTTTTGGTGTGGAAAACAATGCGGTCATACTGTTTTACGGCAAAATAACATACGGGTCTTCTATAGTAGGTCTGATGCTTATTAACCCAAATGTCAATGATATAATGCCAGCTACGGTGTGCTGTGCTAGCAAGGGTACCTACCGCCCGTGCTGACCTGGCTGCAGTGGCCCTGCAGCTGCAGCCCGTGGAGGTGGTTTGTTTCTGTGGTGTTCTGCTGTGCTCGGAGGGGTCTCTTTGTGCCCGTCATCTAGAGGGGAGACCTGGAGCGAGCTAACGCTTGTCATGCAACCGAACAACTTCGCTGTCTGCAGCGGGGCGGTGTGAAACTCGCCTCCTCTTGCCTGCCTCAGGCACAGACGCCCTGCTGTGAACACCCCCGGGGCGTCGGGCTTGTTGTTCCTGTTTGTGACTGTGGCAGTTGCTCCCATGCTCTACGCTAACCTTTCAGCTTCCGTTGGCTCGGCTTTACAGGCGTTGTTTTTATTTGGGTCCACAGGTGCCGTTTTTCGGTCCTCTCTTCAACGGAGCAATCGTGACTGCAAAGCTGCTGCCAAGCCTCATATGTGCCACGTGCATCAATGCCAGCAGAGCCGTCAAGTCGCTCATCCCGCTCTACCAGAGCTTGTATCCTTTCCTCCCACTGGGGCAAGGCTCCCCTTGGTAGGGTTCTTACTTCTGAATGCTCTTCTGCGGAGAGGTAAGCTTTAGTGAAAATCCTTCCCATTTGATTTTGTCGGAAAAGGTCAAAGCTTTCTTCACACCGCACTCAATGTTTTCAGTCGTTCGCACCCAGTTGCCATCCAGTGTTTTAAAAATAAGGTCATAACATCACAAGAGTGTTCTCACCAGCGGCTTCAGGCAGTCTCGCTGGTGGTGGACTTGGACTTAACACTGATGCTTTGAACTGTAAGTAATGATAATACTCAACTTCTGTTAGCGTGAAAGAAAATTATCTACAGCGTATATTAAGCTAATACACAGAGCTCGGTTGTATTCTTATCTTATTCAAAGAAGTAGTCCAATTGACTTTACTTGGACTTATTAATGTAATTAGACAGAAGGGATTTGGCCTCAGATACAGATGTTTCAGTTCCCGAATTCCAGTTTTATTCCGGCCGTGTCTGTATTTGGGCGTTGTCAGAACATACTTTCTGTCGGTTGCTGGAAGGTAACTAGATGGTGTGCTTCTCCGCTGCAGGAATTGCAGCACAAACTTTTATTCTTGTGTGATATACAGACTAACAGCGTTATTACTGGTTTGCACTTAATCGAGGATTTTCTCATAATGCCATAAGTATGCTAGAAACATTTTCTAGCTTGTTGTTGTGGTTTAACCTGGCAGGCAGCTAAACACCACGCAGCTGTTCACTTGCTTCCCCACCTCCCCAGTGGGATGGGGGAGAGAATCGGGGGGAAAACAAAAAAAAAAGAAAAAAAAGTAGAACTCATGGGTTTGAGATAAAGACAGTTTAATAGGACAGAAAAGGAAGGGAAATAATAATAATGATGGTGATAAAAGAATATACAAAATAAGCGATGCACAATGCAATTGCTCACCACCCGCCAACCAATACCCAGCCCGTCCCCGAGCGGCGGCCCCCTGGCCAGCTCCCCCCAGTTTCCGTACTGGGCATGACGCCATAGGGTATGGAACAGCCCCTGGGCCAGTCGGGGTCAGCCCCCCTGGCTGTGCCCCCTCCCGGCTCCCTGTGCACGGGCAGGGGATGAGGAGCTGAAAAGTCCTTGATTTAGTGTAAGTGCTACTCGGCAACACCTAAACCATCAGCGTGTTATCAACACGATTCTCATCCTACATGCAAACCACAGCACTATACCAGCTACTAGGAGGAAAATTAACTCTATCCCAGCCGACACCAGGACATTTGTTAATCGCATCGCTTATCTCAGGACCAGCACTCGCTGCACTTGATTTCTTTGGGGAGATTTTGAGTTGAGTATTTTTCTAACCATGTGACTTTGAGAGTGAGTTTGTAAATGACTTTTTTTGATCTTTGAAGGAATGTTGATTAATTAGTTTGAGACGCACATTTTTAAAACACAAAACGTCCTCAAAATAGTGTTCTGTTTTTTTTTTTTTAAAAGGCTAAATTTTATCCGTTATACTTTGCAAAAGTCATCAGAAATTAGAAGTAGCATTGTGGTTAAATAAATTTGTATTTTATTCACTTCATTGTGTACTCGTTTTACAACAAAGGCAGTTGGTGGTGGTAGTGTAAGCAGCTGAATGCAATGCACCGGCCGCAAAACCGTGACCGTACCTAACAGATGATTCAAAACTTGCCAGGTTTTCCACTTTTGTTTGATGAGAGAGATCTAGCTAATTGCTAAAATTCTTCTATGCAGAATTTAGCTTAATCCATATGCTTCTATAGTTAATGTATACTAATAAAAGTATACATTTATATGTATAAATGTAGTAAAATGAACATAAGTCAGAGCGGTTAGTAAAATGTAGTGTAGTAAAATGAACATAAGTAAGAGCGGTTACAAGAATGAAGAGATCCTGTGTGCTCCTTACTGCTACCCCAGCACCTCGCTCCGGGTCGGAGTCCTCCGATTCCCGATCCTGCTCATCTTTTGGCTTGCAACGTTTTGTGAGCGAACAGCGCTCCCCAGCCTGCTGTGCCCCTGCTTTCCGACAGGGTCCCTCCGGGTCCCTCCTTGTCCCCGGGGAAACGCGAGCAGCACAAATATGATCGCACATGCCACTTCTCAGCATATGTTGGAGGTCTAGCTGAAACAGCATCTGTCCCCAGATTCTTTTCTTCCTTTTTTGTGCCTGCTTTTGCACCAGCGATATCTGTAGTGAATCAACTGCCGCTTGTCTGTTTGATAAATGAAAGGGGATTGAGAAACTCCTGAAACTGGACAAAGATAATGTGGTGGGAAGATCCCTTCAGGATGACACTGGAGTGGGAGAAAAAGCTATCCACAGCTCTTGCTATAGATAATGAAACACTTTTTTCTTACAGCAAAGGTCAACGACAATTATCCCCTGTAAGCACAAAGATATACTAACATTTTTAGTGAGCCAGAAACTGGAATGTAAATGTCTAGATGTGTAACGGCGGTGGTTGAACCTGTCCAGTGCAGCAACGCTGCTGTGGAGCTCCCAAAGGGTGCCTGCGCAGTCAGTGACTTTGTGTTCGCTTTGCTGGCTGCTGCGAGGAGAGCAGGGCGACAGCGGACCCAGCAATCCGGACAGTAAATGAAAGGGGTTAGTAACTGTCAGACTGGAGATGCAAGGAACTTGAAGGTGAAATAACTCAAAAAAATTTCAACAGAAGGGAGAAATAAAAAGCAATAATCCTGGAAAAGTAGCGAATGATGTTTGGCAGCACGTTAGACCTAACCTTGCAGTTCGGGTGGGCGCAGAAAAGCTTGTGTAAGGCAGAGCGGAGGAGCGGGCCGCCGCTTCTGTTTGTCCCACGGGTCACGTTAAAAGTCGGCGTCTGTAATAAGGGTTAGTAGCTCAAAATTTGCTTGATTCAAGTGTGGTTAGAAATTGATTGAACGCTTCACCTGGTGTAAATGGTTCAATGGTGCTAAGGCACCGGGTCCGTGGCGCTTGCGTTGGAGCAGCGGCGGGGTGTGAAACGCCTGCCGGGAGCCCGCTCCCGCCGGAGCGGAGTCCCATCCTCGCCCCCGCCCCGCAAGGTGCGAGGGGAAGGAGCCGGCGGCCGCGGGAAGCGCTGCCGGCGCGGGGTCGCGTGCCGGGGAGCTGGGGCAGCATCTTGCCGGCAGTGACAGCTGAAGTCACTTGTTGGAAAGTCTGTAAACTCCGGTTACAGCTGCACTTGTCAGGGGCTTTAAGGGAAGTGTAATCAGCCACAGAGATTAATTTGCATCTCAATTAGGAAAGAGTCAGGAGGAAGCATAGGGTCTGTTGCTGGAAGGTTGTGGAAGAAATCTCATCAGGCACAAAAGGCTCCCAAGTCTCGGCGCTCCAGCGAGTGGAGGACAATATCCGAGTCCGGTTTCCATGGGGACCAGGGCCGCAGAGCCGCGGGAGAATCGCGCTGTGCGCCGTAATCGCTTGGTCATGATGACACAAATTCCACTGTCGTACCCAAATACACTTTTCTGTTGGAAATCCCTTTGAAAATGAGGAAGGTAACTATAGCAGACCACATCAGATTTTTTAGTCTATTTTTTATGTTTGTGTAACTGTTTCTGTTTTAAGGAATTCATTAGGGTGAGAGAAATATTCATTAAAAAATAATTAACTGTATTTAAACTTTAGTTTAAAGCCATTCTGGCTACAAGTTCTTTGTAAACATCAAATGTCATGCGATGGCATTACACAGGAGCGAGACCAGGGTAGTTAATGCATAGCTCGGTTGTCTTTTGAATGGTTAAAGCTCAGTTGTCTCTGAGTTGCTGCAATGTTTACATGGTCATGGATGATTATACATTAGTATATGTTGGAAATAACCATTTTTTTCAGGAGCGCATTCATTCTCGATGCAATGAAGCATTGAGACCGAGCGGCTGCAGACCGTGCTAATTGGTGCTCTCACCATCCTTGAGTAACTGTTGAGTGTGAGGTAATGTGTTTCAGCAGCCTCACCAGTCTGCTTTTTCAGGCGATAATTTTTATTTTAAATACGCCTGTGTATTTTATGGAAATCACAAACAATAATGTGGTTTCAATTATCTAAGAACAAGGAAGAATAATATTTAAACTTACTAAAATTGTGGTATAAAAACGTATATATTTAGGCAAGTTTTTCAGAGCATTAAAGCCACCTTTTTATGTGCTGGGGAAAGGAAGGAACAACTAATCTCACAGATGAATAATTATGTATCAAAGTGAAAGTTCCTCTTAATTAAGCCCAGTCAAAGCAGAGGTTGCTAATTGTCAGCATTTAAGAGTAATGCGAGCCTGGAAGCAGGATGCCTTAGGAGATGAAGCCAGGGCATTCGTCATTTGTGCTTCGGTGCCGTGCCTGGGCAATTGCGATTGGGTTGCGCAGGACCCCCTAAGCAAGGCTCCGCTCTGGTTCCAGTGATACCGAGTATGTCAAAAAATGCTAGGGGTGATGATATAAAACCGCATCTTTGTGCTCTCTCCCAGCTTACGTTACATGAGTTGTATGCTGGAAAGGATTTTTGAACGCTTGTACGTTCTGGAGTCCCGGTCGCCCTAAGCTGCAGTAGCGCACATCTTTGGGAGCTGGTCTTATCTGTAAAGATAAATACTGGGGGGGGAGCAGGGTTTGTATTTAAGTCTTTATTAAGGGTCTGATTTACAGCTGCTGTTTAAGCTGACAGTTTTTACGCTTAGGTGCTAGTAAACCTCCAAATATGAAAATGTAACTAAGTCTGCAGGTGTCAGGCGCTTTGGTTGGTCCATAATTTAATGTTGGTCTCCAAAAAGACTTTGGGATTTGGGGATAGGGATGTCTGAGCAAAAAGCTCCCCTTCGAATGCATAGGGAAATGCAAGTTGGACTACGCAGAGTCCAGATTGTCTTTCAAAATGGAGTAAGTTCCCTTGCTCCTTGAATTAAATTGTTCTTGTTTAGAGATTTGTAAGTTGGTCTCAGGTTTTTCTTATGAACTTTCATAACCAGGATGCTTATTCTTTTCCATCTCACATGTTTCATAATAACAAGAGAGGTAAACATCCTAGGTTTTTTATATCTTTTATCATCTACTTTTTAAAAAAAAAAAAGTGTAGTGCAAAATTATCTTCGCAATTAAGACAGCCGTTCTTTAAACTGCATTGGCTGAAAGATGGTACCAGACCTGGTTTGTTTTAGAAAACCATGTAAGTGTAAGGTGGAGCAGTGCTTTCTGAGCCTTTTCACCTGCTTCTTAACTGGAAAGAAAAAGCTTCTCAGAGTTTGAAAAATGGCCACAGTGATGAAGAGGAAACTGGTGAATTGCTGGCACGATCTGCGGAGTTTGTGAAGCGGCCCCGTGTACCTGAATGTAAATGCCTGCATCTCTATGTTTGCACTCTTCTGCTGAAAAAAACTGCTTTTTAATTGAAAAAGTATTCTGATGTTATTTGCAGTATCTTACTACTGTTTGGTTCTTTTTCTCCACCGCTGCAAATAACTATCGTACTTCCAGCCCTGCCTGGTCTCACGAACTGAATTTGAAGGAAAGCAGGAGATGCTGACATGTCTGCAATGCCACCCTAGCTCCCACCAGCTGTTGTAGGCGACCTGCTGGAGGGGGCAGAGCGTCCCGACGCGCAAGCGTCGCTTGGCTTCTTGCCTCTGTTCTTCGCGGATTTCTCGTAGGCTTTGAATTCTTTTTGTAGCAGTTTAAGCTGCATGTGTCTTCCTGCGAATGAGTAAATAGGGAGTTAGTTCCTGTTGGGGTTTATTGAGAGTGAACATGTTTATTATAAAATTATCTTTTTAAGCAATCTCATTTTTAGGATAAATTGGTTTGGTCTTATGGAAAGAAAAGGGGGTTGTTCTTATTCTGCCTGTTGATTCCTGCGTTTTTTCCATACTCTTCTATAGCATCTTGATCAGAGTATGGTGCTGCGTTGCTCTGCAGGGGATGAGGAGGTAACTGACGGGGTGGGCGTGCAGACTCGTGTCCGTCAGTCACTGTTTTTGCCATCAAAACTGTCCAATTTCAGGTAGCTGTGCCAGGGTTCTTGGAGATGTAATCCTAACAGATCTCTGATATAAGCTGTGCTGCTTCTGCCTTTTTTTGTTAATATAAATACAATTATATAAGGGCCAACCTAAATATTCTTAGTCCAGTGAGAAGAAAAAAAATGACTACAGTGGCAGGTTGTGGCGTTGTTTTCAAAGTTGTTTGCATTATTTGTTGCTCATTCAGAGAGAAAACCTTGAGGGTAAAAGAGGTTTAAATTCTTCTTAAGTTTACCATGGGTGTTCATAGTACTTTGCTGCACCGTGGTGCGTCCGTGCGTTAGGCGCTGAAGGTGCCTGTGCGTTCGAACAAACGAAAAAGAGCACGATGGGGATGCAGACGCTTTACATAATATCTGAGCACTGGATGTCACCATTTCCCTGCTTACGATTTGCAATCCTGTTTGTGGGCCAGAAGAAAACACAGCCCTTGCTTTGCAGAAGTAATTTGATACATGAATAACTCTCAAAGTTTTATCCGCTGTCATAAATATGGTATGCGTACTTTACTGTACCAAACCAGTAGTTCATTAGGATAAAATCAAAAGAGCGTCTCAATACATAACAAAAAAAGATACCCGTAACTTTAATTCATTGTATTGCATCCAGATATTAACACATCTACTATATATTAGTATGTCATGTCTGGAATCAAGAAGATGAAGCAAAGAACATCAACTTTGAATTCTGAATTAATTCCTTTTGTTGGTTTAAGCCCATTTCTGATTAACTTAATGTAGAGCAACTGATCTGCTTACCTGCTTTGTCAGAGACTAAAGAAGAAAGATATTTGCTATGATGGACTTAATTGTGTGAATGGCTATCATGTATTTTGTAGGTGCACGTAATGTCAGATGCCTGAAAACGCATTTTGCGTACCTTTCAAAATGTGCGTTGTTGAGCTTGCCTTTGGAACTCGGCTTTGGTTATAAAGGGGTGCTTGATCGTGCCGTGAAAATAAAACAGAAAGCCTGTTACTCTTTTTAGAGAAGGGTTCACAATTTGTTCCCTTTATTTCATCCAAGGAATTTATGCCCTCAAGCTATATAGATGCTGTTAGAAATTACTATGAAACTCTAAAGCATGTGTCAGAGGAGCTGTGACAATTTATATGACACGGCATCTGACGGTTTTCTGCCGAAGTGATCGGTTCTGGCTCGCAGGAGCGGCTGCCTGCAGTCGGTCCTCCGCCGCTTTGTCTGCGGAGAGCGGCAGGCTGAGCTTGCCCTCCTCGCTTTTCTGGCGGTTGCCGTAACCAGCCCTCGCGCGAGGGGCTGAGTTTCGGGCAGAAGCGTTCGGTGCCGCCGCAGCAGTCTCTGAGGGATGCTGATGGACGCGGCGGTGGCTGTACGGGGCGGTGTAAAGCGGCACTGACCTTCATTCTGCAGCGCAGCTCCCCGCTGGAGCGGATCGATGGCCGGGCTGTCTGTCTCTGCGGCTGCCTTCCCTCCTCGCAGCGAGAACCTTCTCCAGGCAGCGATCGATGCCTCTAATCTGCTCCAGCCTGTAATAAGTCATGCGAGGCAAAGCTTTTAGGTGGCATTACATGGGATTGTGGAGGCGGCTCTTCAGCTCTTATTCATAGCGCTCTTCATAGACTTGCAGAGAAATCTACTGCATCCCGCTTGCGAATATATAAAGAGTATATAATGCTTCTGCGGATTTAAACTTCGCATGCTGCGGAATGATGTACGGACACAACGGTTTTTAATTTCTATACTTTTGTGCGTGCATCTGTACATACTTGTCCCTGTTCAGTCCCTTGCTAGACACGCGTCTTGTACGTGCGTCACTGTGAGCTGCTGGTGAGCTTCCCCACTTCACAGAAGGCAAGGGAGCCAGCAGCCAAGTTTGCATGTTAACAAGACAATTTATTTTTCTGCTATAATGTGGGGCATCGTTACTCTTCTCCACAGCTGGAAGCTGTAAAGATCACTGAGGGTTGTTGAGAAAGTCCCAGGCTAATTCTGTAGCAGAGTTTCAAGCGGCACTAACTGCTGCCCCTCCTGATGATCTCTGTGCAGCAACCGTACTCTTCAGTAAGAGTAAATAAATCCCAGCAGCTTTAAAGGCTTTTATTTGCTAAGTGATTTAATGGGGAGCTCCAAAAATGAACCTGTGGTTAAGTGACATCATGAATGTAATGTTTTTTTAAAGGAAAAGTGAATTTGCTGTGATATATGTCAGAAATAAGGAGAAGAAAGAAAACAAACAAACAAAAACACACACAAAAAACCCCCCACCAAAACCAAACTCACTCAGCCTTGGATTTGTTAATGATGCACATGTGCACTAGTTGAAAACAAGCTTCCTTCAATACACAGCCATGCCTCTTTAGCCCCCACCAAAGACTGGAAAGTCATGATCTTGCTGAAAATAGTATGGTACGTAACGTATAAGCAGCAGATCGGGAGTGGGAGTTGGGAATTTGAATCCTAACTCTCCTCTGCCATGGAGAAGGTGCTGCTTTGAATGAAACGCTTGGTTTCTTTGTTCCGTTTCTTCATCGGTAGTGTTTGATTTGTTCATGAGTAATTTTGCAAGAAACTGGGGTTTTTATTGAAGTGCTGCTTTAAACTTGTGTCCTAGCGCTGAATCAAACTTGAGTTGTACCAAAGGGTTCACATACCACTGCCGCTCTTGAGGTTGCTGGGAGTAACGTTTATCCAGTTTAAATCTGTAAAAGCACAATATAGTTCTTCGTATGTTCACAAGCAAAACGCAGCGGATTTCTCTGCCAGTCTGCGAAGGGCACCATGAGCAAGGGCTGAAGAGGGAAACGTGCGGATTCTGAGGTTTGTACCGACTGGCCGATAGCTCGTAGGTGTTCACGGCGTTCCTAACGGGGTGCTTACAGCAGCCCGACATTGGCCACATTTCCAGATTAACTGGCCACCCATCTCTCGCTTACCTGCGGTCCGCCGGCCTTGGGGTGGCATTGCTCCTGAAACACATCCAGTTTGGTCAAGCTGAGAGCGATCAGAGTGTTTCTGTTGTTCTCAGTAAAAATAAAACAAGTTTATTAAAAGTGCAGTTTTGTTAGCACCATCATGCCCTACCCAAAGGCCCTCCAGGAGGTCTGCGATGGAGGTCTGCCTTCAATTCAACTTGCAATAGCAAGCATCGAGTCAGAGTGGTATAGGATTTTGGTTATAACTGACTCGTAAGCCTCCCTTTCATAGGAAGGTGTGAACTCAAGCTCCCCCTCTCTTCAAGTGAGATATACAGAGGTCCAAACACCTATCGCTCCGTGGTTTATGTTTTCTGTCGTATTAGACAAAGAACCTCTGACTTGTGTTTAATGAGAGGCTCTCTTTAAAGTCTGAGAGAAGCAAAATTGACGTATTCAAGTTACTACTAAGTACTTCATTCAATCTTATGGGGTTTTTTGGTGGTGGTTTTTTCCCCCCCCCCCCCACTTATACACCAGACAAATTAAAGGGGTGTTTGTTCTTTGTATTTTCAAAGTAAGTTTTGATGATTTTGCTCTTGCACCCTTATTAACTTGGAAGGGATTTCTGTAGCTAAAACCTGCATTGTATCTTTTGGAAACTTGCTTCTGAACACTCGCTTGCATTCTGGATTTCCTAGTGTTATTTTTGTTTGGCTTTTGTCACAAATGGGTGAAAACTCTACTTCTTTTTTTTTTTTTTTTTTATCTGAATGGACTTTAAATTTAATTCAGGCGGTGCAATCCTCACACGGACGAAACGCGCATTGGCTTCAGCCTGAGTTTCGCCTGACTAAGGGTTGTCGACTTGGCCCACTTGCTGCATCGCTGGCAAGGATAAAGATGACTTTTGTGTTTGAGCAGAGCAAGGCGCCCGGCCCCGAGCCCTGGCTGCGGCACCGGGGAGGCCAGCGGGCGCAGGGGAGGAGCAGCAGCGCGGTTTCGAGGAGCGGGCTAAAATCTCCGCAACCTGGGCCGCGCAGGACCCGACAGCACCGGGGTCGATCCCCTCTGCGGCGGGCTTTGTGCGCGCTCGCCGTCTCATTAGCATGCTGGCTCGCCGCCGCCGCTGCGGCGCGCTGGCTTTGCTAGCTCTGCTAGCTCTGCTAGCTTACCAGCTGTTCCTGCTGCTCGCGACAATGTCCAGCGTGTTCGGATCACCGGGTTCCTGCGCTCGCCGCCGCGCGCAGACAGCCTTTCCGCTGGGGATGCCCACGTGGCCGCCCGTCAGCAGCGGCACCGCATAAAGTAGCAGGCCCTCGCATGGCATATGGTGTCTGGATTCATACAAGATGCAAAACTATTCTGCCGCTAATGCACAATGACTCATAGCATTGCTAATTTTTCTAACAAAAGCCCACTTCCACACCCACACTTTTAACCCCTCAGGCTAAAAAGCCTCTTCTTTAGTTTCAAAGCCTTGGAAATGTAAGGAGGTGGCTTCTGGATCAATATATGAAACCCTATATTTATTTAAAGCATATGCAAGTTCTAACACTTATTTTAAATTTCAGTAAAACAGAGTTTTCAAATCGCTGTTCTAACATAGGGTAATTTCTTTTGTTCCAAAGTAGATTCATTGTCAACTGTTGGGAGTTTTTAATTTTTTCAGTAGTGTTATGTATTACAAAAATAGTCAGAAGTCAGCATAGATAATAAAAAGTTATTTTCGTTTGAGAGAAGCAAAGCAATGTTGCTAGTAGATCTACCATGATCTTCTATTACAGCATGAGTTACCAAGCCGCTTATTGTAAGAAGCTTGTAATATCTGGCTATCTTTCCTGTATACTAGCTCTTCGGGGAGAAAGATAATACACTTTCCAACTAGAGGGAGCTGCTGGTATCGCTGCTGCCGATTCTTAACCTTCCAGTCTAATTCCTTTGTGCAGAACGTACAGCGATCGTTTCTACGTTTTAATAAAATTAAGTTAAATTACCCCGAGTAATTTAGATTAAAAGGACGCGTCTTAATTTTTACAGTGTAATCATCAAATTAAACTGCAAAATTCAGAGAAAAGGAAAGCACATCCTGGTTGCATGGCAGAGGGGTGCTCTGCGTGAATGTGGAATTATACAGGTCATGAAAAGACTCGTTAGAAGAGAGAGTGAAAAGCTGAGGCTTGCGGACCGTTGTTACGAGACAAAAAGCGTACGGGAGGTACGAGCGGTAGGGAGCGGAGCGGGCGGCGCGGCAGGAGGCTCCCCGCTCCCTCCGCCGCAACAAAGGAACAAAGGGACCTGCGGCGAAAGATGGAGGTGGCCCGGCTCGGCGCTTCGGGCTCCCCGCGAGCAACTTGTTACGGGGCGCCCCTGCGGCGGTGCGTCGTCGAGGTTTCTGCTCCTGCGGGGAGTGGTGCTGAGGAGAAGTCCTGGCTTCAGAAAGTCTTTACTAGGGGATAGTTTGAGAGCGTGTGCGGGCCTGCTGTGGGGCTCCCAGCGGGTCCGGCGCAGCGTGCCACGGGCAAAGCCCGGGTGCCGCCCTCAGGAACTGCGGTTTCGGTCCAGCAAGGCAGTTCCCGTGTCCCCGAAACGCCGCGTTCGCCTCTCCGCGGCTGGTGGGAAGGCGCGAAGGCTGCAGAAGACCAGCTAGATGTGCACGTGGGCCCTTTCATGTGCGCGCCCCCAGCGATCCGGGCGTTAATACAAATGTGTAATCGCCAATATAGGTTTACATCGTTTGTCAAACTTTTCTTCTTTTTCTCTTTTAAAGAAAACGTGACTTCGGTATGTGTTTTTCATGAACCATACATGCTGCAATTGCTTCATTCAAAAGTTACTGAATCATTTTCTAAACAGGAAAAATGTTCTTAGGTTTAGCCTTGAATTTTCTTAGTTGCTTGCTTTCTCTCCCAGGAAAAATGAGCTTCTGAATTCAGTGTTGACCATGCTTAGAGGATGTGAGACGAGATTACCTCCTGAGATCCCTCCATCCTGACCGATTCTGTGCATCTGATACTAAGAGGCCTATTATATACAAGCTACCGTAATGGGGAGAAGCATAATCTTATATCGTTCTTTAAGGAGGAAAGGCTTTCTCTCTACGTGCACTTGAAAAACTTTTAAAAGCCATCCTGTTACTGGGGACTTTTTAATACGTTGGGGACATAAACGTGGAGACAGCAAGAGAGAGGAACAGGAGAAAGCTACTTTTTCATAGTGAGTTTATTGACTGGCTATTTAATTTGTATTTTTTCTTTCCTCAGTATCATACTTCTGTGTGTATTCCACAGTAAGATTAACTGTCAGGGTTTTAGTATATAAACAGGAGCAGATGGCTTTTAATGATTTCTTAAATCTAATGCTAAGTAACAATCTAGTATGTGTACAGCATTTTCTGTTAAAACATCTCGGTTTATTCGCTGGTTTTTGGTACTTTCTCTGAATTGGCCTGGGCCAGGTTTTTTTGAGAACCTGTAGCGGTAACTTCTGCTGAACAGCTAGATTTCTTGCAGCGGGTTAGGATTATCCATCTCATTCGTTTTCACCAGTGTAACAATGTGGGTGATCTTTTAAAACCGTGTTTGTCCACAGTTTGTTGGCTTCCTTAAATAAAATAGGCATTCTCCTGTCCAGCTTTCAGCTAGGCAGAGCAATGTTGTTCGAGTAGCAGTTATTTCACTTAGAAATCTTAGTGTTATCGCAGTAACAAACACACTTGGGGTTAGCTCAGTTTGTCATTCCTGCAAAGTCTTGATACCAAAAATGCAGCGTCACGTAAATGAAGGCATTAAAACTTGGTAAATAACCTCAAGCTAGCATGCATTTTTCTTGTTCCCGAAAGATCTCACGTTAACTTGTGCTGTACCGGTAACACCAATCGACTTTCTGGTATTGCAAGTTGGCTTCTGGAGTTTGAAGGGCTGTGTCTGCCAGACTAGCACCATCAAGGCGACAGAAGGGTAGCAGTACAGAGGAGATGATAAGAGCATAGAGGCGTTACTTTGGGGAGCGAGCACTGAAGCTGATGTTCAGAGGCTCCACATATCGTAAGCAAACTCCTGCCCTTACCATTAATGTCTGTCTCCATCTTACCACCTTCCTCTCCCCACCGCCAGCATCTATTACAGTGGGAAGTTCGAGGCTCTGAAACTCTGTTTCCCACAGGCGGCTCCCGTGGTAAGAAATGGAAGTGGCTGGGGTTATTTTTCTGCCCTTAACTTTTAAATAAAACTCTGTGTTATGTAGAGGTTTGGAGTTGGAGGAATAGCAGTTACACCCACGTGTATCGGTCTGAATAACCTCAACTACAGTTTTCCACACAGCCGCATTTTCTCCTTGTACTGGTTTTAAACAGCCCCTGTACCTGATGCTTGACATCTCCATCTCACTGGGAGGATAAAAAGAAACATCGGTGTCTTTATTCTCAGCAACGTATTTAATGTGTGACAAAGGGCTGCCGTTCTCTTCATTTCCGTAACTGGTTATTTTTCAGATCGTTGCCTTGTTTGCTGTGCTGTTGCTAACCCTTTGGGTGCTGCAGTGCCCCGCGCTCTCCCGTGGCTCATCAATCCTCCAGGAGGTCGGAGAGGGACAGCGCGACCCTCACGGTTAAATCACTGAGCGTTTTTATGGGGTTGGCAGTAGAGAAGAATTGTTCCAATCCAGAAGAACTGTTTTAATTCAGAAACGTTTTCTTTATAGGCTTTCACAGAGCCTGTTGGTTTTTGTGCTCTCATGTTTTATGACTTGTTGCCATGATAATTCAGCTCATCTTACAGGTTTCTCTAATTGTGATTGATGTGTAATCATTCATTTTATTGAACCTCATTAAGGTCTGCGAACCTCTGTACCAACTTACAGTAATTAGAGCCCAGATAGCCATTCCATCTGTTCACAAGCACTGTTTAATTAATGAACTTTTAACGTGTTCTTTGCCTTGTAAAAGCCCTTAGTATTCTCAAGTTGTTGAATAGGATTTGCATGCCAGCATTTCCGTTTTTTTTAAATACCACAGCAACATGCATTTTGGAATCCCAAAAGTCAACACCCGAAGTACTGGGATCTCAGAAAGCAAAGCGGAGAGATTTTACTTTTAGTTTCCATTTTCCACGTCCATTACAATAGCTGTAAAACCGGTGTTTACAAATAAAAGGCTCACAGGGACTTTAGTGTTCTTTTTAATGCCCCAAACAACAATTTTTAATCTTCCTTGTATCACTGAAGAAGATATACAGAGAGCAGTAAACAAAATGTTTCATTTTTCATTTTAGCAGTTATTGGAAGAACATTAGAAATAATGGTGCATGCAGACACGCGTTTTCCTCCCCTTGTATTTCATCTTTTTGTTACATTTAGAGCATCAGGACTGAGACGGCTTTGTTATTTTTTTGTAGTAGTCAGTACAATGAGACTTTGGGGTGGAGTGGAACGCACCAGTGCTGCTGGAGTAATCATAGCGACCCTGGTAATAATGGTCCAGAATCGCGAGAAAAGAGTAGGGCAGAAGTTTCTAAATACTTCGAGTGTTTCTGGTGCTTCACCTCTGTGCGTTTGGCTGGGCAGTAACGTGCTGAGTCAATGATTTATGCAGAATGAATAAATATTTGTATTTTTTAAAAATGAAAGTGAGTTTCTGTTCCCTGATCAGACCGAAGAGGCAGTATTTCAAAAGTGTCAGGATTTTTAAGAAAAACAGTCTTAGAAGACTTCTGTATATTAAGAATGCATAATCAAATAGTCGCGCTGAATGTGAATGTCAGATTACTATCATGACCGACTTTGGAGCTAGAGAGATGAGTAAAGGAAAAAAGGACGCTTTTTCCTAGGGCATTTTTGCATTCATGATCTCTTGCCATTTTTTATATACGGCACAGTATCGTAGTACTGTAGTTGTGCTTTACCTAATTTGGATTGATCCATGTTTACCTTCAATATTCAGGACGAGAATTAAGTCGTACTCCTCAACTCCCTCAAAACCCTTTCCAGCATCCAGAGGCAGGCCATCTGCCTGGCCCAGGCGTTCTTTCCTCCCCCAGCATGCGTTTCAGCCGGTGCTTTGAGTGGGGCTGTGTCCTGGAGAAGCAAAATACGAACTGAAATAAAACTCTTCAGTATGGGGCTGAACCCACCCTGTTTAGAAAAGTGAACCATATTGCCTGCCTTCTAAATTCCAGCCGTTATTTGTGCAATGAGTATAAAGAGCCCCTGGTTTTTGTTGTACCTCCAGCGTGCTGTTCTGTAGCATGGTGGGTGCCTAAGGTAAGGCACAGGCAAACTTCTCTATGCTGTGGCAGTTCTCGGCCGTGTGAATCTTTTGTCACGGGTTTTCCTCATGCCGCTGTCCTCTTTTGGACCAATTCTAACATGAATGTCGAGTGTTTTCATTGCCCTAAAAGAGAGATTTCCAAAACAGTTCTTTTTAATTCCTTTTCCAATATTTCCATATGCTAACTCATCCTCTCACCGCTGACCCCGCACTTTTAAAAGTCCATTTAGGCGAATCTCAATGTGGTCCGCTGCTCCTTTTTGTAACTGAAGTAGTTTAACTTTCAGGTTGCCGACATATCGGCAAGAAAACTGTGGTTTTTCTCAGGCTTTTTGGGAGCTGCACGTGTTTGGTGTGGGAATGCACCAGTTTGTGCGAAGTATCAGGTGTGTGAGGCTCAACTTTGGTGCCTCCGCTTTCTCCATTGGTGATGTTCTGCAAGTCAAAGACTGTGATCTGATTTGAGTTCTTCTGAGATGTCGTTCCACTGGCTGTGATTCAGTTATAACCAAATGAATTAGGCTTTTTTAGGAACAAATTCATTCAGCATGTGCATTTAATAAGGCTTGTTTATAAAATGATGCCATTCCTTTACAAGCCGATAGTTACGAGGATGCAGTTTTGCTTACATGAAAAAGCCTCTGGGATGTCGTTTCTGTGCCGTCCCTTTCCGGCTCTCCACAAGCATTTGGACTCAACAGTTTAACAAGTTCTCAGCAAAAAAAAAATTTGCAGACGATCTTGGTGAAATTTTAGCAGCAAACAGAGCATCCTGATGAAGGAATGAGAGGAGAAACATCTTGCCCTTCGCTCGTTTTCCCTTTCCCTCTTGTTCCTCCGCAGGCAGGTGCAGGTCCATCTGGATGTGTGGCCATGAGTAACTATCTCGTAGCCATCCTCCAAAGCTGCTGTACCATCTTCTAGGTGTGTATCCACCGAAGAAACGCACCTAGAGAGTTCTGGTTACCTGTACTCTCCTTTTAGCTGCTTCTTTAAAGGAACAGAAGAAAAGGAAGTTTTGCCTAAGTGGAAAAGGGGTAATCAAAGTTGTCCTGTCCACGGTGTTACGCTGCAAGAAGTAATGATGTGATGGAGAGGGTATAGAGAGCTGTATCGCTGAGGCGTTCTTGCAGCGTTGGGCAGCATCGCGCTGTTGGCGTGTGCTCGTGTTTTCTGGAAGTGCTGCTGTGTACGCTTTGCTGAGCAGATTGCTGTCCAGATCGAACAGAGTAGCTCCTCTGGGCTGGCTGACACGAGTCTTCTGCAATGCGAGAAGATCTACATGCAGAAATCTCTGCACTTACTACAGCAGAATGAGTAATGTAGTGTATGACTAGTGTAATACATGTTGTATATGTATTTTAGCAATATTTTCTTTTAAACCCATAAGCACAGGTCCCATTTCACCCTTAGGCAGCTAAATAGAAGTGCTAATTAAGTGAATTACACTTAAGGCTGTTCTATGATAGGTATCTGATTTTAAATAATAGACGTTTACATGAAGATTTTAATATCGCCCATATTTTGTTTACTACTACTTTCTTAATTTTTTTTTAATTTTAAGATTAAAATATTTAGAGCAGTTTTTCTGTATGCTGCCTGTCAAATGTGGTTTATGTTATTCAGGTTTATTAAGAGAGATAAGAAGGATGCTGTTCTATCAGTTGTTAAATATTATTGCGTGTTAATCCATATTTTAAAAGTTCAAAGTCTGCACTAGCACGTCTTTCTCTGTTCTTTTTGCTGTTGGTAAAGATGTCCTCGTATCAAGCAGTCACATTTGTGTGAAAAATAGAATTCAGTTCAATCCATGCATAGATTGTCAGAAAGATTAAAGTGTGCATCATGCAATTTTTCTTCTTTCAGAAAGGGGCCTTTGATGTGCTAATGTTCACTTTCTCTCTTTTCATTCAGAAGTGCTGGTCATTGTTTTGAGCTGCAGAACAGTATCTGCTTCATATAGGCAGATTCTAATACCCTGGTAGCCCAACCTTGCTCAAGGTAGCATAATATAAATATGCAATAATATTAATGGCATTATACGCTGGGATCAGATAACGGTGTGCCTGCGCGGATAAATACCACGGCAAAGCCAAGGCATTTATTTGAAAATAGATGTTGCTAAAAAGCCAAATATTTAATTTCAAATAATCCGCAGACATGTGTCAGCATTACTGCTGTTATACCACATCATACAATTCAGTGTTAAAATAGAAAGAAAGCTTGGTGGGGCAGTAAGCACTGCAGCCTGTTAAAATCACTCTTGAAGACAAGGCTGTAATGTATTTCTAAAGTTAATTAGCAAGTGAAATTATTTGGATGGCCTCATCTTGTGTTGCAGTGGATATTTTCCAGCAAATGGATGAAATTTTGCAGGCTGCTCACAGGGCCAGCTCGCAGCTCACGTAGCGGGGGACTGATGCGGGTCATGACACAGTCGTAGTAACAAATTTGCATGGAGAAGGGCTGCTTATAGCTGCTCTGACTTTTGCCAGAGACACCGATTTTCCTTTCGTTACTGACTGTGGAGAAGCAGTTCACTGGGTTCCTCGTGAAGATAAACACGGAAAGCGTTAGTCTGTAACTGTGCGGGAGTTATTTCAGGGTTGATTGTGTTCTGTAGGCGACAGAATAGTTGACAATTGAGCGATAAAAACCTTCCTTTTTAAAATTGGGTGAAATTTGGTGGTCAGGTTTTGAGAGAGTAAGTTAAATAACCGTAACCTAGCCTCTGGTGATGGACATTGTAGGAAAGTGTCATCTAGTATGCTGAAGGGCTTTCTGCCCAAAATTCACAAAATGTGCCTGTTGTGTTTCTCAAGCAGTGGAAAACTATAGCTTTCAAAAAGTTGTCATTAGAAAAACCGTAAGTTGCAAATTAAACAGTAAGAAAGGCATGTTCAAAACTGTTTCTCATATCGTTTCTTATTTTAATTAAAACATGTTAGTTCAGAAAGCTTATAGCTGGGCAGGTATTCCATTGATAAACTCAAGACTTAAAAAAAAAATTGGAAGAAAACTTGAATAAAGAAAAATCTTACATAAGCCTGCACTTGGAGTATTTCTAGTGGGGTACGATGGCAGCAGCACGCAGCGGTACTGCTGTGTCGCTTCTTCCCTCGGTAGCGTCCCCATAAATTCTCCTTCTCTGTTGGCTTCCACCAACTTTGCTTCATGAAAAATTCATCTTCTGCTCTCCCCCTTTCTCTTTGGGATCCCCGTGATCTCCTTTTATATCTGAAATGGCTCAGCAGTTAAGGACTTCTAAGAACTTCAGAAATTTAGCTTAAGGGGCACTGTCGTCAAGATCTAGTGTTGGCACTAAGAAAATGCTGTGTTTCGGTGGAAGCCAAGAACAAGAAGAAAACTCGCCGGGTTTCTGCTCAGTCGGTTTCTGTGACGAGGGCCGCGCGACCCGGACACCTTTCGTGTCCTGAAGCCGGCTGAACAGCCCGACTCCCGGGCGTCCCGCAGAGGCTCGGGCACCAGGTGCTTAGCTCCTCGGCACACGCGTTTTCTGAGCATCCTCCTTCCCGTCTGTGAAGCTGGAGACGGTGCTTGGCGGCACGTGCCGGGGAAGGGGCAGCCCGTTAGGCGGTCTGCGGCCATCTCCAACGCGGTAGACAAAGGGGCGTTTCTGTGCTGCCTGGGGAATGAGATGTGTCGGAAAGACGTGGCAGGGAGCAGATGGAGCGACGGGGCCGCGCAGAGCAGGACAGCTCTGCGCCTTCCCGGGGGCTGCTACACGGCTTTTTTGATGGCCTTGGAGAAAGGGACCAGAGCTGCCCAGTTGTCACCAGTTGTCATCCAGCTCTCCTGCCTGGCGTTGGCTCGCGGGCAGCGCGAGCAGAAGTTACTTCTGATGCTCGTGTAGGATTTCCGCTCCGCATCATAGCTTTCTCTGCAGCAGCACTAGCTCGCTCGTTTGCCTTCTCAAATCAGATTAATTTTCCGTTTTAACAAAGTGCTGCCATTCTGTGAATCGGCTGTAATCTCATCGCGGTGGAAGCGCGTGCTCCATAACCCAGGCACCTTGGTGACGGGCAGGAGCGCGAAGCCCTCGCCGGTGCCCCGCTGCTCGTGCGGCAGAATCGCTCGCTGGGGCTTCCCTGGCGCGTTTGTGCGGCCCCGATCTTCTGAGCCCCCGGGGCCTTCACCGCGGGGACGGGTCCTTCCACCTCTCTTCCCCCGTGAGGTGCAGCTTGCACAGCCAACTCCAGCCTGTCTCTAGGGCTGCAGCACGCTTTAATAGCTTCTAACTTGAAAACACAGGCTAAAGGCCCTGACCTGGACAGGACTCCGGTGGCACTTCATCTGTTCTTTCTGACCACCTTGCTGGTTTTTCAAAGCCCTTCATGTTGTTCCTATAATCTAATTTCTTCCCATTTGCAGAAGCAGTTTTTCTTTGGTACTGTCTTGGGGCTGTTTTCAGCACTTCTGTTCTTGCTCCTCTGTGCGTTATATTACCGGTATACAATAGTCTGTTTTCTGATTGCGTCTTATTCTCACATTTTTTTTAAAGTTAGTTTAAAACTGGCTAGCCCTAGGCATTAAAGCAGCGGCTGCCAACTCGGCTGCGTAGCCAGCCAAGCAGCCCTTCGGCATCCTCCCTAGTACTCCCTCTCTCTGTTTTCACCATCGTTTCTCTTGTGCTTGAATTCAGAACTTGGTTGTTTAAATAGTGCATCATGCAGCTCAGGTGTTAACTCACCTCTTGCCCCGTAATTAAATGTGATGATAAGACTCTATGGCCAACTTCAGGTACTTAAAACCTATGGGGAAATTTTTTTAGAAGCAATGGAACATTTAGAAGAAGTTAGCAGCAGTGAAACTATTGCATTAACTTGCCTTTTTGTGAAGGAGTCGCTTACATTTTCAGTTTTGCTTCCTCCCCTCCCCACTCACTCGCCACCCCTGCTTTATAAGTAAAAAAAAAAAAAAAAAAGCAGATTTCATAAACACGCACCAGAATTTTAATTTACTCCTTTGGGGAAACAGAGAGACATCACAGCATGCACACCGGCTGAGCGATGCAATGAAAGGGGAATCCATTCCCCCCACTGAGAGGTCACTTCCAGGGAAAAAAAAATGTTATTTTAAATGCTAACTTAATCATCTGCTTTTGGGGATGAAATTTTCCCGAAAGGGCTGTGTGCCCATGACAGTGCTGCGTGAGCAGAGCGCGGTGGGTACGTACTGCCGTACCTGTTGCAGGCTGTGTGCCTGAAAGCGTATTTTAATTTAATGGATTTTAAGCAACATGATTCAAAGACCAACAAAAGGCATACTGTGTTATATGAATAAAAGATTTCCTCTGGATACTTGTTAACCCTACAACGCCTAGCTAATGTAATTGAAGTGCAACCACCTGGCAGGGAGATTTCAGAGTCAGCTGCCAGGAGGGCCCGGCGCAGTACCAGGTGTTGTGCCGCGCCTGCCTGCTTGTCGCGGGGGGATAAACGGCGTGATTGCGCCGGCGGCTGCCAGCCGGGGACCCCGCTCCCGCGCCGCCCCGCTGGGCTCAGGTACAGCGGGAGCGAGGGGGGCAGCGCCCAAGCACCGGCTGAAATTAAGCCCCCGCGAAGCTCTCGTGGCCTCGCGGTTCACAAAATCAGGCCTGAGAAGATGATGCTCGATGTGTTGCCTCTGTTTCTCAGAGCCCCGTGCCCGGGAGATCCCTTGCTCAGTCCCTGGATCTGCTCTGCTTCGCGGTATCTACAACAGTTATGAATATGTCAGATTATAATGTTAAACCTCCCCCTCGCCCTTTTTTTTTTTTTTAAATTTTATTTAAAGCTGGGACAACCCCACCGATTTCTCGGCGGTCTTTTTCTGATTTGCTCTTCCTTCCTATCCTCTAATGTAGAGCAATTTCCCAGCCTGTATCACTGCAGCAACAAGTACATTTAGTGTTGAGCATCTTGCAAATGGTGTCACTCGTAATGGATGTGATAATAAGCCCCACGGTTACCTATCCCTGATTGTAATGAATGTAAATTATCAAGTATAATAGACCTGAAACTGAGCCATTTACTGTTAGTCCCAGAAATAATGAAAAGATCTGTAATAAACTAGAAGGGGCAAAATTATTTTGTCTAATTATATTTTGTTCTGCTTGGAGCTGCCTGATCCTTATACTCTTATCAAACCGACAGTGATGGTTTATTAACCTTGAGCAGATGAAAAAATATGGTTATAAATTCATCTGAAATTATTTTCCCTTAACTAAGCGTGAGAATTTGAAGGAGAGATTACTAGTCCCTCGGTTATATCCAAGGCACAAAGGTGACCTTTGTACGGGTGCGAGGGGAGGTGAAATCCCATCCCGGTAAATTCCAGGCATCCCGTATGTCCGTGTGCCGCTCCGCAGCAGCGCAGCGCGGCCGGTCTCGCGCACACACAAAGCCCTTTGGCCGTGGGGCAGCGTGCGCGCTTAGCAATCGGTGTCGTTGCACTCATTCGGGGGCCGGAATCATACGTGATTAAAGGTAGTTCAGGGGTTTTTTTTCTAGACTACGTGTTAAGATCCTTTATGGTATATCCTTTTTCAAAAGTAAATAATAAATATTTGTAAATATAACTGCTTCACAGTTTGTAAAATCTTGTATTTTCAGAGAAATTAAGCTTTCCAATGTAAACGTAAAACCTTTCATTTTGAAGAGCTGGAAACCTCACTATTGAATATCAAGAAATCAAATATATTTGCGCGAGTGATACACTGAGTATTATATTCTTATAAGCAATGGAGTAGTTCATTCATTACCTCTCATCAGGCTTTTACAGTACTTTTTACTCCTTCATTTGAGGCATAGATTCTCCCATCAGCAAGATGTGTGTGCGTGTGATGCAGGTCAGTTTAGCAGACGGCTTGCTGCTCTCATTGTGGGCAGAAAGATTCATTCAAAACTAACTGAATTACAGTTTTTGTTTCAATTTATTTAAAATCAAGAAAGGTGTTTCCTTTTGTTCACGTTCGTGTAGATAACGGCGGTCTCCTGACTTGTCCTTGGCGTATATGCACCATTTAAATAACACTTGTAGCGTCTTGCTCAGAAACTTGAAATACAGACTTTTACCAGGAAATTTGTAGATGCACATAATCTCAGCTGATTTATGGGTCTGCAACTGCCAGCCCCGCCTCCCCGCCCCTGAAAGTTATATATGCAAATACGCAGTTAAGTGTGGACTCTTCCCTGTTTAACACAGATTTTCTAGGTAATTTTATCATCATCTCATCTCGCCGTTCTGCAGGGCTGCGTGTTTAGCTATCCGGTAAATTAGTAAGCAACTTAGAGCGTTGTGGCAAGAGCGTGTTATACATTAATCACGCCCAGGCGTGCGTTGGTTTCGCTGCAAGGAGCGCTGCGGCTTCACAAAACCGCAGTCAGTAGTGCAGGCCATTTCGCCGCTGCTCAGAGAAAAGGCCGGCCAGTTTACGGGGAAAGGCTCTGTGCTTCTGACAGGCGCTTCGGGTCAGGATTGCTTGAAGACGTCCTCTCGTTCCGCACGGTCTGGCGGGGCTCGGGGGAAGCGGGGTGCCATCCTCGGCACCCCGCGCCGGCAGGGACCCCCTCTGCCGCCCGGCTGCCCGCGAGGGTGGGTGCGCTCTGCCTCGAGTGATGCGCTGGTGCGTAGCTAGGTGAACCAGATTCCTCCCTTCAGTTATGTCAACTATTTTGCAAGTGTTTTCCTGCCTTTGCACTGCTTGTCGTCTTTAAGCTGTCGGTAATTATTCCTCTTTCAACTTCCAAAGCATCCAGATTTCTGAAGTGAATGTGCAGGGAAGTATTTTGATAATTTCTGCTTGCTTTCTCTTATCATTTAAATGTAATGTTGAGACAAAAGTTGACTTCTGATTTACTGTAGCAAAATTACCTTGCAAGTTACTTAATTGTCTTATAAGTCTGATGAACAGTTCTCAAGCATTTTGAATTAGGAATCTGTCATTATCTCCCTCTTCCCCTGTCTGTGGTTGTGTAATTTGCAAAGCTGAGAATGACTTAGGTTGTTGCTGGTACATTCAGTTTTTGAATGGTTTTGAGTATGCCGTTACGCTGGGAGGTTCTTAACTCTGTATTCACTTTGATACTGCTGCGATGGAGCTTGAAGCTAGGGACTCTGAGGCAACGCAGTGACCTGTGCCCTTCCTCAGGGTGTGCTGTCCCACGGAGCGGGCGGAGGAGCAGAGCTGATGGGGCACTTGAAGTTTTTCAGAGTCAGCGTACCAGCTTGGGGACATTTCTGACTTCAGGCGAATATGCTCGCATTTGCAGAATGTGATGGCAATAAGCGTAGTAATGTTAAAATATGCTGAGAAGGGTATGCGTGCACAAGTGTTTAAATAGAGACGCGTGTGCCTGTAAGTCTATAGGTATACATTTGTGTGTTTGTGGCTTTTCATATGTGCAATGACCAAAGTATAACAACACATTTTAGAAAACTTTTATAAGCCTCTTTCTTATGCTCTTACGGGCTATCATTTTTTTTATTATAAAATTTTAAGAGATAAGTGACTGCCAACATTTTGTCATCAACTGATATCATTAAAAAAGAAACTCTCAGACCTTGCAGGCAAATCTGCGCCTTTCCTAAAAGTCTGAGTAAAAGACAGGCAGATCTGGTCTGTCCCGCTGGGTGTGCCCCCGCTAGCAGCTCCTCTGCTTTCACGGTGGGAGGACTGCAGCCGGGACTGTGCCGGGCACCGGCGCGCTCGCTGCAGAGCATCCCGCGAGGAGGCCTCCCGGGCTCCGCCGCCTCGGGGTCCGGAGGTTCGCAGGACCCCTCTGAGCCCCACCTGGACAGGCGGTGCAGATCCTGGCCAAGTGGCTAGCTGTGCTCCCGACACGGGTTCCGGCTTAATAAGCAGGCAGCTGCATTCTGTATCTGTATCAGCTTTATTTTTGAGTGCCCTGAGGGTAAATGTACACATATAGGACATTACGGCAATCTAATCGTGAGGTACAGGGGCATAACTCAATGAAACAAGGTCCAGAGGAAGGAGAAAAGATTCTCTCCTTCCCTCCTGCGTAGGCTCGAAAAGCAATCGCTGCGGCTGCGTAAACCTCCAGGAACAGCCCGGCATTTAACGGGAAGGCGCAAGGCTTTCACGTACTTAACCATGCTGCCGCCTTTATTTTCTGGTTACGGCTCCAAGTGAATATACCACTATCTGCTGCGCGTGTTTGAGGACCACATCGTATTATCTGACTTGTCCAGAGAAGTTGCAGCCATACAGGAGAGCCATGTGATAAACAGCTCTTCCAATTCCTGCCTGCCTGCCTCACTTATCTCCATCAAGACTATTAATATTTCCAGCATGTAAGCAGTTTCCAACAGCTGTCAAATGCAAACAATAAGCTACCAGAAAAACTGTTTCTGCTTCTCCCCAAACTTGATTCCCCAGTTAATACGTGTCCATGGCCCAAAGCTAAAGATGCTGAAGTCCAAGACTAACCAAAGGTTTGGATATTTTGCAGTCTGCTACCGCTACCAAAAATGGATCCTTTATCTTATGGGAGAGAGAACTTCTAGCTTTGCAAAAAATGAAATGAGTTCTACTTAAGCTTTTAAAACTACAGAATTCCTATTCATTAAAAAAATCCTAATTAAAGTCACTTTTATGTTTCTAAAACATATCAATTAGCAGAAGTGTTTTAAAAATATATCACATTTTTAAAAATTACTGAAACAGCACAGACAGGAAATCTGTTAAGGGAAAAAAAAAATTGAGACCCGAGTTATTCTCTAGTTCCTTAACCACAAAATCATCCTGTGTAACTTCTAAATACATTTTTTCAGCCTCTCTGTACCTACATCCTCTGTAAAATGAAGGTAATAATGTTCCTCATCTGTATGGTTTCCTCTCTTAAGTGTAAAACGTTTGGACATAGCTATCCTGCTTTGGAAACTAAAAAAGAAATTAATAGCATGGATGCAAGGTGCTCCATACAAAATAAGCAAAGTGCCAGAGCATTCCTCAGCATATTTAATTTATTTGTGTGGATAATAGCATATTTGTTTCTCACTTAGCACGTTCTGGTCCTTTAGTTTCCATTAGGTCATCCAACCTGCCCGTGAGGGTCTCGCACTTGGAACACGGTGAATAATACCCGCGTGGCTCGGCCATCTGTAAGTGGTGAATTAATCACAAACACCGGTGGACAACGTCTTTATGTTGCACATTCAGATAAGCTATATTGTGTGATAGCACACACCAGGTCTGACTTTAATTAAATATTCGGTCCACAAGTGCCGCAAAAATTAGCGAGTTAACAATTTTCCTTCTTAAGCTGGCCCGGGCGGTGCAGCCTGCAGGCTCCGAGGGAGCGCCCGCGCTAAGCAGAAGGCGGATGCACGAGATGTGTGAACCCTGCTAGCAATGGGTTGTGGCTTTGGGGTTTGCAGCTCGAAAACAGCACTGCCGTCTCCTAAACAGGCTCTTCTCCGAAGGGTTCAGTCTCTCGGTCGCTTTTTTCTCTGAAGAATGAGAATTACAGATGCCGACCACCCAATGCAAACCAGGTTTTTTTCTGCACAAAGTTTTGGGGAGGCTTTTAATGCAGTACAGCATCTGTCTTCAGAAGCTGTCGTTTCTGCAACGACTTGAATGATACCTCTGAAGGGATTGCGTGTTGGGGAAGGATGTCGAGTCACAGTCTTGCATCTGGCTTTGTAATAGCTGGTCTTTATTGCTGTTATTACAGGGCTGAGGTTTTCAAAAATTCTCAAGGTTTGCCTGATAAAAGGCGTCAGGAGTTTTACCATCCCTCCCAAAGGGTGGTATGGGCAACTTTTAACGGTTCTGAAAATCCTGCTGCTGCTGTTCACAAACAAAAAATTATTAGAGTCCTGGTTTAGTGGAAAAATACCCAAGCTTTCGAAAGAAGCCTCCCCTTCCCTGTAACACCCATGTGCTGTAACAAAGAGGATAATAAAAGGGGATAGCATTGCTGGTATGTGGCTGACAATAGGATAGTGTGTTATCCCTCGGTGTTCAAGCAGCCAATTTGAAGGAACTGGAAGGCATACGTAAATGACAAATAATCGAACCTTTGTACCTTTGCCCTTTTTCTAAGATGTCCAAAAGTAACAGCTCATTAGTGGAATTACTGAAATAGGTGCATTTTGTTAGTGTTTGAATAAAATTAAGACTGCGACAAAGCATGGGGGAAGGATTGCTCGGTAACATGTGACCTTTCCTCCAGTTATTTATCCCTTGATGATCACCCCGTTTGTGGAACAAGCCAGATAATTGCAGAACATGAGCATCGGCAGCTGTACATACACTGATAAAATGGGACGGCTGCGGTGTTATAATGATCTCTCTGAAAATACGACCTGGGGATTTGTCTTCTGCAGTCATCGGGCAGCTTTCCTTCTAGACCTGTACGGCGAAGGCTCTGCGTGACGGCAGCGCCCTTCCATAAGCTCCCGCTCAGCGCCTAGGCAAAGGCAAGAGGTGGCCGGGCGCTGCTCCTAAGGAGGTTCTTCTGAAGGTCCATCTCTGCCTGCAGCCTGCGCTGCCTCGGGGAGGCCGGCATACCTTCTCGACCCTCCGCTCTCTGGGCCTCTCCCACCCACCTTTAATTTTGCAGTCTCCAGCTTATTGAATAAGTACTTTGCTGGAGGAGGCGGCCAGGAGAGAACTCCCCCCAGCCCCTCAGGAGAGAGGACCTCTACATCTCTCTGCTCTGGGGCACTGGGAAGGTGACTTTGTTAGACCTGAGCAGCTTCTGTCCCGTTAGGGTATCTCTCAGGATCGGAGACGGAACTGTATGGAGAAAACAGATATTGGGGAATCGTGCCCCACTAATTTGCTGGCCAAAAACTTGTGTAACTAAGTCACGATAGTTCTTGCAACACAGAACTCTTTCAGAAATAGCTTCTTGGTGGTTAAATCTTTGTGTGCCCTGCGGAATGATTTACCATTAGGGCTTCTGCTGCGCTAACTGATAATAGGCAATTATGCCATCATTTTAATCAACTGAAATATTTTAATCGAAGCCTTATCAGTATGGCGAAGCATGGAGTACAGCTGCTAAGCGGACCTTGGATGCGCAGAGGGCTGACTGTGCAATGCAAAACCTGCAAAGCTTTTTTCTAGGCCCATGTGTGTTTGGTAGTTTTGCCGCTGGTTTGTGCGCCGCTGTAGCGTTTCGTTTCTGCTCTGTTAGGAACCATCTCAAGGAGAACAAGGCTAATAAGGAGATGAGGTGCATTTCTAACTTCTTTTTTTCTACAGAGCGGGTATCTGTACAAACAAGAATACCTGATAGGAGATCATCACGGGTACTCTACGTTAGAATAAAAAAAACTTCAGATAGGGGTAAACATGAGTGCCGTTAAAGTACAGAATTGTATTCTATCAGGAGAGTAACCCATTGTTCCTTCACTCCTCCTACAAAATGATCGGTCTGTAATGGTGCGATATATCTGCTCCCAGGGGCTTCCCGCAAGGAGGAGGAGTAGTAAATTAAGATGAAAGCTTGTTTTCTGCCTTATTCATAATAAATGCAAAATTCTTCCCTGAAGCACTTGGCATGACTAATGTGCCACATATTCTTGATATCCCAGAGCGGCAGGCGAGTGCTTCTGCCAGGCTGGTGGTTTGCAGCACACCTTGGGCAACGTGCTACCTAACAAGCAGCCGGAGCCAAGAGCGGGCGCCAGAGCGGGCTCCGCGCGGCAGAGCGTGAGCCGGAGCTTTCGCCTCGGGGCACCTTCGCTATGATTTTGCCGTTACGTTACTTGATTTCCACGGAGATGGTTTGAAACCATGTGAAACGTGTTTTTGTTGTTGTTTTGTTTCGCTTTCCTCTTTAAAGCAATTAATGGCGACCGTCTGTGAGGGAACAAATGTATTGCACAGTGCCTGTTGGAAAACGCTGTGGCAGTCTGCCGTGTTACTTGAAGCAATTACAGGTTATTTTTTATTCTGTGTTATGGCGGTATCTGAAGCCCCATCTCCATCAGTCAGGACTGGGATTCTTTTGTAACAAAGACCCAGGCCCCGCTCGGGGGGAGGGAGGTGGCAGAGCTCCAGACGCGGTGCCGAGGCACTGGGCAAACGCTCCACGAATGAGAAATCCGTTTGAAAACCCCTCCGTACCTGTGGGTTTCAGTGAGAGTCACGTCTCTTGTCCACCGGGGTGTTCTGGGCTCTAGCCATCCCCCGTGACTGAAGCCCCCCCTCGAGTCCCCCCGACGCAGCAGTAAAAGAGGGCTGCCTGTCTGTGCAATTCTGCGCTGAGGGGTGGCGGAGCAGAGGAAAATCGTGCTGCGGAGAGGATGAGCTCTTGGGTTTGGCAGCAGAGGATCATCTGCCCGTTCTGGATAAGGAGGAGGAACAGCAGCCCTGGCACTCGCCAGCCCGGCTCCGCCGAGGGAGAGCACCGAGCCCTGCCCGCCCCGGCTGCACCGCAGACAGATGGCCTTCTTGGGGCTGACCACCAGCAAGGCAGCCAGTCTCACTCCCCTCTCGCCCAAAACCGGTGGGTTGAGTTGGACAGCGATACAGTCAGCCTCGTCTAATGCACGTCTTACGTGTTACATTGACCGATATAAGACATGCATCACTCTGAAAAGTTTTAATCTCAGATGCTTTGGTTTAAAAAAAGCACATAAATCTGCAGTTGTTGACAGGTATAGTTTAATTGCACCTGCTCCGTGAAGGATATATGTTACTAAAATTCCCCCAAAAGTTTTCAGTTAAATTTATGCGGTAGTGACGGTCACTAGACCATAAATGATGGCAAGCCCAATCAAGCATATTGAGTTTCAGACTGAAATTGCCTATCACAGCATTTTAAAAGCACAGTAACTCTGTCCTGTTCAGAGCTTAAGGAGGACAATTAGGTGCATAAAGGTCATCTACCGCTATATTTATGTTAACCTCAATTTTATGGTCCCTGCTTTATTCTACTTTGGTAAGTCCCAAACATTTATGCTCTCGTTTGTTTTCAAAACCGCTATCATGGTGTCAGGAGCAAGCCCTTTTTGTGGAACCATCTTTGGTTCTTATGGTACAAATTAGGAGGATACTGAAATATGTGGAATGGTCAGAAATGACTTATCAGTAGTAGTTCTTTGGTGCTGAATTCTTGAAAGGGCAATCAGTAAAACAAAAGTTCACCACAGCCCTGTATTTCCTCTGCCTTAGAGCCTGCCAAGCCTGCCTGAGGAATCAGCTATTTGCAGAACAGGTTTTCCTTCTCCTGTCCACACGCTACCTGTGTGATCACCCGTGCGAGCACCGGTGAGGCTGGAAAGCTTTAGCGTGGATTTGGGAAACCTGCTTTCTTGCATTGAACAATAAGTGCAAAGATTTTCTCTTTCTTCAGGTCTCCCTAGTGGGTGGAAGAAGGAGTTGGCATGTGGACAGCCTTGATGTCTGATGGGCTGGAAAGAGCTGTCTACCTCTATACTTTCAGCTTCTCCACTGGCCAGATGCCCTGAAAGCCCTTCTCAGGGTGGGAGTCACATCACAGATGGGAATTGCAATAGGTTCATGCCAATAGTGCGCATTAGCTTCCTTGGCAGTCCCTCTGGAGCCGGAGGAACAGTCGCTTTAGTGTGTGCTCTCCGTGGGCCCGAGCAGTTGGGTTCCAGTCCCGGGACTAGAGCCCCTTGGCACGGGCACGCGACAAGCAAGGAGCCGTGGAGGGCAGCCAGTCAATTCTCTCTTTGCCTGTTCACAAACCCACAAATAATTCTGTCTTCTATTTGTACGAAGAGAGTGCTGTGTCAACAAAATACACAGTTGTTTCTATATATTGGTGAGAGTATATAAATGTTCCCAAAATGTTTTTATTTTCTAAAAGTAGTGTGGGGAAGGAATTGCTGGCCGTTATCATCAGCAGTGATGGGTGGCTGATATTTTTGCTTGAGGTCAGCACGGAGTTAAGGTTAATAAGCAAAAGTTCTGAATTTTCAGGATCTGTTTGAATAATCGTCTTCTGTATTCCCCCTGTTTCTAAATATGTGGTTATTTATGGTTTAATGTTGTGTGGATGTGCAGAGGAGGAAACATTGGACAGATCTTGACTCCAGAATGGCTCAGTTCACCTGCAGAACCCAGACAATGAGGACTTTGAAGGCTTTTTAAAGTCTTTTTGTTTTAAAGTGTGTGTTTGAAACTGGCTTTGCGTTGTAGAGGTTAAATGTGGAAGTGATGCTGTAGGCAGAGCCGTGCACTGGCTGGTACCTGCGTCTCCGGGTCTACCTTTTGTCTTCTTTTGGATTCTCCATCTGGAAGGAGACGTGCATGTGTTTCACCACGGACCTTCACAGATCATCTGGCTGCTTGCAGTCAGATGGCACGGTTTATGGCAAATAGTTAATCTTAGCGTTTTAATGTTTTTTTCAAACACCTTATGTTATATGGTTGAACTATTAAAATAATTGATAAACTGATAAAACAGTTATAAAAGCTCATAATATTCAAATACTGAGATTTGATTGCTGCATTCAAATGGGAGCTAAATTCCTGCTCTCCCACAGTTCTATATATTCATGGTCAGTAATTCACGCCTTGGCTTGGCTCTCTACGTCTTTTAATATATGAAATAAATAAAAATGTTTGTGCCCATTGAAACCATTTTGCTCTGGAGTTTTGCCTTGGTAGAAGCGAAATGTAAAATAATGCAGTCGTTGAAGAGGTGGGTCAAATTGCCATACATATTAAAAGAGGCTGCTTTTGATCAGCTCCTTTGAATGTCTAGTATAACTCCATTTATCTGAAGATCTCAGGGGACGCCCAAAACCTTCAGATAAATGGGGGCTTAGTTAATCAGGGAAGCCAGCTGTCCAGCTTCTTCACCGGGGTAGGGTTCAAGATCATAACCCATCCTCTCTGCAGCCAGGCCGTCTTCAGAAAACAATTTGCATGCTCCGCTTCAGCAATCTAGCCTTGAGGCTTCTGTAGAAAAGCCAGCCAGGCACTTCAAGCTTTCTCCTGGCCCCGCTCGACCCGGAGCTCAGCAATGAGCTGGGAATGGGAGTTTGCTGATGTGTGTGTTGCATTTTTAAAAAAGTAGTGGTTTAAATGGCGCTCTGCGCATATCGGCTTGATCTAAATAATGCAACGAGGCTTAGCGTTCATGGGCATCTTTGTGTCAGACAGGCTATGCTGAAAGCTCACGGGAGAGAGATGACACAAATTTCATATTAAACAGATTCAGCTTAACGTTCTAACGTGTGTAAGTAAGTAAAATCGCATCACTGGTTCTTAAGGATGAAGGCACAGCACGTTTACAAGGGCTGCAGTTTTGACAGCTCAAGTATTGCACTAGTGATTATCTGGATGAAAGCGTTCTTACATGGTGATAAATACGAAGCTTCTTGAGGCCGCAATTGAAAATTACTGTTTCAGACTGCTCCCGTACAACCGGTCTTGAAATGCTGAGTCTTCCCCTCCGCCCCCCATCTAGCTCGTGTTCTTACTCTCGGGGTATGCTGTGTTCTCCCGGACCCCCCAGATGCATTGCCTGGGACGCCGGGCTGCCTGACGGGTGACTAACGCGGCGATGCCTGCAGAAGAGTCTGACATAAACACTATTAAGTAGCAAAACGGTGGGTTTGTTTGCATACAAGAAGCGCAATTTGAATAAGTTAGGGAACAAAGATTTTGTGCGAGAGATCAGATGGTGTTCGTGATGTCATGCTGCTTTCTTGACCTGTATTTACAGCCTGGAGGTATTTTTCAGAGGGTTCTTTACAGCTTGTTTATTATGTTCCTAATGCCGCCGTTAAAATTCCTAAAGTTTGGTAAAACTTCAGTTGACTTTTTTTTTTTTTTAATGAATCCAAACTGTTTTCCCTAACACGTGTATGTATTAAAACAGAGATAGCAGAGAGTTTAGTTTAGTTTTCCTGCAGTGACTTAATGCTTTTTAGATTAGGCTGTGAGTGAAGATGAGCAGGAGCATCTCGCTCGCTGCCCGTGCGGCAGGAGCCGCTGTGCTGCCCGGTGCTCCCGGTACTGCTGCTTAGGGAGAGACGTTCGGAGTGCCGGAGCTGAGGAGGGTGGCGGTGAGGTGGAGCCGGCTTCTGCAGCGGATTTCTCGCCGAGTCTGTGGTATCTGCCCCTACTGCTTTCAGCTTTTTAACGTGCAAGAGCGGCACTGAATTGGGATCTTCCTCGTACACCTCTAAAGCTGCTGATCGATCTGCGCAGCTCTCTGGACCGTGGCTTAAACTCAGCTCAGTATGTTATTTTTCAGATGCCTCTCCTGTAGCTGCCCAGCTGTTTGGCTGAGTGGTTTTTTTCCAGTCTTTTGTGCGGTTAGGGGCATCTTCCATCTCATAAATAAGGATTTTACGAGATGTAAAGCTAACCTGGTGAAAATCTCCTCACTCTCTTTTTCCGTGCAATATTTAGCGAAATCGGTACAAACTGCTGGTGTGTTAGCAGTTGTTCTGCGCATTGTATGCTTATGTGTTAGATGTGCAAGGTCTTTCATTAAACAGCAGGATATTATTAGGCATAGCATGAAAAGCCTTTATAGTCTCCCTGCCTTGTTTAAAGCGGGCCCACAAGCAGACCGCAGCCTAAAAGGCTGCGCAATGAATCGAGCGCTGATGGCCGGTCCGCAGGCTCAGGTGGCCGTCAGCCGCAAGTTTAGCCGAGCCCTTTCAGTAATTTGTCACGCCTGGGTCTGTTCCCGCTGCGCCAGCACGTGCCAGCTCCGTGTCGGAGGGGCTGTTCGCCAGACGGCCGCGCAGCCCCCGCGCCCCGCTGTTCGCGGGGCCAGCGCTCGCCCGGCCGCGCGCTCCGCACGGCCCTGGCAACAGCCGAGCGCGCCGCGGAATATGCATCTTCATAATGAGAAGTGAATGGCATCCGTCAGTCCCTTTAGAATAGGGCCCAGGCGTGTGCCTCCTCTCCTAGGAAGTTTGGCAGCCTATTCATTAACAAGAGTCATCAGGAGTTCAGCCCATAATAGGGAGGCAGCCCCAAACGCAGGCGGGCTAATGCTTGCGCTATCAGGAATGCGTTCTCCTGGGCTTAGGGAGAGGAGAGAGAAAAACTAAGCAAATAACGCTGTCAGCAGGTGCAAACTCTGAAATGCTATGTATTGATTTTCTTTCTCCGGGCTTCCACGGGAAGTTTGTAAGAAGATTTATCACATATCAATCGTCCTCTGCTAGCATTAAAAGCAAAATTCTTTTTTTTTTCTTTTTTACCACCACGCCTATAGGAACTTGCATACAATTAAGACGCGCTCTGCGTATTCCCCTTGAGGTAGAACACTAGACCATTGTGGCCTATTTTTAAGTACCGCTTTACTCTGATTTTTTTTTTTTTTAAATACTGTTTCAGAGTGTTTTCGTTAATGTAATGAAAGTCACAAATGGCACTTCAATATTAATTAGTAATGCTTTTCAGTTTTAAATACCCTCACCTGCATTACGTTGTCACTGGTGTTATTCTCGCTGCTCCTAATGTCTAAATTTAAATTGGCCTTTGCTCCCGCATAACCGTCGTGCAGAGCTAGAACGCCTTTCCCCGTAACAGCAACACAATGGCGGTCTGAAAACTTTTGTTTTAAACGAGGAAACGGAGAATGAGATGTCATACCGGCTCCTGCGAGCGTTAATTCATAAAGTCATACGTGAGGTTCTTCAGCCCATTGTAGATTTGTTTCAGACGTTATCCTGTTATTGGAAGTGTATGATTCACCTTCTGAGAAAACAGAAGCTGCACACAAAAGGAAAAGATTTGCTTTCTCCGCTGTGAAAAGCTGCCGCAAGCAGGGGTCCTATTAAGACAGCTGGAAAGTTGCTTCAGCTTGTTACGCTTGTAAGTTTTATTGGTGACTGGTTTTTGATTACACATTTGAATGCTGTGTGTTCCAGGTTGCCGAGTTTTAATTAAAAGGCAATAGTCTTGATTTTAGATTGCTTTGTTGTCTGCATTATGCAGACTATAATGCATGCAAGTTGTGGGGTGGTTTTTCCAATGCGTGTCGTTTATTTAGGATACGTGAGAGTACGCTTTGTAGCACCTGCCCTAAATGCAAGCTTCACGCTTCCAGGAATTGTGTTCATTATGGTTAATTTCTTTTAAGAAGTACAGTGATCAAATAAATATGGGGGGGGGTTCCTCCTCTGTCCCGTAGCTCGCTTCTCCAATCTAATAATTTTTCTAGTCTGACAGGGTCACGTAATAGGAATATTGTGTACCAGGAACTTTCCGTAGTGCCGCAGCTTGTCTGTTCTGGGTTTAGGTTTAAAAAAGCCTGCAGCCTGGGGGGCTGGCTTCTGCCCTCGGTCACTTCAGCAATCTGTCAGATCTACCGAGCCTCTGCTTTTCCTTCATGAAGCTAAAAGGTATTACCCTTAATTTCAAGCCATTAAGTGTGTTCGCTCCTCGGTGCTCGCGTTCAGAACTGTTAAGCAGCACTGGGCAATTTTGGTCCCCTCTTTTCCATGCCCGTGTTAGTGTTGCTGTGGATCTGAAGCGCTGGTGTTCGTGGACGTTGTGTAACAGCGTTTAATTCTGCGCACACATTTCCTTAACCTGGTCTTTGCAGTTATGAAGAAAGAGCTCTGTATCTCGAAGCAATAATCCAGAACCATAAAGAAGTAATGACATTTGAGGATTTTGCCGCTCAGGTCTTTTCTCCCTCTCCCAGCTACTCCCTCGGTGGAACTGGTGAGTCTCTGCACGTTATTCTTCTCTTTAGCACTAAGAACCACTTGAGCAGCAGATGTACACCTGTTTTTTGTAGATAAATGCTTGCAAATTTAAGAAGACCATTCTTCCCCTGAATCAACTAATGAATATCAAAAGGAATGATGACATTCATTTTAATTTGTTTTGCATCAGAGCTATTCACTCTGCTCCTTTCTTCAGCTATCCTGTTAACCCCCGAATCTAGCAAGGTTAATGAACTTTCTCTCAGTAATGTGCTCTGGTTCATTCAGGAGTGTGGGTTTCTTGCTGAGCTGGGAATATGTTGTTCAAAAGCTATGCCTGAATCGGTGCTTACTTATCGAAAAATAGTTCCTCACAGTAGAGGCCGTTGCTACTAATGCTAAATGGGGATTATGCTGCTGAGATACCGGGGTCAGGGATTAATGCAAAAGAAACATAAGAACGGTGTTCTGTTAGAAAATCATAGCAGCGTGCGGTATGCTAACGTCTCCCTTAAATATAGATGAGCAAATTTCAGGCTTCCTTCCAACACCTGGCCTGGAACCTGCCTGGGGTTTTTTTAATACATGTATGGATATACAGACGCGCGTGCGCGTGTATATGTATATACACACACATCAATGCTGATGGTCGTTCAGCAGCCCCACTGAAAGATGAAAAGGTAATGCTGAACTCTGCGAATTTATTCCTTACGTGCCCTATCGAGATTTTAAGTTAGCGTGCAGTAAGTTGTGAACGGCTGCTTTGCTGTTTTAATTGAGTTTAAATAAACCTCGCCTGAAAGGAAGCTTTGGCTCTGAAATGCAGATTTCTGGTACCCTCAAGATGTGTTTTTCTAGCCTCCAAAAAGTATATGGTGACCGTGTGTTGGACTCTCTAACAAAGATTCCTTAATCCCTTTTTTACACTCGTAGGGGGAAACTGGCGCTTTCTAATTATTCCCTGCTACTCTTTCAGATTGTTTGATAGATTATTTCAAGCCTATATACATGTTGCAGGACATCTGCTCTATTTCTCTTTAGCCTGACTTGTTAGCAAATATCTTCCATCTAAACTGAAAAATTGGAGGAAGAAATTAAATTTACTAAAATAAATCACTTACAAATAAAATCAGCCGTGCAGCATTGTTTAACGTTACTGGCTCCAATCCTCGAGCTTTCAGAGCTTTGTTGGGAGATAAGAGGTGTCTGCATGTCCTTGCGCTGGTCGCCAGTAGCAGCAGGCAGAAGGCTTTGGAGATAAGCAAGCTGGCAGCAGTAAAGGGGAGCCGGTGCTATTTACATAATCGCGCCTCTGCTTCCTGGAGAGGCGTCAAGAAACACAGGGATGGCCTCTATTGATCTTTGTTGAACTGGAATACTAAACAACATTAGAAAAGCTTATAACTTAAAGCTTTGATTAATGTTTTCTACATTAAAAAGTAGAACAGCTGTGAATTAAATTCTTTTATACACTCTGCCAAAAGTCGGAGACAAAAAAAATTATCCGTTTCAATAGAAATGTAGATTTCATGCCCGGTGTTGTTAGCACTTTGAATCATTTATCTGTTGACGTATCAGCAAATAAAAATGTAGATATATTGATATATTTTACACGTTTTGCTCTATGCATAATTGTATTTAGTTTTCACGTTCTTCTTGCGGCGCACAGCGATCTTATTATATACAAATTTAGCTCGACAAGCAAGGACAGATTCATTTGATAATACCGTAGTCATACGTTCTAAAGTCTGTGATATATTTTGTATGCGAAAAATATTTAAAATGTTTCCTAATATCTCCTTAAGTTTTTCAGAACACTGTTAAATCATTAGTACCTGGATGCGGTTTTTTGATTTCATGGGTTTGGTTTTTTTTTTTTTAAGAGTAAAACCTGCCCCAGTTAGGTCCTGATTTTCGGCCTTCCGAATGTCAGAATTTATTTCATGCTCACAAAGAAACTGGAGGCCGGTCGTGACTTCTGGCATCAAAATCTTTGCTTCAGAGAGTCTCCTCACGTTACCTACTGATTTACTCGCATATTTAGTCGAATAGTACCAAGCGCTGTGTCAGTCGTTGCCATTAGGATGCATTTTTCCATCAAATGCCACCCTGGCCATCAGCAAGGAGGCTGCATGTCACCTCGCAGCTCCGCCGCTGTTGCCAGCCGCCGCCCGGGTGAGCCCCCGTCCCGCGAGCCGGGAGCCGCCTGCGGAGCCCATCACCAGCGGCTGCCTCAGCCTTGCCTCTTTCCGCGTTCATCACGGTTTAGGTTGGCGGGGTACCACAGATGTACCGGCAGCGTCCGGAGATAAAGAACGAACCAGCTCGGGTGCAATTTGACTAAGTTTGCAGCCATCTATTCATCCCTGCTAATGATTTGAAAGGGATGAAAAACTATTCTGGAGCTGCCAGTTCCCCCGTCGGCGTGGGCACGGCCGGGGGCAAGCAGGACGGTCTCGGGCTGGGAACGGCGGCAGCTCTGCGTTTTCCAGCGTGCAGCCCGTCCCCCCGTGCCGCGGGCTGTTAGACCTCCTCCGAGCTTAGATTCACCTGTCCTACGCCTGCAAAATCGGCTGTCTGCCGCTTAAGAAATATGGATGGCGTTTTTCTTCATGGAAAAGGGGAATTTCTATTCTGAAACAGAAAAAATGAATCACAGAGCAATAAATGTGTGGAGCTGACACAGGTCTGTGTTTCCCCTTCTCGAGTAACAAACCAGCTGATACTACTAACCCTGCCTACCTTAAACTTTTCAGGTAGATTTAAGATTAATTCTCCTCTGATCTTATTCTTGACACCACCTAATTGTAATCCTGTCACCGCTGTGCGTACATGTGCGCAACAGAAAGGGTCAATGAGTAAGTACGCTTTTTATTAAAATTGGTTTTAGTAATTAACAGAGTACAAGAAGCAAATCAAGACCATCAAATGAATCGCATAGGTAGCTGTTAACGACACACGTTATTGGCGCATTATTAACTATGATCCATTTCTTTGAACTAAATGTTTTTATGGTTTCTGATACTGCCTCTAGGGATGCTTCCCCCAGATTCAGACGGGGCGTGGGTTCCTTGAGGTACGCCCGGCTTAGTCTCCCGTATCACACGTAGGCTTGCAGGTGCTACCTTTTGTGCACGAAAATCGTCCAATTGACCTCTTTTGCAGCTTTCGGAAGTAGAGCCTTACACTCCCTACACGGATCAGGGATAGCCCCGTGTATCTTGAACGTTGGAAATGCAGCCTGGTAGGCAGAATGGACGTCCCTGAACTCATTTAGGGGATGTGCAGATTAGGAACAAAAGATGAGAATACGGTCCTTTGTTGTTAAACCGGTACATTACATGCTGTATTTTAATTAGGCTGGGTATGAGAGTCAGCCCAGGAAATCCTCAGTAATCCAACATTATTGAATTATTCTTATCCTTTCCCTCTGCAGATTTCTCTCGCTTTAGAGGATGGGGTTTTAAGCTGCTATCTTTTTTTGTCTTGCTCCCTCAGCCAAAAGGAAAACGGTTATTCAACAAAATACTTATGTGTTCTTTAAAAAAAAAGATAAAAATGAAACGGGCACAAACAGATGCAGAAGCGTTCCAACTTTAATTACCTCTGCCGACTAAAAAGCGTTTGTTTGTTGTTTTCATTTAAGATCAGAAGCCAGAATCGTGTTAACCCTTAGTAAATGGAAGTAGTCGGGTACTCTAGAAAGGAGAAGAGAGACCTTCTCGACCAGAGAAAGATTTCTGTTTGAGGGTTTTATACTTCCAAGGGTGGATTTCTACTTTCAAGAGAACCTACAAACCTGCTTTTCAGCAGCGTAGCCTTGCAGTGAGTGCTTCAAAGGGTTAATTGAAATGGGCACACTTGACTGCTGAGAGGACTGATCTAATCACTGCCATATCCAAGTGCATCTGTTCACCATGAGGTCATTCTTGTGCATGCTAATGATTTGGAAAATAAAGCATAATGCTTGACGTTATCGGAAAGGATATAGTGTAAATCTTTGCTTTTTTAGTTGCTAATCGCTATTGTGGAATGAAACGGCAGGCAAAAGCATCTCGGATTATTGCTTTCCATTTTAATTTTTTTAAAGCATCGTTCTCAGCAGAGTGTCAGGAAAACTGTGCTGGAAAACTCTGACATGTGGTATCTGTTGATAAATGGATTCTTTAATGAATATTATAGCACTGCCCAGGAGCAACACTTGAGTTGAGGAACTATAGACGTTTTCAGCATTCCCTGGTTTTAAAGCCTTGGAAGCTGTGCCTGCTTATTTACATAAAACTGAGATTTTGCAGCCTTTTTGTTGAAAAGGTGACACATGCTTTTCTTTTGTCTCCAGACTTTTACATGCATAAATTTCTTGTAGAAACTACTTGCATGTACAACAAACAGGATTTAGTTTATTTTAAAACACTTTTTTCTAGGTGCTGAGCTTTATCTTTCCCACTTTAAAGCAAAAGGAATATTTCAAATGGCCATGTAATTCTAAAGTATATTTTTGACAGCAACAAAACACGGCACAGAGTAACTGTTGTCTTAAACAGACTTAGATTCTTTTTAATGCTAACTGAGCAATGGTTCCTTTTCGTTTTGTTTGGTTTGCTTTTTCTGGGGTTTTTTTAACTTCTTTGTCTGTGCACTTTCCTTGAAAATCTGTAGGACGTTTTGTCAGTTCTCTGCGCTACGTGGACTAAAAGCCTCTCCGGGTTCTGTATAGTATTTTTGCATATTTTTAAGGAAGCGGTATGGAGCTGAATATTAAAAAAAATACACATCTGGAAATTAGTAGCTGTGCCATGATATTACAGCATATGCAGCACATGCCAAACGTTGGGTTTGATCAGTATGAGCGTGTTGCCTGAAACTGGGAAATTCGTTTGTAGTAACTGGGTCTTAGAAAATTCCAGGCTACCCTGGCAGCCAGGAGCCCGCTGCTGGGCTGTTCCCAGTGCGAGAAGAGGAGGTGCTGAAACCATCTGGCAGTTGCCGCCGGCCGGACCGGGACGCTGCTGCGGAGCTACGCGCGGCGCTCTGATGCGGGCTTGAACCTCCGTGCCGAACCCTTCCTCTTCCAGTACAGGCGTTGCCCTTAAACGGGGATGGAAGCACAAGAAGTTAAGTCATTAGCGCAGAGCTCGTTACGAGGTCTGTGTGAACGTGAGTCTCAGTAGGCGAGAAGGAAAATGTGCAATCATAGGAGCCAGGTGTTGCAATCGCAGAGGTTGTCCAGGCAGCAAACAAAGAGGAAAAGCTTAGGGAGGTGGAGCAGAGGAGCGGCAAGAGTTACCAAAGGAGGCAGGACTCGAGGTGTTGGGGGTTTTTTTCCCTTCCCTTTGAAGAGTAGTCAGGAGGAGGTGCAGGGACCTCCTCTATTTAATCCAGGTAGCCCTTACAGCCCATCTTCAGCAAACCAGAGCATCTTCCGTGCTGGGTTAGGGCCCGTCCCAGCCGGCTGCTCCGGCTGCCTTCGGAGGGATCCTGAAGCTGCGCAAGCGGATTCAGGAGGTGCTCCTTACCCCTGTGGTCTCGGTTATCAGCGATCTGTGTGTGGCTCTCCTGCCCCTCTTCCACAGAGCCTTTCTCGCCATCACGGGAGCGTGCGGTGCCCGGCAGCTGAACGCTGCGCTGGGGCGGCTTTCAGCGCCGTGCCGGCGCCTGCGTGTAGCTCCTAACTTGTACTCGTCACCAGAAATGGCAGTTTCGTAACCAGCTCCATCACTGCCAGCCTCAAAACCCTTGGCTGAGAAATACGGAGGTCTCCCATCACCGTGTTCCTTCCGTGGTAGCTACCAGCTCATCTGGGACTTGCTGAGGCTCTGTCTGCATCCCAGCACCGCGAAGAGGCAGAGCCTGGCGGCGGCTGGTCCTTCCCTGCTTGGTGAAATTGTCCCTTGGCCCAGGGTAGTTGCTTGATAGCAGAGAATGAAAAGGTGCCAAATGAAATTTTCAATTGAATCAAGCGTAATTACCTGATTTAATGAAGGAGGAAAGTCAGGATGTTCTGCAGAAACCCAAAATTTACCCTTTCTCCCCAGAGATGCCTTTCAGCGAGACACGGAATAAATCCTTTTCATATTTTCCATTACCTCCTTCCTTCCTTCGCACTCGGGGAAACCTGCGCGAGCGTATTCAAATAACATGACACAGCAACTCTGATCCGCTTTCTGGATCTTGTAATGGCAAAACTGAGAAATCACAATGATTTCTATGATGATACATGGATGCTATAAACAAAATGATAGTTTTGCTGAATGATGCAGCAGTGACCGAGTGGAAGTGCATCCCTCCTCCCACAGGAGCACTTGTTACGGTCGCAAAGACAACACCACAAATTAGAAACAGCATTTTTCCTCTTTTGGACTCGGGCAGCGAGTGAAAATCTTTTCCAGGCTGTGGTGTCTTCCTTAATTCATTGATGTACTCATGCATGTAGCAGTCTGAAGAGCTTAAACACCTTGCTGGTAGTTACGTACAAAGGAGTAAAAAGGGAGCTCCTGCACCCTCAGCCCGCCATGGGACTGCTCCCGTGCCTTGGTGAGACCCTTGACGTTTTCAAAAAGTCGAAGGCTATGCATGTTGACAGTATGCTAGTTTGCAGTTTTTCATGAAAGAGAAATACTTTCTTGAATTAGTAGAATTCTTAGCATCCCCGTAAGGGTTAGAAATTGTCTGTTATTAAATGGGGCAAAGTCAGAGTAAATACCGTGAATCGTTAGGTGGCACCAGCTCTGTACCCCCCGCAGCTCCCCTGACTTGAACAGGCTGAGGTACATTTCCACCGGGATGGCCGGGCCTGCCTCAGAAGCGTACGGATCCGAGCAGAACGGTAAGGAAGCTGCATCGTTACGTTGCAGCTCCCTGCAAAGCAGTTGCAGCCTGCTCTGGTGCCGGGGCGGTTCTTCCCTTCGCCCCCCGCCTGTGAGGGCGTGCAGCCTGGGCCTGGCCCCTGGGGCTTGTAGGTGCCGGGGCTGCTGCCGCCCCAAGCCCGGCGTAACCTCGGGATCTACAGCGGAGAGGGTGTGAGAGCAACGTCAGGGCTCTCAGCCTGGGCCCTTTCTTTTTTCCATTTAATGGATTGTCTCAGAGGGAGCTCTCCCAGCTACGATCTCCGGGAGAGGAGATGGCAAGGGAGGGCTTCCTCCCTAGCAATCAGCGCTGGGATGGGAAAAAATATGAGCTTGACGGGCCGCTCTCTTCTGCCGGGTGACAGCTCCAGCTGCTCGAGCTGTCAGCTCGCGAGGAGGCTCCAGGCGATGTGGCCCCTTTGCATTTTTCTCTGCGCTGACGCGCGTCAGCCCCGCAGCCGCGGCGGCGGAGAGCGCCCGTGCGGTGCCGCCCTGCCTGCCGCGGGCTGCCGGCGCCCGGGCGGGAGGCTTTGGGCGGCGGTTCGCGGCTGCGCGCGGTGGTACGCGCGGCGGAGGCGTAACCGCTCAGGCTGGCTGCGGTCCCTCTGGCTGGCGGACCGGTGCACAGCTCGTGAGCGGCTGCCCCAAGGCACGGCGAAGTGGAACTTTGATGCGTACGCCTAGGGTTTGTTTCCAAATCTCTGGCGCAATCAAGGCTGGGTACGGGATGGTGTCAAGCGCTCATCACCTGTGCTGGGAGCTGCGAGTGCTGTTTTAGGGTTGTTTCTGCCCTTGAGTAACCTGTAGTTTCAGATTCTTCTTACTGCTTCAGTTACAGCTTTTCAAGGTACTACTTTTTTTATTTCTCATAACCAAACGACAGCGGAGCAAACCTCCTCCGTGTTTCGGCTGCTGCAGCGCCTCACGTAGGGCCGGGTCTGGCCAGGGGAAGCAGGTACGTCCCTGCCTTCGTCCCGCTCCGGGCAGGGGCTCTGCCGCTGCTGCGGGCTTGGGACAGCTCCGGCGTCCTCCCTTCTTCTGCAGCGTTTTCCTGGGTTTGGGGGAAGAGGGGCTGTGTAAATTCAGCTGATAGAAAGAATCTCCAAATATAACGGAGAAGTGACGTTTCGTGCCGTTGCCCAGCTGCCAGCCTTCGGTGGCTTCCAGCCAGAACACCCGCCTGTTCTTCCAGGGGATCCCTCTGCCGCGGCTGAGGTCGAACCCCATGGCCTCCGGGGTTTGCTCAAAGACGTAAGATAAATGAAAGATCTCCATGCAGCTTTAAAGCAGCTGTCACTCGTAGCAAAATATGATATATTTTAACAGCTCATCCCAAACACAACAAGTCACCAAAGGGCCGCGTGGTGTGAACGCAGTTCCAGTCCTTTGATCTCCTGCATCCTTAGTGCAGTTGGTTGGTGCATCTGCATTTCAGGCCGCTGAACGTGTGTGCTTTTGCATGAACACGGCCACTGCTTTTATTTAGTGATAATTTCTTCAAAATACGCTCCCTGGAACGTGCAGGCTCAGGGTGCTGCTCGTATTGTATTTTCAGCCTGTCCTTGTGAGTGGAAAGCAGAGCACGTCAAAATGCTAAGCGGATTTACTGGTACGATTCTCCTGGAATTTTATTACCTTCACATTTACTGGGAAAGAAAACAGAGATTTCCACAGACCTGTCATGGCTGATAGGTTAATTGGGGGGGATAGGTCATGGCCTGCGTGAAAACTTCATGGGTCTTCTCAAGTGTAAAGCTTCAAATCCTTAATGATCACGCACGATGTCGTAATCTGTTTTTACGTACTTGGGTTACTCATTAAGACCCACCTTTCTTGTCTTTTTCTCATATGACGGAAGCGTTGACCAAGTAAGAGCAATAGCCTTGGGCTTAGTTTGTCACATCGGTTCCTCCCGGGTGGGAAGGGCGGCAAGGCCGAAGGAGAACGCCATCGCGGTCTGCGGGGCGCGCGCAGCCCCACTCGAGCAGGGGTTTGTTAGGGTTTGCTTGCCCCTCGCTAAAAGCGGGTGGGGCTGGAGCAGTGCCCGGCTGAATTCTGCAGAGGTCACCTCCAAAAAAAGGCACCTGATTTCAGGATTCTGTCGCAGCCCCGTAAGCACGTGCCTGCACGTGGTTAAAGGCTCCAAGGGGTTTGCTGCTTGCGCGTGGGGATGGGGGCGAGGGAAGGGCAGGCACGGGAGGAACGGCAGGAGCCGGCCACCTGGTTTTATCCACGCTGTCTTTTTCATGAAATTTTCAGTAGCGTTATCATACACAAATCATACCCTTTTATATGTTGCAGTTCTTAAAAGCAAACTCGGCAGCTTTGCAGCACATCGGCAAGGATCCCGTATCTTGTAAAGCTGCGTGAGGTGCCTGCGGTACTCGGTGCTGTTGCTGAACGTATTGGCAGCTTGAAAAGCTGGTTTCCAGCCCCAGAACCGCTGCGGCCTTCTGGCGGGTTGGTTGGTTCGGTTGGGGGGAAGGAAAAACCTCTAACGTTCCTGCACCCGTGAGGGAGCTGAGAGCAGATGCTGTTAGTTTGGCTTTGCTGCAGGGGGTGTCCCCGAGGAGGGCTCAGCCGGTTTTGGTGAGGAGCTGGGCCCCCGGGCGCCCGGCTGCACGACGACAGCGCTGGGGGCTCCTGCCCTGGCAGAGGTCCTGCCCGTTTTCTCCACAGAAGTCCAAGATGTTTCGCTGTCATCGGTGCCCATATTGCTGTGCTTGTGTGTATGCTGGAGTGGGGAGAGGGAGTTGTTTTGCTGTCAGGACTGTTTGTCTGCTTCACAAGGAGAAGAGAAATTGCTAAAAGATCTTTTTTTCCTAGAGCGCGTGCCCCGGTGGTGTACAAGAAACCAGATTTTTCCCATTCAGTAATTTAAAATAAAATACGCTATTGATCTCTAGCTTTCCAAAAGATAACTCTTCATTTAAAGTGTATTTTTATCTGTATCACTAACTGAATTTTTAACCCCCCTCCTGCAAGGAACGTGCTTTAAAAGCTTAAGCCCTCATCACCATGAAGCGTTTGTACCTGGGAGAGCCCGCAGAGGCCCCCGATCCCCCGTTCCCCTGCCTCGCTGGGGCAGGCGCGCGACGGCCCCTGCCGCGGCTCCCCGCACACAAGCGCCTCCCCGCTCGCGGCAGCGCCGCGGCCCGGCTGTGGCTCGCGGTCCGGGTGTCTTACCCTGCCTGCAGGGTAACCGCGGTTTAGGTCTCTGTGAAGCCTCAAATTTTACCCAGTTTGAAACTGTATGGCCGCTAACAGTGCTGGGAGCGTAGCTGAAGAAAGAGGCTGCTGAAGTCCCATGGAACCGTGTCGGCAAGCTTGGCAAAAGTTGAAGGGAGATGATGATTCATTCCAATTTTTGCCAGCATTTCCTCCCTCTGTTTTTCCAGTCGACAGACCGACAGGGGCAAGGAAAAAGCCCGTGGGTTCCCGTTTCTCTCCAGGTGCCCAAGGGTACTGAGGGGCGCTTTCTGAGTTGCCCTTGCAACCGGTCCCCACCGTGAGCCGAGTTCGCCGAGACGCCCGCGCCGGTTCCCGCTGTGCTGGCACCCGCGAGCAGCCGGCCCGGCCTTCACGCGAGCGCGACGGGTGTGCTGTTCCTGTATTTATACGATTTTGTGTTCTCTCCCTTTAGATTAGAATATGTAATGGTCTCGTTACGGTAATTGCCGCAGGTAAGAGCAATGCTTCCCGCAGGCCCCGCTGCTGCTGGCATTGTGCTCCATCACTAACAGCTCTCCTCCTCCTCCTCCTCCTCTTCCTCCTCCTGTGCTCAGCGCGTGGCCGCGGCGGCTCTGGGGCTCTCCGGGTCTGTCTCTGCCTGTCCCTGTCGCCACCGCCCCATCTCCTCCCTCTGCCCGCACACCGAGCCCCGTGGGGCGCCCGCTGCCCACCCGCCCAGGCGGCTGCTGCTCCCGCGGGCTGCTGCCGGGCCCAGCCAACGCCGGCACCTGCCGCGGTCGGCAGCGGTGTGGTCCCGGCTGGGCCCGTTTGCGTGGGCATTTGTGGCCGGGGCACCACGGGATGGGATCGGGGACGGGGCAGCCGCCGGCAATATGCTGGGTGCAACCCCTGGCCCACCGCTGGCGAGCGCCCGCGGGAGCTGCATGGCGTCACCCCCGCGGCGCTGCTCGCCCGGAACCCGCGCGACTCGCCGGAAGGGGCCGTTGGTGGGGCTTTTCCCCCTTTTTGCAAATCTCACTTGTTTGGCTGAGTTGTAAATTTTGAGCGCTCCGCTGCTCCACCTGTGAGTCACAAACTAGTATTTTTTTATTTACTATGCCATCGCGGAGCTGCTGCTTGGTTTTTACCACTTAGAATTTCGCATTGCCTGTGCACCCTCTGAAACAAGCACAGCAAGGCGGGGGAAAAACCCTCCTCTGTATCACTGCAAAAAGAAAAAGGGCAGAGGCTCTCACGAGCATCTTGCCATCGACACAAATACGATGCCGCCTTTCCCGGGCACGAGCCGGCGGGCGCGCGGCCCCGCTTCTCTCCCGCGCGCAGCCGAGCGAGCGGAGCCTCGTCGGAACAAAGTTGCAGGCTCCCCTTGCAAGACGGCCAAGTAATTAGAGTTCGTGCCAGACGGCTTGCAAGTGGAATTATAATATTTGTATGAAAGCCTTTATCTTTTGTGGTTATTACTTGCTCACTCTGCAGCTGCCGTCTCCCTATCAATCAAGGCAGTTTCGGGGGAGCTTCAGGTTGGTTGCGTGGCTGAGGCCCCGCCAGAAGAGGGTTCGGACTGGAGGAACGCCCGGCTCCCGAGGCGGCGGGCGCTGCGGGTGCTGCGGGAGCCGGGGTGCCTCGCCCGCACCCCCGCCCGCCGCAGCCGCCCTGCTTTCGTATGCGCAGGCGACGCATTGTTCAACGCTTGCATGAATATTGCTCGAGCTTGTCCATTTGGTGAAAACTGTATTATTTTGACCATCTGCCATTCTGCTTAACTGCAGGAATGTAAAGTACGGCACCTCCCTCGCAGCCCTCCCCTCCCCTGTGCTTCTCTCCCCTGCGATCAGCACCGCAGGTTTTGTTTTTAATCCAAAACTGACAGCTCCGCATTTTTCGCAGAAAATGCCTTTACACGCTAAGTCACATTTTTCACCTTTTTTTAATGCGATATTTTCCCTTCAGTCAATTGTCTCGAAGTCCAAATCTGGTAAGTAAAGATTGTCTTTGAAATGCAAACGCCGGCTTGCAAACTGGCTGAGGGCTTTCAAAGGAGCAAGAGGCTCCTTGGGTTCAGCTGCAGCTGGACCTCAGCGTTGTGCCCTTCCCGGCTGGGAGCCGACTTGAACACCACCGCAGTTAGCGAGAGCCGAGGACGGCCTTCAGCCCTTGTGGCGAGGAAACAACGCCGTGCTGCCCCTGCCCAGCAAACTCCCTGGAGTTTCCGAGCGTTATTCCCGAGAAGTTAACGGGATCGATGCGAGCGCAGAGTGGGGCTGCTGCAGTTCCTAGCGATGGGGTGAGGCGGGTCGTAGTGTTGGGCCTGAGGTTTAAAATACCCTGAATCGCTCGAGCCGCGTGTGGCAAACGCCGCCGGGTCAGCTTGGGTCCTGGTCCTCGGAAGGCAGACGGGGCCCGGCGCTTCCCTGCCCGCAGAGCCCCGCGGCTGCCACCTTGCCCGCGGGAGCCCGTCCGCCCTGCTTGCCGACGGGCGTCACGAGGTTATATATATATATGTAAAATATATTATATTATATATATAAAAATATATATGATTATATAATAATATATAATAATATATAGTAATATATAATAATATATATATAATAATAATATATGTAATATATATATTTTTTTATATATATATATTAAAAAAATACTGCCTTCAGCTTACAGATAGCCCTGGAACGGTCGACCACATAAACTAACAGCAAAGAAAGGCGCAGCCTAAAAATAAGAGCTTATTGTTGAACTGGAAATAGGTTTGGGCTGCCAGACACAGCCATCGCTCCGGAGCTCAGAGGTGGCCACACGGCCGCCGAGACTGGCCCCGACCTCCGGCGGGGGCTTGGGGCCTTCCTCCACGCTCCCAGCGGCTCACAGGCGCCTGGCCGCGAGGCTGTTCCTCCGTCCCGCCTCTGATAAACACCTCTGCCTTGAGACTTAGAGAGAGAACTGCAACATGGCTTAGAAATACTGTACCCCGGGGAGCTGGTGAAACGACATTCGCAGCGGGAAGCGCCCTGGGACGGGGCAGAGCCCCGCAGCAAGAGCAGGGCTGGGTTGCAGCATGCGTTTGTGCTCCTCCGAGCACCGCTGCGGCCGCGCCGGGGAGGCCGGGCTTGCGCACCCACCCAGTTTATTCATTTATTTCGTAGCTTAATAGCTGCGTCCTCATCTGTTCTCATTCCGACAGCCTGTTTAGCCCTGGCCTCTAGTCGTAATCGCCTGCGGGGAGTAATTGAGGTGTAACTTAATGTTGTTGAACAACAAAGCGTAAACGCGTGGAGACACCGCTACAGCCACCCAGGCTCCCCAGCCCACAGAGAAGTTGTGAGCGGTGGCCGTGAGCGCACCCGTACTGCTGGGTGCCTACTGTCCTGTTTAAGCAGTGGCACTAATTAGAAAAAATTGGGACCCCTGGTTTTTTATCGGAGGCTAAGACCCCCTCCAGGGAAGGTTTCCAGCTCTTTGCAGTAGATCAAATAGAGAAGAGCTGTTTAGTGGCACACAGCAAAAACCAGCTCTATATAACATACACTTGAAACATTTTTTGAGTTCCGCTACGCAGGCTTTGTGGGAGCTCGGAGCGAGCGGGATGGGCGCGAGTGCGCCTCGCAGCGCCGGGCTGCGGGCGGCTGCTGGAGCGTCGGTGCCCAACGCTGCCGCTGCCGGGGCGGCTCTGCCCGGGCGCTGCCCACCGCTCGCGGCCCGGCCGCTCCGCGCTTTTTCTGGAAGCTGGCAAAGCGAAATTCCTTATTTCTCCAGGAAAGCCCGGTATGGCGGTTCCTCAACTGCCCGGGCCAAATTTCTACCATAAATGTCACGTTCACCTGAGCGATACCCACGATTAATTTGGAAGAGGAGGTGGAGAGGGGCTGCATTTTGCCAAGCAGTTACGCTGATGCCAAGACAGGCAGGTTCCTTCCTTACCTTACTTCTTCTCCGCCCGTTCTGTGTTGCAGGCTGCCTCCCCACAAGTGCAAGCGCTGACCTCACTGTCGCCATCGGGATAGAGCTGGCAGAGCAGACCTCGCCCACGTTGCCGCGTGCCTCGAAGAGCAGAGTCTCTGGGAAGCTTCGCCGCTCCGCCAGCGCGCTCAGCAAGTCGTCCAACTGAGGTGCCGCGGGGCAGAACTCTGGCCGAGGGAACCCCAGAGACCTTAAAACAGACAAATTATTTACTGCGCCTGTAGAACTTGCCATTTTGGATGAGCACGGGTCGAAGGGGACGGGCAAGGGGTTTGCTCTGTAAAATTGCAGTTCTCATGCGTTCAGACAGACGTGGCCGATGATCAGATATCACCTGCGTTATCATCGTGCATTTCCCTCGATCGTTTCCGTCACAGAGCGAAGGAAGGCGACGGGAGCTCTCACCGCTGGCACGGCATCGGGCTGACGGCAGCGCGCGCTTCTCCCCGAGCGCCTGCGCACAAGTACTGGTGTGGCAGCAAGAGGCTACGAGCCAGTCCTGAAGCCAGTTATTTAATGTAACTTTAGAGCACTGCTTTTAGCCGTTCTGGTCAACACTTCACTGAGTATTAGGGAGTTTTGTCTAACTAGAGGTTGCGATAGGACGAGCTACCTAACAAATGCTCCCCCCCGCTGGAGCGCGGGTGAGTGATGGAGGTGCTTTCCAGTCTGAGGTCAGCCTCCGCTCCCCTGCTGTTGTCTGTGGTCATCCGGTGCCGGTTGTGTGCCCGTAGCTAGGAATTAGTAATCGTCAAGGAGGTCCTTTACCCGAAATTCCGGGGGGCACTGCCAGCTTCACAAAGGGGCGGCACCTGCATTAAAATCTGTTCAATCCTGGTCTCTTGTTCACGGTCGTACGTCGCTCCCTATCGTGTAGAACCTGGAAGCCGAAGATGCTGCGGCCGCGCTGGGGCGTGCCCGGCCCCGCGGAGCAGAGCAGAGGAGCAGGCTCCCCTCGGCGCTGCCCACCGGTGCCCACCTGCGGTCGAGGTGCATCGCTGGGGTGGCCGCAGCACCTTCGCCTCTCTGGGTTTGTGTTAGCCAGAAAGCCTCTTTCTCAGCACCGGCCCCGGCCTCAGGATCGCTGTGTCGCTTGCAAGAGTGCATGCGACGGCTGCGTGCTACTCACTAGAAAAATAAAAATAACCAAATTCCTCTTTGAAGAGCAAATGCTGCACATTTGCCACGACTACTTCTCGGCACGGGCTGAATAACGAGACGGTAGGCCTCTTAGGTAACCACCCCACCTTGTCACAACGTCAGGGCAACAGCCTGCGGCCTGAAGCATCCCTACTTAGGATAAAATAAATCTGAAGGCTTTGGAGGACGCGCAGCAGCCTCCCGGCACTGGGTGTAGCGAGCAAATCCTGTGTTTTCAGTAGGGGGTGTATTGCAGCCTGCGTCTATCGCAGGTTTCTGGGGTGGTAACTTTTCATAGCTAAAACCCTGTATTATAAGAACAACAGACATCTGCGAGACACCCTGCAGCCCCTCGGTGCAGACGAGGCTGGCCAGCCCGAGGCAGAAATCCGTCGCTGCCCTGCCGTGACGGGAGCTGTGGGACGCGCCGCGCCGTGCCGCGGCACGCCAGCCTCCGCCGGGCCATGGCGCGGGACCCGGCAGCGGCCGGCGCTGGGGCTGGGCACCCGTTCGGCCGGGCCTTCCCTGCCCTCCTGGCCCGCGTGGGCGAGGAGGTGGCTGTAAAGCAAATAATGTTGTGTTGGCTCCGTTTTTGTGATGTTTTGAAGGTCGGTGTCTGCCCCTTCTCTGCCGTTGTGTCGGGCCCCGCCGGCCTTCCCAGCCCGCCTCGGTCGGGGCCGCGGTGGCGCTTTCTGTTCCGGTTTTTTTGTTTGCTACTTGGCAGGCGAACGCACCCGCTGACCTTCACGTGCGTTGGTTTAAGCGAAGGAGATTCGGGCTTCGGTGAAGCAAAACGCACCGTTGGGCCACCACTTTTGGTTTTGCGCTTCTACGTAGGTGCTGCCGGGAGCGTCTGCCTGCCTGCGCGTCAGCGCCCAGCCCCGTGCCGCCCGCCAGCACGGGGTGCTGGGCTGCAAATGCTGCCAGCTCCCGGGCCGGAGCTGCTGGCGCGGAGCAGGGCCCGGCCGGGACGCCGGGTGGGGGCCAGGCAGCCGTCCCGCTGGGAAGGAGCCTCCGTTGCTGAGGGCTTTGACTGCATTTTGATTTTCTGCCTCACATTTTGGCTCTGCTTTCCACTGATTGTGTGTCGGTAAAGGAAATTAGAAAATACAACCTGTGTTAATTTATTTTGTTTTCAGGCCTGGGGAGGCGAGGCTGCCTTGTTCTTCGTTATCCAATAAACGGTCTGAAATAATTTCAAAGGCATTCTTCTGAATAAAAGGAGACTTCTCGCGTTAGAGCAATACGCCTCTCTCATTCAGGGAAGAATTAAAACACCGATGAAAACAGTATTTTCCTGATGTCAAAAACCTAAAGGAAGATATTCATTTGTAACAACGGAGCTGTGGTTCTGTGCTACAAACGGGATAACAAAGCTGTGCTCTTGCCCCTCACAAACTCAATAAATCTCAGCTCCCCACAGAGCCCCTAAAGGAGCCCGGTAAGGCAGGTCCCCGCGGCGCCCGGTGCCGTGGCGGGGCAGGCTTCGGAGGCTGCGCCGGGGACGTTTGCGTTGGAGCTGGTGTACGCGACGCGGTAGCGCGGTGTCGCCGGCGCGGATTTTGCCTTCCCAGGGTGCCGAGGAGTGCAGCCGCAGACACGGCCGCCGGGTGCGACACCGGCAACGGCATCGCCACGCTCAAGTTCTCCTTGGCAAAACTCGAGCGTTACCGCCACGCCGCGACCGAAACGAAGGCACCCTGCAAATTCTCACCTCGCCTTCCCCCGGTTGTGTCCTTAATTTGGGGGACGGCCGCGCCCCGACACGCTGCCGCCGGCGCGGGCTGGAAGGGCGGAAGGGACGGGTTGGTTGGGCTGAATTCTGCCAAGCTGCCACTGCAAATTGCTTTTTTGTGTCTAAGGAACAGCTCCAGCGCAAAATGAGAGGATTTCTAACCTCTTCTAAAGAATAAAAGTTAGTTGCAGAATTGTGTTCTTATTAAAGCCTCTTTGCTTTTCTCCCCCTTCCCAGGGGCAGGCCGCCTGAAAGGGACGCCATGAGAGATGGGTGAGGCTTGCAGGTGCTGCAGCCACGTGTCCCAGCAAGCTGCGCACCCGTCCTGCTGCCCAAAACCCAGCTCCCCTTTCCCCTCCCTCGGCTTTCTTTTGGGGTGGGTTTCTTGGCCTGTGCCCCGCCACAAAGAGCCCTTTGCTGTTGAACGCCAGCAGCGCTGCTGCTGGAGGGGCTTCTGCAGCTCGTGCTGCGGAGCCTTCGCTACAGCACTCGGGCAGCAAGAGCACGGGCATTTGCTCGGCATTTTCAAAGCAGCGGCCCCTCCGCCGAGCGCTCCCGCAGCAGCGCTCCCGGCACCCTCACCCTGCCCGGCGTTGGTTGGCTGCAGCTGCGGCTGCGGCTGCAGCTGCGGCGGGCTTGCAGCAGTTTGCTAGTAACAATCACAGACCCTTGCGAAGCCCCGAAGACGTTACTTACTTACACACTGCTCATTGCAAGAAATGCACGATGGCGGGGCTTCCCGTTCTAAGCCACGTAATGCCTTATTGCTGCGCGATTTGCAGGAGCGGTAAAACCAACACGTTTCTAATGGTGATCCGCTACTCTGTGGAGCCGTTACTTAAGAAAATGAAGGGGTCTGTGCTCTGTCGGAACTCTGTCGGGGCGCTTATGCGTTATGACCCCCCACGCCGGCGGGAACGCGAGGGGATTACCTGGCCGTGGGAAAAGACGCTTGGACGTGTCTGTTCCTTCGCTGGAAAGAGACGACAAAGTTCTCGCTGCAGTTGCTCTCGGGTGCATTAGTCAGAGATGGAGAATTAATCCGAACGGCTCCAGATAAAGCCCTGAATTTCTCCATTTGTAGCACTAACGTGACACACTGAACGGCGTTAGGCACCCGGCTTCCACCCAGCTTCCGCGAGGAGGATCCCTGTCCCAGCCCGGCGCTGGCCACGCTCCTGTTGCGGGGGTGAGGGTGGCCCTGGGGCTGGCCTGGCCACTGGCCCCAGCCTGGCGGGGGTGGCCCCGGGCCCTGACCTGGCCAGGGCTTCAGCCGCACCTTAACCCCCACCTTTCCTACCGAGAAAGGAGGCGCCGCGGCCGAGGGGGGCTCGGTGCTGGTGCACCACGGCCGCGTCGGGAGCCGGATAATTCACAGGGTGTTAATTGTCCCGTCCCAATTAATTTGCATCGTGCCTGGAGCTGCAGAGCGCCCACGCACCCGGGGACGGGCATTTACACAAGCAGGTGCACCCCCGGCAGCCGGCGGGCGCAGGGCCGAGGCGGCGCTCCCGCCATGCCTCCCTCGCACCTCGCCCCCTTCGGCCCCGCGCTCAGCAGCGGCGCAGCCAGCAGGTGCCCAGCCCCACCCCGCCCCGCGCCGCCCCCCGCTCCGGGGTCCCCGCGCCCGAGCGGCCGCGGGTGGGTGCGCCAGGGCTGCCGTCGGCGCGGGCAGGCCGCGGGGCGCGCGGGGGGCGCGGGGGCGCGCGGGCAGAGGCCGGCCTGGCGCGGAGCGGGGGCGAGCGCGCGCGTGGCCGTGGGCTGCAGTCACCCCCAGCGCCAGTGACCGGACCAGCTGCCGGCAGCAGGCAGAAAACGCCCGCGGACAGACAGACGTTAAAAATATAAAGTAAAATAAAATAAATTAAAATAATAAAAAAATTAATTTATACTTACATATATGAATGCTTAACATTTTTATATGTATTATCTTATCGCTATAGCTATTAATGTTATATACGTAAATAAACATTATATATTATGTCTATTATGTTATATTTATTATATGTTATAGGATAGCTATCTATCTACTATTTTATATTATGTATACCTAGATACGTTTATTAGATATAGTATATATTATATGTATTAAATATACACGAAACGATGTGTATATAATATTATAATAAGCATAATATAATCTATGATCTATAATCTGTGTATTATATAATATATATAATGTGATACACTTTATATAATATACAGTATATTATACGGTATACTTAGTACATACTTAATACACTTAACAGTATATTATATTATACTGTATATAATATATATTACGATATATTGCATATTATTCAACATTAATATTCATTTGATAACATTAATTACATATTTATTAATGTTATCAAAACACGGGTTATAGGTTATGTATATACTATATGTTACATATACATTATATATGTATTTACGCATGCACACATACCTAGTATATACTTTAGATATATGTACACATTACTATATAAATTATAACATTATTATATAAACTATATTGTATCCATAATAAATATGCAGTATACTTTCATTAAAAAATTTATAGAAGAAAAATTACAGGTATATAAATCATCTCAGCAACGTATGAATAATACGCATAATAGATCATATAATGACTGTGTAATACGTGGTACTGTGATGTAGTGCATAACGCATATATAATATGCATCGTAGAATACTCAATGCGCCATGTACAATACGGCATGTAATACTATAGATAGATCACGCACAACACGTATGTATAACGTTACGTATGCATACATCTGGGCACCTGTACATAACCTATATACCTAGGCATACACGTACATACGCAGCAGTGCATTACGTAATGCACTCCATCATATACAAAGCAAATAAAAAATTCTGCAAGACAGTATTATTTCATTATCTAAATATTGATAATGTAATTATTATGCTATATAATGCATATATAAGGTTATGTACTGTATAGAATGTATTCTAATATGCATTATATAGTAGGCGCTATAGAATTTATAATATACATACTACATAATATTATATATTTATAATATAATATACACTGATATATTACGTGTAATATATTAGACACGGTACTGCATATTAGGAAGCATACTGATATGGATAAAAGGAATACAATTTTTATATCTATTTTATGTAGCATTATACTCTATTACGCATAATAAATTCTATATTTCTTGTGCGCGCGTGCGTGCGTATAATTCAAACAGAGTTTGCCAGGTCACGGTCTCGGTCACCGCGCCACGCGGTGTTTCCTCAGGCGGGGCAGCGCCTTCGCCCGCCGGCCGCCAGCCAGCAAAGGAAGCGGTGCCCGGGCCCTCACCCTGCTGGCCACCGCGGCCGCTCTGCGCCCCTCGCCCCCGCCGGCCCGCAGCCGGCCCGCAGCCCGCCCGGGGGCCCGCTGCGGCGCAGGCAGAGCCTTGCTCTGCTCTACATCGCTTGCTCTAAGCCAGCTTCCCCCTCATGTGGGAAAAGCGTTAAGAAATTAAGGGTGTCTAAAACCGCCACGGTCCCCAGGCCACGGGCGAGGCATGTGGGGCGCAGGACACCAGGCGGGGAGCCGGCCGGGCTTCGTGCTCCCTCGGCTTCCGAGCTGCAAGGGGGGTTTATTAGTACTTAAAAATAGTGATTCTTTTCCAAAAGTAACAGGTGATTTAACTCGAGCCGGCAGACGGCTGTTAAAAACAATGTCCGAGTTACCGTACCGGGAGGATGCACGCCGAGAAGTGTCGCCGTGCTGGCTGCCCTCGCCGCTGCAGAGCCGCCTCTCCCCGTGCCGGCGACGTCGCCCCGCCGTGCCACCGCCTGCCGCGGCCGCGTCGCTGCCCAACTTCAGTCTCTCCCTGCCTGCCCTGATGGCAACAGCAAAATCAGAAGCTGGGTCAGAATATTACCGGGGTGTCTGCGCCTTCGCTAGATGCTACGTATCTTCTCAGTCCCGCACTTAGATGAAATAAGACTATTTTTAAAAAAAAGCCTGCCGGTGCCCTGCCCTGGAGCCTGTATCTGCAGGCCAGCCCGGCGAAACGAAAGGCCGTGTCCATCTTTCCGATTAACATATCAAACGTTTCCACGACGCAGACCTTTGTTACGCGGATTGTAAACTAAATTTAATTAAAACCATTTAGAGCCATAATGAGGCTTTTTATCTGCATGGAAGGATTTGAGATGTTTGAACGCAATGTGCAAAACGCAGGCAGCCTGGGCACCCTGGTCCTTCGCCGAGGGGAGACGCTGGGTGCCCCAGGTGACTCCTGAGCCACGCAGCGGCAGTGGCCCCGCTGGCCCAAAACGCCGCCGGGACCCAGCACCCTCGCAGGCAGGCGACGAGACAGGAGGCGCATCAGAACCGCTGCCCCGCAGCACCCAGCATCACCCCGCAGCACGCAGCATCACCCCGCGGCACCCCGCGCCCTGCTGGGACAGACGGGCAGGAACGCCTGCGGCTCCATGAGCGGTTTTCCCCGCTGCCACCTCATTCAGAAGCGACGCAGGTTTCACACGGGTTTGCGCGGGGAAGAGGGCTGAAATCCAAAGCCAAGCCCTGTCCCAGGCCCGTTTCGGGGCTCGCCCTGGCGCCTGGACGTCCCCTCCCAGCCCAGAGCCACCCCAGAAGACGCTGGGCGAGGCCAGGCAGCCTCCCGCCGCAGAGCCGCACCGCCGGCCCCCAAAACCTTCGGCTGCGCCCAGCTGTGTTCCCCCGCGAGCCCTCCGAGCGAGGCAGCCGACGGATGCACCGACTGCACTGACGGCTGCGAGTGACCGCATTGCTGATACCAAAACTGCTAAAAACCGACACGCGAGAAGCGGCACCACAGGGACTGTTCCTCTGCTGGCGGCGGCGCCGACGCCGCTGCCAGGAAACGCTCTTCCCAGCTCCGCGCCAGCTCCGCGCCCAGGGTTCAGTGACGGTGTTCGAGCTGAAGGTTCCTGTAATTGATCTCCCTGGTTCGTTTCAGTTTGCAAACAATCCGTTTCAGACCATGTGTTCAGCTCTTTGTGCGCTGGGAGAGGAGGAAGGCTCCAGCGGTTTGCGAACGGGCAAACGCCCCAGCCCACGTGCACAGAGAGCGAGCGACCTCCATACCTGTGCGCCAGCTGCCTCCAAGAACTGGAAATCGCGTCACATTTGGGGTCGGATCAGCATTTTCCGAGGTGCCCAAACCTGTTCCTGCTGGATGCACGGAGAGTCATCAGCAAATTGATTTGTTAGCTGACAGCAGGAGGCTTTGTTTGCACAGCGCTGGCCGGCCCGCGCTGCCGGATGGCGAGAACATGGCACCAAAAAGGCAACACCTGCATTCCCAGGAGCTGCTGCGCGCGGCGCTGGTCGAGCCCCAGGTTCAGCTGCGCCCTCAGCGCTCGGCGTGCCCACCGAGCTAAAAGCGGGCTTGAGGGTCCCAGGGACACGGAGGCGGGGGGCCGGGCTGAGGTCCCGCGCGGGGGCCCAGGCAGCGGGACAGCGCAGGGGAGGAGCAGCTCCGTGCCGGGGCAAGTTGGTGAGGGGGGGGGACGATCCCTCCCCGAAATATTGCCCAAAGGAGATGATGCCCCTCACCGCCAGAGTCTCGAGTCGCGAAGAGGTGATGCGGTCGCTCCCCGCAGCACCCCTCGGGCAGCTCACGGCGACGCCCCAGCGCTCGGCAGCGGTGCAGCCCAGGGAAGGAGGGGTGCCGGCCCAACGGGCCAGCAGCTCGCTCCGCCGAGGCTGCTGTGGCCCAGCGACGCCAAAAGCACATCCCTGGTTTTACAGGGCGTTTGTGAACAGAGCCCAGTTTACAAAGTTCTCCAGTTTCACCTCTCCTTCCTCCTCCCCAAAATACGAGCCTCCACTAACCACGCTTTCCACTGCAGGGTACGCTCCTGTCGGCAGAAGATGCAGACATGAGGGTGCTGATGGCTACCCTGATGGTTCCCTACAAACCTGGGCAATTCTTCTGACCCCAACAGGTTTCACCTGGCTCCCACCGCAACAGGCATGAATGTATGTGACTGTTGGGAAATCGATACCAATAGGAAGCTGTTGTTTTGCAGCCTGTCAGTGCCGCAGGCTCGGAGCAAAGATTTCAGCTGGGGCACCGCTGTGAAGATGCAGATGGAGCCTCTGGGCCTCTCCGAAGGATGCGCTGGGCGTCCGGCCGGCGGCAGGGTCGGCAGCCGAGAGGGCCGCCCCACGCGCTGGCAAGCTCCCTCGGGGAGCTCCCGCTTTGGGTGAGCGGGGAGCCCGGCCCACGGACGGCTGCGACACACCGGGCTGTGACAGCCCAGGACCTGGGGCTTTCCAAGGCCAGGGAAGCCGGGAAAGGCAAAACCGCCCTTCTGGCCAAGCATGTTTTGCTGCCTGTATCTCTGAGGCTGTCGGGGCCATGTTCTCTTTCTCAGTGTATCAATTTACGGCTAAAACCACAGCTTCGCCTAGACCTGAAGTCAGTCCCGGTGTAACGAAGTTGGTTTCCTAGGAATCAAGGCAGCAGGAGCGTACTAGCTTTGCTGCTTTTTAGTCTGACTGAACAACAACAACAACAACAATCTTTCTCCAGAAAGATTTTCTTTCTCTAGAAGCTTTGCTACACCAAAAAATACCCAGACGTGTCCTGGGAAGCTTCCCTGTAGGAAGCTCCAGGTCACCCGCCTTTCCCGCGGTGAAGCAGCCGCCCCTCAGACAAAAGCCTTTAGGTGAGCGAACGCGGCAGGAACAGGTTGGAAACCTCCTCCAGCCAGCAAAAGCCTCAAAGGCGTTATCGTCCCTGAGCTGGAGTGCATCAAAACACCGCAGCCCCGACCCCTCAGCCCAGCCTCGGCCCGTACGGCACCAGCAGGCGACGAGGTGTTCGCATTCGGGGTTGCCGCGCAGAGCTGCGTGCCACCGGGCTGGCTCCGCTGCCGCGCAGAGCTGCGTGCCACCGGGCTGGCTCCGCGGCTTCTCCTGCTGGCGAAGGGAGAGATGCTGTGGCTGTGCTGCGACACCTGTGAGAGGGGCTTCACTGACCCAGCACACAGCTTCCCTACTTACGCTGACACTGTAACAATTCTTGCTAAAAAAATTAAGAAACTTACTTTCTGGCCAAACCCACGCAATTCCCACGTAGAGACACGAGCCCCGCCAGGGCTGACGGCCCCAGACCGCTGCTCCCCGAAAGGCGCCCAGGACCGGGCACGCCCGGCGCAGAGCCCCGCCGCGGGCGACGGGACACAGCCGCCTCTCCCCTCGCGGGGGAACCGGGGCGCTTGGCGCCTTCTCCTCCTCCTGCCCCAGCCCTGGGAGGTTTTTCACGCATTGCTGCCTGCCCCTGTTGCGGAGGGGAGCCCTAGCACGCCTCGTTTGCCAAAAACCTGTCGTTATTGAAGGCTGCTGCAGAAGTACCACCCCAGGGCAGAGCGAGGCCAGGCAGGACCAGGCTCCAGCCTTGAAAGCAGGCACGGCAGAGCTCAGCCTTCCTTGCCAGCAGCCTCCGCAGCTCACAGCGGATGCAGGATGCAGCTTTTCCAGAGAGCCCCTGAACCCCCACCCCAGAGCGCCGAGCAGAAGGGAAAGGCACCCAAGCAAAGCGCACGCCCGCTCCCTGGCAAGGATTTCTCCGCTTTCCCCTTCTCCTTCACAGGCGCCCCCCCCCCCGTGCTCTCCCTGCAACGCTGCCGGGGAAGGGCCCCGGGAGCTCCTCCAGGGCCCCCCCCAGCCAGGAGCAGGGCACAGGGACGCCGGCGCCCGGTGACGCTGGGGCTGGGGGCAGCGGCCCCGGCGCGCAGCAGGGCGCCCTTCCCCCGGGACCGGGCACGCCGCACCCTGCTCTTCTCTCCCCCCTTAATTCCTTTTTAATTAATCTCATCAAAAGGTGGAGGGCAGGCGGGTGCCTCGCGGGGCACCCTGCCAGCTGCAGCCCGCAGCCCGGCCCCGCGCTCCCCCGAGCCCCCGGGGCCAGCCCGGCAGGGAGAAGCAGGAGGCAGCAGGGGCACGCTTGAATTTGAAAATATTTTATTTGAATAGTAAATAATTATACAGTTGAAACAGTTCTATCGAAGCACTCTATAAATAGCTAACAGTTAAGAAAATAATGTGTGTAGAAAAAGAGATTGCATCTAAAAGTAAGAGCTGTCAGTTGCACAGGATAAAATGGTTAAGATCGTGTGTTATTCTAGGTATAAAAATTAAAACCTTTTTAGCAGATCCCTTTAGAAAAAAAAAAGATCTTCTAAAACGCACAGTGAAATGGCAGGCGGGGGAGACAAAAAAAGCGCATTAGAATATCTGCGATCAAATAATATCGATCTTCATAATTAATATAAATAAATAACGAATAAATAACATAATTACGCAAACCAACATATACAGATAGTCAACTCAGGAGCTACCTTAGTAAGGGCGAAACGGACGAGAACAGAAAGTTGGCATGTCACAGTTAAGGCAGTTTCTACAGCATTTTCTGGAGACCATCAACAGCAGAGTCAAGGCATTTGTGGCTATACTAAAGGAAATTCTCACTTCTCCTCAAGCGGTTTGATCTGTTCACATTTATAAAAACCGAAACGAACGAACAAAAAAAAACCCCCAAAAAAAACCAAAAAGAGAAGGCGGCGAGAGGGAGGCGCCGGGACGGTGAGTGTAAAGCCAGATTCCAGCAGTTCGCAAGCCGTATTAAAGCTAAGGGTGGGGGGGCGAGCCCCAGGCGCAGCCGGCGGGACGCCCCCGGCCCGGGAGGGGAAGGCACGGCCCGGCCCGGCCCGGCCCGGCCCGGCGGCTCTAGCAGGCGGGGCGCAGCGGCACCTGCAGCAGGATGACCTGCCGGTTCTCCGAGGGGTGGCACTTGTTGATGTGCCGGGTGAGGCCGGGCGAGCTGTAGAAGGTGGCCGGGCAGTACTTGCAGGGGAAGACCTGGGCGGCGTGCAGCAGGCGGAGGTGCCGCTCCTGGCTGCTCTTGCTGGGGAAGGCCTCCCCGCAGACGGGGCAGAGGCGGCACTCGGCGGGCGGCGGGGCGGGCGGCTCCTCGGCGGCGGGCTCGGGGGCGGCGGCGGGGCCGGGCCCCGGGGGCGGCGGGGCCGGGGCGGGGGCCGGGTGGGCCAGCAGGTGCTTGCGCAGGTAGGCCTGCCGGCGGAACCGCTTGGCGCAGCGGGGGCACTCGAAGAGCCCCTCCTCGGAGCCCGCCTCCGAGCCGCCGCCGGGGCTCGGCGTGTCCCGCTCGCTGCCGCTGCCGCCGCCGCCCGCCTCCTTCGGCGGCTCCTCCGCCGGCGCCCTGCCCGCCTCGGGGCCGCCCTTGGCGGCGGGCGGGCGCGGCTTGTGCCAGCGGCGGTGGGAGGCGAGGTTGGCGGGGCAGGAGAAGACCTTGTCGCACTCGGGGCAGCGGTACTCCACCCGCACGATGCGGGAGCAGCGGTGCTGCGCCAGCGCGAAGGGGTCCCCGTACTCCTCCTTGCAGAGCTGGCAGATGAACTCGCCCAGCGGCCGGGCGCAGCCGCCCCGCGCCTTGGCCGGCGCCTCCACCGGGCCCTCCTTGATGCGCAGCCCCAGCACGGGCGACGTGGTCACCTCGTCCTCGAAGGTCAGCTTGCGGATCGCCTTCGCCTTCTTGCCCGACGGGGCCTTCTGCCGCCCGGGCTCGGCGCCGCCCGGCGGACGCTTGGCGGGCGGCGGGCGGCCGGCGGCGGGCGGCGCGGCCGGGGCGGGCGGCGCGGGGGCTCCGCCGGGGCCGGGGCCGGCGGCGGGCGGCTCGGCGGGGCCGGCGGCGGCCCAGAGCTTGAGCTCGGCCGGGGCGAAGAGGAGCGGGTCCATGGTGGCGGGCACAGCCGGGGCGGGGAAGGACTCGGCCGAGACGGGCGAGCCCAGGCTGAAGCCGCGCTCCAGGTACTTGTCCCTGCTGACGGGCCGCGTCGGGCTGTACAGCGCCTGCACGGCGGCATCGGGCGTCCCGAAGGGCACCGGCGGCGGCGAGTCCCGCGGCGGGGGCGGCGGCGGCGGGGCGGCGGCGGGGAGCGGCGGGCCGGCGCCGGCGGCCTCTCGGCAGCAGCGCGCCCGGTAGGAGACGGGGGCGGGCCGCCGGCTGCGCTTCACCAGGAAGCCCCGCGGCATCTTCGCGCCGCCTCCGCGCCGGCGGCGGCCGCGGCCCAGGCTGCCGGCTCTGCCCGCGGCGCGGCCGCCGCCGCCTTTAAGCGGGCCGGGGCCATTGTTCGGGCCGGCGGCGGCGGCGCGGGCCAATCAGCGGCGGCGGCGGCGGGCGGCGGCGGCGGCGGGCGGGGCGGGCGCACCTGAGCCCCCGCCCGCGCGGCCCCCGCGGCGGCACGCGCCCGGCCCCGCCCCCCGCACGCTCCGCGCCCCGCGCCGCCCGGCCCGGCACGCGCGGGCCTTTGTGTGCCGCCCCGCGGCCGCCGGCGGAGCGGCGGGGGTGGGGGGTGGGGGGCTCGGGCTCTGTCCGCCCCGGCGCCGGGCGCTGCACGGCGGGTCCGGCCCGGCACGGCCCCTCGCCGCCGCGGGGGAACCGGCCCCGCGCCGCCCAGGGCCGCCGCAGCCCCCCGGCCCGGCCGTCACCTGTTACGCCGTGCGGCCGCGCCACCCGCCGCCCGGGCCGGCACGGCCGCGGCACGGCCCGCGGGTCTCCGTCGGGGACGCGAGGCGCTCGGTGCAGGGCGCAGCGGCTGAGGGGCGCGGGCAGCGCCGCTCCCCGCGAAAGCCACCGCGCGCCCGCTCCGAGCGGGCGGGACCCGGCGCGGCTGGGGCCGCGCTGCCGCTCGGGGGGGCCGGTGCCCGCCGCCGGGTGCGCGGCGCCGCGGGTCCCGGCAGGTGCAGGCGCTGCGGGGCGGGCGCCGGGCGGCCCCGCTCCCCCTTAACCCTTTGTCTGCGGCCCCGGCGCCGCGCGGGAGCGCGCGCGGGGAGCCCGGCGCGTGGCAGGTGGTGGCGCGGCGGGGGGGGAGGGGAGCGGGGCCGCCCCCCTCCGCGCGCAGCCGGTCCCGTCGTGTCCCGTCCCCCCCCCCCCACCCCGCCCCGGTCCCGCGCGCCTTTGTGGGGGGCGGCGGGGCACGCGGGCGGCACGCGAGCGAGCGGCGCTCCCCCCCCGCTCGCCGCCTTTGTGCGCCTCATTAGCATAAAGCTGCGCGAGCCGGCGGGCGGCACAAAGGGGCGGGGGGGCACCCGGCAGCGCCGCTCCCCGGGCTCCCCTCAGCGGGGCGGGGGGGGGCGCGGGGCCGGCCTCGCCCGCGCTGCCCCCCCCCCCCCCCGCCCGGTGGGACCGCCGTGCCGCGCCGTGCCGCGGGGCGGGGCGGCCCGCTGTGCATTAGCATACAGCTGCGGGCCCGCCGGGCACGCGCCACCGCCCCCCCGCGGGGCTGCACACCCAGAGCCGCCTGCCCGCCCCCCCCCGCCCCGGGCTGCGCACCGAGAGACACACGCACACCCCCCCCCCCCCGCCCCGGGCTGCGCACCGAGAGACACACGCACACACACACCCCCCCCGGGCTGCGCACCGAGAGACACACACACACACACCCCCCCCCCCCCCCCCGGGCTGCGCACCGAGCCCCGCTTTGCCCCGTCGGGGCTGCGCGCCGCCCCCCCCTCGCCCCGCCGCGGCCCGGCGCTGCCCGCTCACCTGCCGTCGGCGGGGGTCCGGCGCCGGGGGCGCTGGCCGGGGCGTACACCGGCAGGTGGGCGCGGTGGCGGCGCAGGTAGCGCAGGACGGGCTCCCGCAGCGCCGGCGGGCAGGGGCTCCGCTCCGCGGCGTCCTCCGGGGGCGGCTCGGCGGCGGCGGGCAGCGCGGGCACCTGCAAGGCAGAGCCGTCAGCGGGGAGCCGGCACCGGCGGCCGGGGCTCGCCCGTCCGGCCCCCGGCCGAGCCGCGCGTGTCCGCCTGCGGGGCCGCGATCGCGTGGAACCGAAGCCCCGTCCCCCCGTGCAAGAACCCCGGGGGCGGGCGAGCCCCCCCAGGCCTCGCTGCCCGCGGAGCCCCGCGGGGGCACACCGTGCCCTCGGCCTGCCGTGGTACCTCAACAGCTGAGGTAGGTGCGAACTCCCAGCCCCGCCATCTGCATGTTTGCATAGCTGGAGCGCTGCATGTTGAAATAAACACGCGTTTGCGATTCTGCGGAAGGGTAAACATTCCCCGCGCCGTCGCTGGGCTGTCAGCGACAGGCAAGAGCATCCCCTGCAAGAGTCGTGCCTACGGCAAGCGTGGCGGTGGGGTGACAAGCTCAATACACAGGCTAAAAACCTAGCCCCCGTCCCAGCTGCACCTGGCTTTTCTGTGCATATATTACTTACTACTAGTGCACATTTCTGTGAATATTATCCCTAAACGCACAAGACTGATTTCCAGTTTCTGTAGAAACTGTAACCAGCAATGTCTGACTTCTGTGCATTTACGCTCACAGTTCTTAGACATCCCCTCCAAAGGTGTATCCCAGTTCGTTAGGAGTCTGTCTGCCTGCTGAGGTGAGCTGGAGTAGGAGGAGTAAAGACGCTTCTGTATGGAAGCAGAGAGAGCAGCTCTCTCGCTCCATATACAGCTACAGGCAGTCCCGAGGCACGGACGATACAGCCTGCGAGCGCGTGGTACCTACTCTGTGTCCAGAAGGAACACCCAGGGGAGACGTATAAATGTGACGTTTAGTCAACGCAGTTAAAATGACCGTGAAGAAAATCCAAATAAAAATACAGAAAGTAAAGAGAAACGTGCGTTCAGAGGCAGATACCGTCACCTGTGCTCACGTAAGCAGTTCTGGCTCATAGAGGTGCTTGCAGTCCGTCCAGTGAGACTATTTTTGTGTGTCAGGACTACCGCCACAAGAAAAGGCTAAGGCAAGCGAGCCTTCAATTTGTAGGACACCGATTCCCCTTTCTCTCAAGCGGTTCACACTTGCAGCATGCGAAACGTGGGTGAATGATGGCAAGAAAAACACTTCCCATCAGGCCTCCCATTCTGCACAGAATTTCATTTTGTGTTCTTTTCTAGACGTCTTCCAAGAGAATCTGAACCAAACTGCACGCAGGCACTTTCTGTATCGTGACGATGGGAGGCAAATTGCATCTAGCCCTTCGGGGGGGCAGGAGCCGAGCGCGCGTGGCCACAGCTGTGACCGGCGACGGCACGCCGGTTTGGGCCACGGGAGCGGGGGGGCTACCCTCTACACGATGTCCCTTCCTTTTGTCACCCTGCCTCCAGTTGATTCTGTTTGTTTCCTGCACCATTAAAAACTCTGTGAGCGAGTACTTAAAAACTACTGCCGTCGCACGGGCTTCCCTTGCCTTGAACAAAAGCAAAAGCAGCACGAGGAGAGAGAGGGTAGATGGGTCCCCAGCAGCGGGCTGGGAGTACCGAGATCCAGGCTGCAAATTATGTTTGAGGTCAGCCAGAAATTCATCAGGGAGGGGGGGAGGCAGTTCTCGGGGTCGTCGGAAATCTGCAGTTAGCAGTTCTTGTCGCGGAGTGCAGCGGGCTTTGGATTTTGAGCAGGCCAAAGTTACAGGCTGCTGAGACTTTCTGCCTCCGTCTACGGTACCGAGGCCAAAGCTGTACACAGCATTAGCAAACATTTTAATTTCATCCTTATTCAGGAAATCCACTTATCACAGAAAAAGCCGGCTGCTTTCGCTTTTTGGCTACAAAAGCCATTCCCTGTGGGTAGATGTTGAAAAATCTACTTCTCATAGGCTCAGCTGAGAAGGTTTAGGATGGCTTGTGGCGTATTCGTATTAGGAAACGTTAACAAAAAAAGGGGATAACTGAACAAAATAAGCCTCCAGATTCTGCTGGGCAGTTGTACTGAACTGCACGTATAATGCAAAAATGCTGTGAAGGAAAAGAAAGCAACCGAAAGCGCTACTGGCAAATTTGAAAATACGCCTCCATAACAAAGCTAAACGCTGCTGAACTTGGTGAACCCCCGCTGTGAGGTATAGGATCTGCTCAGGTTTCCCAGAGGAAATAGCTAAACAGAAACGCAAGGCTTTAAGAGAAAGATGGGAGAAGAAACCAAAGTGAACAACACTAACAAATTACCTAAATAATAAAATGCACTCGCCAGTCATTTTTCTTACCTGTTCCGACATCAGGATTTGGCGCAGCTCCTTCTTGAGATCAATAAACCGATCGTGATAGATGGCCATGGACCAAGGTTCCCTGAAGTAGCTGGTTAAAAAAGAAGAAATTTAGTTATCTTGTGAACCTCTCATTAACCACTAATAAAGTATTTACCTGCTTTTTTGCCTTTATAAATTACAGTTCTGGACCCATCACGATCGTTTGTTCATAAAATGCCTCCCGTAACAGCATGGTCAATCAATTCTTTTAATGGATGTTCCTGATGTACAGCCAGCTTCAGTAATTACATTTAAAGTGGCTTAATTCAGAGCTGTGGCAAGACCCAGTGAAGAATCCTGATTTTATCAGAATTTAAAAGCCTGAAGACCTGTAAAGAACGGTGTCTCCATTATCTGTCCTCATTTGAGAAAAGCAGATTGCAGGATTAACTGAACTGCTGCATAAACAAATTAAATTTGTGTAGACAATGACACAAATGTTGTTCATCATTAAGGTTTCTGGATTAATAAAGGCCAGAAAAACAGGCCACCACCGCGTTGCAATATGTTCTTTGCACTAGTACGCCGAGGCTAAATTGAACCTATTCTAGGAGGAAGCTCTTGTAACTTTTTCTTTCAGCGACAGCCTTCGTGACAGCATTCTTCTGTGAAAAAGGAGTAAAAGGATGGAGAGGACACGACTCAATGGAGAACCTCAAGGCTGTAAATATAACTGGAGGCAGCTAGATTACGAAGCTGTGATTTATTTCTCTCTTCCCTATAAGGAAAAATAATTTTTACAGCTTCAGTGAGATGCTGTGTGTGTAATTCTTGTTACCGCGAACCGGAGCCAGGAGGTGCACCGCCTCCATCCCAGTAATGACTGAACAGATGTCAGCAGGGTCGCCCGGGAAGTTTTAAGACGAGTGCATTTGCCTGGCTGCGACCAGCGTTCTCGTCTTTGCAACGGCAGCAGCACGCTTGGCGCTGCCGTCAGCAGTACGCGTACGCTGTTGCTCGGCTCAGTTGCGTCGTCTTTAAATGAACATCTGGGTAAAGCAACCTAAAAGGCGCTACACGAGTTTAGTAATTCTGACCTAGCTGTCTACAGAAAACTAATGTGCAGGTTCTGTTTTGCAGATTTTTTTTTTTTTGGTGAACGTCAAATGGCAGGATTTCCCCCCTGCCACTCTTGGAACCTCAGCTCTCACCGCTGCCCTGCACAATTAATGACACTCTGTGCACCTGGCAGAACGTTGCTGGGTTTTTTACACGCTCATCCCACCGTAAGCTCTCTTCCCCCTTCCCACCGTGCCCCTTCCTCTGGGTTTCTCTTTGTATCGCAGGCTGGCTGGGGCTGCCTCTCCTAGATGTGCGCAGTGTCCAGCACAGCGGGGCTCTCTCCGATAGATGTTTTCACAGTATAAATACTTACTGACACTATCACAAATACCCTGTTCTTGCTATGGTAAGTGCTGCCCAGCCTGGGAGTCTCTGGTAGCACTTTATCGCGACTGGCCCTACCTATTCATTTGGATACGAAACATTAGAAAAGATGGTCTGAGCTTTAAGTAATTATATACCTATACCGTATGCAGAGAGCTAGAGAAGAACAGGATATTCCCCCAATATTTAAAACCCCTTCAATTTCAGAAGCAAAACCCCACCCAACACAAACCTTTAACTCAACCTTGATACTAGATAGCAGAGCAGGGAAAAGGGGGTGTTACACAAGAATACATCAGGGTAATTAAAGACTCTATTTTTACTGATACGCCCTGTGAAAAGCCATCTTCCACTGGCCAAGCATTTTGTTTTCAAGCTGGCATCTTAATTTTAATTCTAATGCTGATAAGGTGATTTCATCTCTTGATTGAGGCACCTCTTCCACGTGTCTTACCTTGGTTAAGTTGTTCACCTACCTGACCAAGATGTTGCATTAAACGATGTTTATAAAATGTTTCAGGGATACTACGTATTACTGCTGCTGTTACCAGCTCAGACCATAACTGCGTCTCTAACTGTTCCTGTCAGTATTCACAGAGTTGGAGCTCAAAACCTGACATGTGTCACCCAGTTTGCAGTATTTAATGCAAATAAAATGCCCTTTTTTGGGAAATGAAGACTGTCTTTGTCTGTATTTTCTAGCTAGGCTGCCAAGAGGAGCTACCAGTAAACAACATGTACTCCCGGATTCCCTTTACTTCCCTTCACCTGAAGAGATGTAACCACCAAAGGCAATTTAAAGATACGCTTCACAGAAAGAATTCACTTTCTTTGCCGGCTCTGCCTTTTTCTCTCTGTATCTTTTCAGTTCGAATCACGTTCCTAAAGAGGCACCCGGTGTTTTTGAGAAAGCAGATCTACATATGGCTGCTGAAGGGAAGTTTAATAATGGAAAAAAAGCATTTGAAGCCAAACCAACAAGTTGACTTTCTGAGGCTCATTCTGAATTTTATTACCACTTCAGCAGCGGTCCCTCAGGGCAAGCCGTAGAAGGCTTGAAAGTATAATGCTCTTCAGTATACAAGATGAAGCTGGCATGCTACCAACAGAGGCTCAAAGGCTCCTCAGCTATCCCGAGAACGGCATCTGCCACATGTGTTTGCACCACTTAGTCTTTCATAACCTGCCAGAGCGATCAGGCTAAATATGTACACGATGACAAGGTTTGCCAGGAGCATAACGGGTTTTCAAACTTGGTCACTTCCTAACGGGGATCCCCTGCTGGCAGACTTTTATATCGGCAGAAGCTATCATGGGAAGGCGTTTGTAACGAGAGGGGATGAAACCGTCTCCTTTGGAAGACAATAAGCGACATCCTTTTTGTTGCTAGGAAGCTGGTCTCGCCTTTCATTGACAAACAATATTTAAAGTCTGTTCTGCCTCATTTGTGATGTGTAGCCTACGTTAGCTGAAAGGGAAGAAGGAGGAAAATATTTAGTGGCGTCCTGTACAAAAGACAGGGAATCTCTCCCTTTCCAAGAGGTACAGCGTTAAATAAAATGGACAAAGTTGGCCACTGCCAGTGAGCAAAAACGGAGCGCGCGTGCGCACGGCTTTCCGTCCGAGAGCCGTCTGTATTTATTCTCCGTTTCATTTGCAACTACACACCACTTTCGCAGGACGAGGCTTCTGCCCCTGCGAAAGCTGGTTCCGAAGCTGCCACCCGTCCGCGGTGTGTCCGGGCGCTCCAAAGCAGAGGCAGCGAGGACGCGGCGCTGCCGTCTGGCAGCGCTTCTGCCGTCGGGGTCAGGTCTGACGGCGCGGGAGGTGCCACTGGCAGCAAGACGTTAAAGCCAGAAAATCTTAAAAATTGAACGAAAACCCTTCAGAATAACGCACTCGGTTTGTACAACAACAAAACAAAAAGCGAGATATAAAGTTAAAAAAACCCAATAATTTAAGTTTTTATAAATAACTTTAAATCCCATGACGAGAAAGTAATGGCGGACAGGCGAAGACCAGCTCTGTAGCGTGAGCTTACCTACTCTGGCCGACCTCATCTTTCATCATTCGCAAGCTTGGTATGACTGCACTACTCGTACAGATCAGTTTTATCACACCACTGCAAAGTTTTGCAAACTTCTGCAAGTTGGGCTTCCCCTCATGAAAATGAAGCAAAGCCAGGCCCAAGTAATTTCCACTCATATTGTGAAAGATGGGCTTCTGAGGACCATTGTTCATTTTGTCTTTATGCATTTCATATTGGGTGCTTTGCTTGGGAAATCTCAGCTGAAATCCTCCCCCCCCCCCCCCCCAAAAAATCACTGGTGGAAAGAGAAACTGAAAGAAGCGATATGAATGTATCCAACATAGCAAAAAAACCCAGAAGCCAATTTTTAACAAACGTTTGATTTTCTCATTCCTCTTAATGTGAAAGTAAATCTCATTATTACAGCCTGAAAAATAGTGGTTTTCTTTTTAATACGAGGATTGTAATATGTTTTTAATTACTTCCATTCCTTTTCTTGGTGCTGCCACGAGCCCGCGGACAGCAGGGTAACGGGTGCGGCCGCGGACGGGCCGGCGGGCACACCTTACCGAGTGGCCCCTCCCCGCAGGCGGCGTACCAACCTGCCGGAGCCCAGGCGGGCGCCCTGGCGCGGCACCCCGACGGGGAGGCCCGGAGAGCAGGCCCCGGCTGCTGCCCCGCCGTCGCCGCTCTGCTGTGAGACCGCGACAAGGCGGGGGATTTGCAGAAGCTCCGAGGGCAGGCGGGCACCCGTTCCTGGGGACGCGGCCTTCGAAAAAATCCCTCTGCAGACTACTGGCACGTTAGTAACTACAGATGTGTCTGCCGGTGTTCTTTTGCTACTCAAAGCTTTTATGGAAACAATAACAAAACCAAATTCAGCTCCTTGCGTCCCTGCTATCCCCACTCGTTCACCGACACACATAAACGCGGAGGAAATTACTAAGTCCAGAAACTCAGACAGCCCATGAAGTGGTTTGAAGCTGTTTGCCACTTTTGTTAAATATCTCTAAATAATCTTAATCCCTTGAAATCCCGTCCATTTCCTCACAAAGCAGTCTGCGATGCACGGGTGACCTGCCTTCTGCCCCGTGAAGCTCCGCGGGGCCCTGGCCAGAGGAGCATCTTCCCTCACCCAGCACACCTTTTTCGCACACGCTGTAAGGCAGAGCCACTGACAAACTGCATCTCCTCTTCACCTGTCAGCAGTGGAGAGTCTCCTTTCCTCTCTGTAGCTTCCCACACTTCGTACAACACAGTGAATTTTCAAGCTGGATGTCCCTTTTTCTGGGTGTACGTTTCTTTTTTTAAGAAGAAATGTAACGCTTGAAATGCAAAATCTCCAGGCTGTATCAGCTACATCTGCAAGATACTCTTATCAATTCTCAAATACTCAGACCTCAGAATATTCAAAGTCAGTCCTTAGCATGTTTGGGTGTTTTAAACTTGAATGACTTTGGCAGTTTATGGCAGCCGAGTTCCTCATCAGTGCTTTAGGCGCACGATGGAAAAAGCTACCCAAACGCTGGTGTGCCTTTGCTGCAGCGCACGTCATTGCTCCTTCTTCTGGCCACTACCTAGCCGGTAAGAAGAAAGCTGCTGCCGTCACGAGCACCATGAACCCAACGAGAAGGACAAACGCAGCCGAAACTGAAGCAGCTGGTCGGCTGACGCGGGCTCAAGTATAATGCAATTATGGCAGGAGTGCCGATGAAGAGCAGGGAATTCCTCTTCCCGAGAGCGGGGAGAGGAAAGTACTGCGGTGGGTTGGGATGCAATGCAATTTTAATTTCCAGGGCATTCTGACATGACTTCCCAAACACAGTTTGCAGATTAACAAAAGTCTTTTCTCCAACACAAGTGCACATAAGAAGAAATCTCCCATCTTGCCAGGAAAAAAGAGAAGACGTGTTGCTTTGGGGACAATATATGGCTGTTTTTAAGACTCTGAATTACAAAGATATTGTGATTCTGGTAAAAGATATAGAGTATTCCCAGATATACCTTGCATAGCTGGACCAGGAATCATAAAGGGTAAATTTAAAGACAATATAAATAAAACCACTGAGCATTTCCTACTAAATATCATCTGACCGATAATTTTGCAAGACAGCTTGTTGACGTAGGTAAAAAGCAAGACTAATTTGTGTAAATCCCATAAAGCACCACCTGAAAGCATTGCTCTTAGTCACAAAGAACATAAAATGTTCCCCGGTTTGCAGTTTCTTAAAATTCACTTACAACCGCTGAGCAATCCAGCAAATGTTGAGCCAAGAGCACGGTTGTAGCAAGAAAGCTATTTAACTCCTTGCTCTATGGTTCTACTCACGGAACACCTCTTTGTCCATGCGTTTTAGTCACTCCTGGTAAATCCAGTAATCTAGGACTCTGTTACTGCCCCGACCCAGCAATTAGTGAAATCAATAGTCTTACGGACAATGAATCTGTGATTTACTTCATCAGGCAGATTTACAAAATAACGATCGTGTTCACTAATTTATAGGTTGACGTTTCTTTTGTACATTTTGGTAAGTAAATCATAGAAAGGAAGCCTGTGCTTTTTTACCACTTTTACCAGAACTATGACCAAACCCGCAATGTCCTGTCTTTGGAACACAACTGGTTTAAAACTGGTGGGTTGCAAACCCCTTTTTTCTGTAGCTGCAATAGCAAAACATAGCGCAGTGCCACTACTTTGCAAATGCTGGTTATCCATCATGACTGATAAGTCATTTCTGTTTTCTGCGGTTTTAATATCCTGGAAACGTTACATTAACGTGCCATTACCTGGAGGCACCATCAGAAAGCAGATCTGGGCAATACTCGCTTTACGTTGAGATACTGCAGTCCTTTCCTATTCCGACTATCCTCGAGAGAGATTCTCCGTTATTTCAGCACTGGAATTTGGTAAAGTTTAGCTGCTTTACTAGATAGTAGCAGTTATTGCGTACCTGATTCTCACTGAACCGCTCTTTAAACTTTCTAAACTTTGAGCTCTTTAAAAATTATGTAAAATCATTTCTGTCTGCTCTTTTTATGAGGAACTTATGGCTGCCCCTGAAATACGGTTTATTGCATTTTTTCACACAGTACTATTTCACACGTAATGTATCATGAAAAACAATTAAAAGGAAATTAAATCTGACGCACAAAATCAACAAACATGCTGTGTGCAGTGGTATGATTGCTTTTCTGCAATTACTTGTTTATGAATTCAGAGTTCAGTCATTCATAATGGTTTGCATAATTGTTAACATGAATCAGCAAGGTTCGACTGCAAATTAACATGGTAAGATTCAGCTGACTAGCCTTTACTTACTAATTTGGACATGGGGTTTCTTAGTAACGTAGTTCTTCACTAGCAAGTTAGTTAGCTGCTCCTTAAAAACGACATTAATATATAGAAATCTAAAGCCACCTAAAGAGGTCTACCATTTATATTGATTTGCACTGTAAGGAGAGCTTTACCAGTGCACCTTGGGGTTAGCATTTAATTCTGGTAGCAAAAAAGCTGTTAGTGCTTTGATATCCCTTCATGTGTTCCTCTTTCCTTATCCTGCCTCTCTCTCTTCATAAAAAGCACACAAATTTTCCTCTAATTAGGCTGCAAAGCGTACTGAGCAGCATTAGTCCCTCTCAGCCGTGCTCACTACCTGCCATGTTTCCTTTCTGTCTTTTTTCATCCCTGCAGAAAATAAATCTCACTGTCTGCACGACGAACAGAAGCCTAAGGTGGAATCCCTTAAACGTAATGACGGTGTGCTAATGGTATGGGATCCGGCAAATTCCAGACAGCGGTGCATTCTAGTATTTCTCTTAATGAACAATCACTCTTCATTTTTGAAAGTCTGGTTTAAAAACAGCTTTTCTATGTAGCATGCATTTCACGTTTAAATAATCGCTGATTATTCAGGCTATAAGCAATAAGTTAATATCTTTACCCAGTCCTTTTAAAAATAATACCGAAAACATCAAATGTTCTTCTTTTTCCTAATTTGTTACATTGTGAGATTTATTAGAGTTGCGTCAATGAACAGTCCAGTGTGGTATTTCTGCTTAAACTCTCTTTAAATGACACTGCTTAATAAATCACTCTTAGCCTAATGTGAACAGTACTATGATGTGTGAATTGAACTTAAGTAAGAAATATCTAAATGGTTACTTTAAAATAAGTAAATGTTGTTCATACCGCTCAAAATATTTTTGAGCAAACACTTGTACAGCTAATACAAAAAATGTAATGTGAGCATAAACGACAGGGTTTGAAGGAACAGCTAAGGAACCTCCAGTGATATTATTCACTTTTGTAGTTTCTGGGTGGCATTTTCCCAAGCATCTTAGCGAAAGGGAGTTCGACTCCCTTCGTGCATTTCTGTTGCGTGTTTGGCAGCCTTGTGTCCTACTGCATATCAGTACCTGTCGCTGTTGAAGCTGTGCCACTTTCAGTAGGGCATCCCGTATGTTTTCAGGGTGCTTAGCCTCTTGGACAGCAGCACCCACCACGGCCAGGCCGCGTGCAGGAAAAGGAGCGCTAGCCTGTTTGCGTGTCGCCTTGCTAACAGCAGTGAATACCCATCTCCTAACACACATCGGGGGTGGATCACCACAGATCTGTGCACGTCTAAGCTGCTCGCTCCCTTCAGATGTGAGCGCTGAATCCTGTCTGCTATTCTGGTGCTGGGAAAAAAATTCCTTTGTCGCTACATTTCAGCAAAATCCCCTGTACGTTTTGTCCCATGCATAGGTATTGCCAGAGTCATAAGCCACCCTCCCAACTCCCACTTGCCAAAGAGCCTCTGGTTAATGTCTGCCAACGGGGGTTTCTCTCTGCGGACCTCATACCCGCAGTCCCCAAACTGACCTTTGCAGATTGGTGGACGTATAAACCCCAACTCTGGAGAACCCCAAAGCTTGCAATGGAGATGAGGTGCTCAGAGCACACCTGCGCCTTGCTGCAAAGAGCTTTGCTACCGTGCGATGAACGGTGGCAAGTTCGTCCTCCTCCTGGTGCTACTTGAGACCACTATGCAGGGCAGACAAATTGTCAATGAGTTAGGCAAGTCCTTACAATGCTGGAAACCAAGTTATTTAAAAAAAAAAAAAACAAACATCTTTTTAAGCTCAGCTTGGATGAGTGTGCCTGTAAGGTTTCTCCACTAATCGTCCTTCAAAATACACACTGCCTTCTTGGACTCCTGCACAGGACTGACGCTGTAACACTCTTCTGCTCTTAGCTAGGAAGCCTACAGATAGACACAGCAAAATCTGAACGCCCAGCCTGTGCGCACCAAGATGGCTCCATAATGCAAACTGAAGCGTAGTAAGTACAGATGACTAAAAGCACATTTCTGGTAAAAACTAAATATAAACAAAATATCAACACACCACTTCATACTCTGTGTTATGTGTTATTCAAACCACTTTGATTGCTACACCATGTGTTAGTCTATCAGCACGCTTTACAAATTGTTAAACACCAGAAGTGCCTAACATATAGCATCTTACTAACTTCAGCATTACGCAGAGCGTAAACTTGGTGAATAGGTACAAGAAGAAACTCAAGAAAGGGATGGCTAAGCAACGCAGCATTTCAGAGGGTGCCTTTTAGAAACCGATTGGCATATTGATGTTGCCTCTGGCAGGCCACTTCATCGCTGTCAGCCCAAATCTGTGCCTCTCCCCCAGTGATGCTGCCTTTGCTGCACTCGCTGTCATGCCACAGTGGTGCTCCTTTGCCTCCTCATCAGTATCACTGCCACATTAATGGGATGCGACCCGCATCTTCTGTAGGTCACGGCTGAAAACAAGTTCATTAATACAGTCTTACAAAATCCCAAGCAAAAGAACACTCACACCTAATTTGATAAATAAGCTACTTAAGTATTTTAGAAACTAGCGAGTCAGATTTTTTTATGCATTATGTTAGTAGATTTGGTTTTCATTACTGCCAAATGAAGCCTACATGAAGCACTTCTATCTCATCTTAAAGGCATGATGCCAGTGAGCATCCATTTGGTTGCCAAGTATCAGGAGACCCCTCTAATTATCCGTTTTGTACTTAAGATGCAGCAGAGGGAGATTCCACCGCTCTGTGGGCACGTTCCATAACTTGGCAACTGCCGTACAGTTGCCTTCATCTCGGGAGAATACAAAAGGGTGCAACTGGCTGGTTACATTCCTCCTTTGTGAAGCGGCACGGAGCCCTGATGACCAGTAACAAATCTATAAGCTTAAAAATGAAAGAAAAAAAAAATATTTCGGAGCTCTCTCCCCACCCCCCTCTTTTATCTGCTGCTACAGCAATGGAAAGAATCTGAAGGCTTTCAAGCGAGCACCGGAGACCTCCGAGGGAAGGGAAGCAGTGCGGTACAGGGGACACTTCATATGAAACCTACTGGAATTTGCTTTCTTTTTCCTTCAAGAGGAGTCTTCCCTGTTGGAAAGAGCCTCACTCTTGGGTGCTCAAATTCCAGTTGAGCCTTTTTAAGATGCAGCCTTATGCAGAATGAATAAAAATTGCAGAAACTCCTTCCTGAAGTGGATTCCAAATCTAGGGAGTAATGCTGTTACATTTCCAGGTGACATAAAAGGTTTCTATAAGAAATCCTCGGCTGTAGGATACTGTGTGTTTGGTTCCTAAGGTTTTGCCTGCCCTGACATCGGACAACTGCACGGCAAGACCTCTCTGCTCAGGAAGGCAGCGGCTGGAGGCCCAGCCGGAGGGAGTGCGCCTACTGTGGTGGCACGAGGCAGACAGAAGGGTGGCCATCGCTGATGGCAATGGTGCCTTTTTCTTGGAGCACAATGACAAGTGAGGATGAGGCTTCTCTTGGTCTGTAGATACGGCCTGTCCAAGGCCCTGACAATTTGCCCAGTCGACCTTGGCATCCTATAATGGTCAGAGGGAGGAAGCGCATCCCACTGCGGTGCAGTCAGAAGAGACAGCTGCCTGACTGGATGCGGTCACCTTCTGGCTTAACAGCCCGTTCCCGCGGCTGTTGTTTGCACAGGTAGAAACAAACATTGGCTCTTAAAATGAACTGAGCCCACTCAGACGCTGCTCCGAATTAAGCTGGAATACCCAACACCTATGAGAATCAGGCCCAAATATGGCTGCAGAAGCTTAACTCTAGGCAATTATTTTTGAAAAAGACTAATGTCTGTTGTTATCACTAATATCTGTATCACAGCTAAGGCATGGCTAGGCATTCTGAGGAGCATTTCTTTCAACTGTGCAGTTGTAGGGTTGCACCAAGACCTCCTTTAAAAACGTCCATAGTACTTGTATGCTAAAGGAGAAAGGAAAAGAAACTTTAAAGCTCTTTACTTCCATCAGATACAGCGTTGGCTGGTTTAACGATGAGAGCTCAAAGCACAGTTTCCCTGAAAAAAAAATTAATTCAAAAGCATCTGAGGCTTTCAGCGAGCTGTGAAAATACCGTAATACAGAAGAGGAGTATGTAACTCACTAAAAGCTTACGCTCTCAAGTGCGCTAGTGCATTTTGTAGCCAAGTGACTGGGCAATATAGTCAGACGATTTTATGCTGGCTTTTTCGGTTACTGCTTGCTCGGTTGATAAATTTATGAACTTGAAGTCTTAAAGGGCTGCAGCCTGAACACCGATCACCAGCAGTAGTGTGACTGGGGGCATCAGACCGTTGGTCTTGCAAACCTAGGGGCTGAGGGGCTTCCTTCCCTGGCGCGGGACCAGGCGGGGACGGCGGGCGCTGGCAGACCCCTGCCCTGCAGCAGGCGTAGGGCGATGCCGGCCCGCCGCGCCAAGGTACATTTACTGCAGGGGCGGGGGAGGAGGCGAGGGAAGCGATTTCAATCTTTCATTTGGTTGTGGGTCAATTCCTGCAGCTTTTAATCAGGTTGACCTCATACTGGAATCAATGGAACTTTTCTCTCGGCAAAGGAAATGTTGTTTATCCCATTATTACCGTTGGCAGTCTCGCGCGCACAACCGGAAGGGGTTACTTCTTCACGTTAGCTGAATCTTGAGGGCCTGTTGTTAACGCTAATTTGAAAATGGCACTGGCACATTATGGTCAGGAAATCCGGTATCGTGGGGTTAACTTTCAGTCCTTATACCGAACGCAAATCAGTGAGGAAATTCATTGCTAGGTGCACTCTCTAATTATTTAAAAGATAATTTGCATGCTACACAGAAATAAATTAGCTCCCAGGTGACAGCTGTTCCACTGTGTCCATTCCTGGAACTAGATGCCATGCTGGGAAATCTAAATGCAGACCAAAAGATTAAAACATTGTACTTTCCTGCCTTATAGGAAGGCCCCCCCCAAAATAGAGGCATAAAGAAGGGAGGAGGGGAACGCATGTTTCAAACCAGCAAGCTCAGAAGCCTAACTAACAAACCACAACATTTTCACAGTCTACATTTTCTTTTCACTAAGGGCACTTCACATCTTGCTAGAAGACACTGCAAGTAGATGTAAGTGTAATGTGCATAGTTTAAAAGGATTTTTTTCAAAGTCAGAGAGAAAAATTCAGTCCTAACATCAGGTTTGCATTCACGTGGATCCCGTGAGATCATTACAGACCATGTGAACACCACCCAAACCAGTTTTTTCTTCTTTTTAACACACAGATAGGAATCAACGAATGCATTTTCATATTCCTTGCCAAAAGACGACCAGACACCACTTTTTATCTACTTAAAAGCCTCAAGACAATCTTCATCTCACAAGACGCTAAAACATTTTCCAATTTAATGGTTTTCTAATAGATGGTCTTCTCATGGCTAGGTTTTAACGCTGTATATTGTTGTATATTGTACATACATATATGTACATTGTATATAACATTGTATTATGTGGATGTGTATGTACTGTATATACGATATGATATTCTATATTATGAGACTACATTATATTGCCCAGCCTTTTTCCATTGCTCTGCCTCCTCCCGAAAGAAGGAATTCCCTGTGGCAGTTTGCCTTCTGCTAGGACTGTTACACGGCGACGGCAGGCAGTCTGCTTCCCTCTCGCACTGGTCCTTTCACTCTGCCGCGGCCGACTGCAAAGGGTTTTCCTTTACTGCAGTGGGTTGCTCTTCTGTCTCCCACCTGTTAAACTACCTAGAGAATCCATCCTCCTCGCAGTACAGACATTTGTAACAGAAATATCAAGACTGATATGAATGGAAACGTACGTGTGTGTGCGTGCGTGTGTGTGAAGGCACTGGAAGAAACAAGCGAGCAAGGATTAAAGAACAACATTATGTTAATTGCTGCAGAGCAACATATGTGATTTCATTCAAATGACCAAATAGCAAGAAGAGAAGGAACAAACCTATCTAAAGACAAGGTATAAAGAAGATGAAAAACAGGACTGGAGGCAATAAAATAACCAGATAAGAAAAAACTGGCTACTATAATTCAGGAATTTTGCCACAGGCTAATGAGAGGTGAGATAAAATAATGAGGCAAAAGATCCCCAACAACATCCATGCCTAAAGGCTGTAAAAGACAAGCCCAAAATTATTTCATCATCACCACTAATTAAGAAGAGCTCGAGAGACGTGATGAGGACCCGCTAAGTGGTGTCCCTGTGTGGCACACTAGTGATCCTGGCCAGACCACCCAGGCACGCAGGTCACGGTGCCCGCGAGTACGCGGGGGCGAGAGGACCCTGACCTTGCACAACTTCGGATCCTGGTAAGCAAAGACCAGCTAAGATACAAGCAGCCTTGCAGGAGCCGAAGGCTCCCCCAGTGAGCGTACATGCTGCCATCAGATAAAGCTGCACTTCTTACTCTTACAATGTTGACTGGCCTGACTTATCCTATTAACAGATCATCACCGAGATCTTCATCTCTCCTGAGATTTTTAAAATCTCTGTGGATGTTTAGAACTTGATCTTAGTTGTAATCCCCCGATCAGCTTGTGCACTGTGTGGGGATCCTGTCACGATCATGAGAGCAAGGGAGGCTAACACATTCTTAATTTCTCTCATGAAAAAATAAGCTGTTCGTTCAGAAACCTAATGTCTCATCTCTTCAACACCTGTGTGCATAGCCGTCAAGAGTGCAGGTAAGTGCAGCTGCACCGACGTCCCCGGGCCGGGCTACCTGCCCAGCAGGCAGCAAGAGAGAGAAAGGGAACAAATGCTGGTTTTGTCAAGGTCAGGAAAAGACTGCTACCTGTGCTGGAGGCAGAAATCCCAAAGCAAGATGATTTATTCTTCCAGATGTTGATACGGGCGTCAAACTTGCTAGTACGTATAACAACTGACATTGTAACCACATCTGGGCAAACAACAAAGGCGTAAGTGTCTGGCAACATTTGTGGTTCGTAGAAAAGATTAGGTCACAGCTGTGTTTGCATATTGTAACACCGTGAAAAAGACTGATGATACCTTGCCACAACCTGAATATTGAGTTTCTTCCAGTGCTCAAAATGTATTAGCTGATCAGCATCAGCTGTGACAAGGAAAGAAAATTATCTGTCGTCTTAGCCTGTATCTCATACGAGTGTGTCATCCTCCTTCAGTTTCTACTTAACACCTATTGACAATGTACTGTTTATGTGAACTTTACATTTGCTGTGTGCCGTTCCTCTCTTGTAAAACAAACCCAACATTTTCTATAAATCAAAATCAATCCCTGTAGCAGCAATAATTCACAAGTTTCACGCTCCTCTCAGCAGAGGCATACGAAGGTCTCCTGAAGTGAAATTTGTAAAGAAGCATTTTTGTCCAAGAAACTTTTAAACCTCACAGTTGAAGTCTGGGCTCATCCTGTCTTTCAGTACAAGATGAGAAGCAAAAAATGAGGAGCGAGACTCTGTAATATTTACAATGAGGAGAGTGTGCAGGAAGAGGACTGCAAAACAGATTAGAAGAATTGTGAGAGCCGCACAGCCAGTCCCAGGGAAGCCCCGACTCCTTTTCAGGGGAGTTCACCCTTGGAGACGGCAGCTGATACCACTACTCTCAAAATACGACACACAAACCGATCTTTTGTCATTAACTGAAGGGCTTGGCTGGATCCCCCCTCCTCCCCGATTCCAGCAGACATTCTCATTTCTCTGTCCTTAGCAGTGTACAATGCCTTATCCGTATTCTGGTGAAGCTTTTTGACACCGAACCACCAGAAGTGCAAAAGCTAAAGAAAGAGGTACAGGAATGCAGAGGCTCTGAAGTCCCTGTCTCAGGGTATCAGGTGCTTCACGCCTACAGATTTTTTTGAACCAGTAGATTGCTATTATCACGCAAAGTTTCTTTTGGACCACAGCACATCCTTTACAGCAAACTTGTACAAACTGTTACCAAAATGACATTGTTTAATCTGAAAATTTTGTTACGATTTATGCCTTTCTTCAAATCAGTTATAAATACAACAGAATCAGACCTGGAGACTTTTAAGGCACCACTAGCAGCTTTGTATCATGATAAAAATTCACCATTTGTTCCTGTGCTTGGCTTTCTGTCTCTAAACCAGCTGATGTAATGCCGTACTTCACCTCTCTGCCTGTGACAATTCAGGGTCCCAAGCCACCACATGTGATGGATTTTTTGAAATGAAAATCAACCTAAGACGTATCAGCCAGTTCTTCTTTACCTCCCGTTTCAATTACGTGCTCAGAGAATTCTACCTCGTGAATGAAACTCAAGGCTGGGGGTTTTTTTGTTTTGTTTTTAATCAAGCTTGACCTCCAAAGCACTTGCTTTCACTGAGGCATAAGGAAGAAAACAAGTTTTGAGTTTTTAGGCCAGGTCATTTTTTAAGATATGAAATTCTGGAGAAGTAGCAGAAGATTAAAGATATGGTAGATCGCATTTTTTCAGATACTACCTCTCTCCATAATAACTTCTTTCATTAAGTTTGCATTTCCAAAAGCAATGAAAAATTCTCTCAGCGGGGATGGCACATGAATCTTGGCTAGCAATAGCCAGGCTCTTCAGTCTCTCCCACCCCTCGAGAGCGCCTCGGTCCTTGCCTCGGAAGAGCCGGTGCGCAGGGCTGCCCCGCGCGTGCTTGGGCGCGGCGGGGAGCGCACCAGGACAGCTGCCAGACCCGCTTCCCTGCCGCAGGTGCTGCGGTGGGAGAAGCCCTGCGAGCTGGATGGGCAACCTCCACTAAACATGCGGAGTCCTGACCCAGCCTCCAGCTATAGGATTAAGTTAAAATAACTCCCTCACAGAGAACACAGTCTGGAGGATAAACTTCAGGGTTTGTTTTATCACCACATAGGCAGGCAAGTTGTCGAGTGTGACTATCGTCACGAGTGACTTAAGGTCTCCCTAGAAGCCTTTGACTTAAAGAATAGATTCAAAATGACAAAAATACTGACTTTTAAAAGTGACTTCTGAATATGAATCTTCAGTAAAAAAGGACTGTCCAGCTTCAGCTTAATGAGTTAAGCCTACTGAATATTCTAAGCAAAAGCTACAAAGATACTGAAATGCTCTTTCAGATGAAAGATGGTCAAGTAAACCACTGCTCCTCCTCTAAATAAATCTCGGACACAGAGCTCTTTCCAGAAGGTCTTCAGGGCTTGAGCTACCACTGATAATTTCGCCAAATAATGGAAAATATTTTTAAAAATCTATCTTTTCTTCTAAGGGAAAACAGCCAGAAGATAAACCGTAATAAAATAAAACTGAAATTCTGCCAGAATGTAGATTTTATGCACAACGTTGAGTTTATCTTACCTGTAAAGATCTGTAATCTGCCCTTCGTTCCAGCGGTAACAGAGGTCATTAAGAAGACGCTCATGCTGTCCATACAAGCAAATGTAGTTGGAGACAGGAAAGGGTTCCTTTGAAAAGCAGGTGATGCTATCTACCATACTATATTTGTTGATATGCATCCTGAAATAATTCCCATGTCTCGCCTCTCCGGTTATCATCTCCATCCCCTGGAACAGAAGATATCAGGAAAGCTGTGGAGGTGGACGAACACCTGACTTGGCGGATGTACAGGATCAGCTAGGGTTTCCTAGCTGATATTTACCATTTCTTAAAATGCACAACCCTTTTTTTAAATCAAGAATGCTCATTCCTGGTAACATGGTTTATACAACAAGGCACTTTGCTTTAGTTTGCACACAAAGATTTTCTGCGTGGCTTAGACCTTGATTAACCGCACACAATTGTGCAGCATACGACTGCCTACGCAGCACGGGCTTTGGTTGCCCAGTCCCGAGTGCCATTTGAGACACCTGAGGGTATCTGGCCCACCCGAACTGGGCTGGCAGTTGTGCCACAGGACCCATGGGAGAGCTGTGACCTCCTGGAGCAGCAGCTGGGGGTCAGGAGGGATGCCCTGGGGCATCCCAAACAACACTAGATGCCTCTGTTTAGGCAACTGAATTGAAATCTATTAATCCCAATTTATTCTACAGAGTCCATATTATTGCAGACACACGGCATATCATAATTTACTATAGGATACCGTCCTGATGAATGAAGAACACACTGGTATACTTTTTACCCTCTCTCCAGATTTATAACTATATATATGGGGTTTTTTTATGTGTACTATATATATACACACACAGTATATATGCAGAGTCCAAATTTATGGCACATCATAGAAGCTATACGATTGTAGGCAGAGGGTTGATAATACCACAGTAATCAGTTACAAGCAAACTTCAATGTTACAACTCAAAGATTTATCACGTACCAATTAAGCACTTTTGGCTTTGTGAAGAAGTCTTCCAGTAGTCAGAGGTGGGATGTGTTGGAACAGCCTTCCAAGGAAAGAAATACCAGGAAGGACCCAGTTCCGTTCTAAAACAAACTTCCAGATTTTATAGATCGCACTATGTACTAGACGGTTGTCTGCAACTGCAGGAGGCTGGCCTTGATCTCTTAGGACATTTCCTTCAGGCTATGTTCTAGACTTGTAAATGATGAATTGCTATTGCCTTAAAAAAATATATATATATGCATATACTTACATTACATATATATGCATATGTGTGTGTGTATATATACACACAAACACAAATATATATACTATTTAGAATTGCTCTCAGTGACTCCCTCTTGCTAATTTGAACAGGGGCTGCCAAGTGTTGCTAACACCAACTCTGCTGTCAATAAAAGAATAATAATGTTGGATGTTGATGCCCAAACAGTAGCATTTAGTTTTAGCTAGTTAAACCAATCACTTAATAAAAGACAAAAATGTAAAAATTTGTTTCAAACCTCACACTGCAGTGGGATGATCAAATGGCTTGAAGCTATTTTTTAAAGCTGTATTCATGTTCCAGCTTTATATATTTCTAAAACCTGTTGCTAGGCTACAGTAACCTTTGTTACTTCCACATCTCTCAGCTAATACATTTCACTAGCTTCTCCTACTTCTTTCTTAGGAAATTCTTTTAGGATTTACATGAAGTTTCTGGAGTGGCTTTAAAGATGTTCCCTTTTCAGACAGCAGGTAATCAAAGCTGCAGCAAAAGAATTCTAACCATGTTCTAGCAATTTGGAGTGACAAAACCAATTTTTCTCTCTGATAGTCCCTTCTGCTTCGCAGTACTTGCTGCTTTGGACAGCTCATCCTGCATCTGCAGAGCTGGAAAACAAGGCGAGCCATGCTTTGATTCCTCCTCCCAAAGCATGGATTCCTTTTTTAAAAAAAAATAATTTCTTTCTATAGACCATTGCTGTCCAAGTTTTAAAATCAGCACTGAAGCAGTCTTTTAAAAGCCACTCTTTACATCAACTACAAGAATGGGCTTGATGCAGATATCCTTGGGGAAAAACATACCATCTGTATGAAACAGGAGCTTGCCTAGGCGGATGGTCCCCGCTGGCTTTAAAATACATGAACCTAGTCCTTTTCTTGTTTCACAAGTCAGGTTCTCCAGTAAGAGAAGCGTCTCCACGTTTGTACCATGGGGCAATCTCCTGTGTAGCCCAGCTGTGTGAATTGCTTCCCTCTTTCCTGTTCAAAGATGGCTTTCTTGGTTGCAGCACTAGCTATTTTCTAGCAGCGAAGTACAGAGCGTCCCTTCCAGAATATATGCTTTTCCTACTAGTCTAGAAAGCAACTGAATTTCACTGACAGACTGTGAAGTTTTATCATCCGTATGCATTTATAGCACCTTATTCCAGGGAGGAAAGAGTGCTAAGTGCTAAGGCTGAAAACATATTTTAGCAGAATCCAGCTAATACTATCCTCTGTCCTCTTTATAGAAATTGTGCATCTTTTGAGAAAGCCATATATCAGAAAGTATGGAAATGAACATCTAAGAGGTTCAGCTAGCTATATAACTCATACTTGTTCATCAGCTGTACCTGATTTATATGACACACCCAGGCTTAGCTGACTGGAGTTGTTCTTATGCAAATCTGATGGCAAATACCAGCACTACCTTGATGTGCTGGGTATTAAATATGTGCTAGGAACTTCAAAAGCAACGTATTCCATATGACTGAGAAAATGACTTGTCTCTCTCCACAGAATCAAGCAAAAATAAAGCCATTCTGAAAAAGAGAGTACGAGGAAAAGCCAACATGATAGCCTCCCAACCTGTGCCGAGACAAATGGCTCAGGAACCAGGCACAGTGCTGAGCCACCAACTCTGGAAGAAAAGGGCAAGGAGTTGAGCTGTAGTGCCCCGTGAGGGAACTATTCGGACCCAGAGTGCTACAAGTAGTAATGAAGAGTTCAGGGCATTAGGGCTTGACAAGTATTTCCTGCCTTTGAGGACCAAAAAACCCTTCGGTTTTGGTTGCTTTCATGGCAAAGAAATTAAGAATCGCAGTAAAGAAGTTAATCAGATAATCTTATCTGTATGTATTCCACGTTTACAAAATGAAAGTGAATTTACATTAAAATAAATTCAATATTTTCAAATAATCAGAGATTTGGTTTTATGTGGTTTGTTCCATTCCAGAGTTTACTGCTAAGTCCCAGGTCCGGAAGGTCTCTAAATACATACTTCAACCCATGGTTACCCAAGGTATTTTTTAAGATGCATGGTACTTATGCATGTACCTGTGCTATCCTAAATAAGAACATCTTTCCAAATGGAGGATGAAACAAAGAGAAGTTAAATAATGTAACTTACGTGATCAGACAGTGCAAGTTTTAAGTCCAAGCGGACGGGGATTTCTGGTTTGGAAATATGCAAGTAATTGTAACCTCCAGGAAGAACGCCTCCTGCCATAAATGAAAATATGAGATTTATTAAATCATAAACAAAGAAGAAAATAACGTATTTGTTTGCCCTCCTTCTCCCATAATCTTTTTTTGTTTGTTTGTTTACTAAATGGCTCTAAAAAGAAAACAAGGAACTTGTTTTGGTGGGCTTCATGTTATAAACTCTTTTTTGGTACTCGTACGTATTGGTGCAGTAGCCACAGATTGAAAAGTTCTGATTATAGTTTTATTGATCCTGAACTTGGAATAAAGACACTGAGTTTCACTGGAAACACACCATATTTACTGCAGAAATGAAAGCACAACTTGGTCTGTTACTAGCAACCATCTACGGCGTAAGCTTTTACTGCAACTCGCCTCTCTCCACTGACTATACAAGGAGCTTTGAGGACTTCACTGCCGTTAGATGGCATCTTAGGTGAGATGGACCTACCCTTGCTATAGAACAGCGAAAAATACCAAAAAGGGTACGGAAGTACGACAGAAATCCATTTTGACGTACCTTTAACTTTACACCCTTTGTACACGGGGATGAGTCTATCTGTGCCTTCTGGCGGCTTAGAAAAGGGCTTAGGGGTTGGATCAAAGAGATTCAGCATAGATGCAGCAAGCTCAAAGCCAATCTCTTTTGAATTGAAGTTGCTGTGTGTCCATTCATCTACATAATATCTCCTGGAGTACTTTGTTAAAGGACCTGCAGCCCTGATGCTGACATCAGTAGTACGGAATTCGGTATCGATCACAAGTCTTCCGTCAAAAACAAGGCACGCATCATTAATTGCCTTAAAGGTTTCATAATCCACTGTCCTGTAGGCAAAGCTAAAAAATGCCTAAAAGAGACACGTAAATAAATGTAGGTTATTATACAGTAGTTACTGGCTAATTTCATAAATCAAAACCTACACTTCATTCTGAATGTTATTTATTTTAAAAAAACAAGAACATGAAATGAAGTATGATTTTATATACACAGATAAATCCTTCTGATCCATTATTTACAGCTACTAAAATTAAAACAAAGACAGTAGAGGGGAGCATGACTAAACTAGACTCATCTACTTCTGGTTATTAGATGAGTTTTATTTTAAAAACTCTAATATTAGCTATGTCAAATAGCCTGAGCGGACGTGCGTATTTTCTGTGTTAGTATGAGCATATGAAAGAGACTTGAACCCTTTATCAAGTTGGTTTTCTTCTTTGAAATGCTCAAGCCAAACTGAAAAACTAAGTAATAGAAAAGTACAATTTACTTTGCATTTGAGCAGGATAATTGCCTATTACCGATATTTTTCCGACTGTTGTGCCTAACTGTTTACCAAACTCCGTTACTATGGCTACCAGCACGGGGATGTTCAACGAAATGGAAAGACAGGAAATTCAACTTGTTCCGAGGAAATGTCCTCCTCATTCAAACTGCAGCGGCAGAACTAAAGCCAGTGGAAGCTGTGGAGGCCAAGACGTTTGTGAGAGGTATAAAAGGACTGAACATTTACATGAAAAAGGAAGCATTCAGATTTACTATACTTGATAGTGACGTAGATTTTGGAAAGCACGTCCAGACTTTGTCAGGACTGAAACGCATCTCTAGCTATTCCAGTTCTGGATAATATTGCTTCAGGAGGCAGACTAACCTGTACCTCCTTTAGTGCTTGGGACTACTGCCCCGGCAGCGGCCCTCGGACAGGGCACGGGTCTAGGCGGATGTCGGATCCATCTAGATCAGCCGGCTCTGCCCAGAGGAGGCTGTGTTTGTAAGCAAGAGTACTTGGTACGTTTGACAGTCAGTTGCTGAATCTGGTAGCGCGCACAGCAGAGACCTATTTGCTCTGTTTTGGTTTGCAGGACTGAAAAAAGATGTGACTGCCATTCTTCGAAAACACTGCCTGTGCTGTCTTACTGCTCCTTACAGAACTGGCCTTGAGGTAGGGATTTATCTTGGGACCAGCATCTACTGAAGCCATGAGCTCGTCTTCCCCACAGGAAGATTTCAAGGGCGTTGAAAGAAAAATCACCCTAAATCCTTCAAGTCCTCCTCTAAGTCTCGAAGAATAAAAGCTAGTGAGAATTCCCTTCTTTTGTCTTCTTGTGGCACCCGCATAGTCCCTCTCCCGGGACACGAGAAAGCAGATCAGACCTCATCTGCCCAAAACGGGAGCTGAGGCAGCAGCACCGCAACAAGCGCTGCAAAGCAGGTGGTGCTGGAAGCGGCCACTGGATCGTCCTACGCGTTAGGCATCGGTGCGGAACAGATGTGCACGCAGCACGTCCTGCAAAACGTGCTGGATGCCTGAAGAGCCGCTTTGAAATCCAGCGCAGCGCGAGAGCGAGGACTGCAGGGTCCCACCACGGCCCTCGCCTTTTGTCTGCACGCTCCGCACAGGCTCCGCGCATTGATTAGCAGAGAGGAGCTTTCGAATCGATTTAGAAACACACACATCTGACATTTCTCTTGATATGTGTTTTATTTGGTTTCCTACATTGCCTAAAAGTGACTTTAAAGAGGCAAAAGCCTGTCTGAAACCCAGAACCAAAAATGCGCTCACTAAGGACGAAAGTGCCTATTCAGATGAAGCTAAGAGAGGTGTGGGGGAAGGTAAAACCTGCATCACCTGGAGGCGTCTCAGGTCTGAAACACGAGAAATGAGGAGCAGATAAGCGAGACCTGGGGCTGGCAGAACAAAGGTCCCAAAAATAGTGTAAAACAAGAGTGCACGCTGGACATTGAGGGTTAAAAGTAATAACAATGACAAGGTTGAGAGATGTTTTACACAAGATCACGGTCTGCAAAGGGTACAGATGAAGACTGACCATCTCATCGCTACACTACAGTTTGTGAAGCTCCAGAGCCTTTATAAAGAGCCTTCCCCTTCATCAGTGCCCTCCCCTTTTAAAATGATTAGATGACAAGTTGAATGTTGCTGCCCACCATCAAGAAATATTACTGTACAGGCTGAGGTGAAAAGTTATCAGACGAGCATGCATTATCTTGCTGCATTCATCTTGAACAGCCCGAGACATGACTGTATCAGGGCAAACCAGCATCAGGAATAAGCCCTGGGTAAAGATGTTACCCGATTACACCACCAAAGAGCTGTCCTGTGGACTCGGGGCAAGCGTCAGATGCTCACGACCGGCTGAACGAGCCAGCTGGAAGAAAAGGCACAGGAGACAGAAACAAAGGGAGCTGCAAATTTTAGCAACACTGGTATGGCAGAGATGCAGCAGCAGAGGAGCCAGAGTCTCTGAGCTTGTTCGTATATAAAACAAGTAGTGAACTATGCGCAGCGAAGGGAATTCTGACCATCTAGCAGATCCAAAACCAGGGAAGCTCTGCCCATGAGGGCACGGGGACCACACAGCCCCAGGTCCTGCCGGCTGACAGGCAGGACGGTGTCACCGGAGGGGCGGGGAGGGGACGGCTGCAGCCTCCAGGCTGGGAGCCATCTGTCAGCCCGGGAGGGGAGGGAGGGAGGCTGCTGCTTTAGGGAAAGAGGAGATTTTTCTCCCGTTGTTTTTATCCTGCAGGACTCAACAAATTAAGCCCCCAAGAACTGCCAATCAACAGTTGATATTGGCTCAAATCCCAAAAGGCCCAGAGCTGCTGCAGAGCCGATTCCTGCACAGCCTGCTCCCTTGCGAAGGCAGCTGCCTTCCTGGCGAAGGCTGCTCTCCGGAGCCCTGTCCTCCTCTGAGCCCGTCCTCCAGGCGGCTAACAGCAGATACAGGAGCCATGCAAGACAGCTGAACCGGTTTTGGAGAATATAAAGCCCCTGACACCACAAGTAATTCCACATCTCTCATCTTAGAGGCTGGGAAAGAGAGACCTCGAGAGGGAAGAACCATGGCTGGAGGGAGGACGGGCACTGGGCAGCAAGAGAAACAAACCCCAGGGACGTGGGGGTCTTGAAGGGAGGGCGCAGGCCACACAGGCAAGGTGGCGGGGAGAAGGGGGGGGGCGGATGGTGAAGGGACGTGAAATTGCAGGAACAAGAACCACATTGAGATCTCTGTGGAAGAAGGATAAAAATAGAGGGAAAGAGAAGAGAAACTGACGGGCTGCATACGAGGAGGGAGTGGGAGGAATATCACTACCGATATGGAGGCCAAAGTCAGGAGGCTGCGAGCAGATAAAAGTGCTATGCAATGTCTTCCCCTCCATCAGGAAGGGCTTAGCTATCCATACATTCAAGAGGAAAGGGCTGGGAAACCCCAGTGACTTAGAGCTTGCCAGTGCAGGGGAGCCGGCAGGCACGGCCGGCTCCGGGGAGCCCTCCAGGGAGGCAGGCGGCTCCTCCTTTCCAGAACTACCGCCGACCGGCTGCACAAAGCAGCACGCACGCAGCGGGGTGTGCCGAGGGGGCCGCACATGTTGAAGTGGCTCTACTAGAAGTGCTCGCTCACGTGGATTAGCCCAATAAAGAAAAACAGAACTATTCTGCCCATTAGGAAAGGCTAAAACCTGTCCCAAATCCCACAGTGGGGCCACACCTGTGAGCATGCGTGTAATTTACTTAGATAGCGATACTACGGATGAAGAAAAATGCAGTCATTAATGTAGAGGAAGAAAAATCTACTTAAAATATATTTTAGTTAAGTTACATAGTAGGCCTCTCTATCCTAACATCATTGGCTTCTACTATGACTTAATCAAATCTTAATCAAATGCACATAACTATAGACAGGAGTTACTGTATGCATTTAAATAATAAAAGGATTTCTGGAATTATTTAGAAAATTAATTAAGAGTATTTGTCACTCAGCAGCGAACAACTATTTGCGAGTCAGGTGACTTAAACACATTTTAATCCAAATCAGCCGGAGCATTAACAATGGTTTTATTTGGATTTTTTAAAAAACCAATCCTTTAGACTATCAAATGACTGTTCAATCTTCCAGAGACAATGAGAAAATAGATAAACCAACAAGGGACTATCTAAATTTGATGGTCTTTGTCTTAAAAAAAAGACTGAAGGAAATACAATGAAAGCATATACTTACTGAACACTGCAATTTAAACGGTTTTGTATTAGTAGTGAAAGCAGCACATGTGATAAGGTCTGGGTCGTCGCCTTCGTTCCACTGTGCCAGGATACTGTCACAATAAACAGACACGCCAGCCTTTGACAGCGCCTCCTGAACAGCACTTTCGATTTCGTTGTTGTTAAGGCAAGTAACGTTTGAGCTGAGTGGAGGCTGTACGAGATGTATGCGAGAACCATCAATTCCAAGAGATAAGAGGGTTTCTACTGTGGTGTAAATGTCAATTGTATTCCCATAGACAATGACGTTCCCTATGGGAAAAAAAGGGGGAAAAATTTCTAAGACGTACAATGAAAACCTTATTAGTATAACTCAGATGATAATAACACAAAATTGCTCTCTTTGACCCTCTTATTTCTCTGATGCTATGAAGCAAACAATGTTACCTAGCAACAGTAGCTAAGATAATTTAGTGAAGAATCTGTACAAAACATCCCACAAAGTAGGCAAGTACTTAAATAGAAGTATGACATTCATTCTGACCCCATAATTTGAAATTATTTTGATTGAAAATCCTCTTGGGGGGGGGGGGGAAGGTTTTTATTTTGCTCTCCCCTCTCTCCTCAATTTTGCTCATTCAAAGGACTTATTGGCGGGGGGCGGGCAGGAGCAAATTAAATACATCACGCAGAAAAAAACCCACAAACTGTGGAAAGACCAAGTGATAGAAAACAAGCCGTTGTGCAATACGGGAGGTCACCAGTGCTGCCGCTTCCTTCCGCAAAAGCCGTATCTCCAGACAAGGGAGACGCCCCTGCAGAGGCACCCCCGGGCCTGCTGCGCGCTGCGGGCCGCCTTGCCGCACCCAGCTGCCCCCGAGGGGCACGGGCGGCCCAGCCGCTCGACGGGGGCGGCCGGCAGCTCGGCCCTGCTCTCCGAAGACGGCTGCTTCCCTCCACTGCACGTCGGAGGATGCCCCAACCTAAATGCCTCGAGTACGTGCTCCGAACCAGCCAGCCTCCATCCTTGCACACTGCCTAGGAATCGGCAAGCTTGAGACAGACATTTCTGATCAGTTGGTATAAAAACAGTGTTTGGACATTGCTGCTCCTTTTGCGGCGCGTTACCGCTACAGCAGAAACCACTATGTAAACCAGCTGCATCTTTCCACCCGCTGGGTGAAGGGAGCTCCGATTCCAACCCACACCTCCCACCTTCCAGGGGAGCGCCCGTAACTACAAAGCTGCAGGCTATATGGTAGGATCTTGCAAATTCTCCTACTGAGGCGGTGCCACTTCAAACTGCACAGTTAAAGCTGAGAGCGAATACGTGAGGATGGGGAGGAAGCAAAATGTGACTCTCCAGCCTAATGGCTAAAGCCCTCCTGGCAAAGAGGGAGGCAGAGCTGGGATGCGTCGGAGCACATGCGCTTTATCTAAGGGTGGTTTAATATAAAACACAACTGTTCCTCTGAGCAGGGACTGAAACGTGCTTCTCTCCTCCCTGTTCCCTCCATCTCCCTGCTCGGAACAGGAACCTTTTTACTGCTCCGCGATCCACTAAGCCTTCAGGTAATCCATACAAAATGGCACAGGTCTCGTAGGACAGACTGGGAACTCCTCTCCCCGTGGCTAAGGACCCTTTGGTACGACAGCCGCAGCCAAGCTCCTGCCTGAGCAAAGGAGGTCGAGCCCAGGCTTGTGGGCTCCTCCGTGCACACAACCACCAGCTCTGCCCCTGTGCTGCGTTCAACCGCCCCAGCAACCGGCTCAAGCTGCAAGGCCAAGTAAGGCCTTCAGTAAGACATCAGCTCCTACACGTTAAGTCTGATGGGTGTTTCAGTACACCAAGAATCCGATCCGTCAGCACAAGGATGCATGAAACGCACGTTCCCAGTGCATTTCATGACCCACACCTGGCCAGCGCTGCTGGTCAGCAGGTGCATTTATTGCTTTCTGGGAAATCCCTGGCAGAAATAGCAAATAACTGAGCCATACCTACACAAGCTAACACGTAAACACCCTGCAATAGAGGACATCATACACTCCAGCATGGAGCTGGGAGAAAGGAAACTGCAGAAAAGCTAACACTCCCCAAGTGCCGCATTTCCAGGTAATGTGTGCAACCAGAAGGAAGCCAGTGCACAAGTCCCAGGCCATCCCAGGCTCGTCCAGTCTCAGATTGAAGCTGGGGGATAATACAGAGGACACAGGGCCTGATAGGAGAAGACTGATGATGTGGCAGAATTTTCTCTATGAGCTCTATGAAAATAACTTGTAGTCCGGCATTGAAGGAAAAGCGTAGGGTGGAATGTACTAAAGAAAAAACAGGGCTGAAACATATGAGGTGTTTCAGGAATGGCCTTTAATTGACATAAACAGCAGCTGGCACTGGCTCCTCACAGACTACATAGCAGTAACTGCAATAAAAATTTGGACAAACTGCTGACTTTCCTACAAAACTGGCTTGATCTTGACTTCTGGCAGCGGTTTTTTCCCAACGTGGCACTGCAGTAAGCAGTGACGAGCAGGTACGAGTGCCTCATGCGACTAACTTGCACGTCTATCTCGGCACTGGCCTTTATGTCTCGCTACAAGTGACAGCATCCCCTACAACCTAAATTTTATTATTTCATAGGGTAAACTAATTTCACTGGGACCATGTTTTACTGCATGAGACACAGAGCAATACTAACAGAGCATACACAAGGCCCTAGCTCCCAAGAATATTAAAAATTGTTAACAGATGTTCTATTATTCCCCTTTGACTACAAGGTTATTTTATTTGTCCATATCAGTTTGGCTACTTGTAGCTGCCAAATAAACATCTCTCTTCATAACTGCCAGAGAAAAGAATTATCCCATGATTACACATGCTCAGAAGTGATAGAAAGCATATTCTTACTGTTCACATCAATGACCAGAGGGACAGGACAATTTTACCTGCAAATGTATTCATCTGAAATCATAAGAAGAAAGAGATCTTACTACTTTCATGAATATAATACAGAATATGTGTAACGTGTGATAATGGGAATTCCGTCCAATGTGCACATTGCTCAGCTGACTTGCCCAGCCAGAAGAACCCATTCCGTTGCTCCCGCCTGCCAGGACGCCTATCTGCAGGCAGCACTGGCCTCACGAGAGCGCCAAAAAAGAAGGAAGCCATAAGACTGATCCATTTTTTTCACTGCTGCAGCAGGGTGTAATGCAAGAAGTAAACAAACAGCACTAGTGGTGAAATACAACCTTCGATATGTTCATTGTTAGTAATCTAATGTGCTAATAGCGCAGGTAAGAACGCAGTATGTGCATGCTGACAGCCTCACGTGACATTTACACGCCTTCAGTTAGCAAGGGGTGACACACATAAGCAGCTGCAGAGGATGGAGCGGCTGGGAAAGGGGAATGAGAAGTGCTTACCAAAGGCACAGCCTGGCAAAGTTTTATTCTGACTCTACGGCAAGCAAGTCTGGGCAACCGAGAGATCCTCACCATTGGGCAGAACCAGCCTCTTTGCAGGGAAGTTCGGTTATTGCATTATACGTTGGCATTTTTGTATATACAAGATCAGATTCAAGCCCTGCATTTCTCAAGGAAAATTAAAATTCTGCTTTATATGGTAATATTAAATACAACTATATTAGATCAAAGAAAGCAATGCTCCTTTACTGACCTCTTGTAAATCAACAATTTACGGTTTCTGCTTATTACAATATTAGTGGCTTTTTAGATTACAGTGCTAGTAGTCTAGGAACTACAGATATTCATTATGGACTGAAATTATGTTCACTGGACAGATAGCAGTTCCTCAGGATGCTTTTATTATTTAACTACATGAAAATGTATCTATCTGTGAGTAAACATAATAATCTTCCACGGAAAAAAGCAGCTATAAATAAAGACCGTTAGAGTAGTTTTATCATTTATTACTAGAATGTCAGCGTTCTGCAGCAGAGCAGGCTCATTCATTTTCCACAAGTGGAAGCACAAGATTTCAGTGACCCTAGCATGACCTGAATCTTTTTAGTTTGCAAAAGCTAAAGGAGAAAACCAGTATTAGCTAAAGCATCGGTGGCTCCAGTTGGTGATTCATGCACTGGAATTTTAATGCGATAGTATTCCTACAAACACGCTTTTAATAAGGCAGTAAACTATGTTTAGGTAAAGAGAAAAAATAATTGCTCCATTTTGGGCCATTAAAGCAGTTTTGTTCCTTACTTTACTCCCATCCTACTTTTTATTTTCATGGAAAGTGCAGGGCTAATAGGAGATGAATTTCAATTAGTCACAATTACAGTTATAATAGGTTACATGCATTAGGCGGCTGGGTTTCATCAGAGAAGCTGCAGCGGCAGCCGTCGGGGCTGGTGCTCGCCCTGCTCCCGGGCGCTCGGCAGCGGGAGGCCCTTCCGGAGCTGCCAGCACAACCGGCCGGGGGCAAAGGCCTCCGGCCCCCGCTCGGGGGACCACGCTGCAGCCAGCCGAGGAGCCAGCAGTGGTAGCCACGGCCCTCCCATGGGCTCCTCGAGCCACACCTGCTGCTGAGCGCCGGCCAGCTTCTCCCACCGCCTCTCCTTGCCTGAGGTGAGGAGCAGCGCAGGGAGGAAGGCTGCAGCAACCGCGCTGCTGCCCATCCTTGGTGGCGCAGTCACTGCCGGGAGCACCGCTGCTGGCGGCACGGTGTGCGCCAACGCCTCCCACCAGCACATGCTACCGAGCTGATCCTGCTCTACTTACGGCCCGCAAAAAGCATCCACTGATTTCATCCAGAATGAAGTGGTACCCAGTGCTCACAGAGGGAAGAAAAGCAATTAAAAACCCTACCTTAACTCTTAATTAAAAGCTGCTCTCAAAATCAGTGCCACCAAACGAAGATTTCATCCAATTAGGCTAATAAGACTCACATTGTGAAGCTCGGTGATTAACACTTTCCTTTACAAAACCTCCAGAACCACAGGTGGTCTTGAAGGTGCATTCAGCCTCCCTTGTCCGGGGCTTTTCTCCCCCCGCAGGGCAGCTCCATGCGCTCGCTGCGCCGGGCGCCGCTGAGAGCTGCTCCCTGCCCGAGCCCCCGGGCTGGCTACGTGGGACCCCGGCGGGCCCGTCCAGCGGCCGAGCCAGGAGAACGGGGCTCAGCGCAGCAGGCTCCGGGCTACTTTTGATAAACGTAGCAAACGGCTGAATAAGAGGAGCACAAATAGAAGAAAGTTGTGTGGAGAAAAGACCCAGTATAAGCTGAGAAGAATTATTATTGTATCTGAAGTGGGAGGGTGCAATGTCTATTTCTGTGCAGCTATGATAACCAGCATATACAGTTTTACTCGCCACTTCATTTTCTTTAAACATAAGCAAATCCTGTTTTTTAATGTTTTGAATTCTAACATGTTTAAAGCAGGTTAGTAGGAATTTGACAAACAATACAGTTTTGATGAGATGAAATAACGAGGTGTAATATTACTCTTTATTGAAGGCAAAAGGAGGATCCGGAGAATTTCAGGGATGAAAAGTAAACACAAACGTAAAACTTCGGTCATCCTGGTAGAGTGGTAGCATGGTCTGCAGAGAGCCGCCAGACATCCAGACCAATTGCTGAACTCCACAAGAGCCTTGCTCTGCACCTCCGTGAGCCCATCGCCTATTAGGCTGCCTCCAGAATAGGCTAGGGGCTGAAAAATGGACTCATTTTCAGAAAGAGTACGGATCTAGATCTATGATCAAGTCTGGAAGAACAACATTCGTAAGAAATACAGCTGGAAAAAGCAGCAGGGTGAGGAAGAACAGAAACAGAGATAGGTGGAGAAAGACTTCTCCAGCTGGGCACTCTTTAGAGCTTACATCTGCGGTGGCAGAGAACATGAAGTGGGAAGAGCAGTGAAAGGGAACTGGAGCCAGCGGCAGGGTGGGGAGAAAGGGGGAGGCATCGTGTCTCCCACAGACCACGTCTCCAAAAAGTCCCTCCAGACTGGCCTCATCAGGAGTTGTGGATTTAGCTTATAACTGAAGACAGGATAGCGCCTAAATTAAGATATCCAGCTTTACACCACAACAAAAGTCAGCAGCAATAATGAAATTGTGATTAACGTAATATTCATTCAGTATTAATAATAATAAAGGTGCATTTGTCCCAAAGCAGATGAGGTGCTGCAAGACTGCCATTCGCCTGCAGAGCCACCCTCCCGGGTGCCCTGCGTCCCAGCCAGCGGCTGCGTTTCTGCACAGGTGTACTGGAGCACATTCCAGGACTGGGCACGCACGGATTTACATTACAGACGAGGAGTAGCAACAGGAAAAAACTAACAACTTCATCTGTTTATGCAAACGCAGCTGTGTGCATCAGCTGGAAAACAGGCGGAGCAGGACTGCTGCAGAGGCTCTATCCACATGCCTGAGGCCAGGAGGCTGTTTGAGGAAAATGTGAGCGGAAACGTTCTCATGTTTATGATCTCCTGTCCTGTTCACAGCAAGACTTGGAGGATGATAAAGAAACTTCCAGTGTCTTGAGAACTTCCCTAAAGGTCTGCCAAGCAGGACATGAACCTTACAGACCACACCAACTAACTACCAAGTTTCGTTACGTTTTCTACAAACGAGCCAGGCAAACTACATCTTTAGGAAACTCCTGTCGTTGCACTCGGTCAACGGGAACTTTCCACAGCAACAGCTTTCCTGCTGTGAACCCTGGCCTAACTCAGATTCGGCACACAGAACTGACATTACATGAATTCATTTACGGTTTGGTCTCTTTTTCTGCAGTTGAAGGTTTAACTTGGAAGCCTGGAGGATTCCAGACATTTTCAATAGCATATGCATTCAGTGAATGAACTAATGAATATATGAACAATGCAACCGTGAACAGGCCGAGGAAATACAAGTATGGTGGACATCTGCACAAATGTGTGATTTTAAGGGTTAAAAAGAAAATACTGGGAGCCTGCACGTGAAAAATCTGTAACTGATGTAACCGAATAGAAGATGACAGATACTGAAAAAACCCACTTCCTAATTTAAACCTGTTTTCTTTGTGTTAAGCCTCAAATCTAGATATTTTTCTATACAACAGAAAAACACATCCACTAATTAAATTATTATTTAATTGGCTAATTAATGACTCCAGCCAGATTTGCATTTGGGACTCATTTTGTTTTATATAATAATTATAGATAATTAATCTATCTCAAGCCTTTCTTTCCTAGCTAAATATGCTGAGTATCAAAAATGACAACAAATTGTAAATTAATCTGGAAAACAAAGCACAGCAGATGAAAGACTTTGTTAGAATTAATCAGGCACTAATTATACCATGGAATTAAGGAAACAATAAACCTAGAAAACATTTCTGTAAATGCGCGCGTGTTAACGACAACCCTTACCTTCTGAGCTGAGGACGTTTTCTTTCAGCCAGTGCATTGCCTTTAAGCAGTCCTGATCGTCATTGAGAGTAAAATGATTGGAAGGGACTTTCCCTGTGTATCTCTGTGGCCACTTACTTATGACTTCTCTATTAGTTGGGAGTTTACTGATATCTGCTCCAGTGGGGGACAGGACCTGGAAGACAGGAATAAAGGAGTGAACGAATATATGGCATATATCTTGGGAGAACCGTTAGGAAAGATTTTAAAAAACAATGGCACAAGCCATTTGACTACCTAAGGGTTGCTCTCCTCATACATCCTAACCCTTCTTAACGTTCAGCAGCAGCAAACACATCAGTGGCCACAGAGGAAATAGATTCATGCTAGTCTGAGTACACACGCACACAGGCACACACATGTGTGTATTCCATATTTTGTATGGGATATGGGCGACTATTTTAAACAGCAGTGCCGGAACAAGCGACTAACAATACAGGCAAAATGCAACTGAAAGGGACTTCATAGCGAACAGCAGAAATGCATAAATATACAGTTGAAGGGTCTCTGCAGCTATTGGAATAACATACGCCTTTAAATGACACGTGAAAATTCTTTATGCAGCAAGACTGCCTCCATCTTTTGTCAGCAAAAATCAACTTTCTAAAATAAGGGAGATTTTGTCCCAGAGAAAGGGACCAAAACCTGCTTGATGGTTAAAAATGCCAGGATTCAATGAAGTGTTAATTGTATAATATTACTTTACAGTAACAAATTCAATCTGAATTATACAGAGCAAAAAAGAGAATCTCATCTATGACTTCTACAGCACCAGTGATTAACGTCCTGAACAATGTTCTCACTGCCAATTGGATCAACTGAAATAATATTCGGTCACATGAAAACAGGCATGACATCAAAAGATCTTACCTACCCAACAAGTAAATCCTCTTAATCATACTGAATAATGTTTTACTAGGCATTAACTTGACTGCTTACCAAAGAAGGGACTACTTATAAAAGGGATGGACTACAGCTCTGTGTAATAAAACAGAAATCAGATGATAAAAATAATTCCTTCCTATTTTTTATAGAGCTTAAAAGTGAGAATAGATGACGTTAGGTTTTCTTCTTGAAGGCAGATAAAACCCGAGTTTTCCCTTGCTTGCATTATCTTTCTCCTGCAGTGTAGTTACTTCCCATAACTTATTTTGCAAGTCTGAGTTACCTCCAAACTTCTTTTTTTAGGAGCACTTAAAGCCATTCAGCCCATTCTTCAACTTTTGTTTCACCCAGGTTTCACTATGGGGCTGAACATACCTCACATTCACGACTGTGACTTAGGGTGAACAGCACCGTAAAAACCTGTAGTCAGATGCTCGGTTTGATCTCCTGATTTTAAAGGCAAAATACCTTGCTTGTGACTCCTATCCAAAACCAATCAGTAAGGCAAAATCACCGCAGGCAACGGGGCTATACAAGAGATGGACGTTTGGTTTACATAGTCTGAAGGCCATGTGATGATACACAAGAACAAACCCTGCCCGGGATGCCCGAGTCGAAAATGAGACTGTAGGGCTGGAGATGAGTTTGATTCTACATTTCCCACGTAACGAAGGGTCTGCCTCAATAGCGCTGGAAACTCAACTGTGTGCTACAATAACACACAGCACCACGTATGTGCCTAAGCACGGTCATCACGCGAGATGAGCAATTAATTTGATAAGGAATTCTCTCCATGGCCAAAACCAGGTCAAACGGTGTTAGACCAGCTGGAGTTAAGTCTCCTGTGGCTGGGGCCACATGTCAATTGGGCCTACTCTTCAGCAGGATTAATGGTCATGGTGGCAAAAATACTGGCAGCTTTGCTTAGTATCCGATACTGAGCAGTGACATTGCTGGTAGAAAATTTTGTAAAACCTCTCATCTCCTCCCGATTCTATAGCCGCACTGAAATAGTACAGCCTGCTACGCTGAGGGGCTGCAAGCTTCCTGGCGATACACTTGCTAAGGACTACTTACTGCTTCGCTAATCACAGACACACCATTCACTGTAAAAACCAAATATATTATTATGTTTTTCACTCCGCACACAATCATACCTGGTATTTCTGTCCCGTACAGAGAACAAGGTAGTCATATGGTACTTCTTTCTCCTTGGAAACAACTACATATTTGGCAGCACGATTTATGCCAGTCATTTTACCAACCACAACGTTAACCCAGGAACAAAGTGACATCTGTGCATAATCTTCATCATTAAAACAGTGGCTGTGAAGAAAGAATATCTGTAAGTGACATTTCAGCAGCTGACAGCAGGCATTAATTAGACATCTGGTGAGTTAGCCCAAGTCCCCTAGTGGTTCAAGTCTGTTCTCTCGCTGTGAATTTACGGCAGTCTATAGTAAAAGATTAGTCATTATGAAATACTCAGTTACAAATTGACAACTTTCTGCTAAAACCAAACAATCCCTCCCAGCACTGGGCCATACAACCACATAATTTAAAAAATAAAGTCAGAAATATATGCTTTACTCCGCTTTTTCTTTGCAGGCTGATGCAATCGGGAGACTTTTGCACCTGCAAAGAAAATATTTTAACAGTCTAATTCTTTCTCCTATACAAGACTCCCTTAGTAAGTTTTTTTGGTTCATTTTCGCTTCATTTGGTATTCAACTTCACCAGTAGTGGCTATGGTGAGACACAAATGCAGTGAAGGCACCACTGGCATATTAACACCCGTGTTCCAAAGTATTAGCCTGAAAAGTGTAAAAATAAATAAAAAGCTAGGAGAACAGTTGTTCAGAGCTAGAAGTAAAAGGCAGAGATCTCGAATTTTCTCCTGGTGACCCCCTTCCAAATGAACTGCCCCCCTCCCCTCAAGCTTTCAGAAGTCTCTAAGATGCCACTGAATTCCTCTGCAAGATGAACTGAATATTAACAGGAATAAAGGAGAAACTATCACATAGGCTATCCTAAAGAAAACAAAATCAGCAGGTAAATGACAGAAGAAGAGACAAACTGTGCAGATGTGAAAAAACATTAATCCTCACTAATTTGTAACTGAACAACAATTTATTCTTAATGAAAATGGGGAAGCAACTTTTATAATTTCAAAGCAATTACCTTCAGTGCTAGGTTACAAACAATATAAAGGTTTGTCCGTTTTAAGAAGCAGAGCCTTGTTCCATACGGTAGTTACTGTTTCCAGTACTGTTTGTCCCTCAAAGTCTTATGGACTAAGTGTCGTCCAAATGAGATACCTCGACAGAAATCTGATTTTCAGGGGTGTATGGTGCGCACATTCTGAGCGCCACGCTCTGGCAGTGTTAATTCAGTATCAGTACCAAAAAACTAAGGAACCTAAAATCACTTGTCGATTTTGAAAATCTCAGGCAAGGTTTACTTTTGCAGCTCTGCAATTTCAGCAGGGTTACAGCCTGTTTTCAGTGTAAAGTATCACATACATCCCGATGTATGATGGCAGTATCAAAGATCTGGAAGCTGCTACTTAAAAAGCCAATTTTGAAGCAAAATCCAAATGGAACAAAACCTCTTTTACTGCCTCAGTAATGAAAATTAAAATTATTTCAAAAGGTCTTTTATGACTCAGAGTATGCCCCCACCCTGCCCAACTAAGCAAATACCGTATTTATTCATTATTGCATTTGTACTACCCTCTCTGCTTAGTAGACTTCTGGAAAGACAAAGATTCCTGAAGATAAAATACTTCAATACAGATGTACAATACACACATCATTATAAAACGCATGGAGGACCAGAGGTAATATTTTCAACAAGGTCCGTTATGACTCTCGAACACCACCGAGTCTTGCAATAGCCCATTATGAAAATACACAGTATGCTGCTGGCCATTCTGCAAATCCAGCGAGACTCAACTCAAGAACTTCCTGACGCTGAAAACTTAAACCAGGCAAAATTCTGTTAAATGAGGTCCTTTCAGTAGAAAGGAAGATTAATGCTAATCCCAAACCCATTTATAGCTTTGTAGAGGGATGAACCCGCAGGACCTAGGGAAAAGGAATGCCACAGGTTTTAAACAAGCAAGAACGACGAATGGCTGGTGTGACACAGATGCCTGGTTCATGAGATCAGAGTGACGTGGCAAGAAGAGGGAACTGCACATCTCGTGTGAAAGGAAGCCGAGCCTCACCCCTGCGAGCACTACATGGCTATGAAGCAAGATGGGAATGGCCAGTAAATAAATCCTGGCCTTCACCCAGCCTGTGATCTGACGTCACTGCAGAAAAAATATCCCATCTACCAAATAAAGCTCACGGCCATTCAGAGGCTCAAGAACTTTCTACTTTACTTTCTATCAATACCGAGTGATGAAAAATATTCCACTTTCTTCCACAGGACTAAATGTAACGTGATTAAATAGAAGGGGACTCAGCTCATGTTCAAGCATTTGATACCTTTGTATTATACCAGTGACTGCAGCAGAGAATGCCGGAGAGACTCAGCACTAACAGTTGTTATTTTGCCATTAGTACCAGAATACACATTCTAAAACAGAGCTGATTGCTACACATTAATTGTTGCTACCGAGCTCCCAAAATTGTCATACAGGATGCCACAGATACAAATAAAGTTGTTTTCATGACCTGAAGAATTTTAGGACTGAATGACCAGGCTTTCTGAGGTGCTCCGCATCCTCTGTACTCACAAATACCTGAGGCAAATAAATAAGGAAAGAAAACCGCTGACAATTCTAAACTGTAATCATGCAGAAATCTATAAATAAAAAGGACATCAAGGACAGATGAGGGTTTTCAAAAGCACCTTTATAATTGAGGTGCAGAGCTCCCAGGAGACTGACACTCCAAAATCACAGGGATGCTTTCAAAAATCACACCCTGCGGAGTTCAATTTTCACTCTTAATCTGCTTTCAGATTTTAACAGCTAATTCTGGTGAGGCAGCTATGAACTGCAACTTTCCGTCAGGAAGGATGTTTTGTTACTACAACTCTTTTTCACAGTATACTTCAGAAAAAGAGTACATGCTCTCATGTAAGCATATAACCCCTTCATTTACTGATTTCTGCTTAAACACCCCCCTTTCTACAATAAAAAAATTAACTCAGGTAGCTACTTATATAAGATTCCTTGACAGGGCAAAATTCCAAACGAGATAAGCTAGTTTTAAACAGGTTCACATCACACCATTTCCAAGTCTTTGTAGAGATTTCATTTTTAAGGTTCAGCAAGCAGACATCGAGTTGTTTTGTCATTTTAAGAGCTGGCCCTTTAGCGCATTGCTGCAGAGTAAAAGATTTGGTAAAAAACAATGCGCAGGTTCCTAAGAGTCACATGCCAAACCTAAATAAGTTATGCTAAGTTCATTCCCCAGCCATTCAAAATAACTGATTCATTTTAATTCCGTGCTTCTCAACGTCCAGAGCAATCGTGTTCTTGTCTACAGTGAGGATTCCTAGTCGCTATTCCAAAATAATAAATCAAATAAAGCCATCAAAACAAATATACTAAATTTAAGTGAGAATTACGCACTGTGAATTTTAACGAGGTAAGATTTTACCCTACTAGATGGAAGATACTTTACTTATCAGCACACAAGAAAACTCGTGAAACGTCTGACCGCTCGCTAGACACAAGCGTAGCTCTCTGCCGCAGTCTTCCCTTCAGCTGTTTTGCACCAGGCCGTGGCTCTGCCAGCCCAGGGGAGGCAGGGGTAAGGGACGGCGCTCTGGCTGGGACTGGAGACGGACTGCTACAGCCCGGTGACTGGCGCACAAGTAGCTCACAAGCAGCAGAGTTGATGCAGCGCGGTTCTTCCAAATTTATCAACAGCAATAATCCTAAACTTTCCCTCGTACAATTCCCGCTATCATCAGTCTGCACCTCACCACGTGGCTGCTCTAAGTAGATCACTGGTCACATTGCTAATATAAATTCTTACATGTTCTTTTGTTCAGCATTATTTGGAACAAAACTCATGGAAGTTAAAAACTAAATAATATTTAAAAAGCAAGGATACATCTTTTGTCATTTTTCTTTAACCTGGAGATCTAAACAATCTAAGAAGCCTTGAAAAGCAGAGACCAGTGTCCTGGTATAAGACAATGGATTGCTGTCCTGAAGTTACTGCTTTAGCAGTATTTCCCTAGTAATAATTATATTCAACTCATTTCACAGGTGAATGCATGTTGTATAGACAAAGTGGATTATTTTGAGGCTATCTGTCTCCATATCTATCTAAAATTTAGGACAAGTTCACAATGAATTACAAAGTGTAATGTTTTCCTTTGAAGCTATGGAAGCGTTTAGATATTAAAATCAAACCTGTTAATTAAAAATCTTCTGTGTTTGGAGCCCGGTAGGTCTTTTCCTGGAAGGCCATGAATTGAAATCAAGGTCAGATTGTTGAACTTCAGATGCGGACTGTGGAAATAAAAACAAAATGCCACGGTTCAACCAGTGTAAGTTTGCTGAGGCTCCGTGCGGTACAAGCATAATGGGAGTGCATTTCAGCGTATGCTTATACAGGGTGTTTACAGCTTAGCTTCCCAGTCCATCACTCTGACTTTCGAGCTGTACAACATCCAGCACAACATTGTCTCAACCCTGACAGATATCTAGACGCTATCACGTAACTCACAAGCTCTGTTCCTAAGACCTTACGGCAGGCCTTACCTTCCATGACTGCAAAAGGTATCGTAAGAGCCCCGAGTCTTTGCTCAGACACCTTTGCTGTTCATAGCTCACCTTCTGTAAGCTGCGGGAAAGGGAAAAAAGAATTCCCGACAACTTGTAATTTGTCTGCTTTCTGCAACAGGTCTACTGAAATTAGGAGGGCATATCAAAGGAACAGCATAGATTTTAATTCCATGTTCAGGGGGATACAGAAAGCAATTCCTTCACACAGGCCAGGTACAAAGCGTTTTGTCACCTTGCTAAGATGCATGTGTCTTTGGACACAAAAAGAAGAATACTTTCCACCGTAGTTTCATTAACGCCAGAGTGCGGCGGGGAACAAGACTGACAGTATGTTGAACTAAATGTGATCTGACATTTAAAAACAAATAAATATTATGAGTGATTAAGCCTTCTAATCTTCAAGGCTTTCTGTAAGTTAAGTATGGATTGATGCAAATGGTACAAAGGAATCAGAATGTTTTTTATCAACCAATGTTAATTTGTTATTCATACGTTTAAAAAATATATTCAAACAAAGTTAAAGGTCATACTTAAACCAAGGAATTTCAAGGTTATGGCTGCCCCTCTCAAAATGCATATTAATAGTTTAATTCTGGATTATGGATTATCTATGGTAAATCTCCATGCATACTCAGGCCGAGCGCGATGTAATAAATAACCTTAATGTAACAGAGTGCATATATTTATACAGATTATGGGCCTGATTCTCATTTAAATTAAGGTCACTCTGCAGAGGTGGGTGTAAACAGAATTTGCTCTTCATTTATGGCCACATTATGCTGGCCGAGTGATACAAAGTAGTCTTCATGTAAATGAGAGCGAGCCCGATAGTTAGGCTGAACTGGAAGCGCAGAGAATGCCATCTGCACTCAGGCAGCACTCCTAGCCGGGTGCAAACGTGAACAATTACAATAACTTTACACGCCGAAATAGCATGACTCCTTGGCATTTAGTTTACATGTAATTATGAGGAAAATTACTACAACAGTACATAAACATCCTAGACATTCTCCTATCCTGCCTGCCCTCATAGCAATGCAGTTTCTTTTCAGCTTAGAGCCGAAATCATCTCTGTACATGCTGCGTGGCCTCTTGCCAAGAGGTCTCCGAATCCAGGTGCTACAATAACATGAAGTTTAAATTACGTTAACAATGTTTAGGATGAAAATGTTGCAAGCGTGCATCAGAAAAATGGCAGAACGAAGGGCCTAGGCAACATTAATATGCCCCTTTTGCATGACTGCACTATGATGTACTTTATTGATCTGGTCACATACGATTTTCTTCTGCAGATGCTCTACCTCTATTTAGTCCATACACCGTCATCCAGTATTTCCACAGTCATATGGTACTTGTTCAGTTCTTCCCCATTGAGCGTGAGGCTTCAATTCAGACCTTTCACTCAGTACAATTTACTAACTAATGATTTACTTCTACCTCAGCGCTCCCATGGCATTCCCATATGCCCCAAACATTAATTCATGTTTCCCATTCATTAATCTTGCAGGCATCAAAATGTTGATTAGCATCTCCTTAGAATACTGTGATGAAATGAGTCATATCTTTGATGCCCATTCTACACTGAGAGAAATCAAGGCACAAAGAGAATTGGATTAAAGCTCTCAAAAAGGCGTGCGGCTGTTGGAGGCAGAACCGAGGGGGCCCGGAGGCCGGTGCCTGCCGGCGCCCCGGGCTCAGAGCGCGGGCACGCTGCCCTCCCGGGGCCCGGGGCCGCAGAGCTCCGCGCGGATCCATCCGAATAACGGTCACGTTTTCAAACGGGGCGGCGGCGGGGAGGAGGGGGGATTCTTCTCCCGCTAAGAAACAAAATTTGTTAAATGTTTAAGCACAGGCTGGCATTTGTGAGAATTATCAGACTCTTTAAATAAAATAAGTTAAAAAAAAAAAATCCTAGTATTACAAAAGCTTGATTTCAGAACTGTAGCTGGTATGCCTAACCTTAGGGTTTTAAATATATACACGGGCACTTAAATACAAGCCTGAAGACCAGAGGCAAACTGACAGTGCTTAGCCAGGGTCACCGCCCGGCACCGGCCCCAGGGCTACAGGAGGTACCAGGTTTGAGTACTTTGACCAGGGACTGTTACGCACCTTACCACACTCCCTATCGTTCTCCCCTTTCCTCTACGTTGCATTATTATTTCTAGGCGAATAGAAGAATGGTTTATTTATTATGGCTTTTGATTCCTCACTGCTGCCTAAAAGCTCTTAATAACTGAAAACCAGCAAAGGCTCTGAGAAGCAGGTAGTGCACGTTAGGAGAGTCAATGTCTTACGTGCTTCTACTATATATAACAACGCCTAATAGGAAGTAGGGTAAAAGCAGAGGTGAAAAATTTGGTGAAGAAGTCTTCAAGTTAAGAGCCTGAACCGATGCAACATTAAACAAGTGCACCTGCATTTTAGAAGCAAATAATTCCAGCAGGGATTCATGTTGCTGTGGATACAAAGGGAAGAACAGCTCAAAGATACTGGTAAAGCAGGGAGGGATTAGAGTATCTAGGGAAATAAGTAAAAGGTATTGGGTTTCATTGCACAGTTCTAGAGGACAGCTACAAAAAAAAAGTCTAAACACCCTTGTCCTCGAAATAAAACAGGATTGCCCATTTACTGTGAGCATAATCAAAGGAACAAACAAAAGTTTTAGTACATTACTTATATGTATCCTGACATTTGCGAATCTGTTAGAATATTCCTTGCTAGTTTTTCTGGATTTTTTGCCTGATGTCTTGCTACCTCCTCCCCCCCCCCCCCCCCCATGTGTGTGGTGTGATGATGGAGGCTTAGATGGTAGAAACTGCCTGAACAAATGATTTAATTAATTGCTTTCATTAAACCCCTCATTATTACAAATAAGTCAAATCACTTTTGTTACAAAAAATAAAGTGCAGTAGTCTACATGAACCTAAGAGTTTCAATTTATTTGAAACAAAGCATCACACTTTTTTTTTTAATTTTTCCAGTTCTTTATAAAAACTAAAATAAAAAAGGATGACAGAAGATAGTGCTTTATCTGGCTACCAAAATTGTAACTAGGTGCACTATTCTCCTGTACACATAATCTTTAAACAATAACTTTCATATCTGAAATTATAACCTATCCAAAAGTAAAGTCCTAATTATACTGTATCCTCAATGTCGCTGCAGCAGAGCACTTGCAAAAATGGCTGCTCTAGATCATTCTGAAAATGGTACCAAATAGTCTGTTTTCTGCACTTGATGCTGAAAACTTAGATGTGATAAATTCTTGCATTAATGAAACTTTGAAATCAGAGAAATCTCTGTCCTGCAACAAAAAAAAGGAACCTTAAGATTTTTGCGGGGAGGAAGGAGCCCAGAATGAGAGATGATGATAAAAAAAAAGCGTCCCAGCAGGCAATAACCTGGGGTCCAAGGCACAGAAACACAAAGTGCGCAGGTGTAAGTCTCACTGTAAAAGGCAGATATGGACAGTAGTTCTCCTCTTCCCAACTAATTTCACAATTTATCCAAAGTAGGATTTTTTTTGTTGTTGCTTTAAGGAAAGATCAGCACCCCAAACATTTCAAGAACAAAGTAATTGGGATGTGACTTGGAGAACAGACTTCTCCAAAAGGAAAGGGCTTTCTAATACATTTTCCAGCTCTACACAAAACTGCAAATAGAAGTGCTCAGCTTAACAAAGCTTGCTAATATTAATAACACTGCCACGGAACCCCCCCCTCATTCATATTCTCACTAAAGGATAAATACGTTACGTAGCACTATAGGCTTTCTTTGAGTGATCTTTACGAGCAATGTGTTTTCATATTGCCACTATGCTAAATTGCTTTTGTTTGCTTGGACAAAGCCCATTGCTTTCGCTGGCAGAGCTGTAAAAGCCTTCACCCCTCTCTCCACTCCCTCCCACCCTCTGGGCAGCTACATTGGACTCAGGCACGTAAGAATCAACACAAGATCAGGTATGAAGATGGGTGAAAACACAGCAAAACCGTTGCCCTGTATGATGCTCAGGCTGCCATTTAGTGGTATGAAGGCTCCACAACTGATCCTACAGCACTTGGTTATTATGCTTTTAGTAAGCGAGTCAGTAACAGAAGCAGCAGAAAGGGTTTATTGTTTGTATCAACAATTACCAAAAGCGTCTGTTCTCAAGAACCTTATGTAAGTGCATCAATTACAGACCTCAGAACAGGATTTCAGCTTAACTGCTGACCAACAGATGTCCATCTAGAAGTTATCCCTCTTTAATTACGAGTAAACAAAGATAAGCCAGTTCTCCATTGGATCAACCTTAGGAAAAAGTGTTAAGATTGTGAATGAATTTGCTCAATGAAAGAAGGGATAACAAAGTCTTTACTGGGACACTTTTCAATGCAAGGGTCAAGAAAGGGGTTTTCCACATATCCCTTTGTTCTATAAACTGCACCCATGCTGACTCTTCCTCCCAAGGCCAGCGATAGATGTATCAAGAACACCACCAACTGAAATAAAAAGTGAGTCTAATTGTCAATAGCCCACGTTTAATCTGACCGCCACTTTCGACACCAGGGGACAGATAAGTCAGTTGCTTACTTCAGTGGGAGAATTCACATCCGTTTCTTCCCAGAACAGGACTATTCCCATGCCAAGACAGGCCACAACACGGGTGAAATTCACCATCCTTTTTAATTTCAGAAAACGCTCTTCTAAATTGTGCAGAACAGAGATTAAAAGGAAAATGTTTGGTTCTGATTTTGGTTTTAAAAAAAAAAATCAAGATGCAATTTCTTTAAAAAAAAAAAAGCTGCTTTTTTTAAAATCACAGCTCAGCAAAATATTTCCTCATGGCCCAGTTACTTCCTCCTGATAGCAAAACAACATCCCCCCTTCAAAAACTTACATTTTGATGGACCAGTGCTTTTTATTAAAGTACTGGTTTTTTCAGAAACTTCCCACCAGGTTCACTGGTGATTCAGCCTGTAAGCCCAGGCCATGAAAGCCACTGCTGCCACCGCTTTTGACATCTTAGCAAGAATCATTAAAAAAGCCAAGTAATATTTACTTTGACCTTTGACTAACACCCTGCAAGGATGCTGCGAGTGTTGCCCTCTCCCCAGCTGGCAGCTCTTCCTCACTGGGTCTCTCTCCAAACTTGGAACTTGATGGTTTGGTTCTACACAGGGTTTGGAGGCACCTCCTTGGTGCTATCACAAGACCAAAAAGAAAAGAAAGAAAGAAAAAAAACCACCACCGCAACCAACCCCACAGACTTTCCAAGCACCATTTTGAAGATAACTACATTTTTTTGCCCCCACTATGCCTACTGGAAGATGTTCTCTTTTCCACAGCGATGATTCTCGCTAACTTCTGGCCCGCATTTGTTGGATGCCAGTTTAGGTCTACTTGAACTGGATAAGGACATCAATCATGAACTTAAATAGCTGGGGTTTTTTCATGTTTAAGATAGACTTATTCTTGCAAAGCTTCTGTTGCCCCTGGAATTGTCACTTTACCTCCTGTTGTTCACCAAATTTTTTCTGCTTTCTGCTTCCTTCTTCGCTCTCGCTAAAGCCTGCGTCCCCTCCCTGACCCTAGCTCATGTGGTGTCCGTCCCCTGCAGCAGCCAACCCTTCTCCAACACCCCATCTCAAAAGCTGTTCCTCTCCAGTTACATTTTGATTCTCCTGCTAGGGAAGACCAGTTAGTCCTCTCACTTTTTTGCCTTTCACTGGTTAGTCCTAGGTTCCCTTCCATCTTCTAACTGTAATGCTCGTCTCTCTTTTGTCCTCTGTGCTGACCCTTTTCCTAGACAATGTAATTAAAGCCATTAGCAACTCTGACTCTGCTGCATTTCAATTCTTGTATTAATTTCTCCTTTTTTAGGTAGCTTTACATCACCCCACAATCTTGATTTCTCCCTGATCGTTACCGAACATGTCTTTGTCCAGTTTCTTCTTTCAAACTCCCATCCATGTCGTAACTCCTGTTTCTGAAACAACTCAGCCACTCGTCTGTCACTGTCACTGCTTTGATGCCTGCTAACCACCTCTCATTTCCCAGCAACTGTTTTTGCTTTCCTCCCCTAGGTCAGCTTGTCACCTCAGCTTTCCCTATTCTTTTTTGCACCATTCTTCTCTAGTGATTGTGGCTCTTCACTGTAATCCAGTTGAGTCTTTTTTCCTTTGTTAGACTAATTCTTTTCCACGCTTTGCTTCTCAACCCATATTGATCTTTGCAATTTTACCACTAAGCTCTTCTCCCTCCCTTAACCACCCCTGGTTAAGCTTTCTTCTCAGAAGCCTCTTCGACTCTGCACCTTGCCAGTACGTGCAAGGCGCATACCAGGCTTCGAAGGCGCATCTCAATTAACACGTGCAACATACAAACCCTGGAGTACAGCATTTAAGAGCAAGCTTCTAACGTAACTTAAAACTAAGTCTTAAGTGCTTGCTTATTCACATATTTGCCTATTTACTCCTCTAGTGTAATATCACTTCAGGCTCAAATGTGAACTGCCTTAGCATTCTGCACTGAGAAACACTGCGAGCATAAACTGTTTGTAGCAAAGCACTAACCAAATCATGACTCATCTGACAACCCAGCTACACATTTCTTAGGAGGCTCTCTCAAAAACTATAGTATTCACTCAGGATCTGTGGTATTCACAGGATCTAGCTTATTAAAGTCAGCATGGCAAAGTCCTTACAGTATGAACTGTTATGTGACAGAACAGGACAATCTAAAGAGCTCTTTCCTTGGCCCGTACAAAATACATAGCTGAATCAGACACATCCACACACTTAGGTGGGGACATCCATAGCTGCAAGATTAGCACTACCATCCCAAATGTAAGTTGGCTTGGAATTTACCAAACCAAAGTACCATCCAACCACTGCTTTAGTGAGAGCATTTCCTTACTAAAATCTCAATTTCCATTCCATCAATGTTTCAGCATTTCATCCTGTTCAAAGTATAAAACAGAGCAATTATTTTTCTAGACAGAAAATGAGGGATATCTGATGATGGCCTTCGTAGCTACAGTCTCTAGCTGTTTAAATCTAATCACCTGGCAGATTCAAAGTCACAGTTGAGAGACATCAACACCATTTTCCACAGATAAAGATACCATAAATTGGGCAGTAAAACTACAGTGTGGTTGAAATTTTGCTGTTTTGTCTGCTCCTGTGTGAATGTTTCAGTGAATAACACACAGTGCAAATTCCAGCTTGTTAATAGGACATGCTCAATATTATTGGCCAATCACCCATGTTAAAACTAAGTTGTTTTGGGTTTTTTTTTTTATGGCTATCTACTTACCAGACCCCAATTTTCCATATTATTTCAGAGGAGATTAATATTTTGACTATGTGATGTTGCTTGGTGCAGATTTGGCAATTATGCCTTCACAGAGATGAAAAAGTATGCACCGTAGAAAAGCCCATGGATGTCAAAAGACAGACTTCCCTTGAATTTGAAGGGCTTGAGATTCATACCAATATTTTTATCCTAGCTTACGGCCAAGGACCGTACGTTCTCCTCCTGACAGCAAGAGCACGCAGAAAGAGAAGATGCTCATAAAAGTTGCATGTTCTGAGGCACCACCCAAGCGCCATGTCCTCTCGACAGAAAGCTGGCAGCCCAGGAAGGACAGGGACACAGCTGGTGGAGCAGTCAGCTGGGCCAAAACTCCCGATCTCCAACATCTGCATGTAGCAGCTGCAGATCTGGGCCTCGCAGCACCTCCAGCCCTGGCAGCCTGACGAGCACAGCTGCCTCGCTGATATTGCATCCCTGAACGTAAAACAGCGCTGAGAGGTGCAGCACGGCAAAGCCATGTAACGCCCACCTCCTCAGCAGGGCAGCAGGATACTTCTCCAACAGCTCCGCCCCAAACAGCCCATGCCCCGTAGCTCACGTGAAACTGAAATTATGCCCCATTAATGCAGAGACGCTGCTGACCGCCACGCTCCTAGGGTAACAAGCCACACAACGTGATGTGTTACAATTCATGCCACGGTGCAGTGCAGTAACATGGGTACTGCAAGCACGTGAGCTGCAGCGCTGCGGAGCTCCACCTAACCCAAGCGATCCGCATCAGAAGTTCGGGGAATCTAGATAACACAGCACGCGGTAAAGATTCACCATCTCATACTATATCTTATGTACTCCCAACTCCCACTTCAACGTAAACTGCATTCAGACTCGTCTCCTTCCTGGGATCTGGTGGGTAATCACAGCAATCCAGAAAAGGAACCTTAAAATTTCAGCTCATCGAGCACTCAGAAAGAACAAGCAAGTACCTTCAAATCGTGATCTTCATTTGTCACAACCCTCACTCTGCCCGTTAGAGTACAGACATAGATACAGATAAACAGGAATCAAATCTACACCAATCACTAGAGGGAAGGATCGCAGCTTAACCAGCCAACTCATTTTTTTCTCCAGTGTAGCAGTCTGAACAGTCTTCTGTGCTTCAAAACCAATCCACAGGCGGCTTATAGGCTGCTCTGAAGAACTCAGTGGTTACACCTCCACAACAGCTCTGGGAAACAAACTTCAAACACAGAAAAATAAATATGAACAGAGGAGAAAGTACATCTCCTCCATCGCTTTAGCAGAGAACTGGAAAACCTAAATGCAATGTTTGCACTTGGAATGCCTCTTTATTTGCTCTGAACTGCATTGATCAGAGAGGTACCAGATGCTCTGGGCAGTCAGGTTACCAGGCTCTGCGCAGCGCTGCTGAAACAGCCGTGCTAATGTCACGCTTCGTCACCAGGAGAGGTATGAGAAATACAAAATGGAATTCTACAAAAATTCTCGTGACTCGATTTTGAAACAGGCCTTTTAGGAGAAAACTACTATTTTCCAAGATCAGTGCAACAAGAAGTCTGAGTATTCATATATAAATAGTAACAAAAGAGAATCTACAAATACTTACAAATTTAAAGTGTGAAACAATAGTTTGGGCTCAAACGTTTGCGTATGTTTAAAGGACAAGTACTTAAAGTTGAAATAATCTTATTTAAAACTGAAAACTGTCTCTAAAGCAAGAATTTAGCTATAAAATAACCATGCATCAATGGTAATCGAGTATCATTTTTTGGCAGAGGCATGTCAAATGGCTGTTAGGAAGGCTGATCTTGACCCACATCCTCTCCCCTAGTTTATATCTGGTATCAGTCACTGCCAGTGTTCATTGTGATCCTGGCTGTGCAACAAGGCGAGATATGACCCATCTTATTTATCTCTGTCACAACTTGATCTCTATTCACCAGACATGATGGAAGGCAACAATGTCTGAAGGACGCAGGCCCGGTGACACTGAACACATGGTCGACTACAACATTGTTCTGGATTTGCCTTGGTATGAAAAAAAGGCAGTCAAAAGGAAGCACATGTATATCAATTCATGTGGCAAAGATAGATAGTATAAAACAATGAAGATCACTAAACCATTCATTACATGTTAGCTCTGTGATCAGCAAGTAAGCACTAACTATTTAATTAGTCAACTAATTAGTGACAGGCAACATGGAAGGCTTCAGATGTTCTCAGACAAATGCAAAGATAAAAAGCCTAATTAAACAGCAAGCATTATGCTAACTATTGCCAAACAGGACAGATGTGCAGGATATTGTATAATACTGCGCTGCCAGATAACAGCAGTTGTAGCTGTTCTGTCAGAAACCGCGTTTTAAAAACCCCTGCCCTTTCTAAGCTACTCTTAGATACCTTTAACTCACAAAGGCAGAAGCCGTCCTGCAGACAAAAACTCAGAGATATACTGCACTGGATTCTAATTCTACTTTAAGAAAAAAGTTCAGGGCTTTGACAAAAATATACTTTAGTCCATTTGCTTTTTAAATGCAATAATTATTTCAATGCACCCACACGGAAAGGGAAGTACATTTCGCAACATTTTCATACAAAATATTGTGATCTTAGCCACCATTCATTTATTGCCATTTTGTGTAGCACATTATGTATACTTCCAGCGTCCTCAGAGAATAAGTCATTGTTTACACCAGAGGTTGGATTAAGGAGGTTTTCCAAATCATGGATTAAAAAGGGTTTTCCCTATAATCAGAAGACAATAACGCTTTCCACAGCTATATGCAAAGAGGTGGATAAAAAGCTAATTGGTTCACTACACTGGAACCAATGACAAGATACTGCTGTGAGCAAGCTTTTTGCATTCTTGCAGCCAAACTTCAATCGCCTGCTGTCAGGGCGTACTAGTTAGCATGCTGTTCCCCAAAGCACCCGCCAGAATAAACTGAAAATGCTATTTTTTATACTTGTATGTTCTTCTGGCCTAACACTGCTGCCATGAACATCATTCTTAAATTATCAAAGAAAACAAGAAGAAACAAAAACTCCTGCCCTCCTGGCAAATCAGTATTTAGCCATGAGGTTGTTTTTTAAAGCATCTCAGTACTTGGGAATAGGAAAAGATTAAAATGCTGGACTGTAGCTTAAATACATTTAGGGGAACACTGGTTTAACTGAGGACTACGCAACTCAGTATCCCCAACTGTAGCTGCTCACACTTTTTAAAATAAATTATTTGATTGCAGTTGATATTTCTCCTGCTGAACCTCACCTCCAAGAAGTGGTATTTGCAGAACTGTGAAATGAACCCATTACTCCTTTTCTCATATTCGTAGGTACTGATATTCTGTACTCATGAAAAGAGATTTTATACTTGCAAATCATTTTCTGATACAATTTGCATTGAACGCTTGCAAGTTGAATATTTAAAACAGTTTTTTTCATTTATAAATTTATTATACACATACTTGAGCTCAGTGGGGATGACAAAAGTTTTAAAAACTTCCTTTAGTCTTTGATAAATCAGACTCCTTTTTAGGGTCTTCATTCATGTAGTTTGTCAATGTTAGTAGCTCATAGTACCACTCATAGTAAGTGGGGGGCACACACATATTTATGGGATGTCTGATAAAACTCTTCCTTGTAATTTTTTTTCCCCCTCAAGACCAAGTCACTCAAGAGAAACTAAAAATAAATAAAACTTGTATTTTATCTTAACCTCTCTGTGGAGTTTCTTTGACTCGATCCACTCCGTGGCTGAAAGGGCTCCCTCCCCACATCCCACAACAAAGGGGAGGCTGGAGCGCCAGCCAGCACCAGCAGTTCCGAGGGCAGAGAACAATAGAGGCTGAGACTCCGCGTTGCTGGGCTGAGCTGCTTGCTCACGAGGGGAGTATTTGTTCGGTCGCTACTTCTCCTTCAGGACTGGACGTCGCTCAGGGTTTACACCGCTTTAACAAACGGTCTGAGGCTGCTGCAATTTGTATAAGCCTTGTCTTAGTGCTAGAGAGTGACCTAAGTCCTGGTTTTGTGCAAGGGGAAGCATATAATTGCACTGCCCAGGAGGAGCCTCATGCAGGAATTGTGGGAATCACAATTCCTTCCCTGCTTGCCGTGCTCCTGCAGGGAAGTTAATTACTGCAGCAATTTATGATGCAACTCACTCCCCCCCTTCCACAGCACCTCAGCTCCGCTGCCCAGCTCGCTGCAGCTCCTCACGTGCCGGACAGCAGCAGCCGAGGCGCAGCCTGCGGAGCCACCGTCGCACCTGCACCTACTGACAGCCGGCCGTGCACGAGCAGGGAGGCCAGGCTCCGTCCGCGTTACTGCCAGCACTGCCTCCATCGTCCGCCTCTTTCTCGAGTAAAAAAAAAAATCATATGCATCCTAAAGAAAAGTAGCACTACAGCTGAAAACACGTCTGCATGTGATTACACTCCAAGAAAAAAAGTCAGCAGGTGATATTTATTTGAATGGTGAAACACGAATAGTGAGATCACCTTCACTGACCTAGCGCTAGATTAAGCACAACGGATGCAATTCTCCAGGGCTCAGAGTACCCCGAGCGTTAGGAAGAAGCTTCCCCTACTGGCAGCTCATCCCATATACTCATTTGCAGCATTTCTGCGCTGCCCTTTGAAATAACGGGCACCGACCTGGGTGCACCAGTGCTCTGACCTCTGTGACGATCCCCGTTTCCAGAAACTCCAGCCGCGAGGCAACGAGCCACAGCGAAAGACCGAAGCAGCGTTTTGTAAGGTAACGGTTCCCAGCACGCAGTCCCCCTTTGCAGCACGGCTCGGGCGGGTAAGAAGCGGTGCCCGCGGCTGCTCCGTGGCACTGCTCAGAGCGCCAGTGCCAACGCTGAAGTTGCCCAGGAGCGCTCTGCCGCGGCGGACGTGCCGCCAGCTGCGGTGCCGCTGCCCCGGCACAATGGGAGCGAGAGGCAGCCTGCTGCAGCTCTCGAGTGAGGAGAGGTAATTCGCATGGCTATTTCTCTTTTCAATGAAAAAGATATTTCTTCAGTCTCAAACAAGTTGAAAACACTTGTAAAATCTAGTTCTAGTAATTGTTATGTAGGTAAGTGAATTACATTTGTGTGTTTCCATGGTGACTGATAATGTAAAATAATTAAGTATGAAGAATAACGAGGAGAAAACTACTTCCTCTTTTTAAGGATTAGGGGCTTACAAATTGATTCAATCTAGCTATTTTTAGTGCATGTAACCTTTGCAAAGAATGTTAGAAAATTAGGAGTAAATTAAGCTAAATTGTATTAAAAGGCCTTCACATTGATCAGAAGACTTTATCTGCTGCTGATATGAAAATTAACAAAATAATCTTTCTTAAATTTATACAAATATTAATATAAATTCTTCTTAAATTTATATGTATATTAATATAAATTCTGCGGCGTTTTGCCCTATGTGCTGACTGCTTGCTCTTTGCATTCTCAGAGCAATACTCAATTTCCCTTAGGCAGGCGCGCTCCATTTGTGCGGTGCTCAAGTCAAGCACAAGAAGGACATGTTCTGCAAGAATGCCTTGCCAGAACAGGGTTCAAACAAAACTTCTGGCTGAAGAGTCTGGGTTGAGGTATCTCAGAGGAGGATACCTATAAAGGACTGCCCTGGACACGATACTATCTGTATGTCCTGTTCACGACAGAAAGACTTACCTTCTGGCTGACGGACTTGGTTGGAGCGTAAATATGCTTTGTTTTTCCCTCACAGTATTTTATACTGAAAGCATAGTAACAAACAGCACAGGATGAATAACAAGAAAGTGGCTAATAGCTCTCAAGTACATTTTTAACTGAATTTTGAGTGGAACTGAAAGCCTAGAAGGTGCTGAGAACAGGAGGACAAGAGGAAAATGATTTTACCCCACGAGGGGATGCTCTACAGGAAGTCAGGAGCTAAGAAAAAAAGAGCAAGAAGCAGGTATTTTTTCTTCACTGCTCCAGCAATATAACAACACCCATAAAGCACTTCAACGTTTTCTTCTCTTGCCATATTGATATTTTAATTTGTGATGTCATTAATGGTTGTTCTAGAAATACAAACTCTTGGCTTGGCTGAAAAAAATAGGCAAAGTTTTCAGTTCTCTGCCAACCATAAAAACGCCAGCCTCCCTTAGTTTTTGCAACGAACATTTTGTTGTAACTATTGCACACAGAATTTGCATTTTATATTCATCTCTGTGAGTCTTTCAAGACATTTCTAGTACGTATGTTTAATCTGTGAGGGAAACAACAATTGCATAAAGGAACTGCATCGTCACGTACGCAGTCTGACTTCCCGATAACCCCCTAAAACTGGTATGGAGGGGGTACTGGCATAGAAGGTGCAAGCAGTCGGAGAGAGAGCACCCCTGTCCAAACTTCGGGAAGTCCGTAATACAAACAGTAGAACTTGCCCACAAGTTTACTCTGGCTTAGACAGCGGAAGGTATAAAAACAGTTGCATGCATTTATTCCTCTTCTCAACCAGTTTGCACGGTTTATTTACTCCAGTTTGCATAACTCAAGGTAACCACAGCAATTCAATTTGCAGTTTTACTGCTGAAAAAATTCTTTAATGTACGCTGATGGCCTGTGTTCTTGGTGGGCCACCGAGCAGGCTGCGGCTGCCGGAGAGCAGTGTCCTCTGCCAGACCTTTCCCACACCCACTCTAGGGTCTACAGGAAAAATGGCAGAAGGGCCAGAAATGACAATTTTTTGGTTCCTGAACAATCCCAAACATCAAAAGCCTCATCAGAATCAAAGCTATCAAAAGGTGTTATCAGAATCAAAAGAATCGCAGTAAGATTACCACTCAACAAGCTTATGTCATACATTTCTGCACAGCTCTGACGGCACAGCATCACAACAAGGCTAGAGAAGGGGGGATTCAGACAGTGATTTGTGATCCCACTGGGCACAACTGGCTTTAAAGATCAATACTGCTTTGGAGCACACATGAAAGGCTATGGACTTAACCTCCACTTATAGGATTTTTGTACAAGAACAATGGTCAAAGAGATTTTAAGTATGTGGAATTCTCCTTTTCAGTGTGCCTTCACCTTGAGGCTCTATGAGCAACTTTGTCAGCACTTTTGAGTTCCAGAGTCAGCCAGGATGCAAGCACCTCTCTCTTTACATCCTCAGACCTTTAGCATCTAGTACTTGGATACAGACTCAAAGCACGCCTCTAAATGGAGGAAGCAAGCCCCTTCAAACAAAAGGTAACATATTCTTCTCAGTAAAGGAAATCAAATTAAAAACATACCAAAAAATGAGTGTTTCCAGAAAAGAGATTCCAACATCGGATGCACCAACCACCACAATTCTAGCGTTGATAGACACTTTCGATTGCAGCACCAGCTTTCGATTTATGTGGTTCAAAGAATAACTCAACTGTAAAAAATATGTGAAATGACATAGAAATGCATTAGAAAAACCCAGCAAAAGTCTGCTAAGAATTTTTAAACCATTAGTAATGCATTACCTTGTATTCATACAAAACTTACTATGGCTAATACTATGATTTTTCTGTGCACAGCACAAGATAACGCAGTAGATAAATGGTACCAAAATGTTGAAATATGTGCATGTTCAATAGGTCACAGAAAATTAGCAGAGCTTAATGGTCTGGCTTCTGGAAAAGATGCTATGGAGTCCTTGTAAGAGAGGAGAAAACACTGCCTCTTCCATAATTTACTACCATTTAGCTAACACCTGGGGAACATATATTTACATAATGTTACAGCCATTTTTATACCTCCTAGAGCAGTTTTTACTCTTGCTGTTTTATTTATGGAAATGGTTTTACTTGTAAATTAATTAGGAACGTATATCTTGAGTGGTTTTGTGTGTTTAATTGAAAACTCTCTTCCAAAATTATAGAATTAACCTTCTTTTTTCTTAAATACAGGGCAGCTACACTGCAAGCCAGGCTGTCAAATGAGTAAACTAGTATCTCAACGCCACCGAGATCAATACTCTGGCCACAAATCTCACTATAAAGTTTTCAATTACTAGCCTCTCAGTTTCCATTCTTCTTACTGCAGACACTGGTTAAGACAATAAACTCCATGTATTTTTTTATTTAATTTGTGTCTCTAGGTCCCACCAGCTAACAGAGATTCTTAAAACAAATATGCAAGAAAGGGTCAAGAGATAACATTGCATTTGACAATTTTTTTTTTCTGCCCTGAACTATATTTAGTTTTCAAATTTCTGATGAAAGAGAAGGAAATACTTTTCATCTTGCAGTATAACACAGTTTGCATTTTTCTTATTGCTTTGGGTTGTACACATTCACATTTCACAGAATGCATAGTTGCAGATTCATACATGCACTGAAGAGAAACACAAAATGGAGCTTCTTTTATTATTTGTCAGGCACTTCTACATATTTTTTGCTGTGTCACTTAGGCAGGAAGCAATCTAAGACTTCTAACAGGTTTTCCTCTATTACAAATAGGAGACAGAGGGTTAATAAAATTAAGTCCTCTAAATTCCTCCTATGAAATTACAGTAGAAATATATTCTCTATATATTAGTTGACAGAGTAACTCAATATATGAAGAATAAGTATTTTATTTTAAAACTATGGTAATGACATTGGCCTTCTCAAGAAGTGCATGGCATATTGAGATCCCCAAGAGATCTTTTATGCCATGTCTTTGCAATGGTGGAGACCCACAGCTGAGATTTCAGCACAGCCTCACTGCAGAAGGTGCAGAACTGCCTGTATAACACACTAGAGGGCTGTCCTATAGCTTAAGGAAGGATTATGGACCAATTACTTGCAAACTGTCATCACTGTAGAGCAAGTAATTTGAAGTGTGGCAGAATTAAATGTCGTCTTTGGTCAGGCAACATGATTTTTTACTGCCAGATAAATGTTCTTCCGGTTGCAGTTCACCACAGTGCAAGGATGACATCCAGTGGTGAGCCAGATTCATCTCAGGGACTGGACTTCACCGAGAAGATTCCAGATGTCTTAAAAAGTATACTAGCCCATGGTGGCTGCTTAACGAAGTCAAACGTGTGAAACCTCGCACATGCCCGCAGTCTCGCCGGCAGCCCTGCACCAAGGAACGGCTTGACTAGCCAGGGCTAAGCCACAGAGCGACTGTAATGCTGCCCAAGTCACCTACAAGTCTCTACGAACAAGCCTAACGATCTAACCCAAAGCCAGTGCTTTTTAACAAGGTTAAACACTTCTTACAGCAGGATGTACCAGTAAAAAGGGGGTTGATCACAAATGAAAACTTATCTATAACACTTGACATTTCAGAAACCGAAAAAAACTTTTATATTTCATTGAAAGTGTACATCACTGGAAGAGATTTTAAGAAATGAGAGGAACCAAGGCCAATTAATAAAGGCATGCCCCACTGCTTAAAATAAAACTTGGACTGTGTTTTTTAAAACACACTAAATGGGTATGCCCCGACTACAACGTTTGACACTGTTCTGCAATGCTGACACTTGGGGACATCTCATGGTACCACAAGTAGGCATTACTGAGGATACTGTGCTTAAGGCCCTAATTTTGGTATTCAAACTCCTTTAACTCCTTGGGTTTGTGAACTCTGCAGACAAGAACTCTGACAGGCTTTTTTTCTTTTGCTGCACACAGAGTTGCAGCTTTCTAGAAAAGCAATGCCTTCTGAAGGAAAAATTATCAGTGGTGTTTTTGCTGAAATGTGGCTTTTAACTAAATTAATAAAATGGTAAAAAGAACACAAAGAGAAACTACTTGTAATGTACCTAATCAACCAAAATAACTAGACAGGAACGTCAGCAGCTAATAGGATAAACCCAATAGACCTTACAGCAATGCCAAGTTCAAATATCTCCTTCTACTGCAGTGCTGATTTTTTTTTTTTTTTTATGTACTCCAACAATGAAATACAAAGCAGTAATACAATTTCCTAGGGAAGAGTTGTATCTAATTTATGAAATGGCTTCTGTATCAATGATACAAAGGCAGCATATGAGTAGAATATAACTGGTTTTGTTCGCCACACAATGGCCCCAACACCAACAGCTGTCATGCTTCAGAAATCACCTTTCTAACAGCTAAGTACACTAAATGGCCCCAGGGAGTAAGGAATTAGGTGGATTGGTCCCATAATACCACCTTATTTTAACAAAATGTCAGGACAAATGACTACATATGTTCCCCAGAGGAGTAATCAGACATCATAATTGATAGGTCAATAGCAACCTCTAACTGTTTATTTTCTATCCAATTTATTAAATAAAACTGCAATCATTAATGTAAGGCAAAAAGCAATAATTGCCATTGTTAGAAAAGGCATACGTAGCTCAGAAAAAAGTATTTTCTTTGACTATCAAAAAGATTCTTTCCCCTCCTTTCCACTCTGGTACCTGACGGCCTCTGCCACTGCACCACCCTCGCCTTGCTTCCACCTGGGAGGGCAGGGGCCCTTCTCCATCCGCCCCCGGGGAGGTTTTTGCATGGGGACAGCCAGTGCCAACCACTTAGAGGCCTTCAAACTTTACCTCCATTAAAAATGCTTACGCATTTCTCAGAATACCCCACCGAAAACACAAACCCCGCATGTTAATCACATCTTTCACTTGCAATCTCACAGCACAGTATGTGCCAGAGTAGGATTAATTTATAGCATTAAAAATTCACACATCTTTCTACCCTAAGTAACCAATGGAAAAAGATTCATGAAATAATTATTTGGTTTTAGTAAACACGTTTGTACAGATTTTTTCCTTCGCACTCTCAAGCCGGGTAAAGCATGATGCATCCGTTGTGCGTGCGCAGGTCTCCCATCTGGAGAGCCGCTCAGCTTGCACGCTGCCTGGGAACGCGTTCAGTGTACACCTACTCAACAACATACATGGGCGGTACAAACTCCGATGGAGAATATTTTGTAGCTCCTTTTAGTTCTGTTTTTAAACATTGGACCCTGGGCTATTTGTAGGATTGCTAAAAATATTTATTGTAAGTGTTCTACAATAGGTCTGGTTTTACAGCAAATGTTACCTTCATTGAAACAGGAAAAAATGGAAACTGAGCAGGCAAAAATGAAAAACCAAGTTGTACAGAGGATTTCAACTTTGGCAGAAAAGGAGCAGTGCGATGTTCTGAATTGGGTATTGGTAAATATATCCCAGTAAAACATCGGCCGTGCGTCAAAGAGCTGTTACACTCATCACTGGAACTCTTCGTGCAAAGACTCCATAATGCAGCAGAATTTAGACTTGAGTTTATTACACACTGAGGACTTGGGCTTTATCCAGCTAAACACACAAGTATTTGCTAAATTTTAAGTACATTAAAGTGCCCCTGAATTCAGAAAGGCTGCTCAGGGTACTACAAGATAAAGATGGGACTGACTCATCTGTTACGTACTCGGCGTCTTCACAGATCCCTCATTACATGGCCTTCCCAGCCCCAACGTGGGGGATTCTACGCCTGTCTGCCATGCTTTTGTTTTTATTTAGTATTTGTCACTGAGAAGCCTGAGTGATAGTTACTGCTGTGCAGCATCTACATAATTTGAACTCTGTTACTGTAAAAACCATCAGGAGGAACAAAAATTAAACAAACCTGTTCCTAGATTAGTGCCGAGGTCAGCAATAGTGGCAGGTAAACAAGAAGGTGAACAAACAGAGCTATTTTAATTTCAAGCTCCATTTGAATCACAAGAAAAAAAGAAAAATCAATGTTTACTAAGGAGATAGGAACAAAAATTATTGGAAAATGCAAGCTTTTTCAGCCTGCATTATTATTTTGTTTCTAAATACCAGCTACATTCCATAAAAGTCTCATTAGGAACGTCTGTAAACATTTTCAAAAGCTGTTTCCAAGCATTCACAGATTTACACAAACACCAGAAACAGAAGGAACAGGAAAAAGAAATACAACTGTGACCAAGACTGCAGCTTGAATTTTGTTGTCTTTGTCAAAGAACCCTTCTTTACTAACTGTAGCTCTATAAAACCCGTTTGCACAGATAATACCTAGCCTTTATATAACATTTTTCATCCATAGGCCTCAAAGGCCTCTATGAATGAAGTCATTATTATTATTATACCAGCCTTCGCAGGGGTAAACGCTCATCTTCAGCATCTGGAACAGTAGCGTGTTCATGACCAGTTTCTATCCCACAAGGTGTTCTTGGATGGAGGGAGAAGCAGGCAGCAACTAGAGCTCACGGCAGAAAGCTGCCCTAGCAACAGCTCTGCTGGGGCACCCCTCTGGCACCCTCATCAGTTCTGGCAGTTGCAGAGAGGACCAGCAGCGTCCTAGCGCACGCTGTTGTGCCGCGCTCTGTGGCACCGGTGATGGCCCAGCCACACGGCTCCGCAGCACTGGGGCTGGGCAGCTCAAGGAAGCAAACTTCCACTTGCCTTTTCCCTGCAGCGCCTCTGTGCTTCCCGAGGGGGGTCAGAGCAGGTCTGCTCCCACTACACAGCTCTGCTTCTCCACGTGCCCCCAGTATGAATAGTGCCAGCGCCTCTCATGACATGCCTTCATCCGTGACAGGTTAACAGTCTTCTTGCCTTCTTGGCAATTAAGGATCGCTATAGTTTCTATATTTCTACAATTTAGCATTTCAGCTTCTCCAGGCAAAATTGCAGGAAAGCCACACGTCCTTTAGATTTGCTGGTGACCGTACCAACAATTCAACGGGTGGCAACTGCCCTGGAGCTCCCACCTCATTGCACTCTTGCAACAGCAACCCTGGAAAAGGACTGTAACCCATACCCTTTAAAGCAGACAGATGCTTCAGCCTACTAAGACTGCCATAAAAACCTAATTGAATAACATGAAAAAAACACGCCAAGCAATTTAGAAGAGGAAAACTACCAAAATTAATGGTTTGTACTAAACACATAATTTATGCAATTAATTTTGGTAACTCTCATCTTTAAACAGGTTATCTGAACAAATTTCCAAAACATCTGAAGAACGTTATTTGAATAGCCAACCTAGCTTTCATTGTGAGTCACGCAGCCCTCGACGTCTGAGCGTGTCCTCTACCATGCCCCTCCAGGAGGCAGCGAGAGAAGGTCCCAGTGCCGGGGCCAGCGAGTGCCTGCCTGCAGCTTGGTCCCTGTCACCGCTCTGTGCCGAAACCAGTCCTGGCACTCTGCACTCCTGCACAGAGAGGGCTGCAGCTCGGAGGGTTGAAAGAGCGTGCAAATGCTTCCCAAGTATCAGGGCTGACAGAGAATTCTTTAAATCCTGCTTTTAATGGCATAATTATTAACGTGCTATTAAGTCATTCCAACTAGGTAAGCAAGTAGACTCCAAATGACATAATTTAAATCAAAGCTCATTCTTTACTGACAACTTCACAAGAGAAGTTAGGATCTAACAGTCTGAACCAAAGCCATTAAAAATTACTGGGAAAACACTCATTTATTCTAATTGGCTCTGAATATAAATGGATATGGAGAGCACTCCCCTGCACTAGGCCCAGGGTCTGAGCAGCCAGCCAGAGACCATCATTAACTTAAACAATGTCTCCTTAACCTCCCAGGTTTATTTTACAGAATTCTTCTGCCATCAGAGTACACATTGATTATACTGCCTCCGCACAGAACAAACAAAATTAAATAAAATTAGGAATTACCTATGAAGAGCAAAATTATACGTAACTGAAAATACCACTAGCATTTCCAGACATTAAATTTTCTTCCACAATGAACCAAAGGACTTCCTTAAGCTTTGATTTTAAGCAAGTCCTGCTTCACCTCTCTGGTCCAGCTCCAAAAGGCACTATGAAAAAACCTGAACATCCCTGATGAGACTTAACTGGAAAAACCTCTCAACGCCGGCTGGCTCGGGAAGGCTTCCCTCTGAGGGCTTCTCTTGAGAGCAGACGCCACCACAATGCATCACAGCTACCCCAATACCCATATCAAAATGGGATTGCGTATGCTCTGGAAAGGGAGAAGGCAGAAGCATCTCTGCCCACTGCACTTACTCTGCATACAGACTCATGGCAACAGAGGTAGCATTTTCTAAACGTACTGAATTCATTGAAAAATGTAAGAGATGTATAAAATCAAAAGCTTTAAAAAATAAAACGTAAAAAACATCATCACATTTCATACTGAAAATAACAAACACGAGGTAACTAGATAACAGTACTAGAATACCAGGGGAGATTGATTTGCAGCTTACTCTAGAGTCATATTTTAGTGACAGCAGCTGTGGTTCTCCATTTTGGAATAGTGAGCATTACCTTGCTGCGGAAAAAATATCTATGCTCTCCTTAGGCGCTGGAATTATGCTACTTCCAAAGTCAATCTACAAAATGCTTTGAAAAAGCTTTAAAACAAGCCTGACCTGTTTTTAAGCAGAAATGACTATTTCAGTTTGCTGCAAATGTCATTAACACCTGTATAGTACTGACACCATGCTTTCAAAATAAAGATAGGTCATCTTACTTTTAATTTCACACATGCACATAAGTGGTAAACATTCAGAGCATTTCTGTTAATGATGCCATCTGGTGCCTCCCATAATTGTGTAATATTCAACCTCCCAAACAAGATGTAATGGCAGCAACACAAAAAACCCACTGACATTTACAGTAAGGAAATTTATTATCAGCCATCAGTTCAGAATGACTGTGTTTGCATGACTACTGGTGCTATAAAATCATCACCTTTACCAACCAAGTGGAGGTACAATAAATAATGGATTTTAATCCATGCACATACTACAAAAGCATTAAAAATTCATTACTCAAACACAATAGCATCTTAAGCAACAGTTACTTCTTTAAAAATTAATTCTGCTTTCCTGGTTAAATGAAAACTACACACACCAAACCTTTGTTTGTAATACCAATGTGTTCATATACAAATTATAACACGTAGGAATGCTTCTGTTTTAACTTTGATCGATGAATCTTGATATTTAAAAAGCAGGGAATTCTCTTGCCCATCCTACCTAGGCTCTCTTTGCTATATTTATTCTCTGTTATCTGAGTAGAGTCTTAATGATTAAAAAAAAAAAAAATCCATCAAAAACCTTCTGCATTTTAGCCACTTCCAGTATATTCCAGTGCCTCAACTGAATTCATACAAAACTGAAACTGAGCCAAAGAGAAACCTACTACTACTACAGATTTTCTACAAAGTCAGAACACACTTTGCTACAAGGCAGACAGCTATAAAGTAAAATAGCACCAACAGCTTTTCTTAACCACTCTTAGTAATTCAGTGCTCTTCCAACTTTTGCTATGGAGTACAGCTGGGGAGAAGGCCCCTACAGAAGCACGGCTAACTGCTTCTGTGGTAACGCAGACAGACCTCGATGGGGACTGGATACTCCCCGGTCACTGCAGCTCCATGAGCTGCACCGAGATGTGCTCTTGCACACGTTTGCACTTCGGGTGGGCACGCACTCCAAAGCGGAGGCTTCGCTGCTTTATAGTACTTGTGTCTGTACCTGTCCACCTCCTTGACATTTCTCTTCGGATGCATAAGGCAGAAAATGCCTTGCTCCCTCAATTTCTTTCAACTGTTCAGTTACAAGCAGAGCTTTGCTTGTTCAGAACAGATTGTTCTGTCGTACACAGCCTTTCCCCTCATGTTTTAAAATCTGCTTATTTTAACTCTTTGCTTTTATCATCTTTTACAAGCAACTGAGCCAAGTTTTTCTAGCTGCGCTCTCTAGACTAGGCGGGACTTGGCAGCCATGTGCTGCAAACGATCCTTCCTTCTCCTCTGCCTTCCTCCACCTTGGCAGCAAGGTGTTACTGTCAGTACATCGATTCCAAGCCCTTTCTGTTCCTCTTCCTTGACAGGTCAAGGGAAGGGATTATGCTCAGTCTGGGCTGCTGATCCAAAACATTCCAGATCCTGTTCAGTTTTTTCCAGTAAGAAGTACTGAGGAAGGTGTAGTCAGATGTGTCCCAACTACACAGAGACACTAACATACAAGTAAAGAGTTAGGGCAACTTCTAATTAGCTGGCCCAAACATAAGTAGAAGCTACAGAGAGTGAAATGCCTCAAGAGTTTGCTGGGGGAGACGCTTACATCTAGAGAAGACTTTCCTCTGCAAACACCCACACATATCTGTTTTATTTTCCTTTTTAAACAAGCTGCCCCAAAAGTGAAAATTTTTGTCACACTTGAAAATGTTTTAGGTTTGTTTTCAGTTTTACCTGATAGCTACTTTTTTTTTTTTTTTTTTTTTTTTTTTTTTTTTTTTTTTTTTTAGAAACCATGGCAAACATACAGGACGTATTTTATTCTATTTTAAAGTCCTGTAACTTTAAAACAGACATAAAAAGCTCACTTAATAGAGAATAGTCCAGGACAGTACTTAAACTTGCAACCCATTTGAGTATCTTCTGCAACACAAAGAACAGGTGTGAACATACACCTCAATGAAACAAGTCATAAGATTACTCTGAATGCAATGATGTAGTGTTTAAAAATATAAGTCTTAAGTATTTCTTCTCATTTTACTTTTTTAAAGCATTACTTGCTTTCAGGCCATTTATTCATAGCACTTGCCATGAGCATCTGCATGGAATCAAATAGACACATAAAATTACATGCATACTGGCACTGAAAACTACCATTAAGTTAGCAGTGCCTTGTATTCCACTTTCTTTTTGAATCTTACATTAGCATTTACCATTTCTTCTGTGGTTAAGCTTCCATTTTGCCCAGACTACAAACAGAAGGGCAAATTTTCAGCCTTTTCTCATGTTCTGACCCTGAATGGTTTCAGGCGGCAATGCAGAACTACAGGCAGGCAATGTAAGAATATGGACAATAGGCCCGCTTACCCCCTCGTTTTTGCAAACCCCTTCTAGATGGTCCAGAGAGCCATGGAGTCCACAGGCTGCACGTTTGCAAAACAGTACACCACTGATAATGTGACAGCGAAAGCTCCACGACTGCTTTGAGGGGAAAAGAGGACATAGAAAGCTTTGCTCAAAATGGTAAAGGAAAAACCCTCTTTTGAAGAAAAAAGGGCTAGCGCTATTAATAAGGCTAACTCGTTACATACGAGTTAAGCAGACTTTACCATTCTAGTGACAACGGTTCAATTCACAGGACCTGTAAAGCAATGCAAGCATGAAGGAGCAGAAGGATACCACCTCCCACAGCTGATGGCACTGCTCGCAACAAAAGGTGGCACATTTTCCTGCACTGCATTACTGAGTTCCACATACGTGAGGTCTTTTCTTCAGATTCAAAACAGTATTTACCCTGATAAGGTCCTCTGTGTGCTTTTCAGTCAGGTAAACCAACTCCCAACTCAGTGTCTTGAGGAAAATTTATGATCTCCAATAGCAGGTCAAAGGATGTAACACGAAAGTTATTTTTGTTTGGAGGGTTTTATTTTAAATAAAGGACTGCTGAGAAAGCACACTGTTTAATCACACAGAAATGAAATCACGGCCACCGAAGGAGTACAGAACGCACTGCTGTACAGGCATTCCTCCCCCGAGCCATTTCGCAGAAACCTACCCAGCCATCCTGGCAGCACTCAACTCTCAAACAAGTTTAAAGTCAGCTAGCTCAGAGAACGCAAAGCTGGGCTTTTGCCTGAATCTCCGTCACTCACTACTTCTTGTCCCGATATAAACGTTTCCTGTAATGCATCTGTAGCATCACTTGACAAGTACAAAATCAACTGAGAAAGTGCTGGTTTGAGTGTTGGTTTTTGTTTTGTTTTTTGTTTTTTTTTTTAAATAAATTTATACAACACTGTATGGGCTTCTGCAATGCTTTAATAATTGTTCTGCCTTCTTTTTGAGCTGTGGCAGAAAAAACAATTCTGAACTGTGAACTAAAACCTCACAGCTTGAATGCAACCATGAAATAAAAAAAAAAATAATAAACCCAATAGCATGAATAATAATGAAAGGGCAGAAACAAGAGAATAATTCAACAGATGTGTGACATTTTTGTTCTTCATTGTGGATCAGTTATTCTTGTTAATTATATCACCTATTCTTCCCTTTTATTGATAATTACATGAAGCAGATGGATAACAGAATGCTCCCAGATGGTGAGAAAGCAAACAAGTTTATAAATTGTTTATTTATGAAGATATCACTAAAAATTATTTAATTATCTATAGTTTTCTACTTCACCAATAATTACATGCACCGTAAAGGCCAGCAGCACTTTATAAGATATTTAGTATTCTGTTGTAACCAACTGTTTTTCAGCATAATATGACTGAAATGACTGACAGATGTGCAAAACACAATAATAATCTAATCTGTTTTAACACTGTGGGAATTAAGATTTTGAATCCTTGGATCTTCTGCCAATTGGCGCTTCAATACTGGTTACTGATTCAGAATACAAAAAAATCAGAGATTTCCTTTTGATTTGGAACAGCTGTAAAAAGTGTTTGAACTAATGAGCAGACAGGAGCTTTTTCGGGTCTGTGTCATGAAACCCTAGAGCATGGCAGATGCATGGCCTGATGCAATTTAGAGCTAATACATGGAACCTCTGATACGCTTGCTGCAGAGGCACAGCCCGAACAGGCATCCCGAAGTCTGGGCCCTTCCAGGACTAGATGCAAATAAGACCATTAGCATCTGTGCCATTCCAGAGGGCTGCAATGGGAGACAAGGGAGTTTAATGCCTCCCCTTCTGTGCCTTCTCAGTCAATCCTCACCCGATTTATCCACATCCACAGCAGAGCAATGGGAGATAGAATTTCATAGGAACGGACACAGAAAATCAGCAGCAAAATGTATTTGCCATCTCCAGGAGGGGGATAAAAACGTACTCTGTCATCAGTGACTGTTATAGGAAGATATTACTATGTTCATAAGAATTTGCAGCCATTTAGGAAATGCAGAGCCACTGCTTGGGAAGTGACAGGTCTTCTGATACAGAGAGGAAGCAGCACAGAGTTGTCATTTAAGAGAGTGAAAAAAACTGTGGTTGCCTTAAAACCTATGCAAAACTTTAATTAAAAGGCTGGGCAACAGAGTGGAAGAATGGGTAGAGTTCCTAAACTCTGTATTTCTTCGGAGTCATAGTCATTTGAATGATAAGCAAAGAGGCAACACAAACCAAAAGCCTGGCTCAAACTAGAAACAATATCGAACCAAGGGAAATATCACAGGGACACGGGGAGAACAGGGTGGCTGGAAACCTGCAGTTAAATAGTCGTTCAGGTAATGGTAAGTTATGTTTTTATACGATAAATGTCTGGATTTTAAGAGTAAGTCTCTCTACCTTACATCTAGCTCTCCCAGGGAGACTACAGGAAAAAGGACCTATGCTTTCTTAGACACCACGAAACACAGCTCATGCTGCCTGCCAGAAGCAGGAGTGAGCAGGCCAAGAACCCATGGCAGGGCAGCACATGCGGTTCCCCTTTTTGATTTTTCCAGACACTGCAGCAGAATAGAGAGATTTGACAGGGGGACAACGAGAACAAGTTACCACAGACTTCACATTCCTGGTGCTCATCTGTCTGTAACAACCGATCCAGAGCTGCAGGAAAAACAGCTCTCCAGCACAGCCGAGATCCATCTGGATTGGCAACGCATGGGAATTGGCTAAGGGCAAAGCTTTTCTGATTGAGATTGCTGCTTTCGCTTCTGGCTTTGGAGGAAGGAAACAGGAAAGAGTCCTTGTGGGTCCTGGTTGAGTTATCTGTACTGGGTCAATATTTATGAGTGAATCTCTTCATGCTCACAAGTAGGCTGGAACATATTAAAGAGATACACAAACTGATTGAGCCCCAGGGCTCCCACTGTGCGCGCTCTCTAAGATACCAAGCCACTAATGGCCTACAGAGATATATATGCACAAATCAAGAGCTGTGCTTAGACACTGAATGGCTGAGCTGCTGAGCCCCAAGCTGTTCCTGGTGAAAAATAAATTTTGCAGCAAGAAAAGGAGAGAGATAGCTCAAAAAAGGCTGGAACAAGAGGAAGGCAGAAAGCTCAAAAAGCAGATGAGAAGCAGATGTTGATGGCTAGATATCAAGGGGCATCTTGTGGGTATCAAAGCAAGAATTTAGTTACAATTATCTCCATCATAAGCAATAGATACTCAAGCAATTAATTAGGACAAGCAGTCAAATAAAAATTTTACATTTCTGAAAATGACTTGCATTTACAATCTTTGTATCATAGTTTATGTGAAAAAAATCCTGCCACCATTGCAGAGCTGTCTAAAACAAGAATTACAACGATAACCTGTCCTCCAGCTTTCAGGAACAAAGCAGGCATGAGTTAATGTCAGAAAGAAGTGCTTTTTAGTACGAGAAGGCAGAGCCCCCTCAGCTAAAACAAGCTTGGCGAGTGAGAATAGAGAAGTGTGATAAAGAAATGAGGAGCTGTCTCAACTACCTGGAATCCCCGCTTGCCCAAAGCTTTTAAGATCCTGCCCCTATCTTGTTTAAAACCACCATAACAAAGATGACAGCAGACATTTTCTCCTTACTGCTATCCAGGTGCTTGCCTCAGACAACTTCCCACTAATTCCTACTCCAGCCTCTTTGTCTGCCTTTCACTTTTCTCCCTCTTCTCCACGCTTTCCTTACGACGCTGTTTTTCCATCTCCCTTTTATCTCACTTCCTAGCCTGCTAGCATCTTCTGCGACCAAACTGCGTCTCACCTTGTCTCACTGTATCTTTAAAGGTGACAATTCTCAGCCTTTCAATTTTGCAGAGTTGTCACATTTAACTCCTTGGTGGGATATTTTGCTCTTTGCAACATGGATTGTGTCTTTCTGTTTACAGAGCGCCTGAGCAGGCCTTTCCACTGCTACAAAAACGTAGAAGTATAATAATTTTGTGCCTATTGAAATTTGGTTAATTTTATAAAACACACCTCAATTTATTTGCAACTTAGCTGCAGGATTTTGCAGGGAAGTGCAAGATTATTGAGGGGGATCAATCTTCCTCCTGACACATTAGAGTAGAGAGAGGGCAAATGCCTTATGCCTGGCTACTACCAGAGCTAACAAAACATCCAAGATCTGAAAGCAGCACCAGCTTCTTACGTTCATGAGTACACTCAGTCCCCTATCGTAGGTAACCTCTTAAGTTATAAAGCTTTCCCAGCGTATGGTGGCCAAAGGTCATTTCATTCACTCAGAAGAGTCAATTTAGCTTTGTATGGTTTCAAATTCTTGGTATTTCAGAAAACTACAGGCAGCAGTAGCGAACCAGCTTTATCCTCGAGTTACCACCTAGGGATCAACTCCAGATGTCAGTTTTGATAGAACACAGTCTGTCAAAAATCTATAATTAACGCTGGTGCATATGCATGCATACTTACACAGCGGTTAGCCTTCGTTTTTTTTCAGCAAAACTTTGTTAGTGAAAATCTCGCACATTTTATTAAATAGAAATTCATTAAACTTTTGAAATGTTAAACAGTTATCTCACTACCTGCAACTCTCAAACTCTCGGGAAGAACCTGGGAACACAGCAGACAACAGATCTGCAAATCTCTCAAACTGAGGAAGTCTGATTTTCTAGCTCCAACAAAAACTCTAAGATGAGCTCTTCTAGTAAGGGAGCAACAAGTTCATTTTAAAGATAAAACAGGAAGCAGTTTAAAGAAAAGCATCAGATAGTTTATTCTGCAGAGAAGAGGGAGGCAGGGATGCGCATGTTGAGGGAAGACTGTTCAACAAAGCCTCAATGGCCTCAGCCATGTTCTGGATTTTGCTTTGCCAACTGCTTCCTAATTAAGAGTTTTGGATGCCAAAAATTACTAACTGTGAAAAGGACAGCACTAAAAATATTATATGGGAGCCCATCTCAGCCAACTGGAAGTTAGTAGACAGACATAAAGCTCCCTAATTATGTTTCTTTAGGAAATTACAGCTACCTACTGAGAGTATCCATCACTAATGGCGGTTTTCCTAATATTTCAGCTTCGCTAGTTACTCTTGTGAGGAACCATCTCCACATCAAATTTTAGCTACTTAAATGTAAGACAGAACAAGGTGTAAGTTATTTAACAAATGAAAATTTAAGAGACTTTTGGTTTAGAACCTCTGGACTGCATGAGTGCTATGCAAATAAGAACTGTTCGGTAGTGAAAACCATCTCTTCCTTTGCTGTGAAATCATTCCTGATATTTTGAAGTGTTCTTTGAGGGTATCTTGTGCATGGAAGAAACCTGACTTTGGGACTGAAAAATACAATTGACTTAAGCAATTTCTACAGAAATAGTCAGAAGCATGACATTGTCTTTTTCCACTTGCAGAGCATAATACCTAAAAAAAAAAACAAACAACTTACCGGGAAGAAGGGCTGAACACTAAGTCAGAACATTTAAAATGTGCTGGGAGTTTGAAAGTAATGGCATGAAAAAAAATTGTTAAAGTGTAAGCATTTAGTATGTCAGCATTATAGTTCAGTGATTGCTGTTTGTACTGCATTTGAAATTCAAGCTCAGAAGCAGCAACGGTCATGCAGAAGCAAAGCTGGGATTGCAAGGGTATGGACACCATGTTCAATGTAATTAAGAAGCAACCTATCAACACTAAGATGGTAATGCCATCCCATCTGCCAAACCCTGCATTAGCTGGCACTATGCCTCTTGCCTGCTGCTGCTTCTGTTACCCACCTGATCCTTGGAGACCTGCTCTGATGGAGCGTTTATGCCAAGCTCTTCCAGAGGATAGACAATCTGTCGTCTTGGTCGCACGGGAACCATGTAATGAAGGGCAGATGTCAGGGAATGGGCACAGGGATTCTGAAACTGAAAGACAGCGATCTATATTTCAGCAGAGAGAATGTCAGAACAGTGCCTCACAGATGTCTGTTGTATGGCTTTGCAAATACAAAATTCTTAGCTCTGTTGGCTAAATCTGAGAGAAAAATCAGCAAATAAACAAACATACTCAGAGCAGAGGAATGAATTGCAGATAATTCCTGACACTAATGAAGATAATTATGAGAGTAATTACATTACTATCTCTGTGGGAATGACAGATAAACAAGTGGTTTGGTTTATGGGATTTTTCAGCACAAGTATTTTCCCCAGGAGGATATTTTTCTCCATAGTGATCATGAATCAGCTTGATTTGACCTCATTAAGCTATGTTATCTGCTTACTGCTAACCTTTGCTTGTTTGGCAAAGAATGGTTATGAATTTATATAAAAATGCTATACCAACTAAAATGTCAATTTCATGCAAGTGATAAATGTTAATAAACCAGCATAAACTTGAAGTGAACAAAAGCCCTAATGCTAATGTGAATAGCATGGATCATTAGAAATAGCTGTATTCTATTATTACAGCATGACTGGCTCTGTCATAACTTATGACATAAAAGGAAAAAAAAAAAGAATTACAGGAAAAAGAGAATGAACATTAATGCAAACTAAATTACACTGAAGTACCGTTCCATCCACAAACACTGAAAAAACTTGACGTTACTATGTTGAGAATTGAGTAAAATATCACATTTACCACTTATTAGAAAGCAATGATTAGCTTAAGTAACTTAAAGGAACTCTGTAGCCTGGAAACACATCAACCTGGAATCATTAGTAAGATTTACCTTTTCTCTTCCATCCACTGCCATTAAACCGCATTTTTGTAAGTGCCTCAGGAATCCGAGAACCTAATGCTACGCAAGGACATTGGTTCCTCAAGAGAACACTTAGTAAAACGCCACAAAAGTGCACACTGGAGAAGCAGGAAAAAAACATCCTTCTGAAAATGTACCTATGCCTAACCTGTCAAAATTCCTACGTTAAAAACGGTGGTGATTTCAAAAAACACCTAAGTCACTGAGGACAGAATTCATCTCAGTCATCATCTAAAAGCTAGGTGCTTCCTTTAGCTAGCCATGCAGACACCCCCCCGAGTTAGAGATGAGCGTCTCCAGAGGGCAATTCTTTCCATCCTAAGATAGGCAGTTCTGAGCGATGGATGAACTGCCCTCTGGATGCACTGTGTCCTCCCTGAATGCTGGCAGGGGCCTAGGTGATTAGGCTGGGCCAGATAGTAGCTGTAGATGGCTACACATCAGTGAGTTGACATGTTTGAACATTTTTACCTTGCGTTCCCTTTTCTGACATGAGACTGATGACAAGACACATAGATGAGTATTTCTGAAAGAATCTTATTTTGCTTCCACAAACTACATTCTTCCCAGAAATGGATTTTCTCACACAGCATTAGGCGTGACAATGAAGTGCCTAGGTCCCACTGACTTTTGATGAAACACAGAGTACCTAAATCACTCCTGAAGAGTTCTGTGTTCACACCTGGATGTGTTTTTAATATTGTCCCCTTGTATTTAGTCATGCTACGTCATGCCCAGTGACATCATTCCTTTTTTCTTCCCCGCCCTCCACTTTGTCCTGAACCAAAACAAATACTGGTACCTCTCCAAATTCATTATGCAGCTGAGTGGCAGTATGTGGGACAGTACAACCTGATCAGGTTCTGTTATTAAACTACGACAGGAAATACAAATTATTGTTAAATATAAAGCTACTATATGTGCTTTATACCTTGTCTTTTAAAACCTGCTTGGTAACTGATTTGCAAGTGACAAAGATATACCAGGTGTATTAGCATGTTAAAAGCAATTCAGTAAAAAACTATTATGTTGGTCTGCTCAGCTGATGAGTTGTGAGTTTCTTGTTTCTTCACCTATACATCCAATACAAGGGCAAGAAACAAAGCCAAACCCAAACTACAGCTTACAACTCAGACACGTGGTCCTACTTAGGGAGGAGTGGGAATACTTTATCCTAGAACCGATCTATTGACAATGGGCAGGAAAGGGCAGAAACCTGACTGTCAGAACTACAGCACATTTATGGAAGGGGCTGACACAATGCACAAGGCAACAGCCATAGACGAACCTACGTGGGTAAGAAGCAGATATACTTCTCTCAAACAAGTGAGAAGGCAGCAAACAAGTTATTCCTCTACTGCGCTGCTCCCAGGGCAACATACTAATGTGTGTAACTGAAGACATCTGACTACATTTAGAGAACAGTTGCCCTAGGATTCTCTAAATTCAAATGAGAAACAGACATTTGCAAAGAGTGACTCAGCTCAGAAGGAGCCACCCCCTAGGAGGAGCTTCTCTCTCTTCACAGACTAGGTCAAGAGCCAAGGCCAACTGCACTTCAGATTTCCGCTCCTCCACGTTTCCTGAAGATACTGGGTAAGTCTGGACTCAGATGCGCTACTGAGCGTGCTATGGACTAACCCTCCTACGCAACGGCTGTGTCCATGGGAGCACATTATATCATGCAAGAAGAAAAGAAAGTACAATTTGCTGCAGGTTGATAAGAAAATTCTTGTTTACAGTCATTCACAGAAGCAAAGAGCAAAATAAAGTGAGCAAAGGTGACAGTATTTAACAAAAAAAAAAACAAAACAACTTTCTTCTTACCTTGCCTTCCACATACTGCAGATAAATAGGATAGTAAAGAGAAGATTTGTGGGCCAAGCGAAGAATCTCCTTTAGAAAGTGTTTTGTATAGTGATGAAATATAGGATTTAAGACAAAGTGGTAAAGATGTCCATGTTCCTCTTGCTGGTGGTGATTAAAATTAATAAAATCTTCAATGTTGTAATGCGATCGAATATACTCAATATCCTGGAAAATAAGAATTTGGAATTCAGCAGTAATGAAACAGCTACATTTACAATATTTTAGCAAGTGCCAATGAGGTGCTTTCTATCGATTGAGGAACTAAATTCGAACACTGAAGTTAAGTGCCTTTGAGAGTTATTCTCAATTAAGGCATACTGAATGAACATATTTTTCTTGAAAATCTCTTCACTGTATCAAAATCTATTCTTGCAGTTTGCCCACCTTTATTTACAGGGAATGCATATTTGACCCTTTCACAACAATGTCTGACACAGGCTACTAGACATTGGGGGGGGGGGGGGGAGGAACTCTGTTTTGCTGAGTTCAGCAGAGACGCCTAGATTGTGCTCTCACAAAATTTAAACTGAAAAAAGGGAACTCTACAGAGAAAAGCTGTGCAAGAAATGGCCTCCAACAAGTCTTCCCCATTGAAGTGATAAGCTGAGATTTTTGCACATTTATACACTCAAGAGAAATTGCTATATCCTCTTATCTCAATGCTCTTAATATAATTAAGAGCTATTGTTTAAAATATGAGTGACTACCCTGTTTTAAAAACTGAGCGTTACAGCTGTTGAACACTAAAATTTACCTTTTCAGTAATAGCAGAATGCCACAAAAATAAGGCTTAAAGAACGTTTAAAGAATGCGCAATATTGTCTTTTTTTGTACTCCATTAGAGCATATGCTTTTTATTTGTTTTGAAGTTAAGTGTGTGATTCATAATACTCAGAATCTAGTTAAGAAAGCAAATCTAGGACAACTACTACTCTTTGCAGTATGTGTGGCAAAACTGCTTATTGACTTTGGAAATTAGGGGGCAAAATAAGGGATTATAAACATTTAGAGGCAGAATGGCTTTGTGCTAAAGAACCCAAAAGACACGTAGGAGGCATACTTTCAGAATGCATCAGCAGCTTCTTGCAAATAACAGGATGATTTTTTTTTTTTAATCTCTGTGTCAATCATTTTCTATGAGAAGGGAAATAAGACAGTCTACACAGCAAAGAGAGAAAGAAAGTGTATAGAAGCAGTATCTTTTACGTATACTTTCTGTTAGGCACATGTACGGTGGCAGGCATTAAACTCAGCCTTTACTGTTGAGGGCCAAGTGTTACAGGTTTTATACAATACAGAAATAGAATTTACCATTTCGTCTCTAATAACAGAAATGCCAACTATTTGATCCAAAACTTCTGCTATGAAAGCCTGCACTGGGGTCCCATCCTGCAAGGCAAAAGCAACATATGCACATTTTTAATCGTACCTATGTATTTTACCACATGATCACAGTTACAATACTTTCCTCCCTGCATACATTCTACACACTACCCCAATTTAACCACTCTTCCTTAACTCAAGGCGTAGTGTTTAAGTAGTGTATATGGCTGGACTCTTGACCACGCAGAACTTTACTGAACTAAAGTTTCAGTTAGGATCTAGCTGCTACAGGAGTGCTACAAGCTCAGCCACTAATTTAGTCCTGGGTTAAGTTCTGATTGTAGGAAAGAATATTAATTAAAACAGATATTCTCCATCAAAAGTTGTATAAAATGGACTTCCCTAGAGCTGTATGATTGATAACAACAGTGCTTGTTTTTTGTCTACGCAGCATTTCCCATCACACAACAAAAATGCAGATGTTCCCTACTGTCCGATGGGCATATGTCCGGCCACATTATGGGAAGGAGAAAGAGGCCCTCATCACGTGACAAAACACAAGTACATGTTCATCACACAACCAGACGTGCATGCAAGAAAAAGCGACAATGCAAATCAGGCTGTGGGTGGCCAAAAAATGCATCCAGCCTGCTTCTGTCCCTGCATTTGAGGCGTCTCCAAAGAGTAGCGTAGTTGGTATAGGCCACAGGTTAGACTAACTATCAAGTCAGGCTGAATACAGCCTACACCAACTGTTGGTACTGACTTGAGTACCTATATAGTGTGTATAAACATATATATGTTATACTAGTTTAGAGTAATGTAGTAAGTTCTGCACGTATTTGCCAGTATTTACCCATTCTCTTATATTTGCAACAAATACTCACTGGATCCCTGCGAGCCAGAGTAAATATCCTTAAGTCATTCAATATACTTTCATTCAAGCTAAGGGTTTTAATGAGCATTTTGACACCAAGCAGGTCATTGGTTGTTGCCCTTCTTACACTAAATGACCTATAAAAAAAAAGAGGAAGAGAGAGTAAAAGTTCACTCTGTGACAAATTAAAGATGACAATTCCCATGCTTAAAACAACATGCCTTCCACAAGCACCGAACACATCTTTTAGAAGTTGAAATGTATTGCTATATGACTATTGTTCCAAATGCATATATTAACTTACTGCATGATAACATAAAAGATCACACATCTACTTAAGACAACTCAAGAATGCTGCTTTACCTGCTACTAAACACTCAGCCTTTATGCACCTACAGCCCAATCCCACAAAGCAATGACTAGCTATAACCACAGATATCGCCTAATTTTCATATAAATAAGAGCCAGCAGAGAAAGGAGGCAAAGAGTCTTTTAAAATTAAAGTATAATCCATAACTGCACACTGACACACATGGAAAAAAAAGAAAAGAAACAGAGAAAGATAAGAAAAAAGGAGAGAGTGAGAAAATAAAAGCAACAGAGCCAACTGTCATCCTTGGATGTGGTACAAAAGAAAGGCAGTAACATCAATTTCTCCAACAAGAACAAATTACTACTATTTGTGTTAGGCCTCGGTTCTTCAAATAGTAATACATGAGGCTAAACTTAGATGAACAAAATGCCTCTGATAACCTTAAGATTGCCAATTAGTAATCACACAACAGTGACAAGGTATAAAAACATCTGTGCAATGTATACAACCAGCAATATGTTAGCTACAGACAGGAATATCCTGGCACTTTTCTAGTTTATACACTCTGTTATAAAACATCTTCCCACCCACTGATTATGAAAAAAATTACTTCACAGTGGCAGCCTACAGCAGCTGAGGAATTCTCTCATCTTGTCAGTTAAAGGCATCAGCCCTTCCTAGTTAAACAAGGCTCATATAATAGAGACTTAGAGTACTGTTCAAGGAACTGAATTACAACTTAATTTCCAAGAATTAAGTTCTTTCACCCACAGTTAAAAAACCTGCAATTCACGTAGTATAATTTCTGTTCCTGTTCTTGTTTTCCATTTAAACATGTGCTATTCTTCAGCCTAAGTCACAGTCACATTGAGATTGATTTTGTAGAACATGGTTTTAATGAATAGCCCTAGTACCTTAAAAAAACAAACTACCAAATATCTGATATGTTATGGGAAATTTCACAGCTCAATCTCACTGATCATTTTCAACTCAATTATTTGAGTGCTCAAAACCATACATTTTGCTACTAAATTACAAACTAATCCTGAACTTCTAAGTGAGCATCAGCTTAGTTTCCACATTTGTTCACGTATTTCCACAGACGGTCAATTACAAGACCAAACAAGCGATGAGGACGATGGTCAGCAAGACCAGCCCTATGGCTCGCTCCGCAGCCCAGGAGCGTGCTAGCTGCCTGCCACTCCACTGAGCCCAGCACGTGAGTTTTTCTCCTCACCCACATCCAAGAGAAGGCAGTTGTGCTACTAATTAACTACATTTTTACAATGAGAAAGCATGCAAAAGCTTGAAACTGTTTTTTAAAAAAATAAAACCCACCAGATCCACTGTGAGTATGAAATAGTAGGACGGACTATCCAAGGTCTGTGCTCATTTCTCTTCCAGTAATGAATTAACTCATTCTAGGTGCCCAGTTCCTTTGACTGCTCAGAGACCAGGATGCTATTATTATTATTATGCTTTTTAGTGAAAATTGAGGGAAAGTATCCATTAAGCATTTCAGCCTATGCCTTGTCATCTGTTATTTTTTCTCCTTCACTGTTAAGTAGCAGACCTAGACTTCCATTTGCTGCACTCTTGCTTTTTGTGTACTTAACACTTTTTCTTATTCCTTTTACAACCTTTACTAATCAGTATCTCATTTTGCACCTGTACCTCTTCTGATTTTGCCCTTTCATGTCTTCATATTCCCATCTTCTTACCCCTGTTTTTCTTTTAATCCATTTTCTGTGACTTCCTTTTCACTCACATGCCTTTCGAAAGCCCTTGGTCGAAGTACAATATATTGATCTTTTACTTTTGCATATTTTGGCTTTATCTAAGAGAGTATCTGCTGCTGTGCACCGGGTTTTTTGTTCTTCAGAGACTTTCCAAAAGCTTCATCTGCTTTCTTCCATAGCTTTTCTGATCCTGAACCTCAATGAAAGGCTATTTTTTCCTTACTTCCCTGCACAGCTGCAGGGGGGGGTTTGGAAAATGCTCCTAATGACCCTATTCTGTTTTTATGGAAGGCCTGGTATCATTTGGAATATGCACAATTTAATCAGAATTGTAAGGGTGTTTTCTAAAAACCTTGATAACAAGTTTAATTCTGACCAAAATCACAAGAGGATGTATGACTACCAATCCTACTGGTGGATTACTGAACAGCTGTGACTGAGATTAGCAGGAATTACTCCAGTGGCTTTCTCTTCAGCCAGCTGGATTCTTACATAGTACACAAAAGCCCAATTTCATCCCATGGTAAAAAGCTTCTGCATAGGTCCAAGAGTAGCTGGCCAGTGCCTGCATGAGCTATTTGTATACCATCAAAGGTGATTAAGTATGCAATTAAAACAGAAGTATTTCTCTGAAGCCACGCAGTATTTAGCTACATTAAGACAAAAAAGAAAAAAATTCTCTAACTGTGCCACAGTTTAAGCTTGGTGTTTGGGCCAGTATAGGCTTGTTATACAAAGCAAGCACTGGAAAACTCATATCACCTAACAGAAGTCATAGCAAGAGAGGCTGTGTACCATTTCACAGTATTTCAGACTACAGAAGCTTTCAAAGTATCACAGAAATTGAAAGGTATGAAATAAATGATTCAACACAAAAAAATAAGAGAAATCATATAAAATAGATACTCAACAATGAGGTTACTGCTGTGTTCCACATGTTCCAGAAATTTCTCTTAAGAGAGTTATACCGTTTTTCCAAGAATTAAATCTACAAATATCTTCAAATATCAGTCTTATGCAAGCTGCCCCAACTCCAAAGGGCCAAACACTGCACCATGTTTCTCCATTGGCCTTGGTCCACACCGAGGTAACTTGAAGCAGCTACTTGTCCGTACCAATGTTCATCTTCATTAAGTTAGTACAGTATATACAAATTTTAAATGAATTTTCTTGTTGCGCTTTTTGTTTTTACTTAAAGGAAACTATATATAAATGCTGGCAGTCAGAAGACTGCTTGCTTTTACATTTTTAATTATGTAATTTTTTGTTTCATTAAAAATCATGTCACTAACTACTTTGTTGCACTGGAAATATAATGCTATTTCTACGCTGTCTAGTATAGTGCTGCGTGGAGATAAATCTGAGTAGGCTTAGGATTCACTCCAGAACAGGAAGCAAGACAGCTGCAGTAACGCTGCTAAAGACCGAGATATTTAGCTTTGCTCCTAATTGCTCCAGGCACACTCCTGTGCTATTCAACTCTGTTGTTTTGGGGACTTAAGCTACCATTTTTGCAAGATGTTGTGCTGTACCGTGCAGAATACCAGCTTGGTCTGAGACAGCAAAGGCATACCCATCTGGTGCTAGGTTGGATGATGCCAGTATATTCCGTATAAATAGCCCAGAGTACCTCATTTGTTGTCACGAGGCACATGACTCACTTGAGCAATCCCGCACGGTGGAACACATAAAGCTCGTGACCAAGTTTGGAAGTACAGGAAGGGACAACTCGAACAAAACTCTGGATCAGGTGGAACTCTGGTACATGATGTGGCACAAGGATGACACAGAAGTCCTTGTCCTGAAAAAGATTTGCAGACAATAAAATCTCTTAGTGATCTCAATGTAAGCTTTACACCAAAGCTTCTGACTAGAGGGGACAGAAAGAAAACAAACCGAATGCAGTGCTTACAATGCCCGTACACTGCAAGTGCTGCTCTATTGAGATGGCCTGATGCCTGGGCAGCACAAAGGAACTGATGAGCCCAACATTAAGCGGGCTCACAGAAATGGGGCCTTTAGCTCCCATAGCAAGGACTTATTAGTTAATATCCTGATACTCCGTAACAGTCCTTTTTCCCAATCCCCCCTCTTTCTTCCTCAGTAGAATAGAATACTTCATTTGGAAGGGACTTAGAACATCCTAGCAGGAACATTATCTCTATGCCCACACCTTTAGGAGTAACATTTTCCCTTAAAAGATCCTTTTTTCCACCTTACTATTCTTCTGTAGTGAAATTTTAGGACAACGTATGTCTGTCTGGGATCTTTTGCACCTTTGCAGCCAAGTGAGACCATTAACTAGAACATGTCCTAAAATCCTGAACAAACAGCCAGTGTGTACGCATGGATTGACTTTGCACTGCATGCACAGTAGACTTAACGAATACAAGTTTGTATATGTGCAGTGATGTCCAGCTTGTCCCAAATTTGGCACTGCTGGCACGAATGCATTGCAGGGTGCATATGCATAGAAGAGACACTGTATTGGCAGTCGATGCAATTGTTCAGGGACCTGTGCTGTAAAGGCTGCAGAGGTGCAGAGGAATCTCCATTGAATGCTCTCAGATGGAAGAGAGCATGCTCTGGAGGTAAAACTGCACGCCACAAATAGCTTTATCCGTTCAAACTGTTCAAGCACTCCCTTCCACCAGAATCTCTCCCATCCCTTTTTACTGAATACATGTTTTAAGATAATCTCACTGCACACAGGGATGTTGGAGAACTCTGACAATTCACAAAGACGCTTCGTGCAGCATGGTAACACACCGAGAGACTCCTGAGTAGCACACATCTGGAAGATGTTTAATCAGTTTACTCTGGCTGATTATTCTATGGCATCTTTTCAGTAGAAAGATATTATCTGAATCTCACTCCTTTTTTTCCTCTTTAAGGACACTGATTAATTTTTCTTACTACACCTGGTGACATTTTGTTTCAAAGAGTGACAGGTGCATTGTTGGACAGAGAAATTACTTCGAAATTCGAAATGTTTCCTGTGTTCACTTTCTCTGGGAGCTTTCTTTGGTGTAAGCAGCATTTTTGAACATAGTGATATTTAGGGCCAAGTCTGTATCTGTGGTCACGAGGACCTGTCTCTAAAGGATGCTACCATGCAGTAACGGATAGTGTGAATTTACACCACGCTGCAGTGTGCATTAAGAACGTCTCCGACAGTGGACTTTGTTACCTCAGGTAAAGATTGATCACAGAGGGCATTAGCGTGAAATAGCTACTGTGCAATAAATTCACATCCTTATTTGACACACATTAGCTTTGCCCTAAACAAACCTTCAGTGCCACTGTTTAGGCCATAGGTAAATCCTATGGATTTCCTTAACACTGCTGTTTTCTAGGCTTTAACTCCACCTCCTTTAATGTATTTTCCCTTATTTTATTTTTAATTTAGGTACAGTTTGGATCCATACATGATTTTGAAGGGGTTTGAAACATTTGCTTTTTAAAACCGCATCTCAGAAAAGTCCCTATGGAACATGAACAAAGGACTTATATACACAATACATCAAGCCCAAAAGCAGCCAAGGAGAGGAGTCAAACTCCTGAGGGTAACTAGCCATAGCACACTCCTGCGAGTCACTGACTGACTCAGGCACCATATCTAAATACTCTGGCTGAGAACTGCACTACCATCCCATCAAACTACCATCCCCCATACAAACTTTAAAACTTTAATTATACATACTGGAAAAAGCTTGAAAACATAATGCAAAAAATCCAGCGATCTGCAACCAAGAGTAAACATTGTTAAATAAAGTGCATATCAGACAGATTCTATACATTTTGATATTTACATCCCCATAACTGCAAGGAACATTTATTCACAGTGCTAATCAGACAGTCCTGCTAGTTCATCATTAATCAACTGCAGATGTTGCATGCTGCACATTAGTCATTGACTTCTAGTGCTTAAAGCATCACTACTAACAAGATTAAGCCTGAATGTTTGAAATAACATCAAAACATCAGGCTCTTCACTGAAAGGGAAAAAAATTGACTCTCCTGTTGTTGACTCCAGCGTTTTTCAGAAGTCACTCATGGACTGTCAGAGCAGCATTAGTACATGGCAAACATGGACTGAGGTTACAAACAGTTGTTGCTATGTTCCACAATATTTACACCCAGTACCAAGAGTTCTGTCACTAACCACTTGGCAAACCTAGCCAATGTACTTTATCAGACTAACAGGAACATCAATACTTTTAAATTGTTTTGAATACGTTACTTCTTTCCACTTCTCACCTACTGGTTTAGAGTAATTCCACTCTTTTCCATGGTGACAGTGAAATGTGACATTTGAGTTTATAAAGACAGGAGAAATCCAACAAATTCTTCCTGTTTCTCCTATGTGTAAGGGTATCAAAGAGCTCTAAACCCATCAGAGATATGCCAAAGCTTTATAAAATATTTTTCCACTGTACAAAATGTGTCTTTTGGAGAAATTCAATACAGATATATATTACCTAAAAATACTGATAAAACCCCTCCTCCTGCCAGACCTGTAATAGAGTTCCCTTTAATTACTTCACCAATAATATTACTGAATGAAAAGAGAAATAGTTTCTAATTAGAATATCTATGATCAAATGAAAACTTAAAAAAGCTATAAATACAGATCTGGATTGGGGTATTATATATTCACCTATATAATACGTAACTATGACTAGTTAATAGAATAGCTAAACATGGGAAAGGAAAACGCCATTGCAATGTAGTTTTCTGTTCTCTGGTATCCAGTACCTTCTTGCAGCAAGGAACACAAGAACAGAGGCAAGAGATTTTTCAGGGGGCTTAAAAAGGTATCAAATACCTGCTGATAAACCAGCAGTTTAGTTCCTTCGCATTTCACTTTCAATGCACTAATAAGCCACGTAACAGCTCTAGATTTAAGAGACGGAAACATTTAGCAAGCTTACTGGGTAACACAAATTCCCCAGCAGTAAGCTTCCCTTGAGGGCTAAGATGCAATCATACCTATGCTTCAACCAAACTGTCATCTCTGGATTCGTGCTGTGCAGGGTCAGCAGTAACTCCTTCGGGACAAGATTCCGAGATACAGGCAGGACTACCTCATGCCATCCTTTCAGACATAGTTGCTTTTCTAGTGTTTCTTTTACAAACAAGTGGATCAAGCAAATGCACGCTAAGGAACCATACAAGCAAAATATGTGAAAACACCAAGATTTACAGATTCCTCAGCTCTGAGGAGAGGATCTTGCATGAGTGTTAATCTTAGGAGAAGTCTTCAGAAAGGAATGCTATCTTCTTCACAGATACCCATCTTGGAATCCAAACTATTCCAGAGACTTCTCCAGGGAAAAAAGGATGGGACCGCAGTGTTCAACAATAAAGACTGTGAACATATCTTGAACAGAAACAACAACGGCGCATACGAAGGGCAGAATGTCAGAAGAGGGCAAAAAAGCGACAGATCCTTACCTGAAGCAAGATGCTACGAGCAGAGAACTCAACTAGTCTACAGAGAGGTTATTTCCCAACTTAGTTACAAATCACTGCTTTGAACTGCTATTTCAGTATAATGGAGTCATTCCTGAGCAAGTCCCTCACCTCAGTATTATTTTAAAATAAAGTTATTTTGTTCTAGAATAATTATCTTGCTTGAATTTTATTTTAGAATAGATTGTCTTTAAATTAACCATTCTGGAACGGACTCTCTGCAGTGTCATTTTTTTATCGTATGTACATTGACCAGTGTTTCTAAGTACACCACAGACTTCTGCACTACATTTCTCTCTCTTCCTAATGAATTCGAGCTATATTACTCGGTAAATATGTACCAAGAAGGCTATGTGTTTGCTTTGCTTTGGTAACTTAGGATATTTGCATTTCTAGCAGATTCAGTGTTTAATCCCTTTGGGTAGGCCCTCTCCTTAATCACAAAACAGCTTAATAAATAGAACTAGTTTTCAAGGAGTTATGATTTTTCTTCTTAATTAAGTTTATTCCTAAATTTCCTTTAAGCCAGGTAAGTTCAGATGTTATCAGTTAGCAACAACTACTACTACAAGTAGAAAGATGTTTTTTTCAAATGGTACTACAGTTGTCAAACCCATAATTTAGGAAGTCCTTGCTACTGATACCTTCTGTCTCTAGAAATTGCATGTATTTTAAAGTGTGGAAGACCTTGGGTGTGCTCAGCCTCCTTCTGTCTACTTTTTGTAAGTATGTACATATTTTATCTTTCTTTCTAGGATCTATAAGCAAGAGCAGGGCTCACTTATGATCAGAAAAGGCCAATGTTCCTGGAGGGGCTTTTGCTGATGTGGTTGAGTATAGGTTCTCTCTTTAAGGGTGCAGAGAAATTTGGGAAAAAAATGTCTAAACCAGATTTATAGATGTATTCTACTCCACCAGAATCTAAGAGTTCAAGGTCAGCAGCAGCAATCATTTTAAAATAAAAGGCTTTTGTCTTCCCCCTACTGCAGTGGATTCTAGAAAACTGAATCCATTCTCTCAATGAGAAAAGTTACCTGCAGAGTTTAAAACAGCTTTATTGCCCCATGAGCAGAGGTGACCAGTACCGTAACATCTAGCTCTTTTCAGAGTTAGCCAGCTTTGGAATTAATGTTTCTTCAGAGGAAGAAGTAGCCTTCTTCCGCAATTTCAACTAGCAGTTTTCCAACAAAAATAAATTCTTAACTTTGTCCACACAGTCCTACCAGAGATGGAAAGTTGCAGCTGGAGGCTGAAAATTTCAGCAAGTTATTAGTGAAGGTAAAAGAAGTGAAAAAGAAGTCAGAAAAAAATCCAACCTAAATACAGCAGGTGCTGTCACTTTCAGATTTGTCCTAAAAATGTAACATTGAAAGTTGTCATTACAATTAGGAAAGCAGTAACTATTCATCCATACTTACCTAGTTTCATACTTCTCATCAATAAAAAACAGACGGATACAGAAAGCATTTGAAGCTCCTCTGTACACTGGATGAAAAGCATCTTTTTCTTCAGTCTCAAGGAGGGGTGTTGCTGAGCCTTTGACATCTTTGCCTCTGACATCACCTAACAGCAGATCAGTATGGGAAACTGTAATGGCTCCATCTTTCTGCAATAACAACAGACAAACGATCACTTAGAACATTTCAGAAAATATTTTCATTTTTTAATTAAAAGGTCTTGCATCACTCCTATCTTATAGCATTCCAAGCAGACACACATTCTGACAAATACAGAAGTTCAAGGAGGTATTTTTACTATGATATCTACCTGTTTCTGAAACACTAGATAAAAGTGGCCTTTAAAAATACATACATTCTTGCTGAAAAGCAATATATTCACAAACTAATAGTTACCATTAGAATCCCTTTGTGAGGCAATAAAATATTTACCTTTCAGAAATATTTCTATATAAAAACTTTGTTTTCGGATGTATATTGAAAATATATGAAAGTTAAAAACATGTTATGTTAAAGAAAATGGGATTAATGCAGAGGATATTGTCAAAATGGAAATGAAAAATAATGGAAAGAAAGCCACAGTGGCTTTGATACAGCACCAAGAGAGAGACTAGAGACAGATGCAACCATTTAAAGTTTCTCGGGATAAATTCTCTGCTGATTTTTGCCGCACCAACACATTTCATAGCAACGCTCTTTTATCAAGTCAAGCTTCACTCAACAGAAGCGGCAGAGATAAAAGATGTGCCCTTTAACTTCTACAAATTACAGGGGAAAACTGAAGCTATATTGCTGCTTTCAGCTTTGGTAGCTTTCCATCAGGAGCTGATTTTTAGCTCGGTAACACAGGCAAGTCAAAATCTCAGGACTCGCAGATCTCTGGAGTGAGACGACTCTTGCCCTGTCTGTTAGGGGAATGCCCTCTCCACATCTGCAGAGGAGCCCACTTGAAGCTGGGCTTCCACATGCCTTTACTTGGCAGCAGACCTGCACAAACAGGCAGGCCCCCATCCTTTTTCTCCTCTCAGTGCCACTTTATTCCCACGCCCGTGCTGTCTGGCTGTTCATGTGGAACTGGATGGGAAAACTCATCCGATTAATATCTATAACCACCTCCATCCAGATCCTAGCTAGAACAGCTTCTGATCTGTGCACAACAGCAGATACAAGTGTGGGCCCATGCAGAGGACAGTGCAAGAGTGGAAATGATAAGCATTGCTTGTCCTAGTAACTTTTGTTTCAAATTAGCTTTTAAAGTTATCAGCATTGCTGTGTACAGCGGTATTACCTGCACAGCTGCACCGTGATCATGAATATGTTCAAAGTTTTGAGATGAAACAGACTCTGTTTCTTGACTTGTTTGGTTGCTTTTATCTTCACCTGAGTAATGAAAAAGAATAGATGCATCAGGCTTAAAAATGCGAGCTTAACCCTCAGAAACACAGCATAACTAAAGAGTGTGCCAGACTACCTCTATTGAAAGGTTTATTTTATTTATTTTTAACAACCACAGTTAAAATAGACCCTCCTATAGTCACTTGGCTAGAACTTCATTAGACTATTTGATCTCAAGGCAAAAATCAGAGAATTGGTTATAAAATAAGAATTGAACAAGACACAGTTTGGAAGCAACTCCTAACTCATGTATTATATGTAATAAATTTTTACCTTATCTGAAGAGAAAAAAATGAGTTATTAGCGTATTGACTGGTATCTTAAACCCTGTGCCTGTTGCTAGCTTGTCTTCTGATGACCATAGGCAAGGGCTCTTGATTCTCAGATCAGTTCTCCTCACAGAACTGAAATTCAGCATAAATCCTAGTCAGGCCAGAACCCTTACTTACTGGTGCAAGCAGGGACAAGAAACAGGGATTTAAATTCCCTTCTCAGCTGCTAAACCTAACTAGCTCTCTAAACCCTGTTTTACTTCTTATAAAGGGTGATTGCTCTTTCATCAATTTTTGTCAGTTTGTCTATTTCCTCCTCTTCCCCTGATCTAAGAGTCTCCCCCTGACAGATCATCCTACCATCCGCAGCAACATTACGGTAACATTCTAGTCTAGTTCATTCCCACCTGAGTAATAATATTTTTGTGGGCAAACAGGTAACTAAGGTGATAGGATGAAATTACTTGTAGCCATCTGGTGAATCAATATTTAAACACTGACTGCCATGATACATACATGCACAATGCTATATATATACTTTTATATATATATACACACATATACACACACAGCATACTAGCGAATCCTACATATTACCCCAAATAACCACCAAAATTACTAAAGCAAAGTGTCAGCTGCTGTATTTTTAGCCCCTGAACATATCTTCAATAGTTCTGCCATTCATTAAGTTGTCACCTCCCTAGTTTTACAGATATGTTCACAGTTTGTTTTTCATATTTAAAAATAAAGCCTGAAAATAAGCTTTAACTAATAAACTCTTGAGGCTTAGGTATCGCTGCTGCAGAAAACACATCAGGCCAGGACTCCCTTGCATTTGACAGCTCCAGTAACACAAGGAAGTCAAAGTTTCTGAGCTCCAGGAGGAAGAAAAAACAACTTCAGAAAACCCAGCACAACAGAATTCTTCACTCCTCTCTCCGAACTTTACCTTGGGAAACGCATCTAAGCCACATTCACCAACACAAGCATTTCTTCATCCATTAATGAGCTTTTTTTTTTTTAAAAAAAAAAATACCTCAAGGGTTTAAAATAATTTAGCCAGAAGTATTTTTAGAAATCTGTTATCTGAAAATCTGTTTCTCTGTTAGTACAGAAGAATGCAGATACAATGTGCAGGGCAAGAAGAAACACAGGGGTTAGAAATCATGGTTTCTCCAGGGGTATCACAGATGTGAGACTTCAGAGAAATGATCAAATGTCATCTTGATTAACCCAGCCACATTTCTCATTATAAGCAGCCTTGCAGGTGTCAGAAGTTAATTAATACAAGTCTCTTGTTGTCATGTAAATATTGATACGTTGTTTCTGACTTTATACTAAAATGAAATCCCTTAATGGCTCCACCATCCACTACTGTCAAACGTAGCTGCATCACTGTTTACATATAAGCTGTACACAAGTGACTGGGAAGAACATAAATATTGTTGCACTAAATGAAGTATGGAACACAAAGAAAATTAAAATAATTCAGTGATTGCGGGTTGTTAGCAGAGGTAACAGTCAGCAGGATCAAGAAGCCAGTTCACCATGACGCCTGATGAAAAGCCCTTGAATCATTCCCACTGCATCATAATGTTTGCTAGCTACTAATTCGTGACACCATATAGAGTAACAACCAAATTACTGTAATTACCCCGAAACGTAAGTGGCATATCAATATTGTGTTAAGGACAGATTTTTGTATACTCTTTCACTATTATTCAGTATTACATTTTGAAAGGAAAAATACTATCAACCTGTGGTCTCTACTTACAAGCTAAAGTGCTTGAAAAAATATCCTTATTACAGGATTTTTTTTTTTTTTATGTGGGAACATAAAATTACTCTACAAAGGAATGCACCTTGCATTTTAAATGCTCAGCCTTCGAATTCATTAAAAGAAAGTCCACATTCTCTATTGATGTAAGGTGCCTAGTGAACCTGCACTGCCTTCGCATCAAGGGACAATCTGGCAGCAAATTTCCAATACAGTAGCCTGCAGAAATGGTGCAATCATTAAAACAGCACTCTCATAATCATGCGTGTGTTATGCAATATAATAAACTATGTGACTGACATTATAATAAATTCCAAGGATATAGATTGGCCATTATATTGGAAAGGCTTAACAATGGACTAATGGGATGCAACTCTTATATGGACTCCACATTTACACACACCCCCCCAAAAAACAAATAAGAGAATTCCCTTTTCAAATTACACTTTTAATAAAATGAAAAATTCATAGAGGAGGGGAACTGTGCTTATGAGTTGGTTGGTTTTTTTTTTTTTTTTTTTTTTTTTTTTTTTTTTACTATAAACTTCATTAAAAGAATGGGCGTTTTTATTTTCTTTCTTAATTAAAAAACAAAACAAAAAAACCCCACCACAACAAAACCCGAAACATTACTGCTTTTCCTGGAAGTTTTCATGAATGGATACTGAAATTAATGTTGAGTCACATCTCATGTAATAATGAAACACAAATTATTCAGAGGGAAAGGGCTTTTAATTCAAACTGTTTGGAAAATATGGACTTTTGTTTATAGTCATAAGTCAAATGTGTAACAAGCAGTAAAAAGAAAAGCTGTTTATCAAATATCTATCACATAAAGCATATCTTTTTCAATAAACCGTAACAAACTTCTCTAACTTGTGACAAGCTAATGCCTTATTGAACTGGTACTAGAAATTAGAGTAATAGTATACATTTGATTTTTTTCCCCTCTTTTTTTTTTCTTTCTCTGAAATTCAACGACTACAGCTTTTAGTTTCCTCTCTCTCTTTTTGACCATACTGGGCAAGTATAAACAACAACACATAATGTTTCAGGACAACCAGGACTTCAAAGTATTATAGTTGCTTGTTTATATTCCAAGATGTGCAAAGCTACAATAATAATTTCAATTATTATTCAGTGATAACAGACTTAATATTCCTGAGCAGTGTACAGCCATGAGCAGCTCTAATTTTACTATTAAATTTCTAGTGGCTCTTTCTCTCTAGGAATAGTATCAGAGTCAGGCTCTTAGCTTATAAGTTCCTTCCCAGGAATCTCTGTCTGCAACCGTCAGTGATTTGTGCTCAAGCTATCTGAAAAAGTCTACAAATAATTCTCTCTTTCCCCAGAGCTGCCCTCGTCATTCCAAGTAGAGGGATACTACTGCTTTTAGAGGAATGCTGCTACTTTTAAAAATCTTATTTGAAGGAGACACACAAGATTGCAAACTAGTATCAACCATCAAAAATAACAGTTTTTAAATGGAGAGGAAAAAGAGAGATGAACATGTCAGACGGCTAACCATGTTGCTTAATAAGTTTCCGAAAAGCACTCAGATGCTAGAATCAACAGTCATAAGAACACGAATAGAACAGTTGTTTCTGCTCAGTTTTCACATTTAGAACAAGTATCAGATTTCCTCAATGTTAAAAAGACGTGTACAGCTGTATTGTTAAAACCTATAACCACATACTCAGTCAAAGGCTCAGCAGCACAGAATTTGCCACAAAACACAGGCCTACAGCTTGCAGTCCCTGGACAAGGAAAGCACACCGAAGTGTCTAAGGGTTTTACCGGAATCAGGTGACAGTCACAGAATGGTTAGGGTTGGAAGGGACCGCTGGTGGCCACCTCGTCCAAGCCCTTTGCTCAAGCAGGGTCACCCAGAGCAGACTGCCCAGGACTGTGTTCCAGCTAGTTCTCAGAAGAGACTCAGGGATCACTCAGGGAGTGATCTCTCTTCCTCCCTCAGTCTCATTCATGTTTCTACATATGTCCGTCACCTATTTTGAAATAGCACTCCTGCAGCTCCAGGAGCACAGAATGATAGAGGAGGAGACAGCTGGCTTCCTTCCTCTCTCATTTGCAAGATGCTCCTTTGCAGGGGAGGGGAAGTCCATAGGAGCAGCTATAAGACTTTTTCGTTCCCTTTTCTGCTCCGCGACTGCCAGCTCCGAGATACCAGCTGGTGACTGCTCTGTAGCTCCCTAGTCGCCTTTTTTGCCTGCTGCTTTCTGTTCAGACAAGCAGATACGTAACAACCTAATGGTGTTTTTTTAATTCTACTACTGATAATTAGTAGATAGCAAAATGTTGCCCTTCTGCACAAAAAGCCCTTTGACACTGAAAAATAAAGATGACAACTGTAAATCATTTACATGACACTTCTGTTCTACAAACAGGTGACACATTCATGTTACTGTTTTTTATCACTTGCAGTAAGGTGGCTTGTAGATGCGTTGTTGTATGTTGTCCAATATAAAAATAAAGAGACAGTCCCCGAGTTCCCAAAATCTCGTTACCTAGAAGACTGCAAACAAAAAGCAAAGAGAGCAGAAGTTGGACCACAATAAAATAAGATGACACAAGTCAATGGGACAACATAACAGTCACAGCTAACCAGCTGCTTAGCTACTGACAGACATTAGAACCAGATTTCAAAATCAAAATCTTCAATTAATAGTACAACTGTAGCTAACTGACAGAAAATACACCTGATGGGTTAGCTTTCCGAAACTTGAAACGTAGGTTTATCCCATACCTGGTATAGACCAGCTCCCCACAAACAACAATCACTCCTGAGCCAGAGACAGGGCTACCAAAATTTCTCTCCTGAATTAAAAAACACCAGGCAACCATCTCCAAAACAGATACATTAATTAGTGTTTTCTTGCCAGAAAACCTCTTCCCAACCTTTTGCAAAACCTACTCAGAAGCTGGAAATAAATGCACCTTGAATCTATCTAGCATTTTAGAATATAGATACCTTCTTGAAGGCTTGGCTTCTGTGGCATTTTGAGAATATCTTCAGGATGTGGTTTACAGAGTCCATGGAAAGGCCCTAAGTCAAAACACTCTTGAAGCAAGGGAACATTTACTTGAGCACATAAGCTCATGAATCCTACTGCAGTGTCACCATCCTGAAATATAAAAAGCAACGTCACACATACGTAAGAGTTGAGCACATGATTTTAGGTCAGGACACAAAAAATTGAACAAAAAAAATTGCTGAAACATAAGAGATAGTGTTCCATCTCTGGCTGTGCGTAATAGAAAAGTATAAAGGAACTATTTCAGCAAAAATCTTTTTTTCCCTTTGTAATATGTGTATTAGGCCATCTATATTACATGTTATAATTCTTTTGTTAGCTATGACTTGTAGGAGCATTAGAATTATATATATGGACCAAATAATGACATATTGTTTCAATAAAACATTTGTTACAGTAAATAAAAAAAACCAAACCTTTTAAGTACATACCTCCAAAAACGTGTAATTTTTCTTTAAAGTACAGGTAAAGTAAAATCTGGATTTAGCTAGCCGTAATGGTTGAGTAATTACTAGACACTGCTTTGTAAATAAAATTGTGCTCAAATTGAAGAGTATATTTTCCTATGAAAATTATTAATTCGAGAAAGCAATTGTATTGCATATAAACAGTATCTAATACAGTATATGGTATGTATTATTTGCAGCAATTATAAGTGCTAAATATTTTCAAGTTCTGAAAAAAAAAAATCTAAGCACTAGTCTTAAAAAAAAAAATGCTCTAGCAAGTATGAAAATGACAAGATCCTTGCAATGCTGAAATGGCACGTTACTCTGTATGTTTGACTATTACTCAGAGTTTCCAGAAAGTTGCAGTCTTCAGAAGGAAATACCCTCTGAAAAATGAGAATTAGCATGCTGGAGGTATTTTGGCTTTAAGCTAAGACAAGTCTACAAGAAGGAAGCTCTTCAATTTTTAGTACTATATGCAACTTTCTGGTGAAACACATAATGAAAATATTTTTTTTTTTCCTTAATACACATAATGAAAGCCTCGTTTATAAACATAATAAAAACTCAACCACTGGATTTGTATAGCTGTTTTATCAGGCCATCAGCACTCCAATAAAAATAAAAAAAATAAAGTTTAATTTTCTTTCCCCTCAAACAACAAGTGATTGTTTGTTTGCCTTGTTTGCGTAACTGAACAAAAGCTGGGTCGCTGCAGTTGTCTGGCTGCTATGTAATTTTAGGCCCAAGGCTCAGCAGAGGCTGATTAACCAATCCATCTACCATATGTGCAAAAAGGGGTTGCCAGCTTCATTCTCTGCAGGGAAAATTGGCATCTATCTTGGTTCGCATGGAGGTGTCTTTCCAATCTGCAGCAGCAGCAGCAAGTATAAACTACGAGGGCCTGAAACACCTTTTGCTGGTATCATATTGAGCTATAAATGTACAATTGAAATGTATTATTTATAAAGATAGCCGTTTGTAATGTGCTATTACACTAATGGTTTATTGTTTCCCATTTGGCTTCCAATGGTAGTGATTACATGTTAAGGTTTTATGAAATCATTTGCTATAGAAAGCAGACTTCGGGTATTAAGTAGGTTATGTTGCCTATCAGCTTACAAGACCACACACAATTACTAACACATGAAAATATTAACAGGAATTTTCAGCAGGATAACTATTACCACCTCTTTCTTATTTAAATTAATTCCTGGGTGTCTGTCTTCAATTCAGCAAAAATCTGACTGCCTGAGCCAGGAGATGGAAAAAAAAAAAAATCTACAGCATTTTTAACTGGCTACTAGTTTTCACATGCAGTATTAATTTTCACCAGGAATGAAAACCAGTCATCTATAATGCAAATGTCTAAAATGGCAACATGGTTTCTTCAAGATGGTCTATTCCAATTACTTGAAAAGAATCTACACAATTACTGGGAATTACTGTTTCATTTACTTAGCAGGAAATATCACTCCTAAAGAAAGGAAGGACACAAAATACGTGGCGAAGGGCACCATGTGTGTGCAGATAATGAATTCTACCTTCCTAAAAGTGAGCTTGTTCTTTTTATTCACTGAGCTGCAGTGTGAGCTGTCACTCACACGTGACATCACTAATGTTATGATCAGACAAAACCAGAGCTCATGGCAGACTGACCTCACAAACAGCCGCCTGATTTTCTTCATCTTGACATTCTATGAGATCAGCAAGGAAATATTCACTATAGGTTTCTTTCACAGTCTCACTCTGACGTGTCCAGATTGGCGTGAGATCATCACAATCTTCCAACCTACAAAAAGAGAGATCAGGTAATGTCCTAAAGGTCTGCCATTAATAGGTCCTGATATTTCTGTCCTACTCCGTTAACATATGGACAAATATTACAAACACTTGATCCAAAGTCTTCACCCACATATAAATACTTTCACCTAGGACACATCCCCAGCACACACTAAGCTGGGAGCCTCAGCACCAGAGGAAAGCCAGAACCACTTCCAAAAGCCAGCACAACCCACCTAAGATCTGGATTGCCCAATGGAGATGCTTATCTTTCCCTAACAAAATATAAGGGCAGCCCAGTTCAAAATTCTCTTGCCTAAGGCATCTCAGGCCAGGTGGACCTGGGCTTTAGGCCTCATTTAAAATAATTATACTCAGTGAGCCCAATCATCAGTTGGTTAGAGTTGGCAGAGATCTCAAAAAGCAACACCAGTGCAATTTAGAAAATCAGTTCTTTAAAAAAAAAAAAAAGAAAATCATGCCTTCCTGTATGGGAGAAACAGTGCTGAGTATTGGCTAGATTACTGTTATTACACACAGCAGTGTGGGAGTCACCTGGCAGAAATCGAGCCATTATGCCTTTGTAAGGTCAAGTTAATGCTCCACCATTGAAAAAGATACAAAGGCCGCAGTGTAATTACTCCGTCCCTCTGCCTCGGGAGAGGCTTTCCGCACAGGTGGGAACCTGCCGCACCGAGGCTTTCGCTGCCTCGGCTGCTCCGGTCTCTTCTCCGCGCTGCCGGCGCAAGAGCTGCCCGAGCCGACTCCCAGTCAGTCCAAGTTGCAGTGTGAGGCTCACGTGGGCCCCATACTGCACAGATTTTTATTTAAATAGGCAACAGAGACTCTTTCCCATTAAACCACTTTAAAAAAAACAACATTAATTCTTAACCAGGATCAATGTAAGTCTTAACAAGAAGTTTCAGTGCTTTTACCAAGGCAACGAAGGAATTCATTAGTCATATGTGCTGTGACCGTGGCGTAAAGGCCAATGGCAAACCAGCTCTAACACAGAACTGCTTTCAATAAGATGAAATCACTTTTTTTATCTATCTATCTGAAAAATGCAAGAATTAAGTGATCCAACCAACAATTCTGCAACTAAAAAAGTGGTGAGAGAAGCGGGGCTGCGATGGGCCGTCAGAAGGAATGACTCTTACTACCGGACTGTGGAGTGAAGAAAACCCTTTCTCCTCAGGGCCGTAAGCAGACTGCTACTGAACGTGCTTCGGTTATCTCAGTGATCGCACACGCAAACACACGAGGAGAAAGACGAGCCCCGCAGGGTAAAGGAATTAAATCAAGAAGAGTAAGCGATGCACTTCAAACACAGGAATACATTTATGCTTATTGAAAGAAACGGAGACCGCCACAATCGGCTCCTTTCAAACAACAGGTTGCTTCCTTCAGCTACGGAGCGCCCAGGAGACCCCCCGTGACAGAGAGCCGCCCTGGGAGAGGCGGCGGGAGCCCACCGCCCGCCCTGCGCCCCTCGCTGCAGCGGGCACCGTCCCGGCTATAAGACGCCCAGCGCTGCGAGCCCGCCCCTTTTCGGCGGCCTTTGGACGCTCTCCCCTCAGGCACAGCCGCCGCCGGCCGTTTAAAGAGCGGGCGGGCGTGCGGCTGCTGCGCCGCGGGGCCGCAGCCCCTCAGCCGCGCTGGGAGCGGCTGCCGCGCCGCCCGCGGGCCTCCACTGACCTCTAGCGGCGGCGGGCGGCGGGCGGCCCGCGGGCCCCCGGCCCAGCAGCGCAGGGAGCCGGGCTCCCCGAGAGGCCGAGGGGTTCCCGCCCTCCGTTGGCCGCCTGGGGAGCCCGGCAGCGGGCAGGACCACGGCGGTTGTGAGGCGGTAACGCAGCGCCCTGACGCTCCCCGCGCTGCGACTGACCCGGCACAGCCTGGCTGCAGCCGCGCCGATGCCGTACCCCGCGCCGTCGTCAGCCTGCGGCTGGGGCGTCCCTTTCTGCGTCTCCCTAAAATAACATGTCAGGAGAAAAGTGTTTTTAAATAGTTCTCTTTTCTTTAAAAGTGCTACATATTGTAGAAACGTGTTTCTGAAGATAATTACCAGGAACAATTATTACCATTTCCCTCAGTTTTAGGAAAACTTGTGTTTTCCTCCAGGCTCCTATGCTCAAGTTTCTATGCGCCTGTATCTAAATACCTGTACCTGTAATTTAGAAATCATAGTTCTGCATATGCAGCAAGTCAGAAGAACAAAGTTATTCTCTTTACATGTTCCTGGATTTGGAAGAAGCCTTAAAGTTAACACAACTGGGCCAAAAAAAGTCATTTCTAATTTTATCAAACACGGTCTGAGTTTCTAAGTACTGACTGACTCTAGCATAAGACTGAAGGGCAACTGAGGTGGTACCTAGATGGTGTTTGCTACTCCCACACACCAGAACGAATGCGACCTTCTGAGTAAGATTACCTTTCTGCTAGGGGCCGGTGACCCCTTTTATTTTGACGTCGTTTCTGCTTTTTTACTCCGGGGCCATCTGTCCGAAAGCTCGCCCTCCCTTGCTTGGCACAGCCCGGAGATGGGGCCTTGAAGACCCCTCCACCCCGAGGCGGCCCAGCGGCTTGAGAAACCAGTAGAGATGAATATCATTGCTGCCCAGCTGAAAACAGCTGCCAGGGGTGACAGATTTCCAGGCCCCACACTTTTTCATTCATTTTCACTGTTTAAGTCAGAGTCTTTGTTGTAATAAATTATACACAAAAAGAAAAAAGTATGGAAAGTAGAACATACTGTCACTTATCTGTAGAAGTAATTCAAAAGATGCATCTAAAATGAAGTTCCAAGAACAATGAAACCCTGTAAAAATTTATAGTAATTCACATTCTTTATATCTGAAACCAAAATAGTAATTTTCTTCTTCTTCACAGGCAGTATCTCAAGGGAAAAGCTGCAGTAAGGTTTTCTATTACCAGAACTTCACTACTTCAACACAATTAATTAGTATAGCAAATCTGATAACCTGTTATGAAACCTCAAACAAACCAAACCAATTTAGGGGCAAAGGAATAAGACCGTACACTAACTGAAACCTGATGTTTGGCTGGGGTAGATAATACACACACACCATCTCCAAACAGAATGTTTTGCTGATTGCTCCAAGTCCCTTACAGCATTCTGCTCTGCAAAACACCAGGTGACCCAAGGCCACGCACCAAGATGCGGGTGGCAATTCTGTCGGCTCGCGGTACGCAGAGAGACTGACCTCGCGATAGCCAACGGGGCTCCGCGTAAGCCCGCTCATCTCCCTGCATGCTAGAAACTGTAGGAACAGAACTAGTTTTGATTTCTGCAATCCTCCACTAGCACCATAGTCTTAAAAAAAAAACACCAAAAAACCCCAACCAAACCAAAACAACAAAACACCACAGATTTTTAATAGAAATACTACAAAATTCCTAGGCTGCGAGAGCAAGCACAATAAAGGCATTGCACAGAGCTGCAGATTTGTGAGCTCTTACATATATGGTACAAAACGACAAATGACAGGATCTAAAGATGAGATATCAGCAAGTAACTTAAATATAAAAGCTCAGTGGACTATGTTCTGGCACACTCGAGACTTATTTCACATTATAAAGGTCAGATGGAGAATAACTTCAAAATTAATGGTTAAGCAAAGCATCAGTTTACAGCTTCTTTTTTCCCCCCTCTAGAAGCAAGGGGAGAGGGAACAGAGATTACCCTAATCTCCTATCATTGACCCAGAACATGTTGCTAGGCAGGTGGCTGGGGACAGCTTTCATAGCTAAGTCTCCAAAGGGCTCCACTGAACGTTACTATGGATGCCAGTGAAGCACAAAGGTGAATACAGAGGAAAAGGAAAGGCAAAGCATCTACTGCAAACATAATTTAACTTACTCAGAGAATCTCTTGATAGACAATATTAATTTTATATCACCAGATACTGTGTAATTTAAGAAAAAAGTTTCCTCATTAGTTTTCCAATAATAAAAAACCCCAAATAAACTAAAGTAAATAATTTTATTATTCATAACAAACTACAGAAATCCCAGGCAAGATGGCATCTCTTATGTGGAATATTGGTATGGCTTATGTGACATTTCTAGTTGTGTCGAAAATATTTCTATTGATAATATCCAATGGCCATCAAAAGAAAGAATTGAATCAAATTAAATAAAAAAGAAACATAATAGTTGGAATCAAGACATATGGAAAACCTTTAAGTCCTCAGGAAGTAATTCACCTGCTGATAACTTCTCAGTATTAAGGTTCACTCACATAGTGATAGATGGCAGACAACTCGAAGGAAATACTCATAAAAAGCCTAAATATTGTAGATCAAGTTAGCATGCAAATAATTTTGTAACATATTGGAATACCCAGACCTATAGCAGGATGGTGTGAAGTGGTCAAGGTCAGGCCTCAGTCCTTTTTCTTAAAATGCTCAAGAGTCAAGCAACAGGACATCGCAAACATTGACTAAAACTATAGGATAAAAAGCACAATCTGCAGATTTGTTACAGGCCTATTTGGCAAAATTAAATATGTGTAAAACATCTCCCTGAGAGGCAGGCTTCTGTCAGAATCCAGTCCGAGATGTCAGCATGAATTAACCCATGAACAAACAGGTGGGGATTTACCAGGAGAGGGATATGCCTAACGCGGCATTACCATCTGTTAGCACCGGTCGATACGAACCACACACGCATCAGCATTGTATGATGTAGCATCCCAGGCACACGCTTGTCCCTTAACTTCAGTTTCCACTACAAGGGCCAGAAATGCTAATTTCATCATAATCCTGCTACGTAACCACACAGCAACACTTACATTTAGAACAAAAGCAACTCCAGAACGAATCAGGATCAAATAAAACGATTCCTTTATAAAACATTACCCTACATGCACTCTTCCCACTGTGAAGAGGGAAACAAGTGAACCAAAACGCAATACTAGTGACATTTCAGCCACGCTACAGGGAAGCACCTACGCAGCAACGACAGCATATATGGTCCAGCAATCTACACGGAACAACATAAGACCCCATTGGGTCAGAAACTCTTTACACAGAAAGCTGTGATTTGGCGCAGGCAGCAGAATCCAAATGGCAGGAAAAAACAGGGTGGTAACAGTCAATATACAGGTAGGCATCAGTAGGCAAGGCTGGCAGAGAAACCCGCATCTGCGCCCGGTGCACGCTGCAGGCAGCTGAGCAGAGAGGAAAAAAAGAATTCAGAGTCTAACTTTTTAAATGATATTTATGACTTGAAAACAAGAGCAAGGCTGCGTTAAAGGCACATTGCGCGAGCATATCACGCAGTCTTTGCTCCAAACTGCGTCCACTGAAACAGATGACATGATGGAAGGGAAAGGGTTACCCCATTATTTGCTTAAGCTCTCTCAGCAACGCTGAGGAGGCCTGCTTCCCTGAAACACTGAGAGTGAATGTATGAAGCGCTTATGCAGAAAAAACTGTACAAAAGATGAACAAGGATTACTCTCTGTGTCTGAAAGACTACTGGAACTAGGGATTCTCTGCTCTTATTTAATTCTTCTAGGTAATAGGCCCTCCTATTTAGACTTTGCTCAACTGGTCAGAATATGGCATAACAAGAGAAAATTAAAAATAAGTTGGAATATGCTCCAAAATAACTGAAAACTACACGCACTCACCAAAATACGCAGCAATGCAACTAAGCCAGCAGATTCACAGAATAAACATCACTGAAAAAACTGTATTCTTTCTAGATAGCAACCTAGTTTTACAAAAAATACAATTGATCTTGTGATGAAGTAGAATAAAAACAGCATAATCATAAAACTACTTAATTAGCTTATCAAGGAAAATCATAGCAGTTTAACTAAGATACTGCTGCTGTAAACCAAAAAAGAAAATTCTTCAAATTAACCCAGACGGATCTGCTCATGGAAGTAGAAGGGAGAAACTGCATTACCTTGCTTTGCGAACATACAGCCGTGGGTGATACCGATGTCTGGGGCACACAAGCAAGGTAAAGTTTGTATCCACTACTGAACATGGAACGGTCATCATCTTTTCAAAGACGTTTCCCATGTCTGGCCCTGTGAATGACAAAGAACTGTTAGGAACAACAGAGAAACTTCATTATGTAAGTTTTTAAATTATCAGCAAAACTGTTTGCGGAAAATGGAGTTTTGAACTTAAACCACAGATGGCATAATGCTCCAAGTCTTTTAAGTTAAGCAACAAAACTGAGATGACTGTAGTATAAACACGTGAAAGAATTGTTATTGGATTGTTAATTAATCCAGCACCCCAAACCTGAATAAGCTTCAAAGCAATCAGAAATTGGTAGGATCAAATTCCTATAGAAATACTAGTCATAACCAACACTACATGCCACTGGAGAATCTTTGTCAGGACTCGTGATGCTGAAGGGAAGCTGACATTTGGTGCTAGGGTAGGTTTGACAGAAGCCCTTATTCAGGTACTGTTTTCTGTAGTTGACACAGCATTACAGAGTGTTTTAACATGACTTGGAACTCAGATGTCTAGAAATTGGCATATCAGAAAAGGTTCCAATTCATTTCAAGGAACGTTCCAGCCAAAAATCAGTCATTAAGTAGCTGCTTGGTTTATTAGTCCGAATTCAGGACTGAAGTTCCAAGTCAGATACTGTTCTCTGATTACGATGTGCATTCTCCATCTTGGTACCTCTGCTCTAAAAGAGGTAATCCTCATTTCCTTCCGTGTCTCCAGCACCCCTTCTGACCCTCACCAAAGTGTCCTCTCCCCATCTCGTACTCCCTCGGCTAAATAAGAGAAGGTACCTGATGTGACTGGCTCTGATGTAAGGGCACGATGCCTGGCTGACATGCATGAATTCATGTATGTGTGTGCTTGTGAATATAAACATACATGTGCCAAGTGACCTATTAGTCACTGTCTCCCAAAGTACAAGCACTGATTTCAGTCTCTTGACTCGATTCAGCCAGAAATCTTCACAAAAGTTGGAGGAATTTATTTCCGAGATCTTTACTCCTGTTTGAAGCCCTGTCTGTTTCTGGCAAATTTAAAGACTGCAGGAAACGGACAGACTGCTGAATGGACTGCTGGAGCGAACATGTAACCATGTAAGCCTTTTTCACAAGGTATGTCCATTAGAGGATACTTTAAGATTGTGTTTTCTCCATGTTTAGAAAGTGAGAACTGTTCTCAATATCAAAAAAAAAAAAAAAACAACACACAAAAAAGCCCACCACCACAGTGCATCTTAATGATAATGAGATTTGAGATTGTTCTCATTATTTTAAGAATAAAATAGTATTAAATTCTTACCTAAATTCTCATCAGCTGGTATGAAGAGAAGTATAAACTGCAGTTCTGGTACTGTGATAAAAGCTGTCCTGGACAAATAACATAACTGTATTCAGTCTTTCATCATTACACCCATCAGTCAGATACAGCAGCTAGTCTGATATATAAATTTTTTTCTCCAGTGTCTCTAATCTAATCTTCCTTCATGAGTCCATCCATATGGCTCAAAAATTAAAACATTTTATTTATGACAAATAAGATCATATGAAATTCATCTGGGCATTTTTTACTGTGGTTTTTTTTTTCCCTACCTTATTTCTCTCTTAATTTCCTAATCCTTAGATTTCAAACGTCCTCCTTTTTATATCAGTTCCCCAGTGGTGAAAAAATTAAAGATGCCAGATCCCTGCTGGCAGATCTCTGACCTGGCATCTGGATGAGCTGGCTTGACATGACAAAGTTAATGTAAATTCAACAGCAACAGCACCAAGTGCAATTCACTGTTTATGTAAGTAGATTCCGAGTATACCAAATAACCGGAGCAATGGTTGTATTTGAGTCCTGAGCTAACACAGTAATGTGCTGCTTGTACTGTATCGTTCGCAGCCTTACCATATAATCTGTAGCTAATTATCAATAGATTACCCGGGAACAAGCATATTCCAGAAGCATCTACAGCTTTTTAAGCTTCCTGCTCAGTCATGCGCTTTGATTTTTACAAGTGGAAATTTAGGAAGAAGAAAAATCAATCTGCCTTGCAATGCCGTACTATTTCTGTGGAAAGCCACAGCAAAGATAACAGCTAAACCTTAACACTGTTTGGGAAGCGTACTTGGAACTGTAACAGCTCGGTTTCAAAGCCAACAGCGCACATTTGATTAATACAAGGTTATGTTTTATTACCTTCCAAGACTGTTTAATTTCGTCCCAGTGATCACCTTAAGGCATTTTTAAATTCCATAGCCTCTCCAAATGATGGCAGGAGACTGCACATGCTTTCCTACAGAAAGTTATATATGAACTCACCTAACAATTTCTTGGGAACATCCAGCTGCATATTCTTCTTTCGCCACAAAAAGATGCATGAACAACGTGTTCAAAGGCTACAAAATGAAGAATGAAAATCTAACCACCATGCAGCTAATATTTATGAAGTCAACCCAAGTATTAATATGCACATTTATTTCCAATATATATGATTTGCACTCAAAATGAGTAGCTTCACATAGATAAGTAACTTCAAAGCATGTATGGATAAAGTTATGTGATTAAAGGACTTTTTTCATATCACGATTTGTGCTTCTGTAATATTTTTGATTTACACTCAAGCTTACTATTGTTTGACTACAACATACATAGTTTCATATTTAACAGTATTAATTCCAGACTAAGAACATTTTAATTTAACCACAATAATTAACAACTAAATCTTAACAACATTTAATTTAATATTTGGCTGATAAAGACATTCTTTCTAGGTTTAAAAAAAACAAACACAAGCTCACATACTTCTCACACTCCTAAAATGTTTTTTCCTTAAAAGAAGTAAGAAAAATTAGGAAGTTTTAAGATTGCCTCATTTGACACATTTAAATATCCAGGCAGAAACAGGGCAGACTGAGAGACATCTTTATCCTATATGCCTCCAGTTAACCTGGGAAACACTAGCAAAGGAAAACCCTTGTGCTGCAATGGAAAGTGCTATTAATTCAGCTGTTTTCCCTTGCGTATTAATTTCAAGTGCTGAGTCAATGAAGGTCTACCTGTAGGTGAAACATTCCTACAAAAAAAAAAATCTTTTAAATGGGAAAACTTGAGGTCTTCTGAGTAGTTTAATATTCAACTAAAATGTCGTGGCTAATAAATTTCAGCAATAAATTTCAGCAACTCTAGAGCAAGAATGATTTTAATAGAGGTTGCAGTGTATGGACCAGCACAAAGACAACAGGTTATTAGGTTATTGTAAGGAATAAACATCAAAAGCCATTTCTAAAAAAAAAACCCAACAGAACAAACACTTCTTTGTTTTTTTAAATGCAACAGAAAAAGGAAAAAAAAAAAAAGAATGTTTTGTTCTTGAGGTCCAAGAGGAGGCAAGATTTGGCCTGTAACTGTTTCTGCATAGTGATGGTAACCAGGCAATCCTGTAAAGCATCTTCACTAAACTCTGCACAAGTCAACTCCTAATTTAGACCTTTAAGCTATTTTGTAATTTCTGTGCTCTAGGAAAAAGCCTTGTCAACTAGACTTTTAAGAAATTCTATTTTCAGATGATCTCAATTTTCTAAAGCGCATCTGCAGGGCTTTAACCTGCAGTTAACAACAATATTTTATCTAGTTACAACTCAGAATAGGTTCAGTTGGTTTGTCAGTGCAGAAGCATAAAACATGTACCGAATCTTCTGTACGTATTTTAGAAAACAATCTCCATTCTAGAAAAAGAAGAGTTGTTCTCCTTGTCCATGTTCCAAAGCACCTTTCGCTCCTGTTGATGAGCAGTAATTCCTAGCATGCTCAAGCTCTTTTCTTTTGTCTTTTCTCTTTGTAAGCCCCTGCACTCCAAAGTCAGCTGCACCTTTGCTGCAAGAGATATCGTCAAGCAGGCCGCCTGAGGAAGAGCTTGCAGAGCTGACAGCACAGCATAACCCAACAGGAGCAGCTGCAGCTGCACAGTGAATGAAGTGGTTGTGCCTGCAATATGCCTGTACACAAAGTACTGTTCAAGTGACAAAGAAAACAGATTACAAGAAAATTACATGGGTTTTTTCTATACTCCCTTTGGCTGTAATAATTTTGTTTCTTTTAACGGCACACTGCATTTTCAAATACAATTGCTGTATTTGTCAGTTTTTCTGCAAGCCATCGCTTAACATCACCCAGAACAACACCGGAAAACTGATGAACAGACTGTCTAGAGATAATTTCAGAACTGCCAATACCTTATTCTGGCATGTGCTGCCTAGCTTTTGCATGTTTATGGTTAACGTTTTCCATCTTTTCTCAACAATCACGGGATCTAGTTCCTAGCTGGACTGAATGATGGGCAGCATTTGAATCCTGAACTTCTAAGTGCCTATTTCTAGTTCGTAATTCCTAACAGGAATTCATAAACTTGACCGAGGAGCCTGTAGGAAAACTGGCACCGCACAGAACGGAGCGCAGCAATCTCCACACCAGCACCAAACAAGTTTACTCCAGAACCAAGATGCTTATGTCAGCATGGTCCTCCACCCAGTCCCTCAAGCAGGGGTACACTCCCTGTCCCTTGTTCTTTCTCTGAAGCCATTAAACTTACATTCGGTTCTGTTAAAATAGCAACACTTTATTCCAAAAGGTGAGAAATGAGGATTCCAGTTCCCTTACAGTGAGAAGGCCCTTAGAGCAAAGACTTCACCTCCCAGGTAAATGTTCTGCTGGATAACACCAGAGCTGGACAAGTCTTTGAATGAAAGATATTGCTGACAGCTACGATTCCCACTGCTCTCAGTGCTAGCACAACGCATCAGATATGTTCTGCACGTCTGGCAAAGAAAGGACTTGCGTTCCCTAACTGCCATCTTTACAGTTACCGTCAGTTACTGTAGCAGCAAAAGCACAGGTACTCGTGAACTTCTGAGCACCTGAGGGTTTAGTAAGGAATCTGATGATCACTTTTTTCAGCCTGAATGCTTCAAGTCTACTTAAAATAGATGTTAGATGCCTCTGCATATTTTTCATACCTGAGCCTTAAATGAAAACTCAACTACAATCACACAATTTACTTACGGTGCATTTATCGTTAATGTAGTTTTCATGTAAGAATGATTCCCAGTCAGACTGATCAGTGACATTCCAATTTGGATAGTCCAGAAAGGCAGCATGGGCTATAACCTCATTCTTCATATTGCAGAGTGTCAAAGCAAGATTTGATTTTTCTCTGTGAAAACAATTTAATTTTGCAGAAGTTGAAGAAACCACACAAAGAAAAGCGACTGACTTAATTCAGCCTGTTAGAATAGCAAAATTAACCATGTTCAAAAGTGCTCCCAGGATCGGGCCTCAATAAAACTTCATTGCCCACATCCTACCCTGACATTGTTTCTCCAATTCCAAGTATTTATTTACTGTATTCTGACATTATAACAATTCACATGATTTTTCAAATCCTCAATTACTACGAATTTGATGTGCACGACTTAAATGCTCCCTCTTCTTTGCATGTTTCTTCATACATTTATTTTTTTCCCCAAATAGCTGGTATCTGAGACATTTGCCATTAAGTCAAGTGGAGAAAAACTAAGTGACCCATCAGCATTTCACGCAGTGTCTCTGCTGTTCATCACTGCACAGAAAGATGAAGCGCAGAAGGTTCATCGCTATCTGCGGTGATGAAGATACGGTAACAGAAGACTTCTACAGCCACCCATTTCCGCTCAGGACATTGCCATGCAAGCAGCTAGGATACAGATGTCAAACATGGAGGATATTAGGTATTTTGGGGGCATGAAAAGAAGAGGCACACTGAAAGATAATTTACAGCAGATAAAGGCTGTCTCCCAAGGTAGAATAAAGAGAGGCAAAAAATAACTAATTCCTTTCCTTAAGGAGAAACTGGAAGAGAAGGAAAAGATTTGAAGGAAAAGATTTAGACATACGCAGGAAAAGAAAACAGAACAGTCACGGCCACAAAGTGATTAAAAACCCTAGTGCCTGCCCCTCCACTTCCATCACTCTCCAACAAGCAAAAGGATTCTGTTAGCAGACAGCAGACATGGGAATCTGATGGTTTCATCAGGCATTATTCAAAAGTATTTCTTCTGAACTTTTATAAAAGGAGGCTAGTGCAGAGTCAGATCTTGTCCACCACGCTGGCAGCAGTGATCCAAGTTTGCACAGTCCTGCATGCGTGACGCAGAGAAGAGATGGAAACAGATTTTCTCTCCCTTTTTGTCAAAAGTCATTATGCCACACCATGTAAAGGCTCATAATGTTTTCTGCCATTTTAAATGTAACATAATTTCTTGAGGTTTACTGCAAGAAAGGTAATATAATGTCCCTAAAATATTGTTACTTACAAAAGGTACATGACATCAATCCTTCCAAAAACTACTTCTGTAAAATGGCTGAAGAGGCCGATAATATCTGAAACATCATGTGATTCTGTTCTTCTGGCACTGACCACTTCTGTATTTCCTCTTGAAGACGTTATTGTAGTCATCTTACAGACTGCAATAAGAAAGAACGAAAACATTGCTATTCTGGCAGATCCTGCTGCAATCTGTTGTTCAATGTAGTTACTTGAAATAGATTTTGATATCAACTGTGAAGAAGTACGATTCGGATGGATTTAAGTGTAGACCTCTACAAAAATACATACTACCTGCATATACATACAGCATGCAAACAGTGCACAAGCAGAAGTACAGCAGGCAATCATCCCTATTGTATGTATTCTACATGCTACACAGGACATAAATGTTTTTAGTAGGCTACAAATCGCTTGTACATGTATTCATTTATAGGCATTTGCATGATAACTATCAGAACAGTGCCCATCATTAATAATTTCAAACTTAATAGCCTTATGTCTATAGGGTTGGGAGGATCAGCTGCAAACAATCAGGATAAGAATGCCCAGGTAACATTAATCAGCAATTTCAGGTGAGTTAAGTGTATTTTGTCCAAAACAGCTCCTCAAATTTCTTTTTAAGTCAACAGCGATGCTTAAATTTCAGAAGGAATTGAAAGCTCTGTAGCTTCCCTGACCAGAAGACAGACATTTCTGTGGTTCTACGTTCACAGAATTTGCCAGGCCCAAGTGATTTATTGGCATGCCTAGCACTTTCAGAACATAATGGGGCAACAGGCATTCAGACCACCTGTGACTATCAGCTAACACTTCATTTATCTTTCAGTTGTGTTGCTACTCAACATTGTAGCCTGTTGTGATATAATCAGGAATTAGGCATGTAAAACAAATTGACCAAACGCAACAGCTTTCTGCAATTTCTTAAATATACTTGTGCAAAATATAGCATTACTAACTCAAAAATAGTCTCAGTAACCAACATACCTAGACTAGCAGGACGCTTTTACCAATCTGCCAAACACAACAGCCATTTCTAACATTGGCCCCCGACGTGATGCCCAATTATTACGCCCCACAGATCCCAACTAAAGTGGGATAACAAAGGAAACCTTGAATTTTATACCTTTTAAATACAGAGAGAGTCATGTGTACAGCTACATCTTTCACACACAGTCGATATACTGTTATAGGTGACACCACAGGTCTCAGTCATGCAAGCATACGTTCGCAAAGAGGTCCCAGCACCAACCCGAGCCAAAATGTCCTCTGCAGGTTTTAATGCATGTGCTTAGTAGACAGAATTGTGGTTATGCAGAAAGAACAAGCTAGGCTAGAGTGTACTTATTACCGAGTATAATGATAGCATCTACAAGGACAAAAAATTATCCTAGCTTGTGTAAGCAACTTCTCAAACATCTTAAGTTGTAAGATATATATATTCTTCCTAGTGGAGTGGAAGGCAACGATACCCAGGGCTAAATGACAGGTGATTCTTAAAATGAGCAAAGAAAGCAGCCACATAGTTCACTTATACATCTCGTTAAGTAACTGCAAACTGTGATACTACTAAAATAGCTGGTTATTTTTTACTAATGTCAACTCCATATATCAAAATAAACAGGATTTTAAAACGGCGTCAACAAACTTAAGTGTAGCATTAAGATTACTTCAACTGAGGAAAACAGTTTGCCACATTTCCGTATTCAATTGTTTAACTTAACGCATTGAAAAAACATCACCCCCTTCTCCAGTAGTTCCCCTTAAAGACCCTAAACACTCATGCAACCACGACTGACGGAAAGCAGCATTTACACGTTAAAAATGTACCGTTTTCGTAAGAAAACGCACTGCTCCTACCGAACTCCTGTATTTCTATGTATTGGTACCGTGTTTCCACGCGAGCAGCGCGCCATGGATGAGAGACTGGGCAAGCGGGCAGACGGAGGGCCGCTCCCCTTCCCAACCCGCGCTTGGAGCAGCCTCCCCGCACACACGCTCTCCTTTCGGGCGCAGGGGACGCTCCCGGGCGGTGCGTTTTTCCCGTCGCCGACTCAGACGGCAGCAGGCGAGGGGCGCGCCTCGGGAGGCCCCCGCGGCAGAGGGGCCCTGCGCACCCCACGGCAGCCAGGCCCAGGTAACGCCGGGCCGCCGCAGCGGGGACGACGCGTGGCGACCACTCCCGCCCCCCAAAGGCGCCGGGGACGAGGCCAGGCCCCGCCTGACAGCCCCGGCGGCCCGCCGGACGGCCAGGAGGCCCGAGCCGGACGGCCAGGAGGCCCGAGCCGGGCAGCGCTCCCCCGCCGGACGGGAGCGGGCGTTTAACGCCCACGCCGTCGACACCTCCCGGGCCACGCGCCGGCGGCACGGGCCCTGCCCCGCCGCTCCCGCCGAGCCGCCAGGGGGCGCCGCCCGGGGGCACGGGGAACCGTTTGGGGGTGCGGGACCTCCGGCCGCGCCCGGCACTCACCTCCCTCCCGCTGCAGCGGCGGGTCCCTTTCCCCGGCGCTGCCGCAGCGGAGCGGCGCGGCCACGGACGGACGGATGGACTGACTGACGGACCGACCGGCCCCCGCCTCGCTGCCGGCGCCGGGACGCGCCGCCGTTACTCCGGCAACGACGCACGACGCGCGCCGGCGCTGCGTGAGGTCAGAGGTGAGAGGGCGGGGCCAGCACGGGGAGGCGGCAAGATGGCGTCTACGGCGGCCGGGAAGCAGCGGATCCCCAAAGTGGCGAAGGTGCTCGGGAGGCGGCGGGCCCGCGGCCGGGGAGGGGGGTCGGGGCGGCGGGCGACCGCCCTCGCCGGGGCCTGGTCCTCGGGGCAGCGCCGGGCGCCCCGGAGCGGCCCAGCCCGGCTGCGGCCCCGGCTCCTCCGCTTGTGCAGCCGCCCCTCCCCGCGGCCGGGGGAAGCTTTGCCTCCCCTCACGCCCCGGGCAGGGGCCGCGTAGGCTCGGGCGGGTGCTGGCGATAAGGGCCCTGTCGATCTCGGGGGTCTCCGCATCCTTCTTGGGTAAATACTGAACGTAGTAAGCCGCCCGAGTACATTAATCATGGGGGGATTTCTCACTTCTGCATTAGAAGGAGAAAACGCGAATCAAGCCCCCTTACCTTACAGGTGAAAAATAAAGCACCTGCAGAAGTTCAGATCACAGCAGAACAGCTTTTAAGAGAAGCAAAAGAGAGAGAACTTGAACTTCTTCCACCACCTCCGCAACAGAAGATCACAGATGTTGAAGAGCTAAACGACTATAAACTCCGGAAGAGGAAGGTAAAGGGAAAAACCCTAGTCTCTACTATGTTTTGACTTAAACAAGATGTAGTCTGTATTACTTACGGATTTTCCAGATGAATAGCAATTCTTAAAAAACTAAGATTTTCATAGCAAATGCTACTTTTGTGCAAAAATTGTAAGTTAAACATGTGTTGTTTAACATAAAATTTGGTATTACATAAGATCTCACCTGTGACCACGTTCAATATGTTCAGAACATAGCAAGGGTTATTGCATACATGGTTTATATGCAGTTTCTTCATCACCACTAGTACCTGGCCAGTCAGCACAACTGCATATTAGCAAGCTTTACAGTAATACTGCTGCTGTTTCCACCTCAACTGTTTAAAAAGCATGTTTGCAAGTAATGTTTCTGTTCTGTGTAATTATGGTATTACTGCACGCACTTTAGAACACAACTTTCTGCACTGATCACAGTTATGTTTGATGATTGTCTTGAAACTTGACCATTTTGCATGTGAGATTTCAGGTATAATTTTTTTCTTCTTTTTTTAAAATAATTGCTTTGCTTGTGCAAACTCATCTATGGTTTTGTTCTGCCTTTTCCCTTGATAATTGCTGTCCTGGCTCAGCAAAGCAAACATATCCCTAACAGGGAACTTTAAATGTTTTCAGCACTCAGCAGTTTTTTTTAGATACAGGCAGCGTAAACTAGGGCTGTCGTTCCCTGAAGCATATAGGCATATGTTCGGAACTGGTGACTGCTGCAGCACAACACAGCATCCCTGTACTCAGCCCAGAGCGGGTGCTCATTCCCTCCTTACCGCAGTGGCCAGGGCTCCTCGTGCAGACTTCGGGCCTCGCTGTGCTGCATGCTGGGGTGCCTCGCCTGGGCACATGCAGAGCGACTGGAGTCAGATGATCAACACCACAGCGCTGCAAAAACAACATTTGATGTTATAATTTTTCATTTCTCATATGAATGGCAGTAACGAGCCACCATGTTAACTGCATTAGACCATGTTTAGCCACATGCTAAATGCCTATAGCGTTGATCCTGACAATAGCCAAACATGAGTCTGAAAATGCCCTCACCATTGCACTGAGCAATGAAATTTGTCTAGCACATTCGATGCCGGCTTATTAAATCCAGGGAATAAGAGTAAGGCATCTTGCTTTAAAAAAAATTTAGAGCAATTATAGATAAAGGTCAAAGTTAATAAACTCGTGCTGGTGCATCCACGTATATTCAGGGTCGTCTGCAATGACTGGATTCCATCTGTCCAGGTAATATTGCTATTGAAACATGAAGCAGGAGATTAAAAAAAGAAAAGATTTTAGTTCTGTCAGTTATTATTCCATCAGTATTGAGGTATCAGGTTGCAGGAACTTGAGTTTAGTCCTGTTCTGTATGATGATCTATGCTTCTAGCTTCTCTGTTATGCAATTTTTAGGAAGTGTTGTATTAAGTATGATTTGTTACTACATCTGCGTGGGTGTTAGACACTTGGAATTCATTCCAATAATAGTAATATTCCACAAGCCATTTATAACGAGATTGGTCTGCACAGAGGGATTTCTTACTTATAGAAATAATTTTCTCCTCAGACTTTTGAAGATAACATAAGAAAAAACAGGACTGTTATCAGTAACTGGATAAAGTACGCACAATGGGAGGAAAGCCTAAAAGAAATACAGAGGTAATTATGATGCAGCTGCAAACATCTCTTATAAACCTTTTAAGACACACATTGACAAACATCAAAGTCGTGGAGGCACATTATATACTCAACTTAATTCTCTTTGCTTTCCAGAGCCCGTTCCATTTACGAGCGTGCTTTAGACGTAGACTACAGAAATGTCACACTCTGGCTGAAATACGCAGAAATGGAAATGAAGAACCGCCAGGTTAATCATGCCCGAAACATTTGGGATCGAGCCATTACCACCCTCCCCAGGGTGAACCAGTTCTGGTACGTTTGCAGAGAATGGAGCGTTACTTCTACCTCCAAAAGCTACAGATCATTTTTCTATTTTGGTATCGCACAAAAGTGCATTGTTTTGTGTTTCTCCAAGTCTTCAGGCTAGTCTGAAAAAAAGAGGAAGGCTTAAGCTTTGGAAAGGTTTTGTACTTTTCAAGAGGTGAGAGCATTGGGAGGGAAGGATGTTTGTGTGCCCACGTGCTGCAGGTCACAATGGTATCTATAGGCATTCTGGGGTACAAGCGGGGAATAGGTGAAGAAATCTCAGTAATGGTCTTAAGTACTCAAAAAATCCTTGTAATTTTTGTGTTCGCTATGTGATGGTAAAAACTTGATTTTGTTTTCCAAGGTATAAGTATACTTACATGGAAGAGATGTTGGGGAATGTTGCTGGGTCACGTCAGGTGTTCGAACGTTGGATGGAGTGGCAACCAGAGGAGCAAGCTTGGCATTCCTACATTAACTTCGAGCTGAGATACAAGGAGGTGGACAGGGCGCGTACCATTTATGAGAGATATATCCTTTTTAGTACATTGCGACACCTGCCCAAGTTTAGGCCCGCATTCTTCGTTTCTTTCTTATCTTTTCTATCTCCAGCTATGTCCCTGTGCTCCTTTTTACTGTGGTGTGTTGGGAGTAAGCCACCATGCTGAGAGCCAGCAGTAGGTATTAAAAGCGTGTTTAGTATATGCCTCCATATTCAGTTAAGTGAATGTACACCCTGCCACAACAGTGTATATTTAACAGCACTCATGCTTCCAGCTTTTTTTGCAGTCATTGTTTCAGATTTCTCCTTAAACCTCTCCCTGACCCTTGCCTGATTTTTATCCCTTTTTAAATTTTCTTTAAGTTCTCAGTAAGGCACAAAGCCTTTGCACACTTACAGCTGTTTTGCGTCTTCTTCCCAGTTGCATTTTTTGCATGTGCCGTCCTTGGGAGTTGTTTCATATAGTCCATGACCCTGTAGTCACTGGGAAGAATGCAATTTCACATCCCATTCAACCACCACTGTTTCTTTAACATAGCTCTACTCGTTATTGTTCATCCTGATGTCAAGAACTGGATCAAGTACGCCCGCTTTGAAGAGAAGCACAGTTATTTTGCTCACGCAAGGAAAGTATACGAGAGGGCAGTGGAGTTCTTTGGAGAAGAGCATATGGATGAGCACTTGTACGTGGCTTTCGCAAAATTTGAGGAGAACCAGAAAGAAGTAAGACCTTCTTGATAATATATCACACTAAAACCAACTGCTCCCGCAAGATTTCTTCTTGAATATCAAACTCAAGGCCACTTAACATTCACTGCAAGACTCATGTTTTTCAGCATCTTATGAGATATTATTATTGTAGTATGAGTTAAGGAGACAATTTTTTGCTTAGCTTCTATGTGCCTTTTGGTGACAAAGAAATATGTTCTAAGAAAGGTGGGCAGCAAATCTGCTAAGCCTGGGAATAGTGTTATTGGATCAAAGACATATTCTCAGATTTGTAAGTTTCTGAGAGGCTGGAGGCCAGCATGATAAAAACCTGAATTAGCCATGTTTTCCCCAGATGGTCTCTTTAAAGTGCCCAGGCCATTAAGGAATTGAAAACATTCTGTGAACCCAAAACCACCACCTCTTAAAAATATTTTAAATATTCCAAACCTGCAAATGAGTAAGAGATGGCAGGGTTTGGTATTTACAGAATTTTTTTTTTTTCTTCAAAGTTTACTCTTCAGGAAGATCTGTGTTAGTCCTGTCCTAAAACAACCATTTACATTGAGAAATTCTATGATTCTGTATTCTATTAAATATTGCCAAAAGCTCATCGCGAAATTGGCGGGGAGGACAGAAGCCACTTTGTAAATATTACTCAAATGATATTTAATATTTTCAGTTCGAAAGAGTAAGGGTGATCTACAAGTATGCCTTGGATAGAATTCCAAAACAGGAGGCCCAAAATCTCTTCAAGAATTACACCATCTTTGAGAAGAAGTTTGGAGACAGGAGGGGAATTGAAGACATCATTGTCAGCAAGAGGAGATTCCAGTATGAAGAGGAAGTGAAGGTAGGTATTACAAATACCCTCTGGGCTCATCCTACCTCCATCTGCTGCTTAAGGTACATGAATGTCTCACAATAGGAAGGCTGACGAGTTTTACATTACCCTTGATACTGAGTCCAAGGAAACATCAAGAGAGCACTGTTCTTTTCAGAGGCAGCAGGGGAGAGAACGATACCTGCATTCACTGCTTTTGCTTCTGCATTCTCATGCAGATTGTGGAGCCAAAGTTTTTGACTGAACTCAGCTTGCTACCCTTCACAGTCATCTTAGGGTGTAATGCAGCCGAGCTTGTGACTTCTTCACTTCTGTTATGCAGAAACTGTTAGAGAACACCTCGCCTGTGTGTACATACCTTTTTGTGAGAAAGTGGGCATGCCACACCAATCTACTATTCACGGCATACTGCATGTTTCATCAGTTCCTCTTCCCTTCTCACAGTTCAGTTTGTTTGCCTTCACTTAAAGAATGTTTGTAGGTAAAATAAAAGTAAAGAAATACATGTACTTTAACCCAAAAGCTCTAGCTTAAGCATACCCGAGACTGACAGTTTTCATTAATATTCTGATGATCTATTTTAAAGGAAAAATTCAGAATAAAAGCTAAAGTAAAGGAACAGGATCTGTTATTTGTAGTTACTGAAATTTCTTTCCCATTTCCATGCTCCCATCTTTCTGGAAGGCAAATCCACATAATTACGATGCGTGGTTTGACTACCTGAGGTTAGTTGAAAGTGACGCAGATGCCGAGACTGTCCGAGAAGTGTATGAAAGAGCCATTGCCAATGTTCCCCCAATTCAGGAGAAGAGACACTGGAAAAGATACATCTATCTTTGGATTAACTATGCATTATATGAAGAGCTGGAGGCAAAGGCAAGTAGTAAGAACTCAGTTTTTTTTCTTTCCTTCCCAAGTGTTTCCTTACATTAAATAGCTACAGATATTTCAGTAAGAAAACTGAGAACTAAAAATACTGTCTTACTCGTTTTGTGTAATTAGCTACAGGATTTGCTATGTAAGTATGAGGTTTTTTTTTTTTCCCTTAATTTTTCCCTTCCATGCATAGTGAAAAAAATATTTCAGTTTCATCTCAATCCATCCAGAAACACACTGAAACTTTAAAAGGAGAAGTAGGTCTTTCTAGCTCCATCCAAATGGCCTGTTCCAAGCTGTTACCTGAACTTGTAAAGTAGTTTTACATTTAACAAAACTGTTTGTGAAGTTGTTCCGTGGAGCAGTCAGATCCTTGCTATAGTGGCCTTTTGAGGCTCCGTGAGTATTTCTTCTCTTACCAGTAACATAACATTGTAACTACTCTTTATTTCATAAAATTGTAGCACAGTATACCTATTCAGTGTCTCTTAAAGGAAAAAAGAATTTTTTCCCCCCCAAATGGGGACACTGCTGGTTTTATTGTCTAATTTGTAGCATTGAATCTTGTTTTTAAGAAATGACTCTCAGAAGTTACCATCTTTGAATTGTGCACACTAAATAGATAAGTACATTTATATTTTAAGTATACATGATTCTAAACAACTTGACTTAAAATCGCTGATCTGCAGTTTTGCAATCATTGCACAATCCAAAATATAGTGTAATCTTAGCAGTGAACAAAGTGTTTAATTTTGCCTGTTCTTACAGGATGCGGAGCGAACCAGACAAGTGTATCAGGCATGTATCGAGCTCATTCCCCATAAGAAGGTATGGCTTCTCCAGCAGTTTGTATTGAGCCTTGGATTAAAATTCCAAAGATAAGTTCCTTTAGTTTTCTTTCCCCCCAAGGTTCAGGCATGTAAGCAGCTCCAAATGGCTACTAGCACATGCATGAAGATTCTACTCAGGACTGTAAATATCCCTTCCACTTTCTCACAATATTTATCTTTGAAAATTGGTGGGGTTTTTTTTGTTTGGTTTTTTTTTTTGTTTGTTTGGGTTTTTTGTCTGTTTTTTTTAAGGTAAGGTGTTACATGGCTGTAATTTGCATCATCAGTGGGAAATAGCAGGCTACACATTGATGTCAGATTTCCTCATACAGGTGCAATGTAAGGGTTTCCTCAGTATTTTCAAATTGCTAGATGTGCTCCAAGAAGCCAAAATAACACATAGTCAGAGGATAGTCTTGTACTATGAAACAGCAAGGAATAACTCTTATCTATTTTTTACTTACTTGCTTGCTTCTTTCCTCAGGTTGAGTCCTTTTATAGCTGCTCTTCAGCCCAGTTGCTTGTAGTCTTTGCAGAATATTTGTTGCTCTGGTTTATATGGGGTTACTGCCTTTTATAGCAGCTGTTTCTAATTGCCTGCACAGTCCCAGCTGAGGGAGGTGCATTTGATGAACCATGTTTCAGGTGTGTATTCTCCATTACAATCAGTCTTCAAGACTGATTTTTTGGTTTTGTGGGTTTTTTGCCAGTGAGCTTTAACTAAAATATCCACGTGGCCAAACCCTTAAGACAATCCGCATTGCCTTGGAATGTCAAGAGATGGTAGTTCGTGTACTTTTCTAGTTTGTCATTAATCATGCCATCTGAGCATCAACTGTGTAGATTAGGATTAATCTGTAATTGTAAGAGTTGACTAGCTGTTAATTGATTCAATGATAGCTGATATTTTACCAATTGGTTGACTGGTTAATGTTTCTTTGTTTGAGAAGACCTCTGTCCTGGCTGGTTTTGCTTGCATCTGTAGTGGAGTATGTTGTTCTGTTCTAGAAAGATTGGTTTGGGTTATGAACTCTCAACTTTTCAGCAGGAATACACTGAGCTCAAATACAACGAGCTGCAGCAGCAGTAACATCTTGTACAGACAAAGTGATTTTTTTTTTTTTAAAGAACATACGCAGCATTATTTACTAAGCTTCTAGCCTAAGCATCATGTTGTTCTTTTTCTTTCAGTTTACATTTGCCAAAATATGGTTGCTGTATGCACAATTTGAAATACGCCAGAAAAATCTTCCACTTGCCAGAAGAGCTTTGGTAAGCTTTTGTTAATTCCATGATTGACTTTAATAGTAACAAGGGTAGGGCATTAAAAGATCTTAAATTGTCCTTTATAAATTGCCGTTTTAATCCATTTAAATAAAGCATCCGAGAAGTCTGCAGGGACCAGTATTTACCGTCACGTATGATTTAAAAAGAAGCGTAGCTTGATATGATGAATTAGCCATGGGCAAAAACGAGTGCAGCTTTCTTGTTTCAGCTGATGACACGCACATGTGCATGCCAGGGTACCCAAATCAGCTTAGCGCACTTGGAAATTTTTAACTGCTGCTGATCTGTTAAATTATACTTGTACCAACAATAGCATTTTAAAAAGCATTTTAAATAAATGGGAGGTTTTGACTCTCAGATTTAAGACCTGCTGAATAGAGTGTTTGAGTCCCAGCTACCAGGTTGCTGATAGAAGCAATCATGGGGACCTTGGGCAGGCTCGAGAGCTTGTGTGCGAATTCACTGTGTGAATGTCAGCACGTCAGCGAACAATGGAGTACATTTTGGCAGCAAAACCTTTTGAAATGAAAAACTTTCTTTCCCTTCAGTTATTCTAAATAAGCTCAGTGGTGGCATTAGGAGTTTTGAGAGAAAGCTAATGTTGGGAACAGCTGAGGTGGTTTGACGTTAGAGGAAACTTTTGAGGTTTCCACCAAACCCATGGCACAGCGGTGATAAAAGCATAAACGTGAATGGCCTCCTGTAGCTGACAGTGGACCAAACTGCCCCCGATGTGCCAGTAAAGCTTTGTCTCTTCAGCTGGACTCCTGCCTGTGACCAGAAGAAAATGAAGCGGAGGGGTTCAGTCCCCTGTGAGACCGTTATTGTCTCCCTGCAGGAGAAGACGACCATCTGTCCTGAAGCGTGCTGCTGTTGTAGCTTGCTTAAGAGACCATTGCTCAACATTATGATAGTCACCAGCCAGCGCCCTGCTGCTAGCTGCCTTTTTTTTAGGGGCAAATGTTATGATAGCTTCTGGAAAGGGTGCTTTGGCCCATCTAGAAATAGAAAGTTTCCTCAGTTTCTTTTAGGCTTCTCTTTTGTTGGTCTTTTTCCCTTGTTGTTGTTTAATTTCTTTGACAGACTTTTTTAGTACGTCACTTTTTTCTTATTTTGGAAACCAGATTTTGCTGCTGCAGCCATAATACTTTTTTGGACTGGATCCACATTTGGCAAGCAGTTTCTTTCTTTCTTTTGCAATAAGTTGACTTTGAACCACCTCTTTGGCAGGAAGCCTTGCTCCTGCCCTGAGGTGAGGGTCCCACACTGTCACTGTGCAGAAGAGAAGGTCCAGCTCCTGATGCTGAAGCTCTCATCAGCATGCAGACAGCACCTTGCTCTGCCTTATTTTCACTGGCTGCAGATGGTGTGTGGATTCTTTGTTTTCCCAGGGTCTGAGAGATGTAGGGACTTGGAGACAGGAGATCAGCTGGAGCCTGTGCTGCTTAAGAAAATAGTAATGGGGAGCATGCGGGGAAGAACTGAGCATATTTTGAAATAGAAAAGGCATTTGTAGAGCTGGAGGGCCATAAAGGTGGCCAAACTGATATTCCCAAGTGCTGGTTTCCTCCATTTTTAATAAGCACCAAGATAATCAATGTGTAGGAAGGTTGTGCAGGGGAATTGTAGTATGGGAATTTGATCTCACATTACTGAATTCACATAAGCTTGAGGGAACAGGCTACAGTGCTTAATAAAGAATACTTGTCTACAGAAGTGACTTAAAGAGTGAAGCTCGCTACAGACCTGTCTCAGATATGCCTGTTCTTAACTCTTGCTTTAAAAGATTCCCAAACTAAGAAGCCGAAACTGCTTTCTCGCAGCTTGGCACTGTGGCTTAGGACAGACAGTTTTCTTCAGATGCTGCAGCATATAAAAAAGGAAATATTTTTTTACAACATTATTCTCTGTCTATCCATTACAGTAAGTCAGCAGGCAGGGAGCGCGGACAATTCTCCATGCGATGATGAATAGCAGTGGTGGTCCAGGAGACAGTTTCTCGTGATAAAATTTATTTTGTAAGATACTTGGGAACCGCTTACCTGCAAGACTGGTACAGACTGGTGCTATGCTTTCTTCAGCTTTTGGTGCAAGATGAAGTGTTCATTCAATGAGCCGGGTTGAGTTTCAGCTAATACTTTGTGGGGAATCCATGTTATGTAGAAGTGTAACGAGTTAGGAGATTTTCTGCTTTCAGAGATTTTGTTGATCTTTATGGATGCACACTCATTTTACAAACATTAGTTAGATTTCATACTGGCCCTCACCAGAGTCTTAAAAACTAAACTCTGCTCAGAAATGAATTTTAGTTTAAATACTGGAGAGTAAACAGATGTTTAGAAAATAGAGTGGGTTTTCTTACTTGCAAGATCTTTAAGTGGGTTTTGTTTTTTTCTGCTTAACAGGGGACTTCCATAGGTAAATGTCCAAAAAACAAACTGTTTAAAGGTTATATTGAATTGGAGTTACAATTGCGAGAATTTGATCGTTGCCGAAAGCTGTATGAAAAATTCCTGGAGTTTGCACCGGAAAACTGCACATCATGGATTAAATTTGCTGAACTCGAGACCATTCTTGGCGATATTGATAGAGCCCGGGCAATATATGAGTTGGCTATTGGCCAGCCCCGGCTAGACATGCCAGAGGTAAGGGGGTAGATGAACTTTACAGTTGGCACAATTCTAAGGTATTCATTACACAGTGTGGCTAATTAAAATGTAAATAATTTACCAGCTTGAACAGAACTGCTTACCGTAGTGGCTTAGCCTGTGTCTCATTAATTTAGCATCTGTTTCTTAGCAGGGTATGCAGGACTGTAAAACCAATGATAAAACATGGAGGGAGAAACATGCTTACAGGAGTAAGCTAAATGGATTACGTGCACAAGATTTGATATTGCTTAGTCCTAATCCTAGCTTGTACAGTCAGTAAATACTCAAATCTCTGAAATGTTTTTCAGAGAAATTTCACATTTATCCATGCTTCTCTTTTTTGTTTTTGGGTTTGTTTGGGTTTTTTTTCCATTATCTCAGCATGCTATGAACATAACGAGAGACTTTTTTGCAGGTTCTTTGGAAATCCTACATTGACTTTGAAATTGAGCAAGAAGAGTATGAGAAAACAAGAAATCTTTACCGCAGATTACTTCAGCGGACACAGCATGTTAAGGTATGTGTGGGTGCCCGGAACACAGAGTTGGGCTTGCATCTGGTCCGTGGTGGATGGAAACTCTCGACTGCTTTGATTGCCTGCTTTTTTCAAATCAACAGCGAACCCAAGTTCAGTACCACATCTGTGCCATGAAAAGGGGAAAGCAATTTCCGACTTACATACAACAACAGGCATATCTTACATGAAAGAAGGCTCTGCAGAAGGTTTCCAAGCAGCCCTCTTCATACTCAGTAGCTTTGGAATTTTAGTTACAAAAACATTGCAAGGAAAAAATAGTTGTGATTTTTCCAGTGTAGTTTGGTGCTGTCGTTTGGCTAAATTCAGACAGATTTATCAACCTGAAACAACCGCAAGAGATTTGTCAGCATGGCTTACGTGAATATTCTGTCTTGCCAAAAGAGGCAATTCTCACACATGTGAAACAAACGTGAATTTTCTAGGTATCTGCTTATGACAAAAGTACTTTAGACTTGCATTGCCATTTGCTTTTTTGGCTGCTTTGTTCTTTTAAACTGTCACTTAGCTATCAGACTTCGGAATGGAGGTTTCAGCTTGGTTTTGATTTGCTTTCGCCACAGGTATGGATCAGCTTTGCACAGTTTGAGCTATCTGCAGGAAGGGAGGGGAGTTTGTCAAGATGCCGGCAGATTTACGAAGAGGCTAATAAGGCAATGCGAAACTGTGAGGAGAAAGAGGAGAGAGTCATGCTGCTGGAATCCTGGAGGAACTTTGAAGAGGAGTTTGGAACTGATACCACTAAAGAGAGGATAGATAAACTTATGCCTGAAAAAATAAAGAAGAGGAGGAAACTGCAGGCTGAAGATGGGGTAAGAGGAAAAATTATGCAAGTAGTCACTTTGAATCCTTGGTGGCTTTACGCTGGGGTCTGGTATACAAAACAAGGTCGGCTGTGACGGATGCTATAACTGCATGCCAATTTTACTGCAGCAATTGAAAAAATTCATTGGCCCGAAACACGTGCTGCTGAGCTCCTTGCTCTTCAGCAGGCTAGGTGGGCAGTTGATTCGGAGTGAAATACTCATACCAAATGCTCAAGCTACCTTTACTTCAAACGCCTATAGACAAACTAAACCAGCTTTAGGTAGCACTATGCGGATAGTGTTTGTTTCTTAACTTTGTTTGGGAGACTGTAGCCAGGCTGTTCCTCAGTTCTGCCTGCTCATTGTGCACAGCAGAAGTAGTTCTGTCTTACACCCCTTCGGCTCGCTGGTTTCAGCTGCTATGGATGGTCTGACAAACACTGATTCTCGTTTTACCTCACTGTTACGCTTGTTACAAACACCTTCCGATAGCTAACATTAACATGCAAATTAAACTTGCTTTGTGGTGTTTTTTTTTCCCTAGTCTGATGCTGGCTGGGAGGAATACTATGATTATATTTTCCCAGAAGATACTGCCAATCAGCCTAATCTCAAACTACTCGCTATGGCTAAACTCTGGAAGAAACAGCAACAGGAGAGAGAAGCTGCAGAGATGGATCCAGACAAAGACATTGATGAAAGCCAGTCTTAATACATTGCCTTTCCCCACCCCTTTTCTTGGATATTGTACAGTATTTTCATTGGTGACAAATAAATATAATTGAAGTTTTAGTACTACGGACTTGAGACTTTTTTTTTTTTTTTTGGAAAAAGAGCACCATATGGGAGTTGATTCCCTTTCATAGTCTGTTATTTCCAACAGTTGGAAGGTCATGGGCAAGGGCAGGAGTCTACAGCTATTACCAGTGATCTGAGAACTGGAAGAACTGGACGGCAGCTTTGTTTTTAGCACAAGACCCACTGTTCTAAGGCTCCTACAAACGATCACAGTACTGCTTAAGGATACTAACATGCCAAGACAGCAGATCTGCTCGCTTTAATGAGAGAGATGTCTCTAACCATTCCTGATCGATTTTTCCAGTAATTCTGTAAAATATGTATTGATCATGAGGATAGTTGAAAACAATATATATATATATATATATAAAAAAATATTGACTGCAACCTGTTCAACTTCCTATCCAAGTAAGATTTTATCCCAGAAAACTGTTAGGAGGGACAATAATAGAAGTTAAATATGCAGAAGCTAGCCCCTAGAAGAATAAATCTGTAGAAATTAGTACCACACAGTTTTAATATTTGAATGTCTTGGCAGCATATTTTGTAGTAAATAATCTATTGGGAAGTAAAGTAGAAGTAAAGTAGGCTTCTCAATGTTTTTTGTATTTCATGGGGAAAAACCATTGAGCCTAAGCTTTCCCATCCCTAAGTTCCCGGGGGGAAGGAGCCGTTCTGTCCTCTGGCGTGGGCTGGTTCCCCGCGCCAGGGGAAGTCGGGCAGCCGGCCCTTGCGGTGGGCAGGGATCGCTGCCCCCGGGCTCGGTCCCGTGGCTGGGGACCTCGCCCGCCACGAAGAACGGTGATTTAAAAAAAAAAAAAAAAAGAGTGAAAGTGTGCCAGACTAACCAGCAGAGCTATGAGTCAGGCCTTAAACAAAGCTGCTGTTGACTAAAGACTGGGCAGCTATCACTGCTCCGGCCACATCTGGCCCATCCAGCTGTGGTCAGGTCAGCCCTGGGGCTGTCCCTCGCACCGGCCAGGCCTGCCGGCAGCTGGGAACGCTTCCTTCCCCGCGCGCCCCGTGGTCAGAAAGCAGATCCTCAGCCCTTCGCTGTCTCCGTCACCGTTGTCATCCTCCCTGGGCTGACGCTTGTGAGCTTCTCCCTTCGGCCTGGTGTGGGGCAGGGCGACCGTGCAGGGGGTGCCCCACAGCACTGCTAGGGGAGACCCGGAGAGGGCAAGCGGGACTTGGTGGCCCTGGGGGGTGGCCAAGGGCACGGGGGCCCAGGTGGTTTTCCCCGTGGTCCTGCCAGGGCGGGAAAGGGCTTGAGAAGGAGGGAGGGGGTGGCAGGTCAGAGCCTGCTCGTGCAGCTGGTGCCAATGAGGGTGATCGGCTCCTGCGCCAGAGCCCTCTTGGGTGGGAGAGATGGGACCCACCTGGCCAAGCAGGGCGAAAGGCAGCTGGTCCAGGGGCTGGCCAATCCGGCCAGAAGGCTTTAAATTGGGAGCGGGAGGGCAGAGGTGGTGGCCCAAGGTGAGGAGCAGTGGGCTGGGTAGGGTGCTGTGGGTAAGGGGCCTCTAGGGCAGGGCAGGGCAGGGCAGGGCAGGGCAGGGCAGGGCAGGGCAGGGCAGGGCAGGGCAGGGCAGGGCAGGGCAGGGCAGGGCAGGAGGGTGCCTATGCTGAGGGTGCGCCCGCAAGCAGGGGGTTCCCGGAGGGCAGCGTTTTGGGGGAAGCTCTCGCTCTTTTCTTGGGAAAGGTGCGTGCGCGGTGCCCCGCTCAGCCCGGTCGGTCCTTCATGCCCTGCTTCGCCCTGTGCTTCTTCACCTTGTTAACTTGGCTGGCTGGCAGGAAAAAATGGCTTTACTGGAGGGTACTGTCCTTGGTTGCTTGCTAGCCGTTGTTCTTCTGAGTTGAAAAAACAGCTGTTTGGATTTTCAAGCCAGCTATGTAAGTTTATATGTTCTATTTTAAAGCTGGATTATTGTGTGGGGTTTTTTTTCATACCAGCAGTGCAACTGGTGGCTGTAACATGGCTGTATGCTTGTGCCAATTACTCTTTCTCCCTAAATTCTCCTGAAATCCTGCACAGTAAAGTAGTGCTGTTTCACAATGACAACTGAGAGGAGCATATTGACAGGATAAAAATCTAGCTTATTTAAGTTTATAGTGGCTCTTAAGCCTTCTGGGCTGTAATTTTGCCAGCGTCTTGGTGATTTGGGGAGGGGGTTTTGTGGTGCCTTTGTTTGGTTGTTGTTTGTTTGTAGTGGGAGGCCACAGTTGCGGTCCCAGTGCGTCCCAGCAAAGGTGCCCTGAGCTCCCTCCCCGGCGGCGGCAGAGCCGCTCCTTGCCGCTCCATGCGGGGATCTTGTGCATCCCAGGGCTTCGGCGCACCCCGGAGCATCCCCGGAGCGCGCTGGCACTCTGATGGGAAGAGCTGAAGAGGTATCTCTTCTGCCGCAGTTTTTTCCTTAAAATTGCAACTCGCTGCAGGCCAGCGGAAAAACGAAGGTGTGTGCATTAAAAGGGAGACCAGAAGAGAGGGTCCGCAGGGCAGTGGCAGGCAGGGACCGAATACAGCAGTGCTATAGTGACACAGATTTATCTTGAGCTGTCTTTGCTGAAAGATGGGGTGACGTTTGCTTTGCTCTTAAAGACAAAAGTAGAAGTCGAATGAAGAATATCCGATAAAAATAGGAGCGAGCTGATCCTCGTGCTAATGTAACAGATAAAGCATTGGGTATTTCTAATCATTTGGACTTGTATGCAATTTCCCTTTTCTCCTCAATGTCTGAAAAAATCCTGGAAGAACACGATAGATTAAGTAGAAGTTTCCTTCTGTTGGAGAAGGCAGCAGGAAAAAGCGGTAGAGAAGAAGGGTTAGGGGATGAGTGTCACAGGACTGTTTTTAGCACAGGAATCTGACCTTGTCTTTCTGGGGATTCCTGCCTCTCCCCTGGATTTCCAAGGTTAAAGATGTGCTTCCCTGAAGCACAGGACCAGGGTCTGCTGGCACCCGCTGCACAGCACAAGTCTCCGTTCGTGGTCCTCGGCTCCATCTCCCAAGCGTGGATGTTGCCGAAATAGCGAGAGCCGTCCGAGCCTCCTCCCCGCTGCCCAGCCCCGTGTCTGCCCTGCAATGGCAAACCCTTCCGCATCTCCGCCTTCTCACTCTGGGTTTTCCAGGGCTATTCTACATTTAACTGCTCTGAATTTGGTTCTTTGAGATCTGTTTTTTTCTGTTTAAGCCCTGAAACACCCGCAATGAGCGATCTGGACTGACATGCTGAACGCTGCATCTCCTGTAGTAAAGCTGTTCCACCCTTCAGAGCACTAATGAGAGGTACAGGTTTAATTGATTTCTCAGGTCACAGCCGTGTTTCCACCTCATTTGTCTCCCTCCTCATCTTGGAAAAGGCTAACGGGGGTTTTATTCCATAACAAGCTAAGCAAAATTTATCTGCTAATGTAACTTTCCTACTGGCAAATACTGCCACGCTCAAAGCTTGTACTTCTGTCTCTCTGGCATTGCGCGCAACAGCAGAGGTGACTGTGCATGTATCTAATTTCTTGCAAGTTGTATTAGAAATTGCTTTAAGATGTTCTCTATGCATAAACTCCGTGTTTGTACAAATGGCTTGGTTACAGCAGGTTTTGACATCTCTCGAGGTTTGATTACATCTAAGGTGGTGGAAGAATGCGAAATGTGCGGGCTGCTATGCCGAGCTCGTGGTATCACAAACGTACAGCCGCAGCAGCTGCCTGTGGCGCCGGTTTGCCTTTTTAGGCTCTTTCCCATTAGGTCTCCTGAGGGTTCCTGTGGATTTTGTCCTTGCGGTCCCGCTGGGAGGAGCGGCTGCGGTGGTGGCCCTGTGCTCGCAGGTCCATAACCACCCCTGCAGAGCCCCGAGCCGCCCTTTCGGAGGGGATGGAAACGCCCCGAGCCGGGATGTGCCCGGCGCCTCGCCACAGCCGTGCCCGCGTCCGGGTCTCCTGCCCCCCCGCCAGCACCCCGGGTCTCCCTCCTGGCGGTCGCATGTAGGAACGAGAGGCCCAGAGCCCCCGGGTGGGGAGAGGGGCTCTCTTACTTCTGGACTGGCAAATGGGTACAGATTTCTGTCCTGTTTTCCCTTGGAGGCACCTATAAAGCAGACAGTTTGCCGGAGATCCTCTGCGCTCCAAGAGTACTTGGCCAGACTTACCCTTCTGTTACACTGAGCACAAAACTTAAGCATTTTTTTCAACAATTTCAATATTAATCTTTTGCATACTTCAAAAGTGGAGGTACCAAGCTTAATAAGGCTCCGTTTTCCAGGTATCTACTGTGATAGCTTTCCCCCCCTCAGACTCTTCATTGCTGAAATGGGATTGAACATGGTCTGCCAGCATCTTTGCAGGCCTTGAAGTAGATCTCAGTTGAACAAGTAGGAGATGGCATTTGGCAGGAATACCCTTAAGAGAAACCAACTGAGAAACATCCCATCCATGGGAAGAGTGAGATGGCAAAAGGAGCTCTTCTTATGACTGTGCCTTCGCTATTGCAGGCTGGACACGGAGCAGGACAGAACTGTGGGCGCTGACAACTCGCTCTGGCTCGCTGTTAGGGCGAGCAAGGCGGGAAGGTGCCCGTGCCCCCAGCGCTCCCTGGCAGGCAGCGGGCTGTGGATCGGGTCTGTTAGCAGCAGTGCCGAATCCACTCCCTCCCCTTGTGAGCAACGTGCTGTTTGGGGGTGGCGGGGGGCAGCAAGGAAGGCCGCCAGGCCACGGCAGCTCTCAGCACCTGAGCGCGGTTTCCCTGTATCTTCCGTGCTCCTGTATACGATGTGGATTTTGTGCATGGCCTGGCTCCCCTTCCTCACTTTCGGGGCTTTCGACAGAGGCTGGAAGCTGCCCCAGACCCAAATCGGGGTGGGGGGTTGCCGCTGCCCTTGGGGCTGAGCAGCAATGCTGGCCACCGAGGAGGCAGCCGGGCTTTTGCTTTGGTGCAGAAGCAGATGACTGTCTGCGGGTCTGTGAAGGTGGTGCTCGTCAGCTAATGAGGCTGTGCTCTTCATGAAAAGATCACGGTAGCCACAGTGGTCCTCAAAGGTGTCGTAGGAGTGAGTACGAGGCTTTCAGAGGCCAGATGGTTCTGAGTGGCAGCTCCATTTGCAGCCTGAGATAACATGGTGTGTTTGCAGACTGCAGAGTTCCTATCCTGCGAAGGAAAAGCAAAAAATGCAGCACTCCTGTATTTAATAGCAACTCTCTTGTTTTATCGCTGCACATATGTATAAGACATTCTGATATATTTAATAAAATTTGTTTGCTAGCCACGAGGAGGAATGCAGAAATTCACACGCTTGTTGAGCAATCAAGATTTGCTGATGAAGTGTATTGACGATGCAGTGGTTGGTTTTGTTCTGGGTCCTTTATTTTTATCTGTCCAGCTGATACATTATTATGTCTCTTAATTCAATCCTTATAAGCTGAAGTCCTTGAAGTTCTGTTTGCATCTTGACAAGCCATAGCCCTGGTAATAGCAGTTTACAGTCAGCAAGGATTATTACGTTTTGTTACATTTGTTTTGTAAACAGCTATGTGCAAGCAAAGCAGCTGGCTGTGCCTGCTTAATCAGGCATGTGTTCAGCGGACTTAAGGAGAGATAACCAACGTTTCAGCTGCACCAAATGAAAGATAACGTAGATGGGACCGATGCCATCTTTGCAGCTTCCTGAACTCCAGTGGATGTTGACTCCAGAAGTGGAAAAACTGACTTGCATGTGTGATTTGAACTTTGTTTAGTGAAATTATCCTCCCTCCCCCAAGTAAAAGCAGGTGGTGGGTTTGGGGCGGAATATCAAAAACTACAAATCTTTGAGTTAAACTTGTACCAAAAAAGGAGCACAGCTGACGTGTGCTGTGGTGACCGGCAAGGGGGCGAGCCTGGGCTCTGGGTCAGGGCAGTAACTGGGAAGAGCCTTGTGGGGCCAGGTCCCCCCGGGCATGGGGTGTCTCTTCTGGAGGGGCACGGCAAGCTCAGAGCTGGCCAATGCTCAGCCTGTGCGTTGAGGCGAGGCGTTTCTCATCAATTGGTGATGCTGCTCCTTCTTATGGATTGTAAATCTCCATTTCTTTTTTTTTAAATTTTTTTTTTTAGCAGCATAAGAGTTGCCTTTGCCAGCAGGTGCTGCTCGCAGCAGTGTTTGTGCTGACTGCCGTGGATGCTGCTGGGATTTTACCCCTGTCCTGGACTTCCTGGCTTCTGTAGGGTTTTTTTGAGATGCAGTGGACAAAAGCAAGCGCTATTCCAGGTTTTACCTCTGCTTGGCACGGGCTCTGTCAGTTCTTCCCCTGCCTGCCGCCTCTTTCCCTACCAGAGGAACGCCTCTGACCCCCAGCAGGCTGCTCGCTGCTTTGCTGTGCTCAGAAGGACAAGGCTGAAATGAAATGTTAACGTCCATGTCGGAAAGCGGTGTTGCATTAAATCAGAGTGCACATCAAGAAACCGAGGACCCAGTTCCGATAGGGGCTATAATGCCATCTGCCTCCCCCCGATGGAGGGCTGTGCCGTCAGCAGCCGTGTTTCGTGTTCTTCTGGAGCATCCCTGCCTCCCGCAAGGCTCCGGAGCGCGGGGCTGCTCCCCCCGCGGTGCAGGCGGCCCCCTCGGCACGCCGCCACGCCGCCCGCCGCGGGCTCTCCAGGGCGTTCGGGTCCGGCTGAGAGAGGACGCGCTTTGGCAGATGCCTCCGGGTCCAGCTTCACCGTGCCTCAGGTGCCCTTTGCTTCTGGCCTCTGTTTGGCCAGGGAAGTTTTAAATGCTCATTAATGCTGTGGTACGAGAGAGTGGTTTGATTTCTTTTGTCTTCCTCGGGGACAGAAGTCAAGGAAACCTGTTAATTTTACAGACATGAATTTAGGGCTGGTTTCTGTCAATACCTGGTCATTTATGAGACTTCTCAAAGTGGTTTTCATGTTGCTGCTGGGCAATACTCTCCCGTGCACATCGAAGACCATTTAAAAATGTATTCTTCATTATTTTCTGACTTTAGTTTTAACTTTTGCAAACTTGCTAGGGTGCGATTTGGTGATACTGAATCCTTAAGAAAAGGACTGTCTGCTGAAAAATAGCTAAACAGTGACTGAAGAACTGCCCCAAGCCCAGTTACAATTGTATTAAGCAGCACTTCAGAGTGGTGTTCGGGATATCAAGTGGGATTAAACCACCACTAGACTGTCACAACAGACGCGTGAGTGATGTTCCTGGGGATACGAAACATCTGATCTCTGGGAAGCAGATCGACAGAAAAGCTTTTCATTCAAATTCTGGAGTTTTATGATAAAATTGGTTGTTATGCTTTCCCATGCTGTACTAAGCACAGCTAAAACCCACGTCAGAAAATATGCTGCAGAAGGTGACTTTGCAGGAGCAAGTTCATAGAAGTCCATGTTCTTTTAAAAATCATTTCAAACATTGCTTTTTTTTTTTTTTTAACTAATGCAAATATATTTTTCTGTGAGCTCTGCAGACAAGCAAGGACCCAAACTGGCCAGCTATTCTGTTGCTGAAGCAAAATTTTGGACAGGATCCCTCTCTGGGTAGGTTTTATTTCTTGGTCCTGTCATTAATTTTGGGAAAAAAAAACCAAAACAACACAACAACAAAAAACAAAACCAAACAAAACCCCTTTCTGAGCTCCCACACTGGGCAGATTTTATCCCAGCCTGCAGCACGTGCTTGGATTTTCTGGTGTCTCATAAGGCACAAACTCCTCCGGTACCTTCCCTCCGGAGGAGGGTACCCCTCTCCCCGCGCCCTCCCGGCAGGCCGGGACCCACGCACCCCGGCAGAGCTCTCCCCAGCTGGAAGCGGCCGGTGGGAACCGGGTGGGCGGCGGACGCGTCGGCTGCCCGGGCTCCGCTCCCTGAGCGGCCTGGGCTCAAAAGCCGTGGTGGTTTCTCTCGGAGGGAAGGGCAGCGCTTTTGAAAGCAGGACCGTGTGTTTAACTCCGATACGGAAAATATGCGAAGGGGGAAGGCGAGTCGTACGAGATCTATGGCTTCTTAAGCAGAGGTGGACTAGTGTGGTACCTCTGTGTGGGCAGGCTTTTCTCTGAGCAGCTGGAGAAGTGCTGTTGCAGTGCAGTCCTGGCAGCAGGAGGAGCTGGGACAGGCAGAGATCAAGCAGTTTCTGGTACTTTTAGCACCATCATGATTTGGCTCTGTCATCCCCCTTCCAGTCCACTCATGCAGGGCACTGCGCAAGCTGGTGCTCGCAGCACCTCGCCTTTGCATCACGGCACTGGGGGCAAAAGGACCTGCAAATGTACCAGCGCTCGGCCTCTCCTCTTCCTCCTCCTCCTCCTCTGCCAAGGAAGGGATTCACTGGGAAGACCACAGGCGGCCAGGGAGGCTCCGTGTGAAATTTGTCCTGGGAGAAGCCAAGGCGGTCGATCCCGTACTGAGCTGTGCCCGCTGCTCAGGCTGTTCCCCTCCCAGACACGCAGCCTGTGCTGCCGGCTTGTATCTGGGGGTGCCCAGTCGGCTAGCTTACTTCCTAAAACGATGGATTATTTTCCTGGCTCTGTCAAAGTCGCCACAAAAGCTAACCCTCGCTTGCTGGACGAGATGTCGCGCGGGTAGTGGTTTAGGCGGTTTGAGCAAAGCGATAGATGGGGTAACGCTGGAGCGGCCCGCGGAGATGCAGGAGCGGGGGGCGTAACGCCTGCCGAGTTCCTGATGCCTTCGGGGGCGTATCGGCCGCAAGCGCCGGCCAGCGGCTGGTTTGGTGCTGTGAGCTAATGGAAAGTGACACATTTCAAATAGGAAGAACTATTTCTTTCTTTGCAAAGTGTGTTTTCAGAATAAGTGTGGAAGCTTTGGGTTTCTCATATAAAAATACCTATAGCTGTGTATTATATAAACATATAATTAATACTAAATCTATTATATCATTAATATACTTAAAATAACATAATGTCCAGACTAGTGGTAACATATATTTTTGGCAAATTAGCTACCTATCTGGAGAGGTATTGCACTACTTAGAGATGCCTTGATGTGCCAATGCTCAGCCATTCCCTTACCCAAAGGGCACTGCAGCATGTGAGCTCCTCCGAGGTATTTAAAAAAAAAAAGAAATCATCTCATTCTTCCTTCTTTCTCACTTTACAGGAAGGATAGTTTGATTGCTTTTATTAGGATTTTTCCCTTTGTTGCACTCGTTTGTTTTACGGGTGCACTGTGGTTTTCTGTCTGGGAGCCGTTTGCTCGAGGTCCCTTCAGGCCCAGGAATGGGTTTTGCAGGTAGCGCCGGGAGCCGGAGGCTGCCGAGGCGGCAGCTCCCCTCGGCGGGGGCGCGTTGGGCGGCGGGGGCCCTGGCGGGCTCTCCGGCCGCCCTGCCCTTCGCCCGGCGCGCCGTCCCCGCCGCCGCGCGCTGCCGGGGCGCCAGGGCTGCGCGCCAGCCGTTCCCGACGTTTCCAGGCAGCCTCGTGGACGCGGAGGGCGCGAAGTGTTAGCACAGCGGCCGTGGCCTGAATGTCACAAGCTGGCACGGCAAGGACAGACGGCAGAAAAGCAATGCGGCGTATTTGAGGGATTTTGGCTGGTCAAATAGGCCGTTATCAGTTACACCTTTGGGATCTTTTTTTTTTTTTTCAGAGAAGTATTTCTAGATTAATTATAATGAGCTTCAGATCACAGCAAAGGGAGTAATTGAGATCTGCGTCAAAAACATCAGGCTAGTATGTAGGAATGGAAAGGCATTTATTTATTTTTTTTATCAAACTCTGCTTAAAATCTGCTACCTGAATTTGGCTCTGAGGACTCAAATGTGATACCAGGATGTTTTTTTATGAGAAGACTGGCTATGTGTTGCCTGCATACCTGGCACAAGAGTTTTGTCTAAGGCAGCTGAGGTCGCCCAGCTCGGCTGGCGCTGTTACCTAAGGATGCCGCGGCCTGTCGCTGTGCCTCTGACCACTTCGTGACCACCGTCCGCACCCTGTGTAAGGACAGGGAACCGCGGCAGACGCGAGTCCCCTCCAGCAATGCATCCTGAGCGGTTCTGATGCCAGGCTGAGCGAGATCCTAAGCTGTAGCAGGAGTCCTGGGATGGGATGACCTATATAGGACCACCGTTTCCATGGCAGCTTCGGATGACCGAGATGCCCTGTTTTGGGTGGCACAGGAGCATCCAGCAGCAATCGGCGCTGCTCCCAGCCCGCCCGCTCAGGTGAGGCTCGCCTGCTGCCAGGGGGACCTGGATCCTCCTCACCAGCCCTGGGGGTGATGGTGCCAAGGGGCAACCAGGACCAGCTACACCTACTGCAAAAGTAACATGACAAACGAAGTGTCTTGCGCTACCCCACATTTGATCTAACCCTGTAGTTACGTTTATTAGAGGAGGGAGGGGGAAATGTCTCTGGCAGACCCCGGACCCCCTTAGCAGCCACTCGGCAGCAGCCATCCAGCCACGGCCTGGCAGGCAGACCCGAAGCCATCCTGTCTCCGAAGCATCGCTCCTCGCAGCGTTTCGGCCCTTGGCTGCGAGGGCGAGGTATTCTTCTGCCATTTCTTATGCAAGTGCTTTGTGCCCTGCTGTTTGACTCTCAGTACCCTCTGTTGTCTCTGGGACTCGTGTTTTGGAATAGGTGTTGAAATATTTGTGACCGTTTGTTTTATGTCTGTTTATTTCATTTCTGCAGAAGGTAATGTTTAAGTTATGAAACCCCAGTACCCTCCCGACTCATGCCTGGCCTGCCTGGATTTATCACCAGACCGTATGGAAAAGAAACATTCCTGCGGGAAAGGTTTCTGGCAGCGGAGAGGAGGGGGGGAGCGCAGGCGGGAGCCCCTGTGGCACTGCCGGCGAGGAGCTTGGAGCAGGGGTGGCCCTGCCGGGGTGGGGAGGGGACGGAGGTCCCCGGGGGGGCGCGGGCTCGGCCCCTTGCCCCTCTGCACGGGCCACGCAGCGCCCGCTCCTTTCTGCGTGGCTGTGCAAGGAAATGGGGCTTCTGCAGCTCTCTGTCCCCTCTCCTGCAGCTGCTGCAGGCCTTCGGGCCAATTTCAGCCGGGTGTGATAGGCTAGGGGCCTTTGGGGTAGGAAATGCCTTTAAATCTTGCAAAAATCAGATTCTCGGGTAGAAGAGGGAATACTGAGCAGCGGGTTTGTATAGCGGAAAGATAATCAGCTCACCTTTTATCTGGCAGAGGAGGATCCACAAGGAGGGTGATGGAAAGACTTTGGGAATTAGGATGCATTTATTCTGGAACAGCTATTTAAAAACTATCTTGTTCATGGAATTGCTTGTTTAAAAGAGGGCTGACTCCATCGTTAAGTCAGGGGTAAATACATTTTACACTCTGGAGCTTATTGTGTGGCACAACTTAAACTTTCTGTCCCTGCCTTGAAAAGCCCACCAACTTAGCAACAGTTGCTGTAGTATCAGGATCTGAAAATTGTTGAAGTTCACAGGCTACAAACTGCTTTTTGTTTCTTAGAGAACATAGGTTTTTATTTCCTGACTCTTAATTCTGCATGTTATCTTTCTTGAAGTTGCCTTTTTACCTGCTTTTACAAAAATACCCCTCTTCATGAGGGATTTATGATATTTGTGCTTTCATTCCACTTCTGTAGATAGAATCAGTCAATAAAACACTGCTCTTGAAGATAAACATTTGTCTATGCTTGTAAGTTGTGTTTTATTAATGGATAGTTTATCTGCTGCTACAAGAGCTCAAAGGCAAGATAAAACAGAGGACCACATACTGAAAATCTTCGTCGGTCCTAGCTGAGCGTTGTACAAGTGGGAAGATGAGGGGCTGCCGGCCACAAGGGTTTGTTGCTGTAGAGCAGCGTTTTGGTGAAGAGGAGGCAATTCAATGTGCTTCTCCCTAGATGTGGCAGGTGAGCTTTTCCAAGACTGGCTGTCATCCCACAAGGGTCCCCCAAAGCTCCGGAGCACGCTGGCCACGGTGGGCAGCTCCGCCAGGGTGTGCGGTGCGACCCCAAACCCAGCTTTGTGTGACCTGGAGCGGGTAGGCTTGACTTGATGCCTGGGCAGGGCTTGCTTGGACATCGGGCTGCTGGTCTCTCCCTCTGCTACATGGTTGGGAAAGCTGCTTGGGGGACAGTTTTGTCTTAATTGGGAAGCTGACTTTAGCAGGGCAGCGTAAAAGTGATTTTGCTGAAACTTCTGGCCTTGCGGATGAGCTAGAGACCTGCCTGCGGTGCAGAGCTTGCCACAGCTGGGCAAGGCTTGCTGCCCCCTCAGCACCCTGGTGCACAGCAAGGGGCTTTGCCTACAAACTCTGGGGTTTTTTTTTCCGTGCTTCCATATGTCCATATCCCATGAGATGGCTGCGATTCCTAACTGTAACCTTGAGTAACACGTTTATGAACTCCCTTCCCCAGTGGAAACATCAATAAGAGAAAAGTTTGAAAAAACAACTTATCAGAATTGCCTTCAAACCCCCCATAGGTTGTTGGTAAAGGTTGGGGTGGGGAAATGGATGCTTATCAGCAGGCAGACTAACCTTGCTAACAGGGAGCACGTGACCAGAGCATCTGAGGTTAGAATACATTGGAATTAAAACTGTATAAAATAACAAGCTGTAAACAGTGTGTGGCTGGTATTCCTGTTGCCTTAAATAGAAAAGGTATTTTGTTTTGGAGCTGGTTTCCCTTTACCTCCAAATTCTGTTCTGTATCCTTGGGTGCTGTCTTACCCCCGATAGCATGGCATCCATCAGGCGTGCTCCCATTCTTCCTCTCTGTACGCTCATAGCGTTAGCGCAGAGTCCTCAGCCCAAATCATGCATAATCAGCAGCAGCAGCAGCCCCGTCCTTGAGATGAGGATGGTCTGCAGGTTTGAGCACTCGCATCCCCACTTGGGGGAACAGAGCTGGTGCCCAGTTTGCCCAGGATACAGTGCCTGGGCACTGTACGGAGGAACGGACACTCCACTCTCCCCTCCGAACTCTGCATCAGCTCTCCAAAGGGTCGTGGATGGCTGGTTTCAGGTGCCACGCTGATGGGATGGTGTTGCCAAGGCTGAGGTCTGGCTGTGGCGCTCGTGGCAGGACTGGCCCTCTGCTCTTGCTGCTCCGGCTCCGGGTGGGGTGGGTAAGGACGAGCTCCCTCCATGCCACCTAGCAAACTTCCCACGTCGTCTGCGCAGGGTCTCTATGCTCTTTGCACAGCTCTGCTGCAGGTGTGGGTGGCCACGTCCTTCAAACAGCAGCGCTGGTTGTGGCCCGTGGTGAGGGCATCAGCGGGAGGATGATGGCTGCATCCGTCTCTTGCTGTTTGGGATTTTAGAAAGGAGCCCAGTGGTGTCTGGGTCTTGGGCAAACCTGGCGAGACTTCTGTCTTGATCAAGGAGTCTGCTGGGAGTCACTGGCATAAGGGGGTGTGTGTAAATCACTGGAGGATGGCAAGGATTCAGTTTGAAATGCAGATCACAGCTTTTACCCCTGCCCTCCTTGTGTGGATGTGGACGTCCCACGGACCAGCAGGGCCACCAGCTCGTCTCTGATGACAGCTTGCTGGTGGCTGCAGTGTGGGCAAAAGGCTGGGAAAGATGCAGGTTTTCTGCCTTCTCCTTCCTTGAATTTCCTCTTTATTGCAAGTGTTTTTCTCTCTTCCTTCACTCTCTAAACCTCATCCTTCATCAGCAAAGATGGGGCTTCAGGTGCAGGGTGTGCTTAGAGCACTCTCCTCTCTTCTAAGGCAAGGTTACACCAAATGTCTTCTGATGGGTCTGGGCCTGGGACCTTAGGGACCAGATGCAGAAGCTGTCTTGGCGTGTTCAGACAGACTGCGTATGAGAACAGCAAAAGTAAAGGCTTGCTTACTGCCTTCTGAAATGCATCGTGCACATAATTCCATTATGCTGTTGAATGCGACATTAAAATGTCGTGGCTTATTGCAGTTGTTACGTGTGGTTGTAATTGGTAATCTGATCTTTATAATTCCTCAGTAATGGTGTCAGCGCAATGCCTAAATAATCCGAATGTAACTTTATATATTAATTGTGCTACACAGTTGTAAATAAATTGCTTTCAGAATTAATCTAGAAAATAAATATCCTCATGCAATAAAAAATGTAGAGAGAGAATATCCCAGCGACTTGTAAAACCTTAGTAAACAGCAGTAGCTACTACAGTTTAATTTGTTGTCATAAACTGGATTGATCTTATTTAATAGTAAGTAAATTATCTGGAAGTATGAAATAAAGTAATATATTTTTTACATCACCAGTACCTGCTGATTGCTGGGCCTCTTCTGAAGAAAAGACTTGTAGATGTATTAGAATTTTTTTGGACCCGTGAATGAAATAACAGGAAAAGGAGCAGCCGCCGCTTTACTGAGCTGCCAAAGCCCCTTTCGGTAAGTCTGTCGCACAGTTTTGCTTGAAAAGGCAAAATGAAGCCGTGGAGTAGAAACTGCATAAGAAACAGGAAAACATGAAGGCATAAAACGGCAAAGGGTCAGTATAAAGATGCTGTGACCCCGTTCACAGTTGACAACAGCGATTACATTTCTCCGGGGAAATAACAGGGGCTTAGCAGCCGGACTGCAGGATTCGTACTGACAGTAATTTTCTCTTTAACAGAAAACAAAAATCTGAGCTCTTTCGTGGGAATGTAAGCAAATTGGCTGAACGTGTAACATCTGTATGGGCAGATTCAGTATAATATGGGTTAGAGCAGTCTTTCAGAGAGCAGGTAGGTCAGGTATTTCTTTTCACTCTTAGTTATGATACAGAAAACAAAAGGATTTTTGTTAATGGTCTACAGCAGCACTGCAGCTTCCAGCCTTAATCTGTGAAGTGGGTTTAGATAACTCCTTTTTGGAGTTAGGTGTATCCATTTGGATAACATTGGAAAACACTGCTTTTCATGGAGAAAGAAAGGGCCCATAGGAGTCCCACCAACAGTTCCATCCCTGGTGATGTAGCATCCAACAGAGTTGGACTGAGAAGAAACGTTACCCGTTCTGCACGCACCTACCTTGTAATTCGGCGAAAAGAGGAAGGTTTGTCCGGTTTTCTCGAGCACTGAGCCTTATATAGTTACACACGCGTGTGTGTGCCCCCTTCTTCCCTTGATAACGCCCAGACTGGCAGGCTGTTCTCAGCCAAATTCTGCCAAAGGTCAAGGTCTCCAAGGACTGAAGTTCCTACAAGCTTCATGAAATCAGATGCCCCCTCGCACCCCTCGAGAGATGAGGGCATTGGCGCAGGGGAACGGTGCTGGAAGTGACGCCATGCTTGTTCTGCTGTACGGAGAAGGACTTGGGGATCAATCCTTGGCTGCTGGTAGAGATGCTCTGCTCGGTGATGGATATGATAAGGGCATTTATCCCGGGGTAAGAGGTAAATGTCCTCTTATTGCTTCCTTATTTTGGTTTTTTCCTTCATACACAAACATAAGGCAGTCTCCTTCTGGTGTTCCTTGTCTGTGGCTCTAATGGGGGGGAGTGCTGATGGACTGTAAGGGCCCCCCCGGGGCTAGGGGAGAAGAGCAGATTTCCCTAAGCCAAGCATTGCATTACGAGTCGAGCAGCCTACTGATCCCATGGGTGATGTCCTATTTTTGGAAAGCAGCCCTCTGCCATGCAAACAGGTGTGAATCTTGCTGGGAGCGCCGTCTGAGAGCATGGGCTTTTGCTGTTCATTAGGAAGCGCCGCTTGGTCTGCAGATGTGCGCTGCCTTGGTCTGCAGATGTGCGCTGCCTTGGTCTGCAGATGTGCGCTGCCTTGGTCTGCAGATGTGCGCTGCCTTGGTCTGCAGATGTGCGCTGCCTTGGTCTGCAGATGTGCGCTGCCTTGGTCTGCAGATGTGCGCTGCCTTGGTCTGCAGATGTGCGCTGCCTTGGTCTGCAGATGTGCGCTGCCTTGGTCTGCAGATGTGCGCTGCCTTGGTCTGCAGATGTGCGCTGCCGGTGCCCTGAACGAACCGGGGCAGCGGCCATAGGATGAAATCCGGAGTTAGAGGCCAATGCTAAGACTGTAGCAAATTTCTCTGCTACCCCCACGAAGCCTGATGTGGTGCTGAGAGAAGGTTAGCGCTGCCCAGAGTGCTTTTTGGTTTTGCCATTTGGGGGAAGCCTGGGGTGGTGGCATTTGTCTGTTTTGCAAGGAATCTGTGCCTAGTAAGAAGCAGACAGACAGAAATGGAGGAGGGAGAGGTTTAAGAAGTTGCTTGGGGAAATGACATAGTGATATCTGAAAAAATAAAAACCTTTGAGAGCATTATGGATAATTATGGAATTCAAATTGGAAATGTTCTGTGCATTTTTAATACCTCTACTAGGAGAAGGAGTATAGCTGTTTTAATGTTTAATGCATGTACAGTAATAGAAGGCTGAACTGATCTCTGTGGGCCCGTTTGTTCCATTGCTGTCCAGAAGGAAATAAATTAAATTCTATTTTAGACCATATTTTGGATCCAGATGCTTCAGAGGGAGAGATCAGAAGACTGAAAGCATAGGGAAAGCTCTGTCCCTGAACCTGTCCTTATCTGTCCTGGGAAGCTGGCAGCGACGTGCCCATGCCTGGTGTGATACAAGGAATAAGTGACAACGCGATGGTCCTTGGAAGTATCGCTGTTTCGGAGGAGACAGGATCTTCTCAAGTCAGAGATTCATCTGACTTGTATTTTAAGTGGTAGGAGGATTTTGATGATAGAAAATTAATGTGATTAATTCCAGATACCTATCACATATGCTTAAAAAAAATTCTCATAACACTGCAACCAAGGCTGTCTTCTCTCCTGAATATGAAGAAATCCCAAATCTAGTATTTTAACTCTTCTAACAAACACTTTTTGGTTAAAACCTTTTAATATAATGTAGCTGAAGGCATTTCAGCCCCCCCGAGATGCTTCAGCTTGAGCACTCATGTTAGGGCAGCATGGGGACTGGCTTGGTGTTGTGTGGTCAGGAGCACAACGCTGGTGCTGTTGGTGTAATTACATTTTTAGATTAGTTCCATACTTAAAATTATTTTATCCTGATTATTTGCCTTCTGGTTTCTGGTATTTCACATGCACGGTATCTCGGAAGTCAGAAGCACGCTTACCATACCTGAAGCTTTATTAATAAAGGATGAGAGTGGGGGGAGAACTGTCTGCCTCCAGCTGTGAAAGGGTACTGAGCACGGTGCATTGCTGGTGACGGGCTGGGCCCATAGGGTCTCACACTCTGGCTCTCCATTTCCTACCTCGTTTTAAGGAAGGGATTTTCTACATCAGCTCTCTCCCCTTATTCTTTTCCTCTTGTCCAGCGCTGCCTCTCAGCATTGTGTCACAGCGGCCCTCGCTAGAGCTCCTTAAAGGCGCCCTGCGTAACGATGGAAGGGGTTGCTGGAAGGGCCCGGCGCGGTTTCTCCGGCCGCGGGCCGAGGCGATACCTGTGCAGCTTCCCCTCCGCCCGGGCTCGGCGCTGAAAGCCCCCGCTCCGCGGGATGCGCAGAGGCGGCGGCCGGACCTCCCTCCCGTTGCAGGTAGATGCCTTCTAGGCTGCAAGTGCACTGCTGATGTCTCCTCCTTAGCTGCATAGCTCTGCAATATGCTCTTATTTGTATTTTTACACTTACACTTATTTTATGCATATTATATGAAAATATTATACTTAATATACACAAAACAATATACTTATTTTACACTTACTAATAACAAACTTTACTGGTGCCATCCGGCATGCTGTTTTTGTGCTTCCAAATGGTCTGTAGTTTTCCTTGGACCTCCTGCAGGTTTTCCTTACGCTGGTTTTACAGTGAAGAAGCTTGATTGCGGCTGAAGCAGTGCTGTCTTGACTAGCTTGTTAATGCAGGTATGCAGCCCGGCGTTCCCAATCCCGTCAGCGGCCCCCCGCAGTGCCGTACTTGCTGCTCTTCCTCCTTCTCTGATCTCGGCAATTACTCTTCTCTGTTCCTCAGAGCTGGAGCTTCTCTTACCTTTCCTGGGGAGGCTTTAGTCATTTGACCTCCTGCAGCTTTTCACGTTAGGCTAGGAAAAGTTTGCCTTGTTTAAACCAATTCTGCTCAAGAAAATAAACGTGCAAGCCGCATCAGACGCCAGGTGATGATCTGTTACTGACCTCCTCCAGCCTAGAGGAGAGAGAAAGGTAGATTTTTGATTTGCCTAGCTCAACTGTCAACTGGTGTGTTTAAATGCTTGTCTTAGAGGGATAGGTTTGGGCAGAAACACTAACATAATGCACTCAAGGTGTAGCTTAGTTAAAAGCAAACGACCAAGCCCACAAACCCCAGTTGATACGGATGAACGCTGCTCTCCATCAAGAGCGCAGAGGATATTTAGGTTGAACTAATACTCAAATTTTCAAGGTTTTTGAGAGGAGACATTTTATTCATAAGATTATTTTACATTTGATTGAATGTAGTGATGGGTCCCCTGTACGTTTAACGTCCCAGACCCTGTGTGTCCTCCGGGAGCGGGTGCGTGGGTGTTGTCCTCAGAGGGTGCCCAGTCGCAGGCCCTGCTCCTCTGGAAGGCTCGGCACCAACCCCATACACAAACTAAGCCTGGCTGATGGCTGGTTTTGTAAATAAATGCTGCTGTGTAAAAATCCTAGCCAGCAGGCTAACCCTCATTTAAAAAACAAACAAACAATAAAAACCCACGCACCAAAAAAGACCCAAACAAAAAACCCAAACAAACAAAGCCCTCCAACACTTTTAGTATCTTCTTTAATGCTTTGTTGTGGCTACTTATTGGTCATAAACCTTTATGATTTTGGTTACCCTGATTCTTTCCAAAGCTTTGAATATTTGTTTTATAAAATGTTGCTATTAGAAAACCAATAATCCTTATATTTTGTAAAGTCCTAGAGATGTCTGTCTTGCACGAGAGGGTTGCTGGGAGGCTGAGCAGGACACGGTGCCCGCTGAATACCCTCTGCAGGACCTCCGAGGGACCACGCCAGCAAACAAACGCGTTTAGCTCTGCAGGGATCTGATTTTTAATTGCTCTGGGTTGGAGGATGGAAAAGCTGGTTTGGACTTATTGGGGGGGTTAGCAATGCTTTGCTCACCTTCTGCACTGTTGGGTTTTTTTTTTTCCCCCTTATTTCATAATATATTTCTTTAGGAGAAAATAATAAACCTCTTGCACAATTGCTCCAATATTTTTTTAAGGAAAAAAGCCATTAGGTAACTAGCATGGAAATTTTACGTAGATGTAATAATTTTCTTTTGGATTATGGGAACATTTTGGAGATATGATTATGTTAGTCTTCAGAGCTTGAGATGGTTGGGATTGGAAAACTCCTCTGACGTGCTGTGGGCTTTGGGGTAAACTTCATACAGGAGCACATCACAGCGTTGGTCCTCGCTGTCGCTCACTTCGCTGCAAGGATGACGTTCAGCAAAAAGCACCCGTGCAACTGCAGCTTTTGACTTCTGAAGGCGGCTCCAGATGCCTGCAGCCCCTCTCTGTTGTTACACGGCCCTGTTCTTTTAGCTGGTGATGCTGCTTGGTTTGGTTTCCGAGTTTTACTTGCTCAGTTGGGATTAAAACAAAAAATTGAAAGAATTTCAGTAGGAAAACTCCCATTTGAGTTTAGCTTGTGTATTATTTACAGTAGTATTCTAGATGGGAAACGTGATTTTGTTCTTTTGCTGTGAGAATATCCCGTCTCTTAATAAGAAATCTGCTTCAACAAAGTGAACAGTCTTGGCAGAAATGAAGTGCTGGTCTCCTCTAAGAGCGACACGTGAACTGACCCTCTCGAGTGTATTCTGCTGAGGCACGTGTTGCCAAACAGTCTTGAGAGAGCAGCAGCACCCCGTGGCAAAATAACTTGTAGTCAATACTGTAACTGTCTGTGCGGTATCTAGTATTATTTTGATTTTGAGTGCTTAAAGAAGTGATTATTTCTACTTATGCTGTATGCCTTTCCCTTGGTATTACTTACGTCTGCAGAGTTATTTCAGTGCATAGGTGGGGAGTATACTATCACATTTTTAGTCATGGAATAAGTTTTTAAGAAATGCCTTGCTAGCACTTTCCTAGGAGTTGGCGTGCTCCTCGGGCTGTAACAGCCCAGCGGTCTCAGGCCAGCTGGAGCCCGTGTCCGCAGGGACAGCGGCTGGCTAAATGAAGATTGAACCTAGCAGGGGATTTAGGGAAAATATCAGACGTCCTTGTGTGTGCCAGGCTGGACGTGGCCATAACGTGGCTTGGGGACTGGGTGACTTACCTGTATCGTTAGCTCGGGACGCGCCAGCTTGTGGGGTTTTTTCTTCTCGGTCTCCTGTCTTCACAGAGATCCCTCAGCTGAGTCAGCCTTAGGAGGTCCATCAAAGATGCTGTTTGAGTTGTTCATCTGCAGCCGTGACTGTCTAAAAAGACTTTATTTTAAAACACTTAATCTAAAACCCTACGGGATTTTGCGCTGCATTAATTTCTTGTTGGAGAAGCAAACCAGTCCTGCCTACCTGTACTGTCTGGGGACCCTTGCCCCTGCAGAAGGGGCAGGGGGGAAGCGTCCCCCTCCGCCTCGGGGGCTTTGCTGACAGCTGCAAGGCAGGGCTTCAAAACGGGAGAAGCTGGGTGAGTCAGGGATTCCTGGTAAAAGCTGAACAGAACGGGGTTTATTTTGCTGTGCTCTCACTCGCTTTGCCATTCTTTAAGATTATTTTGTTGTTTCTTGGTAGAGTACTGACGGATGGTTTGCATTTTTCTTGGCTGTTTGGTTGCGTCTCCGAGGGCTCATCCATGTTTCTGAGCCTTTCCCTCCCTTTCTCGGAGGGATAGCTTTGCACATCTAGACAAATGATGCATGCTGATACTGAAGCGATGTGTGTTTGCTGTTGCTCTCGTGCCCTGGGGATGTATTATGTGAAGTGCTCAGCAAATATGGGGGAAAAAGACTCTTCCAAGTGAATCCCATGATTTCACAGCCCTAACTCGCATCTGTCTTCTCTCCCTCCTTCCCTTCGCTTGCTCCCAGGTCAGTTGTTAGGTCCATGAATCTTCCCTTGTACTTGCTGGTGAGGGCAGAAGCTGCGGGGAGCTGGGCTTGTGCCGGCATTGCTGGCTGCCTGCGGGCTGGACCACCCTGGCTCCTCAATGCTGGCATCTCCGAAAAGCGCCTGAAAGACAGCTTGGCAGGTGGCTTGTAGCCATCCTCCCTCTTTGGGTGTCATCGGGGACTCCTGGAAAGCAGTCTCCTTCCCTGCCTCCTCTGGTCCGACCGGGGCAGTGGCTCGGCTCAGCCCGACGGGGAGCACCCTGGTCCTTGTCCCGTTGCGTGGCCCCTGGGGCTGTTGTCCAAGGAGGCTCGGTCACCAGTGTGCTTGGCTCGGAGCAACAGAAAGTGACTTTTTATTAGGAGAAAGCTGTCTAGCAGCTGCGTTGGGTTGGGCGGTGCTCTCTTAGTAAAAGAAATAATATTATTTGGGCAAAAAGGCTGCCTGTATCTATCTACACATTAAAAAGAAAAGTTCTTTGCAGATGAGTTGGGCAAGGAACTGAATAGACATATCCAGTGATGTTAGATGATTTGGGTTTCAAAGTTGCTGCTCTTTTCAGCAGGGCTTTCCAGTTTGCACCTGTTTACAAACTTACCTGCCTTCAGACTGTAGATATACAGGATGGATTTGAATCGATATCATTTTATCCCCAATAATCCCCTCAGGCCGTTGTTCTGTTGCCTAGGGTGCCTTTATAGTGTGCATTTCTCCTGATTTTTAAAATAGAAAGAAGCTTTAAATTACTGGAAGCCTGGATTTCGTGCCCTTCCAGTTGCTTCTGGGAGTATAGTTACTTTAAGGTTTGTGGAAAGAACTTGGGTTTTCTTGTTCTACATTGCAAGCATTAAACTGAGACTGAGAAGAGCATGCAGAAAATGCCTGTGGAAGTCTGATCTGGGAATGGGCGTTGATTTGCACGAATGCAAGAAACTAGAAGAGATTTCGGATAGCTTGGAGTATTTCAAAGCATCAGCTTCTGTGCCAGTCTCTCTGGCTAGACAGAGTATCTTCTTTGAGATAAGCAAATCACCCTTTTACACACACTTGCCTGTTCAATTTTTAATCTTACTTTTCCAGTTATGTAAATAGTGCAAGAACAATATTAACTGCGTACCACTAGTAAGCTGATTCGCTTGCTCCAAGTTATCAGACACAAAAGCGCTGCAGGGCTGGTTTGTAAATTGAGTTGGATTTTTTTTTTTACATCTGTGTTATTCTGAGCTCTTATGTAAACACTCGGAATGCAATTTCTATATATACTCGGCTTGTTATGCAACTGCCCTGTGCAGTGATGCCAAAGGGATTTAATTTTCTTATCGGTGGCTTTTAGAAGAAGTGATCAAGCGTTCTTTCTGTGGAAAGCACAGAGAATGATAAAGAGAAAAACAATAATAAAAATGACAGAAAACAAGGACAACTACAAATTTTGAAAGGGGGAAAAAAATTAAAATGCTCCCAAGTTACAAAACTATTTATGGTGGCTTTCACTGAATGCGTGATTACTGCTTCAGTACTACTTGACTACATTTGTTCTTTATGGAAATTATTGAATGGCTCAATATATACATCTGTTTTACAACCCGCGCTGAACACATTCTTTATGTATTATTGATGAAACATGCTTATTTATAGCAGATGTTGTTTAGCAGGATAGCAATGGAAAGCGTTGCTGGAAACGCGTTCCATCGGATCTCTGGGCTGGTGCTTTTCAAAGTGACGATCAGCACATCACGAGAGCAATTACGGGAACGTGCCGAAACTGCTCCGGCGACGGGTAACTCGCGGTGTCCTCGGCGCTCTCCGCAGGAGCGGCTCTCCGGCAACGGGCCTTGGAGCTAGCCACTCTCCTGAAAACCTCTTGGAAACCATGAAGCTACTTCACATGATAATTGATTTTTAATTGAAATGGAATTAATTGTTCAATTATTTCATGTATTGTGTACTAAAAAGAAAATGCTGAAGGAAAACCTAAGGCTGCGAAGTCAAGCGCTATGACTGCTGAAGCTGCTATAGCAAAGGCCGTGGAACCCCCGGTGGGCTCTTCCGCAGGCGTTACGGCCGTCTCAAAGCCGCGGGTGAAATCCAGTTCTCCCGGTTCCAGACGGGCTCCTGCGACACAAGGCAGCGTGCTCTCTGCTTGCGTCCCCGAGTCATTTACTGCTCGCGTACAGCTCCTGTGCGACAAGCTGAACCCAAGTGCAGCCGTGCGAACGCTGCCCGCCCTGCCCATAGGAGCTGAATTAGGAGCATCCACGCCATTGAATCTGGCGTCCTGGCTGCCGGCTGATCGACTTGGTGGCACCGAGTCCTCAGCTGCAAGGAGCCCAGCTGTAACCGGAGGGCCTGCAGCTCACCGCGTGCAGAGTTTCACCCTAAGTGGAAAATCAGAGGTTGAAAATAGTGGAAACTTTAAAACGACAGAAAAACCCTGGTGAATTTCCTTCTACATTAATATTTCCCTCGGAAATATTTCTTAAAGGATTTTTTTTAACACAAATGCTTCAGCGATGTACAGAAGCAAGCCTGGAGTGGTGCTGGATCGCTGTTGCTGATCCCCTCCGTCATCTGGTGCTTTGGGGAGTTATTTTGGAGGAAGCAGACGATGGAGCTGCTGGAAGCTGTGGTTCATCTGCTGCCGGGCCCCTTCGGAGGGACAGGAGGTGGCTCCTGGGGGCGGACGGAGCGGAGGCATCCTATCTTGGCCACCCAAAGCCTTGGCAGCTGAAAGACAGTGACGGCTCCCGCTTAAGGAGTGGCAGATGTTCGCATCAGCCTTTGAAACAAAGGTTTTGTACAGCGTCAGAAACTTTTTGGCACCGTGGTGCATTTTGGCTGTAATGAACTTGGAAATGCTGATGAAAAAGACTTCCAGCACATCTCGCATCGTGGTTTTATTGCATTTATTTCTCCCCGCGCTCCTCCCGAGCGGAGCTGCTGGGGTTCGGCAGCCCGCGAGGCTGACGGCCGGCCGAGCTGCCCCGTGTGCTGGTGCGGGGCCCTGAGCTCTCCCGCGGGGCTTCGCCCGCCGGCCCGCTTCCCAGGCGTTATTTTGGGGGAGGTAGATGGTGAGGGGTTGCTTTCACCAGGAGCTGAACTTCAGCCACTGAACTGATCTAATTCAACACCCGTAGCTGGATTTGCATAGCTTTTGGAGCCAAAAGTCCAACGCATCATCTGCTTAATCCTTCTTGAGTCAAAGCAAACACATACTAAGTGGATTTTAGAAACAAATGTCCGTAGTTTCACACGTTTCTGTCTTCAAAGTAACTGTTGAAGTCAAAGGTTAAACTGCAGCAAACCTCTTATTTCTTTTTCTCTCTGAAAGGATGGTAGGAAGACAAAACTGCATTGCTTGTCCTCTGAAAGTGTTCTGGCTTTTTAGTTTGTGACTTCTAGTTTGTTGTGTAGTATCTCGTAAGAGCAATAGAGCTGAATGCAAAGGCTTTTTGCTATTAATCACGAAGATTATCTGACAGCTGTTTTATCTTTGCACAGCTTTGCATCACTCTTCAGAATAATAGCATTATACTTTTTTTTTCTCTTTTCATTAGGAATGTGCCTTACCTAAATGCCTTCGTATAAGGCTGGGGTTTTTTCGTTTATAGCTGTGCAGAAAGAAATTAGCTTACTTTCTGGTTTGCATAATGTTTTTGGAGTCCCAGTATAATCTTTGCAAGCTTGGACGTTCAAGTTGCCGTAGGCTGTGGGCAGGAAATAAATCTAATTTTTGTTTGCTTGTTCCTTCTCATAGCTGTTCTGAATGCAGAAAATTGTGAATTCCATTTAAACTGTTTTTTACCTTCATTACTAATATAAATTTCTATAGTCGAAGAAGAAATACCTTACCCTTTTACCACTTAGAACATGCTGCTCTTTCTGCATTTTGTCCTGTTTCAGTAATACAAATAGTGGTATTAATTTAATTTTGTACTAAATTTCTCATGCACGTAATAAAATCCTGTTCCTTTGTTAATCCAGCAATCTAAGCAAACACAATGTAGAAGCATTACAGCAGAACACTTAACCCCTGCTTTTGCTTCTCCCCAACGTGTTTTTGCCTTAAGTGTGAAAGGAGAGCGTTTCTGTACAGACAAGGTCGGGTATTACCTTTCCGCATTTATTACCTGATTTACGTTACTAACATATTGCTAAAACACAGTCGGGTTTTGGCACACCCCTGGGTATGTGTTTTCTATCCCCAGGCTTCGGGAGGGCGTTGCTGCGGGGAGAGCCCTCCGCCCCACCGTGCCCTCCCGGAGGAAATGTTGGGCATGCTTCTGTATTCGGGCAACCAACACCCGTGAAGGGGGTGCCACAGAGTTTCAGACTGGGGGAAAACTAACTGCATCAAAGCCCTGGGGAATTATTAGCATTGGGTTTTGTGGTGTGTTTTTTTTTTTTTTTTTTAAGTTGGGGCTGTGTGTGTGCCAGTCTGAGTATTTTTACAAAAGACAAATTGATTATGGAAGTGATGCGACAGCTCTGCCTCCGCAAAAGCCCCTCTCTAACTGCTGTCGGGCTTCCCACCGGCAGCGTTCCGCTTCCAGGGCGTTGTGTCTGCTGTGCACTGGTAAATTGTGTCAGGCTAAAACTTGGCAAAGGAGTCGTCAGACCAGCGTGAATCCCGGCCTTTTTCGAAATGGCTGTTGCTCTGTACCTCTGTGGCCCGCGGGGGAAGCGGTGCCTGTCCCGTCAGTACAGATGGTTTGCCCATCAGCAGCCTCTCGGCCAGGTGAAATACCTGCGTTACGGTGGGAGAGGTGGAAAGTTGCCTTCTGCGGACCGAGACCAGGCTTTCTGTGCGGTGTGATGAGAACGGCCTTTTGACGCTCGAGATGTCTCGGGACCTCTCTGTCCCTTGGCACGCTCCAGCACCGCAGCGGTTGCGCCAGACCAGTGCTGCCCCCCCAGTGATGGGGCAGGGGTTTTGGCTGCTGGCGAAGGAGTGAGTGGCTTCCCTGAACAGCTGACTCGTTGGAGGCTTTTGGTTCGTGACACGGTGTTATTCCAGGTTACTGTGGCTTGAGGAGACAAGGGTCAGCATTTGCTGCTTTGTGTCTGAAATGAGTTTCCTAGTGAGTTTTCAGACTTAATCGCTCCTGCTAGTAGTCAAGGCGGTCTTAGAGGTTTGAGGGGTGCTGACTCTCAACACGTGCATAGGTAACTTTGCCGACGGGCAGCATGTCGCAGCTCGAGGCACGGGACGTCTGCTCTTGCGTTGCAAACACGAGCATTAATCCCCTGCGCAGAAGTAGCTCGGCTGCGTGCTGCTGGCCGGCCCCGCAGCGCATCCGTGCAGGTGGGGTGCCCGTGCCACGGACAGCGCTGGTCCGAGGACCACACTCTGAAACGCTAGCATCCCTCCAAAGCGCCTCAGAAAGAACAAACTTCAGATCACAGGTAAGAAGCTCAGCCAGTATCTGTACAGGTAGGCCAGCAGCAATCGCGGGGCAGTGGCCACAAAAGGCTCACAGCATTTCTACGGATGAGGCGATGAGCGTGCAGCACTGTCATTACACAGGCAGCATTCAAGACATGTTTCATTGAACCAGAATTGTGTCGGAAGTTTTATTCCTTATAATATCAAACCTTAACCAATCTTAACTTCTTTCAGCTCACGTGCAACTCTGTCTTCTGTAACTGAGTATTTTTAAAATATCCTTTTAGATTACTTAAGCACTTCAAAAGCAAAAAAGGAAAAAAATAGACAAGTGTAATTCTTTTATTGGCTGTGTAATACAGATGAGTCTCTCTTTGAGTACAAAGAAATGCAGATTTTAATCGTGTCCTTTACATCTAAACTTTTGTTCATAGATTGGTATGTGCACAGGCTGGAGAGCGCACACGTATGTACGTACACGCAAATTCTCATTTATTTCAGTATTCAAGTTTTAGATGGATGAACCTGTTCCTTTATTAAGCTTACCTTTAATTGGGTGTAATCTTAAAAATAAAGTAAAAACTAAATCCTGTTCCTGATGAAACAGGAGTTAATACAGCTTTTGCAGTTAACCCCTTCCCTCATCCAAGCTACTTGTGCCATTTTTCTTCGGGGTGCGAGAGCATGGATGGCTGTTGGAAAATGGCCAGTATGGGCATATTTGAAATGGTAATGTAGCATGCCATCACATATTGAGCCATTTCCACCTGTTGTCATATTGCATATGAACAAATTATATATGAACAAACATGGGGTATGAAGGTGGATTCTGTATCTCATAGTGCAAATTTCACAGTCTGAATACACAACTGCTTCCCAAATTTGGGAAATCCAGGGCTCGTCGTCTTAGGTTAGCACACAACCTTCTCAAAGAAAAACGTAACTCTGTTTGGATTACTCCTGCCATATGTTACAGGCTTTTCTTTTCATTGAGTGATAGATGTTGTTTAGAGAGGAGTGGGCTTCGTGCCGTTCTGTCATCACATAATTTACAGCAACAGCTATGTTGAGAGTTACAGAGCTAAGAGGTCCTCGGAGCAGAAACTGGTTTCTGCACGCCTACCAGTGGGACAGGGCCCCTGCTGGGAACCGGCTGCTGCAGGGAAAGGAAAAGGTCCAGATGGCCAAGGGAACTCACTTTAACCATACCCAGCTGTTAACAGGTGTGGGGCAGCGGCTTTGTCTGGGTGGCACCCTTGTGTTGGGATGTACTTTGTAATTGCCGACTGCTATGTTGAGAGTCAGTAATAAATTTTCCTCTTGAATATGCAGAGCCTGCTAGTATAGTTATTTAAATGCATACAAATCTACTTTTTGAAACCCAGGAGCCGTGCTTTCTGTTCTCTGAAGCATGCAGCTAAAGTAATGTGCCTTTTCTTCTCTGAGATGTCTTTGTACTGTGAAGATCAATGAAATCCTGATTCTGATTTCAGCACCTGCCTGATTCCAATGGCATTTATGCAAATAATAGCTGGGAGTTCTGTTATCTAAGGTAGAATTAGAGCTCTGTAACTCTTGTTTCCCTTCCTGTAAGTGCACTGGCTTCCTCAGTTCCTCCGTCACCCAGGAGCTGTGTCTATAGGCTTGCTGGGAGGAGAGGGATATGTGTGTTGGATGCATGGGTTACGATGCTGCCCGTGCTAGGCTGGGCTGTGCTCCTTGTCCGCGCACCTTGTTCCACGTGGTTGAAACTACCTGAGTTTAGGCTGTGCGACAGCCGGGTAAGAGCAAGCTCCGTGTGAGGAGAAGCCATCTGCCCGGGACCTCGTCCCCACAGCGGCCGGTGGCGGGCGCGCAGGAGCAGGATGGGGCTCGGCGCTGCTGGGCGTCCTCCCGGGGCTCCGTGTCTGCGCCCAAGGCTCCTACCCACCCGCAGGTCCCTTCTGTGTGCATCTTCCACAGCCTTCCTTAACTCTGCAGCAGCTTATCCGGTTCTGTCAAGTCTTCACCCCTGAAGACATCTGCTGGCCCTGAAATGATTTATGACTAGTGTGCTTTATCCAGGGGAATGGTGGTGGAAGCAGCTGGGAAATGCAGTAGATCACAGAAACTGCCCAAGCTGAGAAACTGCCCAAGTGAAGTGTCCGTGATCGCTTAAGAAGCTATTGATCCGTGGTGTCCCCAAAGCTGGCTGCAGCCTGCTTCTCTGGGAAATGGGGGAGAGAGGCACCCGTGACAGCCGGGTGCAGCGTGCCTTGCCTCTCATTAACGTGGAAAGCATCCCTGCAGCGGGGCGGGCAGGCGGCGCCGGTGGAAGGGTTTTCTCCAGTCTGACCTGAAATGGCCGTTCTAAACTCTAGCTGATGCTGTGGAACACGCATCTCTCTCTCTTCGGAGAAATTAAATTTATTCTTGTCGCAGGTCTTGCGTGCTGAATTGCTGATCTTGCGATAGGGGAGTCGACTGAAAACTTTGAAATGACAAAGCTGCCTCTCAAAAAGCAAAACAGAATGGGTTTGGTGGAATTCAGCTCCCCCCTTTTGGTCCTTGCGTTTCTGCTTTGCCACACGGGCAGGTTGTGTTGGATGGAGAAGCAGCTCTGAAACATGAAGGGTAGTCCTCTGAATACACACACTTCTTGTACTCAGGGATGATTATGCTTAGGATAATTCACTGTTTTCTCCAAATATCTGAAAATGCTAGGTATTGTTTCTATTTTATTGATGTAGCATTGTGAGTCTGAGTTGCTAAATTTAAATGCTAAAATTCATAATTTAAAAAAAAACAAAAACAAAAACAAACATCTCTGTAATGATACTTTTATTTCATTTAATGTTTTCTCCCTCTTTGCTGTGTGACTAGCTGGTGAGACCTGAGAAACGGTACCGGAGAAGAAGGAAGACCAGGAGGAAGGTGCCCCCTGGGTGGCAGGGAGGCAGAAATGCCCCCGTCACAGGGGTGACCTCGGCCGAGCAGCAGCAGATGTGACTTGGGAAGGACAGGTCCAGTCGGGCCCCGGGTGGGTCTCTCCCTCTGAAGCAGCACCTGGAGCCTGCGGAGAATTGCCCGGGAAGTGCCAAAAGGTGAAATCGTGATAATCCTGTGAATTCTGGGCAGCCGCGGGGCTGGGGCGGGTCACCTCCTCTGTCTGCAGGGCTATCTGCGTTTGCTCTGAAGCAACCTGCTGCAGAAGATTACAGCCTTTGATTTTAGAGCTTCAGACAGTGCACAGTCTTTCTTTAAGCTGCTTAGCAGGGTGTGGGTTTTTTTCCCTTTCTGCATTTGCAAGTGGTAGGAAGTTTGGAAGAACATGATGCAGAGGGAGGGGAAGGGCTTTGCTGGCACTGGCTCAAAACTTGACTTGCAGGGGTCTGGGGAGAGAGCCTCAGGGCTGCCTGCTCTCAGGGGAAGGGGGCAGAAATGCATCTGTACGTACATCGTATTTCAAAGTACTTTCTCAGGCTCGTAAGTAATAAGTTGTATGGATCTGAGCCTTTCTCTCAAAACAGAACACCTAAATCCAGGCACTCAAAATGTAATTTAAACTTGAAATTTGAAGAGCATCCATAATCCTACCTAACTTTAGATAGTAAACTTGCTCCTACCTGCTTTTCATCATCAGTGGAGATTACTGGGTGTGCTCACCTCTGTTGGCTAGAGAGCAAGCCTCGGGGTGCTCTGCTCCGAACGCACCCCCCGGGAAGCAGGTGGCATCAACCTAGGCAGAAAAGGAGAGATGTGCATTTCAAGCTTTTTAAAAAATTTGTTAGCTCCCTGAAGTTGATGAAAGTAGACTGGTTTCTTTTTAATTTTTGCTAACAAGGCTTGTGTATTTTTACTCATTGGTTCCCTTATTTTGCTTCAGTTCTGCCAGATGATTCACGTCAAAAACTCAAAAACTGGCAGTAGACAAACTACTGGTCATCAGAGCGATTCAGTAACTTCTCCTGGGAATAAATTTCAGATTGTTTGTATTCCAGCCCTAGGGATGTTCCAGTGCTGCTGCTGCTCAAAAATATTGGAAGTTCTTGGGTGCTCTATATTTTTGTTCTTCAGGTGTCTAGATATGATGTTTGGAAATGAGCAATGACACCCCTTTCCTTTTAAAGAAAACCTTGCCTCCTGTATCTGGTATTGTTCTGATGCAAACTGCTCACACTCATTAACAGAGGTGTTCATACCGCTGCGTATGAAAACAAACAGCTGAGTTTGGCATCTTGTGAGTTTGATGGGGTTTGTACTTAAGCTCGCTTCACCCAGCATCACCAGCTTGGTGACCACTGGAAAGTTATGGCACCTAACGATGCTCAGGCACAGCCACCGCCACCGAGAGCTGGGAAGCCCCGGGCTGGCCAGAGTCTATGTGGGCTCATTAAAACTCAACTGTCATCGTCACCCAAGACTAACTTCATGGAGGTCCATGTGTTTGTGGGCTCTGTTAGTTAATACGAGGAGGCATATTGCTGCTCTGTCCGTTGAAATGGAGCAAGGTGCTTTCAAGCAGCAGTTTTCTTCTTGTCCCCATGTCATCCGTGGGTGAAGAGAATATTTGTGTAATGTGTAGAAGGGCTTGTGCTTTTCTTGCTGGCAAAAATGACTTTGCTGTTGCTTTAGTTCATTCAAGCACTTTGTAACACTTGTGTTCGGGCAGGTAACATGTCCAGCTCTTTCTTCTTCCTCTCCTGGAAGACCTCCTAGCTTTTTCTTGATTGCAAAATGGCGATAGGCTGATGCGGGCTCGTGGCCGCTCCTGTGCGGTCAGTCACGCACAGTGATGGCAGGGGAGGCGTTTGCTCTGCGGGTTTTCCCCTCGCTCTTCTCCAGTGTCTCAGAGAAAGGTTCTCGAACATCTCTGCATGTACAGACAGCTATCAACTGTCTGGCACCCCTGTCACCTCCAGTGGGCCTCCCCTAAAAGTTCAGTCGGGCTCTGTGCGCTGTGGCTGTACGGACTGGGCTCACTGGTCCCTCGTGGCCCAGGGCCTGCAGCTCGGCTGGCACTGGCCTGTATAATCCAGCCCCCATCAGCCATGGCTTCTCATGCCCCCTGCCCTGCTGGAATTAGAGGTCTGTGCTGGTATCTGGCTCTTCATTATGGGGCAGCAACACCTGAAAGAAAACAAAACTGAGCAGGAGCCTTGCATGCAGCTGTGCCACCTTACACTGTGCTGCCAACAACCAGAACCTGGGAGTGAGTGAAATCTCTTCCCCCTGCCTAGAGGCGTGCGTCCGTCAGCCCGGCCCTGCCACCGCTTCTTCAGCTTGGCCCAGGAGATGTAAAATTTTGGTCTTATGACGCAGCGGAGGCTTAACTCGGAGCCCTGCCTCGTGCTCTCCGGAGCTGGGGGAGACGTCTGGCTGTGTTTCTTCCTGCCGTTCCCGAACAGGCAGGTCACGCCGGAGCAGCCCCGGACATTGCAATACCCAAATAACACATAATCCCCAGGAACTGAAGTGGAAAACATTGTGAAAGTTGGAGAGGGACCAGAACCGCATCTTCCTCCGGCAGTCCCTGCGCCTCCCGGCCGCGCTGCAGACCGCAGCCTGAGCCGCGCCACGTGCGGATGCTCCCCGGTCCCCTGAAACCCCTCGCCCTTTTTCCAGATAGTCCTGACTTCAACCTGCCAAACACACCCACGTGCCCATATGGAAATAGTGCCCTGGTACTGAGAGAGCAGTATTTCTATCATCTGGATAATTAATCCCTCAGCTGGCTATGCGGTTAGATCTCAACTTCGCCGAGCTGTTAATCAAACCCTTCTTTCATATTCCTATACCTGTGCAGTTCAGTCTGGCTTGTGATTTATACAACCCAATATCAAATATTGCTTAGAAAGCTGCTGGGGCTTTTTTCTTTATTTCTTTTTAAATCCACAAACCTCGCTGGTGGTCAGAGATGGGGGATGATTTCTGTTTTACAGAGGGTCATGTCATCTGTATGACATTAATTTGAATGAATTTGCATAAGGTGTTGAGTAGGTTTCTGGGAAGAAGCTAATTTGTTCAGGGTGGACCTTCAAAAGGAATCACAGAAGCTTTCAAGCCCGCGTTTCTGTTTTCCCTGGGCTCAGGGAGAGCAGCCTCAGACGTGTGTGAAACAGTGCTGTTCCTCCACCGGGCTGCGGACGAAACGAGGTGGTTGTGTAGTGCAGCAGCTGGGATCAGAGGGGCCCCTGCTCCCCCAGGCTTCGTGCTCCACAGCAAGGGAGCTCATCAGTGCAGCTTTCCGGTTTGGTGCTGGATGCACGTTGGGAAGGAGAAGATAACCTCAGAAAATAACGCAAAAATGCGTTGCCACTCAGCAACTGCTGGCCTTGCTGCCCCGCTGCTGAAATACCACGTGTGGGGATGTGTGCTGAAAAAAGAAAATTTTGATCAGTCCCATCTTTTCAACAGCATTAAAAAGTATGGAAGCTGAACGTTTTAGGGATGTTAAATAATAATTCAGCACTAATTTTCATGCTGTGACAATAAGATCCTTTTTCTTTGTCAGCTGAAAGAATCCTGTTTTTTCCTCTGCCTGGAGTAACATTTCTGTTTGTTTGCCTTCAGCGGTGTCCCATGAAGAAGCCCCAGTGGACCCCTGAAGGGTTCACAGGAGACCTGGAAGCTGTTCCCCTCAATGTCACTCCCCTAGTACTTTGGAAAAGGACGGAAAATGGGGAAAGAGAAGCAAGATGTGAGAAACCCATGCAGCTGGATGTTGAAACGACCCAAGCAAGGCTGCTGGACTTGGTTGCTCATGTCTTGTATCAGCAGTAAGAAGTTTACAGGCAGCTGCTGGGCAAAAGATTCCTGTGGGCAGGCTGAGGCAGAGCATTCGCTGTGGGTACGTATGGTCCGCTTCAAAAATAAATCAGGGTTTTTCCTTAAACTTACGCTTCGATTCTGAAAGTTACCCAAGCACGCACCAAGTTCAGAGCCTTGCTCAACGGTGTCGTATGCTGGTTGTTTCCATGGTGTATAGTGTGGTTTATTGCTTGACCTCTGCGTCACACCACGTTGGGCAGTCCGCTCTTTCCACATGAATTAAGTTATTAACGGAAAAGGTCAGCTGCCAGTCATTTGTCATGTGAAAAACATCCATTTCGTAAACTTTTTTTAAAAAACAGAGAAGAGTTTAATAAACAACCGGTGCTAGGCAAGCGCCTGCTGCGCGTTACACTTCATTGCTCAGTCCTTGGGATGCAGCAGCGTAGCGGATGGGGAGCATCAGGGTCTTGGGAGACAGGACAGCCCCCAGAAGCTGCGGGCTGACAGCGAGAGCCAAGAAATGGCACGCGGTGACCAAGAAAGTCAAGTTTCCTTTCAAGCCAAGGAAACTCCAGCCAAGCTGAGGCAGGCTGAAAGGAAAGATTGCAATAGGTAGTTGGGTCTTTGCCTTCTTTCAGAGGTGGTGGTACCTGTTACAAAGCGTGTTTGCCCCAGTGGCTGTGGTGCCTCCTGCAAAAACAGAACCGCTGCAAAATACCTGAATATCTCTGCGTGCCTGTGTTTGGCTTGGGGTCTGTTGGGCAGGTCTGCGGTGTGCTGGTTTCTGAGGTCTAAGAGCAGAAGTGCCCCAGGAGGACACGTGTGGTCCTACTGGAGGCATTGGCTGCCCAAAGCTGTGGAGCTGCTCAGACCTTTCTCCTAGGCTCTTTATGATGTTGCAAAGGGAGATCCCAGCCCCTGCTCAGACAAATCCTAAATTCCAGGTTTTGGCATTTTAGGGAAGCCGGAAACAAAAACTGCTTTTAAAAAAACGATTAAACAAATTTGTGGCCTAAAACCATTGGTGGCGGCTTTGCACTGGGTTCAGAGACAACTTCCAGCTCGGGAAATCACTAAGCACTTAGGGCTGGGAAAGGCTGTGGTGGGACAGGCCCTTGCCAGGCATGCCTCAGCCTTGTTCCTTTCCTTTGGCCACCCCCGAGAAGATACTGATGGCACAGCTGTCGTTACCTAGTAATAAGGCGAACTCCTTGATGTTTGTTGTCCTTAATCTAAATGCTCATCATATTTACATTACTGCAGAGTATGGGACAACTGTGGATAGGGTGGGGTGGTTTTTTTAGCTTTCCCCTTGTAGCTTTTTGCTTATAACTATTTCCTTAGTAAAAGATCATTCATACCAAGACAGGTGGGGTTCACAATTGCACTGACTCGGCTTTTTAAACACTGAAATGCAAGTAAAGATTTGGCAGACCACAGCTGGCACATAAAAGCGAGTTGTGAGTAGCCAGCTCGGGGTGAAGGGTTTTCTTTAATCTTGCCTTTTAGAATTGACATAATTTTAAATCTGGCCACTGCAAGCAATTTAGCTTGCATGAAGTCACATCCTTGTTGCAGCAGGTGTTTTTTCACCTGCAGGTACAAGTGGTGTCTTTTGGGAAAGAAGGGAGCAGGGAACTGCCCCTGCTCCGGTGCCTGGTCCCTGTCGGAGCGTCCCTACCTGGGAACAGTCTCCACAGCCTGCTGCCAAGTTTGTGCTTAACGGGTTGCGGAAAGCAACTGCAGCCAGGAAGGCAGCAGCTGCCCCCCGGCCCGGCGCTGGCCTGGTGCTGAGGAAAGGAGTCCCAGGCTCGTCTTGCCTGTCTGCGCTCTCCTGCTTGCTCCAGCTCGTTCCAAATGGGCTGTCTGCTCTGCAGCTTCTTCCTGAGACTGCATCGGCCTGAAGAAGATCCAGCAGCCTCTTCGCATCCTGAAAGGTAGGCTGGCAGAGGCCAAACAAAACCTGAATGGTGATTTTAAAAATAAAGTAAATACTGATGCTTTTTAGGGGGGGCTCAGAAAGGCAGTTTCTGTCCTGAGGCTCTTCTTGCTCGTAGTGAGCTGCAAGCAAAAAGGGGAACACTTGAACACCGCCCTCTGCTTCCCTGCCTGGTGTGTGTTAGGCTTGACTCGTTTCCCGTGCCCTGGTGAGGTCTTGTAGTCTCTCCGTGGAACAGACCAAGGTTTAAGTCAGGGGAATGTTTCTTACTCTTTCCTAACACACTGCAAATGATCTTATTAAGTGAAAAGGTATGGCTGTGGGTTTTCTCATGCGTTTATAAATGTTGAGGGATGAAACTCCTGAGTGTTGAGTAAGTTGCTGCTCACTTAGCCCCTTTCCTATGGATTCAGACCTCCTTGCTGCCGCTGCTCTGTTTTCCTGCCCCGATTCACGGAGCAGGGAGCTTTGCCAGTGCCGACTTTGTGACTCAGGGCTACAGCCAGAAGACGACTGGCAAAGAGGGTTGTAGGCAGTTTTTCCTAGCTGTATATAAAACAGTCCCTTTTTCAGAGACCCTGCAGCATCTTATCTCCAGGCACGTGCTGGCTACCCTCGGGCTAAAGAGCTGTAGGCAAACCTATGGGGGCGGGTGGTTTGGGGTCCGCCTCGGCCTCGACTGACCTGCAGTAACGCCTTGGGGGTGCTGCCTGGGCTTTCCAACACCCCCTTGGGTCGGTGCCCCCGGCCAGAGCCAGCCTCTCTCTGCTCCTTGGCTGCCGTGGTCTTCTCGCCTCCCATCCCGCAAGAGTCATCGCCTTCGGTAAAATGCTGAGGAAGCCTTTGTGTGCGATGGAAATAATGAATAAGCTAAGTAAGGATGAGCGTTACAGCCTTCAAGCAAAGGAACCTCATTAGTCTGTGGGTTTGGTTGTGGCTTTAGTTATTTACAGTTCAACGTGCTTTTTGGCAGTCTCTCCACACCTCCGGTGTAGCTGCGCTCTGCCAAGCGGTTGTGCGTTTACAGCAAACACGCTCATAAAATTACAGCAAACGCGTCTTGGCCGGGTGTCTGCGAGCACCCCGTCGGGTTCACGCGTAGCAGACAGGCCTGCCAGAAAGGCACGTTGAGTCCTCCTGCTTGAGATGCCCAGCAGGTACCAACACAATACAGATCTGAATACGAATATTTTCCATAACTTCTGTTTAAAGTACTGACAAGCAATGGAGCGGCTGCAAATTATTATGTATTGAAATTCACACTTGCACTTGAGCAATTTACTGCAGGTCTTATTTTTCTTTAGAAGTTATTTTTATTTTCTCAATAGAAAATTCCCCAAGGAAACCTCTTTGGTAACCAGAAATTATGTTGCGGGTCCTATTTTCATAGGAAATGTACTGCTCGTTTTCATTGACTTCTGGAAAAGACAATAATTTTAATAGTAAAAAAATCCTAATCAGTAGGTATCTCGCAAACGTCTCGGTTCAGATGCTGAATTGAAGGGCTACGTTGCTTTAAAAAGTAGAATTTTAAGGGTGGAATAGCATGCAGAAATGATGCCGCTACGACAGGCCCAAGGTATTTGGAAAAATGATTGGAGGGTTTTAATTTTATGTGTAAGCACTGATGGATTAAAAGTGAAATAACTTATGACTATTGATGTAAGTGCTCAAAAAGAAAAATCTCTGAGTGTCAAAATTAAGGCTGAATGGATGAGCTTGCAGTTTCCAATCTTAGAGGGCAGAGCGAGTAATGAATTAAAAGTGGTCTGATTTATAGAGATTGCAGTTCTCGGCGGCTCCCTGTTTGAAACGTTGCCTGTAGCTCTCTATTCCGCATTAGTGGCTGCATGACGACAGGTTTCGGTCTCAAAATCATTTACAGCACTACACTAAAATCCACCTTCATGTAGTTTTCCCATAAACTTAGGGTGGCTTTTAGTCCTTTTTAAAGCACCCTTTAATATCATGCTAAAATGAAGTTTTTCAAGGCTGGAGAGCGGTGCAGAGAAAAACCCTGGCGTGCTTCAAGGCATGCAGTTGGCACGGCAAAGAGCAGACTCGTCCCATCCTCCCGCACCAGCACCACCTCCTCTCCAGCCTTTGGCCCGCTAGGCTCAATAAGCTGCTTTCTTCTGATCCTTCCTTTAAAACTGGCCTCCTGCTCTCTTGTTTATCCAGAGAGGTTGTTGGGGTTTTTTTTTGCATCTTCTCTGCTGGGACCGTGGGTCTGGTGGCAACATGTCTGTCAAAGCCGCTTCCATCGGCGGTGGCTCTCAGCCGCCTGGGAGTTGTTACTTGGGAACATTTGGCTCGCAGGAACCCTGCCTCAGCTGAGAGTTAAACAAAAAAGCTTTTTTGCACTTGCAAAATGCACTTCCCATCCCGCTGTATTTCAGTGAAAAAAGAACGTCCAACACACGCGTTCTGTGACAACTGCTTGTTCCGAAATGTCTTGTAGGGGAAACTGTCCGATTGCTCACAGCAGACAGGCGTTCTGGTTTCCTGCGGTTTGCCTCTGAAGACAAGGCCCAGGTGAGCAGCAGCGTAGCTCCTTCCGTCGGTGCCCGCGCTGCGCCTCCCTGCCTGCCAGCGCTGGTCCCTCGCTCCCGACCGATGCAACCGGGGAGCCTGTGAAGCTCGCTCCCTACGGTAACAGGGGAAGTTTGCAGGGCGAAAGCAACTCTGCGTTGACAGTGGTGTAGAGAGGGATGCTGGTGTAAGCAGCTCGAAGCTGAAGTCTTTTAAAGGGATTTACAGAAAGTCCTCGCAAACTCCTGTGCAAGGAGAGTTATGTAGGGAGGAGAGACTGTGGACGTGAGCTCGCTCAAGGCAAGCTGAGGAGCACTTTGCCTGATTTTCACTTACCAGCTGACAGCGTAGCCGGCTGCTCCGCCGGCCCCAGCACCGGCAGGAGGAGAGACGTGCCCAGCCTTCGCCCGCTGTGCCCCGGCCCAGCTCGCTCTCGGGGGCTGCCCGGTCCCTGCGCAGCTGGGGTGGGGGGTGCAGGGCTCCAGTGAGGAGCTGTTAATGTCGCCCGCCACCCCGCCCCATCGTTCCTGGCTGGGTTTATTGAGCTGGGCGCTATTTGAATGCGGCTTTGGGAAATGAATAGAGACATCCTTCAGAGGAACAATTTAGGACGGAGAAAGGTGGATCCTCCAGTGTCGCCTCCACGAATCTCTGCTGTGCTTCCTTGCCTGCGAAGGGCAGTCGCACGGGATGCTTCCAGAATAAAAATACGTAAATATAGCAGCGAGGGAGAGCTCCATGGAAGGATGGAGCTATTTCAGGGGATGGAAAACACCAGAGCAAATGAATACAATTTGACTACAAAGCGTTTAGGCTGGAAATCAGAAGAAAGCTTTTAAGTTTTGAGGCTCTGGGGCAGCCCCTGAAGGGGCAGCGTGGCAAGATGCCCGCTCACGTGGCAGCGCATCTCTGTCCTCTTATGCGAGGAGGCACAGGAGGCAGCGAGGCAGGGCTGGGGGCTGGCGAGAGCCCTTCTGCTCCTCGGGAGCGAGGCGGAGGCTGCGCTGCTGCCGCTGCGAAGCGGGTCCTCATTGCAAAGCACAGACTCAGTAGCACCAGGTAAACCTTTACAACTGAAGGCAGCGTTTCAACTCGTGGTAGCAAAGGTGATCTGCCCCAGCCCTGCGATGAGAGGCCCGACTGGGCGCAGGCGGCCACAGGCACGCAGCAGCACAGAGCCCGCTCCTCTCCAGTGCCCTTTGGAGTCACTTGTCAGAAAAATCTTTTTTCCCCCCACTGCTGATTCTTGCCGTGTCCCAGCTTAGGACTGGGGGAAGCTTTTAACGTTCATCCCCATAATCCCTGCTCCTTTGGTCTCAAGATGCTTGTGAGACAGAGCCTGTGCAGTGTGTCTGTCCCATGGCCGGCGGGGCTAAGGGGTGCAGTATTTACTGCAGGTGTTGGACCTAACTTAGAAGACCTGGGCAAGTGGTGCCGCTGTGTGTTTTGGAGTTCCCTGCTCGAGAATAAAACGCTCTTTCCTTCGAAGTGCGGCGGTGGGCGGGTGGACGTGGTCTGGTCCAACAGAGTAGAGGAGGCTGCACCTGCATCACTCTGCCTCCTCTGCACCCTTTGCTGTGCCTTGTCCCTTCTGGCTGAAATAAAGCCGACTCGTGTCGGCACAAGGTGTTTGCAGAGGCAGGAATCCAAACTTCTGTAACAGTTGATAACAAAGTCACAGAATAACAGGCTTAAAGGGACTTTTGGAGGACTCTGGCCCAACATCTGCTCAAAAGAGGGGCAACTGAGATCAATCTGATGACAAGCCACAAGTTTTTTACCTGCTTGGGGGTTGCACAGGAGTATTTAGTGTGCCACCCCTGGCCACCCTTGGGGACTGCCTGGCATTGCCCTCACCGTCTGCGGGAAGTGCTGGGGATATCCTGTAAATGCCGTATTTTCCTCTTGTGTGCAAATGAAACGAGTC